>NC_088389.1:22887500-25387500 GCF_037993035.2 Macaca fascicularis
TTGCTAGCCTTATTTCTGTGGAATCTCAGAACAGATATTTCGATTCCCTTTGAAGACTATAGGGCCAAATAAAATATCCTCCGATAACAAAGAGAAAGAAGCTTTCTGAGAAACCTCTTTGTGTTCTGTGAAATCATCTCACAGAGTAACAGCTTTCCCCTCAAGAAGTCTTTCGCTAAGACAGTTCTTGTGGAATTGGGAAAGTGATATTTCGAAGCCCATAGAGGGCTATGGTGAAAAAGGAAATATCCTCAGATGAAATCTGGAAAGAAGCTTTCTCAAAAACTGCTTAGTGTTCTGTTAATTCATCTCCCAGAGTTACATCTGTATTTCGTGGATCTCTTTGCTAGCCTTATTTCTGTGGAATCTGAGAACACATATTTCGGATCCCTTTGAAGACTATAGGGCCAAAGGAAATATAATCCGATAACAAAGATATAGAAGCTTTCTGAGAAACTTCTTTGTGTTCTGTGAAATCATCTCACAGAGTTACAGCTTTCCAATGAAGAAGCCTTTCGCTAAGACAGTTCTTGTGGAATTGGAAAAGTGATATTTGGAAGCCCATAGAGGGCTATGGTGAAAAAGGAAATATCCTCCGATGAAATCTGGAAAGAAGCTTTCTGAGAAACTGCTTAGTGTTCTGTTAATTCATCTCACAGATTTACATCTGTATTTCGTGGATCTCTTTGCTTGCCTTATTTCTGTGGAATCTGAGAACAGATATTTCGATTCCCTTTGAAGACTATAGGGCCAAATTAAATATCCTCCGATAACAAAGAGAAAGAAGCTTTCTGAGAAACCTCTTTGTGTTCTGTGAAATCATCTCACAGAGTTACAGCTTTCCCCTCAAGAAGCCTTTCGCTAAGACAGTTCTTGTGGAATTGGGAAAGTGATATTTGGAAGCCCATAGAGGGCTATGGTGAAAAAGGAAATATCCTCAGATGAAATCTGGAAAGAAGTTTTCTGAGAAACTGCTTAGTGTTCTGTTAATTCATCTCACAGAGTTACATCTGTATTTCGTGGATCTCTTTGCTAGCCTTATTTCTGTATAATCTGAGAACAGATATTTCGGATCCCTTTGAAGACTACAGGGACAAAGGAAATATCCTCCGATAACAAAGAGAAAGAAGCTTTCTGAGAAACCTCTTTGTGTTCTGTGAAATCATCTCACAGAGTTACAGCTCTGCCCTCAAGAAGCCTTTTGCTAAGACAGTTCTTGTGGATTTGGCAGAGTGATATTTGGAAGCCCCTAGAGGGCTATGGTGAAAAAGGAAATATCCTCAGATGAAATCTGGAAAGAAGCTTTCTGAAGAACTGCTTAGTGTTCCGTTAATTCATCTCACAGAGTTACATCTGTATTTCGTGGATCTCTTTGCTAGCCTTATTTCTGTGGAGTCTGAGAACAGATATTTGGGATCCCTTTGAAGACTATAGGGCCAAAGGAAATATCCTCCGATAACAAAGAGAAAGATGCTTTCTGACAAACTTCTTTGTGTTCTGTGAAATCATCTCACAGAGTTACAGCTTTCCCCTCAAGAAGCCTCCGCTAAGACAGCTCTAGTGGAATTGGGAAAGTGATATTTGGAGGCCCATAGAGGGCTATGGTGAAAAAGGAAATATCCTCCGATGAAATCTGGAAAGAAGCTTTCTGAGAAACTGCTTAGTGTTCTGTTACTTCATCTCACAGAGTTACATCCGTATATCGTGGATCTCTTTGCTTGCCTTATTTCTGTGGAATCTGAGAAAAGGTATTTCGGATCCCTTTGAAGACTATAGGGCCAAAGGAAATATCCTCCGATAACAAAGAGAAAGAAGCTTTCTGAGAAACTTCTTTGTGTTCTGTGAAATCATCTCAGAGAGTTACAGCATACCCCTCAAGAAGCCTTTCGCTAAGACAGTTCTTGTGGAATTGCAAAGTGATATATGGAAGCCCCTAGAGGGCTATGGTGAAAAAGGAAATATCCTCAGATGAAATCTGGAAAGAAGCTTTCTGAGAAACTGCTTAGTGTTCTGTTAATTCATCTCACAGAGTTACATCTGTATTTCGTGGATCTCTTTGCTAGCCTTATTTCTGTGGAATCTGAGAACAGATATTTCGGATCCCTTTGAAGACTACAGGGACAAAGGAAATATCCTCCGATAAGAAAGAGAAAGAAGCTTTCTGCCAAACTTCTTTGTGTTCTGTGAAATCATCTCACAGAGTTACAGCTCTGCCCTCAAGAAGCCTTTTGCTAAGGCAGTTCTTGTGGATTTGGCAGAGTGATATTTGGAAGCCCATAGAGGGCTATGGTAAAAAAGGAAATATCCTCAGATGAAATCTGGAAAGAAGCTTTTTGAAGAACTGCTTAGTGTTGCGTTAATTCATCTCACAGAGTTACATCTGTATTTCGTGGATCTCTTTGCTAGCCTTATTTCTGTGGAGTCTGAGAACAGATATTTCGGATCCCTTTGAAGACTATAGGGCCAAAGGAAATATCCTCCGATAACAAAGAGAAAGATGCTTTCTGAGAAACTTCTTTGTGTTCTGTGAAATCATCTCACAGAGTTACAGCTTTCCCCTCAAGAAGCCTTTCGCTAAGACATCTCTAGTGGAACTGGGAAAGTGATATTTGGAGGCCCATAGAGGGCTATGGTGAAAAAAGAAATATCCTCAGATGAAATCTGGAAAGAATCTTCCTGAAGAACTGCTTAGTGTTCTGTTAATTCATCTCACAGAGTTACTTCTGTATTTCGTGGATCTCTTTGCTAGCCTTATTTCTGTGGAGACTGAGAACAGATATTTCGGATCCCTTTGAAGACTATAGGGCCAAAGGAAATATCCTCCGATAACAAAGAGAAAGAAGCTTTCTGAGAAACTTCTTTGTGTTCTGTGAAATCATCTCACAGAGTTACAGCTTTCCCCTCAAGAAGCCTTTCGCTAAGACAGCTCTTGTGGAATTGAGAAAGTGATGTTTGGAGGCCCATAGAGGGCTATGGTGAAAAAGGAAATATCCTCAGATGAAATCTGGAAAGAAGCTTTCTGAGAAACTGCTTAGTGTTCTGTTAATTCATCTCACAGAGTTACATCTGTATTTCGTGGATCTCTTTGCTAGCCTTATTTCTGTGGAATCTGGGAACAGATATTTCGGATCCCTTTGAAGACTATAGGGCCAAAGGAAATATCCTCCGATAACAAAGAGAAAGAAGCCTTCTGAGAAACTTCTTTGTGTTCTGTGAAATCACCTCACAGAGTTACAGCTTTTCCTAGAAGAAGCCTTTCGCTAAGACAGTTCTTGTAGAATTGGCAAAGTGATATTTGGAAGCCCATAGAGGGCTATGGTGAAAAAGGAAATATCCTCAGATGAAATCTGGAAAGAAGCTTTCTGAGAAACTGCTTAGTGTTCTGTTAATTCATCTCACAGAGTTACATCTGTATTTCGTGGATCTCTTTGCTAGCCTTATTTCTGTGGAATCTCAGAACTGATATTTCGATTCCCTTTGAAGACTATAGGGCCAAATAAAATATCCTCCGATAACAAAGAGAAAGAAGCTTTCTGAGAAACCTCTTTGTGTTCTGTGAAATCATCTCACAGAGTAACAGCTTTCCCCTCAAGAAGTCTTTCGCAAAGACAGTTCTTGTGGAATTGGGAAAGTTATATTTCGAAGCCCATACAGGGCTATTGTGAAAAAGGAAATATCCTCAGATGAAATCTGGAAAGAAGCTTTCTCAAAAACTGCTTAGTGTTCTGTTAATTCATCTCCCAGAGTTACATCTGTATTTCGTGGATCTCTTTGCTAGCCTTATTTCTGTGGAATCTGAGAACACATATTTCGGATCCCTTTGAAGACTATAGGGCCAAAGGAAATATCCTCCGATAACAAAGATATAGAAGCTTTCTGAGAAACTTCTTTGTGTTCTGTGAAATCATCTCACAGAGTTACTGCTTTCCAATGAAGAAGCCTTTCGCTAAGACAGTTCTTGTGGAATTGGAAAAGTGATATTTGGAAGCCCATAGAGGGCTATGGTGAAAAAGGAAATATCCTCCGATGAAATCTGGAAAGAAGCTTTCTGAGAAACTGCTTAGTGTTCTGTTAATTCATCTCACAGAGTTACGTCTGTATTTCGTGGATCTCTTTGCTTGCCTTATTTCTGTGGAATCTGAGAACAGATATTTCGATTCCCTTTGAAGACTATAGGGCCAAAGGAAATATCCTCCGATAACAAAGAGAAAGAAGCTTTCTGAGAAACCTCTTTGTGTTCTGTGAAATCATCTCACAGAGTTACAGCTTTCCCCTCAAGAAGCCTTTCGCTAAGACAGTTCTTGTGGAATTGGGAAAGTGATATTTGGAAGCCCATAGAGGGCTATGGTGAAAAAGGAAATATCCTCAGATGAAATCTGGAAAGAAGCTTTCTGAGAAACTGCTTAGTGTTCTGTTAATTCATCTCACAGAGTTACATCTGTACGTCGTGAATCTCTTTGCTAGCCTTATTTCTGTGGAATCTGAGAACAAATATTTCGGATCCCTTTGAAGACTATAGGGCCAAAGGAAATATCCTCCGATAACAAAGAGAAAGAAGCTTTCTGAGACACTTCTTTGTGTTCTGTTAAATCATCTCACAGAGTTACAGCTTTCCCTAGAAGAAGCCTTTCGCTAAGACAGTTCTTGTGGAATTGGCAAAGTGATATTTGGAAGCCCATACACGGCTATGGTGAAAAAGGAAATATCCTCAGATGAAATCTGGAAAGAAGCTTTCTGAAGAACTGCTTAGTGTTCCGTTAATTCATCTCACGGAGTTACATCTGTATTTCGTGGATCTCTTTGCTAGCCTTATTTCTGTGGAGTCTGAGAACAGATATTTCGGATCCCTTTGAAGACTATAGGGCCAAAGGAAATATCCTCCGATAACAAAGAGAAAGATGCTTTCTGACAAACTTCTTTGTGTTCTGTGAAATCATCTCACAGAGTTACAGCTTTCCCCTCAAGAAGCCTCCGCTAAGACAGCTCTAGTGGAATTGGGAAAGTGATATTTGGAGGCCCATAGAGGGCTATGGTGAAAAAGGAAATATCCTCCGATGAAATCTGGAAAGAAGCTTTCTGAGAAACTGCTTAGTGTTCTGTTACTTCATCTCACAGAGTTACATCTGTATTTCGTGGATCTCTTTGCTTGCCTTATTTCTGTGGAATCTGAGAAAAGGTATTTCGGATCCCTTTGAAGACTATAGGGCCAAAGGAAATATCCTCCGATAACAAAGAGAAAGAAGCTTTCTGAGAAACTTCTTTGTGTTCTGTGAAATCATCTCAGAGAGTTACAGCATTCCCCTCAAGAAGCCTTTCGCTAAGACAGTTCTTGTGGAATTGCAAAGTGATATATGGAAGCCCCTAGAGGGCTATGGTGAAAAAGGAAATATCCTCAGATGAAATCTGGAAAGAAGCTTTCTGAGAAACTGCTTAGTGTTCTGTTAATTCATCTCACAGAGTTACATCAGTCCATCGTGGAACTCTTTGCTAGCCTTATTTCTGTGGAATCTGAGCACAGATATTTCGGATCCCTTTGAAGACTATAGGGCCAAAGGAAATATCCTCCGATAACAAAGAGAAAGAAGCTTTCTGAGACACTTCTTTGTGTTCTGTGAAATCATCTCACAGAGTAACAGCTTTCCCTAGAAGAAGCCTTTCGCTAAGACAGTTCTTGTGGAATTGGCAAAGTGATATTTCGAAGCCCATAGACGGCTATGGTGAAAAAGGAAATATCCTCCGATGAAATCTGGAAAGAAGCTTTCTGAGAAACTGCTTAGTGTTCTGTTAATTCATCTCACAGAGTTATATCTGTATTTCGTGGATCTCTTTGCTAGCCTTATTTCTGTGGAATCTGAGAACAGATATTTCGGATCCCTTTGAAGACAATAGGGCCAAAGGAAATATCCTCCGATAACAAAGAGAAAGAAGCTTTCTGAGAAACTTCTTTGTGTTCTGTGAAATCATCTCACAGAGTTACAGATTTCCCTAGAACAATCGTTTCACTAAGACAGTTCTTGTGGAATTGGAAATGTTATATTTGGTAGCCCATAGAGGGGTATGGTGAAAAAGGAAATATCCTCAGATGAAATCTGGAAAGAAGCTTTCTGAGAAACTGCTTAGTGTTCTGTTAATTCATCTCACAGAGTTACATCTGTATTTCGTGGATCTCTTTGCTAGCCTTATTTCTGTGGAATCTGAGAACAGATATTTCGATTCCCTTTGAAGACTATAGGGCCAAATTAAATATCCTCCGATAACAAAGAGAAAGAAGCTTTCTGAGAAAGCTCTTTGTGTTCTGTGAAATCATCTCACAGAGTTACAGCTTTCCCCTCAAGAAGCCTTTCGCTAAGACAGTTCTTGTGGAATTGGGAAAGTGATATTTGGAAGCCCATAGAGGACTATGGTGAAAAAGGAAATATCCTCAGATGAAATCTGGAAAGAAGCTTTCTGAGAAACTGCTTAGTGTTCTGTTAATTCATCTCACAGAGTTACATCTGTACTTCGTGGATCTCTTTGCTAGCCTTATTTCTGTGGAATCTGAGAACAAATATTTCGGATCCCTTTGAAGACTATAGGGCCAAAGGAAATATCCTCCGATAACAAAGAGAAAGAAGCTTTCTGAGACACTTCTTTGTGTTCTGTTAAATCATCTCACAGAGTTACAGCTTTCCCTAGAAGAAGCCTTTCGCTAAGACAGTTCTTGTGGAATTGGCAAAGTGATATTTGGAAGCCCATAGACGGCTATGGTGAAAAAGGAAATATCCTGAGATGAAATCTGGAAAGAAGTTTTCTGAGAAACTGCTTAGTGTTCTGTTAATTCATCTCACAGAGTTACATCTGTATTTCGTGGATCTCTTTGGTACCCTTATTTCTGTATAATCTGAGAACAGATATTTCGGATCCCCTTGAAGACTACAGGGACAAAGGAAATATCCTCCGATAACAAAGAGAAAGAAGCTTTCTGAGAAACCTCTTTGTGTTCTGTGAAGTCATCTCACAGAGTTACAGCTCTGCCCTCAAGAATCCTTTTGCTAAGACAGTTCTTGTGGATTTGGCAGAGTGATATTTGGAAGCCCATAGAGGTCTATGGTAAAAAAGGAAATATCCTCAGATGAAATCTGGAAAGAAGCTTTCTGAAGAACTGCTTAGTGTTCCGTTAATTCATCTCACAGAGTTACATCTGTATTTCGTGGATCTCTTTGCTAGCCTTATTTCTGTGGAGTCTGAGAACAGATATTTCGGATCCCTTTGAAGACTATAGGACCAAAGGAAATATCCTCCGATAACAATGAGAAAGAAGCTTTCTGAGACACTTCTTTGTGTTCTGTGAAATCATCTCACAGAGTTACAGCTTTCCCTAGAAGAAGCCTTTCGCTAAGACAGTTCTTGTGGAATTGGCAAAGTGATATTTCGAAGACCATAGACGGCTATGGTGAAAAAGGAAATATCCTCCGATGAAATCTGGAAAGAAGCTCTCTGAGAAACTGCTTAGTGTTCTGTTAATTCATCTCACAGAGTTACATCTGTATTTCGAGGATATCTTTGCTAGCCTTATTTCTGTGGAATCTGAGAACAGATATTTCGGATCCCTTTGAAAACTATGGGGCCAAAGGAAATATCCTCCGATAACAAAGAGAAAGAAGCTTCCTGAGAAACTTCTTTGTGTTCTGAGAAATCATCTCACAGTGTTACAGCTTTCCCCTCAAGAAGCCTTTCGCTAAGACAGTTCTTGTGGAATTGCTAAGTGATATATGGAAGCCCCTAAAGGGCTATGGTGAAAAAGGAAATATCCTCAGATGAAATCTGGAAAGAAGCTTTCTGAGAAACTGCTTAGTGTTCTCTTAATTCATCTCACAGAGTTACATCTGTACTTCGTGGATCTCTTTGCTAGCCTTATTTCTGTGGAATCTGAGAACAGATATTTCGGATCCCTTTGAAGACTACAGGGCCAAAGCAAATATCCTCCGATAACAAGGAGAAAGAAGCTTTCTGAGACACTTCTTTGTGTTCTGTGAAATCATCTCACAGAGTTACAGCTTTCGCCTCTAGAAGCCTTTCGCTAAGACAGCTCTTGTTGAATTGGGAAAGTGATAATTGGAAGCCCATAGACGGCTATGGTGAAAAAGGAAATATCCTCAGATGAAATCTGGAAAGAAGCTTTCTGAAGAACAGCTTAGTGTTCCGTTAATTCATCTCACAGAGTTACATCTGTATTTCGTGGATCTCTTTGCTTGCCTTATTTTTGTGGAATCTGAGAAAAGGTATTTCGGATCCCTTTGAAGACTATAGGGCCAAAGGAAATATCCTCCGATAACAAAGAGAAAGAAGCTTTCTGAGAAAATTCTTTGTGTTCTGTGAAATCATCTCACAGAGTTACAGCTCTGCCCTCAAGAAGCCTTTTGCTAAGACAGTTCTTGTGGAATTGGCAGAGTGATATTTGGAAGCCCATAGAGGGCTATGGTGAAAAAGGAAATATCCTCAGATGAAATCTGGAAAAAGCTTTCTGAGAAACTGCTTAGTGTTCTGTTAATTCATCTCACAGAGTTACATCTGTATTTTGTGGATCTCTTTGCTAGCCTTATTTCTGTATAATCTGAGAACAGATATTTCGGATCCCTTTGAAGACTACAGGGAGAAAGGAAATATCCTCCGATAACAAAGAGAAAGAAGCTTTCTGACAAACTTCTTTGTGTTCTGTGAAATCATCTCACAGAGTTACAGCTCTGCCCTCAAGAAGCCTTTTGCTAAGGCAGTTCTTGTGGATTTGGCAGAGTGATATTTGGAAGCCCATAGAGGGCTATGGTGAAAAAGGAAATATCCTCAGATGAAATCTGGAAAGAAGCTTTCTGAAGAACAGCTTAGTGTTCCGTTAATTCATCTCACAGAGTTACATCTGTATTTCGTGGATCTCTTTGCTTGCCTTATTTTTGTGGAATCTGAGAAAAGGTATTTCGGATCCCTTTGAAGACTATAGGGCCAAAGGAAATATCCTCCGATAACAAAGAGAAAGAAGCTTTCTGAGAAAATTCTTTGTGTTCTGTGAAATCATCTCACAGAGTTACAGCTTTCCCTAGAAGAAGCCTTTCGCTAAGACAGTTCTTGTGGAATTGCAAAGTGATATATGGAAGCCCCTAGAGGGCTATGGTGAAAAAGGAAATATCCTCCGATGAAATCTGGAAAGAAGCTTTCTGAGAAACTGCTTAGTGTTCTGTTAATTCATCTCACAGAGTTACATCTGTACTTCGTGGATCTCTTTGCTAGCCTTATTTCTGTGGAATCTGAGAACAAATATTTCGGATCCCTTTGAAGACTATAGGGCCAAAGGAAATATCCTCCGATAACAAAGAGAAAGAAGCTTTCTGAGACACTTCTTTGTGTTCTGTGAAATCATCTCACAGAGTTACAGCTTTGCCTAGAAGAAGCCTTTCGCTAAGACAGTTCTTGTGGAATTGGCAAAGTGATATTTGGAAGCCCATAGACGGCTATGGTGAAAAAGGAAATATCCTCAGATGAAATCTGGAAAGAAGTTTTCTGAGAAACTGCTTAGTGTTCTGTTAATTCATCTCACAGAGTTACATCTGTATTTCGTGGATCTCTTTGCTAGCCTTATTTCTGTATAATCTGAGAACAGATATTTCGGATCCCTTTGAAGACTACAGGGCCAAAGGAAATATCCTCCGATAACAAAGAGAAAGAAGCTTTCTGAGAAACCTCTTTGTGTTCTGTGAAATCATCTCACAGAGTTACAGCTCTGCCTTCAAGAAGCCTTTTGCTAAGACAGTTCTTGTGGATTTGGCAGAGTGATATTTGGAAGCCCATAGAGGGCTATGGTGAAAAAGGAAATATCCTCAGATGAAATCTGGAAAGAAGCTTTCTGAAGAACTGCTTAGTGTTCCGTTAATTCATCTCACAGAGTTACATCTGTATTTCGTGGATCTCTTTGCTAGCCTTATTTCTGTGGAGTCTGAGAACAGATATTTCGGATCCCTTTGAAGACTATAGGGCCAAAGGAAATAGCCTCCGATAACAAAGAGAAAGATGCTTTCTGAGAAACTTCTTTGTGTTCTGTGAAATCATCTCACAGAGTTACAGCTTTCCCCTCAAGAAGCCTCCGCTAAGACAGCTCTAGTGGAATTGGGAAAGTGATATTTGGAGGCCCATAGAGGGCTATGGTGAAAAAGGAAATATCCTCAGATGAAATCTGGAAAGAAGCTTTCTGAGAAACTACTTAGTGTTCTGTTAATTCATCTCACAGAGTTACATCTGTACTTCGTGGATCTCTTTGCTTGCCTTATTTCTGTGGAATCTGAGAAAAGGTATTTCGGATCCCTTTGAAGACTATAGGGCCAAAGGAAATATCCTCCGATAACAAAGAGAAAGAAGCTTTCTGAGAAACTTCTTTGTGTTCTGTGATATCATCTCAGAGAGTTACAGCTTTCCCCTCAAGAAGCCTTTCGCTAAGACAGTTCTTGTGGAATTGCAAAGTGATATATGGAAGCCCCTAGAGGGCTATGGTGAAAAAGGAAATATCCTCAGATGAAATCTGGAAAGAAGCTTTCTGAGAAACTGCTTAGTGTTCTGTTAATTCATCTCACAGAGTTACATCTGTACTTCGTGGATCTCTTTGCTAGCCTTATTTCTGTGGAATCTGAGAACAAATATTTCGGATCCCTTTGAAGACTATAGGGCCAAGGAAATATCCTCCGATAACAAAGAGAAAGAAGCTTTCTGAGACACTTCTTTGTGTTCTGTGAAATCATCTCACAGAGTTACAGCTTTCCCTAGAAGAAGCCTTTCGCTAAGACAGTTCTTGTGGAATTGGCAAAGTGATATTTGGAAGCCCATAGACGGCTATGGTGAAAAAGGAAATATCCTCAGATGAAATCTGGAAAGAAGTTTTCTGAGAAACTGCTTAGTGTTCTGTTAATTCATCTCACAGAGTTACATCTGTATTTCGTGGATCTCTTTGCTAGCCTTATTTCTGTATAATCTGAGAACAGATATTTCGGATCCCTTTGAAGACTACAGGGAAAAAGGAAATATCCTCCGATAACAAAGAGAAAGAAGCTTTCTGAGAAACCTCTTTGTGTTCTGTGAAATCATCTCACATAGTTACAGCTTTCCCCTCAAGAAGCCTTTCGCTAAGACAGCTCTTGTGGAATTGGGAAAGTGATGTTTGGAGGCCCATAGAGGGCTATGGTGAAAAAGGAAATATCCTCAGATGAAATCTGGAAAGAAGCTTTCTGAGAAACTGCTTAGTGTTCTGTTAATTCATCTCACAGAGTTACATCTGTATTTCGTGGATCTCTTTGCTAGCCTTATTTCTGTGGAATCTGAGAAAAGATATTTCGGATCCCTTTGAAGACTATAGGGCCAAAGGAAATATCCTCCGATAACAAAGAGAAAGAAGCCTTCTGAGAAACTTCTTTGTGTTCTGTGAAATCATCTCACAGAGTTACAGCTTTTACTAGAAGAAGCCTTTCGCTAAGACAGTTCCTGTAGAATTGGCAAAGTGATATTTGGAAGCCCATAGAGGGCTATGGTTAAAAAGGAAATATCCTCAGATGAAATCTGGAAAAAGCTTTCTGAGAAACTGCTTAGTGTTCTGTTAATTCATCTCACAGAGTTACATCTGTATTTCGTGGATCTCTTTGCTAGCTTTATTTCTGTGGAATCTGAGAACAGATATTTCGGATCCCTTTGAAAACTTTGGGGCCAAAGGAAATATCCTCCGATAACAAAGAGAAAGAAGCTTCCTGAGAAACTTCTTTGTGTTCTGAGAAATCATCTCACAGAGTTACAGCTTTCCCCTCAAGAAGCCTTTCGCTAAGACAGTTCTTGTGGAATTGCTAAGTGATATATTGAAGCCCCTAGAGGGCTATGGTGAAAAAGGAAATATCCTCAGATGAAATCTGGAAAGAAGCTTTCTGAGAAACTGCTTAGTGTTCTGTTAATTCATCTCACAGAGTTACATCTGTATTTCGTGGATCTCTTTGCGTGCCTTATTTCTGTGGAATCTGAGAAAAGATGTTTCGGATCCCTTTGAAGACTATAGGGCCAAAGGAAATATCCTCCGATAACAAAGAGAAAGAAGCTTTCTGAGAAACTTCTTTGTGTTCTGTGAAATCATCTCACAGAGTTACAGCTTTCCCCTCAAGAAGCCTTTCGCTAAGACAGTTCTTGTGGAATTGCAAAGTGATATATGGAAGCCCCTAGAGGGCTATGGTGAAAAAGGAAATATCCTCAGATGAAATCTGGAAAGAAGCTTTCTGAGAAACTGCTTAGTGTTCTGTCAATTCATCTCACAGAGTTACATCTGTACTTCGTGGATCTCTTTGCTAGCCTTATTTCTGTGGAATCTGAGAACAGATATTTCGGATCCCTTTGAAGACTATAGGGCCAAAGGAAATATCCTCCGATAACAAAGAGAAAGAAGCTTTCTGAGACACTTCTTTGTTTTCTGTGAAATCATCTCACAGAGTTTCAGCTTTCCCTAGAAGAAGCCTTTCGCTAAGACAGTTCTTGTGGAATTGGCAAAGTGATAATTGGAAGCCCTTAGACGGCTATGGTGAAAAAGGAAATATCCTCAGATGAAATCTGGAAAGAAGTTTTCTGAGAAACTGCTTAGTGTTCTGTTAATTCATCTCACAGAGTTACATCTGTATTTCGTGGATCTCTTTGCTAGCCTTATTTCTGTATAATCTGAGAACAGATATTTCGGATCCCATTGAAGACGACAGGGACAAAGGAAATATCCTCCGATAACAAAGAGAAAGAAGCTTTCTGAGAAACTTCTTTGTGTTCTGTGAAATCATCTCACAGAGTTACAGCTCTGCCCTCAAGAATACTTTTGCTAAGACAGTTCTTGTGGAATTGGCAGAGTGATATTTGGAAGCCCATAGAGGGCTATGGTGAAAAAGGAAATATCCTCAGATGAAATCTGGAAAAAGCTTTCTGAGAAACTGCTTAGTGTTTTGTTAATTCATCTCACAGAGTTACATCTGTATTTTGTGGATCTCTTTGCTAGCCTTATTTCTGTATAATCTGAGAACAGATATTTCGGATCCCTTTGAAGACTACAGGGACAAAGGAAATATCCTCCGATAACAAAGAGAAAGAAGCTTTCTGACAAACTTCTTTGTGTTCTGTGAAATCATCTCACAGAGTTACAGCTCTGCCCTCAAGAAGCCTTTTGCTAAGGCAGTTCTTGTGGATTTGGCATAGTGATATTTGGAAGCCCATAGAGGGCTATGGTGAAAAAGGAAATATCCTCAGATGAAATCTGGAAAGAAGCTTTCTGAAGAACAGCTTAGTGTTCCGTTAATTCATCTCACAGAGTTACATCTGTATTTCGTGGATCTCTTTGCTAGCCTTATTTCTGTGGAGTCTGAGAACAGATATTTCGGATCCCTTTGAAGACTATAGGGCCAAAGGAAATGTCCTCCGATAACAAAGAGAAAGATGCTTTCTGAGAAACTTCTTTGTGTTCTGTGAAATCATCTCACAGAGTTACAGCTTTCCCCTCAAGAAGCCTTTCGCTAAGACAGCTCTAGTGGAATTGGGAAAGTGATATTTGGAGGCCCATAGAGGGCTATGGTGAAAAAGGAAATTTCCTCAGATGAAATCTGGAAAGAAGGTTTCTGAGAAACTGCTTAGTGTTCTGTTAATTCATCTCACAGAGTTACATCTGTATTTCGTGGATCTCTTTGCTTGCCTTATTTCTGTGGAATCTGAGAAAAGGTATTTCGGATCCCTTTGAAGACTATAGGGCCAAAGGAAATATCCTCCGATAACAAAGAGAAAGAAGCTTTCTGAGAAAATTCTTTGTGTTCTGTGAAATCATCTCACAGAGTTACAGCTTTCCCCTCAAGAAGCCTTTCGCTAAGACAGTTCTTGTGGAATTGCAAAGTGATATATGGAAGCCCCTAGAGGGCTATGGTGAAAAAGGAAATATCCTCAGATGAAATCTGGAAAGAAGCTTTCTGAGAAACTGCTTAGTGTTCTGTTAATTCATCTCAAAGAGTTACATCTGTACTTCGTGGATCTCTTTGCTAGCCTTATTTCTGTGGAATCTGAGAACAAATATTTCGGATCCCTTTGAAGACTATAGGGCCAAAGGAAATATCCTCCGATAACAAAGAGAAAGAAGCTTTCTGAGACACTTCTTTGTGTTCTGTGAAATCATCTCACAGAGTTACAGCTTTCCCTAGAAGAAGCCTTTCGCTAAGACAGTTCTTGTGGAATTGGCAAAGTGATATTTGGAAGCCCATAGACGGCTATGGTGAAAAAGGAAATATCCTCAGATGAAATCTGGAAAGAAGTTTTCTGAGAAACTGCTTAGTGTTCTGTTAATTCATCTCACAGAGTTACATCTGTATTTCGTGGATCTCTTTGCTAGCCTTATTTCTGTATAATCTGAGAACAGATATTTCGGATCCCTTTGAAGACTACAGGGCCAAAGGAAATATCCTCCGATAACAAAGAGAAAGAAGCTTTCTGAGAAACCTCTTTGTGTTCTGTGAAATCATCTCACAGAGTTACAGCTCTGCCCTCAAGAAGCCTTTTGCTAAGACAGTTCTTGTGGATTTGGCAGAGTGATATTTGGAAGCCCATAGAGGGCTATGGTGAAAAAGGAAATATCCTCAGATGAAATCTGGAAAGAAGCTTTCTGAAGAACTGCTTAGTGTTCCGTTAATTCATCTCACAGAGTTACATCTGTATTTCGTGGATCTCTTTGCTAGCCTTATTTCTGTGGAGTCTGAGAACAGATATTTCGGATCCCTTTGAAGACTATAGGGCCAAAGGAAATAGCCTCCGATAGCAAAGAGAAAGATGCTTTCTGAGAAACTTCTTTGTGTTCTGTGAAATCATCTCACAGAGTTACCGCTTTCCCCTCAAGAAGCCTCCGCTAAGACAGCTCTAGTGGAATTGGGAAAGTGATATTTGGAGGCCCATAGAGGGCTATGGTGAAAAAGGAAATATCCTCAGATGAAATCTGGAAAGAAGCTTTCTGAGAAACTGCTTAGTGTTCTGTTAATTCATCTCACAGAGTTACATCTGTACTTCGTGGATCTCTTTGCTTGCCTTATTTCTGTGGAATCTGAGAAAAGGTATTTCGGATCCCTTTGAAGACTATAGGGCCAAAGGAAATATCCTCCGATAACAAAGAGAAAGAAGCTTTCTGAGAAACTTCTTTGTGTTCTGTGATATCATCTCAGAGAGTTACAGCTTTCCCCTCAAGAAGCCTTTCGCTAAGACAGTTCTTGTGGAATTGCAAAGTGATATATGGAAGCCCCTAGAGGGCTATGGTGAAAAAGGAAATATCCTCAGATGAAATCTGGAAAGAAGCTTTCTGAGAAACTGCTTAGTGTTCTGTTAATTCATCTCACAGAGTTACATCTGTACTTCGTGGATCTCTTTGCTAGCCTTATTTCTGTGGAATCTGAGAACAAATATTTCGGATCCCTTTGAAGACTATAGGGCCAAAGGAAATATCCTCCGATAACAAAGAGAAAGAAGCTTTCTGAGACACTTCTTTGTGTTCTGTGAAATCATCTCACAGAGTTACAGCTTTCCCTAGAAGAAGCCTTTCGCTAAGACAGTTCTTGTGGAATTGGCAAAGTGATATTTGGAAGCCCATAGACGGCTATGGTGAAAAAGGAAATATCCTCAGATGAAATCTGGAAAGAAGTTTTCTGAGAAACTGCTTAGTGTTCTGTTAATTCATCTCACAGAGTTACATCTGTATTTCGTGGATCTCTTTGCTAGCCTTATTTCTGTATAATCTGAGAACAGATATTTCGGATCCCTTTGAAGACTACAGGGCCAAAGGAAATATCCTCCGATAACAAAGAGAAAGAAGCTTTCTGAGAAACCTCTTTGTGTTCTGTGAAATCATCTCACAGAGTTACAGCTCTGCCCTCAAGAAGCCTTTTGCTAAGACAGTTCTTGTGGATTTGGCAGAGTGATATTTGGAAGCCCATAGAGGGCTATGGTGAAAAAGGAAATATCCTCAGATGAAATCTGGAAAGAAGCTTTCTGAAGAACTGCTTAGTGTTCCGTTAATTCATCTCACAGAGTTACATCTGTATTTCGTGGATCTCTTTGCTAGCCTTATTTCTGTGGAGTCTGAGAACAGATATTTCGGATCCCTTTGAAGACTATAGGGCCAAAGGAAATAGCCTCCGATAGCAAAGAGAAAGATGCTTTCTGAGAAACTTCTTTGTGTTCTGTGAAATCATCTCACAGAGTTACCGCTTTCCCCTCAAGAAGCCTCCGCTAAGACAGCTCTAGTGGAATTGGGAAAGTGATATTTGGAGGCCCATAGAGGGCTATGGTGAAAAAGGAAATATCCTCAGATGAAATCTGGAAAGAAGCTTTCTGAGAAACTGCTTAGTGTTCTGTTAATTCATCTCACAGAGTTACATCTGTACTTCGTGGATCTCTTTGCTTGCCTTATTTCTGTGGAATCTGAGAAAAGGTATTTCGGATCCCTTTGAAGACTATAGGGCCAAAGGAAATATCCTCCGATAACAAAGAGAAAGAAGCTTTCTGAGAAACTTCTTTGTGTTCTGTGATATCATCTCAGAGAGTTACAGCTTTCCCCTCAAGAAGCCTTTCGCTAAGACAGTTCTTGTGGAATTGCAAAGTGATATATGGAAGCCCGTAGAGGGCTATGGTGAAAAAGGAAATATCCTCAGATGAAATCTGGAAAGAAGCTTTCTGAGAAACTGCTTAGTGTTCTGTTAATTCATCTCACAGAGTTACATCTGTACTTCGTGGATCTCTTTGCTAGCCTTATTTCTGTGGAATCTGAGAACAAATATTTCGGATCCCTTTGAAGACTATAGGGCCAAAGGAAATATCCTCCGATAACAAAGAGAAAGAAGCTTTCTGAGACACTTCTTTGTGTTCTGTGAAATCATCTCACAGAGTTACAGCTTTCCCTAGAAGAAGCCTTTCGCTAAGACAGTTCTTGTGGAATTGGCAAAGTGATATTTGGAAGCCCATAGACGGCTATGGTGAAAAAGGAAATATCCTCAGATGAAATCTGGAAAGAAGTTTTCTGAGAAACTGCTTAGTGTTCTGTTAATTCATCTCACAGAGTTACATCTGTATTTCGTGGATCTCTTTGCTAGCCTTATTTCTGTATAATCTGAGAACAGATATTTCGGATCCCTTTGAAGACTACAGGGACAAAGGAAATATCCTCCGATAACAAAGAGAAAGAAGCTTTCTGAGAAACCTCTTTGTGTTCTGTGAAATCATCTCACAGAGTTACAGCTCTGCCCTCAAGAAGCCTTTTGCTAAGACAGTTCTTGTGGATTTGGCAGAGTGATATTTGGAAGCCCATAGAGGGCTATGGTGAAAAAGGAAATATCCTCAGATGAAATCTGGAAAGAAGCTTTCTGAAGAACTGCTTAGTGTTCCGTTAATTCATCTCACAGAGTTACATCTGTATTTCGTGGATCTCTTTGCTAGCCTTATTTCTGTGGAGTCTGAGAACAGATATTTCGGATCCCTTTGAAGACTATAGGGCCAAAGGAAATAGCCTCCGATAGCAAAGAGAAAGATGCTTTCTGAGAAACTTCTTTGTGTTCTGTGAAATCATCTCACAGAGTTACCGCTTTCCCCTCAAGAAGCCTCCGCTAAGACAGCTCTAGTGGAATTGGGAAAGTGATATTTGGAGGCCCATAGAGGGCTATGGTGAAAAAGGAAATATCCTCAGATGAAATCTGGAAAGAAGCTTTCTGAGAAACTGCTTAGTGTTCTGTTAATTCATCTCACAGAGTTACATCTGTACTTCGTGGATCTCTTTGCTTGCCTTATTTCTGTGGAATCTGAGAAAAGGTATTTCGGATCCCTTTGAAGACTATAGGGCCAAAGGAAATATCCTCCGATAACAAAGAGAAAGAAGCTTTCTGAGAAACTTCTTTGTGTTCTGTGATATCATCTCAGAGAGTTACAGCTTTCCCCTCAAGAAGCCTTTCGCTAAGACAGTTCTTGTGGAATTGCAAAGTGATATATGGAAGCCCCTAGAGGGCTATGGTGAAAAAGGAAATATCCTCAGATGAAATCTGGAAAGAAGCTTTCTGAGAAACTGCTTAGTGTTCTGTTAATTCATCTCACAGAGTTACATCTGTACTTCGTGGATCTCTTTGCTAGCCTTATTTCTGTGGAATCTGAGAACAAATATTTCGGATCCCTTTGAAGACTATAGGGCCAAAGGAAATATCCTCTGATAACAAAGAGAAAGAAGCTTTCTGAGACACTTCTTTGTGTTCTGTGAAATCATCTCACAGAGTTACAGCTTTCCCTAGAAGAAGCCTTTCGCTAAGACAGTTCTTGTGGAATTGGCAAAGTGATATTTGGAAGCCCATAGACGGCTATGGTGAAAAAGGAAATATCCTCAGATGAAATCTGGAAAGAAGTTTTCTGAGAAACTGCTTAGTGTTCTGTTAATTCATCTCACAGAGTTACATCTGTATTTCGTGGATCTCTTTGCTAGCCTTATTTCTGTATAATCTGAGAACAGATATTTCGGATCCCTTTGAAGACTACAGGGACAAAGGAAATATCCTCCGATAACAAAGAGAAAGAAGCTTTCTGAGAAACCTCTTTGTGTTCTGTGAAATCATCTCACATAGTTACAGCTTTCCCCTCGAGAAGCCTTTCGCTAAGACAGCTCTTGTGGAATTGGGAAAGTGATGTTTGGAGGCCCATAGAGGGCTATGGTGAAAAAGGAAATATCCTCAGATGAAATCTGGAAAGAAGCTTTCTGAGAAACTGCTTAGTGTTCTGTTAATTCATCTCACAGAGTTACATCTGTATTTCGTGGATCTCTTTGCTAGCCTTATTTCTGTGGAATCTGAGAACACATATTTCGGATCCCTTTGAAGACTATAGGGCCAAAGGAAATATCCTCCGATAACAAAGAGAAAGAAGCTTTCTGAGAAACTTCTTTGTGTTCTGTGAAATCATCTCACAGAGTTACAGCTTTCCAATGAAGAAGCCTTTCGCTAAGACAGTTCTTGTGGAATTGGAAAAGTGATATTTGGAAGCCCATAGAGGGCTATGGTGAAAAAGGAAATATCCTCCGATGAAATCTGGAAAGAAGCTTTCTGAGAAACTGCTTAGTGTTCTGTTAATTCATCTCACAGAGTTACATCTGTATTTCGTGGATCTCTTTCCTTGCCTTATTTCTGTGGAATCTGAGAAAAGGTGTTTCGGATCCCTTTGACGATTATAGGGCCAAAGGAAATATCCTCCGATAACAAAGAGAAAGAAGCTCTCTGAGAAAATTCTTTGTGTTCTGTGAAATCATCTCACAGAGTTACAGCTTTCCCCTCAAGAAGCCTTTCGCTAAGACAGTTCTTGTGGAATTGCAAAGTGATATATGGAAGCCCCTAGAGGGCTATGGTGAAAAAGGAAATATCCTCAGATGAAATCTGGAAAGAAGCTTTCTGAGAAACTGCCTAGTGTTCTGTTAATTCATCTCACAGAGTTACATCTGTACTTCGTGGATCTCTTTGCTAGCCTTATTTCTGTGGAATCTGAGAACAGATATTTCGGATCCCTTTGAAGACTATAGGGCCAAAGGAAATATCCTCCGATAACAAAGAGAAAGAAGCTTTCTGAGAAACTTCTTTGTGTTCTGTGAAATCATCTCACAGAGTTACAGCTTTCCAGAGAAGAAGCCTTTCGCTAAGACAGTTCTTGTGGAATTGGCAAAGTGATATTTGGAAGCCCATAGACGTCTATGGTGAAAAAGGAAATATCCTCAGATGAAATCTGGAAAGAAGTTTTCTGAGAAACTGCTTAGTGTTCCGTTAATTCATCTCACAGAGTTACATCTGTATTTCGTGGATCTCTTTGCTAGCCTTATTTCTGCATAATCTGAGAACAGATATTTCGGATCCCTTTGAAGACTACAGGGACAAAGGAAATATCCTCCGATAACAAAGAGAAAGAAGCTTTCTGACAATCTTCTTTGTGTTCTGTGAAATCATCTCACAGAGTTACAGCTCTGCCCTCAAGAAGCCTTTTGCTAAGACAGTTCTTGTGGAATTGGCAGAGCGATATTTGGAAGCCCCTAGAGGTCTATGGTGAAAAAGGAAATATCCTCAGATGAAATCTGGAAAGAAGCTTTCTGAAGAACTGCTTAGTGTTCTGTTAATTCATCTCACAGAGTTACATCTGTATTACGTGGATCTCTTTGCTAGCCATATTTCTGTGGAGTCTGAGAACAGATATTTCGGATCCCTTTGAAGACTATAGGGCCAAAGGAAATATCCTCCGATAACAAAGAGAAAGAAGCTTTCTGAGAAACTTCTTTGTGTTCTGTGAAATCATCTCACAGAGTTACAGCTTTCGCCTCTAGAAGCCTTTCGCTAAGACAGCTATTGTGGAATTGGGAAAGTGATATTTGGAGGCCCTTAGAGGGCTATGGTGAAAAAGGAAATATCCTCAGAGGAAATCTTGAAAGAAGCTTTCTGAGAAACTGCTTAGTGTTCTGTTAATTCATCTCACAGAGTTACATCTGTATATCGTGGATCTCTTTGCTAGCCTTATTTCTGTGGAATCTGAGAAAAGATATTTCGGATCCCTTTGAAGACTACAGGGCCAAAGGAAATATCCTCCGATAACAAAGAGATAGAAGCTTTCTGAGAAACTTCTTTGTGTTCTGTGAAATCATCTCACAGAGTTACAGCTTTCCCCTCAAGAAGCCTTTCGCTAAGACAGTTCTTGTGGAAATGGAAAAGTGATATTTGGAAGATCATAGAGGGCTATAGTGAAAAAGGAAATATCCTCCGATGAACTCTGGAAAGAAGCTTTCTGAGAAACTGCTTAGTGTTCTGTTAATTCATCTCACAGAGTTACATCTGTACTTCGTGGATCTCTTTGCTAGCCTTATTTCTGTGGAATCTGAGAACAAATATTTCGGATCCCTTTGAAGACTATAGGGCCAAGGAAATATCCTCCGATAACAAAGAGAAAGAAGCTTTCTGAGACACTTCTTTGTGTTCTGTGAAATCATCTCACAGAGTTACAGCTTTCCCTAGAAGAAGCCTTTCGCTAAGACAGTTCTTGTGGAATTGGCAAAGTGATATTTGGAAGCCCATAGACGGCTATGGTGAAAAAGGAAATATCCTCAGATGAAATCTGGAAAGAAGTTTTCTGAGAAACTGCTTAGTGTTCTGTTAATTCATCTCACAGAGTTACATCTGTATTTCGTGGATCTCTTTGCTAGCCTTATTTCTGTATAATCTGAGAACAGATATTTCGGATCCCTTTGAAGACTACAGGGAAAAAGGAAATATCCTCCGATAACAAAGAGAAAGAAGCTTTCTGAGAAACCTCTTTGTGTTCTGTGAAATCATCTCACATAGTTACAGCTTTCCCCTCAAGAAGCCTTTCGCTAAGACAGCTCTTGTGGAATTGGGAAAGTGATGTTTGGAGGCCCATAGAGGGCTATGGTGAAAAAGGAAATATCCTCAGATGAAATCTGGAAAGAAGCTTTCTGAGAAACTGCTTAGTGTTCTGTTAATTCATCTCACAGAGTTACATCTGTATTTCGTGGATCTCTTTGCTAGCCTTATTTCTGTGGAATCTGAGAAAAGATATTTCGGATCCCTTTGAAGACTATAGGGCCAAAGGAAATATCCTCCGATAACAAAGAGAAAGAAGCCTTCTGAGAAACTTCTTTGTGTTCTGTGAAATCATCTCACAGAGTTACAGCTTTTACTAGAAGAAGCCTTTCGCTAAGACAGTTCCTGTAGAATTGGCAAAGTGATATTTGGAAGCCCATAGAGGGCTATGGTTAAAAAGGAAATATCCTCAGATGAAATCTGGAAAAAGCTTTCTGAGAAACTGCTTAGTGTTCTGTTAATTCATCTCACAGAGTTACATCTGTATTTCGTGGATCTCTTTGCTAGCTTTATTTCTGTGGAATCTGAGAACAGATATTTCGGATCCCTTTGAAAACTTTGGGGCCAAAGGAAATATCCTCCGATAACAAAGAGAAAGAAGCTTCCTGAGAAACTTCTTTGTGTTCTGAGAAATCATCTCACAGAGTTACAGCTTTCCCCTCAAGAAGCCTTTCGCTAAGACAGTTCTTGTGGAATTGCTAAGTGATATATTGAAGCCCCTAGAGGGCTATGGTGAAAAAGGAAATATCCTCAGATGAAATCTGGAAAGAAGCTTTCTGAGAAACTGCTTAGTGTTCTGTTAATTCATCTCACAGAGTTACATCTGTATTTCGTGGATCTCTTTGCGTGCCTTATTTCTGTGGAATCTGAGAAAAGATGTTTCGGATCCCTTTGAAGACTATAGGGCCAAAGGAAATATCCTCCGATAACAAAGAGAAAGAAGCTTTCTGAGAAACTTCTTTGTGTTCTGTGAAATCATCTCACAGAGTTACAGCTTTCCCCTCAAGAAGCCTTTCGCTAAGACAGTTCTTGTGGAATTGCAAAGTGATATATGGAAGCCCCTAGAGGGCTATGGTGAAAAAGGAAATATCCTCAGATGAAATCTGGAAAGAAGCTTTCTGAGAAACTGCTTAGTGTTCTGTCAATTCATCTCACAGAGTTACATCTGTACTTCGTGGATCTCTTTGCTAGCCTTATTTCTGTGGAATCTGAGAACAGATATTTCGGATCCCTTTGAAGACTATAGGGCCAAAGGAAATATCCTCCGATAACAAAGAGAAAGAAGCTTTCTGAGACACTTCTTTGTTTTCTGTGAAATCATCTCACAGAGTTTCAGCTTTCCCTAGAAGAAGCCTTTCGCTAAGACAGTTCTTGTGGAATTGGCAAAGTGATAATTGGAAGCCCTTAGACGGCTATGGTGAAAAAGGAAATATCCTCAGATGAAATCTGGAAAGAAGTTTTCTGAGAAACTGCTTAGTGTTCTGTTAATTCATCTCACAGAGTTACATCTGTATTTCGTGGATCTCTTTGCTAGCCTTATTTCTGTATAATCTGAGAACAGATATTTCGGATCCCATTGAAGACGACAGGGACAAAGGAAATATCCTCCGATAACAAAGAGAAAGAAGCTTTCTGAGAAACTTCTTTGTGTTCTGTGAAATCATCTCACAGAGTTACAGCTCTGCCCTCAAGAATACTTTTGCTAAGACAGTTCTTGTGGAATTGGCAGAGTGATATTTGGAAGCCCATAGAGGGCTATGGTGAAAAAGGAAATATCCTCAGATGAAATCTGGAAAAAGCTTTCTGAGAAACTGCTTAGTGTTTTGTTAATTCATCTCACAGAGTTACATCTGTATTTTGTGGATCTCTTTGCTAGCCTTATTTCTGTATAATCTGAGAACAGATATTTCGGATCCCTTTGAAGACTACAGGGACAAAGGAAATATCCTCCGATAACAAAGAGAAAGAAGCTTTCTGACAAACTTCTTTGTGTTCTGTGAAATCATCTCACAGAGTTACAGCTCTGCCCTCAAGAAGCCTTTTGCTAAGGCAGTTCTTGTGGATTTGGCATAGTGATATTTGGAAGCCCATAGAGGGCTATGGTGAAAAAGGAAATATCCTCAGATGAAATCTGGAAAGAAGCTTTCTGAAGAACAGCTTAGTGTTCCGTTAATTCATCTCACAGAGTTACATCTGTATTTCGTGGATCTCTTTGCTAGCCTTATTTCTGTGGAGTCTGAGAACAGATATTTCGGATCCCTTTGAAGACTATAGGGCCAAAGGAAATGTCCTCCGATAACAAAGAGAAAGATGCTTTCTGAGAAACTTCTTTGTGTTCTGTGAAATCATCTCACAGAGTTACAGCTTTCCCCTCAAGAAGCCTTTCGCTAAGACAGCTCTAGTGGAATTGGGAAAGTGATATTTGGAGGCCCATAGAGGGCTATGGTGAAAAAGGAAATTTCCTCAGATGAAATCTGGAAAGAAGGTTTCTGAGAAACTGCTTAGTGTTCTGTTAATTCATCTCACAGAGTTACATCTGTATTTCGTGGATCTCTTTGCTTGCCTTATTTCTGTGGAATCTGAGAAAAGGTATTTCGGATCCCTTTGAAGACTATAGGGCCAAAGGAAATATCCTCCGATAACAAAGAGAAAGAAGCTTTCTGAGAAAATTCTTTGTGTTCTGTGAAATCATCTCACAGAGTTACAGCTTTCCCCTCAAGAAGCCTTTCGCTAAGACAGTTCTTGTGGAATTGCAAAGTGATATATGGAAGCCCCTAGAGGGCTATGGTGAAAAAGGAAATATCCTCAGATGAAATCTGGAAAGAAGCTTTCTGAGAAACTGCTTAGTGTTCTGTTAATTCATCTCAAAGAGTTACATCTGTACTTCGTGGATCTCTTTGCTAGCCTTATTTCTGTGGAATCTGAGAACAAATATTTCGGATCCCTTTGAAGACTATAGGGCCAAAGGAAATATCCTCCGATAACAAAGAGAAAGAAGCTTTCTGAGACACTTCTTTGTGTTCTGTGAAATCATCTCACAGAGTTACAGCTTTCCCTAGAAGAAGCCTTTCGCTAAGACAGTTCTTGTGGAATTGGCAAAGTGATATTTGGAAGCCCATAGACGGCTATGGTGAAAAAGGAAATATCCTCAGATGAAATCTGGAAAGAAGTTTTCTGAGAAACTGCTTAGTGTTCTGTTAATTCATCTCACAGAGTTACATCTGTATTTCGTGGATCTCTTTGCTAGCCTTATTTCTGTATAATCTGAGAACAGATATTTCGGATCCCTTTGAAGACTACAGGGCCAAAGGAAATATCCTCCGATAACAAAGAGAAAGAAGCTTTCTGAGAAACCTCTTTGTGTTCTGTGAAATCATCTCACAGAGTTACAGCTCTGCCCTCAAGAAGCCTTTTGCTAAGACAGTTCTTGTGGATTTGGCAGAGTGATATTTGGAAGCCCATAGAGGGCTATGGTGAAAAAGGAAATATCCTCAGATGAAATCTGGAAAGAAGCTTTCTGAAGAACTGCTTAGTGTTCCGTTAATTCATCTCACAGAGTTACATCTGTATTTCGTGGATCTCTTTGCTAGCCTTATTTCTGTGGAGTCTGAGAACAGATATTTCGGATCCCTTTGAAGACTATAGGGCCAAAGGAAATAGCCTCCGATAGCAAAGAGAAAGATGCTTTCTGAGAAACTTCTTTGTGTTCTGTGAAATCATCTCACAGAGTTACCGCTTTCCCCTCAAGAAGCCTCCGCTAAGACAGCTCTAGTGGAATTGGGAAAGTGATATTTGGAGGCCCATAGAGGGCTATGGTGAAAAAGGAAATATCCTCAGATGAAATCTGGAAAGAAGCTTTCTGAGAAACTGCTTAGTGTTCTGTTAATTCATCTCACAGAGTTACATCTGTACTTCGTGGATCTCTTTGCTTGCCTTATTTCTGTGGAATCTGAGAAAAGGTATTTCGGATCCCTTTGAAGACTATAGGGCCAAAGGAAATATCCTCCGATAACAAAGAGAAAGAAGCTTTCTGAGAAACTTCTTTGTGTTCTGTGATATCATCTCAGAGAGTTACAGCTTTCCCCTCAAGAAGCCTTTCGCTAAGACAGTTCTTGTGGAATTGCAAAGTGATATATGGAAGCCCCTAGAGGGCTATGGTGAAAAAGGAAATATCCTCAGATGAAATCTGGAAAGAAGCTTTCTGAGAAACTGCTTAGTGTTCTGTTAATTCATCTCACAGAGTTACATCTGTACTTCGTGGATCTCTTTGCTAGCCTTATTTCTGTGGAATCTGAGAACAAATATTTCGGATCCCTTTGAAGACTATAGGGCCAAAGGAAATATCCTCCGATAACAAAGAGAAAGAAGCTTTCTGAGACACTTCTTTGTGTTCTGTGAAATCATCTCACAGAGTTACAGCTTTCCCTAGAAGAAGCCTTTCGCTAAGACAGTTCTTGTGGAATTGGCAAAGTGATATTTGGAAGCCCATAGACGGCTATGGTGAAAAAGGAAATATCCTCAGATGAAATCTGGAAAGAAGTTTTCTGAGAAACTGCTTAGTGTTCTGTTAATTCATCTCACAGAGTTACATCTGTATTTCGTGGATCTCTTTGCTAGCCTTATTTCTGTATAATCTGAGAACAGATATTTCGGATCCCTTTGAAGACTACAGGGCCAAAGGAAATATCCTCCGATAACAAAGAGAAAGAAGCTTTCTGAGAAACCTCTTTGTGTTCTGTGAAATCATCTCACAGAGTTACAGCTCTGCCCTCAAGAAGCCTTTTGCTAAGACAGTTCTTGTGGATTTGGCAGAGTGATATTTGGAAGCCCATAGAGGGCTATGGTGAAAAAGGAAATATCCTCAGATGAAATCTGGAAAGAAGCTTTCTGAAGAACTGCTTAGTGTTCCGTTAATTCATCTCACAGAGTTACATCTGTATTTCGTGGATCTCTTTGCTAGCCTTATTTCTGTGGAGTCTGAGAACAGATATTTCGGATCCCTTTGAAGACTATAGGGCCAAAGGAAATAGCCTCCGATAGCAAAGAGAAAGATGCTTTCTGAGAAACTTCTTTGTGTTCTGTGAAATCATCTCACAGAGTTACCGCTTTCCCCTCAAGAAGCCTCCGCTAAGACAGCTCTAGTGGAATTGGGAAAGTGATATTTGGAGGCCCATAGAGGGCTATGGTGAAAAAGGAAATATCCTCAGATGAAATCTGGAAAGAAGCTTTCTGAGAAACTGCTTAGTGTTCTGTTAATTCATCTCACAGAGTTACATCTGTACTTCGTGGATCTCTTTGCTTGCCTTATTTCTGTGGAATCTGAGAAAAGGTATTTCGGATCCCTTTGAAGACTATAGGGCCAAAGGAAATATCCTCCGATAACAAAGAGAAAGAAGCTTTCTGAGAAACTTCTTTGTGTTCTGTGATATCATCTCAGAGAGTTACAGCTTTCCCCTCAAGAAGCCTTTCGCTAAGACAGTTCTTGTGGAATTGCAAAGTGATATATGGAAGCCCGTAGAGGGCTATGGTGAAAAAGGAAATATCCTCAGATGAAATCTGGAAAGAAGCTTTCTGAGAAACTGCTTAGTGTTCTGTTAATTCATCTCACAGAGTTACATCTGTACTTCGTGGATCTCTTTGCTAGCCTTATTTCTGTGGAATCTGAGAACAAATATTTCGGATCCCTTTGAAGACTATAGGGCCAAAGGAAATATCCTCCGATAACAAAGAGAAAGAAGCTTTCTGAGACACTTCTTTGTGTTCTGTGAAATCATCTCACAGAGTTACAGCTTTCCCTAGAAGAAGCCTTTCGCTAAGACAGTTCTTGTGGAATTGGCAAAGTGATATTTGGAAGCCCATAGACGGCTATGGTGAAAAAGGAAATATCCTCAGATGAAATCTGGAAAGAAGTTTTCTGAGAAACTGCTTAGTGTTCTGTTAATTCATCTCACAGAGTTACATCTGTATTTCGTGGATCTCTTTGCTAGCCTTATTTCTGTATAATCTGAGAACAGATATTTCGGATCCCTTTGAAGACTACAGGGACAAAGGAAATATCCTCCGATAACAAAGAGAAAGAAGCTTTCTGAGAAACCTCTTTGTGTTCTGTGAAATCATCTCACAGAGTTACAGCTCTGCCCTCAAGAAGCCTTTTGCTAAGACAGTTCTTGTGGATTTGGCAGAGTGATATTTGGAAGCCCATAGAGGGCTATGGTGAAAAAGGAAATATCCTCAGATGAAATCTGGAAAGAAGCTTTCTGAAGAACTGCTTAGTGTTCCGTTAATTCATCTCACAGAGTTACATCTGTATTTCGTGGATCTCTTTGCTAGCCTTATTTCTGTGGAGTCTGAGAACAGATATTTCGGATCCCTTTGAAGACTATAGGGCCAAAGGAAATAGCCTCCGATAGCAAAGAGAAAGATGCTTTCTGAGAAACTTCTTTGTGTTCTGTGAAATCATCTCACAGAGTTACCGCTTTCCCCTCAAGAAGCCTCCGCTAAGACAGCTCTAGTGGAATTGGGAAAGTGATATTTGGAGGCCCATAGAGGGCTATGGTGAAAAAGGAAATATCCTCAGATGAAATCTGGAAAGAAGCTTTCTGAGAAACTGCTTAGTGTTCTGTTAATTCATCTCACAGAGTTACATCTGTACTTCGTGGATCTCTTTGCTTGCCTTATTTCTGTGGAATCTGAGAAAAGGTATTTCGGATCCCTTTGAAGACTATAGGGCCAAAGGAAATATCCTCCGATAACAAAGAGAAAGAAGCTTTCTGAGAAACTTCTTTGTGTTCTGTGATATCATCTCAGAGAGTTACAGCTTTCCCCTCAAGAAGCCTTTCGCTAAGACAGTTCTTGTGGAATTGCAAAGTGATATATGGAAGCCCCTAGAGGGCTATGGTGAAAAAGGAAATATCCTCAGATGAAATCTGGAAAGAAGCTTTCTGAGAAACTGCTTAGTGTTCTGTTAATTCATCTCACAGAGTTACATCTGTACTTCGTGGATCTCTTTGCTAGCCTTATTTCTGTGGAATCTGAGAACAAATATTTCGGATCCCTTTGAAGACTATAGGGCCAAAGGAAATATCCTCTGATAACAAAGAGAAAGAAGCTTTCTGAGACACTTCTTTGTGTTCTGTGAAATCATCTCACAGAGTTACAGCTTTCCCTAGAAGAAGCCTTTCGCTAAGACAGTTCTTGTGGAATTGGCAAAGTGATATTTGGAAGCCCATAGACGGCTATGGTGAAAAAGGAAATATCCTCAGATGAAATCTGGAAAGAAGTTTTCTGAGAAACTGCTTAGTGTTCTGTTAATTCATCTCACAGAGTTACATCTGTATTTCGTGGATCTCTTTGCTAGCCTTATTTCTGTATAATCTGAGAACAGATATTTCGGATCCCTTTGAAGACTACAGGGACAAAGGAAATATCCTCCGATAACAAAGAGAAAGAAGCTTTCTGAGAAACCTCTTTGTGTTCTGTGAAATCATCTCACATAGTTACAGCTTTCCCCTCGAGAAGCCTTTCGCTAAGACAGCTCTTGTGGAATTGGGAAAGTGATGTTTGGAGGCCCATAGAGGGCTATGGTGAAAAAGGAAATATCCTCAGATGAAATCTGGAAAGAAGCTTTCTGAGAAACTGCTTAGTGTTCTGTTAATTCATCTCACAGAGTTACATCTGTATTTCGTGGATCTCTTTGCTAGCCTTATTTCTGTGGAATCTGAGAACACATATTTCGGATCCCTTTGAAGACTATAGGGCCAAAGGAAATATCCTCCGATAACAAAGAGAAAGAAGCTTTCTGAGAAACTTCTTTGTGTTCTGTGAAATCATCTCACAGAGTTACAGCTTTCCAATGAAGAAGCCTTTCGCTAAGACAGTTCTTGTGGAATTGGAAAAGTGATATTTGGAAGCCCATAGAGGGCTATGGTGAAAAAGGAAATATCCTCCGATGAAATCTGGAAAGAAGCTTTCTGAGAAACTGCTTAGTGTTCTGTTAATTCATCTCACAGAGTTACATCTGTATTTCGTGGATCTCTTTCCTTGCCTTATTTCTGTGGAATCTGAGAAAAGGTGTTTCGGATCCCTTTGACGATTATAGGGCCAAAGGAAATATCCTCCGATAACAAAGAGAAAGAAGCTCTCTGAGAAAATTCTTTGTGTTCTGTGAAATCATCTCACAGAGTTACAGCTTTCCCCTCAAGAAGCCTTTCGCTAAGACAGTTCTTGTGGAATTGCAAAGTGATATATGGAAGCCCCTAGAGGGCTATGGTGAAAAAGGAAATATCCTCAGATGAAATCTGGAAAGAAGCTTTCTGAGAAACTGCCTAGTGTTCTGTTAATTCATCTCACAGAGTTACATCTGTACTTCGTGGATCTCTTTGCTAGCCTTATTTCTGTGGAATCTGAGAACAGATATTTCGGATCCCTTTGAAGACTATAGGGCCAAAGGAAATATCCTCCGATAACAAAGAGAAAGAAGCTTTCTGAGAAACTTCTTTGTGTTCTGTGAAATCATCTCACAGAGTTACAGCTTTCCAGAGAAGAAGCCTTTCGCTAAGACAGTTCTTGTGGAATTGGCAAAGTGATATTTGGAAGCCCATAGACGTCTATGGTGAAAAAGGAAATATCCTCAGATGAAATCTGGAAAGAAGTTTTCTGAGAAACTGCTTAGTGTTCCGTTAATTCATCTCACAGAGTTACATCTGTATTTCGTGGATCTCTTTGCTAGCCTTATTTCTGCATAATCTGAGAACAGATATTTCGGATCCCTTTGAAGACTACAGGGACAAAGGAAATATCCTCCGATAACAAAGAGAAAGAAGCTTTCTGACAATCTTCTTTGTGTTCTGTGAAATCATCTCACAGAGTTACAGCTCTGCCCTCAAGAAGCCTTTTGCTAAGACAGTTCTTGTGGAATTGGCAGAGCGATATTTGGAAGCCCCTAGAGGTCTATGGTGAAAAAGGAAATATCCTCAGATGAAATCTGGAAAGAAGCTTTCTGAAGAACTGCTTAGTGTTCTGTTAATTCATCTCACAGAGTTACATCTGTATTACGTGGATCTCTTTGCTAGCCATATTTCTGTGGAGTCTGAGAACAGATATTTCGGATCCCTTTGAAGACTATAGGGCCAAAGGAAATATCCTCCGATAACAAAGAGAAAGAAGCTTTCTGAGAAACTTCTTTGTGTTCTGTGAAATCATCTCACAGAGTTACAGCTTTCGCCTCTAGAAGCCTTTCGCTAAGACAGCTATTGTGGAATTGGGAAAGTGATATTTGGAGGCCCTTAGAGGGCTATGGTGAAAAAGGAAATATCCTCAGAGGAAATCTTGAAAGAAGCTTTCTGAGAAACTGCTTAGTGTTCTGTTAATTCATCTCACAGAGTTACATCTGTATATCGTGGATCTCTTTGCTAGCCTTATTTCTGTGGAATCTGAGAAAAGATATTTCGGATCCCTTTGAAGACTACAGGGCCAAAGGAAATATCCTCCGATAACAAAGAGATAGAAGCTTTCTGAGAAACTTCTTTGTGTTCTGTGAAATCATCTCACAGAGTTACAGCTTTCCCCTCAAGAAGCCTTTCGCTAAGACAGTTCTTGTGGAAATGGAAAAGTGATATTTGGAAGATCATAGAGGGCTATAGTGAAAAAGGAAATATCCTCCGATGAACTCTGGAAAGAAGCTTTCTGAGAAACTGCTTAGTGTTCTGTTAATTCATCTCACAGAGTTACATCTGTATTTCGTGGATCTCTTTGCTAGCCTTATATCTGTGGAATCTGTGAACAGATATTTCGGATCCCTTTGAAGACAATAGGGCCAAAGGAAATATCCTCCGGTAACAAAGAGAAAGAAGCTTTCTGAGAAACTTCTTTGTGTTCTGTGAAATCATCTCACAGAGTTACAGCTTTCCCTAGAAGAATCCTTTCACTAAGACAGTTCTTGTGGAATTGGAAATGTTATATTTGGTAGCCCATAGAGGGCTATGGTGAAAAAGGAAATATCCTCAGATGAAATCTGGAAAGAAGCTTTCTGAGAAACTGCTTAGTGTTCTGGTAATTCATCTCACAGAGTTACATCTGTATTTCGTGGATCTCTTTGCTAGCATTATTTCTGTGGAATCTGATAACGGATATTTCGGATACCTTTGAAGACTACAGGGCCAAAGGAAATATCCTCCGATAAGAAAGAGAAAGAAGCTTTTTGAGAAACTTCTTTGTGTTCTGTGAAATCATCTCACAGAGTTACAGCTTTCCCCTCAAGAAGCCTTTCGCTAAGACAGTTCTTGTGGAATTGGCAAAGTGATATTTGGAAGCCCATAGAGGGCTATGGTGAAAAAGGAAATATCCTCCGATGAAATCTGGAAAGAAGCTTTCTGAGACTGCTTAGTGTTCTCTTAACTCATTTCACAGAGTTCCATCTGTATTTCGTGGATCTCTTTGCTAGCCTTATTTCTGTAGAATCTGAGAACAGATATTTCGGATCCCTTTGAAGACTATAGGGCCAAAGGAAATATCCTATGATAACAAAGAGAAAGAAGCTTTCTGAGAAACTTCTTTGTGTTCTGTGAAATCATCTCACAGAGTTACAGCTTTCCCCTCAAGAAGACTTTCGCTAAGACAGTTCTTGTGGAATTGGCAAAGTGATATTGGGAAGCCCATAGAGGGCTATGGTGAAAAAGGAAATATCCTCAGATGAATTCTGGAAAGAAGCTTTCTGAGAAACTGCTTAGTGTTCTGTTAATTCATCTCACAGAGTTACATCTGTATTTCGTGGATCTCTTTGCTAGCCTTATTTCTGTGGAATCTGAGAACAGATATTTCGGATGCCTTTGAAGACTATAGGGCCAATGGAAATATCCTCCGATAACAAAGAGAAAGAAGCTTTCTGAGAAACTTCTTTGTGTTCTGTGAAAGCATCTCACAGAGTTACAGCTTTCCCCTCAAGAAGCCTTTCGCTAAGACAGTTCTTGTGGAATTGGCAAAGTGATATTTGGAAGCCCTTAGAGTGCTATGGTGAAAAAGGAAATATCCTCAGATGAAATCTGGAAAGAAGCTTTCTGAGAAACTGCTTTGGGTTTTGTGTATTCATCTCACAGAGTTACATCTGTATTTCGTGGATCTCTTTGCTAGCCTTATTTCTGTGGAATCTGAGAACACATATTTCGGATCCCTTTGAAGACTATAGGGCCAAAGGAAATATCCTCTGATAACAAAGAGAAAGAAGCTTTCTGAGAAACTTCTTTGTGTTCTGTGAAATCATCTCACAGAGTTACAGCTTTCCAATGAAGAAGCCTTTCGCTAAGACAGTTCTTGTGGAATTGGAAAAGTGATATTTGGAAGCCCATAGAGGGCTATGGTGAAAAAGGAAATATCCTCCGATGAAATCTGGAAAGAAGCTTTCTGAGAAACTGCTTAGTGTTCTGTTAATTCATCTCACAGAGTTACATCTGTATTTCGTGGATCTCTTTGCTTGCCTTATTTCTGTGGAATCTGAGAAAAGGTGTTTCGGATCCCTTTGACGATTATAGGGCCAAAGGAAATATCCTCCGATAACAAAGAGAAAGAAGCTTTCTGAGAAACTTCTTTGTGTTCTGTGAAATCATCTCACAGAGTTACAGCTTTCCCCTCAAGAAGCCTTTCGCTAAGACAGTTCTTGTGGAATTGCAAAGTGATATATGGAAGCCCCTAGAGGGCTATGGTGAAAAAGGAAATATCCTCAGAGGAAATCTGGAAAGAAGCTTTCTGAGAAACTGCTTAGTGTTCTGTTAATTCATCTCACAGAGTTACATCTGTACTTCGTGGATCTCTTTGCTAGCCTTATTTCTGTGGAATCTGAGAACAGATATTTCGGATCCCTTTGAAGACTATAGGGCCAAAGGAAATATCCTCCGATAACAAAGAGAAAGAAGCTTTCTGAGAAACTTCTTTGTGTTCTGTGAAATCATCTCACAGAGTTACAGCTTTTGCCTCTAGAAGCCTTTCGCTAAGACAGCTATTGTGGAATTGGGAAAGTGATATTTGGAGGCCCTTAGAGGGCTATGGTGAAAAAGGAAATATCCTCAGATGAAATCTGGAAAGAAGCTTTCTGAGAAACTGCTTAGTGTTCTGTTAATTCATCTCACAGAGTTACATCTGTATTTCGTGGATCTCTTTGCTAGCCTTATTTCTGTGGAATCTGAGAAAAGATATTTCGGATCCCTTTGAAGACTATAGGGCCAAAGGAAATATCCTCCGATAACAAAGAGATAGAAGCTTTCTGAGAAACTTCTTTGTGTTCTGTGAAATCATCTCACAGAGTTACAGCTTTCCCCTCAAGAAGCCTTTCGCTAAGACAGTTCTTGTGGAATTGGAAAAGTGATATTTGGAAGATCATAGAGGGCTATAGTGAAAAAGGAAATATCCTCCGATGAACTCTGGAAAGAAGCTTTCTGAGAAACTGCTTAGTGTTCTGTTAATTCATCTCACAGAGTTACATCTGTATTTCGTGGATCTCTTTGCTAGCCTTATATCTGTGGAATCTGTGAACAGATATTTCGGATCCCTTTGAAGACTATAGGGCCAAATTAAATATCCTCCGATAACAAAGAGAAAGAAGCTTTCTGAGAAACCTCTTTGTGTTCTGTGAAATCATCTCACAGAGTTACAGCTTTCCCCTCAAGAAGCCTTTCGCTAAGACAGTTCTTGTGGAATTGGGAAAGTGATATTTGGAAGCCCATAGAGGGCTATGGTGAAAAAGGAAATATCCTCAGATGAAATCTGGAAAGAAGCTTTCTGAGAAACTGCTTAGTGTTCTGTTAATTCATCTCACAGAGTTACATCTATACTTCGTGGATCTCTTTGCTAGCCTTATTTCTGTGGAATCTGAGAACAAATATTTCGGATCCCTTTGAAGACTATAGGGCCAAAGGAAATATCCTCCGATAACAAAGAGAAAGAAGCTTTCTGAGACACTTCTTTGTGTTATGTTAAATCATCTCACAGAGTTACAGCTTTCCCTAGAAGAAGCCTTTCGCTAAGACAGTTCTTGTGGAATTGGCAAAGTGATATTTCGAAGCCCATAGACGGCTATGGTGAAAAAGGAAATATCCTCAGATGAAATCTGGAAAGAAGTTTTCTGAGAAACTGCTTAGTGTTCTGTTAATTCATCTCACAGAGTTACATCTGTATTTCGTGGATCTCTTTGCTAGCCTTATTTCTGTATAATCTGAGAACAGATGTTTCGGATCCTTTTGAAGACTACAGGGACAAAGGAAATATCCTCCGATAACAGAGAGAAAGAAGCTTTCTGAGAAACTACTTTGTGTTCTGTGAAATCATCTCACAGAGTTACAGCTCTGCCCTCAAGAAGCCTTTTGCTAAGACAGTTCTTGTGGATTTGGCAGAGTGATATTTGGAAGCCCATAGAGGGCTATGGTGAAAAAGGAAATATCCTCAGATGAAATCTGGAAAGAAGCTTTCTGAAGAACTGCTTAGTGTTCCGTTAATTCATCTCACAGAGTTACATCTGTATTTCGTGGATCTCTTTGTTAGCCTTATTTCTGTGGAGTCTGAGAACAGATATTTCGGATCCCTTTGAAGACTATAGGGCCAAAGGAAATAGCCTCCGATAACAAAGAGAAAGATGCTTTCTGAGAAACTTCTTTGTGTTCTGTTAAATCATCTCACAGGGTTACAGCTTTCCCCTCAAGAAGCCTCCGCTAAGACAGCTCTAGTGGAATGGGAAAGTGATATTTGGAGGCCCATAGAGGGCTATGGTGAAAAAGGAAATATCCTTAGTTGAAATCTGGAAAGAAGCTTTCTGAGAAACTGCTTAGTGTTCTGTTAATTCATCTCACAGAGTTACATCTGTATTTCGTGGATCTCTTTGCTTGCCTTATTTCTGTGGAATCTGAGAAAAGGTATTTCAGATTCCTTTGAAGACTATAGGGCCAAAGGAAATATCCTCCGATAACAAAGAGAAAGAAGCTTTCTGAGAAACTTCTTTGTGTTCTGTGAAATCATCTCCGAGAGTTACAGCTTTCCCCTCAAGAAGCCTTTCGCTAAGACAGTTCTTGTGGAATTGCAAAGTGATATATGGAAGCCCCTAGAGGACTATGGTGAAAAAGGAAATATCCTCAGATGAAATCTGGAAAGAAGCTTTCTGAGAAACTGCTTAGTGTTCTGTTAATTCATCTCACAGAGTTACATCAGTCCTTCGTGGAACTCTTTGCTAGCCTTATTTCTGTGGAATCTGAGCACAGATATTTCGGATCCCTTTGAAGACTATAGGGCCAAAGGAAATATCCTCCGATAACAAAGAGAAAGAAGCTTTCTGAGACACTTCTTTGTGTTCTGTGAAATCATCTCACAGAGTTACAGCTTTCCCCTCAAGAAGCCTTTCGCTAAGACAGTTCTTGTGGAATTGGGAAAGTGATATTTGGAAGCCCATAGAGGGCTATGGTGAAAAAGGAAATATCCTCAGATGAAATCTGGAAAGAAGCTTTCTGAGAAACTGCTTAGTGTTCTGTTAATTCATCTCACAGAGTTACATCTGTACTTCGTGGAACTCTATGCTAGCCTTATTTCTGTGGAATCTGAGATCAGATATTTCGGATCCCTTTGAAGAATATAGGGCCAAAGGAAATATCCTCCGATAACAAAGAGAAAGAAGCTTTCTGAGAAACTTCTTTGTGTTCTGTGAAATCATCTCACAGAGTTACAGCTTTCCCTAGAAGAAGCCTTTCGCTAAGCCAGTTCTTGTGGAATTGACAAAGTGATATATGGAAGCCCCTAGAGGGCTATGGTGAAAAAGGAAATATCCTCCGATGAAATCTGGAAAGAAGCTTTCTGAGAAACTGCTTAGTGTTCTGTTAATTCATCTCACAGTGTTACATCTGTATTTCGTGGATCTCTTTGCTAGCCTTATTTCTGTGGAATCTGAGAACAGATATTTCGGATCCCTTTGAAGACAATAGGGCCAAAGGAAATATCCTCCGATAACAAAGAGAAAGAAGCTTTCTGAGAAACTTCTTTGTGTTCTGTGAAATCATCTCACAGAGTTACAGCTTTCCCCAGAAGAGTCGTTTCACTAAGACAGTTCTTGTGGAATTGGAAATGTTATATTTGGTAGCCCATAGAGGGGTATGGTGAAAAAGGAAATATCCTCAGATGAAATCTGGAAAGAAGCTTTCTGAGAAACTGCTTAGTGTTCTGGTAATTCATCTCACAGAGTTACATCTGTATTTCGTGGATCTCTTTGCTAGCCTTATTTCTGTGGAATCTGAGAACAGATATTTCGGATCCCTTTGAAGACTATAGGGCCAATGGAAATATCCTCCGATAACAAAGAGAAAGAAGCTTTCTGAGAAACTTCTTTGTGTTCTGTGAAATCATCTCACAGAGTTACAGCTTTCCCCTCAAGAAGCCTTTCGCTAAGACAATTATTGTGGAATTGGCAAAGTGATATTGGGAAGCCCCTAGAGGGCTATGGTTAAAAAGGAAATATCCTCAGATGAAATCTGGAAAGAAGCTTTCTGAGAAACTGCTTAGTGTTCTGTTAATTCATCTCACAGAGTTACATCTGTATTTCGTGGATCTCTTTGCTAGCCTTATTTCTGTGGAATCTGACAACAGATAGTTCGGATCCCTTTGAAGACAATAGGGCCAAAGGAAATATCCTCCTATAACAAAGAGAAAGAAGCTTTCTGAGAAACTTCTTTGTGTTCTGTGAAATCATCTCAGAGAGTTACAGCTTTCCCCTCAAGAAGACTTTCGCTAAGACAGTTCTTGTGGAATTGGCAATGTGATACTGGGAAGCCCATAGAGGGCTATGGTGAAAAAGGAAATATCCTCAGATGAATTCTGGAAAGAAGCTTTCTGAGAAACTGCTTAGTGTTCTGTTAATTCATCTCACAGAGTTACTTCTGTATTTCGTGGATCTCTTTGCTAGCCTTATTTCTGTGGAATCTGAGAACAGATATTTCGGATCCCCTTGAAGACTATAGGGCCAATGGAAATATCCTCCGATAACAAAGAGAAAGAAGCTTTCTGAGAAACTTCTTTGTGTTCTGTGAAAGCATCTCACAGAGTTACAGCTTTCCCCTCAAGAAGCCTTTCGCTAAGACAGTTATTGTGGAATTGGCAAAGTGATATTGGGAAGCCCCTAGAGGGCTATGGTGAAAAACGAAATATCCTCAGATGAAATCTGGAAAGAAGCTTTCTGAGTAACTGCTTAGTGTTCTGTTAATTCATCCCATAGAGTTACATCTGTATTTCGTGGATCTCTTTGCTAGCCTTATTTCTGTGGAGTCTGAGAACAGATATTTCGGATCCCTTTGAAGAATATAGGGCCAAAGGAAATATCCTCCGATAACAAAGAGAAAGAAGCTTTCTGAGAAACTTCTTTGTGTTCTGTGAAATCATCTCACAGACTTACAGCTTTCCCTAGAAGAAGCCTTTCGCTAAGCCAGTTCTTGTGGAATTGGCAAAGTGATATTTCGAAGCCCATAGACGGCTATGGTGAAAAAGGAAATATCCTCCGATGAAATCTGGAAAGAAGCCTTCTGAGAAACTGCTTAGTGTTCTGTTAATTCACCTCACAGAGTTACATCTGTATTTCGTGGATCTCTTTGCTAGCCTTATTTCTGTGGAATCTGAGAACAGATATTTCGGATCCCTTTGAAGACAATAGGGCCAAAGGAAATATCCTCCTATAACAAAGAGAAAGAAGCTTTCTGAGAAAATTCTTTGTGTTCTGTGAAATCATCTCAGAGAGTTACAGCTTTCCCTAGAAGAATCGTTTCACTAAGACAGTTCTTGTGGAATTGGCAAAGTGATATTGGGAAGCCCATAGAGGGCTATGGTGAAAAAGGAAATATCCTCAGATGAATTCTGGAAAGAAGCTTTCTGAGAAACTGCTTAGTGTTCTGTTAATTCATCTCACAGAGTTACATCTGTATTTCGTGGATGTCTTTGCTAGCCTTATTTCTGTGGAATCTGAGAAAAGATATTTCGGATCCCTTTGAAGACTACAGGGACAAAGGAAATATCCTCCGATAACAAAGAGATAGAAGCTTTCTGAGAAACTTCTTTGTGTTCTGTGAAATCATCTCACAGAGTTACAGCTTTCCCCTCAAGTGGCCTTTCGCTAAGACAGTTCTTGTGGAATTGGAAAAGTGATATTTGGAAGATCATAGAGGGCTATGGTGAAAAAGGAAATATCCTCCGATGAACTCTGGAAAGAAGCTTTCTGAGAAACTGCTTAGTGTTCTGTTAATTCATCTCACAGAGTTACATCTGTATTTCGTGGATCTCTTTGCTAGCCTAATATCTGTGGAATCTGAGAACAGATATTTCGGATCCCTTTGAAGACTATAGGGCCAAAGGAAATATCCTCCGGTAACAAAGAGAATGAAGCTTTCTGAGAAACTTCTTTGTGTTCTGTGAAATCATCTCACAGAGTTACAGCTTTCCCTAGAAGAATCCTTTCACTAAGACAGTTCTTGTGGAATTGGAAATGTTATATTTGGTAGCCCATAGAGGGCTATGGTGAAAAAGGAAATATCCTCAGATGAAATCTGGAAAGAAGCTTTCTGAGAAACTGCTTAGTGTTCTGGTAATTCATCTCACAGAGTTACATCTGTATTTCGTGGATCTCTTTGCTAGCCTTATTTCTGTGGAATCTGAGAACAGATATTTCGGATCCCTTTGAAGACTACAGGGCCAAAGGAAATATCCTCCGATAACAAAGAGAAAGAAGCTTTTTGAGAAACTTCTTTTTGTTCTGTGAAATCATCTCACAGAGTTACAGCTTTCCCCTCAAGAAGCCTTTCGCTAAGACAGTTCTTGTGGAATTGGCAAAGTGATATTTGGAAGCCCATAGAGGGCTATGGTGAAAAAGGAAATATCCTCAGATGAAATCTGGAAAGAAGCTTTCTGAGAAACTGCTTAGTGTTCTCTTAATTCATTTCACAGAGTTCCATCTGTATTTCATGGATCTCTTTGCTAGCCTTATTTCTGTAGAATCTGAGAACAGATAATTCGGATCCCTTTGAAGACTATAGGGCCAAAGGAAATATCCTCCGATAACAAAGAGAAAGAAGCTTTCTGCGAAACTTCTTTGTGTTCTGTGAAATCATCTCACAGAGTTACAGCTTTCCCCTCAAGAAGCCTTTCGCTAAGACAGTTATTGTGGAATTGGCAAAGTGATATTGGGAAGCCCCTAGAGGGCTATGGTGAAAAAGGAAATATCCTCAGATGAAATCAGGAAAGAAGCTTTCTGAGAAACTGCTTAGTGTTCTGTTAATTCATCCCATAGAGTTACATCTGTATTTCGTGGATCTCTTTGCTAGCCTTATTTCTGTGGAGTCTGAGAACAGATATTTCGGATCCCTTTGAAGACTATAGGGCCAAAGGAAATATCTTCCGATAACAAAGAGAAAGAAACTTTCTGAGAAACTTCTTTGTGTTCTGTGAAATCATCTCACAGAGTTACAGCTTTCCCCTCAAGAAGCCTTTCGCTAAGACAGTTCTTGTGGAATTGGCAAAGTGATATTTGGAAGCCCATAGAGGGATATGGTGAAAAAGGAAATATCCTCAGATGAAATCTGGAAAGAAGCTTTCTGAGAAACTGCTTAGTGTTCTGTTAATTCATCTCACAGAGTTACATCTGTATTTCGTGGATCTCTTTGCTAGCCTTATTTCTGTGGAATCTGAGAACAGATATTTCTTATCCCTTTGAAGACTATAGGGCCAAAGGAAATATCCTCCGATAACAAAGAGAAAGAAGCCTTCTGAGAATCTTCTTTGTGTTCTGTGAAATCATCTCACAGAGTTATAGCTTTTCCTAGAAGAAGCCTTTCGCTAAGACAGTTCTTGTAGTATTGGCAAAGTGATATTTGGAAGCCCATAGAGGGCTATGGTGAAAAAGGAAATATCCTCAGATAAAATCTGGAAAAAGCTTTCTGAGAAACTGCTTAGTGTTCTGTTAATTCATCTCACAGAGTTACATCTGTATTTCGTGGATCTCTTTGCTAGCCTTATTTCTGTGGAATCTGAGAACAGATATTTCGATTCCCTTTGAAGACTATAGGGCCAAATTAAATATCCTCCGATAACAAAGAGAAAGAAGCATTCTGAGAAACCTCTTTGTGTTCTGTGAAATCATCTCACAGAGTTACAGCTTTCCCCTCAAGAAGCCTTTCGCTAAGACAGTTCTTGTGGAATTGGGAAAGTGATATTTGGAAGCCCATAGAGGGCTATGGTGAAAAAGGAAATATCCTCCGATGAAATCTGGAAAGAAGCTTTCTGAGAAACTGCTTAGTGTTCTTTTAATTCATCTCACAGAGTTACATCTGTATTTCGTGGATCTCTTTGCTAGCCTTATTTCTGTGGAATCTGAGAATAGATATTTCGGATCCCTTTGAAGACAATAGGGCCAAAGGAAATATCCTCCGATAACAAAGAGAAAGAAGCTTTCTGAGAAACTTCTTTGTGTTCTGTGAAATCATCTCACAGAGTTACAGCTTTCCCTAGAAGAATCGTTTCACTAAGACAGTTCTTTTGGAATTGGAAATGTTATATTTGGTAGCCCATAGAGGGGTATGGTGAAAAAGGAAATATCCTCAGATGAAATCTGGAAAGAAGCTTTCTGAGAAACTGCTTAGTGTTCTGGTAATTCATCTCACAGAGTTACATCTGTATTTCGTGGATCTCTTTGCTAGCCTTATTTCTGTGGAAACTGAGAACAGATATTTCGGATCCCTTTGAAGACTACAGGGCCAAAGGAAATATCCTCCGATAACAAAGAGAAAGAAGCTTTCTGAGAAACTTCTTTGTGTTCTGTGAAATCATCTCACAGAGTTACAGCTTTCACCTCAAGAAGACTTTCGCTAAGACAGTTCTTGTGGAATTGGCAAAGTGATATTTCGAAGCCCATAGACGGCTATGGTGAAAAAGGAAATATCCTCAGATGAAATCTGGAAAGAAGCTTTCTGAGAAACTGCTTAGTGTTCTGTTAATTCATCTCACAGAGTTACATCTGTATTTCGTGGATCTCTTTGCTAGCCTTATTTCTGTGGAATCTGAGAACAGATATTTCGGATCCCTTTGAAGACAATAGGGCCAAAGGAAATATCCTCCTAAAACAAAGAGAAAGAAGCTTTCTGAGAAACTTCTTTGTGTTCTGTGAAATCATCTCAGAGAGTTACAGCTTTCCCTAGAAGAAGCCTTTCGCTAAGACAGTTCTTGTGGAATTGGAAATGTTATATTTGGTAGCCCCTAGAGGGGTATGGTGAAAAAGGAAATATCCTCAGATGAAATCTGGAAAGAAGCTTTCTGGGAAACTGCTTAGTGTTCTGGTAATTCATCTCACAGAGTTACATCTGTATTTCGTGGATCTCTTTGCTAGCCTTATTTCTGTGGAATCTGAGAACAGATATTTCGGATCCCTTTGAAGACTATAGGGCGAAAGGAAATATCCTCCGATAACAAAGAGAAAGGAGCTTTCTGAGAAACTTCTTTGTGTTCTGTGAAATCATCTCACAGAGTTACAGCTTTCCCCTCAAGAAGACTTTCGCTAAGACAGTTCTTGTGGAATTGGCAAAGTGATATTGGGAAGCCCATAGAGGGCTATGGTGAAAAAGGAAATATCTTCAGATGAATTCTGGAAAGAAGCTTTCTGAGAAACTGCTTAGTGTTCTGTTAATTCATCCCATAGAGTTACATCTGTATTTCGTGGATCCCTTTGCTAGCCTTATTTCTGTGGAATCTGAGAATAGATATTTCGCATCCCATTGAAGACTATAGGTCCAAAGAAAATATCCTCCGATAACAAAGAGAAAGAAGCTTTCTGAGAAACTTTTTTGTGTTCTGTGAAATCATCTCACAGAGTTACAGCTTTCCCCTCAAGAAGCCTTTCGCTAAGATAGTTCTTGTGGAATTGGCTAAATGATATATGGAAGCCCCTTGAGGGCTATGGTGAAAAAGGAAATATCCTCAGATGAAATCTGGAAAGAAGCTTTCTGAGAAACTGCTTAGTGTTCTGCTAATTCATCTCACAGAGTTCCATCTGTATTTCGTGGATCTCTTTGCTAGCCTTATTTCTGTGGATTCTGAGAACAGATATTTCGGACCCCTTTGAAGACTATAGGGCCAAAGGAAATATTCTCCGATAACAAAGAGAAAGAAGCGTTCTGAGAAACTTCTTCCTGTTCTGTGAAATCTTCTCACAGAGTTACAGCTTTCCCGTCAAGAAGAATTTCGCTAAGACAATTCTTGTGGAATAGGCAAAGTGATATTTGGAAGCCCTTAGAGGGCTATGGTGAAATAGGAAATATCCTCAGATGAAATCTGGAAAGAAGCTTTCTGAGAAACTGCTTAGTGTTCTGTTAATTCATCTCTCAGAGTTACATCTGTATTCGTGGATCTCTTTGCTAGCCTTATTTCTGTGGAATCTGAGAACATATATTTCGGATACCTTTGAAGACTATAGGGCCAAAGGAAATATCCTCCGATAACAAAGAGAAAGAAGCTTTCTGAGAAACTTCTTTGTGTTCTGTGAAATTATCTCACAGAGTTACAGCTTTCCCCTCAAGAAGCCTTTCGATAAGGCAGTTCTTGTGGAATTGACAAAGTGATATTTGAAGCCCATAGAGGGCTATGGTGAAAAAGGAAATATCCTCAGATGAAATCTGGAGAGAAGCTTTCTGAGAAACTGCTTAGTGTTCTGGTAATTCATCTCACAGAGTTACATCTGTATTTCGTGGATCTCTTTGCTAGCCTTATTTCTGTGGAATCTGAGAACAGATATTTCGGATCCCTTTGAAGACTACAGGGCCAAAGGAAATATCCTCCGATAACAAAGAGAAAGAAGCTTTTTGAGAAACTTCTTTTTGTTCTGTGAAATCATCTCACAGAGTTACAGCTTTCCCCTCAAGAAGCCTTTCGCTAAGACAGTTCTTGTGGAATTGGCAAAGTGATATTTGGAAGCCCATAGAGGGCTATGGTGAAAAAGGAAATATCCTCAGATGAAATCTGGAAAGAAGCTTTCTGAGAAACTGCTTAGTGTTCTCTTAATTCATTTCACAGAGTTCCATCTGTATTTCATGGATCTCTTTGCTAGCCTTATTTCTGTAGAATCTGAGAACAGATAATTCGGATCCCTTTGAAGACTATAGGGCCAAAGGAAATATCCTCCGATAACAAAGAGAAAGAAGCTTTCTGCGAAACTTCTTTGTGTTCTGTGAAATCATCTCACAGAGTTACAGCTTTCCCCTCAAGAAGCCTTTCGCTAAGACAGTTATTGTGGAATTGGCAAAGTGATATTGGGAAGCCCCTAGAGGGCTATGGTGAAAAAGGAAATATCCTCAGATGAAATCAGGAAAGAAGCTTTCTGAGAAACTGCTTAGTGTTCTGTTAATTCATCCCATAGAGTTACATCTGTATTTCGTGGATCTCTTTGCTAGCCTTATTTCTGTGGAGTCTGAGAACAGATATTTCGGATCCCTTTGAAGACTATAGGGCCAAAGGAAATATCTTCCGATAACAAAGAGAAAGAAACTTTCTGAGAAACTTCTTTGTGTTCTGTGAAATCATCTCACAGAGTTACAGCTTTCCCCTCAAGAAGCCTTTCGCTAAGACAGTTCTTGTGGAATTGGCAAAGTGATATTTGGAAGCCCATAGAGGGATATGGTGAAAAAGGAAATATCCTCAGATGAAATCTGGAAAGAAGCTTTCTGAGAAACTGCTTAGTGTTCTGTTAATTCATCTCACAGAGTTACATCTGTATTTCGTGGATCTCTTTGCTAGCCTTATTTCTGTGGAATCTGAGAACAGATATTTCTTATCCCTTTGAAGACTATAGGGCCAAAGGAAATATCCTCCGATAACAAAGAGAAAGAAGCCTTCTGAGAATCTTCTTTGTGTTCTGTGAAATCATCTCACAGAGTTATAGCTTTTCCTAGAAGAAGCCTTTCGCTAAGACAGTTCTTCTAGTATTGGCAAAGTGATATTTGGAAGCCCATAGAGGGCTATGGTGAAAAAGGAAATATCCTCAGATAAAATCTGGAAAAAGCTTTCTGAGAAACTGCTTAGTGTTCTGTTAATTCATCTCACAGAGTTACATCTGTATTTCGTGGATCTCTTTGCTAGCCTTATTTCTGTGGAATCTGAGAACAGATATTTCGATTCCCTTTGAAGACTATAGGGCCAAATTAAATATCCTCCGATAACAAAGAGAAAGAAGCATTCTGAGAAACCTCTTTGTGTTCTGTGAAATCATCTCACAGAGTTACAGCTTTCCCCTCAAGAAGCCTTTCGCTAAGACAGTTCTTGTGGAATTGGGAAAGTGATATTTGGAAGCCCATAGAGGGCTATGGTGAAAAAGGAAATATCCTCAGATGAAATCTGGAAAGAAGCTTTCTGAGAAACTGCTTAGTGTTCTGTTAATTCACCTCACAGAGTTACATCTGTACTTCGTGGAACTCTTTGCTAGCCTTATTTCTGTGGAATCTGAGAACAGATATTTCGGATCCCTTTGAAGACTATAGGGCCAAAGGAAATATCCTCCGATAACAAAGAGAAAGAAGCTTTCTGAGAAACTTCTTTGTGTTCTGTGAAATCATCTCACAGAGTTACAGCTTTCCCTAGAAGAAGCCTTTCGCTAAGACAGTTCTTGTGGAATTGGCAAAGTGATATTTCGAAGCCCATAGACGGCTATGGTGAAAAAGGAAATATCCTCCGATGAAATCTGGAAAGAAGCTTTCTGAGAAACTGCTTAGTGTTCTTTTAATTCATCTCACAGAGTTACATCTGTATTTCGTGGATCTCTTTGCTAGCCTTATTTCTGTGGAATCTGAGAATAGATATTTCGGATCCCTTTGAAGACTATAGGGCCAAAGGAAATATCCTCCGATAACAAAGAGAAAGAAGCTTTCTGAGAAACTTCTTTGTGTTCTGTGAAATCATCTCACAGAGTTACAGCTTTCCCTAGAAGAATCGTTTCACTAAGACAGTTCTTTTGGAATTGGAAATGTTATATTTGGTAGCCCATAGAGGGGTATGGTGAAAAAGGAAATATCCTCAGATGAAATCTGGAAAGAAGCTTTCTGAGAAACTGCTTAGTGTTCTGGTAATTCATCTCACAGAGTTACATCTGTATTTCGTGGATCTCTTTGCTAGCCTTATTTCTGTGGAAACTGAGAACAGATATTTCGGATCCCTTTGAAGACTACAGGGCCAAAGGAAATATCCTCCGATAACAAAGAGAAAGAAGCTTTCTGAGAAACTTCTTTGTGTTCTGTGAAATCATCTCACAGAGTTACAGCTTTCACCTCAAGAAGACTTTCGCTAAGACATTTCTTGTGGAATTGGCAAAGTGATATTTCGAAGCCCATAGACGGCTATGGTGAAAAAGGAAATATCCTCAGATGAAATCTGGAAAGAAGCTTTCTGAGAAACTGCTTAGTGTTCTGTTAATTCATCTCACAGAGTTACATCTGTATTTCGTGGATCTCTTTGCTAGCCTTATTTCTGTGGAATCTGAGAACAGATATTTCGGATCCCTTTGAAGACAATAGGGCCAAAGGAAATATCCTCCTAAAACAAAGAGAAAGAAGCTTTCTGAGAAACTTCTTTGTGTTCTGTGAAATCATCTCAGAGAGTTACAGCTTTCCCTAGAAGAAGCCTTTCGCTAAGACAGTTCTTGTGGAATTGGAAATGTTATATTTGGTAGCCCCTAGAGGGGTATGGTGAAAAAGGAAATATCCTCAGATGAAATCTGGAAAGAAGCTTTCTGGGAAACTGCTTAGTGTTCTGGTAATTCATCTCACAGAGTTACATCTGTATTTCGTGGATCTCTTTGCTAGCCTTATTTCTGTGGAATCTGAGAACAGATATTTCGGATCCCTTTGAAGACTATAGGGAGAAAGGAAATATCCTCCGATAACAAAGAGAAAGGAGCTTTCTGAGAAACTTCTTTGTGTTCTGTGAAATCATCTCACAGAGTTACAGCTTTCCCCTCAAGAAGACTTTCGCTAAGAAAGTTCTTGTGGAATTGGCAAAGTGATATTGGGAAGCCCATAGAGGGCTATGGTGAAAAAGGAAATATCTTCAGATGAATTCTGGAAAGAAGCTTTCTGAGAAACTGCTTAGTGTTCTGTTAATTCATCCCATAGAGTTACATCTGTATTTCGTGGATCCCTTTGCTAGCCTTATTTCTGTGGAATCTGAGAATAGATATTTCGCATCCCATTGAAGACTATAGGTCCAAAGAAAATATCCTCCGATAACAAAGAGAAAGAAGCTTTCTGAGAAACTTTTTTGTGTTCTGTGAAATCATCTCACAGAGTTACAGCTTTCCCCTCAAGAAGCCTTTCGCTAAGATAGTTCTTGTGGAATTGGCTAAATGATATATGGAAGCCCCTTGAGGGCTATGGTGAAAAAGGAAATATCCTCAGATGAAATCTGGAAAGAAGCTTTCTGAGAAACTGCTTAGTGTTCTGCTAATTCATCTCACAGAGTTCCATCTGTATTTCGTGGATCTCTTTGCTAGCCTTATTTCTGTGGATTCTGAGAACAGATATTTCGGACCCCTTTGAAGACTATAGGGCCAAAGGAAATATTCTCCGATAACAAAGAGAAAGAAGCGTTCTGAGAAACTTCTTCCTGTTCTGTGAAATCTTCTCACAGAGTTACAGCTTTCCCGTCAAGAAGAATTTCGCTAAGACAATTCTTGTGGAATAGGCAAAGTGATATTTGGAAGCCCTTAGAGGGCTATGGTGAAATAGGAAATATCCTCAGATGAAATCTGGAAAGAAGCTTTCTGAGAAACTGCTTAGTGTTCTGTTAATTCATCTCTCAGAGTTACATCTGTATTCGTGGATCTCTTTGCTAGCCTTATTTCTGTGGAATCTGAGAACATATATTTCGGATACCTTTGAAGACTATAGGGCCAAAGGAAATATCCTCCGATAACAAAGAGAAAGAAGCTTTCTGAGAAACTTCTTTGTGTTCTGTGAAATTATCTCACAGAGTTACAGCTTTCCCCTCAAGAAGCCTTTCGATAAGGCAGTTCTTGTGGAATTGACAAAGTGATATTTGAAGCCCATAGAGGGCTATGGTGAAAAAGGAAATATCCTCAGATGAAATCTGGAGAGAAGCTTTCTGAGAAACTGCTTAGTGTTCTTTAATTCATCTCACAGAGTTACATCTGTATTTCGTGGATCTCTTTGCTAGCCTTATTACTGTGGAATCTGAGAACAGATATTTCGGATCCCTTTGAAGACTATAGGGCCAAAGGAAATATCCCCCGATAACAAAGAGAAAGAAGCTTTCTGAGAAACTTCTTTGTGTTCTGTGAAATCATCTCACAGAGTTACAGCTTTCCCCTCAAGAAGCCTTTCGCTAAGACAGTTCTTGTGGAATTGCTAAGTGATATATGGAAGCCCCTAGAGAGCTATGGTGAAAAAGGTAATATCCTCAGATGAACTCTGGAAAGAAGCTTTCTGAAGAACTGCTTAGTGTTCTGTTACTTCATCTCACAGAGTTACATCTGTATTTCGTGGATCTCTTTGCTAGCCTTATTTCTGTATAATCTGAGAACAGATATTTCGGATCCCTTTGAAGACTACAGGGACAAAGGAAATATCCTCCGATAACAAAGAGAAAGAAGCCTTCTGAGAATCTTCTTTGTGTTCTGTGAAATCATCTCACAGAGTTATAGCTTTTCCTAGAAGAAGCCTTTCGCTAAGACAGTTCTTCTAGTATTGGCAAAGTGATATTTGGAAGCCCATAGAGGGCTATGGTGAAAAAGGAAATATCCTCAGATAAAATCTGGAAAAAGCTTTCTGAGAAACTGCTTAGTGTTCTGTTAATTCATCTCACAGAGTTACATCTGTATTTCGTGGATCTCTTTGCTAGCCTTATTTCTGTGGAATCTGAGAACAGATATTTCGATTCCCTTTGAAGACTATAGGGCCAAATTAAATATCCTCCGATAACAAAGAGAAAGAAGCATTCTGAGAAACCTCTTTGTGTTCTGTGAAATCATCTCACAGAGTTACAGCTTTCCCCTCAAGAAGCCTTTCGCTAAGACAGTTCTTGTGGAATTGGGAAAGTGATATTTGGAAGCCCATAGAGGGCTATGGTGAAAAAGGAAATATCCTCAGATGAAATCTGGAAAGAAGCTTTCTGAGAAACTGCTTAGTGTTCTGTTAATTCACCTCACAGAGTTACATCTGTACTTCGTGGAACTCTTTGCTAGCCTTATTTCTGTGGAATCTGAGAACAGATATTTCGGATCCCTTTGAAGACTATAGGGCCAAAGGAAATATCCTCCGATAACAAAGAGAAAGAAGCTTTCTGAGAAACTTCTTTGTGTTCTGTGAAATCATCTCACAGAGTTACAGCTTTCCCTAGAAGAAGCCTTTCGCTAAGACAGTTCTTGTGGAATTGGCAAAGTGATATTTCGAAGCCCATAGACGGCTATGGTGAAAAAGGAAATATCCTCCGATGAAATCTGGAAAGAAGCTTTCTGAGAAACTGCTTAGTGTTCTTTTAATTCATCTCACAGAGTTACATCTGTATTTCGTGGATCTCTTTGCTAGCCTTATTTCTGTGGAATCTGAGAATAGATATTTCGGATCCCTTTGAAGACTATAGGGCCAAAGGAAATATCCTCCGATAACAAAGAGAAAGAAGCTTTCTGAGAAACTTCTTTGTGTTCTGTGAAATCATCTCACAGAGTTACAGCTTTCCCTAGAAGAATCGTTTCACTAAGACAGTTCTTTTGGAATTGGAAATGTTATATTTGGTAGCCCATAGAGGGGTATGGTGAAAAAGGAAATATCCTCAGATGAAATCTGGAAAGAAGCTTTCTGAGAAACTGCTTAGTGTTCTGGTAATTCATCTCACAGAGTTACATCTGTATTTCGTGGATCTCTTTGCTAGCCTTATTTCTGTGGAAACTGAGAACAGATATTTCGGATCCCTTTGAAGACTACAGGGCCAAAGGAAATATCCTCCGATAACAAAGAGAAAGAAGCTTTCTGAGAAACTTCTTTGTGTTCTGTGAAATCATCTCACAGAGTTACAGCTTTCACCTCAAGAAGACTTTCGCTAAGACATTTCTTGTGGAATTGGCAAAGTGATATTTCGAAGCCCATAGACGGCTATGGTGAAAAAGGAAATATCCTCAGATGAAATCTGGAAAGAAGCTTTCTGAGAAACTGCTTAGTGTTCTGTTAATTCATCTCACAGAGTTACATCTGTATTTCGTGGATCTCTTTGCTAGCCTTATTTCTGTGGAATCTGAGAACAGATATTTCGGATCCCTTTGAAGACAATAGGGCCAAAGGAAATATCCTCCTAAAACAAAGAGAAAGAAGCTTTCTGAGAAACTTCTTTGTGTTCTGTGAAATCATCTCAGAGAGTTACAGCTTTCCCTAGAAGAAGCCTTTCGCTAAGACAGTTCTTGTGGAATTGGAAATGTTATATTTGGTAGCCCCTAGAGGGGTATGGTGAAAAAGGAAATATCCTCAGATGAAATCTGGAAAGAAGCTTTCTGGGAAACTGCTTAGTGTTCTGGTAATTCATCTCACAGAGTTACATCTGTATTTCGTGGATCTCTTTGCTAGCCTTATTTCTGTGGAATCTGAGAACAGATATTTCGGATCCCTTTGAAGACTATAGGGAGAAAGGAAATATCCTCCGATAACAAAGAGAAAGGAGCTTTCTGAGAAACTTCTTTGTGTTCTGTGAAATCATCTCACAGAGTTACAGCTTTCCCCTCAAGAAGACTTTCGCTAAGAAAGTTCTTGTGGAATTGGCAAAGTGATATTGGGAAGCCCATAGAGGGCTATGGTGAAAAAGGAAATATCTTCAGATGAATTCTGGAAAGAAGCTTTCTGAGAAACTGCTTAGTGTTCTGTTAATTCATCCCATAGAGTTACATCTGTATTTCGTGGATCCCTTTGCTAGCCTTATTTCTGTGGAATCTGAGAATAGATATTTCGCATCCCATTGAAGACTATAGGTCCAAAGAAAATATCCTCCGATAACAAAGAGAAAGAAGCTTTCTGAGAAACTTTTTTGTGTTCTGTGAAATCATCTCACAGAGTTACAGCTTTCCCCTCAAGAAGCCTTTCGCTAAGATAGTTCTTGTGGAATTGGCTAAATGATATATGGAAGCCCCTTGAGGGCTATGGTGAAAAAGGAAATATCCTCAGATGAAATCTGGAAAGAAGCTTTCTGAGAAACTGCTTAGTGTTCTGCTAATTCATCTCACAGAGTTCCATCTGTATTTCGTGGATCTCTTTGCTAGCCTTATTTCTGTGGATTCTGAGAACAGATATTTCGGACCCCTTTGAAGACTATAGGGCCAAAGGAAATATTCTCCGATAACAAAGAGAAAGAAGCGTTCTGAGAAACTTCTTCCTGTTCTGTGAAATCTTCTCACAGAGTTACAGCTTTCCCGTCAAGAAGAATTTCGCTAAGACAATTCTTGTGGAATAGGCAAAGTGATATTTGGAAGCCCTTAGAGGGCTATGGTGAAATAGGAAATATCCTCAGATGAAATCTGGAAAGAAGCTTTCTGAGAAACTGCTTAGTGTTCTGTTAATTCATCTCTCAGAGTTACATCTGTATTCGTGGATCTCTTTGCTAGCCTTATTTCTGTGGAATCTGAGAACATATATTTCGGATACCTTTGAAGACTATAGGGCCAAAGGAAATATCCTCCGATAACAAAGAGAAAGAAGCTTTCTGAGAAACTTCTTTGTGTTCTGTGAAATTATCTCACAGAGTTACAGCTTTCCCCTCAAGAAGCCTTTCGATAAGGCAGTTCTTGTGGAATTGACAAAGTGATATTTGAAGCCCATAGAGGGCTATGGTGAAAAAGGAAATATCCTCAGATGAAATCTGGAGAGAAGCTTTCTGAGAAACTGCTTAGTGTTCTTTAATTCATCTCACAGAGTTACATCTGTATTTCGTGGATCTCTTTGCTAGCCTTATTACTGTGGAATCTGAGAACAGATATTTCGGATCCCTTTGAAGACTATAGGGCCAAAGGAAATATCCCCCGATAACAAAGAGAAAGAAGCTTTCTGAGAAACTTCTTTGTGTTCTGTGAAATCATCTCACAGAGTTACAGCTTTCCCCTCAAGAAGCCTTTCGCTAAGACAGTTCTTGTGGAATTGCTAAGTGATATATGGAAGCCCCTAGAGAGCTATGGTGAAAAAGGTAATATCCTCAGATGAACTCTGGAAAGAAGCTTTCTGAAGAACTGCTTAGTGTTCTGTTACTTCATCTCACAGAGTTACATCTGTATTTCGTGGATCTCTTTGCTAGCCTTATTTCTGTATAATCTGAGAACAGATATTTCGGATCCCTTTGAAGACTACAGGGACAAAGGAAATATCCTCCGATAACAAAGAGAAAGAAGCTTTCTGAGAAACTTCTATGTGTTCTGTGAAATCATCTCACAGAGTTGCAGCTTTCCCCTCAACAAGCCTTTCGCTAAGACAGTTCTTGTGGAATTGGCAAAGTGATATTTGGAAGCCCTTAGAGGGCTATGGTGAAAAAGGAAATATCCTCAGATGCAATCTGGAGAGAAGCTTTCTGAGAAACTGCTTAGGGATTTGTTAATTCATCTCACAGAGTTACATCTGTATTTCGTGGATCTCTTTGCTAACCTTATTTCTGTGGAATCTGAGAACAGATTTCGGATCCCTTTGAAGACTATAGGGCCAAAGGAAATATCCTCCGATAACAAAGAGAAAGAAGCTTTCTGATAAACTTCTTTGTGTTCTGTGAAATCTTCTCACAGAGTTAAAGCTTTCCCGTCAAGAAGAATTTCGCTAAGACAATTCTTGTGGAATTGGCAAAGTGATATTTGGAAGCCCATAGAGGGCTATGGTGAAAAAGGAAATATCCTCAGATGAAATCTGGAAAGAATCTTTCTGAGAAACTGCTTAGTGTTCTGTTAATTCATCTCACAGAGTTACATCTGTATTTCGTGGATCTCTTTGCTATCCTTATTTCTGTGGAATCTGAGAACAGATATTTCGGATCCCTTTGAAGACTAGAGGGCCAAAGGAAATATCCTTCGATAACAAAGAGAAAGAAGCTTTCTGAGAAACTTCTTTGTGTTCTGTGAAATCATCTCAAAGAGTTACAGCTTTCACCTCAAGAAGCCTTTCGCTAGGACAGTTCTTGTGGAATTGGCAGAGTGATATTTGGAAGCCCATAGAGGGCTACGGTGAAAAAGGAAATATCCTCAGATGAAATCTGGAAAGAAGCTTTCTGAGAAACTGCTTAGTGTTCTCTTAATTCATCTCACAATGTTACATCTGTATTTCGTAGATCTCTTTGCTAGCCTTATTTCTGTGGAATCTGAGAACAGATATTTCGGATCCCTTTGAAGTCTATAGGGCCAAAGGAAATATCCTCCGATAACAAAGAGAAAGAAGCTTTCTGAGAAACTTCTTTGTGTTCTGTGAAATCATCTCACAGAGTTACAGCTTTCCCCTCAAGAAGCCTTTCGCAAAGACAGTTCTTGTGGAATTGCAAAAGTGATATGTGGAAGCACCTTGAGGGCTATGGTGAAAAAGGAAATATCCTCCGATGAAATCTGGAAAGAAGCTTTCTGAGAAACTGCTTAGTGTTCTGTTAATTCATCTCAGAGTTACATCTGTATTTCGTGGATCTCTTTGCTAGCCATATTTCTGTGGAATCTGAGAACAGATATTTCGGATCCCTTTGAACACTACAGGGCCAAAGGAAATATCCTCCGATAAAAAGAGAAAGAAGCTTTCTGAGAAACTTCTTTGTATTGTGTGAAATCATCTCACAGAGTTACAGCTTTCCCTAGAAGAAGCCTTTCACTAAGATATTTATTGTGGAATTGGAAAAGTGATATTTGGAAGCCCATAGAGGGCTATGGTGAAAAAGGAAATATCCTCCGATGAAATCTGGAAAGAAGCTTTCTGAGAAACTGCTTAGTGTTCTGTTAATTCATCTCACAGATTTACATCTGTATTTCGTGGATCTCTTTGCTTGCCTTATTTCTGTGGAATCTGAGAACAGATATTTCGATTCCCTTTGAAGACTATTGGGCCAAATTAAATATCCTCCGATAACAAAGAGAAAGAAGCTTTCTGAGAAACCTCTTTGTGTTCTGTGAAATCATCTCACAGAGTTACAGCTTTCCCCTCAAGAAGCCTTTCGCTAAGACAGTTCTTGTGGAATTGGGAAAGTGATATTTGGAAGCCCATAGAGGGCTATGGTGAAAAAGGAAATATCCTCAGATGAAATCTGGAAAGAAGTTTCTGAGAAACTGCTTAGTGTTCTGTTAATTCATCTCACAGAGTTACATCTGTACTTCGTGAATCTCTTTGCTAGCCTTATTTCTGTGGAATCTGAGAACAAATATTTCGGATCCCTTTGAAGACTATAGGGCCAAAGGAAATATCCTCCGATAACAAAGAGAAAGAAGCTTTCTGAGACACTTCTTTGTGTTCTGTTAAATCATCTCACAGAGTTACAGCTTTCCCTAGAAGAAGCCTTTCGCTAAGACAGTTCTTGTGGAATTGGCAAAGTGATATTTGGAAGCCCATACATGGCTATGGTGAAAAAGGAAATATCCTCAGATGAAATCTGGAAAGAAGTTTTCTGAGAAACTGCTTAGTGTTCTGTTAATTCATCTCACAGAGTTACATCTGTATTTCGTGGATCTCTTTGCTAGCCTTATTTCTGTATAATCTGAGAACAGATATTTCGGATCCCTTTGAAGACTACAGGGACAAAGGAAATATCCTCCGATAACAAAGAGAAAGAAGCTTTCTGAGAAACCTCTTTGTGTTCTGTGAAATCATCTCACAGAGTTACAGCTCTGCCCTCAAGAAGCCTTTTGCTAAGACAGTTCTTGTGGATTTGGCAGAGTGATATTTGGAAGCCCATAGAGGGCTATGGTGAAAAAGGAAATATCCTCAGATGAAATCTGGAAAGAAGCTTTCTGAAGAACTGCTTAGTGTTCCGTTAATTCATCTCACAGAGTTACATCTGTATTTCGTGGATCTCTTTGCTAGCCTTATTTCTGTGGAGTCTGAGAACAGATATTTCGGATCCCTTTGAAGACTATAGGGCCAAAGGAAATATCCTCCGATAACAAAGAGAAAGATGCTTTCTGACAAACTTCTTTGTGTTCTGTGAAATCATCTCACAGAGTTACAGCTTTCCCCTCAAGAAGCCTCCGCTAAGACAGCTCTAGTGGAATTGGGAAAGTGATATTTGGAGGCCCATAGAGGGCTATGGTGAAAAAGGAAATATCCTCCGATGAAATCTGGAAAGAAGCTTTCTGAGAAACTGCTTAGTGTTCTGTTACTTCATCTCACAGAGTTACATCTGTATTTCGTGGATCTCTTTGCTTGCCTTATTTCTGTGGAATCTGAGAAAAGGTATTTCGGATCCCTTTGAAGACTATAGGGCCAAAGGAAATATCCTCCGATAACAAAGAGAAAGAAGCTTTCTGAGAAACTTCTTTGTGTTCTGTGAAATCATCTCAGAGAGTTACAGCATTCCCCTCAAGAAACCTTTCGCTAAGACAGTTCTTGTGGAATTGCAAAGTGATATATGGAAGCCCCTAGAGGGCTATGGTGAAAAAGGAAATATCCTCAGATGAAATCTGGAAAGAAGCTTTCTGAGAAACTGCTTAGTGTTCTGTTAATTCATCTCACAGAGTTACATCTGTATTTCGTGGATCTCTTTGCTAGCCTTATTTCTGTATAATCTGAGAACAGATATTTCGGATCCCTTTGAAGACTACAGGGACAAAGGAAATATCCTCCGATAACAAAGAGAAAGAAGCTTTCTGCCAAACTTCTTTGTGTTCTGTGAAATCATCTCACAGAGTTACAGCTCTGCCCTCAAGAAGCCTTTTGCTAAGGCAGTTCTTGTGGATTTGGCAGAGTGATATTTGGAAGCCCATAGAGGGCTATGGTGAAAAAGGAAATATCCTCAGATGAAATCTGGAAAGAAGCTTTTTGAAGAACTGCTTAGTGTTCCGTTAATTCATCTCACAGAGTTACATCTGTATTTCGTGGATCTCTTTGCTAGCCTTATTTCTGTGGAGTCTGAGAACAGATATTTCGGATCCCTTTGAAGACTATAGGGCCAAAGGAAATATCCTCCCATAACAAAGAGAAAGATGCTTTCTGAGAAACTTCTTTGTGTTCTGTGAAATCATCTCACAGAGTTACAGCTTTCCCCTCAAGAAGACTTTCGCTAAGACAGTTCTTGTGGAATTGGCAAAGTGATATTTCGAAGCCCATAGACGGCTATGGTGAAAAAGGAAATATCCTCAGATGAAATCTGGAAAAGGCTTTCTGAGAAACTGCTTAGTGTTCTGTTAATTCATCTCACAGAGTTACATCTGTATTTCGTGGATCTCTTTGCTAGCCTTATTTCTGTGGAATCTGAGAACAGATATTTCGGATCCCTTTGAAGAGTATAGGTCCAAAGGAAATATCCTCTGAAAACAAAGAGAAAGAAGCTTTCTGAGAAACTTCTTTGTGTTCTGTGAAATTATCTCACAGAGTTACAGCTTTCCCCTCAAGAAGCCTTTCGATAAGGCAGTTCTTGTGGAATTGGCAAAGTGATATTGGAAGCCCATAGAGGGCTATGGTGAAAAAGGAAATATCCTCAGATGAAATCTGAAAAGAAGCTTTCTGAGAAACTGCTTAGTGTTCTGTTAATTCATCTCACAGAGTTACATCTGTATTTCGTGGATCTCTTTGCTAGCCTTATTTCTGTGGAATCTGAGAACAGATATTTCGGATCCCTTTGAAGACTATAGGGCCAAAGGAAATATCCTCCGATAACAAAGAGAAAGAAGCTTTCTGAGAAACTTCTTTGTGTTCTGTGAAATCATCTCACAGAGTTACAGCTTTCCCCTCAAGAAGCCTTTCGCTAAGACAGTTCTTGTGGAATTGGCAAAGTGATATTTGGAAGCCCCTAGAGGGCTATGGTGAAAAAGGAAATATCCTCAGATAAAATCTGGAAAGAAGCTTTCTGAGAAACTTCTTAGTGTTCTGTTAATTCATCTCACAGAGTTACATCTCTATATCGTGGATCTCTTTGCTAGCCTTATTTCTGTGGAATCTGAGAACAGATATTTCGGATCCCATTGAAGAATATAGGGCCAAAGGAAATATCCTCCGATAACAAAGAGAAGGAAGCTTTCTGAGAAACTTCTTTGTGTTCTGTGAAATCATCTCACAGAGTTACAGCTTCCTCCTCAACAAGCCTTTCGCTAAGACAGTTCTTGTGGAATTGGCAAAGTGATATTTGGAATCCCATAGAGGGCTATTGTGAAAAAGGAAATATCCTCAGATGAAATCTGGAAAGAAGCTTTCTGAGAAACTGCTTAGTGTTCTGTTAATTCATCTCACAGAGTTACATCTGTATTTCTTGGATGTCTTTGCTAGCGTTATTTCTGTGGAATCTGAGAACAGATATTTCGGATCCCTTTGAAGACTATAGGGCCAAAGGAAATATCTTCCGATAACAAAGAGAAAGAAGCTTTCTGAGAAGCTTCTTTGTGTTCTGTGAAATAATCTCACAGAGTTACAGCTTTTCCTAGAAGAAGCCTTTCGCTAAGACAGTTCTTGTAGAATTGGCAAAGTGATATTTGGAAGCCCATAGAGGGCTATGGTGAAAAAGGAAATATCCTCAGATGAAATCTGGAAAAAGCTTTCTGAGAAACTGCTTAGTGTTCTGTTAATTCATGTCACAGAGTTACATCTGTATTTCGTGGATCTCTTTCCTAGCCTTATTTCTGTGGAATCTGAAAAGAGATATTTCGGATCCCTTTGAAGACTATCGGGCCAAAGGAAATATCCTCCGGTAACAAAGAGAAAGAAGCTTTCTGAGAAACTTCTTTGTGTTCTGTGAAATTATCTCAGAGAGTTACAGCTTTCCCCTCAACAAGCCTTTCGCTAAGACAGTTCTTGTGGAATTGGCAAAGTGATATTTGGAAGCCCCTAGAGGGCTATGGTGAAAAAGGAAATATCCTCAGATAAAATCTGGAAAGAAGGTTTCTGAGAAACTGCTTAGTGTTCGGTTAATTCATCTCACAGAGTTACATCTGTATTTCGTGGATCTCTTTGCTAGCCTTATTTCTGTGGAATCTGAGAACAGATATTTCGTATCCCTTTGAAGAATATAGGGCCAAAGGAAATATCCTCCGATAACAAAGAGAAAGAAGCTTTCTGACAAACTTCTTTGTGTTCTGTGAAATCATCCCACGGAGTTACACCTTCCTCCTCAACAAGCCTTTCGCTAAGACAGTTCTTGTGGAATTGGCAAAGTGATATTTGGAAGCCCATAGAGGGCTATGGTGAAAAAGGAAATATCCTCAGATGAAATCTGGAAAGAAGCTTTCTGAGAAACTGCTTAGTGTTCTGTTAATTCATCTCACAGAGTTACATCTGTATTTCGTGGATCTCTTTGCTAGCCTTATTTCTGTGGAATCTGAGAACAGATATTTCGGATCCCTTTGAAGACTATAGGGCCAAAGGAAATATCTTCCGATAACAAAGAGAAAGAAGCTTTCTGAGAAACTTCTTTGTGTTCTGTGAAATCATCTCACAGAGTTACAGCTTTTCCTAGAAGAAGCCTTTCGCTAAGACAGTTCTTGTAGAATTGGCAAAGTGATATTTGGAAGCCCATAGAGGGCTATGGTGAAAAAGGAAATATCCTCAGATGAAATCTGGAAAAAGCTTTCTGAGAAACTGCTTAGTGTTCTGTTAATTCATCTCACAGAGTTACATCTGTATTTCGAGGATCTCTTTGCTAGCCATATTTCTGTGGAATCTGAGAACAGATATTTCGGATCCCTTTGAACACTACAGGGCCAAAGGAAATATCCTCCGATAAAAAGAGAAAGAAGCTTTCTGAGAAACTTCTTTGTATTGTGTGAAATCATCTCACAGAGTTACAGCTTTCCCTAGAAGAAGCCTTTCACTAAGATAGTTCTTGTGGAATTGAAAAGTGATATTTTGTAGCCCATAGAGTGCTATGGTGAAAAAGGAATTATCCTACGATGAAATCTGGAAAAAGCTTTCTGAGAAACTGCTTAGTGTTCTGTTAATTCATCTCACAGAGTTACATCTGTATTTCGTGGATCTCTTTGCTAGCCTTACTTCTGTGGAATCTGAGATCAGATATTTCGGATCCCTTTGAAGACTATAGGTCCAAAGGAAATTCCTCTGATAACAAAGAGAAAGAAGCTTTCTGAGAAACTTCTTTGTGTTCTGTGAAATTATCTCACAGAGTTACAGCTTTCCCCTCAAGAAGCCTTTCGATAAGGCAGTTCTTGTGGAATTGGCAAAGTGATATTGGAAGCCCATAGAGGGCTATGGTGAAAAAGGAAATATCCTCAGATGAAATCTGGAAAGAAGCTTTCTGAGAAACTGCTTAGTGTTCTGTTAATTCATCTCACAGAGTTACATCTGTATTTCGTGGATCTCTTTGCTAGCCTTATTTCTGTGGAATCTGGGAACAGATATTTCGGATCCCTTTGAAGACTATAGGGCCAAAGGAAATATCCTCCGATAACAAAGAGAAAGAAGCTTTCTGAGAAACTTCTTTGTGTTCTGTGAAATCATCTCACAGAGTTACAGCTTTCCCCTCAACAAGCCTTTCGCTAAGACAGTTCTTGTGGAATTGGCAAAGTGATATTTGGATGCCCCTAGAGGGCTATGGTGAAAAAGGAAATATCCTCAGATAAAATCTGGAAAGAAGGTTTCTGAGAAACTGCTTAGTGTTCTGTTAATTCATCTCACAGAGTTACATCTCTATTTCGTGGATCTCTTTGCTAGCCTTATTTCTGTGGAATCTGAGAACAGATATTTCGTATCCCTTTGAAGAATATAGGGCCAAAGGAAATATCCTCCGATAACAAAGAGAAAGAAGCTTTCTGAGAAACTTCTTTGTGTTCTGTGAAATCATCTCACAGAGTTACAGCTTCCTCCTCAACAAGCCTTTCGCTAAGACATTTCTTGTGGAATTGGCAAAGTGATATTTGGAAGCCCATAGAGGGCTATGGTGAAAAAGGAAATATCCTCAGATGAAATCTGGAAAGAAGCTTTCTGAGAAACTGCTTAGTGTTCTGTTAATTCATCTCACAGAGTTACATCTGTATTTCTTGGATGTCTTGCTAGCCTTATTTCTGTGGAATCTGAGAACAGATATTTCGGATCCCTTTGAAGACTATAGGGCCAAAGGAAATATCTTCCGATAACAAAGAGAAAGAAGCTTTCTGAGAAACTTCTTTGTGTTCTGTGAAATCATCTCACAAAGTTACAGCTTTTCCTAGAAGAAGCCTTTCGCTAAGACAGTTCTTGTAGAATTGGCAAAGTGATATTTGGAAGCCCATAGAGGGCTATGGTGAAAAAGGAAATATCCTCAGATGAAATCGGGAAAAAGCTTTCTGAGAAACTGCTTAGTGTTCTGTTAATTCATCTCACAGAGTTACATCTGTATTTCGAGGATCTCTTTGCTAGCCTTATTTCTGTGGAGTCTGAGAACAGATATTTCGGATCCCTTTGAAGACTATAGGGCCAAAGGAAATATCCTCCGATAACAAAGAGAAAGAAGCTTTCTGAGAAACTTCTTTGTGTTCTGTGAAATAATCTCACAGAGTTACAGCTTTCCCTAGAGGAAGCCTTTCACTAAGACAGTTCTTGTGGAATTGGCAAAGTGATATTTGGTAGCCCATAGTGGGCTATGATGAAAAAGGAAATATCCTCAGATGAAATCTGGGAAGAAGCTTTCTGAGAAACTGCTTAGTGTTCTGTTAATTCATCTCACAGAGTTACATCTGTATTTCGTGGATCTCTTTGCTAACCTTATTTCTGTGGAATCTGAGAACAGATTTCGGATCCCTTTGAAGACTATAGGGCCAAAGGAAATATCCTCCGATAACAAAGAGAAAGAAGCTTTCTGAGAAACTTCTATGTGTTCTGTGAAATCATCTCACAGAGTTGCAGCTTTCCCCTCAACACGCCTTTCGCTAAGACAGTTCTTGCGGAATTGTCAAAGTGATATTTGGAAGCCCCTAGAGGGCTATGGTGCAAAAGGAAATATCCTCAGATAAAATCTGGAAAGAAGGTTTCTGAGAAACTGCTTAGTGTTCTGTTAATTCATCTCACAGAGTTACATCTCTATTTCGTGGATCTCTTTGCTAGCCTTATTTCTGTGGAATCTGAGAACAGATATTTCGGATCCCTTTGAAGACTATAGGGCCAAAGGAAATATCCTCCGATAACAAAGAGAAAGAAGCTTTCTGAGAAACTTCTTTGTGTTCTGTGAAATCATCTCACAGAGTTACAGCTTCCCCCTCAACAAGCCTTTCGCTAAGACAGTTCTTGTGGAATTGGCAAAGTGATATTTGGAAGCCCATAGAGGGCTAAGGTGAAAAAGGAAATGTCCTCAGATGAAATCTGGAAAGAAACTTTCTGAGAAACTGCTTAGTGTTCTGTTAATTCATCTCACAGAGTTACATCTGTATTTCTTGGATGTCTTTGCTAGCCTTATTTCTGTGGAATCTGAGAACAGATATTTCGGATCCCTTTGAAGACTATAGGGCCGAAGGAAATATCCTCCGATAACAAAGAGAAAGAAGCTTTCTGAGAAACTTCTTTGTGTTCTGTGAAATCATCTCACAGAGTTACAGCTTTTCCTAGAAGAAGCCTTTCGCTAAGACAGTTCTTGTAGAATTGGCAAAGTGATATTTGGAAGCCCATAGAGGGCTATGGTGAAAAAGGAAATATCCTCAGATGAAATCTGGAAAAAGCTTTCTGAGAAATTGCTTAGTGTTCTGTTAATTCATGTCACAGAGTTACATCTGTATTTCGTGGATCTCTTTGCTAGCCTTATTTCTGTGGAATCTGAGAACAGATATCTCGGATCCCTTTGAAGACTATCGGGCCAAAGGAAATATCCTCCGATAACAAAGAGAAAGAAGCTTTCTTAGAAACTTCTTTGTGTTCTGTGAAATTATCTCACAGAGTTACAGCTTTCCCCTCAAGAAGCCTTTCGATAAGGCAGTCCTTGTGGAATTGACAAAGTGATATTGCAAGCCCATAGAGGGCTATGGTGAAAAAGGAAATATCCTCAGATGAAATCTGGAAAGAATCTTTCTGAGAAACTGCTTAGTGTTCTGTTAATTCATCTCACAGAGTTACATCTGTATTTCGTGGATCTCTTTGCTATCCTTATTTCTGTGGAATCTGAGAACAGATATTTCGGATCCCTTTGAAGACTAGAGGGCCAAAGGAAATATCCTTCGAAAACAAAGAGAAAGAAGCTTTCTGAGAAACTTCTTTGTGTTCTGTGAAATCATCTCAAAGAGTTACAGCTTTCACCTCAAGAAGCCTTTCGCTAGGACAGTTCTTGTGGAATTGGCAGAGTGATATTTGGAAGCCCATAGAGGGCTACGGTGAAAAAGGAAATATCCTCAGATGAAATCTGGAAAGAAGCTTTCTGAGAAACTGCTTAGTGTTCTCTTAATTCATCTCACAATGTTACATCTGTATTTCGTAGATCTCTTTGCTAGCCTTATTTCTGTGGAATCTGAGAACAGATATTTCGGATCCCTTTGAAGACTATAGGGCCAAAGGAAATATCCTCCGATAACAAAGAGAAAGAAGCTTTCTGAGAAACTTCTTTGTGTTCTGTGAAATCATCTCACAGAGTTACAGCTTTCCCCTCAAGAAGCCTTTCGCAAAGACAGTTCTTGTGGAATTGCAAAAGTGATATGTGGAAGCCCCTTGAGGGCTATGGTGAAAAAGGAAATATCCTCCGATGAAATCTGGAAAGAAGCTTTCTGAGAAACTGCTTAGTGTTCTGTTAATTCATCTCAGAGTTACATCTGTATTTCGTGGATCTCTTTGCTAGCCATATTTCTGTGGAATCTGAGAACAGATATTTCGGATCCCTTTGAACACTACAGGGCCAAAGGAAATATCCTCCGATAAAAAGAGAAAGAAGCTTTCTGAGAAACTTCTTTGTATTGTGTGAAATCATCTCACAGAGTTACAGCTTTCCCTAGAAGAAGCCTTTCACTAAGATATTTATTGTGGAATTGGAAAAGTGATATTTGGAAGCCCATAGAGGGCTATGGTGAAAAAGGAAATATCCTCCGATGAAATCTGGAAAGAAGCTTTCTGAGAAACTGCTTAGTGTTCTGTTAATTCATCTCACAGATTTTCATCTGTATTTCGTGGATCTCTTTGCTTGCCTTATTTCTGTGGAATCTGAGAACAGATATTTCGATTCCCTTTGAAGACTATTGGGCCAAATTAAATATCCTCCGATAACAAAGAGAAAGAAGCTTTCTGAGAAACCTCTTTGTGTTCTGTGAAATCATCTCACAGAGTTACAGCTTTCCCCTCAAGAAGCCTTTCGCTAAGACAGTTCTTGTGGAATTGGGAAAGTGATATTTGGAAGCCCATAGAGGGCTATGGTGAAAAAGGAAATATCCTCAGATGAAATCTGGAAAGAAGTTTCTGAGAAACTGCTTAGTGTTCTGTTAATTCATCTCACAGAGTTACATCTGTACTTCGTGAATCTCTTTGCTAGCCTTATTTCTGTGGAATCTGAGAACAAATATTTCGGATCCCTTTGAAGACTATAGGGCCAAAGGAAATATCCTCCGATAACAAAGAGAAAGAAGCTTTCTGAGACACTTCTTTGTGTTCTGTTAAATCATCTCACAGAGTTACAGCTTTCCCTAGAAGAAGCCTTTCGCTAAGACAGTTCTTGTGGAATTGGCAAAGTGATATTTGGAAGCCCATACATGGCTATGGTGAAAAAGGAAATATCCTCAGATGAAATCTGGAAAGAAGTTTTCTGAGAAACTGCTTAGTGTTCTGTTAATTCATCTCACAGAGTTACATCTGTATTTCGTGGATCTCTTTGCTAGCCTTATTTCTGTATAATCTGAGAACAGATATTTCGGATCCCTTTGAAGACTACAGGGACAAAGGAAATATCCTCCGATAACAAAGAGAAAGAAGCTTTCTGAGAAACCTCTTTGTGTTCTGTGAAATCATCTCACAGAGTTACAGCTCTGCCCTCAAGAAGCCTTTTGCTAAGACAGTTCTTGTGGATTTGGCAGAGTGATATTTGGAAGCCCATAGAGGGCTATGGTGAAAAAGGAAATATCCTCAGATGAAATCTGGAAAGAAGCTTTCTGAAGAACTGCTTAGTGTTCCGTTAATTCATCTCACAGAGTTACATCTGTATTTCGTGGATCTCTTTGCTAGCCTTATTTCTGTGGAGTCTGAGAACAGATATTTCGGATCCCTTTGAAGACTATAGGGCCAAAGGAAATATCCTCCGATAACAAAGAGAAAGATGCTTTCTGACAAACTTCTTTGTGTTCTGTGAAATCATCTCACAGAGTTACAGCTTTCCCCTCAAGAAGCCTCCGCTAAGACAGCTCTAGTGGAATTGGGAAAGTGATATTTGGAGGCCCATAGAGGGCTATGGTGAAAAAGGAAATATCCTCCGATGAAATCTGGAAAGAAGCTTTCTGAGAAACTGCTTAGTGTTCTGTTACTTCATCTCACAGAGTTACATCTGTATTTCGTGGATCTCCTTGCTTGCCTTATTTCTGTGGAATCTGATAAAAGGTATTTCGGATCCCTTTGAAGACTATAGGGCCAAAGGAAATATCCTCCGATAACAAAGAGAAAGAAGCTTTCTGAGAAACTTCTTTGTGTTCTGTGAAATCATCTCAGAGAGTTACAGCATTCCCCTCAAGAAACCTTTCGCTAAGACAGTTCTTGTGGAATTGCAAAGTGATATATGGAAGCCCCTAGAGGGCTATGGTGAAAAAGGAAATATCCTCAGATGAAATCTGGAAAGAAGCTTTCTGAGAAACTGCTTAGTGTTCTGTTAATTCATCTCACAGAGTTACATCTGTATTTCGTGGATCTCTTTGCTAGCCTTATTTCTGTATAATCTGAGAACAGATATTTCGGATCCCTTTGAAGACTACAGGGACAAAGGAAATATCCTCCGATAACAAAGAGAAAGAAGCTTTCTGCCAAACTTCTTTGTGTTCTGTGAAATCATCTCACAGAGTTACAGCTCTGCCCTCAAGAAGCCTTTTGCTAAGGCAGTTCTTGTGGATTTGGCAGAGTGATATTTGGAAGCCCATAGAGGGCTATGGTGAAAAAGGAAATATCCTCAGATGAAATCTGGAAAGAAGCTTTTTGAAGAACTGCTTAGTGTTCCGTTAATTCATCTCACAGAGTTACATCTGTATTTCGTGGATCTCTTTGCTAGCCTTATTTCTGTGGAGTCTGAGAACAGATATTTCGGATCCCTTTGAAGACTATAGGGCCAAAGGAAATATCCTCCCATAACAAAGAGAAAGATGCTTTCTGAGAAACTTCTTTGTGTTCTGTGAAATCATCTCACAGAGTTACAGCTTTCCCCTCAAGAAGACTTTCGCTAAGACAGTTCTTGTGGAATTGGCAAAGTGATATTTCGAAGCCCATAGACGGCTATGGTGAAAAAGGAAATATCCTCAGATGAAATCTGGAAAAAGCTTTCTGAGAAACTGCTTAGTGTTCTGTTAATTCATCTCACAGAGTTACATCTGTATTTCGTGGATCTCTTTGCTAGCCTTATTTCTGTGGAATCTGAGAACAGATATTTCGGATCCCTTTGAAGAGTATAGGTCCAAAGGAAATATCCTCTGAAAACAAAGAGAAAGAAGCTTTCTGAGAAACTTCTTTGTGTTCTGTGAAATTATCTCACAGAGTTACAGCTTTCCCCTCAAGAAGCCTTTCGATAAGGCAGTTCTTGTGGAATTGGCAAAGTGATATTGGAAGCCCATAGAGGGCTATGGTGAAAAAGGAAATATCCTCAGATGAAATCTGAAAAGAAGCTTTCTGAGAAACTGCTTAGTGTTCTGTTAATTCATCTCACAGAGTTACATCTGTATTTCGTGGATCTCTTTGCTAGCCTTATTTCTGTGGAATCTGAGAACAGATATTTCGGATCCCTTTGAAGACTATAGGGCCAAAGGAAATATCCTCCGATAACAAAGAGAAAGAAGCTTTCTGAGAAACTTCTTTGTGTTCTGTGAAATCATCTCACAGAGTTACAGCTTTCCCCTCAAGAAGCCTTTCGCTAAGACAGTTCTTGTGGAATTGGCAAAGTGATATTTGGAAGCCCCTAGAGGGCTATGGTGAAAAAGGAAATATCCTCAGATAAAATCTGGAAAGAAGCTTTCTGAGAAACTTCTTAGTGTTCTGTTAATTCATCTCACAGAGTTACATCTCTATTTCGTGGATCTCTTTGCTAGCCTTATTTCTGTGGAATCTGAGAACAGATATTTCGGATCCCATTGAAGAATATAGGGCCAAAGGAAATATCCTCCGATAACAAAGAGAAGGAAGCTTTCTGAGAAACTTCTTTGTGTTCTGTGAAATCATCTCACAGAGTTACAGCTTCCTCCTCAACAAGCCTTTCGCTAAGACAGTTCTTGTGGAATTGGCAAAGTGATATTTGGAATCCCATAGAGGGCTATTGTGAAAAAGGAAATATCCTCAGATGAAATCTGGAAAGAAGCTTTCTGAGAAACTGCTTAGTGTTCTGTTAATTCATCTCACAGAGTTACATCTGTATTTCTTGGATGTCTTTGCTAGCGTTATTTCTGTGGAATCTGAGAACAGATATTTCGGATCCCTTTGAAGACTATAGGGCCAAAGGAAATATCTTCCGATAACAAAGAGAAAGAAGCTTTCTGAGAAACTTCTTTGTGTTCTGTGAAATAATCTCACAGAGTTACAGCTTTTCCTAGAAGAAGCCTTTCGCTAAGACAGTTCTTGTAGAATTGGCAAAGTGATATTTGGAAGCCCATAGAGGGCTATGGTGAAAAAGGAAATATCCTCAGATGAAATCTGGAAAAAGCTTTCTGAGAAACTGCTTAGTGTTCTGTTAATTCATCTCACAGAGTTACATCTGTATTTCGAGGATCTCTTTGCTAGCCTTATTTCTGTGGAATCTGAGAACAGATATTTCGGATCCCTTTGAAGACTATAGGGCCAAAGGAAATATCCTCCGATAACAAAGAGAAAGAAGCTTTTTGAGAAACTTCTTTGAGTTCTGTGAAATAATCTCACAGAGTTACAGCTTTCCCTAGAAGAAGCCTTTCACTAAGACAGTTCTTGTGGAATTGGCAAAGTGATATTTGGTAGCCCATAGTGGGCTATGGTGAAAAAGGAAATATCCTCAGATGAAATCTGGGAAGAAGCTTTCTGAGAAACTGCTTAGTGTTCTGTTAATTCATCTCACAGAGTTACATCTGTATTTCGTGGATCTCTTTGCTAACCTTATTTCTGTGGAATCTGAGAACAGATTTCGGATCCCTTTGAAGACTATAGGGCCAAAGGAAATATCCTCCGATAACAAAGAGATAGAAGCTTTCTGAGAAACTTCTATGTGTTCTGTGAAATCATCTCACAGAGTTGCAGCTTTCGCCTCAACACGCCTTTCGCTAAGACAGTTCTTGTGGAATCGGCAAAGTGATATTTGGAAGCCCCTAGAGGGCTATGGTGCAAAAGGAGAAATCCTCAGATAAAATCTGGAAAGAAGGTTTCTGAGAAACTGCTTAGTGTTCTGTTAATTCATCTCACAGAGTTACATCTCTATTTCGTGGATCTCTTTGCTAGCCTTATTTCTGTGGAATCTGAGAATAGATACTTCGGATCACTTTGAAGAATATAGGGCCAAAGGAAATATCCTCCTATAACAAAGAGAAAGAAGCTTTCTGAGAAACTTCTTTGTGTTCTGTGAAATCATCTCACAGAGTTACAGCTTCCCCCTCAACAAGCCTTTTGCTAAGACCGTTCTTGTGGAATTGGCAAAGTGATATTTGGAAGCCCATAGAGGGCTATGGTGAAAAAGGAAATATCCTCAGATGAAATCTGGAAAGAAACTTTCTGAGAAACTGCTTAGTGTTCTGTTAATTCATCTCACAGAGTTACATCTGTATTTCTTGGATGTCTTTGCTAGCCTTATTTCTGTGGAATCTGAGAACAGATATTTCGGATCCCATTGAAGACTATAGGGCCAAAGGAAATATCCTCCGATAACAAAGAGAAAGAAGCTTTCTGAGAAACTTCTTTGTGTTCTGTGAAATCATCTCACAGAGTTACAGCTTTTCCTAGAAGAAGCCTTTCGCTAAGACAGTTCTTGTAGAATTGGCAAAGTGATATTTGGAAGCCCATAGAGGGCTATGGTGAAAAAGGAAATATCCTCAGATGAAATCTGGAAAAAGCTTTCTGAGAAACTGCTTAGTGTTCTGTTAATTCATGTCACAGAGTTACATCTGTATTTCGTGGATCTCTTTCCTAGCCTTATTTCTGTGGAATCTGAAAAGAGATATTTCGGATCCCTTTGAAGACTATCGGGCCAAAGGAAATATCCTCCGGTAACAAAGAGAAAGAAGCTTTCTGAGAAACTTCTTTGTGTTCTGTGAAATTATCTCAGAGAGTTACAGCTTTCCCCTCAACAAGCCTTTCGCTAAGACAGTTCTTGTGGAATTGGCAAAGTGATATTTGGAAGCCCCTAGAGGGCTATGGTGAAAAAGGAAATATCCTCAGATAAAATCTGGAAAGAAGGTTTCTGAGAAACTGCTTAGTGTTCTGTTAATTCATCTCACAGAGTTACATCTGTATTTCGTGGATCTCTTTGCTAACCTTATTTCTGTGGAATCTGAGAACAGATATTTCGTATCCCTTTGAAGAATATAGGGCCAAAGGAAATATCCTCCGATAACAAAGAGAAAGAAGCTTTCTGACAAACTTCTTTGTGTTCTGTGAAATCATCTCACGGAGTTACAGCTTCCTCCTCAACAAGCCTTTCGCTAAGACAGTTCTTGTGGAATTGGCAAAGTGATATTTGGAAGCCCATAGAGGGCTATGGTGAAAAAGGAAATATCCTCAGATGAAATCTGGAAAGAAGCTTTCTGAGAAACTGCTTAGTGTTCTGTTAATTCATCTCACAGAGTTACATCTGTATTTCGTGGATCTCTTTGCTAGCCTTATTTCTGTGGAATCTGAGAACAGATATTTCGGATCCCTTTGAAGACTATAGGGCCAAAGGAAATATCTTCCGATAACAAAGAGAAAGAAGCTTTCTGAGAAACTTCTTTGTGTTCTGTGAAATCATCTCACAGAGTTACAGCTTTTCCTAGAAGAAGCCTTTCGCTAAGACAGTTCTTGTAGAATTGGCAAAGTGATATTTGGAAGCCCATAGAGGGCTATGGTGAAAAAGGAAATATCCTCAGATGAAATCTGGAAAAAGCTTTCTGAGAAACTGCTTAGTGTTCTGTTAATTCATCTCACAGAGTTACATCTGTATTTCGAGGATCTCTTTGCTAGCCATATTTCTGTGGAATCTGAGAACAGATATTTCGGATCCCTTTGAACACTACAGGGCCAAAGGAAATATCCTCCGATAAAAAGAGAAAGAAGCTTTCTGAGAAACTTCTTTGTATTGTGTGAAATCATCTCACAGAGTTACAGCTTTCCCTAGAAGAAGCCTTTCACTAAGATAGTTCTTGTGGAATTGAAAAGTGATATTTTGTAGCCCATAGAGTGCTATGGTGAAAAAGGAATTATCCTACGATGAAATCTGGAAAAAGCTTTCTGAGAAACTGCTTAGTGTTCTGTTAATTCATCTCACAGAGTTACATCTGTATTTCGTGGATCTCTTTGCTAGCCTTACTTCTGTGGAATCTGAGATCAGATATTTCGGATCCCTTTGAAGACTATAGGTCCAAAGGAAATTCCTCTGATAACAAAGAGAAAGAAGCTTTCTGAGAAACTTCTTTGTGTTCTGTGAAATTATCTCACAGAGTTACAGCTTTCCCCTCAAGAAGCCTTTCGATAAGGCAGTTCTTGTGGAATTGGCAAAGTGATATTGGAAGCCCATAGAGGGCTATGGTGAAAAAGGAAATATCCTCAGATGAAATCTGGAAAGAAGCTTTCTGAGAAACTGCTTAGTGTTCTGTTAATTCATCTCACAGAGTTACATCTGTATTTCGTGGATCTCTTTGCTAGCCTTATTTCTGTGGAATCTGGGAACAGATATTTCGGATCCCTTTGAAGACTATAGGGCCAAAGGAAATATCCTCCGATAACAAAGAGAAAGAAGCTTTCTGAGAAACTTCTTTGTGTTCTGTGAAATCATCTCACAGAGTTACAGCTTTCCCCTCAACAAGCCTTTCGCTAAGACAGTTCTTGTGCAATTGGAAAAGTGATATTTGGATGCCCCTAGAGGGCTATGGTGAAAAAGGAAATATCCTCAGATAAAATCTGGAAAGAAGGTTTCTGAGAAACTGCTTAGTGTTCTGTTAATTCATCTCACAGAGTTACATCTCTATTTCGTGGATCTCTTTGCTAGCCTTATTTCTGTGGAATCTGAGAACAGATATTTCGTATCCCTTTGAAGAATATAGGGCCAAAGGAAATATCCTCCGATAACAAAGAGAAAGAAGCTTTCTGAGAAACTTCTTTGTGTTCTGTGAAATCATCTCACAGAGTTACAGCTTCCTCCTCAACAAGCCTTTCGCTAAGACATTTCTTGTGGAATTGGCAAAGTGATATTTGGAAGCCCATAGAGGGCTATGGTGAAAAAGGAAATATCCTCAGATGAAATCTGGAAAGAAGCTTTCTGAGAAACTGCTTAGTGTTCTGTTAATTCATCTCACAGAGTTACATCTGTATTTCTTGGATGTCTTGCTAGCCTTATTTCTGTGGAATCTGAGAACAGATATTTCGGATCCCTTTGAAGACTATAGGGCCAAAGGAAATATCTTCCGATAACAAAGAGAAAGAAGCTTTCTGAGAAACTTCTTTGTGTTCTGTGAAATCATCTCACAAAGTTACAGCTTTTCCTAGAAGAAGCCTTTCGCTAAGACAGTTCTTGTAGAATTGGCAAAGTGATATTTGGAAGCCCATAGAGGGCTATGGTGAAAAAGGAAATATCCTCAGATGAAATCGGGAAAAAGCTTTCTGAGAAACTGCTTAGTGTTCTGTTAATTCATCTCACAGAGTTACATCTGTATTTCGAGGATCTCTTTGCTAGCCTTATTTCTGTGGAGTCTGAGAACAGATATTTCGGATCCCTTTGAAGACTATAGGGCCAAAGGAAATATCCTCCGATAACAAATAGAAAGAAGCTTTCTGAGAAACTTCTTTGTGTTCTGTGAAATAATCTCACAGAGTTACAGCTTTCCCTAGAGGAAGCCTTTCACTAAGACAGTTCTTGTGGAATTGGCAAAGTGATATTTGGTAGCCCATAGTGGGCTATGATGAAAAAGGAAATATCCTCAGATGAAATCTGGGAAGAAGCTTTCTGAGAAACTGCTTAGTGTTCTGTTAATTCATCTCACAGAGTTACATCTGTATTTCGTGGATCTCTTTGCTAACCTTATTTCTGTGGAATCTGAGAACAGATTTCGGATCCCTTTGAAGACTATAGGGCCAAAGGAAATATCCTCCGATAACAAAGAGAAAGAAGCTTTCTGAGAAACTTCTATGTGTTCTGTGAAATCATCTCACAGAGTTGCAGCTTTCCCCTCAACACGCCTTTCGCTAAGACAGTTCTTGCGGAATTGTCAAAGTGATATTTGGAAGCCCCTAGAGGGCTATGGTGCAAAAGGAAATATCCTCAGATAAAATCTGGAAAGAAGGTTTCTGAGAAACTGCTTAGTGTTCTGTTAATTCATCTCACAGAGTTACATCTCTATTTCGTGGATCTCTTTGCTAGCCTTATTTCTGTGGAATCTGAGAACAGATATTTCGGATCCCTTTGAAGACTATAGGGCCAAAGGAAATATCCTCCGATAACAAAGAGAAAGAAGCTTTCTGAGAAACTTCTTTGTGTTCTGTGAAATCATCTCACAGAGTTACAGCTTCCCCCTCAACAAGCCTTTCGCTAAGACAGTTCTTGTGGAATTGGCAAAGTGATATTTGGAAGCCCATAGAGGGCTAAGGTGAAAAAGGAAATGTCCTCAGATGAAATCTGGAAAGAAACTTTCTGAGAAACTGCTTAGTGTTCTGTTAATTCATCTCACAGAGTTACATCTGTATTTCTTGGATGTCTTTGCTAGCCTTATTTCTGTGGAATCTGAGAACAGATATTTCGGATCCCTTTGAAGACTATAGGGCCAAAGGAAATATCCTCCGATAACAAAGAGAAAGAAGCTTTCTGAGAAACTTCTTTGTGTTCTGTGAAATCATCTCACAGAGTTACAGCTTTTCCTAGAAGAAGCCTTTCGCTAAGACAGTTCTTGTAGAATTGGCAAAGTGATATTTGGAAGCCCATAGACGGCTATGGTGAAAAAGGAAATATCCTCAGATGAAATCTGGAAAAAGCTTTCTGAGAAATTGCTTAGTGTTCTGTTAATTCATCTCACAGAGTTACATCTGTATTTCGTGGATCTCTTTGCTAGCCTTATTTCTGTGGAATCTGAGAACAGATATCTCGGATCCCTTTGAAGACTATCGGGCCAAAGGAAATATCCTCCGATAACAAAGAGAAAGAAGCTTTCTTAGAAACTTCTTTGTGTTCTGTGAAATTATCTCACAGAGTTACAGCTTTCCCCTCAAGAAGCCTTTCGATAAGGCAGTCCTTGTGGAATTGACAAAGTGATATTGGAAGCCCATAGAGGGCTATGGTGAAAAAGGAAATATCCTCAGATGAAATCTGGAAAGAAGCTTTCTGAGAAACTGCTTAGTGTTCTTTAATTCATCTCACAGAGTTACATCTGTATTTCGTGGATCTCTTTGCTAGCCTTATTTCTGTGGAATCTGAGAACAGATATTTCGGATCCCTTTGAAGACTATAGGGCCAAAGGAAATATCCTCCGATAACAAAGAGAAAGAAGCTTTCTGAGAAACTTCTTTGTGTTCTGTGAAATCATCTCACAGAGTTACAGCTTTCCCTTCAAGAAGCCTTTCGCTAACACAGTTCTTGTGGAATTGCTAAGTGATATATGGAAGCCCCTAGAGGGCTATGGTGAAAAAGGTAATATCCTCAGATGAAATCTGGAAAGAAGCTTTCTGAGAAACTGCTTAGTGTTCTGTTAATTCATCTCACAGAGTTACATCTGTGTTTCGTGGATCTCTTTGCTAGCCTTATTTCTGTATAATCTGAGAACAGATATTTCGGATCCCTTTGAAGACTACAGGGACAAAGGAAATATCCTCCGATAAGAAAGAGAAAGAAGCTTTCTGAGAAACTTCTATGGGTTCTGTGAAATCATCTCACAGAGTTGCAGCTTTCCCCTCAACAAGCCTTTCGCTAAGACAGTTCTTGTGGAATTGGCAAAGTGATATTTGGAAGCCCTTAGAGGGCTATGGTGAAAAAGGAAATATCCTCAGATGAAATCTGGAGAGAAGCTTTCTGAGAAACTGCTTAGGGTTTTGTTAATTCATCTCACAGAGTTACATCTGTATTTCGTGGATCTCTTTGCTAACCTTATTTCTGTGGAATCTGAGTACAGATTTCGGATCCCTTGGAAGACAATAGGGCCAAAGGAAATATCCTCCGATAACAAAGAGAAAGAAGCTTTGTGAGAAACTTCTTTGTGTTCTGTGAAATCTTCTCACAGTGTTAAAGCTTTCCCGTCAAGAAGAATTTCGCTAAGACAATTCTTGTGGAATTGGCAAAGTGATATTTGGAAGCCCATAGACGGCTATGGTGAAAAAGGAAATATCCTCAGATGAAATCTTGAAAGAAGCTTTCTGAGAAACTGCTTAGTGTTCTGTTAATTCATCTCACAGTGTTACATCTGTATTTCGTGGATCTCTTTGCTAGCCTTATTTCAGTGGAATCTGAGAACAGATATTTCGGATCCCTTTGAAGACTGTAGGTCCAAAGGAAATATACTCCGATAACAAAGAGAAAGAAGCTTTCTGAGAAACTTCTTTGTGTTCTGTGAAATTTTCTCACAGAGTTACAGCTTTCCCCTCAAGAAGCCTTTCGATAAGGCAGTTCTTGTGGAATTGACAAAGTGATATTGGAAGCCCATAGAGGGATATGGTGAAAAAGGAAATATCCTCAGATGAAATCTCGGAAGAAGCTTTCTGAGAAACTGCTTAGTGTTCTGTTAATTATCTCACAGAGTTACATCTGTATTACGTGGATCTCTTTGCTAGCCTTATTTCTGTGGAATCTGAGAACAGATATTTCGGATCCCTTTGAAGACTATAGGTCCAAAGGAAATATCCTCCGATAACAAAGAGAAAGAAGCTTTCTGAGAAACTTCTTTGTCTTCTGTGAAATCATCTCAAAGAGTTACAGCTTTCACCTCAAGAAGCCTTTCGCTAGGACAGTTCTTGTGGAATTGGCAGAGTGATATTTGGAAGCCCATAGAGGGCTACGTTGAAAAAGGAAATATCCTCAGATGAAATCTGGAAAGAAGCTTTCTGAGAAACTGCTTAGTGTTCTGTTAATTCATCTCATAGAGTTACATCTGTATTTCGTAGATCTCTTTGCTAGCCTTATTTCTGTGGAATCTGAGAACAGATATTTTGGATCCCTTTGAAGACTATAGGGCCAAAGGAAATATCCTCCGATAACAAAGAGAAAGAAGCTTTCTGAGAAACTTCTTTGTGTTCTGTGAAATCATCTCACAGAGTTACAGCCTTCCCGTCAAGAAGCCTTTCGCTAAGACAGTTCTTGTGGAATTGGCAAAGTGATATATGGAAGCCCCTTGAGGGCTATGGTGAAAAAGGAAATATCCTCAGATGAAATCTGGAAAGAAGCCTTCTGAGAAACTGCTTAGTGTTCTGTTAATTCATCCCAGAGTTACATCTGTATTTCCTGGATCTCTTTGCTAGCCATATTTCTGTGGAATCTCAGAACAGATATTTCGGATCCCTTTGAAAACTACAGGGCCAAAGGAAATATCCTCCGATAAAAAGAGAAAGAAGATTTCTGAGAAACTTCTTTGTATTGTGTGAAATCATCTCACAGAGTTACAGCTTTCCCTAGAAGAAGCCTTTCACTAAGATAGTTCTTGTGGAATTGAAAAGTGATATTTTGTAGCCCATAGAGGGCTATGGTGAAAAAGGAATTATCCTACGATGAAATCTGGAAAAAGCTTTCTGAGAAACTGCTTAGTGTTCTGTTAATTCATCTCACAGAGTTACATCTGTATTTCGTGGATCTCTTTGCTAGCCTTATTTCTGTGGAATCTGAGAACAGATATTTCGGATCCCTTTGAAGACTATAGGTCCATAGGAAATATCCTCTGATAACAAAGAGAAAGAAGCTTTCTGAGAAACTTCTTTGTGTTCTGTGAAATTATCTCACAGAGTTACAGCTTTCCCCTCAAGAAGCCTTTCGATAAGGCAGTTCTTGTGGAGTTGGCAAAGTGATATTGGAAGCCCATAGAGGGCTATGGTGAAAAAGGAAATATCCTCAGATGAAATCTGGAAAGAAGCATTCTGAGAAACTGCTTAGTGTTCTGTTAATTCATCTCACAGAGTTACATCTGTATTTCTTGGATGTCTTGCTAGCCTTATTTCTGTGGAATCTGAGAACAGATATTTCGGATCCCTTTGAAGACTATAGGGCCAAAGGAAATATCTTCCGATAACAAAGAGAAAGAAGCTTTCTGAGAAACTTCTTTGTGTTCTGTGAAATCATCTCACAAAGTTACAGCTTTTCCTAGAAGAAGCCTTTCGCTAAGACAGTTCTTGTAGAATTGGCAAAGTGATATTTGGAAGCCCATAGAGGGCTATGGTGAAAAAGGAAATATCCTCAGATGAAATCGGGAAAAAGCTTTCTGAGAAACTGCTTAGTGTTCTGTTAATTCATCTCACAGAGTTACATCTGTATTTCGAGGATCTCTTTGCTAGCCTTATTTCTGTGGAGTCTGAGAACAGATATTTCGGATCCCTTTGAAGACTATAGGGCCAAAGGAAATATCCTCCGATAACAAATAGAAAGAAGCTTTCTGAGAAACTTCTTTGTGTTCTGTGAAATAATCTCACAGAGTTACAGCTTTCCCTAGAGGAAGCCTTTCACTAAGACAGTTCTTGTGGAATTGGCAAAGTGATATTTGGTAGCCCATAGTGGGCTATGATGAAAAAGGAAATATCCTCAGATGAAATCTGGGAAGAAGCTTTCTGAGAAACTGCTTAGTGTTCTGTTAATTCATCTCACAGAGTTACATCTGTATTTCGTGGATCTCTTTGCTAACCTTATTTCTGTGGAATCTGAGAACAGATTTCGGATCCCTTTGAAGACTATAGGGCCAAAGGAAATATCCTCCGATAACAAAGAGAAAGAAGCTTTCTGAGAAACTTCTATGTGTTCTGTGAAATCATCTCACAGAGTTGCAGCTTTCCCCTCAACACGCCTTTCGCTAAGACAGTTCTTGCGGAATTGTCAAAGTGATATTTGGAAGCCCCTAGAGGGCTATGGTGCAAAAGGAAATATCCTCAGATAAAATCTGGAAAGAAGGTTTCTGAGAAACTGCTTAGTGTTCTGTTAATTCATCTCACAGAGTTACATCTCTATTTCGTGGATCTCTTTGCTAGCCTTATTTCTGTGGAATCTGAGAACAGATATTTCGGATCCCTTTGAAGACTATAGGGCCAAAGGAAATATCCTCCGATAACAAAGAGAAAGAAGCTTTCTGAGAAACTTCTTTGTGTTCTGTGAAATCATCTCACAGAGTTACAGCTTCCCCCTCAACAAGCCTTTCGCTAAGACAGTTCTTGTGGAATTGGCAAAGTGATATTTGGAAGCCCATAGAGGGCTAAGGTGAAAAAGGAAATGTCCTCAGATGAAATCTGGAAAGAAACTTTCTGAGAAACTGCTTAGTGTTCTGTTAATTCATCTCACAGAGTTACATCTGTATTTCTTGGATGTCTTTGCTAGCCTTATTTCTGTGGAATCTGAGAACAGATATTTCGGATCCCTTTGAAGACTATAGGGCCAAAGGAAATATCCTCCGATAACAAAGAGAAAGAAGCTTTCTGAGAAACTTCTTTGTGTTCTGTGAAATCATCTCACAGAGTTACAGCTTTTCCTAGAAGAAGCCTTTCGCTAAGACAGTTCTTGTAGAATTGGCAAAGTGATATTTGGAAGCCCATAGAGGGCTATGGTGAAAAAGGAAATATCCTCAGATGAAATCTGGAAAAAGCTTTCTGAGAAATTGCTTAGTGTTCTGTTAATTCATGTCACAGAGTTACATCTGTATTTCGTGGATCTCTTTGCTAGCCTTATTTCTGTGGAATCTGAGAACAGATATCTCGGATCCCTTTGAAGACTATCGGGCCAAAGGAAATATCCTCCGATAACAAAGAGAAAGAAGCTTTCTTAGAAACTTCTTTGTGTTCTGTGAAATTATCTCACAGAGTTACAGCTTTCCCCTCAAGAAGCCTTTCGATAAGGCAGTCCTTGTGGAATTGACAAAGTGATATTGGAAGCCCATAGAGGGCTATGGTGAAAAAGGAAATATCCTCAGATGAAATCTGGAAAGAAGCTTTCTGAGAAACTGCTTAGTGTTCTTTAATTCATCTCACAGAGTTACATCTGTATTTCGTGGATCTCTTTGCTAGCCTTATTTCTGTGGAATCTGAGAACAGATATTTCGGATCCCTTTGAAGACTATAGGGCCAAAGGAAATATCCTCCGATAACAAAGAGAAAGAAGCTTTCTGAGAAACTTCTTTGTGTTCTGTGAAATCATCTCACAGAGTTACAGCTTTCCCTTCAAGAAGCCTTTCGCTAACACAGTTCTTGTGGAATTGCTAAGTGATATATGGAAGCCCCTAGAGGGCTATGGTGAAAAAGGTAATATCCTCAGATGAAATCTGGAAAGAAGCTTTCTGAGAAACTGCTTAGTGTTCTGTTAATTCATCTCACAGAGTTACATCTGTGTTTCGTGGATCTCTTTGCTAGCCTTATTTCTGTATAATCTGAGAACAGATATTTCGGATCCCTTTGAAGACTACAGGGACAAAGGAAATATCCTCCGATAAGAAAGAGAAAGAAGCTTTCTGAGAAACTTCTATGGGTTCTGTGAAATCATCTCACAGAGTTGCAGCTTTCCCCTCAACAAGCCTTTCGCTAAGACAGTTCTTGTGGAATTGGCAAAGTGATATTTGGAAGCCCTTAGAGGGCTATGGTGAAAAAGGAAATATCCTCAGATGAAATCTGGAGAGAAGCTTTCTGAGAAACTGCTTAGGGTTTTGTTAATTCATCTCACAGAGTTACATCTGTATTTCGTGGATCTCTTTGCTAACCTTATTTCTGTGGAATCTGAGTACAGATTTCGGATCCCTTGGAAGACAATAGGGCCAAAGGAAATATCCTCCGATAACAAAGAGAAAGAAGCTTTGTGAGAAACTTCTTTGTGTTCTGTGAAATCTTCTCACAGTGTTAAAGCTTTCCCGTCAAGAAGAATTTCGCTAAGACAATTCTTGTGGAATTGGCAAAGTGATATTTGGAAGCCCATAGACGGCTATGGTGAAAAAGGAAATATCCTCAGATGAAATCTTGAAAGAAGCTTTCTGAGAAACTGCTTAGTGTTCTGTTAATTCATCTCACAGTGTTACATCTGTATTTCGTGGATCTCTTTGCTAGCCTTATTTCAGTGGAATCTGAGAACAGATATTTCGGATCCCTTTGAAGACTGTAGGTCCAAAGGAAATATACTCCGATAACAAAGAGAAAGAAGCTTTCTGAGAAACTTCTTTGTGTTCTGTGAAATTTTCTCACAGAGTTACAGCTTTCCCCTCAAGAAGCCTTTCGATAAGGCAGTTCTTGTGGAATTGACAAAGTGATATTGGAAGCCCATAGAGGGATATGGTGAAAAAGGAAATATCCTCAGATGAAATCTCGGAAGAAGCTTTCTGAGAAACTGCTTAGTGTTCTGTTAATTATCTCACAGAGTTACATCTGTATTACGTGGATCTCTTTGCTCGCCTTATTTCTGTGGAATCTGAGAACAGATATTTCGGATCCCTTTGAAGACTATAGGTCCAAAGGAAATATCCTCCGATAACAAAGAGAAAGAAGCTTTCTGAGAAACTTCTTTGTGTTCTGTGAAATCATCTCAAAGAGTTACAGCTTTCACCTCAAGAAGCCTTTCGCTAGGACAGTTCTTGTGGAATTGGCAGAGTGATATTTGGAAGCCCATAGAGGGCTACGTTGAAAAAGGAAATATCCTCAGATGAAATCTGGAAAGAAGCTTTCTGAGAAACTGCTTAGTGTTCTGTTAATTCATATCATAGAGTTACATCTGTATTTCGTAGATCTCTTTGCTAGCCTTATTTCTGTGGAATCTGAGAACAGATATTTTGGATCCCTTTGAAGACTATAGGGCCAAAGGAAATATCCTCCGATAACAAAGAGAAAGAAGCTTTCTGAGAAACTTCTTTGTGTTCTGTGAAATCATCTCACAGAGTTACAGCCTTCCCGTCAAGAAGCCTTTCGCTAAGACAGTTCTTGTGGAATTGGCAAAGTGATATATGGAAGCCCCTTGAGGGCTATGGTGAAAAAGGAAATATCCTCAGATGAAATCTGGAAAGAAGCCTTCTGAGAAACTGCTTAGTGTTCTGTTAATTCATCCCAGAGTTACATCTGTATTTCCTGGATCTCTTTGCTAGCCATATTTCTGTGGAATCTGAGAACAGATATTTCGGATCCCTTTGAAAACTACAGGGCCAAAGGAAATATCCTCCGATAAAAAGAGAAAGAAGATTTCTGAGAAACTTCTTTGTATTGTGTGAAATCATCTCACAGAGTTACAGCTTTCCCTAGAAGAAGCCTTTCACTAAGATAGTTCTTGTGGAATTGAAAAGTGATATTTTGTAGCCCATAGAGGGCTATGGTGAAAAAGGAATTATCCTACGATGAAATCTGGAAAAAGCTTTCTGAGAAACTGCTTAGTGTTCTGTTAATTCATCTCACAGAGTTACATCTGTATTTCGTGGATCTCTTTGCTAGCCTTATTTCTGTGGAATCTGAGAACAGATATTTCGGATCCCTTTGAAGACTATAGGTCCATAGGAAATATCCTCTGATAACAAAGAGAAAGAAGCTTTCTGAGAAACTTCTTTGTGTTCTGTGAAATTATCTCACAGAGTTACAGCTTTCCCCTCAAGAAGCCTTTCGATAAGGCAGTTCTTGTGGAGTTGGCAAAGTGATATTGGAAGCCCATAGAGGGCTATGGTGAAAAAGGAAATATCCTCAGATGAAATCTGGAAAGAAGCTTTCTGAGAAACTGCTTAGTGTTCTGTTAATTCATCTCACAGAGTTACATCTGTATTTCGTGGATCTCTTTGCTAGCCTTATTTCTGTGGAATCTGAGAACAGATATTTCGGATCCCTTTGAAGACTATAGGGCCAAAGGAAATATCCTCCGATAACAAAGAGAAAGAAGCTTTCTGAGAAACTTCTTTGTGTTCTCTGAAATCATCTCACAGAGTTACAGCTTTCCCCTCAAGAAGCCTTTCGCTAAGACAGTTCTTGTGGAATTGGCAAAGTGATATTTGGAAGCCCCTAGAGGGCTATGGTGAAAAAGGAAATATCCTCAGATAAAATCTGGAAAGAAGGTTTCTGAGAAACTGCTTAGTGTTCTGTTAATTCATCTCACAAGGTTACATCTGTATTTCGTGGATCTCTTTGCTAGCCTTATTTCTGTGGAATCTGAGAACAGATATTTCGTATCCCTTTGAAGAATATAGGGCCAAAGGAAATATCCTCCGATAACAAAGAGAAAGAAGCTTTCTGAGAAACTTCTTTGTGTTCTGTGAAATCATCTCACAGAGTTACAGATATCTCCTCAACAAGCCTTTCGCTAAAACAGTTCTTGTGGAATTGGCAAAGTGATATTTGGAAGCCCATAGAGGGCTATGGTGAAAAAGGAAATATCCTCAGATGAAATCTGGAAAGAAGCTTTCTGAGAAACTTCTTTGTGTTCTGTGAAATCATCTCACAGAGTTACAGCTTTTTCTAGAAGATGCCTTTCGCTAAGACAGTTCTTGTAGAATTGGCAAAGTGATATTTAGAAGCCCATAGAGGGCTATGGTGAAAAAGGAAATATCCTCAGATGAAATCTGGAAAAAGCTTTCTGAGAAACTGCTTAGTGTTCTGTTAATTCATCTCACAGAGTTACATCTGTATTTCGAGGATCTCTTTGCTGGCCTTATTTCTGTGGAGTCTGAGAACAGATATTTCGGATCCCTTTGAAGACTATAGGGCCAAAGGAAATATCCTCTGATAACAAAGAGAAAGAAGCTTTCTGAGAAACTTCTTTGTGTTCTGTGAAATAATCTCACAGAGTTACAGCTTTCCCTAGAAGAAGCCTTTCACTAAGACAGTTCTTGTGGAATTGGCAAAGTGATATTTGGTAGCCCATAGTGGGTTATGATGAAAAAGGAAATATCCTCAGATGAAATCTGGGAAGAAGCTTTCTGAGAAACTGCTTAGTGTTCTGTTAATTCATCTCACAGAGTTACATCTGTATTTCGTGGATCTCTTTGCTAAAGTTATTTCTGTGGAATCTGAGAACAGATTTCGGATCCCTTTGAAGACTATAGGGCCAAAGGAAATATCCTCCGATAACAAAGAGAAAGAAGCTTTCTGAGAAACTTCTATGTGTTCTGTGAAATCATCTCACAGAGTTGCAGCTTTCCCCTCAACACACCTTTCGCTAAGACAGTTCTTGTGGAATTGGCAAAGTGATATTTGGAAGCCCTTAGAGTGCTATGGTGAAAAAGGAAATATCCTCAGATGAAATCTGGAAAGAAGCTTTCTGAGAAACTGCTTTGGGTTTTGTGTATTCATCTCACAGAGTTACATCTGTATTTCGTGGATCTCTTTGCTAGCCTTATTTCTGTGGAATCTGAGAACAGATATTTCGGATCCCTTTGAAGACTATAGGGCCAAAGGAAATATCCTCCGATAACAAAGAGAAAGAAGCTTTCTGAGAAACTTCTTTGTGTTCTGTGAAATCATCTCACAGAGTTACAGCTTTTCCTAGAAGAAGCCTTTCGCTAAGACAGTTCTTGTAGAATTGGCAAAGTGATATTTGGAAGCCCATAGAGGGCTATGGTGAAAAAGGAAATATCCTAAGATGAAATCTGGAAAAAGCTTTCTGAGAAATTGCTTAGTGTTCTGTTAATTCATGTCACAGAGTTACATCTGTATTTCGTGGATCTCTTTGCTAGCCTTATTTCTGTGGAATCTGAGAACAGATATCTCGGATCCCTTTGAAGACTATCGGGCCAAAGGAAATATCCTCCGATAACAAAGAGAAAGAAGCTTTCTTAGAAACTTCTTTGTGTTCTGTGAAATTGTCTCACAGAGTTACAGCTTTCCCCTCAAGAAGCCTTTCGATAAGGCAGTTCTTGTGGAATTGACAAAGTGATATGGAAGCCCATAGAGTGCTATGGTGAAAAAGGAAATATCCTCAGATGAAATCTGGAAAGAAGCTTTCTGAGAAACTGCTTAGTGTTCTTTAATTCATCTCACAGAGTTACATCTGTATTTCGTGGATCTCTTTGCTAGCCTTATTTCTGTGGAATCTGAGAACAGATATTTCGGATCCCTTTGAAGACTATAGGGCCAAAGGAAATATCCTCCGATAACAAAGAGAAAGAAGCTTTCTGAGAAACTTCTTTGTGTTCTGTGAAATCATCTCACAGAGTTACAGCTTTCCCTTCAAGAAGCCTTTCGCTAAGACAGTTCTTGTGGAATTGCTAAGTGATATATGGAAGCCCCTAGAGGGCTAAAGTGAAAAAGGTAATATCCTCAGATGAAATCTGGAAAGAAGCTTTCTGAGAAACTGCTTAGTGTTCTGTTAATTCATCTCACAGAGTTACATCTGTGTTTCGTGGATCTCTTTGGTAGCCTTATTTCTGTATAATCTGAGAACAGATATTTCGGATCCCTTTGAAGACTACAGGGACAAAGGAAATATCCTCCGATAACAAAGAGAAAGAAGCTTTCTGAGAAACTTCTATGGGTTCTGTGAAATCATCTCACAGAGTTGCAGCTTTCCCCTCAACAAGCCTTTCGCTAAGACAGTTCTTGTGGAATTGGCAAAGTGATATTTGGAAGCCCTTAGAGGGCTATGGTGAAAAAGGAAATATCCTCAGATGAAATCTGGAGAGAAGGTTTCTGAGAAACTGCTTAGGGTTTTGTTAATTCATCTCACAGAGTTACATCTGTATTTCGTGGATCTCTTTGCTAACCTTATTTCTGTGGAATCTGAGAACAGATTTCGGATCCCTTGGAAGACTATAGGGCCAAAGGAAATATCCTCCGATAACAAAGAGAAAGAAGCTTTGTGAGAAACTTCTTGGTGTTCTGTGAAATCTTCTCACAGAGTTAAAGCTTTCCCGTCAAGAAGAATTTCGCTAAGACAATTCTTGTGGAATTGGCAAAGTGATATTTGGAAGCCCATAGAGGGCTATGGTGAAAAAGGAAATATCCTCAGATGAAATCTTGAAAGAAGCTTTCTGAGAAACTGCTTAGTGTTCTGTTAATTCATCTCACAGAGTTACATCTGTATTTCGTGGATCTCTTTGCTAGCCTTAGTTCAGTGGAATCTGAGAACAGATATTTCAGATCCCTTTGAAGACTGTAGGTCCAAAGGAAATATACTCCGATAACAAAGAGAAAGAAGCTTTCTGAGAAACTTCTTTGTGTTCTGTGAAATTTTCTCACAGAGTTACAGCTTTCCCCTCAAGAAGCCTTTCGATAAGGCAGTTCTTGTGGAATTGACAAAGTGATATTGGAAGCCCATAGAGGGCTATGGTGAAAAAGGAAATATCCTCAGATGAAATCTCGAAAGAAGCTCTCTGAGAAACTGCTTAGTGTTCTGTTAATTATCTCACAGAGTTACATCTGTATTTCGTGGATCTCTTTGCTAGCCTTATTTCTGTGGAATCTGAGAACAGATATTTCGGATCCCTTTGAAGACTATAGGGCCAAAGGAAATATCCTCCGATAACAAAGAGAAAGAAGCTTTCTGAGAAACTTCTTTGTGTTCTGTGAAATCGTCTGACAGAGTTACAGCTTTCCCCTCAACAAGCCTTTCGCTAAGACAGTTCTTGTGTAATTGGCAAAGTGATATTTGGAAGCCCCTAGTGGGCTACGGTGCAAAAGGAAATATCCTCAGATAAAATCTGGAAAGAAGGTTTCTGAGAAACTGCTTAGTGTTCTGTTAATTCATCTCACAGAGTTACATCTGTATTTCGTGGATCTCTTTGCTAGCCTTATTTTTGTGGAATCTGAGAACAGATATTTCGTATCCCATTGAAGAATATAGCGCCAAAGGAAATATCCTCCGATAACAAAGAGAAAGAAGCTTTCTGAGAAACTTCTTTGTGTTCTGTGAAATCATCTCACAGAGTTACAGCTTTTCCTAGAAGAAGCCTTTCGCTAAGACAGTTCTTGTAGAATTGGCAAAGTGATATTTAGAAGCCCACAGAGGGCTATGGTGAAAAAGGAAATATCCTCAGATGAAATCTGGAAAAAGCTTTCTGAGAAACTGCTTAGTGTTCTGTTAATTCATCTCACAGAGTTACATCTGTATTTCGAGGATCTCTTTGCTAGCCTTATTTCTGTGGAGTCTGAGAACAGATATTTCGGATCCCTTTGAAGACTATAGGGCCAAAGGAAATATCCTCTGATAACAAAGAGAAAGAAGCTTTCTGAGAAACTTCTTTGTGTTCTGTGAAATAATCTCACAGAGTTACAGCTTTCCCTAGAAGAAGCCTTTCACTAAGACAGTTCTTGTGGAATTGGCAAAGTGATATTTGGTATCCCATAGTGGGATATGATGAAAAAGGAAATATCCTCAGATGAAATCTGGGAAGAAGCTTTCTGAGAAACTACTTAGTGTTCTGTTAATTCATCTCACAGAGTTACATCTGTATTTCGTGGATCTCTTTGCTAACCTTATTTCTGTGGAATCTGAGAACAGATTTCGGATCCCTTTGAAGACTATAGGGCCAAAGGAAATATCCTCCGATAACAAAGAGAAAGAAGCTTTCTGAGAAACTTCTATGTGTTCTGTGAAATCATCTCACAGAGTTGCAGCTTTCCCCTCAACACACCTTTCGCTAAGACAGTTCTTGTGGAATTGGCAAAGTGATATTTGGAAGCCCTTAGAGTGCTATGGTGAAAAAGGAAATATCCTCAGATGAAATCTGGAAAGAAGCTTTCTGAGAAACTGCTTTGGGTTTTGTGTATTCATCTCACAGAGTTACATCTGTATTTCGGGGATCTCTTTGCTAGCCTTATTTCTGGGGAATCTGAGAACAGATATTTCGGATCCCTTTGAAGACTATAGGGCCAAAGGAAATATCCTCCGATAACAAAGAGAAAGAAGCTTTCTGAGAAACTTCTTTGTGTTCTGTGAAATCATCTCACAGAGTTACAGCTTTTCCTAGAAGATGCCTTTCGCTAAGACAGTTCTTGTAGAATTGGCAAAGTGATATTTGGAAGCCCATAGAGGGCTATGGTGAAAAAGGAAATATCCTCAGATGAAATCTGGAAAGAAGCTTTCTGAGAAATTGCTTAGTGTTCTGTTAATTCATGTCACAGAGTTACAACTGTATTTCGTGGATCTCTTTGCTAGCCTTATTTCTGTGGAATCTGAGAACAGATATCTCGGATCCCTTTGAAGACTATCGGGCCAAAGGAAATATCCTCCGATAACAAAGAGAAAGAAGCTTTCTTAGAAACTTCTTTGTGTTCTGTGAAATTATCTCACAGAGTTACAGCTTTCCCCTCAAGAAGCCTTTCGATAAGGCAGTTCTTGTGGAATTGACAAAGTGATATTGGAAGCCCATAGAGTGCTATGGTGAAAAAGGAAATATCCTCAGATGAAATCTGGAAAGAAGCTTTCTGAGAAACTGCTTAGTGTTCTTTAATTCATCTCACAGAGTTACATCTGTATTTCGTGGATCTCTTTGCTAGCCTTATTTCTGTGGAATCTGAGAACAGATATTTCGGATCCCTTTGAAGACTATAGGGCCAAAGGAAATATCCTCCGATAACAAAGAGAAAGAAGCTTTCTGAGAAACTTCTTTGTGTTCTGTGAAATCATCTCACAGAGTTACAGCTTCCCCCTCAACAAGCCTTTCGCTAAGACAGTTCTTGTGGAATTGGCAAAGTGATATTTGGAAGCCCATAGAGGGCTATGGTGAAAAAGGAAATATCCTCAGATGAAATCTGGAAAGAAGCTTTCTGAGAAACTGCTTAGTGTTCTTTTAATTCATCTCACAGAGTTACATCTGTATTTCTTGGATGTCTTTGCTAGCCTTATTTCTGTGGAATCTGAGAACAGATATTTCGGATCCCTTTGAAGACTATAGGGCCATAGGAAATATCTTCCGATAACAAAGAGAAAGAAGCTTTCTGAGAAACTTCTTTGTGCTCTGTGAAATCATCTCACAGAGTTACAGCTTTCCCCTCAACAAGCCTTTCGCTAAGACAGTTCTTGTGGAATTGGCAAAGTGATATTTGGATGCCCCTAGAGGGCTATGGTGAAAAAGGAAATATCCTCAGATAAAATCTGGAAAGAAGGTTTCTGAGAAACTGCTTAGTGTTCTGTTAATTCATCTCACAGAGTTACATCTCTATTTCGTGGATCTCTTTGCTAGCCTTATTTCTGTGGAATCTGAGAACAGATATTTCGTATCCCTTTGAAGAATATAGGGCCAAAGGAAATATCCTCCGATAACAAAGAGAAAGAAGCTTTGTGAGAAACTTCTTGGTGTTCTGTGAAATCATCTCACAGAGTTACAGCTTCCTCCTCAACAAGCCTTTCGCTAAGACATTTCTTGTGGAATTGGCAAAGTGATATTTGGAAGCCCATAGAGGGCTATGGTGAAAAAGGAAATATCCTCAGATGAAATCTGGAAAGAAGCTTTCTGAGAAACTGCTTAGTGTTCTGTTAATTCATCTCACAGAGTTACATCTGTATTTCTTGGATGTCTTTGCTAGCCTTATTTCTGTGGAATCTGAGAACAGATATTTCGGATCCCTTTGAAGACTATAGGGCCAAAGGAAATATCCTCCGATAACAAAGAGAAAGAAGCTTTCTGAGAAACTTCGTTGTGTTCTGTGAAATCATCTCACAGAGTTACAGTTTTTCCTAGAAGAAGCCTTTCGCTAAGACAGTTCTTGTAGAATTGGCAAAGTGATATTTGGAAGCCCATAGAGGGCTATGGTGAAAAAGGAAATATCCTCAGATGAAATCTGGAAAAAGCTTTCTGAGAAACTGCTTAGTGTTCTGTTAATTCATCTCACAGAGTTACATCTGTATTTCGAGGATCTCTTTGCTAGCCTTATTTCTGTGGAGTCTGAGAACAGATATTTCGGATCCCTTTGAAGACTATAGGGCCAAAGGAAATATCCTCCGATAACAAAGAGAAAGAAGCTTTCTGAGAAACTTCTTTGTGTTCTGTGAAATAATCTCACAGAGTTACAGCTTTCCCTAGAGGAAGCCTTTCACTAAGACAGTTCTTGTGGAATTGGCAAAGTGATATTTGGTAGCCCATAGTGGGCTATGATGAAAAAGGAAATATCCTCAGATGAAATCTGGGAAGAAGCTTTCTGAGAAACTGCTTAGTGTTCTGTTAATTCATCTCACAGAGTTACATCTGTATTTCGTGGATCTCTTTGCTAGCCTTATTTCTGTGGAATCTGAGAACAGATATTTCGGATCCCTTTGAAGACTATAGGTCCATAGGAAATATCCTCTGATAACAAAGAGAAAGAAGCTTTCTGAGAAACTTCTTTGTGTTCTGTGAAATTATCTCACAGAGTTACAGCTTTCCCCTCAAGAAGCCTTTCGATAAGGCAGTTCTTGTGGAGTTGGCAAAGTGATATTGGAAGCCCATAGAGGGCTATGGTGAAAAAGGAAATATCCTCAGATGAAATCTGGAAAGAAGCTTTCTGAGAAACTGCTTAGTGTTCTGTTAATTCATCTCTCAGAGTTACATCTGTATTTCGTGGATCTCTTTGCTAGCCTTATTTCTGTGGAATCTGAGAACAGATATTTCGGATCCCTTTGAAGACTATAGGGCCAAAGGAAATATCCTCCGATAACAAAGAGAAAGAAGCTTTCTGAGAAACTTCTTTGTGTTCTCTGAAATCATCTCACAGAGTTACAGCTTTCCCCTCAAGAAGCCTTTCGCTAAGACAGTTCTTGTGGAATTGGCAAAGTGATATTTGGAAGCCCCTAGAGGGCTATGGTGAAAAAGGAAATATCCTCAGATAAAATCTGGAGAGAAGGTTTCTGAGAAACTGCTTAGTGTTCTGTTAATTCATCTCACAGAGTTACATCTGTATTTCGTGGATCTCTTTGCTAGCCTTATTTCTGTGGAATCTGAGAACAGATATTTCGTATCCCTTTGAAGAATATAGGGCCAAAGGAAATATCCTCCGATAACAAAGAGAAAGAAGCTTTCTGAGAAACTTCTTTGTGTTCTGTGAAATCATCTCACAGAGTTACAGATATCTCCTCAACAAGCCTTTCGCTAAAACAGTTCTTGTGGAATTGGCAAAGTGATATTTGGAAGCCCATAGAGGGCTATGGTGAAAAAGGAAATATCCTCAGATGAAATCTGGAAAGAAGCTTTCTGAGAAACTTCTTTGTGTTCTGTGAAATCATCTCACAGAGTTACAGCTTTTTCTAGAAGATGCCTTTCGCTAAGACAGTTCTTGTAGAATTGGCAAAGTGATATTTAGAAGCCCTTAGAGGGCTATGGTGAAAAAGGAAATATCCTCAGATGAAATCTGGAAAAAGCTTTCTGAGAAACTGCTTAGTGTTCTGTTAATTCATCTCACAGAGTTACATCTGTATTTCGAGGATCTCTTTGCTAGCCTTATTTCTGTGGAGTCTGAGAACAGATATTTCGGATCCCTTTGAAGACTATAGGGCCAAAGGAAATATCCTCTGATAACAAAGAGAAAGAAGCTTTCTGAGAAACTTCTTTGTGTACTGTGAAATAATCTCACAGAGTTACAGCTTTCCCTAGAAGAAGCCTTTCACTAAGACAGTTCTTGTGGAATTGGCAAAGTGATATTTGGTAGCCCATAGTGGGTCATGATGAAAAAGGAAATATCCTCAGATGAAATCTGGGAAGAAGCTTTCTGAGAAACTGCTTAGTGTTCTGTTAATTCATCTCACAGAGTTACATCTGTATTTCGTGGATCTCTTTGCTAAAGTTATTTCTGTGGAATCTGAGAACAGATTTCGGATCCCTTTGAAGACTATAGGGCCAAAGGAAATATCCTCCGATAACAAAGAGAAAGAAGCTTTCTGAGAAACTTCTATGTGTTCTGTGAAATCATCTCACAGAGTTGCAGCTTTCCCCTCAACACACCTTTCGCTAAGACAGTTCTTGTGGAATTGGCAAAGTGATATTTGGAAGCCCTTAGAGTGCTATGGTGAAAAAGGAAATATCCTCAGATGAAATCTGGAAAGAAGCTTTCTGAGAAACTGCTTTGGGTTTTGTGTATTCATCTCACAGAGTTACATCTGTATTTCGTGGATCTCTTTGCTAGCCTTATTTCTGTGGAATCTGAGAACAGATATTTCGGATCCCTTTGAAGACTATAGGGCCAAAGGAAATATCCTCCGATAACAAAGAGAAAGAAGCTTTCTGAGAAACTTCTTTGTGTTCTGTGAAATCATCTCACAGAGTTACAGCTTTTCCTAGAAGAAGCCTTTCGCTAAGACAGTTCTTGTAGAATTGGCAAAGTGATATTTGGAAGCCCATAGAGGGCTATGGTGAAAAAGGAAATATCCTCAGATGAAATCTGGAAAAAGCTTTCTGAGAAATTGCTTAGTGTTCTGTTAATTCATGTCACAGAGTTACATCTGTATTTCGTGGATCTCTTTGCTAGCCTTATTTCTGTGGAATCTGAGAACAGATATCTCGGATCCCTTTGAAGACTATCGGGCCAAAGGAAATATCCTCCGATAACAAAGAGAAAGAAGCTTTCTTAGAAACTTCTTTGTGTTCTGTGAAATTGTCTCACAGAGTTACAGCTTTCCCCTCAAGAAGCCTTTCGATAAGGCAGTTCTTGTGGAATTGACAAAGTGATATGGAAGCCCATAGAGTGCTATGGTGAAAAAGGAAATATCCTCAGATGAAATCTGGAAAGAAGCTTTCTGAGAAACTGCTTAGTGTTCTTTAATTCATCTCACAGAGTTACATCTGTATTTCGTGGATCTCTTTGCTAGCCTTATTTCTGTGGAATCTGAGAACAGATATTTCGGATCCCTTTGAAGACTATAGGGCCAAAGGAAATATCCTCCGATAACAAAGAGAAAGAAGCTTTCTGAGAAACTTCTTTGTGTTCTGTGAAATCATCTCACAGAGTTACAGCTTTCCCTAGAAGAAGCCTTTCACTAAGACAGTTCTTGTGGAATTGGCAAAGTGATATTTGGAAGCCCCTAGAGGGCTATGGTGAAAAAGGAAATATCCTCAGATAAAATCTGGAAAGAAGCTTTCTGAGAAACTGCTTAGTGTTCTGTTAATTCATCTCACAGAGTTACATGTCTATTTCGTGGATCTCTTTGCTAGCCTTATTTCTGTGGAATCTGAGAACAGATATTTCGTATCCCTTTGAAGAATATAGGGCCAAAGGAAATATCCTCCGATAACAAAGAGAAAGAAGCTTTCTGAGAAACTTCTTTGTGTTCTGTGAAATCATCTCACAGAGTTACAGCTTCCTCCTCAACAAGCCTTTCGCTAAGACATTTCTTGTGGAATTGGCAAAGTGATATTTGGAAGCCCATAGAGGGCTATGGTGAAAAAGGAAATATCCTCAGATGAAATCTGGAAAGAAGCTTTATGAGAAACTGCTTAGTGTTCTGTTAATTCATCTCACAGAGTTACATCTGTATTTCTTGGATGTCTTTGCTAGCCTTATTTCTGTGGAATCTGAGAACAGATATTTCGTATCCCTTTGAAGAATATAGGGCCAAAGGAAATATCCTCCGATAACAAAGAGAAAGAAGCTTTCTGAGAAACTTCTTTGTGTTCTGTGAAATCATCTCACAGAGTTACAGCTTTCCCTTCAAGAAGCCTTTCGCTAAGACAGTTCTTGTGGAATTGCTAAGTGATATATGGAAGCCCCTAGAGGGCTAAAGTGAAAAAGGTAATATCCTCAGATGAAATCTGGAAAGAAGCTTTCTGAGAAACTGCTTAGTGTTCTGTTAATTCATCTCACAGAGTTACATCTGTGTTTCGTGGATCTCTTTGGTAGCCTTATTTCTGTATAATCTGAGAACAGATATTTCGGATCCCTTTGAAGACTACAGGGACAAAGGAAATATCCTCCGATAACAAAGAGAAAGAAGCTTTCTGAGAAACTTCTATGGGTTCTGTGAAATCATCTCACAGAGTTGCAGCTTTCCCCTCAACAAGCCTTTCGCTAAGACAGTTCTTGTGGAATTGGCAAAGTGATATTTGGAAGCCCTTAGAGGGCTATGGTGAAAAAGGAAATATCCTCAGATGAAATCTGGAGAGAAGGTTTCTGAGAAACTGCTTAGGGTTTTGTTAATTCATCTCACAGAGTTACATCTGTATTTCGTGGATCTCTTTGCTAACCTTATTTCTGTGGAATCTGAGAACAGATTTCGGATCCCTTGGAAGACTATAGGGCCAAAGGAAATATCCTCCGATAACAAAGAGAAAGAAGCTTTGTGAGAAACTTCTTGGTGTTCTGTGAAATCTTCTCACAGAGTTAAAGCTTTCCCGTCAAGAAGAATTTCGCTAAGACAATTCTTGTGGAATTGGCAAAGTGATATTTGGAAGCCCATAGAGGGCTATGGTGAAAAAGGAAATATCCTCAGATGAAATCTTGAAAGAAGCTTTCTGAGAAACTGCTTAGTGTTCTGTTAATTCATCTCACAGAGTTACATCTGTATTTCGTGGATCTCTTTGCTAGCCTTAGTTCAGTGGAATCTGAGAACAGATATTTCAGATCCCTTTGAAGACTGTAGGTCCAAAGGAAATATACTCCGATAACAAAGAGAAAGAAGCTTTCTGAGAAACTTCTTTGTGTTCTGTGAAATTTTCTCACAGAGTTACAGCTTTCCCCTCAAGAAGCCTTTCGATAAGGCAGTTCTTGTGGAATTGACAAAGTGATATTGGAAGCCCATAGAGGGCTATGGTGAAAAAGGAAATATCCTCAGATGAAATCTCGAAAGAAGCTCTCTGAGAAACTGCTTAGTGTTCTGTTAATTATCTCACAGAGTTACATCTGTATTTCGTGGATCTCTTTGCTAGCCTTATTTCTGTGGAATCTGAGAACAGATATTTCGGATCCCTTTGAAGACTATAGGGCCAAAGGAAATATCCTCCGATAACAAAGAGAAAGAAGCTTTCTGAGAAACTTCTTTGTGTTCTGTGAAATCGTCTGACAGAGTTACAGCTTTCCCCTCAACAAGCCTTTCGCTAAGACAGTTCTTGTGTAATTGGCAAAGTGATATTTGGAAGCCCCTAGTGGGCTACGGTGCAAAAGGAAATATCCTCAGATAAAATCTGGAAAGAAGGTTTCTGAGAAACTGCTTAGTGTTCTGTTAATTCATCTCACAGAGTTACATCTGTATTTCGTGGATCTCTTTGCTAGCCTTATTTTTGTGGAATCTGAGAACAGATATTTCGTATCCCATTGAAGAATATAGCGCCAAAGGAAATATCCTCCGATAACAAAGAGAAAGAAGCTTTCTGAGAAACTTCTTTGTGTTCTGTGAAATCATCTCACAGAGTTACAGCTTTTCCTAGAAGAAGCCTTTCGCTAAGACAGTTCTTGTAGAATTGGCAAAGTGATATTTAGAAGCCCACAGAGGGCTATGGTGAAAAAGGAAATATCCTCAGATGAAATCTGGAAAAAGCTTTCTGAGAAACTGCTTAGTGTTCTGTTAATTCATCTCACAGAGTTACATCTGTATTTCGAGGATCTCTTTGCTAGCCTTATTTCTGTGGAGTCTGAGAACAGATATTTCGGATCCCTTTGAAGACTATAGGGCCAAAGGAAATATCCTCTGATAACAAAGAGAAAGAAGCTTTCTGAGAAACTTCTTTGTGTTCTGTGAAATAATCTCACAGAGTTACAGCTTTCCCTAGAAGAAGCCTTTCACTAAGACAGTTCTTGTGGAATTGGCAAAGTGATATTTGGTATCCCATAGTGGGATATGATGAAAAAGGAAATATCCTCAGATGAAATCTGGGAAGAAGCTTTCTGAGAAACTACTTAGTGTTCTGTTAATTCATCTCACAGAGTTACATCTGTATTTCGTGGATCTCTTTGCTAACCTTATTTCTGTGGAATCTGAGAACAGATTTCGGATCCCTTTGAAGACTATAGGGCCAAAGGAAATATCCTCCGATAACAAAGAGAAAGAAGCTTTCTGAGAAACTTCTATGTGTTCTGTGAAATCATCTCACAGAGTTGCAGCTTTCCCCTCAACACACCTTTCGCTAAGACAGTTCTTGTGGAATTGGCAAAGTGATATTTGGAAGCCCTTAGAGTGCTATGGTGAAAAAGGAAATATCCTCAGATGAAATCTGGAAAGAAGCTTTCTGAGAAACTGCTTTGGGTTTTGTGTATTCATCTCACAGAGTTACATCTGTATTTCGGGGATCTCTTTGCTAGCCTTATTTCTGGGGAATCTGAGAACAGATATTTCGGATCCCTTTGAAGACTATAGGGCCAAAGGAAATATCCTCCGATAACAAAGAGAAAGAAGCTTTCTGAGAAACTTCTTTGTGTTCTGTGAAATCATCTCACAGAGTTACAGCTTTTCCTAGAAGATGCCTTTCGCTAAGACAGTTCTTGTAGAATTGGCAAAGTGATATTTGGAAGCCCATAGAGGGCTATGGTGAAAAAGGAAATATCCTCAGATGAAATCTGGAAAGAAGCTTTCTGAGAAATTGCTTAGTGTTCTGTTAATTCATGTCACAGAGTTACATCTGTATTTCGTGGATCTCTTTGCTAGCCTTATTTCTGTGGAATCTGAGAACAGATATCTCGGATCCCTTTGAAGACTATCGGGCCAAAGGAAATATCCTCCGATAACAAAGAGAAAGAAGCTTTCTTAGAAACTTCTTTGTGTTCTGTGAAATTATCTCACAGAGTTACAGCTTTCCCCTCAAGAAGCCTTTCGATAAGGCAGTTCTTGTGGAATTGACAAAGTGATATTGGAAGCCCATAGAGTGCTATGGTGAAAAAGGAAATATCCTCAGATGAAATCTGGAAAGAAGCTTTCTGAGAAACTGCTTAGTGTTCTTTAATTCATCTCACAGAGTTACATCTGTATTTCGTGGATCTCTTTGCTAGCCTTATTTCTGTGGAATCTGAGAACAGATATTTCGGATCCCTTTGAAGACTATAGGGCCAAAGGAAATATCCTCCGATAACAAAGAGAAAGAAGCTTTCTGAGAAACTTCTTTGTGTTCTGTGAAATCATCTCACAGAGTTACAGCTTCCCCCTCAACAAGCCTTTCGCTAAGACAGTTCTTGTGGAATTGGCAAAGTGATATTTGGAAGCCCATAGAGGGCTATGGTGAAAAAGGAAATATCCTCAGATGAAATCTGGAAAGAAGCTTTCTGAGAAACTGCTTAGTGTTCTTTTAATTCATCTCACAGAGTTACATCTGTATTTCTTGGATGTCTTTGCTAGCCTTATTTCTGTGGAATCTGAGAACAGATATTTCGGATCCCTTTGAAGACTATAGGGCCATAGGAAATATCTTCCGATAACAAAGAGAAAGAAGCTTTCTGAGAAACTTCTTTGTGCTCTGTGAAATCATCTCACAGAGTTACAGCTTTCCCCTCAACAAGCCTTTCGCTAAGACAGTTCTTGTGGAATTGGCAAAGTGATATTTGGATGCCCCTAGAGGGCTATGGTGAAAAAGGAAATATCCTCAGATAAAATCTGGAAAGAAGGTTTCTGAGAAACTGCTTAGTGTTCTGTTAATTCATCTCACAGAGTTACATCTCTATTTCGTGGATCTCTTTGCTAGCCTTATTTCTGTGGAATCTGAGAACAGATATTTCGTATCCCTTTGAAGAATATAGGGCCAAAGGAAATATCCTCCGATAACAAAGAGAAAGAAGCTTTGTGAGAAACTTCTTGGTGTTCTGTGAAATCATCTCACAGAGTTACAGCTTCCTCCTCAACAAGCCTTTCGCTAAGACATTTCTTGTGGAATTGGCAAAGTGATATTTGGAAGCCCATAGAGGGCTATGGTGAAAAAGGAAATATCCTCAGATGAAATCTGGAAAGAAGCTTTCTGAGAAACTGCTTAGTGTTCTGTTAATTCATCTCACAGAGTTACATCTGTATTTCTTGGATGTCTTTGCTAGCCTTATTTCTGTGGAATCTGAGAACAGATATTTCGGATCCCTTTGAAGACTATAGGGCCAAAGGAAATATCCTCCGATAACAAAGAGAAAGAAGCTTTCTGAGAAACTTCGTTGTGTTCTGTGAAATCATCTCACAGAGTTACAGTTTTTCCTAGAAGAAGCCTTTCGCTAAGACAGTTCTTGTAGAATTGGCAAAGTGATATTTGGAAGCCCATAGAGGGCTATGGTGAAAAAGGAAATATCCTCAGATGAAATCTGGAAAAAGCTTTCTGAGAAACTGCTTAGTGTTCTGTTAATTCATCTCACAGAGTTACATCTGTATTTCGAGGATCTCTTTGCTAGCCTTATTTCTGTGGAGTCTGAGAACAGATATTTCGGATCCCTTTGAAGACTATAGGGCCAAAGGAAATATCCTCCGATAACAAAGAGAAAGAAGCTTTCTGAGAAACTTCTTTGTGTTCTGTGAAATAATCTCACAGAGTTACAGCTTTCCCTAGAGGAAGCCTTTCACTAAGACAGTTCTTGTGGAATTGGCAAAGTGATATTTGGTAGCCCATAGTGGGCTATGATGAAAAAGGAAATATCCTCAGATGAAATCTGGGAAGAAGCTTTCTGAGAAACTGCTTAGTGTTCTGTTAATTCATCTCACAGAGTTACATCTGTATTTCGTGGATCTCTTTGCTAGCCTTATTTCTGTGGAATCTGAGAACAGATATTTCGGATCCCTTTGAAGACTATAGGTCCATAGGAAATATCCTCTGATAACAAAGAGAAAGAAGCTTTCTGAGAAACTTCTTTGTGTTCTGTGAAATTATCTCACAGAGTTACAGCTTTCCCCTCAAGAAGCCTTTCGATAAGGCAGTTCTTGTGGAGTTGGCAAAGTGATATTGGAAGCCCATAGAGGGCTATGGTGAAAAAGGAAATATCCTCAGATGAAATCTGGAAAGAAGCTTTCTGAGAAACTGCTTAGTGTTCTGTTAATTCATCTCTCAGAGTTACATCTGTATTTCGTGGATCTCTTTGCTAGCCTTATTTCTGTGGAATCTGAGAACAGATATTTCGGATCCCTTTGAAGACTATAGGGCCAAAGGAAATATCCTCCGATAACAAAGAGAAAGAAGCTTTCTGAGAAACTTCTTTGTGTTCTCTGAAATCATCTCACAGAGTTACAGCTTTCCCCTCAAGAAGCCTTTCGCTAAGACAGTTCTTGTGGAATTGGCAAAGTGATATTTGGAAGCCCCTAGAGGGCTATGGTGAAAAAGGAAATATCCTCAGATAAAATCTGGAGAGAAGGTTTCTGAGAAACTGCTTAGTGTTCTGTTAATTCATCTCACAGAGTTACATCTGTATTTCGTGGATCTCTTTGCTAGCCTTATTTCTGTGGAATCTGAGAACAGATATTTCGTATCCCTTTGAAGAATATAGGGCCAAAGGAAATATCCTCCGATAACAAAGAGAAAGAAGCTTTCTGAGAAACTTCTTTGTGTTCTGTGAAATCATCTCACAGAGTTACAGATATCTCCTCAACAAGCCTTTCGCTAAAACAGTTCTTGTGGAATTGGCAAAGTGATATTTGGAAGCCCATAGAGGGCTATGGTGAAAAAGGAAATATCCTCAGATGAAATCTGGAAAGAAGCTTTCTGAGAAACTTCTTTGTGTTCTGTGAAATCATCTCACAGAGTTACAGCTTTTTCTAGAAGATGCCTTTCGCTAAGACAGTTCTTGTAGAATTGGCAAAGTGATATTTAGAAGCCCTTAGAGGGCTATGGTGAAAAAGGAAATATCCTCAGATGAAATCTGGAAAAAGCTTTCTGAGAAACTGCTTAGTGTTCTGTTAATTCATCTCACAGAGTTACATCTGTATTTCGAGGATCTCTTTGCTAGCCTTATTTCTGTGGAGTCTGAGAACAGATATTTCGGATCCCTTTGAAGACTATAGGGCCAAAGGAAATATCCTCTGATAACAAAGAGAAAGAAGCTTTCTGAGAAACTTCTTTGTGTACTGTGAAATAATCTCACAGAGTTACAGCTTTCCCTAGAAGAAGCCTTTCACTAAGACAGTTCTTGTGGAATTGGCAAAGTGATATTTGGTAGCCCATAGTGGGTTATGATGAAAAAGGAAATATCCTCAGATGAAATCTGGGAAGAAGCTTTCTGAGAAACTGCTTAGTGTTCTGTTAATTCATCTCACAGAGTTACATCTGTATTTCGTGGATCTCTTTGCTAAAGTTATTTCTGTGGAATCTGAGAACAGATTTCGGATCCCTTTGAAGACTATAGGGCCAAAGGAAATATCCTCCGATAACAAAGAGAAAGAAGCTTTCTGAGAAACTTCTATGGGTTCTGTGAAATCATCTCACAGAGTTGCAGCTTTCCCCTCAACACACCTTTCGCTAAGACAGTTCTTGTGGAATTGGCAAAGTGATATTTGGAAGCCCTTAGAGTGCTATGGTGAAAAAGGAAATATCCTCAGATGAAATCTGGAAAGAAGCTTTCTGAGAAACTGCTTTGGGTTTTGTGTATTCATCTCACAGAGTTACATCTGTATTTCGTGGATCTCTTTGCTAGCCTTATTTCTGTGGAATCTGAGAACAGATATTTCGGATCCCTTTGAAGACTATAGGGCCAAAGGAAATATCCTCCGATAACAAAGAGAAAGAAGCTTTCTGAGAAACTTCTTTGTGTTCTGTGAAATCATCTCACAGAGTTACAGCTTTTCCTAGAAGAAGCCTTTCGCTAAGACAGTTCTTGTAGAATTGGCAAAGTGATATTTGGAAGCCCATAGAGGGCTATGGTGAAAAAGGAAATATCCTCAGATGAAATCTGGAAAAAGCTTTCTGAGAAATTGCTTAGTGTTCTGTTAATTCATGTCACAGAGTTACATCTGTATTTCGTGGATCTCTTTGCTAGCCTTATTTCTGTGGAATCTGAGAACAGATATCTCGGATCCCTTTGAAGACTATCGGGCCAAAGGAAATATCCTCCGATAACAAAGAGAAAGAAGCTTTCTTAGAAACTTCTTTGTGTTCTGTGAAATTGTCTCACAGAGTTACAGCTTTCCCCTCAAGAAGCCTTTCGATAAGGCAGTTCTTGTGGAATTGACAAAGTGATATGGAAGCCCATAGAGTGCTATGGTGAAAAAGGAAATATCCTCAGATGAAATCTGGAAAGAAGCTTTCTGAGAAACTGCTTAGTGTTCTTTAATTCATCTCACAGAGTTACATCTGTATTTCGTGGATCTCTTTGCTAGCCTTATTTCTGTGGAATCTGAGAACAGATATTTCGGATCCCTTTGAAGACTATAGGGCCAAAGGAAATATCCTCCGATAACAAAGAGAAAGAAGCTTTCTGAGAAACTTCTTTGTGTTCTGTGAAATCATCTCACAGAGTTACAGCTTTCCCTAGAAGAAGCCTTTCACTAAGACAGTTCTTGTGGAATTGGCAAAGTGATATTTGGAAGCCCCTAGAGGGCTATGGTGAAAAAGGAAATATCCTCAGATAAAATCTGGAAAGAAGCTTTCTGAGAAACTGCTTAGTGTTCTGTTAATTCATCTCACAGAGTTACATGTCTATTTCGTGGATCTCTTTGCTAGCCTTATTTCTGTGGAATCTGAGAACAGATATTTCGTATCCCTTTGAAGAATATAGGGCCAAAGGAAATATCCTCCGATAACAAAGAGAAAGAAGCTTTCTGAGAAACTTCTTTGTGTTCTGTGAAATCATCTCACAGAGTTACAGCTTCCTCCTCAACAAGCCTTTCGCTAAGACATTTCTTGTGGAATTGGCAAAGTGATATTTGGAAGCCCATAGAGGGCTATGGTGAAAAAGGAAATATCCTCAGATGAAATCTGGAAAGAAGCTTTATGAGAAACTGCTTAGTGTTCTGTTAATTCATCTCACAGAGTTACATCTGTATTTCTTGGATGTCTTTGCTAGCCTTATTTCTGTGGAATCTGAGAACAGATATTTCGGATCCCTTTGAAGACTATAGGGCCAAAGGAAATATCTTCCGATAACAAAGAGAAAGAAGCTTTCTGAGAAACTTCTTTGTGTTCTGTGAAATCATCTCACAGAGTTACAGCTTTTCCTAGAAGAAGCCTTTCGCTAAGACAGTTCTTGTAGAATTGGCAAAGTGATATTTGGAAGCCCATAGAGGGCTATGGTGAAAAAGGAAATATCCTCAGATGAAATCCGGAAAAAGCTTTCTGAGAAACTGCTTAGTGTTCTGTTAATTCATCTCACAGAGTTACATCTGTATTTCGAGGATCTCTTTGCTAGCCTTATTTCTGTGGACTCTGAGAACAGATATTTCGGATCCCTTTGAAGACTATAGGGCCAAAGGAAATATCCTCCGATAACAAAGAGAAAGAAGCTTTCTGAGAAACTTCTTTGTGTTCTGTGAAATAATCTCACAGAGTTACAGCTTTCCCTAGAGGAAGCCTTTCACTAAGACAGTTCTTGTGGAATTGGCAAAGTGATATTTGGTAGCCCATAGTGGGCTATGATGAAAAAGGAAATATCCTCAGATGAAATCTGGGAAGAAGCTTTCTGAGAAACTGCTTAGTGTTCTGTTAATTCATCTCACAGAGTTACATCTGTATTTCGTGGATCTCTTTGCTAACCTTATTTCTGTGGAATCTGAGAACAGATTTCGGATCCCTTTGAAGACTACAGGGCCAAAGGAAATATCCTCCGATAACAAAGAGAAAGAAGCTTTCTGAGAAACTTCTATGTGTTCTGTGAAATCATCTCACAGAGTTGCAGCTTTCCCCTCAACACGCCTTTCGCTAAGACAGTTCTTGTGGAATTGGCAAAGTGATATTTGGAAGCCCCTAGAGGGCTATGGTGCAAAAGGAAATATCCTCAGATAAAATCTGGAAAGAAGGTTTCTGAGAAACTGCTTAGTGTTCTGTTAATTCATCTCACAGAGTTACATCTCTATTTCGTGGATCTCTTTGCTAGCCTTATTTCTGTGGAATCTGAGAACAGATATTTCGGATCCCTTTGAAGACTATAGGGCCAAAGGAAATATCCTCCGATAACAAAGAGAAAGAAGCTTTCTGAGAAACTTCTTTGTGTTCTGTGAAATCATCTCACAGAGTTACAGCTTCCCCCTCAACAAGCCTTTCGCTAAGACAGTTCTTGTGGAATTGGCAAAGTGATATTTGGAAGCCCATAGAGGGCTAAGGTGAAAAAGGAAATGTCCTCAGATGAAATCTGGAAAGAAACTTTCTGAGAAACTGCTTAGTGTTCTGTTAATTCATCTCACAGAGTTACATCTGTGTTTCTTGGATGTCTTTGCTAGCCTTATTTCTGTGGAATCTGAGAACAGATATTTCGGATCCCTTTGAAGACTATAGGGCCAAAGGAAATATCCTCCGATAACAAAGAGAAAGAAGCTTTCTGAGAAACTTCTTTGTGTTCTGTGAAATCATCTCACAGAGTTACAGCTTTTCCTAGAAGAAGCCTTTCGCTAAGACAGTTCTTGTAGAATTGGCAAAGTGATATTTGGAAGCCCATAGAGGGCTATGGTGAAAAAGGAAATATCCTCATATGAAATCTGGAAAAAGCTTTCTGAGAAATTGCTTAGTGTTCTGTTAATTCATGTCACAGAGTTACATCTGTATTTCGTGGATCTCTTTGCTAGCCTTATTTCTGTGGAATCTGAGAACAGATATCTCGGATCCCTTTGAAGACTATCGGGCCAAAGGAAATATCCTCCGATAACAAAGAGAAAGAAGCTTTCTAAGAAACTTCTTTGTGTTCTGTGAAATTATCTCACAGAGTTACAGCTTTCCCCTCAAGAAGCCTTTCGATAAGGCAGTTCTTGTGGAATTGGCAAAGTGATATTGGAAGCCCATAGAGGGCTATGGTGAAAAAGGAAATATCCTCAGATGAAATCTGGAAAGAAGCTTTCTGAGAAACTGCTTAGTGTTCTTTAATTCATCTCACAGAGTTACATCTGTATTTCGTGGATCTCTTTGCTAGCCTTATTTCTGTGGAATCTGAGAACAGATATTTCGGATCCCTTTGAAGACTATAGGGCCAAAGGAAATATCCTCCGATAACAAACAGAAAGAAGCTTTCTGAGAAACTTCTTTGTGTTCTGTGAAATCATCTCACAGAGTTACAGCTTTCCCTTCAAGAAGCCTTTCGCTAAGACAGTTCTTGTGGAATTGCTAAGTGATATATGGAAGCCCCTAGAGGGCTAAAGTGAAAAAGGTAATATCCTCAGATGAAATCTGGAAAGAAGCTTTCTGAGAAACTGCTTAGTGTTCTGTTAATTCATCTCACAGAGTTACATCTGTGTTTCGTGGATCTCTTTGGTAGCCTTATTTCTGTATAATCTGAGAACAGATATTTCGGATCCCTTTGAAGACTACAGGGACAAAGGAAATATCCTCCGATAACAAAGAGAAAGAAGCTTTCTGAGAAACTTCTATGGGTTCTGTGAAATCATCTCACAGAGTTGCAGCTTTCCCCTCAACAAGCCTTTCGCTAAGACAGTTCTTGTGGAATTGGCAAAGTGATATTTGGAAGCCCTTAGAGGGCTATGGTGAAAAAGGAAATATCCTCAGATGAAATCTGGAGAGAAGGTTTCTGAGAAACTGCTTAGGGTTTTGTTAATTCATCTCACAGAGTTACATCTGTATTTCGTGGATCTCTTTGCTAACCTTATTTCTGTGGAATCTGAGAACAGATTTCGGATCCCTTGGAAGACTATAGGGCCAAAGGAAATATCCTCCGATAACAAAGAGAAAGAAGCTTTGTGAGAAACTTCTTGGTGTTCTGTGAAATCTTCTCACAGAGTTAAAGCTTTCCCGTCAAGAAGAATTTCGCTAAGACAATTCTTGTGGAATTGGCAAAGTGATATTTGGAAGCCCATAGAGGGCTATGGTGAAAAAGGAAATATCCTCAGATGAAATCTTGAAAGAAGCTTTCTGAGAAACTGCTTAGTGTTCTGTTAATTCATCTCACAGAGTTACATCTGTATTTCGTGGATCTCTTTGCTAGCCTTAGTTCAGTGGAATCTGAGAACAGATATTTCAGATCCCTTTGAAGACTGTAGGTCCAAAGGAAATATACTCCGATAACAAAGAGAAAGAAGCTTTCTGAGAAACTTCTTTGTGTTCTGTGAAATTTTCTCACAGAGTTACAGCTTTCCCCTCAAGAAGCCTTTCGATAAGGCAGTTCTTGTGGAATTGACAAAGTGATATTGGAAGCCCATAGAGGGCTATGGTGAAAAAGGAAATATCCTCAGATGAAATCTCGAAAGAAGCTCTCTGAGAAACTGCTTAGTGTTCTGTTAATTATCTCACAGAGTTACATCTGTATTTCGTGGATCTCTTTGCTAGCCTTATTTCTGTGGAATCTGAGAACAGATATTTCGGATCCCTTTGAAGACTATAGGGCCAAAGGAAATATCCTCCGATAACAAAGAGAAAGAAGCTTTCTGAGAAACTTCTTTGTGTTCTGTGAAATCGTCTGACAGAGTTACAGCTTTCCCCTCAACAAGCCTTTCGCTAAGACAGTTCTTGTGTAATTGGCAAAGTGATATTTGGAAGCCCCTAGAGGGCTACGGTGCAAAAGGAAATATCCTCAGATAAAATCTGGAAAGAAGGTTTCTGAGAAACTGCTTAGTGTTCTGTTAATTCATCTCACAGAGTTACATCTGTATTTCGTGGATCTCTTTGCTAGCCTTATTTTTGTGGAATCTGAGAACAGATATTTCGTATCCCATTGAAGAATATAGCGCCAAAGGAAATATCCTCCGATAACAAAGAGAAAGAAGCTTTCTGAGAAACTTCTTTGTGTTCTGTGAAATCATCTCACAGAGTTACAGCTTTTCCTAGAAGAAGCCTTTCGCTAAGACAGTTCTTGTAGAATTGGCAAAGTGATATTTAGAAGCCCACAGAGGGCTATGGTGAAAAAGGAAATATCCTCAGATGAAATCTGGAAAAAGCTTTCTGAGAAACTGCTTAGTGTTCTGTTAATTCATCTCACAGAGTTACATCTGTATTTCGAGGATCTCTTTGCTAGCCTTATTTCTGTGGAGTCTGAGAACAGATATTTCGGATCCCTTTGAAGACTATAGGGCCAAAGGAAATATCCTCTGATAACAAAGAGAAAGAAGCTTTCTGAGAAACTTCTTTGTGTTCTGTGAAATAATCTCACAGAGTTACAGCTTTCCCTAGAAGAAGCCTTTCACTAAGACAGTTCTTGTGGAATTGGCAAAGTGATATTTGGTATCCCATAGTGGGATATGATGAAAAAGGAAATATCCTCAGATGAAATCTGGGAAGAAGCTTTCTGAGAAACTACTTAGTGTTCTGTTAATTCATCTCACAGAGTTACATCTGTATTTCGTGGATCTCTTTGCTAACCTTATTTCTGTGGAATCTGAGAACAGATTTCGGATCCCTTTGAAGACTATAGGGCCAAAGGAAATATCCTCCGATAACAAAGAGAAAGAAGCTTTCTGAGAAACTTCTATGTGTTCTGTGAAATCATCTCACAGAGTTGCAGCTTTCCCCTCAACACACCTTTCGCTAAGACAGTTCTTGTGGAATTGGCAAAGTGATATTTGGAAGCCCTTAGAGTGCTATGGTGAAAAAGGAAATATCCTCAGATGAAATCTGGAAAGAAGCTTTCTGAGAAACTGCTTTGGGTTTTGTGTATTCATCTCACAGAGTTACATCTGTATTTCGGGGATCTCTTTGCTAGCCTTATTTCTGGGGAATCTGAGAACAGATATTTCGGATCCCTTTGAAGACTATAGGGCCAAAGGAAATATCCTCCGATAACAAAGAGAAAGAAGCTTTCTGAGAAACTTCTTTGTGTTCTGTGAAATCATCTCACAGAGTTACAGCTTTTCCTAGAAGATGCCTTTCGCTAAGACAGTTCTTGTAGAATTGGCAAAGTGATATTTGGAAGCCCATAGAGGGCTATGGTGAAAAAGGAAATATCCTCAGATGAAATCTGGAAAGAAGCTTTCTGAGAAATTGCTTAGTGTTCTGTTAATTCATGTCACAGAGTTACATCTGTATTTCGTGGATCTCTTTGCTAGCCTTATTTCTGTGGAATCTGAGAACAGATATCTCGGATCCCTTTGAAGACTATCGGGCCAAAGGAAATATCCTCCGATAACAAAGAGAAAGAAGCTTTCTTAGAAACTTCTTTGTGTTCTGTGAAATTATCTCACAGAGTTACAGCTTTCCCCTCAAGAAGCCTTTCGATAAGGCAGTTCTTGTGGAATTGACAAAGTGATATTGGAAGCCCATAGAGTGCTATGGTGAAAAAGGAAATATCCTCAGATGAAATCTGGAAAGAAGCTTTCTGAGAAACTGCTTAGTGTTCTTTAATTCATCTCACAGAGTTACATCTGTATTTCGTGGATCTCTTTGCTAGCCTTATTTCTGTGGAATCTGAGAACAGATATTTCGGATCCCTTTGAAGACTATAGGGCCAAAGGAAATATCCTCCGATAACAAAGAGAAAGAAGCTTTCTGAGAAACTTCTTTGTGTTCTGTGAAATCATCTCACAGAGTTACAGCTTCCCCCTCAACAAGCCTTTCGCTAAGACAGTTCTTGTGGAATTGGCAAAGTGATATTTGGAAGCCCATAGAGGGCTATGGTGAAAAAGGAAATATCCTCAGATGAAATCTGGAAAGAAGCTTTCTGAGAAACTGCTTAGTGTTCTTTTAATTCATCTCACAGAGTTACATCTGTATTTCTTGGATGTCTTTGCTAGCCTTATTTCTGTGGAATCTGAGAACAGATATTTCGGATCCCTTTGAAGACTATAGGGCCATAGGAAATATCTTCCGATAACAAAGAGAAAGAAGCTTTCTGAGAAACTTCTTTGTGTTCTGTGAAATCATCTCACAGAGTTACAGCTTTCCCCTCAACAAGCCTTTCGCTAAGACAGTTCTTGTGGAATTGGCAAAGTGATATTTGGATGCCCCTAGAGGGCTATGGTGAAAAAGGAAATATCCTCAGATAAAATCTGGAAAGAAGGTTTCTGAGAAACTGCTTAGTGTTCTGTTAATTCATCTCACAGAGTTACATCTCTATTTCGTGGATCTCTTTGCTAGCCTTATTTCTGTGGAATCTGAGAACAGATATTTCGTATCCCTTTGAAGAATATAGGGCCAAAGGAAATATCCTCCGATAACAAAGAGAAAGAAGCTTTGTGAGAAACTTCTTGGTGTTCTGTGAAATCATCTCACAGAGTTACAGCTTCCTCCTCAACAAGCCTTTCGCTAAGACATTTCTTGTGGAATTGGCAAAGTGATATTTGGAAGCCCATAGAGGGCTATGGTGAAAAAGGAAATATCCTCAGATGAAATCTGGAAAGAAGCTTTCTGAGAAACTGCTTAGTGTTCTGTTAATTCATCTCACAGAGTTACATCTGTATTTCTTGGATGTCTTTGCTAGCCTTATTTCTGTGGAATCTGAGAACAGATATTTCGGATCCCTTTGAAGACTATAGGGCCAAAGGAAATATCCTCCGATAACAAAGAGAAAGAAGCTTTCTGAGAAACTTCGTTGTGTTCTGTGAAATCATCTCACAGAGTTACAGTTTTTCCTAGAAGAAGCCTTTCGCTAAGACAGTTCTTGTTCAATTGGCAAAGTGATATTTGGAAGCCCATAGAGGGCTATGGTGAAAAAGGAAATATCCTCAGATGAAATCTGGAAAAAGCTTTCTGAGAAACTGCTTAGTGTTCTGTTAATTCATCTCACAGAGTTACATCTGTATTTCGAGGATCTCTTTGCTAGCCTTATTTCTGTGGAGTCTGAGAACAGATATTTCGGATCCCTTTGAAGACTATAGGGCCAAAGGAAATATCCTCCGATAACAAAGAGAAAGAAGCTTTCTGAGAAACTTCTTTGTGTTCTGTGAAATAATCTCACAGAGTTACAGCTTTCCCTAGAGGAAGCCTTTCACTAAGACAGTTCTTGTGGAATTGGCAAAGTGATATTTGGTAGCCCATAGTGGGCTATGATGAAAAAGGAAATATCCTCAGATGAAATCTGGGAAGAAGCTTTCTGAGAAACTGCTTAGTGTTCTGTTAATTCATCTCACAGAGTTACATCTGTATTTCGTGGATCTCTTTGCTAACCTTATTTCTGTGGAATCTGAGAACAGATTTCGGATCCCTTTGAAGACTATAGGGCCAAAGGAAATATCCTCCGATAACAAAGAGAAAGAAGCTTTCTGAGAAACTTCTATGTGTTCTGTGAAATCATCTCACAGAGTTGCAGCTTTCCCCTCAACACGCCTTTCGCTAAGACAGTTCTTGTGGAATTGGCAAAGTGATATTTGGAAGCCCCTAGAGGGCTATGGTGCAAAAGGAAATATCCTCAGATAAAATCTGGAAAGAAGGTTTCTGAGAAACTGCTTAGTGTTCTGTTAATTCATCTCACAGAGTTACATCTCTATTTCGTGGATCTCTTTGCTAGCCTTATTTCTGTGGAATCTGAGAACAGATATTTCGGATCCCTTTGAAGACTATAGGGCCAAAGGAAATATCCTCAGATAACAAAGAGAAAGAAGCTTTCTGAGAAACTTCTTTGTGTTCTGTGAAATTATCTCACAGAGTTACAGCTTCCCCCTCAACAAGCCTTTCGCTAAGACAGTTCTTGTGGAATTGGCAAAGTGATATTTGGAAGCCCATAGAGGGCTAAGGTGAAAAAGGAAATGTCCTCAGATGAAATCTGGAAAGAAACTTTCTGAGAAACTGCTTAGTGTTCTGTTAATTCATCTCACAGAGTCACATCTGTATTTCTTGGATGTCTTTACTAGCCTTATTTCTGTGGAATCTGAGAACAGATATTTCGGATCCCTTTGAAGACTATAGGGCCAAAGGAAATATCCTGCGATAACAAAGAGAAAGAAGCTTTCTGAGAAACTTCTTTGTGTTCTGTGAAATCATCTCACAGAGTTACAGCTTTTCCTAGAAGAAGCCTTTCGCTAAGACAGTTCTTGTAGAATTGGCAAAGTGATATTTGGAAGCCCATAGAGGGCTATGGTGAAAAAGGAAATATCCTCAGATGAAATCTGGAAAAAGCTTTCTGAGAAATTGCTTAGTGTTCTGTTAATTCATGTCACAGAGTTACATCTGTATTTCGTGGATCTCTTTGCTAGCCTTATTTCTGTGGAATCTGAGAACAGATATCTCGGATCCCTTTGAAGACTATCGGGCCAAAGGAAATATCCTCCGATAACAAAGAGAAAGAAGCTTTCTTAGAAACTTCTTTGTGTTCTGTGAAATTATCTCACAGAGTTACAGCTTTCCCCTCAAGAAGCCTTTCGATAAGGCAGTTCTTGTGGAATTGACAAAGTGATATTGGAAGCCCATAGAGGGCTATGGTGAAAAAGGAAATATCCTCAGATGAAATCTGGAAAGAAGCTTTCTGAGAAACTGCTTAGTGTTCTTTAATTCATCTCACAGAGTTACATCTGTATTTCGTGGATCTCTTTGCTAGCCTTATTTCTGTGGAATCTGAGAACAGATATTTCGGATCCCTTTGAAGACTATAGGGCCAAAGGAAATATCCTCCGATAACAAAGAGAAAGAAGCTTTCTGAGAAACTTCTTTGTGTTCTGTGAAATCATCTCACAGAGTTACAGCTTTCCCTTCAAGAAGCCTTTCGCTAAGACAGTTCTTGTGGAATTGCTAAGTGATATATGGAAGCCCCTAGAGGGCTATGGTGAAAAAGGTAATATCCTCAGATGAAATCTGGAAAGAAGCTTTCTGAGAAAGTGCTTAGTGTTCTGTTAATTCATCTCACAGAGTTACATCTGTGTTTCGTGGATCTCTTTGCTAGCCTTATTTCTGTATAATCTGAGAACAGATATTTCGGTTCCCTTTGAAGACTACAGGGACAAAGGAAATATCCTCCGATAACAAAGAGAAAGAAGCTTTCTGAGAAACTTCTATGGGTTCTGTGAAATCATCTCACAGAGTTGCAGCTTTCCCCTCAACAAGCCTTTCGCTAAGACAGTTCTTGTGGAATTGGCAAAGTGATATTTGGAAGCCCTTAGAGGGCTATGGTGAAAAAGGAAATATCCTCAGATGAAATCTGGAGAGAAGCTTTCTGAGAAACTGCTTAGGGTTTTGTTAATTCATCTCACAGAGTTACATCTGTATTTCGTGGATCTCTTTGCTAACCTTATTTCTGTGGAATCTGAGAACAGATTTCGGATCCCTTGGAAGACTATAGGGCCAAAGGAAATATCCTCCGATAACAAAGAGAAAGAAGCTTTGTGAGAAACTTCTTTGTGTTCTGTGAAATCTTCTCACAGAGTTAAAGCTTTCCCGTCAAGAAGAATTTCGCTAAGACAATTCTTGTGGAATTGGCAAAGTGATATTTGGAAGCCCATAGAGGGCTATGGTGAAAAAGGAAATATCCTCAGATGAAATCTTGAAAGAAGCTTTCTGAGAAACTGCTTAGTGTTCTGTTAATTCATCTCACAGAGTTACATCTGTATTTCGTGGATCTCTTTGCTAGCCTTATTTCAGTGGAATCTGAGAACAGATATTTCGGATCCCTTTGGAGACTGTAGGACCAAAGGAAATATACTCCGATAACAAAGAGAAAGAAGCTTTCTGAGAAACTTCTTTGTGTTCTGTGAAATCATCTCACAGAGTTACAGCTTTCCCCTCAAGAAGCCTTTCGATAAGGCAGTTCTTGTGGAATTGACAAAGTGATATTGGAAGCCCATAGAGGGCTATGGTGAAAAAGGAAATATCCTCAGATGAAATCTCGAAAGAAGCTTTCTGAGAAACTGCTTAGTGTTCTGTTAATTATCTCACAGAGTTACATCTGTATTTCGTGGATCTCTTTGCTAGCCTTATTTCTGTGGAATCTGAGAACAGATATTTCGGATCCCTTTGAAGACTATAGGTCCAAAGGAAATATCCTCCGATAACAAAGAGAAAGAAGCTTTCTGAGAAACTTCTTTGTGTTCTGTGAAATCATCTCAAAGAGTTACAGCTTTCACCTCAAGAAGCCTTTCGCTAGGGCAGTTCTTGTGGAATTGGCAGAGTGATATTTGGAAGCCCATAGAGGGCTACGTTGAAAAAGGAAATATCCTCAGATGAAATCTGGAAAGAAGCTTTCTGAGAAACTGCTTAGTGTTCTGTTAATTCATCTCATAGAGTTACATCTGTATTTCGTAGATCTCTTTGCTAGCCTTATTTCTGTGGAATCTGAGAACAGATATTTTGGATCCCTTTGAAGACTATAGGGCCAAAGGAAATATCCTCCGATAACAAAGAGAAAGAAGCTTTCTGAGAAACTTCTTTGTGTTCTGTGAAATCATCTCACAGAGTTACAGCTTTCCCGTCAAGAAGCCTTTCGCTAAGACAGTTCTTGTGGAATTGGCAAAGTGATATGTGGAAGCCCCTTGAGGGCTATGGTGAAAAAGGAAATATCCTCAGATGAAATCTGGAAAGAAGCCTTCTGAGAAACTGCTTAGTGTTCTGTTAATTCATCCCAGAGTTACATCTGTATTTCCTGGATCTCTTTGCTAGCCATATTTCTGTGGAATCTGAGAACAGATATTTCGGATCCCTTTGAAAACTACAGGGCCAAAGGAAATATCCTCCGATAAAAAGAGAAAGAAGATTTCTGAGAAACTTCTTTGTATTGTGTGAAATCATCTCACAGAGTTACAGCTTTCCCTAGAAGAAGCCTTTCACTAAGATAGTTCTTGTGGAATTGAAAAGTGATATTTTGTAGCCCATAGAGGGCTATGGTGAAAAAGGAATTATCCTACGATGAAATCTGGAAAAAGCTTTCTGAGAAACTGCTTAGTGTTCTGTTAATTCATCTCACAGAGTTACATCTGTATTTCGTGGATCTCTTTGCTAGCCTTATTTCTGTGGAATCTGAGAACAGATATTTCGGATCCCTTTGAAGACTATAGGTCCAAAGGAAATATCCTCTGATAACAAAGAGAAAGAAGGTTTCTGAGAAACTTCTTTGTGTTCTGTGAAATTATCTCACAGAGTTACAGCTTTCCCCTCAAGAAGCCTTTCGATAAGGCAGTTCTTGTGGAGTTGGCAAAGTGATATTGGAAGCCCATAGAGGGCTATGGTGAAAAAGGAAATATCCTCAGATGAAATCTGGAAAGAAGCTTTCTGAGAAACTGCTTAGTGTTCTGTTAATTCATCTCACAGAGTTACATCTGTATTTCGTGGATCTCTTTGCTAGCCTTATTTCTGTGGAATCTGAGAACAGATATTTCGGATCCCTTTGAAGACTATAGGGCCAAAGGAAATATCCTCCGATAACAAAGAGAAAGAAGCTTTCTGAGAAACTTCTTTGTGTTCTGTGAAATCATCTCACAGAGTTACAGCTTTCCCCTCAAGAAGCCTTTCGCTACGACAGTTCTTGTGAAATTGGCAAAGTGATATTTGGAAGCCCCTTGAGGGCTATGGTGCAAAAGGAAATATCCTCAGATAAAATCTGGAAAGAAGGTTTCTGAGAAACTGCTTAGTGTTCTGTTTATTCATCTCACAGAGGTACATCTCTATTTCGTGGATCTCTTTGCTAGCCTTATTTCTGTGGAATCTGAGAACAGATATTTCGGATCCCTTTGAAGAATATAGGGCCAAAGGAAATATCCTCCGATAACAAAGAGAAAGAAGCTTTCTGAGAAACTTCTTTGTGTTCTTTGAAATCATCTCACAGAGTTACAGCTTCCCCCTCAACAAGCCTTTCGCTAAGATAGTTCTTGTGGAATTGGCAAAGTGATATTTGGAAGCCCATAGAGGGCTATGGTGAAAAAGGAAATATCCTCAGATGAAATCTGGAAAGAAGCTTTCTGAGAAACTGCTTAGTGTTCTGTTAATTCATCTCACAGAGTTACATCTGTATTTCTTGGATGTCTTTGCTAGCCTTATTTCTGTGGAATCTGAGAACAGATATTTCGGATCCCTTTGAAGACTATAGGGCCAAAGGAAATATCTTCCGATAACAAAGAGAAAGAAGCTTTCTGAGAAACTTCTTTGTGTTCTGGGAAATCATCTCACAGAGTTACAGCTTTTCCTAGAAGAAGCCTTTCGCTAAGACAGTTCTTGTAGAATTGGCAAAGTGATATTTAGAAGCCCATACAGGGCTATGGTGAAAAAGGAAATATCCTCAGATGAAATCTGGAAAAAGCTTTCTGAGAAACCGCTTAGTGTTCTGTTAATTCATCTCACAGAGTTACATCTGTATTTCGAGGATCTCTTTGCTAGCCTTATTTCTGTGGAGTCTGAGAACAGATATTTCGGATCCCTTTGAAGACTATAGGGCCAAAGGAAATATCCTCTGATAACAAAGAGAAAGAAGCTTTCTGAGAAACTTCTTTGTGTTCTGTGAAATAATCTCACAGAGTTACAGCTTTCCCTAGAAGAAGCCTTTCACTAAGACAGTTCTTGTGGAATTGGCAATGTGATATTTGGTAGCCCATAGTGGGATATGATGAAAAAGGAAATATCCTCAGATGAAATCTGGGAAGAAGATTTCTGAGAAACTGTTTAGTGTTCTGTTAATTCATCTCACAGAGTTACATCTGTATTTCGTGGATCTCTTTGCTAACCTTATTTCTGTGGAATCTGAGAACAGATTTCGGATCCCTTTGAAGACTATAGGGCCAAAGGAAATATCCTCCGATAACAAAGAGAAAGAAGCTTTCTGAGAAACTTCTATGTGTTCTGTGAAATCATCTCACAGAGTTGCAGCTTTCCCCTCAACACACCTTTCGCTAAGACAGTTCTTGTGGAATTGGCAAAGTGATATTTGGAAGCCCTTAGAGTGCTATGGTGAAAAAGGAAATATCCTCAGATGAAATCTGGAAAGAAGCTTTCTGAGAAACTGCTTTGGGTTTTGTGTATTCATCTCACAGAGTTACATCTGTATTTCGTGGATCTCTTTGCTAGCCTTATTTCTGTGGAATCTGAGAACAGATATTTCGGATCCCTTTGAAGACTATAGGGCCAAAGGAAATATCCTCCGATAACAAAGAGAAAGAAGCTTTCTGAGAAACTTCTTTGTGTTCTGTGAAATCATCTCACAGAGTTACAGCTTTTACTAGAAGAAGCCTTTCGCTAAGACAGTTCTTGTAGAATTGGCAAAGTGATATTTGGAAGCCCATAGAGGGCTATGGTGAAAAAGGAAATATCCTCAGATGAAATCTGGAAAAAGCTTTCTGAGAAATTGCTTAGTGTTCTGTTAATTCATGTCACAGAGTTACATCTGTATTTCGTGGATCTCTTTGCTAGCCTTATTTCTGTGGAATCTGAGAACAGATATCTCGGATCCCTTTGAAGACTATCGGGCCAAAGGAAATATCCTCCGATAACAAAGAGAAAGAAGCTTTCTTAGAAACTTCTTTGTGTTCTGTGAAATTATCTCACAGAGTTACAGCTTTCCCCTCAAGAAGCCTTTCGATAAGGCAGTTCTTGTGGAATTGACAAAGTGATATTGGAAGCCCATAGAGTGCTATGGTGAAAAAGGAAATATCCTCAGATGAAATCTGGAAAGAAGCTTTCTGAGAAACTGCTTAGTGTTCTTTAATTCATCTCACAGAGTTACATCTGTATTTCGTGGATCTCTTTGCTAGCCTTATTTCTGTGGAATCTGAGAACAGATATTTCGGATCCCTTTGGAGACTATAGGGCCAAAGGAAATATCCTCCGATAACAAAGAGAAAGAAGCTTTCTGAGAAACTTCTTTGTGTTCTGTGAAATCATCTCACAGAGTTACAGCTTTCCCTTCAAGAAGCCTTTCGCTAAGACAGTTCTTGTGGAATTGCTAAGTGATATATGGAAGCCCCTAGAGGGCTATGGTGAAAAAGGTAATATCCTCAGATGAAATCTGGAAAGAAGCTTTCTTAGAAACTGCTTAGTGTTCTGTTAATTCATCTCACAGAGTTACATCTGTATTTCGTGGATCTCTTTGGTAGCCTTATTTCTGTGGAATCTGAGAACAGATATTTCGGATCCCTTTTAAGACTATAGGGCCAAAGGAAATATCTTCCGATAACAAAGAGAAAGAAGCTTTCTGAGAAACTTCTTTGTGTTCTGTGAAATAATCTCACAGAGTTACAGCTTTCCCTAGAAGAAGCCTTTCACTAAGACAGTTCTTGTGGAATTGGCAAAGTGATATTTGGTAGCCCATAGTGGGCTATGATGAAAAAGGAAATATCCTCAGATGAAATCTGGGAAGAAGCTTTCTGAGAAACTGCTTAGTGTTCTGTTGATTCATTTCACAGAGTTACATCTGTATTTCGTGGATCTCTTTGCTAACCTTATTTCTGTGGAATCTGAGAACAGATTTCGGATCCCTTTGAAGACTATAGGGCCAAAGGAAATATCCTCCGATAACAAAGAGAAAGAAGCTTTCTGAGAAACTTCTATGTGTTCTGTGAAATCATCTCACAGAGTTGCAGCTTTCCCCTCAACACGCCTTTCGCTAAGACAGTTCTTGTGGAATTGGCAAAGTGATATTTGGAAGCCCCTAGAGGGCTATGGTGCAAAAGGAAATATCCTCAGATAAAATCTGGAAAGAAGGTTTCTGAGAAACTGCTTAGTGTTCTGTTAATTCATCTCACAGAGTTACATCTCTATTTCGTGGATCTCTTTGCTAGCCTTATTTCTGTGGAATCTGAGACAGATATTTCGGATCCCTTTGAAGACTATAGGGCCAAAGGAAATATCCTCCGATAACAAAGAGAAAGAAGCTTTCTGAGAAACTTCTTTGTGTTCTGTGAAATCATCTCACAGAGTTACAGCTTCCCCCTCAACAAGCCTTTCGCTAAGACAGTTCTTGTGGAATTGGCAAAGTGATATTTGGAAGCCCATAGAGGGCTAAGGTGAAAAAGGAAATATCCTCAGATGAAATCTGGAAAGAAACTTTCTGGGAAACTGCTTAGTGTTCTGTTAATTCATCTCACAGAGTTACATCTGTATTTCTTGGATGTCTTTGCTAGCCTTATTTCTGTGGAATCTGAGAACAGATATTTCGGATCCCTTTGAAGACTATAGGGCCAAATGAAATATCCTCCGATAACAAAGAGAAAGAAGCTTTCTGAGAAACTTCTTTGTGTTCTGTGAAATCATCTCACAGAGTTACAGCTTCCCCCTCAACAAGCCTTTCGCTAAGACAGTTCTTGTGGAATTGGCAAAGTGATATTTGGAAGCCCCTAGAGGGCTATGGTGCAAAAGGAAATATCCTCAGATAAAATCTGGAAAGAAGGTTTCTGAGAAACTGCTTAGTGTTCTGTTAATTCATCTCACAGAGTTACATCTCTATTTCGTGGATCTCTTTGCTAGCCTTATTTCTGTGGAATCTGAGAACAGATATTTCGGATCCCTTTGAAGACTATAGGGCCAAAGGAAATATCCTCCGATAACAAAGAGAAAGAAGCTTTCTGAGAAACTTCTTTGTGTTCTGTGAAATCATCTCACAGAGTTACAGCTTCCCCCTCAACAAGCCTTTCGCTAAGACAGTTCTTGTGGAATTGGCAAAGTGATATTTGGAAGCCCATAGAGGGCTAAGGTGAAAAAGGAAATGTCCTCAGATGAAATCTGGAAAGAAACTTTCTGAGAAACTGCTTAGTGTTCTGTTAATTCATCTCACAGAGTTACATCTGTATTTCTTGGATGTCTTTGCTAGCCTTATTTCTGTGGAATCTGAGAACAGATATTTCGGATCCCTTTGAAGACTATAGGGCCAAAGGAAATATCCTCCGATAACAAAGAGAAAGAAGCTTTCTGAGAAACTTCTTTGTGTTCTGTGAAATCATCTCACAGAGTTACAGCTTTTCCTAGAAGAAGCCTTTCGCTAAGACAGTTCTTGTAGAATTGGCAAAGTGATATTTGGAAGCCCATAGAGGGCTATGGTGAAAAAGGAAATATCCTCAGATGAAATCTGGAAAAAGCTTTCTGAGAAATTGCTTAGTGTTCTGTTAATTCATGTCACAGAGTTACATCTGTATTTCGTGGATCTCTTTGCTAGCCTTATTTCTGTGGAATCTGAAGACAGATATCTCGGATCCCTTTGAAGACTATCGGGCCAAAGGAAATATCCTCCGATAACAAAGAGAAAGAAGCTTTCTTAGAAACTTCTTTGTGTTCTGTGAAATTATCTCACAGAGTTACAGCTTTCCCCTCAAGAAGCCTTTCGATAAGGCAGTTCTTGTGGAATTGGCAAAGTGATATTGGAAGCCCATAGAGGGCTATGGTGAAAAAGGAAATATCCTCAGATGAAATCTGGAAAGAAGCTTTCTCAGAAACTGCTTAGTTTTCTTTAATTCATCTCACAGAGTTACATCTGTATTTCGTGGATCTCTTTGCTAGCCTTATTTCTGTGGAATCTGAGAACAGATATTTCGGATCCCTTTGAAGACTATAGGGCCAAAGGAAATATCCTCTGATAACAAAGAGAAAGAAGCTTTCTGAGAAACTTCTTTGTGTTCTGTGAAATCATCTCACAGAGTTACAGCTTTCCCTTCAAGAAGCCTTTCGCTAAGACAGTTCTTGTGGAATTGCTAAGTGATATATGGAAGCCCCTAGAGGGCTAAAGTGAAAAAGGTAATATCCTCAGATGAAATCTGGAAAGAAGCTTTCTGAGAAACTGCTTAGTGTTCTGTTAATTCATCTCACAGAGTTACATCTGTGTTTCGTGGATCTCTTTGCTAGCCTTATTTCTGTATAATCTGAGAACAGATATTTCGGATCCCTTTGAAGTCTACAGGGACAAAGGAAATATCCTCCGATAACAAAGAGAAAGAAGCTTTCTGAGAAACTTCTATGGGTTCTGTGAAATCATCTCACAGAGTTGCAGCTTTCCCCTCAACAAGCCTTTCGCTAAGACAGTTCTTGTGGAATTGGCAAAGTGATATTTGGAAGCCCTTAGAGGGCTATGGTGAAAAAGGAAATATCCTCAGATGAAATCTGGAGAGAAGCTTTCTGAGAAACTGCTTAGGGTTTTGTTAATTCATCTCACAGAGTTACATCTGTATTTCGTGGATCTCTTTGCTAACCTTATTTCTGTGGAATCTGAGAACAGATTTCGGATCCCTTGGAAGACTATAGGGCCAAAGGAAATATCCTCCGATAACAAAGAGAAAGAAGCTTTGTGAGAAACTTCTTGGTGTTCTGTGAAATCTTCTCACAGAGTTAAAGCTTTCCCGTCAAGAAGAATTTCGCTAAGACAATTCTTGTGGAATTGGCAAAGTGATATTTGGAAGCCCATAGAGGGCTATGGTGAAAAAGGAAATATCCTCAGATGAAATCTTGAAAGAAGCTTTCTGAGAAACTGCTTAGTGTTCTGTTAATTCATCTCACAGAGTTACATCTGTATTTCGTGGATCTCTTTGCTAGCCTTATTTCAGTGGAATCTGAGAACAGATATTTCGGATCCCTTTGAAGACTGTAGGTCCAAAGGAAATATCCTCCGATAACAAAGAGAAAGAAGCTTTCTGAGAAACTTCTTTGTGTTCTGTGAAATTTTCTCACAGAGTTACAGCTTTCCCCTCAAGAAGCCTTACGATAAGGCAGTTCTTGTGGAATTGACAAAGTGATATTGGAAGCCCATAGAGGGCTATGGTGAAAAAGGAAATATCCTCAGATGAAATCTCGAAAGAAGCTTTCTGAGAAACTGCTTAGTATTCTGTTAATTATCTCACAGAGTTACATCTGTATTTCGTGGATCTCTTTGCTAGCCTTATTTCTGTGGAATCAGAGAACAGATATTTCGTATCCCTTTGAAGACTATAGGGCCAAAGGAAATATCCTCCGATAACAAAGAGAAACAAGCTTTCTGAGAAACTTCTTTGTGTTCTGTGAAATCATCTCAAAGAATTACAGCTTTCCCCTCAAGAATCCTTTCGCTAGGACAGTTCTTGTGGAATTGGCAGAGTGATATTTGGAAGCCCATAGAGGGCTACGTTGAAAAAGGAAATATCCTCAGATGAAATCTGGAAAGAAGCTTTCTGAGAAACTGCTTAGTGTTCTGTTAATTCATCTCATAGAGTTACATCTGTATTTCGTAGATCTCTTTGCTAGCCTTATTTCTGTGGAATCTGAGAACAGATATTTTGGATCCCTTTGAAGACTATAGGGCCAAAGGAAATATCCTCCGATAACAAAGAGAAAGAAGCTTTCTGAGAAACTTCTTTGTGTTCTGTGAAATCATCTCACAGAGTTACAGCCTTCCCGTCAAGAAGCCTTTCGCTAAGACAGTTCTTGTGGAATTGGCAAAGTGATATGTGGAAGCCCCTTGAGGGCTATGGTGAAAAAGGAAATATCCTCAGATGAAATCTGGAAAGAAGCCTTCTGAGAAACTGCTTAGTGTTCTGTTAATTCATCCCAGAGTTACATCTGTATTTCCTGGATCTCTTTGCTAGCCATATTTCTGTGGAATCTGAGAACAGATATTTCGGATCCCTTTGAAAACTACAGGGCCAAAGGAAATATCCTCCGATAAAAAGAGAAAGAAGATTTCTGAGAAACTTCTTTGTATTGTGTGAAATCATCTCACAGAGTTACAGCTTTCCCTAGAAGAAGCCTTTCACTAAGATAGTTCTTGTGGAATTGAAAAGTGATATTTTGTAGCCCATAGAGGGTTATGGTGAAAAAGGAATTATCCTACGATGAAATCTGGAAAAAGCTTTCTGAGAAACTGCTTAGTGTTCTGTTAATTCATCTCACAGAGTTACATCTGTATTTCGTGGATCTCCTTGCTAGCCTTATTTCTGTGGAATCTGAGAACAGATATTTCGGATCCCTTTGAAGACTATAGGTCCAAAGGAAATATCCTCTGATAACAAAGAGAAAGAAGCTTTCTGAGAAACTTCTTTGTGTTCTGTGAAATTATCTCACAGAGTTACAGCTTTCCCCTCAAGAAGCCTTTCGATAAGGCAGTTCTTGTGGAATTGGCGAAGTGATATTGGAAGCCCATAGAGGGATATGGTGAAAAAGGAAATATCCTCAGATGAAATCTGGAAAGAAGCTTTCTGAGAAACTGCTTAGTGTTCTGTTAATTCATCTCACAGAGTTACATCTGTATTTCGTGGATCTCTTTGCTAGCCTTATTTCTGTGGAATCTGAGAACAGATATTTCGGATCCCTTTGAAGACTATAGGGCCAAAGGAAATATCCTCCGATAACAAAGAGAAAGAAGCTTTCTGAGAAACTTCTTTGTGTTCTGTGAAATCATCTCACAGAGTTACAGCTTTCCCCTCAACAAGCCTTTCGCTAAGACAGTTCTTGTGTAATTGGCAAAGTGATATTTGGAAGCCCCTAGAGGGGTATGGTGCAAAAGGAAATATCCTCAGATAAAATCTGGAAAGAAGGTTTCTGAGAAACTGCTTAGTGTTCTGTTAATTCATCTCACAGAGTTACATCTCTATTTCGTGGATCTCTTTGCTAGCCTTATTTTTGTGGAATCTGAGAACAGATATTTCGTATCCCTTTGAAGAATATAGCGCCAAAGGAAATATCCTCCGATAACAAAGAGAAAGAAGCTTTCTGAGAAACTTCTTTGTGTTCTGTGAAATCATCTCACAGAGTTACAGATTCCTCCTCAACAAGCCTTTCGCTAAGACAGTTCTTGTGGAATTGGCAAAGTGATATGTGGAAGCCCCTTGAGGGCTATGGTGAAAAAGGAAATATCCTCAGATGAAATCTGGAAAGAAGCCTTCTGAGAAACTGCTTAGTGTTCTGTTAATTCATCCCAGAGTTACATCTGTATTTCCTGGATCTCTTTGCTAGCCATATTTCTGTGGAATCTGAGAACAGATATTTCGGATCCCTTTGAAAACTACAGGGCCAAAGGAAATATCCTCCGATAAAAAGAGAAAGAAGATTTCTGAGAAACTTCTTTGTATTGTGTGAAATCATCTCACAGAGTTACAGCTTTCCCTAGAAGAAGCCTTTCACTAAGATAGTTCTTGTGGAATTGAAAAGTGATATTTTGTAGCCCATAGAGGGTTATGGTGAAAAAGGAATTATCCTACGATGAAATCTGGAAAAAGCTTTCTGAGAAACTGCTTAGTGTTCTGTTAATTCATCTCACAGAGTTACATCTGTATTTCGTGGATCTCTTTGCTAGCCTTATTTCTGTGGAATCTGAGAACAGATATTTCGGATCCCTTTGAAGACTATAGGTCCAAAGGAAATATCCTCTGATAACAAAGAGAAAGAAGCTTTCTGAGAAACTTCTTTGTGTTCTGTGAAATTATCTCACAGAGTTACAGCTTTCCCCTCAAGAAGCCTTTCGATAAGGCAGTTCTTGTGGAATTGGCGAAGTGATATTGGAAGCCCATAGAGGGATATGGTGAAAAAGGAAATATCCTCAGATGAAATCTGGAAAGAAGCTTTCTGAGAAACTGCTTAGTGTTCTGTTAATTCATCTCACAGAGTTACATCTGTATTTCGTGGATCTCTTTGCTAGCCTTATTTTTGTGGAATCTGAGAACAGATATTTCGTATCCCTTTGAAGAATATAGCGCCAAAGGAAATATCCTCCGATAACAAAGAGAAAGAAGCTTTCTGAGAAACTTCTTTGTGTTCTGTGAAATCATCTCACAGAGTTACAGATTCCTCCTCAACAAGCCTTTCGCTAAGACAGTTCTTGTGGAATTGGCAAAGTGATATTTGGAAGCCCATAGAGGGCTATGGTGAAAAAGGAAATATCCTCAGATGAAATCTGGAAAGAAGCTTTCTGAGAAACTGCTTAGTGTTCTGTTAATTCATCTCACAGAGTTACATCTGTATTTCTTGGATGTCTTTGCTAGCCTTATTTCTGTGGAATCTGAGAACAGATATTTCGGATCCCTTTGAAGACTATAGGGCCAAAGGAAATATCTTCCGATAACAAAGAGAAAGAAGCTTTCTGAGAAACTTCTTTGTGTTCTGTGAAATCATCTCACAGAGTTACAGCTTTTCCTAGAAGAAGCCTTTCGCTAAGACAGTTCTTGTAGAATTGGCAAAGTGATATTTGGAAGCCCACAGAGGGCTATGGTGAAAAAGGAAATATCCTCAGATGAAATCTGGAAAAAGCTTTCTGAGAAACTGCTTAGTGTTCTGTTAATTCATCTCACAGAGTTACATCTGTATTTCGAGGATCTCTTTGCTAGCCTTATTTCTGTGGAGTCTGAGAACAGATATTTCGGATCCCTTTGAAGACTATAGGGCCAAAGGAAATATCCTCTGATAACAAAGAGAAAGAAGCTTTCTGAGAAACTTCTTTGTGTTCTGTGAAATAATCTCACAGAGTTACAGCTTTCCCTAGAAGAAGCCTTTCACTAAGACAGTTCTTGTGGAATTGGCAAAGTGATATTTGGTATCCCATAGTGGGATATGATGAAAAAGGAAATATCCTCAGATGAAATCTGGGAAGAAGCTTTCTGAGAAACTGCTTAGTGTTCTGTTAATTCATCTCACAGAGTTACATCTGTATTTCGTGGATCTCTTTGCTGACCTTATTTCTGTGGATTCTGAGAACAGATTTCGGATCCCTTTGAAGACTATAGGGCCAAAGGAAATATCCTCCGATAACAAAGAGAAAGAAGCTTTCTGAGAAACTTCTATGTGTTCTGTGAAATCATCTCAGAGAGTTGCAGCTTTCCCCTCAACACACCTTTCGCTAAGACAGTTCTTGTGGAATTGGCAAAGTGATATTTGGAAGCCCTTAGAGTGCTATGGTGAAAAAGGAAATATCCTCAGATGAAATCTGGAAAGAAGCTTTCTGAGAAACTGCTTTGGGTTTTGTGTATTCATCTCACAGAGTTACATCTGTATTTCGTGGATCTCTTTGCTAGCCTTATTTCTGTGGAATCTGAGAACAGATATTTCGGATCCCTTTGAAGACTATAGGGCCAAAGGAAATATCCTCCGATAATAAAGAGAAAGAAGCTTTCTGAGAAAATTCTTTGTGTTCTGTGAAATCATCTCACAGAGTTACAGCTTTTCCTAGAAGAAGCCTTTCGCTAAGACAGTTCTTGTAGAATTGGCAAAGTGATATTTGGAAGCCCATAGAGGGCTATGGTGAAAAAGGAAATATCCTCAGATGAAATCTGGAAAAAGCTTTCTGAGAAATTGCTTAGTGTTCTGTTAATTCATGTCACAGAGTTACATCTGTAGTTCGTGGATCTCTTTGCTAGCCTTATTTCTGTGGAATCTGAGAACAGATATCTCGGATCCCTTTGAAGACTATCGGGCCAAAGGAAATATCCTCCGATAACAAAGAGAAAGAAGCTTTCTGAGAAACTTCTTTGTGTTCTGTGAAATCATCTCACAGAGTTACAGCTTTCCCCTCAACAAGCCTTTCGCTAAGACAGTTCTTGTGGAATTGGCAAAGTGATATTTGGAAGCCCCTAGAGGGCTATGGTGAAAAAGGAAATATCCTCAGATAAAATCTGGAAAGAAGGTTTCTGAGAAACTGCTTAGTGTTCTGTTAATTCATCTCACAGAGTTACATCTCTATTTCGTGGATCTCTTTGCTAGCCTTATTTCTGTGGAATCTGAGAACAGATATTTCGTATCCCTTTGAAGAATATAGGACCAAAGGAAATATCCTCCGATAACAAAGAGAAAGAAGCTTTCTGAGAAACTTCTTTGTGTTCTGTGAAATCATCTCACAGAGTTACAGCTTCCTCCTCAACAAGCCTTTCGCTAAGACATTTCTTGTGGAATTGGCAAAGTGATATTTGGAAGCCCATAGAGGGCTATGGTGAAAAAGGAAATATCCTCAGATGAAATCTGGAAAGAAGCTTTCTGAGAAACTGCTTAGTGTTCTGTTAATTCATCTCACAGAGTTACATCTGTATTTCTTGGATGTCTTTGCTAGCCTTATTTCTGTGGAATCTGAGAACAGATATTTCGGATCCCTTTGAAAACTATAGGGCCAAAGGAAATATCTTCCGATAACAAAGAGAAAGAAGCTTTCTGAGAAACTTCTTTGTGTTCTGTGAAATCATCTCACAGAGTTACAGCTTTTCCTAGAAGAACCCTTTCGCTAAGACAGTTCTTGTAGAATTGGCAAAGTGATATTTGGAACCCCCATAGAGGGCTATGGTGAAAAAGGAAATATCCTCAGATGAAATCCGGAAAAAGCTTTCTGAGAAACTGCTTAGTGTTCTGTTAATTCATCTCACAGAGTTACATCTGTATTTCGAGGATCTCTTTGCTAGCCTTATTTCTGTGGACTCTGAGAACAGATATTTCGGATCCCTTTGAAGACTAAAGGGCCAAAGGAAATATCCTCCGATAACAAAGAGAAAGAAGCTTTCTGAGAAACTTCTTTGTGTTCTGTGAAATAATCTCACAGAGTTACAGCTTTCCCTAGAGGAAGCCTTTCACTAAGACAGTTCTTGTGGAATTGGCAAAGTGATATTTGGTAGCCCATAGTGGGCTATGATGAAAAAGGAAATATCCTCAGATGAAATCTGGGAAGAAGCTTTCTGAGAAACTGCTTAGTGTTCTGTTAATTCATCTCACAGAGTTACATCTGTATTTCGTGGATCTCTTTGCTAACCTTTTTTCTGTGGAATCTGAGAACAGATTTCGGATCCCTTTGAAGACTACAGGGCCAAAGGAAATATCCTCCGATAACAAAGAGAAAGAAGCTTTCTGAGAAACTTCTATGTGTTCTGTGAAATCATCTCACAGAGTTGCAGCTTTCCCCTCAACACGCCTTTCGCTAAGACAGTTCTTGTGGAATTGGCAAAGTGATATTTGGAAGCCCCTAGAGGGCTATGGTGCAAAAGGAAATATCCTCAGATAAAATCTGGAAAGAAGGTTTCTGAGAAACTGCTTAGTGTTCTGTTAATTCATCTCACAGAGTTACATCTCTATTTCGTGGATCTCTTTGCTAGCCTTATTTCTGTGGAATCTGAGAACAGATATTTCGGATCCCTTTGAAGACTATAGGGCCAAAGGAAATATCCTCCGATAACAAAGAGAAAGAAGCTTTCTGAGAAACTTCTTTGTGTTCTGTGAAATCATCTCACAGAGTTACAGCTTCCCCCTCAACAAGCCTTTCGCTAAGACAGTTCTTGTGGAATTGGCAAAGTGATATTTGGAAGCCCATAGAGGGCTAAGGTGAAAAAGGAAATGTCCTCAGATGAAATCTGGAAAAGAAACTTTCTGAGAAACTGCTTAGTGTTCTGTTAGTTCATCTCACAGAGTTACATCTGTATTTCTTGGATGTCTTTGCTAGCCTTATTTCTGTGGAATCTGAGAACAGATATTTCGGATCCCTTTGAAGACTATAGGGCCAAAGGAAATATCCTCCGAGAACAAAGAGAAAGAAGCTTTCTGAGAAACTTCTTTGTGTTCTGTGAAATCATCTCACAGAGTTACAGCTTTTCCTAGAAGAAGCCTTTCGCTAAGACAGTTCTTGTAGAATTGGCAAAGTGATATTTGGAAGCCCATAGAGGGCTATGGTGAAAAAGGAAATATCCTCAGATGAAATCTGGAAAAAGCTTTCTGAGAAATTGCTTAGTGTTCTGTAAATTCATTGTCACAGTGTTACATCTGTATTTCGTGGATCTCTTTGCTAGCCTTATTTCTGTGGAATCTGAGAACAGATATCTCGGATCCCTTTGAAGACTATCGGGCCAAAGGAAATATCCTCCGATAACAAAGAGAAAGAAGCTTTCTTAGAAACTTCTTTGTGTTCTGTGAAATAATCTCACAGAGTTACAGCTTTCCCCTCAAGAAGCCTTTCGATAAGGCAGTTCTTGTGGAATTGGCAAAGTGATATTGGAAGCCCATAGAGGGCTATGGTGAAAAAGGAAATATCCTCAGATGAAATCTGGAAAGAAGCTTTCTGAGAAACTGCTTAGTGTTCTTTAATTCATCTCACAGAGTTACATCTGTATTTCGTGGATCTCTTTGCTAGCCTTATTTCTGTGGAATCTGAGAACAGATATTTCGGATCCCTTTGAAGACTATAGGGCCAAAGGAAATATCCTCTGATAACAAAGAGAAAGAAGCTTTCTGAGAAACTTCTTTGTGTTCTGTGAAATCATCTCACAGAGTTACAGCTTTCCCTTCAAGAAGCCTTTCGCTAAGACAGTTCTTGTGGAATTGCTAAGTGATATATGGAAGCCCCTAGAGGGCTAAAGTGAAAAAGGTAATATCCTCAGATGAAATCTGGAAAGAAGCTTTCTGAGAAACTGCTTAGTGTTCTGTTAATTCATCTCACAGAGTTACATCTGTGTTTCGTGGATCTCTTTGCTAGCCTTATTTCTGTATAATCTGAGAACAGATATTTCGGATCCCTTTGAAGACTACAGGGACAAAGGAAATATCCTCCGATAACAAAGAGAAAGAAGCTTTCTGAGAAACTTCTATGGGTTCTGTGAAATCATCTCACAGAGTTGCAGCTTTCCCCTCAACAAGCCTTTCGCTAAGACAGTTCTTGTGGAATTGGCAAAGTGATATTTGGAAGCCCTTAGAGGGCTATGGTGAAAAAGGAAATATCCTCAGATGAAATCTGGAGAGAAGCTTTCTGAGAAACTGCTTAGGGTTTTGTTAATTCATCTCACAGAGTTACATCTGTATTTCGTGGATCTCTTTGCTAGCCTTATTTCTGTGGAATCTGAGAACAGATATTTCGGATCCCTTGGAAGACTATAGGGCCAAAGGAAATATCCTCCGATAACAAAGAGAAAGAAGCTTTGTGAGAAACTTCTTGGTGTTCTGTGAAATCTTCTCACAGAGTTAAAGCTTTCCCGTCAAGAAGAATTTCGCTAAGACAATTCTTGTGGAATTGGCAAAGTGATATTTGGAAGCCCATAGAGGGCTATGGTGAAAAAGGAAATATCCTCAGATGAAATCTTGAAAGAAGCTTTCTGAGAAACTGCTTAGTGTTCTGTTAATTCATCTCACAGAGTTACATCTGTATTTCGTGGATCTCTTTGCTAGCCTTATTTCAGTGGAATCTGAGAACAGATATTTCGGATCCCTTTGAAGACTGTAGGTCCAAAGGAAATATACTCCGATAACAAAGAGAAAGAAGCTTTCTGAGAAACTTCTTTGTGTTCTGTGAAATTTTCTCACAGAGTTACAGCTTTCCCCTCAAGAAGCCTTTCGATAAGGCAGTTCTTGTGGAATTGACAAAGTGATATTGGAAGCCCATAGAGGGCTATGGTGAAAAAGGAAATATCCTCAGATGAAATCTCGAAAGAAGCTTTCTGAGAAACTGCTTAGTGTTCTGTTAATTATCTCACAGAGTTACATCTGTATTTCGTGGATCTCTTTGCTAGCCTTATTTCTGTGGAATCTGAGAACAGATATTTCGGATAGCTTTGAAGACTATAGGGCCAAAGGAAATATCCTCCGATAACAAAGAGAAAGAAGCTTTCTGAGAAACTTCTTTGTGTTCTGTGAAATCATCTCAAAGAGTTACAGCTTTCCCCTCAAGAAGCCTTTCGCTAGGACAGTTCTTGTGGAATTGGCAGAGTGATATTTGGAAGCCCATAGAGGGCTACGTTGAAAAAGGAAATATCCTCAGATGAAATCTGGAAAGAAGCTTTCTGAGAAACTGCTTAGTGTTCTGTTAATTCATCTCATAGAGTTACATCTGTATTTCGTAGATCTCTTTGCTAGCCTTATTTCTGTGGAATCTGAGAACAGATATTTTGGATCCCTTTGAAGACTATAGGGCCAAAGGAAATATCCTCCGATAACAAAGAGAAAGAAGCTTTCTGAGAAACTTCTTTGTGTTCTGTGAAATCATCTCACAGAGTTACAGCCTTCCCGTCAAGAAGCCTTTCGCTAAGACAGTTCTTGTGGAATTGGCAAAGTGATATGTGGAAGCCCGTTGAGGGCTATGGTGAAAAAGGAAATATCCTCAGATGAAATCTGGAAAGAAGCCTTCTGAGAAACTGCTTAGTGTTCTGTTAATTCATCCCAGAGTTACATCTGTATTTCCTGGATCTCTTTGCTAGCCATATTTCTGTGGGATCTGAGAACAGATATTTCGGATCCCTTTGAAAACTACAGGGCCAAAGGAAATATCCTCCGATAAAAAGAGAAAGAAGATTTCTGAGAAACTTCTTTGTATTGTGTGAAATCATCTCACAGAGTTACAGCTTTCCCTAGAAGAAGCCTTTCACTAAGATAGTTCTTGTGGAATTGAAAAGTGATATTTTGTAGCCCATAGAGGGTTATGGTGAAAAAGGAATTATCCTACGATGAAATCTGGAAAAAGCTTTCTGAGAAACTGCTTAGTGTTCTGTTAATTCATCTCACAGAGTTACATCTGTATTTCGTGGATCTCTTTGCTAGCCTTATTTCTGTGGAATCTGAGAACAGATATTTCGGATCCCTTTGAAGACTATAGGTCCAAAGGAAATATCCTCTGATAACAAAGAGAAAGAAGGTTTCTGAGAAACTTCTTTGTGTTCTGTGAAATTATCTCACAGAGTTACAGCTTTCCCCTCAAGAAGCCTTTCGATAAGGCAGTTCTTGTGGAATTGGCGAAGTGATATTGGAAGCCCATAGAGGGCTATGGTGAAAAAGGAAATATCCTCAGATGAAATCTGGAAAGAAGCTTTCTGAGAAACTGCTTAGTGTTCTGTTAATTATCTCACAGAGTTACATCTGTATTTCGTGGATCTCTTTGCTAGCCTTATTTCTGTGGAATCTGAGAACAGATATTTCGGATCCCTTTGAAGACTATAGGGCCAAAGGAAATATCCTCCGATAACAAAGAGAAAGAAGCTTTCTGAGAAACTTCTTTGTGTTCTGTGAAATCATCTCAAAGAGTTACAGCTTTCACCTCAAGAAGCCTTTCGCTAGGACAGTTCTTGTGGAATTGGCAGAGTGATATTTGGAAGCCCATAGAGGGCTACGGTGAAAAAGGAAATGTCCTCAGATGAAATCTGGAAAGAAGTTTTCTGAGTAACTGCTTAGTGTTCTGTTAATTCATCTCACAGAGTTACATCTGTATTTCGAGGATCTCTTTGCTAGCCTTATTTCTTTGGAGTCTGAGAACAGATATTTCGGATCCCTTTGAAGACTATAGGGCCAAAGGAAATATCCTCCGATAACAAAGAGAAAGAAGCTTTCTGAAAAACTTCTTTGTGTTCTGTGAAATAATCTCACAGAGTTACAGCTTTCCCTAGAAGAAGCCTTTCACTAAGACAGTTCTTGTGGAATTGGCAAAGTGATATTTGGTAGCCCATAGTGGGCTATGATGAAAAAGGAAATATCCTCAGATGAAATCTGGGAAGAAGCTTTCTGAGAAACTGCTTAGTGTTCTGTTAATTCATCTCACAGAGTTACATCTGTATTTCGTGGATCTCTTTGCTAACCTTATTTCTGTGGAATCTGAGAACAGATTTCGGATCCCTTTGAAGACTATAGGGCCAAAGGAAATATCCTCCGATAACAAAGAGAAAGAAGCTTTCTGAGAAACTTCTATGTGTTCTGTGAAATCATCTCACAGAGTTGCAGCTTTCCCCTCAACACGCCTTTCGCTAAAACAGTTCTTGTGGAATTGGCAAAGTGATATTTGGAAGCCCTTAGAGTGCTATGGTGAAAAAGGAAATATCCTCAGATGAAATCTGGAAAGAAGCTTTCTGAGAAACTGCTTTGGGTTTTGTTAATTCATCTCACAGAGTTACATCTGTATTTCGTGGATCTCTTTGCTAACCTTATTTCTGTGGAATCTGAGAACAGATTTCGTATCCCTTTGAAGACTATAGGGACAAAGGAAATATCCTCCGAAAACAAAGAGAAAGAAGCTTTCTGACAACCTTCTATGTGTTCTGTGAAATCAACTCACAGAGTTGCAGCTTTCCCCTCAACAAGCCTTTCGCTAAGACAGTTCTTGTGGAATTGGAAAAGTGATATTTGGAAGCCCATAGAGGGCTATGGTGAAAAAGGAAATATCCTCCGATGAAATCTGGAAAGAAGCTTTCTGAGAAACTGCTTAGTGTTCTGTTAATTCATCTCACAGAATTATATCTGTATTTCGTGAATCTCTTTGCTATCCTTATTTCTGTGTAATCTGAGAACAGATATTTCGGATCCCTTTGAAGACAATAGGGCCAAAGGAAATATCCTCCGATAACAAAGAGAAAGAAGCTTTCTGAGAAACTTCTTTGTGTTCTGTGAAATCATCTCACAGAGATACAGCTTTCCCTAGAAGAATCCTTTCACTAAGACAGTTCTTGTGGTATTGGAAAAGTGATATTTGGTAGCCCATAGAGGGCTATGGTGAGAAAGGAAATATCCTCAGATGAAATCGGGAAAGAAGCTTTCTGAGAAACTGCTTAGTGTTCTGTTAATTCATCTCACAGAGTTACATCTGTATTTCGTGGATCTCTTTGCTAGCCTTATTTCTGTGGAATCTGAGAACAGATATTTCGGATCCCTTTGAAGACTATAGGGCCAAAGGAAATATTCTCCGATAACAAAGAGAAAGAAGCTTTCTGAGAAACTTCTTTGTGTTCTGTGAAATCTTCTCACATAGATACAGCTTTCCCGTCAAGAAGAATTTCGCTAAGACAATTCTTGTGGAATTGGCAAAGTGATATTTGGAAGCCCATAGAGGGCTATGGTGAAAAAGGAAATATCCTCAGATGAAATCTGGAAAAAGCTTTCTGAGAAACTGCTTAGTGTTCTGTTAATTCATCTCACAGAGTTACATCTGTATTTCGTGGATCTCTTTGCTAGTCTTATTTCTGTGGAATCTGAGAACAGATATTTCGGATCCCTTTGAAGACTATAGGTCCAAAGGAAATATCCTCCGATAACAAAGAGAAAGAAGCTTTCTGAGAAACTTCTTTGTGTTCTGTGAAATCATCTCACAGAGTTACAGCTTCCCACTCAACAAGCCTTTCGCTAAGACAGTTCTTGTGGAATTGGCAAAGTGATATTTGGAAGCCCATAGAGGGCTATGGTGAAAAAGGAAATATCCTCAGATGAAATCTGGAAAGAAGCTTTCTGAGAAACTGCTTAGTGTTCTGTTAATTCATCTCACAGAGTTACATCTGTATTTCCTGGATCTCTTTGCTAGCCTTATTTCTGTGGAATCTGAGAACAGATATTTCGGATCCCTTTGAAGACTATAGGGCCAAAGGAAATATCCTCCGATAACAAAGAGAAAGAAGCTTTCTGAGAAACTTCTTTGTGTTCTGTGAAATCATCTCACAGAGTTACAGCTTTTCCTAGAAGAAGCCTTTCGCTAAGACAGTTCTTGTAGAATTGGAAAAGTGATATTTGGAAGCCCATAGAGGGCTATGGTGAAAAAGGAAATATCCTCAGATGAAATCTTGAAAAAGCTTTCTGAGAAACTGCTTAGTGTTCTGTTAATTCATCTCACAGAGTTACATCTGTATTTCGTGGATCTCTTTGCTTGCCTTATTTCTGTCGAAACTGAGAACTGATATGTCGGATCCCTTTGAAGACTATAGGACCAAATTAAATATCCTCCGATAACAAAGAGAAAGAAGCTTTCTGAGAAACCTCTTTGTGTTCTGTGAAATCATCTCACAGAGTTACAGCTTTTCCCTCAAGAAGCCTTTCGCTAACACAGTTCTTGTGCAATTGGCAAAGTGATTTTTGGTAGCCCATAGAAGCTATGGTGAAAAAGGAAATATCCTCAGATGAAATCTGGAAAGAAGCTTTCTGAGAAACTGCTTAGTGTTTTGTTAATTCATCTCACAGAGTTACCTCTGTATTTCGTGGATCTCTTTGCTAGCCTTATTTCTGCGGAAACTGAGAACAGATATTTCGGATCCCTTTGAAGAGTATAGGGCCAAAGGAAATATCTTCCGATAACAAAGAGAAAGAAGCTTTCTGAGAAACTTCTTTGTGTTCTCTGCAATCATCTCACAGAGTTACAGCTTTCCCCTAAAGAAGGCTTTCGCTAAGACAGTTCTTGTCGAATTGGCAAAGTGATATTTGGAAGTCCATAGAGGGCTATGGTGAAAAAGGAAATATCCTCAGATGAAATCTGGAAAGAAGCTTTCTGAGAAACTGCTTAGTGTTCTGTTTATTCATCTCACAGAATTACATCTATATTTCGAGGATCTCTTTGCTAGCCTTATTTCTGTGGAGTCTGAGAACAGATATTTCGGATCCCTTTGAAGACTATAGGGCCAAAGGAAATATCCTCCGATAACAAAGAGAAAGAAGCTTTCTGAGAAACTTCTTTGTGTTCTGTGAAATAATCTCACAGAGTTACAGCTTTCCCTAGAAGAAGCCTTTCACTAAGACAGTTCTTGTGGAATTGGCAAAGTGATATTTGGTAGCCCATAGTGGGCTATGATGAAAAAGGCAATATTCTCAGATGAAATCTGGAAAGAATCTTTCTGAGAAACTGCTTAGTGTTCTCTTAATTCATCTCACAGAGTTACATCTGTATTTCGTGGATCTCTTTGCTAACCTTATTTCTGTTTAATCTGAGAAAAGATTTCGGATCCCTTTGAAGACTATAGGGCCCAAGGAAATATCCTCCGATATCAAAGAGAAAGAAGCTTTCTGAGAAACTTCTATGTGTTCTGTGAAATCATCTGACAGAGCTGCAGCTTTCGCCTCAACACGCCTTTCGCTAAGACAGTTCTTGTGGAATTGGCAAAGTGATATTTGGAAGCCCTTAGAGGGCTATGGTGAAAAAGGAAATATCCTCAGATGAAATCTGGAAAGAAGCTTTCTGAGAAACTGCTTTGGGTTTTGTTAATTCATCTCACAGAGTTACATCTGTGTTTCGTGGATCTCTTTGCTAGCCTTATTTCTGTGGAATCTGAGAACAGATATTTCGGATCCCTTTGAAGACTATGGGGCCAAAGGAAATATCATCCGATAACAAAGAGAAAGACGCTTTCTGAGAAACTTCTTTGTGTTCTGTGAAATCATCTCACAGAGTTACAGCTTTCCCCTCAAGAAACCTTTCGATAAGGCAGTTCATGTGGAATTGGCAATGTGATATTTTGAAGCCCGTAGAGAGCTATGGTGAAAAAGGAAATATCCTCAGATGAAATCTGGAAAGAAGCTTTCTGAGTAACTGTTTAGGTTTCCGTTAATTCATCTCACAGAGTTACATCTGTATTTCGTGGATCTCGTTGCTAGCCTTATTTCTGTGGAATCTGAGAACAGATATTTCGGATCCCTTTGAAGAATATAGGGCCAAAGTAAATATCCTCTGAGAACAAAGAGAAAGAAGCTTTCTGAGAAACTTCTTTGTGTTCTGTGAAATCATCTCACAGAGTTACAGCTTTCCCCTCAGGCAGCCTTTCGCTAAGACAGTTCTTGCTGGTTTGGAAAAGTGATATTTGGTAGCCCATAGAGGGCTATGGTGAAAAAGGAAATATCCTCCGATGAAATCTGGAAAGAAGCTTTGAGAGACACTGCTTAGTGTTCTGTTAATTCATCTCACAGAATTACATCTGTATTTCGTGGATCTCTTTGCTAGCCTTATTTCTGTGGAATGTGAGAACAGATATTTCGGATCCCTTTGAAGATAATAGGGCCAAAGGCAATATCCTCCGATAACAAAGAGAAAGAAGCTTTCTGAGAAACTTCTTTGTGTTCTGTGAAATCATCTCACAGAGTTACATCTGTATTTCGTGGATCTCTTGCTAACCTTATTTCTGTGGAATCTGAGAACAGATTTCGTATCCCTTTGAAGACTATAGGGCCAAAGGAAATATCCTCCGATAACAAAGAGAAAGAAGCTTTCTGACAACCTTCTATGTGTTCTGTGAAATCATCTCACAGAGTTGCAGCTTTCCCCTCAACAAGCCGTTCGCTAAGACAGTTCTTGTGGAATTGGCAAAGTGATATTTGGAAGCCCTTAGAGGGCTATGGTGAAAAAGGAAATATCCTCAGATGAAATCTGGAAAGAAGCTTTCTGAGAAACTGCTTAGGGTTTTGTTAATTCATCTCACAGAGTTACATCTGTATTTCGTGGATCTCTTTGCTAGCCTTATTTCTGTGGTATCTGAGAAAAGATATTTCGGATCCCATTGAAGACTATAGGGCCAAAGGAAATATCCTCCAATAAAAAAGAGAAAGACTCTTTCTGACAAATTTCTTTGTGTTCTGTGAAATCATCTCACAGAGTTACAGCTTTCCCCTCAAGAAGCCTTTCGATAAGGCAGTTCCTGTGGAATTGGCAAAGTGATATTTTGAAGCCCGTAGAGAGCTATGGTGAAAAAGGAAATATCCTCAGATAAAATCTGAAAAGAAGCTTTCTGAGTAACTGTTTAGGTTTCCGTTAATTCATCTCATAGATTTACATCTGTATTTCGTGGATCTCATTGCTAGCCTTATTTCTGTGGAATCTGAGAACAGATATTTCGGATCCCTTTGACGACTATAGGGCCAAAGGAAATATCCTCCGATAACAAAGAGAAAAGAGCTTTCTGAGAAACTTCTTTGTGTTCTGTGAAATCATCTCACAGAGATACAGCTTTCCCTAGAAGAATCCTTTCACTAAGACAGTTCTACTGGAATTGGAAAAGTGATATTTGGTAGCACATAGAGGGCTATGGTGAAAAAGGAAATATCCTCAGATGAAATCTGGAAAGAAGCTTTCTGAGAAACTGCTTAGGGTTTTGTTAATTCATCTCACAGAGTTACATCTGTATTTCGTGGATCTCTTTGCTAGCCTTATTTCTGTGGAATCTGAGAAAAGATATTTCGGATCCCATTGAAGACTATAGGGCCAAAGGAAATATCCTCCAATAAAAAAGAGAAAGACGCTTTCTGACAAATTTCTTTGTGTTCTGTGAAATCATCTCACAGAGTTACAGCTTTCCCCTCAAGAAGCCTTTCGATAAGGCAGTTCCTGTGGAATTGGCAAAGTGATATTTTGAAGCTCGTAGAGAGCTATGGTGAAAAAGGAAATATCCTCAGATAAAATCTGAAAAGAAGCTTTCTGAGTAACTGTTTAGGTTTCCGTTAATTCATCTCATAGATTTACATCTGTATTTCGTGGATCTCATTGCTAGCCTTATTTCTGTGGAATCTGAGAACAGATATTTCGGATCCCTTTGACGACTATAGGGCCAAAGGAAATATCCTCCGATAACAAAGAGAAAGAAGCTTTCTGAGAAACTTCTTTGTGTTCTGTGAAATCATCTCACAGAGTTACAGCTTTCCCCTCAAGAAGCCTTTCGCTAAGACAGTTCTTGTGGAATTGGAAAAGTGATATTTGGAAGCCCATAGAGGGCTAAGGTGAAAAAGGAAATATCCTCCGATGAAATCTGGAAAGAAGCTTTCTGAGAAACTGCTTAGTGTTCTGTTAATTCATCTCACAGAATTACATCTGTATTTCGTGGATCTCTTTGCTAGCCTTATTTCTGTGGAATCTGAGAACAGATATTTCGGATCCCTTTGAAGACAATAGGGCCAAAGGAAATATCCTCCGATAACAAAGAGAAAGAAGCTTTCTGAGAAACTTCTTTGTGTTCTGTGAAATAATCTCACAGAGTTACAGCTTTCCCTAGAAGAAGCCTTTCACTAAGACAGTTCTTGTGGAAATGGCAAAGTGATATTTGGTAGCCCATAGTGGGCTATGATGAAAAAGGAAATATTCTCAGATGAAATCTGGAAAGAAGCTTTCTGAGAAACTGCTTAGTGTTCTCTTAATTCATCTCACAGAGTTACATCTGTATTTCGTGGATCTGTTTGCTAACCTTATTTCTGTGGAATCTGAGAAAAGATTTCGGATCCCTTTGAAGACTATAGGGCCAAAGGAAATATCCTCCGATAACAAAGAGAAAGAAGCTTTCTGAGAAACTTCTATGTGTTCTGTGAAATCATCTGACAGAGCTGCAGCTTTCGCCTCAACAAGCCTTTCGATAAGACAGTGCTTGTGGAATTGGCAAAGTGATATTTGGAAACCCTTAAAGGGCTATGGTGAAAAAGGAAATATCCTCAGATGAAATCTGGAAAGAAGCTTTCTGAGAAACTGCTTAGGGTTTTGTTAATTCATCTCACAGAGTTACATCTGTATTTCGTGGATCTCTTTGCTAGCCTTATTTCTGTGGAATCTGAGAACAGATATTTCGGATCCCATTGAAGACTATAGGGCCAAAGGAAATATCCTCCGATAACAAAGAGAAAGACGCTTTCTGAGAAATTTCTTTGTGTTCTGTGAAATCATCTCACAGAGTTACAGCTTTCCCCTCAAGAACCCTTTCGATAAGGCAGTTCCTGTGGAATTGGCAAAGTGATATTTTGAAGCCCATAGAGAGCTATGGTGAAAAAGGAAATATCCTCAGATAAAATCTGAAAAGAAGCTTTCTGAGTAACTGTTTAGGTTTCCGTTAATTCATCTCATAGAGTTACATCCGTATTTCGTGGATCTCATTGCTAGCCTTATTTCTGTGGAATCTGAGAACAGATATTTCGGATCCCTTTGACGACTATAGGGCCAAAGGAAATATCCTCCGATAACAAAGAGAAAGAAGCTTTCTGAGAAACTTCTTTGTGTTCTGTGAAATCATCTCACAGAGTTACAGCTTTCCCCTCAAGAAGCCTTTCGCTAAGAGAGTTCTTGTGGAATTGGCAAAGTGATATTTGGAAGCCCATAGAGGGCTATGGTGAAAAAGGAAATATCCTCCGATGAAATCTGGAAAGAAGCTTTCTGAGAAACTGCTTAGTGTTCTGTTAATTCATCTCACAGAATTACATCTGTATTTCGTGGATCTCTTTGCTAGCCTTATTTCTGTGGAATCTGAGAACAGATATTTCGGATCCCTTTGAAGACAATAGGGCCAAAGGAAATATCCTCCGATAACAAAGAGAAAGAAGCTTTCTGAGAAACTTCTTTGTGTTCTGTGAAATCATCTCATAGAGATACCGCTTTCCCTAGAAGAATCCTTTCACTAAGACAGTTCTAGTGGAATTGGAAAAGTGATATTTGGTAGCCCATAGAGGGCTATGGTGAAAAAGGAAATATCCTCAGATGAAATCTGGAAAGAAGCTTTCTGAGAAACTGCTTAGTGTTCTGTTAATTCATCTCACAGAGTTACATCTGTATTTCGTGGATTTCTTTGCTAGCCTTATTTCTGTGGAATCTGAGAACAGATATTTCGGATCCCTTTGAAGACTATAGGGCCAAAGGAAATATTCTCCGATAACAAAGAGAAAGAAGCTTTCTGAGAAACTTCTTTGTGTTCTGTGAAATCTTCTCACAGAGATACAGCTTTCCCGTCAAGAAGAATTTCGCTAAGACAATTCTTGTGGAATTGGCAAAGTGATATTTGGAAGCCCATAGAGGGCTATGGTGAAAAAGGAAATATCCTCAGATGAAATCTGGAAAGAAGCTTTCTGAGAAACTGCTTAGTGTTCTGTTAATTCATCTCACAGAGTTACATCTGTATTTCGTGGATCTCTTTGCTAGTCTTATTTCTGTGGAATCTGAGAACAGATATTTCGGTTCCCTTTGAAGACTATAGGTCCAAAGGAAATATCCTCCGATAACAAAGAGAAAGAAGCTTTCTGAGAAACTTCTTTGTGTTCTGTGAAATCATCTCACAGAGTTACAGCTTCCCACTCAACAAGCCTTTCGCTAAGACAGTTCTTGTGGAATTGGCAAAGTGATATTTGGAAGCCCATAGAGGGCTATGGTGAAAAAGGAAATATCCTCAGATGAAATCTGGAAAAAGCTTTCTGAGAAACTGCTTAGTGTTCTGTTAATTCATGTCACAGAGTTACATCTGTATTTCGTGGATCTCTTTGCTAGCCTTATTTCTGTGGAATCTGAGAACAGATATTTCGGATCCCTTTGAAGACTATCGGGCCAAAGGAAATATCCTCCGATAACAAAGAGAAAGAAGCTTTCTTAGAAACTTCTTTGTGTTCTGTGAAATTATCTCACAGAGTTACAGCTTTCCCCTCAAGAAGCCTTTCGATAAGGCAGTTCTTGTGGAATTGACAAAGTGATATTGGAAGCCCATAGAGGGCTATGGTGAAAAAGGAAATATCCTCAGATGAAATCTGGAAAGAAGCTTTCTGAGAAACTGCTTAGTGTTCTTTAATTCATCTCACAGAGTTACATCTGTATTTCGTGGATCTCTTTGCTAGCCTTATTTCTGTGGAATCTGAGAACAGATATTTCGGATCCCTTTGAAGACTATAGGGCCAAAGGAAATATCCTCCGATAACAAAGAGAAAGAAGCTTTCTGAGAAACTTCTTTGTGTTCTGTGAAATAATCTCACAGAGTTACAGCTTTCCCTAGAAGAAGCCTTTCACTAAGACAGTTCTTGTGGAATTGGCAAAGTGATATTTGGTAGCCCATAGTGGGCTATGATGAAAAAGGAAATATCCTCAGATGAAATCTGGGAAGAAGCTTTCTGAGAAACTGCTTAGTGTTCTGTTAATTCATCTCATAGAGTTACATCTGTATTTCGTGGATCTCTTTGCTAACCTTATTTCTGTGGAATCTGAGAACAGATTTCGGATCCCTTTGAAGACTATAGGGCCAAAGGAAATATCCTCCGATAACAAAGAGAAAGAAGCTTTCTGAGAAACTTCTATGTGTTCTGTGAAATCATCTCACAGAGTTGCAGCTTTCCCCTCAACACGCCTTTCGCTAAGACAGTTCTTGTGGAATTGGCAAAGTGATATTTGGAAGCCCTTAGAGTGCTATGGTGAAAAAGGAAATATCCTCAGATGAAATCTGGAAAGAAGCTTTCTGAGAAACTGCTTTGGGTTTTGTTAATTCATCTCACAGAGTTACATCTGTATTTCGTGGATCTCTTTGCTAACCTTATTTCTGTGGAATCTGAGAACAGATTTCGTATCCCTTAAAGACTATAGGGCCAAAGGAAATATCCTCCGAAAACAAAGAGAAAGAAGCTTTCTGACAACCTTCTATGTGTTCTGTGAAATCATCTCACAGAGTTGCAGCTTTCCCCTCAACAAGCCTTTCGCTAAGACAGTTCTTGTGGAATTGGCAAAGTGATATTTTGAAGCCCTTAGAGGGCTATGGTGAAAAAGGAAATATCGTCAGATGAAATCTGGAAAGAAGCTTTCTGAGAAACTGCTTAGGGTTTTGTTAATTCATCTCACAGAGTTACATCTGTATTTCGTGGATCTCTTTGCTAGCCTTATTTCTGTGGAATCTGAGAACAGATATTTCGGATCCCATTGAAGACTATAGGGCCAAAGGAAATATCCTCCGATAACAAAGAGAAAGACGCTTTCTGAGAAATTTCTTTGTGTTCTGTGAAATCATCTCACAGAGTTACAGCTTTCCCCTCAAGAAGCCTTTCGATAAGGCAGTTCCTGTGGAATTGGCAAAGTGATATTTTGAAGCCCGTAGAGAGCTATGGTGAAAAAGGAAATATCCTCAGATAAAATCTGAAAAGAAGCTTTCTGAGTAACTGTTTAGGTTTCCATTAATTCATCTCATAGAGTTACATCTGTATTTCGTGGATCTCATTGCTAGCCTTATTTCTGTGGAATCTGAGAACAGATATTTCGGATCCCTTTGACGACTATAGGGCGAAAGGAAATATCCTCCGATAACAAAGAGAAAGAAGCTTTCTGAGAAACTTCTTTGTGTTCTGTGAAATCATCTCACACAGTTACAGCTTTCCCCTCAAGAAGCATTTCGCTAAGATAGTTCTTGTGGAATTGGAAAAGTGATATTTGGAAGCCCATAGAGGGCTATGGTGAAAAAAGAAATATCCTCCGATGAAATCTGGAAAGAAGCTTTCTGAGAAACTGCTTAGTGTTCTGTTAATTCATCTCACAGAATTATATCTGTATTTCGTGGATCTCTTTGCTAGCCTTATTTCTGTGTAATCTGTGAACAGATATTTCGGATCCCTTTGAAGACAATAGGGCCAAAGGAAATATCCTCCGATAACAAAGAGAAAGAAGCTTTCTGAGAAACTTCTTTGTGTTCTGTGAAATCATCTCACAGAGATACAGCTTTCCCTAGAAGAATCCTTTCACTAAGACAGTTCTTGTGGAATTGGAAAAGTGATATTTGGTAGCCCATAGAGGGCTATGGTGAGAAAGGAAATATCCTCAGATGAAATCTGGAAACAAGTTTTCTGAGAAACTGCTTAGTGTTCTGTTAATTCATCTCACAGAGTTACATCTGTATTTCGTGGATCTCTTTGCTAGCCTTATTTCTGTGGAATCTGAGAACAGATATTTCGGATCCCTTTGAAGACTATAGGGCCAAAGGAAATATTCTCCGATAACAAAGAGAAAGAAGCTTTCTGAGAAACTTCTTTGTGTTCTGTGAAATCTTCTCACAGAGATACAGCTTTCCCGTCAAGAAGAATTTCGCTAAGACAATTCTTGTGGAAATGGCAAAGTGATATTTGGAAGCCCATAGAGGGCTATGGTGAAAAAGGAAATATCCTCAGATGAAATCTGGAAAGAAGCTTTCTGAGAAACTGCTTAGTGTTCTGTTAATTCATCTCACAGAGTTACATCTGTATTTCGTGGATCTCTTTGCTAGTCTTATTTCTGTGGAATCTGAGAACAGATATTTCGGTTCCCTTTGAAGACTATAGGTCCAAAGGAAATATCCTCCGATAACAAAGAGAAAGAAGCTTTCTGAGAAACTTCTTTGTGTTCTGTGAAATCATCTCACAGAGTTACAGCTTCCCACTCAACAAGCCTTTCGCTAAGACAGTTCTTGTGGAATTGGCAAAGTGATATTTGGAAGCCCATAGAGGGCTATGATGAAAAAGGAAATATCCTCAGATGAAATCTGGAAAGAAGCTTTCTGAGAAACTGCTTAGTGTTCTGTTAATTCATCTCACAGAGTTACATCTGTATTTCGTGGATCTCTTTGCTAGCCTTATTTCTGTGGAATCTGAGAACAGATATTTCGGATCCCTTTTAAGACTATAGGTCCAAAGGAAATATCCTCCGATAACAAAGAGAAAGAAGCTTTCTGAGAAACTTCTTTGTGTTCTGTGAAATCATCTCACAGAGTTACAGCTTTTCCTAGAAGAAGCCTTTCGCTAAGACAGTTCTGGTAGAATTGGCAAAGTGATATTTGGAAGCCCATAGAGGGCTATGGTGAAAAAGGAAATATCCTCAGATGAAATCTTGAAAAAGCTTTCTGAGAAACTGCTTAGTGTTCTGTTAATTCATCTCACAGAGTTACATCTGTATTTCGTGGATCTCTTTGCTTGCCTTATTTCTGTCGAAACTGAGAACTGATATTTCGGATCCCTTTGAAGACTATAGGGCCAAATTAAATATCCTCCGATAACAAAGAGAAAGAAGCTTTCTGAGAAACCTCTTTGTGTTCTGTGAAATCATCTCACAGAGTTACAGCTTTCCCCTCAAGAAGCCTTTCGCTAACACAGTTCTTGTGCAATTGGCAAAGTGATTTTTGGTAGCCCATAGAAGCTATGGTGAAAAAGGAAATATCCTCAGATGTAATCTGGAAAGAAGTTTTCTGAGAAACTGCTTAGTGTTCTGTTAATTCGTCTCACAGAGTTACCTCTGTATTTCGTGGATCTCTTTGCTAGCCTTATTTCTGCGGAATCTGAGAACAGATATTTCGGATCCCTTTGAAGAGTATAGGGCCAAAGGAAATATCTTCCGATAACAAAGAGAAAGAAGCTTTCTGAGAAAATTCTATGTGTTCTCTGCAATCATCTCACAGAGTTACAGCTTTCCCCTCAAGAAGGCTTTCGCTAAGACAGTTCTTGTCGAATTGGCAAAGTGATATTTGGAAGCCCATAGAGGGCTATGGTGAAAAAGGAAATATCCTCAGATGAAATCTGGAAAGAAGCTTTCTGAGAAACTGCTTAGTGTTCTGTTTATTCATCTCACAGAATTACATCTGTATTTCGAGGATCTCTTTGCTAGCCTTATTTCTGTGGAGTCTGAGAACAGATATTTCGGATCCCTTTGAAGACTATAGGGCCAAAGGAAATATCCTCCGATAACAAAGAGAAAGAAGCTTTCTGAGAAACTTCTTTGTGTTCTGTGAAATAATCTCACAGAGTTACAGCTTTCCCTAGAAGAAGCCTTTCACTAAGACAGTTCTTGTGGAATTGGCAAAGTGATATTTGGTAGCCCATAGTGGGCTATGATGAAAAAGGAAATATTCTCATATGAAATCTGGAAAGAAGCTTTCTGAGAAACTGCTTAGTGTTCTCTTAATTCATCTCACAGAGTTACATCTGTATTTCGTGGATCTCTTTGCTAACCTTATTTCTGTGGAATCTGAAAAAAGATTTCGGATCCCTTTGAAGACTATAGGGCCAAAGGAAATATCCTCCGATAACAAAGAGAAAGAAGCTTTCTGAGACACTTCTATGTGTTCTGTGAAATCATCTGACAGAGCTGCAGCTTTCGCCTCAACACGCCTTTCGCTAAGACAGTTCTTGTGGAATTGGCAAAGTGATATTTGGAAGCCCTTAGAGGGCTATGGTGAAAAAGGAAATATCCTCAGATGAAATCTGGAAAGAAGCTTTCTGAGAAACTGCTTTGGGTTTTGTTAATTCATCTCACAGATTTACATCTGTATTTCGTGGATCTCTTTGCTAGCCTTATTTCTGTGGAATCTGAGAACAGATATTTCGGATTCCTTTGAAGACTATAGGGCCAAAGGAAATATCATCCGATAACAAAGAGAAAGACGCTTTCTGAGAAACTTCTTTGTGTTCTGTGAAATCATCTCACAGAGGTACAGCTTTCCCCTCAAGAAGCCTTTCGATAAGGCATTTCCTGTGGAATTGGCAAAGTGATATTTTGAAGCCCGTAGAGAGCTATGGTGAAAAAGGAAATATCCTCAGATGAAATCTGGAAAGAAGCTTTCTGAGTAACTGTTTAGGTTTCCGTTAATTCATCTCACAGAGTTACATCTGTATTTCGTGGATCTCGTTGCTAGCCTTATTTCTGTGGAATCTGAGAACAGATATTTCGGATCCCTTTGAAGACTATAGGGCCAAAGTAAATATCCTCTGAGAACAAAGAGAAAGAAGCTTTCTGAGAAACTTCTTTGTGTTCTGTGAAATCATCTCACAGAGTTACAGCTTTCCCCTCAAGAAGTCTTTCGCTAAGACAGTTCTTGCTGGTTTGGAAAAGTGATATTTGGTAGCCCGTAGAGGGCTATGGTGAAAAAGGAAATATCCTCCGATGAAATCTGGAAAGAAGCTTTCTGAGACACTGCTTAGTGTTCTGTTAATTCATCTCACAGAGTTACATCTGTATTTCGTGGATCTCTTTGCTAGCCTTATTTCTGTGGAATCTGAGAACAGATATTTCGGATCCCTTTGAAGACGATAGGGCCAAGGGAAATATCCTCCGATAACAAAGAGAAAGAAGCTTTCTGAGAAACTTCTTTGTGTTCTGTGAAATCATCTCACAGAGTTACAGCTTCCCCCTCACAAGCCTTTCGCTAAGACAGTTCTTGTGGAATTGGCAAAGTGATATTTGGAAGCCCTTAGAGGGCTATGGTGAAAAAGGAAATATCCTCAGATGAAATCTGGAAAGAAGCTTTCTGAGAAACTGCTTAGTGTTCTGTTAATTCATCTCACAGAGTTACATCTGTATTTCGTGGATCTCTTTGCTAGCCTTATTTCTGTGGAATCTGAGAACAGATATTTCGCATCCCTTTGAAGACTATAGGGCCAAAGGAAATATCCTCCGATGACAAAGAGAAAGAAGCTTTCTGAGAAACTACTTTGTGTTCTGTGAAATCATCTCACAGAGTTACAGCTTTTCCTAGAAAAAGCCTTTCGCTAAGACAGTTCTTGTAGAATTGGCAAAGTGATATTTGGAAGCCCATAGAGGGCTATGGTGAAAAAGGAAATATCCTCAGATGAAATCTGGAAAAAGGTTTCTGAGAAACTGCTTAGTGTTCTGTTAATTCATCTCACAGAGTTACATCTGTATTTCGTGAATCTCTTTGCTAGCCTTATTTCTGGGGAATCTGAGAACAGATATTTCGGATCCCTTTGAAGACTATAGGGCGAAATTAAATATCCTCCGATAACAAAGAGAAAGAAGCTTTCTGAGAAACTTCTTTGTGTTCTGTGAAATCATCTCACAGAGTTACAGCTTTCCCCACAAGAAGCCTTTCGCTAACACAGTTCTTGTGCAATTGGCAAAGTGATATTTGGAAGCCCATAGAGGGCTATGGTGAAAAAGGAAATATCCTCAGATGAAATCTGGAAAGAAGTTTTCTGAGAAACTGCTTAGTGTTCTGTTAATTCACCTCACAGAGGTACATCTGTATTTCGTGGATCTCTTTGCTAGCCTTATTTCTGTTGAATCTGAGAACAGATATTTCGGATCCCTTTGAAGACTATAGGGCCAAAGAAAATATCTTCCGATAACAAAGAGAAAGAAGCTTTCTGAGAAACTTCTTTGTGTTCTGTGAAATCATCTCACAGAGTTACAGCTTGCCCCTCAAGAAGCCTTTCGCTAAGACAGTTCTTGTGGAATTGGCACAGTGATATTTGGAAGCCCATAGAGGGCTATGGTGAAAAAGGAAATATCCTCAGATGAAATCTGGAAAGAAGCTTTCTGAGAAACTGCTTAGTGTTCTGTTAATTCATCTCACAGAGTTACATCTGTATTTCGAGGATCTCTTTGCTAGCCTTATTTCTGTGGAATCTGAGAAAAGATATTTCGGATCCCTTTGAAGACTACAGGGACAAAGGAAATATCCTCCGATAACAAAGAGAAAGAAGCTTTCTGAGAAACTTCTTTGTGTTCTGTGAAATCACCTCACAGAGTTACAGCTCTCCCCTCAAGAAGCCTTTTGCTAAGACAGTTCTTGTGGAATTGGCAGAGTGATATTTGGAAGCCCATAGAGGGCTATGGTGAAAAAGGAAATATGCTCAGATGAAATCTGGAAAGAAGCTTTCTGAAGAACTGCTTAGTGTTCTATTATTTCATCTCACAGAGTTACATCTGTATTTCGTGGATCTCTTTGCTAGCCTTATTTCTGTGGAGTCTGAGAAGAGATATTTCGGATCCCTTTGAAGACTATAGGGCCAAAGGAAATATCCTCCGATAACAAAGAGAAAGAAGCTTTCTGAGAAACTTCTTTGTGTTCTGTGAAATCATCTCACAGAATTACAGCTTTCCCCTCAAGAAGCCTTTCGCTAAGACAGTTCTTGTGGATTTGGCAAAGTGATATATGGAAGCCCCTAGAGGGCTACGGTGAAAAAGGAAATATCCTCAGATGAAACCTGGAAAAAGCTTTCTGAGAAACTACTTAGTGTTCTGTTAATTCATCTCACAGAGTTACATCTGTATTTCGAGGATCTCTTTGCTAGCCTTATTTCTGTGGAGTCTGAGAACAGATATTTCGGATCCCATTGAAGACTATAGGGCCAAAGGAAATATAATCCGATAACAAAGAGAAAGAAGCTTTCTGGGAAACTTCTTTGTGTTCTGTGAAATAATCTCACAGAGTTACAGCTTTCCCTAGCAGAAGCCTTTCACTAAGACAGTTCTTGTGGAATTGGCAAAGTGATATTTGGTAGCCCATAGTGGGCTATGATGAAAAAGGAAATATCCTCAGATGAAATCTGGGAAGAAGCTTTCTGAGAAACTGCTTAGTGTTCTGTTAATTCATCTCACAGAGTTACATCTGTATTTCGTGGATCTCTTTGCTAACCTTATTTCTGTGGAATCTGAGAACAGATTTCGGATCCCTTTGAAGACTATAGGGCCAAAGGAAATATCCTCCGATAACAAAGAGAAAGAAGCTTTCTGAGAAACTTCTATGTGTTCTGTGAAATGATCTCACAGAGTTGCAGCTTTCCCCTCAACACGCCTTTCGCTAAGACAGTTCTTGTGGAATTGGCAAAGTGATATTTGGAAGCCCTTAGAGGGCTATGGTGAAAAAGGAAATATCCTCAGATGAAATCTGGAAAGAAGCTTTCTGAGAAACTGCTTTGGGTTTTGTTAATTCATCTCACAGAGTTACATCTGTATTTCGTGGATCTCTTTGCTAACCTTATTTCTGTGGAATCTGAGAACTGATTTCGTATCCCTTTGAAGACTATAGGGCCAAAGGAAATATCCTCCGATAACAAAGAGAAAGAAGCTTTCTGACAACCTTCTATGTGTTCTGTGAAATCATCTCACAGAGTTGCAGCTTTCCCCTCAACAAGCCTTTCGCTAAGACAGTTCTTGTAGAATTGGCAAAGTGATATTTGGAAGCCCTTAGAGGGCTATGGTGAAAAAGGAAATATCCTCAGATGAAATCTGGAAAGAAGCTTTCTGAGAAACTGCTTAGGGTTTTGTTAATTCATCTCACAGAGTTACATCTGTATTTCGTGGATCTCTTTGCTAGCCTTATTTCTGTGGAATCTGAGAACAGATATTTCGGATCCCATTGAAGACTATAGGGCCAAAGGAAATATCCTCCGATAACAAAGAGAAAGACGCTTTCTGAGAAATTTCTTTGTGTTCTGTGAAATCATCTCACAGAGTTACAGCTTTCCCCTCAAGAAGCCTTTCGATAAGGCAGTTCCTGTGGAATTGGCAAAGTGATATTTTGAAGCCCGTAGAGAGCTATGGTGAAAAAGGAAATATCCTCAGATAAAATCTGAAAAGAAGCTTTCTGAGTAACTGTTTAGGTTTCCATTAATTCATCTCATAGAGTTACATCTGTATTTCGTGGATCTCATTGCTAGCCTTATTTCTGTGGAATCTGAGAACAGATATTTCGGATCCCTTTGACGACTATAGGGCGAAAGGAAATATCCTCCGATAACAAAGAGAAAGAAGCTTTCTGAGAAACTTCTTTGTGTTCTGTGAAATCATCTCACATAGTTACAGCTTTCCCCTCAAGAAGCATTTCGCTAAGATAGTTCTTGTGGAATTGGAAAAGTGATATTTGGAAGCCCATAGAGGGCTATGGTGAAAAAAGAAATATCCTCCGATGAAATCTGGAAAGAAGCTTTCTGAGAAACTGCTTAGTGTTCTGTTAATTCATCTCACAGAATTATATCTGTATTTCGTGGATCTCTTTGCTAGCCTTATTTCTGTGTAATCTGTGAACAGATATTTCGGATCCCTTTGAAGACAATAGGGCCAAAGGAAATATCCTCCGATAACAAAGAGAAAGAAGCTTTCTGAGAAACTTCTTTGTGTTCTGTGAAATCATCTCACAGAGATACAGCTTTCCCTAGAAGAATCCTTTCACTAAGACAGTTCTTGTGGAATTGGAAAAGTGATATTTGGTAGCCCATAGAGGGCTATGGTGAGAAAGGAAATATCCTCAGATGAAATCTGGAAACAAGCTTTCTGAGAAACTGCTTAGTGTTCTGTTAATTCATCTCACAGAGTTACATCTGTATTTCGTGGATCTCTTTGCTAGCCTTATTTCTGTGGAATCTGAGAACAGATATTTCGGATCCCTTTGAAGACTATAGGGCCAAAGGAAATATTCTCCGATAACAAAGAGAAAGAAGCTTTCTGAGAAACTTCTTTGTGTTCTGTGAAATCTTCTCACAGAGATACAGCTTTCCCGTCAAGAAGAATTTCGCTAAGACAATTCTTGTGGAAATGGCAAAGTGATATTTGGAAGCCCATAGAGGGCTATGGTGAAAAAGGAAATATCCTCAGATGAAATCTGGAAAGAAGCTTTCTGAGAAACTGCTTAGTGTTCTGTTAATTCATCTCACAGAGTTACATCTGTATTTCGTGGATCTCTTTGCTAGTCTTATTTCTGTGGAATCTGAGAACAGATATTTCGGTTCCCTTTGAAGACTATAGGTCCAAAGGAAATATCCTCCGATAACAAAGAGAAAGAAGCTTTCTGAGAAACTTCTTTGTGTTCTGTGAAATCATCTCACAGAGTTACAGCTTCCCACTCAACAAGCCTTTCGCTAAGACAGTTCTTGTGGAATTGGCAAAGTGATATTTGGAAGCCCATAGAGGGCTATGATGAAAAAGGAAATATCCTCAGATGAAATCTGGAAAGAAGCTTTCTGAGAAACTGCTTAGTGTTCTGTTAATTCATCTCACAGAGTTACATCTGTATTTCGTGGATCTCTTTGCTAGCCTTATTTCTGTGGAATCTGAGAACAGATATTTCGGATCCCTTTGAAGACTATAGGTCCAAAGGAAATATCCTCCGATAACAAAGAGAAAGAAGCTTTCTGAGAAACTTCTTTGTGTTCTGTGAAATCATCTCACAGAGTTACAGCTTTTCCTAGAAGAAGCCTTTCGCTAAGACAGTTCTGGTAGAATTGGCAAAGTGATATTTGGAAGCCCATAGAGGGCTACGGTGAAAAAGGAAATATCCTCAGATGAAATCTTGAAAAAGCTTTCTGAGAAACTGCTTAGTGTTCTGTTAATTCATCTCACAGAGTTACATTTGTATTTCGTGGATCTCTTTGCTTGCCTTATTTCTGTCGAAACTGAGAACTGATATTTCGGATCCCTTTGAAGACTATAGGACCAAATTAAATATCCTCCGATAACAAAGAGAAAGAAGCTTTCTGAGAAACCTCTTTGTGTTCTGTGAAATCATCTCACAGAGTTACAGCTTTCCCCTCAAGAAGCCTTTCGCTAACACAGTTCTTGTGCAATTGGCAAAGTGATTTTTGGTAGCCGATAGAAGCTATGGTGAAAAAGGAAATATCCTCAGATGAAATCTGGAAAGAAGTTTTCTGAGAAACTGCTTAGTGTTCTGTTAATTCGTCTCACAGAGTTACCTCTGTATTTCGTGGATCTCTTTGCTAGCCTTATTTCTGCGGAATCTGAGAACAGATATTTCGGATCCCTTTGAAGAGTATAGGGCCAAAGGAAATATCTTCCGATAACAAAGAGAAAGAAGCTTTCTGAGAAAATTCTATGTGTTCTCTGCAATCATCTCACAGAGTTACAGCTTTCCCCTCAAGAAGGCTTTCGCTAAGACAGTTCTTGTCGAATTGGCAAAGTGATATTTGGAAGCCCATAGAGGGCTATGGTGAAAAAGGAAATATCCTCAGATGAAATCTGGAAAGAAGCTTTCTGAGAAACTGCTTAGTGTTCTGTTTATTCATCTCACAGAATTACATCTGTATTTCGAGGATCTCTTTGCTAGCCTTATTTCTGTGGAGTCTGAGAACAGATATTTCGGATCCCTTTGAAGACTATAGGGCCAAAGGAAATATCCTCCGATAACAAAGAGAAAGAAGCTTTCTGAGAAACTTCTTTGTGTTCTGTGAAATAATCTCACAGAGTTACAGCTTTCCCTAGAAGAAGCCTTTCACTAAGACAGTTCTTGTGGAATTGGCAAAGTGATATTTGGTAGCCCATAGTGGGCTATGATGAAAAAGGAAATATTCTCATATGAAATCTGGAAAGAAGCTTTCTGAGAAACTGCTTAGTGTTCTCTTAATTCATCTCACAGAGTTACATCTGTATTTCGTGGTTCTCTTTGCTAACCTTATTTCTGTGGAATCTGAAAAAAGATTTCGGATCCCTTTGAAGACTATAGGGCCAAAGGAAATATCCTCCGATAACAAAGAGAAAGAAGCTTTCTGAGACACTTCTATGTGTTCTGTGAAATCATCTGACAGAGCTGCAGCTTTCGCCTCAACACGCCTTTCGCTAAGACAGTTCTTGTGGAATTGGCAAAGTGATATTTGGAAGCCCTTAGAGGGCTATGGTGAAAAAGGAAATATCCTCAGATGAAATCTGGAAAGAAGCTTTCTGAGAAACTGCTTTGGGTTTTGTTAATTCATCTCACAGATTTACATCTGTATTTCGTGGATCTCTTTGCTAGCCTTATTTCTGTGGAATCTGAGAACAGATATTTCGGATTCCTTTGAAGACTATAGGGCCAAAGGAAATATCATCCGATAACAAAGAGAAAGACGCTTTCTGAGAAACTTCTTTGTGTTCTGTGAAATCATCTCACAGAGGTACAGCTTTCCCCTCAAGAAGCCTTTCGATAAGGCATTTCCTGTGGAATTGGCAAAGTGATATTTTGAAGCCCGTAGAGAGCTATGGTGAAAAAGGAAATATCCTCAGATGAAATCTGGAAAGAAGCTTTCTGAGTAACTGTTTAGGTTTCCGTTAATTCATCTCACAGAGTTACATCTGTATTTCGTGGATCTCGTTGCTAGCCTTATTTCTGTGGAATCTGAGAACAGATATTTCGGATCCCTTTGAAGACTATAGGGCCAAAGTAAATATCCTCTGAGAACAAAGAGAAAGAAGCTTTCTGAGAAACTTCTTTGTGTTCTGTGAAATCATCTCACAGAGTTACAGCTTTCCCCTCAAGAAGTCTTTCGCTAAGACAGTTCTTGCTGGTTTGGAAAAGTGATATTTGGTAGCCCGTAGAGGGCTATGGTGAAAAAGGAAATATCCTCCGATGAAATCTGGAAAGAAGCTTTCTGAGACACTGCTTAGTGTTCTGTTAATTCATCTCACAGAGTTACATCTGTATTTCGTGGATCTCTTTGCTAGCCTTATTTCTGTGGAATCTGAGAACAGATATTTCGGATCCCTTTGAAGACGATAGGGCCAAGGGAAATATCCTCCGATAACAAAGAGAAAGAAGCTTTCTGAGAAACTTCTTTGTGTTCTGTGAAATCATCTCACAGAGTTACAGCTTCCCCCTCACAAGCCTTTCGCTAAGACAGTTCTTGTGGAATTGGCAAAGTGATATTTGGAAGCCCTTAGAGGGCTATGGTGAAAAAGGAAATATCCTCAGATGAAATCTGGAAAGAAGCTTTCTGAGAAACTGCTTAGTGTTCTGTTAATTCATCTCACAGAGTTACATCTGTATTTCGTGGATCTCTTTGCTAGCCTTATTTCTGTGGAATCTGAGAACAGATATTTCGCATCCCTTTGAAGACTATAGGGCCAAAGGAAATATCCTCCGATGACAAAGAGAAAGAAGCTTTCTGAGAAACTACTTTGTGTTCTGTGAAATCATCTCACAGAGTTACAGCTTTTCCTAGAAAAAGCCTTTCGCTAAGACAGTTCTTGTAGAATTGGCAAAGTGATATTTGGAAGCCCATAGAGGGCTATGGTGAAAAAGGAAATATCCTCAGATGAAATCTGGAAAAAGGTTTCTGAGAAACTGCTTAGTGTTCTGTTAATTCATCTCACAGAGTTACATCTGTATTTCGTGAATCTCTTTGCTAGCCTTATTTCTGGGGAATCTGAGAACAGATATTTCGGATCCCTTTGAAGACTATAGGGCCAAATTAAATATCCTCCGATAACAAAGAGAAAGAAGCTTTCTGAGAAACTTCTTTGTGTTCTGTGAAATCATCTCACAGAGTTACAGCTTTCCCCACAAGAAGCCTTTCGCTAACACAGTTCTTGTGCAATTGGCAAAGTGATATTTGGAAGCCCATAGAGGGCTATGGTGAAAAAGGAAATATCCTCAGATGAAATCTGGAAAGAAGTTTTCTGAGAAACTGCTTAGTGTTCTGTTAATTCACCTCACAGAGGTACATCTGTATTTCGTGGATCTCTTTGCTAGCCTTATTTCTGTTGAATCTGAGAACAGATATTTCGGATCCCTTTGAAGACTATAGGGCCAAAGAAAATATCTTCCGATAACAAAGAGAAAGAAGCTTTCTGAGAAACTTCTTTGTGTTCTGTGAAATCATCTCACAGAGTTTCAGCTTTCCCCTCAAGAAGCCTTTCGCTAAGACAGTTCTTGTGGAATTGGCACAGTGATATTTGGAAGCCCATAGAGGGCTATGGTGAAAAAGGAAATATCCTCAGATGAAATCTGGAAAGAAGCTTTCTGAGAAACTGCTTAGTGTTCTGTTAATTCATCTCACAGAGTTACATCTGTATTTCGAGGATCTCTTTGCTAGCCTTATTTCTGTGGAATCTGAGAAAAGATATTTCGGATCCCTTTGAAGACTACAGGGACAAAGGAAATATCCTCCGATAACAAAGAGAAAGAAGCTTTCTGAGAAACTTCTTTGTGTTCTGTGAAATCACCTCACAGAGTTACAGCTCTCCCCTCAAGAAGCCTTTTGCTAAGACAGTTCTTGTGGAATTGGCAGAGTGATATTTGGAAGCCCATAGAGGGCTATGGTGAAAAAGGAAATATGCTCAGATGAAATCTGGAAAGAAGCTTTCTGAAGAACTGCTTAGTGTTCTATTATTTCATCTCACAGAGTTACATCTGTATTTCGTGGATCTCTTTGCTAGCCTTATTTCTGTGGAGTCTGAGAAGAGATATTTCGGATCCCTTTGAAGACTATAGGGCCAAAGGAAATATCCTCCGATAACAAAGAGAAAGAAGCTTTCTGAGAAACTTCTTTGTGTTCTGTGAAATCATCTCACAGAATTACAGCTTTCCCCTCAAGAAGCCTTTCGCTAAGACAGTTCTTGTGGATTTGGCAAAGTGATATATGGAAGCCCCTAGAGGGCTACGGTGAAAAAGGAAATATCCTCAGATGAAACCTGGAAAAAGCTTTCTGAGAAACTACTTAGTGTTCTGTTAATTCATCTCACAGAGTTACATCTGTATTTCGAGGATCTCTTTGCTAGCCTTATTTCTGTGGAGTCTGAGAACAGATATTTCGGATCCCTTTGAAGACTATAGGGCCAAAGGAAATATAATCCGATAACAAAGAGAAAGAAGCTTTCTGGGAAACTTCTTTGTGTTCTGTGAAATAATCTCACAGAGTTACAGCTTTCCCTAGCAGAAGCCTTTCACTAAGACAGTTCTTGTGGAATTGGCAAAGTGATATTTGGTAGCCCATAGTGGGCTATGATGAAAAAGGAAATATCCTCAGATGAAATCTGGGAAGAAGCTTTCTGAGAAACTGCTTAGTGTTCTGTTAATTCATCTCACAGAGTTACATCTGTATTTCGTGGATCTCTTTGCTAACCTTATTTCTGTGGAATCTGAGAACAGATATTTCGGATCCCTTTGAAGACTATAGGGCCAAAGGAAATATCCTCCGATAACAAAGAGAAAGACGCTTTCTGAGAAACTTCTTTGTGTTCTGTGAAATCATCTCACAGAGTTACAGCGTTCCCCTCTAAAAGCCTTTCGATAAGGCAGTTCCTGTAGAATTGGCAAAGTGATATTTTGAAGCCCGTAGAGAGCTATGGTGAAAAAGGAAATATCCTCAGATAAAATCTGGAAAGAAGCTTTCTGAGTAACTGTTTAGTTTTCCGTTAATTCATCTCACAGAGTTACATCTGTATTTCGTGGATCTCGTTGCTAGCCTTATTTCTGTGGAATCTGAGAACAGATATTTCTGATCCCTTTGACGACTATAGGGCCAAAGGAAATATCCCCCGATAACAAAGAGAAAGAAGCTTTCTGAGAAACTTCTTTGTGTTCTGTGAAATCATCTCACAGAGTTACAGCTTTCCCCTCAAGAAGCCTTTCGCTAAGACAGTTCTTCTGGAATTGGAAAAGTGATATTTGGAAGCCCATAGAGGGCTATGGTGAAAAAGGAAATATCCTCCGATGAAATCTGGAAAGAAGCTTTCTGAGAAACTGCTTAGTGTTCTGTTAATTCATCTCACAGAATTACATCTGTATTTCGTGGATCTCTTTGCTAGCCTTATTTCTGTGGAATCTGAGAACAGATATTTCGGATCCCTTTGAAGACAATAGGGCCAAACGAAATATCCTCCGATAACAAAGAGAAAGAAGCTTTCTGAGAAACTTCTTTGTGTTCTGTGAAATCATCTCACAGAGATACAGCTTTCCCTAGAAGAATCCTTTCACTAAGACAGTTCTTGTGGAATTGGAAAAGTGATATTTGGTAGCCCATAGAGGGCTATGGTGAAAAAGGAAATATCCTCAGATGAAATCTGGAAAGAAGCTTTCTGAGAAACTGCTTAGTGTTCTGTTAATTCATCTCACAGAGTTACATCTGTATTTCGAGGATCTCTTTGCTAGCCTTATTTCTGTGGAATCTGAGAACAGATATTTCGGATACCTTTGAAGTCTATAGGTCCAAAGGAAATATCCTCCGATAACAAAGAGAAAGAAGATTTCTGAGAAACTTCTTTGTGTTCTGTGAAATCATCTCACAGAGTTACAGCTTTCCTCTCAAGAAGCCTTTCGCTAAGACAGTTCTTGTGGAATTCGCAAAGTGATATTGGGAAGCCCATAGAGGGCTATGGTGAAAAAGGAAATATCCTCAGATGAAATCTGGAAAGAAGCTTTCTGAGAAACTGCTTAGTGATCTCTTAATTCATCTCACAGAGCTCCATCTCTATTTCGTGGATCTCTTTGCTAGCCTTATTTCTGTGAAATCTGAGAACAGATATTTAAGATCCCTTTGAAGACGATAGGGCCAAAGGAAATATCCTCCGATAACAAAGAGAAAGAAGCTTTCTGAGAAACTTCTTTGTGTTCTGTGAAATCATCTCAAAGAGTTACAGCTTTCACCTCAAGAAGCCTTTCGCTAAGACAGTTCTTGTGGAATTGGAAAAGTGATATTGGGAAGCCCCTAGAGGGCTATGGTGAAAAAGGAAATATCCTCAGATGAAATCTGGAAAGAAGCTTTCTGAGAAACTGCTTAGTGTTCTGTTAATTCATCTCACAGAGTTACATCTGTATTTCGTGGATCTCTTTGCTAGTCTTATTTCTGTGGAATCTGAGAACAGATATTTCGGATCCCTTTGAAGACTATAGGTCCAAAGGAAATATCCTCCGATAACAAAGAGAAAGAAGCTTTCTGAGAAACTTCTTTGTGTTCTGTGTAATCATCTCACAGAGTTACAGCTTCCCCCTCAACAAGCCTTTCGCTAAGACAGTTCTTGTGGAATTGGCAAAGTGATATTTGGAAGCCCATAGAGGGCTATGGTGAAAAAGGAAATATCCTCAGATGAAATCTGGAAAGAAGCTTTCTGAGAAACTGCTTAATGTTCTGTTAATTCATCTCACAGAGTTACATCTGTATTCCGTGGATCTCTTCGCTAGCCTTATTTCTGTGGAATCTGAGAACAGATATTTCGGATCCCTTTGAAGACTATAGGGCCAAAGGAAATATCCTCCGATAACAAAGAGAAAGAAGCTTTCTGAGAAACTTCTTTGTGTTCTGTGAAATCATCTCACAGAGTTACAGCTTTTCCTAGAAGAAGCCTTTCGCTAAGAGAGTTCTTGTAGAATTGGCAAAGTGATATTTGGAAGCCCATAGAGGGCTATGGTGAAAAAGGAAATATCCTGAGATGAAATCTTGAAAAAGCTTTCTGAGAAACTGATTAGTGTTCTGTTAATTCATCTCACAGAGTTACATCTGTATTTCGTGGATCTCTTTGCTTACCTTATTTCTGTCGAAACTGAGAACTGATATTTCGGATCCCTTTGAAAACTATAGGGCCAAATTAAATATCCTCCGATAACAAAGAGAAAGAAGCTTTCTGAGAAACCTCTTTGTGTTCTGTGAAATCATCTCACAGAGTTACAGCTTTCCCCTCAAGAAGCCTTTCGCTAACACAGTTCTTGTGCAATTGGCAAAGTGATTTTTGGTAGCCCATAGAAGCTATGGAGAAAAAGGAAATATCCTCAGATGAAATCTGGAAAGAAGCTTTCTGAGAAACTGCTTAGTGTTCTGTTAATTCATCTCACAGAGTTACATCTGTATTTCGTGGATCTCTTTGCTAGCCTTATTTCTGCGGAATCTGAGAACAGATATTTCGGATTCCTTTGAAGAGTATAGGGCCAAAGGAAACATCTGCCGATAACAAAGAGAAAGAAGCTTTCTGAGAAACTTCTTTGTGTTCACTGCAATCATCTCACAGAGTTACAGCTTTCCCCTCAAGAAGGCTTTCGCTAAGACAGTTCTTGTGGAATTGGCAAAGTGATATTTGGAAGCCCATAGAGGGCTATGGTGAAAAAGGAAATATCCTCAGATGAAATCTGGAAAGAAGCTTTCTGAGAAACTGTTTAGTGTTCTGTTTATTCATCTCACAGAATTACATCTGTATTTCGAGGATCTCTTTGCTAGCCTTATTTCTGTGGAGTCTGAGAACAGATATTTCGGATCCCTTTGAAGACTATAGGGCCAAAGGAAATATCCTCCGATAACAAAGAGAAAGAAGCTTTCTGAGAAACTTCTTTGTGTTCTGTGAAATAATCTCACAGAGTTACAGCTTTCCCTAGAAGAAGCCTTTCACTAAGACAGTTCTTGTGGAATTGGCAAAGTGATATTTGGTAGCGCATAGTGGGCTATGATGAAAAAGGAAATATTCTCAGATGAAATCTGGAAAGAAGCTTTCTGAGAAACTGCTTAGTGTTCTCTTAATTCATCTCACAGAGTTACATCTGTATTTCGTAGACCTCTTTGCTAACCTTATTTCTGTGGAATCTGAGAAAAGATTTCGGATCCCTTTGAAGACTATAGGGCCAAAGGAAATATCCTCCGATAACAAAGAGAAAGAAGCTTTCTTAGAAACTTCTATGTGTTCTGTGAAATCATGTCACAGCGTTGCAGCTTTCCCCTCAACACGCCTTTCGCTAAGACAGTTCTTGTGGTATTGGCAAAGTGATATTTGGAAGCCCTTAGAGGGCTATGGTGAAAAAGGAAATATCCTCAGATGAAATCTGGAAAGAAGCTTTCTGAGAAACTGCTTTGGGTTTTGTTAATTCATCTCACAGAGTTACACCTGTATTTCGGGGATCTCTTTGCTAGCCTTATTTCTGTGGAATCTGAGAACAGATATTTCGGATCCCTTTGAAGACTATAGGGCCAAAGGAAATATCCTCCGATAAGAAAGAGAAAGACGCTTTCTGAGAAACTTCTTTGTGTTCTGTGAAATCATCTCACAGAATTACAGCTTTCCCCTCAAGAAGCCTTTCGATAAGGCAGTTGCTCTGGAATTGGCAAAGTGATATTTTGAAGCCCGTAGAGAGCTATGGTGAAAAAGGAAATATCCTCAGATGAAATCTGGAAAGAAGCTTTCTGAGTAACTGTTTAGGTTTCCGTTTGTTCATCTCACAGAGTTACATCTGTATTTCGTGGATCTCGTTACTAGCCTTATTTCTGTGGAATCTGAGAACAGATATTTCGGATCCCTTTGAAGACTATAGGGCCAAAGTAAATATCCTCTGAGAACAAAGAGAAAGAAGCTTTCTGAGAAACTTCTTTCTGTTCTGTGAAATCATCTCACAGAGTTACAGCTTTCCCCTCAAGAAGCCTTTCGCGAAGACAGTTCTTGCAGGTTTGGAAAAGTGATATTTGGAAGCCCATATAGGGCTATGGTGAAAAAGGAAATATCCTCCGATGAAATCTGGAAAGAAGCTTTCTGAGAAACTGCTTAGTGTTCTGTTAATTCATCTCACAGAATTACATCTGTATTTCGAGGATCTCTTTGCTGGCCTTATTTCTGTGGAATCTGAGAACAGATATTTCGGATCCCTTTGAAGACAATAGGGCCAAAGGCAATATCCTCCGATAACAAAGAGAAAGAAGCTTTCTGAGAAACTACTTTGTGTTCTGTGAAATCATCTCACAGAGTTACAGCTTCCCTAGAAGAATCCTTTCACTAAGACAGTTCTTGTGGAATTGGAAAAGTGATATTTGGTAGCCAATAGAGGGCTATGGTGAAAAAGGAAATATCCTCAGATGAAATCTGGAAAGAAGCTTTCTGAGAAACTGCTTAGTGTTCTGTTAATTCATCTCACAGAGTTACATCTGTATTTTGTGGATCTCTTTGCTAGCCTTATTTCTGTGGAATCTGAGAACAGATATTTCGGATCCCTTTGAAGACTATAGGGCCAAAGGAAATATCCTCCGATAACAAAGAGAAAGAAGCTTTCTGAGAAACTTCTTTGTGTTCTGTGAAATCATCTCAAAGAGTTACAGTTTCACCTCAAGAAGCCTTTTGCTAAGACAGCTTGCGGAATTGGCAGAGTGATATTTGGAAGCCCATAGAGGGCTATGGTGAAAAAGGAAATATCCTCAGATGAAATCTGGAAAGAAGTTTTCTGAAGAACTGCTTAGTGTTCTATTAATTCATCTCACAGAGTTACATCTGTATTTCGTGGATCTCTTTGCTAGCCTTATTTCTGTGGAGTCTGAGAACAGATATTTCGGATCCCTTTGTAGACTATAGGGCCAAAGGAAATATCCTGCGATAACAAAGAGAAAGAAGCTTTCTGAGAAACTTCTTTGTGTTCTGTGAAATCATCTCACAGAGTTACAGCTTTCCCCTCAAGAAGCCTTTCGCTAGGTCAGTTCTTGTGGAATTGGAAAAGTGATATTTTGAAGCCCATAGAGGGCTATGGTGAAAAAGGAAATACCCTCAGATGAAATCTGGAAAGAAGCTTTCTGAGAAACTTCTTAGTGTTCTGTTAATTCATCTCACAGAGTTACATCTGTATTTCGTGGATCTCTTTGCTAGCCTTATTTCTGTGGAATCTGAGAACAGATATTTCAGATCCCTTTGAAGACTATAGGGCCAAGGAAATATTCGGATAACAAAGAGAAAGAAGCTTTCTGAGAAACTTCTTTGAGTTCTGTGAAATCATCTCACAGAGTTACAGCATTCCCCTCAAGAAGCCTTTCGCTAATACAGTTCTTGTGGAATTGGAAAAGTGATATTGGGAAGCCCCTAGAGGGCTATGGTGCAAAAGGAAATATCCTCAGATGAAAACTGGAAAGAAGCTTTTTGAGAAACTGCTTAGTGTTCTGTTAATTCATCTCACAGAGTTACATCTGTATTTCTTGGATCTCTTTGCTAGCCTTATTTCTGTGGAATCTGAGAACAGATATTTCGGATCCCTTTGAAGACTATAGGGCCAAACGAAATATCCTCCGATAACAAAGAGAAAGAAGCTTTCTGAGAAACTTCTTTGTGTTCTGTGAAATCATCTCACAGAGTTACAGTTTCCCCCTCAACAAGCCTTTCGCTAAGACAGTTCTTGTGGAATTGGCAAAGTGATATTTGGAAGCCCCTAGAGCGCTATGGTGAAAAAGGAAATATCCTCAGATGAAATCTGGAAAGAAGCTTTCTGAGAAACTGCTTAGTGTTCTGTGAATTCATCTCACAGAGTTACATCTGTATTTCGTGGATCTCTTTGCTAACCTTATTTCTGTGGAATCTGAGAACAGATATTTCGGATCCCTTTGAAGACTACAGGGCCAAAGGAAATATCCTCCGATAACAAAGAGAAAGAAGCTTTCTGAGAAACTACTTTGTGTTCTGTGAAATCGTCTCACAGAGTTACAGCTTTCCCCTCAAGAAGCCTTTCGCTAAGACAGTTCTTGTGGAATTGGAAAGTGATATTGGGAAGCCCATCGAGGGCTATGGTGAAAAAGGAAATATCCTCCGATGAAATCTGGAAAGAAGCTTTCTGAGAAACTGCTTAGGGTTTTGTTAAATCATCTCACAGAGTTACATCTGTATTTCGTGGATCTCTTTGCTAGCCTTATTTCTGTAGAATCTGAGAACAGATATTTCGGATCCCTTTGAAGACTATAGGGCCAAAGGAAATATCCTCCGATAACAAAGAGAAAGACGCTTTCTGAGAAACTTCTTTGTGTTCTGTGAAATCACCTCACAGAGTTACAGCTCTCCCCTCAAGAAGCCTTTTGCTAAGACAGCTTGTGGAATTGGCAGAGTGATATTTGGAAGCCCATAGATGGATATGGTGAAAAAGGAAATATCCTCAGATGAAAACTGGAAAGAAGCTTTCTGAAGAACTGCTTAGTGTTCTATTAATTCATCTCACAGAGTTACATCTGTATTTCGTGGATCTCTTTGCTAGCCTTATTTCTGTGGAGTCTGAGAACAGATATTTCGGATCCCTTTGAAGACTATAGGGCCAAAGGAAATATCATCCGATAAAAAAGAGAAAGAAGCTTTCTGAGAAACTTCTTTGTGTTCTGTGAAATCATCTCACAGAGTTACAGCCTTCCCCTCAAGAAGCCTTTCGCTAAGACAGTTCTTGTGGAATTGGCAATGTGATATATGGAAGCCCCTAGAGGGCTATGGTGAAAAAGGAAATATCCTCAGATGAAATCTGGAAAGAAGCTTTCTGAGAAACTGCTTAGTGTTCTGTTTATTCATCTCACAGAATTACATCTTTATTTCGAGGATCTCTTTGCTAGCCTTATTTCTGTGGAGTCTGAGAACAGATATTTCGGATCCCTTTGAAGACTATAGGGCCAAAGGAAATATCCTCCGATAACAAAGAGAAAGAAGCTTTCTGAGAAACTTCTTTGTGTTCTGTGAAATAATCTCACAGAGTTACAGCTTTCCCTAGAAGAAGCCTTTCACTAAGACAGTTCTTGTGGAATTGGCAAAGTGATATTTGGTAGCCCATAGTGGGCTATGATGAAAAAGGAAATATTCTCATATGAAATCTGGAAAGAAGCTTTCTGAGAAACTGCTTAGTGTTCTCTTAATTCATCTCACAGAGTTACATCTGTATTTCGTGGATCTCTTTGCTAACCTTATTTCTGTGGAATCTGAAAAAAGATTTCGGATCCCTTTGAAGACTATAGGGCCAAAGGAAATATCCTCCGATAACAAAGAGAAAGAAGCTTTCTGAGACACTTCTATGTGTTCTGTGAAATCATCTGACAGAGCTGCAGCTTTCGCCTCAACACGCCTTTCGCTAAGACAGTTCTTGTGGAATTGGCAAAGTGATATTTGGAAGCCCTTAGAGGGCTATGGTGAAAAAGGAAATATCCTCAGATGAAATCTGGAAAGAAGCTTTCTGAGAAACTGCTTTGGGTTTTGTTAATTCATCTCACAGATTTACATCTGTATTTCGTGGATCTCTTTGCTAGCCTTATTTCTGTGGAATCTGAGAACAGATATTTCGGATTCCTTTGAAGACTATAGGGCCAAAGGAAATATCATCCGATAACAAAGAGAAAGACGCTTTCTGAGAAACTTCTTTGTGTTCTGTGAAATCATCTCACAGAGGTACAGCTTTCCCCTCAAGAAGCCTTTCGATAAGGCATTTCCTGTGGAATTGGCAAAGTGATATTTTGAAGCCCGTAGAGAGCTATGGTGAAAAAGGAAATATCCTCAGATGAAATCTGGAAAGAAGCTTTCTGAGTAACTGTTTAGGTTTCCGTTAATTCATCTCACAGAGTTACATCTGTATTTCGTGGATCTCGTTGCTAGCCTTATTTCTGTGGAATCTGAGAACAGATATTTCGGATCCCTTTGAAGACTATAGGGCCAAAGTAAATATCCTCTGAGAACAAAGAGAAAGAAGCTTTCTGAGAAACTTCTTTGTGTTCTGTGAAATCATCTCACAGAGTTACAGCTTTCCCCTCAAGAAGTCTTTCGCTAAGACAGTTCTTGCTGGTTTGGAAAAGTGATATTTGGTAGCCCGTAGAGGGCTATGGTGAAAAAGGAAATATCCTCCGATGAAATCTGGAAAGAAGCTTTCTGAGACACTGCTTAGTGTTCTGTTAATTCATCTCACAGAGTTACATCTGTATTTCGTGGATCTCTTTGCTAGCCTTATTTCTGTGGAATCTGAGAACAGATATTTCGGATCCCTTTGAAGACGATAGGGCCAAGGGAAATATCCTCCGATAACAAAGAGAAAGAAGCTTTCTGAGAAACTTCTTTGTGTTCTGTGAAATCATCTCACAGAGTTACAGCTTCCCCCTCACAAGCCTTTCGCTAAGACAGTTCTTGTGGAATTGGCAAAGTGATATTTGGAAGCCCTTAGAGGGCTATGGTGAAAAAGGAAATATCCTCAGATGAAATCTGGAAAGAAGCTTTCTGAGAAACTGCTTAGTGTTCTGTTAATTCATCTCACAGAGTTACATCTGTATTTCGTGGATCTCTTTGCTAGCCTTATTTCTGTGGAATCTGAGAACAGATATTTCGCATCCCTTTGAAGACTATAGGGCCAAAGGAAATATCCTCCGATGACAAAGAGAAAGAAGCTTTCTGAGAAACTACTTTGTGTTCTGTGAAATCATCTCACAGAGTTACAGCTTTTCCTAGAAAAAGCCTTTCGCTAAGACAGTTCTTGTAGAATTGGCAAAGTGATATTTGGAAGCCCATAGAGGGCTATGGTGAAAAAGGAAATATCCTCAGATGAAATCTGGAAAAAGGTTTCTGAGAAACTGCTTAGTGTTCTGTTAATTCATCTCACAGAGTTACATCTGTATTTCGTGAATCTCTTTGCTAGCCTTATTTCTGGGGAATCTGAGAACAGATATTTCGGATCCCTTTGAAGACTATAGGGCCAAATTAAATATCCTCCGATAACAAAGAGAAAGAAGCTTTCTGAGAAACTTCTTTGTGTTCTGTGAAATCATCTCACAGAGTTACAGCTTTCCCCACAAGAAGCCTTTCGCTAACACAGTTCTTGTGCAATTGGCAAAGTGATATTTGGAAGCCCTTAGAGGGCTATGGTGAAAAAGGAAATATCCTCAGATGAAATCTGGAAAGAAGTTTTCTGAGAAACTGCTTAGTGTTCTGTTAATTCACCTCACAGAGGTACATCTGTATTTCGTGGATCTCTTTGCTAGCCTTATTTCTGTTGAATCTGAGAACAGATATTTCGGATCCCTTTGAAGACTATAGGGCCAAAGAAAATATCTTCCGATAACAAAGAGAAAGAAGCTTTCTGAGAAACTTCTTTGTGTTCTGTGAAATCATCTCACAGAGTTACAGCTTGCCCCTCAAGAAGCCTTTCGCTAAGACAGTTCTTGTGGAATTGGCACAGTGATATTTGGAAGCCCATAGAGGGCTATGGTGAAAAAGGAAATATCCTCCGATGAAATCTGGAAAGAAGCTTTCTGAGAAACTGCTTAGTGTTCTGTTAATTCATCTCACAGAGTTACATCTGTATTTCGAGGATCTCTTTGCTAGCCTTATTTCTGTGGAATCTGAGAAAAGATATTTCGGATCCCTTTGAAGACTACAGGGACAAAGGAAATATCCTCCGATAACAAAGAGAAAGAAGCTTTCTGAGAAACTTCTTTGTGTTCTGTGAAATCACCTCACAGAGTTACAGCTCTCCCCTCAAGAAGCCTTTTGCTAAGACAGTTCTTGTGGAATTGGCAGAGTGATATTTGGAAGCCCATAGAGGGCTATGGTGAAAAAGGAAATATGCTCAGATGAAATCTGGAAAGAAGCTTTCTGAAGAACTGCTTAGTGTTCTATTATTTCATCTCACAGAGTTACATCTGTATTTCGTGGATCTCTTTGCTAGCCTTATTTCTGTGGAGTCTGAGAAGAGATATTTCGGATCCCTTTGAAGACTATAGGGCCAAAGGAAATATCCTCCGATAACAAAGAGAAAGAAGCTTTCTGAGAAACTTCTTTGTGTTCTGTGAAATCATCTCACAGAATTACAGCTTTCCCCTCAAGAAGCCTTTCGCTAAGACAGTTCTTGTGGATTTGGCAAAGTGATATATGGAAGCCCCTAGAGGGCTACGGTGAAAAAGGAAATATCCTCAGATGAAACCTGGAAAAAGCTTTCTGAGAAACTACTTAGTGTTCTGTTAATTCATCTCACAGAGTTACATCTGTATTTCGAGGATCTCTTTGCTAGCCTTATTTCTGTGGAGTCTGAGAACAGATATTTCGGATCCCTTTGAAGACTATAGGGCCAAAGGAAATATAATCCGATAACAAAGAGAAAGAAGCTTTCTGGGAAACTTCTTTGTGTTCTGTGAAATAATCTCACAGAGTTACAGCTTTCCCTAGCAGAAGCCTTTCACTAAGACAGTTCTTGTGGAATTGGCAAAGTGATATTTGGTAGCCCATAGTGGGCTATGATGAAAAAGGAAATATCCTCAGATGAAATCTGGGAAGAAGCTTTCTGAGAAACTGCTTAGTGTTCTGTTAATTCATCTCACAGAGTTACATCTGTATTTCGTGGATCTCTTTGCTAACCTTATTTCTGTGGAATCTGAGAACAGATTTCGGATCCCTTTGAAGACTATAGGGCCAAAGGAAATATCCTCCGATAACAAAGAGAAAGAAGCTTTCTGAGAAACTTCTATGTGTTCTGTGAAATCATCTCACAGAGTTGCAGCTTTCCCCTCAACACGCCTTTCGCTAAGACAGTTCTTGTGGAATTGGCAAAGTGATATTTGGAAGCCCTTAGAGGGCTATGGTGAAAAAGGAAATATCCTCAGATGAAATCTGGAAAGAAGCTTTCTGAGAAACTGCTTTGGGTTTTGTTAATTCATCTCACAGAGTTACATCTGTATTTCGTGGATCTCTTTGCTAACCTTATTTCTGTGGAATCTGAGAACTGATTTCGTATCCCTTTGAAGACTATAGGGCCAAAGGAAATATCCTCCGATAACAAAGAGAAAGAAGCTTTCTGACAACCTTCTATGTGTTCTGTGAAATCATCTCACAGAGTTGCAGCTTTCCCCTCAACAAGCCTTTCGCTAAGACAGTTCTTGTAGAATTGGCAAAGTGATATTTGGAAGCCCTTAGAGGGCTATGGTGAAAAAGGAAATATCCTCAGATGAAATCTGGAAAGAAGCTTTCTGAGAAACTGCTTAGGGTTTTGTTAATTCATCTCACAGAGTTACATCTGTATTTCGTGGATCTCTTTGCTAGCCTTATTTCTGTGGAATCTGAGAACAGATATTTCGGATCCCATTGAAGACTATAGGGCCAAAGGAAATATCCTCCGATAACAAAGAGAAAGACGCTTTCTGAGAAATTTCTTTGTGTTCTGTGAAATCATCTCACAGAGTTACAGCTTTCCCCTCAAGAAGCCTTTCGATAAGGCAGTTCCTGTGGAATTGGCAAAGTGATATTTTGAAGCCCGTAGAGAGCTATGGTGAAAAAGGAAATATCCTCAGATAAAATCTGAAAAGAAGCTTTCTGAGTAACTGTTTAGGTTTCCATTAATTCATCTCATAGAGTTACATCTGTATTTCGTGGATCTCATTGCTAGCCTTATTTCTGTGGAATCTGAGAACAGATATTTCGGATCCCTTTGACGACTATAGGGCGAAAGGAAATATCCTCCGATAACAAAGAGAAAGAAGCTTTCTGAGAAACTTCTTTGTGTTCTGTGAAATCATCTCACATAGTTACAGCTTTCCCCTCAAGAAGCATTTCGCTAAGATAGTTCTTGTGGAATTGGAAAAGTGATATTTGGAAGCCCATAGAGGGCTATGGTGAAAAAAGAAATATCCTCCGATGAAATCTGGAAAGAAGCTTTCTGAGAAACTGCTTAGTGTTCTGTTAATTCATCTCACAGAATTATATCTGTATTTCGTGGATCTCTTTGCTAGCCTTATTTCTGTGTAATCTGTGAACAGATATTTCGGATCCCTTTGAAGACAATAGGGCCAAAGGAAATATCCTCCGATAACAAAGAGAAAGAAGCTTTCTGAGAAACTTCTTTGTGTTCTGTGAAATCATCTCACAGAGATACAGCTTTCCCTAGAAGAATCCTTTCACTAAGACAGTTCTTGTGGAATTGGAAAAGTGATATTTGGTAGCCCATAGAGGGCTATGGTGAGAAAGGAAATATCCTCAGATGAAATCTGGAAACAAGCTTTCTGAGAAACTGCTTAGTGTTCTGTTAATTCATCTCACAGAGTTACATCTGTATTTCGTGGATCTCTTTGCTAGCCTTATTTCTGTGGAATCTGAGAACAGATATTTCGGATCCCTTTGAAGACTATAGGGCCAAAGGAAATATTCTCCGATAACAAAGAGAAAGAAGCTTTCTGAGAAACTTCTTTGTGTTCTGTGAAATCTTCTCACAGAGATACAGCTTTCCCGTCAAGAAGAATTTCGCTAAGACAATTCTTGTGGAAATGGCAAAGTGATATTTGGAAGCCCATAGAGGGCTATGGTGAAAAAGGAAATATCCTCAGATGAAATCTGGAAAGAAGCTTTCTGAGAAACTGCTTAGTGTTCTGTTAATTCATCTCACAGAGTTACATCTGTATTTCGTGGATCTCTTTGCTAGTCTTATTTCTGTGGAATCTGAGAACAGATATTTCGGTTCCCTTTGAAGACTATAGGTCCAAAGGAAATATCCTCCGATAACAAAGAGAAAGAAGCTTTCTGAGAAACTTCTTTGTGTTCTGTGAAATCATCTCACAGAGTTACAGCTTCCCACTCAACAAGCCTTTCGCTAAGACAGTTCTTGTGGAATTGGCAAAGTGATATTTGGAAGCCCATAGAGGGCTATGATGAAAAAGGAAATATCCTCAGATGAAATCTGGAAAGAAGCTTTCTGAGAAACTGCTTAGTGTTCTGTTAATTCATCTCACAGAGTTACATCTGTATTTCGTGGATCTCTTTGCTAGCCTTATTTCTGTGGAATCTGAGAACAGATATTTCGGATCCCTTTGAAGACTATAGGTCCAAAGGAAATATCCTCCGATAACAAAGAGAAAGAAGCTTTCTGAGAAACTTCTTTGTGTTCTGTGAAATCATCTCACAGAGTTACAGCTTTTCCTAGAAGAAGCCTTTCGCTAAGACAGTTCTGGTAGAATTGGCAAAGTGATATTTGGAAGCCCATAGAGGGCTATGGTGAAAAAGGAAATATCCTCAGATGAAATCTTGAAAAAGCTTTCTGAGAAACTGCTTAGTGTTCTGTTAATTCATCTCACAGAGTTACATTTGTATTTCGTGGATCTCTTTGCTTGCCTTATTTCTGTCGAAACTGAGAACTGATATTTCGGATCCCTTTGAAGACTATAGGACCAAATTAAATATCCTCCGATAACAAAGAGAAAGAAGCTTTCTGAGAAACCTCTTTGTGTTCTGTGAAATCATCTCACAGAGTTACAGCTTTCCCCTCAAGAAGCCTTTCGCTAACACAGTTCTTGTGCAATTGGCAAAGTGATTTTTGGTAGCCGATAGAAGCTATGGTGAAAAAGGAAATATCCTCAGATGAAATCTGGAAAGAAGTTTTCTGAGAAACTGCTTAGTGTTCTGTTAATTCGTCTCACAGAGTTACCTCTGTATTTCGTGGATCTCTTTGCTAGCCTTATTTCTGCGGAATCTGAGAACAGATATTTCGGATCCCTTTGAAGAGTATAGGGCCAAAGGAAATATCTTCCGATAACAAAGAGAAAGAAGCTTTCTGAGAAAATTCTATGTGTTCTCTGCAATCATCTCACAGAGTTACAGCTTTCCCCTCAAGAAGGCTTTCGCTAAGACAGTTCTTGTCGAATTGGCAAAGTGATATTTGGAAGCCCATAGAGGGCTATGGTGAAAAAGGAAATATCCTCAGATGAAATCTGGAAAGAAGCTTTCTGAGAAACTGCTTAGTGTTCTGTTTATTCATCTCACAGAATTACATCTGTATTTCGAGGATCTCTTTGCTAGCCTTATTTCTGTGGAGTCTGAGAACAGATATTTCGGATCCCTTTGAAGACTATAGGGCCAAAGGAAATATCCTCCGATAACAAAGAGAAAGAAGCTTTCTGAGAAACTTCTTTTTGTTCTGTGAAATAATCTCACAGAGTTACAGCTTTCCCTAGAAGAAGCCTTTCACTAAGACAGTTCTTGTGGAATTGGCAAAGTGATATTTGGTAGCCCATAGTGGGCTATGATGAAAAAGGAAATATTCTCATATGAAATCTGGAAAGAAGCTTTCTGAGAAACTGCTTAGTGTTCTGTTAATTCATCTCACAGAGTTACATCTGTATTTCGAGGATCTCTTTGCTAGCCTTATTTCTGTGGAATCTGAGAACAGATATTTCGGATACCTTTGAAGTCTATAGGTCCAAAGGAAATATCCTCCGATAACAAAGAGAAAGAAGATTTCTGAGAAACTTCTTTGTGTTCTGTGAAATCATCTCACAGAGTTACAGCTTTCCTCTCAAGAAGCCTTTCGCTAAGACAGTTCTTGTGGAATTCGCAAAGTGATATTGGGAAGCCCATAGAGGGCTATGGTGAAAAAGGAAATATCCTCAGATGAAATCTGGAAAGAAGCTTTCTGAGAAACTGCTTAGTGATCTCTTAATTCATCTCACAGAGCTCCATCTCTATTTCGTGGATCTCTTTGCTAGCCTTATTTCTGTGAAATCTGAGAACAGATATTTAAGATCCCTTTGAAGACGATAGGGCCAAAGGAAATATCCTCCGATAACAAAGAGAAAGAAGCTTTCTGAGAAACTTCTTTGTGTTCTGTGAAATCATCTCAAAGAGTTACAGCTTTCACCTCAAGAAGCCTTTCGCTAAGACAGTTCTTGTGGAATTGGAAAAGTGATATTGGGAAGCCCCTAGAGGGCTATGGTGAAAAAGGAAATATCCTCAGATGAAATCTGGAAAGAAGCTTTCTGAGAAACTGCTTAGTGTTCTGTTAATTCATCTCACAGAGTTACATCTGTATTTCGTGGATCTCTTTGCTAGTCTTATTTCTGTGGAATCTGAGAACAGATATTTCGGATCCCTTTGAAGACTATAGGTCCAAAGGAAATATCCTCCGATAACAAAGAGAAAGAAGCTTTCTGAGAAACTTCTTTGTGTTCTGTGTAATCATCTCACAGAGTTACAGCTTCCCCCTCAACAAGCCTTTCGCTAAGACAGTTCTTGTGGAATTGGCAAAGTGATATTTGGAAGCCCATAGAGGGCTATGGTGAAAAAGGAAATATCCTCAGATGAAATCTGGAAAGAAGCTTTCTGAGAAACTGCTTAATGTTCTGTTAATTCATCTCACAGAGTTACATCTGTATTCCGTGGATCTCTTCGCTAGCCTTATTTCTGTGGAATCTGAGAACAGATATTTCGGATCCCTTTGAAGACTATAGGGCCAAAGGAAATATCCTCCGATAACAAAGAGAAAGAAGCTTTCTGAGAAACTTCTTTGTGTTCTGTGAAATCATCTCACAGAGTTACAGCTTTTCCTAGAAGAAGCCTTTCGCTAAGAGAGTTCTTGTAGAATTGGCAAAGTGATATTTGGAAGCCCATAGAGGGCTATGGTGAAAAAGGAAATATCCTGAGATGAAATCTTGAAAAAGCTTTCTGAGAAACTGATTAGTGTTCTGTTAATTCATCTCACAGAGTTACATCTGTATTTCGTGGATCTCTTTGCTTACCTTATTTCTGTCGAAACTGAGAACTGATATTTCGGATCCCTTTGAAAACTATAGGGCCAAATTAAATATCCTCCGATAACAAAGAGAAAGAAGCTTTCTGAGAAACCTCTTTGTGTTCTGTGAAATCATCTCACAGAGTTACAGCTTTCCCCTCAAGAAGCCTTTCGCTAACACAGTTCTTGTGCAATTGGCAAAGTGATTTTTGGTAGCCCATAGAAGCTATGGAGAAAAAGGAAATATCCTCAGATGAAATCTGGAAAGAAGCTTTCTGAGAAACTGCTTAGTGTTCTGTTAATTCATCTCACAGAGTTACATCTGTATTTCGTGGATCTCTTTGCTAGCCTTATTTCTGCGGAATCTGAGAACAGATATTTCGGATTCCTTTGAAGAGTATAGGGCCAAAGGAAACATCTGCCGATAACAAAGAGAAAGAAGCTTTCTGAGAAACTTCTTTGTGTTCACTGCAATCATCTCACAGAGTTACAGCTTTCCCCTCAAGAAGGCTTTCGCTAAGACAGTTCTTGTGGAATTGGCAAAGTGATATTTGGAAGCCCATAGAGGGCTATGGTGAAAAAGGAAATATCCTCAGATGAAATCTGGAAAGAAGCTTTCTGAGAAACTGTTTAGTGTTCTGTTTATTCATCTCACAGAATTACATCTGTATTTCGAGGATCTCTTTGCTAGCCTTATTTCTGTGGAGTCTGAGAACAGATATTTCGGATCCCTTTGAAGACTATAGGGCCAAAGGAAATATCCTCCGATAACAAAGAGAAAGAAGCTTTCTGAGAAACTTCTTTGTGTTCTGTGAAATAATCTCACAGAGTTACAGCTTTCCCTAGAAGAAGCCTTTCACTAAGACAGTTCTTGTGGAATTGGCAAAGTGATATTTGGTAGCGCATAGTGGGCTATGATGAAAAAGGAAATATTCTCAGATGAAATCTGGAAAGAAGCTTTCTGAGAAACTGCTTAGTGTTCTCTTAATTCATCTCACAGAGTTACATCTGTATTTCGTAGACCTCTTTGCTAACCTTATTTCTGTGGAATCTGAGAAAAGATTTCGGATCCCTTTGAAGACTATAGGGCCAAAGGAAATATCCTCCGATAACAAAGAGAAAGAAGCTTTCTTAGAAACTTCTATGTGTTCTGTGAAATCATGTCACAGCGTTGCAGCTTTCCCCTCAACACGCCTTTCGCTAAGACAGTTCTTGTGGTATTGGCAAAGTGATATTTGGAAGCCCTTAGAGGGCTATGGTGAAAAAGGAAATATCCTCAGATGAAATCTGGAAAGAAGCTTTCTGAGAAACTGCTTTGGGTTTTGTTAATTCATCTCACAGAGTTACACCTGTATTTCGGGGATCTCTTTGCTAGCCTTATTTCTGTGGAATCTGAGAACAGATATTTCGGATCCCTTTGAAGACTATAGGGCCAAAGGAAATATCCTCCGATAAGAAAGAGAAAGACGCTTTCTGAGAAACTTCTTTGTGTTCTGTGAAATCATCTCACAGAATTACAGCTTTCCCCTCAAGAAGCCTTTCGATAAGGCAGTTGCTCTGGAATTGGCAAAGTGATATTTTGAAGCCCGTAGAGAGCTATGGTGAAAAAGGAAATATCCTCAGATGAAATCTGGAAAGAAGCTTTCTGAGTAACTGTTTAGGTTTCCGTTTGTTCATCTCACAGAGTTACATCTGTATTTCGTGGATCTCGTTACTAGCCTTATTTCTGTGGAATCTGAGAACAGATATTTCGGATCCCTTTGAAGACTATAGGGCCAAAGTAAATATCCTCTGAGAACAAAGAGAAAGAAGCTTTCTGAGAAACTTCTTTCTGTTCTGTGAAATCATCTCACAGAGTTACAGCTTTCCCCTCAAGAAGCCTTTCGCCAAGACAGTTCTTGCAGGTTTGGAAAAGTGATATTTGGAAGCCCATATAGGGCTATGGTGAAAAAGGAAATATCCTCCGATGAAATCTGGAAAGAAGCTTTCTGAGAAACTGCTTAGTGTTCTGTTAATTCATCTCACAGAATTACATCTGTATTTCGAGGATCTCTTTGCTGGCCTTATTTCTGTGGAATCTGAGAACAGATATTTCGGATCCCTTTGAAGACAATAGGGCCAAAGGCAATATCCTCCGATAACAAAGAGAAAGAAGCTTTCTGAGAAACTACTTTGTGTTCTGTGAAATCATCTCACAGAGTTACAGCTTCCCTAGAAGAATCCTTTCACTAAGACAGTTCTTGTGGAATTGGAAAAGTGATATTTGGTAGCCAATAGAGGGCTATGGTGAAAAAGGAAATATCCTCAGATGAAATCTGGAAAGAAGCTTTCTGAGAAACTGCTTAGTGTTCTGTTAATTCATCTCACAGAGTTACATCTGTATTTTGTGGATCTCTTTGCTAGCCTTATTTCTGTGGAATCTGAGAACAGATATTTCGGATCCCTTTGAAGACTATAGGGCCAAAGGAAATATCCTCCGATAACAAAGAGAAAGAAGCTTTCTGAGAAACTTCTTTGTGTTCTGTGAAATCATCTCAAAGAGTTACAGTTTCACCTCAAGAAGCCTTTTGCTAAGACAGCTTGCGGAATTGGCAGAGTGATATTTGGAAGCCCATAGAGGGCTATGGTGAAAAAGGAAATATCCTCAGATGAAATCTGGAAAGAAGTTTTCTGAAGAACTGCTTAGTGTTCTATTAATTCATCTCACAGAGTTACATCTGTATTTCGTGGATCTCTTTGCTAGCCTTATTTCTGTGGAGTCTGAGAACAGATATTTCGGATCCCTTTGTAGACTATAGGGCCAAAGGAAATATCCTGCGATAACAAAGAGAAAGAAGCTTTCTGAGAAACTTCTTTGTGTTCTGTGAAATCATCTCACAGAGTTACAGCTTTCCCCTCAAGAAGCCTTTCGCTAGGTCAGTTCTTGTGGAATTGGAAAAGTGATATTTTGAAGCCCATAGAGGGCTATGGTGAAAAAGGAAATACCCTCAGATGAAATCTGGAAAGAAGCTTTCAGAGAAACTTCTTAGTGTTCTGTTAATTCATCTCACAGAGTTACATCTGTATTTCGTGGATCTCTTTGCTAGCCTTATTTCTGTGGAATCTGAGAACAGATATTTCAGATCCCTTTGAAGACTATAGGGCCAAGGAAATATTCGGATAACAAAGAGAAAGAAGCTTTCTGAGAAACTTCTTTGAGTTCTGTGAAATCATCTCACAGAGTTACAGCATTCCCCTCAAGAAGCCTTTCGCTAATACAGTTCTTGTGGAATTGGAAAAGTGATATTGGGAAGCCCCTAGAGGGCTATGGTGCAAAAGGAAATATCCTCAGATGAAAACTGGAAAGAAGCTTTTTGAGAAACTGCTTAGTGTTCTGTTAATTCATCTCACAGAGTTACATCTGTATTTCTTGGATCTCTTTGCTAGCCTTATTTCTGTGGAATCTGAGAACAGATATTTCGGATCCCTTTGAAGACTATAGGGCCAAACGAAATATCCTCCGATAACAAAGAGAAAGAAGCTTTCTGAGAAACTTCTTTGTGTTCTGTGAAATCATCTCACAGAGTTACAGTTTCCCCCTCAACAAGCCTTTCGCTAAGACAGTTCTTGTGGAATTGGCAAAGTGATATTTGGAAGCCCCTAGAGCGCTATGGTGAAAAAGGAAATATCCTCAGATGAAATCTGGAAAGAAGCTTTCTGAGAAACTGCTTAGTGTTCTGTGAATTCATCTCACAGAGTTACATCTGTATTTCGTGGATCTCTTTGCTAACCTTATTTCTGTGGAATCTGAGAACAGATATTTCGGATCCCTTTGAAGACTACAGGGCCAAAGGAAATATCCTCCGATAACAAAGAGAAAGAAGCTTTCTGAGAAACTACTTTGTGTTCTGTGAAATCGTCTCACAGAGTTACAGCTTTCCCCTCAAGAAGCCTTTCGCTAAGACAGTTCTTGTGGAATTGGAAAGTGATATTGGGAAGCCCATCGAGGGCTATGGTGAAAAAGGAAATATCCTCCGATGAAATCTGGAAAGAAGCTTTCTGAGAAACTGCTTAGGGTTTTGTTAAATCATCTCACAGAGTTACATCTGTATTTCGTGGATCTCTTTGCTAGCCTTATTTCTGTAGAATCTGAGAACAGATATTTCGGATCCCTTTGAAGACTATAGGGCCAAAGGAAATATCTTCCGATAACAAAGAGAAAGACGCTTTCTGAGAAACTTCTTTGTGTTCTGTGAAATCACCTCACAGAGTTACAGCTCTCCCCTCAAGAAGCCTTTTGCTAAGACAGCTTGTGGAATTGGCAGAGTGATATTTGGAAGCCCATAGATGGATATGGTGAAAAAGGAAATATCCTCAGATGAAAACTGGAAAGAAGCTTTCTGAAGAACTGCTTAGTGTTCTATTAATTCATCTCACAGAGTTACATCTGTATTTCGTGGATCTCTTTGCTAGCCTTATTTCTGTGGAGTCTGAGAACAGATATTTCGGATCCCTTTGAAGACTATAGGGCCAAAGGAAATATCATCCGATAAAAAAGAGAAAGAAGCTTTCTGAGAAACTTCTTTGTGTTCTGTGAAATCATCTCACAGAGTTACAGCCTTCCCCTCAAGAAGCCTTTCACTAAGACAGTTCTTGTGGAATTGGCAATGTGATATATGGAAGCCCCTAGAGGGCTATGGTGAAAAAGGAAATATCCTCAGATGAAATCTGGAAAGAAGCTTTCTGAGAAACTGCTTAGTGTTCTGTTTATTCATCTCACAGAATTACATCTGTATTTCGAGGATCTCTTTGCTAGCCTTATTTCTGTGGAGTCTGAGAACAGATATTTCGGATCCCTTTGAAGACTATAGGGCCAAAGGAAATATCCTCCGATAACAAAGAGAAAGAAGCTTTCTGAGAAACTTCTTTGTGTTCTGTGAAATAATCTCACAGAGTTACAGCTTTCCCTAGAAGAAGCCTTTCACTAAGACAGTTCTTGTGGAATTGGCAAAGTGATATTTGGTAGCCCATAGTGGGCTATGATGAAAAAGGAAATATTCTCATATGAAATCTGGAAAGAAGCTTTCTGAGAAACTGCTTAGTGTTCTCTTAATTCATCTCACAGAGTTACATCTGTATTTCGTGGATCTCTTTGCTAACCTTATTTCTGTGGAATCTGAAAAAAGATTTCGGATCCCTTTGAAGACTATAGGGCCAAAGGAAATATCCTCCGATAACAAAGAGAAAGAAGCTTTCTGAGACACTTCTATGTGTTCTGTGAAATCATCTGACAGAGCTGCAGCTTTCGCCTCAACACGCCTTTCGCTAAGACAGTTCTTGTGGAATTGGCAAAGTGATATTTGGAAGCCCTTAGAGGGCTATGGTGAAAAAGGAAATATCCTCAGATGAAATCTGGAAAGAAGCTTTCTGAGAAACTGCTTTGGGTTTTGTTAATTCATCTCACAGATTTACATCTGTATTTCGTGGATCTCTTTGCTAGCCTTATTTCTGTGGAATCTGAGAACAGATATTTCGGATTCCTTTGAAGACTATAGGGCCAAAGGAAATATCATCCGATAACAAAGAGAAAGACGCTTTCTGAGAAACTTCTTTGTGTTCTGTGAAATCATCTCACAGAGGTACAGCTTTCCCCTCAAGAAGCCTTTCGATAAGGCATTTCCTGTGGAATTGGCAAAGTGATATTTTGAAGCCCGTAGAGAGCTATGGTGAAAAAGGAAATATCCTCAGATGAAATCTGGAAAGAAGCTTTCTGAGTAACTGTTTAGGTTTCCGTTAATTCATCTCACAGAGTTACATCTGTATTTCGTGGATCTCGTTGCTAGCCTTATTTCTGTGGAATCTGAGAACAGATATTTCGGATCCCTTTGAAGACTATAGGGCCAAAGTAAATATCCTCTGAGAACAAAGAGAAAGAAGCTTTCTGAGAAACTTCTTTGTGTTCTGTGAAATCATCTCACAGAGTTACAGCTTTCCCCTCAAGAAGTCTTTCGCTAAGACAGTTCTTGCTGGTTTGGAAAAGTGATATTTGGTAGCCCGTAGAGGGCTATGGTGAAAAAGGAAATATCCTCCGATGAAATCTGGAAAGAAGCTTTCTGAGACACTGCTTAGTGTTCTGTTAATTCATCTCACAGAGTTACATCTGTACTTCGTGGATCTCTTTGCTAGCCTTATTTCTGTGGAATCTGAGAACAGATATTTCGGATCCCTTTGAAGACGATAGGGCCAAGGGAAATATCCTCCGATAACAAAGAGAAAGAAGCTTTCTGAGAAACTTCTTTGTGTTCTGTGAAATCATCTCACAGAGTTACAGCTTCCCCCTCACAAGCCTTTCGCTAAGACAGTTCTTGTGGAATTGGCAAAGTGATATTTGGAAGCCCTTAGAGGGCTATGGTGAAAAAGGAAATATCCTCAGATGAAATCTGGAAAGAAGCTTTCTGAGAAACTGCTTAGTGTTCTGTTAATTCATCTCACAGAGTTACATCTGTATTTCGTGGATCTCTTTGCTAGCCTTATTTCTGTGGAATCTGAGAACAGATATTTCGCATCCCTTTGAAGACTATAGGGCCAAAGGAAATATCCTCCGATGACAAAGAGAAAGAAGCTTTCTGAGAAACTACTTTGTGTTCTGTGAAATCATCTCACAGAGTTACAGCTTTTCCTAGAAAAAGCCTTTCGCTAAGACAGTTCTTGTAGAATTGGCAAAGTGATATTTGGAAGCCCATAGAGGGCTATGGTGAAAAAGGAAATATCCTCAGATGAAATCTGGAAAAAGGTTTCTGAGAAACTGCTTAGTGTTCTGTTAATTCATCTCACAGAGTTACATCTGTATTTCGTGAATCTCTTTGCTAGCCTTATTTCTGGGGAATCTGAGAACAGATATTTCGGATCCCTTTGAAGACTATAGGGCCAAATTAAATATCCTCCGATAACAAAGAGAAAGAAGCTTTCTGAGAAACTTCTTTGTGTTCTGTGAAATCATCTCACAGAGTTACAGCTTTCCCCACAAGAAGCCTTTCGCTAACACAGTTCTTGTGCAATTGGCAAAGTGATATTTGGAAGCCCATAGAGGGCTATGGTGAAAAAGGAAATATCCTCAGATGAAATCTGGAAAGAAGTTTTCTGAGAAACTGCTTAGTGTTCTGTTAATTCACCTCACAGAGGTACATCTGTATTTCGTGGATCTCTTTGCTAGCCTTATTTCTGTTGAATCTGAGAACAGATATTTCGGATCCCTTTGAAGACTATAGGGCCAAAGAAAATATCTTCCGATAACAAAGAGAAAGAAGCTTTCTGAGAAACTTCTTTGTGTTCTGTGAAATCATCTCACAGAGTTACAGCTTTCCCCTCAAGAAGCCTTTCGCTAAGACAGTTCTTGTGGAATTGGCACAGTGATATTTGGAAGCCCATAGAGGGCTATGGTGAAAAAGGAAATATCCTCAGATGAAATCTGGAAAGAAGCTTTCTGAGAAACTGCTTAGTGTTCTGTTAATTCATCTCACAGAGTTACATCTGTATTTCGAGGATCTCTTTGCTAGCCTTATTTCTGTGGAATCTGAGAAAAGATATTTCGGATCCCTTTGAAGACTACAGGGACAAAGGAAATATCCTCCGATAACAAAGAGAAAGAAGCTTTCTGAGAAACTTCTTTGTGTTCTGTGAAATCACCTCACAGAGTTACAGCTCTCCCCTCAAGAAGCCTTTTGCTAAGACAGTTCTTGTGGAATTGGCAGAGTGATATTTGGAAGCCCATAGAGGGCTATGGTGAAAAAGGAAATATGCTCAGATGAAATCTGGAAAGAAGCTTTCTGAAGAACTGCTTAGTGTTCTATTATTTCATCTCACAGAGTTACATCTGTATTTCGTGGATCTCTTTGCTAGCCTTATTTCTGTGGAGTCTGAGAAGAGATATTTCGGATCCCTTTGAAGACTATAGGGCCAAAGGAAATATCCTCCGATAACAAAGAGAAAGAAGCTTTCTGAGAAACTTCTTTGTGTTCTGTGAAATCATCTCACAGAATTACAGCTTTCCCCTCAAGAAGCCTTTCGCTAAGACAGTTCTTGTGGATTTGGCAAAGTGATATATGGAAGCCCCTAGAGGGCTACGGTGAAAAAGGAAATATCCTCAGATGAAACCTGGAAAAAGCTTTCTGAGAAACTACTTAGTGTTCTGTTAATTCATCTCACAGAGTTACATCTGTATTTCGAGGATCTCTTTGCTAGCCTTATTTCTGTGGAGTCTGAGAACAGATATTTCGGATCCCTTTGAAGACTATAGGGCCAAAGGAAATATAATCCGATAACAAAGAGAAAGAAGCTTTCTGGGAAACTTCTTTGTGTTCTGTGAAATAATCTCACAGAGTTACAGCTTTCCCTAGCAGAAGCCTTTCACTAAGACAGTTCTTGTGGAATTGGCAAAGTGATATTTGGTAGCCCATAGTGGGCTATGATGAAAAAGGAAATATCCTCAGATGAAATCTGGGAAGAAGCTTTCTGAGAAACTGCTTAGTGTTCTGTTAATTCATCTCACAGAGTTACATCTGTATTTCGTGGATCTCTTTGCTAACCTTATTTCTGTGGAATCTGAGAACAGATTTCGGATCCCTTTGAAGACTATAGGGCCAAAGGAAATATCCTCCGATAACAAAGAGAAAGAAGCTTTCTGAGAAACTTCTATGTGTTCTGTGAAATCATCTCACAGAGTTGCAGCTTTCCCCTCAACACGCCTTTCGCTAAGACAGTTCTTGTGGAATTGGCAAAGTGATATTTGGAAGCCCTTAGAGGGCTATGGTGAAAAAGGAAATATCCTCAGATGAAATCTGGAAAGAAGCTTTCTGAGAAACTGCTTTGGGTTTTGTTAATTCATCTCACAGAGTTACATCTGTATTTCGTGGATCTCTTCGCTAACCTTATTTCTGTGGAATCTGAGAAGTGATTTCGTATCCCTTTGAAGACTATAGGGCCAAAGGAAATATCCTCCGATAACAAAGAGAAAGAAGCTTTCTGACAACCTTCTATGTGTTCTGTGAAATCATCTCACAGAGTTGCAGCTTTCCCCTCAACAAGCCTTTCGCTAAGACAGTTCTTGTAGAATTGGCAAAGTGATATTTGGAAGCCCATACTGGGCTATTCTGAAAAAGAAAATATCCTCAGATGAAATCTGGAAAGAAGCTTTCTGAGAAACTGCTTAGTGTTCTCTTAATTCATCTCACAGAGTTACATCTGTATTTCGTGGATTTCTTTGCTAGCCTTATTTCTGTTGAATCTGAGAACAGATATTTCGGATCCCTTTGAAGACTACAGGGCCAAAGGAAATATCCTCCGAAAACAAAGAGAAAGAAGCTTTCTGAGAAACTTCTTTGTGTTCTGTGAAATCATCTCACAGAGTTACAGCTTTCCCTAGAAGAAGACTTTCGCTAAGTCAGTTCTTGTGGAATGGGCAAAGTGATATTTGGTAGCCCATGGAGGGCTATGGTGAAAAAGGAAATATCCTCAGATGAAATCTGGAAAGAAGGTTTCTGAGAAACTGCTTAGTGTTCTGTTAATTCATCTCACAGAGTTACATCTGTATTTCGTGGATCTCTTTGCTAGCCTTATTTCTGTGGAATCTGAGAACAGATATTTCGGATCCCTTTGAAGACTATAGGGCCAAAGGAAATATCCTCCGATAACAAAGAGAAAGAAGCTTTCTGAGAAACTTCTTTGTGTTCTGTGAAATCATCTCACAGAGTTACAGCTTTCCCTAGAAGAAGACTTTCGCTAAGTCAGTTCTTGTGGAATGGGCAAAGTGATATTTGGTAGCCCATGGAGGGCTATGGTGAAAAAGGAAATATCCTCAGATGAAATCTGGAAAGAAGGTTTCTGAGAAACTGCTTAGTGTTCTGTTAATTCATCTCACAGAGTTACATCTGTATTTCGTGGATCTCTTTGCTAGCCTTATTTCTGTGGAATCTGAGAACAGATATTTCAGATCCCTTTGAAGACTATAGGGCCAAAGGAAATATCCTCCGATAGCAAAGAGAAAGAAGCTTTCTGAGAAACTTCTTTGTGTTCTGTGAAATCATCTCACAGAGTTACAGCTTTCCCCTCAAGAAGCCTTTCGCTAAGACAGTTCTTGTGGAATTGGCAAAGTGATATTTGGAAGCCCATAGAGTGCTATGGTGAAAAAGGAAATATCCTCAGATGAAATCTGGAAAGAAGCTTTCTGAGAAACTGCTTAGAGTTATGTTAATTCATCTCACAGAGTTACATCTGTATTTCGTGGATCTGTTTGCTAGAATTATTTATGTTGAATCTGAGAAGAGATATTTCGGATCCCTTTGAAGACTATAGGGCCAAAGGAAATATCCTCCGACAACAAAGAGAAAGAAGCTTTCTGAGAATCTTCTTTGTGTTCTCTGAAATCATCTCACAGAGTTACAGCTTTCCCCTCAAGAAGCCTTTCGCTACGACCGTTCTTGTGGAATTGGCAAAGTGATATATGGAAGCCCCAAGAGGGCCTTGGTGAAAAAGGAAATATCCTCAGATGAAATCTGGAAAGAAGCTTTCTGAGAAACTGCTTAGTGTTCTGTTAATTCACCTCACAGAGTTACACCTGTATCTCGTGGATCTCTTTGCTAGCCTTATTTCTGTGGAATCTGAGAACAGATATTTCGGATCCCTTAGAAGACTACAGGGCCAAAGGAAATATCCTCCGATAACAAGGAGAAAGAAGCTTTCTGAGAAACTTCTTTGTGTTCTGTGAAATCATCTCACAGAGTTACAGCTTTCCCTAGAAGAAGCCTTTCGCTAAGACAGTTCTTGTGGAATGGGCAAAGTGATATTTGGTAGCCCATGGAGGGCTATGGTGAAAAAGGAAATATCCTCAGATGAAATCTGGAAAGAAGCATTCTGAGAAACGGCTTAGTGTTCTGTTAATTCATCTCACAGAGTTACATCTGCATTTCGTGGATCTCTTTGCTAGCCTTATTTCTGTGGAATCTGAGAACAGATTCTTCGGATCCCTTTGAAGACTATAGGGCCAAAAGAAATATCCTCCGATAGCAAAGAGAAAGAAGCTTTCTGAGAAACTTCTTTGTGTTCTGTGAAATCATCTCACAGAGTTACCGCTTTCCCGTCAGGAAGAATTTCGCTAAGACAGTTCTTCTGGAATTGGCAAAGTGATATTTGGAAGCCCATAGTGGGCTATTCTGAAAAAGGAAATATCCTCAGATGAAATCTGGAAAGAAGCTTTCTGAGAAACTCCTTAGTGTTCTGTTAATTCATCTCACAGAGTTACATCTGTATTTCGTGGATCTCTTTGCTAGCCTTATTTATGTTGAATCTGAGAAGAGATATTTCGGATCCCTTTGAAGACTACAGGGCCAAAGGAAATATCCTCCGATAAGAAAGAGAAAGAAGCTTTCTGAGAAACTTCTTTGTGTTCTGTGAAATCATCTCACAGAGTTACAGCTTTCCCCTCAAGAAGTCTTTCGCTAAGACAGTTCTTGTGGAATTGGCAAAGTGATATTTTTAAGCCCGTAGAGGGCTATGGTGAAAAAGGAAATATCCTCAGATGAAATCTGGAAAGAAGCTTTCTGAGAAACTGCTTAGTGTTCTGTTAATTCATCTCACAGAGTTATATCTGTATTTCGTGGATCTCTTTGCTAGCCTTAATTCTGTGGAATCAGCAGAGATATTTCGGATCCCTTTGAAGACTATAGGGCCAAAGGAAATATCCTCCGATAACAAAGAGAAAGAAGCTTTCTGAGAAACCACTTTGTGTTCTGTGAAATCATCTCACAGAGTTACAGCTTCCCCCTCAACAAGCCTCTCGCTAAGACAGTTCTTGTGGAATTGGCAAAGTGATATTTGGAAGCCCATAGAGGGCTATGGTGAAAAAGGAAATATCCTCAGATGAAATGTGGAAAGAAGCTTTCTGAGAAACTGTTTAGTGTTCTGTTAATTCATCTCACAGATTTACCTCTGTATTTCGTGGATCTCTTTGCTAGCCTTATTTCTGTGGAATCTGAGAACAGATATTTCGGATCCCTTTGAAGACAATAGGGCCAAAGGAAATATCCTCCGATAACAAAGAGAAAGAAGCTTTCTGAGAAACTTCTTTGTGTTCTGTGAAATCATCTCACAGAGTTACAGCTTTCCCCTGAAAAAGCCTTTCGATAAGGCAGTTCTTGTGGAATTGGCAAAGTGATATTGGGAAGTCCAAAGAGGGCTATGGTGAAAGAGGAAATATCCTCAGATGAAATCTGGAAAGAAGCTTTCTGAGAAACTGCTTAGTGTTCTGTTAATTCATCTCACAGAGTTACATCTGTATTTCGTGGATCTCTTTGCTAGCCTTATTTCTGCGGAATCTGAGAACAGATATTTCGGATTCCTTTGAAGAGTATAGGGCCAAAGGAAACATCTGCCGATAACAAAGAGAAAGAAGCTTTCTGAGAAACTTCTTTGTGTTCACTGCAATCATCTCACAGAGTTACAGCTTTCCCCTCAAGAAGGCTTTCGCTAAGACAGTTCTTGTGGAATTGGCAAAGTGATATTTGGAAGCCCATAGAGGGCTATGGTGAAAAAGGAAATATCCTCAGATGAAATCTGGAAAGAAGCTTTCTGAGAAACTGTTTAGTGTTCTGTTTATTCATCTCACAGAATTACATCTGTATTTCGAGGATCTCTTTGCTAGCCATATTTCTGTGGAGTCTGAGAACAGATATTTCGGATCCCTTTGAAGACTATAGGGCCAAAGGAAATATCCTCCGATAACAAAGAGAAAGAAGCTTTCTGAGAAACTTCTTTGTGTTCTGTGAAATAATCTCACAGAGTTACAGCTTTCCCTAGAAGAAGCCTTTCACTAAGACAGTTCTTGTGGAATTGGCAAAGTGATATTTGGTAGCGCATAGTGGGCTATGATGAAAAAGGAAATATTCTCAGATGAAATCTGGAAAGAAGCTTTCTGAGAAACTGCTTAGTGTTCTCTTAATTCATCTCACAGAGTTACATCTGTATTTCGTAGACCTCTTTGCTAACCTTATTTCTGTGGAATCTGAGAAAAGATTTCGGATCCCTTTGAAGACTATAGGGCCAAAGGAAATATCCTCCGATAACAAAGAGAAAGAAGCTTTCTTAGAAACTTCTATGTGTTCTGTGAAATCATGTCACAGCGTTGCAGCTTTCCCCTCAACACGCCTTTCGCTAAGAGAGTTCTTGTGGAATTGGCAAAGTGATATTTGGAAGCCCTTAGAGGGCTATGGTGAAAAAGGAAATATCCTCAGATGAAATCTGGAAAGAAGCTTTCTGAGAAACTGCTTTGGGTTTTGTTAATTCATCTCACAGAGTTACACCTGTATTTCGGGGATCTCTTTGCTAGCCTTATTTCTGTGGAATCTGAGAACAGATATTTCGGATCCCTTTGAAGACTATAGGGCCAAAGGAAATATCCTCCGATAAGAAAGAGAAAGACGCTTTCTGAGAAACTTCTTTGTGTTCTGTGAAATCATCTCACAGAATTACAGCTTTCCCCTCAAGAAGCCTTTCGATAAGGCAGTTGCTCTGGAATTGGCAAAGTGATATTTTGAAGCCCGTAGAGAGCTATGGTGAAAAAGGAAATATCCTCAGATGAAATCTGGAAAGAAGCTTTCTGAGTAACTGTTTAGGTTTCCGTTTGTTCATCTCACAGAGTTACATCTGTATTTCGTGGATCTCGTTACTAGCCTTATTTCTGTGGAATCTGAGAACAGATATTTCGGATCCCTTTGAAGACTATAGGGCCAAAGTAAATATCCTCTGAGAACAAAGAGAAAGAAGCTTTCTGAGAAACTTCTTTCTGTTCTGTGAAATCATCTCACAGAGTTACAGCTTTCCCCTCAAGAAGCCTTTCGCCAAGACAGTTCTTGCAGGTTTGGAAAAGTGATATTTGGAAGCCCATATAGGGCTATGGTGAAAAAGGAAATATCCTCCGATGAAATCTGGAAAGAAGCTTTCTGAGAAACTGCTTAGTGTTCTGTTAATTCATCTCACAGAATTACATCTGTATTTCGAGGATCTCTTTGCTGGCCTTATTTCTGTGGAATCTGAGAACAGATATTTCGGATCCCTTTGAAGACAATAGGGCCAAAGGCAATATCCTCCGATAACAAAGAGAAAGAAGCTTTCTGAGAAACTACTTTGTGTTCTGTGAAATCATCTCACAGAGTTACAGCTTTCCCTAGAAGAATCCTTTCACTAAGACAGTTCTTGTGGAATTGGAAAAGTGATATTTGGTAGCCAATAGAGGGCTATGGTGAAAAAGGAAATATCCTCAGATGAAATCTGGAAAGAAGCTTTCTGAGAAACTGCTTAGTGTTCTGTTAATTCATCTCACAGAGTTACATCTGTATTTTGTGGATCTCTTTGCTAGCCTTATTTCTGTGGAATCTGAGAACAGATATTTCGGATCCCTTTGAAGACTATAGGGCCAAAGGAAATATCCTCCGATAACAAAGAGAAAGAAGCTTTCTGAGAAACTTCTTTGTGTTCTGTGAAATCATCTCAAAGAGTTACAGTTTCACCTCAAGAAGCCTTTTGCTAAGACAGCTTGTGGAATTGGCAGAGTGATATTTGGAAGCCCATAGAGGGCTATGGTGAAAAAGGAAATATCCTCAGATGAAATCTGGAAAGAAGTTTTCTGAAGAACTGCTTAGTGTTCTATTAATTCATCTCACAGAGTTACATCTGTATTTCGTGGATCTCTTTGCTAGCCTTATTTCTGTGGAGTCTGAGAACAGATATTTCGGATCCCTTTGTAGACTATAGGGCCAAAGGAAATATCCTGCGATAACAAAGAGAAAGAAGCTTTCTGAGAAACTTCTTTGTGTTCTGTGAAATCATCTCACAGAGTTACAGCTTTCCCCTCAAGAAGCCTTTCGCTAGGTCAGTTCTTGTGGAATTGGAAAAGTGATATTTTGAAGCCCATAGAGGGCTATGGTGAAAAAGGAAATACCCTCAGATGAAATCTGGAAAGAAGCTTTCTGAGAAACTTCTTAGTGTTCTGTTAATTCATCTCACAGAGTTACATCTGTATTTCGTGGATCTCTTTGCTAGCCTTATTTCTGTGGAATCTGAGAACAGATATTTCAGATCCCTTTGAAGACTATAGGGCCAAGGAAATATTCGGATAACAAAGAGAAAGAAGCTTTCTGAGAAACTTCTTTGAGTTCTGTGAAATCATCTCACAGACTTACAGCATTCCCCTCAACAAGCCTTTCGCTAAGACAGTTCTTGTGGAATTGGAAAAGTGATATTGGGAAGCCCCTAGAGGGCTATGGTGCAAAAGGAAATATCCTCAGATGAAAACTGGAAAGAAGCTTTTTGAGAAACTGCTTAGTGTTCTGTTAATTCATCTCACAGAGTTACATCTGTATTTCTTGGATCTCTTTGCTAGCCTTATTTCTGTGGAATCTGAGAACAGATATTTCGGATCCCTTTGAAGACTATAGGGCCAAACGAAATATCCTCCGATAACAAAGAGAAAGAAGCTTTCTGAGAAACTTCTTTGTGTTCTGTGAAATCACCTCACAGAGTTACAGTTTCCCCCTCAACAAGCCTTTCGCTAAGACAGTTCTTGTGGAATTGGCAAAGTGATATTTGGAAGCCCCTAGAGCGCTAGGGTGAAAAAGGAAATATCCTCAGATGAAATCTGGAAGGAAGCTTTCTGAGAAACTGCTTAGTGTTCTGTGAATTCATCTCACAGAGTTACATCTGTATTTCGTGGATCTCTTTGCTAACCTTATTTCTGTGGAATCTGAGAACAGATATTTCGGATCCCTTTGAAGACTACAGGGCCAAAGGAAATATCCTCCGATAACAAAGAGAAAGAAGCTTTCTGAGAAACTACTTTGTGTTCTGTGAAATCGTCTCACAGAGTTACAGCTTTCCCCTCAAGAAGCCTTTCGCTAAGACAGTTCTTGTGGAATTGGAAAGTGATATTGGGAAGCCCATCGAGGGCTATGGTGAAAAAGGAAATATCCTCCGATGAAATCTGGAAAGAAGCTTTCTGAGAAACTGCTTAGGGTTTTGTTAAATCATCTCACAGAGTTACATCTGTATTTCGTGGATCTCTTTGCTAGCCTTATTTCTGTGGAATCTGAGAACAGATATTTCGGATCCCTTTGAAGACTATAGGGCCAAAGGAAATATCCTCCGATAACAAAGAGAAAGACGCTTTCTGAGAAACTTCTTTGTGTTCTGTGAAATCACCTCACAGAGTTACAGCTCTCCCCTCAAGAAGCCTTTTGCTAAGACAGCTTGTGGAATTGGCAGAGTGATATTTGGAAGCCCATAGATGGATATGGTGAAAAAGGAAATATCCTCAGATGAAAACTGGAAAGAAGCTTTCTGAAGAACTGCTTAGTGTTCTATTAATTCATCTCACAGAGTTACATCTGTATTTCGTGGATCTCTTTGCTAGCCTTATTTCTGTGGAGTCTGAGAACAGATATTTCGGATCCCTTTGAAGACTATAGGGCCAAAGGAAATATCATCCGATAAAAAAGAGAAAGAAGCTTTCTGAGAAACTTCTTTGTGTTCTGTGAAATCATCTCACAGAGTTACAGCCTTCCCCTCAAGAAGCCTTTCGCTAAGACAGTTCTTGTGGAATTGGCAATGTGATATATGGAAGCCCCTAGAGGGCTATGGTGAAAAAGGAAATATCCTCAGATGAAATCTGGAAAGAAGTTTTCTGAGAAACTGCTTAGTGTTCTGTTAATTCATCTCACAGAGTTACATCTGTACTTCGTGAATCTCTTTGCTAGCCTTATTTCTGTGGAATCTGAGAACAGATATTTCGGATCCCTTTGTAGACTATAGGGCCAAAGGAAATATCCTCCGATAACAAAGAGAAAGAAGCTTTCTGAGAAACTTCTTTGTGTTCTGTGAAATCATCTCACAGAGTTACAGCTTTCCCCTCAAGAAGCGTTTCGCTAAGACAGTTCTTGTGGAATTGGAAAAGTGATATTTGGTAGCCCATAGTGGGCTATGATGAAAAAGGAAATATCCTCAGATGAAATCTGGAAAGAAGCTTTCTGAGAAACTGCTTAGTGTTCTGTTAATTCATCTCACAGAGTTACATCTGTATTTCGTGGATCTCTTTGCTAGCCTTATTTCTGGGGAATCTGAGAACAGATATTTCGGATCCCTTTAAAGTCTATAGGGCAAAAGGAAATATCCTCCGATAACAAAGAGAAAGAAGCTTTCTGAGAAACTTCTTTGTGTTCTGTGAAATCATCTCACAGAGTTACAGCTTCCCCCTCAACAAGCCTTTCGCTAAGACAGTTCTTGTGGAATTGGCAAAGTGATATATGGAAGCCCCAAGAGGGCTACGGTGAAAAAGGAAATATCCTCAGATGAAATCTGGAAAGAAGTTTTCTGAGAAACGGCTAAGTGTTCTGTTAATTCATCTCACAGAGTTACATCTGTACTTCGTGGATCTCTTTGCTAGCCTTATTTCTGTGGAATCTGAGAACAGATATTTCGGATCCCTTTGAAGACTATAGGGCCAAAGGAAATATCCTCCGATAACAAAGAGAAAGAAGGTTTTGAGAAACTTCTTTGTGTTCTGTGAAATCATCTCACAGAGTTACAGCTTTCCCTAGAAGAAGCCTTTCGCTAAGACAGTTCTTGTGGAATTGGCAAAGTGATATATGGAAGCCCCTAGAGGGCTATGGTGAAAAAGGAAATATCCTCAGATGAAATATGGAAAGAAGCTTTCTGAGAAACTGCTTAGTGTTCTGTTAATTCATCTCACCGAGTTACATCTGTATTTCGTGGATCTCTTTGCTAGCCTTATTTCTGTTGAATCTCAGAACAGATATTTCGGATCCCTTTGAAGACTACAGGTCTAAAGGAAATATCCTCCGATAACAAAGAGAAAGAAGCTTTCTGAGAAACTTCTTTGTGTTCTGTGAAATCATCTCACAGAGTTCCAGCTTTCCCTAGAAGAAGCCTTTCGCTAAGACAGTTCTTGTGGAATGGGCAAAGTGATATTTGGTAGCCCATGGAGGGCTATGGTGAAACAGGAAATATCAACAGATGAAATCTGGAAAGAAGCTTTCTGAGAAACTGCTTAGTGTTCTGTTATTTCATCTCACAGAGTTACATCTGCATTTCGTGGATCTCTTTGCTAGCCTTATTTCTGTGGAATCTGAGAACAGATTTTTCGGATCCCTTTGAAGACTATAGGGCCATAAGAAATATCCTCCGATAGAAAGACAAAGAAGCTTTCTGAGAAACTTCTTTGTGTTCTGTGAAATCATCTCACAGAGTTACGGCTTTCCCGTCAAGAAGAATTTCGCTAAGACAGTTCTTGTGGAATTGGCAAAGTGATATTTGGAAGCCCATAGAGGGCTATTCTGAAAAAGGAAATATCCTCAGATGAAATCTGGAAAGAAGCTTTCTGAGAAACTGCTTAGTGTTCTGTTAATTCATCTCACAGAGTTACACCTGTATTTCGTGGATCTCTTTGCTAGCCTTATTTCTGTTGAATCTCAGAACAGAAATCTCGGATCCCTTTGAAGACTACAGGGCTAAAGGAAATATCCTCCGATAACAAAGAGAAAGAAGCTTTCTGAGAAACTTCTTTGTGTTCGGTGAAATAATCTCACAGAGTTACAGCTTTCCCTAGAAGAAGCCTTTCGCTAAGACAGTTCTTGTGGAATGGGCAAAGTGATATTTGGTAGCCCATGGAGGGCTATGGTGAAAAAGGAAATATCCTCAGATGAAGTCTGGAGAGAAGCTTTCTGAGAAACTGCTTAGTGTTCTGTTAATTCATCTCACAGAGTTACATCTGCATTTCCTGGATCTCTTTGCTAGCCTTATTTCTGTGGAATCTGAGAACAGATTTTTCGGATCCCTTTGAAGACTATAGGGCCAAAAGAAATATCCTCCGATAGCAAAGAGAAAGAAGCTTTCTGAGAAACTTCTTTGTGTTCTGTGAAATCATCTCACAGAGTTACCGCTTTCCCGTCAAGGAGAATTTCGCTAAGACACTTCTTGTGTAATTGGCAAAGTGATATTTGGAAGCCCATACTGGGCTATTCTGAAAAAGAAAATATCCTCAGATGAAATCTGGAAAGAAGCTTTCTGAGAAACTGCTTAGTGTTCTCTTAATTCATCTCACAGAGTTACATCTGTATTTCGTGGATTTCTTTGCTAGCCTTATTTCTGTTGAATCTGAGATCAGATATTTCGGATCCCTTTGAAGACTACAGGGCCAAAGGAAATATCCTCCGAAAACAAAGAGAAAGAAGCTTTCTGAGAAACTTCTTTGTGTTCTGTGAAATCATCTCACAGAGTTACAGCTTTCCCTAGAAGAAGACTTTCGCTAAGTCAGTTCTTGTGGAATGGGCAAAGTGATATTTGGTAGCCCATGGAGGGCTATGGTGAAAAAGGAAATATCCTCAGATGAAATCTGGAAAGAAGGTTTCTGAGAAACTGCTTAGTGTTCTGTTAATTCATCTCACAGAGTTACATCTGTATTTCGTGGATCTCTTTGCTAGCCTTATTTCTGTGGAATCTGAGAACAGATATTTCGGATCCCTTTGAAGACTATAGGGCCAAAGGAAATATCCTCCGATAACAAAGAGAAAGAAGCTTTCTGAGAAACTTCTTTGTGTTCTGTGAAATCATCTCACAGAGTTACAGCTTTCCCTAGAAGAAGACTTTCGCTAAGTCAGTTCTTGTGGAATGGGCAAAGTGATATTTGGTAGCCCATGGAGGGCTATGGTGAGAAAGGAAATATCCTCAGATGAAATCTGGAAAGAAGGTTTCTGAGAAACTGCTTAGTGTTCTGTTAATTCATCTCACAGACTTACATCTGTATTTCGTGGATCTCTTTGCTAGCCTTATTTCTGTGCAATCTGAGAACAGATATTTCAGATCCCTTTGAAGACTATAGGGCCAAAGGAAATATCCTCCGATAGCAAAGAGAAAGAAGCTTTCTGAGAAACTTCTTTGTGTTCTGTGAAATCATCTCACAGAGTTACAGCTTTCCCCTCAAGAAGCCTTTCGCTAAGACAGTTCTTGTGGAATTGGCAAAGTGATATTTGGAAGCCCATAGAGTGCTATGGTGAAAAAGGAAATATCCTCAGATGAAATCTGGAAAGAAGCTTTCTGAGAAACTGCTTAGAGTTATGTTAATTCATCTCACAGAGTTACATCTGTATTTCGTGGATCTGTTTGCTAGAATTATTTATGTTGAATCTGAGAAGAGATATTTCGGATCCCTTTGAAGACTATAGGGCCAAAGGAAATATCCTCCGACAACAAAGAGAAAGAAGCTTTCTGAGAATCTTCTTTGTGTTCTCTGAAATCATCTCACAGAGTTACAGCTTTCCCCTCAAGAAGCCTTTCGCTACGACCGTTCTTGTGGAATTGGCAAAGTGATATATGGAAGCCCCAAGAGGGCCTTGGTGAAAAAGGAAATATCCTCAGATGAAATCTGGAAAGAAGCTTTCTGAGAAACTGCTTAGTGTTCTGTTAATTCACCTCACAGAGTTACACCTGTATCTCGTGGATCTCTTTGCTAGCCTTATTTCTGTGGAATCTGAGAACAGATATTTCGGATCCCTTAGAAGACTACAGGGCCAAAGGAAATATCCTCCGATAACAAGGAGAAAGAAGCTTTCTGAGAAACTTCTTTGTGTTCTGTGAAATCATCTCACAGAGTTACAGATTTCCCTAGAAGAAGCCTTTCGCTAAGACAGTTCTTGTGGAATGGGCAAAGTGATATTTGGTAGCCCATGGAGGGCTATGGTGAAAAAGGAAATATCCTCAGATGAAATCTGGAAAGAAGCATTCTGAGAAACGGCTTAGTGTTCTGTTAATTCATCTCACAGAGTTACATCTGCATTTCGTGGATCTCTTTGCTAGCCTTATTTCTGTGGAATCTGAGAACAGATTCTTCGGATCCCTTTGAAGACTATAGGGCCAAAAGAAATATCCTCCGATAGCAAAGAGAAAGAAGCTTTCTGAGAAACTTCTTTGTGTTCTGTGAAATCATCTCACAGAGTTACCGCTTTCCCGTCAGGAAGAATTTCGCTAAGACAGTTCTTCTGGAATTGGCAAAGTGATATTTGGAAGCCCATAGTGGGCTATTCTGAAAAAGGAAATATCCTCAGATGAAATCTGGAAAGAAGCTTTCTGAGAAACTCCTTAGTGTTCTGTTAATTCATCTCACAGAGTTACATCTGTATTTCGTGGATCTCTTTGCTAGCCTTATTTATGTTGAATCTGAGAAGAGATATTTCGGATCCCTTTGAAGACTACAGGGCCAAAGGAAATATCCTCCGATAAGAAAGAGAAAGAAGCTTTCTGAGAAACTTCTTTGTGTTCTGTGAAATCATCTCACAGAGTTACAGCTTTCCCCTCAAGAAGTCTTTCGCTAAGACAGTTCTTGTGGAATTGGCAAAGTGATATTTTTAAGCCCGTAGAGGGCTATGGTGAAAAAGGAAATATCCTCAGATGAAATCTGGAAAGAAGCTTTCTGAGAAACTGCTTAGTGTTCTGTTAATTCATCTCACAGAGTTATATCTGTATTTCGTGGATCTCTTTGCTAGCCTTAATTCTGTGGAATCAGCAGAGATATTTCGGATCCCTTTGAAGACTATAGGGCCAAAGGAAATATCCTCCGATAACAAAGAGAAAGAAGCTTTCTGAGAAACCACTTTGTGTTCTGTGAAATCATCTCACAGAGTTACAGCTTCCCCCTCAACAAGCCTCTCGCTAAGACAGTTCTTGTGGAATTGGCAAAGTGATATTTGGAAGCCCATAGAGGGCTATGGTGAAAAAGGAAATATCCTCAGATGAAATGTGGAAAGAAGCTTTCTGAGAAACTGTTTAGTGTTCTGTTAATTCATCTCACAGATTTACCTCTGTATTTCGTGGATCTCTTTGCTAGCCTTATTTCTGTGGAATCTGAGAACAGATATTTCGGATACCTTTGAAGACTATAGGGCCAAAGGAAATATCCTCCGATAACAAAGAGAAAGAAGCTTTCTGAGAAACTTCTTTGTGTTCTGTGAAATCATCTCACAGAGTTACAGCTTTCCCCTGAAGAAGCCTTTCGATAAGGCAGTTCTTGTGGAATTGGCAAAGTGATATTGGGAAGCCCAAAGAGGGCTATGGTGAAAGAGGAAATATCCTCAGATGAAATCTGGAAAGAAGCTTTCTGAGAAACTGCTTAGTGTTCTGTTAATTCATCTCACAGAGTTACATCTGTATTTCGTGGATCTCTTTGCTAGCCTTATTTCTGTGGAATCCGAGAAGAGATATTTCGGATCCCCTTGAAGAATATAGGGCCAAAGGAAATATCCTCCGATAACAAAGAGAAAGAAGCTTTCTGAGAAACTTCTTTGTGTTCTGTGAAATCATCTCACAGAGTTACAGCTTTCCCCTCAAGAAGCCTTTCGCTAAGACAGTTCTTGTGGAATTGGCACAGTGATATATGGAAGCCCCTGGAGGGCTATGGTGAAAAAGGAAATATCCCTCGATGAAATCTGGAAAGAAGCTTTCTGAGAAACTGCTTAGTGTTCTGTTAATTCATCTCACAGAGTTACATCTGTATTTCGTGGATCTCTTTGGTAGCCTTATTTCTGTGGAATCTGAGAACAGATATTTCGGATCCCTTTGAAGACTATAGGGCCAAAGGAAATATCCTCCGATAACAAAGAGAAAGAAGCTTTCTGAGAAACTTCTTTGTGTTCTGTGAAATCATCTCACAGAGTTACAGCTTTCCCCTCAAGAAGCCTTTCGCTAAGACAGTTCTTGTGGAATTGGCAGAGTGATATTTGGAAGCCCCTGGAGGGCTATGGTGAAAAAGGAAATATCCTCAGATGAAATGTGGAAAGAAGCTTTCTGAGAAAGTGCTTAGTGTTCTGTTAATTCATCTCACAGAGTTACATCTGTATCTCGTGGATCTCTTTGCTAGCCTTATTTCTGAGGAATCTGAGAACAGGTATTTCGGATCCTTTTGAAGACTATAGGGCCAAAGGAAATATCCTCCGATAACAAAGAGAAAGAAGCTTTCTGAGAAACTTCTTTGTGTTCTGTGAAATCATCTCACAGAGTTACAGCTTTCCCTAGAAGAAGCCTTTCGCTAAGACAGTTCTTGTGGAATTGGCAAAGTGATATTAGGTAGCCCGTAGTGGGCTATGGTGAAAAAGGAAATATCCTCAGATGAAATCTGGAAAGAAGCTTTCTGAGAAACTGCTTAGTTTTCTGTTAATTCATCTCACAGAGTTACATCTGTATTTCGTGGATCTCTTTGCTAGCCTTATTTCTGTGGAATCTGTGAACAGATTTCGGATCTCTTTGAGGACGACAGGGCCAAATGAAATATCCTCCGATAACAAAGAGAAAGAAGCTTTCTGAGAAACTTCTTTGTGTTCTGTGAAATCATCTCACAGAGTTACAGCTTTCCCCTCAAGTAGCCTTTCGATAAGGCAGTTCTTGTGGATTTGGCAAAGTGATATTGGGATGCCCATAGAGGGCTATGGTGAAAAAGGAAATATCCTCAGATGAAATCTGGAAAGAAGCTTTCTGAGAAACTGCTTAGTGTTCTGTTATTTCATCTCACAGAGTTACATCTGTATTTCGTGGATCTCTTTGCTAGCCTTATTTCTGTGGAACCTGAGAACAGATATTTCGGATCCATTTGAAGACTATAGGGCCAAAGGAAATATCCTCCGATAACAAAGAGAAAGAAGCTTTCTGAGAAACTTCTTTGTGTTCTGAGAAATCATTTCACAGAGTTACAGCTTTCCCTAGAAGAAGCCTTTCACTAAGACAGTTCTTGTGGAATTGGCAAAGTGATATTTGGAAGCCCATAGAGGGCTATGGTGAAAAAGGAAATATCTTCAGATGAAATCTGGAAAGAAGCTTTCTGAGAAACTGCTTAGTGTTCTGTTAATTCATCTCACAGAGTTACATCTGTGTTTCGTGGATCTCTTTGCTAGCCTTATTTCTGTGGAATCTGAGAACAGATATTTCGGATCCCTTTGACGACTATAGGGCCAAAGGAAATATCCTCCGATAACAAAGAGAAAGAAGCTTTCTGAGAAACTTCTTTGTGTTCTGTGAAATAAACTCACAGAGTTACAGCTTGCCCCTAAAGAAGCCTTTCGATAAGGCAGTTCTTGTGAAATTGGCAAAGTGATATTGTGAAGCACATAGAGGGCTATGGGGAAAAAGGAAATATCCTCAGATGAAATCTGGAAAGAAGCTTTCTGAGAAACTGCTTAGTGTTCTGTTAATTCATCTCACAGAGTTACATCTGTATTTCGTGGATCTCTTTGCTAGCATTATTTCTGGGGAATCTGAGAACAGATATTTCGGATCCCTTTGAAGACTATAGGGCCAAAGGAAATATCCTCCGATAACAAAGAGAAAGAAGCTTTCTGATAAACTTCTTTGTGTTCTGGGAAATCATCTCACAGAGTTACAGCTTTCCCCTCAAGAAGCCTTTCGATAAGGCAGTTCTTGTGGAATTGGCAAAGTGATATTGGGAAGCCCATAGAGGGCTATATTGAAAAAGGAAATATGCTCAGATAAAATCTGGAAAGAATCTTTCTGAGAAACTGCTTAGTGTTCTGTTAATTCATCTCACAGAGTTACATCTGTATTTCGTGGATCTCTTTGCTAGCCTTATTTCTGTGGAATCTGAGAACAGATATTTCGGATCCCTTTGAAGACTATAGGGCCAAAGGAAATATCCTCCGATAACAAAGAGAAAGAAGCTTTCTGAGAAACTTCTTTGTGTTCTGTGAAATCATCTCACAGAGTTACAACTTTCCCCTCAAGAAGCCTTTCGCTAAGACAGTTCTTGTGGAATTGGCACAGTGATATATGGAAGCCCCTGGAGGGCTATGGTGAAAAAGGAAATATCCCTCGATGAAATCTGGAAAGAAGCTTTCTGAGAAACTGCTTAGTGTTCTGTTAATTCATCTCACAGAGTTACATCTGTATTTCGTGGATCTCTTTGGTAGCCTTATTTCTGTGGAATCTGAGAACAGGTATTTCGGATCCCTTTGAAGACTATAGGGCCAAAGGAAATATCCTCCGATAACAAAGAGAAAGAAGCTTTCTGAGAAACTTCTTTGTGTTCTGTGAAATCATCTCACAGAGTTACAGCTTTCCCCTCAAGAAGCCTTTCGCTAAGACAGTTCTTGTGGAATTGGCAGAGTGATATTTGGAAGCCCCTGGAGGGCTATGGTGAAAAAGGAAATATCCTCAGATGAAATGTGGAAAGAAGCTTTCTGAGAAAGTGCTTAGTGTTCTGTTAATTCATCTCACAGAGTTACATCTGTATCTCGTGGATCTCTTTGCTAGCCTTATTTCTGAGGAATCTGAGAACAGGTATTTCGGATCCTTTTGAAGACTATAGGGCCAAAGGAAATATCCTCCGATAACAAAGAGAAAGAAGCTTTCTGAGAAACTTCTTTGTGTTCTGTGAAATCATCTCACAGAGTTACAGCTTTCCCTAGAAGAAGCCTTTCGCTAAGACAGTTCTTGTGGAATTGGCAAAGTGATATTAGGTAGCCCGTAGTGGGCTATGGTGAAAAAGGAAATATCCTCAGATGAAATCTGGAAAGAAGCTTTCTGAGAAACTGCTTAGTTTTCTGTTAATTCATCTCACAGAGTTACATCTGTATTTCGTGGATCTCTTTGCTAGCCTTATTTCTGTGGAATCTGTGAACAGATTTCGGATCTCTTTGAGGACGACAGGGCCAAATGAAATATCCTCCGATAACAAAGAGAAAGAAGCTTTCTGAGAAACTTCTTTGTGTTCTGTGAAATCATCTCACAGAGTTACAGCTTTCCCCTCAAGTAGCCTTTCGATAAGGCAGTTCTTGTGGATTTGGCAAAGTGATATTGGGATGCCCATAGAGGGCTATGGTGAAAAAGGAAATATCCTCAGATGAAATCTGGAAAGAAGCTTTCTGAGAAACTGCTTAGTGTTCTGTTATTTCATCTCACAGAGTTACATCTGTATTTCGTGGATCTCTTTGCTAGCCTTATTTCTGTGGAACCTGAGAACAGATATTTCGGATCCATTTGAAGACTATAGGGCCAAAGGAAATATCCTCCGATAACAAAGAGAAAGAAGCTTTCTGAGAAACTTCTTTGTGTTCTGAGAAATCATTTCACAGAGTTACAGCTTTCCCTAGAAGAAGCCTTTCACTAAGACAGTTCTTGTGGAATTGGCAAAGTGATATTTGGAAGCCCATAGAGGGCTATGGTGAAAAAGGAAATATCTTCAGATGAAATCTGGAAAGAAGCTTTCTGAGAAACTGCTTAGTGTTCTGTTAATTCATCTCACAGAGTTACATCTGTGTTTCGTGGATCTCTTTGCTAGCCTTATTTCTGTGGAATCTGAGAACAGATATTTCGGATCCCTTTGACGACTATAGGGCCAAAGGAAATATCCTCCGATAACAAAGAGAAAGAAGCTTTCTGAGAAACTTCTTTGTGTTCTGTGAAATAAACTCACAGAGTTACAGCTTGCCCCTAAAGAAGCCTTTCGATAAGGCAGTTCTTGTGAAATTGGCAAAGTGATATTGTGAAGCACATAGAGGGCTATGGGGAAAAAGGAAATATCCTCAGATGAAATCTGGAAAGAAGCTTTCTGAGAAACTGCTTAGTGTTCTGTTAATTCATCTCACAGAGTTACATCTGTATTTCGTGGATCTCTTTGCTAGCATTATTTCTGGGGAATCTGAGAACAGATATTTCGGATCCCTTTGAAGACTATAGGGCCAAAGGAAATATCCTCCGATAACAAAGAGAAAGAAGCTTTCTGATAAACTTCTTTGTGTTCTGGGAAATCATCTCACAGAGTTACAGCTTTCCCCTCAAGAAGCCTTTCGATAAGGCAGTTCTTGTGGAATTGGCAAAGTGATATTGGGAAGCCCATAGAGGGCTATATTGAAAAAGGAAATATGCTCAGATAAAATCTGGAAAGAATCTTTCTGAGAAACTGCTTAGTGTTCTGTTAATTCATCTCACAGAGTTACATCTGTATTTCGTGGATCTCTTTGCTAGCCTTATTTCTGTGGAATCTGAGAACAGATATTTCGGATCCCTTTGAAGACTATAGGGCCAAAGGAAATATCCTCCGATAACAAAGAGAAAGAAGCTTTCTGAGAAACTTCTTTGTGTTCTGTGAAATCATCTCACAGAGTTACAACTTTCCCCTCAAGAAGCCTTTCGCTAAGACAGTTCTTGTGGAATTGGCACAGTGATATATGGAAGCCCCTGGAGGGCTATGGTGAAAAAGGAAATATCCCTCGATGAAATCTGGAAAGAAGCTTTCTGAGAAACTGCTTAGTGTTCTGTTAATTCATCTCACAGAGTTACATCTGTATTTCGTGGATCTCTTTGGTAGCCTTATTTCTGTGGAATCTGAGAACAGGTATTTCGGATCCCTTTGAAGACTATAGGGCCAAAGGAAATATCCTCCGATAACAAAGAGAAAGAAGCTTTCTGAGAAACTTCTTTGTGTTCTGTGAAATCATCTCACAGAGTTACAGCTTTCCCCTCAAGAAGCCTTTCGCTAAGACAGTTCTTGTGGAATTGGCAAAGTGATATATGGAAGACCCTAGACGGCTATCGTGAAAAAGGAAATATCCTCAGATGAAATCTGGAAAGAAGCTTTCTGAGAAACTGCTTAGTGTTCTGTTAATTCATCTCACAGAGTTACATCTGTATTTCTTGTATCTCTTTGCTAGCCTTATTTCTGTGGAATCTGAGAACAGATATTTCGGATCCCTTTGAAGACTATAGGGCCAAAGGAAATATCCTCCGATAACAAAGAGAAAGAAGCTTTCTGAGAAACTTCTTTGTGTTCTGTGAAATCATCTCACAGAGTTACAGCTTTCCCCTCAAGAAGCCTTTCGCTAAGACAGTTCTTGTGGAATTGGCAGAGTGATATTTGGAAGCCCCTGGAGGGCTATGGTGAAAAAGGAAATATCCTCAGATGAAATGTGGAAAGAAGCTTTCTGAGAAAGTGCTTAGTGTTCTGTTAATTCATCTCACAGAGTTACATCTGTATCTCGTGGATCTCTTTGCTAGCCTTATTTCTGTGGAATCTGAGAACAGATATTTCGGATCCTTTTGAAGACTATAGGGCCAAAGGAAATATCCTCCGATAACAAAGAGAAAGAAGCTTTCTGAGAAACTTCTTTGTGTTCTGTGAAATCATCTCACAGAGTTACAGCTTTCCCTAGAAGAAGCCTTTCGCTAAGACAGTTCTTGTGGAATTGGCAAAGTGATATTAGGTAGCCCATAGTGGGCTATGGTGAAAAAGGAAATATCCTCAGATGAAATCTGGAAAGAAGCTTTCTGAGAAACTGCTTAGTTTTCTGTTAATTCATCTCACAGAGTTACATCTGTATTTCGTGGATCTCTTTGCTAGCCTTATTTCTGTGGAATCTGTGAACAGAATTCGGATCTCTTTGAGGACGATAGGGCCAAATGAAATATCCTCCGATAACAAAGAGAAAGAAGCTTTCTGAGAAACTTCTTTGTGTTCTGTGAAATCATCTCACAGAGTTACAGCTTTCCCCTCAAGAAGCCTTTGGCGAACACAGTTCTTGTGGAATTGGCAAAGTGATATATGGAAGCTCCTAGAGGGCTATGGTGAAAAAGGAAATATCCTCAGATGAAATCTGGAAAGAAGCTTTCTGAGAAACTGCTTAGTGTTCTGTTAATTCAACTCACAGAGTTACATCTGTATTTCGTGGATCTCTTTGCTAGCCTTATTTCTGTGGAATCTGAGAACAGATATTTCGGATCCCTTTGAAGACTATAGGGCCAAAGGAAATATCCTCCGATAACAAAGAGAAAGAAGCTTTCTGAGAAACTTCTTTGTGTTCTGTGAAATCATCTCACAGAGTTACAGCTTTCCCTAGAAGAAGCCTTTCGATAAGACAGTTCTTGTGGAATTGGCAAAGTGATATTTGAAAGCCCATAGAGGGCTATGGTGAAAAAGGAAATATCCTCAGATGAAATCTGGAAAGAAGCTTTCTGAGAAACTGCTTAGTGTTCTGTTAATTCATCTCACAGAGTTACATCTGTATTTCGTGGATCTCTTTGCTAGCCTTATTTCTGTGGAATCCGAGAAGAGATATTTCGGATCCCCTTGAAGAATATAGGGCTAAAGGATATATCCTCCGATATTAAAGAGAAAGAAGCTTTCTGAGAAACTTCTTTGTGTTCTGTGAAATCATCTCACAGAGTTACAGCTTTCCCCTCAAGAAGCCTTTCGCTAAGACAGTTCTTGTGGAATTGGAACAGTGATATATGGAAGCCCCTGGAGGGCTATGGTGAAAAAGGAAATATCCCTCGATGAAATCTGGAAAGAAGCTTTCTGAGAAACTGCTTAGTGTTCTGTTAATTCATCTCACAGAGTTACATCTGTATTTCGTGGATCTCTTTGCTAGCCTTATTTCTGTGGAATCTGAGAACAGATATTTCGGATCCCTTTGAAGACTATAGGGCCAAAGGAAATATCCTCCGATAACAAAGAGAAAGAAGCTTTCTGAGAAACTTCTCTGTGTTCTGTGAAATCATCTCACAGAGTTACAGCTTTCCCCTCAAGAAGCCTTTCGCTAAGACAGTTCTTGTGGTATTGGCAAAGTGATATATGGAAGACCCTAGACGGCTATGGTGAAAAAGGAAATATCCTCAGATGAAATCTGGAAAGAAGCTTTCTGAGAAACTGCTTAGTGTTCTGTTAATTCATCTCACAGAGTTACATCTGTAATTCTTGTATCTCTTTGCTAGCCTTATTTCTGTGGAATCTGAGAACAGATATTTCGGATCCCTTTGAAGAATATAGGGCCAAAGGAAATATCCTCCGATAACAAAGAGAAAGAAGCTTTCTGAGAAACTTCTTTGTGTTCTGTGAAATCATCTCACAGAGTTACAGCTTTCCCCTCAAGAAGCCTGTCGATAAGGCAGTTCTTGTGGAATTGGCAAAGTGATATTGGGAAGCCCCTAGAGGGCTATGGTGAAAAAGGAAATATGCTCAGATAAAATCTGGAAAGAAGCTTTCTGAGAAACTGCTTAGTGTTCTGTTATTTCATCTCACAGAGTTACATCTGTATTTCGTGGATCTCTTTGCTAGCCTTATTTCTGTGGAATCTGAGAACAGATATTTCGGATCCCTTTGAAGACTATAGGGCCAAAGGAAATATCCTCCGATAACAAAGAGAAAGAAGCTTTCTGAGAAACTTCTTTGTGTTCTCTGAAATCATCTCACAGAGTTACAGCTTTCCTCTCAAGAAGCCTTTCGCTAAGACAGTTCTTGTGGAATTGGCAAAGTGATATTTGGAAGCCCATAGAGGGCTATGGTGAAAAAGGAAATATCCTCAGATGAAATCTGGAAAGAAGCTTTCTGAGAAACTGCTTAGTGTTCTGTAAATTCACCTCACAGAGTTACATGTGTATTTCGTGGATCTCTTTGTAGCCTTATTTCTGTGGAATCTGAGAACAGATATTTCGGATCCCTTTGAAGACTATAGGGCCAAAGGAAATATCCTCCGATAACAAAGAGAAAGAAGCTTCCTGAGAAACTTCTTTGTGTTCTGTGAAATCATCTAAGAAAGTTACAGCTTTCCCCTCAAGAACCCTTTCGCTAAGACAGTTCTTTTGGAATTGGCAAAGTGATATTGTGAAGCCCATAGAGGGCTATGGTGAAAAAGGAATTATCCTCAGATGAAATCTGGAAAGAAGCTTTCTTAGAAACTGCTTAGTGTTCTGTTAATTCATCTCACAGAGTTACAACTGTATTTCGTGGATCTCTTTGCTAGCCTTATTTCTGTGGAATCTGAGAACAGATATTTCGGATCCCTTTGAAGATTATAGGGCCAAAGGAAATATCCTCCGATAACAAAGAGAAAGAAGCTTTCTGAGAAACTTCTTTGTGTTCTGTGAAATCATCTCACAGAGTTACAGCTTTCCCCTCAAGAAGCCTTTCGATAAGGCAGTTCCTGTGGAATTGGCAAAGTGATATTGGGAAGCCCATAGAGAGCTATGGTGAAAAAGGAAATATCCTCAGATGAAATCTGGAAAGAAGGTTTCTAAGAAACTGTTTAGGTTTCTGTTAATTCATTTCACAGAGTTACATCTGTATTTCGTGGATCTCTTTGCTAGCCTTATTTCTGTGGAATCCGAGAAGAGATATTTCGGATCCCCTTGAAGAATATAGGGCTAAAGGATATATCCTCCGATATTAAAGAGAAAGAAGCTTTCTGAGAAACTTCTTTGTGTTCTGTGAAATCATCTCACAGAGTTACAGCTTTCCCCTCAAGAAGCCTTTCGCTAAGACAGTTCTTGTGGAATTGGAACAGTGATATATGGAAGCCCCTGGAGGGCTATGGTGAAAAAGGAAATATCCCTCGATGAAATCTGGAAAGAAGCTTTCTGAGAAACTGCTTAGTGTTCTGTTAATTCATCTCACAGAGTTACATCTGTATTTCGTGGATCTCTTTGCTAGCCTTATTTCTGTGGAATCTGAGAACAGATATTTCGGATCCCTTTGAAGACTATAGGGCCAAAGGAAATATCCTCCGATAACAAAGAGAAAGAAGCTTTCTGAGAAACTTCTCTGTGTTCTGTGAAATCATCTCACAGAGTTACAGCTTTCCCCTCAAGAAGCCTTTCGCTAAGACAGTTCTTGTGGTATTGGCAAAGTGATATATGGAAGACCCTAGACGGCTATGGTGAAAAAGGAAATATCCTCAGATGAAATCTGGAAAGAAGCTTTCTGAGAAACTGCTTAGTGTTCTGTTAATTCATCTCACAGAGTTACATCTGTAATTCTTGTATCTCTTTGCTAGCCTTATTTCTGTGGAATCTGAGAACAGATATTTCGGATCCCTTTGAAGAATATAGGGCCAAAGGAAATATCCTCCGATAACAAAGAGAAAGAAGCTTTCTGAGAAACTTCTTTGTGTTCTGTGAAATCATCTCACAGAGTTACAGCTTTCCCCTCAAGAAGCCTGTCGATAAGGCAGTTCTTGTGGAATTGGCAAAGTGATATTGGGAAGCCCCTAGAGGGCTATGGTGAAAAAGGAAATATGCTCAGATAAAATCTGGAAAGAAGCTTTCTGAGAAACTGCTTAGTGTTCTGTTATTTCATCTCACAGAGTTACATCTGTATTTCGTGGATCTCTTTGCTAGCCTTATTTCTGTGGAATCTGAGAACAGATATTTCGGATCCCTTTGAAGACTATAGGGCCAAAGGAAATATCCTCCGATAACAAAGAGAAAGAAGCTTTCTGAGAAACTTCTTTGTGTTCTCTGAAATCATCTCACAGAGTTACAGCTTTCCTCTCAAGAAGCCTTTCGCTAAGACAGTTCTTGTGGAATTGGCAAAGTGATATTTGGAAGCCCATAGAGGGCTATGGTGAAAAAGGAAATATCCTCAGATGAAATCTGGAAAGAAGCTTTCTGAGAAACTGCTTAGTGTTCTGTAAATTCACCTCACAGAGTTACATGTGTATTTCGTGGATCTCTTTGTAGCCTTATTTCTGTGGAATCTGAGAACAGATATTTCGGATCCCTTTGAAGACTATAGGGCCAAAGGAAATATCCTCCGATAACAAAGAGAAAGAAGCTTCCTGAGAAACTTCTTTGTGTTCTGTGAAATCATCTAAGAAAGTTACAGCTTTCCCCTCAAGAACCCTTTCGCTAAGACAGTTCTTTTGGAATTGGCAAAGTGATATTGTGAAGCCCATAGAGGGCTATGGTGAAAAAGGAATTATCCTCAGATGAAATCTGGAAAGAAGCTTTCTTAGAAACTGCTTAGTGTTCTGTTAATTCATCTCACAGAGTTACAACTGTATTTCGTGGATCTCTTTGCTAGCCTTATTTCTGTGGAATCTGAGAACAGATATTTCGGATCCCTTTGAAGATTATAGGGCCAAAGGAAATATCCTCCGATAACAAAGAGAAAGAAGCTTTCTGAGAAACTTCTTTGTGTTCTGTGAAATCATCTCACAGAGTTACAGCTTTCCCCTCAAGAAGCCTTTCGATAAGGCAGTTCCTGTGGAATTGGCAAAGTGATATTGGGAAGCCCATAGAGAGCTATGGTGAAAAAGGAAATATCCTCAGATGAAATCTGGAAAGAAGGTTTCTAAGAAACTGTTTAGGTTTCTGTTAATTCATTTCACAGAGTTACATCTGTATTTCGTGGATCTCGTTGCTAGCCTTATTTCTGTGGAATCTGAGAACAGATATTTCGGATCCCTTTGACGACTATAGGGCCAAAGGAAATATCCTCCGATAACAAAGAAAAAGAAGCTTTCTGAGAAACTTCTTTGTGTTCTGTGAAATAAACTCACAGAGTTACAGCTTGCCACTCAAGAAGCCTTTCGCTAAGACAGTTCTTGTGGAATTGGCAAAGTGACATTTGGAAGCCCATAGAGGGCAATGGTGAAAAAGGAAATATCCTCAGATGAAATCTGGAAAGAAGATTTCTGAGAAACTGCTTATTGTTCTGTTAATTCATCTCACAGAGTTACATCTGTATTTCGAGGATCTCTTTGCTAGCCTTATTTTTGTGGAATCTGAGAACAGATATTTCGGATCCCTTCGAAGACTATAGGGCCAAAGGAAATATCCTCCGATAACAAAGAGAAAGAAGCTTTCTGAGAAACTTCTTTGTGTTCTGTGAAATCAACTCACAGAGGTACAGCTTTCCCCTCAAGAAGCCTTTCGCTAAGACAGTTCTTGTGGAATTGGCAAAGTGATATTGGGAAGCCCAAAGAGGGCTATGGTGAAAGAGGAAATATCCTCAGATGAAATCTGGAAAGAAGCTTTCTGAGAAACTGCTTAGTGTTCTGTTAATTCATCTCACAGAGTTACATCTGTATTTCGTGGATCTCTTTGCTAGCCTTATTTCTGTGGAATCTGAGAACAGATATTTCGGATCCCCTTGAAGACTATAGGGCCAAAGGAAATATCCTCCGATAACAAAGAGAAAGAAGCTTTCTGAGAAACTTCTTTGTGTTCTGTGAAATCATCTCACAGAGTTACAGCTTTCCCCTCAAGAAGCCTTTCGGGAACACAGTTCTTGTGCAATTGGCAAAGTGATATTTGGAAGCCCATAGAGGGTTATGGTGAAAAAGGAAATATCCTCAGATGAAATCTGGAAAGAAGCTTTCTGAGAAACTGCTTAGTGTTCTGTAAATTCACCTCACAGAGTTACATCTGTATTTCATGGATCTCTTTGCTAGCCTTATTTTTGTGGAATCTGAGAACAGATATTTCGGATCCCTTTGAAGACTATAGGGCAAAAGGTAATATCCTCCGATAACAAAGAGAAAGAAGCTTTCTGAGAAACTTCTTTGTGTTCTGTGAAATCATCTCACAGAGTTACAGCTTTCCCCTCAAGAAGCCTTTCTCTAAGACAGTTCTTGCGGAATTGGCAAAGTGATATATGGAAGCCCCTGGAGGGCTATGGTGAAAAAGGAAGTATCCTCAGATGAAATCTGGAAATAAGCTTTCTGAGAAACTGCTTAGTGTTCTGTTAATTCATCTCACAGAGTTACATCTGTATTTCGTGGATCTCTTTGCTAGCCCTATTTCTGTGGAATCTGAGAACAGATATTTCGGATCCCTTTGAAGACTATAGACCCAATGGAAATATCCTCCGATAACAAAGAGAAAGAAGCTTTCTGAGAAACTTCTTTGTGTTTGTGAAATCATCTCACAGAGTTACAGCTTTCCCTAGAAGAAGCCTTTCGCTAAGACAGCTCTTGTGGAATTGGCAAGGTGATATTTGGAAGCCCATAGAAGGCTATGGTGAAAAAGGAAATATCCTCCGATGAAATCTGGAAAGAAGCTTTCTGAGAAAGTGCTTAGTGTTCTGTTAATTCATGTCACACTGTTACATCTGTATCTCGTGGATCTCTTTGCTAGCCTCATTTCTGTGGAATCTGAGAACAGATATTTCGCATCCATTTGAAGACTATAGGGCCAAAGGAAATATACTCCGATAACAAAGAGAAAGAAGCTTCCTGAGAAACTTCTTTGTGTTCTGTGAAATCATCTCACAGAGTTACAGCTTTCCCCTCAAGAAGCCTTTCGCTAAGACAGTTCTTGTGGAATTGGCAAAGTGATATATGGAAGCCCCTAGAGGGCTATGGTGAAAAAGGAAATATCCTCAGATGAAATCTGGAAAGAAGCTTTCTGAGAAACTGCTTAGTGTTCTGTTAATTCATCTCACAGAGTTACATCTGTATTTCGTGGATCTCTTTGCTAGCCCTATTTCTGTGGAATCTGAGAACAGATATTTCGGATCCCTTTGAAGACTATAGGGCCAAAGGAAATATCCTCCGATAACAAAGAGAAAGAAGCTTTCTGAGAAACTTCTTTGTGTTCTGTGAAATCATCTCACAGAGTTACAGCTTTCCCCTCAAGAAGCCTTTCGCTAAGACAGTTCTTGTGGAATTGGCAAAGTGATATATGGAAGACCCTAGACGGCTATGGTGAAAAAGGAAATATCTTCAGATGAAATTTGGAAAGAAGCTTTCTGAGAAACTGCTTAGTGTTCTTGTAATTCATCTCACAGAGTTACATCGGTATTTCGTGGATCTTTTTGCTAGCCTTGTTTCTGTGGAATCTGAGAACAGATATTTCGGATCCCTTTGAAGACTACAGCGCCAAAGGAAATATCCTCCGATAACAAAGAGAAAGAAGATTTCTGAGAAACTTATTTGTTTTCTGTGAAATCATCTCACAGAGTTACAGCTTTCCCCTCAAGAAGCCTTTCGCTAAGACAGTTCTTGAGGAATTGGCGGAGTGATATTTGGAAGCACATGGTGGGCTGTGGGGAAAAAGGAAATATACTCAGATGAAATCTGGAAAGAAGCTTTCTGAGAAACTGCTTAGTGTTCTGTTAATTCATCTCACAGAGTTACATCTGTATTTCGTGGATCTCTTTGCTAGCCTTATTTCTGTGGAGTTTTAGAACAGATATTTCGGATCCCTTTGAAGACAACAGGGCCAAAGGAAATATCCTCCGATAACAAAGAGAAAGAAGCTTTCTGAGAAACTTCTTTGTGTTTGTGAAATCATCTCACAGAGTTACAGCTTTCCCCTCAAGAAGCCTTTCGCTAAGACAGCTCTTGTGGAATTGGCAAGGTGATATTTGGAAGCCCATAGAGGGCTATGGTGAAAAAGGAAATATCCTCCGATGAAATCTGGAAAGAAGCTTTCTGAGAAAGTGCTTAGTGTTCTGTTAATTCATCTCACACTGTTACATCTGTATCTCGTGGATCTCTTTGCTAGCCTTATTTCTGTGGAATCTGAGAACAGATATTTCGGATCCTTTTGAAGACTATAGGGCCAAAGGAAATATACTCCGATAACAAAGAGAAAGAAGCTTCCTGAGAAACTTCTTTGTGTTCTGTGAAATCATCTCACAGAGTTACAGCTTTCCCCTCAAGAAGCCTTTCGCTAAGACAGTTCTTGTGGAATTGGCAAAGTGATATATGGAAGCCCCTAGAGGGCTATGGTGGAAAAGGAAATATCCTCCGATGAAATCTGGAAAGAAGCTTTCTGAGAAACTGCTTAGTGTTCTGTTAATTCATCTCACAGAGTTACATCTGTATTTCGTGGATCTCTTTGCTAGCCCTATTTCTGTGGAATCTGAGAACAGATATTTCGGATCCCTTTGAAGACTATAGGGCCAAAGGAAATATCCTCCGATAACAAAGAGAAAGAAGCTTTCTGAGAAACTTCTTTGTGTTCTGTGAAATCATCTCACAGAGTTACAGCTTTCCCGTCAAGAAGCCTTTCGCCAAGACAGTTCTTGTAGAATTGGAAAACTGATATTAGGTAGCCCATAGTGGGCAACGGTGAAAAAGGAAATATCCTCAATTGAAATCTGGAAAGAAGCTTTCTGAGAAACTGCTTAGTGTTCTGTTAATTCATCTCTCAGAGTTACATCTGTATTTCGTGGATCTCTTTGCTAGCCTTATTTCTGTGGAATCTGAGAACAGATATTTCGGATCCCTTTGAAGACTATAGGGCCAAAGGAAATATCCTCCGATAACAAAGAGAAAGAAGCTTTCTGAGAAACTTCTTTGTGTTCTGTGAAATCCTCTCACAGAGTTACAGCTTTCCCCTCAAGAAGCCTTTCGCTAAGACAGTTCTTGTGGAATTGGCAAAGTGATATATGGAAGACCCTAGACGGCTATGGTGAAAAAGGAAATATCTTCAGATGAAATCTGGAAAGAAGCTTTCTGAGAAACTGCTTAGTGTTCTTGTAATTCATCTCACAGAGTTACATCTGTATTTCTTGGATCTTTTTGCTAGCCTTATTTCTGTGGAATCTGAGAACAGATATTTCGGATCCATTTGAAGACTACAGGGCCAAAGGAAATATCCTCCGATAACAAAGAGAAAGAAGATTTCTGAGAAACTTTTTTGTGTTCTGTGAAATCATCTCACAGAGTTACAGCTTTCCCCTCAAGAAGCCTTTCGCTAAGACAGTTCTTGTGGAATTGGCGGAGTGATATTTGGAAGCCCATAGTGGGCTGTGGTGAAAAAGGAAATATACTCAGATGAAATCTGGAAAGAAGCTTTCTGAGAAACTGCTTAGTGTTCTGTTAATTCATCTCACAGAGTTACATCTGTATTTCGTGGATCTCTTTGCTAGCCTTATTTCTGTGGAATCTGAGAACAAACATTTCGGATCCCTTTGAAGACTACAGGGCCAAAGTAAATATCCTCCGATAACAAAGAGAAAGAAGCTTTCTGAGAAACTTCTTTGTGTTCTGTGAAATCATCTCACAGGGTTACAGCTTTCCCCTCAAGAAGCCTTTCGGGAACACAGTTCTTGTGCTATTGGCAAAGTGATATTTGGAAGCCCATAGAGGGTTATGGTGAAAAAGGAAATATCCTCAGATGAAATCTGGAAAGAAGCTTTCTGAGAAACTGCTTAGTGTTCTGTAAATTCACCTCACAGAGTTACATCTGTATTTCGTGGATCTCTTTGGTAGCCTTATTTCTGTGGAATCTGAGAACAGATATTTCGGATCCCTTTGAAGACTATAGGGCAAAAGGAAATATCCTCCGATAACAAAGAGAAAGAAGCTTCCTGAGAAACTTCTTTGTGTTCTGTGAAATCATCTCACAGAGTTACAGCTTTCCCCTCAAGAAGCCTTTCTCTAAGACAGTTCTTGTGGAATTGGCAAAGTGATATATGGAAGACCCTAGAGGGCTATGGTGAAAAAGGAAATATCCTCAGATGAAATCTGGAAATAAGCTTTCTGAGAAACTGCTTAGTGTTCTGTTAATTCATCTCACAGAGTTACATCTGTATTTCGTGGATCTCTTTGCTAGCCCTATTTCTGTGGAATCTGAGAACAGATATTTCGGATCCCTTTGAAGACTATAGAGCCAAAGGAAGTATCCTCCGATAACAAAGAGAAAGAAGCTTTCTGAGAAACTTCTTTGTGTTCTGTGAAATCATCTCACAGAGTTACAGCTTTTCCGTCAAGAAGCCTTTCGCCAAGACAGTTCTTGTAGAATTGGCAAAGTGATATTATTTAGCCCATAGTGGGTTACGGTGAAAAAGGAAATATCCTCAGATGAAATCTGGAAAGAAGCTTTCTGAGAAACTGCTTAGTGTTCTGTTAATTCATCTCACAGAGTTACATCTGTATCTCGTGGATCTCATTGCTAGCCTTATTTCTGTGGAATCTGAGAACAGATATTTCGGATCCTTTTGAAGACTATAGGACTAAAGGAAATATCCTCCGATAACAAAGAGAAAGAAGCTTTCTGAGAAACATCTTTGTGTTCTGTGAAATCATCTCACAGAGTTACAGCTTTCCCTAGAAGAAGCCTTTCGCTAAGACAGTTCTTGTGGAATTGGCAAAGTGATATTTGGAAGCCCATAGACGGCTTTGGTGAAAAAGGAAATATCCTCAGATGAAATCTGGAAAGAACCTTACTGAGAAACTGCTTAGTGTTCTGTTAATTCATCTCACAGAGTTACATCTGTATCTCGTGGATCTCATTGCTAGCCTTATTTCTGTGGAATCTGAGAACAGATATTTCGGATCCTTTTGAAGACTATAGGACTAAAGGAAATATCCTCCGATAACAAAGAGAAAGAAGCTTTCTGAGAAACTTCTTTGTGTTCTGGGAAATCACCTCACAGAGTTACAGCTTTCCCCTCAAGAAGCCTTTCGATAAGGCATTTCTTGTGGAATTGGCAAAGTGATATTGGGAAGCCCATAGTGGACTATGGTGTAAAAGGAAATATGCTCTGATAAAATCTGGAAAGAAGCTTTCTGAGAAACTGCTTAGTGTTCTGTTAATTCATCTCACAGAGTTACATCTGTATTTCGTGGATCTCTTTGCTAGCCTTTTTTCTGTGGAATCTGAGAACAGATATTTGGGATCCCTTTGAAGACTACAGGGCCAAAGTAAATATCCTCCGATAACAAAGAGAAAGAAGCTTTCTGAGAAACTTCTTTGTGTTCTGTGAAATCATCTCACAGAGTTACAGCTTTCCCCTCAAGAAGCCTTTCGGGAACACAGTTCTTGTGCAATGGGCAAAGTGATATTTGGAAGCCCATAGAGGGTTATGGTGAAAAAGGAAATATTCTCAGATGAAATCTGGAAAGAAGCTTTCTGAGAAACTGCTTAGTGTTCTGTAAATTCACCTCACAGAGTTACATCTGTATTTCGTGGATCTCTTTGCTATCCTTATTTCTGTGGAGTCTGAGAACAGATATTTCGGATCCCTTTGAAGACTATAGGGCCAAAGGAAATATCCTCCGATAACAAAGAGAAAGAAGCTTTCTGAGAAACTTCTTTGTGTTCTGTGAAATCATCTCAGAGAGTTACAGCTTTCCCTAGAAGAATCGTTTCACTAAGACAGTTCTTGTGGAATTGGCAAAGTGATATTGGGAAGCCCATAGAGGGCTATGGTGAAAAAGGAAATATCCTCAGATGAATTCTGGAAAGAAGCTTTCTGAGAAACTGCTGAGTGTTCTGTTAATTCATCTCAGAGAGTTACATCTGTATTTCGTGGATCTCTTTGCTAGCCTTATTTCTGTGGAGTCTGAGAACAGATATTTCGGATCCCTTTGAAGACTATAGGGCCATAGGAAATATCCTCCGATAACAAAGAGAAAGAAGCTTTCTGAGAAACTTCTTTGTGTTCTGTGAAATCATCTCACAGAGTTACAGCTTTCCCTAGAAGAAGCCTTTCGCTAAGACAGTTCTTGTGGAATTGGCAAAGTGATATTTGGAAGCCCATAGAGGGCTATGGTGAAAAAGGAAATATCCTCAGATGAAATCTGGAAAGAAGCTCTCTGAGAAACTGCTTAGTGTTCTGCTAATTCATCTCACGGAGTTACATCTGTATTTCCTGGATCTCTTTGCTAGCCTTATTTCTGTGGAATCTGAGAACAGATATTTCGGATCCCTTTGAAGACTACAGGGCCAAAGTAAATATCCTCCGATAACAAAGAAAAAGAAGCTTTCTGAGAAACTTCTTTGTGTTCTGTGAAATCATCTCACAGAGTTACAGCTTTCCCCTCAAGAAGCCTTTCGGGAACACAGTTCTTGTGCAATGGGCAAAGTGATATTTGGAAGCCCATAGAGGGTTATGGTGAAAAAGGAAATATTCTCAGATGAAATCTGGAAAGAAGCTTTCTGAGAAACTGCTTAGTGTTCTGTAAATTCACCTCACAGAGTTACATCTGTATTTCGTGGATCTCTTTGCTATCCTTATTTCTGTGGAGTCTGAGAACAGATATTTCGGATCCCTTTGAATACTATAGGGCCAAAGGAAATATCCTCCGATAACAAAGAGAAAGAAGCTTTCTGAGAAACTTCTTTGTGTTTTGTTAAATCATCTCACAGAGTTACAGCTTTACCCTCAAGAAGCCTTTCGCTAACACAGCTCTTGTGGAATTGGCAAGGTGATATTTGGAAGCCCATAGAGGGCTATGGTGAAAAAGGAAATATCCTCAGATGAAATCTGGAAAGAAGCTTTCTCAGAAACTGCTTAGTGTTCTGTTAATTCATCTCACAGAGTTACATCTGTATCTCGTGGATCTCTTTGCTAACCTTATTTCTGTGGAATATGAGAACAGATATTTCGAATCCTTTTGAAGACTATAGGGCCAAAGGAAATATCCTCCCATAACAAAGAGAAAGAAGCTTTAGAGAAACTTCTTTGTGTTCTGTGAAATCATCTCACAGAGTTACAGCTTTCCCCTCAAAAAGCCTTTCGCTAAGACAGTTCTTGTGGAATTGGCAAAGTGATATTTGGAAGACCATAGAGGGCTATGGTGAAAAAGGAAATATCCTCAGATGAAATCTGGATAGAAGATTTCTGAGAAACTGCTTAGTGTTCTGTTAATTCATCTCACAGAGTTACATCTGTATTTCGTGGATCTCTTTGCTAGCCTTATTTCTGTGGAATCTGAGAACAGATATTTCGGATCCCTTTGAAGACTATAGGGCCAATGGAAATATCCTCCGATAACAAAGAGAAAGAAGCTTTCTGAGAAACTTCGTTGTGTTCTGTGAAATCATCTCACAGAGTTACAGCTTTGCCGTCAACAAGCCTCTCGCTAAGACAGTTCTTGTGGAATTGGCAAAGTGATATTTGGAAGCCCATAGAGGGTTATGGAGAAAAAGGAAATATCCTCAGATGAAATCTGGAAAGAAGCTTTCTGAGAAACTGCTTAGTGTTCTGTAAATTCACCTCACAGAGTTACATCTGTATTTCGTGGATCTCTTTGGTAGCCTTATTTCTGTGGAATCTGAGAACAGATATTTCGGATCCCTTTGAAGACTATTGGGCCAAAGGAAATATCCTCCGATAACAAAGAGAAAGAAGCTTCCTGAGAAACTTCTTTGTGTTCTGTGAAATCATCTCACAGATTTACAGCTTTCCCCTCAAGAAGCCTTTCTCTAAGACAGTTCTTGTGGAATTGGCAAAGTGATATATGGAAGCCCCTAGAGGGCTATGGTGAAAAAGGAAATATCCCTCGATAAAATCTGGAAAGAAGCTTTCTGAGAAACTGCTTAGTGTTCTGTTAATTCATCTCACAGAGTTACATCTGTATTTCGTGGATCTCTTTGCTAGCCTTATTTCTGTGGAATCTGAGAACAGATATTTCGGATCCCTTTCAGGACTATAGGGCCAAAGGAAATATCCTCCGATAGCAAAGAGAAAGAAGCTTTCTGAGAAACTTCTTTGTGTTCTGTGAAATCATCTCACAGAGTTACAGCTTTCCCCTCAAGAAGCCTTTCGCTAAGACAGTTCTTGTGGAATTGGCAAAGTGATATATGGAAGACCCTAGACGGCTATGGTGAAAAAGGAAATATCTTCAGATGAAATCTGGAAAGAAGCTTTCTGAGAAACTGCTTAGTGCTCTTGTAATTCATCTCACAGAGTTACATCTGTATTTCTTGGATCTTTTTGCTAGCCTTATTTCTGTGGAATCTGAGAACAGATATTTCGGATCCCTTTGAAGACTACAGGGCCAAAGGAAATATCCTCCGATAACAAAGAGAAAGAAGATTTCTGAGAAACTTATTTGTGTTCTGTGAAATCATCTCACAGAGTTACAGCTTTCCCCTCAAGAAGCCTTTCGCTAAGACAGTTCTTGTGGAATTGGCAAAGTGATATTTGGAAGCCCATAGAGGGCTATGGTGAAAAAGGAAATATCCTAAGATGAAATCTGGAAAGAAGCTTTCTGAGAAACTGCTGAGTGTTCTGTAAATTCACCTCACAGAGTTACATCTGTATTTCGTGGATCTCTTTGGTAGCCTTATTTCTGTGGAATCTGAGAACAGATATTTCGGATCCCTTTGAAGACTATAGGGCCAAAAGAAATATCCTCCGATAACAAAGAGAAAGAAGCTTCCTGAGAAACTTCTTTATGTTCTGTGAAATCATCTCACAGAGTTACAGCTTTCCCCTCAAGAAGCCTTTCGCTAAGACAGTTCTTGTGGAATTGGCAAAGTGATATATGGAAGCCCCTAGGGGGCTATGGTGAAAAAGGAAATATCCTCAGATGAAATCTGGAAAGAAGCTTTCTGAGAAACTGCTTAGTGTTCTGTTAATTCATCTCACAGAGTTACATCTGTATTTCGTGGATATCTCTGCTAGCCTTATTTCTGTGGAATCTGTGAACAGATTTCGGATCTCTTTGAAGAGTATAGGGCCAAATGAAATATCCTCAGATAAGAAAGAGAAAGAAGCTTTCTGAGAAACTTCTTTGTGTTCTGTGAAATCATCTCACAGAGTTGCAGCTTTCCCCTAAACAAGCCTTTCGCTAAGACAGTTCTTGTGGAATTGGCAAAGTGATATTTGGAAGCCCATGGAGGGCGATGGTGAAAAAGGAAATATCCTCAGATGAAATCAGGAAAGAAGCTTTCTGAGAAACTGCTTAGTGTTCTGTGAATTCATCTCACAGAGTTACATCTGTATTTCGTGGATCTCTTTGCTAGCCTTATTTCTGGGGAATCTGAGAACAGATATTTCGGATCCCTTTGAAGACAATAGGGCCAAAGGAAATATCCTCCGATAACAAAGAGAAAGAAGCTTTCTGAGAAACTTCTTTGTGTTCTGGGAAATCATCTCACAGAGTTACAGCTTTCCCCTCAAGAAGCCTTTCGATAAGGCAGTTCTTGTGGAATTAGCCAAGTGATATTTGGAAGCCCATAGAGGGCTATGGTGAAAAAGGAAATATGCTCACATAAAATCTGGAAAGAAGCTTTCTGAGAAACTGCTTAGTGTTCTGTTAATTCATCTCACAGAGTTACATCTGTATTTCGTGGATCTCTTTGCTAGCCTTATTTCTGTTGAATCTGAGAACAGATATTTCGGATCCCTTTGAAGACTGTAGGGCCAAAGGAAATATCCTCCGATAACAAAGAGAAAGAAGCTTTCTGAGAAACTTCTTTGTGTTCTGTGAAATCATCTCACAGAGTTACAGCTTTCCTCTCAAGAAGCCTTTCGCTAAGACAGTTCTTGTGGAATTGGCAAAGTGATATTTGGAAGCCCATAGAGGGCTACGGTGAAAAAGGAAATATCTTCAGATGAAATCTGGAAAGAAGCTTTCTGAGAAACTGCTTAGTGTTCTGTACATTCACCTCACAGAATGACATCTGTATTTCGTGGATCTCTTTGGTAGCCTTATTTCTGTGGAATCTGAGAACAGATATTTCGGATCCCTTTGAAGACTATAGGGCCAAAGGAAATATCCTCCGATAACAAAGAGAAAGAAGCTTTCTGAGAAATTTCTTTGTGTTCTGTGAAATCATCTCACAGAGTTACATCTTTCCCCTCAAGAAGCCTTTCGATAAGGCAGTTCTTCTGGAATTGTCAATGTGATATTGGGAAGCCCAAAGAGGGCTATGGTGAAAGAGGAAATATCCTCAGATGAAATCTGGAAAGAAGCTTTCTGAGAAACTGCTTAGTGTTCTGTTAATTCATCTCACAGAGTTACATCTGTATTTCGTGGATCTCGTTGCTAGCCTTATTTCTGTGGAATCTGAGAACAGATATTTCGGATCCCCTTGAAGACTATAGGGCCAAAGGAAATATCCTCCGATAACAAAGAGAAAGAAGCTTTCTGAGAAACTTCTTTGTGTTCTGTGAAATCATCTCACAGAGTTACAGCTTTCCCCTCAAGAAGCCTTTGGCTAAGACAGTTCTTGTGGAATTGGCACAGTGATATATGGAAGCCCCTAGAGGGCTATGGTGAAAAAGGATATATCCCTAGATAAAATCTGGAAAGACGCTTTCTGAGAAACTGCTTAGTGTTCTGTTAATTCACCTCACAGAGTTACATCTGTATTTCGTGGATCTCTTTGCTAGCCTTATTTCTGTGGAATCTGACAACAGATATTTCGGATCCCTTTGAAGACTATAGGGCCAAAGGAAATATCCTCCGATAACAAAGAGAAAGAAGCTTTCTGAGAAACTTCTTTGTGTTCTGTGAAATCATCTCACAGAGTTACAGCTTTCCCCTCAAGAACCCTTTCGCTAAGACAGTTCTTGTGGAATTGGCAGAGTGATATTTGGAAGCCCCTAGAGGGCTATGGTGAAAAAGGAAATATCCTCAGATGAAATCTGGAAAGAAGCTTTCTGAAGAACTGCTTAGTGTTCTGTTAATTCATCTCACAGAGTTACATCTGTATTTCGTGGATCTCTTTGCTAGCCTTATTTCTGGGAATCGTAGAAGAGATATTTCGGATCCCTTTGAAGACTATAGGGCCAAAGGAAATATCCTCCGATAACAAAGAGAAAGAAGCTTTCTGAGAAACTTCTTTGTGTTCTGGGAAATCACCTCACAGAGTTACAGCTTTCCCCTCAAGAAGCCTTTCGATAAGGCAGTTCTTGTGGAATTGGCAAAGTGATATTGGGAAGCCCATAGAGGGCTATGGTGAAAAAGGAAATATGCTCAGATAAAATCTGGAAAGAAACTTTCTGAGAAACTGCTTAGTGTTCTGTTAATTCATCTCACAGAGTTACATCTGTATTTCGTGGTTCTCTTTGCTAGCCTTATTTCTATGGAATCTGAGAACAGATATTTCGGATCCCTTTGAAGACTATAGGGCCAAAGGAAATATCCTCCGATAACAAAGGGAAAAAGCTTTCTGAGAAACTTCTTTGTGTTCTGTGAAATCATCTCACAGAGTTACAGCTTTCCCCTCAAGAAGCCTTTCGCTAAGACAGTTCTTGTGGAATTGGCAAAGTGATATTTGGAAGCCCTTAGATGGCTATGGTGAAAAAGGAAATATCCTCAGATGAAATCTGGAAAGAAGCTTTCTGAAGAACTGCTTAGTGTTCTGTTAATTCATCTCACAGAGTTACATATTTATTTCGTGGATCTCTTTGCTAGCCTTATTTCTGTGGAGTCTGAGAACAGATATTTCGGATCCCTTTGAAGACTATAGGGCCAAAGGAAATATCCTCCGATAACAAAGAGAAAGAAGCTTTCTGAGAAACTTCTTTGTGTTCTGTGAAATCATCTCACAGAGTTACAGCTTTCCCCTCAAGAAGCCTTTCGCTAACACAGCTCTTGTGGAATTGGCAAGGTGATATTTGGAAGCCCATAGAGGGCTATGGTGAAAAAAGAAATATCCTCAGATGAAATCTGGAAAGAAGCTTTCTGAGAAACTGCTTAGTGTTCTGTTAATTCATCTCACAGAGTTACATCTGTATCTCGTGGATCTCTTTGCTAACCTTATTTCTGTGGAATATGAGAACAGATATTTCGAATCCTTTTGAAGACTATAAGGCCAAAGGAAATATCCTCCCATAACAAAGAGAAAGAAGCTTTCTGAGAAACTTGTTTGGGTTCTGTGAAATCATCTCACAGAGTTATAGCTTTCCCTAGAAGAAGCCTTTCGCTAAGACAGTTCTTGTGGAATTGGCAAAGTGATATTAGGTAGCCCATAGTTGGCTATCGTGAAAAAGGAAATATCCTCAGATGAAATCTGGAAAGAAGCTTTCTGAGAAACTGCTTAGTGTTCTGTTAATTCATCACACAGAGTTACATCTGTATTTCGTGGATCTCTTTGCTAGCCTTATTTCTGTAGAATCTGTGAACAGATTTCGGATCTCTTTGAAGACGATCGGGCCAAATGAAATATCCTCCGATAACAAAGATAAAGAAGCTTTCTGAGAAACTTCTTTGTGTTCTGTGAAATCATCTCACAGAGTTACAGCTTTCCCCTTAAAAAGCCTTTCGCGAACACAGTTCTTGAGCAATTGACAAAATGATATTTGGAAACCCATAGAGGGCAATGGTGAAAAAGGAAATATCCTCAGATGAAATCTGGAAAGAAGCTTTCTGATAAACTGCTTAGTGTTCTCTTAATTCATCTCACTTTGTTACATCTGTATTTCGTGGATCTCTTTGCTAGCCTTATTTCTGTGGAATCTGAGAAGAGATATTTCGGATCCCTTTGAAGACTATAGGGCCAAAGGAAATATCTTCCGATAACAAAGAGAAAGAAGCTTTAGAGAAACTTCTTTGTGTTCTGTGAAATCATCTCACAGAGTTACAGCTTTCCCCTCAAAAAGCCTTTCGCTAAGACAGTTCTTGTGGAATTGGCAAAGTGATATTTGGAAGCCCATAGAGGGCTATGGTGAAAAAGGAAATATCCTCAGATGAAATCTGGAAAGAAGCTTTCTGAGAAACTGCTTAGTGTTCTGTTAATTCATCTCACAGAGTTACATCTGTATTACGTGGATCTCTTTGCTAGCCCTATTTCTGTGGAATCTGAGAACAGATATTTCGGATCCCTTTGAAGACTATAGGGCCAAAGGAAATATCCTCCGATAACAAACAGAAAGAAGCTTTCTGAGAAACTCCTTTGTGTTCTGTGAAATCATCTCACAGAGTTACAGCTTTCCCGTCAACAAGCCTCTCGCTAAGACAGTTCTTGTGGAATTGGCAGAGTGATATTTGAAAGCCCTTAAAGGGCTATGGGGAAAAAGGAAATATCCTCAGATGAAATCTGGAAAGAAGCTTTCTGAGAAACTGCTTAGTGTTCTGTTAATTCATCTCACAGAGTTACATCTGTATTTCGTGTATCTCTTTGCTAGCCTTATTTCTGTGGAGTCTGAGAACAGATATTTCGGATCCCTTTGAAGACTATAGGGCCAAAGGAAATATCCTCCGATAACAAAGAGAAAGAAGCTTTCTGAGAAACTTCTTTGTGTTTTGTGAAATCATCTCACAGAGTTACAGCTTTCCCCTCAAGAAGCCTTTCGCTAAGATAGCTCTTGTGGAATTGGCAAGGTGATATTTGGAAGCCCATAGAGGGCTATGGTGAAAAAGGAAATATCCTCCGATGAAATCTGAAAAGAAGCTTTCTGAGAAACTGCTTAGTGTTCTGTTAATTCATCTCACAGAGTTACATCTTTATCTCGTGGATCTCTTTGCTACCCTTATTTCTGTGGAATCTGAGAACAGATATTTCGTATCCTTTTGAAGATTATAAGGCCAAAGGAATATCCTCCGATAACAAAGAGAAAGAAGCTTTCTGAGAAACTTCTTTGTGTTCTGTGAAATCATCTCACAGAGTTACAGCTTTCCCTAGAAGAAGCCTTTCGCTAAGACAGTTCTTGTGGAATTGGCAAAGTGATATTATGTAGCCCATAGTGGGCTATGGTGAAAAAGGAAATATCCTCAGATGAAATCTGGAAAGAAGCTTTCTGAGAAACTGCTTAGTGTTCTGTTAATTCATCTCACAGAGTTACATCTGTATTTCGTGGATCTCTTTGCTAGCCTTATTTCTGTGGAATCTTTGAACAGAATTCGGATCTCTTTGAGGACGATAGGGCCAAATGAAATATCCTCCGATAACAAAGAGAAAGAAGCTTTCTGAGAAACTTCTTTGTGTTCTGTGAAATCATGTCACAGAGTTACAGCTTTCCCCTCAAGAAGCCTTTCGCGAACACAGTTCTTGTGCAATTGGCAAAGTGATATTTGGAGACCATAGAGGGCAATGGTGAAAAAGGAAATATCCTCAGATGAAATCTGGAAAGAAGCTTTCTGAGAAACTGCTTAGTGTTCTCTTAATTCATCTCACAGTGTTACATCTGTATTTCGTGGATCTCTTTGCTAGCCTTATTTCTGTGGAATCTGAGAACAGATATTTCGGATCCCTTTGAAGACTATAGGGCCAAAGGAAATATCTTCCGATAAGAAAGAGAAAGAAGCTTTCTGAGAAACTTCTTTGTGTTCTGTGAAATCATCTCACAGAGTTACAGCTTTCCCCTCAAAAAGCCTTTCGCTAAGACAGTTCTTGTGGAATTGGCAAAGTGATATTGGGAAGCCCATAGAGGGTTATGGTGAAAAAGGAAATATGCTCAGATAAAATCTGGAAAGAAGCTTTCTGAGAAACTGCTTAGTGTTCTGTTAATTCATCTCACAGAGTTACATCTGTATTTCGTGGATCTCTTTGCTAGCCTTATTTCTATGGAATCTGAGAACAGATATTTCGGATCCCTTTGAAGACTATAGGGCCAAAGGAAATATCCTCCGATAACAAAGGGAAGAAGCTTTCTGCGAAACTTCTTTGTGTTCTGTGAAATCATCTCACAGAGTTACAGCTTTCCCCTCAAGAAGCCTTTCGCTAAGACAGTTCTTGTGGAATTGGCAAAGTGATATTTGGAAGCCCATAGAGGGCTATGGTGAAAAAGGAAATATCCTCAGATGAAATCTGGAAAGAAGCTTTCTGAAGAACTGCTTAGTGTTCTGTTAATTCATCTCACAGAGTTACATCTGTATTTCGTGGATCTCTTTGCTAGCCTTATTTCTGTGGAGTCTGAGAACAGATATTTCGGATCCCTTTGAAGACTATAGGGCCAAAGGAAATATCCTTCGATAACAAAGAGAAAGAAGCTTTCTGAGAAACTTCTTTGTGTTTTGTGAAATCATCTCACAGAGTTACAGCTTTCCCCTCAAGAAGCCTTTCGCAAAGACAGCTCTTGTGGAATTGGCAAGGTGATATTTGGAAGCCCATAGAGGGCTATGGTGAAAAAGGAAATATCCTCAGATGAAATCTGGAAGAAGCTTTCTGAGAAACTGTTTAGTGTTCTGTTAATTCTTCTCACAGAGTTACATCTGTATTTCGTGGATCTCTTTGCTAGCCTTATTTCTGTGGAATCTGAGAACAGATATTTCGGATCCCTTCGAAGACTATAGGGCCAAAGGAAATATCCTCCGATAACAAAGAGAAAGAAGCTTTCTGAGAAACTTCTTTGTGTTCTGTGAAATCATCTCACAGAGTTACAGCTTTCCCTAGAAGAAGCCTTTCGCTAAGACAGTTCTTGTGGAATTGGCAAAGTGATATTAGGTAGCCCATAGTGGGCTATGGTGAAAAAGGAAATATCCTCAGATGAAATCTGGAAAGAAGCTTTCTGAGAAACTGCTTAGTGTTCTGTTAATTCATCTCACAGAGTTACATCGGTATTTCGTGGATCTCTTTGCTAGCCTTATTTCTGTGGAATCTGAGAACAGATATTTCGGATCCCTTTGAAGACTATAGGGCCAAAGGAAATATCTTCCGATAACAAAGAGAAAGAAGCTTTCTGAGAAACTTCTTTGTGTTCTGTGAAATCATCTCACAGAGTTACAGCTTTCCCCTCAAGAAGCCTTTCGCTAAGACAGTTCTTGTGGAATTGGCAAAGTGATATTTGGAAGCCCATAGAGGGCTATGGTGAAAAAGGAAATATCCTAAGATGAAATCTGGAAAGAAGCTTTCTGAGAAACTGCTTAGTGTTCTGTAAATTCACCTCACAGAGTTACATCTGTATTTCGTGGATCTCTTTGGTAGCCTTATTTCTGTGGAATCTGAGAACAGATATTTCGGATCCCTTTGAAGACTATAGGGCCAAAGGAAATATCCTCCGATAACAAAGAGAAAGAAGCTTCCTGAGAAACTTCTTTATGTTCTGTGAAATCATCTCACAGAGTTACAGCTTTCCCGAAAAGAAGCCTTTCGCTAAGACAGTTCTTGTGGAATTGGCAGAGTGATATTTGGAAGCCCCTAGAGGGCTATGGTGAAAAAGGAAATATCCTCAGATGAAATCTGGAAAGAAGCTTTCTGAAGAACTGCTTAGTGTTCTGTTAATTCATCTCACAGAGTTACATCTGTATTTCGTGGATCTCTTTGCTAGCCTTATTTCTGTGGAATCTGAGAACAGATATTTCGGATCCCTTTGAAGACTATAGGGCCAAAGGAAATATCCTCCGATAACAAAGAGAAAGAAGCTTTCTGAGAAACTTCTTTGTGTTTTGTGAAATCATCTCACAGAGTTACAGCTTTCCGCTCAAGAAGCCTTTCGCTAAGACAGCTCTTGTGGAATTGGCAAGGTGATATTTGGAAGCCCCTAGAGGGCTATGGTGAAAAAGGAAATATCCTCAGATGAAATCTGGAAAGAAGCTTTCTGAGAAACTGCTTAGTGTTCTGTTAATTCATCTCACAGAGTTACACCTGTATCTCGTGGATCTCATTGCTAGCCTTATTTCTGTGGAAACTGAGAACAGATATTTCGGATCCATTTGAAGACTATAGGACCAAAGGAAATATCCTCCGATAACAAAGAGAAAGAAGCTTTCTGAGAAACTTCTTTGTGTTCTGGGAAATCACCTCACAGAGTTACAGCTTTCCCCTCAAGAAGCCTTTCGATAAGGCAGTTCTTGTGGAATTGGCAAAGTGATATTGGGAAGCCCATAGAGGGCTATGGTGAAAAAGGAAATATGCTCAGATAAAATCTGGAAAGAAACTTTCTGAGAAACTGCTTAGTGTTCTGTTAATTCATCTCACAGAGTTACATCTGTATTTCGTGGATCTCTTTGCTAGCCTTATTTCTATGGAATCTGAGAACAGATATTTCGGATCCCTTTGAAGACTATAGGGCCAAAGGAAATATCCTCCGATAACAAAGGGAAAAAGCTTTCTGAGAAACTTCTTTGTGTTCTGTGAAATCATCTCACAGAGTTACAGCTTTCCCCTCAAGAAGCCTTTCGCTAAGACAGTTCTTGTGGAATTGGCAAAGTGATATTTGGAAGCCCATAGATGGCTATGGTGAAAAAGGAAATATCCTCAGATGAAATCTGGAAAGAAGCTTTCTGAAGAACTGCTTAGTGTTCTGTTACTTCATCTCACAGAGTTACATCAGTATTTCGTGGATCTCTTTGCTAGCCTTATTTCTGTAGAGTCTGAGAACAGATATTTCGGATCCCTTTGAAGACTATAGGGCCAAAGGAAATATCCTCCGATAACAAAGAGAAAGAAGCTTTCTGAGAAACTTCTTTGTGTTTTGTGAAATCATCTCACAGAGTTACAGCTTTCCCCTCAAGAAGCCTTTCGCTAACACAGCTCTTGTGGAATTGGCAAGGTGATATTTGGAAGCCCATAGAGGGCTATGGTGAAAAAGGAAATATCCTCCGATGAAATCTGGAAAGAAGCTTTCTGAGAAACTGCTTAGTGTTCTGTTAATTCATCTCACAGAGTTACATCTGTATCTCGTGGATCTCTTTGCTAACCTTATTTCTGTGGGATATGAGAACAGATATTTCGAATCCTTTTGAAGACTATAGGGCCAAAGGAAATATCCTCCCATAACAAAGAGAAAGAAGCTTTCTGAGAAACTTGTTTGTGTTCTGTGAAATCATCTCAAAGAGTTACAGCTTTCCCTAGAAGAAGCCTTTCGCTAAGACAGTTCTTGTGGAATTGGCAAAGTGATATTAGGTAGCCCATAGTTGGCTATCGTGAAAAAGGAAATATCCTCAGATGAAATCTGGAAAGAAGCTTTCTGAGAAACTGCTTAGTGTTCTGTTAATTCATCTCACAGAGTTACATCTGTATTTCGTGGATCTCTTTGCTAGCCTTATTTCTGTGGAATCTGAGAACAGATATTTCGGATCTCTTTGAAGACGATAGGGCCAAATGAAATATCCTCCGATAACAAAGAGAAAGAAGCTTTCTGAGAAACTTCTTTGTGTTCTGTGAAATCATCTCACAGAGTTACAACTTTCCCCTCAAGAAGCCTTTCGCGAACACAGTTCTTGAGCAATTGACAAAATGATATTTGGAAACCCATAGAGGGCATTGGTGAAAAAGGAAATATCCTCAGATGAAATCTGGAAAGAAGCTTTCTGATAAACTGCTTAGTGTTCTCTTAATTCATCTCACATTGTTACATCTGTATTTCGTGGATCTCTTTGCTAGCCTTATTTCTGTGGAATCTGAGAAGAGATATTTCGGATCCCTTTGAAGACTATAGGGCCAAAGGAAATATCTTCCGATAACAAAGAGAAAGAAGCTTTAGAGAAACTTCTTTGTGTTCTCTGAAATCATCTCACAGAGTTACAGCTTTCCCCTCAAAAAGCCTTTCGCTAAGACAGTTCTTGTGGAATTGGCAAAGTGATATTTGGAAGCCCATAGAGGGCTATGGTGAAAAAGGAAATATCCTCAGATGAAATCTGGAAAGAAGCTTTCTGAGAAACTGCTTAGTGTTCTGTTAATTCATCTCACAGAGTTACATCTGTATTTCGTGGATCTCTTTGCTAGCCTTATTTCTGTGGAATCTGAGAACAGATATTTCGGATCCCTTTGAAGACTATAGGGCCAAAGGAAATATCCTCCGATAACAAAGAGAAAGAAGCTTTCTGAGAAACTTCGTTGTGTTCTGTGAAATCATCTCACAGAGTTACAGCTTTCCCGTCAACAAGCTTCTCGCTAAGACAGTTCTTGTGGAATTGGCAAAGTGATATTTGGAAGCCCATAGAGGGCTATGTTGAAAAAGGAAATGTCCTCAGATGAAATCTGGAAAGAAGCTTTCTGAGAAACTGTTTAGTGTTCTGTTAATTCATCTCACAGAGTTACATCTGTATTTCGTGGATCTCTTTGGTAGCCTTATTTCTGTGGAATCTGAAAAGAGATATTTCGGATCCCTTTGAAGACTATAGGGCCAAAGGAAATATCCTCCGATAACAAAGAGAAAGAATCTTTCTGAGAAACTTCTTTGTGTTCTGTGAAATCATCTCACAGAGTTACAGCTTTCCCCTCAAGAAGCCTTTCGATAAGGCAGTTCTTGTGGAATTGGCAAAGTGATATTGGGAAGCCCAAAGTGGGCTATGGTGAAAGAGGAAATAACCTCAGATGAAATCTGGAAAGAAGCTTTCTGAGAAACTGCTCAGTGTTCTGTTAATTCATCTCACAGAGTTACATCTTTAAATCGTGGATCTCTTTGCTAGCTTTATTTCTGTGGAATCTGAGAACAGATATTTCGGATCCCTTTGAAGACTATAGGTCCAAAGGAAATATCCTCCGATAACAAAGAGAAAGAAGCTTTCTGAGAAACTTCTTTGTGTTCTGTGAAATCATCTCACAGAGTTACAGCTTTCCCCTCAAGAAGACTTTCGCTAAGACAGTTCTTCTGGAATTGGCAGAGTGATATTTGGAAGCCCCTAGAGGGCTATGGTGAAAAAGGAAATATCCTCAGATGAAATCTGGAAAGAAGCTTTCTGAAGAACTGCTTAGTGTTCTGTTAATTCATCTCACAGAGTTATATCTGTATTTCGTGTATCTCTTTGCTAGCCTTATTTCTGTGGAGTCTGAGAACAGATATTTCGGATCCCTTTGAAGACTATAGGGCCTAAGGAAATATCCTCCGATAACAAAGAGAAAGAAGCTTTCTGAGAAACTTCTTTGTGTTTTGTGAAATCATCTCACAGAGTTCCAGCTTTCCCCTCAAGAAGCCTTTCGCTAAGATAGCTCTTGTGGAATTCGCAAGGTGATATTTGGAAGCCCATAGAGGGCTATGGTGAAAAAGGAAATATCCTCCGATGAAATCTGGAAAGAAGCTTTCTGAGAAACTGCTTAGTGTTCTGTTAATTCATCTCACAGAGTTACATCTTTATCTCGTGGATCTCTTTGCTACCCTTATTTCTGTGGAATCTGAGAACAGATATTTCGTATCCTTTTGAAGATTATAGGGCCAAAGGAAATATCCTCCGATAACAAAGAGAAAGAAGCTTTCTGAGAAACTTCTTTGTGTTCTGTGAAATCATCTCACAGAGTTACAGCTTTCCCTAGAAGAAGCCTTTCGCTAAGACAGTTATTGTGGAATTGGCAAAGTGATATTATGTAGCCCATAGTGGGCTATGGTGAAAAAGGAAATATCCTCAGATGAAATCTGGAAAGAAGCTTTCTGAGAAACTGCTTAGTGTTCTGTTAATTCATCTCACAGAATTGCATCTGTATTTCGTGGATCTCTTTGCTAGCCTTATTTCTGTGGAATCTGTGAACAGAATTCGGATCTCTTTGAGGACGATAGGGCCAAATGAAATATCCTCCGATAACAAAGAGAAAGAAGCTTTCTGAGAAACTTCTTTGTGTTCTGTGAAATCATGTCACAGAGTTACAGCTTTCCCCTCAAGAAGCCTTTCGCGAACACAGTTCTTGTGCAATTGGCAAAGTGATATTTGGAGGCCATAGAGGGCAATGGTGAAAAAGGAAATATCCTCAGATGAAATCTGGAAAGAAGCTTTCTGAGAAACTGCTTAGTGTTCTCTTAATTCATCTCACAGTGTTACATCTGTATTTCGTGGATCTCTTTGCTAGCCTTATTTCTGTGGAATCTGAGAACAGATATTTCGGATCCCTTTGAAGACTATAGGGCCAAAGGAAATATCTTCCGATAACAAAGAGAAGGAAGCTTTCTGAGAAACTTCTTTGTGTTCTGTGAAATCATCTCACAGAGTTACAGCTTTCCCCTCAAAAAGCCTTTCGCTAAGAGAGTTCTTGTGGAATTGGCAAAGTGATATTTAGAAGCCCATAGAGGGCTATGGTGAAAAAGGAAATATCCTCAGATGAAATCTGGAAAGAAGCGTTCTGAGAAACTGCTTAGTGTTCTGTTAATTCATCTCACAGAGTTACATCTGTCTTTCATGGATCTCTTTGCTAGCCTTATTTCTGGGAATCTGAGAACAGATATTTCGGATCCCTTTGAAGACTATAGGGCCAAAGGTAATATCCTCCGATAACAAAGAGAAAGAAGCTTTCTGAGAAACTTCTTTGTGTTCTGGGAAATCATCTCACAGAGTTACAGCTTTCCCCTCAAGAAGCCTTTCGATAAGGCAGTTCTTGTGGAATTGGCAAAGTGATATTGGGAAGCCCATACAGGGTTATGGTGAAAAAGGAAATATGCTCAGATAAAATCTGGAAAGAAGCTTTCTGGGAAACTTCTTAGTGTTCTGTTAATTCATCTCACAGAGTTACATCTGTATTTCGTGGATCTCTTTGCTAGCCTTATTTCTATGGAATCTGAGAACAGATATTTCGGATCCCTTTGAAGACTATAGGGCCAAAGGAAATATCCTCCTATAACAAAGCGAAGAAGCTTTCTGAGAAACTTCTTTGTGTTCTGTGAAATCATCTCACAGAGTTACAGCTTTCCCCTCAAGAAGCCTTTCGCTAAGACAGTTCTTGTGGAATTGGCAAAGTGATATTTGGAAGCCCATAGAGGGCTATGGTGAAAAAGGAAATATCCTCAGATGAAATCTGGAAAGAAGCATTCTAAAGAACTGCTTAGTGTTCTGTTAATTCATCTCACAGAGTTACATCTGTATTTCGTGGATCTCTTTGCTAGCCTTATTTCTGTGGAGTCTGAGAACAGATATTTCGGATCCCTTTGAAGACTATAGGGCCAAAGGAAATATCCTCCGATAACAAAGAGAAAGAAGCTTTCTGAGAAACTTCTTTGTGTTTTGTGAAATCATCTCACAGAATTACAGCTTTCCCCTCAAGAAGCCTTTCGCTAAGACAGTTCTTCTGGAATTGGCAGAGTGATATTTGGAAGCCCCTAGAGGGCTATGGTGAAAAAGGAAATATCCTCAGATGAAATCTGGAAAGAAGCTTTCTGAAGAACTGCTTAGTGTTCTGTTAATTCATCTCACAGAGTTACATCTGTATTTCGTGGATCTCTTTGCTAGCCTTATTTCTGTGGAATCTGTGAACAGAATTCGGATCTCTTTGAGGACGATAGGGCCAAATGAAATATCCTCCGATAACAAAGAGAAAGAAGCTTTCTGAGAAACTTCTTTGTGTTCTCTGAAATCATCTCACAGAGTTACAGCTTTCCCCTCAAGAAGCCTTTCGCGAACACAGTTCTTGTGCAATTGGCAAAGTGATATTTGGAGGCCATAGAGGGCAATGGTGAAAAAGGAAATATCCTCAGATGAAATCTGGAAAGAAGCTTTCTGAGAAACTGCTTAGTGTTCTCTTAATTCATCTCACAGTGTTACATCTGTATCTCGTGGATCTCTTTGCTAGCCTTATTTCTGTGGAATCAGAACAGATATTTCGTATCCCTTTGAAGACTATAGGGCCAAAGGAAATATCCTCCGATAACAAAGAGAAAGAAGCTTTCTGAGAAACTTCTTTGTGTTCTGTGAAATCATCTCACAGAGTTACAGCTTTCCCTAGAAGAAGCCTTTCGCTAAGACAGTTCTTGTGGAATTGGCAAAGTGATATTAGGTAGCCCATAGTTGGCTATCGTGAAAAAGGAAATATCCACAGATGAAATCTGGAAAGAAGCTTTCTGAGAAACTGCTTAGTGTTCTGTTAATTCATCTCACAGAGTTACATCGGTATTTCGTGGATATCTTTGCTAGCCTTATTTCTGTGGAATCTGAGAACAGATATTTCGGATCCCTTTGAAGACTATAGGGCCAAAGGAAATATCCTCCGATAACAAAGAGAAAGAAGCTTTCTGAGAAACTTCATTTCGTTCTGGGAAATCATCTCACAGAGTTGCAGCTTTCCTCTCAAGAAGCCTTTCGATAAGGCAGTTCTTGTGGAATTGGCAAAGTGATATTGGGAAGCCAATAGAGGGCTATGGTTAAAAAGGAAATATGCTCAGATAAAATCTGGAAAGAAGCTTTCTGAGAAACTGCTTAGTGTTCTGTTAATTCATCTCACAGAGGTACATCTGTATTTCGTGGATCTCTTTGCTAGCCTTATTTCTGTGGAATCTGAGAACAGATATTTCGGATCCCTTTGAAGACTATAGGGCCAAAGGAAACATCCTCCGATAACAAAGAGAAAGAAGCTTTCTGAGAAACTTCTTTGTGTTCTGTGTAATCATCTCACAGAGTTACAGCTTTCCCCTCAAGAAGCCTGTCGATAAGGCAGTTCTTGTGGAATTGGCAAAGTGATATTGGGAAGCCCAAAGAGGGCTATAAGAGGAAATATCCTCAGATGAAATCTGGAAAGAAGCTTTCTGAGAAACTGCTTAGTGTTCTGTTAATTCATCTCACAGAGTTACATCTGTATTTCGTGGATCTCTTTGCTAGCCTTATTTCTGGGGAATCTGAGAACAGATATTTCGGATCCCTTTGAAGACTATAGGGCCAAAGGAAATATGCTTCGATAACAAAGAGAAAGAAGCTTTCTGAGAAACTTCTTTGTGTTCTGTGAAATCATCTCACAGAGATACAGCTTTCCCCTCAAGAAGCCTTTCGCTAAGACACTTCTTGTGGAATTGGCAGAGTGATATTTGGAAGCCCCTAGAGGGCTATGTTGAAAAATTAAATATCCTCAGATGAAATCTGGAAAGAAGCTTTCTGAAGAACTGCTTAGTATTCTGTTAATTCATCTCACAGAGTTACATCTGTATTTCGTGGATCTCTTTGCTAGCCTTATTTCTGTGGAGTCTGAGAACAGATATTTCGGATCCCTTTGAAGACTATAGGGCCAAAGGAAATATCCTCCGATAACAAAGAGAAAGAAGCTTTCTGAGAAAATTCTTTGTGTTTTGTGAAATCATCTCACAGAGTTACAGCTTTCTGCTCAAGAAGCCTTTCGCTAAGACAGCTCTTGTGGAATTGGCAAGGTGATATTCGGAAGCCCCTAGAGGGCTATGGTGAAAAAGGAAATATCCTCAGATGAAATCTGGAAAGAAGCTTTCTGAGAAAGTGCTTAGTGTTCTGTTAATTCATCTCACAGAGTTACATCTGTATCTCGTGGATCTCTTTGCTAGCCTTATTTCTGTGGAATCTGAGAACAGATATTTTGTATCCTTTTGAAGACTATAGGTCCAAAGGAAATATCCTCCGATAACAAAGAGAAAGAAGCTTTCTGAGAAACTTCTTTGTGTTCTGTGAAATCATGTCACAGAGTTACAGCTTTCCCTAGAAGAAGCCTTTCGCTAAGACAGTTCTTGTTTAATTGGCAAAGTGATATTAGGTAGCCCATAGTGGGCTATGGTGAAAAAGGACATATCCTCAGATGAAATCTGGAAAGAAGCTTTCTGAGAAACTGCTTAGTGTTCTGTTAATTCATCTCACAGAGTTACATCTGTATTTCGTGGATCTCTTTGCTAGCCTTATTTCTGTGGAATCTGAGAACAGATATTTCGGATCCCTTTGAAGACTATAGGGCCAAAGGAAATATCTTCCGATAACAAAGAGAAAGAAGCTTTCTGAGAAACTTCTTTGTGTTCTGTGAAATCATCTCACAGAGTTACAGCTTTCCCCTCAAGAAGCCTTTCGCTAAGACAGTTCTTGTGGAATTGGCAAAGTGATATTTGGAAGCCCATAGAGGGCTATGGTGAAAAAGGAAATATCCTAAGATGAAATCTGGAAAGAAACTTTCTGAGAAACTGCTTAGTGTTCTGTAAATTCACCTCACAAAGTTACATCTGTATTTCGTGGATCTCTTTGGTAGCCTTATTTCTGTGGAATCTGAGAACAGATATTTCGGATCCCTTTGAAGACTATAGGGCCAAAGGAAATATCCTCCGATAAAAAAGAGAAAGAAGCTTCCTGAGAAACTTCTTTATGTTCTGTGAAATCATCTCACAGAGTTACAGCTTTCCCCTCAAGAAGCCTTTCGCTAAGAAAGTTCTTGTGGAATTGGCAAAGTGATATATGGAAGCCCCTAGGGGGCTATGGTGAAAAAGGAAATATCCTCAGATGAAATCTGGAAAGAAGCTTTCTGAAGAACTGCTTAGTGTTCTGTTAATTCATCTCACAGAGTTACATCTGTATTTCGTGGATCTCTTTGCTAGCCTTATTTCTGTGGAGTCTGAGAACAGATATTTCGGATCCCTTTGAAGACTATAGGGCCAAAGGAAATATCCTCCGATAACAAAGAGAAAGAAGCTTTCTGAGAAACTTCTTTGTGTTTTGTGAAATCATCTCACAGAGTTACAGCTTTCCGCTCAAGAAGCCTTTCGCTAAGACAGCTCTTGTGGAATTGGCAAGGTGATATTTGGAAGCCCCTAGAGGGCTATGGTGAAAAAGGAAATATCCTCAGATGAAATCAGGAAAGAACCTTTCTGAGAAACTGCTTAGTGTTCTGTGAATTCATCTCACAGAGTTACATCTGTATTTCGCGGATCTCTTTGCTAGCCTTATTTCTGGGGAATCTGAGAACAGATATTTCGGATCCCTTTGAAGACTATAGGGCCAAAGGAAATATCCTCCGATAACAAAGAGAAAGAAGCTTTCTGAGAAACTTCTTTGTGTTCTGGGAAATCATCTCACAGAGTTACAGCTTTCCCCTCAAGAAGCCATTCGATAAGGCAGTTCTTGTGGAATTGGCCAAGTGATATTGGGAAGCCCATAGAGGGCTATGCTGAAAAAGGAAATATACTGACATAAAACCTGGAAAAAAGCTTTCTGAGAAACTGCTTAGTGTTCTGTTAATTCATCTCACAGAGTTACATCTGTATTTCGTGGATCTCTTTGCTAGCCTTATTTCTGTGGAATCTGAAAACAGATATTTCGGATCCCTTTGAAGACTATAGGGCCAAAGGAAATATCCTCCGATAACAAAGAGAAAGAAGCTTTCTGAGAAACTTCTTTGTGTTCTGTGAAATCATCTCACAGAGTTACAGCTTTCCTCTCAAGAAACCTTTCGCTAAGACAGTTCTTGTGGAATTAGCAAAGTGATATTTGGAAGCCCATAGAGGGCTACGGTGAAAAAGGAAATATCTTCAGATGAAATCTGGAAAGAAGCTTTCTGAGAAACTGCTTAGTGTTCTGTATATTCACCTCACAGAGTGACATCTGTATTTCGTGGATCTCTTTGGTAGCCTTATTTCTGTGGAATCTGAGAACAGATATTTCGAATCCCTTTGAGACTATAGGGCCAAAGGAAATATCCTCCGATAACAAAGAGAAAGAAGCTTTCTGAGAAACTTCTTTGTGTTCTGTGAAATCATCTCACAGAGTTACATCTTTCCCCTCAAGAAGCCTTTCGATAAGGCAGTTCTTGTGGAATTTTCAATGTGATATTGGGAAGCCCAAAGTGGGCTATGGTGAAAGAGGAAATATCCTCAGATGAAATCTGGAAAGAAGCTTTCTGAGAAACTGCTTAGTGTTCTGTTAATTCATCTCACAGAGTTACATCTGTATTTCGTGGATCTCGTTGCTAGCCTTATTTCTGTGGAATCTGAGAACAGATATTTCGGATCCCCTTGAAGACTATAGGGCCAAAGGAAATATCCTCCGATAACAAAGAGAAAGAAGCTTTCTGAAAAACTTCTTTGTGTTCTGTGAAATCATCTCACAGAGTTACAGCTTTCCCCTCAAGAAGCCTTTGGCTAAGACAGTTCTTGTGGAATTGGCACAGTGATATATGGAAGCCCCTAGAGGGCTATGGTGAAAAAGGAAATATCCCTAGATAAAATCTGGAAAGAAGCTTTCTGAGAAACTGCTTAGTGTTCTGTTAATTCACCTCACAGAGTTACATCTGTATTTCGTGGATCTCTTTGCTAGCCTTATTACTGTGGAATCTGAGAACAGCTATTTCGGATCCCTTTGAAGACTATAGGGCCAAAGGAAATATCCTCCGATAACAAAGAGAAAGAAGCTTTCTGAGAAACTTCTTTGTGTTCTGTGAAATCACCTCACAGAGTTACAGCTTTCCCTTCAAGAAGCCTTTCGCTAAGACAGTTCTTGTGGAATTGGCAGAGTGATATTTGGAAGCCCCTAGAGGGCTATGGTGAAAAAGGAAATATCCTCAGATGAAATCTGGAAAGAAGCTTTCTGAAGAACTGCTTAGTGTTCTGTTAATTCATCTCACAGAGTTACATCTGTATTTCGTGGATCTCTTTGCTAGCCTTATTTCTGTGGAGTCTGAGAACAGATATTTCGGATCCCTTTGAAGACTATAGGGCCAAAGGAAATATCCTCCGATAACAAAGAGAAAGAAGCTTTCTGAGAAACTTCTTTGTGTTTTGTGAAATCATCTCACAGAGTTACAGCTTTCCGCTCAAGAAGCCTTTCGCTAAGACAGCTCTTGTGGAATTGGCAAGGTGATATTTGGAAGCCCCTAGAGGGCTATGGTGAAAAAGGAAATATCCTCAGATGAAATCTGGAAAGAAGCTTTCTGAGAAACTGCTTAGTGTTCTGTTAATTCATCTCACAGAGTTACATCTGTATCTCGTGGATCTCATTGCTAGCCTTATTTCTGTGGAATCTGAGAACAGATATTTCGGATCCATTTGAAGACTATAGGACCAAAGGAAATATCCTCCGATAACAAAGAGAAAGAAGCTTTCTGAGAAACTTCTTTGTGTTCTGTGAAATAATCTCACAGAGTTACAGCTTTCCCTAGAAGAAGCCTTTCGCTAAGACAGTTCTTGTGGAATTGGCAAAGTGATATTTGGAAGCCCATAGACGGCTTTGGTGAAAAAGGAAATATCCTCAGATGAAATCTGGAAAGAAGCTTTCTGAGAAACTGCTTAGTGTTCTGTTAATTCATCTCACAGAGTTACATCTGTATTTCGTGGATCTCTTTGCTAGCCTTATTTCTGGGAATCTTAGAAGAGATATTTCGGATCCCTTTGAATACTATAGGGCCAAAGGAAATATCCTCCGATAACAAAGAGAAAGAAGCTTTCTGAGAAACCTCTTTGTGTTCTGGGAAATCACCTCACAGAGTTACAGCTTTCCCCTCAAGAAGCCTTTCGCGAACACAGTTCTTATGGAATTGGCAAAGTGATATTTGGAAGCCCATAGATGGCTATGGTGAAAAAGGAAATATCCTCAGATGAAATCTGGAAAGAAGCTTTCTGAAGAACTGCTTAGTGTTCTGTTAATTCATCTCACAGAGTTACATCAGTATTTCGTGGATCTCTTTGCTAGCCTTATTTCTTTGGAGTCTGAGAACAGATATTTCGTATCCCTTTGAAGACTATAGGGCCAAAGGAAATATCCTCCGATAACAAAGAGAAAGAAGCTTTCTGAGAAACTTCTTTGTGTTTTGTGAAATCATCTCACAGAGTTACAGCTTTCCCCTCAAGAAGCCTTTCGCTAACACAGCTCTTGTGGAATTGGCAAGGTGATATTTGGAAGCTCATAGAGGGCTATGGTGAAAAAGGAAATATCCTCAGATGAAATCTGGAAAGAAGCTTTCTGAGAAACTGCTTAGTGTTCTGTTAATTCATCTCACAGAGTTACATCTGTATCTCGTGGATCTCTTTGCTAACCTTATTTCTGTGGAATATGAGAACAGATATTTCGAATCCTTTTGAAGACTATAGGGCCAAAGGAAATATCCTCCCATAACAAAGAGAAAGAAGCTTTCTGAGAAACTTGTTTGTGTTCTGTGAAATCATCTCAAAGAGTTACAGCTTTCCCTAGAAGAAGCCTTTCGCTAAGACAGTTCTTGTGGAATTGGCAAAGTGATATTAGGTAGCCCATAGTTGGCTATCGTGAAAAAGGAAATATCTTCAGATGAAATCTGGAAAGAAGCTTTCTGAGAAACTGCTTAGTGTTCTGTTAATTCATCTCACAGAGTTACATCTGTATTTCGTGGATCTCTTTGCTAGCCTTATTTCTGTGGAATCTGTGAACAGATTTCGGATCTCTTTCAAGACGACAGGGCCAAATGAAATATCCTCCGATAACAAAGAGAAAGAAGCTTTCTGAGAAACTTCTTTGTGTTCTGTGAAATCATCTCACAGAGTTACAACTTTCCCCTCAAGAAGCCTTTCGCGAACACAGTTCTTGAGCAATTGACAAAATGATATTTGGAAACCCATGGAGGGCAATGGTGAAAAAGGAAATATCCTCAGATGAAATCTGGAAAGAAGCTTTCTGATAAACTGCTTAGTGTTCTCCTAATTCATCTCACATTGTTACATCTGTATTTCGTGGATCTCTTTGCTAGCCTTATTTCTGTGGAATCTGAGAAGAGATATTTCGGATCCCTTTGAAGACTATAGGGCCAAAGGAAATATCTTCCGATAACAAAGAGAAAGAAGCTTTAGAGAAACTTCTTTGTGTTCTGTGAAATCATCTCACAGAGTTACAGCTTTCCCCTCAAAAAGCCTTTCGCTAAGACAGTTCTTGTGGAATTGGCAAAGTGATATTGGGAAGCCCAAAGTGGGCTATGGTGAAAGAGGAAATATCCTCAGATGAAATCTGGAAAGAAGCTTTCTGAGAAACTGCTTAGTGTTCTGTTAATTCATCTCACAGAGTTACATCTGCAATTCGTGGATCTCTTTGCTAGCCTTATTTCTGTGGAATCTGAGAACAGATATTTCGGATCCCTTTGAAGACTATAGGTCCAAAGGAAATATCCTCCGATAACAAAGAGAAAGAAGCTTTCTGAGAAACTTCTTTGTGTTCTGTGAAATCATCTCACAGAGTTACAGCTTTCCCCTCAAGAAGCCTTTCGCTAAGACAGTTCTTCTGGAATTGGCAGAGTGATATTTGGAAGCCCCTAGAGGGCTATGGTGAAAAAGGAAATATCCTCAGATGAAATCTGGAAAGAAGCTTTCTGAAGAACTGCTTAGTGTTCTGTTAATTCATCTCACAGAGTTACATCTGTATTTCGTGTATCTCTTTGCTAGCCTTATTTCTGTGGAGTCTGAGAACAGATATTTCGGATCCCTTTGAAGACTATAGGGCCAAAGGAAATATCCTCCGATAACAAAGAGAAAGAAGCTTTCTGAGAAACTTCTTTGTGTTTTGTGAAATCATCTCACAGAGTTACAGCGTTCCCCTCAAGAAGCCTTTCGCTAAGATAGCTCTTGTGGAATTGGCAAGGTGATATTTGGAAGCCCATAGAGGGCTATGGTGAAAAAGGAAATATCCTCCGATGAAATCTGGAAAGAAGCTTTCTGAGAAACTGCTTAGTGTTCTGTTAATTCATCTCACAGAGTTACATCTTTATCTCGTGGATCTCTTTGCTACCCTTATTTCTGTGGAATCTGAGAACAGATATTTCGTATCCTTTTGAAGATTATAGGGCCAAAGGAAATATCCTCCGATAACAAAGAGAAAGAAGCTTTCTGAGAAACTTCTTTGTGTTCTGTGAAATCATCTCACAGAGTTAGAGCTTTCCCTAGAAGAAGCCTTTCGCTAAGACAGTTCTTGTGGAATTGGCAAAGTGATATTATGTAGCCCATAGTGGGCTATGGTGAAAAAGGAAATATCCTCAGATGAAATCTGGAAAGAAGCTTTCTGAGAAACTGCTTAGTGTTCTGTTAATTCATCTCACAGAGTTGCATCTGTATTTCGTGGATCTCTTTGCTAGCCTTATTTCTGTGGAATCTGTGAACAGAATTCGGATCTCTTTGAGGACGATAGGGCCAAATGAAATATCCTCCGATAACAAAGAGAAAGAAGCTTTCTGAGAAACTTCTTTGTGTTCTGTGAAATCATGTCACAGAGTTACAGCTTTCCCCTCAAGAAGCCTTTCGCGAACACAGTTCTTGTGCAATTGGCAAAGTGATATTTGGAGGCCATAGAGGGCAATGGTGAAAAAGGAAATATCCTCAGATGAAATCTGGAAAGAAGCTTTCTGAGAAACTGCTTAGTGTTCTCTTAATACATCTCACAGTGTTACATCTGTATTTCGTGGATCTCTTTGCTAGCCTTATTTCTGTGGAATCTGAGAACAGATATTTCGGATCCCTTTGAAGACTATAGGGCCAAAGGAAATATCTTCCGATAACAAAGAGAAAGAAGCTTTCTGAGAAACTTCTTTGTGTTCTGTGAAATCATCTCACAGAGTTACAGCTTTCCCCTCAAAAAGCCTTTCGCTAAGACAGTTCTTGTGGAATTGGCAAAGTGATATTTAGAAGCCCATAGAGGGCTATGGTGAAAAAGGAAATATCCTCAGATGAAATCTGGAAAGAAGCGTTCTGAGAAACTGCTTAGTGTTCTGTTAATTCATCTCACAGAGTTACATCTGTCTTTCGTGGATCTCTTTGCTAGCCTTATTTCTGGGAATCTGAGAACAGATATTTCGGATCCCTTTGAAGACTATAGGGCCAAAGGTAATATCCTCCGATAACAAAGAGAAAGAAGCTTTCTGAGAAACTTCTTTGTGTTCTGGGAAATCATCTCACAGAGTTACAGCTTTCCCCTCAAGAAGCCTTTCGATAAGGCAGTTCTTGTGGAATTGGCAAAGTGATATTGGGAAGCCCATAGAGGGCTATGGTGAAAAAGGAAATATGCTCAGATAAAATCTGGAAAGAAACTTTCTGAGAAACTGCTTAGTGTTCTGTTAATTCATCTCACAGAGTTACATCTGTATTTCGTGGATCTCTTTGCTAGCCTTATTTCTATGGAATCTGAGAACAGATATTTCGGATCCCTTTGAAGAGTATAGGGCCAAAGGAAATATCCTCCGATAACAAAGGGAAAAAGCTTTCTGAGAAACTTCTTTGTGTTCTGTGAAATCATCTCACAGAGTTACAGCTTTCCCCTCAAGAAGCCTTTCGCTAAGACAGTTCTTGTGGAATTGGCAAAGTGATATTTGGAAGCCCATAGATGGCTATGGTGAAAAAGGAAATATCCTCAGATGAAATCTGGAAAGAAGCTTTCTGAAGAACTGCTTAGTGTTCTGTTAATTCATCTCACAGAGTTACATCAGTATTTCGTGGATCTCTTTGCTAGCCTTATTTCTGTGGAGTCTGAGAACAGATATTTCGGATCCCTTTGAAGACTATAGGGCCAAAGGAAATATCCTCCGATAACAAAGAGAAAGAAGCTTTCTGAGAAACTTCTTTGTGTTTTGTGAAATCATCTCACAGAGTTACAGCTTTCCCCTCAAGAAGCCTTTCGCTAACACAGCTCTTGTGGAATTGGCAAGGTGATATTTGGAAGCCCATAGAGGGCTATGGTGAAAAAGGAAATATCCTCAGATGAAATCTGGAAAGAAGCTTTCTGAGAAACTGCTTAGTGTTGTGTTAATTCATCTCACAGAGTTACATCTGTATTTCGTGGATCTCTTTGCTAGCCTTATTTCTATGGAATCTGAGAACAGATATTTCGGATCCCTTTGAAGACTATAGGGCCAAAGGAAATATCCTCCGATAACAAAGCGAAGAAGCTTTCTGAGAAACTTCTTTGTGTTCTGTGAAATCATCTCACAGAGTTACAGCTTTCCCCTCAAGAAGCCTTTCGCTAAGACAGTTCTTGTGGAATTGGCAAAGTGATATTTGGAAGCCCATAGCGGGCTATGGTGAAAAAGGAAATATCCTCAGATGAAATCTGGAAAGAAGCTTTCTAAAGAACTGCTTAGTGTTCTGTTAATTCATCTCACAGAGTTACATCTGTATTTCGTGGATCTCTTTGCTAGCCTTATTTCTGTGGAGTCTGAGAACAGATATTTCGGATCCCTTTGAAGACTATAGGGCCAAAGGAAATATCCTCCGATAACAAAGAGAAAGAAGCTTTCTGAGAAACTTCTTTGTGTTTTGTGAAATCATCTCACAGAGTTACAGCTTTCCCCTCAACAAGCCTTTCGCTAAGACAGTTCTTCTGGAATTGGCAGAGTGATATTTGGAAGCCCCTAGAGGGCTATGGTGAAAAAGGAAATATCCTCAGATGAAATCTGGAAAGAAGCTTTCTGAAGAACTGCTTAGTGTTCTGTTAATTCATCTCACAGAGTTACATCTGTATTTCGTGGATCCCTTTGCTAGCCTTATTTCTGTGGAATCTGTGAATAGAATTCGGATCTCTTTGAGGACGATAGGGGCAAATGAAATATCCTCCGATAACAAAGAGAAAGAAGCTTTCTGAGAAACTTCTTTGTGTTCTGTGAAATCATCTCACAGAGTTACAGCTTTCCCCTCAAGAAGCCTTTCGCGAACACAGTTCTTGTGCAATTGGCAAAGTGATATTTGGAGGCCATAGAGGGCAATGGTGAACAAGGAAATATCCTCAGATGAAATCTGGAAAGAAGCTTTCTGAGAAACTGCTTAGTGTTCTCTTAATTCATCTCACAGTGTTACATCTGTATTTCGTGGATCTCTTTGCTAGCCTTATTTCTGTGGAATCTGAGAACAGATATTTCGGATCCCTTTGAAGACTATAGGGCCAAAGTAAATATCTTCCGATAACAAAGAGAAAGAAGCTTTCTGAGAAACTTCTTTGTGTTCTGTGAAATCATCTCACAGAGTTACAGCTTTCCCCTCAAAAAGCCTTTCGCTAAGACAGTTCTTGTGGAATTGACAAAGTGATATTTAGAAGCCCATAGAGGGCTATGGTGAAAAAGGAAATATCCTCAGATGAAATCTGGAAAGAAGCGTTCTGAGAAACTGCTTAGTGTTCTGTTAATTCATTTCACAGAGTTACATCTGTCTTTCGTGGATCTCTTTGCTAGCCTTATTTCTATGGAATCTGAGAACAGATATTTCGGATCCCTTTGAAGACTATAGGGCCAAAGGAAATATCCTCCGATAACAAAGGGAAGAAGCTTTCTGAGAAACTTCTTTGTGTTCCTAGAAATCATCTCACAGAGTTACAGCTTTCCCCTCAAGAAGCCTTTCGCTAAGACAGTTCTTGTGGAATTGGCAAAGTGATATTGGGAAGCCCAAAGTGGGCTATGGTGAAAGAGGAAATATCCTCAGATGAAATCTGGAAAGAAGCTTTCTGAGAAACTGCTTAGTGTTCTGTTAATTCATCTCACAGAGTTACATCTGTATCTCGTGGATCTCTTTGCTAACCTTATTTCTGTGGAATATGAGAACAGATATTTCGAATCCTTTTGAAGACTATAGGGCCAAAGGAAATATCCTCCCATAACAAAGAGAAAGAAGCTTTCTGAGAAACTTGTTTGTGTTCTGTGAAATCATCTCAAAGAGTTACAGCTTTCCCTAGAAGAAGCCTTTCGCTAAGACAGTTCTTGTGGAATTGGCAAAGTGATATTAGGTAGCCCATAGTTGGCTATCGTGAAAAAGGAAATATCTTCAGATGAAATCTGGAAAGAAGCTTTCTGAGAAACTGCTTAGTGTTCTGTTAATTCATCTCACAGAGTTACATCTGTATTTCGTGGATCTCTTTGCTAGCCTTATTTCTGTGGAATCTGTGAACAGATTTCGGATCTCTTTCAAGACGACAGTGCCAAATGAAATATCCTCCGATAACAAAGAGAAAGAAGCTTTCTGAGAAACTTCTTTGTGTTCTGTGAAATCATCTCACAGAGTTACAACTTTCCCCTCAAGAAGCCTTTCGCGAACACAGTTCTTGAGCAATTGACAAAATGATATTTGGAAACCCATGGAGGGCAATGGTGAAAAAGGAAATATCCTCAGATGAAATCTGGAAAGAAGCTTTCTGATAAACTGCTTAGTGTTCTCCTAATTCATCTCACATTGTTACATCTGTATTTCGTGGATCTCTTTGCTAGCCTTATTTCTGTGGAATCTGAGAAGAGATATTTCGGATCCCTTTGAAGACTATAGGGCCAAAGGAAATATCTTCCGATAACAAAGAGAAAGAAGCTTTAGAGAAACTTCTTTGTGTTCTGTGAAATCATCTCACAGAGTTACAGCTTTCCCCTCAAAAAGCCTTTCGCTAAGACAGTTCTTGTGGAATTGGCAAAGTGATATTGGGAAGCCCAAAGTGGGCTATGGTGAAAGAGGAAATATCCTCAGATGAAATCTGGAAAGAAGCTTTCTGAGAAACTGCTTAGTGTTCTGTTAATTCATCTCACAGAGTTACATCTGCAATTCGTGGATCTCTTTGCTAGCCTTATTTCTGTGGAATCTGAGAACAGATATTTCGGATCCCTTTGAAGACTATAGGTCCAAAGGAAATATCCTCCGATAACAAAGAGAAAGAAGCTTTCTGAGAAACTTCTTTGTGTTCTGTGAAATCATCTCACAGAGTTACAGCTTTCCCCTCAAGAAGCCTTTCGCTAAGACAGTTCTTCTGGAATTGGCAGAGTGATATTTGGAAGCCCCTAGATGGCTATGGTGAAAAAGGAAATATCCTCAGATGAAATCTGGAAAGAAGCTTTCTGAAGAACTGCTTAGTGTTCTGTTAATTCATCTCACAGAGTTACATCTGTATTTCGTGTATCTCTTTGCTAGCCTTATTTCTGTGGAGTCTGAGAACAGATATTTCGGATCCCTTTGAAGACTATAGGGCCAAAGGAAATATCCTCCGATAACAAAGAGAAAGAAGCTTTCTGAGAAACTTCTTTGTGTTTTGTGAAATCATCTCACAGAGTTACAGCGTTCCCCTCAAGAAGCCTTTCGCTAAGATAGCTCTTGTGGAATTGGCAAGGTGATATTTGGAAGCCCATAGAGGGCTATGGTGAAAAAGGAAATATCCTCCGATGAAATCTGGAAAGAAGCTTTCTGAGAAACTGCTTAGTGTTCTGTTAATTCATCTCACAGAGTTACATCTTTATCTCGTGGATCTCTTTGCTACCCTTATTTCTGTGGAATCTGAGAACAGATATTTCGTATCCTTTTGAAGATTATAGGGCCAAAGGAAATATCCTCCGATAACAAAGAGAAAGAAGCTTTCTGAGAAACTTCTTTGTGTTCTGTGAAATCATCTCACAGAGTTAGAGCTTTCCCTAGAAGAAGCCTTTCGCTAAGACAGTTCTTGTGGAATTGGCAAAGTGATATTATGTAGCCCATAGTGGGCTATGGTGAAAAAGGAAATATCCTCAGATGAAATCTGGAAAGAAGCTTTCTGAGAAACTGCTTAGTGTTCTGTTAATTCATCTCACAGAGTTGCATCTGTATTTCGTGGATCTCTTTGCTAGCCTTATTTCTGTGGAATCTGTGAACAGAATTCGGATCTCTTTGAGGACGATAGGGCCAAATGAAATATCCTCCGATAACAAAGAGAAAGAAGCTTTCTGAGAAACTTCTTTGTGTTCTGTGAAATCATGTCACAGAGTTACAGCTTTCCCCTCAAGAAGCCTTTCGCGAACACAGTTCTTGTGCAATTGGCAAAGTGATATTTGGAGGCCATAGAGGGCAATGGTGAAAAAGGAAATATCCTCAGATGAAATCTGGAAAGAAGCTTTCTGAGAAACTGCTTAGTGTTCTCTTAATTCATCTCACAGTGTTACATCTGTACTTCGTGGATCTCTTTGCTAGCCTTATTTCTGTGGAATCTGAGAACAGATATTTCGGATCCCTTTGAAGACTATAGGGCCAAAGGAAATATCTTCCGATAACAAAGAGAAAGAAGCTTTCTGAGAAACTTCTTTGTGTTCTGTGAAATCATCTCACAGAGTTACAGCTTTCCCCTCAAAAAGCCTTTCGCTAAGACAGTTCTTGTGGAATTGGCAAAGTGATATTTAGAAGCCCATAGAGGGCTATGGTGAAAAAGGAAATATCCTCAGATGAAATCTGGAAAGAAGCGTTCTGAGAAACTGCTTAGTGTTCTGTTAATTCATCTCACAGAGTTACATCTGTCTTTCGTGGATCTCTTTGCTAGCCTTATTTCTGGGAATCTGAGAACAGATATTTCGGATCCCTTTGAAGACTATAGGGCCAAAGGTAATATCCTCCGATAACAAAGAGAAAGAAGCTTTCTGAGAAACTTCTTTGTGTTCTGGGAAATCATCTCACAGAGTTACAGCTTTCCCCTCAAGAAGCCTTTCGATAAGGCAGTTCTTGTGGAATTGGCAAAGTGATATTGGGAAGCCCATAGAGGGCTATGGTGAAAAAGGAAATATGCTCAGATAAAATCTGGAAAGAAACTTTCTGAGAAACTGCTTAGTGTTCTGTTAATTCATCTCACAGAGTTACATCTGTATTTCGTGGATCTCTTTGCTAGCCTTATTTCTATGGAATCTGAGAACAGATATTTCGGATCCCTTTGAAGAGTATAGGGCCAAAGGAAATATCCTCCGATAACAAAGGGAAAAAGCTTTCTGAGAAACTTCTTTGTGTTCTGTGAAATCATCTCACAGAGTTACAGCTTTCCCCTCAAGAAGCCTTTCGCTAAGACAGTTCTTGTGGAATTGGCAAAGTGATATTTGGAAGCCCATAGATGGCTATGGTGAAAAAGGAAATATCCTCAGATGAAATCTGGAAAGAAGCTTTCTGAAGAACTGCTTAGTGTTCTGTTAATTCATCTCACAGAGTTACATCAGTATTTCGTGGATCTCTTTGCTAGCCTTATTTCTGTGGAGTCTGAGAACAGATATTTCGGATCCCTTTGAAGACTATAGGGCCAAAGGAAATATCCTCCGATAACAAAGAGAAAGAAGCTTTCTGAGAAACTTCTTTGTGTTTTGTGAAATCATCTCACAGAGTTACAGCTTTCCCCTCAAGAAGCCTTTCGCTAACACAGCTCTTGTGGAATTGGCAAGGTGATATTTGGAAGCCCATAGAGGGCTATGGTGAAAAAGGAAATATCCTCAGATGAAATCTGGAAAGAAGCTTTCTGAGAAACTGCTTAGTGTTCTGTTAATTCATCTCACAGAGTTACATCTGTATTTCGTGGATCTCTTTGCTAGCCTTATTTCTATGGAATCTGAGAACAGATATTTCGGATCCCTTTGAAGACTATAGGGCCAAAGGAAATATCCTCCGATAACAAAGCGAAGAAGCTTTCTGAGAAACTTCTTTGTGTTCTGTGAAATCATCTCACAGAGTTACAGCTTTCCCCTCAAGAAGCCTTTCGCTAAGACAGTTCTTGTGGAATTGGCAAAGTGATATTTGGAAGCCCATAGCGGGCTATGGTGAAAAAGGAAATATCCTCAGATGAAATCTGGAAAGAAGCTTTCTAAAGAACTGCTTAGTGTTCTGTTAATTCATCTCACAGAGTTACATCTGTATTTCGTGGATCTCTTTGCTAGCCTTATTTCTGTGGAGTCTGAGAACAGATATTTCGGATCCCTTTGAAGACTATAGGGCCAAAGGAAATATCCTCCGATAACAAAGAGAAAGAAGCTTTCTGAGAAACTTCTTTGTGTTTTGTGAAATCATCTCACAGAGTTACAGCTTTCCCCTCAACAAGCCTTTCGCTAAGACAGTTCTTCTGGAATTGGCAGAGTGATATTTGGAAGCCCCTAGAGGGCTATGGTGAAAAAGGAAATATCCTCAGATGAAATCTGGAAAGAAGCTTTCTGAAGAACTGCTTAGTGTTCTGTTAATTCATCTCACAGAGTTACATCTGTATTTCGTGGATCCCTTTGCTAGCCTTATTTCTGTGGAATCTGTGAATAGAATTCGGATCTCTTTGAGGACGATAGGGGCAAATGAAATATCCTCCGATAACAAAGAGAAAGAAGCTTTCTGAGAAACTTCTTTGTGTTCTGTGAAATCATCTCACAGAGTTACAGCTTTCCCCTCAAGAAGCCTTTCGCGAACACAGTTCTTGTGCAATTGGCAAAGTGATATTTGGAGGCCATAGAGGGCAATGGTGAACAAGGAAATATCCTCAGATGAAATCTGGAAAGAAGCTTTCTGAGAAACTGCTTAGTGTTCTCTTAATTCATCTCACAGTGTTACATCTGTATTTCGTGGATCTCTTTGCTAGCCTTATTTCTGTGGAATCTGAGAACAGATATTTCGGATCCCTTTGAAGACTATAGGGCCAAAGTAAATATCTTCCGATAACAAAGAGAAAGAAGCTTTCTGAGAAACTTCTTTGTGTTCTGTGAAATCATCTCACAGAGTTACAGCTTTCCCCTCAAAAAGCCTTTCGCTAAGACAGTTCTTGTGGAATTGACAAAGTGATATTTAGAAGCCCATAGAGGGCTATGGTGAAAAAGGAAATATCCTCAGATGAAATCTGGAAAGAAGCGTTCTGAGAAACTGCTTAGTGTTCTGTTAATTCATTTCACAGAGTTACATCTGTCTTTCGTGGATCTCTTTGCTAGCCTTATTTCTATGGAATCTGAGAACAGATATTTCGCATCCCTTTGAAGACTATAGGGCCAAAGGAAATATCCTCCGATAACAAAGGGAAGAAGCTTTCTGAGAAACTTCTTTGTGTTCCTAGAAATCATCTCACAGAGTTACAGCTTTCCCCTCAAGAAGCCTTTCGCTAAGACAGTTCTTGTGGAATTGGCAAAGTGATATTTGGAAGCCCATAGAGGGCTATGGTGAAAAAGGAAATATCCTCAGATGAAATCTGGAAAGAAGCTTTCTGAAGAACTGCTTAGTGTTCTGTTAATTCATCTCACAGAGTTACATCTGTATTTCGTGGATCTCTTTGCTAGCCTTATTTCTGTGGAGTCTGAGAACAGATATTTCGGATCCCTTTGAAGACTATAGGGCCAAAGGAAATATCCTCCGATAACAAAGAGAAAGAAGCTTCCTGAGAAACTTCTTTATGTTCTGTGAAATCATCTCACAGAGTTACAGCTTTCCCGAAAAGAAGCCTTTCGCTAAGACAGCTCTTGTGGAATTGGCAAGGTGATATTTGGAAGCCCCTAGAGGGCTATGGTGAAAAAGGAAATATCCTCAGATGAAATCTGGAAAGAAGCTTTCTGAAGAACTGCTTAGTGTTCTGTTAATTCATCTCACAGAGTTACATCTGTATTTCGTGGATCTCTTTGCTAGCCTTATTTCTGTGGAATCAGAACAGATATTTCGGATCCCTTTGAAGACTATAGGGCCAAAGGAAATATCCTCCGATAACAAAGAGAAAGAAGCTTTGTGAGAAACTTCTTTGTGTTCTGTGAAATCATCTCACAGAGTTACAGCTTTCCCTAGAAGATGCCTTTCGCTAAGACAGTTCTTGTGGAATTGGCAAAGTGATATTAGGTAGCCCATAGTTGGCTATCGTGAAAAAGGAAATATCCTCACATGAAATCTGGAAAGAAGTTTCTGAGAAACTGCTTAGTGTTCTGTTAATTCATCTCACAGAGTTACATCTGTATTTCGTGGATCTCTTTGCTAGCCTTATTTCTGTGGAATCTGTGAACAGATTTCGGATCTCTTTGAAGACGATAAGGCCAAATGAAATATCCTCCGATAAAAAAGAGAAAGAAGCTTTCTGAGACACTTCTTTGTGTTCTGTGAAATCATCTCACAGAGTTACAGCTTTCCCCTCAAGAAGCCTTTCGCTAAGACAGTTCCTGTGGAATTGGCAGAGTGATATTTGGAAGCCCCTAGAGGGCTATGTTGAAAAAGGAAATATCCTCAGATGAAATCTGGAAAGAAGCTTTCTGAAGCACTGCTTAGTGTTCTGTTAATTCATCTCACAGAGTTACATCTGTATTTCGTGGATCTCTTTGCTAGCCTTATTTCTGTGGATTCTGAGAACAGATATTTCGGATCCCTTTGAAGACTATAGGGCCAAAGGAAATATCCTCCGATAACAAAGAGAAAGAAGCTTTCTGAGAAACTTCTTTGTGTTTTGTGAAATCATCTCACAGAGTTACAGCTTTCTGCTCAAGAAGCCTTTCGCTAAGACAGCTCTTGTGGAATTCGCAAGGTGATATTTGGAAGCCCATAGAGGGCTATGGTGAAAAAGGAAATATCCTCAGATGAAATCTGGAAAGAAGCTTTCTGAGAAAGTGCTTAGTGTTCTGTTAATTCATCTCACAGAGTTACATCTGTATCTCGTGGATCTCTTTGCTAGCCTTATTTCTGTGGAATCTGAGAACAGATATTTTGGATCCTTTTGAAGACTATAGGGCCAAAGGAAATATCCTCCGATAACAAAGAGAAAGAAGCTTTCTGAGAAACTTCTTTGTGTTCTGTGAAATCATCTCACAGAGTTACACCTTTCCCTAGAAGAAGCCTTTCGCTAAGACAGTTCTTGTGGAATTGGCAAAGTGATATTAGGTAGCCCATAGTGGGCTATGGTGAAAAAGGACATATCCTCAGATGAAATCTGGAAAGAAGCTTTCTGAGAAACTGCTTAGTGTTCTGTTAATTCATCTCAAAGAGTTACATCTGAATTTCGTGGATATCTCTGCTAGCCTTATTTCTGTGGAATCTGTGAACAGATTTCGGATCTCTTTGAGGACTATAGGGCCAAATGAAATATCCTCCGATAAGAAAGAGAAAGAAGCTTTCTGAGAAACTTCTATGTGTTCTGTGAAATCATCTCACAGAGTTGCAGCTTTCCCCTAAACAAGCCTTTCGCTAAGACAGTTCTTGTGGAATTGGCAAAGTGATATTTGGAAGCCCATGGAGGGCTATGGTGAAAAAGGAAATATCCTCAGATGAAATCAGGAAAGAAGCTTTCTGAGAAACTGCTTAGTGTTCTGTGAATTCATCTCACAGAGTTACATCTGTATTTCGTGGATCTCTTTGCTAGCCTTTTTTCTGGGGAATCTGAGAACAGATATTTCGGATCCCTTTGAAGACTATAGGGCCAAAGGAAATATCCTCCGATAACAAAGAGAAAGAAGCTTTCTGAGAAACTTCTTTGAGTTCTGGGAAATCATCTCACAGAGTTACAGCTTTCCCCTCAAGAAGCCTTTCGATAAGGCAGGTCTTGTGGAATTGGCCAAGTGATATTGGGAAGCCCATAGAGGGCTATGGTGAAAAACGAAATATGCTCACATAAAATCTGGAAAGAAGCTTTCTGAGAAACTGCTTAGTGTTCTGTTAATTCATCTCACAGAGTTACATCTGTATTTCGTGGATCTCTTTGCTAGCCTTATTTCTGTGGAATCTGAAAACAGATATTTCGGATCCCTTTGAAGACTATAGGGCCAAAGGAAATATCCTCCGATAACAAAGAGAAAGAAGCTTTCTGAGAAACTTCTTTGTGTTCTGTGAAATCATCTCACAGAGTTACAGCTTTCCTCTCAAGAAGCCTTTCGCTAAGTCAGTTCTTGTGGAATTAGCAAAGTGATATTTGGAAGCCCATAGAGGGCTACGGTGAAAAAGGAAATATCTTCAGATGAAATCTGGAAAGAAGCTTTCTGAGAAACTGCTTAGTGTTCTGTATATTCACCTCACAGAGTGACATCTGTATTTCGTGGATCTCTTTGGTAGCCTTATTTCTGTGGAATCTGAGAACAGATATTTCGAATCCCTTTGAAGACTATAGGGCCAAAGGAAATATCCTCCGATAACAAAGAGAAAGAAGCTTTCTGAGAAACTTCTTTGTGTTCTGTGAAATCATCTCACAGAGTTACATCTTTCCCCTCAAGAAGCCTTTCGATAAGGCAGTTCTTGTGGAATTTTCAATGTGATATTGGGAAGCCCAAAGTGGGCTATGGTGAAAGAGGAAATATCCTCAGATGAAATCTGGAAAGAAGCTTTCTGAGAAACTGCTTAGTGTTCTGTTAATTCATCTCACAGAGTTACATCTGTATTTCGTGGATCTCGTTGCTAGCCTTATTTCTGTGGAATCTGAGAACAGATATTTCGGATCCCCTTGAAGACTATAGGGCCAAAGGAAATATCCTCCGATAACAAAGAGAAAGAAGCTTTCTGAAAAACTTCTTTGTGTTCTGTGAAATCATCTCACAGAGTTACAGCTTTCCCCTCAAGAAGCCTTTGGCTAAGACAGTTCTTGTGGAATTGGCACAGTGATATATGGAAGCCCCTAGAGGGCTATGGTGAAAAAGGAAATATCCCTAGATAAAATCTGGAAAGAAGCTTTCTAAGAAACTGCTTAGTGTTCTGTTAATTCACCTCACAGAGTTACATCTGTATTTCGTGGATCTCTTTGCTAGCCTTATTTCTGTGGAATCTGAGAACAGCTATTTCGGATCCCTTTGAAGACTATAGGGCCAAAGGAAATATCCTCCGATAACAAAGAGAAAGTAGCTTTCTGAGAAACTTCTTTGTGTTCTGTGAAATCACCTCACAGAGTTACAGCTTTCCCTTCAAGAAGCCTTTCGCTAAGACAGTTCTTGTGGAATTGGCAGAGTGATATTTGGAAGCCCCTAGAGGGCTATGGTGAAAAAGGAAATATCCTCAGATGAAATCTGGAAAGAAGCTTTCTGAAGAACTGCTTAGTGTTCTGTTAATTCATCTCACAGAGTTACATCTGTATTTCGTGGATCTCTTTGCTAGCCTTATTTCTGTGGAGTCTGAGAACAGATATTTCGGATCCCTTTGAAGACTATAGGGCCAAAGGAAATATCCTCCGATAACAAAGAGAAAGAAGCTTTCTGAGAAACTTCTTTGTGTTCTGGGAAATCACCTCACAGAGTTACAGCTTTCCCCTCAAGAAGCCTTTCGCGAACACAGTTCTTGTGGAATTGGCAAAGTGATATTTGGAAGCCCATAGATGGCTATGGTGAAAAAGGAAATATCCTCAGATGAAATCTGGAAAGAAGCTTTCTGAAGAACTGCTTAGTGTTCTGTTAATTCATCTCACAGAGTTACATCAGTATTTCGTGGATCTCTTTGCTAGCCTTATTTCTGTGGAGTCTGAGAACAGATATTTCGGATCCCTTTGAAGACTATAGGGCCAAAGGAAATATCCTCCGATAACAAAGAGAAAGAAGCTTTCTGAGAAACTTCTTTGTGTTTTGTGAAATCATCTCACAGAGTTACAGCTTTCCCCTCAAGAAGCCTTTCGCTAACACAGCTCTTGTGGAATTGGCAAGGTGATATTTGGAAGCCCATAGAGGGCTATGGTGAAAAAGGAAATATCCTCAGATGAAATCTGGAAAGAAGATTTCTGAGAAACTGCTTAGTGTTCTGTTAATTCATCTCACAGAGTTACATCTGTATCTCGTGGATCTCTTTGCTAACCTTATTTCTGTGGAATATGAGAACAGATATTTCGAATCCTTTTGAAGACTATAGGGCCAAAGGAAATATCCTCCCATAACAAAGAGAAAGAAGCTTTCTGAGAAACTTGTTTGTGTTCTGTGAAATCATCTCAAAGAGTTACAGCTTTCCCTAGAAGAAGCCTTTCGCTAAGACAGTTCTTGTGGAATTGGCAAAGTGATATTAGGTAGCCCATAGTTGGCTATCGTGAAAAAGGAAATATCTTCAGATGAAATCTGGAAAGAAGCTTTCTGAGAAACTGCTTAGTGTTCTGTTAATTCATCTCACAGAGTTACATCTGTATTTCGTGGATCTCTTTGCTAGCCTTATTTCTGTGGAATCTGTGAACAGATTTCGGATCTCTTTCAAGACGACAGGGCCAAATGAAATATCCTCCGATAACAAAGAGAAAGAAGCTTTCTGAGAAACTTCTTTGTGTTCTTGAAAATCATCTCACAGAGTTACAACTTTCCCCTCAAGAAGCCTTTCGCGAACACAGTTCTTGAGCAATTGACAAAATGATATTTGGAAACCCATGGAGGGCAATGGTGAAAAAGGAAATATCCTCAGATGAAATCTGGAAAGAAGCTTTCTGATAAACTGCTTAGTGTTCTCTTAATTCATCTCACATTGTTACATCTGTATTTCGTGGATCTCTTTGCTAGCCTTATTTCTGTGGAATCTGAGAAGAGATATTTCGGATCCCTTTGAAGACTATAGGGCCAAAGGAAATATCTTCCGATAACAAAGAGAAAGAAGCTTTAGAGAAACTTCTTTGTGTTCTGTGAAATCATCTCACAGAGTTACAGCTTTCCCCTCAAAAAGCCTTTCGCTAAGACAGTTCTTGTGGAATTGGCAAAGTGATATTGGGAAGCCCAAAGTGGGCTATGGTGAAAGAGGAAATATCCTCAGATGAAATCTGGAAAGAAGCTTTCTGAGAAACTGCTTAGTGTTCTGTTAATTCATCTCACAGAGTTACATCTGTAATTCGTGGATCTCTTTGCTAGCCTTATTTCTGTGGAATCTGAGAATAGATATTTCGGATCCCTTTGAAGACTATAGGTCCAAAGGAAATATCCTCCGATAACAAAGAGAAAGAAGCTTTCTGAGAAACTTCTTTGTGTTCTGTGAAATCATCTCACAGAGTTACAGCTTTCCCCTCAAGAAGCCTTTCGCTAAGACAGTTCTTCTGGAATTGGCAGAGTGATATTTGGAAGCCCCTAGAGGGCTATGGTGAAAAAGGAAATATCCTCAGATGAAATCTGGAAAGAAGCTTTCTGAAGAACTGCTTAGTGTTCTGTTAATTCATCTCACAGAGTTACATCTGTATTTCGTGTATCTCTTTGCTAGCCTTATTTCTGTGGAGTCTGAGAACAGATATTTCGGATCCCTTTGAAGACTATAGGGCCAAAGGAAATATCCTCCGATAACAAAGAGAAAGAAGCTTTCTGAGAAACTTCTTTGTGTTTTGTGAAATCATCTCACAGAGTTACAGCTTTCCCCTCAAGAAGCCTTTCGCTAAGATAGCTCTTGTGGAATTGGCAAGGTGATATTTGGAAGCCCATAGAGGGCTATGGTGAAAAAGGAAATATCCTCCGATGAAATCTGGAAAGAAGCTTTCTGAGAAACTGCTTAGTGTTCTGTTAATTCATCTCACAGAGTTACATCTTTATCTCGTGGATCTCTTTGCTACCCTTATTTCTGTGGAATCTGAGAACAGATATTTCGTATCCTTTTGAAGATTATAGGGCCAAAGGAAATATCCTCCGATAACAAAGAGAAAGAAGCTTTCTGAGAAACTTCTTTGTGTTCTGTGAAATCATCTCACAGAGTTAGAGCTTTCCCTAGAAGAAGCCTTTCGCTAAGACAGTTCTTGTGGAATTGGCAAAGTGATATTATGTAGCCCATAGTGGGCTATGGTGAAAAAGGAAATATCCTCAGATGAAATCTGGAAAGAAGCTTTCTGAGAAACTGCTTAGTGTTCTGTTAATTCATCTCACAGAGTTGCATCTGTATTTCGTGGATCTCTTTGCTAGCCTTATTTCTGTGGAATCTGTGAACAGAATTCGGATCTCTTTGAGGACGATAGGGCCAAATGAAATATCCTCCGATAACAAAGAGAAAGAAGCTTTCTGAGAAACTTCTTTGTGTTCTGTGAAATCATGTCACAGAGTTACAGCTTTCCCCTCAAGAAGCCTTTCGCGAACACAGTTCTTGTGCAATTGGCAAAGTGATATTTGGAGGCCATAGAGGGCAATGGTGAAAAAGGAAATATCCTCAGATGAAATCTGGAAAGAAGCTTTCTGAGAAACTGCTTAGTGTTCTCTTAATTCATCTCACAGTGTTACATCTGTATTTCGTGGATCTCTTTGCTAGCCTTATTTCTGTGGAATCTGAGAACAGATATTTCGGATCCCTTTGAAGACTATAGGGCCAAAGGAAATATCTTCCGATAAGAAAGAGAAAGAAGCTTTCTGAGAAACTTCTTTGTGTTCTGTGAAATCATCTCACAGAGTTACAGCTTTCCCCTCAAAAAGCCTTTCGCTAAGACAGTTCTTGTGGAATTGGCAAAGTGATATTTAGAAGCCCATAGAGGGCTATGGTGAAAAAGGAAATATCCTCAGATGAAATCTGGAAAGAAGCGTTCTGAGAAACTGCTTAGTGTTCTGTTAATTCATCTCACAGAGTTACATCTGTCTTTCGTGGATCTCTTTGCTAGCCTTATTTCTGGGAATCTGAGAACAGATATTTCGGATCCCTTTGAAGACTATAGGGCCAAAGGTAATATCCTCCGATAACAAAGAGAAAGAAGCTTTCTGAGAAACTTCTTTGTGTTCTGGGAAATCATCTCACAGAGTTACAGCTTTCCCCTCAAGAAGCCTTTCGATAAGGCAGTTCTTGTGGAATTGGCAAAGTGATATTGGGAAGCCCATAGAGGGTTATGGTGAAAAAGGAAATATGCTCAGATAAAATCTGGAAAGAAGCTTTCTGGGAAACTGCTTAGTGTTCTGTTAATTCATCTCACAGAGTTACATCTGTATTTCGTGGATCTCTTTGCTAGCCTTATTTCTATGGAATCTGAGAACAGATATTTCGGATCCCTTTGAAGACTATAGGGCCAAAGGAAATATCCTCCGATAACAAAGCGAAGAAGCTTTCTGAGAAACTTCTTTGTGTTCTGTGAAATCATCTCACAGAGTTACAGCTTTCCCCTCAAGAAGCCTTTCGCTAAGACAGTTCTTGTGGAATTAGCAAAGTGATATTTGGAAGCCCATAGCGGGCTATGGTGAAAAAGGAAATATCCTCAGATGAAATCTGGAAAGAAGCTTTCTAAAGAACTGCTTAGTGTTCTGTTAATTCATCTCACAGAGTTACATCTGTATTTCGTGGATCTCTTTGCTAGCCTTATTTCTGTGGAGTCTGAGAACAGATATTTCGGATCCCTTTGAAGACTATAGGGCCAAAGGAAATATCCTCCGATAACAAAGAGAAAGAAGCTTTCTGAGAAACTTCTTTGTGTTTTGTGAAATCATCTCACAGAGTTACAGCTTTCCCCTCTAGAAGCCTTTCGCTAAGACAGTTCTTCTGGAATTGGCAGAGTGATATTTGGAAGCCCCTAGAGGGCTATGGTGAAAAAGGAAATATCCTCAGATGAAATCTGGAAAGAAGCTTTCTGAAGAACTGCTTAGTGTTCTGTTAATTCATCTCACAGAGTTACATCTGTATTTCGTGGATCTCTTTGCTAGCCTTATTTCTGTGGAATCTGTGAACAGAATTCGGATCTCTTTGAGGACGATAGGGCCAAATGAAATATCCTCCGATAACAAAGAGAAAGAAGCTTTCTGAGAAACTTCTTTGTGTTCTGTGAAATCATCTCACAGAGTTACAGCTTTTCCCTCAAGAAGCCTTTCGCGAACACAGTTCTTGTGCAATTGGCAAAGTGATATTTGGAGGCCATAGAGGGCAATGGTGAAAAAGGAAATATCCTCAGATGAAATCTGGAAAGAAGCTTTCTGAGAAACAGCTTAGAGTTCTCTTAATTCATCTCACAGTGTTACATCTGTATTTCGTGGATCTCTTTGCTAGCCTTATTTCTGTGGAATCTGAGAACAGATATTTCGGATCCCTTTGAAGACTATAGGGCCAAAGGAAATATCTTCCGATAACAAAGAGAAAGAAGCTTTCTGAGAAACTTCTTTGTGTTCTGTGAAATCATCTCACAGAGTTACAGCTTTCCCCTCAAAAAGCCTTTCGCTAAGACAGTTCTTGTGGAATTGGCAAAGTGATATTTAGAAGCCCATAGAGGGCTGTGGTGAAAAAGGAAATATCCTCAGATGAAATCTGGAAAGAAGCGTTCTGAGAAACTGCTTAGTGTTCTGTTAATTCATCTCACAGAGTTACATCTGTCTTTCGTGGATCTCTTTGCTAGCCTTATTTCTGGGAATCTGAGAACAGATATTTCGGATCCCTTTGAAGACTATAGGGCCAAAGGTAATATCCTCCGATAACAAAGAGAAAGAAGCTTTCTGAGAAACTTCTTTGTGTTCTGGGAAATCATCTCACAGAGTTACAGCTTTCCCCTCAAGAAGCCTTTCGATAAGGCAGTTCTTGTGGAATTGGCAAAGTGATATTGGGAAGCCCATAGAGGGTTATGGTTAAAAATGAAATATGCTCAGATAAAATCTGGAAAGAAGCTTTCTGAGAAACTGCTTAGTGTTCTGTTAATTCATCTCAAAGAGTTACATCTGAATTTCGTGGACATCACTGCTAGCCTTATTTCTGTGGAATCTGTGAACAGATTTCGGATCTCTTTGAAGACTATAGGGCCAAATGAAATATCCTCCGATAAGAAAGAGAAAGAAGCTTTCTGAGAAACTTCTATGTGTTCTGTGAAATCATCTCACAGAGTTGCAGCTTTCCCCTAAACAAGCCTTTCGCTAAGACAGTTCTTGTGGAATTGGCAAAGTGATATTTGGAAGCCCATGGAGGGCTATGGTGAAAAAGGAAATATCCTCAGATGAAATCAGGAAAGAAGCTTTCTGAGAAACTGCTTAGTGTTCTGTGAATTCATCTCACAGAGTTACATCTGTATTTCGTGGATCTCTTTGCTAGCCTTTTTTCTGGGGAATCTGAGAACAGATATTTCGGATCCCTTTGAAGACTATAGGGCCAAAGGAAATATCCTCCGATAACAAAGAGAAAGAAGCTTTCTGAGAAACTTCTTTGAGTTCTGGGAAATCATCTCACAGAGTTACAGCTTTCCCCTCAAGAAGCCTTTCGATAAGGCAGGTCTTGTGGAATTGGCCAAGTGATATTGGGAAGCCCATAGAGGGCTATGGTGAAAAACGAAATATGCTCACATAAAATCTGGAAAGAAGCTTTCTGAGAAACTGCTTAGTGTTCTGTTAATTCATCTCACAGAGTTACATCTGTATTTCGTGGATCTCTTTGCTAGCCTTATTTCTGTGGAATCTGAAAACAGATATTTCGGATCCCTTTGAAGACTATAGGGCCAAAGGAAATATCCTCCGATAACAAAGAGAAAGAAGCTTTCTGAGAAACTTCTTTGTGTTCTGTGAAATCATCTCACAGAGTTACAGCTTTCCTCTCAAGAAGCCTTTCGCTAAGACAGTTCTTGTGGAATTGGCAAAGTGATATTTGGAAGCCCATAGAGGGCTACGGTGAAAAAGGAAATATCTTCAGATGAAATCTGGAAAGAAGCTTTCTGAGAAACTGCTTAGTGTTCTGTATATTCACCTCACAGAGTGACATCTGTATTTCGTGGATCTCTTTGGTAGCCTTATTTCTGTGGAATCTGAGAACAGATATTTCGGATCCCTTTGAAGACTATAGGGCCAAAGGAAATATCCTCCGATAACAAAGAGAAAGAAGCTTTCTTAGAAACTTCTTTGTGTTCTGTGAAATCATCCCACAGAGTTACATCTTTCCCCTCAAGAAGCCTTTCGATAAGGCAGTTCTTGTGGAATTGTCAATGTCATATTGGGAAGCCCAAAGAGGGCTATGGTGAAAGAGGAAATATCCTCAGATAAAATCTGGAAAGAAGCTTTCTGAGAAACTGCTTAGTGTTCTGTTAATTCATCTCACAGAGTTACATCTGTATTTCGTGGATCTCGTTGCTAGCCTTATTTCTGTGGAATCTGAGAACAGATATTTCGGATCCCCTTGAAGACTATAGGGCCAAAGGAAATATCCTCCGATAACAAAGAGAAAGAAGCTTTCTGAAAAACTTCTTTGTGTTCTGTGAAATCATCTCACAGAGTTACAGCTTTCCCCTCAAGAAGCCTTTGGCTAAGACAGTTCTTGTGGAATGGGCACAGTGATATATGGAAGCCCCTAGAGGGCTATGGTGAAAAAGGAAATATCCCTAGATAAAATCTGGAAAGAAGCTTTCTGAGAAACTGCTTAGTGTTCTGTTAATTCACCTCACAGAGTTACATCTGTATTTCGTGGATCTCTTTGCTAGCCTGATTTCTGTGGAACCTGAGAACAGATATTTCGGATCCCTTTGAAGACTATAGGGCCAAAGGAAATATCCTCCGATAACAAAGAGAAAGAAGCTTTCTGAGAAACTTCTTTGTGTTCTGTGAAATCATCTCACAGAGTTACAGCTTTCCCCTCAAGAAGCCTTTCGTTAAGACAGTTCTTGTGGAATTGGCAAAGTGATATATGGAAGACCCTAGACGGCTATGGTGAAAAAGGAAATATCCTCAGATGAAATCTGGAAAGAAGCTTTCTGAGAAACTGCTTAGTGTTCTGTTAATTCATCTCACAGAGTTACATCTGTATTTCTTGGATCTCTTTGCTAGCCTTATTTCTGTGGAATCTGAGAACAGATATTTCGGATCCCTTTGAAGACTATAGGGCCAAAGGAAATATCCTCCGATAACAAAGAGAAATAAGCTTACTGAGAAACTTCTTAGTGTTCTGTGAAATCATCTCACAGAGTTACAGCTTTCCCCTCAAGAAGCCTTTCGCTAAAACAGTTCTTGTGGAATTGGCAGAGTGATATTTGGAAGCCCCTGGAGGGTTATGGTGAAAAAGGAAATATCCTCAGATGAAATCTGGAAAGAAGCTTTCTGAAGAACTGCTTAGTGTTCTGTTAATTCATCTCACAGAGTTACATCTGTATTTCGTGGATCTCTTTGCTAGCCTTATTTCTGTGGAGTCTGAGAACAGATATTTCGGATCCCTTTGAAGACTACAGGGCCAAAGGAAATATCCTCCGATAACAAAGAGAAAGAAGCTTTCTGAGAAACTTCTTTGTGTTCTGTGAAATCATCTCACAGAGTTACAGCTTTCCCCTCAAGAAGCCTTTCGCTAAGACAGCTATTGTGGAATTGGCAAGGTGATATTTGGAACCCATAGAGGGCTATTTTGAAAAAGGAAATATCCTCCGATGAAATCTGGAAGAAGCATTCTGAGAAAGTGCTTAGTGTTCTGTTAATTCATCTCACAGAGTTACATCTGTATTTCGTGGATCTCTTTGCTAGCCTTATTTCTGAGGAATCTGAGAAAAGATATTTCGGATCCTTTTGAAGACTATAGGGCCAAAGGAAATATACTCCGATAACAAAGAGAAAGAAGCTTTCTGAGAAACTTCTTTGAGTTCTGTGAAATCATCTCACAGAGTTACAGCTTTCCCTAGAAGAAGCCTTTCGCTAAGACAGTTCTTGTGGAATTGGCAAAGTGATATTAGGTAGCCCATAGTTTGCTATGGTGAAAAAGGAAATATCCTCAGATGAAATCTGGAAAGAAGCTTTCTGAGAAACTGCTTAGTCTTCTGTTAATTCATCTCACAGAGTTACATCTGTATTTCGTGGATATCTTTGCTACCCTTATTTCTGTGGAATCTGTGAACAGAATTCGGATCTCTTTGAGGACGATAGGGCCAAATGAAATATCCTCCGATAACAAAGAGAAAGAAGCTTTTTGAGAAACTTCTTTGTGTTCTGGGAAATCATCTCACAGAGTTACAGCTTTCCCCTCAAGAAGCCTTTCGCGAACACAGTTCTTGTGCAATTGGCAAAGTGATATTTGGAAGCACATAGAGGGCAATGGTGAAAAAGGAAATATCCTCAGATGAAATCTGGAAAGAAGCTTTCTGAGAAACTGCTTAGTGTTGTTGTAATTCATCACACAGAGTTATATCTGTATTTCGTGGATCTTTTTGCTAGCCTGATTTCTGTGGAATCTGAGAACAGATATTTCGGATCCCTTTGAAGACTATAGGGCCAAAGGAAATATCTTCCGATAACAAAGAGAAAGAAGCTTTCAGAGAAACTTCTTTCTGTTCTGTGAAATCATCTCACAGAGTTACAGCTTTCCCCTCAAGAAGCCTTTCGCTAAGACAGTTCTTGTGGAATTGGCAAAGTGATATATGGAAGCCCCTAGAGGGCTATGGTGAAAAAGGAAATATCCTCAGATGAAATCTGGAAAGAAGCTTTCTGAGAAACTGCTTAGTGTTCTGTTAATTCATCTCACAGAGTTACATCTGTATTTCGTGGATCTCTTTGCTAGCCTTATTTCTGTGGAATCTGAGAACAGATATTTAGGATCCTTTTGAAGACTATTGGGTCAAAGGAAATATCCTCCGATAACAAAGAGAAAGAAGCTTTCTGAGAAACTTCTTTGTGTTCTGTGAAATCATCTCACAGAGTTACAGCTTTCCCCTCAAGAAGACTTTCGCTAAGACAGTTCTTGTTCAATTGTCAAAGTGATATTTGGAAGCCCCTAGAGGGCTATGGTGCAAAAGGAAATATCCTGAGATAAAATCTGGAAAGAAGCTTTCTGAGAAACTGCTTAGTGTTCTGTTAATTCATCTCACAGAGTTACATCTGTATTTCGTGGATCTCTTTGCTAGCCTGATTTCTGTGGAATCTGAGAACAGATATTTCGGATCCCTTTGAAGACTATAGGGCCAAAGGAAATATCCTCCGATAACAAAGAGAAAGAAGCTTTCTGAGAAACTTCTTTGTGTTCTGTGAAATCATCTCACAGAGTTACAGCTTTCCCCTCAAGAAGCCTTTCGCTAAGACAGTTCCTGTGGAATTGGCAAAGTGATATATGGAAGGCCCTAGAGGGCTATGGTGAAAAAGGAAATATCCTCAGATGAAATCTGGAAAGAAGCTTTCTGAGAAACTGCTTAGTGTTCTGTTAATTCATCTCACAGAGTTACATCTGTATTTCGTGGATCTCTTTGCTAGCCTTATTTCTGTGGAATCTGAGAACAGATATTTCGGATCCCTTTGAAGACTATAGGGCCAAAGGAAATATCCTTCGATAACAAAGAGAAAGAAGCTTTCTGAGAAACTTCTTTGTGTTCTGTGAAATCATCTCACAGAGTTACAGCTTTCCCCTCAAGAAGCCTTTCACTAAGACAGTTCTTGTGGAATTGGCAAAGTGATATATGGAAGCCCGTAGAGGGCTACGGAGAAAAAGGAAATATCCTCAGATGAAATCTGGAAAGAAGCTTTCTGAGAAACTCCTTAGTGTTCTCTTAATTCATCTCACAGAGTTACATCTGTATTTCGTGGAACTCTTTGCTAGCCTTATATCTGTGGAATCTAAGAACAGATGTTTCGGATCCCTTTGAAGACTACAGGGCCAAAGGAAATATCCTCCGATAACAAAGAGAAAGAAGCTTTCTGAGAAACTTCTTTGTGTTCTGTTAAATCATCTCACAGAGTTACAGCTTTCCCTACAAGAAGCCTTTTATTAAGACAGTTCTTGTGGAATTGGCAAAGTGATATTTGGTAGTCCATTGAGGGCTATGGTGAAAAAGGAAATATCCTCATATGAAATCTGGAAAGCAGCTTTCTGAAAAACTTCTTCGTGTTCTGTTAATTCATCTCACAGATTTACATCTATATTTCGTGGATCTCTTTGCTAGCCTTATTTCTGTAGAATCTGAGAACAGATATTTCGGATCCCTTTGAAGACTACAGGGCCAAAGGAAATATCCTCCGATAACAAAGAGAAAGCAGCTTCCTGAGAAACTTCTTTGTGTTCTGTGAAATCATCTCACAGAGTTACAGCTTTCCCTAGAAGAAGCCTTTCGTTAAGACAGTTCTTGTGGAATTGGCAAAGTGATATTGGGAAGCCCATAGAGGGCTATGGTGAAAAAGAAAATATCCTCAGATGAAATCTGGAGAGAAGATTTCTGAGAAACTGCTTAGTGGTATGTTAATTCATCTCACAGAGTTACATCTGTATTTCGTGGATCTCTTTGCTAGCCTTATTTCTGTGGAATCTGAGAACAGATATTTAGGATCCTTTTGAAGACTATAGGGCCAAAGGAAATATCCTCCGATAACAAAGAGAAAGAAGCTTTCTGAGAAACTTCTTTGTGTTCTGGGAAATCACCTCACAGAGTTACAGCTTTCCCCTCAAGAAGCCTTTCGCTAAGACAGTTCTTGTGGAATTGGCAAAGTGATATATGGAAGCCCCTAGAGGGCTATGCTGAAAAAGGAAGTATCCTCAGATGAAATCTGGAAAGAAGCTTTCTGAGAAACTGCTTAGTGTTCTGTTAATTCATCTCACAGAGTTACATCTGTATTTCGTGGATCTCTTTGCTAGCCTTATTTCTGTGGAATCTGAGAACAGATATTTAGGATCCTTTTGAAGACTATTGGGCCAGAAGAAATATCCTCCGATAACAAAGAGAAAGAAGCTTTCTGAGAAACTTCTTTGTGTTCTGTGAAATCATCTCACAGAGTTACAGCTTTCCCCTCAAGAAGCCTTTCGCTAAGACAGTTCTTGTTCATTTGGCAAAGTGATATTTGGAAGCCCCTAGAGGGCTATGGTGCAAAAGGAAATATCCTCAGATAAAATCTGGAAAGAAGCTTTCTGAGAAACTGCTTAGTGTTCTGTTAATTCATCTCACAGAGTTACATCTGTATTTCGTGGATCTCTTTGCTAGCCTGATTTCTGTGGAATCTGAGAATAGATATTTCGGATCCCTTTGAAGACTATAGGGCCAAAGGAAATATCCTCCGATAACAAAGAGAAAGAAGTTTTCGAGAAACTTCTTTGTGTTCTGTGAAATCATCTCACAGAGTTGCAGCTTTCCCCTCAAGAAGCCTTTCGCTAAGACAGTTCCTGTGGAATTGGCAAAGTGATATATGGAAGCCCCTAGAGGGCTATGGTGAAAAAGGAAATATCCTCAGATGAAATCTGGAAAGAAGCTTTCTGAGAAACTGCTTAGTGTTCTGTTAATTCATCTCACAGAGTTACATCTGTATTTCGTGGATCTCTTTGCTAGCCTTATTTCTGTGGAATCTGAGAACAGATATTTCGGATCCCTTTGAAGACTATAGGGCCAAAGGAAATATCCTTCGATAACAAAGAGAAAGAAGCTTTCTGAGAAACTTCTTTGTGTTCTGTGAAATCATCTCACAGAGTTACAGCTTTCCCCTCAAGAAGCCTTTCACTAAGACAGTTCTTGTGGAATTGGCAAAGTGATATATGGAAACCCCTAGAGGGCTATGGTGAAAAAGGAAATATCCTCAGATGATATCTGGAAAGAAGCTTTCTGAGAAACTGCTTAGTGTTCTCTTAATTCATCTCACAGAGTTACATCTGTATTTCGTGGATCTCTTTGCTAGCCTTATTTCTGTGGAATCTAAGAACAGATGTTTCGGATCCCTTTGAAGACTACAGGGCCAAAGGAAATATCCTCCGATAACAAAGAGAAAGAAGCTTTCTGAGAAACTTCTTTGTGTTCTGTGAAATCATCTCACAGAGTTACAGCTTTCCCTAGAAGAAGCCTTTCGTTAAGACAGTTCTTGTGGAATTGGCAAAGTGATATTTGGTAGTCCATTGAGGGCTATGGTGAAAAAGGAAATATCGTCATATGAAATCTGGAAAGCAGCTTTCTGAGAAACTTCTTCGTGTTCTGTTAATTCATCTCACAGATTTACATCTATATTTCGTGGATCTCTTTGCTAGCCTTATTTCTGTAGAATCTGAGAACAGATATTTCGGATCCCTTTAAAGACTATAGGGCCAAAGGAAATATATTCCGATAACAAAGAGAAAGAAGCTTCCTGAGAAACTTCTTTGTGTTCTGTGAAATCATCTCACAGAGTTACAGCTTTCCCTAGAAGAAGCCTTTCGTTAAGACAGTTCTTGTGGAATTGGCAAAGTGATATTGGGAAGCCATAGAGGGCTATGGTGAAAAAGAAAATATCCTCAGATGAAATCTGGAGAGAAGCTTTCTGAGAAACTGCTTAGTGGTCTGTTAATTCATCTCACAGAGTTACATCTGTATTTCGTGGATCTCTTTGCTAGCCTTATTTCTGTGGAATCTGAGAACAGATATTTAGGATCCTTTTGAAGACTATAGGGCCAAAGGAAATATCCTCCGATAACAAAGAGAAAGAAGCTTTCTGACAAACTTCTTTAAGTTCTGTGAAATCATCTCACAGAGTTACAGCTTTCCCCTCAAGAAGCCTTTCGCTAAGACAGTTCTTGTAGAATTGGCAGAATGATATTTGGAAGCCCCTAGAGGGCTATGGTGAAAAAGGAAATATCCTCTGATGAAATCTGGAAAGAAGCTTTCTGAGAAACTGCTTAGTGTTCTGTTAATTCATCTCACAGAGTTACATCTGTATTTCTTGGATCTCTTTGCTAGCCTTATTTCTGTGGAATGTGAGAACAGATATTTCGGATCCCTTTGAAGACTATAGGGCCAAAAGAAATATCCTCCGATAACAAGGAGAAAGAAGCTTTCTGAGAAACTTCTTTGTGTTCTGTGAAATCATCTCACAGAGTTACAGCTTTCCCGTCAAGAAGCCTTTCGATAAGGCAGTTCTTGTGGAATTGGCAAAGTGATATTGGGAAGCCCTTAGAGGGCTATGGTGAAAAAGGAATTATCCTCAGATGAAATCTGGAAAGAAGCTTTCTGAGAAACTGCTTAGTGTTCTGCTAATTCATCTCACAGAGTTACATCTGTATTTCGTGGATGTCTTTGCTAGCCTTATTTCTGTGGAATCTCAGAACAGATATTTCGGATCCCTTTGAAGTCTATAGGGCCAAAGGAAATATCCTCCGATAACAAAGAGAAAGAAGCTTTCTGAGAAACTTCTTTGTGTTCTGTGAAATCATCTCACAGAGTTACAGCTTTCCCCTCAAGAAGCCTTTCGATAAGACAGTTCTTGTGGAATTGGCAAAGCGATATATGGAAGCCCCTAGAGGGCTATGGTGAAAAAGGAAATATCATCAGATGAAATCTGGAAAGAAGCTTTCTGAGAAACGGCTTAGTGTTCTGTTAATTCATCTCACAGAGTTACATCTGTATTTCGTGGATCTCTTTGCTAGCCTTATTTCTGTGGAATCTGAGAACAGATATTTAGGATCCTTTTGAAGACTATTGGGCCAAAGGAAATATCCTCCGATAACAAAGAGAAAGAAGCTTTCTGAGAAACTTCTTTGTGTTCTGTGAAATCATCTCACAGAGTTACAGCTTTCCCCTCAAGAAGCCTTTCGCTAAGACAGTTCTTGTTCAATTGGCAAAGTGATATTTGGAAGCCCCTAGAGGGCTATGTTGCAAAAGGAAATATCCTCAGATAAAATCTGGAAAGAAGCTTTCTGAGAAACTGCTTAGTGTTCTGTTAATTCATCTCACAGAGTTACATCTGTATTTCGTGGATCTCTTTGCTAGCCTGATTTCTGTGGAATCTGAGAACAGATATTTCGGATCCCTTTGAAGACTATAGGGCCAAAGAAAATATCCTCCGATAACAAAGAGAAAGAAGCTTTCTGAGAAACTTCTTTGTGTTCTGTGAAATCATCTCACAGAGTTACAGCTTTCCCCTCAAGAAGCCTTTCGCTAAGACAGTTCTTGTGGAATTGGCAAAGTGATATATGGAAGCCCCTAGAGGGCTATGGTGAAAAAGGAAATATCCTCAGATGAAATCTGGAAAGAAGCTTTCTGAGAAACTGCTTAGTGTTCTGTTAATTCATCTCACAGAGTTACATCTGTTTTTCGTGGATCTCTTTGCTAGCCTTATTTCTGTGGAATCTAAGAACAGATGTTTCGGATCCCTTTGAAGACTACAGGGCCAAAGGAAATATCCTCCGATAACAAAGAGAAAGAAGCTTTCTGACAAACCTCTTTAAGTTCTGTGAAATCATCTCACAGAGTTACAGCTTTCCCCTCAAGAAGCCTTTCGCTAAGACAGTTCTTGTAGAATTGGCAGAATGATATTTGGAAGCCCCTAGAGGGCTATGGTGAAAAAGGAAATATCCTCAGATGAAATCTGGAAAGAAGCTCTCTGAGAAACTGCTTAGTGTTCTGTTAATTCATCTCACAGAGTTACATCTGTATTTCGTGGATCTCTTTGCTAGCCTGATTTCTGTGGAATCTGAGAACAGATATTTCGGATCCCTTTGAAGACTATAGGGCCAAAGAAAATATCCTCCGATAACAAACAGAAAGAAGCTTTCTGAGAAACTTCTTTGTGTTCTGTGAAATCATCTCTCAGAGTTACAGCTTTCCCCTCAAGAAGCCTTTCGCAAAGACAGTTCTTGTGGAATTGGCAAAGTGATATATGGAAGCCCCTAGAGGGCTATGGTGAAAAAGGAAATATCCTCAGATGAAATCTGGAAAGAAGCTTTCTGAGAAACTGCTTAGTGTTCTGTTAATTCATCTCACAGAGTTACATCTGTATTTCGTGGATCTCTTTGTTAGCCTTATTTCTGTGGAATCTGAGAACAGATATTTCGGATCCCGTTGAAGACTATAGGGCCAAAGGAAATATGCTTCGATAACAAAGAGAAAGAAGCTTTCTGAGAAACTTCTTTGTGTTCTGTGAAATCATCTCCCAGAGTTACAGCTTTCCCCTCAAGAAGCCTTTCACTAAGACAGTTCTTGTGGAATTGGCAAAGTGATATATGGAAGCCCCTAGAGGGCTATGGTGAAAAAGGAAATATCCTCAGATGAAATCTGGAAAGAAGCTTTCTGAGAAACTTCTTTGTGTTCTGTGAAATCATCTCACAGAGTTACAGCTTTCCCCTCAAGAAGCCTTTCACTAAGACAGTTCTTGTGGAATTGGCAAAGTGATATATGGAAGCCCCTAGAGGGCTATGGTGAAAAAGGAAACATCCTCAGATGAAATCTGGAAAGAAGCTTTCTGAGAAACTGCTTAGTGTTCTGTTAATTCATCTCACAGAGTTACATCTGAATTTCGTGGATCTCTTTGCTAGCCTTATTTCTGTGGAATCTAAGAACAGATGTTTCGGATCCCTTTGAAGACTACAGGGCCAAAGGAAATATCCTCCGATAACAAAGAGAAAGAAGCTTTCTGAGAAACTTCTTTGTGTTCTGTGAAATCACCTCACAGAGTTACAGCTTTCCCTAGAAGAAGCCTTTCGTTAAGACAGTTCTTGTGGAATTGGCAAAGTGATATTTGGTAGTCCTTTGAGGGCTATGGTGAAAAAGGAAATATCCTCATATGAAATCTGGAAAGCAGCTTTCTGAGAAACTTCTTCGTGTTCTGTTAATTCATCTCACAGAGTTACATCTATATTTCTTGGATCTCTTTGCTAATCTGATTTCTGTGGAATCTGAGAACAGATATTTCGGATCCCTTTGAAGACTATAGGGCCAAAGGAAATATCCTCCGATAACAAAGAGAAAGAAGCTTTCTGAGAAACTTCTTTGTGTTCTGTGAAATCATCTCACAGAGTTACAGCTTTCCCCTCAAGAAGCCTTTCACTAAGACAGTTCTTGTGGAATTGGCAAAGTGATATATGGAAGCCCCTAGAGGGCTATGGTGAAAAAGGAAATATCCTCAGATGAAATCTGGAAAGAAGCTTTCTGAGAAACTGCTTAGTGTTCTGTTAATTCATCTCACAGAGTTACATCTGAATTTCGTGGATCTCTTTGCTACCCTTATTTCTGTGGAATCTAAGAACAGATGTTTCGGATCCCTTTGAAGACTACAGGGCCAAAGGAAATATCCTCCGATAACAAAGAGAAAGAAGCTTTCTGAGAAACTTCTTTGTGTTCTGTGAAATCATCTCACAGAGTTACAGCTTTCCCTAGAAGAAGCCTTTCGTTAAGACAGTTCTTGTGGAATTGGCAAAGTGATATTTGGTAGTCCATTGAGGGCTATGGTGAAAAAGGAAATATCCTCATATGAAATCTGGAAAGCAGCTTTCTGAGAAACTTCTTCGTGTTCTGTTAATTCATCTCACAGAGTTACATCTATATTTCTTGGATCTCTTTGCTAGCCTTATTTCTGTAGAATCTGATAACAGATATTTCGGATCCCTTTGAAGACTATAGGTCCAAAGGAAATATATTCCGATAACAAAGAGAAAGAAGCTTTCTGAGAAACTTCTTCGTGTTCTGTGAAATCATCTCACAGAGTTACAGCTTTCCCCTCAAGAAGCCTTTCGTTAAGACAGTTCTTGTGGAATTGGCAAAGTGATATGTGGAAGCCCCTAGAGGACTATGGTGAAAAAGGACATATCCTCAGATGAAATCTGGAAAGAAGCTTTCTGAGAAACTGCTTAGTGTTCTGTTAATTCATCTCACAGAGTTACATCTGTATTTCGTGGATCTCTTTGCTAGCCTTATTTCTGTGGAATCTGAGAACAGATATTTCGGATCCCTTTGAACACTATAGGGCCTAAGGAAATATCCTCCGATAACAAAGAAAGAAGCTTTCTGAGAAACTTCTTTGTGTTCTCTGAAATCATCTCACAGAGTTACAGCTTTCCCCTCAAGAAGCCTTTCGATGATGCAGGTATTGTGGAATTGGTACAGTGGTATTGGGAAGCCCATAGAGGGCTATGGTGAAAAAGGAAATATCCTTCTATGAAATCTGTAAAGAAGCTTTCTGAGAAACTGCTTAGTGTTCTGTTAATTCATCTCACAGAGTTATATCTGTATTTCGTGGATCTCTTTGCTAGCCTTATTTCTGTGGGATCAGAACAGATATTTCGGATCCCTTTGAAGATTATAGAGCCAAAGGAAATATCCTCCGATAACAAAGAGAAAGAAGCTTTCAGAGAAACCTCTTTGTGTTCTGTGAAATCATCTCACAGAATTACAGCTTTCCCCTCAAGAAGCCTTTCACTGACACAGTTCTTGTGGAATTGGCAGAGTGATATTTGGAAGCCCTTAGAGGGCTATGGTGAGAAAGGAAATATCCTCCGATGAAATCTGGAAAGAAGCTTTCTGAGAAACTGCTTAGTGTTCTGTTAATTCATCTCACAGAGTTACATCTGTATTTCGTGGATCTCTTTGCTAGCCTTATTTCTGTGCAATCTGAGAACAGATATTTCGGATCCCTTTGAACACTATAGGGCCAAAGGAAATATCCTCCGATAACCTAGAGAAAGAAGCTTTCTGAGAAACTTCTTTGTGTTCTGTGAAATCATCTCACAGAGTTACAGCTTTCCCCTAAAGAAAACTTTCGCGAAGACAGATCTTGTGGAATTGGCAAAGTGATATTTGGAAGCCCATAGAGGGCTATGGTGGAAAAGGAAATATCCTCAGATGAAATCTGGAAAGAAGCATTCTGGGAAACTGCTTAGTGTTCTGTTAATTCATCTTACAGAGTTACATCTGTATTTCGTGGATCTCTTTGCTAGCTCAATTTCTGTGGAATCTGAGAATAGATATTTCGGATCCCTTTGAAGACTATAGGGCCAAAGGAAATATCCTCCGATAACAAAGAGAAAGAAGCTTTCTGAGAAACTTCTTTGTGTTCTGTGAAATCATCTCACAGAGTTACAGCTTTCCCCTCAAGAAGCCTTTCGCTAAGACAGTTCTTGTGGAATTGGCAAAGTGATATTTGGAAGCCCGTAGAGGGCTATGGTGAAAAAGGAAATATCCTCAGATGAAATCTCGAAAGCAGCTTTCTGAGAAACTGCTTAGTATTCTGATAATTCATCTCACAGAGTTACATCTGTATTTCGTCGATCTCTTTGCTAGCCTTATTTCTGTGGAATCTGAGAACAGATCTTTCGGATCCCTTTGAAGACTTCAGGGCCAAAAGAAATATCCTCCGATAATAAAGAGAAAGAAGCTTTCTGAGAAACTTCTTTGTGTTCTTTGAAATCATGTCACAGAGTTACAGCTATCCCCTCAAGAAGCCTTTCGCTAACACTGTTCTTGTGGAATTGGCAAAGTGATATTGGGAAGCCCTTATAGGGCTATGATGAAAAAGGAAATATCCTCAGATAAAATCTGGAAAGAAGCTTTCTGAGAAACTGCTCAGTGTTCTGTTAATTCATCTCACAGAGTTACATCTGAATTTGGTGGATCTCTTTGCTAGCCTTATTTCCGTGGAATCTGAGAACAGATATTTCGGATTCCTTTGAAGACTATAGGGCCAAAGGAAATATCCTCCGATAACAAAGAGAAAGAAGCTTTCAGAGAAACTTCCTTGTGTTCTGTGAAATAATCTCACAGAGTTACAGCTTTCCCCTCAAGAAGCCTTTCGCTAAGACAGTTCTTGTGGAATTGGCAAAATGATATTTGCAAGCCCCGAGAGGGCTATGGTGAAAAAGGAAATATCCTCAGATGAAATCTGGAAAGAAGCTTTCTGAGAAACTGCTTAGTGTTCTGTTAATTCATCTCACAGAGTTACATCTGTATTTCGTGGATCTCTTTGCTAACCTTATTTCTGTGGAATCTGAGAACAGATATTTCGAATCCCTTTGAAGACTGTAGGGCCAAGGGAAATATCCTCTGATAACAAAGAGAAAGAAGCTTTGTGAGAAACTTCTTTGTGTTCTGTGAAATCATCTCACAGAGTTACAGCTTTCCCCTCAAGAAGTCTTTCGCTATGAGAGTTCTTCTGTAATTGGCAAAGTGATATTTGGAAGCCCATAGAGGGCTATGGTGAAAAAGGAAATATCCTCAGATGAAATCTGGAAAGAAGCTTTCTGAGAAACTGCTTAGTGTTCTGTTAATTCATCTCACAGAGTTACATCTGTATTTCGTGGATCTCTTTGCTAGCCTTATTTCTGTTGAATCTGAGAACAGATATTTCGGATCCCTTTGAAGACTACAGGTCCAAAGGAAATATCCTCCGATAACAAAGAGAAAGACGCTTTCTGAGAAACTTCTTTGTGTTCTGTGAAGTCATCTCACAGAGTTACAGCTTTCCCTAGGAGAAGCCTTTGGCTAAGACAGTTCTTGTGGAATTGGCAAAGTGACATTGGGAAGCCCACATAGGGCTATGGAGAAAAAGGAAATATCCTCAGATGAAATCTGGAAAGAAGCTTTCTAAGAAACTGCTTAGTGTTCTGTTAATTCATCTCACAGAGTTACATCTGTATTTCGTGGATCTCTTTGCTAGCCTTATTTCTGTGGAATCTGAGAACAGATATTTCGGATCCCTTTGAAGACAATAGGGCCAAAGGTAATATCCTCCGATAACAAAGAGAAAGAAGCTTTCTGAGAAACTTCTTTGTGTTCTGTGAAATCATCTCACAGAGTTACAGCTTTCCCCTCAAGAAGCCTTTCGGTAAGGCAGGTCTTGTGGAATTGGCAAAGTGATATTTGGGAGCCCATAGAGGGCTATGGTGAAAAAGGAAATATCCTCCGATGAAATCTGGAAAGAAGCTTTCTGAGAAACTGCTTAGTGTTTTGTTAATTCATCTCAAAGAGTTACATCTGTATTTCGTGGATCTCTTTGTTAGCCTTATTTCTGTGGAATCTGAGAACAGATAATTCGGATCCCTTTGAAGACTACAAGGCTAAAGTAAATAGTATCCGATAACAAAGAGAAAGAAGCTTTCTGTGAAACTTCTTTGTGTTCTGTGAAATCACCTCACAGAGTTACAGCTTTCCCTAGAAGAATCCTTTTGCTAAGAGAGTTCTTGTGGAATTGGCAAAGTGATATTTGGAAGCCCATAGAGGGCTATGGTGAAAAAGGAAATATCCTCAGATGAAATCTGGAAAGAAGCTTTCTGAGAAACTGCTTACTATTCTGTTAATTCATCTCACACAGTTACATCTGTATTTCGTGGATCTCTTTGATAGCCTTATTTCTGTGGAATCTGAGAACAGATATTTCGGATCCCTTTGAAGACTGTACGGCCAAAGGAAATATCCTCCGATAACAAAGAGAAAGAAGCTTTCTGAGAAACTTCTTTGTGTTCTGTGAAATCATCTCACAGAGTTACAGCGTTCCCTCAAGAAGCCATTCGCTAAGACAGTTCTTGTGGAATTGGCAAAGTGATATTTGGAAGCCCATGGAGGGCTATGGTGAAAAAGGAAATATCCTCAGATGAAATCTGGAAAGAAGCTTTCTGAGAAACTGCTTAGTGTTCTGTTAATTCATCTCACAGAGTTACATCTGTATTTCGTGGATCTCTTTGCTAGCTTTATTTCTGTGGTATCAGAACAGATATTTCGGATCCCTTTGAAGACTCTAGGGCCAAAGGAAATATCCTCCGATATCAAAGAGAAAGAAGGTTTCTGAGAAACTTCTTTGTGTTCTGGGAAATCATCTCACAGAGTTACAGCTTTCTCGTGAAGAAGAATTTCCCTAAGACAGTTCTTGTGGAATTGGCAGAGTGATATTTGGAAGCCCCTAGAGAGCTATGGTGAAAAAGGAAATATCCTCAGATGAAATCTGGAAAGAAGCTTTCTGAGAAACTGCATGGTGTTCTGTTAATTCATCTCACAGAGTTACATCTGTATTTCGTGGATCTCTTTGCCTGCCTTATTACTGTGGAATCTGAGAACAGATATTTCGGATCCCTTTGAAGACTATAGGGCCAAAGGAAATATCCTCTGATAAAAAAGAGAAAGAAGCTTTCTGAGAAACTTCTTTGTGTTCTGTGAAATCATCTCAGAAAGTTACAGCTTTCCCGTCAAGAAGCCTTTCGCTAAGACAGTTCTTGTGGAATTGGAGAAGTGATATTTGGAAGCCCCTAGAGGGCTATGGTGCAAAAGGAATTATCCTCAGATGAAATCTGGAAAGAAGCTTTCTGAGAAAATGCTTAGTGTTCTGTTAATTTATCTCACAGAGTTACATCTGTATTAAGTGGATCTCTTTGCTAGCCTTATTTCTGTGGAATCTGAGAACAGATATTTCGGTTCCCTTTGAAGCCTATAGGGCCAAAGGAAATATCCTCCGATAACAAAGAGCAAGAAGCTTTCTGAGAAACTTCTTTGTGTTCTGTGAAATCATCTCACAGAGTTACAGCTTTCCCCTCCAGAAGCCTTTCGCTAAGACAGTTCTTGTGGAATTGGCAAACTGATATATGGTAGCCCCTAGAGGGCTGCGGTGAAAAAGGAACTATCCTCAGATGAAATCTGGAAAGAAGCTTTCTGAGAAACTGCTTAGTGTTCTGTTAATTCATCTCACAGAGTTACATCTGTATTTCGTGGATCTCTTTGCTAGCCTTATTTCTGTTGAATCTGAGAACAGATATTTCAGATCCCTTTGAAGACTATAGGGCCAAAGGAAATATCCTCCGATAACAAAGATAAAGAAGTTTTCTGAGAAACTTCTTTGTGTTCTGTGAAGTCATCTCACAGACTTACAGCTTTCCCCTTAAGAAGCCTTTCGCTAAGACAGTTCTTGTGGAATTGGCAAAGTGATATTGGGAAGTCCCTAGAGGGCTATGGTGAAAAAGCAAATATCCTCAAATGAAATCTGGTAAGAAGCTTTCTGAGAAACTGCTTAGTGTTCTGTTAATTCATCTCACCGAGTTACATCTGTATTTCGTGGATCTCTTTGCTAGCCTTATTTCTGTGGAATCTGAGAACAGATATTTCGGATCCCTTTGAAGACTATAGGGCCAAAGGAAATATCCTCCGATAACAAAGAGAAAGAAGCTTTCTGAGAAACTTCTTTGTGTTCTGTGAAATCATCTCACAGAGTTACAGCTTTCCCTAGAAGAAGCCTTTCGCTAAGACAGTTCTTGTGGAATTGGCAAAGTGATATTTGGTACCCAAAGAGGGCTATGGTGAAAAAGGAAATATCCTCAGATGAAATCTGGAAAGAAGTTTTCTGAGAAACTGCTTAGTGTTCTGTTAATTCATCAAACAGAGTTACATCTGTATTTCGTGGATCTCTTTGCTAGCCTTATTTCTGTGGAAACTGAGAAGAGATATTTCGGATCCGTTTGAAGACTATAGGGCCAAAGGAAATATCCTGTGATAACAAAGAGAAAGAAGTTTTCTGAGAAACTTCTTTGTGTTCTCTGAAATCATCTCACAGAGTTACAGCTTTCCCCTGAAGGAGCCTTTCGATAAGGCAGGTCTTGTGGAATTGGCAAAGTGCTATTGGGAAGCCCATAGAGGGCTATGGTGAAAAAGGAAATATCCTCAGATGAAATATGGAAAGAAGCTTTCTGAGAAACTGCTTAGTGTTCTGTTAATTCATCTCACAGAGTTACATCTGTATTTCGTGGATCTCTTTGCTAGCCTTATTTCTGTGGAATCTGAGAACAGATATTTCGGATCCCTTTGAAGACTATAGGGCCAAAGGAAATATCCTCCGATAACAAAGAGAAAGAAGCTTTCTGAGAAACTTCTTTGTGTTCTGTGAAATCATCTCACAGAGTTACAGCTTTCCCTAGAGGAAGTCTTTCGATAAGACAGTTCTTGTGGAATTGGCAAAGTGATATTTGGTAGCCCTTAGAGGGCTATGGTGAAAAAGGAAATATCCTCAGATGAAATCTGGAAAGAAGCTTTCTGAGAAACTGCTTAGTGTTCTGTTAATTCATCTCACAGAGTTACATCTGTATATCCTGGATCTCTTTGATAGCCTTATTTCTGTGGAATCTGAGAACAGATATTTCGGATCCCTTTGAAGACTATAGGGCCAAAGGAAATATCCTCCGATAACAAAGAGAAAGACGCTTTCTGAGAAACTTCTTTGTGTTCTGTGAAATCATCTCACAGAGTTACAGCTTTCCCCTCAAGAAGACTTTCGCTAAGTCAGTTCTTGTGGAATTGGCAAAGTGATATTTGGAAGCCCCTAGAGGGCTATGGTGAAAAAGGAAATATCCTCAGATGAAATCTGGAAAGAAGTTTTCTGAGAAACTGCTTAGTGTTCTGTTAATTCATCTCACAGTGTTACATCTGTAATTCGTGGATCTCTTTGCTAGCCTTATTTCTGTGGAATCAGAACAGATATTTCGGATCCCTTTGAAGACTATAGGGCCAAAAGAAATATCCTCCGATAACAAAGAGAAAGAAGCTTTCTGAGAAACCTTTTTGTGTTCTGTGAAATCATCTCACAGAGTTACAGCTTTCCCCTCAACAAGCCTTTCACTAAGACAGTTCTTTTGGAATTGGCAAAGTGATATTTGGAAGCCCGTAGAGGGCTAAGGTGAAAAGGAAATATCCTCAGATGAAATCTGGAAAGAAGCTTTCTGAGAAACTGCTTAGTGTTCTGTTAATTCATCTCACAGAGTTACATCTGTATTTCGTGGATCTCTTTTCCAGCCTTATTACTGTGGAATCTGAGAACAGATATTTCGGATACCTTTGAACACTATAGGGCCATACTAAATATCCTCCAATAACAAAGAGAAAGAAGCTTTCTGAGAAACTTCTTTGTGTTCTGTGAAATCATCTCACAGAGTTACAGCTTTCCTCTCAAAAAGCCTTTCACTAAGACAGTTCTTGTGGAATTGGCAAAGTAATATTTGGAAGCCCCTAGAGGGCTATGGTGAAAAAGGAAATATCCTCAGATGAAATCTGGAAATAACCTTTCTGAGAAACTGCTTAGTGTTCTGTTAATTCATCTCACAGAGTTACATCTGTATTTCGTGGATCTGTTTGCTAGCTTTATTTCTGTGGGATCTGAGAGCAGATATTTCGGATCCCTTTGAAGACTACAGGGCCAAAGGAAATATCCTCCGATAACAAAGAGAAAAAAGCTTTCTCAGAAACTTCTTTGTGTTCTGTGAATACATCTCACAGAGTTACAGCTTTTCCTAGAAGAAGCCTTTCGCTAAGACAGTTCTTGTGGAATTGGCAAAGTGATATTTGGAAGCCCATATTGGACTATGGTGAAAAAGGAAATATCCTCAGATGAAATCGGGAAAGAAGCTTTCAGAGAAACTGCTTAGTGTTCTGTTAATTCATCTCACAGAGTTACATCTGTATTTCGTGGATCTCTTTGCTAGCCTTATTTCAGTGGAATCTGAGAACAGATATTTCGGATCCCTTTGAAGACTATAGGGCCAAATTAAATATCCTCCGATAAAAAAGAGAAAGAATCTTTCTGAGAAACTTCTTCGTGTCCTGTGAAATCATCTCACAGAGTTATAGCTTCCCCGTCAAGAAGCCTTTCGCTAAGACCGTTATTGTGGAGTTGGCAAAGTGATATTGGGAAGTCCATAGAGGGCTATGGTGAAAAAGGAAATACCCTCAGATGAAATCTGGAAAGAAGCTTTCTGAGAAACTGCTTAGTGTTCTGTTAATCGATCTCACAGAGTTACATCTGCATTTCGTGGATCTCTTTGCTAGCCTTATTTCTGTGGAATCTGAGAACAGATTTTTCGGATCCCTTTGAAGACTACAGGGCCAAAGGAAATATCCTCCGATAACAAAGAGAAAGAAGCTTTCTGACAAACTTCTTTGTGTTCTGTGAAATCATCTCACAGAGTTACAGGTTTCCCCTCAAGAAGCCTTTCGCTAAGACAGTTCTTGTGGAATTGGCAGAGTGATATTTGGAAGCCCATAGAGGGCTATGATGAAAAAGGAAATATCCTCAGATGAAATCTGGAAAGAAGCTTTCTGAAGAACTGTTTAGTGTTCTGTTAATTCATCTCACAGAATTACATCTGTATTTCGTGGATCTCTTTGCTAGCCTTATTTCTGTGGAATCTGAGAACAGATATTTCGGATCCCTTTGAAGACTATAGGGCCAAAGGAAATATCCTCCGATAACAAAGAGAAAGAAGCTTTCTGAGAAACTTCTTTGTGTTCTGTGAAATCATCTCACAGAGTTACAGCTTTCCCCTCAAGAAGCCTTTCGCTAAGACAGTTCTTTAGGAATTGGCAGAGAGATATTTGGAAGCCCATAGAGGGCTATGGTGAAAAAGGAAATATCCTCCGATGAAATCTGGAAAGAAGCTTTCTGAGAAACTGCTTAGTGTTCTGTTAATTCATCTCACACAGTTATATCTGTATTTCGTGGATCTCTTTGCTAGCCTTATTTCTGTGGAATCTGAGAACAGATATTTCGGATCCCTTTGAAGACTATAGGGCCAAAGGAAAGATCCTCCGATAACAAAGAGAAAGAAGCTTTTTGAGAAACATCTTTGTGTTCTGTGAAATCATCTCACAGAGTTACAGCTTTCCCCTCAACAAGCCTTTCTCTAAGACAGTTCTTGTGGAATTGGCAAAGTGATATTTGGAAGCCCCTAGAGGGCTATGGTGAAAAAGGAAATATCCTCAGATGAAATCTGGAAAGAAGCTTTCTGAGAAACTGCTTAGTGTTCTGTTAATTCATCTCACAGAGTTACATCTGTATTTCGTGGATCTCTTTGCTAGCCTTATTTCTGTGGAATCTGAGAACAGATATTTCGGATCCCTTTGAAGACTATAGGGCCTAAGGAAATATCCTCCGATAACAAATAAAGAAGCTTTCTGAGAAACTTCTTTGTGTTCTCTGAAATCATCTCACTGAGTTACAGCTTTCCCCTCACGAAGCCTTCGATGAGGCAGGTATTGTGGAATTGGTAAAGTGGTATTGGGAAGCCCTTAGAGGGCTATGGTGAAAAAGGAAATTTCCTTCTATGAAATCTGTAAAGAAGCTTTCTGAGAAACTGCTTAGTGTTCTGTTAATTCATCTCACAGAGTTACATCTGTATTTCGTGGATCTCTTTGCTAGCCTTATTTCTGTGCGATCAGAACAGATATTTCGGATCCCTTTGAAGACTATAGAGCCAAAGGAAATATCCTCCGATAACAAACAGAAAGAAACTTTCAGAGAAACTTCTTTGTGTTCTGTGAAATCATCTCACAGAGTTACAGCTTTCCCCTCAAGAAGCCTTTCGCTAAGACAGTTCTTGTGGAATTGGCAAAGTGATATATGGAAGCCCCTAGAGGGCTATGCTGAAAAAGGAAGTATCCTCAGATGAAATCTGGAAAGAAGCTTTCTGAGAAACTGCTTAGTGTTCTGTTAATTCATCTCACAGAGTTACATCTGTATTTCGTGGATCTCTTTGCTAGCCTTGTTTAGGTGGAATCTGAGAACAGATATTTCGGATCCCTTTGAACACTATAGGGCCAAAGGAAATATCCTCCGATAACAACGAGAAAGAAGCTTTCTGAGAAACTTCTTTGTGTTCTGTGAAATCATCTCACAGAGTTACAGCTTTCCCCTGAAGAAGCCTTTCGCTAAGACAGTTCTTGTTCAATTGGCAAAGTGATATTTGGAAGCCCCTTGAGGGCTATGGTGAAAAAGGAAATATCCTCCGATGAAATCTGGAAAGAAGCTTTCTGAGAAACTGCTTAGTGTTCTGTTAATTCATGTCACAGAGTTACATCTGTATTTCGTGTATCTCTTTGCTAGCCTAATTTCTGTGGAATCTGAGAACAGATATTTCGGATCCCTTTGAAGACTATAGGGCCAAAGGAAATATCCTCCGATAACAAAGAGAAAGAAGCTTTCTGAGAAACTTCTTTGTGTTCTGTGAAATCATCTCACAGAGTTACAGCTTTCCCCTCAAGAAGCCTTTCGCTAAGACAGTTCTTGTGGAATTGGCAAAGTGATATGTGGAAGCCCCTAGAGGGCTATGGCGAAAAAGGAAATATTCTCAGATGAAATCTGGAAAGAATCTTTCTGAGAAACTGCTTAGTGTTCTGTTAATTCATCTCACAGAGTTACATCTGTATTTCGTGGATCTCTTTGTTAGCCTTATTTCTGTGGAATGTGAGAACAGATATTTCGGATCCCTTTGAAGACTACAAGGCTAAAGGAAATAGTCTCCGATAACAAAGAGAAAGAAGCTTTCTGAGAAACTTCTTTGTGTTCTGTGAAATCATCTCACAGAGTTACAGCTTTCCCTAGAAGAATCCTTTTGCTAAGAGAGTTCTTCTGGAATTGGCAAAGTGATATTTGGAAGCCCATAGAGGGCTATGGTTAAAAAGGAAATATCCTCAGATGAAATCTGGAAAGAAGCTTTCTGAGAAACTGCTTAGTGTTCTGTTAATTCATCTCACAGAGTTACATCTGTATTTCGTGGATCTCTTTGCTAGCCTTATTTCTGTGGAATCTGAGAACAGATATTTCGGATCGCTTTGAAGACTATAGGGCCAAAGGAAATATCCTCCGATAACAAAGAGAAAGAAGCTTTCTGAGAAACTTCTTTGTGTTCTGTGAAATCATCTCACAGAGTTACAGCTTTCCCCTCAAGAAGCCTTTCGCTAAGACAGTTCTTGTGGAATTGGCAAAGTGATATATGGAGGCACCTAGAGGGCTATGGTGAAAAAGGAAATATCCTCAGATGAAATCTGGAAAGAAGCTTTCTGAGAAACCGCTTAGTGTTCTGTTAATTCATCTCACAGTGTTACAACGGTATTTCGTGGATCTCTTAGCTAGCCTTATTTCTGTTGAATCTTAGAACAGATATTTCGGATCCCTTTGAAGACTACAGGGCCAAGGAAATATCCTCCGATAACAAAGAGAAAGAAGCTTCCTGAGAAACTTCTTTGTGTTCTGTGAAATCATCTCACAGAGTTACAGCATTTCCTAGAAGAAGCCTTTCGCTAAGACAGTTCTTGAGGAATTAGCAAAGTGATATTTGGAAGCCCATAGAGGGCTATGGTGAAAAAGGAAATATCCTCCGATGAAATCTGGAAAGAAGCTTTCTGAGAAACTGCTTAGTGTTCTGTTAATTCATCTCACAGAGTTACATCTGTATTTCATGGTTCTCTTTGCTAGCCTTATTTCTGTGGAATGTGAGAACAGATATTTCGGATCCCTTTGAAGACTATAGGGCCAAAGGAAATATCCTCCGATAACAAAGAGAAAGAAGCTTTCTGAGAAACTTCTTTGTGTTCTGTGAAATCATCTCTCAGAGTTACAGCTTTCCCCTCAACAAGCCTTTCTCTAAGACAGTTCTTGTGGAATTGGCAAAGTGATATTTGGAAGCCCCTAGAGGGCTATGGTGAAAAAGGAAATATCCTCAGATGAAATCTGGAAAGAAGCTTTCTGAGAAACTGCTTAGTGTTCTGTTAATTCATCTCACAGAGTTACATCTGTATTTCGTGGATCTCTTTGCTAGCCTTATTTCTGTGGAATCTGAGAACAGATATTTCGGATCCCTTTGAACACTATAGGGCCTAAGGAAATATCCTCCGATAACAAAGAAAGAAGCTTTCTGAGAAACTTCTTTGTGTTCTCTGAAATCATCTCACAGAGTTACAGCTTTCCCCTCAAGAAGCCTTTCGATGATGCAGGTATTGTGGAATTGGTAAAGTGGTATTGGGAAGCCCATAGAGGGCAATGGTGAAAAAGGAAATATCCTTCTATGAAATCTGTAAAGAAGCTTTCTGAGAAACTGCTTAGTGTTCTGTTAATTCATCTCACAGAGTTACATCTGTATTTCGTGGATCTCTTTGCTAGCCCAATTTCTGTGGAATCTGAGAATAGATATTTCGGATCCCTTTGAAGACTATAGGGCCAAAGGAAATATCCTCCGATAACAAAGAGAAAGAAGCTTTCTGAGAAACTTCTTTGTGTTCTGTGAAATCATCTCACAGAGTTACAGCTTTCCCCTCAAGAAGCCTTTCGCTAAGACAGTTCTTGTGGAATTGGCAAAGTGATATTTGGAAGCCCGTAGAGGGCTATGGTGAAAAAGGAAATATCCTCAGATGAAATCTCGAAAGCAGCTTTCTGAGAAACTGCTTAGTATTCTGATAATTCATCTCACAGAGTTACATCTGTATTTCGTGGATCTCTTTGCTAGCCTTATTTCTGTGGAATCTGAGAACAGATATTTCGGATCCCTTTGAAGACTTCAGGGCCAAAAGAAATATCCTCCGATAATAAAGAGAAAGAAGCTTTCTGAGAAACTTCTTTGTGTTCTTTGAAATCATGTCACAGAGTTACAGCTTTCCCCTCAAGAAGCCTTTCGCTAACACTGTTCTTGTGGAATTGGCAAAGTGATATTGGGAAGCCCTTATAGGGCTATGATGAAAAAGGAAATATCCTCAGATAAAATCTGGAAAGAAGCTTTCTGAGAAACTGCTTAGTGTTCTGTTAATTCATCTCACAGAGTTACATCTGAATTTGGTGGATCTATTTGCTAGCCTTATTTCCGTGGAATCTGAGAACAGATATTTCGGATCCCTTTGAAGACTATAGGGCCAAAGGAAATATCCTCCGATAACAAAGAGAAAGAAGCTTTCAGAGAAACTTCCTTGTGTTCTGTGAAATAATCTCACAGAGTTACAGCTTTCCCCTCAAGAAGCCTTTCGCTAAGACAGTTCTTGTGGAATTGGCAAAATGATATTTGCAAGCCCCGAGAGGGCTATGGTGAAAAAGGAAATATCCTCAGATGAAATCTGGAAAGAAGCTTTCTGAGAAAGTGCTTAGTGTTCTGTTAATTCATCTCACAGAGTTACATCTGTATTTCGTGGATCTCTTTGCTAACCTTATTTCTGTGGAATCTGAGAACAGATATTTCGAATCCCTTTGAAGACTATAGGGCCAAGGAAAATATCCTCTGATAACAAAGAGAAAGAAGCTTTGTGAGAAACTTCTTTGTGTTCTGTGAAATCATCTCACAGAGTTACAGCTTTCCCCTCAAGAAGTCTTTCGCTATGAGAGTTCTTCTGGAATTGGCAAAGTGATATTTGGAAGCCCATAGAGGGCTATGGTGAAAAAGGAAATATCCTCAGATGAAATCTGGAAAGAAGCTTTCTGAGAAACTGCTTAGTGTTCTGTTAATTCATCTCACAGGGTTACATCTGTATTTTGTGGATCTCTTTGCTAGCCTTATTTCTGTGGAATCTGAGAACAGATATTTCGGATCCCTTTGAACACTATAGGGCCTAAGGAAATATCCTCCGATAACAAAGAGAAAGAAGCTTTCTGAGAAACTTCTTTGTGTTCTGTGAAATCATCTCACAGAGTTACAGCTTTCCCCTCAAGAAGCCTTTCGATAAGGCAGGTCTTGTGGAATTGGCAAAGTGATATTTGGGAGCCCATAGAGGGCTATGGTGAAAAAGGAAATATCCTCCGATGAAATCTGGAAAGAAGCTTTCTGAGAAACTGCTTAGTGTTCTGTTAATTCATGTCACAGAGTTACATCTGTATTTCGTGGATCTCTTTGCTAGCCTTATTTCTGTGGAATCTGAGAACAGATATTTCGGATCCCTTTGAAGACTATAGGGCCAAAGGAAATATCCTCCGATAACAAAGAGAAAGAAGCTTTCTGAGAAACTTCTTTGTGTTCTGTGAAATTATCTCACAGAGTTACAGCTTTCCCCTCAAGAAGCCTTAGGCTAAGACAGTTCTTGTGGAATTGGCAAAGTGATATTGGGAAGCCCCTAGAGGACTATGGTGAAAAAGGAAATATTCTCAGATGAAACCTGGAAAGAAGCTTTCTGAGAAACTGCTTAGTGTTCTGTTAATTCATCTCACAGAGTTACATCTGTATTTCGTGGATCTTTTTGTTAGCCTTATTTCTGTGGAATCTGAGAACAGATAATTCGGATCCCTTTGAAGACTACAAGGCTAAAGTAAATAGTCTCCGATAACAAAGAGAAAGAAGCTTTCTGAGAAACTTCTTTGTGTTCTGTGAAATCATCTCACAGAGTTACAGCTTTCCCTAGAAGAATCCTTTTGCTAAGAGAGTTCTTGTGGAATTGGCAAAGTGATATTTGGAAGCCCATAGAGGGCTATGGTGAAAAAGGAAATATCCTCAGATGAAATCTGGAAAGAAGCTTTCTGAGAAACTGCTTAGTGTTCTGTTAATTCATCTCACCGAGTTACATCTGTATTTCGTGGATCTCTTTGCTAGCCTTATTTCTGTGGAATCTGAGAACAGATATTTCGGATCCCATTGTAGACTATAGGGCCAAAGGAAATATCCTCCGACAACAAAGAGAAGGAAGCATTCTGAGAAACTTCTTTGTGTTCTGGGAAATCATCTCACAGAGTTACAGCTTTCCCTTCAAGAAGCCTTTCGCTAAGACCGTTCTTGTGGAATTGGCAAAGTGATATTTGGAAGCCCCTAGAGGGCTATGGTGAAAAAGGAAATATCCACAGATGAAATATGGAAAGAAGCTTTCTGAGAAACTGCTTAGTGTCCTGTTAATCCATCTCACAGAGTTACATCTATAATTCGTGGATATCTTTGCTAGCCTTATTTCTGTGGAATCAGAACAGATATTTCGGATCCCTTTGAAGACTATAGGGCCAAAGGAAATATCCTCCGATAACAAAGAGAAAGAAGCTTTCTGAGAAACTTCTTTGTGTTCTGTGAAATCACCTCACAGAGTTACAGCTTTCCCCTCAAGAAGTCTTTCGCTAAGACAGCTCTTGTGGAATTGGCAAAGTGATATTTGGAAGCCCTTAGAGGGCTACGGTGAAAAAGGAAATATCCTCCGATGAAATCTGGAAAGAAGCTTTCTGAGAAACTGCTTAGTGTTCTGTTAATTCATCTCACAGGGTTACATCTGTATTTTGTGGATCTCTTTGCTAGCCTTATTTCTGTGGAATCTGAGAACAGATATTTCGGATCCCTTTGAAGACTATAGGGCCCAAGGAAATATCCTCCGATAACAAAGAGAAAGAAGCTTTCTGAGAAACTTCTTTGTGTTCTGTGAAATCATCTCACAGAGTTACAGCTTTCCCCTCAAGAAGCCTTTCGATAAGGCAGGTCTTGTGGAATTGGCAAAGTGATATTTCGGAGCCCATAGAGGGCTATGGTGAAAAAGGAAATATCCTCCGATGAAATCTGGAAAGAAGCTTTCTGAGAAACTGCTTAGTGTTCTGTTAATTCATCTCACAGGGTTACATCTGTATTTTGTGGATCTCTTTGCTAGCCTTATTTCTGTGGAATCTGAGAACAGATATTTCGGATCCCTTTGAAGACTATAGGGCCTAAGGAAATATCCTCCGATAACAAAGAGAAAGAAGCTTTCTGAGAAACTTCTTTGTGTTCTGTGAAATCATCTCACAGAGTTACAGCTTTCCCCTCAAGAAGCCTTTCGATAAGGCAGGTCTTGTGGAATTGGCAAAGTGATATTTGGGAGCCCATAGAGGGCTATGGTGAAAAAGGAAATATCCTCCGATGAAATCTGGAAAGAAGCTTTCTGAGAAACTGCTTAGTGTTCTGTTAATTCATGTCACAGAGTTACATCTGTATTTCGTGGATCTCTTTGCTAGCCTTATTTCTGTGGAATCTGAGAACAGATATTTCGGATCCCTTTGAAGACTATAGGGCCAAAGGAAATATCCTCCGATAACAAAGAGAAAGAAGCTTTCTGAGAAACTTCTTTGTGTTCTGTGAAATTATCTCACAGAGTTACAGCTTTCCCCTCAAGAAGCCTTAGGCTAAGACAGTTCTTGTGGAATTGGCAAAGTGATATTGGGAAGCCCCTAGAGGACTATGGTGAAAAAGGAAATATTCTCAGATGAAACCTGGAAAGAAGCTTTCTGAGAAACTGCTTAGTGTTCTGTTAATTCATCTCACAGAGTTACATCTGTATTTCGTGGATCTTTTTGTTAGCCTTATTTCTGTGGAATCTGAGAACAGATAATTCGGATCCCTTTGAAGACTACAAGGCTAAAGTAAATAGTCTCCGATAACAAAGAGAAAGAAGCTTTCTGAGAAACTTCTTTGTGTTCTGTGAAATCATCTCACAGAGTTACAGCTCTCCCTAGAAGAATCCTTTTGCTAAGAGAGTTCTTGTGGAATTGGCAAAGTGATATTTGGAAGCCCATAGAGGGCTATGGTGAAAAAGGAAATATCCTCAGATGAAATCTGGAAAGAAGCTTTCTGAGAAACTGCTTAGTGTTCTGTTAATTCATCTCACCGAGTTACATCTGTATTTCGTGGATCTCTTTGCTAGCCTTATTTCTGTGGAATCTGAGAACAGATATTTCGGATCCCATTGTAGACTATAGGGCCAAAGGAAATATCCTCCGACAACAAAGAGAAAGAAGCATTCTGAGAAACTTCTTTGTGTTCTGGGAAATCATCTCACAGAGTTACAGCTTTCCCTTCAAGAAGCCTTTCGCTAAGACCGTTCTTGTGGAATTGGCAAAGTGATATTTGGAAGCCCCTAGAGGGCTATGGTGAAAAAGGAAATATCCACAGATGAAATATGGAAAGAAGCTTTCTGAGAAACTGCTTAGTGTCCTGTTAATTCATCTCACAGAGTTACATCTATAATTCGTGGATATCTTTGCTAGCCTTATTTCTGTGGAATCAGAACAGATATTTCGGATCCCTTTGAAGACTATAGGGCCAAAGGAAATATCCTCCGATAACAAAGAGAAAGAAGCTTTCTGAGAAACTTCTTTGTGTTCTGTGAAATCACCTCACAGAGTTACAGCTTTCCCCTCAAGAAGTCTTTCGCTAAGACAGCTCTTGTGGAATTGGCAAAGTGATATTTGGAAGCCCTCAGAGGGCTACGGTGAAAAAGGAAATATCCTCCGATGAAATCTGGAAAGAAGCTTTCTGAGAAACTGCTTAGTGTTCTGTTAATTCATCTCACAGGGTTACATCTCTATTTTGTGGATCTGTTTGCTAGCCTTATTTCTGTGGAATCTGAGAACAGATATTTCGGATCCCTTTGAAGAGTATAGGGCCTAAGGAAATATCCTACGATAACAAAGAGAAAGAAGCTTTCTGAGAAACTTCTTTGTGTTCTGTGAAATCATCTCACAGAGTTACAGCTTTCCCCTCAAGAAGCCTTTCGATAAGGCAGGTCTTGTGGAATTGGCAAGGTGATATTTGGGAGCCCATAGAGGGCTATGGTGAAAAAGGAAATATCCTCCGATGAAATCTGGAAAGAAGCTTTCTGAGAAACTGCTTAGTGTTCTGTTAATTCATCTCACAGGGTTACATCTGTATTTTGTGGATCTCTTTGCTAGCCTTATTTCTGTGGAATCTGAGAACAGATATTTCGGATCCCTTTGAAGACTATAGGGCCTAAGGAAATATCCTCCGATAACAAAGAGAAAGAAGCTTTCTGAGAAACTTCTTTGTGTTCTGTGAAATCATCTCACAGAGTTACAGCTTTCCCCTCAAGAAGCCTTTCGATAAGGCAGGTCTTGTGGAATTGGCAAAGTGATATTTGGGAGCCCATAGAGGGCTATGGTGAAAAAGGAAATATCCTCCGATGAAATCTGGAAAGAAGCTTTCTGAGAAACTGCTTAGTGTTCTGTTAATTCATGTCACAGAGTTACATCTGTATTTCGTGGATCTCTTTGCTAGCCTTATTTCTGTGGAATCTGAGAACAGATATTTCGGATCCCTTTGAAGACTATAGGGCCAAAGGAAATATCCTCCGATAACAAAGAGAAAGAAGCTTTCTGAGAAACTTCTTTGTGTTCTGTGAAATTATCTCACAGAGTTACAGCTTTCCCCTCAAGAAGCCTTAGGCTAAGACAGTTCTTGTGGAATTGGCAAAGTGATATTGGGAAGCCCCTAGAGGACTATGGTGAAAAAGGAAATATTCTCAGATGAAACCTGGAAAGAAGCTTTCTGAGAAACTGCTTAGTGTTCTGCTAATTCATCTCACAGAGTTACATCTGTATTTCGTGGATCTTTTTGTTAGCCTTATTTCTGTGGAATCTGAGAACAGATAATTCGGATCCCTTTGAAGACTACAAGGCTAAAGTAAATAGTCTCCGATAACAAAGAGAAAGAAGCTTTCTGAGAAACTTCTTTGTGTTCTGTGAAATCATCTCACAGAGTTACAGCTTTCCCTAGAAGAATCCTTTTGCTAAGAGAGTTCTTGTGGAATTGGCAAAGTGATATTTGGAAGCCCATAGAGGGCTATGGTGAAAAAGGAAATATCCTCAGATGAAATCTGGAAAGAAGCTTTCTGAGAAACTGCTTAGTGTTCTGTTAATTCATCTCACCGAGTTACATCTGTATTTCGTGGATCTCTTTGCTAGCCTTATTTCTGTGGAATCTGAGAACAGATATTTCGGATCCCATTGTAGACTATAGGGCCAAAGGAAATATCCTCCGACAACAAAGAGAAAGAAGCATTCTGAGAAACTTCTTTGTGTTCTGGGAAATCATCTCACAGAGTTACAGCTTTCCCTTCAAGAAGCCTTTCGCTAAGACCGTTCTTGTGGAATTGGCAAAGTGATATTTGGAAGCCCCTAGAGGGCTACGGTGAAAAAGGAAATATCCACAGATGAAATATGGAAAGAAGCTTTCTGAGAAACTGCTTAGTGTCCTGTTAATTCATCTCACAGAGTTACATCTATAATTCGTGTATATCTTTGCTAGCCTTATTTCTGTGGAATCAGAACAGATATTTCGGATCCCTTTGAAGACTATAGGGCCAAAGGAAATATCCTCCGATAACAAAGAGAAAGAAGCTTTCTGAGAAACCTCTTTGTGTTCTGTGAAATCATCTCAAAGAGTTACAGCTTTCCCCTGAAGAAGTCTTTCGCTAAGACAGTTCTTGTGGAATTGGGAAAGTGATATTTGGAAGCCCCTAGAGGGCTATGGTGAAAAAGGAAATATCCTCAGATGAAATCTGGAAAGAAGCTTTCTGAGAAACTGCTTAGTGTTCTGTTAATTCATCTCACAGAGTTACATCTGTATTTCGTGGATCTCTTTGCTAGCCTTATTTCTGTGGAATCTGAGAACAGATATTTCGGATCCCTTTGAAGACTATAGGGCCTAAGGAAATATCCTCCGATAACAAAGAAAGAAGCTTTCTGAGAAACTTCTTTGTGTTCTCTGAAATCATCTCACAGAGTTACAGCTTTCCTCTCAAGAAGCCTTTCGATAAGGCAGGTATTGTGGAATTGGTAAAGTGATATTGGGAAGCCCATAGAGGGCTATGGTGAAAAAGGAAATATCCTTCTATAAAATCTGTAAAGAAGCTTTCTGAGAAACTGCTTAGTGTTCTGTTAATTCATCTCACAGAGTTACATCTATATTTCGTGGATCTCTTTGCTAGCCTTATTTCTGTGGGATCAGAACAGATATATCGGATCCCTTTGAAGACTATAGGGCCAAAGGAAATATCCTCCGATAACAAAGAGAAAGAAGCTTTCAGAGAAACTTCCTTGTGTTCTGTGAAATAATCTCACAGAGTTACAGCTTTCCCCTCAAGAAGCCTTTCGCTAAGACAGTTCTTGTGGAATTGGCAAAGTGATATTTGGGAGCCCCTAGAGGGCTCTGGTGAAAAAGGAAATATCCTCAGATGAAATCTGGAAAGAAGCTTTCTGAGAAACTGCTTAGTGTTCTGTTAATTCATCTCACAGAGTTACATCTGTATTTCAGGATCTCTTTGCTAACCGTATTTCTGTGGAATCTGAGAACAGATATTTTGGATCCCTTTGAAGACTATAGGGCCAAAGGAAATATCCTCTGATAACAAAGAGAAAGAAGCTTTGTGAGAAACTTCTTTGTGTTCTGTGAAATCATCTCACAGAGTTACAGCTTTCTCCTCAAGAAGTGTTTCACTATGACAGTTCTTCTGGAATTGGCAAAGTGATATTTGGAAGCCCATAGAGGGCTATGGGGAAAAAGGAAGTATCCTGAGATGAAATCTGGAAAGAAGCTTTCTGAGAAACTGCTTAGTATTCTGGTAATTCATCTCACAGAGTTACATCTGTATTTCGTGGGTCTCTTTGCTAGCCTTATTTCTGTGGAATCTGAGAACAGATATTTCGGATCCCTTTGAAGACTACAGCGCCAAAGGAAATATCCTCCGATAATAAAGAGAAAGAAGCTTTCTGAGAAACTTCTTTGTGTTCTGTGAAATCATCTCACAGAGTTACACCTTTCCCTAGAAGAAGCCTTTCGTTAAGACAGTTCTTGTGCCCGATAACAAAGAGAAAGAAGCTTTCTGACAAACTTCTTTCTGTTCTGTGAAATCGTCTCACAGAGTTACAGCTTTTCCCTCAAGAAGCCTTTCGATAAGGCAGTTCTTGCGGAATTGGCAACGTGATATTGGAAGCCCGTAGAGGGCTATGGTGAAAAACGAAATATCCTCAGACGAAATCTGGAAATAAGCTTTCTGAGAAACTGCTTACTATTCTGTTAATTCATCTCACACAGTTACATCTGTATTTCGTGGATCTCTTTGCTAGCCTTATTTCTGTGGAATCTGAGAACAGATATTTCGGATCCCTTTGAAGACTACAGGGCCAAAGGAAATATCCTCCGATAACAAAGAGAAAGAAGCTTTCTGAGAAACTTCTTTGTGTTCTGGGAAATCATCTCACAGAGTTACAGCTTTCCCCTCAAGAAGTCTTTCTCTAAGACAGTTCTTGTGGAATTGGAAAAGTGATATTTGGTAGCCCATAGAGGGCTATGGTGAAAAAGGAAATATCCTCAGATCAAATTTGGAAAGAAGCTTTCTGAGAAACTGCTTAGTGTTCTGTTAATTCATCTCACAGAGTTACATCTGTATTTCGTGGATCTCTTTGCTAGCCTTATTTCTGTGGAATCTGAGAACAGATATTTCGGATCCCTTTGAAGACTGTAGGGCCAAAGGAAATATTCTCCGATAACAAAGAGAAAGAAGCTTTCTGAGAAACTTCTTTGGGTTCTGTGAAATCATCTCACAGAGTTACGGCTTTCCCCTCAAGAAGCCTTTCGCTAAGACAGCTCTTGTAGAATTGGCAAAGTGATATTTGGAAGCCCTTAGAGGGCTATGGTGAAAAGGGAAATATCCTCAGATGAAATCTGGAAAGAAGCTTTCTGAGAAACTGCTTAGTGTTCTGTTAATTCATCTCACAGAGTTACATCTGTATTTCGTGGATCTCTTTGCTAGCCTTATTTCTGTGGAATCTGAGAACAGATATTTCGGATCCCTTTGAAGACTGTACGGCCAAAGGAAATATCCTCCGATAACAAAGAGAAAGAAGCTTTCTGAGAAACTTCTTTGTGTTCTGTGAAATCATCTCACAGAGTTACAGCTTTCCCTCAAGAAGCCATTCGCTAAGACAGTTCTTGTGGAATTGGCAAAGTGATATTTGGAAGCCCATGAAGGGCTATGGTGAAAAAGGAAATATCCTCAGATGAAATCTGGAAAGAAGCTTTCTGAGAAACTGCTTAGTGTTCTGTTAATTCATCTCACAGAGTTACATCTGTATTTCGTGGATCTCTTTGCTAGCCTTATTTCTGTGGTATCAGAACAGATATTTCGGATCCCTTTGAAGACTCTAGTGCCAAAGGAAATATCCTCCGATATCAAAGAGAAAGAAGGTTTCTGAGAAACTTCTTTGTGTTCTGGGAAATCATCTCACAGAATTACAGCTTTCTCGTGAAGAAGAATTTCCCTAAGACAGTTCTTGTGGAATTGGCAGAGTGATATTTGGAAGCCCCTAGAGGGCTATGGTGAAAAAGGAAATATCCTCAGATGAAATCTGGAAAGAAGCTTTCTGAGAAACTGCATGGTGTTATGTTAATTCATCTCACAGAGTTACATCTGTATTTCGTGGATCTCTTTGCCTGCGTTATTACTGTGGAATCTGAGAACAGATATTTCGGATCCCTTTGAAGACTATAGGTCAAAGGAAATATCCTCCGATAACAAAGAGAAAGAAGCTTTCTGAGAAACTTCTTTCTGTTCTGTGAAATCATCTCACAGAGTTACAGCATTCCCCTTAAGAAGCCTTTCGATAAGGCACTTCTTGCGGAATTGGCAAAGTGATATTGGGAAGCCCATGGAGGGCTATGATGAAAAAGGAAATATCCTCAGATGAAATCTGGAAAGAAGCTTTCTGAGAAAGTGCTTAGTGTTCTGTTAATTCATCTCACACAGTTACATCTGTCTTTCGTGGATCTCTTTGCTACCCTTATTTCTGTGGAATCTGAGAACAGATATTTCGGATCCCTTTGAAGACTATAGGGCCAAAGGAAATATCCTCTGATAAAAAAGAGAAAGAAGCTTTCTGAGAAACTTCTTTGTGTTCTGTGAAATCATCTCAGAAAGTTACAGCTTTCCCGTCAAGAAGCCTTTCGCTAAGACAGTTCTTGTGGAATTGGAGAAGTGATATTTGGAAGCCCCTAGAGGGCTATGGTGCAAAAGGAATTATCCTCAGATGAAATCTGGAAAGAGGCTTTCTGAGAAAATGCTTAGTGTTCTGTTAATTTATCTCACAGAGTTACATCTGTATTTCGTGGATCTCTTTGCTAGCCTTATTTCTGTGGAATCGGAGAACAGATATTTCGGATCCCTTTGAAGACTATAGGGCCAAAGGAAATATCCTCCGATAACAAAGAGAAAGAAGCTTTCTGAGAAACTTCTTTGTGTTCTGTGAAATCATCTCACAGAGTTACAGCTTTCCCCTCCAGAAGCCTTTCGCTAAGACAGTTCTTGTGGAATTGGCAAACTGATATATGGTAGCCCCTAGAGGGCTGCGGTGAAAAAGGAACTATCCTCAGATGAAATCTGGAAAGAAGCTTTCTGAGAAACTGCTTAGTGTTCTGTTAATTCATCTCACAGAGTTACATCTGTATTTCGTGGATCTCTTTGCTAGCCTTATTTCTGTTGAATCTGAGAACAGATATTTCAGATCCCTTTGAAGACTATAGGGCCAAAGGAAATATCCTCCGATAACAAAGAGAAAGAAGTTTTCTGAGAAACTTCTTTGTGTTCTGTGAAATGATCTCACAGACTTACAGCTTTCCCCTTAAGAAGCCTTTCGCTAAGACAGTTCTTGTGGAATTGGCAAAGTGATATTGGGAAGCCCCTAGAGGGCTATGGTGAAAAAGGAAATATCCTCAAATGAAATCTGGTAAGAAGCTTTCTGAGAAACTGCTTAGTGTTCTGTTAATTCATCTCACCGAGTTACATCTGTATTTCGTGGATCTCTTTGCTAGCCTTATTTCTGTGGAATCTGAGAACAGATATTTCGGATCCCTTTGAAGACTATAGGGCCAAAGGAAATATTCTCCGATAACAAAGAGAAAGAAGCTTTCTGAGAAACTTCTTTGTGTTCTTTGAAATCATCTCACAGAGTTACAGCTTTTCCTAGAAGAACCCTTTCGATAAGGCAGTTCTTGTGGAATTTGCAAAGTGATATTAGGAATCCCATAGAGGGCTACGGTGAAAAAGGAAATATCCTCAGATGAAATCGGGAAAGAAGCTTTCTGAGAAACTGCTTAGTGTTCTGTTAATTCATCTCACAGAGTTACATCTGTATTTCGTGGATCTCTTTGCTAGCCTTATTTCTGTGGAATCTGAGAACAGATATTTCGGATCCCTTTGAAGACTACAGGGCCAAAGGAAATATCCTCCGATAACAAAGAGAAAGAAGCTTTCTGAGAAACTTCTTTGTGTTCTGAGAAATCATCTCACAGAGTTTCAGCTTTCCCATCAAGAAGTCTTTCGCTTAGACAGTTCTTGTGGAATTGGCAAAGTGATATTTGGTAGCCCAGAGAGGGCTATGGTGAAAAAGGAAATATCCTCAGATGAAAACTGGAAAGAAGCTTTCTGAGAAACTGCTTAGTGGTCTGATAATTCATCTCACAGAGTTACATCTGTATTTCGTGGATCTCTTTGCTAGTCTTATTTCTGTGGAATCTGAGAACAGATATTTCGGATCCCTTTGAAGACTATAGGGCCAAAGGAAATATCCTCCGATAAGAAAGAGAAAGAAGCTTTCTGAGAAACTTCCTTGTGTTCTGTGAAATCATCTCACAGAGTTACAGCTTTCCCTAGAAGAAGCCTTTCGCTAAGGCAGTTCTTGTGGAATTGGCAAAGTGATATTTGGAAGCCCATAGAGGGCTATGGTGAAAAAGGAAATATCCTCAGATGAAATCTGGAAAGAAGCTTTGTGAGAAACTGCTTAGTGTCTGTTATTTCATCTCACACAGTTACATCTGTATTTCGTGGATCTCTTTGCTAGCCTTATTTCTGAGGAATCTGAGAACAGATATTTCGGATCCCTTTGAAGACTTTAGGCCAAAGGAAATATCCTCCGATAACAAAGAGAAAGAAGCTTTGTGAGAAACTTCTTTCTGTTCTGTGAAATCGTCTCACAGAGTTACAGCTTTCCCCTCAAGAAGCCTTTCGATAAGGCAGTTCTTGCGGAATTGGCAACGTGATATTGGAAGCCCGTAGAGGGCTATGGTGAAAAAGGAAATATCCTCAGACGAAACTTGGAAAGAAGCTTTCTGAGAAACTGCTTACTATTCTGTTAATTCATCTCACACAGTTACATCTGTATTTCGTGGATCCCTTTGCTAGCCTTATTTCTGTGGAATCTGAGTACAGATATTTCGGATCCCTTTGAAGACTACAGGGCCAAAGGAAATATCCTCCGATAACAAAGAGAAAGAAGCTTTCTGAGAAACTTCTTTGTGTTCTGGGAAATCATCTCACAGACTTACAGCTTTCCCCTCAAGAAGTCTTTCGCTAAGACAGTTCTTGTGGAATTGGCAAAGTGATATGTGGTAGCCCATAGAGGGCTATGGTGAAAAAGGAAATATCCTCAGATCAAATTTGGAAAGAAGCTTTCTGAGAAACTGCTTAGTGTTCTGTTAATTCATCTCACAGAGTTACATCTGTATTTCGTGGATCTCTTTGCTAGCCTTATTTCTGTGGAATCTGAGAACAGATATTTCGGATCCCTTTGAAGACTATAGGGCCAAAGGAAATATTCTCCGATAACAAAGAGAAAGAAGCTTTCTGAGAAACTTCTTTGGGTTCTGTGAAATCATCTCACAGAGTTACAACTTTCCCCTCAAGAAGCCTTTCGCTAAGACAGCTCTTGTAGAATTGGCAAAGTGATATTTGGAAGCCCTTAGAGGGCTATGGTGAAAAGGGAAATATCATCCGATGAAATCTGGAAAGAAGCTTTCTGAGAAACTGCTTAGTGTTCTGTTAATTCATCTCACAGAGTTACATCTGTATTTCGTGGATCTCTTTTCTAGCCTTATTTCTGTGGAATCTGAGAAGAGATATTTCGGATCCCTTTGAAGACTGTACGGCCAAAGGAAATATCCTCCGATAACAAAGAGAAAGAAGCTTTCTTAGAAACTTCTTTGTGTTCTGTGAAATCATCTCACAGATTTACAGCTTTCCCTCAAGAAGCCCTTCGCTAAGACAGTTCTTGTGGAATTGGAAAAGTGATATTTGGAAGTCCATAGAGGGCTATGGTGAAAAAGGAAATATCCTCCGATGAAATCTGGAAAGAAGCTTTCTGAGAAACTGCTTAGTGTTTTGTTAATTCATCTCACAGAGTTACATCTGTATTTCGTGGATCTCTTTGCTAGCCTTATTTCTGTGGAATCTGAGAACAGATATTTCGCATCCCTTTGAAGACTATAGGGCCAAAGGAAATATCCTCCGATAACAAAGAGAAAGAAGCTTTCTGAGAAACTTCTTTGTGTCCTGTGAAATCAACTCACAGAGTTACAGCTTTCCCCTCAAGAAGCCTTTCGCTAAGACAGTTCTTGTGGAATTGGCAAAGTGATATTTGGAAGCCCATAGAGGGCCAGGGTGAAAAAGGAAATATCCTCATATGAAATCTGGAAAGAAGCTTTCTGAGAAACTGCTTAGTGTTCTGTTAATTCATCTCACAGAGTTACATCTGTATTTCGTGGATCTCTTTGCTAGCCTTATTGCTGTGGAATCTGAGAACAGATATTTCGGATCCGTTTGAAGACAATAGGGCCAAAGGAAATATCCTCCGATAACAAAAAGAAAGAAGCTTTCTGAGAAACTTCTTTGTGTTCTGTGAAATCATCTCACAGAGTTACAGCTTTCCCGTCAAGAAGCCTTTCGCTAAGACAGTTCTTGTGGAATTGGCAAAGTGATATTTGGAAGCCCCTAGAGGGCTATGGTGAAAAAGGAAATATCCTCAGATGAAATCTGGAAAGAAGCTTTCTGAGAAACTGCTTAGTGTTCTGTTAATTCATCTCACACAGTTATATCTGTATTTCGTGGATCTCTTTGCTAGCCTTATTTCTGTGGAATCTGAGAACAGATATTTCGGATCCCTTTGAAGACTATAGGGCCAAAGGAAATATCCTCCGATAACAAAGAGAAAGAAGCTTTTTGAGAAACTTCTTTGTATTCTGTGAAATCATCTCACAGAGTTACAGCTTTCCCCTCAAGAAGCCTTTCGCTAAGACAGTTCTGGTGGAATTGGCAAAGTGACATTTGGAAGCCCCTAGAGGGCTATGGTGAAAAAGGAATTATCCTCAGATGAAATCTGGAAAGAAGCTTTCTGAGAAACTGCTTAGTGTTCTCTTAATTCATCTCACCTGAGTTACATCTGTATTTCGAGGATCTCTTTGCTAGCCTTATTTTTGTTGAATCTGAGAACAGATATTTCGGATCCCTTTGAAGACTACAGGGCCAAAGGAAATATCCTCCGATAACAAAGAGAAAGAAGCTTTCTGAGAAACTTCTTTGTGTTCTGTGAAATCATCTCACAGAGTTACAGCTTTCCCTAGTAGAAGCCTTTCGCTAAGACAGTTCTTGTGGAATTGGCAAAGTGATATTGGGAAGCCCATAGAGGGCTATGGTGAAAAAGGAAATATCCTCAGATCAAATTTGGAAAGACGCTTTCGGAGAAACTGCTTAGTGTTCTGTTAATTCATCTCACAGAGTTACATCTGTATTTCGTGGATCTCTTTGCTAGCCTTATTTCTGTGGAATCTGAGAACAGATATTTCGGATCCCTTTGAAGACTATAGGGCCAAAGGAAATATACTCCGATAACAAAGAGAAAGAAGCTTTCTGAGAAACTTCTTTGTGTTCTGTGAAATCATCTCACAGAGTTACAGCTTTCCCCTCAAGAAGCCTTTCGCTAAGACATTTCTTGAGGAATTGGCAAAGTGATATATGAAAGCCACTAGAGGGCTATGGTGAAAAAGGAAATATACCTAGATAAAATCTGGAAAGAAGCTTTCTGAGAAACTGCTTAGTGTTTTGTTAATTAATCTCACAGAGTTACATCTGTATTTCGTGGATCTCCTTGCTAGCCTTATTTCTGTGGAATCTGAGAACAGATATTTCGGATCCCTTTGAAGACTATAGGGCCAAAGGAAATATCCTCCGATAACAAAGAGAAAGAAGCTTTCTGAGAAACTTCTGCGTGTTCTGTGAAATCATCTCACAGAGTTACAGCTTTCCCCTCAAGAAGCCTTTCGCTAAGAGAGTTCTTGTGGAATTGGCAAAGTGATATTTGGAAGCCCATAGAGGGCTATGGTGAAAAAGGAAATATCCTCTGATGAAATCTGGAAAGAAGCTTTCTGAGAAACTGCTTAGTGTTCTGTAAATTCATCTCACAGAGTTACATCTGTATTTCGTGGATCTCTTTGCTAGCATTATTTCTGTGGAATCTCTGAACAGATATTTCGGATCCCTTTGAAGAATATAGGGCCAAAGGAAATATCCTCCGATAACAAAGAGAAAGAAGCTTTCTGAGAAACTTCTTTGTGTTCTGTGAAATCATCTCACAGAGTTACAGCTTTCCCCTCAAGAAGCCTTTCGCTAAGACAGTTCTTTAGGAATTGGCAGAGTGATATTTGGAAGCCCATAGAGGGCTATGGTGAAAAAGGAAATATCCTCTGATGAAATCTGGAAAGAAGCTTTCTGAGAAACTGCTTAGTGTTCTGTTAATTCATCTCAAAAAGTTACATCTGTGTTTCGTGGATCTCTTTGCTAGCCTTATTTCTGTGGAATCTGAGAACAGATATTTCGGATCCCTTTGAAGACTATAGGGTCAAAGGAAATATCCTCCGATAACAAAGAGAAAGAAGCTTTCTGAGAAACTTCTTTGTGTTCTGTGAAATCATCTCAAGGAGTTACAGCTTTCCCCTCAAGAAGCCTTTCGCTAAGACAGTTCTTGTGGAATTGGCAGAGTGATATTTGGAAGCCCATAGAGGGCTATGGTGAAAAAGGAAGTATCCTCAGATGAAATCTGGAAAGAAGCTTTTAGAGAAACTGCTTAGTGTTCTGTTAATTCATCTCAGAGAGTTACATCTGTATTTCGTGGATCTCTTTGCTAGCCTTATTTCTGTGGAATCTGAGACAGATATTTCGGATCCCTTTGATCAGTATAGGGCCAAAGGAAATAACCTCCGATAACAAAGAGAAAGAAGCTTTCTGAGAAACTTCTTTGTGTTCTGTGGAATCATCTCACAGAGTTACAGCTTTCCCCTCAAGAAGCCTTTCGCTAAGACAGTTCTTGTGGAATTGGCAAAGTGATATTGGGAAGCCCATATAGGGCTATGGTGAAAAAGGAAATATCCCTAGATAAAATATGGAAGGAAGCTTTCTGAGAAACTGCTTAGTGTTCTGTTAATTCATCTCACAGAGTTACATCTCTATTTCGTGGATCTCTTTGCTAGCCTTATTTCTGTGGAATCTGAGAACAGATATTTCGGATCCCTTTGAAGACTATAGGGCCAAAGGAAATATCCTCCGATAACAAAGAGAAAGAAGCTTTCTGAGAAACTTCTTTGTGTTCTGTGAAATCATCTCAAGGAGTTACAGCTTTCCCCTCAAGATGCCTTTCGCTAAGACAGTTCTTGTGGAATTGGCAGAGTGATATTTGGAAGCCCATAGAGCGCTATGGTGAAAAAGGAAATATCCTCAGATGAAATCTGGAAAGAAGCTTTCTGAGAAACTGCTTAGTGTTCTGTGAATTCATCTCACAGAGTTACATCTGTATTTCGTGGAACTCTTTGCTAGCCTTATTTCTGTGGAATCTGAGAACAGATATTTCGGATCCCTTTGAATACTATAGGGCCAAAGGAAATATCCTCCGATAACAAAGAGAAAGAAGGTTTCTGAGAAACTTCTTTGTGTTCTGTGAAATCATCTCAAGGAGTTACAGCTTTCCCCTCAAGAAGCCTTTCACTAAGACAGTTCTTTTGGAATTGGCAGAGTGATATTTGGAAGCCCATAGAGCGCTATGGTGAAAAAGGAAATATCCTCAGATGAAATCTGGAAAGAAGCTTTCTGAGAAACTGCTTAGTGTTCTGTTAATTCATCTCACAGAGTTACATCTGTTTGTCGTGGATCTCTTTGCTAGCCTTATTTCTGTGGAATCTGAGAACAGATATTTCGGATCCCTTTGAAGACTATAGGGCCAAAGGAAATATCCTCCGATAACAAAGAGAAAGAAGCTTTCTGAGAAACTTCTTTGTGTTCTGTGAAATCATCTCACAGAGTTACAGCTTTCCCCTCAAGAAGCCTTTCGCTAAGACAGTTCTTGTGGAATTGGCAAAGTGATATTAGGAAGCCTATAGAGGGCTAAGGTGAAAAAGGAAATATCTTCAGATGAAATCTGGAAAGAAGCTTTCTGAGAAACTGCTTAGTGTTCTGTTAATTCATCTCACAGAGTTACATCTGTATTTCGTGGATCTCTTTGCTAGCCTTATTTCTGTGGAATCTGAGAACAGATATTTCGGATCCCTTTGAAGACTATAGGGCCAAAGGAAATATCCTCCGATAACAGAGAAAGAAACTTTCTGAGAAACTTCTTTGTGTTCTGTGAAATCATCTCACAGAATTACAGCTTTTACCTCAAGAAGCCTTTCGATAAGACAGTTCTTGTGGAATTGGCAGAGTGATATTTGGAAGCCCATAGAGGGCTATGGTGAAAAAGGAAATATCCTCAGATGAAATCTGGAAAGAAGCTTTATGAGAAACTGCTTAGTGTTCTGTTAATTCATCTCAGAGAGTTACATCTGTATTTCGTGGATCTCTTTGCTAGCCTTATTTCTGTGGAATCTGAGAACAGATATTTCGGATCCCTTTGAAGATGATAGGGCCAAAGGAAATATCCTCTGATTACAAAGAGAAAGAAGCTTTCTGAGAAACTTCTTTGTGTTCTGTGAAATCATCTCACAGAGTTACAGCTTTCCCCTCAAGAAGCCTTTCGCTAAGATAGTTCTTGTGGAATTGGCAAAGTGATATTTGGAGGCCCCTAGAGGGCTATGGTGAAAAAGGAAATATCCTAAGATGAAATCTGGAAAGGAGCTTTCTGAGAAACTGCTTAGTGTTCTTTGAATTCATCTCACAGAGTTACATCTGTATTTCGTGGAACTCTTTGCTAGCCTTATTTCTGTGGAATCTGAGAACAGATATTTCGGATCCCTTTGAAGACTATAGGGCCAAAGGAAATATCCTCCGATAACAAAGAGAAAGAAGCTTTCTGAGAAACTTCTTTGTGTTCTGTGAAATCATCTCACAGAGTTACAACTTTCTCTAGAAGAAGCCTTTCGCTAAGACAGTTCTTGTGGAATTGGCAAAGTGATATTTGGAAGCCCATATAGGGCTATGGAGAAATAGGAAATATCCTCAGATGAAATCTGGAAAGAAGCTTTCTGAAGAACTGCTTAGTGTTCTGTTAATTCATCTCAGAGAGTTACATCTGTATTTCGTGGATCTCTTTGCTAGCCTTATTTCTGTGGAATCTCAGAACAGATATTTCGGATCCCTTTGAAGACTATAGGGCCAAAGGAAATATCCTCCGATAACAAAGAGAAAGAACCTTTCTCAGAAACTTCTTTGTGTTCCGTGAAATCATCTCACAGAGTTACAGCTTTCCCCTCAAGATCTGCCTTTCGCTAAGACAGATCTTGTGGAATTGGCAGAGTGATATTTGGAAGCCCATAGAGCGCTATGGAGAAAAAGGAAATATCCTCAGATGAAATCTGGAATGAAGCTTTCTGAAGAACTGCTTAGTGTTCTGTTAATTCATCTCACAGAGTTACATCTGTATTTCGTGGATCTCTTTGCTAGCCTTATTTCTGTGGAATCTCAGAACAGATATTTCGGATCCCTTTGAAGACTATAGGGCCAAAGGAAATATCCTCCGATAACAAAGAGAAAGAACCTTTCTCAGAAACTTCTTTGTGTTCCGTGAAATCATCTCACAGAGTTACAGCTTTCCCCTCAAGAAGCCTTTCGCTAAGACATTTCTTGTGGAATTGGCGAAGTGATATTTGGAAGCCTATAGAGGGCTATGGTGAAAAAGGAAATATCCTCAGATGAAATCTGGAAAGAAGATTTCTGAAGAACTGCCTAGTGTTCTGTTAATTCACCTCACAGAGTTACATCTGTATTTCGTGGATCTCTTTGCTAGCCTTATTTCTGTGGAATCTGAGAACAGATATTTCGGATCACTTTGAAGACTATAGGGCCAAAGGAAATATCCTCCGATAACAGAGAAAGAAACTTTCTGAGAAACTTCTTTGTGTTCTGTGAAATCATCTCACAGAATTACAGCTTTCGCTAAAGAAGCCCTTCGTTAAGACAGTTCTTGTGGAATTGGCAAAGTGATATTTGGAAGCCCCTTGAGGGCTGTGGTGAAAAAGGAAATATCCTCAGATGAAATCTGGAAAGAAGCTTTCTGAGAGACTGCTTAGTGTTCTGTTAATTCATCTCACAGAGTTACATCTGTATTTCGTGGATCTCTTTGCTAGCCTTATTTCTGTGGAATCTGAGAACAGATATTTCGGATCCCTTTGAAGACTATAGGGCCCAAGGAAATATCCTCCGATAACAAAGAGAAAGAAGCTTTCTGAGAAACTTCTTTGTGTTCTGCGAAATCATCTCAAGGAGTTACAGCTTTCCCCTCAAGATGCCTTTCGCTAAGACAGTTCTTGTGGAATTGGCAGAGTGATATTTGGAAGCCCATAGAGCGCTATGGTGAAAAAGGAAATATCCTCAGATGAAATCTGGAAAGAAGCTTTCTGAGAAACTGCTTAGTGTTCTGTGAATTCATCTCACAGAGTTACATCTGTATTTCGTGGAACTCTTTGCTAGCCTTATTTCTGTGGAATCTGAGAACAGATATTTCGGATCCCTTTGAATACTATAGGGCCAAAGGAAATATCCTCCGATAACAAAGAGAAAGAAGCTTTCTGAGAAACTTCTTTGTGTTCTGTGAAATCATCTCAAGGAGTTACAGCTTTCCCCTCAAGAAGCCTTTCACTGAGACAGTGCTTTTGGAATTGGCAGAGTGATATTTGGAAGCCCATAGAGCGCTATGGTGAAAAAGGAAATATCCTCAGATGAAATCTGGAAAGAAGCTTTCTGAGAAACTGCTTAGTGTTCTGTTAATTCATCTCACAGAGTTACATCTGTTTGTCGTGGATCTCTTTGCTGGCCTTATTTCTGTGGAATCTGAGAACAGATAATTCGGATCCCTTTGAAGACTACAGGACCAAAGGAAATATACTCCGATAACAAAGAGAAAGAAGCTTTCTGAGAAACTTCTTTGTGTTATGTGAAATCATCTCACAGAGTTACAGCTTTCCCCTCAAGAAGCCTTTCGCTAAGACAGTTCTTGTGGAACTGGCAAAGTGATATTGGGAAGCCTATAGAGGGCTAAGGTGAAAAAGGAAATATCTTCAGATGAAATCTGGAAAGAAGCTTTCTGAGAAACTGCTTAGTGTTCTGTTAATTCATCTCACAGAGTTACATCTGTATTTCGTGGATCTCTTTGCTAGCATTATTTCTGTGGAATCTGAGAACGGATATTTCGGATCCCTTTGAAGACTATAGGGCCAAAGGAAATATCCTCCGATAACAGAGAAAGAAACTTTCTGAGAAACTTCTTTGTGTTCTGTGAAATCATCTCACAGAATTACAGCTTTCCCTCAAGAAGCCTTTCGATAAGACAGTTCTTGTGGAATTGGCAGAGTGATATTTGGAAGCCCATAGAGGGCTATGGTGAAAAAGGAAATATCCTCAGATGAAATCTGGAAAGAAGATTTCTGAAAAACTGCTTAGTGTTCTGTTAATTCATCTCACAGAGTTACATGTGTATTTCGTGGATCTCTTTGCTAGCCTTATTTCTGTGGAATCTGAGAACAGATATTTCGGATCACTTTGAAGACTATAGGGCCAAAGGAAATATCCTCCGATAACAGAGAAAGAAACTTTCTGAGAAACTTCTTTGTGTTCTGTGAAATCATCTCACAGAATTACAACTTTCGCTAAAGAAGCCCTTCCTTAAGACAGTTCCTGTGGAATTGGCAAAGTGATATTTGGAAGCCCCTTGAGGGCTGTGGTGAAAAAGGAAATATCCTCAGATGAAATCTGGAAAGAAGCTTTCTGAGAGACTGCTTAGTGTTCTGTTAATTTATCTCACAGAGTTACATCTGTATTTCGTCGATCTCTTTGCTAGCCTGATTTCTGTGGAATCTGAGAACAGATATTTCGGATCCCTTTGAAGACCATAGGGCCAAAGGAAATATCTTCCGATAACAAAGAGAAAGAAGCTTTCTGAGAAACTTCTTTGTGTTCTGTGAAATCATCTCACAGAGTTACAGCTTTCCCTAGAAGAAGCCTTTCGCTAAGACAGTTCTTCTGGAATTGGCAAAGTGATATTGGGAAGCCTATAGAGGGCTATGGTGAAAAAGGACATATCTTCAGATGAAATCTGGAAAGAAGCTCTCTGAGAAACTTCTTAGTGTTCTGTTAATTCATCTCACAGAGTTACATCTGTATTTCGTGGATCTCTTTGCTAGCCTTATTTCTGTGGAATCTGAGAACAGATATTTCGGATCCCTTTGAAGACTATAGGGCCAAAGGAAATATCCTCCGATAACAAAGAGAAAGAAGCTTTCTGAGAAACTTCTTTGTGTTCTGTGAAATCATCTCACAGAGTTACAGCTTTCCCCTCAAGAAGCCTTTCGCTAAGACAGTTCTTGTGGAATTGGCAAAGTGATATATGGAAGCCCCTAGAGGGCTATGGTGAAAAAGGATATATCCTCCGATGAAATCTGGAAAGAAGCTTTCTGAGAAACTGTTTAGTGTTCTGTTAATTCATCTCACAGAGTTACATCTGTATTTCGTGGATCTCTTTGCTAGCCTTATTTCTGTGGAATCTGAGAACAGATATTTCGGATCCCTTTGACGACTATAGGGCCAAAGGAAATATCCTCCGATAACAAAGAGAAAGAAGCTTTCTGAGAAACTTCTTTGTGTTCTGTGAAATCATCTCAAGGAGTTACAGCTTTCCCCTCAAGATGCCTTTCGCTAAGACAGTTCTTGTGGAATTGGCAGAGTGATATTTGGAAGCCCATAGAGCGCTATGGTGAAAAAGGAAATATCCTCAGATGAAATCTGGAAAGAAGCTTTCTGAGAAACTGCTTAGTGTTCTGTGAATTCATCTCACAGAGTTACATCTGTATTTCGTGGAACTCTTTGCTAGCCTTATTTCTGTGGAATCTGAGAACAGATATTTCGGATCCCTTTGAATACTATAGGGCCAAAGGAAATATCCTCCGATAACAAAGAGAAAGAAGCTTTCTGAGAAACTTCTTTGTGTTCTGTGAAATCATCTCAAGGAGTTACAGCTTTCCCCTCAAGAAGCCTTTCACTGAGACAGTGCTTTTGGAATTGGCAGAGTGATATTTGGAAGCCCATAGAGCGCTATGGTGAAAAAGGAAATATCCTCAGATGAAATCTGGAAAGAAGCTTTCTGAGAAACTGCTTAGTGTTCTGTTAATTCATCTCACAGAGTTACATCTGTTTGTCGTGGATCTCTTTGCTAGCCTTATTTCTGTGGAATCTGAGAACAGATAATTCGGATCCCTTTGAAGACTATAGGACCAAAGGAAATATACTCCGATAACAAAGAGAAAGAAGCTTTCTGAGAAACTTCTTTGTGTTATGTGAAATCATCTCACAGAGTTACAGCTTTCCCCTCAAGAAGCATTTCGCTAAGACAGTTCTTGTGGAATTGGCAAAGTGATATTGGGAAGCCTATAGAGGGCTAAGGTGAAAAAGGAAATATCTTCAGATGAAATCTGGAAAGAAGCTTTCTGAGAAACTGCTTAGTGTTCTGTTAATTCATCTCACAGAGTTACATCTGTATTTCGTGGATCTCTTTGCTAGCCTTATTTCTGTGGAATCTGAGAACAGATATTTCGGATCCCTTTGAAGACTATAGGGCCAAAGGAAATATCCTCCGATAACAGAGAAAGAAACTTTCTGAGAAACTTCTTTGTGTTCTGTGAAATCATCTCACAGAATTACAGCTTTCCCTCAAGAAGCCTTTCGATAAGACAGTTCTTGTGGAATTGGCAGAGTGATATTTGGAAGCCCATAGAGGGCTATGGTGAAAAAGGAAATATCCTCAGATGAAATCTGGAAAGAAGATTTCTGAAAAACTGCTTAGTGTTCTGTTAATTCATCTCACAGAGTTACATGTGTATTTCGTGGATCTCTTTGCTAGCCTTATTTCTGTGGAATCTGAGAACAGATATTTCGGATCACTTTGAAGACTATAGGGCCAAAGGAAATATCCTCCGATAACAGAGAAAGAAACTTTCTGAGAAACTTCTTTGTGTTCTGTGAAATCATCTCACAGAATTACAGCTTTCGCTAAAGAAGCCCTTCCTTAAGACAGTTCCTGTGGAATTGGCAAAGTGATATTTGGAAGCCCCTTGAGGGCTGTGGTGAAAAAGGAAATATCCTCAGATGAAATCTGGAAAGAAGCTTTATGAGAAACTGCTTAGTGTTCTGTTAATTCATCTCAGAGAGTTACATCTGTATTTCGTGGATCTCTTTGCTAGCCTTATTTCTGTGGAATCTGAGAACAGATATTTCGGATCCCTTTGAAGACGATAGGGCCAAAGGAAATATCCTCTGATTACAAAGAGAAAGAAGCTTTCTGAGAAACTTCTTTGTGTTCTGTGAAATCATCTCACAGAGTTACAGCTTTCCCCTCAAGAAGCCTTTCGCTAAGATAGTTCTTGTGGAATTGGCAAAGTGATATTTGGAGGCCCCTAGAAGGCTATGGTGAAAAAGGAAATATCCTAAGAGGAAATCTGGAAAAAAGATTTCTGAAGAACTGCTTAGTGTTCTGTTAATTCATCTCACAGAGTTACATCTGTATTTCCTGGATCTCTTTGCTAGCCTTATTTCTGTGGAATCTGAGAACAGATATTTCGGATCACTTTGAAGACTATAGGGCCAAAGGAAATATCCTCCGATAACAGAGAAAGAAACTTTCTGACAGACTTCTTTGTGTTCTGTGAAATCATCTCACAGAGTTACAGCTTTCCCCTCAAGAAGCCTTTCGCTAAGACAGTTCTAGTGGAATTGGCAAAGTGATATATGGAAGCCCATAGAGGGCTATGGTGAAAAAGGAAATATCCCTAGATAAAATCTGGAAAGAAGCTTTCTGAGAAACTGCTTAGTGTTCTGTTAATTCATCTCACAGAGTTACATCTGTATTTCGTGGATCTCTTTGCTAGCCTTATGTGTCTGGATTCTGAAAACAGATATTTCGGATCCCTTTGAAGACTATAGGGCCAAAGGAAATATCCTCCGATAACAAAGAGAAAGAAGCTTTCTGAGAAACTTCTTTGTGTTCTGTGAAATCATCTCACAGAGTTACAGCTTTCTCCTCAAGAAGCCTTTCGCTAAGACAGTTCCTGTGGAATTGGCAAAGTGATATTGGGAAGCCCCTAGAGGGCTATGGTGAAAAAGGAAATATCCCTAGATAAAATATGGAAAGAAGCTTTCTGAGAAACTGCTTAGTGTTCTGTTAATTCATCTCACAGAGTTACATCTGTATTTCGTGGATCTCTTTGCTAGCCTTATTTCTGTGGAATCTGAGAACCGATATTTCGGATCCCTTTGAAGACTATAGGGCCAAAGGAAATATCCTCCGGTAACAAAGAGAAATAAGCTTTCTGAGAAACTCCTTTGTGTTCTGTGAAATCATCTCAAGGAGTTACAGCTTTCCCCGCAAGATGCCTTTCGCTAAGACAGTTCTTGTGGAATTGGCAGAGTGGTATTTGGAAGCCCATAGAGGGCTATGGTGAAAAAGGAAATATCCTCAGATGAAATGTGGAAAGAAGCTTTCTGAGAAACTCCTTAGTGTTCTGTTAATTCATCTCACAGAGTTACATCTGTATTTCGTGGATCTCTTTGCTAGCCTTATTTCTGTGGAATCTGATAACAGATATTTCTGATCCCTTTGAAGACGATAGGGCCAAAGGAAATATCCTCCGATAACAAAGAGAAAGAAGCTTTCTGAGAAACTTCTTTGTGTTCTGTGAAATCATCTCACAGAGTTACAGCTTTCTTTAGAAGAAGACTTTCGCTAAGACAGTTCTTGTGGAATTGGCAGAGTGATATTTGGAAGCCCATAGAGGGCTATGGTGAAAAAGGAAATATCCTCAGATGAAATCTGGAAAGAAGCTTTCTGAGAAACTGCTTAGTGCTCTGTTAATTCATCTCAGAGAGTTACATCTGTATTTCGTGGATATCTTTGCTAGCCTTATTTCTGTGGAATCTGATAACAGATATTTCGGATCCCTTTGAAGACGATAGGGCCAAAGGAAATATCCTCCGATAACAAAGAGAAAGAAGCTTTCTGAGAAACTTCTTTGTGTTCTGTGAAATCATCTCACAGAGTTACAGCTTTCCCCTCAAGAAGCCTTTCGCTAAGACAGTTCTTGTGGAATTGGCAAAGTGATATTTGGAATCCCCTAGAGGGCTATGGTGAAAAGGAAATATCCCTAGATAAAATCTGGAAAGAAGCTTTCTGAGAAACTGCTTAGTGTTCTGTTAATTCATCTCACAGAGTTACATCTGTATTTCGTGGATCTCTTTGCTAGCCTTATTTCTGTGGAATCTGATAACAGATATTTCTGATCCCTCTGAAGACGATAGGGCCAAAGGAAATATCCTCCGATAACAAAGAGAAAGAAGCTTTCTGAGAAACTTCTTTGTGTTCTGTGAAATCATCTCACAGAGTTACAGCTTTCCCCTCAAGAAGCCTTTCGCTAAGACAGTTCTTGTGGAATTGGCAAAGTGATATTGGGAAGCCCCAAGAGGGCCATGGTGAAAAAGGAAATATCCTCAGATGAAATCTGTAAAGAAGCTTTCTGAGAAACTGCTTAGTGTTCTGTTAGTTCATCTCACAGAGTTACATCTGTATTTCGTGGATCTCTTTGCTAGCCTTATTTCTGTGGAATCTGAGAACAGGTATTTCGGATCCCTTTGAAGACTATAGGGCCAAAGGAAATATCCTCCGATAACAAAGAGAAAGAAGCTTTCTGAGAAACTTCTTTGTGTTCTGTGAAATCATCTCACAGAGTTACAGCTTTCTTTAGAAGAAGCCTTTCGCTAAGACAGTTCTTGTGGAATTGGCAGAGTGATATTTGGAAGCCCATGGAGCGCTATGTTGAAAAAGGAAATATCCTCAGATGAAATCTGGAAAGAAGATTTCTGAAGAACAGCTTAGGGTTCTGTTAATTCATCTCACAGAGTTACATCTGTATTTCGTGGATCTCTTTGCTAGCCTTATTTCTGTGGAATCAGAGAACAGATATTTCGTATCCCTTTGAAGACTATAGGGCCAAAGGAAATATCCTCCGATAACAAAGAGAAACAAGCTTTCTGAGAAACTTCTTTGTGTTCTGTGAAATCATCTCACAGAGTTACAGGTTACCCTCAAGAAGCCCTTCGCTTAGACAGTTCTTGTGGAATTGGCAAAGTGATATTTGAAAGCCCATAGAGGGCTACGGTGAAAAGGAAATATCCTCAGATGAAATCTGGAAAGAAGCTTTCTGAGAAACTGCTTAGTGTTCTGTTAATTCATCTCACAGAGTTACATCTGTATTTCGTGGATCTCTTTGCTAGCCTTATTTCTGTGGAATCTGAGAACAGATATTTCGGATCCCTTTGAAGAATATAGGGCCAAAGGAAATATCCTCCGATAACAAAGAGAAAGAAGCTTTCTGAGAAACTTCTTAGTGTTCTGTGAAATCATCTCACAGAGTTACAGCTTTCCCCTCAAGAAGCCTTTTGCTAAGACAGTTCTTGTGGAATTGGCAAAGTGATATTTGGAAGCCCATAGAGTTCTATGGTGAAAAAGGAAATGTCCTCAGATGAAATCTGGAGAGAAGCTTTCTGAGAAACTGCTGAGTGTTCTGTTAATTTATCTCACAGAGTTACATCTGTATTTCGTGGATCTCTTTGCTAGCCTTATTTCTGTGGAATCTGAGAACAGATATTTCGGATTGCTTTGAAGACTATAGGGCCAAAGGAAATATCCTCCGATAACAAAGAGAAAGAAGCTTTCTGAGAAACTTCTTTGTGTTCTGTGAAATCATCTCACAGAGTTACAGCTTACCCCTCAAGAAGCCTTTCGCTAAGACAGTTCTTGTGGAATTGGCAAAGTGATATTTGGACGCCCCTTGAGGGCTGTGGTGAAAAAGGAAATATCCTCAGATGAAATCTGGAAAGAAGCTTTCTGAGAGACTGCTTAGTGTTCTGTTAATTCATCTCACAGAGTTACATCTGTATTTCGTGGATCTCTTTGCTAGCCTTATTTCTGTGGAATCTGAGAACAGATATTTCGGATCCCTTTGAAGACTATAGGGCCAAAGGAAATATCCTCCGATAACAAAGAGAAAGAAGCTTTCTCAGAAACTTCTTTGTGTTCTGTGAAATCATCTCACAGAGTTACAGCTTTCTCTAGAAGAAGCCTTTCGCTAAGACAGTTCTTGTGGAATTGGCAAAGTGATATTGGGAAGCCCATATAGGGCTATGGTGAAACAGGAAATATCCTCAGATGAAATCTGGAAAGAAGCTTTCTGAAGAACTGCTTAGTGTTCTGTTAATTCATCTCAGAGAGTTACATCTGTATTTCGTGGATCTCTTTGCTAGCCTTATTTCTGTGGAATCTCAGAACAGATATTTCGGATCCCTTTGAAGACTATAGGGCCAAAGGAAATATCCTCCGATAACAAAGAGCAAGAAGCTTTCTGAGAAACTTCTTTGTGTTCTGTGAAATCATCTCAAGGAGTTACAGCTTTCCCCTCAAGATGCCTTTCGCTAAGACAGTTCTTTTGGAATTGGCAGAGTGATATTTGGAAGCCCATAGAGCACTATGGAGAAAAAGGAAATATCCTCAGATGAAATCTGGAAAGAAGCTTTCTGAAGAACTGCTTAGTGTTCTGTTAATTCATCTCACAGAGTTAGATCTGTATTTCGTGGATCTCTTTGCTAGCCTTATTTCTGTGGAATCTCAGAACAGATATTTCGGATCCCTTTGAAGACTATAGGGCCAAAGGAAATATCCTCCGATAACAAAGAGAAAGAAGCTTTCTCAGAAACTTCTTTGTGTTCTGTGAAATCCACTCACAGAGTTACAGCTTTCCCCTCAAGAAGCCTTTCGCTAAGACAGTTCTTGTGGAATTGGCAAAGTGATATTCGGAAGCCCATATAGGGCTATGGTGAAAAAGGTAATATCTTCAGATGAAATCTGGAAAGAAGATTTCTGAAGAACTGCTTAGTGTTCTGTTAATTCATCTCACAGAGTTACATCTCTGTTTCGTGGATCTCTATGCTAGCCTTATTTCTGTGGAATCTGAGAACAGATTGTTCGGATCCCTTTGAAGACTACAGGGCCAAAGGAAATATCCTCCGATAACAAAGAGAAAGAACCTTTCTGAGAAACTTCTTTGTGTTCTGTGAAATCATCTCACAGAGTTACAGCTTACCTCAAGAAGCCTTTCGCTAAGACATTTCTTGTGGAATTGGCAAAGTGCTATTTGGAAGCCCCTAGAGGGCTATGGTGAAAAGGGAAATATCCTCAGATGAAATCTGGAAAGAAGATTTCTGAGAAACTGCTTAGTGTTCTGTTAATTTATCTCACAGAGTTGCATCTGTATTTCGTGGATCTCTTTGCTAGCCTTATTTCTGTGGAATCTGAGAACAGATATTTCGGATCCCTTTGAAGACTATAGGGCCAAAGGAAATATCCTCCAATAACAAAGAGAAAGAAGCTTTCTGAGAAACTTCTTTGTGTTCTGTGAAATCATCTCACAGATTTACAGCTTTCCTCTCAAGAAGCCTTTCGCTAAGACAGTTCTTGTGCAATTGGCAAAGTGATATTGGGAAGCCTATAGAGGGCTATGGTGAAAAAGGAAATATCCTCAGATGAAATCTGGAAAAAAGATTTCTGAAGAACTGCTTAGTGTTCTGTTAATTCACCTCACAGAGTTACATCTGTATTTCGTGGATCTCTTTGCTAGCCTTATTTCTGTGGAATCTGAGAACAGATATTTCGGATCACTTTGAAGACTATAGGGCCAAAGGAAATATCCTCCGATAACAGAGAAAGAAACTTTCTGAGAGACTTCTTTGTGTTCTGTGAAATCATCTCACAGAGTTACAGCTTTCCCCTCAAGAAGCCTTTCGCTAAGACAGTTCTAGTGGAATTGGCAAAGTGATATATGGAAGCCCATAGAGGGCTATGGTGAAAAAGGAAATATCCCTAGATAAAATCTGGAAAGAAGCTTTCTGAGAAACTGCTTAGTGTTCTGTTAATTAATCTCACAGAGTTACATCGGTATTTCGTGGATCTCTTTGCTAGCCTTACTTCTGTGAAATCTGAGAACAGATATTTCGGATACCTTTGAAGACGATAGGGGCAAAGGAAATATCCTCCGATAACAAAGAGACAGAAGCTTTCTGAGAAACTTCTTTGTGTTCTGTGAAATCATCTCACAGAGTTACAGCTTTCCCCTCAAGAAGCCTTTCGCTAAGACAGTTCTTGTGGAATTGGCAAAGTGATATTTGGAAGCCCATAGATGGCTATGGAGAAAAAGGAAATATCCTCAGATGAAATCTGGAAAGAAGCTTTCTGAGAAACTGCTTAGTGTTCTGTTAATTCATCTCACAGAGTTACATCTGTATTTCGTGGATCTCTTTGCTAGCCTTATGTGTCTGGATTCTGAAAACAGATATTTCGGATCCCTTTGAAAACTATAGGGCCAAAGGAAATATCCTCCGATAACAAAGAGAAATAAGCTTTCTGAGAAACTTCTTTGTGTTCTGTGAAATCATCTCAAGGAGTTACAGCTTTCCCCGCAAGATGCCTTTCGCTAAGACAGTTCTTTTGGCATTGGCAGAGTGATATTTGGAAGCCCATAGAGCGCTATGGAGAAAAAGGAAATATCCTCAGATGAAATCTGGAAAGAAGTTTTCTGAAGAACTGCTTAGTGTTCCGTTAATTCATCTCACAGAGTTACATCTGTATTTCATGGATCTCTTTGCTAGCCTTATTTCTGTGGAATCTCAGAACAGATATTTCGGATCCCTTTGAAGACTATAGGGCCAAAGGAAATATCCTCCGATAACAAAGAGAAAGAAGCTTTCTCAGAAACTTCTTTGTGTTCTGTGAAATCATCTCACAGAGTTACAGCTTTCCCTAGAAGAAGCCTTTGGCTAAGACAGTTCTTGTGGAATTGGCAAAGTGATATTGGAAAGCCTATAGAGGGCAAAGGTGAAAAAGAAAATATCCTCAGATGAAATCTGTAAAGAAGATTTCTGAAGAACTGCTTAGTGTTCTGTTAATTTATCTCACAGAGTTACATCTGTATTTCGTGGATCTCTTTGCTAGCCTTATTTCTGTGGAATCTGAGAACAGATATTTCGGATACCTTTGAAGACTATAGGGCCAAAGGAAATATCCTCCGACAAAAAAGAGAAAGAAGCTTTCTGAGAAACTTCTTTGTGTTCTCTGAAATCATCTCACAGAGTTACAGCTTTCCCCTCAAGAAGCCTTTCGCTAAGACAGTTCTAGTGGAATTGGCAAAGTGATATATGGAAGCCCCTAGAGGGCTATTGTGAAAAAGGAAATATCCCTAGATAAAATCTGGAAAGAAGCTTTCTGAGAAACTGCTTAGTGTTCTGTTAATTAATCTCACAGAGTTACATCGGTATTTCGTGGATCTCTTTGCTAGCCTTACTTCTGTGGAATTGAGAACAGATATTTCGGATACCTTTGAAGACTATAGGGCCAAAGGAAATATCCTCCGATAACAAAGAGAAAGAAACTTTCTGAGAAACTTCTTTGTGTTCTGTGAAATCATCTCACAGAGTTACAGCTTACCTCAAGAAGCCTTTCGATAAGACATTTCTTGTGGAATTGGCAAAGTGATATTTGGAAGCCCCTAGAGGGCTATGGTGAAAAGGGAAATATCCTCAGATGAAATCTGGAAAGAAGTTTTCCGAGAAACTGCTTAGTGTTCTGCTAATTTATCTCACAGAGTTGCATCTGTATTTCGTGGATCTCTTTGCTAGCCTTATTTCTGTGGAATCTGAGAACAGATATTTCGGATCCCTTTGAAGACTATAGGGCCAAAGGAAATATCCTCCAATAAAAAAGAGAAAGAAGCTTTCTGAGAAACTTCTTTGTGTTCTGTGAAATCATCTCAAGGAGTTACAGCTTTCCCCTCAAGAAGCCTTTCGCTAAGACAGTTCTTGTGGAATTGGCAGAGTGATATTTGGAAGCCCATAGAGGGCTATGGTGAAAAAGGATATATCCTCAGATGAAATGTGGAAAGAAGCTTTCTGAGAAACTCCTTAGTGTTCTGTTAATTCATCTCACAGAGTTACATCTGTATTTCGTGGATCCCTTTGCTAGCCTTATTTCTGTGGAATCTGATAACAGATATTTCTGATCCCTTTGAAGACGATAGGGCCAAAGGAAATATCCTCCGATAACAAAGAGAAAGAAGCTTTCTGAGAAACTTCTTTGTGTTCTGTGAAATCATCTCACAGAGTTACAGCTTTCCCCTCAAGAAGCCTTTCGCTAAGACAGTTCTTGTGGAATTGGCAAAGTGATATTGGGAAGCCCCAAGAGGGCTATGGTGAAAAAGGAAATATCCTCAGATGAAATCTGGAAAGAAGCTTTCTGAGAAACTGCTTAGTGTTCTGTTAGTTCATCTCACAGAGTTACATCTGTATTTCGTGGATCTCTTTGCTAGTCTTATTTCTGTGGAATCTGAGAACAGGTATTTCGGATCCCTTTGAAGACTATAGGGCCAAAGGAAATATCCTCCGATAACAAAGAGAAAGAAGCTTTCTGAGAAACTTCTTTGTGTTCTGTGAAATCATCTCACAGAGTAACAGCTTTCTTTAGAAGAAGCCTTTCGCTAAGACAGTTCTTGTGGAATTGGCAGAGTGATATTTGGAAGCCCATGGAGCCCTATGTTGAAAAAGGAAATATCCTCAGATGAAATCTGGAAAGAAGATTTCTGAAGAACAGCTTAGGGTTCTGTTAATTCATCTCACAGAGTTACATCTGTATTTCGTGGATCTCTTTGCTAGCCTTATTTCTGTGGAATCAGAGAACAGATATTTCGTATCCCTTTGAAGACTATAGGGCCAAAGGAAATATCCTCCGATAACAAAGAGAAAGAAGCTTTCTGAGAAACTTCTTTGTGTTCTGTGAAATCATCTCACAGAGTTACAGCTTACCCTCAAGAAGCCCTTCGCTTAGACAGTTCTTGTGGAATTGGCAAAGTGATATTTGAAAGCCCATAGAGGGCTGTGATGAAAAGGAAATATCCTCAGATGAAATCTGGAAAGAAGCTTTCTGAGAAACTGCTTAGTGTTCTGTTAATTCATCTCACAGAGTTACATCTGTATTTCGTGGATCTCTTTGCTAGCCTTATTTCTGTGGAATCTGAGAACAGATATTTGGGATCCCTTTGAAGAATATAGGGCCAAAGGAAATATCCTCCGATAACAAAGAGAAAGAAGCTTTCTGAGAAACTTCTTTGTGTTCTGTGAAATCATCTCACAGAGTTACAGCTTTCCCCTCAAGAAGCCTTTTGCTAAGACAGTTCTTGTGGAATTGGCAAAGTGATATTTGGAAGCCCATAGAGTTCTATGGTGAAAAAGGAAATATCCTCAGATGAAATCTGGAGAGAAGCTTTCTGAGAAACTGCTGAGTGTTCTGTTAATTTATCTCACAGAGTTACATCTGTATTTCGTGGATCTCTTTGCTAGCCTTATTTCTGTGGCATCTGAGAACAGATATTTCGGATGGCTTTGAAGACTATAGGGCCAAAGGAAATATCCTCCGATAACAAAGAGAAAGAAGCTTTCTGAGAAACTTCTTTGTGTTGTGTGAAATCATCTCACAGAGTTACAGCTTTCCCCTCAAGAAGCCTTTCGCTAAGACAGTTCTTGTGGAATTGGCAAAGTGATATATGGAAGCCCCTAGAGGGCTATGGTGAAAAGGAAATATCCCTAGATAAAATCTGGAAAGAAGCTTTCTGAGAAACTTATTAGTGTTCTGTTAATTCACCTCACAGAGTTACATCTGTATTTCGTGGATCTCTTTGTTAGCCTTATTTCTGTGGAATCTGATAACAGATAATTCGGATCCCTTTGAAGATTATAGGGCCAAAGGAAATATCCTCCGATAACAAAGAGAAAGAAGCTTTCTGAGAAACTTCTTTGTGTTCTGTGAAATCATCTCACAGAGTTACAGCTTTCCTCTCAAGAAGCCTTTCGCTAAGAAAGTTCTTGGGGAATTGGCAAAGTGATATATGGAAGCCCCTAGAGGGCTATGGTGAAAAGGAAATATCCCTAGATAAAATCTGGAAAGAAGCTTTCTGAGAAACTTCTTTGTGTTCTGTGAAATCATCTCACAGAGTTACAGCTTTCCCCTCAAGAAGTCTTTCGCTAAGACAGTTCTTGTGGAATTGGCAAAGTGATATTTGGAAGCCCATATAGTTCTATGGTGAAAAAGGAAATATCTTCATATGAAATCTGGAAAGAAGTTTTCTGAGAAACTGCTTAGAGTTCTGTTATTTCATCTCACAGACTTACATCTGTATTTCGTGGATCTCTTTGCTAGCCTTATGTCTGTGCAATCTGAGAACAGATATTTCGGATCCCTTTGAAGACTATAGGGCCAAAGGAAATATCCTCCGATAACAAAGAGAAAGAAGCTCTCTGAGAAACTACTTTGTGTTCTGTGAAATCATCTCAAGGAGTTACAGCTTTACCCTCAAGAAGCCTTTCGCTAAGACAGTTCTTGTGGAATTGGCAGAGTGATATTTGGAAGCCCATGGAGCGCTATGTTGAAAAAGGAAATATCCTCAGATGCAATCTGGAAAGAAGATTTCTGAAGAACTGCTTAGTGTTCTGTTAATTCATCTCACAGAGTTACATCTGTATTTCGTGGATCTCTTTGCTAGCCTTATTTCTGTGGAATCTGAGAACAGATATTTCGGATCCCTTTGAAGACTATAGGGCCAATGGAAATATCCTCCGATAACAAAGAGAAAGAAGCTTTCTGAGAAACTTCTTTGTGTTCTGTGAAATCATCTCACAGAGTTACAGCTTTCTCTAGAAGAAGCCTTTCGCTAAGACAGTTCTTGTGGAATTGGCAAAGTGATATTGAGAAGCCCATATAGGGCTATGGTGAAAAAGGTAATATCTTCAGATGAAATCTGGAAAGAAGCTTTCTGAGAAACTGCTTAGTGTTCTGTTAATTCATCTCAGAGAGTTACATCTGTATTTCGTGGATCTCTTTGCTAGCCTTATTTCTGTGGAATCTGATAACAGATATTTCGGATCCCTTTGAAGACGATAGGGCCAAAGGAAATATCCTCCGATAACAAAGAGAAAGAAGCTTTCTGAGAAACTTCTTTGTGTTCTGTGAAATCATCTCACAGAGTTACAGCTTTCCCCTCAAGAAGCCTTTCGCTAAGACAGTTCTTGTGGAATTGGCAAAGTGATATTTGGAATCCCCTAGAGGGCTATGGTGAGAAGGAAATATCCCTAGGTAAAATCTGGAAAGAAGCTTTCTGAGAAACTGCTTAGTGTTCTGTTAATTCACCTCACAGAGTTACATCTGTATTTCGTGGATCTCTTTGCTAGCCTTATTTCTGTGGAATCTGATAACAGATATTTCGGATCCCTTTGAAGACGATAGGGCCAAAGGAAATATCCTCCGATAACAAAGAGAAAGAAGCTTTCTGAGAAACTTCTTTGTGTTCTGTGAAATCATCTCACAGAGTTACAGCTTTCCCCTCAAGAAGCCTTTCGCTAAGACAGTTCTTGTGGAATTGGCAAAGTGATATTGGGAAGCCCCAAGAGGGCTATGGTGAAAAAGGAAATATCCTCAGATGAAATCTGGAAAGAAGCTTTCTGAGAAACTGCTTAGTGTTCTGTTAGTTCATCTCACAGAGTTACATCTGTATTTCGTGGATCTCTTTGCTAGCCTTATTTCTGTGGAATCTGAGAACAGGTATTTCGGATCCCTTTGAAGACTATAGGGCCAAAGGAAATATCGTCCGATAACAAAGAGAAAGAAGCTTTCTGAGAAACTTCTTTGTGTTCTGTGAAATCATCTCACAGAGTTACAGCTTTCTTTAGAAGAAGCCTTTCGCTAAGACAGTTCTTGTGGAATTGCAGAGTGATATTTGGAAGCCCATGGAGCGCTATGTTGAAAAAGGAAATATCCTCAGATGAAATCTGGAAAGAAGATTTCTGAAGAACAGCTTAGGGTTCTGTTAATTCATCTCACAGAGTTACATCTGTATTTCGTGGATCTCTTTGCTAGCCTTATTTCTGTGGAATCAGAGAACAGATATTTCGTATCCCTTTGAAGACTATAGGGCCAAAGGAAATATCCTCCGATAACAAAGAGAAACAAGCTTTCTGAGAAACTTCTTTGTGTTCTGTGAAATCATCTCACAGAGTTACAGCTTACCCTCAAGAAGCCCTTCGCTTAGACAGTTCTTGTGGAATTGGCAAAGTGATATTTGAAAGCCCATAGAGGGCTATGGTGAAAAGGAAATATCCTCAGATGAAATCTGGAAAGAAGCTTTCTGAGAAACTGCTTAGTGTTCTGTTAATTCATCTCACAGAGTTACATCTGTATTTCGTGGATCTCTTTGCTAGCCTTATTTCTGTGGAATCTGAGAACAGATATTTCGGATCCCTTTGAAGAATATAGGGCCAAAGGAAATATCCTCCGATAACAAAGATAAAGAAGCTTTCTGAGAAACTTCTTAGTGTTCTGTGAAATCATCTCACAGAGTTACAGCTTTCCCCTCAAGAAGCCTTTTGCTAAGGCAGTTCTTGTGGAATTGGCAAAGTGATATTTGGAAGCCCATAGAGTTCTATGGTGAAAAAGGAAATGTCCTCAGATGAAATCTGGAGAGAAGCTTTCTGAGAAACTGCTGAGTGTTCTGTTAATTTATCTCACAGAGTTACATCTGTATTTCGTGGATCTCTTTGCTAGCCTTATTTCTGTGGAATCTGAGAACAGATATTTCGGATCGCTTTGAAGACTATAGGGCCAAAGGAAATATCCTCCGATAACAAAGAGAAAGAAGCTTTCTGAGAAACTTCTTTGTGTTCTGTGAAATCATCTCACAGAGTTACAGCTTTCCCCTCAAGAAGCCTTTCGCTAAGACAGTTCTTGTGGAATTGGCAAAGTGATATATGGAAGCCCCTAGAGCGCTATGGTGAAAAGGAAATATCCCTAGATAAAATCTGGAAAGAAGCTTTCTGAGAAACTTCTTAGTGTTCTGTTAATTCACCTCACAGAGTTACATCTGTATTTCGTGGATCTCTTTGTTAGCCTTATTTCTGTGGAATCTGATAACAGATAATTCGGATCCCTTTGAAGACTATAGGGCCAAAGGAAATATCCTCCGATAACAAAGAGAAAGAAGCTTTCTGAGAAACTTCTTTGTGTTCTGTGAAATCATCTCACAGAGTTACAGCTTTCCTCTCAAGAAGCCTTTCGCTAAGAAAGTTCTTGGGGAATTGGCAAAGTGATATATGGAAGCCCCTAGAGGGCTATGGTGAAAAGGAAATATCCCTAGATAAAATCTGGAAAGAAGCTTTCTGAGAAACTTCTTTGTGTTCTGTGAAATCATCTCACAGAGTTACAGCTTTCCCCTCAAGAAGTCTTTCGCTAAGACAGTTCTTGTGGAATTGGCAAAGTGATATTTGGAAGCCCATATAGTTCTATGGTGAAAAAGGAAATATCTTCATATGAAATCTGGAAAGAAGCTTTCTGAGAAACTGCTTAGAGTTCTGTTAATTCATCTCACAGAGTTACATCTGTATTTCGTGGATCTCTTTGCTAGCCTTATGTCTGTGCAATCTGAGAACAGATATTTCGGATCCCTTTGAAGACTATAGGGCCAAAGGAAATATCCTCCGATAACAAAGAGAAAGAAGCTCTCTGAGAAACTACTTTGTGTTCTGTGAAATCATCTCAAGGAGTTACAGCTTTACCCTCAAGAAGCCTTTCGCTAAGACAGTTCTTGTGGAATTGGCAGAGTGATATTTGGAAGCCCATGGAGCGCTATGTTGAAAAAGGAAATATCCTCAGATGCAATCTGGAAAGAAGATTTCTGAAGAACTGCTTAGTGTTCTGTTAATTCATCTCACAGAGTTACATCTGTATTTCGTGGATCTCTTTGCTAGCCTTATTTCTGTGGAATCTGAGAACAGATATTTCGGATCCCTTTGAAGACTATAGGGCCAATGGAAATATCCTCCGATAACAAAGAGAAAGAAGCTTTCTGAGAAACTTCTTTGTGTTCTGTGAAATCATCTCACAGAGTTACAGCTTTCTCTAGAAGAAGCCTTTCGCTAAGACAGTTCTTGTGGAATTGGGAAGGTGATATTGAGAAGCCCATTTAGGGCTATGGTGAAAAAGGTAATATCTTCAGATGAAATCTGGAAAGAAGCTTTCTGAGAAACTGCTTAGTGTTCTGTTAATTCATCTCACAGAGTTACATCTGTATTTCGTGGATCTCTTTGCTAGCCTTATTTCTGTGGAATCTGAGAACAGATATTTCGGATCCCTTTGAAGACTATAGGGCCAAAGGAATTATCCTCCGATAACAAAGAGAAAGAAGCTTTCTGAGAAACTTCTTTGTGTTCTGTGAAATCATCTCACAGAGTTACAGCTTTCCCCTCAAGAAGCCTTTCGCTAAGACAGTTCTTGTGGAATTGGCAAAGTGATATTTGGAATCCCCTAGAGGGCTATGGTGAAAAGGAAATATCCCTAGATAAAATCTGGAAAGAAGCTTTCTGAGAAACTGCTTAGTGTTCTGTTAATTCACCTCACAGAGTTACATCTGTATTTCGTGGATCTCTTTGCTAGCCTTATTTCTGTGGAATCTGAGAACAGATATTTCGGATCCCTTTGAAGACTATAGGGCAAAGGAAATATCCTCCGATAACAAAGATAAAGAAGCTTTCTCAGAAACTTCTTTGTGTTCTGTGAAATCATCTCACAGAGTTACAGCTTTCCGTAGAAGAAGCCTTTCGCTAAGACAGTTCTTGTGGAATTGGCAAAGTGATATTGAGAAGCCCATAGAGGGCTATGCTGAAAAAGGAAGTATCTTCAGATGAAATCTGGAAAGAAGCTTTCTGAGAAACTGCTTAGTGTTCTGTTAATTAATCTCACAGAGTTACATCTGTATTTCGTGGATCTCTTTGCTAGCCTTATTTCTGTGGAAACTGAGAACAGATATTTGGGATCCCTTTGAAGACTATTGGGCCAAAAGAAGTATCCTCCGATAACAAAGAGAAAGAAGCTTTCTGGGAAACTTCTTTGTGTTCTGTGAAATCATCTCACAGAGTTACAGCTTTCCCCTCAAGAAGCCTTTCGCTTAGACAGTTCTTGTGGAATTGGCAAAGTGCTATCTGGAAGCCCCTAGAGGGGTATGGTGAAAAAGGAAATATCCTCAGATGAAATCTGGAAAGAAGCTTTCTGAGAAACTGCTTAGTGTTCTGTTAATTCATCTCACAGAGTTACATCTGTATTTCGTGGATCTCTTTGCTAGCCTTATTTCTGTGGAATCTGAGAACAGATATTTCGGATCCCATTGAAGACTATACGGCCAAAGGAAATATCCTCCGATAACAAAGAGAAAGAAGCTTTAAGAGAAACTTCTTTGTGTTCTGTGAAACCATCTCACAGAGTTACAGCTTTCCCGTCATGAAGCCTTTCGCTAAGTCAGTTCTTGTGGAATTGGCAAAGAGATATATGGATGCCAAAAGAGGGCTATGGTGAAAAAGGAAATATCCTCAGATGAAATCTTGGAAGAAGCTTTATGAGAAACTGCTTAGTGTTCTGTTAATTCATCTCACAGAGTTACATCTGTTTTTCGTGGATCTCTTTGCTAGCCTTATTTCTGTGGAATCTGAGAACAGATATTTCGGATCCCTTTGAAGACTATAGTTCCAAAGGAAATATCCTCCAATAACAAAGAGAAAGAAGCTTTCTGAGAAACTTCTTTGTGTTCTGTGAAATCATCTCACGGAGTTACAGCTTTCCCCTCAAGAAGCCTTTGGCTAAGACAGTTCTTGTGGAATTGGCAAAGTGATATTGGGAAGCCCATAGAGCGCTATGGTGAAAAAGGAAATATCCTCAGATGAAATCTGGAAAGAAGCTTTCTGAGCAACTGCTTAGTGTTCTGTTAATTCATCTCACAGAGTTACATGTGTATTTCGTGGATCTCTTTGTTAGCCTTATTTCTGTGGAATCTGAGAACAGATATTTTGGATCCATTGGAAGACTATAGGGCCAAAGGAAATATCCTCCGATAACAAAGAGAAAGAAGCTTTCTGAGAAACTTCTTTGTGTTCTGTGAAATCATCTCACAGAGTTACAGCTTTCCCCTCAAGAAGCCTTTCGCTAAGACAGTTCTTGTGGAATTGGCAAAGTGATATTTGGAATCCCATGGACGGCTATGTTGAAAAAGGAAATATCCTCAGATGAAATCTGGAAAGAAGCTTTCTGAGAAACTACTAAGTGTTCTCTTAATTCATCTCACAGAGTTACATCTGTATTTCGTGGATCTCTTTGCTAGCCTTATTTCTGTGGAATCTGAGAACAGATATTTCGGATCCCTTTGAAGACTATACCGCCAAAGGAAATATCCTCCGATAACAAAGAGAAAGAAGCTTTAAGAGAAACTTCTTTGTGTTCTCTGAAATCATCTCACAGAGTTACAGCTTTCCCGTCAAGAACCCTTTCACTAAGACAGTTCTTGTGGAATTGGCAAAGAGATATATGGATGCCAAAAGAGGGCTATGGTGAAAAAGGAAATATCCTCAGATGAAATCTTGGAAGAAGCTTTATGAGAAACTGCTTAGTGTTCTGTTAATTCATCTCACAGAGTTACATCTGTTTTTCGTGGATCTCTTTGATAGCCTTATTTCTGTGGAAACTGAGAACAGATATTTCGGATCCCTTTGAAGACTATTGGGCCAAAAGAAGTATCCTCCGATAACAAAGAGAAAGAAGCTTTCTGAGAAACTTCTTTGTGTTCTGTGAAATCATCTCACAGAGTTACAGCTTTCCCCTCAAGAAGCCTTTCGCTAAGACAGTTCTTGTGGTATTGGCAAAGTGCTATCTGGAAGCCCCTAGAAGGCTATGGTGAAAAAGGAAATATCCTCAGATGAAATCTGGAAAGAAGCTTTCTGAGAAACTGCTTAGTGTTCTGTTAATTCATCTCACAGAGTTACATCTGTATTTCGTGGATCTCTTTGCTAGCCTTATTTCTGTGGAATCTGAGAACAGATATTTCGGATCCCTTTGAAGACTATACGGCCAAAGGAAATATCCTCCGATAACAAAGAGAAAGAAGCTTTAAGAGAAACTTCTTTGTGTTCTGTGAAATCATCTCATAGAGTTACAGCTTTCCCGTCAAGAAGCCTTTCGCTAAGACAGTTCTTGTGGAATTGGCAAAGAGATATATGGATGCCAAAAGAGGGCTATGATGAAAAAGGAAATATCCTCAGATGAAATCTTGGAAGAAGCTTTATGAGAAACTGCTTAGTGTTCTGTTAATTCATCTCACAGAGTTACATCTGTTTTTCGTGGATCTCTTTGCTAGCCTTATTTCTGTGGAATCTGAGAACAGATATTTCGGATCCCTTTGAAGACTATAGGGCCAAAGGAAATATCCTCCGATAACAAAGAGAAAGAAGCTTTCTGAGAAACTTCTTTGTGTTCTGTGAAATCATCTCACAGAGTTACAGCTTTCCCCTCAAGAAGCCATTCGCTAAGACAGTTCTTGTGGAATTGGCAAAGTGATATTTGGAATCCCATGGAGAGCTATGTTGAAAAAGGAAATATCCTCAGATGAAATCTGGAAAGAAGCTTTCTGTGAAACTACTAAGTGTTCTCTTAATTCATCTCACAGAGTTACATCTGTATTTCGTGGATCTCTTTGCTAGCCTTATTTCTGTGGAATCTGAGAACAGATATTTCGGATCCCTTTGAAGACTACAGGGCCAAAGGAAATATCCTCCGATAACAAAGAGAAAGAAGCTTTCTGAGAAACTTGTTTGTGTTCTGTGAAATCATCTCACAGAGTTACAGCTTTCCCCTCAAGAAGCCTTTTGCTAAGACACTCCGTGTGGAATTGGCAAAGTGATATTTGGAAGCCCATACAGGGCTATGGTGAAAAAGGAAATATCCTCAGATGAAATCTGGAAAGAAGCTTTCTGAGAAACTGCTTAGTGTTCTGTTAATTCATCTCACAGAGTTACATCTGTATTTCGTGCTTGTCTTTGCGAGCCGTATTTCTGTGGAATGTGAGAATAGGTATTTCGGATCCCTTTGAAGACTATAGGGCCAAAGGAAATATCCTCCGATAACAAAGATAAAGAAGCTTTCTGAGAAACTTCTTTGTGTTCTGTGAAATCATCTCACAGAGTTACAGCTTTCCCATCAAGAAGCCTTTCGCTAAGACAGTTCTTGTGGAATTGGCAAAGTGATATTTGGAAGCCCATAGAGGGTTAGGTTGAAAAAGGAAATATCCTCTGATGAAATCTGGAAAGAAGCTTTCTGAGAAACTGCTTAGTGTTCTGTTAGTTCATCTCACAGAGTTACATGTGTATTTCGTGGATCTCTTTGCTAGCCTTATTTCTGTGGAATCTGAGAACAGATATTTCGGATCCCTTTGAAGAATATAGGGCCAAAGGAAATATCCTCCGATAACAAAGAGAAAGAAGCTTTCTTAGAAACTTCTTTGTGTTCTGTGAAATCATCTCACAGAGTTACAGCTTTCCCGTCAAGAAGCCTTTCGCTAAGACAGTTCTTGTGGAATTGGCAAAGTGATATTGGGAAGCCCATAGAGGGCTATGGTGAAAAAGAAAATATCCTCAGATGAAATGTGGAAAGAAGCTTTGTGAGAAACTGCTTAGTGTTCTGTTAATTCATCTCACCGAGTTACATCTGTATTTCGTGGATCTCTTTGCTAGCCTTATTTCTGTCGAATCTGAGAACAGATATTTCGGATCCCTTTGAAGAGTATACGGCCAAAGGAAAGATCCTCCGATAACAAAGAGAAAGAAGCTTTAAGAGAAACTTCTTTGTGTTCTGTGAAATCATCTCACAGAGTTACAGCTTTCCCGTGCAGAAGCCTTCCGCAAAGACAGTTCTTGTGGAATTGGCAAAGAGATATATGGATGCCCAAAGAGGGTTATTGTGAAAAGGAAAATATCCTCATATGAAATCTTGGAAGAAGCTTTCTGAGAAACTGCTTAGTGTTCTGTTAATTCATCTCACAGAGTTACATCTGTGTTTCGTGGATCTCTTTGCTAGCCTTATTTCTGTGGAAACTGAGAACAGATATTTCGGATCACTTTGAAGACTACAGGGTCAAAGGAAATATCCTCCGATAACAAAGAGAAAGAAGCTTTCTGAGAAACTTCTTTGTGTTCTGTGAAATCATCTCACAGATTTACAGCTTTCCCCTCAAGAAGCCGTTCGCTAAGACAGTTCTTGTGGAATTGGCAAAGTGATATTTGGAAGCCCATAGAGGGCTATGGTGAAAAAGGAAATATCCTCAGATGAAATCTGGAAAGAAGCTTTCCGAGAAACTGCTTAGTGTTCTGTGAATTCATCTCACAGAGTTACATCTGTATTTCGTGAATCTCTTTGCTAGCCTTATTTCTGTGGAATCTGAGAACAGATATTTCGGATCCCTTTGAAGACTATAATGCCAAAGGAAATATCCTCCGATAAAAAAGAGAAAGAAGCTTTCTGAGAAACTTCTTTGTGTTCTTTGAAATCATATCACAGAGTTACAGCTTTCCCCTCAAGAAGCCTTTCGCTAATCAGTTCTTGTGGAATTGGCAAAGTGATATTTGGAAGCCCATAGAGGGCTAGGTTGAAAAAGGAAATATCCTGAGATGAAATCTGGAAAGAAGCTTTCTGAGAAACTGCTTAGTGTTCTGTTATTTCATCTCAAAGAGTTACATCTGTATTTCGTGGATCTCTTTGCTAGCCTTATTTCTGTGGAATCTGAGAACAGATTTTTCGGATCCCTTTGAAGACTATAGGGCCAAAGGAAATATCCTCCGATAACAAAGAGAAAGAAGCTTTCTTAGAAACTTCTTTGTGTTCTGTGAAATCATCTCACAGAGTTACAGATTTCCCCTCAAGAAGCCTTTCGCTAAGACAGTTCTTGTGGAATTGTCAAAGAGATATATGGATGCCCATAGATGGCTAAGGTGAAAAAGGAAATATCCTCAGATGAAATCTGGAAAGAAGCTTTCTGAGAAACTGCTTAGTGTTCTGTTAATTCATCTCACAGAGTTACATCTGTATTTCGTGGATCTCTTTGCTAGCCTTATTTCTGTGGAAACTGAGAACAGATATTTCGGATCCCTTTGAAGACTATTGGGCCAAAAGAAGTATCCTCCGATAACAAAGAGAAAGAAGCTTTCTGAGAAACTTCTTTGTGTTCTGTGAAATCATCTCACAGAGTTACAGCTTTCCCCTCAAGAAGCCTTTCGCTAAGACAGTTCTTGTGGAATTGGCAAAGTGCTATCTGGAAGCCCCTAGAGGGCTATGGTGAAAAAGGAAATATCCTCAGATGAAATCTGGAAAGAAGCTTTCTGAGAAACTGCTTAGTGTTCTGTTAATTCATCTCACAGAGTTACGTCTGTATTTCGTTGATCTCTTTGCTAGCCTTATTTCTGTGGAATCTGAGAACAGATATTTCGGAACCCTTTGAAGACTATACGGCCAAAGGAAATATCCTCCGATAACAAAGAGAAAGAAGCTTTAAGAGAAATTTCTTTGGGTTCTGTGAAATCATCTCACAGAGTTACAGCTATCCCGTCAAGAAGCCTTTCGCTAAGACAGTTCTTGTGGAATTGGCAAAGAGATATACGGATGCCCAAAGAGGGCTATGGTGAAAAAGGAAATATCCTCAGATGAAATCTTGGAAGAAGCTTTCTGAGAAACTGCTTAGTGTTCTGTTAATTCATCTCACTGAGTTACATCTGTATTTCGTGGATCTCTTTGCCAGGCTTATTTCTGTGGAAACTCAGAACAGATATTTCGGATCCCTTTGAAGACTATAGGGCCAAAGGAAATATCCTCCGATAACAAAGAGAAAGAAGCTTTCTGAGAAACTTCTTTGTGTTCTGTGAAATCATCTCACAGAGTTACAGCTTTCCCCTCAAGAAGCCTTTCGCTAAGACAGTTCTTGTGGAATTGGCAAAGTGCTATCTGGAAGCCCCTAGAGGGCTATGGTGAAAAAGGAAATATCCTCAGATGAAATCTTGAAAGAAGCTTTCTGAGAAACTACTTAGTGTTCTGTTAATTCATCTCACAGAATTACATCTGTATTTCGTGGATCTCTTTGCTAGCCTTATTTCTGTGGAATATGAGAACAGATATTTCGGATCCCTTTGAAGACTATACGGCCAAAGGAAATATCCTCCGATAACAAAGAGAAAGAAGCTTTAAGAGAAACTTCTTTGTGTTCTGTGAAATCATCTCACAGAGTTACAGCTTTCCCGTCAAGAAGCCTTTCGCTAAGACAGTTCTTGTGGAATTGGCAAAGAGATATATGGATGCCCAAAGAGGGCTATGGTGAAAAAGGAAATATCCTCAGATGAAATCTTGGAAGAAGCTTTCTGAGAAACTGCTTAGTGTTCTGTTAATTCATCTCACAGAGTTACATCTGTATTTCGTGGATCTCTTTACTAGCCTTATTTCTGTGGAATCTGAGAACAGATATTTCGGATCCCATTGAAGACTATAGGGCCAAAGGAAATATCCTCCGATAACAAAGAGAAAGAAGCTTTCTGAGAAACTTCTTTGTGTTCTGTAAAATCATCTCACAGAGTTACAGCTTTCCCCTCAAGAAGCCTTTTGCTAAGACAGTTCTTGTGGAATTGGCAAAGTGATATTGGGAAGCCCATAGAGCGCTATGGTGAAAAAGGAAATATCCTCAGATGAAACCTGGAAAGAAGCTTTCCGAGCAACTGCTTAGTGTTCTGTTAATTCATCTCACAGAGTTACATGTGTATTTCGTGGATCTCTTTGCTAGCCTTATTTCTGTGGAATCTGAGAACAGATATTTTGGATCCATTGGAAGACTATAGGGCTAAAGGAAATATACTCCGATAACAAAGAGAAAGAAGCTTTCTGAGAAATTTCTTTGTGTTCTGTGAAATCATCTCACAGAGTTACAGCTTTCCCCTCAAGAAGCCTTTCGCTAAGACAGTTCTTGTGGAATTGGCAAAGAGATATATGGATGCCAAAAGAGGGCTATGGTGAAAAAGGAAATATCCTCAGATGAAATCTTGGAAGAAGCTTTATGAGAAACTGCTTAGTGTTCTGTTAATTCATCTCACAGAGTTACATCTGTATTTCGTGGATCTCTTTGCTAGCCTTATTTCTGTGGAAACTGAGAACAGATATTTCGGATAACTTTGAAGACTATTGGGCCAAAAGAAGTATCCTCCGATAACAAAGAGAAAGAAGCTTTCTGAGAAACTTCTTTGTGTTCTCTGAAATCATCTCACAGAGTTGCGGCTTTCCCCTCAAGAAGCCTTTCGCTAAGACAGTTCTTGTGGTATTGGCAAAGTGCTATCTGGAAGCCCCTAGAGGGCTATGGTGAAAAAGGAAATATCCTCAGATGAAATCTGGAAAGAAGCTTTCTGAGAAACTGCTTAGTGTTCTGTTAATTCATCTCACAGAGTTACATCTGTATTTCGTGGATCTCTTTGCTAGCCTTATTTCTGTGGAATCTGAGAACAGATATTTCGGATCCCTTTGAAGACTATACGGCCAAAGGAAATATCCTCCGATAACAAAGAGAAAGAAGCTTTAAGAGAAACTTCTTTGTGTTCTGTGAAATCATCTCACAGAGTTACAGCTTTCCCGTCAAGAAGCCTTTCGCTAAGACAGTTCTTGTGGAATTGGCAAAGAGATATATGGATGCCAAAAGAGGGCTATGATGAAAAAGGAAATATTCTCAGATGAAATCTTGGAAGAAGCTTTATGAGAAACTGCTTAGTGTTCTGTTAATTCATCTCACAGAGTTACATCTGTTTTTCGTGGATCTCTTTGCTAGCCTTATTTCTGTGGAATCTGAGAACAGATATTTCGGATCCCTTTGAAGACTATAGGGCCAAAGGAAATATCCTCCGATAACAAAGAGAAAGAAGCATTCTGAGAAACTTCTTTGTGTTCTGTGAAATCATCTCACAGAGTTACAGCTTTCTCCTCAAGAAGCCATTCGCTAAGACAGTTCTTGTGGAATTGGCAAAGTGATATTTGGAATCCCATGGAGGGCTATGTTGAAAAAGGAAATATCCTCAGATGAAATCTGGAAAGAAGCTTTCTGAGAAACTACTAAGTGTTCTCTTAATTCATCTCACAGAGTTACATCTGTATTTCGTGGATCTCTTTGCTAGCCTTATTTCTGTGGAATCTGAGAACAGATATTTCTGATCCCTTTGAAGTCTACAGGGCCAAAGGAAATATCCTCCGATAACAAAGAGAAAGAAGCTTTCTGAGAAACTTCTTTGTGTTCTGTGAAATCATCTCACAGAGTTACAGCTTTCCCCTCAAGAAGCCTTTCGCTAAGACACTCCGTGTGGAATTGGCAAAGTGATATTTGGAAGCCCATACAGGGCTATGGTGAAAAAGGAAATATCCTCAGATGAAATCTGGAAAGAAGCTTTCTGAGAAACTGCTTAGTGTTCTGTTAATTCATCTCACAGAGTTACATCTGTATTTCGTGCTTGTCTTTGCGAGCCGTATTTCTGTGGAATGTGAGAATAGGTATTTCGGATCCCTTTGAAGACTATAGGGCCAAAGGAAATATCCTCCGATAACAAAGATAAAGAAGCTTTCTGAGAAACTTCTTTGTGTTCTGTGAAATCATCTCACAGAGTTACAGCTTTCCCCTCAAGAAGCCTTTCGCTAAGACAGTTCTTGAGGAATTGGCAAAGTGATATTTGGAAGCCCATAGAGGGCTAGGTTGAAAAAGGAAATATCCTCTGATGAAATCTGGAAAGAAGCTTTCTGAGAAACTGCTTAGTGTTCTGTTAGTTCATCTCACAGTGTTACATGTGTATTTCGTGGATCTCTTTGCTAGCCTTATTTCTGTGGAATCTGAGAACAGATATTTCGGATCCCTTTGAAGACTGTAGGGCCAAAGGAAATATCCTCCGATAACAAAGAGAAAGAAGCTTTCTGAGAAACTTCTTTGTGTTCTGTGAAATCATCTCACAGAGTTACAGCTGTCCCGTCAAGAAGCCTTTCGGTAAGACAGTTCTTGTGGAATTGGCAAAGTGATATTGGGAAGCCCATAGAGGGCTATGGTGAAAAAGAAAATATCCTCAGATGAAATCTGGAAAGAAGCTTTGTGAGAAACTGCTTAGTGTTCTGTTAATTCATCTCACCGAGTTACACCTGTATTTCGTGGATCTCTTTGCTAGCCTTATTTCTGTGGAATCTGAGAACAGATATTTCGGATCCCTTTGAAGACTATAGGGCGAAAGGAAATATCCTCCGATAACAAAGAGAAAGAAGCTTTCTTAGAAACTTCTTTGTGTTCTGTGAAATCATCTCACAGAGTTACAGCTTTCCCGTCAAGAAGCCTTTCGCTAAGACAGTTCTTGTGGAATTGGCAAAGTGATATTGGGAAGCCCATAGAGGGCTATGGTGAAAAAGAAAATATCCTCAGATGAAATCTGGAAAGAAGGTTTGTGAGAAACTGCTTAGTGTTCTGTTAATTCATCTCACCAAGTTACATCTGTATTTCGTGGATCTCTTTGCTAGCCTTATTTCTGTCGAATCTGAGAACAGATATTTCGGATCCCTTTGAAGAGTATACGGCAAAAGGAAATATCCTCCGATAACAAAGAGAAAGAAGCTTTAAGAGAAACTTCTTTGTGTTCTGTGAAATCATCTCACAGAGTTACAGCTTTCCCGTGCAGAAGCCTTCCGCAAAGACAGTTCTTGTGGAATTGGCAAAGAGATATATGGATGCCCAAAGAGGGTTATGGTGAAAAGGAAAATATCCTCATATGAAATCTTGGAAGAAGCTTTCTGAGAAACTGCTTAGTGTTCTGTTAATTCATCTCACAGAGTTACATCTGTGTTTCATGGATCTCTTTGCTAGCCTTATTTCTGTGGAAACTGAGAACAGATATTTCGGATCCCTTTGAAGACTACAGGGCCAAAGGAAATATCCTCCGATAACAAAGAGAAAGAAGCTTTCTGAGAAACTTCTTTGTGTTCTGTGAAATCATCTCACAGATTTACAGCTTTCCCCTCAAGAAGCCGTTCGCTAAGACAGTTCTTGTGGAATTGGCAAAGTGATATTTGGAAGCCCATAGAGGGCTATGGTGAAAAAGGAAATATCCTCAGATGAAATCTGGAAAGAAGCTTTCCGAGAAACTGCTTAGTGTTCTGTGAATTCATCTCACAGAGTTACATCTGTATTTCGTGAATCTCTTTGCTAGCCTTATTTCTGTGGAATCTGAGAACAGATATTTCGGATCCCTTTGAAGACTATAATGCCAAAGGAAATATCCTCCGATAAAAAAGAGAAAGAAGCTTTCTGAGAAACTTCTTTGTGTTCTTTGAAATCATATCACAGAGTTACAGCTTTCCCCTCAAGAAGCCTTTCGCTAATCAGTTCTTGTGGAATTGGCAAAGTGATATTTGGAAGCCCATAGAGGGCTAGGTTGAAAAAGGAAATATCCTGAGATGAAATCTGGAAAGAAGCTTTCTGAGAAACTGCTTAGTGTTCTGTTATTTCATCTCAAAGAGTTACATCTGTATTTCGTGGATCTCTTTGCTAGCCTTATTTCTGTGGAATCTGAGAACAGATTTTTCGGATCCCTTTGAAGACTATAGGGCCAAAGGAAATATCCTCCGATAACAAAGAGAAAGAAGCTTTCTTAGAAACTTCTTTGTGTTCTGTGAAATCATCTCACAGAGTTACAGATTTCCCCTCAAGAAGCCTTTCGCTAAGACAGTTCTTGTGGAATTGTCAAAGAGATATATGGATGCCCATAGATGGCTAAGGTGAAAAAGGAAATATCCTCAGATGAAATCTGGAAAGAAGCTTTCTGAGAAACTGCTTAGTGTTCTGTTAATTCATCTCACAGAGTTACATCTGTATTTCGTGGATCTCTTTGCTAGCCTTATTTCTGTGGAAACTGAGAACAGATATTTCGGATCCCTTTGAAGACTATTGGGCCAAAAGAAGTATCCTCCGATAACAAAGAGAAAGAAGCTTTCTGAGAAACTTCTTTGTGTTCTGTGAAATCATCTCACAGAGTTACAGCTTTCCCCTCAAGAAGCCTTTCGCTAAGACAGTTCTTGTGGAATTGGCAAAGTGCTATCTGGAAGCCCCTAGAGGGCTATGGTGAAAAAGGAAATATCCTCAGATGAAATCTGGAAAGAAGCTTTCTGAGAAACTGCTTAGTGTTCTGTTAATTCATCTCACAGAGTTACGTCTGTATTTCGTTGATCTCTTTGCTAGCCTTATTTCTGTGGAATCTGAGAACAGATATTTCGGAACCCTTTGAAGACTATACGGCCAAAGGAAATATCCTCCGATAACAAAGAGAAAGAAGCTTTAAGAGAAATTTCTTTGGGTTCTGTGAAATCATCTCACAGAGTTACAGCTATCCCGTCAAGAAGCCTTTCGCTAAGACAGTTCTTGTGGAATTGGCAAAGAGATATACGGATGCCCAAAGAGGGCTATGGTGAAAAAGGAAATATCCTCAGATGAAATCTTGGAAGAAGCTTTCTGAGAAACTGCTTAGTGTTCTGTTAATTCATCTCACTGAGTTACATCTGTATTTCGTGGATCTCTTTGCCAGGCTTATTTCTGTGGAAACTCAGAACAGATATTTCGGATCCCTTTGAAGACTATAGGGCCAAAGGAAATATCCTCCGATAACAAAGAGAAAGAAGCTTTCTGAGAAACTTCTTTGTGTTCTGTGAAATCATCTCACAGAGTTACAGCTTTCCCCTCAAGAAGCCTTTCGCTAAGACAGTTCTTGTGGAATTGGCAAAGTGCTATCTGGAAGCCCCTAGAGGGCTATGGTGAAAAAGGAAATATCCTCAGATGAAATCTTGAAAGAAGCTTTCTGAGAAACTACTTAGTGTTCTGTTAATTCATCTCACAGAATTACATCTGTATTTCGTGGATCTCTTTGCTAGCCTTATTTCTGTGGAATATGAGAACAGATATTTCGGATCCCTTTGAAGACTATACGGCCAAAGGAAATATCCTCCGATAACAAAGAGAAAGAAGCTTTAAGAGAAACTTCTTTGTGTTCTGTGAAATCATCTCACAGAGTTACAGCTTTCCCGTCAAGAAGCCTTTCGCTAAGACAGTTCTTGTGGAATTGGCAAAGAGATATATGGATGCCCAAAGAGGGCTATGGTGAAAAAGGAAATATCCTCAGATGAAATCTTGGAAGAAGCTTTCTGAGAAACTGCTTAGTGTTCTGTTAATTCATCTCACAGAGTTACATCTGTATTTCGTGGATCTCTTTACTAGCCTTATTTCTGTGGAATCTGAGAACAGATATTTCGGATCCCATTGAAGACTATAGGGCCAAAGGAAATATCCTCCGATAACAAAGAGAAAGAAGCTTTCTGAGAAACTTCTTTGTGTTCTGTAAAATCATCTCACAGAGTTACAGCTTTCCCCTCAAGAAGCCTTTTGCTAAGACAGTTCTTGTGGAATTGGCAAAGTGATATTGGGAAGCCCATAGAGCGCTATGGTGAAAAAGGAAATATCCTCAGATGAAACCTGGAAAGAAGCTTTCCGAGCAACTGCTTAGTGTTCTGTTAATTCATCTCACAGAGTTACATGTGTATTTCGTGGATCTCTTTGCTAGCCTTATTTCTGTGGAATCTGAGAACAGATATTTTGGATCCATTGGAAGACTATAGGGCTAAAGGAAATATACTCCGATAACAAAGAGAAAGAAGCTTTCTGAGAAATTTCTTTGTGTTCTGTGAAATCATCTCACAGAGTTACAGCTTTCCCCTCAAGAAGCCTTTCGCTAAGACAGTTCTTGTGGAATTGGCAAAGAGATATATGGATGCCAAAAGAGGGCTATGGTGAAAAAGGAAATATCCTCAGATGAAATCTTGGAAGAAGCTTTATGAGAAACTGCTTAGTGTTCTGTTAATTCATCTCACAGAGTTACATCTGTATTTCGTGGATCTCTTTGCTAGCCTTATTTCTGTGGAAACTGAGAACAGATATTTCGGATAACTTTGAAGACTATTGGGCCAAAAGAAGTATCCTCCGATAACAAAGAGAAAGAAGCTTTCTGAGAAACTTCTTTGTGTTCTCTGAAATCATCTCACAGAGTTGCGGCTTTCCCCTCAAGAAGCCTTTCGCTAAGACAGTTCTTGTGGTATTGGCAAAGTGCTATCTGGAAGCCCCTAGAGGGCTATGGTGAAAAAGGAAATATCCTCAGATGAAATCTGGAAAGAAGCTTTCTGAGAAACTGCTTAGTGTTCTGTTAATTCATCTCACAGAGTTACATCTGTATTTCGTGGATCTCTTTGCTAGCCTTATTTCTGTGGAATCTGAGAACAGATATTTCGGATCCCTTTGAAGACTATACGGCCAAAGGAAATATCCTCCGATAACAAAGAGAAAGAAGCTTTAAGAGAAACTTCTTTGTGTTCTGTGAAATCATCTCACAGAGTTACAGCTTTCCCGTCAAGAAGCCTTTCGCTAAGACAGTTCTTGTGGAATTGGCAAAGAGATATATGGATGCCAAAAGAGGGCTATGATGAAAAAGGAAATATTCTCAGATGAAATCTTGGAAGAAGCTTTATGAGAAACTGCTTAGTGTTCTGTTAATTCATCTCACAGAGTTACATCTGTTTTTCGTGGATCTCTTTGCTAGCCTTATTTCTGTGGAATCTGAGAACAGATATTTCGGATCCCTTTGAAGACTATAGGGCCAAAGGAAATATCCTCCGATAACAAAGAGAAAGAAGCATTCTGAGAAACTTCTTTGTGTTCTGTGAAATCATCTCACAGAGTTACAGCTTTCTCCTCAAGAAGCCATTCGCTAAGACAGTTCTTGTGGAATTGGCAAAGTGATATTTGGAATCCCATGGAGGGCTATGTTGAAAAAGGAAATATCCTCAGATGAAATCTGGAAAGAAGCTTTCTGAGAAACTACTAAGTGTTCTCTTAATTCATCTCACAGAGTTACATCTGTATTTCGTGGATCTCTTTGCTAGCCTTATTTCTGTGGAATCTGAGAACAGATATTTCTGATCCCTTTGAAGTCTACAGGGCCAAAGGAAATATCCTCCGATAACAAAGAGAAAGAAGCTTTCTGAGAAACTTCTTTGTGTTCTGTGAAATCATCTCACAGAGTTACAGCTTTCCCCTCAAGAAGCCTTTCGCTAAGACACTCCGTGTGGAATTGGCAAAGTGATATTTGGAAGCCCATACAGGGCTATGGTGAAAAAGGAAATATCCTCAGATGAAATCTGGAAAGAAGCTTTCTGAGAAACTGCTTAGTGTTCTGTTAATTCATCTCACAGAGTTACATCTGTATTTCGTGCTTGTCTTTGCGAGCCGTATTTCTGTGGAATGTGAGAATAGGTATTTCGGATCCCTTTGAAGACTATAGGGCCAAAGGAAATATCCTCCGATAACAAAGATAAAGAAGCTTTCTGAGAAACTTCTTTGTGTTCTGTGAAATCATCTCACAGAGTTACAGCTTTCCCCTCAAGAAGCCTTTCGCTAAGACAGTTCTTGAGGAATTGGCAAAGTGATATTTGGAAGCCCATAGAGGGCTAGGTTGAAAAAGGAAATATCCTCTGATGAAATCTGGAAAGAAGCTTTCTGAGAAACTGCTTAGTGTTCTGTTAGTTCATCTCACAGTGTTACATGTGTATTTCGTGGATCTCTTTGCTAGCCTTATTTCTGTGGAATCTGAGAACAGATATTTCGGATCCCTTTGAAGACTGTAGGGCCAAAGGAAATATCCTCCGATAACAAAGAGAAAGAAGCTTTCTGAGAAACTTCTTTGTGTTCTGTGAAATCATCTCACAGAGTTACAGCTGTCCCGTCAAGAAGCCTTTCGGTAAGACAGTTCTTGTGGAATTGGCAAAGTGATATTGGGAAGCCCATAGAGGGCTATGGTGAAAAAGAAAATATCCTCAGATGAAATCTGGAAAGAAGCTTTGTGAGAAACTGCTTAGTGTTCTGTTAATTCATCTCACCGAGTTACACCTGTATTTCGTGGATCTCTTTGCTAGCCTTATTTCTGTGGAATCTGAGAACAGATATTTCGGATCCCTTTGAAGACTATAGGGCGAAAGGAAATATCCTCCGATAACAAAGAGAAAGAAGCTTTCTTAGAAACTTCTTTGTGTTCTGTGAAATCATCTCACAGAGTTACAGCTTTCCCGTCAAGAAGCCTTTCGCTAAGACAGTTCTTGTGGAATTGGCAAAGTGATATTGGGAAGCCCATAGAGGGCTATGGTGAAAAAGAAAATATCCTCAGATGAAATCTGGAAAGAAGGTTTGTGAGAAACTGCTTAGTGTTCTGTTAATTCATCTCACCAAGTTACATCTGTATTTCGTGGATCTCTTTGCTAGCCTTATTTCTGTCGAATCTGAGAACAGATATTTCGGATCCCTTTGAAGAGTATACGGCAAAAGGAAATATCCTCCGATAACAAAGAGAAAGAAGCTTTAAGAGAAACTTCTTTGTGTTCTGTGAAATCATCTCACAGAGTTACAGCTTTCCCGTGCAGAAGCCTTCCGCAAAGACAGTTCTTGTGGAATTGGCAAAGAGATATATGGATGCCCAAAGAGGGTTATGGTGAAAAGGAAAATATCCTCATATGAAATCTTGGAAGAAGCTTTCTGAGAAACTGCTTAGTGTTCTGTTAATTCATCTCACAGAGTTACATCTGTGTTTCATGGATCTCTTTGCTAGCCTTATTTCTGTGGAAACTGAGAACAGATATTTCGGATCCCTTTGAAGACTACAGGGCCAAAGGAAATATCCTCCGATAACAAAGAGAAAGAAGCTTTCTGAGAAACTTCTTTGTGTTCTGTGAAATCATCTCACAGATTTACAGCTTTCCCCTCAAGAAGCCGTTCGCTAAGACAGTTCTTGTGGAATTGGCAAAGTGATATTTGGAAGCCCATAGAGGGCTATGGTGAAAAAGGAAATATCCTCAGATGAAATCTGGAAAGAAGCTTTCCGAGAAACTGCTTAGTGTTCTGTGAATTCATCTCACAGAGTTACATCTGTATTTCGTGAATCTCTTTGCTAGCCTTATTTCTGTGGAATCTGAGAACAGATATTTCGGATCCCTTTGAAGACTATAATGCCAAAGGAAATATCCTCCGATAACAAAGAGAAAGAAGCTTTCTGAGAAACTTCTTTGTGTTCTTTGAAATCATATCACACAGTTACAGCTTTCCCCTCAAGAAGCCTTTCGCTAAGACAGTTCTTGTGGAATTGGCAAAGTGATATTTGGAAGCCCATAGAGGGCTAGGTTGAAAAAGGAAATATCCTGAGATGAAATCTGGAAAGAAGCTTTCTGAGAAACTGCTTAGTGTTCTGTTAATTCATCTCACAGAGTTACATGTGTATTTCGTGGATCTCTTTGCTAGCCTTATTTCTGTGGAATCTGAGAACAGATTTTTCGGATCCCTTTGAAGACTATAGGGCCAAAGGAAATATCCTCCGATAACAAAGAGAAAGAAGCTTTCTTAGAAACTTCTTTGTGTTCTGTGAAATCATCTCACAGAGTTACAGCTTTCCCCTCAAGAAGCCTTTCGTTAAGACAGTTCTTGTGGAATTGGCAAAGTGATATTTGGAAGCCCATAGAGGGCTATTGTGAAAAAGAAAATATCCTCAGATGAAATCTGGAAAGAAGCTTTCTGAGAAACTACTAAGTGTTCTGTTAATTCATCTCACAGAGTTACATCTGTATTTCGTGGATCTCTTTGCTAGCCTTATTTCTGTGGAATCTGAGAACCGATATTTCGGATCCCTTTGAAGACTATAGGGCCAAAGGAAATATCCTACGATAACAAAGAGAAAGAAGCTTTCTGAGAAACTTCTTTGTGTTCTCTGAAATCATCTCACAGAGTTGCAGCTTTCCCCTCAAGAAGCCTTTTGCTAAGACAGTTCTTGTGGAATTGGCAAAGTGATATTTGGAAGCCCATAGAGGGCTATGGTGAAAAAGGAAATATCCTCAGATGAAAACTGGAAAGAAGCTTTCTGAGAAACTGCTTAGTGTTCTGTTAATTCATCTCACAGAGTTACATCTGTATTTCGTGGATCTCTTTGCTAGCCTTTTTTCTGTGGAATCTGAGAACAGATATTTCGGATCCCTTTGAAGACTATAGGGCCAAAGAAAATATCCTCCGATAACAAAGAGAAAGAAGCTTTCTGAAAAACTTCTTTGTGTTCTGTGAAATCATCTCACACAGTTACAGCTTTCCCTAGAAGAAGCCTTTCGCTAAGACAGTTCTCGTGGAATTGGCACAGTGATATTTGGAAGCCCATAGAGGGATATGGTGAAAAAGAAAATATCCTCAGATGAAATCTGGAAAGAAGCTTTCTGAGAAACTGCTTAGTCTTCTGTTAATTCATCTCACAGAATTACATCTGTGTTTCGTGGATCTCTTTGCTTGCCTTATTTCTGTGGAATCTGAGAACAGATATTTCGGATCCCTTTGAAGACCATAGGGCCAAAGGAAATATCCTCCGATAACAAATAGAAAGAAGCTTGCTGAGAAACTTCTTCGTGTTCTGTGAAATCATCTCACAGAGTTACAGCTTTCCCCTCAAGAAGCCTTTCACTAAGACAGTTCTTGTGGAATTGGCAAAGTGATATTTGGAAGACCCTAGAGGGCTATGGTGAAAAAGGAAATATCCTCAGATTAAATCTGGAAAGAAGCATTTTGAGAAACTGCTTAGTGTTATGTTAATTCATCTCACAGAGTTACATCTGTATTTCGTGGGTCTCTTTGCTAGCCTTATTTCTGTGGAATCTGAGAACATATATTTCGGATCCCTTTAAAGACTATAGGGCCAAAGGAAATATCCTCCGAAAACAAAGAGAAAGAAACTTTCTGAGAAACTTCTTTGTGTTCTGTGAAATCATCTCACAGAATTACAGCTTTCCCCTCAAGAATCCTTTAAATAAGGCAGTTCTTGTCAAATTGGCAAAGTGATATTTGGAAGCCCATAGAGGGCTAAGGGGAAAAAGGAAATATCCTCAGATGAAATCTGGAAAGAAGCTTTCTGAGAAACTGCTTAGTGTTCTGTGAATTCATCTCACAGAGTTACATCTGTATTTCGTGGATCTCTTTGCTAGCCTTATTTCTGTGGAATCTGAGAACAGATATTTCGGATCCTTTTGAAGACTATAGGGCCAAAGGAAATATCCTCCGATAACAAAGAGAAAGAAGCTTTCTGAGAAACTTCTTTGTGTTCTTTGAAATCATCTCACAGAGTTACAGCTTTCCCCTCAAGAAGCCTTTCGCTAAGACAGTTCTTGTGGAATTGGCAAAGTGATATTTGGAAGCCCATAGAGGGCTAGGTTGAAAAAGGAAATATCCTGAGATGAAATCTGGAAAGAAGCTTTCTGAGAAACTGCTTAGTGTTCTGTTCATTCATCTCACAGAGTTACATGTGTATTTCGTGGATCTCTTTGCTAGCCTTATTTCTGTGGAATCTGAGAACAGATTTTTCGGATCCCTTTGAAGACTATAGGGCCAAAGGAAATATCCTCCGATAACAAAGAGAAAGAAGCTTTCTTAGAAACTTCTTTGTGTTCTGTGAAATCATCTCACAGAGTTACAGCTTTCCCCTCAAGAAGCCTTTCGCTAAGACAGTTCTTGTGGAATTGGCAAAGTGATATTTGGAAGCCCATAGAGGGCTATTGTGAAAAAGAAAATATCCTCAGATGAAATCTGGAAAGAAGCTTTCTGAGAAACTGCTTAGTGTTCTGTTAATTCATCTCACAGAGTTACATCTGTATTTCGTGGATCTCTTTGCTAGCCTTATTTCTGTGGAATCTGAGAACAGATATTTCGGATTCCTTTGAAGACGATAGGGCCAAAGGAAATATCCTCCGATAACAAAGAGAAAGAAGCTTTCTGAGAAACTTCTTTGTGTTCTGTGAAATCATCTCACAGAGTTACAGCTTTCCCCTCAAGAAGCCTTTCGCTAAGACAGTTCTTGTGGAATTGGCAAAGAGATATATGGATGCCAAAAGAGGGCTATGGTGAAAAAGGAAATATCCTCAGATGAAATCTTGGAAGAAGCTTTATGAGAAACTGCTTAGTGTTCTGTTAATTCATCTCACAGAGTTACATCTGTTTTTCGTGGATCTCTTTGATAGCCTTATTTCTGTGGAAACTGAGAACAGATATTTCGGATCCCTTTGAAGACTATTGGGCCAAAAGAAGTATCCTCCGATAACAAAGAGAAAGAAGCTTTCTGAGAAACTTCTTTGTGTTCTGTGAAATCATCTCACAGAGTTACAGCTTTCCCCTCAAGAAGCCTTTCGCTAAGACAGTTCTTGTGGTATTGGCAAAGTGCTATCTGGAAGCCCCTAGAAGGCTATGGTGAAAAAGGAAATATCCTCAGATGAAATCTGGAAAGAAGCTTTCTGAGAAACTGCTTAGTGTTCTGTTAATTCATCTCACAGAGTTACATCTGTATTTCGTGGATCTCTTTGCTAGCCTTATTTCTGTGGAATCTGAGAACAGATATTTCGGATCCCTTTGAAGACCATACGGCCAAAGGAAATATCCTCCGATAACAAAGAGAAAGAAGCTTTAAGAGAAACTTCTTTGTGTTCTGTGAAATCATCTCACAGAGTTACAGCTTTCCCGTCAAGAAGCCTTTCGCTAAGACAGTTCTTGTGGAATTGGCAAAGAGATATATGGATGCCAAAAGAGGGCTATGATGAAAAAGGAAATATCCTCAGATGAAATCTTGGAAGAAGCTTTATGAGAAACTGCTTAGTGTTCTGTTAATTCATCTCACCGAGTTACATCTGTTTTTCGTGGATCTCTTTGCTAGCCTTATTTCTGTGGAATCTGAGAACAGATATTTCGGATCCCTTTGAAGACTATAGGGCCAAAGGAAATATCCTCCGATAACAAAGAGAAAGAAGCTTTCTGAGAAACTTCTTTGTGTTCTGTGAAATCATCTCACAGAGTTACAGCTTTCCCCTCAAGAAGCCATTCGCTAAGACAGTTCTTGTGGAATTGGCAAAGTGATATTTGGAATCCCATGGAGGGCTATGTTGAAAAAGGAAATATCCTCAGATGAAATCTGGAAAGAAGCTTTCTGTGAAACTACTAAGTGTTCTCTTAATTCATCTCACAGAGTTACATCTGTATTTCGTGGATCTCTTTGCTAGCCTTATTTCTGTGGAATCTGAGAACAGATATTTCGGATCCCTTTGAAGACTACAGGGCCAAAGGAAATATCCTCCGATAACAAAGAGAAAGAAGCTTTCTGAGAAACTTGTTTGTGTTCTGTGAAATCATCTCACAGAGTTACAGCTTTCCCCTCAAGAAGCCTTTTGCTAAGACACTCCGTGTGGAATTGGCAAAGTGATATTTGGAAGCCCATACAGGGCTATGGTGAAAAAGGAAATATCCTCAGATGAAATCTGGAAAGAAGCTTTCTGAGAAACTGCTTAGTGTTCTGTTAATTCATCTCACAGAGTTACATCTGTATTTCGTGCTTGTCTTTGCGAGCCGTATTTCTGTGGAATGTGAGAATAGGTATTTCGGATCCCTTTGAAGACTATAGGGCCAAAGGAAATATCCTCCGATAACAAAGATAAAGAAGCTTTCTGAGAAACTTCTTTGTGTTCTGTGAAATCATCTCACAGAGTTACAGCTTTCCCATCAAGAAGCCTTTCGCTAAGACAGTTCTTGTGGAATTGGCAAAGTGATATTTGGAAGCCCATAGAGGGCTAGGTTGAAAAAGGAAATATCCTCTGATGAAATCTGGAAAGAAGCTTTCTGAGAAACTGCTTAGTGTTCTGTTAGTTCATCTCACAGAGTTACATGTGTATTTCGTGGATCTCTTTGCTAGCCTTATTTCTGTGGAATCTGAGAACAGATATTTCGGATCCCTTTGAAGAATATAGGGCCAAAGGAAATATCCTCCGATAACAAAGAGAAAGAAGCTTTCTTAGAAACTTCTTTGTGTTCTGTGAAATCATCTCACAGAGTTACAGCTTTCCCGTCAAGAAGCCTTTCGCTAAGACAGTTCTTGTGGAATTGGCAAAGTGATATTGGGAAGCCCATAGAGGGCTATGGTGAAAAAGAAAATATCCTCAGATGAAATGTGGAAAGAAGCTTTGTGAGAAACTGCTTAGTGTTCTGTTAATTCATCTCACCGAGTTACATCTGTATTTCGTGGATCTCTTTGCTAGCCTTATTTCTGTCGAATCTGAGAACAGATATTTCGGATCCCTTTGAAGAGTATACGGCCAAAGGAAAGATCCTCCGATAACAAAGAGAAAGAAGCTTTAAGAGAAACTTCTTTGTGTTCTGTGAAATCATCTCACAGAGTTACAGCTTTCCCGTGCAGAAGCCTTCCGCAAAGACAGTTCTTGTGGAATTGGCAAAGAGATATATGGATGCCCAAAGAGGGTTATTGTGAAAAGGAAAATATCCTCATATGAAATCTTGGAAGAAGCTTTCTGAGAAACTGCTTAGTGTTCTGTTAATTCATCTCACAGAGTTACATCTGTGTTTCGTGGATCTCTTTGCTAGCCTTATTTCTGTGGAAACTGAGAACAGATATTTCGGATCACTTTGAAGACTACAGGGTCAAAGGAAATATCCTCCGATAACAAAGAGAAAGAAGCTTTCTGAGAAACTTCTTTGTGTTCTGTGAAATCATCTCACAGATTTACAGCTTTCCCCTCAAGAAGCCGTTCGCTAAGACAGTTCTTGTGGAATTGGCAAAGTGATATTTGGAAGCCCATAGAGGGCTATGGTGAAAAAGGAAATATCCTCAGATGAAATCTGGAAAGAAGCTTTCCGAGAAACTGCTTAGTGTTCTGTGAATTCATCTCACAGAGTTACATCTGTATTTCGTGAATCTCTTTGCTAGCCTTATTTCTGTGGAATCTGAGAACAGATATTTCGGATCCCTTTGAAGACTATAATGCCAAAGGAAATATCCTCCGATAAAAAAGAGAAAGAAGCTTTCTGAGAAACTTCTTTGTGTTCTTTGAAATCATATCACAGAGTTACAGCTTTCCCCTCAAGAAGCCTTTCGCTAATCAGTTCTTGTGGAATTGGCAAAGTGATATTTGGAAGCCCATAGAGGGCTAGGTTGAAAAAGGAAATATCCTGAGATGAAATCTGGAAAGAAGCTTTCTGAGAAACTGCTTAGTGTTCTGTTATTTCATCTCAAAGAGTTACATCTGTATTTCGTGGATCTCTTTGCTAGCCTTATTTCTGTGGAATCTGAGAACAGATTTTTCGGATCCCTTTGAAGACTATAGGGCCAAAGGAAATATCCTCCGATAACAAAGAGAAAGAAGCTTTCTTAGAAACTTCTTTGTGTTCTGTGAAATCATCTCACAGAGTTACAGATTTCCCCTCAAGAAGCCTTTCGCTAAGACAGTTCTTGTGGAATTGTCAAAGAGATATATGGATGCCCATAGATGGCTAAGGTGAAAAAGGAAATATCCTCAGATGAAATCTGGAAAGAAGCTTTCTGAGAAACTGCTTAGTGTTCTGTTAATTCATCTCACAGAGTTACATCTGTATTTCGTGGATCTCTTTGCTAGCCTTATTTCTGTGGAAACTGAGAACAGATATTTCGGATCCCTTTGAAGACTATTGGGCCAAAAGAAGTATCCTCCGATAACAAAGAGAAAGAAGCTTTCTGAGAAACTTCTTTGTGTTCTGTGAAATCATCTCACAGAGTTACAGCTTTCCCCTCAAGAAGCCTTTCGCTAAGACAGTTCTTGTGGAATTGGCAAAGTGCTATCTGGAAGCCCCTAGAGGGCTATGGTGAAAAAGGAAATATCCTCAGATGAAATCTGGAAAGAAGCTTTCTGAGAAACTGCTTAGTGTTCTGTTAATTCATCTCACAGAGTTACGTCTGTATTTCGTTGATCTCTTTGCTAGCCTTATTTCTGTGGAATCTGAGAACAGATATTTCGGAACCCTTTGAAGACTATACGGCCAAAGGAAATATCCTCCGATAACAAAGAGAAAGAAGCTTTAAGAGAAATTTCTTTGGGTTCTGTGAAATCATCTCACAGAGTTACAGCTATCCCGTCAAGAAGCCTTTCGCTAAGACAGTTCTTGTGGAATTGGCAAAGAGATATACGGATGCCCAAAGAGGGCTATGGTGAAAAAGGAAATATCCTCAGATGAAATCTTGGAAGAAGCTTTCTGAGAAACTGCTTAGTGTTCTGTTAATTCATCTCACTGAGTTACATCTGTATTTCGTGGATCTCTTTGCCAGGCTTATTTCTGTGGAAACTCAGAACAGATATTTCGGATCCCTTTGAAGACTATAGGGCCAAAGGAAATATCCTCCGATAACAAAGAGAAAGAAGCTTTCTGAGAAACTTCTTTGTGTTCTGTGAAATCATCTCACAGAGTTACAGCTTTCCCCTCAAGAAGCCTTTCGCTAAGACAGTTCTTGTGGAATTGGCAAAGTGCTATCTGGAAGCCCCTAGAGGGCTATGGTGAAAAAGGAAATATCCTCAGATGAAATCTTGAAAGAAGCTTTCTGAGAAACTACTTAGTGTTCTGTTAATTCATCTCACAGAATTACATCTGTATTTCGTGGATCTCTTTGCTAGCCTTATTTCTGTGGAATATGAGAACAGATATTTCGGATCCCTTTGAAGACTATACGGCCAAAGGAAATATCCTCCGATAACAAAGAGAAAGAAGCTTTAAGAGAAACTTCTTTGTGTTCTGTGAAATCATCTCACAGAGTTACAGCTTTCCCGTCAAGAAGCCTTTCGCTAAGACAGTTCTTGTGGAATTGGCAAAGAGATATATGGATGCCCAAAGAGGGCTATGGTGAAAAAGGAAATATCCTCAGATGAAATCTTGGAAGAAGCTTTCTGAGAAACTGCTTAGTGTTCTGTTAATTCATCTCACAGAGTTACATCTGTATTTCGTGGATCTCTTTACTAGCCTTATTTCTGTGGAATCTGAGAACAGATATTTCGGATCCCATTGAAGACTATAGGGCCAAAGGAAATATCCTCCGATAACAAAGAGAAAGAAGCTTTCTGAGAAACTTCTTTGTGTTCTGTAAAATCATCTCACAGAGTTACAGCTTTCCCCTCAAGAAGCCTTTTGCTAAGACAGTTCTTGTGGAATTGGCAAAGTGATATTGGGAAGCCCATAGAGCGCTATGGTGAAAAAGGAAATATCCTCAGATGAAACCTGGAAAGAAGCTTTCCGAGCAACTGCTTAGTGTTCTGTTAATTCATCTCACAGAGTTACATGTGTATTTCGTGGATCTCTTTGCTAGCCTTATTTCTGTGGAATCTGAGAACAGATATTTTGGATCCATTGGAAGACTATAGGGCTAAAGGAAATATACTCCGATAACAAAGAGAAAGAAGCTTTCTGAGAAATTTCTTTGTGTTCTGTGAAATCATCTCACAGAGTTACAGCTTTCCCCTCAAGAAGCCTTTCGCTAAGACAGTTCTTGTGGAATTGGCAAAGAGATATATGGATGCCAAAAGAGGGCTATGGTGAAAAAGGAAATATCCTCAGATGAAATCTTGGAAGAAGCTTTATGAGAAACTGCTTAGTGTTCTGTTAATTCATCTCACAGAGTTACATCTGTATTTCGTGGATCTCTTTGCTAGCCTTATTTCTGTGGAAACTGAGAACAGATATTTCGGATAACTTTGAAGACTATTGGGCCAAAAGAAGTATCCTCCGATAACAAAGAGAAAGAAGCTTTCTGAGAAACTTCTTTGTGTTCTCTGAAATCATCTCACAGAGTTGCGGCTTTCCCCTCAAGAAGCCTTTCGCTAAGACAGTTCTTGTGGTATTGGCAAAGTGCTATCTGGAAGCCCCTAGAGGGCTATGGTGAAAAAGGAAATATCCTCAGATGAAATCTGGAAAGAAGCTTTCTGAGAAACTGCTTAGTGTTCTGTTAATTCATCTCACAGAGTTACATCTGTATTTCGTGGATCTCTTTGCTAGCCTTATTTCTGTGGAATCTGAGAACAGATATTTCGGATCCCTTTGAAGACTATACGGCCAAAGGAAATATCCTCCGATAACAAAGAGAAAGAAGCTTTAAGAGAAACTTCTTTGTGTTCTGTGAAATCATCTCACAGAGTTACAGCTTTCCCGTCAAGAAGCCTTTCGCTAAGACAGTTCTTGTGGAATTGGCAAAGAGATATATGGATGCCAAAAGAGGGCTATGATGAAAAAGGAAATATTCTCAGATGAAATCTTGGAAGAAGCTTTATGAGAAACTGCTTAGTGTTCTGTTAATTCATCTCACAGAGTTACATCTGTTTTTCGTGGATCTCTTTGCTAGCCTTATTTCTGTGGAATCTGAGAACAGATATTTCGGATCCCTTTGAAGACTATAGGGCCAAAGGAAATATCCTCCGATAACAAAGAGAAAGAAGCATTCTGAGAAACTTCTTTGTGTTCTGTGAAATCATCTCACAGAGTTACAGCTTTCTCCTCAAGAAGCCATTCGCTAAGACAGTTCTTGTGGAATTGGCAAAGTGATATTTGGAATCCCATGGAGGGCTATGTTGAAAAAGGAAATATCCTCAGATGAAATCTGGAAAGAAGCTTTCTGAGAAACTACTAAGTGTTCTCTTAATTCATCTCACAGAGTTACATCTGTATTTCGTGGATCTCTTTGCTAGCCTTATTTCTGTGGAATCTGAGAACAGATATTTCTGATCCCTTTGAAGTCTACAGGGCCAAAGGAAATATCCTCCGATAACAAAGAGAAAGAAGCTTTCTGAGAAACTTCTTTGTGTTCTGTGAAATCATCTCACAGAGTTACAGCTTTCCCCTCAAGAAGCCTTTCGCTAAGACACTCCGTGTGGAATTGGCAAAGTGATATTTGGAAGCCCATACAGGGCTATGGTGAAAAAGGAAATATCCTCAGATGAAATCTGGAAAGAAGCTTTCTGAGAAACTGCTTAGTGTTCTGTTAATTCATCTCACAGAGTTACATCTGTATTTCGTGCTTGTCTTTGCGAGCCGTATTTCTGTGGAATGTGAGAATAGGTATTTCGGATCCCTTTGAAGACTATAGGGCCAAAGGAAATATCCTCCGATAACAAAGATAAAGAAGCTTTCTGAGAAACTTCTTTGTGTTCTGTGAAATCATCTCACAGAGTTACAGCTTTCCCCTCAAGAAGCCTTTCGCTAAGACAGTTCTTGAGGAATTGGCAAAGTGATATTTGGAAGCCCATAGAGGGCTAGGTTGAAAAAGGAAATATCCTCTGATGAAATCTGGAAAGAAGCTTTCTGAGAAACTGCTTAGTGTTCTGTTAGTTCATCTCACAGTGTTACATGTGTATTTCGTGGATCTCTTTGCTAGCCTTATTTCTGTGGAATCTGAGAACAGATATTTCGGATCCCTTTGAAGACTGTAGGGCCAAAGGAAATATCCTCCGATAACAAAGAGAAAGAAGCTTTCTGAGAAACTTCTTTGTGTTCTGTGAAATCATCTCACAGAGTTACAGCTGTCCCGTCAAGAAGCCTTTCGGTAAGACAGTTCTTGTGGAATTGGCAAAGTGATATTGGGAAGCCCATAGAGGGCTATGGTGAAAAAGAAAATATCCTCAGATGAAATCTGGAAAGAAGCTTTGTGAGAAACTGCTTAGTGTTCTGTTAATTCATCTCACCGAGTTACACCTGTATTTCGTGGATCTCTTTGCTAGCCTTATTTCTGTGGAATCTGAGAACAGATATTTCGGATCCCTTTGAAGACTATAGGGCCAAAGGAAATATCCTCCGATAACAAAGAGAAAGAAGCTTTCTTAGAAACTTCTTTGTGTTCTGTGAAATCATCTCACAGAGTTACAGCTTTCCCGTCAAGAAGCCTTTCGCTAAGACAGTTCTTGTGGAATTGGCAAAGTGATATTGGGAAGCCCATAGAGGGCTATGGTGAAAAAGAAAATATCCTCAGATGAAATCTGGAAAGAAGGTTTGTGAGAAACTGCTTAGTGTTCTGTTAATTCATCTCACCAAGTTACATCTGTATTTCGTGGATCTCTTTGCTAGCCTTATTTCTGTCGAATCTGAGAACAGATATTTCGGATCCCTTTGAAGAGTATACGGCAAAAGGAAATATCCTCCGATAACAAAGAGAAAGAAGCTTTAAGAGAAACTTCTTTGTGTTCTGTGAAATCATCTCACAGAGTTACAGCTTTCCCGTGCAGAAGCCTTCCGCAAAGACAGTTCTTGTGGAATTGGCAAAGAGATATATGGATGCCCAAAGAGGGTTATGGTGAAAAGGAAAATATCCTCATATGAAATCTTGGAAGAAGCTTTCTGAGAAACTGCTTAGTGTTCTGTTAATTCATCTCACAGAGTTACATCTGTGTTTCATGGATCTCTTTGCTAGCCTTATTTCTGTGGAAACTGAGAACAGATATTTCGGATCCCTTTGAAGACTACAGGGCCAAAGGAAATATCCTCCGATAACAAAGAGAAAGAAGCTTTCTGAGAAACTTCTTTGTGTTCTGTGAAATCATCTCACAGATTTACAGCTTTCCCCTCAAGAAGCCGTTCGCTAAGACAGTTCTTGTGGAATTGGCAAAGTGATATTTGGAAGCCCATAGAGGGCTATGGTGAAAAAGGAAATATCCTCAGATGAAATCTGGAAAGAAGCTTTCCGAGAAACTGCTTAGTGTTCTGTGAATTCATCTCACAGAGTTACATCTGTATTTCGTGAATCTCTTTGCTAGCCTTATTTCTGTGGAATCTGAGAACAGATATTTCGGATCCCTTTGAAGACTATAATGCCAAAGGAAATATCCTCCGATAACAAAGAGAAAGAAGCTTTCTGAGAAACTTCTTTGTGTTCTTTGAAATCATATCACACAGTTACAGCTTTCCCCTCAAGAAGCCTTTCGCTAAGACAGTTCTTGTGGAATTGGCAAAGTGATATTTGGAAGCCCATAGAGGGCTAGGTTGAAAAAGGAAATATCCTGAGATGAAATCTGGAAAGAAGCTTTCTGAGAAACTGCTTAGTGTTCTGTTAATTCATCTCACAGAGTTACATGTGTATTTCGTGGATCTCTTTGCTAGCCTTATTTCTGTGGAATCTGAGAACAGATTTTTCGGATCCCTTTGAAGACTATAGGGCCAAAGGAAATATCCTCCGATAACAAAGAGAAAGAAGCTTTCTTAGAAACTTCTTTGTGTTCTGTGAAATCATCTCACAGAGTTACAGCTTTCCCCTCAAGAAGCCTTTCGTTAAGACAGTTCTTGTGGAATTGGCAAAGTGATATTTGGAAGCCCATAGAGGGCTATTGTGAAAAAGAAAATATCCTCAGATGAAATCTGGAAAGAAGCTTTCTGAGAAACTACTAAGTGTTCTGTTAATTCATCTCACAGAGTTACATCTGTATTTCGTGGATCTCTTTGCTAGCCTTATTTCTGTGGAATCTGAGAACCGATATTTCGGATCCCTTTGAAGACTATAGGGCCAAAGGAAATATCCTACGATAACAAAGAGAAAGAAGCTTTCTGAGAAACTTCTTTGTGTTCTCTGAAATCATCTCACAGAGTTGCAGCTTTCCCCTCAAGAAGCCTTTTGCTAAGACAGTTCTTGTGGAATTGGCAAAGTGATATTTGGAAGCCCATAGAGGGCTATGGTGAAAAAGGAAATATCCTCAGATGAAAACTGGAAAGAAGCTTTCTGAGAAACTGCTTAGTGTTCTGTTAATTCATCTCACAGAGTTACATCTGTATTTCGTGGATCTCTTTGCTAGCCTTTTTTCTGTGGAATCTGAGAACAGATATTTCGGATCCCTTTGAAGACTATAGGGCCAAAGAAAATATCCTCCGATAACAAAGAGAAAGAAGCTTTCTGAAAAACTTCTTTGTGTTCTGTGAAATCATCTCACACAGTTACAGCTTTCCCTAGAAGAAGCCTTTCGCTAAGACAGTTCTCGTGGAATTGGCACAGTGATATTTGGAAGCCCATAGAGGGATATGGTGAAAAAGAAAATATCCTCAGATGAAATCTGGAAAGAAGCTTTCTGAGAAACTGCTTAGTCTTCTGTTAATTCATCTCACAGAATTACATCTGTGTTTCGTGGATCTCTTTGCTTGCCTTATTTCTGTGGAATCTGAGAACAGATATTTCGGATCCCTTTGAAGACCATAGGGCCAAAGGAAATATCCTCCGATAACAAATAGAAAGAAGCTTGCTGAGAAACTTCTTCGTGTTCTGTGAAATCATCTCACAGAGTTACAGCTTTCCCCTCAAGAAGCCTTTCACTAAGACAGTTCTTGTGGAATTGGCAAAGTGATATTTGGAAGACCCTAGAGGGCTATGGTGAAAAAGGAAATATCCTCAGATTAAATCTGGAAAGAAGCATTTTGAGAAACTGCTTAGTGTTCTGTTAATTCATCTCACAGAGTTACATCTGTATTTCGTGGGTCTCTTTGCTAGCCTTATTTCTGTGGAATCTGAGAACATATATTTCGGATCCCTTTAAAGACTATAGGGCCAAAGGAAATATCCTCCGAAAACAAAGAGAAAGAAACTTTCTGAGAAACTTCTTTGTGTTCTGTGAAATCATCTCACAGAATTACAGCTTTCCCCTCAAGAATCCTTTAAATAAGGCAGTTCTTGTCAAATTGGCAAAGTGATATTTGGAAGCCCATAGAGGGCTAAGGGGAAAAAGGAAATATCCTCAGATGAAATCTGGAAAGAAGCTTTCTGAGAAACTGCTTAGTGTTCTGTGAATTCATCTCACAGAGTTACATCTGTATTTCGTGGATCTCTTTGCTAGCCTTATTTCTGTGGAATCTGAGAACAGATATTTCGGATCCTTTTGAAGACTATAGGGCCAAAGGAAATATCCTCCGATAACAAAGAGAAAGAAGCTTTCTGAGAAACTTCTTTGTGTTCTTTGAAATCATCTCACAGAGTTACAGCTTTCCCCTCAAGAAGCCTTTCGCTAAGACAGTTCTTGTGGAATTGGCAAAGTGATATTTGGAAGCCCATAGAGGGCTAGGTTGAAAAAGGAAATATCCTGAGATGAAATCTGGAAAGAAGCTTTCTGAGAAACTGCTTAGTGTTCTGTTCATTCATCTCACAGAGTTACATGTGTATTTCGTGGATCTCTTTGCTAGCCTTATTTCTGTGGAATCTGAGAACAGATTTTTCGGATCCCTTTGAAGACTATAGGGCCAAAGGAAATATCCTCCGATAACAAAGAGAAAGAAGCTTTCTTAGAAACTTCTTTGTGTTCTGTGAAATCATCTCACAGAGTTACAGCTTTCCCCTCAAGAAGCCTTTCGCTAAGACAGTTCTTGTGGAATTGGCAAAGTGATATTTGGAAGCCCATAGAGGGCTATTGTGAAAAAGAAAATATCCTCAGATGAAATCTGGAAAGAAGCTTTCTGAGAAACTGCTTAGTGTTCTGTTAATTCATCTCACAGAGTTACATCTGTATTTCGTGGATCTCTTTGCTAGCCTTATTTCTGTGGAATCTGAGAACAGATATTTCGGATTCCTTTGAAGACGATAGGGCCAAAGGAAATATCCTCCGATAACAAAGAGAAAGAAGCTTTCTGAGAAACTTCTTTGTGTTCTGTGAAATCATCTCACAGAGTTACAGCTTTCCCCTCAAGAAGCCTTTCGCTAAGACAGTTCTTGTGGAATTGGCAAAGAGATATATGGATGCCCATAGATGGCTAAGGTGAAAAAGGAAATATCCTCAGATGAAATCTGGAAAGAAGCTTTCTGAGCAACTGCTTAGTGTTCTGTTAATTCATCTCACAGAGTTACATCTGTATTTCGTGGATCTCTTTGCTAGCCTTATTTCTGTGGAATCTGAGAACAGATATTTCGGATCCCTTTGAAGACTATAGGGCCAAAGGAAATATCCTCCGATAACAAAGAGAAAGAAGCTTTCTGAGAAACTTCTTTGTGTTCTGTGAAATCATCTCACAGAGTTACAGCTTTCCCCTCAAGAAGCCTTTCGCTAAGACAGTTCTTGTGGAATTGGCAAAGTGATATTTGGAAGCCCATAGAGGGCTATTGTGAAAAAGAAAATATCCTCAGATGAAATCTGGAAAGAAGCTTTCTGAGAAACTGCTTAGTGTTCTGTTAATTCATCTCAAAGAGTTACATCTGTATTTCGTGGATCTCTTTGCTAGCCTTATTTCTGTGGAATCTGAGAACAGATATTTCGGATCCCTTTGAAGACTATAGGGCCAAAGGAAATATCCTCCGATAACAAAGAGAAAGAAGCTTTTTGAGAAACTTCTTTGTGTTCTGTGAAATCATCTCACAGAGTTACAGCTTTCCCCTCAAGAAGCCTTTCGCTAAGACAGTTCTTGTGGAATTGGCAAAGAGATATATGGATGCCCATAGAGGGCTAAGGTGAAAAAGGAAATATCCTCAGATGAAATCTGGAAAGAAGCTTTCTGAGAAACTGCTTAGTGTTCTGTTAATTCATCTCACAGAGTTACATCTGTATTTCGTGGATCACTTTTCTAGCCTTATTTCTGTGGAAACTGAGAACAGATATTTCGGATCCCTTTGAAGACTATAGGGCCAAAAGAAGTATCCTCCGATAACAAAGAGAAAGAAGCTTTCTGAGAAACTTCTTTGTGTTCTGTGAAATCATCTCACAGAGTTACAGCTTTCCCCTCAAGAAGCCTTTCGCTAAGACAGTTCTTGTGGAATTGGCAAAGTGCTATCTGGAAGCCCCTAGAGGGCTATGGTGAAAAAGGAAATATCCTCAGATGAAATCTGGAAAGAAGCTTTCTGAGAAACTGCTTAGTGTTCTGTTAATTCATCTCACAGAGTTACATCTGTATTTCGTGGATCTCTTTGCTAGCCTTATTTCTGTGGAATATGAGAACAGATATTTCGGATCCCTTTGAAGACTATACGGCCAAAGGAAATATCCTCCGATAACAAAGAGAAAGAAGCTTTAAGAGAAACTTCTTTGTGTTCTGTGAAATCATCTCACAGAGTTACAGCTTTCCCGTCAAGAAGCCTTTCGCTAAGACATTTCTTGTGGAATTGGCAAAGTGATATTGGGAAGCCCATAGAGCGCTATGGTGAAAAAGGAAATATCCTCAGATGAAACCTGGAAAGAAGCTTTCTGAGCAACTGCTTAGTGTTCTGTTAATTCATCTCACAGAGTTACATGTGTATTTCTTGGATCTCCTTGCTAGCCTTATTTCTGTGGAATCTGAGAACAGATATTTTGGATCCATTGGAAGACTATAGGGCCAAAGGAAATATACTCCGATAACAAAGAGAAAGAAGATTTCTGAGAAACTTCTTTGTGTTCTGTGAAATCATCTCACAGAGTTACAGCTTTCCCCTCAAGAAGCCTTTCGCTAAGACAGTTCTTGTGGAATTGGCAAAGTGATACTGGGAAGCCCATAGAGCGCTATGGTGAAAAAGGAAATATCCTCAGATGAAACCTGGAAAGAAGCTTTCTGAGCAACTGCTTAGTGTTCTGTTAATTCATCTCACAGAGTTACATGTGTATTTCGTGGATCTCTTTGCTAGCCTTATTTCTGTGGAATCTGAGAACAGATTTTTCGGATCCCTTTGAAGACTATAGGGCCAAAGGAAATATCCTCCGATAACAAAGAGAAAGAAGCTTTCTTAGAAACTTCTTTGTGTTCTGTGAAATCATCTCACAGAGTTACAGCTTTCCCCTCAAGAAGCCTTTCGTTAAGACAGTTCTTGTGGAATTGGCAAAGTGATATTTGGAAGCCCATAGAGGGCTATTGTGAAAAAGAAAATATCCTCAGATGAAATCTGGAAAGAAGCTTTCTGAGAAACTGCTTAGTGTTCTGTTAATTCATCTCACAGAGTTACATCTGTATTTCGTGGATCTCTTTGCTAGCCTTATTTCTGTCGAATCTGAGAACAGATATTTCGGATCCCTTTGAAGACGATAGGGCAAAAGGAAATATCCTCCGATAACAAAGACAAAGAAGCTTTCTGAGAAACTTCTTTGTGTTCTGTGAAATCATCTCACAGAGTTACAGATTTCCCCTCAAGAAGCCTTTCGCTAAGACAGTTCTTGTGGAATTGGCAAAGAGATATATGGATGCCCATAGATGGCTAAGGTGAAAAAGGAAATATCCTCAGATGAAATCTGGAAAGAAGCTTTCTGAGAAACTGCTTAGTGTTCTGTTAATTCATCTCACAGAATTACATCTGTATTTCGTGGATCTCTTTGCTAGCCTTATTTCTGTGGAATATGAGAACAGATATTTCGGATCCCTTTGAAGACTATACGGCCAAAGGAAATATCCTCCGATAACAAAGAGAAAGAAGCTTTAAGAGAAACTTCTTTGTGTTCTGTGAAATCATCTCACAGAGTTACAGCTTTCCCGTCAAGAAGCCTTGCGCTAAGACAGTTCTTGTGGAATTGGCAAAGAGATATATGGATGCCCAAAGAGGGCTATGGTGAAAAAGGAAATATCCTCAGATGAAATCTTGGAAGAAGCTTTCTGAGAAACTGCTTAGTGTTCTGATAATTCATCTCACAGAGTTACATCTGTATTTCGTGGATCTCTTTGCTAGCCTTATTTCTGTGGAATCTGAGAACAGATATTTCGGATCCCATTGAAGACTATAGGGCCAAAGGAAATATCCTCCGATAACAAAGAGAAAGAAGCTTTCTGAGAAACTTCTTTGTGTTCTGTAAAATCATCTCACAGAGTTACAGCTTTCCCCTCAAGAAGCCTTTCGCTAAGACAGTTCTTGTGGAATTGGCAAAGTGATATTGGGAAGCCCATAGAGCGCTATGCTGAAAAAGGAAATATCCTCAGATGAAACCTGGAAAGAAGCTTTCCGAGCAACTGCTTAGTGTTCTGTTAATTCATCTCACAGAGTTACATGTGTATTTCGTGGATCTCTTTGCTAGCCTTATTTCTGTGGAATCTGAGAACAGATATTTTGGATCCATTGGAAGACTATAGGGCCAAAGGAAATATACTCCGATAACAAAGAGAAAGAAGCTTTCTGAGAAACTTCTTTGTGTTCTGTGAAATCATCTCACAGAGTTACAGCTTTCCCCTCAAGAAGCCTTTCGCTAAGACAGTTCTTGTGGAATTGGCAAAGTGATATTTGGAATCCCATGGAGGGCTATGTTGAAAAAGGAAATATCCTCAGATGAAATCTGGAAAGAAGCTTTCTGAGAAACTACTAAGTGTTCTGTTAATTCATCTCACAGAGTTACATCTGTATTTCGTGGATCTCTTTGCTAGCCTTATTTCTGTGGAATCTGAGAACCGATATTTCGGATCCCTTTGAAGACTATAGGGCCAAAGGAAATATCCTACGATAACAAAGAGAAAGAAGCTTTCTGAGAAACTTCTTTGTGTTCTCTGAAATCATCTCACAGAGTTGCAGCTTTCCCCTCAAGAAGCCTTTTGCTAAGACAGTTCTTGTGGAATTGGCAAAGTGATATTTGGAAGCCCATAGAGGGCTATGGTGAAAATGGAAATATCCTCAGATGAAAACTGGAAAGAAGCTTTCTGAGAAACTGCTTAGTGTTCTGTTAATTCATCTCACAGAGTTACATCTGTATTTCGTGGATCTCTTTGCTAGCCTTTTTTCTGTGGAATCTGAGAACAGATATTTCGGATCCCTTTGAAGACTATAGGGCCAAAGAAAATATCCTCCGATAACAAAGAGAAAGAAGCTTTCTGAAAAACTTCTTTGTGTTCTGTGAAATCATCTCACACAGTTACAGCTTTCCCTAGAAGAAGCCTTTCGCTAAGACAGTTCTCGTGGAATTGGCACAGTGATATTTGGAAGCCCATAGAGGGATATGGTGAAAAAGAAAATATCCTCAGATGAAATCTGGAAAGAAGCTTTCTGAGAAACTGCTTAGTCTTCTGCTAATTCATCTCACAGAATTACATCTGTGTTTCGTGGATCTCTTTGCTTGCCTTATTTCTGTGGAATCTGAGAACAGATATTTCGGATCCCTTTGAAGACCATAGGGCCAAAGGAAATATCCTCCGATAACAAATAGAAAGAAGCTTTCTGAGAAACTTCTTCGTGTTCTGTGAAATCATCTCACAGAGTTACAGCTTTCCCCTCAAGAAGCCTTTCACTAAGACAGTTCTTGTGGAATTGGCAAAGTGATATTTGGAAGACCCTAGAGGGCTATGGTGAAAAAGGAAATATCCTCAGATTAAATCTGGAAAGAAGCATTTTGAGAAACTGCTTAGTGTTCTGTTAATTCATCTCACAGAGTTACATCTGTATTTCGTGGGTCTCTTTGCTAGCCTTATTTCTGTGGAATCTGAGAACATATATTTCGGATCCCTTTAAAGACTATAGGGCCAAAGGAAATATCCTCCGAAAACAAAGAGAAAGAAACTTTCTGAGAAACTTCTTTGTGTTCTGTGAAATCATCTCACAGAGTTACAGCTTTCCCCTCAAGAATCCTTTAAATAAGGCAGTTCTTGTCAAATTGGCAAAGTGATATTTGGAAGCCCATAGAGGGCTAAGGGGAAAAAGGAAATATCCTCAGATGAAATCTGGAAAGAAGCTTTCTGAGAAACTGCTTAGTGTTCTGTGAATTCATCTCACAGAGTTACATCTGTATTTCGTGGATCTCTTTGCTAGCCTTATTTCTGTGGAATCTGAGAACAGATATTTCGGATCCTTTTGAAGACTATAGGGCCAAAGGAAATATCCTCCGATAACAAAGAGAAAGAAGCTTTCTGAGAAACTTCTTTGTGTTCTTTGAAATCATCTCACAGAGTTACAGCTTTCCCCTCAAGAAGCCTTTCGCTAAGACAGTTCTTGTGGAATTGGCAAAGTGATATTTGGAAGCCCATAGAGGGCTAGGTTGAAAAAGGAAATATCCTGAGATGAAATCTGGAAAGAAGCTTTCTGAGAAACTGCTTAGTGTTCTGTTCATTCATCTCACAGAGTTACATGTGTATTTCGTGGATCTCTTTGCTAGCCTTATTTCTGTGGAATCTGAGAACAGATTTTTCGGATCCCTTTGAAGACTATAGGGCCAAAGGAAATATCCTCCGATAACAAAGAGAAAGAAGCTTTCTTAGAAACTTCTTTGTGTTCTGTGAAATCATCTCACAGAGTTACAGCTTTCCCCTCAAGAAGCCTTTCGCTAAGACAGTTCTTGTGGAATTGGCAAAGTGATATTTGGAAGCCCATAGAGGGCTATTGTGAAAAAGAAAATATCCTCAGATGAAATCTGGAAAGAAGCTTTCTGAGAAACTGCTTAGTGTTCTGTTAATTCATCTCACAGAGTTACATCTGTATTTCGTGGATCTCTTTGCTAGCCTTATTTCTGTGGAATCTGAGAACAGATATTTCGGATTCCTTTGAAGACGATAGGGCCAAAGGAAATATCCTCCGATAACAAAGAGAAAGAAGCTTTCTGAGAAACTTCTTTGTGTTCTGTGAAATCATCTCACAGAGTTACAGCTTTCCCCTCAAGAAGCCTTTCGCTAAGACAGTTCTTGTGGAATTGGCAAAGACATATATGGATGCCCATAGATGGCTAAGGTGAAAAAGGAAATATCCTCAGATGAAATCTGGAAAGAAGCTTTCTGAGCAACTGCTTAGTGTTCTGTTAATTCATCTCACAGAGTTACATCTGTATTTCGTGGATCTCTTTGCTAGCCTTATTTCTGTGGAATCTGAGAACAGATATTTCGGATCCCTTTGAAGACTATAGGGCCAAAGGAAATATCCTCCGATAACAAAGAGAAAGAAGCTTTCTTAGAAACTTCTTTGTGTTCTGTGAAATCATCTCACAGAGTTACAGCTTTCCCCTCAAGAAGCCTTTCGCTAAGACAGTTCTTGTGGAATTGGCAAAGTGATATTTGGAAGCCCATAGAGGGCTATTGTGAAAAAGAAAATATCCTCAGATGAAATCTGGAAAGAAGCTTTCTGAGAAACTGCTTAGTGTTCTGTTAATTCATCTCAAAGAGTTACATCTGTATTTCGTGGATCTCTTTGCTAGCCTTATTTCTGTGGAATCTGAGAACAGATATTTCGGATCCCTTTGAAGACTATAGGGCCAAAGGAAATATCCTCCGATAACAAAGAGAAAGAAGCTTTTTGAGAAACTTCTTTGTGTTCTGTGAAATCATCTCACAGAGTTACAGCTTTCCCCTCAAGAAGCCGTTCGCTAAGACAGTTCTTGTGGAATTGGCAAAGAGATATATGGATGCCCATAGAGGGCTAAGGTGAAAAAGGAAATATCCTCAGATGAAATCTGGAAAGAAGCTTTCTGAGAAACTGCTTAGTGTTCTGTTAATTCATCTCACAGAGTTACATCTGTATTTCGTGGATCACTTTTCTAGCCTTATTTCTGTGGAAACTGAGAACAGATATTTCGGATCCCTTTGAAGACTATAGGGCCAAAAGAAGTATCCTCCGATAACAAAGAGAAAGAAGCTTTCTGAGAAACTTCTTTGTGTTCTGTGAAATCATCTCACAGAGTTACAGCTTTCCCCTCAAGAAGCCTTTCGCTAAGACAGTTCTTGTGGAATTGGCAAAGTGCTATCTGGAAGCCCCTAGAGGGCTATGGTGAAAAAGGAAATATCCTCAGATGAAATCTGGAAAGAAGCTTTCTGAGAAACTGCTTAGTGTTCTGTTAATTCATCTCACAGAGTTACATCTGTATTTCGTGGATCTCTTTGCTAGCCTTATTTCTGTGGAATATGAGAACAGATATTTCGGATCCCTTTGAAGACTATACGGCCAAAGGAAATATCCTCCGATAACAAAGAGAAAGAAGCTTTAAGAGAAACTTCTTTGTGTTCTGTGAAATCATCTCACAGAGTTACAGCTTTCCCGTCAAGAAGCCTTTCGCTAAGACATTTCTTGTGGAATTGGCAAAGTGATATTGGGAAGCCCATAGAGCGCTATGGTGAAAAAGGAAATATCCTCAGATGAAACCTGGAAAGAAGCTTTCTGAGCAACTGCTTAGTGTTCTGTTAATTCATCTCACAGAGTTACATGTGTATTTCTTGGATCTCCTTGCTAGCCTTATTTCTGTGGAATCTGAGAACAGATATTTTGGATCCATTGGAAGACTATAGGGCCAAAGGAAATATACTCCGATAACAAAGAGAAAGAAGATTTCTGAGAAACTTCTTTGTGTTCTGTGAAATCATCTCACAGAGTTACAGCTTTCCCCTCAAGAAGCCTTTCGCTAAGACAGTTCTTGTGGAATTGGCAAAGTGATATTTGGAATCCCATGGAGGGCTATGTTGAAAAAGGAAATATCCTCAGATGATATCTGGAAGAAGCTTTCTGAGAAACTACTAAGTGTTCTGTTAATTCATCTCACAGAGTTACATCGGTATTTCGTGGATCTCTTTGCTAGCCTTATTTCTGTGGAATCTGAGAACAGATATTTCGGATCCCTTTGAAGACTACAGGGCCAAAGGAAATATCCTCCGATAACAAAGAGAAAGAAGTTTTCTGAGAAACTTGTTCTTGTTCTGTGAAATCATCTCACAGAGTTACAGCTTTCCCCTCAAGAAGCCTTTCGCAAAGGCAGTTCTTGTGGAATTGGCAAAGTGATATTGGGAAGCCCATAGAGGTCTATGGTGAAAAAGCAAATAACCTCAGATGAAATCTGGAAAGAAGTTTCCTAAAAATTGCTTAGTTTTCTGTTAATTCATCTCACAGAGTTACCTCTGTATTTCGTGGATCTCTTTGCTAGCCTTATTTCTGTGGAATCTGAGAACCGATATTTCGGATCCCTTTGAAGACTATAGGGCCAAAGGAAATATCCTACGATAACAAAGAGAAAGAAGCTTTCTGAAAAACTTCTTTGTGTTCTGTGAAATCATCTCACACAGTTACAGCTTTCCCTAGAAGAAGCCTTTCGCTAAGACAGTTCTCGTGGAATTGGCACAGTGATATTTGGAAGCCCATAGAGGGATATGGTGAAAAAGGAAATATCCTCAGATGAAATCTGGAAAGAAGCTTTCTGAGAAACTGCTTAGTGTTCTGTGAATTCATCTCACAGAGTTACATCTGTATTTCGTGGATCTCTTTGCTAGCCTTATTTCTGTGGAATCTGAGAACAGATATTTCGGATCCCTTTGAAGACTACAGGGCCAAAGGAAATATCCTCTGATAACAAAGAGAAAGAAGCTTTCTGAGAAACTTCTTTGTGTTCTGTGAAATCATCTCACGGAGTTACAGCTTTCCCCTCAAGAAGCCTTTCGCTAAGACAGTTCTTGTGGAATTGGAAAAGTGATATTGGGAAGCCCCTAGAGGGCTATGGTGAAAAAGGAAATATGCCTAGATAAAATCTGGAAAGAAGCTTTCTGAGAAACTGCTTAGTGTTCTGTTAATTCATCTCACAGAGTTACATCTGTATTTCGTGGATCTCTTTGCTAGCCTTATTTCTGTGGAATCTGAGAACAGATATTTCGGATCCCTTTGAAGACTATAGGGCCAAAGGAAATATCCTCTGATACAAAAGAGAAAGAAGCTTTCTGAGAAACTTCTTTGTGTTCTGTGAAATCATCTCACAGAGTTACAGCTTTCCCCTCAAGAAGCCTTTCGCTAAGACAGTTCTTGTGGAATTGGCAAAGAGATATATGGATGCCCTTAGAGGGCTAAGGTGAAAAAGGAAATATCCTCAGATGAAATCTGGAAAGAAGCTTTCTGAGAAACTTCTTAGTGTTCTGTTAATTCATCTTACAGTGTTACATCTGTATTTCGTGGATCTCTTTTCTAGCCTTATTTCTGTGGAAACTGAGAACAGATATTTGGGATCCCTTTGAAGACTATTGGGCCAAAAGAAGTATCCTCCGATAACAAAGAGAAAGAAGCTTTCTGAGAAACTTCTTTGTGTTCTGTGAAATCATCTCACAGAGTTACAGCTTTCCCCTCAAGAAGCCTTTCGCTAAGACAGTTCTTGTGGAATTGGCAAAGTGCTATCTGGAAGCCCGTAGAGGGCTATGGTGAAAAAGGAAATATCCTCACATGAAGTCTGGAAAGAAGCTTTCTGAGAAACTGCTTAGTGTTCTGTTAATTCATCTCACAGAGTTACATCTGTATTTCGTGGATCTCTCTGCTAGCCTTATTTCTGTGGAATCTGAGAACAGATATTTCGGATCCCTTTGAAGACTATAGGGCCAAAGGAAATATCCTCCGATAACAAAGAGAAAGAAGCTTTCTTAGAAACTTCTTTGTGTTCTGTGAAATCATCTCACAGAGTTACAGCTTTCCCGTCAAGAAGCCTTTCGCTAAGACAGTTCTTGTGGAATTTGCAAAGTGATATTGGGAAGCCCATAGAGGGCTATGGTGAAAAAGAAAATATCCTCACATGAAATCTGGAAAGAAGCTTTGTGAGAAACTGCTTAGTGTTCTGTTAATTCATCTCACAGAGTTACATCTGTATTTCGTGGATCTCATTGCTAGCCTTATTTCTGTGGAAACTGAGAACAGATATTTCGGATCCCTTTGAAGACTATTGGGCCAAAAGAAGTACCCTCCGATAACAAAGAGAAAGAAGCTTTCTGAGAAACTTCTTTGTGTTCTGTGAAATCATCTCACACAGTTACAGCTTTCCCCTCAAGAAGCCTTTCGCTAAGATAGTTCTTGTGGAATTGGCAAAGAGATATATGGATGCCCATAGAGGGCTAAGGTGAAAAAGGAAATACCCTCAGATGAAATCTGGAAAGAAGCTTTCTGAGAAACTGCTTAGTGTTCTGTTAATTCATCTCACAGAGTTACATCTGTATTTCGTGGATCTCTTTGCTAACCTTATTTCTGTGGAAACTGAGAACAGATATTTCTTATCCCTTTGAAGACTATTGGGCCAAAAGAAGTATCCTCCGATAACAAAGAGAAAGAAGCTTTCTGAGAAACTTCTTTGTGTTCTGTGAAATCATCTCACAGAGTTACAGCTTTCCCCTCAAGAAGCCTTTCGCTAAGACAGTTCTTGTGGAATTGGCAAAGTGCTATCTGGAAGCCCCTAGAGGGCTATGGTGAAATAGGAAATATCCTCAGATGAAATCTGGAAAGAAGCTTTCTGAGAAACTGCTTAGTGTTCTGTTAATTCATCTCACAGAGTTACATCTGTATTTCGTGGATCTCTTTGCTAGCCTTATTTCTGTGGAATATGAGAACAGATATTTCGGATCCCTTTGAAGACTATACGGCCAAAGGAAATATCCTCCGAAAACAAAGAGAAAGAAGCTTTAAGAGAAACTTCTTTGTGTTCTGTGAAATCATCTCACAGAGTTACAGCTTTCCCGTCAAGAAGCCTTTCGCTAAGACAGTTCTTGTGGAATTGGCAAAGAGATATATGGATGCCCAAAGAGGGCTATGGTGAAAAAGGAAATATGCTCAGATGAAATCTTGGAAGAAGCTTTCTGAGAAACTGCTTAGTGTTCTGTTAATTCATCTCACAGAGTTACATCTGTATTTCGTGGATCTCTTTGCTAGCCTTATTTCTGTGGAATCTGAGAACAGATATTTCGGATCCCTTTGAAGACTATAGGGCCAAAGGAAATATCCTCCGATAACAAAGAGAAAGAAGCTTTCTGAGAAACTTCTTTGTGTTCTGTAAAATCATCTCACAGAGTTACAGCTTTCCCCTCAAGAAGCCTTTCGCTAAGACAGTTCTTGAGGAATTGGCAAAGTGATATTGGGAAGCCCATAGAGCGCTATGGTGAAAAAGGAAATATCCTCAGATGAAACCTGGAAAGAAGCTTTCTGAGCAACTGCTTAGTGTTCTGTTAATTCATCTCACAGAGTTACATGTGTATTTCGTGGATCTCTTTGCTAGCCTTATTTCTGTGGAATCTGAGAACAGATATTTTGGATCCATTGGAAGACTATAGGGCCAAAGGAAATATACTCCGATAACAAAGAGAAAGAAGCTTTCTGAGAAACTTCTTTGTGTTCTGTGAAATCATCTCACAGAGTGACAGCTTTCTCCTCAAGAAGCCTTTCGCTAAGACAGTTCTTGTGGAATTGGCAAAGTGATATTTGGAATCCCATGGAGGGCTATGTTGAAAAAGGAAATATCCTCAGATGAAATCTGGAAAGAAGCTTTCTGAGAAACTACTAAGTGTTCTGTTAATTCATCTCACAGAGTTACATCTGTATTTCGTGGATCTCTTTGCTAGCCTTATTTCTGTGGAATCTGAGAACAGATATTTCGGATCCCTTTGAAGACTACAGGGCCAAAGGAAATATCCTCCGATAACAAAGAGAAAGAAGCTTTCTGAGAACCTTGTTCTTGTTCTGTGAAATCATCTCACAGAGTTACAGCTTTCCCCTCAAGAAGCCTTTCGCAAAGGCAGTTCTTGTGGAATTGGCAGAGTGATATTGGGAAGCTCGGAGGCCTATGGTGAAAAAGGAAATATCCTCATATGAAATCTGGAAAGAAGCTTTCTGAGAAACTGCTTAGTGTTCTGTTAATTCGTCTCACAGAGTTACATCTGTATTTCGTGGATCTCTTTGCTAGCCTTATTTCTGTGGAATTTGAGAAGAGATATTTCGAATCCCTTTGAAGACTATAGGGCCAAAGGAAATATCCTCCGATAACAAAGAGAAAGAAGCTTTCTGAGAAACTTCTTTGTGTTCTGTGAAATCATCTCACAGAGTGACAGCTTTCCCCTCAAGAAGACTTTCGCTAAGACAGTTCTTGTGGAATTGGCAAAGTGATATTTGGAAGCCCATAGAGGTCTATGGTGAAAAAGCAAATAACCTCAGATGAAATCTGGAAAGAAGTTTCCTAAATATTGCTTAGTGTTCTGTTAATTCATCTCACAGAGTTACATCTGTATTTCGTGGATCTCTTTGCTAGCCTTATTTCTGTGGAATCTGAGAACCGATATTTCGGATCCCTTTGAAGACTATAGGGCCAAAGGAAATATCCTACGATAACAAAGAGAAAGAAGCTTTCTGAGAAACTTCTTTGTGTTCTCTGAAATCATCTCACAGAGTTGCAGCTTTCCCCTCAACAAGCCTTTTGCTAAGACAGTTCTTGTGGAATTGGCAAAGTGATATTTGGAAGCCCATAGAGGGCTATGGTGAAAAAGGAAATATCCTCAGATGAAAACTGCAAAGAAGCTTTCTGAGAAACTGCTTAGTGTTCTGTTAATTCATCTCACAGAGTTACATCTGTATTTCGTGGATCTCTTTGCTAGCCTTATTTCTGTGGAATCTGAGAACAGATATTTCGGATCCTTTTGAAGACTATAGGGCCAAAGGAAATATCCTCCGATAACAAAGAGAAAGAAGCTTTCTGAGAAACTTCTTTGTGTTCTGTGAAATCATCTCACAGAGTTACAGCTTTCCCCTCAAGAAGCCTTTCGCTAAGACAGTTCTTGTGGAATTGGAAAAGTGATATTGGGAAGCCCCTAGAGGGCTATGGTGAAAAAGGAAATATCCCTAGATAAAATATGGAAAGAAGCTTTCTGAGAAACTGCTTAGTGTTCTGTTAATTCATCTCACAGAGTTACATCTGTATTTCGTGGATCTCTTTGCTAGCCTTATTTCTGTGGAATCTGAGAACAGATATTTCGGATCCCTTTGAAGACTATAGGGCCAAAGGAAATATCCTCTGATAACAAAGAGAAAGAAGCTTTCTGAGAAACTTCTTTGTGTTCTGTGAAATCATCTCACAGAGTTACAGCGTTCCCCTCAAGAAGCCTTTCGCTAAGACAGTTCTTGTGGAATTGGCAAAGAGATATATGGATGCCCATAGAGGGCTAAGGTGAAAAAGGAAATATCCTCAGATGAAATCTGGAAAGAAGCTTTCTGAGAAACTGCTTAGTGTTCTGTTAATTAATCTTACAGAGTTACATCTGTATTTCGTGGATCTCTTTGCTAGCCTTATTTCTGTGGAAACTGAGAACAGATATTTGGGATCTCTTTGAAGACTATTGGGCCAAAAGAAGTATCCTCCGATAACAAAGAGAAAGAAGCTTTCTGAGAAACTTCTTTGTGTTCTGTGAAATCATCTCAGAGAGTTACAGCTTTCCCCTCAAGAAGCCTTTCGCTAAGACAGTTCTTGTGGAATTGGCAAAGTGCTATCTGGAAGCCCGTAGAGGGCTATGGTGAAAAAGGAAATATCCTCAGATGAAATCTGGAAAGAAGCTTTCTGAGAAACTGCTTAGTGTTCTGTTAATTCATCTCACAGATTTACATCTGTATGTCGTGGATCTCTCTGCTAGCCTTATTTCTGTGGAATCTGAGAACAGATATTTCGGATCCCTTTGAAGACTATACGGCCAAAGGAAATATCCTCCGATAACAAAGAGAAAGAAGCTTTAAGAGAAACTTCTTTGTGTTCTGTGAAATCATCTCACAGAGTTACAGCTTTCCCGTCAAGAAGCCTTTCGCTAAGACAGTTCTTGTGGAATTGGCAAAGAGATATATGGATGCCAAAAGAGGGCTATGGTGAAAAAGGAAATATCCCCAGATGAAATCTTGGAAGAAGCTTTCTGAGAAACTGCTTAGTGTTCTGTTAATTCATCTCACAGAGTTACATCTGTTTTTAGTGGATCTCTTTGCTAGCCTTATTTCTGTGGAATCTGAGAATAGATATTTCGGATCCCTTTGAAGACTATAGGGCCAAAGGAAATATCCTCCGATAACAAAGAGAAAGAAGCTTTCTGAGAAACTTCTTTGTGTTCTGTGAAATCATCTCACAGAGTTACAGCTTTCCCCTCAAGAAGCCTTTCGCTAAGACAGTTCTTGTGGTATTGGCAAAGTGATATTGGGAAGCCCATAGACCGCTATGGTGAAAAAGGAAATATCCTCCGAAGAAATCTGGAAAGAAGCTGTCTGAGAAACTGCTTAGTGTCTGTTAATTCATCTCACAGAGTTACATCTGTATTTCGTGCTTGTCTTTGCGAGCCTTATTTCTGTGGAATGTGAGAACAGGTATTTCGGATCCCTTTGAAGACTATAGGGCCAAAGGAAATATCCTCCGATAACAAAGATAAAGAAGCTTTCTGAGAAACTTCTTTGTGTTCTGTGAAATCATCTCACAGAGTTACAGCTTTCCCGTCAAGAAGCCTTTCGCTAAGACAGTTCTTGTGGAATTGGCAAAGTGATATTTGGAAGCCCATAGAGGGCTAGGTTGAAAAAGGAAATATCCTCAGATGAAATCTGGAAAGAAGCTTTCTGAGAAACTGCTTAGTGTTCTGTTAGTTCATCTCACAGATTTACATGTGTATTTCGTGGATTTCTTTGCTAGCCTTATTTCTGTGGAATCTGAGAACAGATATTTCGGATCCCTTTGAAGACTATAGGGCCAAAGGAAATATCCTCCGATAACAAAGAGAAAGAAGCTTTCTTAGAAACTTCTTTGTGTTCTGGGAAATCGTCTCACAGAGTTACAGCTTTCCCGTCAAGAAGCCTTTCGCTAAGACAGTTCTTGTGGAATTGGCAAAGTGATATTGGGAAGCCCATAGAGGGCTAAGTTGAAAAAGAAAATATCCTCAGATGAAATCTGGAAAGAAGCTTTGTGAGAAACTGCTTAGTGTTCTGTTAATTCATCTCACAGAGTTACATCTGTATTTCGTGGATCTCTTTGCTAGCCTTATTTCTGTGGAAACTGAGAACAGATATTTCGGATCCCTTTGAAGACTATTGGGCCAAAAGAAGTATCCTCCGATAACAAAGAGAAAGAAGCTTTCTGAGAAACTTCTTTGTGTTCTGTGAAATCTTCTCACAGAGTTACAGCTTTCCCCTCAAGAAGCCTTTCGCTAAGACAGTTCTTGTGGAATTGGCAAAGAGATATATGGATGCCCATAGAGGGCTAAGGTGAAAAAGGAAACATCCTCAGATGAAATCTGGAAAGAAGCTTTCTGAGAAACTGCTTAGTGTTCTGTTAATTCATCTCACAGAGTTACATCTGTATTTCGTGGATCTCTTTGCTAACCTTATTTCTGTGGAAACTGAGAACAGATATTTCTTATCCCTTTGAAGACTATTGGGCCAAAAGAAGTATCCTCCGATAACAAAGAGAAAGAAGCTTTCTGAGAAACTTCTTTGTGTTCTGTGAAATCATCTCACAGAGTTACAGCTTTCCCCTCAAGAAGCCTTTCGCTGAGACAGTTCTTGTGGAATTGGCAAAGTGCTATCTGGAAGCCCCTAGAGGGCTATGGTGAAAAAGGAAATATCCTCAGATGAAATCTGGAAAGAAGCTTTCTGAGAAACTGCTTAGTGTTCTGTTAATTCATCTCACAGAGTTACATCTGTATTTCGTGTATCTCTTTGCTAGCATTATTTCTGTGGAAACTGAGAACAGATATTTCGGATCCCTTTGAAGACTATAGGGCCAAAGGAAATATCCTCTGATAACAAAGAGAAAGAAGCTTTCTGAGAAACTTCTTTGTGTTCTGTGAAATCATCTCACAGAGTTACAGCTTTCCCCTCAAGAAGCCTTTCACTAAGACAGTTCTTGAGGAATTGGCAAAGTGATATTTGGAAGCCCATAGAGCGCTATGGTGAAAAAGGAAATATCCTCAGATGAAATCTGGAAAGAAGGTTTCTGAACAACTGCTTAGTGTTCTGTTAATTCATCTCACAGAGATACATCTGTATTTCGTGGATCCCTTTGCTAGCCTTATTTCTGTGGAATCTGAGAACAGATTTTTCGCATCCCTTTGAAGACTATAGGGCCAAAGGAAATATCCTCCGATAACAAAGAGAAAGAAGCTTTCTTAGAAACTTCTTTGTGTTCTGTGAAATCATCTCACAGAGTTACAGCTTTCCCGTCAAGAAGCCTTTCGCTAAGACAGTTCTTGTGGAATTGGCAAAGTGATATTTGGAAGCCCATAGAGGGCTATTGTGAAAAAGAAAATATCCTCAGATGAAATCTGGAAAGAAGCTTTCTGAGAAACTGCTTAGTCTTCCGTTAATTCATCTCACAGAGTTACATCTGTATTTCGTGGATCTCTTTGCTAGCCTTATTTCTGTGGAATCTGAGAACAGATATTTCGGATCCCTTTGAAGACGATAGGGCCAAAGGAAATATCCTCCGATAACAAAGAGAAAGAAGCTTTCTGAGAAACTTCTTTGTGTTCTGTGAAATCATCTCCCAGAGTTACAGCTTTCCCCTAAGAAGCCTTTCGCTAAGACAGTTCTTGTGGAATTGGCAAAGAGATATATGGATGCCCATAGAGGGCTAAGGTGAAAAAGGAAATATCCCCAGATGAAATCTGGAAAGAAGCTTTCTGAGAAACTGCTTAGTGTTCTGTTAATTCATCTCACAGAGTTACATCTGTATTTCGTGGATCTCTTTGCTAGCCTTATTTCTGTGGACACTGAGAACAGATATTTCGGATCCCTTTGAAGACTATTTGGCCAAAAGAAGTATCCTCCGATAACAAAGAGAAAGAAGCTTTCTGAGAAACTTCTTTGTGTTCTGTGAAATCATCTCACAGAGTTACAGCTTTCCCCTCAGGAAGCCTTTCGCTAAGACAGTTCTTGTGGAATTGGCAAAGTGCTATCTGGAAGCCCATAGAGGGCTATGGTGAAAAAGGAAATATCCTCAGATGAAATCTGGAAAGCTTTCTGAGAAACTGCTTAGTGTTCTGTTAATTCATCTCACAGAGTTACATCTGTATTTCGTGGATCTCTTTGCTAGCATTATTTCTGTGGAAACTGAGAACAGATATTTCGGATCCCTTTGAAGACTATAGGGCCAAAGGAAACATCCTCCGATAACAAAGAGAAAGAAGCTTTCTGAGAAACTTCTTTGTGTTCTGTGAAATCATCTCACAGAGTTACAGCTTTCCCCTCAAGAAGCCTTTCACTAAGACAGTTCTTGAGGAATTGGCAAAGTGATATTTGGAAGCCCATAGAGCGCTATGGTGAAAAAGGAAATATCCTCAGATGAAATCTGGAAAGAAGGTTTCTAAGCAACTGCTTAGTGTTCTGTTAATTCATCTCACAGAGATACATGTGTATTTCGTGGATCCCTTTGCTAGCCTTATTTCTGTGGAATCTGAGAACAGATTTTTCGCATCCCTTTGAAGACTATAGGGCCAAAGGAAATATCCTCCGATAACAAAGAGAAAGAAGCTTGCTGAGAAACTTCTTTGTGTTCTGTGAAATCATCTCACAGACTTACAGCTGTCCCGTCAAGAAGCCTTTCGCTAAGACAGTTCTTGTGGAATTGGCAAAGTGATATTTGGAAGCCCATAGAGGGCTATTGTGAAAAAGAAAATATCCTCAGATGAAATCTGGAAAGAAGCTTTCTGAGAAACTGCTTAGTGTTCTGTTAATTCATCTCACAGAGTTACATCTGTATTTCGTGGATCTCTTTGCTAGCCTTATTTCTGTGGAATCTGAGAACAGATATTTCGGATCCCTTTGAAGACGATAGGGCCAAAGGAAATATCCTCCGATAACAAAGAGAAAGAAGCTTTCTGAGAAACTTCTTTGTGTTCTGTGAAATCATCTCACAGAGTTACAGCTTTCACCTCAAGAAGCCTTTCGCTAAGACAGTTCTTGTGGAATTGGCAAAGAGATATATGGATGCCCAAAGAGGGCTATGGTGAAAAAGGAAATATTCTCAGATGAAATCTTGGAAGAAGCTTTCTGAGAAACTGCTTAGTGTTCTGTTAATTCATCTCACAGAGTTACATCTGTATTTCGTTGATCTCTTTGGTAGCCTTATTTCTGTGGAATCTGAGAACAGATATTTCGGATCCCTTTGAAGACTATAGGGCCAAAGGAAATATCCTCTGATAACAAAGAGAAGGAACCTTTCTGAGAAACTTCTTTGTGTTCTGTGAAATCATCTCACAGAGTTACAGCTTTCCCCTCAAGAAGCCTTTCGCTAAGACAGTTCTTGTGGAATTGGAAAAGTGATATTTGGAAGCCCATAGAGGGCTATTGTGAAAAAGAAAATATCCTCAGATGAAATCTGGAAAGAAGCTTTCTGAGAAACTGCTTAGTGTTCTGTTAATTCATCTCACAGAGTTACATCTCTATTTCGTGGATCTCTTTGCTAGCCTTATTTCTGTGGAATCTGAGAACAGATATTTCGGATCCCTTTGAAGACTATAGGGCCAAAGGAAATATCCTCGGATAACTAAGAGAAAGAAGCTTTCTGAGAAACTTCTTTGTGTTCTGTGAAATCATCTCACAGAGTTACAGCTTTCCCCTCAAGAAGCCTTTCGCTAAGACAGTTCTTGTGGATTTGGCAAAGTAATATTGGGAAGCCCATATAGGGCTATGGTGAAAAAGGAAATATCCTCAGATGAAATCTGGAAAGAAGCTTTCTGAAGAACTGCTTAGTGTTCCGTTAATTCATCTCACAGAGTTACATCTGTATTTCGTGGATATCTTTGCTAACCTTATTTCTGTGGAAACTGAGAACAGATATTTCTTATCCCTTTGAAGACTATTGGGCCAAAAGAAGTATCCTCCGATAACAAAGAGAAAGAAGCTTTCTGAGAAAATTCTTTGTGTTCTGTGAAATCATCTCACAGAGTTACAGCTTTCCCGTCAAGAAGCCTTTCGCTAAGACAGTTCTTGTGGAATTGGCAAAGAGATATACGGATGCCCAAAGAGGGCTATGGTGAAAAAGGAAATATCCTCAGATGAAATCTTGGAAGAAGCTTTCTGAGAAACTGCTTAGTGTTCTGTTAATTCATCTCACAGAGTTACATCTGTATTTCGTGGAACTCTTTGCTAGCCTTATTTCTGTGGAAACTGAGAACAGATATTTCGGATCCCTTTGAAGACTATAGGGCCAAAGGAAATCTCCTCCGATAACAAAAAGAAAGAAGCTTTCTGAGAAACTTCTTTGTGTTCTGTGAAATCATCTCACAGAGTTACAGCTTTCCCCTCAAGAAGCCTTTCGCTAAGACAGTTCTTGTGGAATTGGCAAAGTGATATTTGGAAGCCCATAGAGCGCTATGGTGAAAAAGGAAATATCCTCAGATGAAATCTGGAAAGAAGCTTTCTGAGCAACTGCTTAGTGTTCTGTTAATTCATCTCACAGAGTTACATCTGTATTTCGTGGATCCCTTTGCTAGCCTTATTTCTGTGGAATCTGAGAACAGATATTTCGGATCCCTTTGAAGACTATAGGGCCAAAGGAAATATCCTCGGATAACAAAGAGAAAGAAGCTTTCTGAGAAACTTCTTTGTGTTCTGTGAAATCATCTCACAGAGTTACAGCTTTCCCCTCAAGAAGCCTTTCGCTAAGACAGTTCTTGTGGATTTGGCAAAGTAATATTGGGAAGCCCATATAGGGCTATGGTGAAAAAGGAAATATCCTCAGATGAAATCTGGAAAGAAGCTTTCTGAAGAACTGCTTAGTGTTCCGTTAATTCATCTCACAGAGTTACATCTGTATTTCGTGGATCTCTTTGCTAGCCTTATTTCTGTGGAATCTGAGAACAGATATTTCGGATCCCTTTGAAGACTATAGGGCCAAAGGAAATATCCTCCGATAACAAAGAGAAAGAAGCTTTCTGAGAAACTTCTTTGTGTTCTGTGAAATCATCTCACAGAGTTACAGCTTTCCCCTCAAGAAGCCTTTCGCTAAGACAGTTCTTGTGGAATTGGCAAAGAGATATATGGATGCCCATAGAGGGCTAAGGTGAAAAAGGAAATATCCTCACATGAAATCTGGAAAGAAGTTTCTGAGAAACTGCTTAGTGTTCTGTTAATTCATCTCACAGAGTTACATCTGTATTTCGTGGATATCTTTGCTAACCTTATTTCTGTGGAAACTGAGAACAGATATTTCTTATCCCTTTGAAGACTATTGGGCCAAAAGAAGTATCCTCCGATAACAAAGAGAAAGAAGCTTTCTGAGAAAATTCTTTGTGTTCTGTGAAATCATCTCACAGAGTTACAGCTTTCCCGTCAAGAAGCCTTTCGCTAAGACAGTTCTTGTGGAATTGGCAAAGAGATATACGGATGCCCAAAGAGGGCTATGGTGAAAAAGGAAATATCCTCAGATGAAATCTTGGAAGAAGCTTTCTGAGAAACTGCTTAGTGTTCTGTTAATTCATCTCACAGAGTTACATCTGTATTTCGTGGAACTCTTTGCTAGCCTTATTTCTGTGGAAACTGAGAACAGATATTTCGGATCCCTTTGAAGACTATAGGGCCAAAGGAAATATCCTCCGATAACAAAAAGAAAGAAGCTTTCTGAGAAACTTCTTTGTGTTCTGTGAAATCATCTCACAGAGTTACAGCTTTCCCCTCAAGAAGCCTTTCGCTAAGACAGTTCTTGTGGAATTGGCAAAGTGATATTTGGAAGCCCATAGAGCGCTATGGTGAAAAAGGAAATATCCTCAGATGAAATCTGGAAAGAAGCTTTCTGAGCAACTGCTTAGTGTTCTGTTAATTCATCTCACAGAGTTACATCTGTATTTCGTGGATCCCTTTGCTAGCCTTATTTCTGTGGAATCTGAGAACAGATTTTTCGCATCCCTTTGAAGACTATAGGGCCAAAGGAAATATCCTCCGATAACAAAGAGAAAGAAGCTTTCTTAGAAACTTCTTTGTGTTCTGTGAAATCATCTCACAGAGTTACAGCTTTCCCGTCAAGAAGCCTTTCGCTAAGACAGTTCTTGTGGGATTGGCAAAGTGATATTTGGAAGCCCATAGAGGGCTATTGTGAAAAAGAAAATATCCTCAGATGAAATCTGGAAAGAAGCTTTCTGAGAAACTGCTTAGTGTTCCGTTAATTCATCTCACAGAGTTACATCTGTATTTCGTGGATCTCTTTGCTAGCCTTATTTCTGTGGAATCTGAGAACAGATATTTCGGATCCCTTTGAAGACTATAGGGCCAAAGGAAATATCCTCCGATAACAAAGAGAAAGAAGCTTTCTGAGAAACTTCTTTGTGTTCTGTGAAATCATCTCACAGAGTTACAGCTTTCCCCTCAAGAAGCCTTTCGCTAAGACAGTTCTTTTGGAATTGGCAAAGAGATATATGGATGCCCATAGAGGGCTAAGGTGAAAAAAGAAATATCCTCAGATGAAATCTGGAAAGAAGCTTTCTGAGAAACTGCTTAGTGTTCTGTTAATTCATCTCACAGAGTTACATCTGTATTTCGTAGATCTCTTTGCTAGCCTTATTTCTGTGGAAACTGGGAACAGATATTTCGGATCCCTTTGAAGACTACTGGGCCAAAAGAAGTATCCTCCGATAACAAAGAGAAAGAAGCTTTCTGAGAAACTTCTTTGTGTTCTGTGAAATCATCTCACAGAGTTACAGCTTTCCCCTCAAGAAGCCTTTCGCTAAGACAGTTCTTTTGGAATTGGCAAAGTGCTATCTGGAAGCCCCTAGAGGGCTATGGTGAAAAAGGAAATATCCTTAGATGAAATCTGGAAAGAAGCTTTCTGAGCAACTGCTTAGTGTTCTGTTAATTCATCTCACAGAGTTACATGTGTATTTCGTGGATCTCTTTGCTAGCCTGATTTCTGTGGAATCTGAGAACAGATATTTCGGATCCCTTTGAAGACAATAGGGCCAAAGGAAATATCCTCCGATAACAAAGAGAAAGAAGCTTTCTGAGAAACTTCTTTGTGTTCTGTGAAATCATCTCACAGAGTTACAGCTTTCCCCTCAAGAAGCCTTTCGCTAAGACAGTTCTTGTGGAATTGGCAAAGAGATATATGGATGCCCATAGAGGGCTAAGGTGAAAAAGGAAATATCCTCACATGAAATCTGGAAAGAAGTTTCTGAGAAACTGCTTAGTGTTCTGTTAATTCATCTCACAGAGTTACATCTGTATTTCGTGGATATCTTTGCTAACCTTATTTCTGTGGAAACTGAGAACAGATATTTCTTATCCCTTTGAAGACTATTGGGCCAAAAGAAGTATCCTCCGATAACAAAGAGAAAGAAGCTTTCTGAGAAAATTCTTTGTGTTCTGTGAAATCATCTCACAGAGTTACAGCTTTCCCGTCAAGAAGCCTTTCGCTAAGACAGTTCTTGTGGAATTGGCAAAGAGATATACGGATGCCCAAAGAGGGCTATGGTGAAAAAGGAAATATCCTCAGATGAAATCTTGGAAGAAGCTTTCTGAGAAACTGCTTAGTGTTCTGTTAATTCATCTCACAGAGTTACATCTGTATTTCGTGGAACTCTTTGCTAGCCTTATTTCTGTGGAAACTGAGAACAGATATTTCGGATCCCTTTGAAGACTATAGGGCCAAAGGAAATATCCTCCGATAACAAAAAGAAAGAAGCTTTCTGAGAAACTTCTTTGTGTTCTGTGAAATCATCTCACAGAGTTACAGCTTTCCCCGCAAGAAGCCTTTCGCTAAGACAGTTCTTGTGGAATTGGCAAAGTGATATTTGGAAGCCCATAGAGCGCTATGGTGAAAAAGGAAATATCCTCAGATGAAATCTGGAAAGAAGCTTTCTGAGCAACTGCTTAGTGTTCTGTTAATTCATCTCACAGAGTTACATCTGTATTTCGTGGATCCCTTTGCTAGCCTTATTTCTGTGGAATCTGAGAACAGATTTTTCGCATCCCTTTGAAGACTATAGGGCCAAAGGAAATATCCTCCGATAACAAAGAGAAAGAAGCTTTCTGAGAAACTTCTTTGTGTTCTGTGAAATCATCTCACAGAGTTACAGCTTTCCCGTCAAGAAGCCTTTCGCTAAGACAGTTCTTGTGGAATTGGCAAAGTGATATTTGGAAGCCCATACAGGGCTATTGTGAAAAAGAAAATATCCTCAGATGAAATCTGGAAAGAAGCTTTCTGAGAAACTGCTTAGTGTTCTGTTAATTCATCTCACAGAGTTACATCTGTATTTCGTGGATCTCTTTGCTAGCCTTATTTCTGTGGAATCTGAGAACAGATATTTCGGATCCCTTTGAAGACTATAGGGCCAAAGGAAATATCCTCCGATAACAAAGAGAAAGAAGCTTTCTGAGAAACTTCTTTGTGTTCTGTGAAATCATCTCACAGAGTTACAGCTTTCCCCTCAAGAAGCCTTTCGCTAAGACAGTTCTTGTGGAATTGGCAAAGAGATATATGGATGCCCATAGAGGGCTAAGGTGAAAAAAGAAATATCCTCAGATGAAATCTGGAAAGAAGCTTTCTGAGAAACTGCTTAGTGTTCTGTTAATTCATCTCACAGAGTTACATCTGTATTTCGTAGATCTCTTTGCTAGCCTTATTTCTGTGGAAACTGGGAACAGATATTTCGGATCCCTTTGAAGACTACTGGGCCAAAAGAAGTATCCTCCGATAACAAAGAGAAAGAAGCTTTCTGAGAAACTTCTTTGTGTTCTGTGAAATCATCTCACAGAGTTACAGCTTTCCCCTCAAGAAGCCTTTCGCTAAGACAGTTCTTTTGGAATTGGCAAAGTGCTATCTGGAAGCCCCTAGAGGGCTATGGTGAAAAAGGAAATATCCTTAGATGAAATCTGGAAAGAAGCTTTCTGAGCAACTGCTTAGTGTTCTGTTAATTCATCTCACAGAGTTACATGTGTATTTCGTGGATCTCTTTGCTAGCCTGATTTCTGTGGAATCTGAGAACAGATATTTCGGATCCCTTTGAAGACAATAGGGCCAAAGGAAATATCCTCCGATAACAAAGAGAAAGAAGCTTTCTGAGAAACTTCTTTGTGTTCTGTGAAATCATCTCACAGAGTTACAGCTTTCCCCTCAAGAAGCCTTTCGCTAAGACAGTTCTTGTGGCATTGGCATAGTGATATTTGGAAGCCCATACAGGGCTATGGTGAAAAAGGAAATATCCTCCGATGAAATCTGGAAAGAAGCTTTCTGAGAAACTGCTTAGTGTTCTGTTAATTCATCTCACAGATTTACATCTGTATGTCGTGGATCTCTCTGCTAGCCTTATTTCTGTGGAATCTGAGAACAGATATTTCGGATCCCTTTGAAGACTATACGGCCAAAGGAAATATCCTCCGATAACAAAGAGAAAGAAGCTTTAAGAGAAACTTCTTTGTGTTCTGTGAAATCATCTCACAGAGTTACAGCTTTCCCGTCAAGAAGCCTTTCGCTAAGACAGTTCTTGTGGAATTGGCAAAGAGATATATGGATGCCAAAAGAGGGCTATGGTGAAAAAGGAAATATCCCCAGATGAAATCTTGGAAGAAGCTTTCTGAGAAACTGCTTAGTGTTCTGTTAATTCATCTCACAGAGTTACATCTGTATTTCGTGCTTGTCTTTGCGAGCCTTATTTCTGTGGAATGTGAGAACAGGTATTTCGGATCCCTTTGAAGACTATAGGGCCAAAGGAAATATCCTCCGATAACAAAGAGAAAGAAGCTTTCTGAGAAACTTCTTTGTGTTCTGTGAAATCATCTCACAGAGTTACAGCTTTCCCGTCAAGAAGCCTTTCGCTAAGACAGTTCTTGTGGAATTGGCAAAGTGATATTTGGAAGCCCATAGAGGGCTAGGTTGAAAAAGGAAATATCCTCAGATGAAATCTGGAAAGAAGCTTTCTGAGAAACTGCTTAGTGTTCTGTTAGTTCATCTCACAGATTTACATGTGTATTTCGTGGATTTCTTTGCTAGCCTTATTTCTGTGGAATCTGAGAACAGATATTTCGGATCCCTTTGAAGACTATAGGGCCAAAGGAAATATCCTCCGATAACAAAGAGAAAGAAGCTTTCTTAGAAACTTCTTTGTGTTCTGGGAAATCGTCTCACAGAGTTACAGCTTTCCCGTCAAGAAGCCTTTCGCTAAGACAGTTCTTGTGGAATTGGCAAAGTGATATTGGGAAGCCCATAGAGGGCTAAGTTGAAAAAGAAAATATCCTCAGATGAAATCTGGAAAGAAGCTTTGTGAGAAACTGCTTAGTGTTCTGTTAATTCATCTCACAGAGTTACATCTGTATTTCGTGGATCTCTTTGCTAGCCTTATTTCTGTGGAAACTGAGAACAGATATTTCGGATCCCTTTGAAGACTATTGGGCCAAAAGAAGTATCCTCCGATAACAAAGAGAAAGAAGCTTTCTGAGAAACTTCTTTGTGTTCTGTGAAATCATCTCACAGAGTTACAGCTTTCCCCTCAAGAAGCCTTTCGCTAAGACAGTTCTTGTGGAATTGGCAAAGAGATATATGGATGCCCATAGAGGGCTAAGGTGAAAAAGGAAATATCCTCAGATGAAATCTGGAAAGAAGCTTTCTGAGAAACTGCTTAGTGTTCTGTTAATTCATCTCACAGAGTTACATCTGTATTTCGTGGATCTCTTTGCTAACCTTATTTCTGTGGAAACTGAGAACAGATATTTCTTATCCCTTTGAAGACTATTGGGCCAAAAGAAGTATCCTCCGATAACAAAGAGAAAGAAGCTTTCTGAGAAACTTCTTTGTGTTCTGTGAAATCATCTCACAGAGTTACAGCTTTCCCCTCAAGAAGCCTTTCGCTGAGACAGTTCTTGTGGAATTGGCAAAGTGCTATCTGGAAGCCCCTAGAGGGCTATGGTGAAAAAGGAAATATCCTCAGATGAAATCTGGAAAGCTTTCTGAGAAACTGCTTAGTGTTCTGTTAATTCATCTCACAGAGTTACATCTGTATTTCGTGGATCTCTTTGCTAGCATTATTTCTGTGGAAACTGAGAACAGATATTTCGGATCCCTTTGAAGACTATAGGGCCAAAGGAAATATCCTACGATAACAAAGAGAAAGAAGCTTTCTGAGAAACTTCTTTGTGTTCTGTGAAATCATCTCACAGAGTTACAGCTTTCCCCTCAAGAAGCCTTTCACTAAGACAGTTCTTGAGGAATTGGCAAAGTGATATTTGGAAGCCCATAGAGCGCTATGGTGAAAAAGGAAATATCCTCAGATGAAATCTGGAAAGAAGGTTTCTGAACAACTGCTTAGTGTTCTGTTAATTCATCTCACAGAGATACATCTGTATTTCGTGGATCCCTTTGCTAGCCTTATTTCTGTGGAATCTGAGAACAGATTTTTCGCATCCCTTTGAAGACTATAGGGCCAAAGGAAATATCCTCCGATAACAAAGAGAAAGAAGCTTTCTTAGAAACTTCTTTGTGTTCTGTGAAATCATCTCACAGAGTTACAGCTTTCCCGTCAAGAAGCCTTTCGCTAAGACAGTTCTTGTGGAATTGGCAAAGTGATATTTGGAAGCCCATAGAGGGCTATTGTGAAAAAGAAAATATCCTCAGATGAAATCTGGAAAGAAGCTTTCTGAGAAACTGCTTAGTGTTCTGTTAATTCATCTCACAGAGTTACATCTGTATTTCGTGGATCTCTTTGCTAGCCTTATTTCTGTGGAATCTGAGAACAGATATTTCGGATCCCTTTGAAGACGATAGGGCCAAAGGAAATATCCTCCGATAACAAAGAGAAAGAAGCTTTCTGAGAAACTTCTTTGTGTTCTGTGAAATCATCTCCCAGAGTTACAGCTTTCCCCTCAAGAAGCCTTTCATTAAGACAGTTCTTGTGGAATTGGCAAAGAGATATATGGATGCCCATAGAGGGCTAAGGTGAAAAAGGAAATATCCCCAGATGAAATCTGGAAAGAAGCGTTCTGAGAAACTGCTTAGTGTTCTGTTAATTCATCTCACAGAGTTACATCTGTATTTCGTGGATCTCTTTGCTAGCCTTATTTCTGTGGAAACTGAGAACAGATATTTCGGATCCCTTTGAAGACTATTTGGCCAAAAGAAGTATCCTCCGATAACAAAGAGAAAGAAGCTTTCTGAGAAACTTCTTTGTGTTCTGTGAAATCATCTCACAGAGTTACAGCTTTCCCCTCAGGAAGCCTTTCGCTAAGACAGTTCTTGTGGAATTGGCAAAGTGCTATCTGGAAGCCCATAGAGGGCTATGGTGAAAAAGGAAATATCCTCAGATGAAATCTGGAAAGCTTTCTGAGAAACTGCTTAGTGTTCTGTTAATTCATCTCACAGAGTTACATCTGTATTTCGTGGATCTCTTTGCTAGCATTATTTCTGTGGAAACTGAGAACAGATATTTCGGATCCCTTTGAAGACTATAGGGCCAAAGGAAACATCCTCCGATAACAAAGAGAAAGAAGCTTTCTGAGAAACTTCTTTGTGTTCTGTGAAATCATCTCACAGAGTTACAGCTTTCCCCTCAAGAAGCCTTTCACTAAGACAGTTCTTGAGGAATTGGCAAAGTGATATTTGGAAGCCCATAGAGCGCTACGGTGAAAAAGGAAATATCCTCAGATGAAATCTGGAAAGAAGGTTTCTAAGCAACTGCTTAGTGTTCTGTTAATTCATCTCATAGAGATACATGTGTATTTCGTGGATCCCTTTGCTAGCCTTATTTCTGTGGAATCTGAGAACAGATTTTTCGCATCCCTTTGAAGACTATAGGGCCAAAGGAAATATCCTCCGATAACAAAGAGAAAGAAGCTTGCTGAGAAACTTCTTTGTGTTCTGTGAAATCATCTCACAGACTTACAGCTTTCCCGTCAAGAAGCCTTTCGCTAAGACAGTTCTTGTGGAATTGGCAAAGTGATATTTGGAAGCCCATAGAGGGCTATTGTGAAAAAGAAAATATCCTCAGATGAAATCTGGAAAGAAGCTTTCTGAGAAACTGCTTAGTGTTCTGTTAATTCATCTCACAGAGTTACATCTGTATTTCGTGGATCTCTTTGCTAGCCTTATTTCTGTGGAATCTGAGAACAGATATTTCGGATCCCTTTGAAGACGATAGGGCCAAAGGAAATATCCTCCGATAACAAAGAGAAAGAAGCTTTCTGAGAAACTTCTTTGTGTTCTGTGAAATCATCTCACAGAGTTACAGCTTTCCCCTCAAGAAGCCTTTCGCTAAGACAGTTCTTGTGGAATTGGCAAAGAGATATATGGATGCCCATAGAGGGCTAAGGTGAAAAAGGAAATATCCTCAGATGAAATCTGGAAAGAAGCTTTCTGAGAAACTGCTTAGTGTTCTGTTAATTCATCTCACAGAGTTACATCTGTATTTCGTGGATCTCTTTGCTAGCCTTATTTCTGTGGAAACTGAGAACAGATATTTCGGATCCCTTTGAAGACTATTGGGCCAAAAGAAGTATCCTCCGATAACAAAGAGAAAGAAGCTTTCTGAGAAACTTCTTTGTGTTCTGTGAAATCATCTCACAGAGTTACAGCTTTCCCCTCAGGAAGCCTTTCGCTAAGACAGTTCTTGTGGAATTGGCAAAGTGCTATCTGGAAGCCCATAGAGGGCTATGGTGAAAAAGGAAATATCCTCAGATGAAATCTGGAAAGAAGCTTTCTGAGAAACTCCTTAGTGTTCTGTTAATTCATCTCACAGAGTTACATCTGTATTTCGTGGATCTCTTTGCTAGCCTTATTTCTGTGGAATCTGAGAACAGATATTTCGGATCCCTTTGAAGATTATAGGACCAAAGGAAATATCCTCCGATAACAAAGAGAAAGAAGCTTTAAGAGAAACTTCTTTGTGTTCTGTGAAATCATCTCACAGAGTTACAGCTTTCCCTTCAAGAAGCCTTTCGCTAAGACAGTTCTTGTGGAATTGGCAAAGAGATATATGGATGCCCAAAGAGGGCTATGGTGAAAAAGGAAATATTCTCAGATGAAATCTTGGAAGAAGCTTTCTGAGAAACTGCTTAGTGTTCTGTTAATTCATCTCACAGAGTTACATCTGTATTTCGTTGATCTCTTTGGTAGCCTTATTTCTGTGGAATCTGAGAACAGATATTTCGGATCCCTTTGAAGACTATAGGGCCAAAGGAAATATCCTCTGATAACAAAGAGAAGGAACCTTTCTGAGAAACTTCTTTGTGTTCTGTGAAATCATCTCACAGAGTTACAGCTTTCCCCTCAAGAAGCCTTTCGCTAAGACAGTTCTTGTGGAATTGGCAAAGTGATATTTGGAAGCCCATAGAGGGCTATTGTGAAAAAGAAAATATCCTCAGATGAAATCTGGAAAGAAGCTTTCTGAGAAACTGCTTAGTGTTCTGTTAATTCATCTCACAGAGTTACATCTGTATTTCGTGGATCTCTTTGCTAACCTTATTTTTGTGGAATCTGAGAACAGATATTTCGGATCCCTTTGAAGACTATAGGGCCAAAGGAAATATCCTCGGATAACAAAGAGAAAGAAGCTTTCTGAGAAACTTCTTTGTGTTCTGTGAAATCATCTCACAGAGTTACAGCTTTCCCCTCAAGAAGCCTTTCGCTAAGACAGTTCTTGTGGATTTGGCAAAGTAATATTGGGAAGCCCATATAGGGCTATGGTGAAAAAGGAAATATCCTCAGATGAAATCTGGAAAGAAGCTTTCTGAAGAACTGCTTAGTGTTCCGTTAATTCATCTCACAGAGTTACATCTGTATTTCGTGGATCTCTTTGCTAGCCTTATTTCTGTGGAATCTGAGAACAGATATTTCGGATCCCTTTGAAGACTATAGGGCCAAAGGAAATATCCTCGGATAACAAAGAGAAAGAAGCTTTCTGAGAAACTTCTTTGTGTTCTGTGAAATCATCTCACAGAGTTACAGCTTTCCCCTCAAGAAGCCTTTCGCTAAGACAGTTCTTGTGGATTTGGCAAAGTAATATTGGGAAGCCCATATAGGGCTATGGTGAAAAAGGAAATATCCTCAGATGAAATCTGGAAAGAAGCTTTCTGAAGAACTGCTTAGTGTTCCGTTAATTCATCTCACAGAGTTACATCTGTATTTCGTGGATCTCTTTGCTAGCCTTATTTCTGTGGAATCTGAGAACAGATACTTCGGAACCCTTTGAAGACTATAGGGCCAAAGGAAATATCCTCCGATAACAAAGAGAAAGAAGCTTTCTGAGAAACTTCTTTGTGTTCTGTGAAATCATCTCACAGAGTTACAGCTTTCCCCTCAAGAAGCCTTTCGCTAAGACAGTTCTTGTGGAATTGGCAAAGAGATATATGGATGCCCATAGAGGGCTAAGGTGAAAAAGGAAATATCCTCACATGAAATCTGTAAAGAAATTTCTGAGAAACTGCTTAGTGTTCTGTTAATTCATCTCACAGAGTTACATCTGTATTTCGTGGATATCTTTGCTAACCTTATTTCTGTGGAAACTGAGAACAGATATTTCTTATCCCTTTGAAGACTATTGGGCCAAAAGAAGTATCCTCCGATAACAAAGAGAAAGAAGCTTTCTGAGAAAATTCTTTGTGTTCTGTGAAATCATCTCACAGAGTTACAGCTTTCCCGTCAAGAAGCCTTTCGCTAAGACAGTTCTTGTGGAATTGGCAAAGAGATATACGGATGCCCAAAGAGGGCTATGGTGAAAAAGGAAATATCCTCAGATGAAATCTTGGAAGAAGCTTTCTGAGAAACTGCTTAGTGTTCTGTTAATTCATCTCACAGAGTTACATCTGTATTTCGTGGAACTCTTTGCTAGCCTTATTTCTGTGGAAACTGAGAACAGATATTTCGGATCCCTTTGAAGACTATAGGGCCAAAGGAAATATCCTCCGATAACAAAAAGAAAGAAGCTTTCTGAGAAACTTCTTTGTGTTCTGTGAAATCATCTCACAGAGTTACAGCTTTCCCCTCAAGAAGCCTTTCGCTAAGACAGTTCTTGTGGAATTGGCAAAGTGATATTTGGAAGACCATAGAGCGCTATGGTGAAAAAGGAAATATCCTCAGATGAAATCTGGAAAGAAGCTTTCTGAGTAACTGCTTAGTGTTCTGTTAATTCATCTCACAGAGTTACATCTGTATTTCGTGGATCCCTTTGCTAGCCTTATTTCTGTGGAATCTGAGAACAGATTTTTCGCATCCCTTTGAAGACTATAGGGCCAAAGGAAATATCCTCCGATAACAAAGAGAAAGAAGCTTTCTTAGAAACTTCTTTGTGTTCTGTGAAATCATCTCACAGAGTTACAGCTTTCCCGTCAAGAAGCCTTTCGCTAAGACAGTTCTTGTGGAATTGGCAAAGTGATATTTGGAAGCCCATAGAGGGCTATTGTGAAAAAGAAAATATCCTCAGATGAAATCTGCAAAGAAGCTTTCTGAGAAACTGCTTAGTGTTCTCTTAATTCATCTCACAGAGTTACATCGGTATTTCGTGGATCTCTTTGCTAGCCTTATTTCTGTGGAATCTGAGAACAGATATTTCGGATCCCTTTGAAGACTATAGGGCCAAAGGAAATATCCTCCGATAACAAAGAGAAAGAAGCTTTCTGAGAAACTTCTTTGTGTTCTGTGAAATCATCTCACAGAGTTACAGCTTTCCCCTCAAGAAGCCTTTCGCTAAGACAGTTCTTGTGGAATTGGCAAAGAGATATATGGATGCCCATAGAGGGCTAAGGTGAAAAAAGAAATATCCTCAGATGAAATCTGGAAAGAAGCTTTCTGAGAAACTGCTTAGTGTTCTGTTAATTCATCTCACAGAGTTACATCTGTATTTCGTAGATCTCTTTGCTAGCCTTATTTCTGTGGAAACTGGGAATAGATATTTCGGATCCCTTTGAAGACTACTGGGCCAAAAGAAGTATCCTCCGATAACAAAGAGAAAGAAGCTTTCTGAGAAACTTCTTTGTGTTCTGTGAAATCATCTCACAGAGTTACAGCTTTCCCCTCAAGAAGCCTTTCGCTAAGACAGTTCTTGTGGAATTGGCAAAGTGCTATCTGGAAGCCCCTAGAGGGCTATGGTGAAAAAGGAAATATCCTTAGATGAAATCTGGAAAGAAGCTTTCTGAGCAACTGCTTAGTGTTCTGTTAATTCATCTCACAGAGTTACATGTGTATTTCGTGGATCTCTTTGCTAGCCTGATTTCTGTGGAATCTGAGAACAGATATTTCGGATCCCTTTGAAGACAATAGGGCAAAAGGAAATATCCTCCGATAACAAAGAGAAAGAAGCTTTCTGAGAAACTTCTTTGTGTTCTGTGAAATCATCTCACAGAGTTACAGCTTTCCCCTCAAGAAGCCTTTCGCTAAGACAGTTCTTGTGGCATTGGCATAGTGATATTTGGAAGCCCATACAGGGCTATGGTGAAAAAGGAAATATCCTCCGATGAAATCTGGAAAGAAGCTTTCTGAGAAACTGCTTAGTGTTCTGTAAATTCATCTCACAGAGTTACATCTGTATTTCGTGGATCTCTTTGCTAGCCTTATTTCTGTGGAATCTGAGAACAGATATTTCGGATCCCTTTGAAGACTATAGGGCCAAAGGAAATATCCTCCGATAACAAAGAGAAAGAAGCTTTCTGAGAAACTTCTTTGTGTTCTGTGAAATCATCTCACAGAGTTACAGCTTTCCCCTCAAGAAGCCTTTCGCTGAGACAATTCTTGTGGAATTGGAAAAGTGATATATGGAAGCCCCTAGAGGGCTATGGTGAAATACGAAATATCCTCAGATGAAATCTGGCAAGAAGCTTTCTGAGAAACTGCTTAGTGTTCTGTTAATTCATCTCACAGAGTTACATCTGTATTTCGTGGATCTCTTTGCTAGCCTGATTTCTGTGGAATGTGAGAACAGATATTTCGGATCCCTTTGAAAACTATAGGGCCAAAGGAAATATCCTCCGATAACAAACAGAAAGAAGCTTTCTGAGAAACTTCTTTGTGTTCTGTGAAATCATCTCACAGAGTTACAGCTTTCCCTAGAAGGAGCCTTTCGCTAAGACAGTTCTTGTGGAATTGGCAAAGTGATATTTGGAAGCCCCAAGAGGGCTGTGGTGAAAAAGGAAATATCCTCCGATGAAATCTGGAAAGAAGCTCTCTGAGAAACTGCTTAGTGTTCTGTTAATTCATCTCACAGAGTTACATCTGTATTTCGTGTTTGTCTTTGCTAGCCTTATTTCTGTGGAATGTGAGAACCGATATTTCGGATCCCTTTTAAGACTATAGGGCCAAAGGAAATATCCTCCGATAACAAAGAGAAATAAGCTTTCTGAGAAACTTCTTTGTGTTCTGTGAAATCATCTCACAGAGTCACAGCTTTCCCCTCTAGAAGACTTTCGCTAAGACAGTTCTTGTGGAACTGGCAAAGTGATATTTGGAAGCCCATAGAGGGCTATGGTGAAAAAGGAAATATCCTCAGATGAAATCTGGAAGGAAGCTTTCTGAGAAACTGCTTAGTGTTCTGTTAATTCATCTCACAGAGTTACATGTGTATTTCGTGGATCTCTTTGCTAGCCTTATTTCTGTGGAATTTGAGAACAGATATTTCGGATCCCTTTGAAGACTATAGGGCCAAAGGAAACATCCTCCGATAACAAAGAGAAAGAAGCTTTCTGAGAAACTTCTTTGTGTTCTGTGAAATCATCTCACAGAGTTACAGCTTTCCCTAGAAGAAGCCTTTCGCTAAGACAGTTCTTGTGGATTTGGCAAAGTGATATTTTGAAGCCCATACAGGGTTATGGTGAAAAAGGAAATATCCTCCGAAGAAATCTGGAAAGAAGCTTTCTGAGAAACTTCTTAGTGTTCTGTTAATTCATCTCACAGAGTTACATCTGTATTTCGTGGATCTCTTTGCTAGCCTTATTTCTGTGGAATGTGAGAACAGATATTTCGGATCCCTTTGAAGACTATAGGGCCAAAGGAAATATCCTCCGATAACAAAGAGAAAGAAGCTTTCTGAGAAACTTCTTTGTGTTCTGTGAAATCATCTCACAGAGTTCCAGTTTTCCCCTCAAGAAGCCTTTCGCTAAGACAGTTCCTGTGGAATTGGCAAAGTGATATTTGGAAGCCAAGAGGGCTATGGTGTAAAAGGAAATATCCTCAGGTGAAATCTAGAAAGAAGCTTTCTGAGACATTGCTTAGTGTTCTGTTAATTCATCTCACAGAGTTACATCTGTATTTCGTGGATCTCTTTGCTAGCCTTATTTATGTGGAATCTGAGAACAGATATTTCGGATCCCTTTGAAGACTATAGGGCCAAAGGAAATATCCTGCGATAACAAAGAGAAAGAAGCTTTCTGAGAAAGTTCTTTGTGTTCTGTGAAATCATCTCACAGAGTTACAGCGTTCCCCTCAAGAAGCCTTTCGCTAAGACAGTTGTTGTGGAATTGGCAAAGTGATATTTGGAAGCCCATAGAGGGCTATGGTGAAAAAGGAATTATCCTCAGATGAAATCTGGAAAGAAGCTTTCTGAAAAACTGCTTAGTGTTCTGTGAATTCATCTCACAGAGTTACATCTGTATTTCGTGGATCTCTATGCTAGCCTTATTTCTGTGGAATCTGAGAACAGATATTTAGGATCCCTTTGATGACTATAGGGCCAAAGGAAATATCCTCCGATAACAAAGAGAAAGAAGCTTTCTGAGAAACTTCTTTGTGTTCTGTGAAATCATCTCACTTAGTTACAGCTTTCCCCCCAAGAAGCCTTTCGCTAAGACAGTTCTTGTGGAATTGGCAAAGTGCTATCTGGAAGCCCATAGAGGGCTACGGTGAAAAAGGAAATATCCTCAGAGGAAATCTGGAAAGAAGGTTTCGGAGAAACTGCTTAGTGTTCTGTTAATTCATCTCACAGAGTTACATCTGTATTTCGTGGATCTCTTTGCTAGCCTGATTTCTGTGGAATCTGAGAACAGATATTTCGGATCCCTTTGAAGACTATAGGGCCAAAGGAAATATCCTCCGATAACAAAGAGAAAGAAGCTTTCTGAGAAACTTCTTTGTGTTCTGTGAAATCATCTCACAGAGTTACAGCTTTCCCCTTTAGAAGCCTTTCGCTAAGACAGTTCTTGTGGATTTGGCAAAGTGATACTGGGAAGCCCATAGAGGGCTAAGTGTAAAAGGAAATATCCTCAGATGAAATCTGGAAGAAAGCTTTCTGAGAAACTGCTTAGTGTTCTGTTAATTCATCTCACAGAGTTACATCTGTATTTCGTGGATCTCTTTGCTAGCCTGATTTCTGTGGAATCTGAGAACAGATATTTCGGATCCCTTTGAAGACTGTAGGGCCAAAGGAAATATCCTCCGATAACAAAGAGAAAGAAGCTTTCTGAGAAACTTCTTTGTGTTCTGTGAAATCATCTCACAGAGTTACAGCTTTCCCCTCAAGAAGCCTTTCGCTAAGACAGTTCTTGTGGAATTGGCAAAGTGATATTGGGAAGCCCATAGAGGGCTATGGTGAAAAAGGAAATATCTTGAGATGAAATCTGGAAAGAAGCTTTCTGAGAAACTGCTTACTGTTCTGTTAAATCATCTCACAGAGTTACATCTGTATTTAGTGGATCTCTTTGCTTGCCTTATTTCTGTGGAATCTGAGAACAGATATTTCGGATCCCTTTAAAGACTATAGGGCCAAAGGAAATATCCTCCGATAACAAAGAGAAAGAAGCTTTCTGAGAAACTTGTTTGTGTTCTGTGAAATCATCTCACAGAGTTACAGCTTTCGCCTCAAGAAGCCTTTCGCTAAGACAGTTCTTGTGGAATTGGCAAAGTGATATTTGGAAGACCCTAGAGGGCTATGGTGAAAAAGGAAATATCCTCAGATTAAATCTGGAAAGAAGCTTTCTGAGAAACTGCTTAGTGTTCTGTTAATTCATCTCACAGAGTTACATCTGTATTTCGTGGATCTCTTGGCTAGCCTTTTTTCTGTGGAATCTGAGAACAGATATTTCGGATCCCTTTGTACACTACAGGGCCAAAGGAAATATCCTCCGATAACAAAGAGAAAGAAGCTTTCTGAGAAACTTCTTTGTGTTCTGTGAAATCATCTCACAGAGTTACAGCTTTCCCCTCTAGAAACTTTTCGCTAAGACACTTCTTGCGGAAATGTCAAATTGATATTGGGAAGCCCATAGAGGGCTATGCTGAAAAAGGAAATATCCTCAGATGAAATCTGGAAAGAAGTTTCTGAGAAACTGCTTAGTGTTTTGTTAATTCATCTCACAGAGTTACATCTGTATTTCATGGATGTTTTTGCTAGCCTTATTTCTGTTAAATGTGAGAACAGATATTTCGGATCCTTTTGAAGACTATAGGGCCAAAGGAAATATTCTCCGATAACAAAGAGAAAGAAGCTTTCTGAGAAACTTCTTTGTGTTCTGTGAAATCATCTCACAGAGTTACAGCTTTCCCTTCAAGAAGCTTTTCGCTAAGACAGATCTTGTGGAATTGGCAAAGTGATATTTGGAATCCCATAGAGGGCTACAGTGAAAAAGGAAATATCCTCAGATGAAATCTGGAAAGAAGCTTTCTGAGAAACTGCGTAGTGTTCTGTGAATTCATCTCACAGAGATACATCTGTATTTCGTGGATCTCTTTGCTAGCCTTTTTTCTGTGGAATCTGAGAACAGATATTTCGGATCCCTTTGAAGACTATAGGGCCAAAGGAAATATCCTCCGATAACAAAGAGAAAGAAGCTTTCTGAGAAACTTCTTTGTGTTGTGTGAAATCATCTCACAGAGTTACAGCTTTCCCCTCAAGAAGCCTTTCGCTAAGACAATTCTTGTGGAATTGCCAAAGTGATATATGGAACCCCCAGAGGGCTATGGTGAAAAAGGAAATATCCTCAGATGAAATCTGGAAAGAAGCTTTCTGAGAAACTGCTTAGTGTTCTGTTAATTCAACTCACAGAGTTACATCTGTATTTCGTGGATCTCTTTGCTAGCCTTATTTCTGTGGAATCTGAGAACAGATATTTCGGATCCCTTTCAAGACTATAGGGCCAAAGGAAATATCCTCCGATAACAAAGAGAAAGAAGCTTTCTGAGAAACTTCTTTGTGTTCTGTGAAATCATCTCACATAGTTACAGCTTTCCCTAGAAGGAGCCTTTCGCTAAGACAGTTCTTGTGGAATTGGCAAAGTGATATTTGGAAGCCCATAGAGGGCTATGGTGAAAAAGGAAATATCTTCCGATGAAATCTGGAAAGAAGCTTTCTGAGAAACTGCTTAGTGTTCTGTTAATTCATCTCACAGAGTTACATATGTATTTCGTGGTTGTCTTTTCTAGCCTTATTTCTGTGGAATGTGAGAACAGATATTTCGGATCCCTTTGAAGACTATAGGGCCAAAGGAAATATCCTCCGATAACAAAGAGAAAGAAGCTTTCTGAGAAACTTCTTTGTGTTCTGTGAAATCATCTCACAGAGTTACAGCTTTCCCCTCTAGAAGCCTTTCGCTAAGACAGTTCTTGTGGAATTGGCAAAGTGATATTGGGAAGCCCATAGAGAGCTACGGTGAAAAAGGAAATATCCTCAGATGAAATCTGGAAGGAAGCTTTCTGAGAAACTGCTTAGTGTTCTGTTAATTCATCTCACAGAGTTACATCTGTATTTCGTGGATCTCTTTGCTAGCCTTATTTCTGTGGAATCTGAGAACAGATATTTCGGATCCCTTTGAAGACTATAGGGCCAAAGGAAATATCCTCCGATAACAAAGAGAAGGAAGCTTTCTAAGAAATTTCTTTGTGTTCTGTGAAATCATCTCACAGAGTTACAGCTTTCCCTAGAAGAAGCCTTTCGCTAAGACAGTTCTTGTGGAATTGGCAAAGTGATATTTGGAAGCCCATACAGGGCTATGGTGAAAAAGGAAATATCCTCCGATGAAATCTGGAAAGAAGCTTTCTGAGAAACTGCTTAGTGTTCTGTTAATTCATCTCACAGAGTTACATCTGTATTTCGTGGATCTCTTTGCTAGCCTTTTTTCTGTGGAATCTGAGAACAGATATTTCGGATCCCTTTGGAGTCTATAGGGCCAAAGGAAATATCCTCCGATAACAAAGAGAAAGAAGCTTTCTGAGAAACTTCTTTGTGTTCTGTGAAATCATCTCACAGAGTTACAGCTTTCACTAGAAGAAGCCTTTCGCTAAGACAGTTCTTGTGGAATTGGCAAAGTGATATTGGGAAGCCCATACAGGGCTCTGGTGAAATACGAAATATCCTCAGATGTAATCTGGCAAGAAGCTTTCTGAGAAACTGCTTAGTGTTCTGTTAATTCATCTCACAGAGTTACATCTGTATTTCGTGGATATCTTTGCTAGCCTTATTTCTGTGGATTCTGAGAACAGATATTTCGGATCCCTTTGAAGAAAATAGGGCCAAAGGAAATATCCTCCGATAACAAAGAGAATGAAGCTTTCTGAGAAACTTCTTTGTGTTCTGTGAAATCATCTCACAGAGTTACATCTTTCCCTACAAGAAGCCTTTCGCTAAGACAGTTCTCGTGGAATTGGCAAAGTGATATTTGGTAGCCCTTAGAGGGCTATGGTGAAAAAGCAAATATCCTCAGATGAAATCTGGAAAGAAGCTTTCTGAGAAACTGCTTAGTGTTCTGTAAATTCACCTCACAGAATTACATCTGTATTTCGTGGATCTCTTTGCTAGCCTTATTTCTGTGGAATCTGAGAACAGATATTTCGGATCCCTTTGAAGACTATAGGGCCAAAGGAAATATCCTCCGATAACAAAGAGAAAGAAGCTTTCAGAGAAACTTCTTTGTGTTCTGTGAAATCATCTCACAGAGTTACAGCTTAACCTCAAGAAGCCTTTCGCTAAGACAGTTCTTCTGGAATTGGCAGAGTGATATTTGGAAGCCCATAGAGGGCTATGGTGAAAAAGGAAATATCCTCAGATGAAATCTGGAAAGAACCTTTCTGAAGAACTGCTTAGTGTTCTGTTAATTCATCTCACAGAGTTACATCTCTATTTCGTGGATCTCTTTGCTAGCATAATTTCTGTGGAATCTGAGAACAGATATTTCGGATCCCTTTGAAGACTATAGGGCCAAAGGAAATATCCTCCGATAACAAAGAGAAAGAAGCTTTCTGAGAAACTTCTTTGTGTTCTGTGAAATCATCTCACAGAGTTACAGCTTTCCCCTCAAGAAGCCTTTCTCTGAGACAGTTCTTGTGGAATTGGCAAAGTGATATTGGGAAGCCCATAGAAGGCTATGGTGAAAAAGGAAATATCCTCAGATGAAATCTGGAAAGAAGCTTTCTGAGAAACTGCTTTGTGTTCTGTTAATTCACCTCACAGAGTTACATCTGTATTTCGTGCATCTCTTTGCTTGACTTATTTCTGTGGAATCTGAGAACAGATATTTCGGATCCCTTTGAAGACGATATGGCCAAAGGAAATATCCTCCGATAACAAAGAGAAAGAAGCTTTCTGAGAAACTTCTTTGTGTTCTGTGAAATCATCTCACAGAGTTACAGCTTTCCCCTCAAGAAGCCTTTCGCTAAGACAGTTCTTGTGGAATTGGCAAAGTGATATTGGGAAGCCCATAGAGGGCTATGGTGAAAAAGGAAATATCTTGAGATGAAATCTGGAAAGAAGCTTTCTGAGAAACTGCTTAGTGTTCTGTTAAATCATCTCACAGAGTTACATCTGTATTTAGTGGATCTCTTTGCTTGCCTTATTTCTGTGGAATCTGAGAACAGATATTTCGGATCCCTTTAAAGACTATAGGGCCAAAGGAAATATCCTCCGATAACAAAGAGAAAGAAGCTTTCTGAGAAACTTGTTTGTGTTCTGTGAAATCATCTCACAGAGTTACAGCTTTCGCCTCAAGAAGCCTTTCGCTAAGACAGTTCTTGTGGAATTGGCAAAGTGATATTTGGAAGACCCTAGAGGGCTATGGTGAAAAAGGAAATATCCTCAGATTAAATCTGGAAAGAAGCTTTCTGAGAAACTGCTTAGTGTTCTGTTAATTCATCTCACAGAGTTACATCTGTATTTCGTGGATCTCTTTGCTAGCCTTTTTTCTGTGGAATCTGAGAACAGATATTTCGGATCCCTTTGTACACTACAGGGCCAAAGGAAATATCCTCCGATAACAAAGAGAAAGAAGCTTTCTGAGAAACTTCTTTGTGTTCTGTGAAATCATCTCACAGAGTTACAGCTTTCCCCTCTAGAAACTTTTCGCTAAGACACTTCTTGCGGAAATGTCAAATTGGTATTGGGAAGCCCATAGAGGGCTATGCTGAAAAAGGAAATATCCTCAGATGAAATCTGGAAAGAAGTTTCTGAGAAACTGCTTAGTGTTTTGTTAATTCATCTCACAGAGTTACATCTGTATTTCATGGATGTTTTTGCTAGCCTTATTTCTGTTAAATGTGAGAACAGATATTTCGGATCCTTTTGAAGACTATAGGGCCAAAGGAAATATTCTCCGATAACAAAGAGAAAGAAGCTTTCTGAGAAACTTCTTTGTGTTCTGTGAAATCATCTCACAGAGTTACAGCTTTCCCTTCAAGAAGCTTTTCGCTAAGACAGATCTTGTGGAATTGGCAAAGTGATATTTGGGATCCCATAGAGGGCTATAGTGAAAAAGGAAATATCCTCAGATGAAATCTGGAAAGAAGCTTTCTGAGAAACTGCGTAGTGTTCTGTGAATTCATCTCACAGAGATACATCTGTATTTCGTGGATCTCTTTGCTAGCCTTTTTTGTGTGGAATCTGAGAACAGATATTTCGGATCCCTTTGAAGACTATAGGGCCAAAGGAAATATCTTCCGATAACAAAGAGAAAGAAGCTTTCTGAGAAACTTCTTTATGTTCTGTGAAATCATGTCACAGAGTTACAGCTTTCCCCTCAAGAAGCCTTTCGCTAGGACAGTTCTTGTTCAATTGGCAAAGTGATATTTGGAAGCCCATAGAGGGCTATGGTGAAAAAGGAAATACCCTCAGATGAAATCTGGAAAGAAGCTTTCTGAGAAACTGCTTAGTGTTCTGTTAATTCGTCTCACAGAGTTACATCTGTATTTCGTGGATCTCTTTGCTAGCCTTATTTCTGTGGAATCTGAGAACAGATATTTCGCATCCCTTTGAAAAATACAGGGCCAAAGGAAATATCCTCCGATAACAAAGAGAAAGAAGCTTTCTGAGAAACTTCTTTGTGTTCTGTGAAATCATCTCACAGAGTTACAGCTTTCCCCTCAAGAAGCCTTTCGCTAAGACAATTCTTGTGGAATTGCCAAAGTGATATATGGAACCCCCAGAGGGCTATGGTGAAAAAGGAAATATCCTCAGATGAAATCTGGAAAGAAGCTTTCTGAGAAACTGCTTAGTGTTCTGTTAATTCATCTCACAGAGTTACATCTGTATTTCGTGGATCTCTTTGCTAGCCTTATTTCTGTGGAATCTGAGAACAGATATTTCGGATCCCTTTCAAGACTATAGGGCCAAAGGAAATATCCTCCGATAACAAAGAGAAAGAAGCTTTCTGAGAAACTTCTTTGTGTTCTGTGAAATCATCTCACATAGTTACAGCTTTCCCTAGAAGGAGCCTTTCGCTAAGACAGTTCTTGTGGAATTGGCAAAGTGATATTTGGAAGCCCATACAGGGCTATGGTGAAAAAGGAAATATCTTCCGATGAAATCTGGAAAGAAGCTTTCTGAGAAACTGCTTAGTGTTCTGTTAATTCATCTCACAGAGTTACATATGTATTTCGTGGTTGTCTTTTCTAGCCTTATTTCTGTGGAATGTGAGAACAGATATTTCGGATCCCTTTGAAGACTATAGGGCCAAAGGAAATATCCTCCGATAACAAAGAGAAAGAAGCTTTCTGAGAAACTTCTTTGTGTTCTGTGAAATCATCTCACATAGTTACAGCTTTCCCCTCTAGAAGCCTTTCGCTAAGACAGTTCTTGTGGAATTGGCAAAGTGATATTGGGAAGCCCATAGAGAGCTACGGTGAAAAAGGAAATATCCTCAGATGAAATCTGGAAGCAAGCTTTCTGAGAAACTGCTTAGTGTTCTGTTAATTCATCTCACAGAGTTACATCTGTATTTCGTGGATCTCTTTGCTAGCCTTATTTCTGTGGAATCTGAGAACAGATATTTCGGATCCCTTTGAAGACTATAGGGCCAAAGGAAATATCCTCCGATAACAAAGAGAAGGAAGCTTTCTAAGAAACTTCTTTGTGTTCTGTGAAATCATCTCACAGAGTTACAGCTTTCCCTAGAAGAAGCCTTTCGCTAAGACAGTTCTTGTGGAATTGGCAAAGTGATATTTGGAAGCCCATACAGGGCTATGGTGAAAAAGGAAATATCCTCCGATGAAATCTGGAAAGAAGCTTTCTGAGAAACTGCTTAGTGTTCTGTTAATTCATCTCACAGAGTTACATCTGTATTTCGTGGATCTCTTTGCTAGCCTTTTTTCTGTGGAATCTGAGAACAGATATTTCGGATCCCTTTGGAGTCTATAGGGCCAAAGGAAATATCCTCCGATAACAAAGAGAAAGAAGCTTTCTGAGAAACTTCTTTGTGTTCTGTGAAATCATCTCACCGAGTTACAGCTTTCTCCAGAAGAAGACTTTCGCTAAGACAGTTCTTGTGGAATTGGCAAAGTGATATTTGGAAGCCCATAGAGGGCTATGGTGAAAAAGGAAATATCCTCAGATGAAATCTGGAAAGAAGCTTTCTGAGAAACTGCTTAGTGTTCTGTTAATTCATCTCACAGCGTTACATCTGTATTTCTTGGATCTCTTTGCTAGCCTTATTTCTGTGGAATCTGAGAACAGATATTTCGGATCCCTTTGAAGACTATAGGGCCAAAGGAAATATCCTCCGATAACAAAGAGAAAGAAGCTTTCTGAGAAACTTCTTTGTGTTCTGTGAAATCATCTCACAGAGTTACAGCTTTCACTAGAAGAAGCCTTTCGCTACGACAGTTCTTGTGGAATTGGCAAAGTGATATTGGGAAGCCCATACAGGGCTATGGTGAAATACGAAATATCCTCAGATGTAATCTGGCAAGAAGCTTTCTGAGAAACTGCTTAGTGTTCTGTTAATTCATCTCACAGAGTTACATCTGTATTTCGTGGATCTCTTTGCTAGCCTTATTTCTGTGGAATCTGAGAACAGATATTTCGGATCCCTTTGAAGAAAATAGGGCCAAAGGAAATATCCTCCGATAACAAAGGGAATGAAGCTTTCTGAGAAACTTCTTTGTGTTCTGTGAAATCATCTCACAGAGTTACATCTTTCCCTACAAGAAGCCTTTCGCTAAGACAGTTCTCGTGGAATTGGCAAAGTGATATTTGGTAGCCCTTAGAGGGCTATGGTGAAAAAGCAAATATCCTCAGATGAAATCTGGAAAGAAGCTTTCTGAGAAACTGCTTAGTGTTCTGTAAATTCACCTCACAGAATTACATCTGTATTTCGTGGATCTCTTTGCTAGCCTTATTTCTGTGGAATCTGAGAACAGATATTTCGGATCCCTTTGAAGACTATAGGGCCAAAGGAAATATTCTCCGATAACAAAGAGAAAGAAGCTTTCAGAGAAACTTCTTTGTGTTCTGTGAAATCATCTCACAGAGTTACAGCTTAACCTCAAGAAGCCTTTCGCTAAGACAGTTCTTCTGGAATTGGCAGAGTGATATTTGGAGGCCCATAGAGGGCTATGGTGAAAAAGGAAATATCCTCAGATGAAATCTGGAAAGAACCTTTCTGAAGAACTGCTTAGTGTTCTGTTAATTCATCTCACAGAGTTACATCTGTATTTCGTGGATCTCTTTGCTAGCCTAATTTCTGTGGAATCTGAGAACAGATATTTCGGATCCCTTTGAAGACTATAGGGCCAAAGGAAATATCCTCCGATAACAAAGAGAAAGAAGCTTTCTGAGAAACTTCTTTGTGTTCTGTGAAATCATCTCACAGAGTTACAGCTTTCCCCTCAAGAAGCCTTTCTCTGAGACAGTTCTTGTGGAATTGGCAAAGTGATATTGGGAAGCCCATAGAAGGCTATGGTGAAAAAGGAAATATCCTCAGATGAAATCTGGAAAGAAGCTTTCTGAGAAACTGCTTAGTGTTCTGTTAATTCACCTCACAGAGTTACATCTGTATTTCGTGCATCTCTTTGCTTGACTTATTTCTGTGGAATCTGAGAACAGATATTCGGATCCCTTTGAAGACGATATGGCCAAAGGAAATATCCTCCGATAACAAAGAGAAAGAAGCTTTCTGAGAAACTTCTTTGTGTTCTGTGAAATCATCTCACTGATTTACAGCTTTCCCCTCAAGAAGCCTTTCGCTAAGACAGTTCTTGTGGAATTGGCAAAGTGATATTTGGAAGCCCATAGAGGGCTTAGTGTAAAAGGAAATATCCTCAGATGAAATCTGGAAAGAAGCTTTCTGAGAAACTGCTTAGTGTTCTGTTAATTCATCTCACAGAGTTACATCTGTATTTCGTGGATCTCTTTGCTAGCCTTATTTCTGTGGAATCTGAGAACAGATATTTCGGATCCCTTTCAAGACTATAGGGCCAAAGGAAATATCCTCCGATAACAAAGAGAAAGAAGCTTTCTGAGAAACTTCTTTGTGTTCTGTGAAATCATCTCACATAGTTACAGCTTTCCCTAGAAGGAGCCTTTCGCTAAGACAGTTCTTGTGGAATTGGCAAAGTGATATTGGGAAGCCCATAGAGAGCTACGGTGAAAAAGGAAATATCCTCAGATGAAATCTGGAAAGAAGCTTTCTGAGAAACTGCTTAGTGTTCTGTTAATTCATCTCACAGAGTTACATATGTATTTCGTGGTTGTCTTTTCTAGCCTTATTTCTGTGGAATGTGAGAACAGATATTTCGGATCCCTTTGAAGACTATAGGGCCAAAGGAAATATCCTCCGATAACAAAGAGAAAGAAGCTTTCTGAGAAACTTCTTTGTGTTCTGTGAAATCATCTCACATAGTTACAGCTTTCCCCTCTAGAAGCCTTTCGCTAAGACAGTTCTTGTGGAATTGGCAAAGTGATATTGGGAAGCCCATAGAGAGCTACGGTGAAAAAGGAAATATCCTCAGATGAAATCTGGAAGGAAGCTTTCTGAGAAACTGCTTAGTGTTCTGTTAATTCATCTCACAGAGTTACATCTGTATTTCGTGGATCTCTTTACTAGCCTTATTTCTGTGGAATCTGAGAACAGATATTTCGGATCCCTTTGAAGACTATAGGGCCAAAGGAAATATCCTCCGATAACAAAGAGAAAGAAGCTTTCTGAGAAACTTCTTTGTGTTCTGTGAAATCATCTCACAGAGTTACAGCTTTCCCCTCTAGAAACTTTTCGCTAAGACACTTCTTGCGGAAATGTCAAATTGGTATTGGGAAGCCCATAGAGGGCTATGCTGAAAAAGGAAATATCCTCAGATGAAATCTGGAAAGAAGTTTCTGAGAAACTGCTTAGTGTTTTGTTAATTCATCTCACAGAGTTACATCTGTATTTCATGGATGTTTTTGCTAGCCTTATTTCTGTTAAATGTGAGAACAGATATTTCGGATCCTTTTGAAGACTATAGGGCCAAAGGAAATATTCTCCGATAACAAAGAGAAAGAAGCTTTCTGAGAAACTTCTTTGTGTTCTGTGAAATCATCTCACAGAGTTACAGCTTTCCCTTCAAGAAGCTTTTCGCTAAGACAGATCTTGTGGAATTGGCAAAGTGATATTTGGGATCCCATAGAGGGCTATAGTGAAAAAGGAAATATCCTCAGATGAAATCTGGAAAGAAGCTTTCTGAGAAACTGCGTAGTGTTCTGTGAATTCATCTCACAGAGATACATCTGTATTTCGTGGATCTCTTTGCTAGCCTTTTTTGTGTGGAATCTGAGAACAGATATTTCGGATCCCTTTGAAGACTATAGGGCCAAAGGAAATATCTTCCGATAACAAAGAGAAAGAAGCTTTCTGAGAAACTTCTTTATGTTCTGTGAAATCATGTCACAGAGTTACAGCTTTCCCCTCAAGAAGCCTTTCGCTAGGACAGTTCTTGTTCAATTGGCAAAGTGATATTTGGAAGCCCATAGAGGGCTATGGTGAAAAAGGAAATACCCTCAGATGAAATCTGGAAAGAAGCTTTCTGAGAAACTGCTTAGTGTTCTGTTAATTCGTCTCACAGAGTTACATCTGTATTTCGTGGATCTCTTTGCTAGCCTTATTTCTGTGGAATCTGAGAACAGATATTTCGCATCCCTTTGAAAAATACAGGGCCAAAGGAAATATCCTCCGATAACAAAGAGAAAGAAGCTTTCTGAGAAACTTCTTTGTGTTCTGTGAAATCATCTCACAGAGTTACAGCTTTCCCCTCAAGAAGCCTTTCGCTAAGACAATTCTTGTGGAATTGCCAAAGTGATATATGGAACCCCCAGAGGGCTATGGTGAAAAAGGAAATATCCTCAGATGAAATCTGGAAAGAAGCTTTCTGAGAAACTGCTTAGTGTTCTGTTAATTCATCTCACAGAGTTACATCTGTATTTCGTGGATCTCTTTGCTAGCCTTATTTCTGTGGAATCTGAGAACAGATATTTCGGATCCCTTTCAAGACTATAGGGCCAAAGGAAATATCCTCCGATAACAAAGAGAAAGAAGCTTTCTGAGAAACTTCTTTGTGTTCTGTGAAATCATCTCACATAGTTACAGCTTTCCCTAGAAGGAGCCTTTCGCTAAGACAGTTCTTGTGGAATTGGCAAAGTGATATTTGGAAGCCCATACAGGGCTATGGTGAAAAAGGAAATATCTTCCGATGAAATCTGGAAAGAAGCTTTCTGAGAAACTGCTTAGTGTTCTGTTAATTCATCTCACAGAGTTACATATGTATTTCGTGGTTGTCTTTTCTAGCCTTATTTCTGTGGAATGTGAGAACAGATATTTCGGATCCCTTTGAAGACTATAGGGCCAAAGGAAATATCCTCCGATAACAAAGAGAAAGAAGCTTTCTGAGAAACTTCTTTGTGTTCTGTGAAATCATCTCACATAGTTACAGCTTTCCCCTCTAGAAGCCTTTCGCTAAGACAGTTCTTGTGGAATTGGCAAAGTGATATTGGGAAGCCCATAGAGAGCTACGGTGAAAAAGGAAATATCCTCAGATGAAATCTGGAAGCAAGCTTTCTGAGAAACTGCTTAGTGTTCTGTTAATTCATCTCACAGAGTTACATCTGTATTTCGTGGATCTCTTTGCTAGCCTTATTTCTGTGGAATCTGAGAACAGATATTTCGGATCCCTTTGAAGACTATAGGGCCAAAGGAAATATCCTCCGATAACAAAGAGAAGGAAGCTTTCTAAGAAACTTCTTTGTGTTCTGTGAAATCATCTCACAGAGTTACAGCTTTCCCTAGAAGAAGCCTTTCGCTAAGACAGTTCTTGTGGAATTGGCAAAGTGATATTTGGAAGCCCATACAGGGCTATGGTGAAAAAGGAAATATCCTCCGATGAAATCTGGAAAGAAGCTTTCTGAGAAACTGCTTAGTGTTCTGTTAATTCATCTCACAGAGTTACATCTGTATTTCGTGGATCTCTTTGCTAGCCTTTTTTCTGTGGAATCTGAGAACAGATATTTCGGATCCCTTTGGAGTCTATAGGGCCAAAGGAAATATCCTCCGATAACAAAGAGAAAGAAGCTTTCTGAGAAACTTCTTTGTGTTCTGTGAAATCATCTCACCGAGTTACAGCTTTCTCCAGAAGAAGACTTTCGCTAAGACAGTTCTTGTGGAATTGGCAAAGTGATATTTGGAAGCCCATAGAGGGCTATGGTGAAAAAGGAAATATCCTCAGATGAAATCTGGAAAGAAGCTTTCTGAGAAACTGCTTAGTGTTCTGTTAATTCATCTCACAGCGTTACATCTGTATTTCTTGGATCTCTTTGCTAGCCTTATTTCTGTGGAATCTGAGAACAGATATTTCGGATCCCTTTGAAGACTATAGGGCCAAAGGAAATATCCTCCGATAACAAAGAGAAAGAAGCTTTCTGAGAAACTTCTTTGTGTTCTGTGAAATCATCTCACAGAGTTACAGCTTTCACTAGAAGAAGCCTTTCGCTACGACAGTTCTTGTGGAATTGGCAAAGTGATATTGGGAAGCCCATACAGGGCTATGGTGAAATACGAAATATCCTCAGATGTAATCTGGCAAGAAGCTTTCTGAGAAACTGCTTAGTGTTCTGTTAATTCATCTCACAGAGTTACATCTGTATTTCGTGGATCTCTTTGCTAGCCTTATTTCTGTGGAATCTGAGAACAGATATTTCGGATCCCTTTGAAGAAAATAGGGCCAAAGGAAATATCCTCCGATAACAAAGGGAATGAAGCTTTCTGAGAAACTTCTTTGTGTTCTGTGAAATCATCTCACAGAGTTACATCTTTCCCTACAAGAAGCCTTTCGCTAAGACAGTTCTCGTGGAATTGGCAAAGTGATATTTGGTAGCCCTTAGAGGGCTATGGTGAAAAAGCAAATATCCTCAGATGAAATCTGGAAAGAAGCTTTCTGAGAAACTGCTTAGTGTTCTGTAAATTCACCTCACAGAATTACATCTGTATTTCGTGGATCTCTTTGCTAGCCTTATTTCTGTGGAATCTGAGAACAGATATTTCGGATCCCTTTGAAGACTATAGGGCCAAAGGAAATATTCTCCGATAACAAAGAGAAAGAAGCTTTCAGAGAAACTTCTTTGTGTTCTGTGAAATCATCTCACAGAGTTACAGCTTAACCTCAAGAAGCCTTTCGCTAAGACAGTTCTTCTGGAATTGGCAGAGTGATATTTGGAGGCCCATAGAGGGCTATGGTGAAAAAGGAAATATCCTCAGATGAAATCTGGAAAGAACCTTTCTGAAGAACTGCTTAGTGTTCTGTTAATTCATCTCACAGAGTTACATCTGTATTTCGTGGATCTCTTTGCTAGCCTAATTTCTGTGGAATCTGAGAACAGATATTTCGGATCCCTTTGAAGACTATAGGGCCAAAGGAAATATCCTCCGATAACAAAGAGAAAGAAGCTTTCTGAGAAACTTCTTTGTGTTCTGTGAAATCATCTCACAGAGTTACAGCTTTCCCCTCAAGAAGCCTTTCTCTGAGACAGTTCTTGTGGAATTGGCAAAGTGATATTGGGAAGCCCATAGAAGGCTATGGTGAAAAAGGAAATATCCTCAGATGAAATCTGGAAAGAAGCTTTCTGAGAAACTGCTTAGTGTTCTGTTAATTCACCTCACAGAGTTACATCTGTATTTCGTGCATCTCTTTGCTTGACTTATTTCTGTGGAATCTGAGAACAGATATTCGGATCCCTTTGAAGACGATATGGCCAAAGGAAATATCCTCCGATAACAAAGAGAAAGAAGCTTTCTGAGAAACTTCTTTGTGTTCTGTGAAATCATCTCACTGATTTACAGCTTTCCCCTCAAGAAGCCTTTCGCTAAGACAGTTCTTGTGGAATTGGCAAAGTGATATTTGGAAGCCCATAGAGGGCTTAGTGTAAAAGGAAATATCCTCAGATGAAATCTGGAAAGAAGCTTTCTGAGAAACTGCTTAGTGTTCTGTTAATTCATCTCACAGAGTTACATCTGTATTTCGTGGATCTCTTTGCTAGCCTTATTTCTGTGGAATCTGAGAACAGATATTTCGGATCCCTTTCAAGACTATAGGGCCAAAGGAAATATCCTCCGATAACAAAGAGAAAGAAGCTTTCTGAGAAACTTCTTTGTGTTCTGTGAAATCATCTCACATAGTTACAGCTTTCCCTAGAAGGAGCCTTTCGCTAAGACAGTTCTTGTGGAATTGGCAAAGTGATATTGGGAAGCCCATAGAGAGCTACGGTGAAAAAGGAAATATCCTCAGATGAAATCTGGAAAGAAGCTTTCTGAGAAACTGCTTAGTGTTCTGTTAATTCATCTCACAGAGTTACATATGTATTTCGTGGTTGTCTTTTCTAGCCTTATTTCTGTGGAATGTGAGAACAGATATTTCGGATCCCTTTGAAGACTATAGGGCCAAAGGAAATATCCTCCGATAACAAAGAGAAAGAAGCTTTCTGAGAAACTTCTTTGTGTTCTGTGAAATCATCTCACATAGTTACAGCTTTCCCCTCTAGAAGCCTTTCGCTAAGACAGTTCTTGTGGAATTGGCAAAGTGATATTGGGAAGCCCATAGAGAGCTACGGTGAAAAAGGAAATATCCTCAGATGAAATCTGGAAGGAAGCTTTCTGAGAAACTGCTTAGTGTTCTGTTAATTCATCTCACAGAGTTACATCTGTATTTCGTGGATCTCTTTACTAGCCTTATTTCTGTGGAATCTGAGAACAGATATTTCGGATCCCTTTGAAGACTATAGGGCCAAAGGAAATATCCTCCGATAACAAAGAGAAAGAAGCTTTCTGAGAAACTTCTTTCTGTTCTGTGAAATCATCTCACAGAGTTACAGCTTTCCCTAGAAGGAGCCTCTCGCCAAGACAGTTCTAGTGGAATTGGCAAAGTGATATTGGGAAGCCTATAGAGGGCTATGGTGAAAAAGGAAATATCCTCAGATGAAATCTGGAAAGAAGTTTCTGAGAAACTCCTTAGTGTTCTGTTAATTCATCTCACAGAGTTACATCTGTATTTCGTGGATCTCTTTGCTAGCCTTATTTCTGTGGAATCTGAGAACAGATATTTCGGATCCCTTTGAAGACTATAGTGCCAAAGGAAATATCCTCCGATAACAAAGAGAAAGAAGCTTTCTGAGAAACTTCTTTGTGTTTTGTGAAGTCGTCTCACTGAGTTACAGCTTTTCCCTTTAGAAGCCTTTCGCTAAGAAAATTCTTGTGGAATTGGCAATGTGATACTGGGAAGCCCATAGAGGGCTATGGTGAAAAAGGAAATATCCTCAGATGAAATCTGGAAAGAAGGTTTCTGAGAAACTGCTTAGTGTTCTGTTAATTTATTTCATAGAGTTTCATCTGTATTTCATGGATGTCTTTGCTAGCCTTATTTCTCTGGTATCTGAGAACAGATATTTCGGATCCCTTTGAAGACTATAGGGCCAAAGGAAATATCCTCCGATAACAAAGGGAAAGAAGCTTTCTGAGAAACTTCTTTGTGTTCTGTGAAATCATCTCACAGAGTTACAGCTTTCCCCTCAAGAAGCCTTTCACTAAGACAGTTCTTGTGGAATTGGCAAAGTGATATATGGAAGCCCCTATAGGGCTATGGTGAAAAAGGTAATATCCTCAGATGAAATCTGGAAAGAAGCTTTCTTAAAAACTGCTTAGTGTTCTGTTAATTCATCTCACAGAGTTACATCTGTATTTCGTGGATCTCTTTGCTAGCCTTATTTCTGTGGAATCTGAGAACAGATATTTCGGATCCCTTTGAAGACAATAGGGCCAAAGGAATTATCCTCCGATAACAAAGAGAATGAAGCTTTCTGAGAAACTTCTTTGTCTTCTGTGAAATCATCTCACAGAGTTACATCTTTCCCTACAAGAAGCCTTTCGCTAAGACAGTTCTTGTGGAATTGGCAAAGTGATATTGGGTAGCCAATAGAGGGCTATGGTGAAAAAGGAAATATCCTCCGATGAAATCTGGAAAGAACCTTTCTGAGAAACTGCTTAGTGTTCTGTTAATTCATCTCACAGAGTTACATCTGTATTTCGTGGATCTCTTTGCTAGCCTTATTTCTGTGGAATCTGAAAAGAGATATTTCGGATCCCTTTGAAGACTATAGGGCAAAAGGAAATATCCTCTGATAAAAAGAGAAAGAAGCTTTCCGAGAAACTTCTTTGTGTTCTGTGAAATCATCTCAAGGAGTAACAGATTTCCCCTCAAGAAGCCTTTCGCTAAGACAGTTCTTGTGGAATTGGCAGAGTGATATTTGGAAGCCCATACAGGGCTATGGTGAAAAAGGAAATATCCTCCGATGAAATCTGGAAAGAAGCTTTCTGAGAAACTGCTTAGTGTTCTGTTAATTCATCTCAAAGAGTTACATCTGTATTTCGTGGATCTCTTTGCTAGCCTTATTTCTGTGGAATCTGAGAACAGATATTTCGGATCCCTTTGAAGACTATAGGTCCAAGGGAAATATCCTCCGATAACAAAGAGAAAGAAGCTTTCTGAGAAACTTCTTTGTGTTCTGTGAAATCATCTCACAGAGTTACAGCTTTCACTAGAAGAAGCCTTTCGCTAAGACAGTTCTTGTGGAATTGGCAAAGTGATATTGGGAAGCCCATACAGGGCTATGGTGAAATACGAAATATCCTCAGATGTAATCTGGCAAGAAGCTTTCTGAGAAACTGCTTAGTGTTCTGTTAATTCATCTCACAGAGTTACATCTGTATTTCGTGGATCTCTTTGCTAGCCTAATTTCTGTGGAATCTGAGAACAGATATTTCGGATCCCTTTGAAGACTATAGGGCCAAAGGAAATATCCTGCGATAACAAAGAGAAAGAAGCTTTCTGAGAAACTTCTTTGTGTTCTGTGAAATCATCTCACAGAGTTACAGCTTTCCCCTCAAGAAGCCTTTCTCTGAGACAGTTCTTGTGGAATTGGCAAAGTGATATTGGGAAGCCCATAGAAGGCTATGGTGAAAAAGGAAATATCCTCAGATGAAATCTGGAAAGAAGCTTTCTGAGAAACTGCTTAGTGTTCTGTTAATTCACCTCACAGAGTTACATCTGTATTTCGTGCATCTCTTTGCTTGACTTATTTCTGTGGAATCTGAGAACAGATATTTCGGATCCCTTTGAAGACGATATGGCCAAAGGAAATATCCTCCGATAACAAAGAGAAAGAAGCTTTCTGAGAAACTTCTTTGTGTTCTGTGAAATCATCTCACAGATTTACAGCTTTCCCCTCAAGAAGCCTTTCGCTAAGACAGTTCTTGTGGAATTGGCAAAGTGATATTTGGAAGCCCACAGAGGGCTTAGTGTAAAAGGAAATATCCTCAGATGAAATCTGGAAAGAAGCTTTCTGAGAAACTGCTTAGTGTTCTGTAAATTCACCTCACAGAGTTACATCTGTATTTCGTGGTCTCTTTGCTAGCCTTATTTCTGTGGAATCTGAGAACAGATATTTCGGATCCCTTTGAAGACTGTAGGGCCAAAGGAAATATCCTCCGATAACAAAGAGAAAGAAGCTTTCTGAGAAACTTCTTTGTGTTCTGTGAAATCATCTCACAGAGTTACAGCTTTCCCTAGAAGGAGCCTTTCGCTAAGACAGTTATTGTGGAATTGGCAAAGTGATATTTGGAAGCCCTTTCAGGGCTATGGTGAAAAAGGAAATATCCTCCGATGAAATCTGGAAGGAAGCTTTCTGAGAAACTGCTTAGTGTTCTGTTAATTCATCTCACAGAGTTACATCTGTATTTCGTGGATCTCTTTGCTAGGCTTATTTCTGTGGAATGTGAGAACAGGTATTTCGGATCCCTTTGAAGACTATAGGGCCAAAGGAAATATCCTCCGATAACAAAGAGAAAGAAGCTTTCTGAGAAACTTCTTTGTGTTCTGTGAAATCATCTCACAGAGTTCCAGCTTTCCCCTCAAGAAGCCTTACGCTAAGACAGTTCCTGTGGAATTGGCAAAGTGATATTTGGAAGCCAAGAGGGCTATGGTGAAAAAGGAAATATCCTCAGATGAAATCTAGAAAGAAGCTTTCTGAGACATTGCTTAGTGTTCTGTTAATTCATCTCACAGAGTTACATCTGTATTTCGTGGATCTCTTTGCTAGCCTTATTTCTGTGGAATCTGAGAACAGATATTTCGGATCCCTTTGAAGACTATAGGGCCAAAGGAAATATCCTGCGATAACAAAGAGAAGGAAGCTTTCTGAGAAACATCTTTGTGTTCTGTGAAATCATCTCACAGAGTTACAGCTTTCCCCTCAAGAAGCCTTTCGCTATGACAGTTCTTGTGGAATTGGCAAAGTGATAATTGGAAGCCCATAGAGGGCTATGGTGAAAAAGGAATTATCCTCAGATGAAATCTGGAAAGAAGTTTTCTGAGAAACTGTTTAGTGTTCTGTTAGTTCATCTCACAGAGTTACATCTGTATTTCGTGGATCTCTTTGCTAGCCTTATTTCTGGGGAATCTGAGAAGAGATATTTCGGATCTCTTTGGAGACTATAGGGTCAAAGGAAATATCCTCCGAAAACAAAGGAAAGGAAGCTTTCTGAGAAACTTCTTTGTGTTCTGTGAAATCATCTCACAGAGTTACAGCTTTCCCCTCAAGAAGCCTTTCGCTAAGACAGTTCTTGTGGAATTTGCAAAGTGATATTGGGAAGCCCATAGAGGGCTATGGTGAAAAAGGAAATATCCTCAGATGAAATCTGGAAAGAAGATTTCTGAGAAACTGCTTAGTGTTCTGTTAATTCATCTCACAGAGTTACATCTGCATTTCGTGGATCTCTTTGCTAGCCTTATTTCTGGGGAATGTGAGAACAGATATTTCGGATCCCTTTGAAGACAATAGGGCCAAAGGAAATATCCTCCGATAACAAAGAGAAAGAAGCTTTCTGAGAAACTTCTTTCTGTTCTGTGAAATCATCTCACAGAGTTACAGCTTTCCCTAGAAGGAGCCTCTCGCCAAGACAGTTCTAGTGCAATTGGCAAAGTGATATTGGGAAGCCTATAGAGGGCTATGGTGAAAAAGGAAATATCCTCAGATGAAATCTGGAAAGAAGTTTCTGAGAAACTCCTTAGTGTTCTGTTAATTCATCTCACAGAGTTACATCTGTATTTCGTGGATCTCTTTGCTAGCCTTATTTCTGTGGAATCTGAGAACAGATATTTCGGATCCCTTTGAAGACTATAGTGCCAAAGGAAATATCCTCCGATAACAAAGAGAAAGAAGCTTTCTGAGAAACTTCTTTGTGTTTTGTGAAGTCGTCTCACTGAGTTACAGCTTTTCCCTTTAGAAGCCTTTCGCTAAGAAAATTCTTGTGGAATTGGCAATGTGATACTGGGAAGCCCATAGAGGGCTATGGTGAAAAAGGAAATATCCTCAGGTGAAATCTGGAAAGAAGGTTTCTGAGAAACTGCTTAGTGTTCTGTTAATTTATTTCACAGAGTTTCATCTGTATTTCATGGATGTCTTTGCTAGCCTTATTTCTCTGGTATCTGAGAACAGATATTTCGGATCCCTTTGAAGACTATAGGGCCAAAGGAAATATCCTCCGATAACAAAGGGAAAGAAGCTTTCTGAGAAACTTCTTTGTGTTCTGTGAAATCATCTCACAGAGTTACAGCTTTCCCCTCAAGAAGCCTTTCACTAAGACAGTTCTTGTGGAATTGGCAAAGTGATATATGGAAGCCCCTATAGGGCTATGGTGAAAAAGGTAATATCCTCAGATGAAATCTGGAAAGAAGCTTTCTTAAAAACTGCTTAGTGTTCTGTTAATTCATCTCACAGAGTTACATCTGTATTTCGTGGATCTCTTTGCTAGCCTTATTTCTGTGGAATCTGAGAACAGATATTTCGGATCCCTTTGAAGACAATAGGGCCAAAGGAATTATCCTCCGATAACAAAGAGAATGAAGCTTTCTGAGAAACTTCTTTGTCTTCTGTGAAATCATCTCACAGAGTTACATCTTTCCCTACAAGAAGCCTTTCGCTAAGACAGTTCTTGTGGAATTGGCAAAGTGATATTGGGTAGCCAATAGAGGGCTATGGTGAAAAAGGAAATATCCTCCGATGAAATCTGGAAAGAACCTTTCTGAGAAACTGCTTAGTGTTCTGTTAATTCATCTCACAGAGTTACATCTGTATTTCGTGGATCTCTTTGCTAGCCTTATTTCTGTGGAATCTGAAAAGAGATATTTCGGATCCCTTTGAAGACTATAGGGCAAAAGGAAATATCCTCTGATAAAAAGAGAAAGAAGCTTTCCGAGAAACTTCTTTGTGTTCTGTGAAATCATCTCAAGGAGTAACAGATTTCCCCTCAAGAAGCCTTTCGCTAAGACAGTTCTTGTGGAATTGGCAGAGTGATATTTGGAAGCCCATACAGGGCTATGGTGAAAAAGGAAATATCCTCCGATGAAATCTGGAAAGAAGCTTTCTGAGAAACTGCTTAGTGTTCTGTTAATTCATCTCAAAGAGTTACATCTGTATTTCGTGGATCTCTTTGCTAGCCTTATTTCTGTGGAATCTGAGAACAGATATTTCGGATCCCTTTGAAGACTATAGGTCCAAAGGAAATATCCTCCGATAACAAAGAGAAAGAAGCTTTCTGAGAAACTTCTTTGTGTTCTGTGAAATCATCTCACAGAGTTACAGCTTTCACTAGAAGAAGCCTTTCGCTAAGACAGTTCTTGTGGAATTGGCAAAGTGATATTGGGAAGCCCATACAGGGCTATGGTGAAATACGAAATATCCTCAGATGTAATCTGGCAAGAAGCTTTCTGAGAAACTGCTTAGTGTTCTGTTAATTCATCTCACAGAGTTACATCTGTATTTCGTGGATCTCTTTGCTAACCTAATTTCTGTGGAATCTGAGAACAGATATTTCGGATCCCTTTGAAGACTATAGGGCCAAAGGAAATATCCTGCGATAACAAAGAGAAAGAAGCTTTCTGAGAAACTTCTTTGTGTTCTGTGAAATCATCTCACAGAGTTACAGCTTTCCCCTCAAGAAGCCTTTCTCTGAGACAGTTCTTGTGGAATTGGCAAAGTGATATTGGGAAGCCCATAGAAGGCTATGGTGAAAAAGGAAATATCCTCAGATGAAATCTGGAAAGAAGCTTTCTGAGAAACTGCTTAGTGTTCTGTTAATTCACCTCACAGAGTTACATCTGTATTTCGTGCATCTCTTTGCTTGACTTATTTCTGTGGAATCTGAGAACAGATATTTCGGATCCCTTTGAAGACGATATGGCCAAAGGAAATATCCTCCGATAACAAAGAGAAAGAAGCTTTCTGAGAAACTTCTTTGTGTTCTGTGAAATCATCTCACAGATTTACAGCTTTCCCCTCAAGAAGCCTTTCGCTAAGACAGTTCTTGTGGAATTGGCAAAGTGATATTTGGAAGCCCATAGAGGGCTTAGTGTAAAAGGAAATATCCTCAGATGAAATCTGGAAAGAAGCTTTCTGAGAAACTGCTTAGTGTTCTGTAAATTCACCTCACAGAGTTACATCTGTATTTCGTCGTCTCTTTGCTAGCCTTATTTCTGTGGAATCTGAGAACAGATATTTCGGATCCCTTTGAAGACTGTAGGGCCAAAGGAAATATCCTCCGGTAACAAAGAGAAAGAAGCTTTCTGAGAAACTTCTTTGTGTTCTGTGAAATCATCTCACAGAGTTACAGCTTTCCCTAGAAGGAGCATTTCGCTAAGACAGTTATTGTGGAATTGGCAAAGTGATATTTGGAAGCCCTTTCAGGGCTATGGTGAAAAAGGAAATATCCTCAGATGAAATCTCGAAAGAAGTTTTCTGAGAAACTGCTTAGTGTTCTGTTAATTCATCTCACAGAGTTACATCTGTATTTCGTGGATCTCTTTGCTAGCCTTATTTCTGGGGAATCTGAGAAGAGATATTTCGGATCCCTTTGGAGACTATAGGGCCAAAGGAAATATCCTCCGATAACAAAGAAAAAGAAGCTTTTTGAGAAACTTCTTTGTGTTCTGTGAAATCATCTCACAGAGTTACAGCTTTCCCCTCAAGAAGCCTTTCGCTAAGACAGTTCTTGTGGAATTGGCAAAGTGATATTGGGAAGCCCTTAGAGGGCTATGGTGAAAAAGGAAATATCCTCAGATGAAATCTGGAAAGAAGCTTTCTGAGAAACTGCTTAGTGTTCTGTGAATTCATCTCACAGAGTTACATCTGTATTTCGTGTTTGTCTTTGCTAGCCTTATTTCTGTGGAATGTGAGAACAGATATTTCGGATCCCTTTGAAGACTATAGGGCCAAAGGAAATATCCTCCGATAACAAAGAGAAAGAAGCTTTCTGAGAAACTTCTTTGTGTTCTGTGAAATCATCTCAGAGAGTTCCAGCTTTCCCCTCAAGAAGCCTTACGCTAAGACATTTCCTGTGGAATTGGCAAAGTGATATTTGGAAGCCAAGAGGGCTATGGTGAAAAAGGAAATATCCTCAGATGAAATCTAGAAAGAAGCTTTCTGAGACATTGCTTAGTGTTCTGTTAATTCATCTCCCAGAGTTACATCTGTATTTCGTGGATCTCTTTGCTAGCCTTATTTCTGTGGAATCTGAGAACAGATATTTCGGATCCCTTTGAAGACTATAGGGCCAAAGGAAATATCCTGCTATAACAAAGAGAAAGAAGCTTTCTGAGAAACATCTTTGTGTTCTCTTAAATCATCTCACAGAGTTACAGCTTTCCCCTCAAGAAGCCTTTCGCTATGACAGTTCTTGTGGAATTGGCAAAGTGATAATTGGAAGCCCATAGAGGGCTATGGTGAAAAAGGAATTATCCTCAGATGAAATCTGGAAAGAAGTTTTCTGAGAAACTGTTTAGTGTTCTGTTAGTTCATCTCACAGAGTTACATCTGTATTTCGTGGATCTCTTTGCTAGCCTTATTTCTGGGGAATCTGAGAAGAGATATTTCGGATCCCTTTGGAGACTATAGGGTCAAAGGAAATATCCTCCGAAAACAAAGAAAAGGAAGCTTTCTGAGAAACTTCTTTGTGTTCTGTGAAATCATCTCACAGAGTTACAGCTTTTCCCTCAAGAAGCCTTTCGCTAAGACAGTTCTTGTGGAATTTGCAAAGTGATATTGGGAAGCCCATAGAGGGCTATGGTGAAAAAGGAAATATCCTCAGATGAAATCTGGAAAGAAGATTTCTGAGAAACTGCTTAGTGTTCTGTTAATTCATCTCACAGAGTTACATCTGTATTTCGTGGATCTCTTTGCTAGCCTTATTTCTGGGGAATGTGAGAACAGATATTTCAGATCCCTTTGAAGACTATAGGGCCAAAGGAAATATCCTCTGATAACAAAGAGAAAGAAGTTTTCTGAGAAACTTTTTTGTGTTCTGTGAAATCATCTCACATAGTTACAGCTTTCCCCTCAAGAAGCCTTTCGCTAAGACAGTTCTTGTGGAATTGGCATAGTGATATTTGGAAGCCCATAGAGGGCTACGGTGAAAAAGGAAATATCCTCAGAAGAAATCTGGAAAGAAGGTTTCGGAGAAACTGCTTAGTGTTCTGTTAATTCATCTCACAGAGTTACATCTGTATTTCGTGGATCGCTTTGCTAGCCTTATTTCTGTGGAATCTGAGAACAGATATTTCGGATCCCTTTGAAGACTATAGGGCCAAAGGAAATATCCTCCGATAACAAAGAGAAAGAAGTTATCTGAGAAACTTCTTTGTGTTCTGTGAAATCATCTCACAGAGTTTCAGCTTTCCCCTTTAGACGCCTTTCGCTAAGACAGTTCTTGTGGAATTGGCGAAGTGATACTGGGAAGCCCATAGAGGGCTATGGTGAAAAAGGAAATATCCTCAGATGAAATCTGGAAAGAAGCTTTCTGAGAAACTGCTTAGTGTTCTGTTAATTCATCTCACAGAGTTACATCTGTATTTCGTGGATCTCTTTGCTAGCCTTATTTCTGTGGAATCTGAGAGCAGATATTTCGGATCCCTTTGAAGACTATAGGGCCAAAGGAAATATCCTCCGATAACAAAGGGAAAGAAGCTTTCTGAGAAACTTCTTTGTGTTCTGTGAAATCATCTCACAGAGTTACAGCTTTCCTCTCAAGAAGACTTTCGCTAAGACAGTTCTTGTGGAATTGGCAAAGTGATATATGGAAGCCGCTAGAGGGCTATGGTGAAAAAGGTAATATCCTCAGATGAAATCTGGAAAGAAGCTTTCTGAAAAACTGCTTAGTGTTCTGTTAATTCATCTCACAGAGTTACATCTGTATTTCCTGGATCTCTTTGCTAGCCTTATTTCTGTGGAATCTGAGTACAGATATTTCGGATCCCTTTGAAGACAATAGGGCCAAAGGAAATATCCTCCGATAACAAAGAGAAAGAAGCTTTCTGAGAAACTTCTTTCTGTTCTGTGAAATCATCTCACAGAGTTACAGCTTTCCCTAGAAGGAGCCTCTCGCTAAGACAGTTCTAGTGGAATTGGCAAAGTGATATTGGGAAGCCTATAGAGGGCTATGGTGAAAAAGGAAATATCCTCAGATGAAATCTGGAAAGAAGTTTCTGAGAAACTGCTTAGTGTTCTGTTAATTCATCTCACAGAGTTACATCTGTATTTCGTGGATCTCTTTGCTAGCCTTATTTCTGTGGAATCTGAGAACAGATATTTCGGATCCCTTTGAAGACTATAGGGCCAAAGGAAATATCCTTCGATAACAAAGAGAAAGAAGCTTTCTGAGAAACTTCTTTGTGTTCTGTGAAGTCGTCTCACTGAGTTACAGCTTTTCCCTTTAGAAGACTTTCGCTAAGAAAATTCTTGTGGAATTGGCAATGTGATACTGGGAAGCCCATAGAGGGCTATGGTGAAAAAGGAAATATCCTCAGATGAAATCTGGAAAGAAGGTTTCTGAGAAACTGCTTAGTGTTCTGTTAATTTATTTCACAGAGTTTCATCTGTATTTCATGGATCTCTTTGCTAGCCTTATTTATGTGGAATCTGAGAACAGATATTTCGAATCCCTTTGAAGACTATAGGGCCAAAGGAAATATCCTCCGATAACAAAGGGAAAGAAGCTTTCTGAGAAACTTCTTTGTGTTCTGTGAAATCATCTCACAGAATTACAGCTTTCCCTAGAAGGAGACTTTCGCTAAGACAGTTCTTGTGGAATTGGCAAAGTGATATTGGGAAGCCTACAGAGGGCTATGGTGAAAAAGGAAATATCCTCAGATGAAATCTGGAAAGAAGTTTCTGAGAAACTGCTTAGTGTTCTGTTAATTCATCTCACAGAGTTACATCTGTATTTCGTGGATCTCTTTGCTAGCCTTATTTCTGTGGAATCTGAGAACAGATATTTCGGATCCCTTTGAAGACTATAGGGCCAAAGGAAATATCCTCCGATAACAATGGGAAAGAAGCTTTCTGAGAAACTTCTTTGTGTTCTGTGAAATCATCTCACTGAGTTACAGCTTTCCCCTTTAGAAGCCTTTCGCTAAGAAAATTCTTGTGGAATTGGCAATGTGATACTGGGAAGCCCATAGAGGGCTATGGTGAAAAAGGAAATATCCTCAGATGAAATCTGGAAAGAAGGTTTCTGAGAAACTGCTTAGTGTTCTGTTAATTCATCTCACAGAGTTACATCTGTATTTCATGGATCTCTTTACTAGCCTTATTTCTGTGGAATCTGAGAACAGATATTTCGGATCCCTTTGAAGACTATAAGGCCAAAGGAAATATCCTCCGATAACAAAGGGAAAGAAGCTCTGAGAAACTTCTTTGTGTTCTGTGAAATCATCTCACAGAGTTACAGCTTTCCCTTCAAGAAGCCTTTCGCTAAGACAGTTCTTGTGGAATTGGCAAAGTGATATATGGAAGCCCCTAGAGGGCTATGGTGAAAAAGGTAATATCCTCAGATGAAATCTGGAAAGAAGCTTTTTTAAAAAGTGCTTAGTGTTCTGTTAATTCATCTCACAGAGTTACATCTGTATTTCGTGGATCTCTATGCTAGCCTTATTTCTGTGGAATCTGAGAACAGATATTTCGGATCCCTTTGAAGACAATAGGGCCAAAGGAAATATCCTCCGATAACGAAGAGAATGAAGCTTTCTGAGAAACTTCTTTGTCTTCTGTGAAATCATCTCACAGAGTTACATCTTTCCCTACTAGAAGCCTTTCTCTAAGACAGTTCTTATGGAATTGGCAAAGTGCTTTTTGGTAGCCAATAGAGGGCTATGGTGAAAAAGGAAATATCCTCCGATGAAATCTGGAAAGAACCTTTCTGAGAAACTGCTTAGTGTTCTGTTAATTCATCTCACAGAGTTACATCTGTATTTCGTGGATCTCTTTGCTAGCCTTATTTCTGTGGAATCTGAGAACAGATATTTCGGATCCCTTTGAAGACAATAGGGCCAAAGGAAATATCCTCCGATAACAAAGAGAAAGAAGCTTTCTGAGAAACTTCTTTCTGTTCTGTGAAATCATCTCACAGAGTTACAGCTTTCCCCTCAAGAAGTCTTTCGCTAAGACAGCTCTTCTGGAATTGGCAAAGTGATATTGGGAAGCCTATAGAGGGCTATGGTGAAAAAGGAAATATCCTCAGATGAAATCTGGAAAGAAGTTTCTGAGAAACTGCTTAGTGTTCTGTTAATTCATCTCACAGAGTTACATCTGTATTTCGTGGATCTCTTTGCTAGCCTTATTTCTGTGGAATCTGAGAACAGATATTTCGTAACCTTTGAAGACTATAGGGCCAAAGGAAATATCCTCCGATAACAAAGAGAAAGAAGCATTCTGAGAAACTTCTTTGTGTTGTGTGAAATCATCTCACAGAGTTACAGCTTTCCCCTCAAGAAGACTTTCGCTGAGACAGTTCTTGTGGAATTTGCAAAGTGATACTGGGAAGCCCATAGAGGGCTATGGTGAAAAAGGAAATATCCTGAGATGAAATCTGGAAAGAAGCTTTCTGAGAAACTGCTTAGTGTTCTGTTAATTCATCTCACAGAGTTACATCTTTATTTCGTGGATCTCTTTGCTAGCCTTATTTCTGGGGAATCTGAAAACAGATATATCGGATCCCTTTGAAGACTATAGGGCCAAAGGAAATATCCTCTGATAACAAAGAGAAAGAAGCTTTCTGAGAAACTTCTTTGTGTTCTGTGAAATCATCTCACAAAGTTACAGCTTTCCCCTCAAGAATCCTTTCGCTAAGACAGTTCTTGTGTAATTGGCATAGTGATATTTGGAATCCCATAGAGGGCTACGGTGAAAAAGGAAATATCCTCAGAAGAAATCTGGAAAGAAGGTTTCGGAGAAACTGCTTAGTGTTCTGTTAATTCATCTCACAGAGTTACATCTGTATTTCGTGGATTGCTTTGCTAGCCTTATTTCTGTGGAATGTGAGAACAGATATTTCGGATCCCTTTGAAGACTATAGGGTCAAAGGAAATATCCTCCGATAACAAAGAGAAAGAAGCTTTCTGAGAAACTTCTTTGTGTTCTGTGAAATCATCTCTCAGAGTTACAGCTTTCCCCTTTAGAAGCCTTTCGCTAAGACAGTTCTTGTGGAATTGGCAAAGTGATACTTGGAAGCCCATAGAGGGCTATGGTGAAAAAGGAAATATCCTCAGATGAAATCTGGAAAGAAGCTTTCTGAGAAACTGCTTAGTGTTCTGTTAATTCCTCTCACAGAGTTACATCTGTATTTCGTGGATCTCTTTGCTAGCCTTATTTCTGTGGAATCTGAGAACATATATTTCGGATCCCTTTGAAGACTATAGGGCCAAAGGAAATATCCTCCGATAACAAAGGGAAAGAAGCTTTCTGAGAAACTTCTTTGTGTTCTGTGAAATCATCTCACAGAGTTACAGCTTTCCCCTCAAGAAGCCTTTCGCTAAGACAGTTCTTGTGGAATTGGCAAAGTGATATATGGAAGCCCCTAGAGGGCTATGGTGAAAAAGGTAATATCCTCAGATGAAATCTGGAAAGAAGCTTTCTGAAAAACTGCTTAGTGTTCTGTTAATTCATCTCACAGAGTTACATCTGTATTTCGTGGATCTCTTTGCTAGCCTTATTTCTGTGGAATCTGAGAACAGATATTTCGGATCCCTTTGAAGACTATCGGGCCAAAGGAAATATCCTCCGATAACAAAGAGAAAGAAGCTTTCTGAGAAACTTCTTTGTGTTCTGTGAAATCATCTCACAGAATTACAGCTTTCCCTAGAAGGAGCCTTTCGCTAAGACAGTTCTTGTGGAATTGGCAAAGTGATATTGGGAAGCCTATAGAGGGCTATGGTGAAAAAGGAAATATCCTCAGATGAAATCTGGAAAGAAGCTTCTGGGAAACTGCTTAGTGTTCTGTTAATTCATCTCACAGAGTTACATCTGTATTTCGTGGATCTCTTTGCTAGCCTTATTTCTGTGGAATCTGAGAACAGATATTTCGGATCCCTTTGAAGACTATAGGGCCAAAGGAAATATCCTCCGATAACAAACAGAAAGTAGCTTTCTGAGAAACTTCTTTGTGTTCTGTGAAATCATCTCACTGAGTTACAGCTTTCCCCTTTAGAAGCCTTTCGCTAAGAAAATTCTTGTGGAATTGGCAATGTGATACTGGGAAGCCCATAGAGGGCTATGGTGAAAAAGGAAATATCCTCAGATGAAATCTGGAAAGAACCTTTCTGAGAAACTGCTTATTGTTCTGTTAATTCATCTCACAGAGTTACATCTGTATTTCGTGGATCTCTTTGCTAGCCTTATTTCTGTGGAATCTGAGAACAGATATTTCGGATCCCTTTGAAGACTATAGGGCCAAAGGAAATATCCTCCGATAACAAAGAGAAAGAAGCTTTCTGAGAAACTTCTTTGTGTTCTGTGAAATCATCTCACAGAGTTACAGCTTTCCCCTCAAGAAGCCTTTCGCGAACACAGTTCTTGTGCAGTTGACAAAGTGATATTTGGAAGCCCAAAGAGGGCAATGGTGAAAAAGGAAATATCCTCAGATGAAATCTGGAAAGAAGCTTTCTGAGAAACTGCTTAGTGTTCTGTTAATTCATCTCACAGGGTTACATCTGTATTTCGTGGATCTCTTTGCTAGCCTTGTTTCTGTGGAATCTGAGAACGGATATTTCGTATCCCTTTGAAGACTATAGGGCCAATGGAAATATCCTCCGATAACAAAGAGAAAGAAGCTTTCTGAGAAACTTCTTTGTGTTCTGTGAAATCATCTCACAGAGTTACAGCTTTCCCTAGAAGAAGCCTTTCGCTAAGACAGTTCTTGTGGAATTGGCAAAGTGATATTTGGAAGCCCATAGAGGGCTATGGTGAAAAAGGAAATATCCTCAGATGAAATCTGAAAAGAAGCTTTCTGAGAAACTGCTTAGTGTTCTGTTAATTCATCTCACAGAGTTACATCTGTATTTCGTGTATCTCTTTGCTAGCCTTATTTCTGGGGAATCTTAGAACAGATATTTCGGATCCCTTTGAAGACTATAGGGCCAAAGGAAATATCCTCCGATAACAAAGAGAAAGAAGCTTTCTGAGAAACTTCTTTGTGTTCTGTGAAATCATCTCACAGAGTTACAGCTTTCCCTAGAAGAAGCCTTTCGCTAAGACAGTTCTTGTGGAATTTTCAAAGTGATATTTGGAAGCCCATAGAGGGCTACGGTGAAAAAGGAAATATCCTCCGATGAAATCTGCAAAGAAGCTTTCTGAGAAACTGCTTAGTGTTCTGTTAATTCATCTCACAGAGTTACATCTGTATTTCGTGGTTGTCTTTGCTAGCCTTATTTCTGTGGAATGTGAGAACAGATATTTCGGATCCCTTTGAAGACTATAGGGCCAAAGGAAATATCCTCCGATAACAAAGAGAAAGAAGCTTTCTGAGAAACTTCTTTGTGTTCTGTGAAATAATCTCACAGAGTTACAGCTTTCCTCTGAAGAAGCCTTTCGCTAAGACAGTTCCTGTGGAATTGGCAAAGTGATATTTGGAAGCCCTTAGAGGGCTATGGTGAAAAAGGAAATATCCTCAGATGAAATCTCGAAAGAAGCTTTCTGAGACATTGCTTAGTGTTCTGTTAATTCATCTCACAGAGTTACATCTGTATTTCGTGGATCTCTTTGCTAGCCTTATTTCTTTGGAATCTGAGAACAGATATTTTGGATCCCTTTGAAGACTATAGGGCCAAGGAAATATCCTCCGATAACAAAGAGAAAGAAGCTTTCTGAGAAACTTCTTTGTGTTCTGTGAAATCATCTCACAGAGTTACAGCTTTCCCCTCAAGAAGCCTTTCGCTAAGGCAGTTCTTGTGGAATTGGCAAAGTGATATTTGGAAGCCCATAGAGGGCTATGGTGAAAAAGGAAATATCCTCAGATGAAATCTGTAAAGAAGCTTTCTGAGAAACTGCTTAGTGTTCTATGAATTCATCTCACAGAGTTACATCTGTATTTCGTGGATCTCTTTGCTAGCCTTATTTCTGTGGAAACTGAGAACAGATATTTCGGATCCCTTTGAAGACTATAGGGCCTAAGGAAGTATCCTCCGATAACAAAGAAAAAGAAGCTTTCTGAGAAACTTCTTTGTGTTCTGTGAAATAACCTCACAGAGTTACAGCTTTCCCATCAAAAAGCCTTTCGCTAAGACAGTTCATGTGGAATTGGCAAAGTGATATTTGGAAGCCCATAGAGGGCTATGGTGAAAAAGGAAATATCCTCAGATGAAATCTGGAAAGAAGCTTTCTGAGAAACTGCTTAGTGTTCTGTTAATTCATCTCAGAGAGTTACATGTGTATTTCGTGGATCTCTTTGCTAGCCTTATTTCTGGGGAATATGAGAACAAATATTTCGGATCCCTTTGGAGACTATAGGGCCAAAGGAAATATCCTCCGATAACAAAGAGAAAGAAGCTTTCTGAAAAACTTCTTTGTGTTCTTTGAAGTCATCTCACAGAGTTACAGCTTTCCCCTCAAGAAGCCTTTCGCTAAGACAGTTCTTGTGGAATTGGCAAAGTGATATTTGGAAGCCCATAGAGGGCTACGGTGAAAAAGGAAATATCCTCAGATGAAATCTGGAAAGAAGCTTTCTGAGAAACTGCTTAGTGTTCTATGAATTCATCTCACAGAGTTACATCTGTATTTCGTGGATCTCTTTGCTAGCCTTATTTCTGTGGAAACTGAGAACAGATATTTCGGATCCCTTTGAAGACTATAAGACCAAAGGAAGTATCCTCCGATAACAAAGAAAAATAAGCTTTCTGAGAAACTTCTTTGTGTTCTGTGAAATCATCTCACAGAGTTACAGCTTTCACCTCAACAAGCCTTTCACTAAGACAGTTCTTGTGGAATTGGCAAAGTGTTATTGGGAAGCCCATAGAGGGCTATGGTGAAAAAGGAAATATCCTCAGATGAAATCTGGAAAGAAGCTTTCTGAGAAACTGCTTAGTGTTCTGTTAATTCATCTCACAGGGTTACATCTGTATTTCGTGGATCTCTTTGCTAGCCTTGTTTCTGTAGAATCTGAGAACAGATATTTCGGATCCCTTTGAAGACTATAGGGCCAAAGGAAATATCCTCCGATAACAAAGAGAAAGAAGCTTTCTGAGAAACTTCTTTGTGTTCTGTGAAATCATCTCACTGAGTTACAGCTTTCCCTAGAAGAAGCCTTTCGCTAAGACAGTTCTTGTGGAATTTTCAAAGTGATATTTGGAAGCCAATAGAGGGCTATGGTGAAAAAGGAAATATCCTCCGATGAAATCTGCAAAGAAGCTTTCTGAGAAACTGCTTAGTGTTCTGTTAATTCATCTCACAGAGTTACATCTGTATTTCTTCGTTATCTTTGCTAGCCTTATTTCTGTGGAATGTGAGAACAGATATTTCGGATCCCTTTGAAGACTATAGGGCCAAAGGAAATATCCTCCGATAACAAAGAGAAAGAAGCTTTCTGAGAAACTTCTTTGTGTTCTGTGAAATCATCTCACAGAGTTACAGCTTTCCCCTGAAGAAGCCTTTCGCTAAGACAGTTCCTGTGGAATTGGCAAAGTGATATTTGGAAGCCCATAGAGGGCTATGGTGAAAAAGGAAATATCCTCAGATGAAATCTCGAAAGAAGCTTTCTGAGACATTGCTTAGTGTTCTGTTAATTCATCTCACAGAGTTACATCTGTATTTCGTGGATCTCTTTGCTAGTCTTATTTCTTTGGAATCTGAGAACAGATATTTTGGATCCCTTTGAAGACTATAGGGCCAAAGGAAATATCCTCCGATAACAAAGAGAAAGAAGCTTTCTGAGAAACTTCTTTGTGTTCTGTGAAATCATCTCACAGAGTTCCAGCTTTCCCCTCAAGAAGCCTTTCGCTAAGACAGTTCTTGTGGAATTGGCAAAGTGATATTTGGAAGCCCATAGAGGGCTATGGTGAAAAAGGAAATATCCTCAGATGAAATCTGGAAAGAAGCTTTCTGAGAAACTGCTTAGTGTTCTATGAATTCATCTCACAGAGTTACATCTGTATTTCGTGGATCTCTTTGCTAGCCTTATTTCTGTGGAAACTGAGAACAGATATTTCGGATCCCTTTGAAGACTATAGGGCCTAAGGAATTATCCTCCGATAACAAAGAAAAGGAAGCTATCTGAGAAACTTCTTTGTGTTCTGTGAAATAATCTCACAGAGTTACAGCTTTCCCATCAAAAAGCCTTTCGCTAAGACAGTACTTGTGGAATTGGCAAAGTGATATTTGGAAGCCCATAGAGGGCTTCGGTGAAAAAGGAAATATCCTCAGATGAAATCTGGAAAGAAGCTTTCTGAGAAACTGCTTAGTGTTCTGTTAATTCATCTCACAGAGTTACATTTGTATTTCGTGGATCTCTTTGCTAACCTTATTTCTGGGGAATATGAGAACAAATATTTCGGATCCCTTTGGAGACTATAGGGCCAAAGGAAATATCCTCCGATAACAAAGAGAAAGAAGCTTTCTGAGAAACTTCTTTGTGTTCTGTGAAGTCATCTCACAGAGTTACAGCTTTCCCCTCAAGAAGCCTTTCGCTAAGACAGTTCTTGTGGAATTGGCAAAGTTATATTGGGAAGCCCATAGAGGGCTATGGTGAAAAAGGAAATATCCTCAGATGAAATCTGGAAAGAAGCTTTCTGAGACATTGCTTAGGGTTCTGTTAATTCATCTCACAGAGTTACATCTGTATTTCGTGGATCTCTTTGCTAGCCTTATTTCTGTGGAATCTGAGAACAGATATTTCGGATCCCTTTGAAGACTATAGGGCCAAAAGAAATATCCTCCGATAACAAAGAGAAAGAAGCTTTCTGAGAAACTTTTTTGTGTTCTGTGAAATCATCTCACAGAGTTACAGCTTTCCCCTCAAGAAGCCTTTCGCTAAGACAGTTCTTGTGGAATTGGCAAAGTGATATTTGGAAGCCCTTAGAGGGCTATGGTGAAAAAGGAAATATCCTCAGATGAAATCTGGAAAGAAGCTTTCTGAGAAACTGCTTAGTGTTCTATGAATTCATCTCACAGAGTTACATCTGTATTTCGTGGATCTCTTTGCTAGCCTTATTTCTGTGGAAACTGAGAACAGATATTTCGGATCCCTTTGAAGACTATAGGACCAAAGGAAGTATCCTCCGATAACATAGAAAAAGAAGCTTTCTGAGAAACTTCTTTGTGTTCTGTGAAATCATCTCACAGAGTTACAGCTTTCCCCTCAACAAGCCTTTCACTAAGACAGTTCTTGTGGAATTGGCAAAGTGATATTGGGAAGCCCATAGAGGGCTATGGTGAAAAAGGATATATCCTCAGATGAAATCTGGAAAGAAGCTTTCTGAGAAACTGCTTAGTGTTCTGTTAATTCACCTCACAGACTTACATCTGTATTTCGCGGATCTCTTTGCTAGCCTTATTTCTGTGGAATCTGAGAACAGATATTTCGGATCCCTTTGAAGACTATAGGGCCAAAGGAAATATCCTCCGATAACAAACAGAAAGAAGCTTTCTGAGAAACTTCTTTGTGTTCTGTGAAATCATCTCACTGAGTTACAGCTTTCCCCTTTAGAAACCTTTCGCTAAGAAAATTCTTGTGGAATTGGCAATGTGATACTGGGAAGCCCATAGAGGGCTATGGTGAAAAAGGAAATATCCTCAGATGAAATCTGGAAAGAATGTTTCTGAGAAACTGCTTAGTGTTCTGTTAATTCATCTCACAGAGTTACATCTGTATTTCATGGATCTCTTTGCTAGCCTTATTTCTGTGGAATCTGAGAACAGATATTTCGGATCCCTTTGAAGACTATAGGGCCAAAGGAAATATTCTCCGGTAACAAAGAGAAAGAAGCTTTCTGAGAAACTTCTTTGTGTTCTTTGAAATCATCTCACAGAGTTACAGCTTTCACTAGAAGAAGCCTTTCGCTAAGACAGTTCTTGTGGAATTGGCAAAGTGATATTTGGCAGCCCATAGAGGGCTATGGTGAAAAAGGAAATATCCTCAGATGAAATCTGGAAAGAAGCTTTCTAAGAAACTGCTTAGTGTTCTGTTAATTCATCTCACAGAGTTACATCTGTATTTCGTGAATCTCTTTGCTAGCCTTATTTCTGTGGAATCTGAGAACAGATATTTCGGATCCCTTTGAAGACTGTAGGGCCAAAGGAAATATCCTCCGATAACAAAGAGAAAGAAGCTTTCTGAGAAACTTCTTTGTGTTCTGTGAAATCATCTCACACAGTTACAGCTTTCCCCTCAAGAAGGCTTTCGCTAAGACAGTTCTTGTGGAATTGGCAAAGTGATATTGGGAAGCCCATAGAGGGCTACGGTGAAATAGGAAATATCCTGAGATGAAATCTGGAAAGAAGCTTTCTGAGAAACTGCTTAGTGTTCTGTTAATTCATCTCACAGAGTTACATCTGTATTTAGTGGATCTCTTTGCTTGCCTTATTTCTGTGGAATCTGAGAACAGATATTTCGGATCCCTTTGAAGACTATAGGGCCAAAGGAAATATCCTCCGATAACAAAGAGAAAGAAGCTTTCTGAGAAACTTCTTTGTGTTCTGTGAAATCATCTCACAGAGTTACAGCTTTCGCCTCAAGAAGCCTTTCGCTAAGACAGTTCTTGTGGAATTGGCAAAGTGATATTTGGAAGCCCATAGAGAGCTATGGTGAAAAAGGAAATATCCTCAAATGAAATCTGGAAAGAAGCTTTCTGAGAAACTGCTTAGTGTTCTGTTAATTCATCTCACAGAGTTACATCTGTATTTCGTGGATCTCTTTGCTATCCTTATTTCTGGGGAATCTGAGAACAGATATTTCGGATCCCTTTGGAGACTATAGGGCCAAAGGAAATATCCTCCGATAACAAAGAGAAAAAAGCTTTCTGAGAAACTTCTTTGTGTTCTGTGAAATCATCTCACAAAGTTACAGCTTTCCCCTCAAGAAGCCTTTCGCTAAGACTGTTCTTGTGGAATTGGCAAAGTGATATTGGGAAGCCCATAGAGGGCTATGGTGAAAAAGGAAATATCCTCAGATGAAATCTGGAAAGAAGCTTTCTGAGAAACTGCTTAGTGTTCTGTTAATTCATCTCACAGAGTTACATCTGTATTTCTTGGATGTCTTTGCTAGCCTTATTTCTGTGGAATCTGAGAACAGATATTTCGGATCCCTTTGAAGACTGTAGGGCCAAAGGAAATATCCTCCGATAATAAAGAGAAAGAAGCTTTCTGAGAAACTTCTTTGTGTTCTGTGAAATCATCTCACAGAGTTACAGCTTTCCCCTCAAGAAGGCTTTCGCTAAGACAGTTCTTGTGGAATTGGCAAAGTGATATTGGGAAGCCCATAGAGGGCTACGGTGAAATAGGAAATATCCTAAGATGAAATCTGGAAAGAAGCTTTCTGAGAAACTGCTTAGTGTTCTGTTAATTCATCTCACAGAGTTACATCTGTATTTAGTGGATCTCTTTGCTTGCCTTATTTCTGTGGAATCTGAGAACAGATATTTCGGATCCCTTTGAAGACTATAGGGCCAAAGGAAGTATCCTCCGATAACAAAGAAAAAGAAGCTTTCTGAGAAACTTCTTTGTGTTCTGTGAAATCATCTCACAGAGTTACAGCTTTCCCCTCAAGAAGCCTTTCGCTAAGACAGTTCTTGTGGAATTGGCAAAGTGATATTTGGAAGCACATAGAGAGCTATGGTGAAAAAGGAAATATCCTCAAATGAAATCTGGAAAGAAGCTTTCTGAGAAACTGCTTAGTGTTCTGTTAATTCATCTCACAGAGTTACATCTGTATTTCGTGGATATCTTTGCTAGCCTTATTTCTGGGGAATCTTAGAACAGATATTTCGGATCCCTTTGAAGACTATAGGGCCAAAGGAAAGATCCTCCGATAACAAAGAGAAAGAAGCTTTCTGAGAAACTTCTTTGTGTTCTATGAAATCATCTCACAGAGTTACAGCTTTCCCTAGAAGAAGCCTTTCGCTAAGACAGTTCTTGTGGAATTTTCAAAGTGATATTTGGAAGCCCATAGAGGGCTATGGTGAAAAAGGAAATATCCTCCGATGAAATCTGCAAAGAAGCTTTCTGAGAAACTGCTTAGTGTTCTGTTAATTCATCTCACAGAGTTACATCTGTATTTCGTGGTTGTCTTTGCTAGCCTTATTTCTGTGGAATGTGAGAACAGATATTTCGGATCGCTTTGAAGACTATCGGGCCAAAGGAAATATCCTCCGATAACAAAGAGAAAGAAGCTTTCTGAGAAACTTCTTTGTGTTCTGTGAAATAATCTCACAGAGTTACAGCTTTCCCCTGAAGAAGTCTTTCGCTAAGACAGTTCCTGTGGAATTGGCAAAGTGATATTTGGAAGCCCTTAGAGGGCTATGGTGAAAAAGGAAATATCCTCAGATGAAATCTCGAAAGAAGCTTTCTGAGACATTGCTTAGTGTTCTGTTAATTCATCTCACAGAGTTACATCTGTATTTCGTGGATCTCTTTGCTAGCCTTATTTCTTTGGAATCGGAGAACAGATATTTTGGATCCCTTTGAAGACTATAGGGCCAAAGGAAATATCCTCCGATAACAAAGAGAAAGAAACTTTCTGAGAAACTTCTTTGTGTTCTGTGAAATCATCTCACAGAGTTACAACTTTCCCCTCAAGAAGCCTTTCGCTAAGACAGTTCTTGTGGAATTGGCAAAGTGATATTTGGAAGCCCATAGAGGGCTATGGTGAAAAAGGAAATATCCTCAGATGAAATCTGGAAAGAAGCTTTCTGAGAAACTGCTTAGTGTTCTATGAATTCATCTCACAGAGTTACATCTGTATTTCGTGGATCTCTTTGCTAGCCTTATTTCTGTGGAAACTGAGAACAGATATTTCGGATCCCTTTGAAGACTATAGGACCAAAGGAAGTATCCTCCGATAACAAAGAAAAAGAAGCTTTCTGAGAAACTTCTTTGTGTTCTGTGAAATCCTCTCACAGAGTTACAGCTTTTCCCTCAACAAGCCTTTCACTAAGACAGTTCTTGTGGAATTGGCAAAGTGATATTTGGAAGCCCATAGAGGGCTATGGTGAAAAAGGAAATATCCTCAGACGAAATCTGGAAAGAAGCTTTCTGAGAAACTGCTTAGTGTTCTGTTAATTCACCTCACAGAGTTACATCTGTATTTCGTGGATCTCTTTGCTAGCCTTATTTCTGTGGAATCTGAGAACAGATATTTCGGATCCCTTTGAAGACTACAGGGCCAAAGGAAATATCCTCCGATAACAAACAGAAAGAAGCTTTCTGAGAAACTTCTTTGTGTTCTGTGAAATCATCTCACTGAGTTACAGCTTTCCCCTTTAGAAACCTTTCGCTAAGAAAATTCTTGTGGAATTGGCAATGTGATACTGGGAAGCCCATAGAGGGCTATGGTGAAAAAGGAAATATCCTCAGATGAAATCTGGAAAGAAGGTTTCTGAGAAACTGCTTAGTGTTCTGTTAATTCATCTCACAGAGTTACATCTGTATTTCATGGATCTCTTTGCTAGCCTTATTTCTGTGGAATCTGAGAACAGATATTTCGGATCCCTTTGAAGACTATAGGGCCAAAGGAAATATTCTCCGGTAACAAAGAGAAAAAAGCTTTCTGAGAAACTTCTTTGTGTTCTGTGAAATCATCTCACAAAGTTACAGCTTTCCCCTCAAGAAGCCTTTCGCTAAGACTGTTCTTGTGGAATTGGCAAAGTGATATTGGGAAGCCCATAGAGGGCTATGGTGAAAAAGGAAATATCCTCAGATGAAATCTGGAAAGAAGCTTTCTGAGAAACTGCTTAGTGTTCTGTTAATTCATCTCACAGAGTTACATCTGTATTTCTTGGATGTCTTTGCTAGCCTTATTTCTGTGGAATCTGAGAACAGATATTTCGGATCCCTTTGAAGACTGTAGGGCCAAAGGAAATATCCTCCGATAATAAAGAGAAAGAAGCTTTCTGAGAAACTTCTTTGTGTTCTGTGAAATCATCTCACAGAGTTACAGCTTTCCCCTCAAGAAGGCTTTCGCTAAGACAGTTCTTGTGGAATTGGCAAAGTGATATTGGGAAGCCCATAGAGGGCTACGGTGAAATAGGAAATATCCTGAGATGAAATCTGGAAAGAAGCTTTCTGAGAAACTGCTTAGTGTTCTGTTAATTCATCTCACAGAGTTACATCTGTATTTAGTGGATCTCTTTGCTTGCCTTATTTCTGTGGAATCTGAGAACAGATATTTCGGATCCCTTTGAAGACTATAGGGCCAAAGGAAGTATCCTCCGATAACAAAGAAAAAGAAGCTTTCTGAGAAACTTCTTTGTGTTCTGTGAAATCATCTCACAGAGTTACAGCTTTCCCCTCAAGAAGCCTTTCGCTAAGACAGTTCTTGTGGAATTGGCAAAGTGATATTTGGAAGCCCATAGAGAGCTATGGTGAAAAAGGAAATATCCTCAAATGAAATCTGGAAAGAAGCTTTCTGAGAAACTGCTTAGTGTTCTGTTAATTCATCTCACAGAGTTACATCTGTATTTCGTAGATCTCTTTGCTAGCCTTATTTCTGGGAATCTGAGAGCAGATATTTCGGATCCCTTTGAGACTATAGGGCCAAAGGAAATATCCTCCGATAACAAAGAGAAAGAAGCTTTCTGAGAAACTTCTTTGTGTTCTGTTAAATCTTCTCACAAAGTTACAGCTTTCCCCTCAAGAAGCCTTTCGCTAAGACTGTTCTTGTGGAATTGGCAAAGTGATATTGGGAAGCCCATAGAGGGCTATGGTGAAAAAGGAAATATCCTCAGATGAAATCTGGAAAGAAGCTTTCTGAGAAACTGCTTAGTGTTCTGTTAATTCATCTCACAGAGTTACATCTGTATTTCGTGGATATCTTTGCTAGCCTTATTTCTGGGGAATCTTAGAACAGATATTTCGGATCCCTTTGAAGACTATAGGGCCAAAGGAAAGATCCTCCGATAACAAAGAGAAAGAAGCTTTCTGAGAAACTTCTTTGTGTTCTATGAAATCATCTCACAGAGTTACAGCTTTCCCTAGAAGAAGCCTTTCGCTAAGACAGTTCTTGTGGAATTTTCAAAGTGATATTTGGAAGCCCATAGAGGGCTATGGTGAAAAAGGAAATATCCTCCGATGAAATCTGCAAAGAAGCTTTCTGAGAAACTGCTTAGTGTTCTGTTAATTCATCTCACAGAGTTACATCTGTATTTCGTGGTTGTCTTTGCTAGCCTTATTTCTGTGGAATGTGAGAACAGATATTTCGGATCGCTTTGAAGACTATCGGGCCAAAGGAAATATCCTCCGATAACAAAGAGAAAGAAGCTTTCTGAGAAACTTCTTTGTGTTCTGTGAAATAATCTCACAGAGTTACAGCTTTCCCCTGAAGAAGTCTTTCGCTAAGACAGTTCCTGTGGAATTGGCAAAGTGATATTTGGAAGCCCTTAGAGGGCTATGGTGAAAAAGGAAATATCCTCAGATGAAATCTCGAAAGAAGCTTTCTGAGACATTGCTTAGTGTTCTGTTAATTCATCTCACAGAGTTACATCTGTATTTCGTGGATCTCTTTGCTAGCCTTATTTCTTTGGAATCGGAGAACAGATATTTTGGATCCCTTTGAAGACTATAGGGCCAAAGGAAATATCCTCCGATAACAAAGAGAAAGAAGCTTTCTGAGAAACTTCTTTGTGTTCTGTGAAATCATCTCACAGAGTTACAGCTTTCCCCTCAAGAAGCCTTTCGCTAAGACAGTTCTTGTGGAATTGGCAAAGTGATATTTGGAAGCCCATAGAGGGCTATGGTGAAAAAGGAAATATCCTCAGATGAAATCTGGAAAGAAGCTTTCTGAGAAACTGCTTAGTGTTCTATGAATTCATCTCACAGAGTTACATCTGTATTTCGTGGATCTCTTTGCTAGCCTTATTTCTGTGGAAACTGAGAACAGATATTTCGGATCCCTTTGAAGACTATAGGACCAAAGGAAGTATCCTCCGATAACAAAGAAAAAGAAGCTTTCTGAGAAACTTCTTTGTGTTCTGTGAAATCCTCTCACAGAGTTACAGCTTTTCCCTCAACAAGCCTTTCACTAAGACAGTTCTTGTGGAATTGGCAAAGTGATATTTGGAAGCCCATAGAGGGCTATGGTGAAAAAGGAAATATCCTCAGACGAAATCTGGAAAGAAGCTTTCTGAGAAACTGCTTAGTGTTCTGTTAATTCACCTCACAGAGTTACATCTGTATTTCGTGGATCTCTTTGCTAGCCTTATTTCTGTGGAATCTGAGAACAGATATTTCGGATCCCTTTGAAGACTACAGGGCCAAAGGAAATATCCTCCGATAACAAACAGAAAGAAGCTTTCTGAGAAACTTCTTTGTGTTCTGTGAAATCATCTCACTGAGTTACAGCTTTCCCCTTTAGAAACCTTTCGCTAAGAAAATTCTTGTGGAATTGGCAATGTGATACTGGGAAGCCCATAGAGGGCTATGGTGAAAAAGGAAATATCCTCAGATGAAATCTGGAAAGAAGGTTTCTGAGAAACTGCTTAGTGTTCTGTTAATTCATCTCACAGAGTTACATCTGTATTTCATGGATCTCTTTGCTAGCCTTATTTCTGTGGAATCTGAGAACAGATATTTCGGATCCCTTTGAAGACTATAGGGCCAAAGGAAATATTCTCCGGTAACAAAGAGAAAGAAGCTTTCTGAGAAACTTCTTTGTGTTCTGTGAAGTCATCTCACAGAGTTACAGCTTTCCCCTCAAGAAGCCTTTCGCTAAGACAGTTCTTGTGGAATTGGCAAAGTGATATTTGGAAGCCCATAGAGGGCTATGGTGAAAAAGGAAATATCCTCAGATGAAATCTGGAAAGAAGCTTTCTGAGACATTGCTTAGGGTTCTGTTAATTCATCTCACAGAGTTACATCTGTATTTCGTGGATCTCTTTGCTAGCCTTATTTCTTTGGAATCTGAGAACAGATATTTTGGATCCCTTTGAAGACTATAGGGCCAAAGGAAATATCCTCCGATAACAAAGGGAAAGAAGCTTTCTGAGAAACTTCTTTGTGTTCTGTGAAATCATCTCACAGAGTTACAGCTTTCCCCTCAAGAAGCCTTTCGCTAAGACAGTTCTTGTGGAATTGGCAAAGTGATATTTGGAAGCCCATAGAGGGCAACGGTGAAAAAGGAAATATCCTCAGATGAAATCTGGAAAGAAGCTTTCTGAGAAACTGCTTAGTGTTCTATGAATTCATCTCACAGAGTTACATCTGTATTTCGTGGATCTCTTTGCTAGCCTTATTTCTGTGGAAACTGAGAACAGATATTTCGGATCCCTTTGAAGACTATAGGACCAAAGGAAGTATCCTCCGATAACAAAGAAAAAGAAGCTTTCTGAGAAACTTCTTTGTGTTCTGTGAAATCATCTCACAGAGTTACAGCTTTCCCCTCAACAAGCCTTTCACTAAGACAGTTCTTGTGGAATTGGCAAAGTGATATTGGGAAGCCCATAGAGGGCTACGGTGAAAAAGGAAATATCCTCAGATGAAATCTGGAAAGAAGCTTTCTGAGAAACTGCTTAGTGTTCTATTAATTCACCTCACAGAGTTACATCTGTATTTCGTGGATCTCTTTGCTAGCCTGATTTCTGTGGAATCTGAGAACAGATATTTCGGATCCCTTTGAAGACTACAGGGCCAAAGGAAATATCCTCCGATAACAAACAGAAAGAAGCTTTCTGAGAAACTTCTTTGTGTTCTGTGAAATCATCTCACTGAGTTACAGCTTTCCCCTTTAGAAACCTTTCGCTAAGAAAATTCTTGTGGAATTGGCAATGTGATACTGGGAAGCCCATAGAGGGCTATGGTGAAAAAGGAAATATCCTCAGATGAAATCTGGAAAGAAGGTTTCTGAGAAACTGCTTAGTGTTCTGTTAATTCATCTCACAGAATTACATGTGTATTTCATGGATCTCTTTGCTAGCCTTATTTCTGGGGAATATGAGAACAAATATATCGGATCCCTTTGGAGACTATAGGGTCAAAGGAAATATCCTCAGATAACAAAGAGAAAGAAGCTTTCTGAGAAACTTCTTTGTGTTCTGTGAAATCAACTCACAGAGTTACAGCTTTGCCCTCAAGAAGCCTTTCGCTAAGACAGTTCTTGTGGAATTGGCAAAGTTATATTGGGAAGCCCACAGAGGGCTATGGTAAAAAAGGAAATATCCTCAGATGAAATCTGGAAAGAAGCTTTCTGAGACATTGCTTAGTGTTCTGTTAATTCATCTCACAGAGTTACATCTGTATTTCGTGGATCTCTTTGCTAGCCTTAATCTTTGGAATCTGAGAACAGATATTTTGGATCCCTTTGAAGACTATAGGGCAAAAGGAAATATCCTCCGATAACAAAGAGAAAGAAGCTTTCTGAGAAACTTCTTTGTGTTCTGTGAAATCATCTCACAGAGTTACAGCTTTCCCCTCAAGAAGCCTTTCGCTAAGACAGTTCTTGTGGAATTGGCAAAGTGATATTTGGAAGCCCATAGAGGGCTATGATGAAAAAGGAAATATCCTCAGATGAAATATGGAAAGAAGCTTTCTGAGAAACTGCTTAGTGTTCTATGAATTCATCTCACAGAGTTACATCTGTATTTCGTGGATCTCTTTGCTAGCCTTATTTCTGTGGAAACTGAGAACAGATATTTCGGATCCCTTTGAAGACTATAGGGCCTAAGGAAGTATCCTCCGATAACAATGAAAAAGAAGCTTTCTGAGAAACTTCTTTGTGTTCTGTGAAATAATCTCACAGAGTTACAGCTTTCCCCTCAACAAGCCTTTCGCTAAGACAGTTCTTGTGGAATTGGCAAAGTGATATTTGGAAGCCCATTGAGGGCTATGGTGAAAAAGGAAATATCCTCAGATGAAATCTGGAAAGAAGCTTTCTGAGAAACTGCTTAGTGTTCTGTTAATTCATCTCACAGAGTTACATGTGTATTTCGTGGATCTCTTTGCTAGCCTTATTTCTGGGGAATATGAGAACAAATATTTCGGATCCCTTTGGAGACTATAGGGCCAAAGGAAATATCCTCCGATAACAAAGAGAAAGAAGCTTTCTGAGAAACTTCTTTGTGTTCTGTGAAATCATCTCACAGAGTTACAGCTTTCCCCTCAAGAAGCCTTTCGCTAAGACAGTTCTTGGGGAATTGGCAAAGTGATATTTGGAAGCCCATAGAGGGCTATGGTGAAAAAGGAAATATCCTCAGATGAAATCTGGAAAGAAGCTTTCTGAGAAACTGCTTAGTGTTCTGTTAATTCATCTCACAGAGTTACATCTGTATTTCGTGGATCTCTTTACTAGCCTTATTTCTGTGGAATCTGAGAACAGATATTTAGGATCCCTTTGAAGACTATAGGGCCAAAGGAAATATCCTCCGATAACAAAGAGAAAGAAGCTTTCTGAGAAACTTCTTTGTGTTCTGTGAAATCATCTCACAGAGTTACAGCTTTCCCCTCAAGAAGCCTTTCGCTAAGACAGTTCTTGTGGAATTGGCAAAGTGATATTTGGAAGACCATAGAGGTCTATGGTGAAAAAGGAAATATCCTCAGATGAAATCTGGAAAGAAGCTTTCTGAGAAACTGCTTAGTGTTCTGTTAATTCATCTCACAGAGTTACATCTGTATTTCGTGGATCTCTTTGCTAGCCTTATTTCTGTAAACTGAGAACACATATTTAGGATCCCTTTGAAGACTATAGGGCCAAAGGAAATATCCTCCGATAACAAAGAGAAAGAAGCTTTCTGAGAAACTTCTTTGTGTTCTGTGAAATCATCTCACAGAGTTACAGCTTTCCCCTCTAGAAGCATTTCACTAAGACCGTTCTTGTGGAATTGGCAAAGTGATACTGGGAAGCCCATAGAGGGCTATGGTAAAAAAGGAAATATCCTCAGATGAAATCTGGAAAGAAGCTCTCTGAGAAACTGCTTAGTGTTCTGTTAATTCATCTCACAGAGTTACATCTGTATTTCGTGGATCACTTTGCTTGCCTTATTTCGGTGGAATCTGAGAACAGATATTTCGGATCCCTTTGAAGTCTATAGGGCCAAAGGAAATATCCTCCGATAACAAAGAGAAAGAAGCTTTCTGAGAAACTTCTTTGTGTTGTGTGAAATCATCTCTCAGAGTTACAGCTTTTCCCTCAAGAAGCCTTTCGCTAAGACAGTTCTTCTGGAATTGGCAAAGTGATATTGGGAAGCCGATAGAGGGCTATGGTGAAAAAGGAAATATCCTCAGATGAAATCTGGAAAGAAGCTTTCTGAGAAAGTGCTTAGTGTTCTGTTAATTCATCTCACTGAGTTACATCTGTATTTCGTGGATCTCTTTGCTTGCCTTATTTCTGTGGAATCTGAGAACAGATATTTCGGATCCCTTTGAAGACTATAGGTCCAAAGGAAATATCCTGCGATAACAAAGAGAAAGAAGCTTTCTGAGAAACTTCTTTGTGTTCTGTGAAATCATCTCACAGAGTTACAGCTTTCCCCTCAAGAAGCCTTTTGCTAAGACAGTTCTTGTGGAATTGACAAAGTGATATTTGGAAGCCCATAGAGGGCTAAGTGTAAAAGGAAATATCCTCAGATGAAATCTGGAAAGAAGCTTTCAGAGAAACTGCTTAGTGTTCTGTTAATTCATCTCACAGAGTTACATCTGTATTTCGTGGATCTCTTTGCTAGCCTGATTTCTGTGGAATCTGAGAACAGATATTTCGGATCCCTTAGAAGACTGTAGGGCCAAAGGAAATATCCTCCGATAACAAAGAGAAAGAAGCTTTCTGAGAAACTTCTTTGTGTTCTGTGAAATCATCTCACAGAGTTACAGCTTTCCCTAGAAGGAGCCTTTCACTAAGACAGTTCTTGTGGAATTGGCATAGTGATATTGGGAAGCCTATATAGGGCTACGGTGAAAAAGGAAATATCCTCAGATGAAATCTGGAAAGAAGTTTCTGAGAAACTGCTTAGTGTTCTGTTAATTCATCTCACAGAGTTACATCTGTATTTCGTGGATATCTTTGCTAGCCTTATTTCTGTGGAATCTGAGAACAGATATTTCGGATCCCTTTGAAGACTATAGGGCCAAAGGAAATATCCTCCGATAACAAACAGAAAGAAGCTTTCTGAGAAACTTCTTTGTGTTCTGTGAAATCATCTCACTGAGTTACAGGTTTACCCTTTAGAAGCCTTTCTCTAAGAAAATTCTTGTGGAATTGGCAATGTGATACTGGGAAGCCCATAGAGGGCTATGGTGAAAAAGGAAATATCCTCAGATGAAATCTGGAAAGAAGCTTTCTGAGAAACTGCTTAGTGTTCTGTTAATTCATCTCACAGAGTTACATCTGTATTTCATGGATCTCTTTGCTAGCCTTATTTCTGTGGAATCAGAGAACAGATATTTCGGATCCCTTTGAAGACTATAGGGCCAAAGGAAATATCCTCCGATAACAAAGAGAAATAAGCTTTCTGAGAAACTTCTTTGTGTTCTGTGAAATCATCTCACAGAGTTACAGCTTTCACTAGAAGAAGACTTTCGCTAAGACAGTTCTTGTGGAATTGGCAAAGTGATATTTGGAAGCCCATAGAGGGCTATGGTGAAAAAGGAAATATCCTCAGATGAAATCTGGAAAGAATCTTTCTGAGAAACTGCTTAGTGTTCTATGAATTCATCTCACAGAGTTACATCTGTATTTCGTGGATCTCTTTGCTAGCCTTATTTCTGTGGAAACTGAGAACAGATATTTCGGATCCCTTTGAAGACTATAGGGCCAAAGGAAGTATCCTCCGATAACAAAGAAACAGAAGCTTTCTGAGAAACTTCTTTGTGTTCTGTGAAATCATCTCACAGAGTTACAGCTTTCCCCTCAACAAGCCTTTCGCTAAGACAGTTCTTGTGGAATTGGCAAAGTGATATTGGGAAGCCCATACAGGGCACGGTGAAAAAGGAAATGTCCTCAGATGAAATCTGGAAAGAAGCTTTCTGAGAAACTGCTTAGTGTTCTGTTAATTCTTCTCACAGAGTTACATCTGTATTTCGTGGATCTCTTTGCTAGCCTTATTTCTGGGGAATATGAGAATAAATATTTCGGATCCCTTTGGAGACTATAGGGCCAAAGGAAATATCCTCCGATAACAAAGAGAAAGAAGCTTTCTGAGAAACTTCTTTGTGTTCTGTGAAATCATCTCTCAGAGTTACAGCTTTCCCCTCAAGAAGCCTTTCGCTAAGACAGTTCTTGTGGAATTGGCAAAGTTATATTGGGAAGCCCATAGAGGGTACGGTGAAAAAGGAAATATCCTCAGATGAAATCTGGAAAGAAGCTTTCTGAGACATTGCTTAGTGTTCTGTTAATTCATCTCACAGAGTTACATCTGTATTTCGTGGATCTCTTTGCTAGCCTTAATCTTTGGAATCTGAGAACAGATATTTTGTATCCCTTTGAAGACTATAGGGCCAAAGGAAATATCCTCCGATAACAAAGAGAAAGAAGCTTTCTGAGAAACTTCTTTGTGTTTGTAAAATCATCTCACAGTGTTACAGCATTCCCTTCAAGAAGCCTTTCGCTAAGACAGTTCTTGTGGAATTGGCAAAGTGATATTTGGAAGTCCATAGAGGGCTATGGTGAAAAAGGAAATATCCTCAGATGAAATCTGGAAAGAAGCTTTCTGAGAAACTGCTTAGTGTTCTATGAATTCATCTCACAGAGTTACATCTGTATTTCGTGGATCTCTTTGCTAGCCTTATTTCTGTGGAAACTGAGAACAGATATTTCGGATCCCTTTGAAGACTATAGGGCCAAAGGAAGTATCCTCCGATAACAAAGAAAAAGAAGCTTTCTGAGAAACTTCTTTGTGTTCTGTGAAATCACCTCACAGAGTTACAGCTTTCCCCTCAACAAGCCTTTCGCTAAGACAGTTCTTGTGGAATTGGCAAAGTGATATTTGGAAGCCCATTGAGGGCTATGGTGAAAAAGGAAATGTCCTCAGATGAAATCTGGAAAGAAGCTTTCTGAGAAACTGCTTAGTGTTCTGTTAATTCATCTCACAGAGTTATATGTGTATTTCGTGGATCTCTTTGCTAGCCTTATTTCTGGGGAATATGAGAACAAATATTTCGGATCCCTTTGGAGAATATAGGGCCAAAGGAAATATCCTCCGATAACAAAGAGAAAGAAGCTTTCTGAGAAACTTCTTTGTGTTCTGTGAAATCATCTCACAGAGTTACAGCTTTCCCCTCAAGAAGCCTTTCGCTAAGACAGTTCTTGGGGAATTGGCAAAGTGATATTTGGAAGCCCATAGAGGGCTATGGTGAAAAAGAAAATATCCTCAGATGAAATCTGGAAAGAAGCTTTCTGAGAAACTGCTTAGTGTTCTGTTAATTCATCTCACAGAGTTACATCTGTATTTCGTGGATCTCTTTGCTAGCCTTATTTCTGTGGAATCTGAGAACAGATATTTAGGATCCCTTTGAAGACTATAGGGCCAAAGGAAATATCCTCCGATAACAAAGAGAAAGAAGCTTTCTGAGAAACTTCTTCGTGTTCTGTGAAATCATCTCACAGAGTTACAGCTTTCCCCTCTAGAAGCATTTCGCTAAGACCGTTCTTGTGGAATTGGCAAAGTGATTCTGGGAAGCCCATAGAGGGCTATGGTAAAAAAGGAAATATCCTCAGATGAAATCTGGAAAGAAGCTCTCTGAGAAACTGCTTAGTGTTCTGTTAATTCATCTCACAGAGTTACATCTGTATTTCGTGGATCTCTTTGCTAGCCTTATTTCTGTGGAATCTGAGAACAGATATTTCGGATCCCTTTGAAGACTATACGGCCAAAGGAAATATCCTCCGATAACAAAGAGAAAGAAGCTTTCTGAGAAACTTCTTTGTGTTCTCTGAAATCATAACACAGAGTTACAGCATTCCCCTCAAGAAGCCTTTCGCTAAGACAGTTCTTGTGGAATTGGCAAAGTGATATTGGGAAGCCCTTAGAGGGCTATGGTGAAAAAGGAAATATCCTCAGATGAAATCTGGAAAGAAGCTTTCTGAGAAACTGCTTAGTGTTCTGTTAATTCATCTCACAGAGTTACATCTGTATTTCGTGGATCTCTTTGCTAGCGTTATTTCTGTGGAATCTGAGAACAGATATTTCGGATCCCTTTGAAGACTATAGGGCCAAAGGAAATATCCTCTGGTAACAAAGAGAAAGAAGCTTTCTGAGAAACTTCTTTGTGTTCTCCGAAATCATCTCACAGAGTTACAGCTTTCCCCTCAAGAAGCCTTTCGCTAAGACAGTTCTTGTGGAATTGGCAAAGTGAAACTGGGAAGCGCATAGAGGTCTATGGTGAAAAAGGAAATATCCTCAGATGAAATCTGGAAAGAAGCTTTCTGAGAAACTGCTTAGTGTTCTGTTAATTCATCTCACAGAATTACATCTGTATTTCGGGGATCTCTTTGCTAGCCTTATTTCTGTGGAATCGGAGAACAGATAATTCGGATCCCTGTGAAGACTATAGGGCCAAAGGAAGTATCCTCCTATAACAAAGAGAAAGAAGCTTTCTGAGAAACTTCTTTGTGTTCTCTGAAATCATATCACAGAGTTACAGCTTTCCCTTCAAGAAGCCTTGCGCTAAGACAGTTCTTGTGGAATTGGCAAAGTGATATTGGGAATTCCATATAGGGCTATGGTGTAAAAGGAAATATCCTCAGATGAAATCTGGAAAGAAGCTTTCTGAGAAACTGCTTAGTGGTCTGTTAATTCATCTCACAGAGTTACATCTGTATTTCGTGGATCTCTTTGGTAGCCTTATTTCTGTGGAATCTGAGAACAGATATTTCGGTTGCCTTTGAAGACTATAGGGCCAAAGGAAATATCCTGCGATAACAAAGAGAAAGAAGCTTTCTGAGAAACTTCTTTGTGTTCTGTGAAATCATCTCACAGCGTTACAGCTTTCCCCTCAGGAAGCCTTTCGCTAAGACAGTTCTTGTGGAATTGGCAAAGTGATATTTGGAAGCCCATAGAGGGCTATGGTGAAAAAGGAAATATCCTCTAATGAAATCTGGAAAGAAGCTTTCTGAGAAACTGCTTAGTGTTCTGTTAATTCATCTCACAGAGTTACATCTGTATTTCGTGGATCTCTTTGCTAGCCTTATTTCTGTGGAATCTGAGAACAGATATTTCGGATCCCTTTGAAGACTATAGGGCCAAAGGAAATATCCTCCGATAACAAAGAGAAAGAAGCTTTCTGGGAAATTTCTTTGTGTTCTGTGAAATCATCTCACAGAGTTACAGCTTTCCCCTCAAGAAGGCTTTCGCTAAGACAGTTCTTGTGGAATTGGCAAAGTGATGTTTCTAAGCCCTTAGAGGGCTATAGTGAAAAAGGAAATATCCTCAGATGAATTCTGGAAAGAAGCTTTCTGAGAAACTGCTTAGTGTTCTGTGAATTCATCCCACTGAGTTACATCTGTATTTCGTGGATCTCTTTGCTAGCCTCATTTCTGTGGAATCTGAGAACAGATATTTCGGATCACTTTGAAGACTATAGGGCCAAAGGAAATATCCTCCGATAACAAAGAGAAAGAAGCTTTCTGAGAAACTTCTTTTTGTTCTGTGGAATCATCACACAGAGTTACAGCTTTCCCGTCAAGAAGCCTTTCGCTAAGACAGTTCCTGTGGAATTGGCAAAGTGATCTTTGGAAGCCCATAGAGGGCTATGGTAAAAAGGAAATATCCTCAGATGAAATCTGGAAAGAAGCTTTCTGAGAAACTGCTTAGTGTTCTGTTAATTCATCTCACAGTGTTACATCTGTATTTCGTGGATCTCTTTGCTAGCCTTATTTCTGTGGAATCTGAGAACAGATATTTCGGATCCCTTTGAAGACTATAGGGCAAAAGGAAATATCCTCCGATAACAAAGAGAAGGAAGCTTTCTGAGAAACTTCTTTGTGTTCTGTGAAATCATCTCACAGAGTTACAGCTTTCCCCTCAAGAAGCCTTTCGCTAAGACAGTTCTTGTGGAATTGGCAAAGTGATATTTGGACGCCCCTAGAGGGCTATGGTGAAAAAGGAAATATCCTCAGATGAAATCTGGAAAGAAGCTTTCTGAGAAACTGCTTAGTGTTCTGTTAACTCAGCTCATAGAGTTACATCTGTATTTCGTGGATCTCTTTGCTAGCCTTATTTCTGTGGAATCTGAGAACAGATATTTCGGATCCCTTTGAAGACTATACGGCAAAGGAAATATCCTCCGATAACAAAGAGAAAGAAGCTTTCTGAGAAACTTCTTTGTGTTCTGTGAAATAATCTCACAGAGTTACAGCTTTCGCCTCAAGAAGCCTTTCGCTAAGACAGTTCAGGTGGAATTGGCAACGTGATATTTCGAAGCCCCTAGAGGGCTATGGTGAAAAAGGAAATATCCTCTAATGAAATCTGGAAAGAAGCTTTCTGAGAAACTGCTTAGTGTTCTGTTAATTCATCTCACAGAGTTACATCTGTATTTCGTGGATCTCTTTGCTAGCCTGATTTCTGTGGAATCTGAGAACAGATATTTCGGATCCCTTTGGAGACTATAGGGTCAAAGGAAATATCCTCCGATAACAAAGAGAAAGAAGCTTTCTGAGAAACTTCTTTGTGTTCTGTGAAATCATCTCACAGAGTTACAGCTTTCCCCTCATGAAGCCTTTCGTTAAGACAGTTCTTGTGGAATTGGCAAGGTGATATTTGGAACCCCATAGAGGGCTACGGTGAAAAAGGAACTATCCTCAGATGAAATCTGGAAAGAAGCTTTCTGAGAAACTGCTTAGTGTTCTGTTAATTCATCTCACAGAGTTACATCTGTATTTCGTGGATCTCTTTGCAAGCCTTATTTCTGTGGAATCTGAGAACAGGTATTTCGTATCGCTTTGAAGACTATAGGGCCAAAGGAAATATCCTCCGATAACAAAGAGAAAGAAGCTTTCTGAGAAACTTCTTTGTGTTCTGTGAAATAATCTCACAGAGTTACAGCTTTTCCCTCAAGAAGCCTTTCGCTAAGACATTTCTTGTGGAATTGGCAAAGTGATATTGGGAAGCCCTTAGAGGGCTATGGTGAAAAAGGAAATCTCCTCAGATGAAATCTGGAAAGAAGCTTTCTGAGAAACTGCTTAGTGTTCTGTTAATTCATCTCACAGAGTTACATTTGTATTTCGTGGATCTCTTTGCTAGCGTTATTTCTGTGGAATCTGAGAACAGATATTTCGGATCCCTTTGAAGTCTATAGGGCCAAAGGAAACATCCTCTGATAACAAAGAGAAAGAAGCTTTCTGAGAAACTTCTTTGTGTTCTCCGAAATCATCTCACAGAGTTACAGCTTTCCCCTCAAGAAGCCTTTCGCTAAGACAGTTCTTGTGGAATTGGCAAAGTGATATTGGGAAGCCCATAGAGGGCTATGGTGAAAAAGGAAATATCCTCAGATGAAATCTGGAAAGAAGCTTTCTGAGAAACTGCTTAGTGTTCTGTTAATTCATCTCACAGAGTTACATCTGTATTTCGTGGATCTCTTTGCTAGCCTTATTTCTGTGGAATCTGAGAACAGATATTTCGGATCCCTTTGAAGACTGCAGGGCCAAAGGAAATATCCTCCGATAACAAAGAGAAAGAAGCTTTCTGAGAAACTTATTTGTGTTCTGTGAAATCATCTCACAGATTTATAGCTTTCCCCTCTAGAAGCCTTTCGCTAAGACAGTTCTTGTGGAATTGGCAAAGTGAAACTGGGAAGCGCATAGAGGTCTATGGTGAAAAAGGAAATATCCTCCGATGAAATCTGGAAAGAAGCTTTCTGAGAAACTGCTTAGTGTTCTGTTAACTCATCTCACAGAGTTACATCTGTATTTCGTGGATCTCTTTGCTAGCCTTTTTTCTGTGGAATCTGAGAACAGATATTTCGGATCCCTTAGAGGACTATTGGGCCAAAGGAAATATCCTCCGATAACAATGAGAAAGAAGCTTTCTGAGAAACTTCTTTTGTTCTGTGAAATCATCTCACTGAGTTACAGCTTTCACTAGAAGAAGCCTTTCGATAAAGCAGGTCTTGTGGAATTGGCAAAGTGATATTGGGAAGCAGATAGAGGGCTATGGTAAAAAAGGAAATATCCTCGGATGAAATCTGGAAAGAAGCTTTCTGAGAAACTGCTTAGTGTTCTGTTAATTCATCTCACAGAGTTACATCTGTATTTCGTGGATGTCTTTGCTATCCTTATTTCTGTGGAATGTGAGAACAGATATTTCGGATCCTTTTGAAGACTATAGGGCCAAAGGCAATATCCTCCGATAACAAAGAGAAAGAAGCTTTCTGAGAAACTTCTTTGTGTTCTGTGAAATAATCTCACAGAGTTACAGCTTTCCCCTCAAGAAGCCTTTCGCTAAGACAATTCTTGTGGAATTGGCAAAGTGATATTTGGAAGCCCATAGATGGCTATGGTGAAAAAGGAAATATCCTCAGATGAAATCTGGAAAGAAACTTTCTGAGAAACTGCTTAATGTTCTGTTAATTCATCTCACAGAGTTACATCTCTATTTCGTGGATCTCTTTGCTAGCCTTATTTCTGTGGAATCTGAGAACAGATATTTCGGATCCCTTTGAAGACTATAGGGCCAAAGGAAATATCCTCCGATAACAATGAGAAAGAAGCTTTCTGAGAAACTTCTTTGTGTTCTGTGAAATCATCTCACAGATTTACAGCTTTCCCCTCTAGAAGCCTTTCGCTAAGACAGTTCTTGTGGAGTTAGCAAAGTGATACTGGGAAGCGCATAGAGGTCTATGGTGAAAAAGGAAATATCCTCAGATGAAATCTGGAAAGAAGCTTTCTGAGAAACTGCTTAGTGTTCTGTTAATTCATCTCACAGAGTTACATCTGTATTTCGTGGATCTCTTTGCTAGCCTTATTTCTGTGGAATCTGAGAACAGATATTTCTGATCCCTTTGAAGACTATAGGGCCAAAGGAAATATCCCCCGATAACAAAGAGAAAGAAGCTTTCTGAGAAACTTCTTTTGTTCTGTGAAATCATCTCACAAAGTTACAGCTTTCACTAGAAGAAGCCTTTCGATAAGGCAGGTCTTGTGGAATTGGCAAGGTGATATTGGGAAGCCCTTAGAGGGCTATGGTGAAAAAGGAAATATGCTCCGATGAAATCTGGAAAGAAGCTTTCTGAGAATCTGCATAGTGTTCTGTAAATTCATCTCACAGAGTTACATCTGTATTTCATAGATCTCTTTGCTAGCCTTATTTCTGTGGAATGTGAGAACAGATATTTCGGATCCCTTTGAAGACTATAGGGCCAAAGGAAATATCCTCCGATAACAAAGAGAAAGAAGCTTTCTGAGAAACTTCTTTGTGTTCAGTGAAATAATATCACAGAGTTACAGCTTTCCCCTCAAGAAGTCTTTCGCTAAGACAATTCTTGTGGAATTGGCAAAGTGATATTTGGAAGCCCATAGATGGCTATGGTGAAAAAGGAAATATCCTCAGATGAAATCTGGAAAGAAACTTTCTGAGAAACTGCTTAATGTTCTGTTAATTCATCTCACAGAGTTACATCTGTATTTCGTGGATCTCTTTGCTAGCCTTATTTCTGTGGAATCTGAGAACAGATATTTCGGATCCCTTTGAAGACTATAAGGCCAAAGAAATATCCTCCGATAACAAACAGAAAGAAGCTTTCTGAGAAACTTCTTTGTGTTCGGTGAAATCATCTCACAGAGTTACAGCTTTCCCCTCAAGAAGCCTTTCGCTACGACAGTTCTTGCGGAATTGGCAAAGTGATATTTGGAAGCCCATAGAGGGCTACGGTGAAAAAGGAAATATCCTCAGACGAAATCTGGAAAGAAGCGTTCTGAGAAACTGCTTAGTGTTCTGTTAATTCATCTCACAGGGTTACTTCTGTATTTCGTGGATGTCTTTGCTAGCCTTATTTCTGTGGAATCTGAGAACAGATATTTCGGATCCCTTTGAAGACCAAGGGCCGAAGAAAATATCTTCTGATAACAAAGAGAAAGAAGCTTTCTGAGAAACTTCTTTGTGTTCTGTGAAATCATCTCACAGAGTTACAGCTTTCCCCTCAAGAAGCCTTTCGCTAAGACAGTTCTTGTGGAATTGGCAAGGTGATATTTGGAAGCCACTAGAATATCCTCAGATGAAATCTGGAAAGAAGCTTTCTGAGAAACTGCTTAGTGTTCTGTTAATTCATCTCACAGAGTTACATCTGTATTTCGTGGATCTCTTTGCTAGCCTTATTTCTGTGGAATCTGAGAACAGATATTTCGGATCCCTTTGAAGACTATGAGGCCAAAGAAAATATCCTCCGATAACAAAGAGAAAGACGCTTTATGAGAAACTTCTTTGTGTTCTGTGAAATCATCTCATAGAGTTACAGCTTTCCCCTCAATTAGCCTTTCACTAAGACAGTTCTTGTGGAATTGGCAAAGTCATATTTGGAAGCCCATAGAGGGCTTCGTTGAAAAAGGAAATATTCTCAGATGAAATCTGGAAAGAAGCGTTCTGAGAAACTTATTAGTGTTCTGTTAATTCATCCCACAGGGTTACTTCTGTATTTCGTGGATGTCATTGCTAGCCTTATTTCTGTGGAAATGAGAACAGATATTTCGGATACCTTTGAAGACGATAGGGGCAAAGGAAATATCCTCCGATAACAAAGAGAAAGAAGCTTTCTGAGAAACTTCTTTGTGTTCTGTGAAATCATCTCACAGAGGTTCAGCTTTCCCCTCAAGAAGCCTTTCGTTAGGACAGTTCTTGTGGAATTGGCAAAGTGATATTTGGAAGCCCATAGAGGGCTATGGTGAAAAAGGAAATATCCTCAGATCAAATCTGGAAAGAAGCTTTCTGAGAAACTGCTTAGTGTTCTGTTACTTCATCTCACAGAGTTACATGTGTATTTCGTGGATCTCTTTGCTAGCCTTATTTCTGTGGAATCTGAGAACAGATATTTCGGATTCCTTTGAAGACTATAGGGCCAGAGGAAATATCCTCCGATAACAAAGAGAAAGAAGCTTTCTGAGAAACTTCTTTGTGTTCTGTGAAATCATCTCACAGAGTTACAGCTTTCACCTCAAGAAGCCTTTCGCTAAGACAGTTCTTGTGGAATTGGCAAAGTGATATTTGGAAGCCCCTAGAGAACTATGGTGAAAAAGGAAATATCCTCAGATGAAATCTGGAAAGAAGCTTTCTGAGAAAATGCTCTGGGATGTGTGACTTCCACGCACAGATTTACATCTGTATGTCGTGGATCTCTTTGCTAGCCTTATTTCTGTGGAATCTGAGAACAGATATTTCGGATCCCTTTGAAGACTATAGGGCCAAAGAAATATCCTCTGATAACAAAGAGAAAGAAGCTTTCTGAGAAACTACTTTGTGTTTGGTGAAATCATCTCACAGAGTTACAGCTTTCCCCTCAAGAAGCCTTTCCCTAAGACAGTCTTGTTGAATTGGCGAAGTGATATTTGGAAGCCCATCGAGGGCTATGGTGAAAAAGTAAATATCCTCACATGAAATCTGGAAAGAAGCTTTCTGAGAAACTGCTTAGAGTTCTGTTAATTCATCTCACAGAGTTTCATTTGTGTTTCGTGGATCTCTTTGCTAGCCTTATATCTGTGGAATCTGAGAACAGATATCTCGGATCCCTTTGAAGACTATAGGGCCAAAGGAAATATCCTCCGATAACAAAGAGAAAGAAGCTTTCTGTGAAACTTCTTTGTGTTCTGTGAAATCATCTCACAGAGTTACAGCTTTCCCCTCAAGAAGCCTTTCCCTAAGACAGTTCTTGTGGAATTGGCAAAGTGATATTTGGAAGCCCATAGAGGACTATGGTGAAAAAGGAAATATCCTCAGATGAAATCTGGAAATTAGCTTTCTGAGAAACTGCTTAGTGTTCTGTTAATTCATCTCTCTGGGTTACATCTGTATTTCGTCCATCTCTTTGCTAGCCTTATTTCTGTGGAATCTGAGAACAGATATTTCGGATCCCTTTGAAGAATATAGGGCCAAAGGAAATATCCTCCGATAACAAAGAGAAAGAAGCTTTCTGAGAAACTTCTTTGTGTTCTGTGAAATCATCTCACAGAGTTACAGCTTTCCCCTCAGGAAGCATTTCGCTAAGACAGTTCTTGTGGAATTGTAAAGTGATATTTGGAAGCCCCTAAAGGGCTATGGTAGAAAAGGAAATATCCTCAGATGAAATCTGGAAGGAAGCTTTATGAGAAACTGCTTCGTGTTCTGTTAATTAATCTCACAGAGGTACATCTGTATTTCGTGGATCTCTTTGCTAGCCTTATTTCTGTGGAATCTGAGAACAGATATTTCGGATCCCTTTGAAGACTATAGGGCCAAAGGAAATATCCTCCGATAACAAAGAGGAAGAAGCTTTCTGAGAAACTTCTTTGTGTTCTGTGAAATCATCTCACAGAGTTACAGCTTTTCCCTCAAGAAGCCTTTCGCTAAGACAGTTCTTGTGGAATTGCAAAGTGATATTTGGAAGCCCCCAGAGGGCTATGGTGAAAAAGGAAATATCCTCAGATGAAATTTGGAAAGAAGCTTTCTGAGAAACTGCTTCGTGTTCTGATAATTCATCTCACAGAGTTACATCTGTATTTCGTGGATCTCTTAGCTAGCCTTATAACTGTGGAATCTGAGAACAGATATTTCGGATCCCTTTGAAGACTATAGGGCCAAAGAAATATCCTCCGATAACAAAGAGAAAGAAGCTTTCTGAGAAACTTCTTTGTGTTCTGTGAAATCATCCCATAGAGTTACAGCTTTCCCCTCAAGAAGCCTTTCGCTTAGACAGTTCTTGTGGAATTGCAGAGTGATATTTGGAAGCCCATAGAGGGCTACGGTGAAAAAGGAAATATCCTCAGATGAAATCTGGAAAGAAGCTTTCTGAGAAACTGCTCTGGGATGTGTGACTTCCACGCACAGATTTACATCTGTATGTCGTGGATCTCTTTGCTAGCCTTATTTCTGTGGAATCTGAGAACAGATATTTCGGATCCCTTTGAAGACTATAAGGCCAAAGAAATATCCTCTGATAACAAATAGAAAGAAGCTTTCTGAGAAACTTCTTTGTGTTCGGTGAAATCATCTCACAGAGTTACAGCTTTCCCCTCAAGAAGCCTTTCGCTACGACAGTTCTTGCGGAATTGGCAAAGTGATATTTGGAAGCCCATAGAGGGCTACGGTGAAAAAGGAAATATCCTCAGATGAAATCTGGAAAGAAGCGTTCTGAGAAACTGCTTAGTGTTCTGTTAATTCATCTCACAGGGTTACTTCTGTATTTCGTGGATGTCTTTGCTAGCCTTATTTCTGTGGAATCTGAGAACAGATATTTCGGATCCCTTTGAAGACCAAGGGCCGAAGAAAATATCTTCCGATAACAAAGAGAAAGAAGCTTTCTGAGAAACTTCTTTGTGTTCTGTGAAATCATCTCACAGAGTTACAGCTTTCCCCTCAAGAAGCCTTTCGCTAAGACAGTTCTTGTGGAATTGCAAAGTGATATTGGGAAGCCCCTAGAAGGCTATAGTGAAAAAGGTAGTATCCTCAGATAAAATATCGAAAGAAGCTTTCTGAGAAACTGCTTAATGTTCTGTTAATTCATCTCACAGGGTTACATCTGTATTTCATGGATCTCTTTGCTAGCCTTATTTCTGTGGAATCTGAGAACAGATATTTCGGATCCCTTTGAAGACTATAGGGCCAAAGGAAATATCCTCCGATAACAAAGAGAAAGAAGCTTTCTGAGAAACTTCTTTGTGTTCTGTGAAATCATCTCACAGAGTTACAGCTTTCCCCTCAAGAAGCCTTTCGCTAAGACAGTTCTTGTGGAATTGGCAAAGTGATATTTGGAAGCCCCTAGAGGGCTATGGTGAAAAAGGAAATATCCTCAGATGAAATCTGGAAAGAAGCTTTCTGAGAAACTGCTTAGTGCTCTGTGAATTCATCTCACAGAGTTACATCTGTATTTCGTGGATCTCTTTGCTAGCCTTATTTCTGTGGAATCTGAGAACAGATATTTCGGATCCCTTTGAAGACTATGAGGACAAAGAAAATATCCTCCGATAACAAAGAGAAAGAAGCTTTCTGAAAACTTCTTTGTGTTCTGTGAAATCATCTCATAGAGTTACAGATTTCCCCTCAAGAAGCCTTTCGATAAGACAGTTCTTGTGGAATTGGCAAAATGATATTTGGAAGCCACTAGAGGGCTATGGTGAAAAAGGAAATATCCTCAGATGAAATCTGGAAAGAAGCTTTCTGAGAAACTGCTTAGCGTTCTGTTAATTCATCTCACAGAGTTACATCTGTATTTCGTGGATCTCTTTGCTAGCCTTATTTCTGTGGAATCTGAGAACAGATATTACGGATCCCTTTGAAGACTATAGGGCCAAAGGAAATATCCTCCGATAACAAAGAGAAAGAATCTTTCTGAGAAACTTCTTTGTGTTCTGTGAAATCATCTCACAGAGTTACAGCTTTCCCCTGAAGAAGCCTTTCGTTAAGACAGTTCTTGTGGAATTGCAAAGTGATATTGGGAAGCCCCTAGAGGGCTATAGTGAAAAAGGTAATATCCTCAGATGAAATCTGGAAAGAAGCTTTCTGAGAAACTGCTTAATGTTCTGTTAATTCATCTCACAGGGTTACATCTGTATTTCGTGGATCTCTTTGCTAGTCTTATTTCTGTGGAATCTGAGAACAGATATTTCGGATCCCTTTGAAGACTATAGGGCCAAAGAAATATCCTGCGATAACAAAGAGAAAGAAGCCTTCTGAGAAACTTCTTTGTGTTCTGTGAAATCATCTCACAGAGTTACAGCTTTCCCCTCAAGAAGCCTTTCGCTACGACAGTTCTTGTGGAATTGGCAAAATGATATTTGGAAGCCCATAGAGGGCTTCGGTGAAAAAGGAAATATTCTCAGATGAAATCTGGAAAGAAGCGTTCTGAGAAACTTATTAGTGTTCTGTTAATTCATCTCACAGGGTTACTTCTGTATTTCGTGGATGTCATTGCTAGCCTTATTTCTGTGGAAACTGAGAACAGATATTTCGGATTCCTTTGAAGACTACAGGGCCAAAGGAAATATCCTCCGATAACAAAGAGAAAGAAGCTTTCTGAGAAACTTCTTTGTGTTCTGTGAAATCATCTCACAGAGTTTCAGCTTTCCCCTCAAGAAGCCTTTCGCTTAGACAGTTCTTGTGGAATTGCAAAGTGATATTTGGAAGCCCATAGAGGGCTATGTTGAAAAAGGAAATATCCTCAGATGAAATCTGGAAAGAAGCTTTCTGAGAAACTGCTTAGTGTTCTGTTAATTCATCTCACAGAGTTACATCTGTATTTCGTGGATCTCTTTGCTAGCCTTATTTCTGTGGAATCTGAGAACAGATATTTCGGATCCCTTTGAAGACTATAGGGCCAAAGGAAATATCCTCCGATAACAAAGAGAAAGAAGCTTTCTGAGAAACTTCTTTGTGTTCTTTGAAATCATCTCACAGAGTTACAGCTTTCACCTCAAGAAGCCTTTCGCTAAGACAGTTCTTGTGGAATTGGCAAAGTGATATTTGGAAGCCCCTAGAGAACTATGGTGAAAAAGGAAATATCCTCAGATGAAATCTGGAAAGAAGCTTTCTGAGAAACTGCTCTGGGATGTGTGACTTCCACGCACAGATTTACATCTGTATGTCGTGGATCTCTTTGCTAGCCTTATTTCTGTCGAATCTGAGAACAGATATTTCGGATCCCTTTGAAGACTATAGGGCCAAAGAAATATCCTCTGATAACAAAGAGAAAGAAGCTTTCTGAGAAACTTCTTTGTGTTCTGTGAAATCATCTCACAGAGTTACAGCTTTCCCATCAAGAAGCCTTTTGCTACGACAGTTCTTGTGGAATTGGCAAAGTGATATTTGGAAGCCCATAGAGGGCTACAGTGAAAAAGGAAATATACTCAGATGAAATCTGGAAAGAAGCGTTCTGAGAAACTGCTTAGTGTTCTGTTAATTCATCTCACAGAGTTACATCTGTATTTCATGGATGTCTTTGCTAGCCTTATTTCTGTGGAATATGAGAACAGATATTTCGGATCCCTTTGAAGACTATAGGGCCAAAGGAAATATCCTCCGATAACAAAGAGAAAGAAGCTTTCTGAGAAACTTCTCTGTGTTCTGTGAAATCATCTAACGGAGTTACAGCTTTCCCCTGAAGAAGCCTTTCGCTAAGACAGTTCTTGTGGAATTGCAAAGTGATATTGGGAAGCCCCTAGAAGGCTATAGTGAAAAAGGTAGTATCCTCAGATAAAATATCGAAAGAAGCTTTCTGAGAAACTGCTTAATGTTCTGTTAATTCATCTCACAGGGTTACATCTGTATTTCATGGATCTCTTTGCTAGCCTTATTTCTGTGGAATCTGAGAACAGATATTTCGGATCCCTTTGAAGACTATAGGGCCAAAGGAAATATCCTCCGATAACAAAGAGAAAGAAGCTTTCTGAGAAACTTCTTTGTGTTCTGTGAAATCATCTCACAGAGTTACAGCTTTCCCCTCAAGAAGCCTTTCGCTAAGACAGTTCTTGTGGAATTGGCAAAGTGATATTTGGAAGCCCCTAGAGGGCTATGGTGAAAAAGGAAATATCCTCAGATGAAATCTGGAAAGAAGCTTTCTGAGAAACTGCTTAGTGCTCTGTGAATTCATCTCACAGAGTTACATCTGTATTTCGTGGATCTCTTTGCTAGCCTTATTTCTGTGGAATCTGAGAACAGATATTTCGGATCCCTTTGAAGACTATGAGGACAAAGAAAATATCCTCCGATAACAAAGAGAAAGAAGCTTTCTGAAAACTTCTTTGTGTTCTGTGAAATCATCTCATAGAGTTACAGATTTCCCCTCAAGAAGCCTTCCGATAAGACAGTTCTTGTGGAATTGGCAAATTGATATTGAGAAGCCCAAAGTGGGCTATGGTGAAAAAGGAAATATCCTCAGATGAAATCTGGAAAGAAGCTTTCTGAGAAACTGCTCTGGGATGTGTGACTTCCACTCACAGATTTACATCTGTATGTCGTGGATCTCTTTGCTAGCCTTATTTCTTTGGAATCTGAGAACAGATATTTCGGATCACTTTGAAGACTATAGGGCCAAAGAAATATCCTCCGATAACAAAGAGAAAGAAGCTTTCTGGGAAACTTCTTTGTGTTCTGTGAAATAATCTCAAAGAGTTACAGCTTTCCCCTCAAGAAGCCTTTCGCTACGACAGTTCTTGTGGAATTGGCAAAGTGATATTTGGAAGCCCATAGAGGGCTACGGTGAAAAAGGAAATATTCTCAGATGAAATCTGGAAAGAAGCGTTCTGAGAAACTGATTAGTGTTCTGTTAATTCATCTCACAGGGTTACTTCTGTATTTCGTGGATGTCATTGCTACCCTTATTTCTGTGGAAACTGAGAACAGATATTTCGGATTCCTTTGAAGAATACAGGACCAAAGGAAATATCCTCCGATAACAAAGAGAAAGAAGCTTTCTGAGAAACTTCTTTGTGTTCTGTGAAATCATCTCACAGAGTTTCAGCTTTCCCCTCAAGAAGCCTTTCGTTAGGACAGTTCTTCTGGAATTGGCAAAGTGATATTTGGAAGCCCATAGAGGGCTATGGTGAAAAAGGAAATATCCTCAGATGAAATCTGGAAAGAAGCTTTCTAAGAAACTGCTTAGTGCTCTGTTAATTCATCTCACAGAGTTATATCTGTATTTCTTTGTTCTCTTTGCTAGCCTTATTTCTGTGGAATCTGAGAAGAGATATTTCGGATCCCTTTGAATACTATAGGGCCAAAGGAAATATCCTCCGATAACAAAGAGAAAGAAGCTTTCTGAGAAACTTCTTTGTGTTCTGTGAAATCATCTCACAGAGTTACAGCTTTCACCTCAAGAAGCCTTTCGCTAAGACAGTTCTTGTGGAATTGGCAAAGTGATATTTGGAAGCCCCTAGAGAACTATGGTGAAAAAGGAAATATCCTCAGATGAAATCTGGAAAGAAGCTTTCTGAGAAACTGCTCTGGGATGTGTGACTTCCACGCACAGATTTACATCTGTATGTCGTGGATCTCTTTGCTAGCCTTATTTCTGTGGAATCTGAGAACAGATATTTCGGATCCCTTTGAAGACTATAGGGCCAAAGAAATATCCTCTGATAACAAAGAGAAAGAAGCTTTCTGAGAAACTTCTTTGTGTTCTGTGAAATCATCTCACAGAGTTACAGCTTTCCCCTGAAGAAGCCTTTCGTTAAGACAGTTCTTGTGGAATTGCAAAGTGATATTGGGAAGCCCCTAGAGGGCTATAGTGAAAAAGGTAATATCCTCAGATGAAATATGGAAAGAAGCTTTCTGAGAAACTGCTTAATGTTCTGTTAATTCATCTCACAGGGTTACATCTGTATTTCGTGGATCTCTTTGCTAGTCTTATTTCTGTGGAATCTGAGAACAGATATTTCGGATCCCTTTGAAGACTATAGGGCCAAAGAAATATCCTGCGATAACAAAGAGAAAGAAGCCTTCTGAGAAACTTCTTTGTGTTCTGTGAAATCATCTCACAGAGTTACAGCTTTCCCCTCAAGAAGCCTTTCGCTACGACAGTTCTTGTGGAATTGGCAAAATGATATTTGGAAGCCCATAGAGGGCTTCGGTGAAAAAGGAAATATTCTCAGATGAAATCTGGAAAGAAGCGTTCTGAGAAACTTATTAGTGTTCTGTTAATTCATCTCACAGGGTTACTTCTGTATTTCGTGGATGTCATTGCTAGCCTTATTTCTGTGGAAACTGAGAACAGATATTTCGGATTCCTTTGAAGACTACAGGGCCAAAGGAAATATCCTCCGATAACAAAGAGAAAGAAGCTTTCTGAGAAACTTCTTTGTGTTCTGTGAAATCATCTCACAGAGTTTCAGCTTTCCCCTCAAGAAGCCTTTCGCTTAGACAGTTCTTGTGGAATTGCAAAGTGATATTTGGAAGCCCATAGAGGGCTATGGTGAAAAAGGAAATATCCTCAGATGAAATCTGGAAAGAAGCTTTCTGAGAAACTGCTTAGTGTTCTGTTAATTCATCTCACAGAGTTACATCTGTATTTCGTGGATCTCTTTGCTAGCCTTATTTCTGTGGAATCTGAGAACAGATATTTCGGATCCCTTTGAAGACTATAGGGCCAAAGGAAATATCCTCCGATAACAAAGAGAAAGAAGCTTTCTGAGAAACTTCTTTGTGTTCTGTGAAATCATCTCACAGAGTTACAGCTTTCACCTCAAGAAGCCTTTCGCTAAGACAGTTCTTGTGGAATTGGCAAAGTGATATTTGGAAGCCCCTAGAGAACTATGGTGAAAAAGGAAATATCCTCAGATGAAATCTGGAAAGAAGCTTTCTGAGAAACTGCTCTGGGATGTGTGACTTCCACGCACAGATTTACATCTGTATGTCGTGGATCTCTTTGCTAGCCTTATTTCTGTCGAATCTGAGAACAGATATTTCGGATCCCTTTGAAGACTATAGGGCCAAAGAAATATCCTCTGATAACAAAGAGAAAGAAGCTTTCTGAGAAACTTCTTTGTGTTCTGTGAAATCATCTCACAGAGTTACAGCTTTCCCATCAAGAAGCCTTTCGCTACGACAGTTCTTGTGGAATTGGCAAAGTGATATTTGGAAGCCCTTAGAGAGCTACAGTGAAAAAGGAAATATACTCAGATGAAATCTGGAAAGAAGCGTTCTGAGAAACTGCCTGTGTTCTGTTAATTCATCACACAGGGTTACTTCTGTATTTCGTGGATGTCTTTGCTAGCCTTATTTCTGTGAAATCTGAGAACAGATATTTCGGATCCCTTTGAAGACCAAGGGCCGAAGGAAATATCTTCCGATAACAAAGAGAAAGAAGCTTTCTGAGAAACTTCTTTGTGTTCTGTGAAATCATCTCACAGAGTTACAGCTTTCCCCTCAAGAAGCCTTTCGCTAAGACAGTTCTTGTGGAATTGGCAAAGTGATATTTGGAAGCCACTAGAGGGCTATGGTGAAAAAGGAAATATCCTCAGATGAAATCTGGAAAGAAGCTTTCTGAGAAACTGCTTCGTGTTCTGTTAATTCATCTCACAGAGTTACATCTGTATTTCGTGGATCTCTTTGCTAGCCTTATTTCTGTGGAATATGAGAACAGATATTTCGGATCCCTTTGAAGACTATAGGGCCAAAGGAAATATCCTCCGATAACAAAGAGAAAGAAGCTTTCTGAGAAACTTCTTTGTGTTCTGTGAAATCATCTAACGGAGTTACAGCTTTCCCCTCAAGAAGCCTTTCGCTAAGACAGTTCTTGTGGAATTGCAAAGTGATATTGGGAAGCCCCTAGAAGGCTATAGTGAAAAAGGTAGTATCCTCAGATAAAATATCGAAAGAAGCTTTCTGAGAAACTGCTTAATGTTCTGTTAATTCATCTCACAGGGTTACATCTGTATTTCATGGATCTCTTTGCTAGCCTTATTTCTGTGGAATCTGAGAACAGATATTTCGGATCCCTTTGAAGACTATAGGGCCAAAGGAAATATCCTCCGATAACAAAGAGAAAGAAGCTTTCTGAGAAACTTCTTTGTGTTCTGTGAAATCATCTCACAGAGTTACAGCTTTCCCCTGAAGAAGCCTTTCGCTAAGACAGTTCTTGTGGAATTGGCAAAGTGATATTTGGAAGCCCCTAGAGGGCTATGGTGAAAAAGGAAATATCCACAGATGAAATCTGGAAAGAAGCTTTCTGAGAAACTGCTTAGTGCTCTGTGAATTCATCTCACAGAGTTACATCTGTATTTCGTGGATCTCTTTGCTAGCCTTATTTCTGTGGAATCTGAGAACAGATATTTCGGATCCCTTTAAAGACTATGAGGACAAAGAAAATATCCTCCGATAACAAAGAGAAAGAAGCTTTCTGAAAACTTCTTTGTGTTCTGTGAAATCATCTCATAGAGTTACAGATTTCCCCTCAAGAAGCCTTTCGATAAGACAGTTCTTGTGGAATTGGCAAATTGATATTGAGAAGCCCAAAGTGGGCTATGGTGAAAAAGGAAATATCCTCAGATGAAATCTGGAAAGAAGCTTTCTGAGAAACTGCTCTGGGATGTGTGACCTCCACGCACAGATTTACATCTGTATGTCGTGGATCTCTTTGCTAGCCTTATTTCTGTGGAATCTGAGAACAGATATTTCGGATCCCTTTGAAGACTATAGGGCCAAAGGAAATATCCTCTGATAACAAAGAGAAAGAAGCTTTCTGAGAAACTTCTTTGTGTTCGGTGAAATCATCTCACAGAGTTACAGCTTTCCCATCAAGAAGCCTTTCGCTACGACAGTTCTTGTGGAATAGGCAAAGTGATATTTGGAAGCCCATAGAGGGCTACGGTGAAAAAGGAAATATCCTCAGATGAAATCTGGAAAGAAGCGTTCTGAGAAACTGCTTAGTGTTCTGTTACTTCCTCTCACAGGGTTACTTCTGTATTTCGTGGATGTCTTTGCTAGCCTTTTTTCTGTGGAATCTGAGAACAGATATTTCGGATCCCTTTGAAGACCAAGGGCCGAAGGAAATATCTTCCGATAACAAAGAGAAAGAAGCTTTCTGAGAAACTTCTTTGTGTTCTGTGAAATCATCTCACAGAGTTACAGCTTTCCCCTAAAGAAGCCTTTCGCTAAGACAGTTCTTGTGGAATTGGCAAAGTGACATTTGGAAGCCACTAGAGGGCTATGGTGAAAAAGGAAATATCCTCAGATGAAATCTGGAAAGAAGCTTTCTGAGAAACTGCTTAGTGTTCTGTTAATTCATCTCACAGAGTTACATCTGTATTTCGTGGATCTCTTTGCTACCCTTATTTCTGTGGAATCTGAGAACAGATATTTCGGATCCCTTTGAAGACTATAGGGCCAAAGGAAATATCCTCCGATAAGAAAGAGAAAGAAGCTTTCTGATAAACTTCTTTGTGTTCTGTGAAATCATCTCATAGAGTTTCAGATTTCCCCTCAAGAAGCCTTTCGATAAGACAGTTCTTGTGGAATTGGCAAATTGATATTGGGAAGCCCAAAGTGGGCTATGGTGAAAAAGGAAATATCCTCTAATGAAATCTGGAAAGAAGCTTTCTGAGAAACTGCTCTGGGATGTGTGACTTCCACTCACAGATTTACATCTGTATGTCGTGGATCTCTTTGCTAGCCTTATTTCTTTGGAATCTGAGAACAGATATTTCGGATCCCTTTGAAGACCAAGGGCCGAAGGAAATATCTTCCGATAACAAAGAGAAAGAAGCTTTCTGAGAAACTTCTTTGTGTTCTGTGAAATCATCTCACAGAGTTACAGCTTTCCCCTAAAGAAGCCTTTCGCTAAGACAGTTCTTGTGGAATTGGCAAAGTGATATTGGGAAGCCCGGAGGGCTATGGTGAAAAGGAAATATCCTCAGATGAATTCTGGAAAGAAGCTTTCTGAGAAACTGCTTAGTGTTCTGTTAATTCATCTCACAGAGTTACATCTGTATTTCCTGGATCTCTTTGCCAGCCTTATTTCTGTGGAATCTGAGAACAGATATTTCGGATCCCTTTGAAGACTATAGGGCCAAAGGAAATATCCTCCGATAACAAAGAGAAAGAAGCTTTCTGAGAAACTTCTTTGTGTTCTGTTAAATCATCTCACAGAGTTACAGCTTTCCCCTCAGGAAGCCTTTCGCTAAGACAGTTCTTGTGGAATTGGCAAAGTGATATTTGGAAGCCCCTAGAGGGCTACGGTGAAAAAGGAAATATCCTCAGATGAAATCTGGAAAGAAGCGTTCTGAGAAACTGCTTAGTGTTCTGTTAATTCATCACACAGGGTTACTTCTGTATTTCGTGGATGTCTTTGCTAGCCTTATTTCTGTGAAATCTGAGAACAGATATTTCGGATCCCTTTGAAGACCAAGGGCCGAAGGAAATATCTTCCGATAACAAAGAGAAAGAAGCTTTCAGAGAAACTTCTTTGTGTTCTGTGAAATCATCTCACAGAGTTACAGCTTTCCCCTCAAGAAGCCTTTCGCTAAGACAGTTGTTGTGGAATTGGCAAAGTGATATTTGGAAGCCACAAGACGGCTATGGTGAAAAAGGAAATATCCTCAGATGAAATCTGGAAAGAAGCTTTCTGAGAAACTGCTCTGGGATGTGTGACTTCCACTCACAGATTTACATCTGTATGTCGTGGATCTCTTTGCTAGCCTTATTTCTTTGGAATCTGAGAACAGATATTTCGGATCCCTTTGAAGGCTATAGGGCCAAAGAAATATCCTTCGATAACAAAGAGAAAGAAGCTTTCTGGGAAACTTCTTTGTGTTCTGTGAAATCATCTCAAAGAGTTACAGCTTTCCCCTCAAGAAGCCTTTTGCTACGACAGTTCTTGTGGAATTGGCAAAGTGATATTTGGAAGCCCATAGAGGGCTACGGTGAAAAAGGAAATATTCTCAGATGAAATCTGGAAAGAAGCGTTGTGAGAAACTGATTAGTGTTCTGTTATTTCATCTCACAGGATTACTTCTGTATTTCGTGGATGTCATTGCTAGCCTTATTTCTGTGGAAACTGAGAACAGATATTTCGGATTCCTTTGAAGACTACAGGACCAAAGGAAATATCCTCCGATAACAAAGAGAAAGAAGCTTTCTGAGAAACTGCTTTGTGTTCTGTGAAATCATCTCACAGAGTTACAGCTTTCACCTCAAGAAGCCTTTCGCTAAGACAGTTCTTGTGGAATTGGCAAAGTGATATTTGGAAGCCCCTAGAGAACTATGGTGAAAAAGGAAATATCCTCATATGAAATCTGGAAAGAAGTTTTCTGAGAAACTGCTCTGGGATGTGTGACTTCCACGCACAGATTTACATCTGTATGTCGTGGATCTCTTTGCTAGCCTTATTTCTGTGGAATCTGAGAACAGATATTTCTGATCCCTTTGAAGACTATAGGGCCAAAGAAATATCCTCTGATAACAAAGAGAAAGAAGCTTTCTGAGAAACTTCTTTGTGTTCGGTGAAATCATCTCACAGAGTTACAGCTTTCCCCTCAAGAAGCCTTTCGCTACCACAGTTCTTGTGGAATTTGCAAAGTGGTATTTGGAAGCCCATAGAGGGCTATGGTGAAAAAGGAAATATCCTCAGATGAAATCTGGAAAGAAGCCTTCTGAGAAACTGCTTAGTGTTCTGTTAATTCATCTCACAGGGTTACTTCTGTATTTCGTGGATGTCTTTGCTAGCCTTATTTCTGTGGTATCTGAGAACAGATATTTCGGATCCCTTTGAAGACCAAGGGCCGAAGGAAATATCTTCCGATAACAAAGAGAAAGAAGCTTTCTGAAAACTTCTTTGTGTTCTGTGAAATCATCTCATAGAGTTACAGATTTCCCCTCAAGAAGCCTTCCGATAAGACAGTTCTTGTGGAATTGGCAAATTGATATTGAGAAGCCCAAAGTGGGCTATGGTGAAAAAGGAAATATCCTCAGATGAAATCTGGAAAGAAGCTTTCTGAGAAACTGCTCTGGGATGTGTGACTTCCACTCACAGATTTACATCTGTATGTCGTGGATCTCTTTGCTAGCCTTATTTCTTTGGAATCTGAGAACAGATATTTCGGATCACTTTGAAGACTATAGGGCCAAAGAAATATCCTCCGATAACAAAGAGAAAGAAGCTTTCTGGGAAACTTCTTTGTGTTCTGTGAAATAATCTCAAAGAGTTACAGCTTTCCCCTCAAGAAGCCTTTCGCTACGACAGTTCTTGTGGAATTGGCAAAGTGATATTTGGAAGCCCATAGAGGGCTACGGTGAAAAAGGAAATATTCTCAGATGAAATCTGGAAAGAAGCGTTCTGAGAAACTGATTAGTGTTCTGTTAATTCATCTCACAGGGTTACTTCTGTATTTCGTGGATGTCATTGCTACCCTTATTTCTGTGGAAACTGAGAACAGATATTTCGGATTCCTTTGAAGAATACAGGACCAAAGGAAATATCCTCCGATAACAAAGAGAAAGAAGCTTTCTGAGAAACTTCTTTGTGTTCTGTGAAATCATCTCACAGAGTTTCAGCTTTCCCCTCAAGAAGCCTTTCGTTAGGACAGTTCTTCTGGAATTGGCAAAGTGATATTTGGAAGCCCATAGAGGGCTATGGTGAAAAAGGAAATATCCTCAGATGAAATCTGGAAAGAAGCTTTCTAAGAAACTGCTTAGTGCTCTGTTAATTCATCTCACAGAGTTATATCTGTATTTCTTTGTTCTCTTTGCTAGCCTTATTTCTGTGGAATCTGAGAAGAGATATTTCGGATCCCTTTGAATACTATAGGGCCAAAGGAAATATCCTCCGATAACAAAGAGAAAGAAGCTTTCTGAGAAACTTCTTTGTGTTCTGTGAAATCATCTCACAGAGTTACAGCTTTCACCTCAAGAAGCCTTTCGCTAAGACAGTTCTTGTGGAATTGGCAAAGTGATATTTGGAAGCCCCTAGAGAACTATGGTGAAAAAGGAAATATCCTCAGATGAAATCTGGAAAGAAGCTTTCTGAGAAACTGCTCTGGGATGTGTGACTTCCACGCACAGATTTACATCTGTATGTCGTGGATCTCTTTGCTAGCCTTATTTCTGTGGAATCTGAGAACAGATATTTCGGATCCCTTTGAAGACTATAGGGCCAAAGAAATATCCTCTGATAACAAAGAGAAAGAAGCTTTCTGAGAAACTTCTTTGTGTTCTGTGAAATCATCTCACAGAGTTACAGCTTTCCCCTGAAGAAGCCTTTCGTTAAGACAGTTCTTGTGGAATTGCAAAGTGATATTGGGAAGCCCCTAGAGGGCTATAGTGAAAAAGGTAATATCCTCAGATGAAATATGGAAAGAAGCTTTCTGAGAAACTGCTTAATGTTCTGTTAATTCATCTCACAGGGTTACATCTGTATTTCGTGGATCTCTTTGCTAGTCTTATTTCTGTGGAATCTGAGAACAGATATTTCGGATCCCTTTGAAGACTATAGGGCCAAAGAAATATCCTGCGATAACAAAGAGAAAGAAGCCTTCTGAGAAACTTCTTTGTGTTCTGTGAAATCATCTCACAGAGTTACAGCTTTCCCCTCAAGAAGCCTTTCGCTACGACAGTTCTTGTGGAATTGGCAAAATGATATTTGGAAGCCCATAGAGGGCTTCGGTGAAAAAGGAAATATTCTCAGATGAAATCTGGAAAGAAGCGTTCTGAGAAACTTATTAGTGTTCTGTTAATTCATCTCACAGGGTTACTTCTGTATTTCGTGGATGTCATTGCTAGCCTTATTTCTGTGGAAACTGAGAACAGATATTTCGGATTCCTTTGAAGACTACAGGGCCAAAGGAAATATCCTCCGATAACAAAGAGAAAGAAGCTTTCTGAGAAACTTCTTTGTGTTCTGTGAAATCATCTCACAGAGTTTCAGCTTTCCCCTCAAGAAGCCTTTCGCTTAGACAGTTCTTGTGGAATTGCAAAGTGATATTTGGAAGCCCATAGAGGGCTATGGTGAAAAAGGAAATATCCTCAGATGAAATCTGGAAAGAAGCTTTCTGAGAAACTGCTTAGTGTTCTGTTAATTCATCTCACAGAGTTACATCTGTATTTCGTGGATCTCTTTGCTAGCCTTATTTCTGTGGAATCTGAGAACAGATATTTCGGATCCCTTTGAAGACTATAGGGCCAAAGGAAATATCCTCCGATAACAAAGAGAAAGAAGCTTTCTGAGAAACTTCTTTGTGTTCTGTGAAATCATCTCACAGAGTTACAGCTTTCACCTCAAGAAGCCTTTCGCTAAGACAGTTCTTGTGGAATTGGCAAAGTGATATTTGGAAGCCCCTAGAGAACTATGGTGAAAAAGGAAATATCCTCAGATGAAATCTGGAAAGAAGCTTTCTGAGAAACTGCTCTGGGATGTGTGACTTCCACGCACAGATTTACATCTGTATGTCGTGGATCTCTTTGCTAGCCTTATTTCTGTCGAATCTGAGAACAGATATTTCGGATCCCTTTGAAGACTATAGGGCCAAAGAAATATCCTCTGATAACAAAGAGAAAGAAGCTTTCTGAGAAACTTCTTTGTGTTCTGTGAAATCATCTCACAGAGTTACAGCTTTCCCATCAAGAAGCCTTTCGCTACGACAGTTCTTGTGGAATTGGCAAAGTGATATTTGGAAGCCCTTAGAGAGCTACAGTGAAAAAGGAAATATACTCAGATGAAATCTGGAAAGAAGCGTTCTGAGAAACTGCCTGTGTTCTGTTAATTCATCACACAGGGTTACTTCTGTATTTCGTGGATGTCTTTGCTAGCCTTATTTCTGTGAAATCTGAGAACAGATATTTCGGATCCCTTTGAAGACCAAGGGCCGAAGGAAATATCTTCCGATAACAAAGAGAAAGAAGCTTTCTGAGAAACTTCTTTGTGTTCTGTGAAATCATCTCACAGAGTTACAGCTTTCCCCTCAAGAAGCCTTTCGCTAAGACAGTTCTTGTGGAATTGGCAAAGTGATATTTGGAAGCCACTAGAGGGCTATGGTGAAAAAGGAAATATCCTCAGATGAAATCTGGAAAGAAGCTTTCTGAGAAACTGCTTCGTGTTCTGTTAATTCATCTCACAGAGTTACATCTGTATTTCGTGGATCTCTTTGCTAGCCTTATTTCTGTGGAATATGAGAACAGATATTTCGGATCCCTTTGAAGACTATAGGGCCAAAGGAAATATCCTCCGATAACAAAGAGAAAGAAGCTTTCTGAGAAACTTCTTTGTGTTCTGTGAAATCATCTAACGGAGTTACAGCTTTCCCCTCAAGAAGCCTTTCGCTAAGACAGTTCTTGTGGAATTGCAAAGTGATATTGGGAAGCCCCTAGAAGGCTATAGTGAAAAAGGTAGTATCCTCAGATAAAATATCGAAAGAAGCTTTCTGAGAAACTGCTTAATGTTCTGTTAATTCATCTCACAGGGTTACATCTGTATTTCATGGATCTCTTTGCTAGCCTTATTTCTGTGGAATCTGAGAACAGATATTTCGGATCCCTTTGAAGACTATAGGGCCAAAGGAAATATCCTCCGATAACAAAGAGAAAGAAGCTTTCTGAGAAACTTCTTTGTGTTCTGTGAAATCATCTCACAGAGTTACAGCTTTCCCCTGAAGAAGCCTTTCGCTAAGACAGTTCTTGTGGAATTGGCAAAGTGATATTTGGAAGCCCCTAGAGGGCTATGGTGAAAAAGGAAATATCCACAGATGAAATCTGGAAAGAAGCTTTCTGAGAAACTGCTTAGTGCTCTGTGAATTCATCTCACAGAGTTACATCTGTATTTCGTGGATCTCTTTGCTAGCCTTATTTCTGTGGAATCTGAGAACAGATATTTCGGATCCCTTTAAAGACTATGAGGACAAAGAAAATATCCTCCGATAACAAAGAGAAAGAAGCTTTCTGAAAACTTCTTTGTGTTCTGTGAAATCATCTCATAGAGTTACAGATTTCCCCTCAAGAAGCCTTTCGATAAGACAGTTCTTGTGGAATTGGCAAATTGATATTGAGAAGCCCAAAGTGGGCTATGGTGAAAAAGGAAATATCCTCAGATGAAATCTGGAAAGAAGCTTTCTGAGAAACTGCTCTGGGATGTGTGACCTCCACGCACAGATTTACATCTGTATGTCGTGGATCTCTTTGCTAGCCTTATTTCTGTGGAATCTGAGAACAGATATTTCGGATCCCTTTGAAGACTATAGGGCCAAAGGAAATATCCTCTGATAACAAAGAGAAAGAAGCTTTCTGAGAAACTTCTTTGTGTTCGGTGAAATCATCTCACAGAGTTACAGCTTTCCCATCAAGAAGCCTTTCGCTACGACAGTTCTTGTGGAATAGGCAAAGTGATATTTGGAAGCCCATAGAGGGCTACGGTGAAAAAGGAAATATCCTCAGATGAAATCTGGAAAGAAGCGTTCTGAGAAACTGCTTAGTGTTCTGTTACTTCCTCTCACAGGGTTACTTCTGTATTTCGTGGATGTCTTTGCTAGCCTTTTTTCTGTGGAATCTGAGAACAGATATTTCGGATCCCTTTGAAGACCAAGGGCCGAAGGAAATATCTTCCGATAACAAAGAGAAAGAAGCTTTCTGAGAAACTTCTTTGTGTTCTGTGAAATCATCTCACAGAGTTACAGCTTTCCCCTAAAGAAGCCTTTCGCTAAGACAGTTCTTGTGGAATTGGCAAAGTGACATTTGGAAGCCACTAGAGGGCTATGGTGAAAAAGGAAATATCCTCAGATGAAATCTGGAAAGAAGCTTTCTGAGAAACTGCTTAGTGTTCTGTTAATTCATCTCACAGAGTTACATCTGTATTTCGTGGATCTCTTTGCTACCCTTATTTCTGTGGAATCTGAGAACAGATATTTCGGATCCCTTTGAAGACTATAGGGCCAAAGGAAATATCCTCCGATAAGAAAGAGAAAGAAGCTTTCTGATAAACTTCTTTGTGTTCTGTGAAATCATCTCATAGAGTTTCAGATTTCCCCTCAAGAAGCCTTTCGATAAGACAGTTCTTGTGGAATTGGCAAATTGATATTGGGAAGCCCAAAGTGGGCTATGGTGAAAAAGGAAATATCCTCTAATGAAATCTGGAAAGAAGCTTTCTGAGAAACTGCTCTGGGATGTGTGACTTCCACTCACAGATTTACATCTGTATGTCGTGGATCTCTTTGCTAGCCTTATTTCTTTGGAATCTGAGAACAGATATTTCGGATCCCTTTGAAGACCAAGGGCCGAAGGAAATATCTTCCGATAACAAAGAGAAAGAAGCTTTCTGAGAAACTTCTTTGTGTTCTGTGAAATCATCTCACAGAGTTACAGCTTTCCCCTAAAGAAGCCTTTCGCTAAGACAGTTCTTGTGGAATTGGCAAAGTGATATTGGGAAGCCCGGAGGGCTATGGTGAAAAGGAAATATCCTCAGATGAATTCTGGAAAGAAGCTTTCTGAGAAACTGCTTAGTGTTCTGTTAATTCATCTCACAGAGTTACATCTGTATTTCCTGGATCTCTTTGCCAGCCTTATTTCTGTGGAATCTGAGAACAGATATTTCGGATCCCTTTGAAGACTATAGGGCCAAAGGAAATATCCTCCGATAACAAAGAGAAAGAAGCTTTCTGAGAAACTTCTTTGTGTTCTGTTAAATCATCTCACAGAGTTACAGCTTTCCCCTCAGGAAGCCTTTCGCTAAGACAGTTCTTGTGGAATTGGCAAAGTGATATTTGGAAGCCCCTAGAGGGCTACGGTGAAAAAGGAAATATCCTCAGATGAAATCTGGAAAGAAGCGTTCTGAGAAACTGCTTAGTGTTCTGTTAATTCATCACACAGGGTTACTTCTGTATTTCGTGGATGTCTTTGCTAGCCTTATTTCTGTGAAATCTGAGAACAGATATTTCGGATCCCTTTGAAGACCAAGGGCCGAAGGAAATATCTTCCGATAACAAAGAGAAAGAAGCTTTCAGAGAAACTTCTTTGTGTTCTGTGAAATCATCTCACAGAGTTACAGCTTTCCCCTCAAGAAGCCTTTCGCTAAGACAGTTGTTGTGGAATTGGCAAAGTGATATTTGGAAGCCACAAGACGGCTATGGTGAAAAAGGAAATATCCTCAGATGAAATCTGGAAAGAAGCTTTCTGAGAAACTGCTCTGGGATGTGTGACTTCCACTCACAGATTTACATCTGTATGTCGTGGATCTCTTTGCTAGCCTTATTTCTTTGGAATCTGAGAACAGATATTTCGGATCCCTTTGAAGGCTATAGGGCCAAAGAAATATCCTTCGATAACAAAGAGAAAGAAGCTTTCTGGGAAACTTCTTTGTGTTCTGTGAAATCATCTCAAAGAGTTACAGCTTTCCCCTCAAGAAGCCTTTTGCTACGACAGTTCTTGTGGAATTGGCAAAGTGATATTTGGAAGCCCATAGAGGGCTACGGTGAAAAAGGAAATATTCTCAGATGAAATCTGGAAAGAAGCGTTGTGAGAAACTGATTAGTGTTCTGTTATTTCATCTCACAGGATTACTTCTGTATTTCGTGGATGTCATTGCTAGCCTTATTTCTGTGGAAACTGAGAACAGATATTTCGGATTCCTTTGAAGACTACAGGACCAAAGGAAATATCCTCCGATAACAAAGAGAAAGAAGCTTTCTGAGAAACTGCTTTGTGTTCTGTGAAATCATCTCACAGAGTTACAGCTTTCACCTCAAGAAGCCTTTCGCTAAGACAGTTCTTGTGGAATTGGCAAAGTGATATTTGGAAGCCCCTAGAGAACTATGGTGAAAAAGGAAATATCCTCATATGAAATCTGGAAAGAAGTTTTCTGAGAAACTGCTCTGGGATGTGTGACTTCCACGCACAGATTTACATCTGTATGTCGTGGATCTCTTTGCTAGCCTTATTTCTGTGGAATCTGAGAACAGATATTTCTGATCCCTTTGAAGACTATAGGGCCAAAGAAATATCCTCTGATAACAAAGAGAAAGAAGCTTTCTGAGAAACTTCTTTGTGTTCGGTGAAATCATCTCACAGAGTTACAGCTTTCCCCTCAAGAAGCCTTTCGCTACCACAGTTCTTGTGGAATTTGCAAAGTGGTATTTGGAAGCCCATAGAGGGCTATGGTGAAAAAGGAAATATCCTCAGATGAAATCTGGAAAGAAGCCTTCTGAGAAACTGCTTAGTGTTCTGTTAATTCATCTCACAGGGTTACTTCTGTATTTCGTGGATGTCTTTGCTAGCCTTATTTCTGTGGTATCTGAGAACAGATATTTCGGATCCCTTTGAAGACCAAGGGCCGAAGGAAATATCTTCCGATAACAAAGAGAAAGAAGCTTTCTGAGAAACTTCTTTGTGTTCTGTGAAATCATCTCACAGAGTTACAGCTTTCCCCTCAAGAAGCCTTTCGCTAAGACAGTTCTTGTGGAATTGGCAAAGTGATATTTGGAAGCCCCTAGAGGGCTATGGTGAAAAAGGAAATATCCTCAGATGAAATCTGGAAGGAAGCTTTCTGAGAAACTGCTTAGTGCTCTGTTAATTCGTCTCACAGAGTTACATCTGTATTTCGTGGATCTCTTTGCTAGCCTTATTTCTGTGGAATCTGAGAACAGATATTTCGTATCCCTTTGAAGACTATGAGGACAAAGAAAATATCCTCCGATAACAAAGAGAAAGAAGCTTTCTGAGAAACTTCTTTGTGTTCTGTGAAATCATCTCATAGAGTTACAGATTTCCCCTCAAGAAGCCTATCGATAAGACAGTTCTTGTGGAATTGGCAAATTGATATTGAGAAGCCCAAAGTGGGCTATGGTGAAAAAGGAAATATCCTCAGATGAAATCTGGAAAGAAGCTTTCTAAGAAACTGCTCTGCGATGTGTGACTTCCACTCACAGATTTACATCTGTATGTCGTGGATCTCTTTGCTAGCCTTATTTCTTTGGAATCTGAGAACAGATATTTCGGATCCCTTTGAAGACTATAGGGCCAAAGAAATATCCTCCGATAACAAAGAGAAAGAAGCTTTCTGGGAAACTTCTTTGTGTTCTGTGAAATCATCTCAAAGAGTTACAGCTTTCCCCTCAAGAAGCCTTTCGCTACGACAGTTCTTGTGGAATTGGCAAAGTGATATTTGGAAGCCCATAGAGGGCTACGGTGAAAAAGGAAATATTCTCACATGAAATCTGGAAAGAAGCGTTCTGAGAAACTGATTAGTGTTCTGTTAATTCATCTCACAGGGTTACTTCTGTATTTCGTGGATGTCATTGCTAGCCTTATTTCTGTGGAAACTGAGAACAGATATTTCGGATTCCTTTGAAGACTACAGGACCAAAGGAAATATCCTCCGATAACAAAGAGAAAGAAGCTTTCTGAGAAACTTCTTTGTGTTCTGTGAAATCATCTCACAGAGTTTCAGCTTTCCCCTCAAGAAGCCTTTCGTTAGGACACTTCTTCTGGAATTGGCAAAGTGATATTTGGAAGCCCATAGAGGGCTATGGTGAAAAAGGAAATATCCTCAGATGAAATCTGCAAAGAAGCTTTCTAAGAAACTGCTTAGTGCTCTGTTAATTCATCTCACAGAGTTATATCTGTATTTCTTTGTTCTCTTTGCTAGCCTTATTTCTGTGGAATCTGAGAAGAGATATTTCGGATCCCTTTGAATACTATAGGGCCAAAGGAAATATCCTCCGATAACAAAGAGAAAGAAGCTTTCTGAGAAACTTCTTTGTGTTCTGTGAAATCATCTCACAGAGTTACAGCTTTCACCTCAAGAAGCCTTTAGCTAAGACAGTTCTTGTGGAATTGGCAAAGTGATATTTGGAAGCCCCTAGAGAACTATGGTGAAAAAGGAAATATCCTCAGATGAAATCTGGAAAGAAGCTTTCTGAGAAACTGCTCTGGGATGTGTGACTTCCACGCACAGATTTACATCTGTATGTCGTGGATCTCTTTGCTAGCCTTATTTCTTTGGAATCTGAGAACAGATATTTCCGATCCCTTTGAAGACTATAGGGCCAAAGAAATATCCTCTGATAACAAAGAGAAAGAAGCTTTCTGAGAAACTTCTTTGTGTTCGGTGAAATCATCTCACAGAGTTACAGCTTTCCCCTCAAGAAGCCTTTCGCTACGACAGTTCTTGTGGAATTTGCAAAGTGGTATTTGGAAGCCCATAGAGGGCTATGGTGAAAAAGGAAATATCCTCAGATGAAATCTGGAAAGAAGCGTTCTGAGAAACTGCTTAGTGTTCTGTTAATTCATCTCACAGGGTTACTTCTGTATTTCGTGGATGTCTTTGCTAGCCTTATTTCTGTGGAATCTGAGAACAGATATTTCGGATCCCTTTGAAGACCAAGGGCCGAAGGAAATATCTTCCGATAACAAAGAGAAAGAAGCTTTCTGAGAAACTTCTTTGTGTTCTGTGAAATCATCTCACAGAGTTACAGCTTTCCCCTAAAGAAGCCTTTCGCTAAGACAGTTCTTGTTGAATTGGCAAAGTGATATTTGGAAGCCACTAGAGGGCTATGGTGAAAAAGGAAATATCCTCAGATGAAATCTGGAAAGAAGCTTTCTGAGAAACTGCTTAGTGTTCTGTTAATTCATCTCACAGAGTTACATCTGTATTTCGTGGATCTCTTTGCTAGCCTTATTTCTGTGGAATCTGAGAACAGATATTTCGGATCCCTTTGAAGACTATAGGGCCAAAGGAAATATCCTCCGATAACAAAGAGAAAGAAGCTTTCTGAGAAACTTCTTTGTGTTCTGTGAAATCATCTCACAGAGTTACAGCTTTCCCCTCAAGAAACCTTTGGTTAGGACAGTTCTTCTGGAATTGGCAAAGTGATATTTGGAAGCCCATAGAGGGCTATGGTGAAAAAGGAAATATCCTCAGATGAAATCTGGAAAGAAGCTTTCTGAGAAACTGCTTAGTGTTCTGTTACTTCATCTCACAGAGTTACATGTGTATTTCCTGTATCTCTTTGCTAGCCTTATTTCTGTGGAATCTGAGAAGAGATATTTCGGATCCCTTTGAAGACTATAGGGCCAAAGGAAATATCCTCCGATAACAAAGAGAAAGAAGATTTCTGAGGAAGTTCTTTGTGTTCTGTGAAATCATCTCCCAGAGTTACAGCTTTCCCCTCAAGAAGCCTTTCGCTAAGACATTTCTTGTGGAATTGGCAAAGTGATATTTGGAAGCCCATAGAGGGCTACGGTGAAAAAGGAAATATTCTCAGATGAAATCTGGAAAGAAGCGTTCTGAGAAACTGATTAGTGTTCTGTTAATTCATCTCACAGGGTTACTTCTGTATTTCGTGGATGTCATTGCTAGCCTTATTTCTGTGGAAACTGAGAACAGATATTTCGGATTCCTTTGAAGACTACAGGGCCAAAGGAAATATCCTCCGATAACAAAGAGAAAGAAGCTTTCTGAGAAACTTCTTTGTGTTCTGTGAAATCATCTCACAGAGTTACAGCTTTCCCCTCAAGAAGCCTTTCGCCAAGACAGTTCTTGTGGAATTGGCAAAGTGATATTTGGAAGCCTATAGAGCGCTATGGTGAAAAAGGAAATATCCTCAGATGAAATCTGGAAAGAAGCTTTCTGAGAAACTGCTTAGTGTTCTGTAAATTCATCTCACAGAGTTACATCTGTATTTCGTGGATCTCTTTGCTAGCCTTATTTCTGTGGAATCTGAGGACAGATATTTCGGATACCTTTGAAGACTATGAGGCCAAAGAAAATATCCTCCGATAACAAAGAGAAAGAAGCTTTCTGAGAAATTTCTTTGTGTTCTGTGAAATCATCTAACAGAGTTACAGCTTTCCCCTCAAGAAGCCTTTCGCTAAGACAGTTCTTGTGGAATTGCAAAGTGATATTGGGAAGCCCCTAGAAGGCTATAGTGAAAAAGGTAATATCCTCAGATGAAATATCGAAAGAAGCTTTCTGAGAAACTTCTTAATGTTCTGTTAATTCATCTCACAGGGTTACATCTGTATTTCATGGATCTCTTTGCTAGCCTTATTTCTGTGGAATCTGAGAAGAGATATTTCGGATCCCTTTGAAGACTATAGGGCCAAAGGAAATATCCTCCGATAACAAAGAGAAAGAAGCTTTCTGAGAAACTTCTTTGTGTTCTCTGAAATCATCTCACAGAGTTACAGCTTTCCCCTCAAGAAGCCTTTCGCTAAGACAGTTCTAGTGCAATTGGCACAGTGATATTTGGAAGCCCCTAGAGGGCTATGGTGAAAAAGGAAATATCCTCAGATGAAATCTGGAAAGAAGCTTTCTGAGAAACTGCTTAGTGCTCTGTGAATTCATCTCACAGAGTTACATCTGTGTTTCGTGGATCTCTTTGCTAGCCTTATTTCTGTGGAATCTGAGAACAGATATTTCGGATCCCTTTGAAGATTATGAGGACAAAGAAAATATCCTCCGATAACAAAGAGAAAGAAGCTTTCTGAGAAACTTCTTTGTGTTCTGTGAAATCATCTCATAGAGTTACAGATTTCCCCTCAAGAAGCCTTTCGATAAGACAGTTCTTGTGGAATTGGCAAATTGATATTTGGAAGCCCAAAGTGGGCTATGGTGAAAAAGGAAATATCCTCAGATGAAATCTGGAAAGAAGCTTTCTGAGAAACTGCCCTGGGATGTGTGACTTCCACTCACAGATTTACATCTGTATGTCGTGGATCTCTTTGCTAGCCTTATTTCTTTGGAATCTGAGAACAGATATTTCGGATCCCTTTGAAGACTATAGGGCCAAAGAAATATTCTCCGATAACAAAGAGAAAGAAGCTTTCTGAGAAACTTCTTTGTGTTCTGTGAAATCATCTCACAGAGTTTCAGCTTTCCCCTCAAGAAGCCTTTCGTTAGGACAGTTCTTCTGGAATTGGCAAAGTGATATTTGGAAGCCCTTAGAGGGCTATGGTGAAAAAGGAAATATCCTCAGATGAAATCTGGAAAGAAGCTTTCTAAGAAACTGCTTAGTGCTCTGTTAATTCATCTCAAAGAGTTATATCTGTATTTCTTGGTTCTCTTTGCTAGCCTTATTTCTGTGGAATCTGAGAAGAGATATTTCGGATCCCTTTGAAGACTATAGGGCCAAAGGAAATATCCTCCGATAACAAAGAGAAAGAAGCTTTCTGAGAAACTTCTTTGTGTTCTGTGAAATCATCTCAGAGAGTTACAGCTTTCCCCTCAAGAAGCCTTTCGCCAAGACAGTTCTTGTGGAATTGGCAAAGTGATATTTGGAAGCCTATAGAGCGCTATGGTGAAAAAGGAAATATCCTCAGATGAAATCTGGAAAGAAGCTTTCTGAGAAACTGCTTAGTGTTCTGTAAATTCATCTCACAGAGTTACATCTGTATTTCGTGGATCTCTTTGCTAGCCTTATTTCTGTGGAATCTGAGAACAGATATTTCGGATACCTTTGAAGACTATGAGGCCAAAGAAAATATCCTCCGATAACAAAGAGAAAGACGCTTTCTGAGAAACTTCTTTGTGTTCTGTGAAATCATCTCATAGAGTTACAGGTTTCCCCTCAATTAGCCTTTCGCTAAGACAGTTCTTGTGGAATTGGCAAAGTGATATTTGGAAGCCCATAGAGGGCTACGGTGAAAAAGGAAATATTCTCAGATGAAATCTGGAAAGAAGCGTTCTGAGAAACTGATTAGTGTTCTGTTAATTCATCTCACAGGGTTACTTCTATATTTCGTGGATGTCATTGCTAGCCTTATTTCTGTGGAAACTGAGAACAGATATTTCGGATTCCTTTGAAGACTACAGGACCAAAGGAAATATCCTCCGATAACAAAGAGAAAGAAGCTTTCTGAGAAACTTCTTTGTGTTCTGTGAAATCATCTCACAGAGTTTCAGCTTTCCCCTCAAGAAGCCTTTCGTTAGGACAGTTCTTCTGGAATTGGCAAAGTGATATTTGGAAGCCCATAGAGGGCTATGGTGAAAAAGGAAATATCCTCAGATGAAATCTGCAAAGAAGCTTTCTAAGAAACTGCTTAGTGCTCTGTTAATTCATCTCACAGAGTTATATCTGTATTTCTTTGTTCTCTTTGCTAGCCTTATTTCTGTGGAATCTGAGAAGAGATATTTCGGATCCCTTTGAATACTATAGGGCCAAAGGAAATATCCTCCGATAACAAAGAGAAAGAAGCTTTCTGAGAAACTTCTTTGTGTTCTGTGAAATCATCTCACAGAGTTACAGCTTTCACCTCAAGAAGCCTTTAGCTAAGACAGTTCTTGTGGAATTGGCAAAGTGATATTTGGAAGCCCCTAGAGAACTATGGTGAAAAAGGAAATATCCTCAGATGAAATCTGGAAAGAAGCTTTCTGAGAAACTGCTCTGGGATGTGTGACTTCCACGCACAGATTTACATCTGTATGTCGTGGATCTCTTTCCTAGCCTTATTTCTTTGGAATCTGAGAACAGATATTTCCGATCCCTTTGAAGACTATAGGGCCAAAGAAATATCCTCTGATAACAAAGAGAAAGAAGCTTTCTGAGAAACTTCTTTGTGTTCGGTGAAATCATCTCACAGAGTTACAGCTTTCCCCTCAAGAAGCCTTTCGCTACGACAGTTCTTGTGGAATTTGCAAAGTGGTATTTGGAAGCCCATAGAGGGCTATGGTGAAAAAGGAAATATCCTCAGATGAAATCTGGAAAGAAGCGTTCTGAGAAACTGCTTAGTGTTCTGTTAATTCATCTCACAGGGTTACTTCTGTATTTCGTGGATGTCTTTGTTAGCCTTATTTCTGTGGAATCTGAGAACAGATATTTCGGATCCCTTTGAAGACCAAGGGCCGAAGGAAATATCTTCCGATAACAAAGAGAAAGAAGCTTTCTGAGAAACTTCTTTGTGTTCTGTGAAATCATCTCACAGAGTTACAGCTTTCCCCTAAAGAAGCCTTTCGCTAAGACAGTTCTTGTTGAATTGGCAAAGTGATATTTGGAAGCCACTAGAGGGCTATGGTGAAAAAGGAAATATCCTCAGATGAAATCTGGAAAGAAGCTTTCTGAGAAACTGCTTAGTGTTCTGTTAATTCATCTCACAGAGTTACATCTGTATTTCGTGGATCTCTTTGCTAGCCTTATTTCTGTGGAATCTGAGAACAGATATTTCGGATCCCTTTGAAGACTATAGGGCCAAAGGAAATATCCTCCGATAACAAAGAGAAAGAAGCTTTCTGAGAAACTTCTTTGTGTTCTGTGAAATCATCTCACAGAGTTACAGCTTTCCCCTCAAGAAGCCTTTGGTTAGGACAGTTCTTCTGGAATTGGCAAAGTGATATTTGGAAGCCCATAGAGGGCTATGGTGAAAAAGGAAATATCCTCAGATGAAATCTGGAAAGAAGCTTTCTGAGAAACTGCTTAGTGTTCTGTTACTTCATCTCACAGAGTTACATGTGTATTTCCTGTATCTCTTTGCTAGCCTTATTTCTGTGGAATCTGAGAAGAGATATTTCGGATCCCTTTGAAGACTATAGGGCCAAAGGAAATATCCTCCGATAACAAAGAGAAAGAAGATTTCTGAGGAAGTTCTTTGTGTTCTGTGAAATCATCTCCCAGAGTTACAGCTTTCCCCTCAAGAAGCCTTTCGCTAAGACATTTCTTGTGGAATTGGCAAAGTGATATTTGGAAGCCCATAGAGGGCTACGGTGAAAAAGGAAATATTCTCAGATGAAATCTGGAAAGAAGCGTTCTGAGAAACTGATTAGTGTTCTGTTAAATCATCTCACAGGGTTACTTCTGTATTTCGTGGATGTCATTGCTAGCCTTATTTCTGTGGAAACTGAGAACAGATATTTCGGATTCCTTTGAAGACTACAGGGCCAAAGGAAATATCCTCCGATAACAAAGAGAAAGAAGCTTTCTGAGAAACTTCTTTGTGTTCTGTGAAATCATCTCACAGAGTTACAGCTTTCACCTCAAGAAGCCTTTCGCCAAGACAGTTCTTGTGGAATTGGCAAAGTGATATTTGGAAGCCTATAGAGCGCTATGGTGAAAAAGGAAATATCCTCAGATGAAATCTGGAAAGAAGCTTTCTGAGAAACTGCTTAGTGTTCTGTAAATTCATCTCACAGAGTTACATCTGTATTTCGTGGATCTCTTTGCTAGCCTTATTTCTGTGGAATCTGAGAACAGATATTTCGGATACCTTTGAAGACTATGAGGCCAAAGAAAATATCCTCCGATAACAAAGAGAAAGAAGCTTTCTGAGAAATTTCTTTGTGTTCTGTGAAATCATCTCACAGAGTTACAGCTTTCCCCTCAAGAAGCCTTTCGCTAAGACAGTTCTTGTGGAATTGCAAAGTGATATTGGGAAGCCCCTAGAAGGCTATAGTGAAAAAGGTAATATCCTCAGATGAAATATCGAAAGAAGCTTTCTGAGAAACTTCTTAATGTTCTGTTAATTCATCTCACAGGGTTACATCTGTATTTCATGGATCTCTTTGCTAGCCTTATTTCTGTGGAATCTGAGAAGAGATATTTCGGATCCCTTTGAAGACTATAGGGCCAAAGGAAATATCCTCCGATAACAAAGAGAAAGAAGCTTTCTGAGAAACTTCTTTGTGTTCTCTGAAATCATCTCACAGAGTTACAGCTTTCCCCTCAAGAAGCCTTTCGCTAAGACAGTTCTAGTGCAATTGGCACAGTGATATTTGGAAGCCCCTAGAGGGCTATGGTGAAAAAGGAAATATCCTCAGATGAAATCTGGAAAGAAGCTTTCTGAGAAACTGCTTAGTGCTCTGTGAATTCATCTCACAGAGTTACATCTGTGTTTCGTGGATCTCTTTGCTAGCCTTATTTCTGTGGAATCTGAGAACAGATATTTCGGATCCCTTTGAAGATTATGAGGACAAAGAAAATATCCTCCGATAACAAAGAGAAAGAAGCTTTCTGAGAAACTTCTTTGTGTTCTGTGAAATCATCTCATAGAGTTACAGATTTCCCCTCAAGAAGCCTTTCGATAAGACAGTTCTTGTGGAATTGGCAAATTGATATTGGGAAGCCCAAAGTGGGCTATGGTGAAAAAGGAAATATCCTCAGATGAAATCTGGAAAGAAGCTTTCTGAGAAACTGCCCTGGGATGTGTGACTTCCACTCACAGATTTACATCTGTATGTCGTGGATCTCTTTGCTAGCCTTATTTCTTTGGAATCTGAGAACAGATATTTCGGATCCCTTTGAAGACTATAGGGCCAAAGAAATATTCTCCGATAACAAAGAGAAAGAAGCTTTCTGAGAAACTTCTTTGTGTTCTGTGAAATCATCTCACAGAGTTTCAGCTTTCCCCTCAAGAAGCCTTTCGTTAGGACAGTTCTTCTGGAATTGGCAAAGTGATATTTGGAAGCCCATAGAGGGCTATGGTGAAAAAGGAAATATCCTCAGATGAAATCTGGAAAGAAGCTTTCTAAGAAACTGCTTAGTGCTCTGTTAATTCATCTCAAAGAGTTATATCTGTATTTCTTGGTTCTCTTTGCTAGCCTTATTTCTGTGGAATCTGAGAAGAGATATTTCGGATCCCTTTGAAGACTATAGGGCCAAAGGAAATATCCTCCGATAACAAAGAGAAAGAAGCTTTCTGAGAAACTTCTTTGTGTTCTGTGAAATCATCTCACAGAGTTACAGCTTTCCCCTCAAGAAGCCTTTCGCCAAGACAGTTCTTGTGGAATTGGCAAAGTGATATTTGGAAGCCTATAGAGCGCTATGGTGAAAAAGGAAATATCCTCAGATGAAATCTGGAAAGAAGCTTTCTGAGAAACTGCTTAGTGTTCTGTAAATTCATCTCACAGAGTTACATCTGTATTTCGTGGATCTCTTTGCTAGCCTTATTTCTGTGGAATCTGAGAACAGATATTTCGGATACCTTTGAAGACTATGAGGCCAAAGAAAATATCCTCCGATAACAAAGAGAAAGACGCTTTCTGAGAAACTTCTTTGTGTTCTGTGAAATCATCTCATAGAGTTACAGGTTTCCCCTCAATTAGCCTTTCGCTAAGACAGTTCTTGTGGAATTGGCAAAGTGATATTTGGAAGCCCATAGAGGGCTACGGTGAAAAAGGAAATATTCTCAGATGAAATCTGGAAAGAAGCGTTCTGAGAAACTGATTAGTGTTCTGTTAATTCATCTCACAGGGTTACTTCTATATTTCGTGGATGTCATTGCTAGCCTTATTTCTGTGGAAACTAAGAACAGATATTTCGGATTCCTTTGAAGACTACAGGGCCAAAGGAAATATCCTCCGATAACAAAGAGAAAGAAGCTTTCTGAGAAACTTCTTTGTGTTCTGTGAAATCATCTCACAGAGTTTCAGCTTTCCCCTCAAGAAGCCCTTCGTTAGGACAGTTCTTCTGGAATTGGCAAAGTGATATTTGGAAGCCCAAAGAGGGCTATGGTGAAAAAGGAAATATCCTCAGATGAAATCTGGAAAGAAGCTTTCTAAGAAACTGCTTAGTGCTCTGTTAATTCATCTCACAGAGTTATATCTGTATTTCTTGGTTCTCTTTGCTAGCCTTATTTCTGTGGAATCTGAGAAGAGATATTTCGGATCCCTTTGAAGACTATAGGGCCAAAGGAAATATCCTCCGATAACAAAGAGAAAGAAGCTTTCTGAGAAACTTCTTTGTGTTCTGTGAAATCATCTCACAGAGTTACAGCTTTCCCCTCAAGAAGTCTTTCGCCAAGACAGTTCTTGTGGAATTGGCAAAGTGATATTTGGAAGCCTATAGAGCGCTATGGTGAAAAAGGAAATATCCTCAGATGAAATCTGGAAAGAAGCTTTCTGAGAAACTGCTTAGTGTTCTGTAAATTCATCTCACAGAGTTACATCTGTATTTCGTGGATCTCTTTGCTAGCCTTATTTCTGTGGAATGTGAGAACAGATATTTCGGATCCCTTTGAAGACTATAGGGCCAAAGAAATATCCTCTGATAACAAAGAGAAAGAAGCTTTCTGAGAAACTTCTTTGTGTTCGGTGAAATCATCTCACAGAGTTACAGCTTTCCCCTCAAGAAGCCTTTCGCTAAGACAGTTCTTGTGGAATTTGCAAATTGGTATTTGGAAGCCCATAGAGGGCTACGGTGAAAAAGGAAATATCCTCAGATGAAATCTGGAAAGAAGCGTTCTGAGAAACTGCTTAGTGTTCTGTTAATTCATCTCACAGGGTTACTTCTGTATTTCGTGGATGTCTTTGCTAGCCTTATTTCTGTGGAATCTGAGAACAGATATTTCGGATCCCTTTGAAGACCAAGGGCCGAAGGAAATATCTTCCGATAACAAAGAGAAAGAAGCTTTCTGAGAAACTTCTTTGTGTTCTGTGAAATCATCTCACAGAGTTACAGCTTTCCCCTCAAGAAGCCTTTCGCTAAGACAGTTATTGTGGAATTGGCAAAGTGATATTTGGAAGCCACTACAGGGCTATGGTGAAAATGGAAATATCCTCAGATGAAATCTGGAAAGAAGCTTTCTGAGAAACTGCTTAGTGTTCTGTTAATTCATCTCACAGAGTTACATCTGTTTTTCGTGGATCTCTTTGCTAGCCTTATTTCTGTGGAATCTGAGAACAGATATTTCGGATCCCTTTGAAGACTATAGGGCCAAAGGAAATATCCTCCGATAACAAAGAGAAAGAAGCTTTCCGAGAAACTTCTTTGTGTTCTGTGAAATCATCTCACAGAGTTACAGCTTTCCCCTGAAGAAGCCTTTCGTTAAGACAGTTCTTGTGGAATTGCAAAGTGATATTGGGAAGCCCCTAGAGGGCTATAGTGAAAAAGGTAATATCCTCAGATGAAATATCGAAAGAAGCATTCTGAGAAACTGCTTAATGTTCTGTTAATTCATCTCACAGGGTTACATCTGTATATTGTGGATCTCTTTGCTAGCCTTATTTCTGTGGAATCTGAGAACAGATATTTCGGATCCCTTTGAAGACTATAGGGCCAAAGAAATATCCTCTGATAACAAAGAGAAAGAAGCTTTCTGAGAAACTTCTTTGTGTTCGGTGAAATCATCTCACAGAGTTACAGCTTTCCCATCAAGAAGCCTTTCGCTACGACAGTTCTTGTAGAATTGGCAAAGTGATATTTGGAAGCCCATAGAGGGCTACGGTGAAAAAGGAAATATCCTCAGATGAAATCTGGAAAGAAGCTTTCTGAGAAACTGCTCTGCGATGTGTGACTTCCACTCACCGATTTACATCTGTATGTCGTGGATCTCTTTGCTAGCCTTATTTCTGTGGAATCTGAGAACAGATATTTCGGATCCCTATGATGACTATAGGGCCAAAGAACTATCCTCCGATAACACAGAGAAAGAAGCTTTCTGAGAAACTTCTTTGTGTTCTGTGATATCATCTCACAGTGTTACAGCTTTCCCCTCAAGAAGCCTTTCGCTACGACAGTTCTTGTGGAATTGCAAAGTGATATTTGGAAGCCCATAGAGGGCTACGGTGAAAAAGATAATATCCTCAGATGAAAACTGGAAAGAAGCGTTCTGAGAAACTGCTTAGTGTTCTGTTAATTCATCTCACAGGGTTACTTCTGTATTTCGTGGATGTCTTTGCTAGCCTTATTTCTGTGGAATCTGAGAACAGATATTTCGGATCCCTTTGAAGACCATAGGGCCGAAGGAAATATCTTCCGATAACAAAGAGAAAGAAGCTTTCTGAGAAACTTCTTTGTCTTCTGTGAAATCATCTCACAGAGTTACAGCTTTCCCCTCAAGAAGCGTTTCGCTAAGACAGTTCTTGTGGAATTGGCAAAGTGATATTTGGAAGCCACTAGAGGGCTATGTTGAAAAAGGAAATATCCTCAGATGAAATCTGGAAAGAAGCTTTGTGAGAAACTGCTTAGAGTTCTGTTAATTCATCTCCCAGAGTTACATCTGTATTTCGTGGATCTCTTTGATAGCCTTATTTCTGTGGAATCTGAGAACATATATTTTGGATCCCTTTGAAGACTATAGGGCCAAAGGAAATATCCTCCGATAACAAAGAGAAAGAAGCTTTCGTAGAGACTTCTTTGTGTTCTGTGAAATCATCTCACAGAGTTACAGCTTTCCCCTCAAGAAGCCTTTCTCTAAGACAGTTCTTGTGGAATTGAAAAGTGATATTTGGAAGCCCCTAGAGGGCTATGGTGAAAAAGCTAATATCCTCAGATGAAATCTGGAAAGAAGCTTTCTGAGAAACTGCTTAGTGTTCTGTTAATTCATCTCACAGAGTTACATCTGTATTTCGTGGATCTCTTTGCTAGCCTTATTTCTGTGGAATCTGAGAACAGATATTTCGGATCCCTTTGAAGACTATGAGGCCAAAGAAAATATCCTCCGATAACAAAGAGAAAGACGCTTTCTGAGAAACTTCTTTGTGTTCTGTGAAATCATCTCATAGAGTTACAGCTTTCCCCTCAAGAAGCCTTTCGCTACGACAGTTCTTGTGGAATTGGCAAAGTGATATTTGGATGCCCATAGAGGGCTTCGGTGAAAAAGGATATATTCTCAGATGAAATCTGGAAAGAAGCGTTCTGAGAAACTCATTAGTGTTCTGTTAATTCATCTAACAGGGTTACTTCTTTATTTCGTGGATGTCATTGCTAGCCTTATTTCTGTGGAAACTGAGAACAGATATTTCGGATTCCTTTGAAGACTACAGGGCCAAAGGAAATATCCTCCGATAACAAAGAGAAAGAAGCTTTCTGAGAAATTTCTTTGTGTTCTGTGAAATCATCTCACAGAGTTTCAGCTTTCCCCTCAAGAAGTCTTTCGTTAGGACAGTTCTTGTGGAATTGGCAAAGTTACATTTGGAAGCCACTACAGGGCTACAGTGAAAAAGGAAATATCCTCAGATGAAATCTGGAAAGAAGCTTTCTGAGAAACTGCTTAGTGTTCTGTTAATTCATCTCAAAGAGTTACATCTGTATTTCGTGGATCTATTTGCTAGCCTTATTTATGTGGAATCTGAGAACAGATATTTGGGATCCCTTTGAAGACTATAGGGCCAAAGGAAATATCCTCCGATAACAAAGAGAAAGAAGCTTTCTGAGAAACTTCTTTGTGTTCGGTGAAATCATCTCACAGAGTTACAGCTTTCACCTCAAGAAGCCTTTCGCTAAGACAGTTCTTGTGGAATTGGCAAAGTGATATTTGGAAGCCCCTAGAGAACTATGGTGAAAAAGGAAATATTCTCAGATGAAATCTGGAAAGAAGCTTTCTAAGAAACTGCTCTGGGATGTGTGACTTCCACGCACAGATTTACATCTGTATGTCGTGTATCTCTTTGATAGCCTTATTTCTGTGGGATCTGAGAACAGATATTTCGGATCCCTTTGAAGACTATAGGACCAAAGAAATATCCTCTGATAACAAAGAGAAAGAAGCTTTCTGAGAAACTTCTTTGTGTTCGGTGAAATCATCTCACAGAGTTACAGCTTTCCCATCAAGAAGCCTTTCGCTACGACAGTTCTTGTGGAATTGGCAAAGTGATATTTGGAAGCCCATAGAGGGCTACCGTGAAAAAGGAAATATTCTCAGATGAAATCTGGAAAGAAGCGTTCTGAGAAACTGCTTAGTGTTCTGTTAATTCATCTCACAGGGTTACTTCTGTATTTCGTGGAAGTCTTTGCTAGCCTTATTTCTGTGGAATCTGAGAACAGATATTTCGGATCCCTTTGAATACCAAGGGCCGAAGGAAATATCTTCCGATAACAAAGAGAAAGAAGCTTTCTGAGAAATTTCTTTGTGTTCTGTGAAATCATCTCACAGAGTTACAGCTTTCCCCTCAAGAAGCCTTTCGTTAAGACAGTTCTTGTGGAATTGGCAAAGTGATATTTGGAAGCCACTAGAGGGCTATGGTGAAAAAGGAAATATCCTCAGATGAAATCTGGAAAGAAGCTTTCTGAGAAACTGCTTAGTGTTCTGTTAATTCATCTCACAGAGTTACATCTGTATTTCGTGAATCTCTTTGCTAGCCTTATTTCTGTGGAATCTGAGAACAGATATTTCGGATCCGTTTGAAGACTATAGGGCCAAAGGAAATATCCTCCGATAACATAGAGAGAGAAGCTTTCTGAGAAACTTCTTTGTGTTCTGTGAAATCATCTCACAGAGTTACAGCTTTCCCCTGAAGAAGCCTTTCGCTAAGACAGTTCTTGTGGAATTGCAAAGTGATATTGTGAAGCCCCTAGAAGGCTATGGTGAAAAAGGTAATATCCTCAGATGAAATATGGAAAGAAGCTTTCTGAGAAACTGCTTAATGTTCTGTTAATTCATCTCACAGAGTTACATCTGTATTTCGTGGATCTGTTTGCTAGACTTATTTCTGTGGAATCTGAGAAGAGATATTTCGGATCCCTTTGAAGACTATAGGGCCAAAGGAAATATCCTCCTATAACAAAGAGAAAGAAGCTTTCTGAGAAACTTCTTTGTGTTCTGTGAAATCATCTCACAGAGTTACAGCTTTCACCTCAAGAAGCCTTTCGCTAAGACAGTTCTTGTGGAATTGGCAAAGTGATATTTGGAAGCCCATAGAGGGCTATGGAGAAAAAGGAAATATCCTCAGATGAAATCTGGAAAGAGGCTTTCTGAGAAACTGCTTAGTGGTCTGTTAATTCATCTCACAGAGTTACATGTGTATTTCGTGGATCTCTTTGTTAGCCTTATTTCTGTGGAATCTGAGAACAGATATTTCGGATCCCTTTGAAGACTATAGGACCAAAGGAAATATCCTCCGATTCCAAAGAGAAAGAAGCTTTCTGAGAAACTTCTTTGTGTTCTGTGAAATCATCTCACAGAGTTACAGCTTTCCCTAGAAGAAGCCTTTCGCTAAGATAGTTCTTGAGGAATTGGCAAAGTGAGATTGGGAAGCCCATAGAAGACTATGGTGAAAAAGGAAATATCCTCAGATGAAATCTGGAAAGAAGCTTTCTGAGAAACTGCTTAATGTTCTGTTAATTCATCTCACAGAGTTACATGTGTATTTCGTGGATCTCTTTGCTAGCCTTATTTCTGTGGAATCTGAGAATAGATATTTCGGATCCCTTTGAAGACTATAGGGCCAAAGGAAATATCCTCCGATAACAAAGAGAAAGAAGATTTCTTAGAAACTTCTTTGTGTTCTGTGAAATCATCTCACAGAGTTACACCTTTCACCTCAAGAAGCCTTTCGCTAAGACAGTTCTTGTGGAATTGCAAAGTGATATTTGGAAGCCCATAAAGGGATACGGTGAAAAAGGAAATATCCTCAGATGAAATCTGGAAAGAAGCTTTCTGAGAAACTGCTTAGTGTTCTGTTAACTCATCTCACAGAGTTACATCTGTATTTCGTGGATCTCTTTGCTAGCCTTATTTCTGTGGAATCTGAGAACACATATTTCAGATCCCTTTGAAGAGTATAGGGCCAAAGTAAATATCCTCCGATAACAAAGAGAAAGAAGCTTTCTGAGAAACTTCTTTGTGTTCTGTGAAATCATCTCACAGAGTTACAGCTTTCCCCTCAAGAAGCCTTTCGATAAGACAGTTCTTGTGGAATTGGCAAAGTGATATTTGGAAGCCCATAGAGGGCTACAGTGAAAAAGGAAATATCCTCAGATGACATCTGGAAAGAAGATTTCTTAGAAACTGCTCTGGGATGTGTGACTTCCACTCACAGATTTACATCTGTATGTCGTGGATCTCTTTGCTTGCCTTATTCCTGTGGAATCTGAGAACAGATATTTCGGATCCCTTTGAAGACTATAGGGCCAAAGAAATATCCTCCGATAACAAAGAGAAAGAAGCTTTCTGAGAAACTTCTTTGTGTTCTGTGAAATCATCTCACAGAGATAAAGCTTTCCCCTCAAGGAGCCTTTCGCTACGACAGTTCTTGTGGAATTGGCAAAGTGATATTTGGAAGCTCCTAGAGGGCTACGGTGAAAAAGAAAATGTCCTCGAATGAAATCTGGAAAGAAGCTTTCTGAGAAACTGCTTAGTGTTCTGTTAACTCATCTCTCTGGTTTACTTCTGTATTTCGTGGATGTCTTTGCTAGCCTTATTTCTGTGGAATCTGAGAACAGATATTTCGGATCCCTTTGAAGACCATAGGGCCGAAGGAAATATCTTCCGATAACAAAGAGAAAGAAGCTTTCTGAGAAACTTCTTTATGTTCTGTGAAATCATCTCACAGAGTTACAGCTTTCGCCTCAAGAAGGCTTTCGCTAAGACAGTTCTTTTGGAATTGCAAAGTGATATTTGGAAGCCCCTAGAGGGCTATGGTGAAAAAGGAAATATCCTCAGATGAAATGTGGAAAGAAGCTTTCTGACAAACTGCTTAGTGTTCTGTTAATTCATCTCCCAGAGTTACATCTGTATTTCGTGGATCTCTTTGCTAGCCTTATTTCTGTGGAATCTGAGAACAGATATTTCGGATCCCTTTGAAGACTATAGGGCCAAAGGAAATATCCTCCGATAACAAAGAGAAAGAAGCTTTCTGAGAAACTTCTTTGTGTTCTGTGAAATCATCTCACAGAGTTACAGCTTTCCCCTCAAGAAACCTTTGGTTAGGACAGTTCTTCTGGAATTGGCAAAGTGATATTTGGAAGCCCATAGAGGGCTATGGTGAAAAAGGAAATATCCTCAGATGAAATCTGGAAAGAAGCTTTCTGAGAAACTGCTTAGTGTTCTGTTACTTCATCTCACAGAGTTACATGTGTATTTCCTGTATCTCTTTGCTAGCCTTATTTCTGTGGAATCTGAGAAGAGATATTTCGGATCCCTTTGAAGACTATAGGGCCAAAGGAAATATCCTCCGATAACAAAGAGAAAGAAGATTTCTGAGGAAGTTCTTTGTGTTCTGTGAAATCATCTCCCAGAGTTACAGCTTTCCCCTCAAGAAGCCTTTCGCTAAGACATTTCTTGTGGAATTGGCAAAGTGATATTTGGAAGCCCATAGAGGGCTACGGTGAAAAAGGAAATATTCTCAGATGAAATCTGGAAAGAAGCGTTCTGAGAAACTGATTAGTGTTCTGTTAATTCATCTCACAGGGTTACTTCTGTATTTCGTGGATGTCATTGCTAGCCTTATTTCTGTGGAAACTGAGAACAGATATTTCGGATTCCTTTGAAGACTACAGGGCCAAAGGAAATATCCTCCGATAACAAAGAGAAAGAAGCTTTCTGAGAAACTTCTTTGTGTTCTGTGAAATCATCTCACAGAGTTACAGCTTTCCCCTCAAGAAGCCTTTCGCCAAGACAGTTCTTGTGGAATTGGCAAAGTGATATTTGGAAGCCTATAGAGCGCTATGGTGAAAAAGGAAATATCCTCAGATGAAATCTGGAAAGAAGCTTTCTGAGAAACTGCTTAGTGTTCTGTAAATTCATCTCACAGAGTTACATCTGTATTTCGTGGATCTCTTTGCTAGCCTTATTTCTGTGGAATCTGAGGACAGATATTTCGGATACCTTTGAAGACTATGAGGCCAAAGAAAATATCCTCCGATAACAAAGAGAAAGAAGCTTTCTGAGAAATTTCTTTGTGTTCTGTGAAATCATCTAACAGAGTTACAGCTTTCCCCTCAAGAAGCCTTTCGCTAAGACAGTTCTTGTGGAATTGCAAAGTGATATTGGGAAGCCCCTAGAAGGCTATAGTGAAAAAGGTAATATCCTCAGATGAAATATCGAAAGAAGCTTTCTGAGAAACTTCTTAATGTTCTGTTAATTCATCTCACAGGGTTACATCTGTATTTCATGGATCTCTTTGCTAGCCTTATTTCTGTGGAATCTGAGAAGAGATATTTCGGATCCCTTTGAAGACTATAGGGCCAAAGGAAATATCCTCCGATAACAAAGAGAAAGAAGCTTTCTGAGAAACTTCTTTGTGTTCTCTGAAATCATCTCACAGAGTTACAGCTTTCCCCTCAAGAAGCCTTTCGCTAAGACAGTTCTAGTGCAATTGGCACAGTGATATTTGGAAGCCCCTAGAGGGCTATGGTGAAAAAGGAAATATCCTCAGATGAAATCTGGAAAGAAGCTTTCTGAGAAACTGCTTAGTGCTCTGTGAATTCATCTCACAGAGTTACATCTGTGTTTCGTGGATCTCTTTGCTAGCCTTATTTCTGTGGAATCTGAGAACAGATATTTCGGATCCCTTTGAAGATTATGAGGACAAAGAAAATATCCTCCGATAACAAAGAGAAAGAAGCTTTCTGAGAAACTTCTTTGTGTTCTGTGAAATCATCTCATAGAGTTACAGATTTCCCCTCAAGAAGCCTTTCGATAAGACAGTTCTTGTGGAATTGGCAAATTGATATTTGGAAGCCCAAAGTGGGCTATGGTGAAAAAGGAAATATCCTCAGATGAAATCTGGAAAGAAGCTTTCTGAGAAACTGCCCTGGGATGTGTGACTTCCACTCACAGATTTACATCTGTATGTCGTGGATCTCTTTGCTAGCCTTATTTCTTTGGAATCTGAGAACAGATATTTCGGATCCCTTTGAAGACTATAGGGCCAAAGAAATATTCTCCGATAACAAAGAGAAAGAAGCTTTCTGAGAAACTTCTTTGTGTTCTGTGAAATCATCTCACAGAGTTTCAGCTTTCCCCTCAAGAAGCCTTTCGTTAGGACAGTTCTTCTGGAATTGGCAAAGTGATATTTGGAAGCCCTTAGAGGGCTATGGTGAAAAAGGAAATATCCTCAGATGAAATCTGGAAAGAAGCTTTCTAAGAAACTGCTTAGTGCTCTGTTAATTCATCTCAAAGAGTTATATCTGTATTTCTTGGTTCTCTTTGCTAGCCTTATTTCTGTGGAATCTGAGAAGAGATATTTCGGATCCCTTTGAAGACTATAGGGCCAAAGGAAATATCCTCCGATAACAAAGAGAAAGAAGCTTTCTGAGAAACTTCTTTGTGTTCTGTGAAATCATCTCAGAGAGTTACAGCTTTCCCCTCAAGAAGCCTTTCGCCAAGACAGTTCTTGTGGAATTGGCAAAGTGATATTTGGAAGCCTATAGAGCGCTATGGTGAAAAAGGAAATATCCTCAGATGAAATCTGGAAAGAAGCTTTCTGAGAAACTGCTTAGTGTTCTGTAAATTCATCTCACAGAGTTACATCTGTATTTCGTGGATCTCTTTGCTAGCCTTATTTCTGTGGAATCTGAGAACAGATATTTCGGATACCTTTGAAGACTATGAGGCCAAAGAAAATATCCTCCGATAACAAAGAGAAAGACGCTTTCTGAGAAACTTCTTTGTGTTCTGTGAAATCATCTCATAGAGTTACAGGTTTCCCCTCAATTAGCCTTTCGCTAAGACAGTTCTTGTGGAATTGGCAAAGTGATATTTGGAAGCCCATAGAGGGCTACGGTGAAAAAGGAAATATTCTCAGATGAAATCTGGAAAGAAGCGTTCTGAGAAACTGATTAGTGTTCTGTTAATTCATCTCACAGGGTTACTTCTATATTTCGTGGATGTCATTGCTAGCCTTATTTCTGTGGAAACTGAGAACAGATATTTCGGATTCCTTTGAAGACTACAGGACCAAAGGAAATATCCTCCGATAACAAAGAGAAAGAAGCTTTCTGAGAAACTTCTTTGTGTTCTGTGAAATCATCTCACAGAGTTTCAGCTTTCCCCTCAAGAAGCCTTTCGTTAGGACAGTTCTTCTGGAATTGGCAAAGTGATATTTGGAAGCCCATAGAGGGCTATGGTGAAAAAGGAAATATCCTCAGATGAAATCTGCAAAGAAGCTTTCTAAGAAACTGCTTAGTGCTCTGTTAATTCATCTCACAGAGTTATATCTGTATTTCTTTGTTCTCTTTGCTAGCCTTATTTCTGTGGAATCTGAGAAGAGATATTTCGGATCCCTTTGAATACTATAGGGCCAAAGGAAATATCCTCCGATAACAAAGAGAAAGAAGCTTTCTGAGAAACTTCTTTGTGTTCTGTGAAATCATCTCACAGAGTTACAGCTTTCACCTCAAGAAGCCTTTAGCTAAGACAGTTCTTGTGGAATTGGCAAAGTGATATTTGGAAGCCCCTAGAGAACTATGGTGAAAAAGGAAATATCCTCAGATGAAATCTGGAAAGAAGCTTTCTGAGAAACTGCTCTGGGATGTGTGACTTCCACGCACAGATTTACATCTGTATGTCGTGGATCTCTTTGCTAGCCTTATTTCTTTGGAATCTGAGAACAGATATTTCCGATCCCTTTGAAGACTATAGGGCCAAAGAAATATCCTCTGATAACAAAGAGAAAGAAGCTTTCTGAGAAACTTCTTTGTGTTCGGTGAAATCATCTCACAGAGTTACAGCTTTCCCCTCAAGAAGCCTTTCGCTACGACAGTTCTTGTGGAATTTGCAAAGTGGTATTTGGAAGCCCATAGAGGGCTATGGTGAAAAAGGAAATATCCTCAGATGAAATCTGGAAAGAAGCGTTCTGAGAAACTGCTTAGTGTTCTGTTAATTCATCTCACAGGGTTACTTCTGTATTTCGTGGATGTCTTTGTTAGCCTTATTTCTGTGGAATCTGAGAACAGATATTTCGGATCCCTTTGAAGACCAAGGGCCGAAGGAAATATCTTCCGATAACAAAGAGAAAGAAGCTTTCTGAGAAACTTCTTTGTGTTCTGTGAAATCATCTCACAGAGTTACAGCTTTCCCCTAAAGAAGCCTTTCGCTAAGACAGTTCTTGTTGAATTGGCAAAGTGATATTTGGAAGCCACTAGAGGGCTATGGTGAAAAAGGAAATATCCTCAGATGAAATCTGGAAAGAAGCTTTCTGAGAAACTGCTTAGTGTTCTGTTAATTCATCTCACAGAGTTACATCTGTATTTCGTGGATCTCTTTGCTAGCCTTATTTCTGTGGAATCTGAGAACAGATATTTCGGATCCCTTTGAAGACTATAGGGCCAAAGGAAATATCCTCCGATAACAAAGAGAAAGAAGCTTTCTGAGAAACTTCTTTGTGTTCTGTGAAATCATCTCCCAGAGTTACAGCTTTCCCCTCAAGAAGCCTTTCGCTAAGACATTTCTTGTGGAATTGGCAAAGTGATATTTGGAAGCCCATAGAGGGCTACGGTGAAAAAGGAAATATTCTCAGATGAAATCTGGAAAGAAGCGTTCTGAGAAACTGATTAGTGTTCTGTTAAATCATCTCACAGGGTTACTTCTGTATTTCGTGGATGTCATTGCTAGCCTTATTTCTGTGGAAACTGAGAACAGATATTTCGGATTCCTTTGAAGACTACAGGGCCAAAGGAAATATCCTCCGATAACAAAGAGAAAGAAGCTTTCTGAGAAACTTCTTTGTGTTCTGTGAAATCATCTCACAGAGTTACAGCTTTCACCTCAAGAAGCCTTTCGCCAAGACAGTTCTTGTGGAATTGGCAAAGTGATATTTGGAAGCCTATAGAGCGCTATGGTGAAAAAGGAAATATCCTCAGATGAAATCTGGAAAGAAGCTTTCTGAGAAACTGCTTAGTGTTCTGTAAATTCATCTCACAGAGTTACATCTGTATTTCGTGGATCTCTTTGCTAGCCTTATTTCTGTGGAATCTGAGAACAGATATTTCGGATACCTTTGAAGACTATGAGGCCAAAGAAAATATCCTCCGATAACAAAGAGAAAGAAGCTTTCTGAGAAATTTCTTTGTGTTCTGTGAAATCATCTCACAGAGTTACAGCTTTCCCCTCAAGAAGCCTTTCGCTAAGACAGTTCTTGTGGAATTGCAAAGTGATATTGGGAAGCCCCTAGAAGGCTATAGTGAAAAAGGTAATATCCTCAGATGAAATATCGAAAGAAGCTTTCTGAGAAACTTCTTAATGTTCTGTTAATTCATCTCACAGGGTTACATCTGTATTTCATGGATCTCTTTGCTAGCCTTATTTCTGTGGAATCTGAGAAGAGATATTTCGGATCCCTTTGAAGACTATAGGGCCAAAGGAAATATCCTCCGATAACAAAGAGAAAGAAGCTTTCTGAGAAACTTCTTTGTGTTCTCTGAAATCATCTCACAGAGTTACAGCTTTCCCCTCAAGAAGCCTTTCGCTAAGACAGTTCTAGTGCAATTGGCACAGTGATATTTGGAAGCCCCTAGAGGGCTATGGTGAAAAAGGAAATATCCTCAGATGAAATCTGGAAAGAAGCTTTCTGAGAAACTGCTTAGTGCTCTGTGAATTCATCTCACAGAGTTACATCTGTGTTTCGTGGATCTCTTTGCTAGCCTTATTTCTGTGGAATCTGAGAACAGATATTTCGGATCCCTTTGAAGATTATGAGGACAAAGAAAATATCCTCCGATAACAAAGAGAAAGAAGCTTTCTGAGAAACTTCTTTGTGTTCTGTGAAATCATCTCATAGAGTTACAGATTTCCCCTCAAGAAGCCTTTCGATAAGACAGTTCTTGTGGAATTGGCAAATTGATATTGGGAAGCCCAAAGTGGGCTATGGTGAAAAAGGAAATATCCTCAGATGAAATCTGGAAAGAAGCTTTCTGAGAAACTGCCCTGGGATGTGTGACTTCCACTCACAGATTTACATCTGTATGTCGTGGATCTCTTTGCTAGCCTTATTTCTTTGGAATCTGAGAACAGATATTTCGGATCCCTTTGAAGACTATAGGGCCAAAGAAATATTCTCCGATAACAAAGAGAAAGAAGCTTTCTGAGAAACTTCTTTGTGTTCTGTGAAATCATCTCACAGAGTTTCAGCTTTCCCCTCAAGAAGCCTTTCGTTAGGACAGTTCTTCTGGAATTGGCAAAGTGATATTTGGAAGCCCATAGAGGGCTATGGTGAAAAAGGAAATATCCTCAGATGAAATCTGGAAAGAAGCTTTCTAAGAAACTGCTTAGTGCTCTGTTAATTCATCTCAAAGAGTTATATCTGTATTTCTTGGTTCTCTTTGCTAGCCTTATTTCTGTGGAATCTGAGAAGAGATATTTCGGATCCCTTTGAAGACTATAGGGCCAAAGGAAATATCCTCCGATAACAAAGAGAAAGAAGCTTTCTGAGAAACTTCTTTGTGTTCTGTGAAATCATCTCACAGAGTTACAGCTTTCCCCTCAAGAAGCCTTTCGCCAAGACAGTTCTTGTGGAATTGGCAAAGTGATATTTGGAAGCCTATAGAGCGCTATGGTGAAAAAGGAAATATCCTCAGATGAAATCTGGAAAGAAGCTTTCTGAGAAACTGCTTAGTGTTCTGTAAATTCATCTCACAGAGTTACATCTGTATTTCGTGGATCTCTTTGCTAGCCTTATTTCTGTGGAATCTGAGAACAGATATTTCGGATACCTTTGAAGACTATGAGGCCAAAGAAAATATCCTCCGATAACAAAGAGAAAGACGCTTTCTGAGAAACTTCTTTGTGTTCTGTGAAATCATCTCATAGAGTTACAGGTTTCCCCTCAATTAGCCTTTCGCTAAGACAGTTCTTGTGGAATTGGCAAAGTGATATTTGGAAGCCCATAGAGGGCTACGGTGAAAAAGGAAATATTCTCAGATGAAATCTGGAAAGAAGCGTTCTGAGAAACTGATTAGTGTTCTGTTAATTCATCTCACAGGGTTACTTCTATATTTCGTGGATGTCATTGCTAGCCTTATTTCTGTGGAAACTAAGAACAGATATTTCGGATTCCTTTGAAGACTACAGGGCCAAAGGAAATATCCTCCGATAACAAAGAGAAAGAAGCTTTCTGAGAAACTTCTTTGTGTTCTGTGAAATCATCTCACAGAGTTTCAGCTTTCCCCTCAAGAAGCCCTTCGTTAGGACAGTTCTTCTGGAATTGGCAAAGTGATATTTGGAAGCCCAAAGAGGGCTATGGTGAAAAAGGAAATATCCTCAGATGAAATCTGGAAAGAAGCTTTCTAAGAAACTGCTTAGTGCTCTGTTAATTCATCTCACAGAGTTATATCTGTATTTCTTGGTTCTCTTTGCTAGCCTTATTTCTGTGGAATCTGAGAAGAGATATTTCGGATCCCTTTGAAGACTATAGGGCCAAAGGAAATATCCTCCGATAACAAAGAGAAAGAAGCTTTCTGAGAAACTTCTTTGTGTTCTGTGAAATCATCTCACAGAGTTACAGCTTTCCCCTCAAGAAGTCTTTCGCCAAGACAGTTCTTGTGGAATTGGCAAAGTGATATTTGGAAGCCTATAGAGCGCTATGGTGAAAAAGGAAATATCCTCAGATGAAATCTGGAAAGAAGCTTTCTGAGAAACTGCTTAGTGTTCTGTAAATTCATCTCACAGAGTTACATCTGTATTTCGTGGATCTCTTTGCTAGCCTTATTTCTGTGGAATGTGAGAACAGATATTTCGGATCCCTTTGAAGACTATAGGGCCAAAGAAATATCCTCTGATAACAAAGAGAAAGAAGCTTTCTGAGAAACTTCTTTGTGTTCGGTGAAATCATCTCACAGAGTTACAGCTTTCCCCTCAAGAAGCCTTTCGCTAAGACAGTTCTTGTGGAATTTGCAAATTGGTATTTGGAAGCCCATAGAGGGCTACGGTGAAAAAGGAAATATCCTCAGATGAAATCTGGAAAGAAGCGTTCTGAGAAACTGCTTAGTGTTCTGTTAATTCATCTCACAGGGTTACTTCTGTATTTCGTGGATGTCTTTGCTAGCCTTATTTCTGTGGAATCTGAGAACAGATATTTCGGATCCCTTTGAAGACCAAGGGCCGAAGGAAATATCTTCCGATAACAAAGAGAAAGAAGCTTTCTGAGAAACTTCTTTGTGTTCTGTGAAATCATCTCACAGAGTTACAGCTTTCCCCTCAAGAAGCCTTTCGCTAAGACAGTTATTGTGGAATTGGCAAAGTGATATTTGGAAGCCACTACAGGGCTATGGTGAAAATGGAAATATCCTCAGATGAAATCTGGAAAGAAGCTTTCTGAGAAACTGCTTAGTGTTCTGTTAATTCATCTCACAGAGTTACATCTGTTTTTCGTGGATCTCTTTGCTAGCCTTATTTCTGTGGAATCTGAGAACAGATATTTCGGATCCCTTTGAAGACTATAGGGCCAAAGGAAATATCCTCCGATAACAAAGAGAAAGAAGCTTTCCGAGAAACTTCTTTGTGTTCTGTGAAATCATCTCACAGAGTTACAGCTTTCCCCTGAAGAAGCCTTTCGTTAAGACAGTTCTTGTGGAATTGCAAAGTGATATTGGGAAGCCCCTAGAGGGCTATAGTGAAAAAGGTAATATCCTCAGATGAAATATCGAAAGAAGCATTCTGAGAAACTGCTTAATGTTCTGTTAATTCATCTCACAGGGTTACATCTGTATATTGTGGATCTCTTTGCTAGCCTTATTTCTGTGGAATCTGAGAACAGATATTTCGGATCCCTTTGAAGACTATAGGGCCAAAGAAATATCCTCTGATAACAAAGAGAAAGAAGCTTTCTGAGAAACTTCTTTGTGTTCGGTGAAATCATCTCACAGAGTTACAGCTTTCCCATCAAGAAGCCTTTCGCTACGACAGTTCTTGTAGAATTGGCAAAGTGATATTTGGAAGCCCATAGAGGGCTACGGTGAAAAAGGAAATATCCTCAGATGAAATCTGGAAAGAAGCTTTCTGAGAAACTGCTCTGCGATGTGTGACTTCCACTCACCGATTTACATCTGTATGTCGTGGATCTCTTTGCTAGCCTTATTTCTGTGGAATCTGAGAACAGATATTTCGGATCCCTATGATGACTATAGGGCCAAAGAACTATCCTCCGATAACACAGAGAAAGAAGCTTTCTGAGAAACTTCTTTGTGTTCTGTGATATCATCTCACAGTGTTACAGCTTTCCCCTCAAGAAGCCTTTCGCTACGACAGTTCTTGTGGAATTGCAAAGTGATATTTGGAAGCCCATAGAGGGCTACGGTGAAAAAGATAATATCCTCAGATGAAAACTGGAAAGAAGCGTTCTGAGAAACTGCTTAGTGTTCTGTTAATTCATCTCACAGGGTTACTTCTGTATTTCGTGGATGTCTTTGCTAGCCTTATTTCTGTGGAATCTGAGAACAGATATTTCGGATCCCTTTGAAGACCATAGGGCCGAAGGAAATATCTTCCGATAACAAAGAGAAAGAAGCTTTCTGAGAAACTTCTTTGTCTTCTGTGAAATCATCTCACAGAGTTACAGCTTTCCCCTCAAGAAGCGTTTCGCTAAGACAGTTCTTGTGGAATTGGCAAAGTGATATTTGGAAGCCACTAGAGGGCTATGTTGAAAAAGGAAATATCCTCAGATGAAATCTGGAAAGAAGCTTTGTGAGAAACTGCTTAGAGTTCTGTTAATTCATCTCCCAGAGTTACATCTGTATTTCGTGGATCTCTTTGATAGCCTTATTTCTGTGGAATCTGAGAACATATATTTTGGATCCCTTTGAAGACTATAGGGCCAAAGGAAATATCCTCCGATAACAAAGAGAAAGAAGCTTTCGTAGAGACTTCTTTGTGTTCTGTGAAATCATCTCACAGAGTTACAGCTTTCCCCTCAAGAAGCCTTTCTCTAAGACAGTTCTTGTGGAATTGAAAAGTGATATTTGGAAGCCCCTAGAGGGCTATGGTGAAAAAGCTAATATCCTCAGATGAAATCTGGAAAGAAGCTTTCTGAGAAACTGCTTAGTGTTCTGTTAATTCATCTCACAGAGTTACATCTGTATTTCGTGGATCTCTTTGCTAGCCTTATTTCTGTGGAATCTGAGAGCAGATATTTCGGATCCCTTTGAAGACTATGAGGCCAAAGAAAATATCCTCCGATAACAAAGAGAAAGACGCTTTCTGAGAAACTTCTTTGTGTTCTGTGAAATCATCTCATAGAGTTACAGCTTTCCCCTCAAGAAGCCTTTCGCTACGACAGTTCTTGTGGAATTGGCAAAGTGATATTTGGATGCCCATAGAGGGCTTCGGTGAAAGGGGATATATTCTCAGATGAAATCTGGAAAGAAGCGTTCTGAGAAACTCATTAGTGTTCTGTTAATTCATCTAACAGGGTTACTTCTTTATTTCGTGGATGTCATTGCTAGCCTTATTTCTGTGGAAACTGAGAACAGATATTTCGGATTCCTTTGAAGACTACAGGGCCAAAGGAAATATCCTCCGATAACAAAGAGAAAGAAGCTTTCTGAGAAATTTCTTTGTGTTCTGTGAAATCATCTCACAGAGTTTCAGCTTTCCCCTCAAGAAGTCTTTCGTTAGGACAGTTCTTGTGGAATTGGCAAAGTTACATTTGGAAGCCACTACAGGGCTACAGTGAAAAAGGAAATATCCTCAGATGAAATCTGGAAAGAAGCTTTCTGAGAAACTGCTTAGTGTTCTGTTAATTCATCTCAAAGAGTTACATCTGTATTTCGTGGATCTATTTGCTAGCCTTATTTATGTGGAATCTGAGAACAGATATTTGGGATCCCTTTGAAGACTATAGGGCCAAAGGAAATATAATCCGATAACAAAGAGAAAGAAGCTTTCTGAGAAACTTCTTTGTGTTCGGTGAAATCATCTCACAGAGTTACAGCTTTCACCTCAAGAAGCCTTTCGCTAAGACAGTTCTTGTGGAATTGGCAAAGTGATATTTGGAAGCCCCTAGAGAACTATGGTGAAAAAGGAAATATTCTCAGATGAAATCTGGAAAGAAGCTTTCTAAGAAACTGCTCTGGGATGTGTGACTTCCACGCACAGATTTACATCTGTATGTCGTGTATCTCTTTGATAGCCTTATTTCTGTGGGATCTGAGAACAGATATTTCGGATCCCTTTGAAGACTATAGGACCAAAGAAATATCCTCTGATAACAAAGAGAAAGAAGCTTTCTGAGAAACTTCTTTGTGTTCGGTGAAATCATCTCACAGAGTTACAGCTTTCCCATCAAGAAGCCTTTCGCTACGACAGTTCTTGTGGAATTGGCAAAGTGATATTTGGAAGCCCATAGAGGGCTACCGTGAAAAAGGAAATATTCTCAGATGAAATCTGGAAAGAAGCGTTCTGAGAAACTGCTTAGTGTTCTGTTAATTCATCTCACAGGGTTACTTCTGTATTTCGTGGAAGTCTTTGCTAGCCTTATTTCTGTGGAATCTGAGAACAGATATTTCGGATCCCTTTGAATACCAAGGGCCGAAGGAAATATCTTCCGATAACAAAGAGAAAGAAGCTTTCTGAGAAATTTCTTTGTGTTCTGTGAAATCATCTCACAGAGTTACAGCTTTCCCCTCAAGAAGCCTTTCGTTAAGACAGTTCTTGTGGAATTGGCAAAGTGATATTTGGAAGCCACTAGAGGGCTATGGTGAAAAAGGAAATATCCTCAGATGAAATCTGGAAAGAAGCTTTCTGAGAAACTGCTTAGTGTTCTGTTAATTCATCTCACAGAGTTACATCTGTATTTCGTGAATCTCTTTGCTAGCCTTATTTCTGTGGAATCTGAGAACAGATATTTCGGATCCGTTTGAAGACTATAGGGCCAAAGGAAATATCCTCCGATAACATAGAGAGAGAAGCTTTCTGAGAAACTTCTTTGTGTTCTGTGAAATCATCTCACAGAGTTACAGCTTTCCCCTGAAGAAGCCTTTCGCTAAGACAGTTCTTGTGGAATTGCAAAGTGATATTGTGAAGCCCCTAGAAGGCTATGGTGAAAAAGGTAATATCCTCAGATGAAATATGGAAAGAAGCTTTCTGAGAAACTGCTTAATGTTCTGTTAATTCATCTCACAGAGTTACATCTGTATTTCGTGGATCTGTTTGCTAGACTTATTTCTGTGGAATCTGAGAAGAGATATTTCGGATCCCTTTGAAGACTATAGGGCCAAAGGAAATATCCTCCTATAACAAAGAGAAAGAAGCTTTCTGAGAAACTTCTTTGTGTTCTGTGAAATCATCTCACAGAGTTACAGCTTTCACCTCAAGAAGCCTTTCGCTAAGACAGTTCTTGTGGAATTGGCAAAGTGATATTTGGAAGCCCATAGAGGGCTATGGAGAAAAAGGAAATATCCTCAGATGAAATCTGGAAAGAGGCTTTCTGAGAAACTGCTTAGTGGTCTGTTAATTCATCTCACAGAGTTACATGTGTATTTCGTGGATCTCTTTGTTAGCCTTATTTCTGTGGAATCTGAGAACAGATATTTCGGATCCCTTTGAAGACTATAGGACCAAAGGAAATATCCTCCGATTCCAAAGAGAAAGAAGCTTTCTGAGAAACTTCTTTGTGTTCTGTGAAATCATCTCACAGAGTTACAGCTTTCCCTAGAAGAAGCCTTTCGCTAAGATAGTTCTTGAGGAATTGGCAAAGTGAGATTGGGAAGCCCATAGAAGACTATGGTGAAAAAGGAAATATCCTCAGATGAAATCTGGAAAGAAGCTTTCTGAGAAACTGCTTAATGTTCTGTTAATTCATCTCACAGAGTTACATGTGTATTTCGTGGATCTCTTTGCTAGCCTTATTTCTGTGGAATCTGAGAATAGATATTTCGGATCCCTTTGAAGACTATAGGGCCAAAGGAAATATCCTCCGATAACAAAGAGAAAGAAGATTTCTTAGAAACTTCTTTGTGTTCTGTGAAATCATCTCACAGAGTTACACCTTTCACCTCAAGAAGCCTTTCGCTAAGACAGTTCTTGTGGAATTGCAAAGTGATATTTGGAAGCCCATAAAGGGATACGGTGAAAAAGGAAATATCCTCAGATGAAATCTGGAAAGAAGCTTTCTGAGAAACTGCTTAGTGTTCTGTTAACTCATCTCACAGAGTTACATCTGTATTTCGTGGATCTCTTTGCTAGCCTTATTTCTGTGGAATCTGAGAACACATATTTCAGATCCCTTTGAAGAGTATAGGGCCAAAGTAAATATCCTCCGATAACAAAGAGAAAGAAGCTTTCTGAGAAACTTCTTTGTGTTCTGTGAAATCATCTCACAGAGTTACAGCTTTCCCCTCAAGAAGCCTTTCGATAAGACAGTTCTTGTGGAATTGGCAAAGTGATATTTGGAAGCCCATAGAGGGCTACAGTGAAAAAGGAAATATCCTCAGATGACATCTGGAAAGAAGATTTCTTAGAAACTGCTCTGGGATGTGTGACTTCCACTCACAGATTTACATCTGTATGTCGTGGATCTCTTTGCTTGCCTTATTCCTGTGGAATCTGAGAACAGATATTTCGGATCCCTTTGAAGACTATAGGGCCAAAGAAATATCCTCCGATAACAAAGAGAAAGAAGCTTTCTGAGAAACTTCTTTGTGTTCTGTGAAATCATCTCACAGAGATAAAGCTTTCCCCTCAAGGAGCCTTTCGCTACGACAGTTCTTGTGGAATTGGCAAAGTGATATTTGGAAGCTCCTAGAGGGCTACGGTGAAAAAGAAAATGTCCTCGAATGAAATCTGGAAAGAAGCTTTCTGAGAAACTGCTTAGTGTTCTGTTAACTCATCTCTCTGGTTTACTTCTGTATTTCGTGGATGTCTTTGCTAGCCTTATTTCTGTGGAATCTGAGAACAGATATTTCGGATCCCTTTGAAGACCATAGGGCCGAAGGAAATATCTTCCGATAACAAAGAGAAAGAAGCTTTCTGAGAAACTTCTTTATGTTCTGTGAAATCATCTCACAGAGTTACAGCTTTCGCCTCAAGAAGGCTTTCGCTAAGACAGTTCTTTTGGAATTGCAAAGTGATATTTGGAAGCCCCTAGAGGGCTATGGTGAAAAAGGAAATATCCTCAGATGAAATGTGGAAAGAAGCTTTCTGACAAACTGCTTAGTGTTCTGTTAATTCATCTCCCAGAGTTACATCTGTATTTCGTGAATCTCTTTGCTAGCCTTATTTCTGTGGTATCTGAGAACAGATATTTCGGATCTCTTTGAAGACTATAGGGCCAAAGGAAATATCCTGCGATAACAAAGAGAAAGAAGCTTTCTGAGAAACTTCTTTGTGTTCTGTGAAATCATCTCACAGAGTTACACCTTTCACCTCAAGAAGCCTTTCGCTAAGACAGTTCTTGTGGAATTTGCAAAGTGATATTTGGAAGCCTATAGAGGGCTATGGTGAAAAAGGAAATATCCTCTGATGAAACGTGGAAAGAAGCGTTCTGAGAAACTGCTTAGTGTTCTGTTAATTCTTCTCACAGGTTCACTTCTGTATTTCTTGGATGTATTTGCTAGCCTTATTTCTGTGGAATCTGAGAACAGATATTTCGGATCCTTTTGAAGACTATAGGGCCAAAGGAAATATCCTCCAATAACAAAGAGAAAGATGCTTTCTGAGAAACTTCTTTGTGTTCTGTGAAATCATCTCACAGAGTTACAGCGTTCCCCTGAAGAAGCCTTTCGATAAGACAGTTCTTGTGGAATTGGCAAAGTGATATTTGGAAGCCCATAGAGGGCTACGGAGAAAAAGGATATATCCTCAGATGAAATCTGGAAAGAGGCTTTCTTAGAAACTGCTCTGGGATGTGTGACTTCCACTTACAGATTTACATCTGTATGTCGTGGATCTCTTTGCTTGCCTTATTTCTGTGTAATCTGAGAACAGATATTTCGGATCCCTTTGAAGAGCATAGGGCCGAAGGAAATATCTTCTGATAACAAAGAGAAAGAAGCTTTCTGAGAAACTTCTTTGTGTTCTGTGAAATCATCTCACAGAGTAACAGCTTTCCCCTCAAGAAGCCTTTCGCTAAGACACTTCTTTTGGAATTGCAAAGTGATATTTGGAAGCCCCTAGAGGGCTATGGTGAAAAAGGAAATATCCTCAGATGAAATGTGGAAAGAAGCTTTCTGCGAAACAGCTTAGTGTTCTGTTAATTCATCTCCCAGAGTTACATCTGTATTTCGTGGATCTCTTTGCTAGCCTTATTTCTGTGGAATCTGAAAACAGATATTTCGGATCCCTTTGAAGACTATAGGGCCAAAGGAAATATCCTCCGATAACAAAAAGAAAGAAGCTTTCTGAGAAACTTCTTTGTGTTCTGTGTAATCATCTCACAGAGTTACAGCTTTCCCCTCAAGAAGCCTTTCGCTAAGACACTTCTACTGGAATTGGCAAAGTGATATTGCGAAGCCCATAGAGTGCTATAGTGAAAAAGGAAATATCCTCAGATGAAATCTGGAAAGAAGCTTTCTGAGAAACCGCTTAGAGTTATGTTAATTCATCTCACAGAGTTACATCTGTATTTCGTGGATCTCTTTGCTAGCCTCATTTCTGTGGATTTTGAGAACACATATTTAGGATCCCTTTGAAGACTACAGGGCCAAAGGAAATATCCTCAGATAACAAAGAGAAAGAAGCTTTATGAGAAACTTCTTTGTGTTCTGTGAAATCATCTCACAGAGTTACAGCTTTCCCCTCAGGAAGCCTTTCGCTAAGACAGTTCTTGTGGAATTGGCAAAGTGATATTGGGAAACCCATATAGGGCTATGGTGAAAAAGGAAATATCCTCAGATGAAATCTGGAAAGAAGCTTTCTGAGAAACTGCTTAGTGTTCTGTTAATTCATCTCACAGAGGTACATCTGTATTTCGTGGATCTCTTTGCTAGCCTTATTTCTGTGGAAACTGAGAACAGATATTTCGGATCCCTTTGAAGACTATAGGGTCAAAGAAAATATCCTCAGATAACAAAGAGAAAGAAGCTTTATGAGAAACTTCTTTGTGTTCTATGAAATCAGGTCATAGAGTTACAGCTTTTCCCTGAAGAAACCTTTCGCTAAGACAGTTCTTGTGGAATTGGCAAAGTGATATTTGGAAGCCCATAGAAGGCTATTGTGAAAAAGGAAATATCCTCAGATGAAATCTGGAAAGAAGCTTTCTGAGAAACTGCTTAGGGTTCTGTTAATTCATCTCACAGAGTTACATCTGTATTTCGTGGATCTCTTTGCTAGCCTTATTTCTGTAAATCTGAGAACAGATATTTGGGATCCTTTTGAGGACTATAGGGCCAAAGGAAATATCCTCCGATAACAAAGAGAAAGAAGCTTTCTGAGAAACTTCTTTGTGTTCTGTGAAATCATCTCACAGAGTTACAGCTTACCGCTCAAGAAGCCTTTTGCTAAGACAGTTCTTGTGGAATTGGCAAAGTGATATTTGGAAGCCCATAGAAGACTATCGTGAAAAAGGAAATATCCTCAGATGAAATCTGGAAAAAGCTTTCTGAAAAACTGCTCTGGGTTGTGTGACTTCCACTCACAGATTTACGTCTGTGTTTCCTGGATCTCTTTGCTAGCCTTATTTCTGTGGAATCTGAGAACAGATATTTCGGATCCCTTTGAAGACTATAGGGCCAAAGGAAATATCCTCCGATAACAAAGAGAAAGAAGCTTTCTGAGAAACTTCTTTGTGTTCTGTGAAATCATCTCACAGAGTTACAGCTTTCCCCTCAAGAAGCCTTTCACTAATACAGTTCTTGTGGAATTGGCACAGTGATATTTGGAAGCCCATAGAGGGCTATGGTGAAAAAGGAAATATCCTCAGATGAAAACTGGAAAGAAGCTTTCTGAGAAACTGCTTAGTGTTCTCTTAATTCATCTCACAGAGTTACATCTGTATTTTGTGTATCTCTTAGCTAGCCTTATTTCTGTTGAATCTGAGAACAGATATTTCGGATCCCTTTGAAGACTATGAGGCCAAAGAAAATATCCTCCCATCAGAAAGAGAAAGAAGCTTTCTGAGAAACTTCTTTGTGTTCTGTGAAATCATCTCATAGAGTTACAGCTTTCCCCACAAGAAGCCTTTCGCTACGACAGTTCTTGTGGAATTGGCAAAGTGATATTTGGAAGCCCATAGAGTGCTACGGTGAAAAAGGAAATATCCTCAGATGAAATCTGGAAAGAAGCTTTCTTAGAAACTGCTCTGGGATGTGTGACTTCCACTCACAGATTTACATCTGCATGTCGTGGATCTCTTTGCTTGCCTTATTTATGAGAATCTGTGAACAGATATTTCGGATCCCTTTGAAGACTATAGGGCCAAAGAAATATCCTCCGATAACAAGGAGAAAGAAGCTTTCTGAGAAACTTCTTTGTGTTCTGTGAAATCATCTCACAGAGTTACAGTTTTCCCCTCAAGAAACCTTTCGCTACGACAGTTCTTGTGGAATTGGCAAAGTGATATTTGAAAGCCCCTAGAGGGCTACGGTGAAAAAGGAAATGTCCTCTGATGAAATCTGGAAAGAAGCGTTCTGAGAAACTGCTTAGTGTTCTGTTAATTCATCTCTCTGGTTTACTTCTGTATTTCGTGGATGTCTTTGCTAGCCTTATTTCTGTGGAATCTGAGAACAGATATTTCGGATCCCTTTGAAGACCATAGGGCCGAAGGAAATATCTTCCGATAACAAAGAGAAAGAAGCTTTCTGAGAAACTTCTTTATGTTCTGTGAAATCATCTCACAGAGTTACAGCTTTCCCCTCAAGAAGCCTTTCGCTAAGACATTTCTTTTGGAATTGCAAAGTGATATTTGGAAGCCCCTAGAGGGCTATGGTGAAAAAGGAAATATCCTCAGATGAAATGTGGAAAGAAGCTTTCTGAGAAACTGCTTAGTGTTCTGTTAATTCATCTCCCAGAGTTACATCTGTATTTCCTGGATCTCTTTGCTAGCCTTATTTCTGTGGAATCTGAGAACAGATATTTCGGATCCCTTTGAAGACTATAGGGCCAACGGAAATATCCTCCGATAACAAAGAGAAAGAAGCTTTCTGAGAAACTTCTTTGTGTTCTGTGAAATCATCTCACAGAGTTAGAGCTTTCACCTCAAGAAGCCTTTCGCTAAGACAGTTCTTGTGGAATTTTCAAACTGATATTTGGAAGCCCATAGAGGGCTACGGTGAAAAAGGAAATATCCTCAGATGAAATCTGGAAAGAAGCTTTCTGAGAAACTGCTTAGTGTTCTGTTAATTCATCTCACAGAGTTACATCTGTATTTCGTGGATCTCTTTGCTAGCCTTATTTCTGTGGAATCTGAGGACAGATATTTCGGATCCCTTTGAAGATTATGAGGCCAAAGAAAATATCCTCCGATAACAAAGAGAAAGATGCTTTCTGAGAAACTTCTTTGTGTTCTGTGAAATCATCTCATAGAGTTACAGCGTTCCCCTGAAGAAGCCTTTCGATAAGACAGTTCTTGTGGTATTGGCAAAGTGATATTTGGAAGCCCATAGAGGGCTACGGAGAAAAAGGATATATCCTCAAATGAAATCTGGAAAGAAGCTTTCTTAGAAACTGCTCTGGGATGTGTGACTTCCACTTACAGATTTACATCTGTATGTCGTGGATCTCTTTGTTTGCCTTATTTCTGTGGAATCTGAGAACAGATATTTCTAATCCCTTTGAAGACTATAGGGCCAAAGAAATATCCTCCGATAACAAAGAGAAAGAAGCTTTCTGAGAAACTTCTTTGTGTTCTGTGAAATCATCTCACAGAGTTACAGCTTTCCCCTCAAGAAGCCTTTCGATAAGACAGTTCTTGTGGAATTGGCAAAGTGATATTTGGAAGCCCCTAGAGGGCTAGGGTGAAAAAGGAAATGTCCTCTGATGAAATCTGGAAAGAAGCGTTCTGAGAAACTGTTTAGTGTTCTGTTAATTCATCTCACAGGTTTACTTCCGTATTTCGTGGATGTCTTTGCTAGTCTTATTTCTGTGGAATCTGAGAACAGATATTTCGGATCCCTTTGAAGACTATAGTGCCAAAGAAATATCCTCCCATAAGATAGAGAAAGAAGCTTTCTGAGAAACTTCTTTGTGTTCTGTGAAATCATCTCACCGAGTTACAGCTTTCCCTTCAAGAAGCCTTTCGCTACGACAGTTCTTGTGGTATTGGCAAAGTGATATTTGGAAGCCCCTAGAGGGCTAGGGTGAAAAAGGAAATGTCCTCTGATGAAATCTGGAAAGAAGCGTTCTGAGAAACTGCTTAGTGTTCTGTTAATTCATCTCAGAGATTTACTTCTGTATTTCGTGGATGTCTTTGCTATCCTTATTTCTGTGGAATCTGACAACAGATATTTCGGATCCCTTTGAAGACCAAGGGCCGAAGGAAATATCTTCCGATAACAAAGAGAAAGAAGCTTTCTGAGAAACTTCTTTGTGTTCTGTGAAATCATCTCACAGAGTTACAGCTTTCCCCTCAAGAAGCCTTTCGCTGCGACAGTTCTTGTGGAATTGGCAAAGTGATATTTGGAAGCCCCTAGAGGGCTATGGTGAAAAAGGAAATATCCTCAGATGAAATCTGGAAAGAAGCTTTCTGAGAAACTGCTTAGTGTTCTGTTAATTCATTTCACAGAGATACATCTGTATTTAGTGGATCTCTTTGCTAGCCTTATTTCTGTGGAATCAGAACAGATATTTCGGATCCCTTTGAAGACTATAGGGCCAAAGGAAATATCCTCCGATAACAAAGATATAGAAGCCTTCTGAGAAACCTCTTTCTGTTCTGTGAAATCATCTCACAGAGTTACAGCTTTCCCCTCAAGAAGCCTTTCGCTAAGACAGTTCTTGTGGGATTGACAAAGTGATATTTGGAAGCCCCTAGAGGGCTATGGTGAAAAAGGAAATATCCTCAGATGAAATTTGGAAAGAAGCTTTCTGAGAAACTGCTCTGGGATGTGTGACTTCCACTCACAGATTTACATCTGTATGTCGTGGATCTCTTTGTAAGCCTTATTTCTATGGAATCTGAGAACAGATATTTCGGATCCCTTTGAAGACTATAGGTCCATAGGAAATATCCTCCAATAACAATGAGAAAGAAGCTTTCTGAGAAACCTCTTTGTGTTCTGTGAAATCATCTCAAAGAGTTTCAGCTTTCCCCTCAAGAAGCCTTTCCCTAAGACAGTTCTTGTGGAATTGGCAAAGTGATATTTGGACGCCCATGGAGGGCTATGGTGAAAAAGGAAATATCCTCAGATGAAATCTGGAAAGAAATTTTCTGAGAAACTGCTTAGTGTTCTGTTAATTCATCTCACAGAGTTACATCTGTATTTCGTGGGTCTCTTTGCTAGCTTTATTTCTGTGGAATCTGAGAACAGATATTTCGGATCCCTTTGAAGACTGTAGGGCCAAAGGAAATATCCTCCGATAACAAAGAGAAAGAAGCTTTCTGAGAAACTTCTTTGTGTTCTGTGAAATCATCTCACAGAGATACAGCTGTCCCCTCAAGAAGCCTTTCGCTAAGACAGTTCTTATGGAATTGGCAAAGTGATATTTGGAAGCCCCTAGAGGGCTATGGTGAAAAAGGAAATATCCTCAGATGAAATCTGGAAAGGAGCTTTCCGAGAAACTGCTTAGTGTTCTGTTAATTCATCTCACAGAGTTACATCTGTATTTCGTGGATCTCTTTGCTAGCCTTATTTCTGTAGAATCTGAGTACAGATATTCCGGATCCCTTTGAAGACTATAGGGCCAAAGGAAATATCCTCCGATAACAAAGAGAAAGAAGCTTTCTGAGAAACTTCTTTGTGTTCTGTGAAATCATCTTACCGATTTACAGCTTTCCCCTCTAGAAGCCTTTCGCTAAGACAGTTCTTGTGGAATTGGCAAAGTGATATTTCGAAGCCCATAGTGGGCTATGGTGAAAAAGGAAATATCCTCAGATGAAAACTGGAAAGAAGCTTTCTGAGAAACTGCTTGGTGTTCTGTTAATTCATCTCACAGAGTTACATCTGTATTTCGTGGATCTCTTTGCTAGCCTTATTTCTGTTGAATCTGATAACAGATATTTCAGATCCATTTGAAGACTATAGGGCCAAAGGAAATATCTTCTGATAACAAAGAGAAAGAAGCTTTCTGAGAAACTTCTTTGTGTTCTGTGAAATCATCTCAAAGAGTTACAGCTTTCCCCTCAAGAAGCCTTTCGCTAAGACAGTTCTTGTGGAATTGGCAAAGTGATGTTTGGAAGCCCCTAGAGGGATATGGTAAAAAAGGAAATATCCTCAGATGAAATCTGGAAAGAAGCTTTCTGAGAAACTGCTTAGTGTTCTGTTAATTCATCTCACAGAATTACATCTGTATTTCGTGGATCTCTTTGCTAGCCTTATTTCTGTGGAATCAGAACAGATATTTCGGATCCCTTTGAAGACTATAGGGCCAAAGGAAATATCCTCGATAACAAAGAGAAAGAAGCTTTCTGAGAAACTACTTTGTGTTCTGTGAAATCATCTCATAGAGTTACAGGTTTCCCTCAAGAAGCCTTTCGATAAGACAGTTCTTGTGGAATTGGCAAAGTGATATGTGGAAGCCCCTAGAGGGCTATGGTGAAAAAGGAAATATCCTCAGATGAAATCTGGAAAGAAGCTTTCTGAGAAACTGCTCCGGGATGTGTGACTTCCACTCACAGATTTACATCTGTATGTCGTGGATCTCTTTGCTAGCCTTATTTCTGTGGAATCTGAGAACAGATATCTCGGATCCCTTTGAAGACTTTGAGGCCAAAGGAAATATCCTCCGATAACAAAGAGAAAGAAGCTTTCTGGGAAACTTCTTTGTGTTCTGTGAAATCATTTCACAGAGTTACAGGTTTCTCCTCAAGAAGTCTATCGCTAAGACAGTTCTTGTGGAATTGGCAAAGTGATATTTGGGAGACCTTAGAGGGCTATGGTGAAAAAGGAAATATCCTAAGATGAAATCTGGAAAGAAGCTTTCTGAGAAACTGCTTAGTGTTCTGTTAATTCATCTCACAGTGTTACATCTGTATTTCGTGGATCTCTTTGCTAGCCTTATTTCTGTGGAATCTGAGAACAGATATTTCGGATCCCCTTGACGACTATAGGGCCAAAGGAAATATCCTCCTATAACAAAGAGAAAGAAGCTTTCTGAGAAACTTCTTTGTGTTCTGTGAAATCATCTCACAGAGATAGAGCATTCCCCTGAAGAAGCCTTTCGCTAAGCCAGTTCTTGTTGAATTGGCAAAGTGATATTTGGAAGCCCATAGATGGCTATTGTGAAAAAGGAAATATCCTCAGATGAAATCTGGAAAAAGCTTTCTGAAAAACTGCTCTGGGTTGTGTGACTTCCACTAACAGATTTACATCTGTGTTTCGTGGATCTCTTTGCTAGCCTTATTTCTGTAGAATCTGAGAACCGATATTTCGGATCCCTTTGAAGACTATGAGGCCAAAGAAAATATCCTCCGATAACAAAGAGAAAGAAGCTTTCTGAGAAACTTCTTTGTGTTCTGTGAAATCATCTCATAGAGTTACAGATTTTCCCTCAAGAAACCTTTCGCTAAGACAGTTCTTGTGGAATTGGCAAAGTGATATTTGGAAGCCCATAGAGGGCTATGGTGAAAAAGGAAATATCCTCAGATGAAATCTGGAAACAGGCTTTCTGAGAAACTGCTTAGTGTTCTGTTAATGCATCTCACAGAGTTACATCTGTATTTCGTGGATCTCTTTGCTAGCCTTATTTCTGTGGAATCTGAGAACAGATATTTCGGATCACTTTGAAGACTATAGGGCCAAAGGAAATATCCTCCGATAACAAAGAGAAAGAAGCTTTATGAGAAACTTCTTTGTGTTCTGTGAAATCATCTCACAGAGTTACAGCTTTCCACTCTAGAAGCCTTTCACCAAGACAGTTCTTGTGGAATTGGCAAAGTGATATTTGGAAGCCCATAGAGGGCTATGGTGAAAAATGAAATATCCTCACACGAAATCTGGAAAGAAGCTTTTTGACAAACTTCTTAGCGTTCTGTTAATTCATCTCACAGAGTTACATCTGCATTTCGTGGATCCCTTTGCTAGCCTTATTTCTGTGGAATCTGAGAACAGATAATTCGGATCCCTTTGAAGACTATAGGGCCAAAGGAAATATCCTCCGATAACAAAGAGAAAGAAGCTTTCTGAGAAACTTCTTCGTGTTCTGTGAAATCATCTCACAGAGTTACAGCTTTCCCCTCAAGAAGCCTTTCGCTAAGACAGTTCTTGTGGAATTGGCAAAGTGATATTTGGAAGCCCATAGAGGGCTATGGTGAAAAAGGAAATATCCTCAGATGAAAACTGGAAAGAAGCTTTCTGAGAAACTGCTTAGTGTTCTGTTAATTCATCTCACAGAGTTACATCTGTATTTCGTGGATCTCTTTGCTAGCCTTATTTCTGTAGAATCTGAGAACAGATATTTCGGATTCCTTTTAAGACTATGAGGCCAAAGAAAATATCCTCCGATAACAAAGAGAAAGAAGCTTTCTGAGAAACTACTTTGTGTTCTGTGAAATCATCTCATAGAGTTACAGCTTTCCCCTCAAGAAGCCTTTCGATAAGACAGTTCTTCTGGAATTGGCAAAGTGATATTTGGAAGCCCCTAGAGGGCTATGGTGAAAAAGGAAATATCCTCAGATGAAATCTGGAAAGAAGCTTTCTGAGAAACTGCTCTGGGATGTGTGACTTCCACTCACAGATTTACATCTGTATTTCGTGGATCTCTTTGCTAGCCTTATTTCTGTGGAATCAGAACAGATATTTCGGATCCCTTTGAAGACTATAGGGCCAAAGGAAATATCTTCGATAACAAAGAGAAAGAAGCTTTCTGAGAAACTACTTTGTGTTCTGTGAAATCATCTCATAGAGTTACAGGTTTCCCCTCAAGAAGCCTTTCGATAAGACAGTTCTTGTGGAATTGGCAAAGTGATATGTGGAAGCCCCTAGAGGGCTATGGTGAAAAAGGAAATATCCTCAGATGAAATCTGGAAAGAAGCTTTCTGAGAAACTGCTCTGGGATGTGTGACTTCCACTCACAGATTTACATCTGTATGTCGTGGATCTCTTTGCTAGCCTTATTTCTGTGGAATCTGAGAACAGATATCTCGGATCCCTTTGAAGACTTTGAGGCCAAAAGAAATATCCTCCGATAACAAAGAGAAAGAAGCTTTCTGGGAAACTTCTTTGTGTTCTGTGAAATCATTTCACAGAGTTACAGGTTTCTCCTCAAGAAGTCTATCGCTAAGACAGTTCTTGTGGAATTGGCAAAGTGATATTTGGGAGCCCTTAGAGGGCTATGGTGAAAAAGGAAATATCCTAAGATGAAATCTGGAAAGAAGCTTTCTGAGAAACTGCTTAGTGTTCTGTTAATTCATCTCACAGTGTTACATCTGTATTTCGTGGATCTCTTTGCTAGCCTTATTTCTGTGGAATCTGAGAACAGATATTTCGGATCCCCTTGACGACTATAGGGCCAAAGGAAATATCCTCCTATAACAAAGAGAAAGAAGCTTTCTGAGAAACTTCTTTGTGTTCTGTGAAATCATCTCACAGAGATAGAGCATTCCCCTGAAGAAGCCTTTCGCTAAGCCAGTTCTTGTTGAATTGGCAAAGTGATATTTGGAAGCCCATAGATGGCTATTGTGAAAAAGGAAATATCCTCAGATGAAATCTGGAAAAAGCTTTCTGAAAAACTGCTCTGGGTTGTGTGACTTCCACTAACAGATTTACATCTGTATTTCGTGGATCTCTTTGCTAGCCTTATTTCTGTGGAATCTGAGAACAGATATTTCGGATCCCTTTGAAGACTATAGGGCAAAAGGAAATATCCTCCGATAACAAAGAGATAGAAGCTTTTTGAGAAACTTCTTTGTGTTCTGTGAAATCGTCTCACAGAGTTACAGCTTTCGCCTCAAGAAGCCTTTCACTAAAGCAGTTCTTGTGGAATTGGCAAAGTGATATTTGGAAGCCCATAGAGGGCTATGGTGAAAAAGGAAATATCCTCAGATGAAAACTGGAAAGAAGCTTTATGAGAAACTGCTTAGTGTTCTGTTAATTCATCTCACAGAGTTACATCTGTTTTTCGTGGATCTCTTTGCTAGCCTTATTTCTGTAGAATCTGAGAACCGATATTTCGGATCCCTTTGAAGACTATGAGGCCAAAGAAAATATCCTCCGATAACAAAGAGAAAGAAGCTTTCTGAGAAACTTCTTTGTGTTCTGTGAAATCATCTCATAGAGTCACAGCTTTTCCCTCAAGAAACCTTTCGCTAAGACAGTTCTTGTGGAATTGGCAAAGTGATATTTGGAAGCCCATAGAGGGCTATGGTGAAAAAGGAAATATCCTCAGATGAAATCTGGAAACAGGCTTTCTGAGAAACTGCTTAGTGTTCTGTTAATGCATCTCACAGAGTTACATCTGTATTTCGTGGATCTCTTTGCTAGCCTTATTTCTGTGGAATCTGAGAACAGATATTTCGGATCACTTTGAAGACTATAGGGCCAAAGGAAATATCCTCCGATAACAAAGAGAAAGAAGCTTTATGAGAAACTTCTTTGTGTTCTGTGAAATCATCTCACAGAGTTACAGCTTTCCACTCAAGAAGCCTTTCACCAAGACAGTTCTTGTGGAATTGGCAAAGTGATATTTGGAAGCCCATAGAGGGCTATGGAGAAAAATGAAATATCCTCACACGAAATCTGGAAAGAAGCTTTTTGACAAACTGCTTAGCGTTCTGTTAATTCATCTCACAGAGTTACATCTGCATTTCGTGGATCCCTTTGCTAGCCTTATTTCTGTGGAATCTGAGAACAGATAATTCGGATCCCTTTGAAGACTATAGGGCCAAAGGAAATATCCTCCGATAACAAAGAGAAAGAAGCTTTCTGAGAAACTTCTTCGTGTTCTGTGAAATCATCTCACAGAGTTACAGCTTTCCCCTCAAGAAGCCTTTCGCTAAGACAGTTCTTGTGGAATTGGCAAAGTGATATTTGGAAGCCCATAGAGGGCTATGGTGAAAAAGGAAATATCCTCAGATGAAAACTGGAAAGAAGCTTTCTGAGAAACTGCTTAGTGTTCTGTTAATTCATCTCACAGAGTTACATCTGTATTTCGTGGATCTCTTTGCTAGACTTATTTCTGTAGAATCTGAGAACAGATATTTCGGATTCCTTTTAAGACTATGAGGCCAAAGAAAATATCCTCCGATAACAAAGAGAAAGAAGCTTTCTGAGAAACTACTTTGTGTTCTGTGAAATCATCTCATAGAGTTACAGCTTTCCCCTCAAGAAGCCTTTCGATAAGACAGTTCTTCTGGAATTGGCAAAGTGATATTTGGAAGCCCCTAGAGGGCTATGGTGAAAAAGGAAATATCCTCAGATGAAATCTGGAAAGAAGCTTTCTGAGAAACTGCTCTGGGATGTGTGACTTCCACTCACAGATTTACATCTGTATTTCGTGGATCTCTTTGCTAGCCTTATTTCTATGGAATCTGAGAACAGATATTTCGGATAGCATTGAAGACTATAGGGCCAAAGGAAATATCCTCCGATAACGAAGAGAAAGAAGCTTTCTGAGAAACTTCTTTGTGTTCTGTGAAATCATCTCACAGAGTTACAGCTTTCCCCTCAAGAAGCCTTTCGCTAAGACAGTTCTTTTGGAATTGGAAAAGTGATATTTGGAAGCCCTTAGAGGGCTATGGTGAAAAAGGAAATATCCTCTGATGAAATCTGGAAAGAAGCTTTCTGAGAAACTGCTTAGTGTTCTGTTAATTCATCTCACAGAGTTACATCTGTATTTCGTGGATCTCTTTGCCAGCCTTATTTCTGTGGAATCAGAACAGATATTTCGGATCTCTTTCAAGACTATAGGGCCAAAGGAAATATCCTCCGATAAGAAAGAGAAAGAAGCTTTCTGAGAAACCTCTTTGTGTTCTGTGAAATCATCTCACAGAGTTACAGCTTTCCCCTCAACAAGCCTTTCACTAAGACAGTTCTTGTGGAATTGGCAAAGTGATATTTGGAAGCCGATAGAGGGCTATGGTGAAAAAGGAAATATCCTCAGATGAAATCTGGAAAGAAGCTTCCTGAGAAACTGCTTAGTGTTCTGTTAATTCATCTCACAGAGTTACATCTGTATTTCGTGGATCTCTTTGCTAGCCTTATTTCTGTGGAATCTGAGAACAGATATTTCGGATCCCTTTGAAGACTATAGGGCCAAAGGAAATATCCTCCGATAACAAAGAGAAAGAAGCTTTCTGAGAAACTTCTTTGTGTTCTGTGAAATCATCTCACAGAGTTACAGCTTTCCCCTCAACAAGCCTTTCGATAAGGTAGTTCTTGTGGAATTGGCAAAGTGATATTTGGAAGCCCATAGAGGGCTATGTTGAAAAAGGAAATATCCTCAGATGAAATCTGGAAAGAAGCTTTCTGAAAAAATGCTTAGTGATCTGTTAATTCTTCTCACAGTGTTACATCTGTGTTTCGTGGATCTCTTTGCTAGCCTTATTTCTGTGGAATCTGAGAACAGATATTTCGGGTCCCTTTGAAGACTATAGGGCCAAAGGAAATATCCTCCGATAACAAAGAGAAAGAAGCTTTCTGAGAAACTTCTTTGTGTTCTGTGAAATATTTCACAGAGTTACAGCTTTCCCCTCAAGAAGCCTTTCGCTAAGACAGTTCTTGTGGAATTGGCAAAATGATATTGGGAAGTCCATAGAGGGCTATGGTGAAAAAGGAAATATCCTCAGATGAAATCTGAAAAGAAGCTTTCTGAGAAACTGCTTAGTGTTCTGTTAATCCATCTCACAAAGTTACATCTGTATTTCGTGGATCTCTTTGCTAGCCTTATTTCTGTGGAATCTGAGAACAGAGATTTCGGATCCCTTTGAAGAGTATAGGGCCAAAGGAAATATCCTCCGATAACAAAGAGAAAGAAGCTTTCTGAGAAACTTCTTTGTGTTCTGTGAAATCATCTCACAGAGTTACAGCTTTCCCCTCAAGAAGCCTTTGGCTAAGACAGTTCTTGTGGAATTGGCAAAGTGATATTGGGAAGCCCATTGAGGGCTATGATGAAAAAGGAAATATCCTTCGATGAAATCTGGAAAGAAGCTTTCTGATAAACTGCTTAGTGTTCTGTTAATTCATCTCACAGAGTTACATCTGTATTTCGTGGATCTCTTTGCTAGCCTTATTTCTGTGGAATCTGAGAACAGATATTTCGGATCTCTTTGAAGACTATAGGGCCAAAGGAAATATCCTCCGATAACAAAGAGAAAGAAGCTTTCTGAGAAACTTCTTTGTGTTCTTCGAAATCAACTCACAGAGTTACAGCTATCCCCTCAAGAAGCCTTTCGCTAAGACAGTTCTTGTGAAATTGGCAAAGTGATATTTGGAAGCCCATAGAGGGCTATGGTGAAAAAGGAAATATCCTCAGATGGAATCTGGAAAGAAGCTTTCTGAGAAACTGCTTAGTGTTCTGTTAATTCATCTCACAGAGTTACATCTGTATTTCGTGGATCTCTTTGCTAGCCTTATTTGTGTGGAATCTGAGAACAGATATTTCGGATCCCTTTGAAGACTATAGGGACAAAGGAAATATCCTCCGATAACAAAGAGAAAGAAGCTTTCTGAGAAACTTCTTTGTGTTCTTTGAAATATCTCACAGAGTTACAGCTTTCCCCTCAAGAAGCCTTTCGCTAAGACAGTTCTTGTGGAATTGGCAAAGTGATATTGGGAAGCCCCTAGAGGGCTATGGTGAAAAAGGAAATATCCTCAGATGAAATCTGGAAAGAAGCTTTCCGAGAAACTGCTTAGTGTTCTGTTAATTCATCTCACAGAGTAACGTCTGTATTTCGTGGATCTCTTTGCTAGCCTTATTTCTGTAGAATCTGAGTACAGATATTCCGGATCCCTTTGAAGACTATAGGGACAAGGGAAATATCCTCCGATAACAAAGAGAAAGAAGCTTTCTGAGAAACTTCTTTGTGTTCTGTGAAATCATCTTACCGATTTACAGCTTTCCCCTCTAGAAGCCTTTCGCTAAGACAGTTCTTGTGGAATTGGCAAAGTGATATTTGGAAGCCCATATAGGGCTATTTTGAAAAAGGAAATATCTTCAGATGAAATCTGTAAAGAAGATTTCTGAGAAACTGCTTAGTGTTCTGTTAATTCATCTCACAGAGTTACATCTGTATTTCGTGGATCTCTTTCCTAGCCTTATTTATGTGGAATCTGAGAACAGATATTTCGGATCCCTTTGAAGACTATAGGGCCAAAGGAAATATCCACCGATAACAAAGAGAAAGAAGCTTTCTGAGAAACTTCTTTGTGTTCTGTGAAATCAACTCACAGAGTTACAGCTTTCCCTTCAAGAAGACTGTCGCTAAGACAGTTCTTGTGGAATTGGCAAAGTGATATTTGGAAGCCCTTAGAGGGCTACGGTGAAAAAGGAAATATCCTCAGATGAAATCTGGAAAGAAGCTTTCTGAGAAACTGCTTAGTGTTCTGTTAATTCATCTCACAGAGTTACATCTGTATTTCGTGGATCTCTTTGCTAGCGTTATTTCTGTGGAATCTGAGAACAGATATTTCGGGTCCCTTTGAAGACTATAGGGCCAAAGGAAATATCCTCCGATAACAAAGAGAAAGAAGCTTTCTGAGAAACTTCTTTGTGTTCTGTGAAATATTTCACAGAGTTACAGCTTTCCCCTGAAGAAGCCTTTCGCTAAGACAGTTCTTGTGGAATTGGCAAAATGATATTGGGAAGTCCATAGAGGGCTATGGTGAAAAAGGAAATATCCTCAGATGAAATCTGGAAAGAAGCTTTCTGAGAAACTGCTTAGTGTTCTGTTAATTCATCTCACAGAGTTACATCTGTATTCGTGGATCTCTTTGCTGGCCTTATCTGTGTGGAATCTGAGAACAGATATTTCGGATCCCATTGAAGACTATAGGGCCAAAGGAAATACCCTCCGATAACAAAGAGAAAGAAGCTTTCTGAGAAACTTCTTTGTGTTCTGTGAAATCATCTCACAGAGTTACAGCTTTCCCCTCAAGAAGCCTTTCGATAAGACAGTTCTTGTGGAATTGGCAAAGTGATATATGGAAGCCCCTAGAGGGCTATGGTGAAAAACGAAATATCCTCAGATAAAATATGGAAAGAAGCTTTCTGAGAAACTGCTTAGTGTTCTGTTAATTCATCTCACAGCGTTATATCTGTATTTCGTGGATCTCTTTGCTAGCCTTATTTCTGTGGAATCTGAGAAAAGATATTTCGGATCCCCTTGAAGACTATAGGACCAAAGGAAATATCCTCCGATAACAAAGAGAAAGAAGCTTTCTGAGAAACTTCTTTGTGTTCTGTGAAATCATCTCACAGAGTTACAGCTTTCCCCTCAACAAGCCTTTCGATAAGCTAGTTCTTGTGGAATTGGCAAAGTGATATTTGGAAGCCCATAGAGGGCTATGTTGAAAAAGGAAATATCCTCAGATGAAATCTGGAAAGAAGCTTTCTGAAAAACTGCTTAGTGATCTGTTAATTCTTCTCACAGTGTTACATCTGTGTTTCGTGGATCTCTTTGCTAGCCTTATTTCTGTGGAATCTGAGAACAGATATTTCGGGTCCCTTTGAAGACTATAGGGCCAAAGGAAATATCCTCCGATAACAAAGAGAAGGAAGCTTTCTGAGAAAATTCTTTGTGTTCTGTGAAATATTTCACAGAGTTACAGCTTTCCCCTAAAGAAGCCTTTCGCTAAGACAGTTCTTGTGGAATTGGCAAAATGATATTGGGAAGTCCATAGAGGGGTATGGTGAAAAAGGAAATATCCTCAGATGAAATCTGAAAAGAAGCTTTCTGAGAAACTGCTTAGTGTTCTGTTAATCCATCTCACAGAGTTACATCTGTATTTCGTGGATCTCTTTGCTAGCCTTATTTCTGTGGAATCTGAGAACAGAGATTTCGGATCACTTTGAAGAGTATAGGGTCAAAGGAAATATCCTCCGATAACAAAGAGAAAGAAGCTTTCTGACAAACTTCTTTGTGTTCTGTGAAATCCTCTCACAGAGTTACAGCTTTCCCCTCAAGAAGCCTTTCGCTAAGACAGTTCTTGTGGAATTGGCAAAGTGATATTGGGAAGCCCATTGAGGGCTATGATGAAAAAGGAAATATCCTCTGATGAAATCTGGAAAGAAGCTTTCTGAGAAACTGCTTAGTGTTCTGTTAATTCATCTCACAGAGTTACATCTGTATTTCGTGGATCTCTTTGCTAGCCTTATTTCTGTGGAATCTGAGAACAGATATTTCGGATCTCTTTGAAGACTATAGGGCCAAAGGAAATATCCTCCGATAACAAAGAGAAAGAAGCTTTCTGAGAAACTTCTTTGTGTTCTTCGAAATCAACTCACAGAGTTACAGCTTTCCCCTCAAGAAGCCTTTTGCTAAGACAGTTCTTGTGGAATTGGCAAAGTGATATTTGGAAGTCCGTAGAGGGCTATGGTGAAAAAGGAAATATCCTCAGATGGAATCTGGAAAGAAGCTTTCTGAGAAACTGCTTAGTGTTCTGTTAATTCATCTCACAGAGTTACATCTGTATTTCGTGGATCTCTTTGCTAGCCTTATTTCTGTAGAATCTGAGAACAGATATTTCGGATTCCTTTTAAGACTATGAGGCCAAAGAAAATATCCTCCGATAACAAAGAGAAAGAAGCTTTCTGAGAAACTACTTTGTGTTCTGTGAAATCATCTCATAGACTTACATCTTCCCCCTCAAGAAGCCTTTCGATAAGACAGTTCTTCTGGAATTGGCAATGTGATATTTGGAAGCCCCTAGAGGGCTATGGTGAAAAAGGAAATATCCTCAGATGAAATCTGGAAAGAAGCTTTCTCAGAAACTGCTCTGGGATGTGTGACTTCCACTCACAGATTTACATCTGTATTTCGTGGATCTCTTTGCTAGCCTTATTTCTATGGAATCTGAGAACAGATATTTCGGATAGCATTGAAGACTATAGGGCCAAAGGAAATATCCTCCGATAACAAAGAGAAAGAAGCTTTCTGTGAAACTTCTTTGTGTTCTGTGAAATCATCTCACAGAGTTACAGCTTCCCCCTCAAGAAGCCTTTCGTTAAGACAGTTCTTTTGGAATTGGAAAAGTGATATTTGGAAGCCCTTAGAGGGCTATGGTGAAAAAGGAAATATCCTCTGATGAAATCTGGAAAGAAGCTTTCAGAGAAACTGCTTAGTGTTCAGTTAATCCATCTCACAGAGTTACATCTGTATTTCGTGGATCTCTTTGCTAGCCTTATTTCTGTGGAATCTGAGAACAGAGATTTAGGATCCCTTTGAAGAGTATAGGGCCAAAGGAAATATCCTCCGATAACAAAGAGAAAGAAGTTTTCTGACAAACTTCTTTGAGTTCTGTGAAATCATCTCACAGAGTTACAGCTTTCCCCTCAAGAAGCCTTTCGCTAACACAGTTCTTGTGGAATTGGCAAAGTGATATTGGGAAGCCCATTGAGGGCTATGATGAAAAAGGAAATATCCTTCGATGAAATCTGGAAAGAAGCTTTCTGAGAAACTGCTTAGTGTTCTGTTAATTCATCTCACAGAGTTACATCTGTATTTCGTGGATCTCTTTGCTAGCCTTATTTCTGTGGAATCTGAGAACAGATATTTCGGATCTCTTTGAAGACTATAGGGCCAAAGGAAATATCCTCCGATAACAAAGAGAAAGAAGCTTTCTGAGAAACTTCTTTGTGTTCTTCGAAATCAACTCACAGAGTTACAGCTTTCCCCTCAAGAAGCCTTTCGCTAAGACAGTTCTTGTGGAATTGGCAAAGTGATATTTGGAAGCCCATAGAGGGCTATGGTGAAAAAGGAAATATCCTCAGATGAAATCTGGAAAGAAGCTTTCTGAGAAACTGATTAGTGTTCTGTTAATTCATCTCACAGAGTTACATCTGTATTTCGTGGATCTATTTGCTAGCCTTATTTGTGTGGAATCTGAGAACAGATATTTCGGATCCCTTTGAAGACTATAGGGCCAAAGGAAATATCCTCCGATAACAAAGAGAAAGAAGCTTTCTGAGAAACTTCTTTGTGTTCTGTGAAATCATCTCACAGAGTTACAGCTTTCCCCTCAAGAAGCCTTTCGATAAGACAGTTCCTGTGGAATTGGCAAAGTGATATATGGAAGCCCCTAGAGGGCTATGGTGAAAAACGAAATATCCTCAGATAAAATATGGAAAGAAGCTTTCTGAGAAACTGTTTAGTGTTCTGTTAATTCATCTCACAGCGTTATATCTGTATTTCGTGGATCCTTTTGCTAGCCTTATTTCTGTGGAATCTGAGAACAGATATTTCGGATCCCTTTGAAGACTATAGGGCAAAAGGAAATATCCTCCGATAACAAAGAGAAAGAAGCTTTCTGAGAAACTTCTTTGTGTTCTGTGAAATCATCTCACAGAGGTACAGCTTTCCCCTCAAGAAGCCTTTCGATAAGGCAGTTTTGTGGAATTGGCAAAGTGATATTGCGAAGCCCATAGAGGGCTATGGTGAAAAAGGAAATATCCTCAGATGAAATCTGAAAAGAAGCTTTCTGAGAAACTGCTTAGTGTTTTGTTAATTCATCTCACAGAGTTACGTCTGTATTTCGTGGATCTCTTTGCTAGCCTTATTTCTGTGGAATCTGAGAACAGATATTTCGGATTCCTATGAAGACTATAGGGCCAAAGGAAATATCCTCCGATCACAAAGAGAAAGAAGCTTTCTGAGAAACTTCTTTGTGTTCTGTGAAATCATCTCACAGAGTTACAGCTATCCCTAGAAGAAGCCTTTCGCTAAGACAGTTCTTGTGGAATTGGCAAAGTGATATTGGGAAGCCCATATAGGGCTATGGTGAAAAAGGAAATATCTTCAGATGAAATCTGTAAAGAAGATTTCTGAGAAACTGCTTAGTGTTCTGTTAATTCATCTCACAGAGTTACATCTGTATTTCGTGGATCTCTTTGCTAGCCTTATTTCTGTGGAATCTGAGAACAGATATTTCGGATCCCTTTGAAGACTATAGGGCCAAAGGAAATATCCTCCGATAACAAAGAGAAAGAAGCTTTCTGAAAAACTTCTTTGTGTTCTGTGAAATCAACTCACAGAGTTACAGCTTTCCCTTCAAGAAGACTGTCGCTAAGACAGTTCTTGTGGAATTGGCAAAGTGATATTTGGAAGCCCATAGAGGGCTACGGTGAAAAAGGAAATATCCTCAGATGAAATCTGGAAAGAAGTTTTCTGAGAAACTGCTTAGTGTTCTGCTAATTCATCTCACAGAGTTACATCTGTATTTCGTGGATCTCTTTGCTAGCGTTATTTCTGTGGAATCTGAGAACAGATATTTCGGATCCCTTTGAAGACTATAGGGCCAAAGGAAATATCCTCCGATAACAAAGAGAAAGAAGCTTTCTGAGAAACTTCTTTGTGTTCTGTGAAATCATCTCACAGAGTTACAGCTTTCCCCTCAAGAAGCCTTTCGCTAAGACAGTTCTTGTGGAATTGGCAAAGTGATATTTGGAAGCCCATAGAGGGCTATGGTGAAAAAGGAAATATCCTCAGATGAAAACTGGAAAGAAGCTTTCTGAGAAACTGCTTAGTGTTCTGTTAATTCATCTCACAGAGTTACATCTGTATTTCGTGGATCTCTTTGCTAGCCTTATTTCTGTAGAATCTGAGAACAGATATTTCGGATTCCTTTTAAGACTATGAGGCCAAAGAAAATATCCTCCGATAACAAAGAGAAAGAAGCTTTCTGAGAAACTACTTTGTGTTCTGTGAAATCATCTCATAGACTTACAGCTTCCCCCTCAAGAAGCCTTTCGATAAGACAGTTCTTCTGGAATTGGCAATGTGATATTTGGAAGCCCCTAGAGGGCTATGGTGAAAAAGGAAATATCCTCAGATGAAATCTGGAAAGAAGCTTTCTCAGAAACTGCTCTGGGATGTGTGACTTCCACTCACAGATTTACATCTGTATTTCGTGGATCTCTTTGCTAGCCTTATTTCTATGGAATCTGAGAACAGATATTTCGGATAGCATTGAAGACTATAGGGCCAAAGGAAATATCCTCCGATAACAAAGAGAAAGAAGCTTTCTGTGAAACTTCTTTGTGTTCTGTGAAATCATCTCACAGAGTTACAGCTTTCCCCTCAAGAAGCCTTTCGCTAAGACAGTTCTTTTGGAATTGGAAAAGTGATATTTGGAAGCCCTTAGAGGGCTATGGTGAAAAAGGAAATATCCTCTGATGAAATCTGGAAAGAAGCTTTCTGAGAAACTGCTTAGTGTTCTGTTAATCCATCTCACAGAGTTACATCTGTATTTCGTGGATCTCTTTGCTAGCCTTATTTCTGTGGAATCTGAGAACAGAGATTTAGGATCCCTTTGAAGAGTATAGGGCCAAAGGAAATATCCTCCGATGAAAAAGAGAAAGAAGCTTTCTGACAAACTTCTTTGAGTTCTGTGAAATCATCTCACAGAGTTACAGCTTTCCCCTCAAGAAGCCTTTCGCTAACACAGTTCTTGTGGAATTGGCAAAGTGATATTGGGAAGCCCATTGAGGGCTATGATGAAAAAGGAAATATCCTTCGATGAAATCTGGAAAGAAGCTTTCTGAGAAACTGCTTAGTGTTCTGTTAATTCATCTCACAGAGTTACATCTGTATTTCGTGGATCTCTTTGCTAGCCTTATTTCTGTGGAATCTGAGAACAGATATTTCGGATCTCTTTGAAGACTATAGGGCCAAAGGAAATATCCTCCGATAACAAAGAGAAAGAAGCTTTCTGAGAAACTTCTTTGTGTTCTTCGAAATCAACTCACAGAGTTACAGCTTTCCCCTCAAGAAGCCTTTCGCTAAGACAGTTCTTGTGGAATTGGCAAAGTGATATTTGGAAGCCCATAGAGGGCTATGGTGAAAAAGGAAATATCCTCAGATGAAATCTGGAAAGAAGCTTTCTGAGAAACTGCTTAGTGTTCTGTTAATTCATCTCACAGAGTTACATCTGTATTTCGTGGATCTATTTGCTAGCCTTATTTGTGTGGAATCTGAGAACAGATATTTCGGATCCCTTTGAAGACTATACTGCCAAAGGAAATATCCTCCGATAACAAAGAGAAAGAAGCTTTCTCAGAAACTTCTTTGTGTTCTTTGAAATATCTCACAGAGTTACAGCTTTCCCCTCAAGAAGCCTTTCGCTAAGACAGTTCTTGTGGAATAGGCAAAGTGATATTGGGAAGCCCCTAGAGGGCTATGGTGCAAAAGGAAATATCCTCAGATGAAATCTGGAAAGAAGCTTTCTGAGAAACTGCTTAGTGTTCTGTTAATTCATCTCACAGAGTTACATCTGTATTCGTGGATCTCTTTGCTGGCCTTATCTGTGTGGAATCTGAGAACAGATATTTCGGATCCCATTGAAGACTATAGGGCCAAAGGAAATATCCTCCGATAACAAAGAGAAAGAAGCTTTCTGAGAAACTTCTTTGTGTTCTGTGAAATCATCTCACAGAGTTACAGCTTTCCCCTCAAGAAGCCTTTCGATAAGACAGTTCTTGTGGAATTGGCAAAGTGATATATGGAAGCCCCTAGAGGGCTATGGTGAAAAACGAAATATCCTCAGATAAAATATGGAAAGAAGCTTTCTGAGAAACTGCTTAGTGTTCTGTTAATTCATCTCACAGCGTTATATCTGTATTTCGTGGATCCTTTTGCTAGCCTTATTTCTGTGGAATCTGAGAACAGATATTTCGGATCCCTTTGAAGACTATAGGGCAAAAGGAAATATCCTCCGATAACAAAGAGAAAGAAGCTTTCTGAGAAACTTCTTTGTGTTCTGTGAAATCATCTCACAGAGTTACAGCTTTCCCCTCAACAAGCCTTTCGATAAGGTAGTTCTTGTGGAATTGGCAAAGTGATATTTGGAAGTCCATAGAGGGCTATGTTGAAAAAGGAAATATCCTCAGATGAAATCTGGAAAGAAGCTTTCTGAAAAACTGCTTAGTGTTCTGTTAATTCATCTCACAGAGTTACATCTGTATTTCGTGGATCTCTTTGCTAGCCTTATTTCTGTGGAATCTGAGAACAGATATTTCGGGTCCCTTTGAAGACTATAGGGCCAAAGGAAATATCCTCCGATAACAAAGAGAAAGAAGCTTTCTGAGAAACTTCTTTGTGTTCTGTGAAATATCTCACAGAGTTACAGCTTTCCCCTCAAGAAGCCTTTCGCTAAGACAGTTCTTGTGGAATTGGCAATATGATATTGGGAAGTCCATAGAGGGCTATGGTGAAAAAGGAAATATCCTCAGATGAAATCTGAAAAGAAGCTTTCTGAGAAACTGCTTAGTGTTCTGTTAATTCATCTCACAGAGTTACATCTGTATTTCGTGGATCTCTTTGCTAGCCTTATTTCTGTGGAATCAGAGAACAGAGATTTCGGATCCCTTTGAAGAGTATAGGGCCAAAGGAAATATCTTCCGATAACAAAGAGAAAGAAGCTTTCTGACAAACTTCTTTGTGTTCTTTGAAATCATCTCAAAGAGTTACAGCTTTCCCCTCAAGAAGCCTTTCGCTAAGACAGTTCTTGTGGAATTGGCAAAGTGATATTGGGAAGCCCATTGAGGGCTATGATGAAAAAGGAAATATCCTTCGATGAAATCTGGAAAGAAGCTTTCTGAGAAACTGCTTAGTGTTCTGTTAATTCATCTCACAGAGTTACATCTGTATTTCATGGATCTCTTTGCTTGCCTTATTTCTGTGGAATCTGAGAACAGATATTTCGGATGTCTTTGAAGACTATAGGGCCAAAGGAAATATCCTCCGATAACAAAGAGAAAGAAGCTTTCTGAGAAACTTCTTTGTGTTCTGTGAAATCATCTCACAGAGTTACAGCTTTCCCCTCAAGAAGCCTTTCGATAAGACAGTTCTTGTGGAATTGGCAAAGTGATATATGGAAGCACCTAGAGGGCTATGGTGAAAAACGAAATATCCTCAGATAAAATATGGAAAGAAGCTTTCTGAGAAACTGCTTAGTGTTCTGTTAATTCATCTCACAGCGTTATATCTGTATTTCGTGGATCCTTTTGCTAGCCTTATTTCTGTGGAATCTGAGAACAGATATTTCGGATCCCTTTGAAGACTATAGGGCAAAAGGAAATATCCTCCGATAACAAAGAGAAAGAAGCTTTCTGAGAAACTTCTTTGTGTTCTGTGAAATCATCTCACAGAGGTACAGCTTTCCCCTCAAGAAGCCTTTCGATAAGGCAGTTCTTGTGGAATTGGCAAAGTGATATTGCGAAGCCCATAGAGGGCTATGGTGAAAAAGGAAATATCCTCAGATGAAATCTGAAAAGAAGCTTTCTGAGAAACGGCTTAGTGTTTTGTTAATTCATCTCACAGAGTTACGTCTGTATTTCGTGGATCTCTTTGCTAGCCTTATTTCTGTGGAATCTGAGAACAGATATTTCGGATCCCTATGAAGACTGTAGGGCCAAAGGAAATATCCTCCGATCACAAAGAGAAAGAAGCTTTCTGAGAAACTTCTTTGTGTTCTGTGAAATCATCTCACAGAGTTACAGCTATCCCTAGAAGAAGCCTTTCGCTAAGACCTTTCTTGTGGAATTGGCAAAGTGATATTGGGAAGCCCGTAGAGGGCTATGGTGAAAAAGGAAATATCCTCAGATGAAATCTGGAAAGAAGCTTTCTGAGAAACTGCTTAGTGTTCTGTTAATTCATCTCACAGAGTTACATCTGTATTTCGTGGATCTCTTTGCTAGCGTTATTTCTGTGGAATCTGAGAACAGATATTTCGGATCCCTTTGAAGACTATAGGGCCAAAGGAAATATCCTCCGATAACAAAGAGAAAGAAGCTTTCTGAGAAACTTCTTTGTGTTCTGTGAAATCATCTCACAGAGTTACAGCTTTCCCCTCAACAAGCCTTTCGATAAGGTAGTTCTTGTGGAATTGGCAAAGTGATATTTGGAAGTCCATAGAGGGCTATGTTGAAAAAGGAAATATCCTCAGATGAAATCTGGAAAGAAGCTTTCTGAGAAACTGCTTAGTGTTCTGTTAATTCATCTCACAGAGTTACATCTGTATTTCGTGGATCTATTTGCTAGAATTATTTGTGTGGAATCTGAGAACAGATATTTCGGATCCCTTTGAAGACTATAGGGCCAAAGGAAATATCCTCCGATAACAAAGAGAAAGAAGCTTTCTGAGAAACTTCTTTGTGTTCTTTGAAATATCTCACAGAGTTACAGCTTTCCCCTCAAGAAGCCTTTCGCTAAGACAGTTCTTGTGGAATAGGCAAAGTGATATTGGGAAGCCCCTAGAGGGCTATGGTGCAAAAGAAAATATCCTCAGATGAAATCTGGAAAGAAGCTTTCTGAGAAACTGCTTAGTGTTCTGTTAATTCATCTCACAGAGTTACATCTGTATTCGTGGATCGCTTTGCTGGCCTTATCTGTGTGGAATCTGAGAACAGATATTTCGGATCCCATTGAAGACTATAGGGCCAAAGGAAATATCCTCCGATAACAAAGAGAAAGAAGCTTTCTGAGAAACTTCTTTGTGTTCTGTGAAATCATCTCACAGAGTTACAGCTTTCCCCTCAAGAAGCCTTTCGATAAGACAGTTCTTGTGGAATTGGCAATGTGATATATGGAAGCCCCTAGAGGGCTATGGTGAAAAACGAAATATCCTCAGATAAAATATGGAAAGAAGCTTTCTGAGAAACTGCTTAGTGTTCTGTTAATTCATCTCACAGCGTTATATCTGTATTTCGTGGATCCTTTTGCTAGCCTTATTTCTGTGGAATCTGAGAACAGATATTTCGGATCCCTTTGAAGACTATAGGGCCAAAGGAAATATCCTCCGATAACAAAGAGAAAGAAGCTTTCTGAGAAACTTCTTTGTGTTCTGTGAAATCATCTCACAGAGTTACAGCTTTCCCCTCAACAAGCCTTTCGATAAGGTAGTTCTTGTGGAATTGGCAAAGTGATATTTGGAAGTCCATAGAGGGCTATGTTGAAAAAGGAAATATCCTCAGATGAAATCTGGAAAGAAGCTTTCTGAGAAACTGCTTAGTGTTCTGTTAATTCATCTCACAGAGTTACATCTGTATTTCGTGGATCTATTTGCTAGCCTTATTTGTGTGGAATCTGAGAACAGATATTTCGGATCCCTTTGAAGACTATAGGGCCAAAGGAAATATCCTCCGATAACAAAGAGAAAGAAGCTTTCTGAGAAACTTCTTTGTGTTCTTTGAAATATCTCACAGAGTTACAGCTTTCCCCTCAAGAAGCCTTTCGCTAAGACAGTTCTTGTGGAATAGGCAAAGTGCTATTGGGAAGCCCCTAGAGGGCTATGGTGCAAAAGGAAATATCCTCAGATGAAATCTGGAAAGAAGCTTTCTGAGAAACTGCTTAGTGTTCTGTTAATTCATCTCACAGAGTTACATCTGTATTCGTGGATCTCTTTGCTGGCCTTATCTGTGTGGAATCTGAGAACAGATATTTCGGATCCCATTGAAGACTATAGGGCCAAAGGAAATATCCTCCGATAACAAAGAGAAAGAAGCTTTCTGAGAAACTTCTTTGTGTTCTGTGAAATCATCTCACAGAGTTACAGCTTTCCCCTCAAGAAGCCTTTCGATAAGACAGTTCTTGTGGAATTGGCAAAGTGATATATGGAAGCCCCTAGAGGGCTATGGTGAAAAACGAAATATCCTCAGATAAAATATGGAAAGAAGCTTTCTGAGACACTGCTTAGTGTTCTGTTAATTCATCTCACAGCGTTATATCTGTATTTCGTGGATCCTTTTGCTAGCCTTATTTCTGTGGAATCTGAGAACAGATATTTCGGATCCCTTTGAAGACTATAGGGCAAAAGGAAATATCCTCCGATAACAAAGAGAAAGAAGCTTTCTGAGAAACTTCTTTGTGTTCTGTGAAATCATCTCACAGAGGTACAGCTTTCCCCTCAAGAAGCCTTTCGATAAGGCAGTTCTTGTGGAATTGGCAAAGTGATATTGCGAAGCCCATAGAGGGCTATGATGAAAAAGGAAATATCCTCAGATGAAATCTGAAAAGAAGCTTTCTGAGAAACTGCTTAGTGTTTTGTTAATTCATCTCACAGAGTTACGTCTGTATTTCGTGGATCTCTTTGCTAGCCTTATTTCTGTGGAATCTGAGAACAGATATTTCGGATCCCTATGAAGACTATAGGGCCAAAGGAAATATCCTCCGATAACAAAGAGAAAGAAGCTTTCTGAGAAACTTCTTTGTGTTCTTTGAAATATCTCACAGAGTTACAGCTTTCCCCTCAAGAAGCCTTTCGCTAAGACAGTTCTTGTGGAATAGGCAAAGTGATATTGGGAAGCCCCTAGAGGGCTATGGTGCAAAAGAAAATATCCTCAGATGAAATCTGGAAAGAAGCTTTCTGAGAAACTGCTTAGTGTTCTGTTAATTCATCTCACAGAGTTACATCTGTATTCGTGGATCGCTTTGCTGGCCTTATCTGTGTGGAATCTGAGAACAGATATTTCGGATCCCATTGAAGACTATAGGGCCAAAGGAAATATCCTCCGATAACAAAGAGAAAGAAGCTTTCTGAGAAACTTCTTTGTGTTCTGTGAAATCATCTCACAGAGTTACAGCTTTCCCGTCAAGAAGCCTTTCGATAAGGCAGTTCTTGTGGAATTGGCAAAGTGATATTGGGAAGCCCATAGAGGGCTATGGTGAAAAAGGAAATATCCTCAGATGAAATCTGGAAAGAAGCTTTCTGAGAAACTGCTTAGTGTTTTGTTAATTCATCTCCCAGAGTTACATCTGTATTTCGTGGATCTTTTTGCTAGCCTTATTTCTGTGGAATCTGAGAACAGATATTTCGGATCCCTATGAAGACTATAGGGCGAAAGGAAATATCCTCCGATCACAAAGAGAAAGAAGCTTTCTGAGAAACTTCTTTGTGTTCTGTGAAATCATCTCACAGAGTTACAGCTATCCCTAGAAGAAGCCTTTCGCTAAGACAGTTCTTGTGGAATTGGCAAAGTGATATTGGGAAGCCCATATAGGGCTATGGTGAAAAAGGAAATATCTTCAGTTGAAATCTGTCAAGAAGATTTCTGAGAAACTGCTTAGTGTTCTCTTAATTCATCTCACAGAGTTACATCTGTATTTCGTGGATCTCTTTGCTAGCCTTTTTTCTGTGGAATCTGAGAACAGATATTTCGGATCCCTTTGAAGACTACAGGGCCACAGGAAATATCCTCCGATAACAAAGAGAAAGAAGCTTTCTGAGAAACTTCTTTGTGTTCTGTGAAATCATCTCACAGAGTTACAGCTTTCCCCTCAAGAAGCCTTTCGCTAAGACAGTTCTTGTGGAATTGGCAGAGTGATATTTGGAAGCCCATAGAGGGCAATGGTGAAAAAGGAAATATCCTCAGATGAAATCTGGAAAGAAGCTTTCTGAGAAACTGCTTAGTGTTCTGTTAATTCATCTCACAGTGTTACATCTGTATTTCATGGATCTCTTTGCTAGCCTTATTTCTGTGGAATCTGTGAACAGATATTTCGGATCCCCTTGAAGACTATAGGGCCAAAGGAAATATCCTCCGATAACAAATAAAAAGAAGCTTTCTGAGAAACTTCTTTGTGTTCTGTGAAATCAACTCACAGAGTTACAGCTTTCCCCTCAAGATGACTGTCGCTAACACAGTTCTTGTGGAATTGGCAAAGTGATATTTGGAAGCCGATAGAGTGCTATGGTGAAAAAGGAAATATCCTCAGATGAAATCTGGAAAGAAGCTTTCTGAAAAACTGCTTAGTGTTCTGTTAATTCATCTCACAGAGTTACATCTGTATTTCGTGGATCTCTTTGCTAGCCTTATTTCTGTGGAATCTGAGAACAGATATTTCGGATCCCTTTGAAGACTATAGGGCCAAAGGAAATATCCTCCGATAACAAAGAGAAAGAAGCTTTCTGAGAAACTTCTTTGTGTTCTGTGAAATCATCTCACAGAGTTACAGCTTTCCCGTCAAGAAGCCTTTCGCTAACACAGTTCTTGTGGAATAGGCAAAGTGATACTGGGAAGTCCATAGAGGGCTATGGTGAAAAAGAAAATATCCTCAGATGAAATCTGGAAAGAAGCTTTCTGAGAAACTGCTTAGTGTTCTGTTTATCCATCTCACAGAGTTACATCTGTATTTCTTGGATCTCTTTGCTAGCCTTTTTCTGTGGAATCTGAGAACAGATATTTCGGATCCCTTTGAAGACTATAGGGCCAAAGGAAATATCCTCCGATAACAAAGAGAAAGAAGCTTTCTGAGAAACTTCTTTGTGTTCTGTGAAATCAACTCACAGAGTTACAGCTTTCTCCTCAAGAAGCCTTTCTCTAAGACAGTTCTTGTGGAATTGGCAAAGTGATATTGGGAAGTCCATAGAGGCCTATGGTGAAAAAGGAAATATCCTCAGATGAAATCTGGAAAGAAGCTTTCTGAGAAACTGCTTAGTGTTCTGTTAATACATCTCACAGAGTTACATCTGTATTTCGTGGATCTCTTTGATAGCCTTATTTCTGTGGAATCTGAGAACAGATATTTCGGATCCCTCTGAAGACTACAGGGCCAAAGGAAATATCCTCTGATAACAAAGAGAAAGAAGTTTTCTGACAAACTTCTTTGTGTTCTGTGAAATCATCTCACAGAGTTACAGCTTTCCCCTCAAGAAGACTTTCGCTAAGACAGTTCTTGTGGAATTGGCAGAGTGATATTTGGAAGCCCATAGAGGGCTGTGGTGAAAAAGGAAATATCCTCAGATGAAATCTGGAAAGAAGCTTTCCGAAGAACTGTTTAGTGTTCTGTTAATTCATCTCACAGAGTTACATCTGCATTTCGTGGATCTGTTTGCTAGCCTTATTTCTGTGGAATCTGAGAACAGATATTTCGGATCCCTTTGAAGACTACAGGGCAAAGGAAATATCCTCCGATAACAAAGAGAAAGAAGCTTTCTGAGAAACTTCTTTGTGTTCTCTGAAATCATCTCACAGAGTTACAGCTTTCCCCTCAGGAAGCCTTTCGATAAGGCAGTTCTTGTGGAATTGGCAAAGTGATATTGGGAAGCCCATAGAGGGCTATGGTGAAAAAGAAAATATCCTCAGATGAAATCTGGAAAGAAGCTTTCTGAGAAACTGCTTAGTGTTCTGTTAATTCATCTCACAGAGTTCCATCTGTATTTCGTGCATCTCTTTTCTAGCCTTATTTCTGTGGAATCTGTGAACAGATATTTCGGATCCCCTTTAAGACTATAGGGCCAAAGGAAATATCCTCCGATAACAAAGAGAAAGAAGCTTTCTGAGAAACTTCTTTGTTTTCTGTGAAATCAACTCACAGAGTTACAGCTTTCCCCTCAAGAAGAGTGTCGCCAAGACAGTTCTTGTGGAATTGGCAAAGTGATATTGGGAAGCCCATAGAGGGCTATGGTGAAAAAGGAAATATCCTCAGATGAAATCTGGAAAGAAGCTTTCTGAGAAACTGCTTAGTGTTTTGTTAATTCATCTCCCAGAGTTACATCTGTATTTCGTGGATCTTTTTGCTAGCCTTATTTTTGTGGAATCTGAGAAGAGATATTTCGGATCCTTATGAAGACTATAGGGCCAAAGGAAATATCCTCCGATCACAAAGAGAAAGAAGCTTTATGAGAAACTTCTTTGTGTTCTGTGAAATCATCTCACAGAGTTACAGCTATTCCTAGAGAAGCCTTTCGCTAAGACAGTTCCTGTGGAATTTGCAAAGTGATATTGGGAAGCCCATATAGGGCTATGGTGAAAAAGGAAATATCTTCAGTTGAAATCTGTCAAGAAGATTTCTCAGAAACTGCTTAGTGTTCTCTTAATTCATCTCACAGAGTTACATCTGTATTTCGTGGATCTCTTTGCTAGCCTTTTTTCTGTGGAATCTGAGAACAGATATTTCGGATCCCTTTGAAGACTATAGGGCCAAAGGAAATATTCTCCGATAACAAAGAGAAAGAAGCTTTCTGAGAAACTTCTTTGTGTTCTGTGAAATCATCTCACAGAGTTACAGCTTTCCCCTCAAGAAGCCTTTCGATAAGGTAGTTCTTGTGGAATTGGCAAAGTGATATTTGGAAGCCCATAGAGGGCTATGTTGAAAAAGGAAATATCCTCAGATGAAATCTGGAAAGAAGCTTTCTGACAAACTGCTTAGTGTTCTGTTAATTCATCTAACAGAGTTACATCTGTGTTTCGTGGATCTCTTTGCTAGCCTTATTTTGTGGAATCTGAGAAAAGATATTTCGGATCCCTTTGAAGACTATAGGGCCAAAGGAAATATCCTCCGATAACAAAGAGAAAGAAGCTTCCTGAGAAACTTCTTTGTGTTCTGTGAAATATCTCACAGAGTTACAGCTTTCCCCTCAAGAAGCCTTTCGCTAAGACAGTTCTTGTGGAATTGGCAAAGTGATATTGGGAAGCCCCTAGAGGGCTATGGTGCAAAAGGAAATATCCTCAGATGAAATCTGGAAAGAAGCTTTCTGAGAAACTGCTTAGTGTTCTGTTAATTCATCTCACAGAGTTATATCTGTATTCGTGGATCTCTTTGCTGGCCTTATCTGTGTGGAATCTGAGAACAGATATTTCGGATCCCTTTGAAGACTATAGGGCCAAAGGAAATATCCTCCGATAACAAAGAGAAAGAAGCTTTCTGAGAAACTTCTTTGTGTTCTGTGAAATCATCTCACAGAGTTGCACCTTTCCTCTCAAGAAGCCTTTCGATAAGACAGTTCTTGTTGAATTGGCAAAGTGATATATCTAAGCCCCTAGAGGGCTATGGTGAAAAACGAAATATCCTCAGATAAAATATGGAAAGAAGATTTCTGAGAAACTGCTTAGTGTTCTGTTAATTCATCTCACAGCGTTATATCTGTATTTCGTGGATCTCTTTGCTAGCCTTATTTCTGTGGAATCTGAGAACAGATATTTCGGATCCCTTTGAAGACTATAGGGCAAAAGGAAATATCCTCCGATAACAAAGAGAAAGAAGCTTTCTGAGAAACTTCTTTTTGTTCTGTGAAATCACCTCACAGAGTTACAGCTTTCCCGTCAAGAAGCCTTTGACTAAGACGGTTCTTGTGGAATTGGCAAAGTGATATTGGGAAGTCCTTAGAGGGCTTTGGTGAAAAAGGAAATATCCTCAGATGAAATCTGGAAAAAAGCTTTCTGAGAAACTTCTTAGTGTTCTGTTAATTCATCTCACAGAGTTACATCTGTATTTCGTGGTTCTCTTTGCTAGCCTTATTTCTGTGGAATCTGAGAACAGATATTTCGGATCCCTTTGAAGACTACAGGGCAAAGGAAATATCCTCCGATAACAAAGAGAAAGAAGCTTTCTGAGAAACTTCTTTGTGTTCTGTGAAATCATCTCACAGAGTTACAGCTTTCCCCTCAGGAAGCCTTTCGATAAGGCAGTTCTTGTGGAATTGGCAAAGTGATATTGGGAAGCCCATAGAGGGCTCTGGTGAAAAAGAAAATATCCTCAGATGAAATCTGGAAAGAAGCTTTCTGAGAAACTGCTTAGTGTTCTGTTAATTCATCTCACAGAGTTCCATCTGTATTTCGTGCATCTCTTTTCTAGCCTTATTTCTGTGGAATCTGTGAACAGATATTTCGGATCCCCTTTAAGACTATAGGGCCAAAGGAAATATCCTCCGATAACAAAGAGAAAGAAGCTTTCTGAGAAACTTCTTTGTCTTCTGTGAAATCAACTCACAGAGTTACAGCTTTCCCCTCAAGAAGACTGTCGCCAAGATAGTTCTTGTGGAATTGGCAAAGTGATATTTGGAAGCCGATAGAGGGCTATGGTGAAAAAGGAAATATCCTCAGATGAAATCTGGAAAGAAGCTTTCTGAGAAACTGCTTAGTGTTCTGTTAATTCATCTCACAGAGTTACATCTGTATTTCGTGGATCTCTTTGCTAGCCTTATTTCTGTGGAATCTGAGAACAGATATTTCGGATCCCTTTGAAGACTATAGGGCCAAAGGAAATATCCTCCGATAACAAAGAGAAAGAAGCTTTCTGAGAAACTTCTTTGTGTTCTGTGAAATCATCTCACAGAGTTACAGCTTTCCCCTCAAGAAGCCTTTCGATAAGGCAGTTCTTGTGGAATTGGCAAAGTGATATTGGGAAGCCCATAGAGGGCTATGGTGAAAAAGGAAATATCCTCAGATGAAATCTGGAAAGAAGCTTTCTGAGAAACTGCTTAGTGTTTTGTTAATTCATCTCCCAGAGTTACATCTGTATTTCGTGGATCTTTTTGCTAGCCTTATTTTTGTGGAATCTGAGAAGAGATATTTCGGATCCTTATGAAGACTATAGGGCCAAAGGAAATATCCTCCGATCACAAAGAGAAAGAAGCTTTATGAGAAACTTCTTTGTGTTCTGTGAAATCATCTCACAGAGTTACAGCTATTCCTAGAGAAGCCTTTCGCTAAGACAGTTCCTGTGGAATTTGCAAAGTGATATTGGGAAGCCCATATAGGGCTATGGTGAAAAAGGAAATATCTTCAGTTGAAATCTGTCAAGAAGATTTTTCAGAAACTGCTTAGTGTTCTCTTAATTCATCTCACAGAGTTACATCTGTATTTCGTGGATCTCTTTGCTAGCCTTTTTTCTGTGGAATCTGAGAACAGATATTTCGGATCCCTTTGAAGACTATAGGGCCAAAGGAAATATTCTCCGATAACAAAGAGAAAGAAGCTTTCTGAGAAACTTCTTCGTGTTCTGTGAAATCATCTCACAGAGTTACAGCTTTCCCTTCAAGAAGCCTTTCGCTAAGACAGTTCTTGTGGAATTGGCAGTGTGATATTTGGAAGCCCCTAGAGGGCTATGGTGAAAAAGGAAATATCCTCAGATTAAATCTGGAAAGAAGCTTTCTGAGAAACTGCTTAGTGTTCTGTTAATTCATCTCACAGAGTTACATCTGTATTACGTGGATATCTTTGCTAGCCTTATTTCTGTGGAATCTGAGAACAGATATTTCCGATCCCTTTGAAGACTATAGGGCCAAAGGAAATATCCTCCGATAACAAAGACAATGAAGCTTTCTGAGAAACTTCTTTGTGTTCTGTGAAATCAACTCAAAGAGTTACAGCTTTCCCGTCAAGAAGCCTTTCGCTAACACAGTTCTTGTGGAATAGGCAAAGTGATACTGGGAAGTCCATAGAGGGCTATGGTGAAAAAGAAAATATCCTCAGATGAAATCTGGAAAGAAGCTTTCTGAGAAACTGCTTAGTGTTCTGTTAATCCATCTCACAGAGTTACATCTGTATTTCGTTGATCTCGTTGCTAGCCTTTTTCTGTGGAATCTGAGAACAGATATTTCGGATCCCTTTGAAGACTATAGGGCCAAAGGAAATATCCTCCGATAACAAAGAGAAAGAAGCTTTCTGAGAAACTTCTTTGTGTTCTGTGAAATCAACTCACAGAGTTACAGCTTTCTCCTCAAGAAGCCTTCTGTAAGACAGTTCTTGTGGAATTGTCAAAGTGATATTTGGAAGCCCATAGAGGGCTATGGTGAAAAAGGAAATATCCTCAGATGAAATCTGGAAAGAAGCTTTCTGAGAAACTGCTTAGTGTTCTGTTAATTCATCTCACAGAGTTACATCTGTATTTCGTGGATCTCTTTGCTAGCCTTATATCTGTTTCAATCTGAGAACAGATATTTTGGATCCCTTTGAAGATTATAGGGCCAAAGGAAATATCCTCCGATAACAAAGAGAAAGAAGCTTTCTGAGAAACTTCTTTGTGTTCTGTGAAATCATCTCACAGAGTTACAGCTTTCCCCTCAAGAACCCTTTGGATAAGGCAGTTCTTGTGGAATTGGCAAAGTGATATTGGGAATCCCATAGAGGGCTATGGTGAAAAAGGAAATATCCTCAGATGAAATCTGGAAAGAAGCTTTCTGAGAAACTGCTTAGTGTTCTGTTAATTCATCTCACAGAGTTACATCTGTATTTCTTGGATCTCTTAGCTAGCCTTATTTCTGTGGAATCTGAGAAAAGATATTTCGGATCCCTTTGAAGACTATAGGGCCAAAGGAAATATCCTCCGATAACAAAGCGAAAGAATCTTTCTGAGAAACTTCTTTGTGTTCTGTGAAATCACCTCACAGAGTTACAGCTTTCCCCTCAAGAAGCCTTTCGCTAAGACAGTTCTTGTAGAATTGGCAAAGTGATATATGGAAGCCCCTAGAGGGCTATGGTGCAAAAGGAAATATCCTCAGATGAAATCTGGAAAGAAGCTTTCTGAGAAACTGCTTAGTGTTCTGTTAATTCATGTCACAGAGTTACATCTGTATTCGTGGATCTCTTTGCTAGCCTTATTTGTGTGGAATCTGAGAACAGATATTTCGGATCCCTTTGAAGACTATAGGGCCAAAGGAAATATCCTCCGATAACAAAGAGAAAGAAGCTTTCTGAGAAACTTCTTTGTGTTCTGTGAAATCATCTCACAGAGTTACAGCTTTCCCCTCAAGAAGCCTTTCACTAAGACAGTTCTTGTGGAATTGGCAAAGTGATATATGGAAGCCCCTGGAGGGCTGTGGTGAAAAAGGAAATATCCTCAGAAGAAATCTGGAAAGAAGCTTTCTGAGAAACTGCTTAGTGTTCTGTAAATTCATCTCACAGAGTTACATCTGTATTTCGTGGATCCCTTTGCTAGCCTTATTTCTGTTGAATCTGAGAACAGATATTTCGGATCCCTTTGAAGACTACAGGGCCAAAGGAAATATCCTCCGATAACAAAGAGAAAGAAGCTTTCTGAGAAACTTCTTCGTGTTCTGTGAAATCATCTCACAGAGTTAAAGCTTTCCCCTTAAGAAGCCTTTCGCTAAGACAGTTCTTGTGGAATTGGCAAAGTGATATTTGGAAGCCCCTAGAGGGCTATGGTGAAAAAGGAAATATCCTCAGATAAAATCTGGAAAGAAGCTTTCTGAGAAACTGCTTAGTGTTCTGTTAATTCGTCTCACAGAGTTACATCTGTATTACGTGGATCTCTTTGCTAGCCTTATTTCTGTGGAATCTGAGAACAGATATTTCGGATCCCTTTGAAGACTATAGGGCCAAAGGAAATATCCTCCGATAACAAAGAGAATGAAGCTTTCTGAGAAACTTCTTCGTGTTTTGTGAAATCATCTCACAGAGTTACAGCTTTCCCGTCAAGAAGCCTTCCGCTAAGACAGTTCTTGTGGAATAGGCAAAGTGATATTCGGAAGTCCATAGAGGGCTATGGTGAAAAAGAAAATATCCTCAGATGAAATCTGGAAAGAAGCTTTCTGAGAAACTGCTTAGTGTTCTGTTAATCCATCTCACAGAGATACATCTGTATTTCGTGGATCTCTTTGCTAGCCTTTTTCTGTGGAATCTGAGAACAGATATTTCGGATCCCTTTGAAGACTATAGGGCCAAAGGAAATATCCTCCGATAACAAAGAGAAAGAAGCTTTCTGAGAAACTTCTTTGTGTTCTGTGAAATCAACTCACAGAGTTACAGCTTTCCCCTCAAGAAGCCTTTCGCTAAGACAGTTCTTGTGGAATTGGCAAAGGGATATTTAGAAGCCCATAGAGGGCTATGGTGAAAAAGGAAATATCCTCAGATGAAATCTGGAAAGAAGCTTTCTGAGAAACTGCTTAGTGTTCTGTTAATTCATCTCACAGAGTTACATCTGTATTTCGTGGATCTCTTTGCTAGCCTTATTTCTGTTTCAATCTGAGAACAGATATTTTGGATCCCTTTGAAGACTATAGGGCCAAAGGAAATATCCTCCGATAACAAAGAGAAAAAAGCTTTCTGACAAACTTCTTTGTGTTCTGTGACATCATCTCACAGAGTTGCAGCTTTCCCCTCAAGAAGACTTTCGCTAAGACAGTTCTTGTGGAATTGGCAGAGTGATATTAGGAAGCCCATAGAGGGCTATGGTGAAAAAGGAAATATCCTCAGATTAAATCTGGAAAGAAGCTTTCCGAAGAACTGTTTAGTGTTCTGAGAATTCATCTCACAGAGTTACATCTGCATTTCGTGGATCTGTTTGCTAGCCTTATTTCTGTGGAATCTGAGGACAGATATTTCGGATCCCTTTGAAGACTATAGGGCCAAAGGAAATATCCTCCGATAACAAAGAGAAAGAAGCTTTCTGAGAAACTTCTTTGTGTTCTGTGAAATCATCTCACAGAGTTACAGCTTTCCCGTCAAGAAGCCTTTCGATATGGCAGTTCTTTTGGAATTGGCAAAGTGATATTTGGAAGCCCATAGAGGGCTATGGTGAGAAAGGAAATATCTTCAGTTGAAATCTGTAAAGTAGATTTCTGAGAAACGGGTTATTGTTCTCTTAATTCATCTCACAGAGTTACATCTGTATTTCGTGGATCTCTTTGCTAGCCTTATTTCTGTGGAATCTGAGAACAGATATTTCGGATCCCTTTGAAGACTATAGGGCCAAAGGAAATATCCTCCGATAACAAAGAGAATGAAGCTTTCTGAGAAACGTCTTTGTGTTCTGTAAAATCATCTCACAGAGTTACAGCTTTCCCTAGAAGAAGCCTTTCGCTAAGACAGTGCTTGTGGAATAGGCAAAGTGATATTTGGAAGCCCCTAGAGGGCTATGGTTAAAAAGGAAATATCCTCAGATGAAATCTGGAAAGAAGCTTCCTGAGAAACTGCTTAGTGTTCTGTTAATTCATCTCACTGAGTTACATCGGTATTTCGTGGATCTCTTTGCTAGCCTTATTTCTGTGGAATCTGAGAACAGATATTTCGGATCCCTTTGAAGACTATAGGGCCAAAGGAAATATCCTCCGATAACAAAGAGAAAGAAGCTTTCTGAGAAACTTCTTTGTGTTCTGTGAAATATCTCACAGAGTTACAGCTTCCCCCTCAAGAAGCCTTTCGCTAAGACAGTTCTTGTGGAATTGGCAAAGTGATATATGGAAGCCCATAGAGGGCTATGGTGAAAAACGAAATATCCTTAGATAATATCTGGAAAGAAGCTTTCTGAGAAACTGCTTAGTGTTCTGTTAATTCATCTCACAGCGTTATATCTGTATTTCGTGGATCTCTTTGCTAGCCTTATTTCTGTGGAATCTGAGAACAGATATTTCGGATCCCTTTGAAGACTATAGGGCCAAAGGAAATATCCTCCGATAACAAAGAGAAAGAAGCTTTCTGAGAAACTTCTTTGTGTTCTGTGAAATCATCTCACAGAGTTACAGCTTTCACGTCAAGAAGCCTTTCACTAAGACAGTTCTTGTGGAATTGGCAAAGTGATATTGGGAAGTCCATAGAGGGCTATGGTGAAAAAGGAAGTATCCTCAGATGAAATCTGGAAAGAAGCTTTCTGAGAAACTGCTTAGTGTTCTCTTAATTCATCTCACAGAGTTACATCTGTATTTCGTGGATCTCTTTGCTAGCCTTATTTCTGTGGAATCTGAGAACAGATTTTTCGAATCCCTTTGAAGACTACAGGGCCAAAGGAAATATCCTCCGATAACAAAGAGAAAGAAGCTTTCTGAGAAACTTCTTTGTGTTCTGTGAAATCATCTCACAGAGTTACAGCTTTCCCCTCAAGAATCCTTTCGCTAAGACAGTTCTTGTGGAATTGGCAGAGTGATATTTGGAAGCCCTTAGAGGGCTATGGTGAAAAAGGAAATAATCTCAGATGAAAACTGGAAAGAAGCTTTCTGAAGAACTGCTTAGTGTTCTGTTAATTCATCTCACAGAGTTACATCTGTATTTCGTGGATCTCTTTGCTAGCCCTATTTCTGTGGAATCTGAGAACAGATATTTCGGATCCCTTTGAAGACTATAGGGCCAAAGGAAATATCCTCCGATAACAAAGAGAAAGAAGCTTTCTGAGAAACTTCTTTGGGTTCTGTGAAATCATCTCACAGAGTTACAGCTTTCCCTCAAGTAGCCCTTTGCTAAGACAGTTCTTGTGGAATTGGCAAAGTGATATTTGGAAGCCCCTAGAGGTCTATGGTGAAAAAGGAAATATCCTCAGATGAAATCTGGAAAGAAGCTTTCTGAGAAACTGCTTAGTGTTCTGTTAATTCATCTCACAGAGTTACATCTGTATTTCGTGGATCTCTTTGCTAGCCTTATTTCTGTGGAATCTGAGAACAGATATTTCAGATCCCTTTGAAGACTATAGGGCCAAAGGAAATATCCTCCGATAATAAAGAGAAAGAAGCTTTCTGAGAAACTTCTTTGGGTTCTGTGAAATCATCTCACAGAGTTACAGCTTTCCCCTCAAGAAACCTTTCGCTAAGACAGTTCTTGTGTAATTGGCAAAGTGATATTTGGAAGCCCATAGAGGGCTATGGTGAAAAAGGAAATATCCTCAGATGAAATCTGGAAAGAAGCTTTCTGAAAAACTGCTTAGTATTCTGTTAATTCATCTCACAGAGTTACATCTGTATTTCATGTATCTCTTTGCTAGTCTTATTTCTGTGGAATCTGAGAACAGATATTTCGGATCCCTTTGAAGACTATAGGGCTAAAGGAAATATCCTCCGATAACAAAGAGAAAGAAGCTTTCTGAGAAACTTCTTTGTGTTCTGTGAAATCATCTCACAGAGCTACAGCTTTCCCCTCAAGAAGCCTTTCGCTAAGACAGTTCTTGTTGAATTGGCAAAGTGATATATGGAAGCCCCTTGAGGGCTATGGTGAAAAAGGAAATATCCCTAGATAAAATCTGGAAAGAAGCTTTCTGAGAAACTGCTTAGTGTTCTGTTAATTCATCTCACAGAGTTACATCTGTATTTCGTGGATCTCTTTGCTAGCCTTATTTCTGTTTCAATCTGAGAACAGATATTGTGGATCCCTTTGAAGACTACAGGGCCTAAGGAAATATCCTCCGATAACAAAGAGAAAGAAGCTTTCTGAGAAACTTCTTTGTGTTCTGTGAAATCATCTCACGGAGTTACAGCTTTCCCCTCAAGAAGCCTTTCGATAAGGCAGTTCTTGTGGAATTGGCAAAGTGATATTGGGAATCCCATAGAGGGCTATGGTGAAAAAGGAAATATCCTCAAATGAAATCTGGAAAGAAGCCTTCTGAGAAACTGCTTAGTGTTCTGTTAATTCATCTCACAGAGTTACATCTGTATTTCTTGGATCTCTTTGCTAGCCTTATTTCTGTGGAATCTGAGAAAAGATATTTCGGATCCCTTTGAAGGCTATAGGGCCAAATGAAATATCCTCGGATAACAAAGAGAAAGAAGCTTTCTGAGAAACTTCTTTGGGTTCTGTGAAATCATCTCACAGAGTTACAGCTTTCCCCTCAAGAAGCCTTTCGCTAAGACAGTTCTTGTGGAATTGGCAAAGTGATATTTGGAAGCCCATAGAGGGCTATGGTGAAAAAGGAAATATCCTCTGATGAAATCTGGAAAGAAGCTTTCTGAGAAACTGCTTAGTGTTCTGTTAATTCATCTCACAGAGTTACATCTGTATTTCGTGGATCTCTTTGCTAGCCTTATTTCTGTGGAATCTGAGAACAGATATTTCGGATCCCTTTGAAGACTATAGGGCCAAAGTAAATATCGTCTGAGAACAAAGAGAAAGAAGCTTTCTGAGAAACTTCTTTGTGTTCTGTGAAATCATCTAACAGAGTTACAGCTTTCCCTAGTAGAAGCCTTCCGCTAAGACAGTTCTTGTGGAATTGGCAAAGTGATATTGGGAAGCCCATATAGGGCTACGGTGAAAAAGGATATATCCTCAGATGAAATCTGGAAAGAAGCTTTCTGAGAAACTGCTTAGTGTTCTGTTAATTCATCTCACAGAGTTACATCTGTATTTCGTGGATCTCTTTGCTAGCCTTATTTCTGTGGAATCTGAGAACAGATATTTCGGATCCCTTTGAAGACTACAGGGAAAAAGGAAATATCCTCCGATAACAAAGAGAAAGAAGCTTTCTGAGAAACTTCTTTGTGTTCTGTGAAATCATCTCACAGAGTTACAGCTTTCCCCTCAAGAAGCCTTTCGCTAAGACAGTTCTTGTGGAAATGGCAAAGTGATATTTGGAAGCCGATAGAGGGCTATGGTGAAAAAGGAAATATCCTCAGATGAAATCTGGAAAGAAGCTTTCTGAGAAACTGCTTAGTGTTCTGTTAATTCATCTCACAGGGTTACATCTGTATTTCGTGGATCTCTTTGCTAGCCTTATTCCTGTGGTATCTGAGAACAGATATTTCGGATCCCTTTGAAGACTGTAGGGCCAAAGGAAATATCCTCCAATAACAAAGAGAAAGAAGCTTTCTGAGAAACTTCTATGTGTTCTGTGAAATCATTTCACAGAGTTACACCTTTCCCCTCAAGATGCCTTTCGCTAAGACAGTTCTTGTGGAATTGGCAGAGTGATATATGGAAGCCCCTAGAGGGCTATGGTGAAAAAGGAAATATCTTCAGATGAAATCTGGAAAGAAGCTTTCTGAAAAACTGCTTAGTGTTCTGTTAATTCATCTCACAGAGTTACATCTGTATTTCGTGGATCTCTTTGCTAGCCTTATTTCTGTGGAATCTGAGAACAGATATTTCAGATCCCTTTGAAGACTATAGGGCCAAAGGAAATATCCTCCGATAATAAAGAGAAAGAAGCTTTCTGAGAAACTTCTTTGGGTTCTGTGAAATCATCTCACAGAGTTACAGCTTTCCCCTCAAGAAGCCTTTCGCTAAGACAGTTCTTGTGGAATTGGCAAAGTGATATTTGGAAGCCCATAGAGGGCTATGGTGAAAAAGGAAATATCCTCAGATGAAATCTGGAAAGAAGCTTTCTGAAAAACTGCTTAGTATTCTGTTAATTCATCTCACAGAGTTACATCTGTATTTCATGGATCTCTTTGCTAGCCTTATTTCTGTGGAATCTGAGAACAGATATTTCGGATCCCTTTGAAGACTATAGGGCTAAAGCAAATATCCTCCGATAACAAAGAGAAAGAAGCTTTCTGAGAAACTTCTTTGTGTTCTGTGAAATCATCTCACAGAGCTACAGCTTTCCCCTCAAGAAGCCTTTCGCTAAGACAGTTCTTGTTGAATTGGCAAAGTGATATATGGAAGCCCCTTGAGGGCTATGGTGAAAAAGGAAATATCCCTAGATAAAATCTGGAAAGAAGCTTTCTGAGAAACTGCTTAGTGTTCTGTTAATTCATCTCACAGAGTTACATCTGTATTTCGTGGATCTCTTTGCTAGCCTTATTTCTGTTTCAATCTGAGAACAGATATTTTGGATCCCTTTGAAGACTACAGGGCCAAAGGAAATATCCTCCGATAACAAAGAGAAAGAAGCTTTCTGAGAAACTTCTTTGTGTTCTGTGAAATCATCTCACGGAGTTACAGCTTTCCCCTCAAGAAGCCTTTCGATAAGGCAGTTCTTGTGGAATTGGCAAAGTGATATTGGGAATCCCATAGAGGGCTATGGTGAAAAAGGAAATATCCTCAAATGAAATCTGGAAAGAAGCCTTCGGAGAAACTGCTTAGTGTTCTGTTAATTCATCTCACAGAGTTACATCTGTATTTCTTCGATCTCTTTGCTAGCCTTATTTCTGTGGAATCTGAGAAAAGATATTTCGGATCCCTTTGAAGGCTATAGGGCCAAATGAAATATCCTCGGATAACAAAGAGAAAGAAGCTTTCTGAGAAACTTCTTTGGGTTCTGTGAAATCATCTCACAGAGTTACAGCTTTCCCCTCAAGAAGCCTTTCGCTAAGACAGTTCTTGTGGAATTGGCAAAGTGATATTTGGAAGCCCATAGAGGGCTATGGTGAAAAAGGAAATATCCTCTGATGAAATCTGGAAAGAAGCTTTCTGAGAAACTGCTTAGTGTTCTGTTAATTCATCTCACAGAGTTACATCTGTATTTCGTGGATCTCTTTGCTAGCCTTATTTCTGTGGAATCTGAGAACAGATATTTCGGATCCCTTTGAAGACTATAGGGCCAAAGTAAATATCGTCTGAGAACAAAGAGAAAGAAGCTTTCTGAGAAACTTCTTTGTGTTCTGTGAAATCATCTAACAGAGTTACAGCTTTCCTTAGTAGAAGCCTTTCGCTAAGACAGTTCTTGTGGAATTGGCAAAGTGATATTGGGAAGCCCATATAGGGCTATGGTGAAAAAGGATATATCCTCAGATGAAATCTGGAAAGAAGCTTTCTGAGAAACTGCTTAGTGTTCTGTTAATTCATCTCACAGAGTTACATCTGTATTTCGTGGATCTCTTTGCTAGCCTTATTTCTGTGGACTCTGAGAACAGATATTTCGGATCCCTTTGAAGAGTATAAGGCCAAAGGAAATATCCTCCGATAACTAAGAGAAAGAAGCTTTCTGTCAAACTTCTTAGTGTTCTGTGAAATCACCTCACAGAGTTACAGCTTTCCACTCAAGAAGACTTTCGCTAAGACAGTTTTTGTGGAATTGGCAAAGTGATATATGGAAGCCCATAGAGGGCTATGGTGAAAAAGGAAATATCCCTAGATAAAATCTGGAAAGAAGCTTTCTGAGAAACTGCTTAGTGTTCTGTTAATTCATCTCACACAGTTACATCTGTATTTCGTGGATCTCTTTGCTAGCCTTATTTCTGTGGAATCTGAGAACAGATATTTCGGATCCCTTTGAACACTATAGGGCCAAAGGAAATATCCTCCGATAACAAAGAGAAAGAAGCTTTCTGAGAAACTTCTTTGTGTTCTGTGAAATCATCTCACAGAGTTACAGCTTTCCCTAGAAAAAGACTTTCGCTAAGACAGTTCTTGTGGAATTGGCAAAGTGATATTGGGAAGCCCATAGAGGGCTATGGTATAAAAGGAAATATCTTCAGATGAAATCTGGAAAGAAGCTTTCTGAGAAACTGCTTAGTGTTCTGTTACTTCATCTCACAGAGTTACATCTGTATTTCGTGGATCTCCTTGCTAGCCTTATTTCTGTGGAATGTGAGAACAGATATTTCGGATCCCTTTGAAGACTACAGGGCCAAAGGAAATATCCTCCGATAACAAAGAGAAAGAAGCTTTCTGAGAAACATCTTTGTGTTCTGTGAAATCATCTCAAGGAGTTACAGCTTTCCCCTCCAGAAGCCTTTCGCTAAGACAGTTCTTGTGCAATTGGCAGAGTGATATTTGGAAGCCCATAGAGGGCTATGGTGAAAAAGGAAATATCCTCAGATGAAAACTGGAAAGAAGCTTTCTGAAGAACTGCTTAGTGTTCTGTTAATTCATCTCACAGAATTACATCTGTATTTCGTGGATCTCTTTCCTAGCCTTATTTCTGTGGAATCTGAGAACAGATATTTCGGATCCCTTTGAAGATTATAGGGCCAAAGGAAATATCCTCCGATAACAAAGAGAAAGAAGCTTTCTAGGAAACTTCTTTGTGTTCTGTGAAATCATCTCACAGAGTTGCAGGTTTCCCTCAAGAAGCCCTTCGCTAAGACAGTTCTTGTGGAATTGGCAAAGTGATATTTGGAAGCCCCTAGAGGTCTATAGTGAAAAAGGAAATATCCTCAGATGAAATCTGGAAAGAAGCTTTCTGAGAAACTGCATAGTGTTCTGTTAATTCATCTCACAGAGTTACATCTGTATTTCGTGGATCTCTTTGCTAGCATTATTTCTGTGGAGTCTGAGAACACATATTTCGGATCCCTTTGAAGACTATAGGGCCAAAGGAAATATCCTCCGATAACAAAGAGGAAGAAGCTTTCGGAGAAACTTCTTTGTGTTCTGTGAAATCATCTCACAGAGTTACAGCTTTCCCCTCAAGAAGCCTCTCGCTAAGACAGTTCTTGTGGAATTGGCAAAGGGATATTGGGAAGCCCCTAGAGGGCTATGGTGAAAAAGGAAATATCCTCAGATGAAATCTGGAAAGAATCTTTCTGAGAAACTGCTAAGTGTTCTGTTAATTCATCTCACAGAGTTACATCTGTATTTCGTGGATCTCTTTGCTAGCCTTATTTCTGTGGAATCTGAGAACAGATATTTCGGATCCCTTTGAAGACTATAGGGCCAAAGGAAATATCCTCTGATAACAAAGAGAAAGAAGCCTTCTGAGAAACTTCTTTGTGTTCTGTGAAATCATCTCACAGAGCTACAGCTTTCCCCTAAAGAAGCCTTTCGCTAAGACAGTTCTTGTTGAATTGGCAAAGTGATATGTGGAAGCCCCTAGAGCGCTATGGTGAAAAAGGAAATATCCCTAGATAAAATCTGGAAAGAAGGTTTCTGAGAAACTGCTTAGTGTTCTGTTAATTCATCTCACAGAGTTACATCTGTATTTCGTGGATCTCTTAGCTAGCCTTATTTCTGTGGAATCTGAGAACAGATATTTCGGATCCCTTTGAAGACTATAGGGCCAAAGGAAATATCCTACGATAACAAAGAGAAAGAAGCTGTGTGAGAAACTTCTTTGTGTTCTCTGAAATCATCTCACAGAGTTACAGCTTTCCCGTCAAGAAGCCTTTCGCTAAGACAGTTCTTGTGTAATTGGCAAAGTGATATTTGGAAGCCCATAGAGGGCTATGGTGAAAAAGGAAATATCCTCAGATGAAATCTGGAAAGAAGCTTTCTGAGAAACTGCTTAGTGTTCTGTTAATTCATCTCACAAAGTTACATCTGTGTTTCGTGGATCTGTTTGCTAGCCTTATTTCTGTGGAATCTGAGAACAGATATTTCGGATCCCTTTGAAGACTATAGGGCCAAAGGAAATATCCTCCGATAACAAAGAGAAGGAAGCTTTCTGAGAATCTTCTTTGTGTTCTGCGAAATCATCTCACAGAGTGACAGCTTCCCCTCAAGAAGCCTTTCGGTAAGACAGTTCTTGTGGAAATGTCAAAGTGATATTTGGAAGCCTTTAGAGAGCTATGGTGAAAAAGGAAATATCCTCAGATGAAATCTGGAAAAAGCTTTCTGAAGAACTGCTTAGTGTTCTGTTAATTCATCTCACAGAGTTACATCTGTATCTCGTGGATCTCTTTGCTAGCCTTATTTCTGTGGAATCTGAGAACAGATATTTCGGACCCCTTTGAAGACTACAGGGCCAAAGGAAATATCCTCCGATAACAAAGAGAAAGAAGCTTTCTGAGAACCTTCTTTGTGTTCTGTGAAATCATCTCACAGAGTTACAGCTTTCCCCTCAAGAAGTCTTTCGCTAAGACAGTTCTTGTGGAATTGGCAAAGTGATATTTGGAAGCCCATGGATGGCTGTGGTGAAAAAGGAAATAGCCTCAGATGAAATCTGGAAAGAAGCTTTCTGAGAAACTGCTTAGTGTTCTGTTAATTCATCTCACAGAGTTACATCTGTATTTCGTGGATCTCTTTGCTAGCCTTATTTCTGGGGAATCTGAGAGCAAATATTTCGGATCCCTTTGAAGACTATAGGGCCAAAGGAAATATCCTCCGATAACAAAGAGAAAGAAGCTTTCTGAGAAACTTCTTTGTTTTCTGTGAAATCAACTCTCAGAGTTACAGCTTTCCCCTCAAGAAGCCTTTCGCTAAGACAGTTCTTGTGGAATTGTCAAAGTGATATTTGGAAGCCCTTATAGGGCTAAGGTGAAAAAGGAAATATCCTCAGATGAAATCTGGAAAGAAGCTTTCTGAGAAACTGCTTAGTGTTCTGTTAATTCATCTCACAAAGTTACATCTGTATTTCGTGGATCTCTTTGCTAGCATTATTTCTGTGGAGTCTGAGAACAGATATTTCGGATCCCTTTGAAGACTATAGGGCCAAAGGAAATATCCTCCGATAACAAAGAGGAAGAAGCTTTCGGAGAAACTTCTTTGTGTTTTGTGAAATCATCTCACAGAGTTACAGCTTTCCCCCCAAGAAGCCTCTCGCTAAGACAGTTCTTGTGGAATTGGCAAAGGGATATTGGGAAGCCCCTAGAGGGCTATGGTGAAAAAGGAAATATCCTCAGATGAAATCTGGAAAGAAGCTTTCTGAGAAACTGCTAAGTGTTCTCTTAATTCATCTCACAGAGTTTCATCTGTATTTCGTGGATCTCTTTGCTAGCCTGATTTCTGTGGAATCTGAGAACAGATATTTCGGATCCCTTTGAAGACTATAGGGCCAAAGGAAATATCCTCTGATAACAAAGAGAAAGAAGCTTTCTGAGAAACTTCTTTGTGTTCTGTGAAATCATCTCAAGGAGTTACAGCTTTCCACTCAAGAAGCCTTTCGATAAGGCAGTTCTTGTGGAATAGGCAGAGTGATATTTGGAAGCCCTTAGAGGACTATGGTGAAAAAGGAAATATCCTCAGATGAAATCTGGAAAGAAGCTTTCTGAGAAACTGCTTAGTGTTCTGTTAATTCATCTCACAGAGTTACATCTGTATTTCGTGGATCGCTTTGCTAGACTTATTTCTGTGGAATCTGAGAACAGATATTTCGGATCCCTTTCAAGACTATAGGGCCAAAGGAAATATCCTCCGATAATAAAGAGAAAGAAGCTTTCTGAGAAACTTCTTTGGGTTCTGTGAAATCATCTCACAGAGTTACAGCTTTCCCCTCAAGAAGCCTTTCGCTAAGACAGTTCTTGTGGAATTGGCAAAGTGATATTTGGAAGCCCATAGAGGGCTATGGTGAAAAAGGAAATATCCTCAGATGAAATATGGAAAGAAGCTTTCTGAGAAACTGCTTAGTGTTCTGTTAATTCATCTCACAGAGTTACATCTGTATTTCGTGGATCTCTTTGCTAGCCTTATTTCTGTGGAATCTGAGAACAGATATTTCGGATCCCTTTGAAGACTATAGGGCCAAAGGAAATATCCTCCGATAACAAAGAGAAAGAAGCTTTCTGAGAAAATTCTTTGTGTTCTGTAAAATCATCTCACAGAGCTACAGATTTCTCCTAAAGAAGCCTTTCGCTAAGACAGTTCTTGTTGAATTGGCAAAGTGATATGTGGAAACCCCTAGAGCGCTATGGTGAAAAAGGAAATATCCCTAGATAAAATCTGGAAAGAAGCTTTCTGAGAAACTGCTTAGTGTTCTGTTAATTCATCTCACAGAGTTACATCTGTATTTCGTGGATCTATTTGCTAGCCTTATTTCTGTGGAATCTGAGAACAGATATTTCGGATCCCTTTGAAGACTATAGGGCCAAAGGAAATATCCTACGATAACAAAGAGAAAGAAGCTGTCTGAGAAACTTCTTTGTGTTCTGTGAAATCATCTCACAGAGTTACAGCTTTCCCCTCAAGAAGCCTTTCGCTAAGACAGTTCTTGTGTAATTGGCAAAGTGATATTTGGAAGCCCCTAGAGGGCTATGGTGAAAAAGGAAATACCCTCAGATGAAATCTGGAAAGAAGCTTTCTGAGAAACTTCTTAGTGTTCTGTTAATTCATCTCACAGAGTTACATCTGTATTTCGTGGATCTGTTAGCTAGCCTTATTTCTGTGGAATCTGAGAACAGATATTTCGGATCCCTTTGAAGACTATAGGGCCAAAGGAAATATCCTCCGATAACAAAGAGAAAGAAGCTTTCTGAGAAACTTCTTTGTGTTCTGCGAAATCATCTCACAGAGTGACAGCTTCCCCTCAAGAAGCCTTTCGCTAAGACAGTTCTTGTGGAAATGTCAGAGTGATATTTGGAAGCCCATAGAGAGCTATGGTGAAAAAGGAAATATCCTCAGATGAAATCTGGAAAAAGCTTTCTGAAAAACTGCTTAGTATTCTGTTAATTCATCTCACAGAGTTACATCTGTATTTCGTGGATCTCTTTTTTAGACTTATTTCTGTGGAATCTGAGAACAGATATTTCGGACCCCTTTTAAGACTACAGGGCCAAAGGAAATATCCTCCGATAACCAAGAGAAAGAAGCTTTCTGAGAACCTTCTTTGTGTTCTGTGAAATCATCTCACAGAGTTACAGCTTTCCCCTCAAGAAGCCTTTCGCTAAGACAGTTCTTGTGGAATTGGCAAAGTGATATTGGGAAGCCCATGGAGGGCTGTGGTGAAAAATGAAATAGCCTCAGATGAAATCTGGAAAGAAGCTTTCTGAGAAACTGCTTAGTGTTCTGTTAATTCATCTCACAGAGTTACATCTGTATTTCGTGGATCTCTTTGCTAGCCTTATTTCTGGGGAATCTGAGAGCAAATATTTCGGATCCCTTTGAAGACTATAGGGCCAAAGGAAATATCCTCCGATAACAAAGAGAAAGAAGCTTTCTGAGAAACTTCTTTGTGTTCTGTGAAATCATCTCACAGAGTTACAGCTTTCCCCTCAACAAGCCTTTCGCTAAGACAGTTCTTGTGGAATTGTCAAAGTCATATTTGGAAGCCCTTATAGGGCTATGGTGAAAAAGGAAATATCCTCAGATGAAATCTGGAAAGAAGCTTTCTGAGAAACTGCTTAGTGTTCTGTTAATTCATCTCACAGAGTTACATCTGTATTTCGTGGATCTCTTTGCTAGCATTATTTCTGTGGAGTCTGAGAACAGATATTTCGGATACCTTTGAAGACTATAGGGCCAAAGGAAATATCCTCCAATAACAAAGAGGAAGAAGCTTTCGGAGAAACTTCTTTGTGTTCTGTGAAATCATCTCACAGAGTTACAGCTTTCCCCTCAAGAAGCCTCTCGCTAAGACAGTTCTTGTGGAATTGGCAAAGGGATATTGGGAAGCACCTAGAGGGCTATGGTGAAAAAGGAAATATCCTCAGATGAAATCTGGAAAGAAGCTTTCTGAGAAACTGCTAAGTGTTCTCTTAATTCATCTCACAGAGTTTCATCTGTATTTCGTGGATCTCTTTGCTAGCCTTATTTCTGTGGAATCTGAGAACAGATATTTCGGATCCCTTTGAAGACTATAGGGCCAAAGGAAATATCCTCTGATAACAAAGATAAAGAAGCTTTCTGAGAAACTTCTTTGTGTTCTGTGAAATCATCTCAAGGAGTTACAGCTTTCCACTCAAGAAGCCTTTCGCTAAGACAGTTCTTGTGGAATTGGCAGAGTGATATTTGGAAGCCGTTAGAGGACTATGGTGAAAAAGGAAATATCCTCAGATGAAATCTGGAAAGAAGCTTTCTGAGAAACTGCTTAGTGTTCTCTTAATTCAACTCACAGAGTTACATCTGTATTTCGTGGATCGCTTTGCTAGCCTTATTTCTGTGGAATCTGAGAACAGATATTTCGGATCCCTTTGAAGACTATAGGGCCAAAGGAAATATCCTCCGATAACAAAGAGAAAGAAGCTTTCTGAGAAACTTCTTTGTGTTCTGTAAAATCATCTCACAGAGCTACAGATTTCCCCTAAAGAAGCCTTTCGCTAAGACAGTTCTTGTTGAATTGGCAAAGTGATATGTGGAAACCCCTAGAGCGCTATGGTGAAAAAGGAAATATCCCTAGATAAAATCTGGAAACAAGCTTTCTGAGAAACTGCTTAGTGTTCTGTTAATTCATCTCACAGAGTGACATCTGTATTTCGTGGATCTCTTTGCTAGCCTTATTTCTGTGGAATCTGAGAACAGATATTTCGGATCCCTTTGAAGACTATAGGGCCAAAGGAAATATCCTACGATAACAAAGAGAAAGAAGCTGTCTGAGAAACTTCTTTGTGTTCTGTGAAATCATCTCACAGAGTTACAGCTTTCCCTAGAAGAAGCCTTTCGCTAAGACAGTTCTTGTGGAATTGGCAAAGTGATATTTGGTAGCCCCTAGAGGGCTATGGTGAAAAAGGAAATATCCTCAGATGAAATCTGGAAAGAAGCTTTCTGAGAAACTGCTTAGTGTTCTGTTAATTCATCTCACAGAGTTACATCTGTATTTCGTGGATCTGTTAGCTAGCCTTATTTCTGTGGAATCTGAGAGCAGATATTTCGGATCCCTTTGAAGACTATAGGGCCAAAGGAAATATCCTCCGATAACAAAGAGAAAGAAGCTTTCTGAGAAACTTCTTTGTGTTCTGCGAAATCATCTCACAGAGTGACAGCTTCCCCTCAAGAAGCCTTTCGCTAAGACAGTTCTTGTGGAAATGTCAAAGTGATATTTGGAAGCCCATAGAGAGCTATGGTGAAAAAGGAAATATCCTCAGATGAAATCTGGAAAAAGCTTTCTGAAAAACTGCTAAGTATTCTGTTAATTCATCTCACAGAGTTACATCTGTATTTCGTGGATCTGTTACCTAGCATTATTTCTGTGGAATCTGAGAACAGATATTTCGGATCCCTTTGAAGACTATAGGGCCAAAGGAAATATCCTCCGATAACAAAGAGAAAGAAGCTTTCTGAGAAACTTCTTTGTGTTCTGAGAAATCATCTCACAGAGTTACATCTTTCCACTCAAGAAGCCTTTCGCTAAGACAGTTCTTGTGGAATTGGCAAAGTGATATTTCGTAGCCCTTAGTGGGCTATGGTGAAAAAGGAAATATCCTCAGATGAAATCTGGAAAGAAGCTTTCTGAGAAACTGTTTAGGTTTCTGTTAATTCACCACACAGAGTTACATCTGTATTTCGTGGATCTCGTTGCTAGCCTTATTTCTGTGGAATCTGAGAACAGATATGTCGGATCCCTTTGACTTCTATAGGGCCAAAGGAAATATCCTCCGATAACAAAGAGAAAGAAGCTTTCTGAGAAACGTCTTTGTGTTCTGTGAAATCATCTCACAGAGTTACAGCTTTCCCCTCAAGAAGCCTTTCGCTAAGACAGTTCTTGTGGAATTGGCAAAGTGATATATGGAAGACCCTAGAGGGCTATGGTGAAAAAGGAAGTATCCCTAGATAAAATCTGGAAAGAAGCTTTCTGAGAAACTGCTTCGTGTTCTGTTAATTCATCTCACAGAGTTACATCTGTATTTCTTGCATCTCTTTGCTAGCCTTATTTCTGTGGAATCTGAGAACAGATATTTCGGATCCCTTAGAAGACTTTAGGGCCAAAGGAAATATTCTCCGATAACGAAGAGAAAGAAGCTTTCTGAGAAACTTCTTTGTGTTCTGTGAAATCATCTCACAGAGTTACATCTTTCCCTAGAAGAATTCTTTCGCTAAGACAGTTCTAGTGGAATTGGCAAAGTGATATTTGGTAGCCCATAGAGGGCTATGGTGAAAATGGAAATATCCTCAGATGAAGTCTGGAAAGAAGCTTTCTGAGAAACTGCTTAGTGTTCTGTGAATTCATCTCACAGAGTTGCATCTGTATTTCTTGGATCTCTTTTCTAGCCTTATTTCTGTGGAATCTGAAAACAGATATTTCGGATCCCTTTGAAGACTATAGGGCCAAAGGAAATATCCTCCGATAACAAAGAGAAAGAAGCTTTCTGAGAAACTTCTATGTGTTCTGTGAAATCATCTCACAGAGTTACAGCTTTCCCCTCAAGAGGCCTTTCGCTAAGACAGTTCTTGTGGAATTGGCAAAGTGATATTTGGAAGCCCATAGAGAGCTATGGTGAAAAAGGAAATATCCTCCGATGAAATCTGGAAAAAGCTTTCTGAAAAACTGCTTAGTATTCTGTTAATTCATCTCACAGAGTTACATCTGTATTTTGTGGATCTCTTTTTTAGACTTATTTCTGTGGAATCTGAGAACAGATATTTCGGACCCCTTTTAAGACTACAGGGCCAAAGGAAATATCCTCCGATAACCAAGAGAAAGAAGCTTTCTGAGAACCTTCTTTGTGTTCTGTGAAATCATCTCACAGAGTTACAGCTTTCCCCTCAAGAAGCCTTTCGCTAACACAGTTCTTGTGGAATTGGCTAAGTGATATTGGGAAGCCCATGGAGGGCTGTGGTGAAAAAGGAAATAGCCTCAGATGAAATCTGGAAAGAAGCTTTCTGAGAAACTGCTTAGTGTTCTGTTAATTCATCTCACAGAGTTACATCTGTATTTCGTGGATCTCTTTGCTAGCCTTATTTCTGGGGAATCTGAGAGCAAATATTTCGGATCCCTTTGAAGACTATAGGGCCAAAGGAAATATCCTCCGATAACAAAGAGAAAGAAGCTTTCTGAGAAACTTCTTTGTGTTCTGTGAAATCATCTCACAGAGTTACAGCTTTCCCCTCAACAAGCCTTTCGCTAAGACAGTTCTTGTGGAATTGTCAAAGTCATATTTGGAAGCCCTTATAGGGCTATGGTGAAAAAGGAAATATCCTCAGATGAAATCTGGAAAGAAGCTTTCTGAGAAACTGCTTAGTGTTCTGTTAATTCATCTCACAGAGTTACATCTGTATTTCGTGGATCTCTTTGCTAGCATTATTTCAGTGGAGTCTGAGAACAGATATTTCGGATCCCTTTGAAGACTATAGGGCCAAAGGAAATATCCTCCAATAACAAAGAGGAAGAAGCTTTCGGAGAAACTTCTTTGTGTTCTGTGAAATCATCTCACAGAGTTACAGCTTTCCCCTCAAGAAGACTCTCGCTAAGACAGTTCTTGTGGAATTGGCAAAGGGATATTGGGAAGCCCCTAGAGGGCTATGGTGAAAAAGGAAATATCCTCAGATGAAATCTGGAAAGAAGCTTTCTGAGAAACTGCTAAGTGTTCTCTTAATTCATCTCACAGAGTTTCATCTGTATTTCGTGGATCTCTTTGCTAGCCTTATTTCTGTGGAATCTGAGAACAGATATTTCGGATCCCTTTGAAGACTATAGGGCCAAAGGAAATATCCTCTGATAACAAAGAGAAAGAAGCTTTCTGAGAAACTTCTTTGTGTTCTGTGAAATCATCTCAAGGAGTTACAGCTTTCCACTCAAGAAGCCTTTCGCTAAGACAGTTCTTGTGGAATTGGCAGAGTGATATTTGGAAGCCGTTAGAGGACTATGGTGAAAAAGGAAATATCCTCAGATGAAATCTGGAAAGAAGCTTTCTGAGAAACTGCTTAGTGTTCTCTTAATTCAACTCACAGAGTTACATCTGTATTTCGTGGATCGCTTTGCTAGCCTTATTTCTGTGGAATCTGAGAACAGATATTTCGGATCCCTTTGAGGACTATAGGGCCAAAGGAAATATCCTCCGATAACAAAGAGAAAGAAGCTTTCTGAGAAAATTCTTTGTGTTCTGTAAAATCATCTCACAGAGCTACAGATTTCCCCTAAAGAAGCCTTTCGCTAAGACAGTTCTTGTTGAATTGGCAAAATGATATGTGGAAACCCCTAGAGCGCTATGGTGAAAAAGGAAATATCCCTAGATAAAATCTGGAAACAAGCTTTCTGAGAAACTGCTTAGTGTTCTGTTAATTCATCTCACAGAGTGACATCTGTATTTCGTGGATCTCTTTGCTAGCCTTATTTCTGTGGAATCTGAGAACAGATATTTCGGATCCCTTTGAAGACTATAGGGCCAAAGGAAATATCCTACGATAACAAAGAGAAAGAAGCTGTCTGAGAAACTTCTTTGTGTTCTCTGAAATCATCTCACAGAGTTACAGCTTTCCCCTCAAAAGCCTTTCGCTAAGACAGTTCTTGTGGAATTGGCAAAGTGATATTTGGAAGCCCCTAGAGGGCTATGGTGAAAAAGGAAATATCCTCAGATGAAATCTGGAAAGAAGCTTTCTGAGAAACTGCTTAGTGTTCTGTTAATTCATCTCACAGAGTTACATCTGTATTTCGTGGATCTGTTAGCTAGTCTTATTTCTGTTGAATCTGAGAGCAGATATTTCGGATCCCTTTGAAGACTATAGGCCCAAAGGAAATATCCTCCGATAACAAAGAGAAAGAAGCTTTCTGAGAAACTTCTTTGTGTTCTGCGAAATCATCTCACAGAGTGACAGCTTCCCCTCAAGAAGCCTTTCGCTAAGACAGTTCTTGTGGAAATGTCAAAGTGATATTTGGAAGCCCATAGAGAGCTATGGTGAAAAAGGAAATATCCTCAGATGAAATCTGGAAAAAGCTTTCTGAAAAACTGCTTAGTATTCTGTTAATTCATCTCACAGAGTTACATCTGTATTTCGTGGATCTGTTAGCTAGCATTATTTCTGTGGAATCTGAGAACAGATATTTCGGATCCCTTTGAAGACTATAGGGCCAAAGGAAATATCCTCCGATAACAAAGAGAAAGAAGCTTTCTGAGAAACTTCTTTGTGTTCTGAGAAATCATCTCACAGAGTTACATCTTTCCACTCAAGAAGCCTTTCGCTAAGACAGTTCTTGTGGAATTGGCAAAGTGATATTTGGTAGCCCTTAGTGGGCTATGGTGAAAAAGGAAATATCCTTAGATGAAATCTGGAAAGAAGCTTTCTGAGAAACTGTTTAGGTTTCTGTTAATTCACCACACAGAGTTACATCTGTATTTCGTGGATCTCGTTGCTAGCCTTATTTCTGTGGAATCTGAGAACAGATATTTCGGATCCCTTTGACTTCTATAGGGCCAAAGGAAATATCCTCCGATAACAAAGAGAAAGAAGCTTTCTGAGAAACGTCTTTGTGTTCTGTGAAATCATCTCACAGAGTTACAGCTTTCCCCTCAAGAAGCCTTTCGCTAAGACAGTTCTTGTGGAATTGGCAAAGTGATATATGGAAGACCCTAGAGGGCTATGGTGAAAAAGGAAGTATCCCTAGATAAAATCTGGAAAGAAGCTTTCTGAGAAACTGCTTCGTGTTCTGTTAATTCATCTCACAGAGTTACATCTGTATTTCTTGCATGTCTTTGCTAGCCTTATTTCTGTGGAATCTGAGAACAGATATTTCGGATCCCTTAGAAGACTTTAGGGCCAAAGGAAATATTCTCCGATAACGAAGAGAAAGAAGCTTTCTGAGAAACTTCTTTGTGTTCTGTGAAATCATCTCACAGAGTTACATCTTTCCCTAGAAGAATTCTTTCGCTAAGACAGTTCTTGTGGAATTGGCAAAGTGATATTTGGTAGCCCATAGAGGGCTATGGTGAAAATGGAAATATCCTCAGATGAAGTCTGGAAAGAAGCTTTCTGAGAAACTGCTTAGTGTTCTGTGAATTCATCTCACAGAGTTGCATCTGTATTTCTTGGATCTCTTTTCTAGCCTTATTTCTGTGGAATCTGAAAACAGATATTTCGGATCCCTTTGAAGACTATAGGGCCAAAGGAAATATCCTCCGATAACAAAGAGAAAGAAGCTTTCTGAGAAACTTCTATGTGTTCTGTGAAATCATCTCACAGAGTTACAGCTTTCCCCTCAAGAGGACTTTCGCTAAGACAGTTCTTGTGGAATTGGCAAAGTGATATTTGGAAGCCCTTAGAGGGCTATGGTGAAAAAGGAAATATCCTCAGATGAAATCTGGAAAGAATCTTTCTGAGAAACTGCTTTGTGTTCTGTTAATTCATCTCACAGAGTTACATCTGTATTTCGTGGATCTCTTTGCTAGCCTTATTTCTGTGGAATCTGAGAACAGATATTTCGGACCCCCTTGAAGACTATAGGGCCAAAGGAAATATCCTCCGATAACAAAGAGAAAGAAGCTTTCTGAGAAACTTCTTTGTGTTCTGTGAAATCATCTCACAGAGTTACAGCTTTCCCTAGAAGAAGCCTTTCGATAAGGCAGTTCTTGTGGAATTGGCAAAGTGATATTTGGAAGCCCATAGAGGGCTATGGTGAAAAAGGAAATATCCTCAGATGAAATCTGGAAAGAAGCTTTCTGAGAAACTGCTTAGTGTTCTGTTAATTCATCTCACAGAGTTACACCTGTATTTCGTGGATCTCTTTTCTACCATTATTTCTGTGGAATCTGAGAACAGATATTTCAGATCCCTTTGAAGACTATAGGGCCAAAGGAAATATCCTCCGATAACAAAGAGAAAGAAGCTTTCTGAGAAATTTCTTTGTGTTCTGTGAAATCATCTCACAGAGTTACAGCTTTCGCCTCAAGAAGCCTTTCGATATGGCAGTTCTTGTGGAATTGGCAAAGTGATATTCGGAAGCCCATAGAGGGCTATGGTGAAAAAGGAAATATCCTCAGATGAAATCTGGAAAGAAGCTTTCTGAGAAACTGCTTAGTGTTCTGTTAATTCATCTCACAGAGTTACATCTGTATTTCGTGGATCTCTTCGCTAGCCTTATTTCTGTGGAATCTGAGAACAGATATTTCGGATCCCTTTGAAGACTATAGGGCCAAAGGAAATATCCTCCGATAACAAAGAGAAAGAAGCTTTCTGAGAAACTTCTTTGTGTTCTGTGAAATCATCTCACAGAGTTACAGCTTTCCCCTCAAGAAGCCTTTCGCTAAGACAGTTCTTGTGGAATTGGCAAAGTGATATTGGGAAGCCCATAGAGGGCTGTGTGAAAAAGGAAATATCCTCAGTTGAAATCTGGAAAGAAGCTTTCTGAGAAACTGCTTAGTGTTCTGTTAATTCATCTCACAGAGTTACATCTGTATTTCGTGGATCTCTTTGCTAGACCTATTTCTGTGGAATCTGAGAAGAGATATTTCGGTTCCCTTTGAAGACTTTAGGTCCAAAGGAAATATCCTCCGATAAGAAAGAGAAAGAAGCTTTCTGAGAAACTTCTTTGTGTTCTGTGAAAGCATCTCACACAGTTACAGCTTTCCCTAGAAGAATTCTTTCGCTAAGACAGTTCTTGTGGAATTGGCAAAGTGATATTTGGTAGCCCATAGAGGGCTATGGTGAAAATGGAAATATCCTCAGATGAAGTCTGGAAAGAAGCTTTCTGAGAAACTGCTTAGTGTTCTTTTAATTAATCTCACAGAGTTGCATCTGTACTTCTTGGATCTCTTTGCTAGCCTTATTTCTGTGGAATCTGAAAACAGATATTTCGGATCCCTTTGAAGACTATAGGGCCAAAGGAAATATCCTCTGATAACAAAGAGAAAGAAGCTTTCTGAGAAACTTCTTTGTGTTCTGTGAAATCATCTCACAGAGTTACAGCTTTCCCCTCAAGAAGCCTTTCGCTAACACAGTTCTTGTGGAGTTGGCAAAGTGATAATTGGAAGCCCATAGAGGGCTATGGTGAAATAGGAAATATCCTCAGATGAAATCTGGAAAGAAGCTTTCTGAGAAACTGCTTAGTGTTCTGTTAATTCATCTCACAGAGTTACATCTGTGTTTCGTGGATCTTTTTCCTAGCCTTACTTCTGTGGAATCTGAGAACAGATATTTCGGATCCTTTTGAAGACTATAGGGCCAAAGGAAATATCCTCCGATAACAAAGAGAAAGAAGCTTTCTGAGAAACTTCTTTGTGTTCTGTGAAATCATCTCACAGAGTTACAGCTTTCCCTTCAAGAAGCCTTTTGATAAGACAGTTCTTGTGGAATTGGCAAAGTGATATTTGGAAGCCCCTAGAGGGCTATGGTGAAAAAGGAAATATCCTCAGATGAAATCTGGAAAGAAGCTTTCTGAGAAACTGGTTAGTGTTCTGTTAATTCATCTCACAGAGTTACATCTGTATTTCGTGGATCTCTTTGCTAGCCTTATTTCTGTGGAGTCTGAGAACAGATATTTCGGATCCCTTTGAAGACTATAGAGCCAAAGGAAATATCCTCCGATAACAAAGAGAAAGAAGCTTTCTGAGAAACTTCTTTGTGTTCTGTGAAATCATCTCAACGAGTTACAGCTTTCCCCTCCAGAAGCCTTTCGCTAAGACAGTATTTGTGGAATTGGCAAAGTGATATATGGAAGACCCTAGAGGGCTATGGTGAAAAAGGAAATATCCCTAGATAAAATCTGGAAAGAAGCTTTCTGAGAAACTGCTTAGTGTTCTGTTAATTCATCTCACAGAGTTACATCTGTATTTCGTGGATCTCTTTGCTAGCCTTATTTCTGTGGAATCTGAGAACAGATATTTCGGATCCCTTAGAAGACTTTAGGGCCAAAGGAAATATCCTCCGATAAGAAAGAGAAAGAAGCTTTCTGAGAAACTTCTTTGTGTTCTGTGAAATCATCTCACACAGTTACAGCTTTCCCTAGAAGAATTCTTTCGCTAAGACAGTTCTTGTGGAATTGGCAAAGTGATATTTGGTAGCCCATAGAGGACTATGGTGAAAATGGAAATATCCTCAGATGAAGTCTGGAAAGAAGCTTTATGAGAAACTGCTTAGTGTTCTTTTAATTAATCTCACAGAGTTGCATCTGAATTTCTTGGATCTCTTTGCTAGCCTTATTTCTGTGGAATCTGAAAACAGATATTTCAGATCCCTTTGAAGACTATAGGGCCAAGGAAATATCCTCCGATAACAAAGAGAAAGAAGCTTTCTGAGAAACTTCTATGTGTTCTGTGAAATCATCTCACAGAGATACATCTTTCCCCTCAAGAAGCCTTTCGCTAAGACAGTTCTTGTGGAATAGGCAAAGTGATATTTGGAAGCCCTTAGAGGGCTATGGTGAAAAAGGAAATATCCTCAGATGAAATCTGGAAAGAAGCTTTCTGAGAAACTGCTTAGTGTTCTGTTAATTCATCTCACAGAGTTACATCTGTATTTCGTGGATCTCTTTGCTAGCCTTATTTCTGTGGAATCTGAGAACAGATATTTCGGATCCCCTTGAAGACTATAGGGCCAAAGAAAATATCCTCCGAAAACAAAGAGAAAGAAGCTTTCTGAGAAACTTCTTTGTGTTCTGTGAAATCATCTCACAGAGTTACAGCTTTCCCCTCAAGAAGCCTTTCGATATGGCAGTTCTTGTGGAATTGGCAAAGTGATATTGGGAAGCCCATAGAGGGCTATGGTGAAAAAGGAAATATCCTCAGATGAAATCTGGAAAGAAGCTTTCTGAGAAACTGCTTAGTGTTCTGTTAATTCATCTCACAGAGTTACATCTGTATTTCGTGGATCTCTTTGCTAGCCTTATTTCTGTGGAATCTGAGAACAGATATTTCGGATCCCTTTGAAGACTATAGGGCCAAAGGAAATATCCTCCGATAACAAAGAGAAAGAAGCTTTCTGAGAAACTTCTTTGTGTTCTGTGAAATCATCTCACAGAGTTACAGCTTTCCCCTCAAGAAGCCTTTCGCTAAGACAGTTCTTGTGGAATTGGCAAAGTGATATTGGGAAGCCCATAGAGGGCTGTGTGAAAAAGGAAATATCCTCAGTTGAAATCTGGAAAGAAGCTTTCTGCGAAACCGCTTAGTGTTCTGTTAATTCATCTCACAGAGTTACATCTGTATTTCGTGGATCTCTTTGCTAGCCTTATTTCTGTGGAATCTGAGAACAGATATTTCGGATCCCTTTGAAGACTATAGGGCCAAAGGAAATATCCTCTGATAACAAAGAGAAAGAAGCTTTCTGAGAAACTTCTTTGTGTTCTGTGAAATCATCTCAAGGAGTTACAGCTTTCCACTCAAGAAGCCTTTCGCTAAGACAGTTCTTGTGGAATTGGCAGAGTGATATTTGGAAGCCGTTAGAGGACTATGGTGAAAAAGGAAATATCCTCAGATGAAATCTGGAAAGAAGCTTTCTGAGAAACTGCTTAGTGTTCTCTTAATTCAACTCACAGAGTTACATCTGTATTTCGTGGATCGCTTTGCTAGCCTTATTTCTGTGGAATCTGAGAACAGATATTTCGGATCCCTTTGAGGACTATAGGGCCAAAGGAAATATCCTCCGATAACAAAGAGAAAGAAGCTTTCTGAGAAAATTCTTTGTGTTCTGTAAAATCATCTCACAGAGCTACAGATTTCCCCTAAAGAAGCCTTTCGCTAAGACAGTTCTTGTTGAATTGGCAAAATGATATGTGGAAACCCCTAGAGCGCTATGGTGAAAAAGGAAATATCCCTAGATAAAATCTGGAAACAAGCTTTCTGAGAAACTGCTTAGTGTTCTGTTAATTCATCTCACAGAGTGACATCTGTATTTCGTGGATCTCTTTGCTAGCCTTATTTCTGTGGAATCTGAGAACAGATATTTCGGATCCCTTTGAAGACTATAGGGCCAAAGGAAATATCCTACGATAACAAAGAGAAAGAAGCTGTCTGAGAAACTTCTTTGTGTTCTCTGAAATCATCTCACAGAGTTACAGCTTTCCCCTCAAAAGCCTTTCGCTAAGACAGTTCTTGTGGAATTGGCAAAGTGATATTTGGAAGCCCCTAGAGGGCTATGGTGAAAAAGGAAATATCCTCAGATGAAATCTGGAAAGAAGCTTTCTGAGAAACTGCTTAGTGTTCTGTTAATTCATCTCACAGAGTTACATCTGTATTTCGTGGATCTGTTAGCTAGTCTTATTTCTGTTGAATCTGAGAGCAGATATTTCGGATCCCTTTGAAGACTATAGGCCCAAAGGAAATATCCTCCGATAACAAAGAGAAAGAAGCTTTCTGAGAAACTTCTTTGTGTTCTGCGAAATCATCTCACAGAGTGACAGCTTCCCCTCAAGAAGCCTTTCGCTAAGACAGTTCTTGTGGAAATGTCAAAGTGATATTTGGAAGCCCATAGAGAGCTATGGTGAAAAAGGAAATATCCTCAGATGAAATCTGGAAAAAGCTTTCTGAAAAACTGCTTAGTATTCTGTTAATTCATCTCACAGAGTTACATCTGTATTTCGTGGATCTGTTAGCTAGCATTATTTCTGTGGAATCTGAGAACAGATATTTCGGATCCCTTTGAAGACTATAGGGCCAAAGGAAATATCCTCCGATAACAAAGAGAAAGAAGCTTTCTGAGAAACTTCTTTGTGTTCTGAGAAATCATCTCACAGAGTTACATCTTTCCACTCAAGAAGCCTTTCGCTAAGACAGTTCTTGTGGAATTGGCAAAGTGATATTTGGTAGCCCTTAGTGGGCTATGGTGAAAAAGGAAATATCCTTAGATGAAATCTGGAAAGAAGCTTTCTGAGAAACTGTTTAGGTTTCTGTTAATTCACCACACAGAGTTACATCTGTATTTCGTGGATCTCGTTGCTAGCCTTATTTCTGTGGAATCTGAGAACAGATATTTCGGATCCCTTTGACTTCTATAGGGCCAAAGGAAATATCCTCCGATAACAAAGAGAAAGAAGCTTTCTGAGAAACGTCTTTGTGTTCTGTGAAATCATCTCACAGAGTTACAGCTTTCCCCTCAAGAAGCCTTTCGCTAAGACAGTTCTTGTGGAATTGGCAAAGTGATATATGGAAGACCCTAGAGGGCTATGGTGAAAAAGGAAGTATCCCTAGATAAAATCTGGAAAGAAGCTTTCTGAGAAACTGCTTCGTGTTCTGTTAATTCATCTCACAGAGTTACATCTGTATTTCTTGCATGTCTTTGCTAGCCTTATTTCTGTGGAATCTGAGAACAGATATTTCGGATCCCTTAGAAGACTTTAGGGCCAAAGGAAATATTCTCCGATAACGAAGAGAAAGAAGCTTTCTGAGAAACGTCTTTGTGTTCTGTGAAATCATCTCACAGAGTTACAGCTTTCCCCTCAAGAAGCCTTTCGCTAAGACAGTTCTTGTGGAATTGGCAAAGTGATATTGGGAAGCCCATAGAGGGCTGTGTGAAAAAGGAAATATCCTCAGTTGAAATCTGGAAAGAAGCTTTCTGCGAAACCGCTTAGTGTTCTGTTAATTCATCTCACAGAGTTACATCTGTATTTCGTGGATCTCTTTGCTAGACCTATTTCTGTGGAATCTGAGAAGAGATATTTCGGATCCCTTTGAAGACTTTAGGTCCAAAGGTAATATCCTCCGATAAGAAAGAGAAAGAAGCTTTCTGAGAAACTTCTTTGTGTACTGTGAAATCATCTCACATAGTTACAGCTTTCCCTAGAAGAATTCTTTCGCTAAGACAGTTCTTGTGGAATTGGCAAAGTGATATTTGGTAGCCCATAGAGGGCTATGGTGAAAATGGAAATATCCTCAGATGAAGTCTGGAAAGAAGCTTTCTGAGAAACTGCTTAGTGTTCTTTTAATTAATCTCACAGAGTTGCATCTGTATTTCTTGGATCTCTTTGCTAGCCTTATTTCTGTGGAATCTGAAAACAGATATTTTGGATCCCTTTGAAGACTATAGGGCCAAAGGAAATATCCTCTGATAACAAAGAGAAAGAAGCTTTCTGAGAAACTTCTTTGTGTTCTGTGAAATCATCTCACAGAGTTACAGCTTTCCCCTCAAGAAGCCTTTCGCTAACACAGTTCTTGTGGAATTTGCAAAGTGATAATTGGAAGCCCATAGAGGGCTATGGTGAAATAGGAAATATCCTCAGATGAAATCTGGAAAGAAGCTTTCTGAGAAAGTGCTTAGTGTTCTGTTAATTCATCTCACAGAGTTACATCTGTATTTCGTGGATCTCTTTGCTAGCCTTATTTCTGTGCAATCTGAGAACAGATATTTCGGATCCCTCTGAAGACTATAGGGCCAAAGGAAATATCTTCCGATAACAAAGAGAAAGAAGATTTCTGAGAAACTTCTTTGTGTTCTGTGAAATCATCTCACAGAGTTACAGCTTTCCCCTCAAGAAGCCTTTCGCTAAGACAGTTCTTGTGGAATTGGCAAAGTGATATTTGGAAGCCCATAGAGGGCTATGGTAAAAAAGGAAATATCCTCAGATGAAATCTGGAAAGAAGCTTTCTGAGAAACTACTTAGTGTTCTGTTAATTCATCTCACAGAGTTACATCTGTATTTCATGGATCTCTTTGCTAGCCTTATTTCTGTGGAATATGAGAACAGATATTTCGGATCCCTTTGAAGACTATAGGGCCAAAGGAAATATCCTCCGATAACAAAGAGAAAGAAGCTTTCTGAGAAACTTCCTTGTGTTCTGTGAAATCATCTCACAGAGTTACAGCTTTCCCCTCAAGAAGCCTTTCGCTAAGACAGTTCTTGTGGAATTGGAAAAGTGATATTGGGAAGCCCATAGAGGGCTGGGTGAAAAAGGAAATATCCTCAGATGAAATCTGGAAAGAGGCTTTCTGAGAAACTGCTTAGTGTTCTGTTAATTCATCTCACAGAGTTACATCTGTATTTCGTGGATCTTTTTTCTAGCCTTACTTCTGTGGAATCTGAGAACAGATATTTCGGATCCCATTGAAGACTATAGGGCCAAAGGAAATATCCTCCGATAACAAAGAGAAAGAAGCTTTCTGAGAAACTTCTTTGTGTTCTGTGAAATCATCTCACAGAGTTTCAGCTTTCCCCTCAAGAAGCCTTTCGCTAAGACAGTTCTTGTGGAATGGGCAAAGTGATATATGGAAGCCCATAGAGGGCTATGGTGAAAAAGGAAATATCCTCAGATGAAATCTGAAAGGAAGCTTTCTGAGAAACTGCTAAGTGTTCTGTTAATTCAGCTCACAGAGTTACATCTGTATTTCGTGGATCTCTTTGCTAGCCTTATTTTTGTGGAATCAGAGAACAGATATTTCGGATCCCTTGGAAGACTATAGGGCCAAAGGAAATATCCTCCGATAACAAAGAGAAAGAAGCTTTCTGAGAAACTTCTTTGTGTTCTGTGAAATCATCTCACAGAGTTACAGCTTTTCCTAGAAGAAGCCTTTCGCTAAGACAGTTCTTGTGGAATTGCAAAGTGATATTAGGTAGCCCAGAGTGGTCTATGGTGAAAAAGGAAATATCCTCAGATGAAATCTGGAAAGAAGCTTTCTGAGAAACTGCTTAGTGTTCTGTAAATTCATCTCACAGAGTTACATCTGTATTTCGTGGATGTCTTTGCTACCCTTATTTCTGTGGAATCTGAGAACAGATATTTCGGATCCCTTTGAAGACTACAGGGCCAAAGGAAATATCCTCCGATAACAAAGAGAAAGAAGCTTTCTGAGAAACTTCTTTGTGTTCTGTGAAATCATCTCACAGAGTTACAGCTTTCCCCTCAAGAAGCCGTTCGCTAAGACAGTTCTTGTGGAATTGGCAAAGTGATATTGGGAAGCCCATAGAGGGCTGTGTGAAAAAGGAAATATCCTCAGTTGAAATCTGCAAAGAAGCTTTCTGAGAAACTGCTTAGTGTTCTCTTAATTCATCTCACAGAGTTACATCTGTATTTCGTGGATCTCTTTGCTAGACCTATTTCTGTGGAATCTGAGAAGAGATATTTCGGATCCCTTAGAAGACTTTAGGGCCAAAGGAAATATCCTCCGATAAGAAAGAGAAAGAAGCTTTCTGAGAAACTTCTTTGTGTTCTGTGAAATCATCTCACATAGTTACAGCTTTCCCTAGAAGAATTCTTTCGCTAAGACAGTTCTTGTGGAATTGGCAAAGTGATATTTGGAAGACCCTAGAGGGCTATGGTGAAAAAGGAAATATCCTCAGATGAAATCTGGAAAGAAGCTTTCTGTGAAACTGGTTAGTGTTCTGTTAATTCATCTCACAGAGTTACATCTGTATTTCGTGGATCTCTTTGCTAGCCTTATTTCTGTGGAATCTGAGAACAGATATTTCGGATCCCTTTGAAGACTATAGGGCCAAAGGAAATATCCTCCGATAACAAAGAGAAAGAAGCTTTCTGAGAAACTTCTTTGTGTTCTGTGAAATCATCTCACAGAGTTACAGCTTTCCCCTCAAGAAGCCTTTCGCTAAGACTGTTCTTGTGGAATTGGCAAAGTGATATTGGGAAGCCCATAGAGGGCTGTGTGAAAAAGGAAATATCCTCAGATGAAATCTGGAAAGAAGCTTTCTGAGAAACTGCTTAGTGTTCTGTTAATTCATCTCACAGAGTTACATCTGTATTTCGTGGATCTCTTTGCTAGCCTTATTTTTGTGGAATCAGAGAACAGATATTTCGGATCCCTTGGAAGACTATAGGGCCAAAGGAAATATCCTCCGATAACAAAGAGAAAGAAGCTTTCTGAGAAACTTCTTTGTGTTCTGTGAAATCATCTCACAGAGTTACAGCTTTCCCCTCAAGAAGCCTTTCGCTAAGACTGTTCTTGTGGAATTGGCAAAGTGATATTGGGAAGCCCATAGAGGGCTGTGTGAAAAAGGAAATATCCTCAGATGAAATCTGGAAAGAAGCTTTCTGAGAAACTGCTTAGTGTTCTGTTAATTCATCTCACAGAGTTACATCTGTATTTCGTGGATCTCTTTGCTAGCCTTATTTTTGTGGAATCAGAGAACAGATATTTCGGATCCCTTGGAAGACTATAGGGCCAAAGGAAATATCCTCCGATAACAAAGAGAAAGAAGCGTTCTGAGAAACTTCTTTGTGTTCTGTGAAATCATCTCACAGAGTTACAGCTTTCCCTAGAAGAAGCCTTTCGCTAAGACAGTTCTTGTGGAATTGGCAAAGTGATATTAGGTAGCCCATTGTGGGCTATGGTGAAAAAGGAAATATCCTCAGATGAAATCTGGAAAGAAGCTTTCTGAGAAACTGCTTAGTGTTCTGTTAATTCATCTCACAGAGTTACATCTGTATCTCGTGGATCTCTTTTCCAGCCTTATTTCTGTGCAATCTGAGAACAGATATTTCAGATCCCTTTGAAGACTATAGGGCCAAAGGAAATATCCTCCGATAACAAAGAGAAAGAAGCTTTCTGAGAAACTTCTTTGTGTTCTGTGAAATCATCTCACAGAGTTACAGCTTTCCCTAGAAGAAGCCTTTCGCTAAGACAGTTCTTGTAGAATTGTCAAAGTGATATTTGGAGCCCTTAGAGGGCTATGGTGAAAAAGGAAATATCCTCAGATGAAATCTGGAAAGAAGCTTTTTGAAGAACTGCTCAGTGTTCTGTTAATTCATCTCACAGAGTTACATCTGTATTTCGTGGATCTCTTTGCTAGCCTCATTTCTGTGGAATCTGAGAACAGATATTTCGGATCCCTTTGAAGACTATAGGGCCAAAGGAAATATCCTCCGATAACAAAGAGAAAGAAGCTTTCTGAGAAACTTCTTTGTGTCCTGTGAAATCATCTCACAGAGTTACAGCTTTCCCCTCAAGCAGCCTTTCGCTAAGACAGTTCTTGTGGAATTGGCAAAGTGATATATGGAAGCCCCTAGAGGGCTATGGTGAAAAAGGAAATATCCTCAGATGAAATCTGGAAAGAAGCTTTCTGAGAAACTGCTTAGTGTTCTGTTAATTCATCTCACAGAGTTACATGTGAATTTCGTGGATCTCTTTGCTACCCTTATTTCTGGGGAATCTGTGAACCGATTTCGGATCTCTTTGAAGACTATAGGGCCAATGAAATATCCTCCGATAACAAAGAGAAAGACGCTTTCTGAGAAACTTCTTTGTGTTCTGTGAAATCAACTCACAGAGTTACAGCTTTCCCCTCAAGAAGGCTTTCGATAAGGCAGTTCTTGTGGAATTGGCAAAGTGATATTTGGAAGCCCATAGAGGGCTATGGTGCAAAAGGAAATATGCTCAGATAAAATCTGGAAAGAAGGTTTCTGAGAAACTGCTTAGTGTTCTGTTAATTCATCTCACAGAGTTACATCTGTATTTCGTTTATCTCTTTGCTAACCTTATTTCTGTGGAATCTGAGAACAGATATTTCGGATCCCTTTGAAGACTATAGGGCCAAAGGAAATATCCTCCGATAACAAAGAGAAAGAAGCTTTCTGAGAAACTTCTTTGTGTTCTGTGAAATCATCTCGCAGAGTTACCGCTTTCCATTCAAGAAGCCTTTCGCTAAGACAGTTCTTGTGGAATTGGCAAAGTGATATTTTTAAGCCCATAGAGGGCTATGGTGAAAAAGGAAATATCCTCAGATGAAATCTGGAAAGAAGCTTTCTGAGAAACTGCTTAGTGTTCTGTTAATTCATCTCACAGAGTTACATCTGTATTTCGTGGATCTCTTTGCTAGCCTTATTTCTGTGGAATCTGAGAACAGATATTTCGGATCCCTTTGAAGACTATAGGGCCAAAGGAAATATCCTCCGATAACAAAGAGAAAGAAGCTTTCTGAGAAACTTCTTTGTGTTCTGTGAAATCATCTCACAGAGTTACAGCTTTCCCCTCAAGAAGCCTTTCGCTAAGACAGTTCTTGTGGAATTGGCAAAGTGATATTGGGAAGCCCATAGAGGGCTGTGTGAAAAAGGAAATATCCTCAGATGAAATCTGGAAAGAAGCTTTCTGAGAAACTGCTTAGTGTTCTGTTAATTCATCTCACAGAGTTACATCTGTATTTCGTGGATCTCTTTTCTAGCCTTACTTCTGTGGAATCTGAGAACAGATATTTCGGATCCCTTTGAAGACTATAGGGCCAAAGGAAATATCCTCCGATAACAAAGAGAAAGAAGCTTTCTGAGAAACTTCTTTGTGTTCTGTGAAATCATCTCACAGAGTTACAGCTTTCCCCTCAAGAAGCCTTTCGCTAAGACAGTTCTTGTGTAATTGGCAAAGTGATATTTGGAAGCCCCTAGAGGGCTATGGTGAAAAAGGAAATACCCTCAGATGAAATCTGGAAAGAAGCTTTCTGAGAAACTGCTTAGTATTCTGTTAATTCATCTCACAGAGTTACATCTGTATTTCATGGATCTCTTTTTTAGACTTATTTCTGTGGAATCTGAGAACAGATATTTCGGACCCCTTTGAAGACTACAGGGCCAAAGGAAATATCCTCCGATAACCAAGAGAAAGAAGGTTTCTGAGAACCTTCTTTGTGTTCTGTGAAATCATCTCACAGAGTTACAGCTTTCCCCTCAAGAAGCCTTTCGCTAAGACAGTTCTTGTGGAATTGGCAAAGTGATATTGGGAAGACCATGGAGGGCTGTGGTGAAAAAGGAAATAGCCTCAGATGAAATCTGGAAAGAAGCTTTCTGAGAAACTGCTTAGTGTTCTGTTAATTCATCTCACAGAGTTACATCTGTATTTCGTGGATCTCTTTGCTAGCCTTATTTCTGGGGAATCTGAGAGTAAATATTTCGGATCCCTTTGAAGACTATAGGGCCAAAGGAAATATCCTCCGATAACAAAGAGAAAGAAGCTTTCTGAGAAACTTCTTTGTGTTCTGTGAAATCATCTCACAGAGTTACAGCTTCCCCCTCAACAAGCCTTTCGCTAAGACAGTTCTTGTGGAATTGTCAAAGTGATATTTGGAAGCCCTTATAGGGCTATGGTGAAAAAGGAAATATCCTCAGATGAAATCTGGAAAGAAGCTTTCTGAGATACTGCTTAGTGTTCTGTTAATTCATCTCACAGAGTTACATCTGTATTTCGTGGATCTCTTTGCTAGCATTATTTCTGTGGAGTCTGAGAACAGATATTTCGGATCCCTTTGAAGACTATAGGGCCAAAGGTAATATCCTCCGATAACAAAAAGGAAGAAGCTTTCGGAGAAATTTCTTTGTGTTCTGTGAAATCATCTCACAGAGTTACAGCTTTCCCCTCAAGAAGCCTCTCGCTAAGACAGTTCTTGTGGAATTGGCAAAGGGATATTGGGAAGCCCCTAGAGGGCTATGGTGAAAAAGGAAATATCCTCAGATGAAATCTGGAAAGAAGCTTTCTGAGAAACTGCTAAGTGTTCTCTTAATTCATCTCACAGAGTTTCATCTGTATTTCGTGGATCTCTTTGCTAGCCTTATTTCTGTGGAATCTGAGAACAGATATTTCGGATCCCTTTGAAGACTATAGGGCCAAAGGAAATATCCTCTGATAACAAAGAGAAAGAAGCTTTCTGAGAAACTTCTTTGTGTTCTGTGAAATCATCTCAAGGAGTTACAGCTTTCCACTCAAGAAGCCTTTCGCTAAGACAGTTCTTGTGGAATTGGCAGAGTGATATTTGGAAGCCGTTAGAGGACTATGGTGAAAAAGGAAATATCCTCAGATGAAATCTGGAAAGAAGCTTTCTGAGAAACTGCTTAGTGTTCTCTTAATTCAACTCACAGAGTTACATCTGTATTTCGTGGATCGCTTTGCTAGCCTTATTTCTGTGGAATCTGAGAACAGATATTTCGGATCCCTTTGAAGACTATAGGGCCAAAGGAAATATCCTCCGATAACAAAGAGAAAGAAGCTTTCTGAGAAAATTCTTTGTGTTCTGTAAAATCATCTCACAGAGCTACAGATTTCCCCTAAAGAAGCCTTTCGCTAAGACAGTTCTTGTTGAATTGGCAAAGTGATATGTGGAAACCCCAAGAGTGCTATGGTGAAAAAGGAAATATCCCTAGATAAAATCTGGAAACAAGCTTTCTGAGAAACTGCTTAGTGTTCTGTTAATTCATCTCACAGAGTGACATCTGTATTTCGTGGATCTCTTTGCTAGCCTTATTTCTGTGGAATCTGAGAACAGATATTTCGGATCCCTTTGAAGACTATAGGGCCAAAGGAAATATCCTCCGATAACAAAGAATAAGAAGCTTTCGGAGAAATTTCTTCGTGTTCTGTTAAATCATCTCACAGAGTTACAGCTTTTCCTAGAAGAAGCCTTTCGCTAAGACAGTTCTTGTAGAATTGGCAAAGTGATATTTGGAAGCCCTTAGAGGGCTATGGTAGAAAGGAAATATCCTCAGATGAAATCTGGAAAGAAGCTTTTTGAAGAACTGCTCAGTGTTCTGTTAATTCATCTCACAGAGTTACATCTGTATTTCGTGTATCTCTTTGCTGGCCTTATTTCTGTGGAGTCTGAGAACAGATATTTCGGATCCCTTTGAAGACTATAGGGCCAAAGGAAATATCCTCCGATAACAAAGAGAAAGAAGCTTTCTGAGAAACTTCTTTGTGTTCTGTGAAATCATCTCAACGAGTTACAGCTTTCCCCTCCAGAAGCCTTTCGCTAAGACAGTTCTTGTGGAATTGGCAAAGTGATATATGGAAGACCCTAGAGGGCTATGGTGAAAAAGGAAATATCCCTAGATAAAATCTGGAAAGAAGCTTTCGTAGAAACTGCTTAGTGTTCTGTTAATTCATCTCACAGCGTTACATCTGTATTTCGTGGATCTCTTTGCTAGACCTATTTCTGTGGAATCTGAGAAGAGATATTTCGGTTCCCTTTGAAGACTTTAGGTCCAAAGAAAATATCCTCCGATAAGAAAGAGAAAGAAGCTTTCTGAGAAACTTCTTTGTGTTCTGTGAAATCATCTCACATAGTTACAGCTTTCCCTAGAAGAATTCTTTCGCTAAGACAGTTCTTGTGGAATTGGCAAAGTGATATTTGGTAGCCCATAGAGGGCTATGGTGAAAATGGAAATATCCTCAGATGAAGTCTGGAAAGAAGCTTTCTGAAAAACTGCTTAGTGTTCTGTTAATCCATCTCACAGAGTTGCATCTGTATTTCTTGGATCTCTTTGCTAGCCTTATTTCTGTGGAATCTGAAAACAGATATTTTGGATCCCTTTGAAGACTATAGGGCCAAAGGAAATATCCTCTGATAACAAAGAGAAAGAAGCTTTCTGAGAAACTTCTTTGTGTTCTGTGAAATCATCTCACAGAGTTACAGCTTTCCCCTCAAGAAGCCTTTCGCTAACACAGTTCTTGTGGAATTTGCAAAGTGATAATTGGAAGCCCATAGAGGGCTATGGTGAAATAGGAAATATCCTCAGATGAAATCTGGAAAGAAGCTTTCTGAGAAAGTGCTTAGTGTTCTGTTAATTCATCTCACAGAGTTACATCTGTATTTCGTGGATCTCTTTGCTAGCCTTATTTCTGTGCAATCTGAGAACAGATATTTCGGATCCCTCTGAAGACTATAGGGCCAAAGGAAATATCTTCCGATAACAAAGAGAAAGAAGATTTCTGAGAAACTTCTTTGTGTTCTGTGAAATCATCTCACAGAGTTACAGCTTTCCCCTCAAGAAGCCTTTCGCTAAGACAGTTCTTGTGGAATTGGCAAAGTGATATTTGGAAGCCCATAGAGGGCTATGGTAAAAAAGGAAATATCCTCAGATGAAATCTGGAAAGAAGCTTTCTGAGAAACTACTTAGTGTTCTGTTAATTCATCTCACAGAGTTACATCTGTATTTCATGGATCTCTTTGCTAGCCTTATTTCTGTGGAATATGAGAACAGATATTTCGGATCCCTTTGAAGACTATAGGGCCAAAGGAAATATCCTCCGATAACAAAGAGAAAGAAGCTTTCTGAGAAACTTCCTTGTGTTCTGTGAAATCATCTCACAGAGTTACAGCTTTCCCCTCAAGAAGCCTTTCGCTAAGACAGTTCTTGTGGAATTGGAAAAGTGATATTGGGAAGCCCATAGAGGGCTGGGTGAAAAAGGAAATATCCTCAGATGAAATCTGGAAAGAGGCTTTCTGAGAAACTGCTTAGTGTTCTGTTAATTCATCTCACAGAGTTACATCTGTATTTCGTGGATCTTTTTTCTAGCCTTACTTCTGTGGAATCTGAGAACAGATATTTCGGATCCCATTGAAGACTATAGGGCCAAAGGAAATATCCTCCGATAACAAAGAGAAAAAAGCTTTCTGAGAAACTTCTTTGTGTTCTGTGAAATCATCTCACAGAGTTTCAGCTTTCCCCTCAAGAAGCCTTTCGCTAAGACAGTTCTTCTGGAATGGGCAAAGTGATATATGGAAGCCCATAGAGGGCTATGGTGAAAAAGGAAATATCCTCAGATGAAATCTGAAAGGAAGCTTTCTGAGAAACTGCTAAGTGTTCTGTTAATTCAGCTCACAGAGTTACATCTGTATTTCGTGGATCTCTTTGCTAGCCTTATTTTTGTGGAATCAGAGAACAGATATTTCGGATCCCTTGGAAGACTATAGGGCCAAAGGAAATATCCTCCGATAACAAAGAGAAAGAAGCTTTCTGAGAAACTTCTTTGTGTTCTGTGAAATCATCTCACAGAGTTACAGCTTTTCCTAGAAGAAGCCTTTCGCTAAGACAGTTCTTGTGGAATTGCAAAGTGATATTAGGTAGCCCAGAGTGGTCTATGGTGAAAAAGGAAATATCCTCAGATGAAATCTGGAAAGAAGCTTTCTGAGAAACTGCTTAGTGTTCTGTAAATTCATCTCACAGAGTTACATCTGTATTTCGTGGATGTCTTTGCTACCCTTATTTCTGTGGAATCTGAGAACAGATATTTCGGATCCCTTTGAAGACTATAGGGCCAAAGGAAATATCCTCCGATAACAAAGAGAAAGAAGCTTTCTGAGAAACTTCTTTGTGTTCTGTGAAATCATCTCACAGAGTTACAGCTTTCCCCTCAAGAAGCCGTTCGCTAAGACAGTTCTTGTGGAATTGGCAAAGTGATATTGGGAAGCCCATAGAGGGCTGTGTGAAAAAGGAAATATCCTCAGTTGAAATCTGCAAAGAAGCTTTCTGAGAAACTGCTTAGTGTTCTCTTAATTCATCTCACAGAGTTACATCTGTATTTCGTGGATCTCTTTGCTAGACCTATTTCTGTGGAATCTGAGAAGAGATATTTCGGATCCCTTAGAAGACTTTAGGGCCAAAGGAAATATCCTCCGATAAGAAAGAGAAAGAAGCTTTCTGAGAAACTTCTTTGTGTTCTGTGAAATCATCTCACATAGTTACAGCTTTCCCTAGAAGAATTCTTTCGCTAAGACAGTTCTTGTGGAATTGGCAAAGTGATATTTGGAAGACCCTAGAGGGCTATGGTGAAAAAGGAAATATCCTCAGATGAAATCTGGAAAGAAGCTTTCTGTGAAACTGGTTAGTGTTCTGTTAATTCATCTCACAGAGTTACATCTGTATTTCGTGGATCTCTTTGCTAGCCTTATTTCTGTGGAATCTGAGAACAGATATTTCGGATCCCTTTGAAGACTATAGGGCCAAAGGAAATATCCTCCGATAACAAAGAGAAAGAAGCTTTCTGAGAAACTTCTTTGTGTTCTGTGAAATCATCTCACAGAGTTACAGCTTTCCCCTCAAGAAGCCTTTCGCTAAGACTGTTCTTGTGGAATTGGCAAAGTGATATTGGGAAGCCCATAGAGGGCTGTGTGAAAAAGGAAATATCCTCAGATGAAATCTGGAAAGAAGCTTTCTGAGAAACTGCTTAGTGTTCTGTTAATTCATCTCACAGAGTTACATCTGTATTTCGTGGATCTCTTTGCTAGCCTTATTTTTGTGGAATCAGAGAACAGATATTTCGGATCCCTTGGAAGACTATAGGGCCAAAGGAAATATCCTCCGATAACAAAGAGAAAGAAGCTTTCTGAGAAACTTCTTTGTGTTCTGTGAAATCATCTCACAGAGTTACAGCTTTCCCCTCAAGAAGCCTTTCGCTAAGACTGTTCTTGTGGAATTGGCAAAGTGATATTGGGAAGCCCATAGAGGGCTGTGTGAAAAAGGAAATATCCTCAGATGAAATCTGGAAAGAAGCTTTCTGAGAAACTGCTTAGTGTTCTGTTAATTCATCTCACAGAGTTACATCTGTATTTCGTGGATCTCTTTGCTAGCCTTATTTTTGTGGAATCAGAGAACAGATATTTCGGATCCCTTGGAAGACTATAGGGCCAAAGGAAATATCCTCCGATAACAAAGAGAAAGAAGCGTTCTGAGAAACTTCTTTGTGTTCTGTGAAATCATCTCACAGAGTTACAGCTTTCCCTAGAAGAAGCCTTTCGCTAAGACAGTTCTTGTGGAATTGGCAAAGTGATATTAGGTAGCCCATTGTGGGCTATGGTGAAAAAGGAAATATCCTCAGATGAAATCTGGAAAGAAGCTTTCTGAGAAACTGCTTAGTGTTCTGTTAATTCATCTCACAGAGTTACATCTGTATCTCGTGGATCTCTTTTCCAGCCTTATTTCTGTGCAATCTGAGAACAGATATTTCAGATCCCTTTGAAGACTATAGGGCCAAAGGAAATATCCTCCGATAACAAAGAGAAAGAAGCTTTCTGAGAAACTTCTTTGTGTTCTGTGAAATCATCTCACAGAGTTACAGCTTTCCCTAGAAGAAGCCTTTCGCTAAGACAGTTCTTGTAGAATTGTCAAAGTGATATTTGGAGCCCTTAGAGGGCTATGGTGAAAAAGGAAATATCCTCAGATGAAATCTGGAAAGAAGCTTTTTGAAGAACTGCTCAGTGTTCTGTTAATTCATCTCACAGAGTTACATCTGTATTTCGTGGATCTCTTTGCTAGCCTCATTTCTGTGGAATCTGAGAACAGATATTTCGGATCCCTTTGAAGACTATAGGGCCAAAGGAAATATCCTCCGATAACAAAGAGAAAGAAGCTTTCTGAGAAACTTCTTTGTGTCCTGTGAAATCATCTCACAGAGTTACAGCTTTCCCCTCAAGCAGCCTTTCGCTAAGACAGTTCTTGTGGAATTGGCAAAGTGATATATGGAAGCCCCTAGAGGGCTATGGTGAAAAAGGAAATATCCTCAGATGAAATCTGGAAAGAAGCTTTCTGAGAAACTGCTTAGTGTTCTGTTAATTCATCTCACAGAGTTACATGTGAATTTCGTGGATCTCTTTGCTACCCTTATTTCTGGGGAATCTGTGAACCGATTTCGGATCTCTTTGAAGACTATAGGGCCAATGAAATATCCTCCGATAACAAAGAGAAAGACGCTTTCTGAGAAACTTCTTTGTGTTCTGTGAAATCAACTCACAGAGTTACAGCTTTCCCCTCAAGAAGGCTTTCGATAAGGCAGTTCTTGTGGAATTGGCAAAGTGATATTTGGAAGCCCATAGAGGGCTATGGTGCAAAAGGAAATATGCTCAGATAAAATCTGGAAAGAAGGTTTCTGAGAAACTGCTTAGTGTTCTGTTAATTCATCTCACAGAGTTACATCTGTATTTCGTTTATCTCTTTGCTAACCTTATTTCTGTGGAATCTGAGAACAGATATTTCGGATCCCTTTGAAGACTATAGGGCCAAAGGAAATATCCTCCGATAACAAAGAGAAAGAAGCTTTCTGAGAAACTTCTTTGTGTTCTGTGAAATCATCTCGCAGAGTTACCGCTTTCCATTCAAGAAGCCTTTCGCTAAGACAGTTCTTGTGGAATTGGCAAAGTGATATTTTTAAGCCCATAGAGGGCTATGGTGAAAAAGGAAATATCCTCAGATGAAATCTGGAAAGAAGCTTTCTGAGAAACTGCTTAGTGTTCTGTTAATTCATCTCACAGAGTTACATCTGTATTTCGTGGATCTCTTTGCTAGCCTTATTTCTGTGGAATCTGAGAACAGATATTTCGGATCCCTTTGAAGACTATAGGGCCAAAGGAAATATCCTCCGATAACAAAGAGAAAGAAGCTTTCTGAGAAACTTCTTTGTGTTCTGTGAAACCATCTCACAGAGTTACAGCTTTCCCCTCAAGAAGCCTTTCGCTAAGACAGTTCTTGTGGAATTGGCAAAGTGATATTGGGAAGCCCATAGAGGGCTGTGTGAAAAAGGAAATATCCTCAGATGAAATCTGGAAAGAAGCTTTCTGAGAAACTGCTTAGTGTTCTGTTAATTCATCTCACAGAGTTACATCTGTATTTCGTGGATCTCTTTTCTAGCCTTACTTCTGTGGAATCTGAGAACAGATATTTCGGATCCCTTTGAAGACTATAGGGCCAAAGGAAATATCCTCCGATAACAAAGAGAAAGAAGCTTTCTGAGAAACTTCTTTGTGTTCTGTGAAATCATCTCACAGAGTTACAGCTTTCCCCTCAAGAAGCCTTTCGCTAAGACAGTTCTTGTGTAATTGGCAAAGTGATATTTGGAAGCCCCTAGAGGGCTATGGTGAAAAAGGAAATACCCTCAGATGAAATCTGGAAAGAAGCTTTCTGAGAAACTGCTTAGTATTCTGTTAATTCATCTCACAGAGTTACATCTGTATTTCATGGATCTCTTTTTTAGACTTATTTCTGTGGAATCTGAGAACAGATATTTCGGACCCCTTTGAAGACTACAGGGCCAAAGGAAATATCCTCCGATAACCAAGAGAAAGAAGGTTTCTGAGAACCTTCTTTGTGTTCTGTGAAATCATCTCACAGAGTTACAGCTTTCCCCTCAAGAAGCCTTTCGCTAAGACAGTTCTTGTGGAATTGGCAAAGTGATATTGGGAAGCCCATGGAGGGCTGTGGTGAAAAAGGAAATAGCCTCAGATGAAATCTGGAAAGAAGCTTTCTGAGAAACTGCTTAGTGTTCTGTTAATTCATCTCACAGAGTTACATCTGTATTTCGTGGATCTCTTTGCTAGCCTTATTTCTGGGGAATCTGAGAGTAAATATTTCGGATCCCTTTGAAGACTATAGGGCCAAAGGAAATATCCTCCGATAACAAAGAGAAAGAAGCTTTCTGAGAAACTTCTTTGTGTTCTGTGAAATCATCTCACAGAGTTACAGCTTCCCCCTCAACAAGCCTTTCGCTAAGACAGTTCTTGTGGAATTGTCAAAGTGATATTTGGAAGCCCTTATAGGGCTATGGTGAAAAAGGAAATATCCTCAGATGAAATCTGGAAAGAAGCTTTCTGAGATACTGCTTAGTGTTCTGTTAATTCATCTCACAGAGTTACATCTGTATTTCGTGGATCTCTTTGCTAGCATTATTTCTGTGGAGTCTGAGAACAGATATTTCGGATCCCTTTGAAGACTATAGGGCCAAAGGTAATATCCTCCGATAACAAAAAGGAAGAAGCTTTCGGAGAAATTTCTTTGTGTTCTGTGAAATCATCTCACAGAGTTACAGCTTTCCCCTCAAGAAGCCTCTCGCTAAGACAGTTCTTGTGGAATTGGCAAAGGGATATTGGGAAGCCCCTAGAGGGCTATGGTGAAAAAGGAAATATCCTCAGATGAAATCTGGAAAGAAGCTTTCTGAGAAACTGCTAAGTGTTCTCTTAATTCATCTCACAGAGTTTCATCTGTATTTCGTGGATCTCTTTGCTAGCCTTATTTCTGTGGAATCTGAGAACAGATATTTCGGATCCCTTTGAAGACTATAGGGCCAAAGGAAATATCCTCTGATAACAAAGAGAAAGAAGCTTTCTGAGAAACTTCTTTGTGTTCTGTGAAATCATCTCAAGGAGTTACAGCTTTCCACTCAAGAAGCCTTTCGCTAAGACAGTTCTTGTGGAATTGGCAGAGTGATATTTGGAAGCCGTTAGAGGACTATGGTGAAAAAGGAAATATCCTCAGATGAAATCTGGAAAGAAGCTTTCTGAGAAACTGCTTAGTGTTCTCTTAATTCAACTCACAGAGTTACATCTGTATTTCGTGGATCGCTTTGCTAGCCTTATTTCTGTGGAATCTGAGAACAGATATTTCGGATCCCTTTGAAGACTATAGGGCCAAAGGAAATATCCTCCGATAACAAAGAGAAAGAAGCTTTCTGAGAAAATTTTTTGTGTTCTGTAAAATCATCTCACAGAGCTACAGATTTCCCCTAAAGAAGCCTTTCGCTAAGACAGTTCTTGTTGAATTGGCAAAGTGATATGTGGAAACCCCAAGAGTGCTATGGTGAAAAAGGAAATATCCCTAGATAAAATCTGGAAACAAGCTTTCTGAGAAACTGCTTAGTGTTCTGTTAATTCATCTCACAGAGTGACATCTGTATTTCGTGGATCTCTTTGCTAGCCTTATTTCTGTGGAATCTGAGAACAGATATTTCGGATCCCTTTGAAGACTATAGGGCCAAAGGAAATATCCTCCGATAACAAAGAATAAGAAGCTTTCGGAGAAATTTCTTCGTGTTCTGTTAAATCATCTCACAGAGTTACAGCTTTTCCTAGAAGAAGCCTTTCGCTAAGACAGTTCTTGTAGAATTGGCAAAGTGATATTTGGAAGCCCTTAGAGGGCTATGGTAGAAAGGAAATATCCTCAGATGAAATCTGGAAAGAAGCTTTTTGAAGAACTGCTCAGTGTTCTGTTAATTCATCTCACAGAGTTACATCTGTATTTCGTGTATCTCTTTGCTGGCCTTATTTCTGTGGAGTCTGAGAACAGATATTTCGGATCCCTTTGAAGACTATAGGGCCAAAGGAAATATCCTCCGATAACAAAGAGAAAGAAGCTTTCTGAGAAACTTCTTTGTGTTCTGTGAAATCATCTCAACGAGTTACAGCTTTCCCCTCCAGAAGCCTTTCGCTAAGACAGTTCTTGTGGAATTGGCAAAGTGATATATGGAAGACCCTAGAGGGCTATGGTGAAAAAGGAAATATCCCTAGATAAAATCTGGAAAGAAGCTTTCGTAGAAACTGCTTAGTGTTCTGTTAATTCATCTCACAGCGTTACATCTGTATTTCGTGGATCTCTTTGCTAGACCTATTTCTGTGGAATCTGAGAAGAGATATTTCGGTTCCCTTTGAAGACTTTAGGTCCAAAGAAAATATCCTCCGATAAGAAAGAGAAAGAAGCTTTCTGAGAAACTTCTTTGTGTTCTGTGAAATCATCTCACATAGTTACAGCTTTCCCTAGAAGAATTCTTTCGCTAAGACAGTTCTTGTGGAATTGGCAAAGTGATATTTGGTAGCCCATAGAGGGCTATGGTGAAAATGGAAATATCCTCAGATGAAGTCTGGAAAGAAGCTTTCTGAGAAACTGCTTAGTGTTCTTTTAATTAATCTCACAGAGTTGCATCTGTATTTCTTGGATCTCTTTGCTAGCCTTATTTCTGTGGAATCTGAAAACAGATATTTCGGATCCCTTTGAAGACTATAGGGCCAAAGGAAATATCCTCTGATAACAAAGAGAAAGAAGCTTTCTGAGAAACTTCTTTGTGTTCTGTGAAATCATCTCACAGAGTTACAGCTTTCCCTTCAAGAAGCCTTTTGATAAGACAGTTCTTGTGGAATTGGCAAAGTGATATTTGGAAGCCCCTAGAGGGCTATGGTGAAAAAGGAAATATCCTCAGATGAAATCTGGAAAGAAGCTTTCTGAGAAACTGGTTAGTGTTCTGTTAATTCATCTCACAGAGTTACATCTGTATTTCGTGGATCTCTTTGCTAGCCTTATTTCTGTGGAGTCTGAGAACAGATATTTCGGATCCCTTTGAAGACTATAGAGCCAAAGGAAATATCCTCCGATAACAAAGAGAAAGAAGCTTTCTGAGAAACTTCTTTGTGTTCTGTGAAATCATCTCAACGAGTTACAGCTTTCCCCTCCAGAAGCCTTTCGCTAAGACAGTTCTTGTGGAATTGGCAAAGTGATATATGGAAGACCCTAGAGGGCTATTGTGAAAAAGGAAATATCCCTAGATAAAATCTGGAAAGAAGCTTTCTGAGAAACTGCTTAGTGTTCTGTTAATTCATCTCACAGAGTTACATCTGTATTTCGTGGATCTCTTTGCTAGCCTTATTTCTGTGGAATCTGAGAACAGATATTTCGGATCCCTTAGAAGACTTTAGGGCCAAAGGAAATATCCTCCGATAAGAAAGAGAAAGAAGCTTTCTGAGAAACTTCTTTGTGTTCTGTGAAATCATCTCACATAGTTACAGCTTTCCCTAGAAGAATTCTTTCGCTAAGACAGTTCTTGTGGAATTGGCAAAGTGATATTTGGTAGCCCATAGAGGGCTATGGTGAAAATGGAAATATCCTCAGATGAAGTCTGGAAAGAAGCTTTCTGAGAAACTGCTTAGTGTTCTTTTAATTAATCTCACAGAGTTGCATCTGTATTTCTTGGATCTCTTTGCTAGCCTTATTTCTGTGGAATCTGAAAACAGATATTTCGGATCCCTTTGAAGACTATAGGGCCAAAGGAAATATCCTCTGATAACAAAGAGAGAAGCTTTCTGAGAAACTTCTTTGTGTTCTGTGAAATCATCTCACAGAGTTACAGCTTTCCCCTCAAGAAGCCTTTCGCTAACACAGTTCTTGTGGAATTGGCAAAGTGATAATTGGAAGCCCATAGAGGCCTATGGTGAAATAGGAAATATCCTCAGATGAAATCTGGAAAGAAGCTTTCTGAGAAAGTGCTTAGTGTTCTGTTAATTCATCTCACAGAGTTACATCTGTATTTCGTGGATCTCTTTGCTAGCCTTATTTCTGTGCAATCTGAGAACAGATATTTCGGATCCCTCTGAAGACTATAGGGCCAAAGGAAATATCTTCCGATAACAAAGAGAAAGAAGATTTCTGAGAAACTTCTTTGTGTTCTGTGAAATCATCTCACAGAGTTACAGCTTTCCCCTCAAGAAGCCTTTCGCTAAGACAGTTCTTGTGGAATTGGCAAAGTGATATTTGGAAGCCCATAGAGGGCTATGGTGAAAAAGGAAATATCCTCAGATGAAATCTGGAAAGAAGCTTTCTGAGAAACTACTTAGTGTTCTGTTAATTCATCTCACAGAGTTACATCTGTATTTCATGGATCTCTTTGCTAGCCTTATTTCTGTGGAATATGAGAACAGATATTTCGGATCCCTTTGAAGACTATAGTGCCAAAGGAAATATCCTCCGATAACAAAGAGAAAGAAGCTTTCTGAGAAACTTCCTTGTGTTCTGTGAAATCATCTCACAGAGTTACAGCTTTCCCCTCAAGAAGCCTTTCACTAAGACAGTTCTTGTGGAATTGGAAAAGTGATATTTGAAGCCCATAGAGGGCTGGGTGAAAAAGGAAATATCCTCAGATGAAATCTGGAAAGAAGCTTTCTGAGAAACTGCTTAGTGTTCTGTTAATTCATCTCACAGAGTTACATCTGTATTTCGTGGATCTTTTTTCTAGCCTTACTTCTGTGGAATCTGAGAACAGATATTTCGGATCCCTTTGAAGACTATAGGGCCAAATTAAATATCCTCCGATAACAAAGAGAAAGAAGCTTTCTGAGAAACCTCTTTGTGTTCTGTGAAATCATCTCACAGAGTTACAGCTTTCCCCTCAAGAAGTCATTCGCTAAGACAGTTCTTGTGGAATTGGGAAAGTGATATTTGGAAGCCCTTAGAGGGCTATGGTGAAAAAGGAAATATCCTCAGATGAAATCTGGAAAGAAGCTTTCTCAGAAACTGCTTTGTGTTCTGTTAATTCATCTCCCAGAGTTACATCTGTATTTCGTGGATCTCTTTGCTAGCCTTATTTCTGTGGAATCTGAGAACAGATATTTCGGATCCCTTTGAAGACTATAGTGCCAAAGGAAATATCCTCCGATAACAAAGAGAAAGAAGCTTTCTGAGAAACTTCTTTGTGTTCTGTGAAATCATCTCACAGAGTTACAGCTTTCCCCTCAAGAAGCCTTTCGCTAAGACAGTTCTTGTGGAATTGGAAAAGTGATATTTGGAAGCCCATAGAGGGCTATGGTGAAAAAGGAAATATCCTCCGATGAACTCTGGAAAGAAGCTTTCTGAGAAACTGCTTAGTGTTCTGTTAATTCATCTCACAGAGTTACATCTGTATTTCGTGGATCTCTTTGCTAGCCTTATATCTGTGGAATCTGAGAACAGATATTTCGGATCCCTTTGAAGACAATAGGGCCAAAGGAAATATCCTCCGGTAACAAAGAGAAAGAAGCTTTCTGAGAAACTTCTTTGTGTTCTGTGAAATCATCTCACAGAGTTACAGCTTTCCCTAGAAAAATCCTTTCACTAAGACAGTTCTTGTGGAATTGGAAATGTTATATATGGTAGCCCATAGCGGGCTATGGTGAAAAAGGAAATATACTCAGATGAAATCTGGAAAGAAGTTGCTGAGAAACTGCTTAGTGTTCTGGTAATTCATCTCACAGAGTTACATCTGTATTTCGTGGATCTCTTTGCTAGCCTTATTTCTGTGGAATCTGAGAACAGATATTTCGGATCCCTTTGAAGACTACAGGGCCAAAGGAAATATCCTCCGATAACAAAGAGAAAGAAGCTTTTTGAGAAACTTCTTTGTGTTCTGTGAAATCATCTCACAGAGTTACAGCTTTCCCCTCAAGAAGCCTTTCGCTAAGACAGTTCTTGTGGAATTGGCAAAGTGATATTTGGAAGCCCATAGAGGGCTATGGTGAAAAAGGAAATATCCTCCGATGAAATCTGGAAAGAAGCTTTCTGAGAAACTGCTTAGTGTTCTCTTAATTCATTTCACAGAGTTCCATCTGTATTTCGTGGATCTCTTTGTTAGCCTTATTTCTGTAGAATCTGAGAACAGATATTTCGGATCCCTTTGAAGACTATAGGGCCAAAGGAAATATCCTCCGATAACAAAGAGAAAGAAGCTTTCTGAGACACTTCTTTGTGTTCTGTGAAATCATCTCACAGAGTTACAGCTTTCCCCTCAAGAAGACTTTCGCTAAGACAGTTCTTGTGGAATTCGCAAAGTGATATTGGGAAGCCCATAGAGGGCTATGGTGAAAAAGGAAATATCCTCAGATGAATTCTGGAAAGAAGCTTTCTGAGAAACTGCTCAGTGTTCTGTTAATTCAACTCACAGAGTTACATCTGTATTTCGTGGATCTCTTTGCTAGCCTTATTTCTGTGGAATCTGAGAACAGATATTTCGGATCCCTTTGAAGACTATAGGGCCAAAGGAAATATCCTCCGATAACAAAGAGAAAGAAGCTTTCTGAGAAACTTCTTTGTGTTCTGTGAAAGCATCTCACAGAGTTACAGCTTTCCCCTCAAGAAGCCTTTCGCTAAGACAGTTATTGTGGAATTGGCAAAGTGATATTGGGAAGCCCCTAGAGGGTTATGGTGAAAAAGGAAATATCCTCAGATGAAATCTGGAAAGAAGCTTTCTGAGAAACTGCTTAGTGTTCTGTTAATTCATCCCATAGAGTTACATCTGTATTTCGTGGATCTCTTTGCTAGCCTTATTTCTGTGGAGTCTGAGAACAGATATTTCGGATCCCTTTGAAGACTATAGGGCCAAAGGAAATATCTTCCGATAACAAAGAGAAAGAAGCTTTCTGAGAAACTTCTTTGTGTTCTGTGAAATCATCTCACAGAGTTACAGCTTTCCCCTCAAGAAGCCTTTCGCTAAGACAGTTCTTGTGGAATTGGCAAAGTGATATTTGGAAGCCCATAGAGGGCTATGGTGAAAAAGGAAATATCCTCAGATGAAATCTGGAAAGAAGCTTTCTGAGAAACTGCTTAGTGTTCTGTTAATTCATCTCACAGAGTTACATCTCTATTTTGTGGATCTCTTTGCTAGCCTTATTTCTGTGGAATCTGAGAACAGATATTTCGGATCCCTTTGAAGACTATAGGGACAAAGGAAATATCCTGCGATAACAAAGAGAAAGAAGGCTTCTGAGAAACTTCTTTGTGTTCTGTGAAATCATCTCACAGAGTTACAGCTTTTCCTAGAAGAAGCCTTTCGCTGAGACAGTTCTTGTAGAAATGGCAAAGTGATATTTGGAAGCCCTTAGAGGGCTATGGTGAAAAAGGAAATATCCTCAGATGAAATCTGGAAAAAGCTTTCTGAGAAACTGCTTAGTGTTCTGTTAATTCATCTCACAGAGTTACATCTGTATTTCGTGGATCTCTTTGCTAGCCTTATTTCTGTGGAATCTGAGAACAGATATTTCGATTCCCTTTGAAGACTATAGGGCCAAAATAAATATCCTCCGATAACAAAGAGAAAGAAGCTTTCTGAGAAACCTCTTTGTGTTCTGTGAAATCATCTCACAGAGTTACAGCTTTCCCTTCAAGAAGCCATTCGCTAAGACAGCTCTTGTGGAATTGGGAAAGTGATATTTGGAAGTCCATAGAGGGCAATGGTGAAAAAGGAAATATCCTCAGATGAAAACTGAAAGAAGCTTTCTGAGAAACTGCTTAGTGTTCTGTTAATTCATCTCACAGAGTTACATCTGTACTTCGTGGAACTCTTTGCTAGCCTTATTTCTGTGGAATCTGAGAACAGATATTTCGGATCCCTTTGAAGACTATAGGGCCAAAGGAAATATCCTTCGACAACAAAGAGAAAGAAGCTTTCTGAGAAACTTCTTTGTGTTCTGTGAAATCATCTCACAGAGTTACAGCTTTCCCTAGAAGAAGCCTTTCGCTAAGACAGTTCTGGTGGAATTGGCAAAGTGATATTTCAAAGCCCATAGACGGCTATGTTGAAAAAGGAAATATCCTCCGATGAAATCTGGAAAGAAGCTTTCTGAGACACTGCTTAGTGTTCTGTTAATTCATCTCACAGAGTTACATCTGTATTTCGTGGATCTCTTTGCTAGCCTTATTTCTGTGGAATCTGAGAACAGATATTTCGGATCCCTTTGAAGACAATAGGGCCAAAGGAAATATCCTCCGATAACAAAGAGAAAGAAGCTTTCTGAGAAACTTCTTTGTGTTCTGTGAAATCATCTCACAGATTTACAGCTTTCGCCTCTAGAAGCCTTTCGCTAAGACAGCTCTTGTGGAATTGGGAAAGTGATATTTGGAGGCCCATAGAGGGCTATGGTGAAAAAGGAAATATCCTCAGATGAAATCTGGAAAGAAGCTTTCTGAAGAGCTGCTTAGTGTTCTGTTAATTCATCTCACAGAGTTACATCTGTATTTCGTGGATCTCTTTGCTAGCCATATTTCTGTGGAGTCTGGAAACAGATATTTCGGATCCCTTTGAAGACGATAGGGCCAAAGGAAATATCCTCCGATAACAAACAGAAAGAAGCTTTCTGAGAAACTTCTTTGTGTTCTGTGAAATCATCTCACAGATTTACAGCTTTCGCCTCTAGAAGCCTTTCGCTAAGACAGCTCTTGTGGAATTGGGAAAGTGATATTTGGAGGCCCATAGAGGGCTATGGTGAAAAAGGAAATATCCTCAGATGAAATCTGGAAAGAAGCTTTCTGAGAAACTGCTTAGTGTTCTGTTAATTCATCTCACAGATTTACATCTGTATTTCGTGCATCTCTTTGCTAGCCTTATTTCTGTGGAGTCTGAGAAAAGATATTTCGGATCCCTTTGAAGACTATAGGGCCAAAGGAAATATCCTCCGATAACAAAGAGAAAGAAGCCTTCTGAGAAACTTCTTTGTGTTCTGTGAAATCATATCACAGAGTTACAGCTTTTCCTAGAAGAAGCCTTTCTCTAAGACAGTTCTTGTAGAATTGGCAAAGTGATATTTGGAAGCCCTTAGAGGGCTATGGTGAAAAAGGAAATAACCTCAGATGAAATCTGGAAAAAGCTTTCTGAGAAACTGCTTAGTGTTCTGTTAATTCATCTCACAGAGTTACATCTGTATTTCGTGGATCTCTTTGCTAGCCTTATTTCTGTGGAATCTGAGAACAGATATTTCGATTCCCTTTGAAGACTATAGGGCCAAATTAAATATCCTCCGATAACAAAGAGAATGAAGCTTTCTGAGAAACCTCTTTGTGTTCTGTGAAATCATCTCACAGAGTTACAGCTTTCCCCTCAAGAAGCCTTTCGCTAAGACAGTTCTTGTGGAATTGGGAAAGTGATATTTGGAAGCCCAGAGAGGGCTATGCTGAAAAAGGAAATATCCTCAGATGAAATCTGGAAAGAAGCTTTCTCAGAAACTGCTTAGTGTTCTGTTAATTCATCTCCCAGAGTTACATCTGTATTTCGTGGATCTCTTTGCTAGCCTTATTTCTGTGGAATCTGAGAACAGATATTTCGGATCCCTTTGAAGACTATAGGGCCAAAGGAAATATCCTCCGATAAAAAAGAGATAGAAGCTTTCTGAGAAACTTCTTTGTGTTCTGTGAAATCATCTCACAGAGTTACAGCTTTCCCCTCAAGAAGCCTTTCGCTAAGACAGTTCTTGTGGAATTGGAAAAGTGATATTTGGAAGCCCATAGAGGGCTATGGTGAAAAAGGAAATATCCTCAGATGAAATCTGGAAAGAAGTTTCTGAGAAACTGCTTAGTGATCTGGTAATTCATCTCACAGAGTTACATCTGTATTTCGTGGATCTCTTTGCAAGCCTTATTTCTGTGGAATCTGAGAACAGATATTTCGGATCCCTTTGAAGACTACAGGGCCAAAGGAAATATCCTCCGATAACAAAGAGAAAGAAGCTTTTTGAGAAGCTTCTTTGTGTTCCGTGAAATCATCTCACAGAGTTACAGCTTTCCCCTCAAGAAGCCTTTCGCTAAGACAGTTCTTGTGGAATTGGCAAAGTGATATTTGGAAGCCCATAGAGGGCTATGATGAAAAAGGAAATATCCTCCGATGAAATCTGGAAAGAAGCTTTCTGAGAAACTGCTTAGTGTTCTCTTAATTCATTTCACAGAGTTCCATCTGTATTTCGTGGATCTCTTTCTTAGCCTTATTTCTGTAGAATCTGAGAACAGATATTTCGGATCCCTTTGAAGACTATAGGGCCAAAGGAAATATCCTCCGATAACAAAGAGAAAGAAGCTTTCTGAGAAACTTCTTTGTGTTCTGTGAAAGCATCTCACAGAGTTACAGCTTTCCCCTCAAGAAGCCTTTCGCTAAGACAGTTATTGTGGAATTGGCAAAGTGATATTGGGAAGCCCCTAGAGGGCTATGGTGAAAAAGGAAATATCCTAAGATGAAATCTGGAAAGAAGCTTTCTGAGAAACTGCTTAGTGTTCTGTTATTTCATCCCATAGAGTTACATCTGTATTTCGTGGATCTCTTTGCTAGCCTTATTTCTGTGGAATCTGAGAACAGATATTTCGGATCCCTTTGAAGACTATAGTGCCAAAGGAAATATCCTCCGATAAAAAAGAGATAGAAGCTTTCTGAGAAACTTCTTTGTGTTCTGTGAAATCATCTCACAGAGTTACAGCTTTCCCCTCAAGAAGCCTTTCGCTAAGACAGTTCTTGTGGAATTGGAAAAGTGATATTTGGAAGCCCATAGAGGGCTATGGTGAAAAAGGAAATATCCTCCGATGAACTCTGGAAAGAAGCTTTCTGAGAAACTGCTTAGTGTTCTGTTAATTCATCTCACAGAGTTACATCTGTATTTCGTGGATCTCTTTGCTAGCCTTATATCTGTGGAATCTGAGAACAGATATTTCGGATCCCTTTGAAGACAATAGGGCCAAAGGAAATATCCTCCGGTAACAAAGAGAAAGAAGCTTTCTGAGAAACTTCTTTGTGTTCTGTGAAATCATCTCACAGAGTTACAGCTTTCCCTAGAAGAATCCTTTCACTAAGACAGTTCTTGTGGAATTGGAAATGTTATATATGGTAGCCCATAGAGGGCTATGGTGAAAAAGGAAATATCCTCAAATGAAATCTTGAAAAAGCTTTCTGAGAAACTGCTTAGTGTTCTGGTAATTCATCTCAAAGAGTTACATCTGTATTTCGTGGATCTCTTTGCTTGCCTTATTTCTGTCGAAACTGAGAACTGATATTTCGGATCCCTTTGTAGACTATAGGGCCAAATTAAATATCCTCCGATAACAAAGAGAAAGAAGCTTTCTGAGAAACCTCTTTGTGTTCTGTGAAATCATCTCACAGAGTTACAGCATTCCCCTTAAGAAGCCTTTCGCTAACACAGTTCTTGTGCAATTGGCAAAGTGATTTTTGGTAGCCCATAGAAGCTATGGTGAAAAAGGAAATATCCTCATATGAAATCTGGAAAGAAGCTTTCTGAGAAACTGCTTAGTGTTCTGTTAATTCATCTCACAGAGTTACATCTGTATTTCATGGATCTCTTTGCTAACCTTATTTCTGTGGAATCTGAGAAAAGATTTCGGATCCCTTTGAAGACTATAGGGCCAAAGGAAATATCCTCCGATAACAAAGAGAAAGAAGCTTTCTGTGAAACTTCTATGTGTTCTGTGAAATCATCTCACAGAGTTACAGCTTTCCCCTCAACACGCCTTTCGCGAAGACAGTTCTTGTGGAATTGGCAAAGTGATATTTGGAAGCCCTTAGAGGGCTATGGTGAAAAAGGAAATATCCTCAGATGAAATCTGGAAAGAAGCTTCTGAGAAACTGCTTTGGGTTTTGTTAATTCATCTCACAGAGGTACATCTGTATTTCGTGGATCTCTTTGCTAGCCTTATTTCTGTGGAATCTGAGTACAGATATTTCGGATCCCTTTGAAGACTATAGGGCCAAAGGAAATATCCTCCGATAACAAAGAGAAAGACGCTTTCTGAGAAACTTCTTTGTGTTCTGTGAAATCATCTCACAGAGTTACAGCTTTCCCCTCAAGAAGCCTTTCAATAAGGCAGTTCCTGTGGAATTGGCAAAGTGATATTTTGAAGCCCGTAGAGAGCTATGGTGAAAAAGGAAATATCCTCAGATAAAATCTGGAAAGAAGCTTTCTGAGTAACTGTTTAGGTTTCCGTTAATTCATCTCACGGAGTTACATCTGTATTTCGTGGATCTCCTTGCTAGCCTTATTTCTGTGGAATCTGAGAACAGATATTTCGGATCCCTTTGAAGACTATAGGGCCAAAGTAAATATCCTCTGAGAACAAATAGAAAGAAGCTTTCTGAGAAACTTCTTTGTGTTCTGTGAAATCATCTCACAGAGTTACAGCTTTCCCCTCAAGAAGCCTTTCGCTAAGACAGTTCTTGCTGAATTGGAAAACTGATATTTGGAAGCCCATAGAGGGCTATGGTGAAAAAGGAAATATCCTCCGATGAAATCTGGAAAGAAGCTTTCTGAGACACTGCTTAGTGTTCTGTTAATTCATCTCACAGAGTTACATCTGTATTTCGTGGATCTCTTTGCTAGCCTTATTTCTGTGGAATCTGAGAACAGATATTTCGGATCCCTTTGAAGACTATAGGGCCAAAGGAAATATCCTCCGATAACAAAGAGAAAGAAGCTTTCTGAGAAACTTCTTTGTGTTCTGTGAAATCATCTCACAGAGTTACAGCTTTCCCTAGAAGAATCGTTTCACTAAGACTGTTCTTGTGGAATTGGAAATGTTATATTTGGTAGCCCATAGAGGGGTATGGTGAAAAAGGAAATATCCTCAGATGAAATCTGGAAAGAAGCTTTCTGAGAAACTGCTTAGTGTTCTGGTAATTCATCTCACAGAGTTACATCTGTATTTCGTGGATCTCTTTGCTAGCCTTATTTCTGTGGAATCTGCGAACAGATATTTCGGATCCCTTTGAAGACTACAGGGCCAAAGGAAATATCCTCCGATAACAAAGAGAAAGAAGCTTTCTGAGAAACTTCTTTGTGTTCTGTGAAATCATCTCACAGAGTTACAGCTTTCACCTCAAGAAGACTTTCGCTAAGATAGTTCTTGTGGAATTGGCAAAATGATATATGGAAGCCCCTTGAGGGCTATGGTGAAAAAGGAAATATCCTCAGATGAAATCTGGAAAGAAGCTTTCTGAGAAACTGCTTAGTGTTCTGTTAATTCATCTCACAGAGTTCCATCTGTATTTCGTGGATCTCTTTGCTAGCCTTATTTCTGTGGAATCTTAGAACAGATATTTCGGACCCCTTTGAAGACTATAGGGCCAAAGGAAATATTCTCTGATAACAAAGAGAAAAAAGCGTTCTGAGAAACTTCTTTGTGTTCTGTGAAATCTTCTCACAGAGTTACAGCTTTCCCGTCAAGAAGAATTTCGCTAAGACAATTCTTGTGGAATTGGCAAAGTGATATTTGGAAGCCCAAAGAGGGCTATGGTGAAAAAGGAAATATCCTCAGATGAAATCTGGAAAGAAGCTTTCTGAGAAACTGCTTAGTGTTCTGTTAATTCATCTCACAGAGTTACATCTCTATTTCGTGGTTCTTTTGCTAGCCTTATTTCAGTGGAATCTGAGAACAGATATTTCGGATCCCTTTGAAGACTGTAGGTCCAAAGGAAATATTCTCCGATAACAAAGAGAAAGATGCTTTCTGAGAAACTTCTTTGTGTTCTGTGAAATTATCTCACAGAGTTACAGCTATCCCCTCCAGAAGCCTTTCGATAAGGCAGTTCTTGTGGAATTGACAAAGTGATATTGTTAGCCCATAGAGGGCTATGGTGAAAAAGGAAATATCCTCAGATAAAATCTGGAAAGAAGCTTTCTGAGTAACTGTTTAGGTTTCCGTTAATTCATCTCACAGAGTTATATCTGTATTTCGTGGATCTCCTTGCTAGCCTTATTTCTGTGGAATCTGAGAACAGATATTTCGGATCCCTTTGAAGACTATAGGGCCAAAGGAAATATCCTCTGAGAACAAAGAGAAAGAAGCTTTCTGAGAAACTTCTTTGTGTTCTGTGAAATCATCTCACAGAGTTACAGCTTTCCCCTCAAGAAGCCTTTCGCTAAGACAGTTCTTGTGGAATTGGCAAAGTGATATTTGGAAGCCCATAGAGGGCTATGGTGAAAAAGGAAATATCCTCAGATGAAATCTGGAAAGAAACTTTCTGAGAAATGCTTAGTGTTCTGTTTATTCATCTCACAGAGTTACATCTGTATTTCGTGGATCTCTTTGCTAACCTTATTTCTGTGGAATCTGAGAAAAGATTTCGGATCCCTTTGAAGACTATAGGGCCAAAGGAAATATCCTCCGATAACAAAGAGAAAGAAGCTTTCTGAGAAACTTCTATGTGTTCTGTGAAATCATCTTACAGAGTTGCAGCTTTCCCCTCAACACGCCTTTCGCTAAGACAGTTCTTGTGGAATTGGCAAAGTGATATTTGGAAGCCCTTAGAGGGCTATGGTGAAAAAGGAAATATCCTCAGATGAAATCTGGAAAGAAGCTTTCTGAGAAACTGCTTTGGGGTTTGTTAATTCATCTCACAGAATTACATCTGTATTTCGTGGATCTCTTTGCTAGCCTTATTTCTGTGGAATCTGAGAACAGATATTTCGGATCCCTTTGAAGACTATAGGGCCAAAGGAAATATCCTCCGATAACAAAGAGAAAGACGCTTTCTGAGAAACTTCCTTGTGTTCTGTGAAATCATCTCACAGAGTTACAGCTTTTCCCTCAAGAAGCCTTTCGATAAGGCAGTTCCTGTGGAATTGGAAAAGTGATATTTTGAAGCCCGTAGAGAGCTATGGTGAAAAAGGAAATATCCTCAGATAAAATCTGGAAAGAAGCTTTCTGAGTAACTGTTTAGGTTTCCGTTAATTCACCTCACAGAGTTACATCTGTATTTCGTGGATCTCGTTGCTAGCCTTATTTCTGTGGAATCTGAGAACAGATATTTCGGATCCCTTTGAAGACTATAGGGCCAAAGTAAATATCCTCTGAGAACAAAGAGAAAGAAGATTTCTGAGAAACTTCTTTGTGTTGTGTGAAATCATCTCACAGAGTTACAGCTTTCCCCTCATGAAGCCTTTCGCTAAGACAGTTCTTGCTGAATTGGCAAAGTGATATTTGGAAGCCCATAGAGGGCTATGGTGAAAAAGGAAATATCCTCAGATGAAATCTGGAAAGAAGCTTTCTGAGAAACTGCTTAGTGTTCTGTTAATTCATCTCACAGAGTTACATCTGTATTTCGTGGATCTCGTTGCTAGCCTTATTTCTGTGGAATCTGAGAACAGATATTTCGGATCCCTTTGAAGACTATAAGTCCAAAGGAAATATCCTCCGATAACAAAGAGAAAGAAGCTTTCTGAGAAACTTCTTTGTGTTCTGTGAAATTATCTCACAGATTACAGCTTTCCCCTCAAGAAGCCTTTCGATAAGGCAGTTCTTGTGGAATTGGCAAAGTGATATTGGAAGCCCATAGAGGGCTATGGTGAAAAAGGAAATATCCTCAGATGAAATCTGGAAAGAAGCTTTCTGAGAAACTGCTTAGTGTTCTGTTAATTCATCTCACAGAGTTACATCTGTATTTCGTGGATCTCTTTGCTAGCCTTATTTCTGTGGAATCTGAGAACAGATATTTCGGATCCCTTTGAAGAATATAGGGCCAAAGGAAATATCCTCCGATAACAAAGAGAAAGAAGCTTTCTGAGAAACTTCTTTGTGTTCTGTGAAATCATCTCACAGAGTTACAGCTTTCCCCTCAAGAAGCCTTTCGCTAAGACAGTTCTTGTGGAATTGGCAAAGTGATATTGGGAAGCCCATAGAGGGCTATGGTGAAAAAGGAAATATCCTTCGATGAAATCTGGAAAGAAGCTTTCTGAGAAACTGCTTAGTGATCTCTTAATTCATCTCACAGAGTTCCATCTCTATTTCGTGGATCTCTTTGCTAGCCTTATTTCTGTGGAATCTGAGAACAGATATTTAAGATCCCTTTGAAGACTATAGGGCCAAAGGAAATATCCTCCGATAACAAAGAGAAAGAAGCTTTCTGAGAAACTTCTCTGTGTTCTGTGAAATATCTCAAAGAGTTACAGCTTTCACCTCAAGAATCCTTTCGCTAGGTCAGTTCTTGTGTAATTGGAAAAGTGATATTTGGAAGCCCATAGAGGGCTATGGTGAAAAAGGAAATACCCTCAGATGAAATCTGGAAAGAAGCTTTCTGAGAAACTGCTTAGTGTTCTGTTAATTCATCTCACAGAGTTACATCTGTCTTTCATGGATCTCTTTGCTAGCCTTATTTCTGTGGAATCTGAGAACAGATACTTCAGATCCCTTTGAAGACTATAGGGCCAAGGAAATATCCTCCGATAACAAAGAGAAAGACGCTTTCTGAGAAACTTCTTTGAGTTCTGTGAAATCATCTCACAGAGTTACAGCATTCCCCTCAACAAGCCTTTCGCTAAGACAGTTCTTGTGGAATTGGAAAAGTGATATTGGGAAGCCCCTAGAGGGCTATGGTGCAAAAGGAAATATCCTCAGATGAAAACTGGAAAGAAGCTTTTTGAGAAACTGCTTAGTGTTCCGTTAATTCATCTCACAGAGTTACATCTGTATTTCGTGGATCTCTTTGCTAGCCTTATTTCTGTGGAATCTGAGAACAGATATTTCGGATCCCTTTGAAGACTATAGGGCCAAACGAAATATCCTCCGATAACAAAGAGAAAGAAGCTTTCTGAGAAACTTTTTTGTGTTCTGTGAAATCATCTCACAGAGTTACAGCTTCCCCCTCAACAAGCCTTTCGCGAAGACAGTTCTTGTGGAATTGGCAAAGTGATATTTGGAAGCCCATAGAGGGCTATGGTGAAAAAGGAAATATCCTCAGATGAAATCTGGAAAGAAGATTTCTGAGAAACTGCTTAGTGTTCTGTGAATTCATCTCACAGACTTACATCTGTATTTCGTGGATCTCTTTGCTAGCCTTATTTCTGTGGAATCTGAGAACGGATATTTCGGATCCCCTTGAAGACTATAGGGCCAAAGGAAATATCCTCCGATAACAAAGAGAAAGAAGCTTTCTGAGAAACTTCTTTGTGTTCTGTGAAATCATCTCACAGAGTTACAGCTTTCCCCTCAAGAAGCCTTTCGCTAAGACAGTTTTTGTGGAATTGGCAAAGTGATATTGGGAAGCCCATAGATGGCTATGGTGAAAAAGGAAATATCCTCCAATGAAATCTGGAAAGAAGCTTTCTGAGAAACTGCTTAGTGATCTCTTAATTCATCTCACCGAGTTCCATCTCTATTTCCTGGATCTCTTTGCTAGCCTTATTTCTGTGGAATCTGAGAACAGATATTTCGGATCCCTTTGAAGACTATAGGGCCAAAGGAAATATCCTCCGATAACAAAGAGAAAGAAGCTTTCTGAGAAACTTCTTTGTGTTCTGTGAAATCATCTCAAAGAGTTACAGCTTTCACCTCAAAAAGCCTTTCGCTAGGTCAGTTCTTGTGGAATTGGCAGAGTGATATTTGGAAGCCCATAGAGGGCTATGGTGAAAAAGGAAATACCCTCAGATGAAATCTGGAAAGAAGCTTTCTGAGAAACTGCTTAGTGTCCTGTTAATTCATCTCACAGAGTTACATCTGTTTTTCGTGGATCTCTTTGCTAGCCTTATTTCTGTGGAATCTGAGAACAGATATTTCAGATCCCTTTGAAGAATATAGGGCCAGGGAAATATCCTCCGATAACAAAGAGAAAGAAGCTTTCTGAGAAACTTCTTTGAGTTCTGTGAAATCATCTCACAGAGTTACAGCATTCCCCTCAACAAGCCTTTCGCTAAGACAGTTCTTGTGGAATTGGAAAAGTGATATTGGGAAGCCCCTAGAGGGCTATGGTGCAAAAGGAAATATCCTCAGATGAAAACTGGAAAGAAGCTTTCTGAGAAACTGCTTAGTGTTCTGTTATTTCATCTCACAGAGTTACATCTGTATTTCGTGGATCTCTTTGCTAGCCTTATTTCTGTGGAATCTGAGAACAGATATTTCGGATCCCTTTGAAGTCTATAGGGCCAAAGGAAATATCCTCCGATAACAAAGAGAAAGAAGCTTTCTGAGAAACTTTTGTGTTCTGTGAAATCATCTCACAGAGTTACATCTTTTCCGAGAAGAAGCCTTTCGCTAAGACAGTTCTTGTAGAATTGGCAAAGTGATATTTGGAAGCCCATAGAGGGCTATGGTGAAAAAGGAAATATCCTCAGATGAAATCTGGAAAAAGCTTTCTGAGAAACTGCTTAGTGTTCTGTTAATTCATCTCACAGAGTTACATCTGTATTTCGTGGATCTCTTTGCTAGCCTTATTTCTGTGGAATCTGAGAACAGATATTTCGGATCCCTTTGAAGACTATAGGGCCAAATTAAATATCCTCCGATAACAAAGAGAAAGAAGCTTTCTGAGAAACTTCTTTGTGTTCTGTGAAATCATCTCACAGAGTTACAGCTTTCCCCTCAAGAAGCCTTTCGCTCAGACAGTTCTTGTGGAATTGGAAAAGTGATATATGGAAGCCCCTAGAGGGCTACGGTGAAAAAGGAAATATTCTCAGATGAAATCTGGAAAGACGTTTTCTGAGAAACTGCTTAGTGTTCTGTTAATTCATCTCACAGAGTTACATCTGTACTTCGTGGATCTCTTTGCTAGCCTTATTTCTGTTGAATCTGAGAACAGATATTTTGGATCCCTTTGAAGACTATAGGGCCAAAGGAAATATCCTCCGATAACAAAGAGAAAGAAGCTTGTGAGAAACTTCTTTGTGTTCTGTGAAATCATCTCACAGAGTTACAGCTTTCCCTAGAAGAAGCCTTTCGCTAAGGCAGTTCTTGTGGAATTGGCAAAGTGATATTTGGTAGCCCATAGTGGGCTATGATGAAAAAAGAAATATCCTCAGATGAAATCTGGAAAGAAGCTTTCTGAGAAACTGCTTAGTGTTCTGTTAATTCATCTCACAGAGTTACATCTGTATTTCGTGGATCTCTTTGCTAAGCTTATTTGTGTGGAATCTGAGAACAGATATCGGATCCCTTTGAAGACTATAGGGCCAAAGGAAATATCCTCCGATAACAAAGAGAAAGAAGCTTTCTGAGAAACTTCTATGTGTTCTGTGAAATCATCTCACAGAGTTACTGCTTTCCCCTCAACAAGCCTTTCGCTAAGACAGTTCTTGTGGAATTGGCAAAATGATATTTGGAAGCCCTTACAGGGCTATGGTGAAAAAGGAAATATCCTCAGATGAAATCTGGAAAGAAGCTTTCTGAGAAACTGCTTAGTGTTCTGGTAATTCATCTCACAGAGTTACATCTGTATTTCGTGGATCTCTTTGCTAGCCTTATTTCTGTGGAATCTGAGAACAGATATTTCGGATCCCTTTGAAGACTACAGGGCCAAAGGAAATATCCTCCGATAACAAAGAGAAAGAAGCTTTCTGAGAAACTTCTTTGTGTTCTGTGAAATCATCTCACAGAGTTACAGCTTTCACCTCAAGAAGACTTTCGCTAAGATAGTTCTTGTGGAATTGGCAAAATGATATATGGAAGCCCCTTGAGGGCTATGGTGAAAAAGGAAATATCCTCAGATGAAATCTGGAAAGAAGCTTTCTGAGAAACTGCTTAGTGTTCTGTTAATTCATCTCACAGAGTTCCATCTGTATTTCGTGGATCTCTTTGCTAGCCTTATTTCTGTGGAATCTGAGAACAGATATTTCGGACCCCTTTGAAGACTATAGGGCCAAAGGAAATATTCTCTGATAACAAAGAGAAAGAAGCGTTCTGAGAAACTTCTTTGTGTTCTGTGAAATCTTCTCACAGAGTTACAGCTTTCCCGTCAAGAAGAATTTCGCTAAGACAATTCTTGTGGAATTGGCAAAGTGATATTTGGAAGCCCAAAGAGGGCTATGGTGAAAAAGGAAATATCCTCAGATGAAATCTGGAAAGAAGCTTTCTGAGAAACTGCTTAGTGTTCTGTTAATTCATCTCACAGAGTTACATCTCTATTTCGTGGTTCTTTTGCTAGCCTTATTTCAGTGGAATCTGAGAACAGATATTTCGGATCCCTTTGAAGACTGTAGGTCCAAAGGAAATATCCTCCGATAACAAAGAGAAAGATGCTTTCTGACAAACTTCTTTGTGTTCTGTGAAATTATCTCACAGAGTTACAGCTTTCCCCTACAGAAGCCTTTCGATAAGGCAGTTCTTGTGGAATTGACAAAGTGATACTGGAAGCCCATAGAGGGCTATGGTGAAAAAGGAAATATCCTCAGATGAAATCTGGAAAGAAACTTTCTGAGAAACTGCTTAGTGTTCTGTTAATTCATCTCACAGAGTTACATCTGTATTTCGTGGATCTCTTTGCTAGCCTTATTTCTGTGGAATCTGAGAACAGATATTTCGGATCCCTTTGAAGACTATAGGGCCAAAGGAAATATCCTCCGATAACAAAGAGAAAGAAGCTTTCTGAGAAACTTCTTAGTGTTCTGTGAAATCATCTCACAGAGTTACAGCTTTTCCTAGAAGAAGCCTTTCGCTATCACAGTTCTTGTAGAATTGGCAAAGTGATATTTGGAAGCCCATAGAGGGCTATGGTGAAAAAGGAAATATCCTCAGATGAAATCTTGAAAAAGCTTTCTGAGAAACGGCTTAGTGTTCTGTTAATTCAACTCACAGAGTTACATCTGTATTTCGTGGATCTCTTTGCTTGCCTTATTTCTGTCGAAACTGAGAACTGATATTTCGGATCCCTTTGAAGACTATAGGGCCAAATTAAATATCCTCCGATAACAAAGAGAAAGAAGCTTTCTGAGAAACCTCTTTGTGTTCTGTGAAATCATCTCACAGAGTTACAGCTTTCCCCTTAAGAAGCCTTTCGCTAACACAGTTCTCGTGCAATTGGCAAAGTGATTTTTGGTAGCCCACAGAAGCTATGGTGAAAAAGGAAATATCCTCATATGAAATCTGGAAAGAAGCTTTCTGAGAAACTGCTTAGTGTTCTGTTAATTCATCTCACAGAGTTACATCTGTATTTCGTGGATCTCTTTGCTAAGCTTATTTGTGTGGAATCTGAGAACAGATTTCGGATCCCTTTGAAGACTATAGGGCCAAAGGAAATATCCTCCGATAACAAAGAGAAAGAAGCTTTCTGAGAAACTTCTATGTGTTCTGTGAAATCATCTCACAGAGTTACTGCTTTTCCCTCAACAAGCCTTTCGCTAAGACAGTTCTTGTGGAATTGGCAAAATGATATTTGGAAGCCCTTAGAGGGCTATGGTGAAAAAGGAAATATCCTCAGATGAAATCTGGAAAGAAGCTTTCTGAGAAACTGCTTAGTGTTCTGGTAATTCATCTCACAGAGTTACATCTGTATTTCGTGGATCTCTTTGCTAGCCTTATTTCTGTGGAATCTGAGAACAGATATTTCGGATCCCTTTGAAGACTACAGGGCCAAAGGAAATATCCTCCGATAACAAAGAGAAAGAAGCTTTCTGAGAAACTTCTTTGTGTTCTGTGAAATCATCTCACAGAGTTACAGCTTTCACCTCAAGAAGACTTTCGCTAAGATAGTTCTTGTGGAATTGGCAAAATGATATATGGAAGCCCCTTGAGGGCTATGGTGAAAAAGGAAATATCCTCAGATGAAATCTGGAAAGAAGCTTTCTGAGAAACTGCTTAGTGTTCTGTTAATTCATCTCACAGAGTTCCATCTGTATTTCGTGGATCTCTTTGCTAGCCTTATTTCTGTGGAATCTGAGAACAGATATTTCGGACCCCTTTGAAGACTATAGGGCCAAAGGAAATATTCTATGATAACAAAGAGAAAGAAGCGTTCTGAGAAACTTCTTTGTGTTCTGTGAAATCTTCTCACAGAGTTACAGCTTTCCCGTCAAGAAGAATTTCGCTAAGACAATTCTTGTGGAATTGGCAAAGTGATATTTGGAAGTCCAAAGAGGGCTATGGTGAAAAAGGAAATATCCTCAGATGAAATCTGGAAAGAAGCTTTCTGAGAAACTGCTTAGTGTTCTGTTAATTCATCTCACAGAGTTACATCTCTATTTCGTGGTTCTTTTGCTAGCCTTATTTCAGTGGAATCTGAGAACAGATATTTCGGATCCCTTTAAAGACTGTAGGTCCAAAGGAAATGTCCTCCGATAACAAAGAGAAAGATGCTTTCTGAGAAACTTCTTTGTGTTCTGTGAAATTATCTCACAGAGTTACAGCTTTCCCCTTAAGAAGCCTTTCGCTAACAAAGTTCTCGTGCAATTGGCAAAGTGATTTTTGGTAGCCCACAGAAGCTATGGTGAAAAAGGAAATATCCTCATATGAAATCTGGAAAGAAGCTTTCTGAGAAACTGCTTGGTGTTCTGTTAATTCATCTCACAGAGTTACATCTGTATTTCGTGGATCTCTTTGCTAACCTTATTTCTGTGGAATCTGAGAAAAGATTTCGGATCCCTTTGAAGACTATAGGGCCAAAGGAAATATCCTCCGATAACAAAGAGAAAGAAGCTTTCTGAGAAACTTCTATGTGTTCTGTGAAATCATCTCACAGAGTTGCAGCTTTCCCCTCAACACGCCTTTCGCTAAGACAGTTCTTGTGGAATTGGCAAAGTGATATTTGGAAGCCCTTAGAGGGCTATGGTGAAAAAGGAAATATCCTCAGATGAAATCTGGAAAGAAGCTTCTGAGAAACTGCTTTGGGTTTTGTTAATTCATCTCACAGAGGTACATCTGTATTTCGTGGATCTCTTTGCTAGCCTTATTTCTGTGGAATCTGAGAACAGATATTTCGGATCCCTTTGAAGACTATAGGGCCAAAGGAAATATCCTCCGATAACAAAGAGAAAGACGCTTTCTGAGAAACTTCTTTGTGTTCTGTGAAATCATCTCACAGAGTTACAGCTTTCCCCTCAAGAAGCCTTTCAATAAGGCAGTTCCTGTGGAATTGGCAAAGTGATATTTTGAAGCCCGTAGAGAGCTATGGTGAAAAAGGAAATATCCTCAGATAAAATCTGGAAAGAAGCTTTCTGAGTAACTGTTTAGGTTTCCGTTAATTCATCTCACAGAGTTATATCTGTATTTCGTGGATCTCCTTGCTAGCCTTATTTCTGTGGAATCTGAGAACAGATATTTCGGATCCTTTGAAGACTATAGGGCCAAAGTAAATATCCTCTGAGAACAAAGAGAAAGAAGCTTTCTGAGAAACTTCTTTGTGTTCTGTGAAAACATCTCACAGAGTTACAGCTTTCCCCTCAAGAAGCCTTTCGCTAAGACAGTTCTTGTGGAATTGGCAAAGTGATATTTGGAAGCCCTTAGAGGGCTATGGTGAAAAAGGAAATATGCTCAGATGAAATCTGGAAAGAAGCTTTCTGAGAAATGCTTAGTGTTCTGTTTATTCATCTCACAGAGTTACATCTGTATTTCGTGGATCTCTTTGCTAACCTTATTTCTGTGGAATCGGAGAAAAGATTTCGGATCCCTTTGAAGACTATAGGGCCAAAGGAAATATCCTCCGATAACAAAGAGAAAGAAGCTTTCTGAGAAACTTCTATGTGTTCTGTGAAATCATCTTACAGAGTTGCAGCTTTCCCCTCAACACGCCTTTCGCTAAGACAGTTCTTGTGGAATTGGCAAAGTGATATTTGGAAGCCCTTAGAGGGCTATGGTGAAAAAGGAAATATCCTCAGATGAAATCTGGAAAGAAGCTTTCTGAGAAACTGCTTTGGGTTTTGTTAATTCATCTCACAGAATTACATCTGTATTTCGTGGATCTCTTTGCTAGCCTTATTTCTGTGGAATCTGAGAACAGATATTTCGGATCCCTTTGAAGACTATAGGGCCAAAGGAAATATCCTCCGATAACAAAGAGAAAGACGCTTTCTGAGAAACTTCTTTGTGTTCTGTGAAATCATCTCACAGAGTTACAGCTTTTCCCTCAAGAAGCCTTTCGATAAGGCAGTTCCTGTGGAATTGGAAAAGTGATATTTTGAAGCCCGTAGAGAGCTATGGTGAAAAAGGAAATATCCTCAGATAAAATCTGGAAAGAAGCTTTCTGAGTAACTGTTTAGGTTTCCGTTAATTCACCTCACAGAGTTACATCTGTATTTCGTGGATCTCGTTGCTAGCCTTATTTCTGTGGAATCTGAGAACAGATATTTCGGATCCCTTTGAAGACTATAGGGCCAAAGTAAATATCGTCTGAGAACAAAGAGAAAGAAGATTTCTGAGAAACTTCTTTGTGTTGTGTGAAATCATCTCACAGAGTTACAGCTTTCCCCTCAAGAAGCCTTTCGCTAAGACAGTTCTTGTTGAAGTGGAAAAGTGATATTTGGAAGCCCATAGAGGGCTATGGTGAAAAAGGAAATATCCTCAGATGAAATCTGGAAAGAAGCTTTCTGAGAAACTGCTTAGTGTTCTGTTAATTCATCTCACAGAGTTACATCTGTATTTCGTGGATCTCGTTGCTAGCCTTATTTCTGTGGAATCTGAGAGCAGATATTTCGGATCCCTTTGAACACTACAGGGCCAAAGGAAATATCCTCCGATAACAAAGAGAAAGAAGCTTTCTGAGAAACTTCTTTGTGTTCTGTGAAATCATCTCACAGAGTTACAGCTTTCCCCTCAAGAAGCCTTTCGCTAAGACAGTTCTTGTGTAATTGGCAAAGTGATATTGGGAAGCCCATAGAGGGCTTTGGTGAAAAAGGAAATATCCTCCGATGTAATCTGGAAAGAAGCTTTCTGAGAAACTGCTTAGTGTTCTGGCAATTCATCTCACAGTGTTACATCTGTATTTCGTGGATCTCTTTGCTAGCCTTATTTCTGTGGAATCTGAGAACAGATATTTCGGATCCCTTTGAAGACTATAGGGCCAAAGGAAATATCCTCCGATAACAAAGAGAAAGAAGCTTTCTGAGAAACTTGTTTGTGTTCTGTGAAATCATCTCACAGAGTTACAGATTTCCCAGAAGAAGCCTTTCGCTAAGACAGTTCTTGTGGTATTGGCAAAGTGATATTTTTTAGCCCATAGAGGGATATGGTGAAAAAGGAAATATCCTTAGATGAAATCTGGAAAGCAGCCTTCTGAAAAACTGCTTCGTGTTCTGTTAATTCATCTCACAGAGTTACATCTGTATTTCGTGGATCTCTTTGCTAGCCTTATTTCTGTGGAATCTAAGAACAGATATTTCGGTTCCCTTTGAAGACTATAGGGCCAAAGGAAATATCCTCCGATAACAAAGAGAAAGACGCTTTCTGAGAAACTTCTTTGTGTTCTGTGAAATCATCTCACAGAGTTACAGCTTTCCCCTCAAGAAGCCTTTCGATAAGGCAGTTCTTGTGGAATTGATAAAGTGATATTTGGAAGCCCGTAGAGAGCTATGGTGAAAAAGGAAATATCCTCAGATAAAATCTGGAAAGAAGCTTTTTGAGTAACTGTTTAGGTTTCCGTTAATTCATCTCACAGAGTTACATCTGTATTTCGTGGATCTCGTTGCTAGCCTTATTTCTGTGGAATGTGAGAACAGATATTTCGGATCCCTTTGACGACTATAGGGCCAAAGGAAATATCCTTTCATAACAAAGAGAAAGAAGCTTTCTGAGAAACTTCTTTGTGTTCTGTGAAATCATCTCACAGAGTTACAGCTTTCCCTAGAAGAATCCTTTCACTAAGAGAGTTCTTGTGGAATTGGAAAAGTGATATTTGGTAGCCCATAGAGGGCTATGGTGAAAAAGGAAATATCCTCAGATGAAATCTGAAAGAAGCTTTCTGAGAAACTGCTTAGTGTTCTGGTAATTCATCTCACAGAGTTACATCTGTATTTCGTGGATCTCTTTGCTAGCCTTATTTCTGTGGAATCTGAGAACAGATATTTCGGATTCCTTTGAAGACTACAGGGCCAAAGGAAATATCCTCCGATAACAAAGAGAAAGAAGCTTTCTGAGAAACTTCTTTGTGTTCTGTGAAATCATCTCACAGAGTTACAGCTTTCCCCTCAAGAAGCCTTTCGCTAAGACAGTTTTTGTGGAATTGGCAAAGTGATATTGGGAAGCCCATAGATGGCTATGGTGAAAAAGGAAACATCCTCCAATGAAATCTGGAAAGAAGCTTTCTGAGAAACTGCTTAGTGATCTCTTAATTCATCTCACCGAGTTCCATCTCTATTTCCTGGATCTCTTTGCTAGCCTTATTTCTGTGGAATCTGAGAACAGATATTTCGGATCCCTTTGAAGACTATAGGGCCAAAGGAAATATCCTCCGATAACAAAGAGAAAGAAGCTTTCTGAGAAACTTCTTTGTGTTCTGTGAAATCATCTCAAAGAGTTACAGCTTTCACCTCAAAAAGCCTTTCGCTAGGTCAGTTCTTGTGGAATTGGCAGAGTGATATTTGGAAGCCCATAGAGGGCTATGGTGAAAAAGGAAATACCCTCAGATGAAATCTGGAAAGAAGCTTTCTGAGAAACTGCTTAGTGTCCTGTTAATTCATCTCACAGAGTTACATCTGTTTTTCGTGGATCTCTTTGCTAGCCTTATTTCTGTGGAATCTGAGAACAGATATTTCAGATCCCTTTGAAGAATATAGGGCCAGGGAAATATCCTCCGATAACAAAGAGAAAGAAGCTTTCTGAGAAACTTCTTTGAGTTCTGTGAAATCATCTCACAGAGTTACAGCATTCCCCTCAACAAGCCTTTCGCTAAGACAGTTCTTGTGGAATTGGAAAAGTGATATTGGGAAGCCCCTAGAGGGCTATGGTGCAAAAGGAAATATCCTCAGATGAAAACTGGAAAGAAGCTTTCTGAGAAACTGCTTAGTGTTCTGTTATTTCATCTCACAGAGTTACATCTGTATTTCGTGGATCTCTTTGCTAGCCTTATTTCTGTGGAATCTGAGAACAGATATTTCGGATCCCTTTGAAGTCTATAGGGCCAAAGGAAATATCCTCCGATAACAAAGAGAAAGAAGCTTTCTGAGAAACTTTTGTGTTCTGTGAAATCATCTCACAGAGTTACATCTTTTCCTAGAAGAAGCCTTTCGCTAAGACAGTTCTTGTAGAATTGGCAAAGTGATATTTGGAAGCCCATAGAGGGCTATGGTGAAAAAGGAAATATCCTCAGATGAAATCTGGAAAAAGCTTTCTGAGAAACTGCTTAGTGTTCTGTTAATTCATCTCACAGAGTTACATCTGTATTTCGTGGATCTCTTTGCTAGCCTTATTTCTGTGGAATCTGAGAACAGATATTTCGGATCCCTTTGAAGACTATAGGGCCAAATTAAATATCCTCCGATAACAAAGAGAAAGAAGCTTTCTGAGAAACTTCTTTGTGTTCTGTGAAATCATCTCACAGAGTTACAGCTTTCCCCTCAAGAAGCCTTTCGCTCAGACAGTTCTTGTGGAATTGGAAAAGTGATATATGGAAGCCCCTAGAGGGCTACGGTGAAAAAGGAAATATTCTCAGATGAAATCTGGAAAGACGTTTTCTGAGAAACTGCTTAGTGTTCTGTTAATTCATCTCACAGAGTTACATCTGTACTTCGTGGATCTCTTTGCTAGCCTTATTTCTGTTGAATCTGAGAACAGATATTTTGGATCCCTTTGAAGACTATAGGGCCAAAGGAAATATCCTCCGATAACAAAGAGAAAGAAGCTTGTGAGAAACTTCTTTGTGTTCTGTGAAATCATCTCACAGAGTTACAGCTTTCCCTAGAAGAAGCCTTTCGCTAAGGCAGTTCTTGTGGAATTGGCAAAGTGATATTTGGTAGCCCATAGTGGGCTATGATGAAAAAAGAAATATCCTCAGATGAAATCTGGAAAGAAGCTTTCTGAGAAACTGCTTAGTGTTCTGTTAATTCATCTCACAGAGTTACATCTGTATTTCGTGGATCTCTTTGCTAAGCTTATTTGTGTGGAATCTGAGAACAGATATCGGATCCCTTTGAAGACTATAGGGCCAAAGGAAATATCCTCCGATAACAAAGAGAAAGAAGCTTTCTGAGAAACTTCTATGTGTTCTGTGAAATCATCTCACAGAGTTACTGCTTTCCCCTCAACAAGCCTTTCGCTAAGACAGTTCTTGTGGAATTGGCAAAATGATATTTGGAAGCCCTTACAGGGCTATGGTGAAAAAGGAAATATCCTCAGATGAAATCTGGAAAGAAGCTTTCTGAGAAACTGCTTAGTGTTCTGGTAATTCATCTCACAGAGTTACATCTGTATTTCGTGGATCTCTTTGCTAGCCTTATTTCTGTGGAATCTGAGAACAGATATTTCGGATCCCTTTGAAGACTACAGGGCCAAAGGAAATATCCTCCGATAACAAAGAGAAAGAAGCTTTCTGAGAAACTTCTTTGTGTTCTGTGAAATCATCTCACAGAGTTACAGCTTTCACCTCAAGAAGACTTTCGCTAAGATAGTTCTTGTGGAATTGGCAAAATGATATATGGAAGCCCCTTGAGGGCTATGGTGAAAAAGGAAATATCCTCAGATGAAATCTGGAAAGAAGCTTTCTGAGAAACTGCTTAGTGTTCTGTTAATTCATCTCACAGAGTTCCATCTGTATTTCGTGGATCTCTTTGCTAGCCTTATTTCTGTGGAATCTGAGAACAGATATTTCGGACCCCTTTGAAGACTATAGGGCCAAAGGAAATATTCTCTGATAACAAAGAGAAAGAAGCGTTCTGAGAAACTTCTTTGTGTTCTGTGAAATCTTCTCACAGAGTTACAGCTTTCCCGTCAAGAAGAATTTCGCTAAGACAATTCTTGTGGAATTGGCAAAGTGATATTTGGAAGCCCAAAGAGGGCTATGGTGAAAAAGGAAATATCCTCAGATGAAATCTGGAAAGAAGCTTTCTGAGAAACTGCTTAGTGTTCTGTTAATTCATCTCACAGAGTTACATCTCTATTTCGTGGTTCTTTTGCTAGCCTTATTTCAGTGGAATCTGAGAACAGATATTTCGGATCCCTTTGAAGACTGTAGGTCCAAAGGAAATATCCTCCGATAACAAAGAGAAAGATGCTTTCTGAGAAACTTCTTTGTGTTCTGTGAAATTATCTCACAGAGTTACAGCTTTCCCCTACAGAAGCCTTTCGATAAGGCAGTTCTTGTGGAATTGACAAAGTGATACTGGAAGCCCATAGAGGGCTATGGTGAAAAAGGAAATATCCTCAGATGAAATCTGGAAAGAAACTTTCTGAGAAACTGCTTAGTGTTCTGTTAATTCATCTCACAGAGTTACATCTGTATTTCGTGGATCTCTTTGCTAGCCTTATTTCTGTGGAATCTGAGAACAGATATTTCGGATCCCTTTGAAGACTATAGGGCCAAAGGAAATATCCTCCGATAACAAAGAGAAAGAAGCTTTCTGAGAAACTTCTTAGTGTTCTGTGAAATCATCTCACAGAGTTACAGCTTTTCCTAGAAGAAGCCTTTCGCTATCACAGTTCTTGTAGAATTGGCAAAGTGATATTTGGAAGCCCATAGAGGGCTATGGTGAAAAAGGAAATATCCTCAGATGAAATCTTGAAAAAGCTTTCTGAGAAACGGCTTAGTGTTCTGTTAATTCAACTCACAGAGTTACATCTGTATTTCGTGGATCTCTTTGCTTGCCTTATTTCTGTCGAAACTGAGAACTGATATTTCGGATCCCTTTGAAGACTATAGGGCCAAATTAAATATCCTCCGATAACAAAGAGAAAGAAGCTTTCTGAGAAACCTCTTTGTGTTCTGTGAAATCATCTCACAGAGTTACAGCTTTCCCCTTAAGAAGCCTTTCGCTAACACAGTTCTCGTGCAATTGGCAAAGTGATTTTTGGTAGCCCACAGAAGCTATGGTGAAAAAGGAAATATCCTCATATGAAATCTGGAAAGAAGCTTTCTGAGAAACTGCTTAGTGTTCTGTTAATTCATCTCACAGAGTTACATCTGTATTTCGTGGATCTCTTTGCTAAGCTTATTTGTGTGGAATCTGAGAACAGATTTCGGATCCCTTTGAAGACTATAGGGCCAAAGGAAATATCCTCCGATAACAAAGAGAAAGAAGCTTTCTGAGAAACTTCTATGTGTTCTGTGAAATCATCTCACAGAGTTACTGCTTTTCCCTCAACAAGCCTTTCGCTAAGACAGTTCTTGTGGAATTGGCAAAATGATATTTGGAAGCCCTTAGAGGGCTATGGTGAAAAAGGAAATATCCTCAGATGAAATCTGGAAAGAAGCTTTCTGAGAAACTGCTTAGTGTTCTGGTAATTCATCTCACAGAGTTACATCTGTATTTCGTGGATCTCTTTGCTAGCCTTATTTCTGTGGAATCTGAGAACAGATATTTCGGATCCCTTTGAAGACTACAGGGCCAAAGGAAATATCCTCCGATAACAAAGAGAAAGAAGCTTTCTGAGAAACTTCTTTGTGTTCTGTGAAATCATCTCACAGAGTTACAGCTTTCACCTCAAGAAGACTTTCGCTAAGATAGTTCTTGTGGAATTGGCAAAATGATATATGGAAGCCCCTTGAGGGCTATGGTGAAAAAGGAAATATCCTCAGATGAAATCTGGAAAGAAGCTTTCTGAGAAACTGCTTAGTGTTCTGTTAATTCATCTCACAGAGTTCCATCTGTATTTCGTGGATCTCTTTGCTAGCCTTATTTCTGTGGAATCTGAGAACAGATATTTCGGACCCCTTTGAAGACTATAGGGCCAAAGGAAATATTCTATGATAACAAAGAGAAAGAAGCGTTCTGAGAAACTTCTTTGTGTTCTGTGAAATCTTCTCACAGAGTTACAGCTTTCCCGTCAAGAAGAATTTCGCTAAGACAATTCTTGTGGAATTGGCAAAGTGATATTTGGAAGTCCAAAGAGGGCTATGGTGAAAAAGGAAATATCCTCAGATGAAATCTGGAAAGAAGCTTTCTGAGAAACTGCTTAGTGTTCTGTTAATTCATCTCACAGAGTTACATCTCTATTTCGTGGTTCTTTTGCTAGCCTTATTTCAGTGGAATCTGAGAACAGATATTTCGGATCCCTTTAAAGACTGTAGGTCCAAAGGAAATGTCCTCCGATAACAAAGAGAAAGATGCTTTCTGAGAAACTTCTTTGTGTTCTGTGAAATTATCTCACAGAGTTACAGCTTTCCCCTTAAGAAGCCTTTCGCTAACAAATTTCTCGTGCAATTGGCAAAGTGATTTTTGGTAGCCCACAGAAGCTATGGTGAAAAAGGAAATATCCTCATATGAAATCTGGAAAGAAGCTTTCTGAGAAACTGCTTAGTGTTCTGTTAATTCATCTCACAGAGTTACATCTGTATTTCGTGGATCTCTTTGCTAACCTTATTTCTGTGGAATCTGAGAAAAGATTTCGGATCCCTTTGAAGACTATAGGGCCAAAGGAAATATCCTCCGATAACAAAGAGAAAGAAGCTTTCTGAGAAACTTCTATGTGTTCTGTGAAATCATCTCACAGAGTTGCAGCTTTCCCCTCAACACGCCTTTCGCTAAGACAGTTCTTGTGGAATTGGCAAAGTGATATTTGGAAGCCCTTAGAGGGCTATGGTGAAAAAGGAAATATCCTCAGATGAAATCTGGAAAGAAGCTTCTGAGAAACTGCTTTGGGTTTTGTTAATTCATCTCACAGAGGTACATCTGTATTTCGTGGATCTCTTTGCTAGCCTTATTTCTGTGGAATCTGAGAACAGATATTTCGGATCCCTTTGAAGACTATAGGGCCAAAGGAAATATCCTCCGATAACAAAGAGAAAGACGCTTTCTGAGAAACTTCTTTGTGTTCTGTGAAATCATCTCACAGAGTTACAGCTTTCCCCTCAAGAAGCCTTTCAATAAGGCAGTTCCTGTGGAATTGGCAAAGTGATATTTTGAAGCCCGTAGAGAGCTATGGTGAAAAAGGAAATATCCTCAGATAAAATCTGGAAAGAAGCTTTCTGAGTAACTGTTTAGGTTTCCGTTAATTCATCTCACAGAGTTATATCTGTATTTCGTGGATCTCCTTGCTAGCCTTATTTCTGTGGAATCTGAGAACAGATATTTCGGATCCTTTGAAGACTATAGGGCCAAAGTAAATATCCTCTGAGAACAAAGAGAAAGAAGCTTTCTGAGAAACTTCTTTGTGTTCTGTGAAAACATCTCACAGAGTTACAGCTTTCCCCTCAAGAAGCCTTTCGCTAAGACAGTTCTTGTGGAATTGGCAAAGTGATATTTGGAAGCCCATAGAGGGCTATGGTGAAAAAGGAAATATGCTCAGATGAAATCTGGAAAGAAGCTTTCTGAGAAATGCTTAGTGTTCTGTTTATTCATCTCACAGAGTTACATCTGTATTTCGTGGATCTCTTTGCTAACCTTATTTCTGTGGAATCGGAGAAAAGATTTCGGATCCCTTTGAAGACTATAGGGCCAAAGGAAATATCCTCCGATAACAAAGAGAAAGAAGCTTTCTGAGAAACTTCTATGTGTTCTGTGAAATCATCTTACAGAGTTGCAGCTTTCCCCTCAACACGCCTTTCGCTAAGACAGTTCTTGTGGAATTGGCAAAGTGATATTTGGAAGCCCTTAGAGGGCTATGGTGAAAAAGGAAATATCCTCAGATGAAATCTGGAAAGAAGCTTTCTGAGAAACTGCTTTGGGTTTTGTTAATTCATCTCACAGAATTACATCTGTATTTCGTGGATCTCTTTGCTAGCCTTATTTCTGTGGAATCTGAGAACAGATATTTCGGATCCCTTTGAAGACTATAGGGCCAAAGGAAATATCCTCCGATAACAAAGAGAAAGACGCTTTCTGAGAAACTTCTTTGTGTTCTGTGAAATCATCTCACAGAGTTACAGCTTTTCCCTCAAGAAGCCTTTCGATAAGGCAGTTCCTGTGGAATTGGAAAAGTGATATTTTGAAGCCCGTAGAGAGCTATGGTGAAAAAGGAAATATCCTCAGATAAAATCTGGAAAGAAGCTTTCTGAGTAACTGTTTAGGTTTCCGTTAATTCACCTCACAGAGTTACATCTGTATTTCGTGGATCTCGTTGCTAGCCTTATTTCTGTGGAATCTGAGAACAGATATTTCGGATCCCTTTGAAGACTATAGGGCCAAAGTAAATATCGTCTGAGAACAAAGAGAAAGAAGATTTCTGAGAAACTTCTTTGTGTTGTGTGAAATCATCTCACAGAGTTACAGCTTTCCCCTCAAGAAGCCTTTCGCTAAGACAGTTCTTGTTGAAGTGGAAAAGTGATATTTGGAAGCCCATAGAGGGCTATGGTGAAAAAGGAAATATCCTCAGATGAAATCTGGAAAGAAGCTTTCTGAGAAACTGCTTAGTGTTCTGTTAATTCATCTCACAGAGTTACATCTGTATTTCGTGGATCTCGTTGCTAGCCTTATTTCTGTGGAATCTGAGAGCAGATATTTCGGATCCCTTTGAACACTACAGGGCCAAAGGAAATATCCTCCGATAACAAAGAGAAAGAAGCTTTCTGAGAAACTTCTTTGTGTTCTGTGAAATCATCTCACAGAGTTACAGCTTTCCCCTCAAGAAGCCTTTCGCTAAGACAGTTCTTGTGTAATTGGCAAAGTGATATTGGGAAGCCCATAGAGGGCTTTGGTGAAAAAGGAAATATCCTCCGATGTAATCTGGAAAGAAGCTTTCTGAGAAACTGCTTAGTGTTCTGGCAATTCATCTCACAGTGTTACATCTGTATTTCGTGGATCTCTTTGCTAGCCTTATTTCTGTGGAATCTGAGAACAGATATTTCGGATCCCTTTGAAGACTATAGGGCCAAAGGAAATATCCTCCGATAACAAAGAGAAAGAAGCTTTCTGAGAAACTTGTTTGTGTTCTGTGAAATCATCTCACAGAGTTACAGATTTCCCAGAAGAAGCCTTTCGCTAAGACAGTTCTTGTGGTATTGGCAAAGTGATATTTTTTAGCCCATAGAGGGATATGGTGAAAAAGGAAATATCCTTAGATGAAATCTGGAAAGCAGCCTTCTGAAAAACTGCTTCGTGTTCTGTTAATTCATCTCACAGAGTTACATCTGTATTTCGTGGATCTCTTTGCTAGCCTTATTTCTGTGGAATCTAAGAACAGATATTTCGGTTCCCTTTGAAGACTATAGGGCCAAAGGAAATATCCTCCGATAACAAAGAGAAAGACGCTTTCTGAGAAACTTCTTTGTGTTCTGTGAAATCATCTCACAGAGTTACAGCTTTCCCCTCAAGAAGCCTTTCGATAAGGCAGTTCTTGTGGAATTGATAAAGTGATATTTGGAAGCCCGTAGAGAGCTATGGTGAAAAAGGAAATATCCTCAGATAAAATCTGGAAAGAAGCTTTTTGAGTAACTGTTTAGGTTTCCGTTAATTCATCTCACAGAGTTACATCTGTATTTCGTGGATCTCGTTGCTAGCCTTATTTCTGTGGAATGTGAGAACAGATATTTCGGATCCCTTTGACGACTATAGGGCCAAAGGAAATATCCTTTCATAACAAAGAGAAAGAAGCTTTCTGAGAAACTTCTTTGTGTTCTGTGAAATCATCTCACAGAGTTACAGCTTTCCCTAGAAGAATCCTTTCACTAAGAGAGTTCTTGTGGAATTGGAAAAGTGATATTTGGTAGCCCATAGAGGGCTATGGTGAAAAAGGAAATATCCTCAGATGAAATCTGAAAGAAGCTTTCTGAGAAACTGCTTAGTGTTCTGGTAATTCATCTCACAGAGTTACATCTGTATTTCGTGGATCTCTTTGCTAGCCTTATTTCTGTGGAATCTGAGAACAGATATTTCGGATTCCTTTGAAGACTACAGGGCCAAAGGAAATATCCTCCGATAACAAAGAGAAAGAAGCTTTCTGAGAAACTTCTTTGTGTTCTGTGAAATCATCTCACAGAGTTACAGCTTTCCCCTCAAGAAGCCTTTCGCTAAGACAGTTCTTGTGGAATTGGCAAAGTGATATTTGGAAGCCCATAGAGGGCTATGGTGAAAAAGGAAATATCCTCCGATGAAATCTGGAAAGAAGCTTTCTGAGAAACTGCTTAGTGTTCTCTTAATTCATCTCACAGAGTTCCATCTGTATTTCGTGGATCTCTTTGCAAGCCTTATTTCTGTAGAATCTGAGAACAGATATTTCGGATCCCTTTGAAGACTATAGGGCCAAAGGAAATATCCTCCGATAACAAAGAGAAAGAAGCTTTCTGAGAAACTTCTTTGTGTTCTGTGAAATCATCTCACAGAGTTACAGCTTTCCACTCAAGAAGACTTTCGCTAAGACAGTTCTTGTGGAATTGGAAAAGTGATATTCGGAAGCCCATAGAGGGCTATGGTGAAAAAGGAAATATCCTCAGATGAAATCTGGAAAGAAGCTTTCTGAGAAACTGCTTAGTGTTCTGTTAATTCATCTCACAGAGTTCCATCTGTATTTCGTGGATCTCTTTGCTACCCTTATTTCTGTGGAATCTGAGAACAGATATTTCGGATCCCTTTTAAGACTATAGGGCCAAAGGAAATATCCTCCGATAAAAAGAGAAAGAAGCTTTCTGAGAAACTTCTTTGTGTTCTGTGAAATCATCTCACAGAGTTACAGCTTTCCCCTCAAGAAGCCTTTCGCTAAGACAGTTCTTGTGGAATTGGCAAAGTGATATATGGAAGCCCCTAGAGGGCTATGGTGAAAAAGGAAATATCCCCAGATGAAATCTGGAAAGAAGCTTTCTGAGAAACTGCTTAGTGTTCTGTTAGTTCAACTCACAGAGTTACATCTGTATTTCGTGGATCTCTTTGCTAGCCTTATTTCTGTGGAATCTGAGACCAGATATTTCGGATCCCTTTGAAGACTACAGGGCCAAAGGAAATATCCTCCGATAACAAAGAGAAAGAAGCTTTCTGAGAAACTTCTTTGTGTTATGTGAAATCATCTCATAGAGTTACAGCTTTTCCTAGAAGAAGTCTTTCGCTAAGACAGTTCTTGTAGAATTGACAAAGTGATATTTGGAAGCCCATAGTGGGCTATAATGAAAAAGGAAATATCCTCAGATGAAATCAGGAAAGAAGCTTTCTGAGAAACTGCTTAGTGTTCTGTTAATTCATCTCACAGTGTTACATCTGTATTTCGTGGATCTCTTTGGTAACCTTATTTCTGTGGAATCTGAGAACAGATTTGGATCTCTGTGAAGACTAAAGGGCCAAAGGAAATATCCTCTGATATCAAAGAGAAAGAAGCTTTCTGAGAAACTTCTATGTGTTCTGTGAAATCATCTCATAGAGTTGCAGCTTTCCCCTCAACAAGCCTTTCGCTAAGACAGTTCTTGTGGAATTGGCAAAGTGATATTTGGAAGCCCTTAGAAGGCTATGGTGAAAAAGGAAATATCCTCAGATAAAATCTGAAAGACGCTTTCTGAGAAACTGTTTAGGTTTCCTTTAATTCATCTCGCAGAGTTACATCTGTATTTCGTTGATCTCGTTGCTAGCCTTATTTGTGTGGAATCAGAGAACAGATATTTCGGATCCCTTTGACGACTATAGGGCCAAAGGAAATATCCTCCGATAACAAAGAGAAGGAAGCTTTCTGAGAAACTTCTTTGTGTTCTGTGAAATCATCTCACAGACTTACAGCTTTCCCCTCAAGAAGCCTTTCGCTAAGACAGTTCTTGTGGAATTGGCAAAGTGATATTTGGAAGCCCATAGAGGGCTATGGTGAAAAAGGAAATATCTCCGATGAAATCTGGAAAGAAGCTTTCTGAGAAACTGCTTAGTGTTCTGTTAATTCATCTCACCGAGTTACATCTGTATTTCGTGGATCTCTTTGCTAGCCTTATTTCTGTGGAATCTGAGAACAGATATTTCGGATCCCTTTGAAGACTATAGGGCCAAAGGAAATATCCTCCGATAACAAAGAGAAAGAAGCTTTCTGAGAAACTTCTTTCTCTTCTGTGAAATCATCTCACAGAGTTACAGCTTTCCCTAGAAGAATCCTTTCACTAAGACAGTTCTTGTGGAATTGGCAAAGTGATATTTGGTAGCCCATAGAGGGCTATGGTGAAAAAGGAAATATCCTCAGATGAAATCTGGAAAGAAGCTTTCTGAGAAACTGCTTAGTGTTCTGTTAATTCATCTCACAGAGTTACATCTGTATTTCGTGGATCTCTTTGCTAGCCTTATTTCTGTGGAATCTGAGAACAGATATTTCGGATCCCTTTGAAGACTATAGGGCCAAAGGAAATCTCCTCCGATAACAAAGAGAAAGAAGATTTCTGACAATCTTCTTTGTGTTCTGTGAAATCATCTCACAGAGTTGCAGATTTACCAGAAGAAGCCTTTCGCTAAGACAGTTCTTGTGGAATTGGCAAAGTGATATTTGGTAGCCCATAGAGGGCTATGGTGAAAAAGGAAATATCCTCAGATAAAATCTGGAAAGCAGCTTTCTGAGAAACTGCTTCGTGTTCTGTTAATTCATCTCACAGAGTTACATCTGTATTTCGTGGATCTCTTTGCTAGCCTTATTTCTCTGGAATCTGAGAACAGATATTTCGGATCCCTTTGAAGACTATAGGGCCAAAGGAAATATCCTCCGATAACAAAGAGAAAGAAGCTTTCTGAGAAACTTCTTTGTGTTCTGTGAAATCATCTCACAGAGTTACAGCTTTCCCTAGAAGAATCCTTTCACTAAGACAGTTCTTGTGGAATTGGCAAAGTGATATTTCGTAGCCCTTTGAGGGCTATGGTGAAAAAGGAAATATCCTCAGATGAAATCTGGAAGGAAGCTTTCTGAGAAACTGCTTAGTGTTCTGTTAATTCATCTCACAGAGTTACATCTGTATTTCGTGGATCTCTTTGCTAGCCTTATTTCTGTGGAATCTGAGAACAGATATTTCGGATCCCTTTGAAGACTATAGGGCCAAAGGAATTATCCTGCGATAACAAAGAGAAAAAAGCTTTCTGAGAAACTTCTTTGTTTTCTGTGAAATCATCTCACAGAGTTACAGCTTTCGCCTCAAGAAGCCTTTCGCTAAGACAGTTCTTGTGGAAATGGCAAAGTGATATTTGGTAGCCCATACAGGGCTAGGGTGAAAAGGAAATATCCTCAGATGAAATCTGGAAAGCAGCTTTCTGAGAAACTGCTTCGTGTTCTGTTAATTCATCTCACAGAGTTACATCTGTATTTCGTGGATCTCTTTGCTAGCTTTATTTCTGTGAAATTGGAGAACAGATATTTCGGATCTCTTTGAAGACTATAGGGCAAAAGGAAACATCTTCCGATAACAAAGAGAAAGAAGCTTTCTGAGAAACTTCCTTGTGTTCTGTGAAATCATCTCACAGAGATACAGCTTTTCCCTCAACAAGCCTTTCGCTAAGACAGTTCTTGTGGAATAGGCAAAGTGATATTTGGAAGCCCATAGAGGGCTATGGTGAAAAAGGAAATATCCTCCGATGAAATCTGGAAAGAAGCTTTCTGAGAAACTGCTTAGTGTTCTGTTAATTCATCTCACAGAGTTACATCTGTATTTCGTGGATCTCTTTGCTAGCCTTATTTCTGTGGAATCTGAGAACAGATATTTCGGATCCCTTTGAAGACTATAGGGCCAAAGGAAATATCCTCTGAGAACAAAGAGAAAGAAGCTTTCTGAGAAACTTCTTTGTGTTCTGTGAAATCATCTCACAGAGTTACAGATTTCCCTAGAAGAAGCCTTTCACTAAGACAGTTCTTGTGGAATTGGCAAAGTGATATTTGGTAGCCCATAGTGGGCTATGGTGAAAAAGGAAATATCCTCAGATGAAATATGGAAAGCAGCTTTCTGAGAAACTGCTTCGTGTTCTGTTAATTCATCTCACAGAGTTACATCTGTATTTCGTGGATCACTTTGCTAGCCTTATTTCTGTGGAATCTGAGAACAGATATTTCGGATCCCTTTGAAGGCTACAGGGCCAAAAAAATATCCTCTGATAAGAAAGAGAGAGAAGCTTTCTGAGAAACTTCTTTGTGTTCTGTGAAATCATCTCACAGAGTTACAGCTTTCCCCTCAAGAAGCCTTTCGCTAAGACAGTTCTTGTCGAATTGGCAAAGTGAGATTTGGAAGCCCATAGAGGGCTATGGTGAAAAAGGAAATATCCTCCGATGAAATCTGGAAAGCAGCTTTCTGAGAAACTGCTTCGTGTTCTGTTAATTCATCTCACAGAGTTACATCTGTATTTCGTGGATCTCTTTGCTAGCCTTATTTCTGTGGAATTTGAGAACAGATATTTCAGATCCCTTTGAAGATTATAGGGCCAAGGAAATATCCTCCGATAACAAAGAGAAAGAAGCTTTCTGAGAAACTTCTTTGTGTTCTGTGAAATCATCTCACAGAGTTACAGCTTTCCCCTGAAGAAGCCTTTCGCTAAGACAGCTCTTGTGGAATTAGCAAAGTGATATTTGAAAGCCCTTAAAGGGCTATGGGGAAAAAGGAAATATCCTCAGATGAAATCTGGAAAGAAGCTTTCTGAGAAACTGCGTAGTGTTTTGTTAATTCATCTCACAGAGTTACATCTGTATTTCGTGGATCTCTTTGCTAGCCTTATTTCTGTGGAATCTGAGAACAGATATTTCGGATCCCTTTGAAGAGTATAGGGCAAAAGGAAATATCCTCCGATAACAAAGAGAAAGACGCTTTCTGAGAAACTTCTTTGTGTTCTGTGAAATCATCTCATAGAGTTACAGCTTTCCCCTCAAGAAGCCTTTCGCTAAGACAGTTCTTGTGGAATTGGCAAAGTAATATTTGGAAGCCTATAGTGGGCTATGGTGAAAAAGGAAATATCCTCCGATGAAATCTGGAAAGAAGCTTTCTGAGAAACTGCTTAGTGTTCTGTTAATTCATCTCACAGAGTTACGTCTGTATTTTGTGGATCTCTTTGCTAGCCTTATTTCTGTGGAATCTGAGAACAGATATTTCGGATCCCTTTGAAGACTATAGGGCCAAAGGAAATATCCTCCGATAACAAAGAGAAAGAAGCTTTCTGAGAAACTTCTTTGTGTTCTGTGAAATCATCTCACAGAGTTACAGGTTTCCCTAGAAGAATCCTTTCACTAAGACAGTTCTTGTGGAATTGGCAAAGTGATATTTCGTAGCCCTTAGAGGACTATGGTGAAAAAGGAAATATCCTCAGATGAAATCTGGAAAGAAGCTTTCTGAGAAACTGCTTAGTGTTCTGTTAATTCATCTCACAGAGTTACATCTGTATTTCGTGGATTTCTTTGCTAGCCTTATTTCTGTGGAATCTGAGAACAGATATTTCGGATCCCTTTGAAGACTATAGGTCCAAAGGAATTATCCTGCGATAACAAAGAGAAAAAAGCTTTCTGAGAAACTTCTTTGTGTTCTGCGAAATCATCTCACAGAGTTACAGCTTTCCCCTCAAAAAGCCTTTCGCTAAGACAGTTCTTGTGGAAATGGCAAAGTGATATTTGGTAGCCCATAGAGGGCTATGGTGAAAAGGAAATATCCTCAGATGAAATCTGGAAAGCAGCTTTCTGAGAAACTGCTTCGTGTTCTGTTAATTCATCTCACAGAGTTACATCTGTATTTCGTGGATCTCTTTGCTAGCTTTATTTCTGTGGAATCTGAGAACAGATATTTCAGATCTCTTTGAAGACTATAGGGCCAAAGGAAATATCTTCCGATAACAAAGAGAAAGAAGCTTTCTGAGAAACTACTTTGTGTTCTGTGAAATCATCTCACAGAGATACAGCTTTCCCCTCAACAAGCCTTTCGCTAAGACAGTTCTTGTGGAATTGGCAAAGTGATATTTGGAAGCCCATAGAGGGCTATGGTGAAAAAGGAAATATCCTCCGATGAAATCTGGAAAGAAGCTTTCTGAGAAACTGCTTAGTGTTCTGTTAATTCATCTCACAGAGTTACATCTGTATTTCGTGGATCTCTTTGCTAGCCTTATTTCTGTGGAATCTGAGAACAGATATTTCGGATCCCTTTGAAGACTATAGGGCCAAAGGAAATATTCTCTGAGAACAAAGAGAAAGAAGCTTTCTGAGAAACTTCTTTGTGTTCTGTGAAATCATCTCACAGAGTTACAGCTTTCCCCTCAAGAAGCCTTTCGCTAAGACAGTTCCTGTGGAATTGGCAAAGTGATATTGGGAAGCCCATAGAGGGCTATGGTGAAAAAGGAAATATCCTCAGATGAAATCTGGAAAGAAGCTCTCTGAGAAACTGCTTAGTGTTCTGTTAATTCATCTCGCAGAGTTACATCTGTATTTCGTGGATCTCTTTGCTAGCCTTATTTCTGTGGAATCTGAGAACAGATATTTCGGATCCCTTTGAAGACTACAGGGCCAAAGGAAATATACTCCGATAACAAAGAGAAAGAAGCTTTCTGAGAAACTTCTTTGTGTTCTGTGAAATCATCTCACAGAGTTACAGCTTTCCCGTAAAGAAGAATTTCGCTAAGACAGTTCTTGTGGAATTGGCAAAGTGATATTTGGAAGCCCCTAGAGGGCTATGGTGAAAAAGGAAATATCCTCAGATGAAATCTGGAAAGAAGCTTTCTGAGAAACTGCTTAGTGTTCTGTTAATTCATCTCACAGAGTTACATCTGTATTTCGTGGATCTCTTTGCTAGCGTTATTTCTGTGGAATCTGAGAACAGATATTTCGGATCCCTTTGAAGACTACAAGGCCAAAGGAAATATCCTCCGATAACAAAGAGAAAGAAGCTTTCTGAGAAAATTCTTTGTGTTCTGTGAAATCATCTCACAGACTTACAGCTTTCCCCTCAAGAAGCCTTTCGCTAAGACAGTTCCTGTGGAAATGGCAAAGTGATATTTGGTAGCCCATAGAGGGCTATGGTGAAAAGGAAATATCCTCAGATGAAATCTGGAAAGCAGCTTTCTGAGAAACTGCTTCGTGTTCTGTTAATTCATCTCACAGAGTTACATCTGTATTTCGTGGATCTCTTTGCTAGCCTTATTTCTGTGGAATCTGAGAACAGATATTTCGGATCTCTTTGAAGACTATAGGGCCAAAGGAAATATCTTCCGATAACAAAGAGAAAGAAGCTTTCTGAGAAAGTTCTTTGTGTTCTGTGAAATCATCTCAAAGAGTTACAGCTTTCCCTTGAAGAAGACTTTCGCTAGGACAGTTCTGGTGGAATTGGCAGAGTGATATTTGGAAGCCCATAGAGGGCTATGGTGAAAAAGGAAATATCCTCAGATGAAATCTGGAAAGAAGCTTTCTGAGAAAGTGCTTAGTGTTCTGTTAATTCATCTCACAGAGTTACATCTGTATTTCGTGGATCTCTTTGCTAGCCTTATTTCTGTTGAATCTGAGAACAGATATTTCGGATCCCTTTGAAGACTATAGGGCCAATGGAAATATTCTCCGATAACAAAGAGAAAGAAGCTTTCTGAGAAACTTCTTTGTGTTCTGTGAAATCATCTCACAGAGTTACAGCTTTCCCGTCAAGAAGAATTTCGCTAAGACAGTTCTTGTGGAATTGGCAAAGTGATATTGGGAAGCCCCTAGAGGGCTATGGTGAAAAAGGAAATATCCTCAGATGAAATCTGGAAAGAAGCTTTCTGAGAAACTGCTTAGTGTTCTGTTAATTCATCTCACAGGGTTCCATCTGTATTTCGTGGGTCTCTTTGCTAGCGTTATTTCTGTGGAATCTGAGAACAGATATTTCGGATGCCTTTGAAGACTACAGGGCCAAAGGAAATATCCTCCGATAACAAAGAGAAAGAAGCTTTCTGAGAAACTTCTTTGTGTTCTGTGAAATCATCTCAGAGAGTTACAGCTTTCTTCTCAAGAAGCCTTTCGCTAAGACAGTTCTTGTGGAATTGGCAAAGTGATATTTGGTAGCCCATAGAGGGCTACGGTGAAAAGGAAATATACTCAGATGAAATCTGGAAAGCGGCTTTCTGAGAAACTGCTTCGTGTTCAGTTAATTCATCTCACAGAGTTACATCTGTATTTCGTGGATCTCTTTGCTAGCCTTATTTCTGTGGAATCTGAGAACAGATATTTCGGATCTCTTTGAAGACTATAGGGCCAAAGGAAATATCTTCCGATAACAAAGAGAAAGAAGCTTTCTGAGAAACTTCTTTGTGTTCTGTGAAATCATCTCACAGAGTTACAGCTTTCCCCTCAACAAACCTTTCGCTAAGAGAGTTCTTGTGGAATTGGCAAAGTGATATTTGGAAGCCCATAGAGGGCTATGGTGAAAAAGGAAATATCCTCAGATGAAATCTGGAAAGAAGCTTTCTGAGAAACTGCTTAGTGTTCTGTTAATTCATCTCACAGTGTTCCATCTGTATTTCGTGGATCTCTTTGCTAGCCTTATTTCTGTGGAATCTGAGAACAGATATTTCGGATCCCTTTGAAGACTATAGGGCCAAAGGAAATATCCTCTGAGAACAAAGAGAAAGAAGCTTTCTGAGAAACTTCTTTGTGTTCTGTGAAATCATCTCACAGAGTTACAGCTTTCCCCTCAAGAAGCCTTTCGCGAAGACAGTTCTTGTGGAATTGGCAAAGTGATTATGGGAAGCCCATAGAGGGCTATGGTGAAAAAGGAAATATCCTCAGATGAAATCTGGAAAGAAGCTCTCTGAGAAACTGCTTCGTGTTCTGTTAATTCATCTCACAGAGTTACATCTGTATTTCGTGGATCTCTTTGCTAGCTTTATTTCTGTGGAATCTGAGAACAGATATTTCGAATCCCTTTGAAGACAATAGGGCCAAAGGAAATATCCTCCGATAACAAAGAGAAAGAAGATTTCTGAGAAACTTCTTTGTGTTCTGTGAAATCATCTAACAGAGTTACAGATTTCCCCAGAAGAAGCCTTTCACTAAGACAGTTCTTGTGGAATTGGCAAAGTGATATTTGGTAGCCCATAGAGGGCTATGGTGAAAAAGGAAATATCCTCAGATGAAATCTGGAAAGCAGCTTTCTGAGAAACTGCTTCGTGTTCTGTTAATTCATCTCACAGAGTTAAATCTGTATTTCGTGGATCTCTTTGCTAGCCTTATTTCTGTGGAATCTGAGAACAGATATTTCAGATCCCTTTGAAGATTATAGGGCCAAGGAAATATCCTCCGATAACAAAGAGAAAGAAGCTTTCTGAGAAACTTCTTTGTGTTCTGTGAAATCATCTCACAGAGTTACAGCTTTCCCCTCAACAAGCCTTTCGCTAAGACAGCTCTTGTGGAATTAGCAAAGTGATATTTGAAAGCCCTTAAAGGGCTATGGGGAAAAAGGAAATATCCTCAGATGAAATCTGGAAAGAAGCTTTCTGAGAAACTGCGTAGTGTTCTGTTAATTCATCTCACAGATTTACATATGTATTTCGTGGATCTCTTTGCAAGCCTTATTTCTGTGGAATCTGAGAACAGATATTTCGGATCCCTTTGAAGACTACAGGGACAAAGGAAATATCCTCCGATAAGAAAGAGAGAGAAGCTTTCTGAGAAACTTCTTTGTGTTATGTGAAATCATCTCTCAGAGTTACAGCTTTCCCCTCAAGAAGCCTTTCGCTAAGACAGTTCTTGTGGAATTGGCAAAGTGATATTTGGAAGCCCATAGAGGGCTATGGTGAAAAAGGAAATATGCTCAGATGAAATCTGGAAAGAAGCTTTCTGAGAAACTGCTTAGGTTTCCGTTAATTCATCTCACAGAGTTACATCTGTATTTCGTGGATCTCGTTGCTAGCCTTATTTCTGTGGAATCTGAGAACAGATATTTCGGATCCCTTTGACGACTACAGGGCCAAAGGAAATATCCTCCGATAACAAAGAGAAAGAAGCTTTCTGAGAAACTTCTTTGTGTTCTGTGAAATCATCTCACAGAGTTACATCTTTCCCCTCAAGGAGCCTTTCGCTAAGACAGCTCTTGTGGAATTGGCAAAGTGATATTTGGAAGCCCATAGAGGGCTATGGTGAAAAAGGAAATATCCTCCGATGAAATCTGGAAAGAAGCTTTCTGAGAAACTGCTTAGTGTTCTGTTAATTCATCTCACAGAGTTACATCTGTATTTGGTGGATCTCTTTGCTAGCCTTATTTCTGTGGCATGTGAGAATAGATATTTCGGATCCCATTGAAGACTATAGGGCCAAAGGAAATATCCTCTGATAACAAAGAGAAAGAAGCTTTCTGAGAAACTTCTTTGTGTTCTGTGAAATCATCTCAAAGAGTTACAGCTTTCCCCTCAAGAAGCCTTTCGCTAGGACAGTTCTGGTGGAATTGGCAGAGTGATATTTGGAAGCCCTTAGAGGGCTATGGTGAAAAAGGAAATATCCTCAGATGAAATCTGGAAAGAAGCTTTCTGAGAAACTGCTTAGTGTTGTGTTAATTCATCTCACCGAGTTACATCTGTATTTCGTGGATCTCTTTGCTAGCCTTATTTCTGTGGAATGTGAGAACAGATATTTCGGATCCCATTGAAGACTATAGGGCCAAAGGAAATATCCTCCGATAACAAAGAGAAAGAAGCTTTGTGAGAAACTTCTTTGTGTTCTGTGAAATCATCTCACAGATTTACAGATTTCCCCTCAAGAAGCCTTTCGCTAAGACACTTCTACTGGAATTGGCAAAGTGATATATGGAAGACCCTTGAGGGCTATGGTGAAAAAGGAAATATCCTCAGATGAAATCTGGAAAGAAGCTTTCTGAGAAACTGCTTAGTGTTCTGATAATTCATCTCACAGAGTTACATCTGTATTTCGTGGATCTCTTTGCTAGCCTTATTTCTGTGGAATCTGAGAACAGATATTTCGTCTCCCTTTTAAGACTATAGGGCCAAAGGAAATATCCTCCGATAACAAAGAGAAAGAAGCTTTCTGAGAAACTTCTTTGTGTTCTGTGAAATCATCTCACAGAGTTACAGCTTTCCCTAGAAGAAGCCTTTCGCTAAGACAGTTCTTGTGGAATTGGCAAAGTGATATTGGGAAGCCCATAGAGGGCTATGGTGAAAATGGAAATATCCTCAGATGAAATCTGGAAAGAAGCTTTCTGAGAAACTGTTTAGTGTTCTGTTAATTCATCTCACAGAGTTACATCTCTATTTCGTGGATCTCTTTGCTTGCCTTATTTCTGTGGAATCTGAGAACAGATATTTCGGATCCCTTTGAAGACTATAGGGCCAAAGGAAATATCCTCCGATAACAAAGAGAAAGAAGCTTTCTGAGAAACTTCTTTGTGTTCTGTGAAATCATCTCAAAGAGTTACAGCTTTCCCCTCACGAAGCCTTTCGCTAGGACAGTTCTTGTGAAATTGGCAGAGTGATATTTGTAAGCCCTTAGAGGGCTATGGTGAAAAAGGAAATATCCTCAGATGAAATCTGGAAAGAAGCTTTCTGAGAAACTGCTTAGTGTTCTGTTAATTCATCTCACCGAGTTACATCTGTATTTCGTGGATCTCTTTGCTAGCCTTATTTCTGTGGAATCTGAGAACAGATATTTCGAATCCCTTTGAAGACTATAGGGCCAAAGGAAATATCCTCCGATAACAAAGGGAAAGAAGCTTTCTGAGAAACTTCTTTGTGTTCTGTGAAATCATCTCACAGAGTTACAGCTTTCCCGTCAACAAGCCTTTCGCTAAGACAGTTCTTGTGGAATTGGCAAAGTGATATTGGGAAGCCCATAGAGGGCTATGGTGAAAAAGGAAATATCCTCAGATGAAATCTGGAAAGAAGCTCTCTGAGAAACTGCTTCGTGTTCTGTTAATTCATCTCACAGAGTTACATCTGTATTTCGTGGATCTCTTTGCTAGCCTTATTTCTGTGGAATCTGAGAACAGATATTTTGAATCCCTTTGAAGACTATAGGGCCAAAGGAAATATCCTCCGATAACAAAGAGAAAGAAGATTTCTGAGAAACTTCTTTGTGTTCTGTGAAATCATCTCACAGAGTTACAGATTTCCCTAGAAGAAGCCTTTCACTAAGACAGTTCTTGTGGAATTGGCAAAGTGATATTTGGTAGCCCATAGAGGGCTATAGTGAAAAAGGAAATATCCTCAGATGAAATCTGGAAAGCAGCTTTCTGAGAAACTGCTTCGTGTTCTGTTAATTCATCTCACAGAGTTACATCTGTATTTCGTGGATCTCTATGCTAGCCTTATTTCTGTGGAATCTGAGAACAGATATTTCAGATCCCTTTGAAGATTATAGGGCCAAGGAAATATCCTCCGATAACAAAGAGAAAGAAGCTTTCTGAGAAACTTCTTTGTGTTCTATGAAATCATCTCACAGAGTTACAGCTTTCCCCTCAAGAAGCCTTTCGCTAAGACAGCTCTTGTGGAATTAGCAAAGTGATATTTGAAACCCCTTAAAGGGCTATGGGGAAAAAGGAAATATCCTCAGATGAAATCTGGAAAGAAGCTTTCTGAGAAACTGCGTAGTGTTCTGTTAATTCATCTCACAGAGTTACATATGTATTTCGTGGATCTCTTTGCTAGCCTTATTTCTGTGGAATCTGAGAACTGATATTTCGGATCCCTTTGAAGACTATAGGGCCAAAGGAAATATCCTCTGAGAACAAAGAGAAAGAAGCTTTCTGAGAAACTCCTTTGTGTTCTGTGAAATCATCTCACAGAGTTACAGCTTTCCCTTCAAGAAGCCTTTCGCTAAGACAGTTCTTGTGGAATTGGCAAAGTGATATTGGGAACCCCTAGAGGGCTATGGTGAAAAAGGAAATATCCTCAGATGAAATCTGGAAAGAAGCTCTCTGAGAAACTTCTTAGTGTTCTGTTAATTCATCTCACAGAGTTACATCTGTATTTCGTGGATCTCTTTGCTAGTCTTATTTCTGTGGAATCTGAGAACAGATATTTCGAATCCCTTTGAAGACTATAGGGCCAAAGGAAATATCCTCCGATAACAAAGAGAAAGAAGCTTTCTGAGAAACTTCTTTGTGTTCTGTGAAATCATCTCACAGAGTTACAGATTTCCCTAGAAGAAGCCTTTCACTAAGACAGTTCTTGTGGAATTGGCAAAGTGATATTTGGTAGCCCATAGTGGGCTATGGTGAAAAAGGAAATATCCTCCGATGAAATCTGGAAAGCAGCTTTCTGAGAAACTGCTTCGTGTTCTGTTAATTCATCTCACAGAGTTAAATCTGTATTTCGTGGATCTCTTTGCTAGCCTTATTTCTGTGGAATCTGAGAACAGATATTTCAGATCCCTTTGAAGATTATAGGGCCAAGGAAATATCCTCCAATAACAAAGAGAAAGAAGCTTTTTGAGAAAATTCTTTGTGTTCTGTGAAATCATCTCACAGAGTTACAGCTTTCCCCTCAAGAAGCCTTTCGCTAAGACAGCTCTTGTGGAATTGGCAAAGTGATATTTGAAAGCCCTTAAAGGGCTATGGGGAAAAAGGAAATATCCTCAGATGAAATCTGGAAAGAAGCTTTCTGAGAAACTGCTTAGTGTTCTGTTAATTCATCTCACAGAGTTACATCTGTATTTCGTGGATCACTTTGCTAGCCTTATTTCTGTGGAATCTGAGAACAGATATTTCAGATCCCTTTGAAGACTACAGGGCCAAAGGAAATATCCTCCGATAAGAAAGAGAGAGAAGCTTTCTGAGAAACTTCTTTGTGTTCTGTGAAATCATCTCACAGAGTTACAGCTTCCCCTCAAGAAGCCTTTCGCTAAGACAGTTCTTGTCGAATTGGCAAAGTGATATTTGGAAGCCCATAGAGGGCTATGGTGAAAAAGGAAATATCCTCCGATGAAATCTGGAAAGAAGCTTTCTGAGAAACTGCTTAGTGTTCGGTTAATTCATCTCACAGAGTTACATCTGTATTTCGTGGATCTCTTTGCTAGCCTTATTTCTGGGGAATCTGAGAACAGATATTTCGGATCCCTTTGAAGACTATAGGGCCAAAGGAAATATCTTCCGATAACAAAGAGAAAGAAGCTTTCTGACAAACTTCTTTGGGTTCTGTGAAATCATCTCACAGAGTTACAGCTTTCCCCTCAAGAAGCCTTTCGCTAAGACAGTTCTTGTGGAATTGGCAAAGTGATATTGGGAAGCCCGTAGAGGGCTATGGTGAAAAAGGAAATATCCTCAGATGAAATCTGGAAAGAAGCTTTCTGAGAAACTGCTTAGTGTTCCGTTAATTCATCTCACAGAGTTACATCTGTATTTCGTGGATCTCTTTGCTAGCCTTATTTCTGTGGAATCTGAGAACAGATATTTCGGATCCCTTTGAAGACTACAGGGCCAAAGGAAATATCCTCAGATAAGAAAGAGAGAGAAGCTTTCTGAGAAACTTCTTTGTGTTCTGTGAAATCATCTCACAGAGTTACAGCTTTCCCCTCAAGAAGCCTTTCGCTAAGACAGTTCTTGTCGAATTGGCAAAGTGATATTTGGAACCCCTTAGAGGGCTATGGTGAAAAAGGAAATATCCTCCGATGAAATCTGGAAAGAAGCTTTCTGAGAAACTGCTTAGTGTTCTGTTAATTCATCTCACAGAGTTACATCTGTATTTCGTGGATCTCTTTGCTAGCCTTATTTCTGTGGAATCTGAGAACAGATATTTCGGATCCCATTGAAGACTATAGGGCCAAAGGAAATATCCTCCGATAACAAAGAGAAAGAAGCTTTCTGAGAAACTTCTTTGTGTTCTGTGAAATCATCTCACAGAGTTACAGCTTTCCCCTCAAGAAGCCTTTCGCTAAGACAGTTCTTGTGGAATTGGCAAAGTTATATTTGGAAGCCCCTAGAGTGCTATGGTGAAAAAGGAAATATCCTCAGATGAAATCTGGAAAGAAGCATTCTGAGAAACTGCTTAGTGTTCTGTTAATTCATCTCACAGAGTTACATCTGTATTTCGTGGATCTCTTTGCTAGCCTTATTTCTGTGGAGTCTGAGAACAGATATTTCGGATCCCTTTGAAGACTATAGGGCCAAAGGAAATATACTCCGATAACAAAGAGAAAGAAGCTTTCTGAGAAACTTCTTTGTGTTCTGTGAAATCATCTCACAGAGTTACAGCTTTCCCGTAAAGAAGAATTTCGCTAAGACAGTTCTTGTGGAATTGGCAAAGTGATATTTGGAAGCCCCTAGAGGGCTATGGTGAAAAAGGAAATATCCTCAGATGAAATCTGGAAAGAAGCTTTCTGAGAAACTGCTTAGCTTTCTGTTAATTCATCTAACAGAGTTCCATCTGTATTTCGTGGATCTCTTTGCTAGCGTTATTTCTTTGGAATCTGAGAACAGATATTTCGGATCCCTTTGAAGACTACAGGGCCAAAGGAAATATCCTCCGATAACAAAGAGAAAGAAGCTTTCTGAGAAACTTCTTTGTGTTCTGTGAAATCATCTCACAGACTTACAGCTTTCCCCTCAAGAAGCCTTTCGCTAAGACAGTTCTTGTGGAAATGGCAAAGTGATATTTGGTAGCCCATAGAGGGCTATGGTGAAAAGGAAATATCCTCAGATGAAATCTGGAAAGCAGCTTTCTTAGAAACTGCTTAGTGTTCTGTTAATTCATCTCCCAGAGTTACATTGGTATTTCGTGGATCTCTTTGCTAGCCTTATTTCTGTGGAATCTGAGAACAGATATTTCAAATCCCTTTGAAGATTATAGGGCCAAGGAAATATCCTCCGATAACAAAGAGAAAGAAGCTTTCTGAGAAACTTCTTTGTGTTCTGTGAAATCATCTCACAGACTTACAGCTTTCCCTAGAAGAAGTCTTTCGCTAAGACAGTTCTTGTGGAATTGGCAAAGTGATATTGGGAAGCCCATATAGGGCTATGGAGAAAAAGGAAATATCCTCAGATGAAATCTGGAAAGAAGCTTTCTGAGAAACTGCTTAGTGTTCTGTTAATTCATCTCACAGAGTTACATCTGTATTTCGTGGATCTCTTTGCTAGCCTTATTTCTGTGGAATGTGAGAACAGATATTTCGGATCCCTTTGAAGACTACAGGGCCAAAGGAAATATCCTCCGATAAGAAAGAGAGAGAAGCTTTCTGAGAAACTTCTTTGTGTTCTGTGAAATCATCTCTCAGAGTTACAGCTTTCCCCTCAAGAAGCCTTTCGCTAAGACAGTTCTTGTGGAATTCGCAAAGTGATATTTGGAAGCCCATAGAGGGCTATGGTGAAAAAGGAAATATGCTCAGATGAAATCTGGAAAGAAGCTTTCTGAGAAACTGCTTAGGTTTCCGTTAATTCATGTCACAGAGTTACATCTGTATTTCGTGGATCTCGTTGCTGGCCTTATTTCTGTGGAATCTGAGAACAGATATTTCGGATCCCTTTGACGTCTACAGGGCCAAAGGAAATATCCTCCGATAACAAAGAGAAAGAAGCTTTCTGAGAAACTTCTTTGTGTTCTGTGAAATCATCTCACAGAGTTACAGCTTTCCCCTCAAGAAGCCTTTCGCTAAGACAGCTCTTGTGGAATTGGCAAAGTGATATTTGGAAGCCCATAGAGGGCTATGGTGAAAAAGGAAATATCCTCAGATGAAATCGGGAAAGAAGCTTTCTGAGAAACTGCTTAGTCTTCTGTTAATTCATCTCGCAGAGTTACATCTGTATTTGGTGGATCTCTTTGCTAGCCTTATTTCTGTGGAATGTGAGAACAGATATTTCGGATCCCATTGAAGACTATAGGGCCAAAGGAAATATCCTCCGATAACAAAGAGAAAGAAGCTTTCTGAGAAACTTCTTTGTGTTCTGTGAAATCATCTCACAGACTTACAGCTTTCCCGTCAAGAAGAATTTCGCTAAGACAGTTCTTCTGGAATTGGCAAAGTGATATTGCGAAGCCCATAGAGGGCAATGGTGAAAAAGGAAACATCCTACGATGAAATCTGAAAAGAAGCATTCTGAGAAACTGCTTAGTGTTCTGTTTATTCATCTCACAGGGTTCCATCTGTATTTCGTGGATCTCTTTGCTAGCGTTATTTCTGTGGAATCTGAGAACAGATATTTCGGATGCCTTTGAAGACTACATGGCCAAAGGAAATATCCTCCGATAACAAAGAGAAAGAAGCTTTCTGAGAAACTTCTTTGTGTTCTGTGAAATCATCTCACAGAGTTACAGCTTTCCCCTCAAGAAACCTTTTGCTAAGACAGTTCTTGTGGAAATGGCAAAGTGATATTTGGTAGCCCATAGAGGGCTATGGTGAAAAGGAAATATCCTCAGATGAAATCTGGAAATGCTTTCTGAGAAACTGCTTCGTGTTCTGTTAATTCATCTCACAGAGTTACATCTGTATTTCGTGGATCTCTTTGCTAGCCTTATTTCCGTGGAATCTGAGAACAGATATTTCGGATCTCTTTGAAGACTATAGGGCCAAAGGAAATATCTTCCGATAACAAAGAGAAAGAAGCTTTCTGAGAAACTTCTTTGTGTTCTGTGAAATCATCTCACAGAGTTACAGCTTTCCCGTCAAGAAGCCTTTCGCTAAGACAGTTCTTTTGGAATTGGCAAAGTTATATTTGGAAGCCCCAAGAGTGCTATGGTGAAAAAGGAAATATCCTCCGATGAAATCTGGAAAGAAGCTTTCTGAGAAACTGCTTAGTGTTCTGTTAATTCATCTCACAGAGTTACATCTGTATTTCGTGGATCTCTTTGCTAGCCTTATTTCTGTGGAATCTGAGAACAGATATTTCGGATCCCTTTGAAGACTATAGGGCCAAAGGAAATATCCTCTGATAACAAAGAGAAAGAAGCTTTCTGAGAAACTTCTTTGTGTTCTGTGAAATCATCCCACAGAGTTACAGCATTCCCCTCAACAAGCCTTTCGCTAAGACAGCTCTTGTGGAATTGGCAAAGTGATATTGGGAAGCCCGTAGAGGGCTATGGTGAAAATGGAAATATCCTCAGATGAAATCTGGAAAGAAGCTTTCTGAGAAACTGCTTAGTGTTCTGTTAATTCATCTCACAGAGTTACATCTGCATTTCGTGGATCTCTTTGCTAGCCTTATTTCTGTGGAATCTGAGAACTGATATTTCAGATCTCTTTGAAGACTATAGGGCCAAGGAAAAATCCTCCGATATCAAAGAGAAAGAAGCTTTCTGAGAAACTTGTGTTCTGTGAAATCATCTCACAGAGTTACAGCTTTCCCCTCAAGAAGCCTTTCGCTAAGACAGCTCTTGTGGAATTGGCAAAGTGGTATTTGGAAGCCCTTAGAGGGCTATGGTGAAAAAGGAAATATCCTCCGATGAAATCTGGAAAGAAGCTTTCTGAGAAACTGCTTAGTGTTCTGTTAATTCATCTCACAGAGTTACATCTGTATTTCGTGGATCTCTTTGCTAGCCTTATTTCTGTGGAATCTGAGAACAGATATTTCGGATCCCTTTGAAGACTATAGGGCCAAAGGAAATATCCTCCGATAACAAAGAGAAAGAAGCTTTCTGATAAACTTCTTTGTGTTCTGTGAAATCATCCCACAGAGTTACAGCATTCCCCTCAACAAGCCTTTCGCTAAGACAGATCTTGTGGAATTGGCAAAGTGATATTGGGAAGCCCGTAGAGGGCTATGGTGAAAATGGAAATATCCTCAGATGAAATCTGGAAAGAAGCTTTCTGAGAAACTGCTTAGTGTTCTGTTAATTCATCTCACAGAGTTACATCTGCATTTCGTGGATCTCTTTGCTAGCCTTATTTCTGTGGAATCTGAGAACTGATATTTCAGATCCCTTTGAAGACTATAGGGCCAAGGAAAAATCCTCCGATATCAAAGAGAAAGAAGCTTTCTGAGAAACTTGTGTTCTGTGAAATCATCTCACAGAGTTACAGCTTTCCCCTCAAGAAGCCTTTCGCTAAGACAGCTCTTGTGGAATTGGCAAAGTGATATTTGGAAGCCCTTAGAGGGCTATGGTGAAAAAGGAAATATCCTCCGATGAAATCTGGAAAGAAGCTTTCTGAGAAACTGCTTAGTGTTCTGTTAATTCATCTCGCAGAGTTACATCTGTATTTCGTGGATCTCTTTGCTAGCCTTATTTCTGTGGAATATGAGAACAGATATTTCGGATCCCATTGAAGACTATAGGGCCAAAGGAAATATCCTCCGATAACAAAGAGAAAGAAGCTTTCTGAGAAACTTCTTTGTGTTCTGTGAAATCATCTCACAGATTTACAGCTTTCCCCTCAAGAAGCCTTTCGCTAAGACAGTTCTTATAGAATTGGCAAAGTGATATATGGAAGACCCTTGAGGGCTATGGTGAAAAAGGAAATATCCTCAGATGAAATCTGGAAAGAAGCTTTCTGAGAAACTGCTTAGTGTTCTGTTAATTCATCTCACAGAGTTACATCTGTATTTCGTGGATCTCTTTGCTAGCCTTATTTCTGTGGAATCTGAGAACAGATATTTCAGATCCCTCTGAAGACTAGAGGGCCAAAGGAAATATCCTCCGATAACAATGAGAAAGAAGCTTTCTGAGAAACTTCTTTGTGTTCTGTGAAATCATCTCACAGAGTTACAGCTTTCCCCTCAAGAAGCCTTTCGCTAAGACAGTTCTTGTGGAATTGGCAAAGTGATATTGGGAAGCCCATAGAGGGCTATGGTGAAAAAGGAAATATCCTCAGATGAAATCTGGAAAGAAGCTTTCTGAGAAACTGCTTAGTGTTCTGTTAATTCATCTCACAGAGTTACATCTGTATTTCGTGGATCTCTTTGCTAGCCTTATTTCTGTGGAATCTGAGAACAGATATTTCGGATCCCTTTGAAGACTATAGGGCCAAAGGAAATATCCTCCGATAACAAAGAGAAAGAAGCTTTCTGAGAAACTTCTTTGTGTTCTGTGAAATCATCTCAAAGAGTTACAGCTTTCCCCTCACGAAGCCTTTCCCTAGGACAGTTCTTGTGAAATTGGCAGAGTGATATTTGGAAGCCCCTAGAGGGCTATGGTGAAAAAGGAAATATCCTCAGATGAAATCTGGAAAGAAGCTTTCTGAGAAACTGCTTAGTATTCTGTTAATTCATCTCACCGAGTTACATCTGTGTTTCGTGGATCTCTTTGCTAGCCTTATTTCTGTGGAATCTGAGAACAGATATTTCGAATCCCTTTGAAGACTATAGGGCCAAAGGAAATATCCTCCGATAACAAAGAGAAAGAAGCTTTCTGAGAAACTTCTTTGTGTTCTGTGAAATCATCTCACAGAGTTACAGATTTCCATATAAGAAGCCTTTCGCTGAGACAGTTCTTGTGGAATTGGCAAAGTGATATTTGGTAGCCCATAGATTGCTATGGTGAAAAAGGAAATATCCTCAGATGAAATCTGGAAAGCAGCTTTCTGAGAAACTGCTTCGTGTTCTGTTAATTCATCTCACAGAGTTACATCTGTATTTCGTGGATCTCTTTGCTAGCCTTGTTTCTGTGGAATCTGAGAACAGATATTTCGGATCCCTTTGAAGACTATAGGGCCAAGGGAAATATCTTCCGATAACAAAGAGAAAGAAGCTTTCTGAGAAACTTCTTTGTGTTCTGTGAAATCATCTCACAGAGTTACAGCTTTCCCTAGAAGAAGCCTTTCGCTAAGACAGTTCTTGTGGAATTGGCAAAGTGATATTTGGAAGCCCATAGAGGGCTATGGTGAAAAAGGAAATATCCTCCGATGAAATCTGGATAGAAGCTTTCTGAGAAACGGCTTAGTGTTCTGTTAATTCATCTCACAGAGTTACATCTGTATTTCGTGGATCTCTTTGCTAGCCTTATTTCTGTGGTATCTGAGAACAGTTATTTCGGATCCCTTTGAAGACTATAGGGCCAAAGGAAATATCCTCCGATAACAAAGAGAAAGAAGCTTTCTGAGAAACTTCTTTGTGTTCTGTGAAATCATCTCACAGACTTACAGCTTTCCCTCGAAGAAGCCGTTCGCTAAGACAGCTCTTGTGGAATTAGCAAAGTGATATTTGAAAGCCCTTAAGGGGCTATGGGGAAAAAGGAAATATCCTCAGATGAAATCTGGAAAGAAGCTTTCTGAGAAACTGCGTAGTGTTCTGTTAATTCATCTCACACAGTTACATATGTATTTCGTGGATCTCTTTGCAAGCCTTATTTCTGTGGAATCTGAGAACAGATATTTCGGATCCCTTTGAAGACTACAGGGCCAAAGGAAATATCCTCCGATAAGAAGGAGAGAGAAGCTTTCTGAGAAACTTCTTTGTGTTCTGTGAAATCATCTCTCAGAGTTACAGCTTTCCCCTCAAGAAGCCTTTCGCTAAGACAGTTCTTGTGGAATTCGCAAAGTGATATTTGGAAGCCCATAGAGGGCTATGGTGAAAAATGAAATATGCTCAGATGAAATCTGGAAAGAAGCTTTCTGAGAAACTGCTTAGGTTTCCGTTAATTCATCTCACAGAGTTACATCTGTATTTCGTGGATCTCGTTGCTAGCCTTATTTCTGTGGAATCTGAGAACAGATATTTCGGATCCCTTTGACGACTACAGGGTCAAAGGAAATATCCTCCGATAACAAAGAGAAAGAAGCTTTCTGAGAAACTTCTTTGTGTTCTGTGAAATCATCTCACAGAGTTACAGCTTTCCCCTCAAGAAGCCTTTCGCTAAGGCAGCTCTTGTGGAATTGGCAAAGTGATATTTGGAAGCCCATAGAGGGCTATGGTGAAAAAGGAAATATCCTCAGATGAAATCTGGAAAGAAGCTTTCTGAGAAACTGCTTAGTGTTCTGTTAATTCATCTCGCAGAGTTACATCTGTATTTGGTGGATCTCTTTGCTAGCCTTATTTCTGTGGAATGTGAGAACAGATATTTCGGATCCCATTGAAGACTATAGGGCCAAAGGAAATATCCTCCGATAACAAAGAGAAAGAAGCTTTCTGAGAAACTTCTTTGTGTTCTGTGAAATCATCTCACAGAGTTACAGCCTTCCCGTCAAGAAGAATTTCGCTAAGACAGTTCTTGTGGAATTGGCAAAGTGATATTGGGAAGCCCTTAGAGGGCTATGGTGAAAAAGGAAATATCCTACGATGAAATCTGGAAAGAAGCTTTCTGAGAAACTGCTTAGTGTTCTGTTAATTCATCTCACAGGGTTCCATCTGTATTTCGTGGATCTCTTTGCTAGCGTTATTTCTGTGGAATCTGAGAACAGATATTTCGGATGCCTTTGAAGACTACATGGCCAAAGGAAATATCCTCCGATAACAAAGAGAAAGAATCTTTCTGAGAAACTTCTTTGTGTTCTGTGAAATCATCTCACAGAGTTACAGCTTTCCCCTCAAGAAACCTTTTGCTAAGACAGTTCTTGTGGAAATGGCAAAGTGATATTTGGTAGCCCATAGAGGGCTATGGTGAAAAGGAAATATCCTCAGATGAAATCTGGAAAGCAGCTTTCTGAGAAACTGCTTCGTGTTCTGTTAATTCATCTCACAGAGTTACATCTGTATTTCGTGGATCTCTTTGCTAGCCTTATTTCTGTGGAATCTGAGAACAGATATTTCGGATCTCTTTGAAGACTATAGGGCCAAAGGAAATATCTTCCGATAACAAAGAGAAAGAAGCTTTCTGAGAAACTTCTTTGTGTTCTGTGAAATCATCTCACAGAGTTACAGCTTTCCCCTCAAGAAGCCTTTCGCTAAGACAGTTCTTTTGGAATTGGCAAAGTTATATTTGGAAGCCCCAAGAGTGCTATGGTGAAAAAGGAAATATCCTCCGATGAAATCTGGAAAGAAGCTTTCTGAGAAACTGCTTAGTGTTCTGTTAATTCATCTCACAGAGTTACATCTGTATTTCGTGGATCTCTTTGCTAGCCTTATTTCTGTGGAATCTGAGAACAGATATTTCGGATCCCTTTGAAGATTATAGGGCCAAAGGAAATATCCTCCGTTAACAAAGAGAAAGAAGCTTTCTGAGAAACTTCTTTGTGTTCTGTGAAATCATCCAACAGAGTTACAGCATTCCCCTCAACAAGCCTTTCGCTAAGACAGCTCTTGTGGAATTGGCAAAGTGATATTGGGAAGCCCATAGAGGGCTATGGTGAAAATGGAAATATCCTCAGATGAAATCTGGAAAGAAGCTTTCTGAGAAACTGCTTAGTGTTCTGTTAATTCATCTCACAGAGTTACATCTGCATTTCGTGGATCTCTTTGCTAGCCTTATTTCTGTGGAATCTGAGAACTGATATTTCAGATCCCTTTGAAGACTATAGGGCCAAGGAAAAATCCTCCGATATCAAAGAGAAAGAAGCTTTCTGAGAAACTTCTTTGTGTTCTGTGAAATCATCTCACAGAGTTACAGCTTTCCCCTCAAAAAGCCTTTCGCTAAGACAGCTCTTGTGGAATTGGCAAAGTGATATTTGGAAGCCCTTAGAGGGCTATGATGAAAAAGGAAATATCCTCAGATGAAATCTGGAAAGAAGCTTTCTGAGAAACTGCTTAGTGTTTTGTTTTTTTTTTTTTGTTTGTTTGTTTTTTTTGTTTTTTTTTTTTTTTTTTAATTTATTTATTATTATTATACTTTAAGTTGTAGGGTACATGTGCATAACGTGCAGGTTTGTTACATATGTATAGTTGTGCCATGTTGCTGTGCTGCACCCATCAACTCGTCATTTACATCAGGTATAACTCCCAATGCAATCCCTCCCCCCTCCCCCCTCCCCATGATAGGCCCCGGTGTGTGATGTTCCCCTTCCTGAGTCCGAGTGATCTCATTGTTCAGTTCCCACCTATGAGTGAGAACATGCGGTGTTTGGTTTTCTGTTCTTGTGATAGTTTGCTAAGAATGATGGATTCCAGCTGCATCCAAGTCCCTACAAAGGAGTCAAACTCATCCTTTTTTATGGCTGCATAGTATTCCATGGTGTATATGTGCCACATTTTCTTAATCCAATCTGTCACTGATGGACATTTGGGTTGATTCCAAGTCTTTGCTATTGTGAATAGTGCTGCAATAAACATACGTGTGCATGTGTCTTTATAGCAGCATAATTTATAATCCTTTGGGTATATACCCAGTAATGGGATGGCTGGGTCATATGGTACATCTAGTTCTAGATCCTTGAGGAATCGCCATACTGTTTTCCATAATGGTTGAACTAGCTTACAATCCCACCAACAGTGTAAAAGTGTTCCTATTTCTCCACATCCTCTCCAGCACCTGTTGTTTCCTGACTTTTTAATGATTGCCATTCTAACTGGTGTGAGATGGTATCTCATTGTGGTTTTGATTTGCATTTCTCTGATGGCCAGTGATGATGAGCATTTTTTCATGTGTCTGTTGGCTGTATGAATGTCTTCTTTTGAGAAATATCTGTTCATGTCCTTTGCCCACTTTTTGATGGGGTTGTTTGTTTTTTTCTTGTAAATTTGTTTGAGTTCTTTGTAGGTTCTGGATATTAGCCCTTTGTCAGATGAGTAGATTGCAAAAATTTTCTCCCATTCTGTAGGTTGCCTGTTCACTCTGATGGTAGTGTCTTTTGCTGTGCAGAAGCTCTTTAGTTTAATGAGATCCCATTTGTCAATTTTGGCTTTTGCTGCCATTGCTTTTGGTGTTTTAGACATGAAATCTTTGCCCATGCCTATGTCCTGAATGGTACTACCTAGGTTTTAATTCATCTCGCAGAGTTACATCTGTATTTCGTGGATCTCTTTGCTAGCCTTATTTCTGTGGAATATGAGAACAGATATTTCGGATCCCATTGAAGACTATAGGGCCAAAGGAAATATCCTCCGATATCAAAGAGAAAGAAGCTTTGTGAGAAACTTCTTTGTGTTCTGTGAAATCATCTCACAGATTTACAGCTTTCCCCTCAAGAAGCCTTTCGCTAAGACAGTTCTTATAGAATTGGCAAAGTGATATATGGAAGACCCTTGAGGGCTATGGTGAAAAAGGAAATATCCTCAGATGAAATCTGGAAAGAAGCTTTCTGAGAAACTGCTTAGTGTTCTGTTAATTCATCTCACAGAGTTACATCTGTATTTCGTGGATCTCTTTGCTAGCCTTATTTCTGTGGAATCTGAGAACAGATATTTCAGATCCCTTTGAAGACTAGAGGGCCAAAGGAAATATCCTCCGATAACAAAGAGAAAGAAGCTTTCTGAGAAACTTCTTTGTGTTCTGTGAAATCATCTCACAGAGTTACAGCTTTCCCTAGAAGAAGCCTTTCGGTAAGACAGTTCTTGTGAAATTGGCAGAGTGATATTTGGAAGCCCCTAGAGGGCTATGGTGAAAAAGGAAATATCCTCAGATGAAATCTGGAAAGCAGCTTTCTGAGACACTGCTTAGTGTTCTGTTAATTCATCTCACCGAGTTACATCTGTATTTCGTGGATCTCTTTGCTAGCCTTATTTCTGTGGAATCTGAGAACAGATATTTCGAATCCCTTTGAAGACTATAGGGCCAAAGGAAATATCCTCCGATAACAAAGAGAAAGAAGCTTTCTGAGAAACTTCTTTGTGTTCTGTGAAATCATCTCACAGAGTTACAGATTTCCATAGAAGAAGCCTTTCGCTGAGACAGTTCTTGTGGAATTGGCAAAGTGATATTTGGTAGCCCATAGAGGGCTATGGTGAAAAAGGAAATATCCTCAGATGAAATCTGGAAAGCAGCTTTCTGAGAAACTGCTTCGTGTTCTGTTAATTCATCTCACAGAGTTACATCTGTATTTCGTGGATCTCTTTGCTAGCCTTATTTCTGTGGAATCTGAGAACAGATATTTCGGATCCCTTTGAAGACTATAGGGCCAAGGGAAATATCCTCCGATAACAAAGAGAAAGAAGCTTTCTGAGAAACTTCTTTGTGTTCTGTGAAATCATCTCACAGAGTTACAGCTTTCCCTAGAAGAAGCCTTTCGCTAAGACAGTTCTTGTGGAATTGGCAAAGTGATATTTGGAAGCCCATAGAGGGCTATGGTGAAAAAGGAAATATCCTCCGATGAAATCTGGATAGAAGCTTTCTGAGAAACGGCTTAGTGTTCTGTTAATTCATCTCACAGAGTTACATCTGTATTTCGTGGATCTCTTTGCTAGCCTTATTTCTGTGGTATCTGAGAACAGTTATTTCGGATCCCTTTGAAGACTATAGGGCCAAAGGAAATATCCTCCGATAACAAAGAGAAAGAAGCTTTCTGAGAAACTTCTTTGTGTTCTGTGAAATCATCTCACAGACTTACAGCTTTCCCTCGAAGAAGCCGTTCGCTAAGACAGCTCTTGTGGAATTAGCAAAGTGATATTTGAAAGCCCTTAAGGGGCTATGGGGAAAAAGGAAATATCCTCAGATGAAATCTGGAAAGAAGCTTTCTGAGAAACTGCGTAGTGTTCTGTTAATTCATCTCACACAGTTACATATGTATTTCGTGGATCTCTTTGCAAGCCTTATTTCTGTGGAATCTGAGAACAGATATTTCGGATCCCTTTGAAGACTACAGGGCCAAAGGAAATATCCTCCGATAAGAAGGAGAGAGAAGCTTTCTGAGAAACTTCTTTGTGTTCTGTGAAATCATCTCTCAGAGTTACAGCTTTCCCCTCAAGAAGCCTTTCGCTAAGACAGTTCTTGTGGAATTCGCAAAGTGATATTTGGAAGCCCATAGAGGGCTATGGTGAAAAATGAAATATGCTCAGATGAAATCTGGAAAGAAGCTTTCTGAGAAACTGCTTAGGTTTCCGTTAATTCATCTCACAGAGTTACATCTGTATTTCGTGGATCTCGTTGCTAGCCTTATTTCTGTGGAATCTGAGAACAGATATTTCGGATCCCTTTGACGACTACAGGGTCAAAGGAAATATCCTCCGATAACAAAGAGAAAGAAGCTTTCTGAGAAACTTCTTTGTGTTCTGTGAAATCATCTCACAGAGTTACAGCTTTCCCCTCAAGAATCCTTTCGCTAAGGCAGCTCTTGTGGAATTGGCAAAGTGATATTTGGAAGCCCATAGAGGGCTATGGTGAAAAAGGAAATATCCTCAGATGAAATCTGGAAAGAAGCTTTCTGAGAAACTGCTTAGTGTTCTGTTAATTCATCTCGCAGAGTTACATCTGTATTTGGTGGATCTCTTTGCTAGCCTTATTTCTGTGGAATGTGAGAACAGATATTTCGGATCCCATTGAAGACTATAGGGCCAAAGGAAATATCCTCCGATAACAAAGAGAAAGAAGCTTTCTGAGAAACTTCTTTGTGTTCTGTGAAATCATCTCACAGAGTTACAGCCTTCCCGTCAAGAAGAATTTCGCTAAGACAGTTCTTGTGGAATTGGCAAAGTGATATTGGGAAGCCCTTAGAGGGCTATGGTGAAAAAGGAAATATCCTACGATGAAATCTGGAAAGAAGCTTTCTGAGAAACTGCTTAGTGTTCTGTTAATTCATCTCACAGGGTTCCATCTGTATTTCGTGGATCTCTTTGCTAGCGTTATTTCTGTGGAATCTGAGAACAGATATTTCGGATGCCTTTGAAGACTACATGGCCAAAGGAAATATCCTCCGATAACAAAGAGAAAGAATCTTTCTGAGAAACTTCTTTGTGTTCTGTGAAATCATCTCACAGAGTTACAGCTTTCCCCTCAAGAAACCTTTTGCTAAGACAGTTCTTGTGGAAATGGCAAAGTGATATTTGGTAGCCCATAGAGGGCTATGGTGAAAAGGAAATATCCTCAGATGAAATCTGGAAAGCAGCTTTCTGAGAAACTGCTTCGTGTTCTGTTAATTCATCTCACAGAGTTACATCTGTATTTCGTGGATCTCTTTGCTAGCCTTATTTCTGTGGAATCTGAGAACAGATATTTCGGATCTCTTTGAAGACTATAGGGCCAAAGGAAATATCTTCCGATAACAAAGAGAAAGAAGCTTTCTGAGAAACTTCTTTGTGTTCTGTGAAATCATCTCACAGAGTTACAGCTTTCCCCTCAAGAAGCCTTTCGCTAAGACAGTTCTTTTGGAATTGGCAAAGTTATATTTGGAAGCCCCAAGAGTGCTATGGTGAAAAAGGAAATATCCTCCGATGAAATCTGGAAAGAAGCTTTCTGAGAAACTGCTTAGTGTTCTGTTAATTCATCTCACAGAGTTACATCTGTATTTCGTGGATCTCTTTGCTAGCCTTATTTCTGTGGAATCTGAGAACAGATATTTCGGATCCCTTTGAAGATTATAGGGCCAAAGGAAATATCCTCCGTTAACAAAGAGAAAGAAGCTTTCTGAGAAACTTCTTTGTGTTCTGTGAAATCATCCAACAGAGTTACAGCATTCCCCTCAACAAGCCTTTCGCTAAGACAGCTCTTGTGGAATTGGCAAAGTGATATTGGGAAGCCCATAGAGGGCTATGGTGAAAATGGAAATATCCTCAGATGAAATCTGGAAAGAAGCTTTCTGAGAAACTGCTTAGTGTTCTGTTAATTCATCTCACAGAGTTACATCTGCATTTCGTGGATCTCTTTGCTAGCCTTATTTCTGTGGAATCTGAGAACTGATATTTCAGATCCCTTTGAAGACTATAGGGCCAAGGAAAAATCCTCCGATATCAAAGAGAAAGAAGCTTTCTGAGAAACTTCTTTGTGTTCTGTGAAATCATCTCACAGAGTTACAGCTTTCCCCTCAAAAAGCCTTTCGCTAAGACAGCTCTTGTGGAATTGGCAAAGTGATATTTGGAAGCCCTTAGAGGGCTATGATGAAAAAGGAAATATCCTCAGATGAAATCTGGAAAGAAGCTTTCTGAGAAACTGCTTAGTGTTTTGTTTTTTTTTTTTGTTTGTTTGTTTTTTTTGTTTTTTTTTTTTTTTTTTTAATTTATTTATTATTATTATACTTTAAGTTGTAGGGTACATGTGCATAACGTGCAGGTTTGTTACATATGTATAGTTGTGCCATGTTGCTGTGCTGCACCCATCAACTCGTCATTTACATCAGGTATAACTCCCAATGCAATCCCTCCCCCCTCCCCCCTCCCCATGATAGGCCCCGGTGTGTGATGTTCCCCTTCCTGAGTCCGAGTGATCTCATTGTTCAGTTCCCACCTATGAGTGAGAACATGCGGTGTTTGGTTTTCTGTTCTTGTGATAGTTTGCTAAGAATGATGGATTCCAGCTGCATCCAAGTCCCTACAAAGGAGTCAACCTCATCCTTTTTTATGGCTGCATAGTATTCCATGGTGTATATGTGCCACATTTTCTTAATCCAATCTGTCACTGATGGACATTTGGGTTGATTCCAAGTCTTTGCTATTGTGAATAGTGCTGCAATAAACATACGTGTGCATGTGTCTTTATAGCAGCATAATTTATAATCCTTTGGGTATATACCCAGTAATGGGATGGCTGGGTCATATGGTACATCTAGTTCTAGATCCTTGAGGAATCGCCATACTGTTTTCCATAATGGTTGAACTAGCTTACAATCCCACCAACAGTGTAAAAGTGTTCCTATTTCTCCACATCCTCTCCAGCACCTGTTGTTTCCTGACTTTTTAATGATTGCCATTCTAACTGGTGTGAGATGGTATCTCATTGTGGTTTTGATTTGCATTTCTCTGATGGCCAGTGATGATGAGCATTTTTTCATGTGTCTGTTGGCTGTATGAATGTCTTCTTTTGAGAAATATCTGTTCATGTCCTTTGCCCACTTTTTGATGGGGTTGTTTGTTTTTTTCTTGTAAATTTGTTTGAGTTCTTTGTAGGTTCTGGATATTAGCCCTTTGTCAGATGAGTAGATTGCAAAAATTTTCTCCCATTCTGTAGGTTGCCTGTTCACTCTGATGGTAGTGTCTTTTGCTGTGCAGAAGCTCTTTAGTTTAATGAGATCCCATTTGTCAATTTTGGCTTTTGCTGCCATTGCTTTTGGTGTTTTAGACATGAAATCTTTGCCCATGCCTATGTCCTGAATGGTACTACCTAGGTTTTAATTCATCTCGCAGAGTTACATCTGTATTTCGTGGATCTCTTTGCTAGCCTTATTTCTGTGGAATATGAGAACAGATATTTCGGATCCCATTGAAGACTATAGGGCCAAAGGAAATATCCTCCGATATCAAAGAGAAAGAAGCTTTGTGAGAAACTTCTTTGTGTTCTGTGAAATCATCTCACAGATTTACAGCTTTCCCCTCAAGAAGCCTTTCGCTAAGACAGTTCTTATAGAATTGGCAAAGTGATATATGGAAGACCCTTGAGGGCTATGGTGAAAAAGGAAATATCCTCAGATGAAATCTGGAAAGAAGCTTTCTGAGAAACTGCTTAGTGTTCTGTTAATTCATCTCACAGAGTTACATCTGTATTTCGTGGATCTCTTTGCTAGCCTTATTTCTGTGGAATCTGAGAACAGATATTTCAGATCCCTTTGAAGACTAGAGGGCCAAAGGAAATATCCTCCGATAACAAAGAGAAAGAAGCTTTCTGAGAAACTTCTTTGTGTTCTGTGAAATCATCTCACAGAGTTACAGCTTTCCCTAGAAGAAGCCTTTCGGTAAGACAGTTCTTGTGAAATTGGCAGAGTGATATTTGGAAGCCCCTAGAGGGCTATGGTGAAAAAGGAAATATCCTCAGATGAAATCTGGAAAGCAGCTTTCTGAGACACTGCTTAGTGTTCTGTTAATTCATCTCACCGAGTTACATCTGTATTTCGTGGATCTCTTTGCTAGCCTTATTTCTGTGGAATCTGAGAACAGATATTTCGAATCCCTTTGAAGACTATAGGGCCAAAGGAAATATCCTCCGATAACAAAGAGAAAGAAGCTTTCTGAGAAACTTCTTTGTGTTCTGTGAAATCATCTCACAGAGTTACAGATTTCCATAGAAGAAGCCTTTCGCTGAGACAGTTCTTGTGGAATTGGCAAAGTGATATTTGGTAGCCCATAGAGGGCTATGGTGAAAAAGGAAATATCCTCAGATGAAATCTGGAAAGCAGCTTTCTGAGAAACTGCTTCGTGTTCTGTTAATTCATCTCACAGAGTTACATCTGTATTTCGTGGATCTCTTTGCTAGCCTTATTTCTGTGGAATCTGAGAACAGATATTTCGGATCCCTTTGAAGACTATAGGGCCAAGGGAAATATCCTCCGATAACAAAGAGAAAGAAGCTTTCTGAGAAACTTCTTTGTGTTCTGTGAAATCATCTCACAGAGTTACAGCTTTCCCTAGAAGAAGCCTTTCGCTAAGACAGTTCTTGTGGAATTGGCAAAGTGATATTTGGAAGCCCATAGAGGGCTATGGTGAAAAAGGAAATATCCTCCAATGAAATCTGGATAGAAGCTTTCTGAGAAACGGCTTAGTGTTCTGTTAATTCATCTCACAGAGTTACATCTGTATTTCGTGGATCTCTTTGCTAGCCTTATTTCTGTGGTATCTGAGAACAGTTATTTCGGATCCCTTTGAAGACTATAGGGCCAAAGGAAATATCCTCCGATAACAAAGAGAAAGAAGCTTTCTGAGAAACTTCTTTGTGTTCTGTGAAATCATCTCACAGACTTACAGCTTTCCCTCGAAGAAGCCGTTCGCTAAGACAGCTCTTGTGGAATTAGCAAAGTGATATTTGAAAGCCCTTAAGGGGCTATGGGGAAAAAGGAAATATCCTCAGATGAAATCTGGAAAGAAGCTTTCTGAGAAACTGCGTAGTGTTCTGTTAATTCATCTCACACAGTTACATATGTATTTCGTGGATCTCTTTGCAAGCCTTATTTCTGTGGAATCTGAGAACAGATATTTCGGATCCCTTTGAAGACTACAGGGCCAAAGGAAATATCCTCCGATAAGAAGGAGAGAGAAGCTTTCTGAGAAACTTCTTTGTGTTCTGTGAAATCATCTCTCAGAGTTACAGCTTTCCCCTCAAGAAGCCTTTCGCTAAGACAGTTCTTGTGGAATTCGCAAAGTGATATTTGGAAGCCCATAGAGGGCTATGGTGAAAAATGAAATATGCTCAGATGAAATCTGGAAAGAAGCTTTCTGAGAAACTGCTTAGGTTTCCGTTAATTCATCTCACAGAGTTACATCTGTATTTCGTGGATCTCGTTGCTAGCCTTATTTCTGTGGAATCTGAGAACAGATATTTCGGATCCCTTTGACGACTACAGGGTCAAAGGAAATATCCTCCGATAACAAAGAGAAAGAAGCTTTCTGAGAAACTTCTTTGTGTTCTGTGAAATCATCTCACAGAGTTACAGCTTTCCCCTCAAGAAGCCTTTCGCTAAGGCAGCTCTTGTGGAATTGGCAAAGTGATATTTGGAAGCCCATAGAGGGCTATGGTGAAAAAGGAAATATCCTCAGATGAAATCTGGAAAGAAGCTTTCTGAGAAACTGCTTAGTGTTCTGTTAATTCATCTCGCAGAGTTACATCTGTATTTGGTGGATCTCTTTGCTAGCCTTATTTCTGTGGAATGTGAGAACAGATATTTCGGATCCCATTGAAGACTATAGGGCCAAAGGAAATATCCTCCGATAACAAAGAGAAAGAAGCTTTCTGAGAAACTTCTTTGTGTTCTGTGAAATCATCTCACAGAGTTACAGCCTTCCCGTCAAGAAGAATTTCGCTAAGACAGTTCTTGTGGAATTGGCAAAGTGATATTGGGAAGCCCTTAGAGGGCTATGGTGAAAAAGGAAATATCCTACGATGAAATCTGGAAAGAAGCTTTCTGAGAAACTGCTTAGTGTTCTGTTAATTCATCTCACAGGGTTCCATCTGTATTTCGTGGATCTCTTTGCTAGCGTTATTTCTGTGGAATCTGAGAACAGATATTTCGGATGCCTTTGAAGACTACATGGCCAAAGGAAATATCCTCCGATAACAAAGAGAAAGAATCTTTCTGAGAAACTTCTTTGTGTTCTGTGAAATCATCTCACAGAGTTACAGCTTTCCCCTCAAGAAACCTTTTGCTAAGACAGTTCTTGTGGAAATGGCAAAGTGATATTTGGTAGCCCATAGAGGGCTATGGTGAAAAGGAAATATCCTCAGATGAAATCTGGAAAGCAGCTTTCTGAGAAACTGCTTCGTGTTCTGTTAATTCATCTCACAGAGTTACATCTGTATTTCGTGGATCTCTTTGCTAGCCTTATTTCTGTGGAATCTGAGAACAGATATTTCGGATCTCTTTGAAGACTATAGGGCCAAAGGAAATATCTTCCGATAACAAAGAGAAAGAAGCTTTCTGAGAAACTTCTTTGTGTTCTGTGAAATCATCTCACAGAGTTACAGCTTTCCCCTCAAGAAGCCTTTCGCTAAGACAGTTCTTTTGGAATTGGCAAAGTTATATTTGGAAGCCCCAAGAGTGCTATGGTGAAAAAGGAAATATCCTCCGATGAAATCTGGAAAGAAGCTTTCTGAGAAACTGCTTAGTGTTCTGTTAATTCATCTCACAGAGTTACATCTGTATTTCGTGGATCTCTTTGCTAGCCTTATTTCTGTGGAATCTGAGAACAGATATTTCGGATCCCTTTGAAGATTATAGGGCCAAAGGAAATATCCTCCGTTAACAAAGAGAAAGAAGCTTTCTGAGAAACTTCTTTGTGTTCTGTGAAATCATCCAACAGAGTTACAGCATTCCCCTCAACAAGCCTTTCGCTAAGACAGCTCTTGTGGAATTGGCAAAGTGATATTGGGAAGCCCATAGAGGGCTATGGTGAAAATGGAAATATCCTCAGATGAAATCTGGAAAGAAGCTTTCTGAGAAACTGCTTAGTGTTCTGTTAATTCATCTCACAGAGTTACATCTGCATTTCGTGGATCTCTTTGCTAGCCTTATTTCTGTGGAATCTGAGAACTGATATTTCAGATCCCTTTGAAGACTATAGGGCCAAGGAAAAATCCTCCGATATCAAAGAGAAAGAAGCTTTCTGAGAAACTTCTTTGTGTTCTGTGAAATCATCTCACAGAGTTACAGCTTTCCCCTCAAAAAGCCTTTCGCTAAGACAGCTCTTGTGGAATTGGCAAAGTGATATTTGGAAGCCCTTAGAGGGCTATGATGAAAAAGGAAATATCCTCAGATGAAATCTGGAAAGAAGCTTTCTGAGAAACTGCTTAGTGTTTTGTTTTTTTTTTTTGTTTGTTTGTTTTTTTTGTTTTTTTTTTTTTTTTTTTAATTTATTTATTATTATTATACTTTAAGTTGTAGGGTACATGTGCATAACGTGCAGGTTTGTTACATATGTATAGTTGTGCCATGTTGCTGTGCTGCACCCATCAACTCGTCATTTACATCAGGTATAACTCCCAATGCAATCCCTCCCCCCTCCCCCCTCCCCATGATAGGCCCCGGTGTGTGATGTTCCCCTTCCTGAGTCCGAGTGATCTCATTGTTCAGTTCCCACCTATGAGTGAGAACATGCGGTGTTTGGTTTTCTGTTCTTGTGATAGTTTGCTAAGAATGATGGATTCCAGCTGCATCCAAGTCCCTACAAAGGAGTCAAACTCATCCTTTTTTATGGCTGCATAGTATTCCATGGTGTATATGTGCCACATTTTCTTAATCCAATCTGTCACTGATGGACATTTGGGTTGATTCCAAGTCTTTGCTATTGTGAATAGTGCTGCAATAAACATACGTGTGCATGTGTCTTTATAGCAGCATAATTTATAATCCTTTGGGTATATACCCAGTAATGGGATGGCTGGGTCATATGGTACATCTAGTTCTAGATCCTTGAGGAATCGCCATACTGTTTTCCATAATGGTTGAACTAGCTTACAATCCCACCAACAGTGTAAAAGTGTTCCTATTTCTCCACATCCTCTCCAGCACCTGTTGTTTCCTGACTTTTTAATGATTGCCATTCTAACTGGTGTGAGATGGTATCTCATTGTGGTTTTGATTTGCATTTCTCTGATGGCCAGTGATGATGAGCATTTTTTCATGTGTCTGTTGGCTGTATGAATGTCTTCTTTTGAGAAATATCTGTTCATGTCCTTTGCCCACTTTTTGATGGGGTTGTTTGTTTTTTTCTTGTAAATTTGTTTGAGTTCTTTGTAGGTTCTGGATATTAGCCCTTTGTCAGATGAGTAGATTGCAAAAATTTTCTCCCATTCTGTAGGTTGCCTGTTCACTCTGATGGTAGTGTCTTTTGCTGTGCAGAAGCTCTTTAGTTTAATGAGATCCCATTTGTCAATTTTGGCTTTTGCTGCCATTGCTTTTGGTGTTTTAGACATGAAATCTTTGCCCATGCCTATGTCCTGAATGGTACTACCTAGGTTTTAATTCATCTCGCAGAGTTACATCTGTATTTCGTGGATCTCTTTGCTAGCCTTATTTCTGTGGAATATGAGAACAGATATTTCGGATCCCATTGAAGACTATAGGGCCAAAGGAAATATCCTCCGATATCAAAGAGAAAGAAGCTTTGTGAGAAACTTCTTTGTGTTCTGTGAAATCATCTCACAGATTTACAGCTTTCCCCTCAAGAAGCCTTTCGCTAAGACAGTTCTTATAGAATTGGCAAAGTGATATATGGAAGACCCTTGAGGGCTATGGTGAAAAAGGAAATATCCTCAGATGAAATCTGGAAAGAAGCTTTCTGAGAAACTGCTTAGTGTTCTGTTAATTCATCTCACAGAGTTACATCTGTATTTCGTGGATCTCTTTGCTAGCCTTATTTCTGTGGAATCTGAGAACAGATATTTCAGATCCCTTTGAAGACTAGAGGGCCAAAGGAAATATCCTCCGATAACAAAGAGAAAGAAGCTTTCTGAGAAACTTCTTTGTGTTCTGTGAAATCATCTCACAGAGTTACAGCTTTCCCTAGAAGAAGCCTTTCGGTAAGACAGTTCTTGTGAAATTGGCAGAGTGATATTTGGAAGCCCCTAGAGGGCTATGGTGAAAAAGGAAATATCCTCAGATGAAATCTGGAAAGCAGCTTTCTGAGACACTGCTTAGTGTTCTGTTAATTCATCTCACCGAGTTACATCTGTATTTCGTGGATCTCTTTGCTAGCCTTATTTCTGTGGAATCTGAGAACAGATATTTCGAATCCCTTTGAAGACTATAGGGCCAAAGGAAATATCCTCCGATAACAAAGAGAAAGAAGCTTTCTGAGAAACTTCTTTGTGTTCTGTGAAATCATCTCACAGAGTTACAGATTTCCATAGAAGAAGCCTTTCGCTGAGACAGTTCTTGTGGAATTGGCAAAGTGATATTTGGTAGCCCATAGAGGGCTATGGTGAAAAAGGAAATATCCTCAGATGAAATCTGGAAAGCAGCTTTCTGAGAAACTGCTTCGTGTTCTGTTAATTCATCTCACAGAGTTACATCTGTATTTCGTGGATCTCTTTGCTAGCCTTATTTCTGTGGAATCTGAGAACAGATATTTCGGATCCCTTTGAAGACTATAGGGCCAAGGGAAATATCCTCCGATAACAAAGAGAAAGAAGCTTTCTGAGAAACTTCTTTGTGTTCTGTGAAATCATCTCACAGAGTTACAGCTTTCCCTAGAAGAAGCCTTTCGCTAAGACAGTTCTTGTGGAATTGGCAAAGTGATATTTGGAAGCCCATAGAGGGCTATGGTGAAAAAGGAAATATCCTCCAATGAAATCTGGATAGAAGCTTTCTGAGAAACTGCTTAGTGTTCTGTTAATTCATCTCACAGAGTTCCATCTGTATTTCGTGGATCTCTTTGCTAGCCTTATTTCTGTGGAATCTGAGAACAGATATTTTGGATTCCTTTGAAGACTATAGGGCCAAAGGAAATATCCTCCGATAACAAAGAGAAAGAAGCTTTCTGAGAAACTTCTTTGTGTTCTGTGAAATCATCTCAAAGAGTTACAGCTTTCCCCTCACGAAGCCTTTCCCTAGGACAGTTCTTGTGAAATTGGCAGAGTGATATTTGGAAGCCCCTAGAGGGCTATGGTGAAAAAGGAAATATCCTCAGATGAAATCTGGAAAGAAGCTTTCTGAGAAACTGCTTAGTGTTCTGTTAATTCATCTCACCGAGTTACATCTGTATTTCGTGGATCTCTTTGCTAGCCTTATTTCTGTGGAATCTGAGAACAGATATTTCGAATCCCTTTGAAGACTATAGGGCCAAAGGAAATATCCTCCGATAACAAAGAGAAAGAAGCTTTCTGAGAAACTTCTTTTTGTTCTGTGAAATCATCTCACAGAGTTACAGATTTCCATAGAAGAAGCCTTTCGCTGAGACAGTTCTTGTGGAATTGGCAAAGTGATATTTGGTAGCCCATAGAGGGCTATGGTGAAAAAGGAAATATCCTCAGATGAAATCTGGAAAGCAGCTTTCTGAGAAACTGCTTCGTGTTCTGTTAATTCATCTCACAGAGTTACATCTGTATTTCGTGGATCTCTTTGCTAGCCTTATTTCTGTGGAATCTGAGAACAGATATTTCGGATCCCTTTGAAGACTATAGGGCCAAGGGAAATATCTTCCGATAACAAAGAGAAAGAAGCTTTCTGAGAAACTTCTTTGTGTTCTGTGAAATCATCTCACAGAGTTACAGCTTTCCCTAGAAGAAGCCTTTCGCTAAGACAGTTCTTGTGGAATTGGCAAAGTGATATTTGGAAGCCCATAGAGGGCTATGGTGAAAAAGGAAATATCCTCCGATGAAATCTGGATAGAAGCTTTCTGAGAAACTGCTTAGTGTTCTGTTAATTCATCTCACAGAGTTACATCTGTATTTCGTGGATCTCTTTGCTAGCCTTATTTCTGTGGAATCTGAGAACAGATATTTCGGATCCCTTTGAAGACTATAGGGCCAAAGGAAATATCCTCCGATAACAAAGAGAAAGAAGCTTTCTGAGAAACTTCTTTGTGTTCTGTGAAATCATCTCAGAGACTTACAGCTTTCCCTAGAAGAAGCCTTTCGCTAGGACAGTTCTTGTGGAATTGGCAAAGTGATATTGTGAAGCCCATAAAGGGCTTAGGTGAAAAAGGAAATATCCTCAGATGAAATCTGGAAAGAAGCTTTCTGAGAAACTGCTTAGTGTTCTGTTAATTCATCTAACAGAGCTACATCTGTATTTCGTGGATCTCTTTGCTAGCCTTATTTCTGTGGAATCTGAGAACTGATATTTCGGATCAATTTGAACACTATAGGGCCAAAGGAAATATCCTCCGATAACAAAGAGAAAGAAGCTTTCTGAGAAACTTCTTTGTGTTCTGTGAAATCATCTCACAGAGTTACAGCTTTTCCTAGAAGAAGCCTTTCGCTAGGACAGTTCTTGTGGAATTGGCAGAGTGATATTTGGAAGCCCCTAGAGGGCTATGGTGAAAAAGGAAATATCCTCAGATGAAATCTGGAAAGAAGCTTTCTGAGATACTGCTTAGTGTTCTGTTAATTCATCTCACAGAGTTACATCTGTATTTCGTGGATCTCTTTGCTAGCCTTATTTCTGTGGAATCTGAGAACAGATATTTCAGATCCCTTTGAAGATTATAGGGCCAAGGAAATATCCTCCGAAAACAAAGAGAAAGAAGCTTTCTGAGAAACTTCTTTGTGTTCTGTGAAATCAACACAAAGAGTTACAGCTTTCCCCTCAAGAAGCCTTTCGCTAAGACCGTTCTTGTGGAATTGGCAAAGAGATATTTGGAAGCCCATAGAGGGCTGGGTGAAAAAGGAAATATCCTCAGATGAAATCTGGAAAGAAGGTTTCGGAGAAACTGCTTAGTGTTCTGTTAATTCATCTCACAGAGTTACATTTGTATTTCGTGGATCGCTTTGCTAGCCTTATTTCTGTGGAATCTGAGAACAGATATTTCGGATCCCTTACAAGACTATAGGGCCAAAGGAAATATCCTCCGATAACAAAGAGAAAGAAGCTTTCTGAGAAACTTCTTTGTGTTCTGTGAAATCATCTCACAGAGTTTCAGCTTTCCCTCAAGACGCCCTTCGCTAAGACAGTTCTTGTGGAATTGGCAAAAGTGATATTTGGAAGCCCATAGAGGGCTATGGTGAAAAAGGAAATATCCTCAGATGAAATCTGGAAAGAAGCTTTTTGAAGAACTGCTCAGTGTTCTGTTAATTCATCTCACAGAGTTACATCTGTATTTGGTGGATCTCTTTGCTAGCCTTATTTCTGTGGAATCTGAGAACAGATATTTCGGATCCCTTAGAAGATAATAGGGGCAAATTAAATATCCTCCGATAACAAAGAAAAAGAAGCTTTCTGAGAAACCTCTTTGTGTTCTGTGAAATCATCTCACAGAGTTACAGTTTACCCCTCAAGAAGCCTTTCGCTAAGACAGTTCTTGTGGAATTGGCAAAGTGATATTTGGAAGCCCATAAAGGTCTATGGTGAAAAAGGAAATATCCTCAGATGAAATCTGGAAAGAAGCTTTCTGAGAAACTGCTTAGTGTTCTGTTAATTCATCTCACAGAGCTACATCTGTATTTCGTGGATCTCTTTGCTAGCCTTATTTCTGTGGAATGTGAGAACAGATATTTCGGATCCCATTGAAGACTATAGGGCCAAAGGAAATATCCTCCGATAACAAAGAGAAAGAAGGTTTCTGAGAAACTTCTTTGTGTTCTGTGAAATCATCTCACAGAGTTACAGCTTTTCCTAGAAGAAGCCTGTCGCTAGGACAGTTCTTGTGGAATTGGCAGAGTGATATTTGGAAGCCCCTAGAGGGCTATGGTGAAAAAGGAAATATCCTCAGATGAAATCTGGAAAGAAGCTTTCTGAGAAACTGCTTCGTGTTCTGTTAATTCATCTCACAGAGTTACATCTGTATTTCGTGGATCTCTTTGCTAGCCTTATTTCTGTGGAATCTGAGAACAGATATTTCAGATCCCTTTGAAGATTATAGGGCCAAGGAAATATCCTCCGATAACAAAGAGAAAGAAGCTTTCTGAGAAACTTATTTGTGTTCTGTGAAATCAACACACAGAGTTACAGCTTTCCCCTCAAGAAGTCTTTCGCTAAGACCGTTCTTGTGGAATTGGCAAAGAGATATTTGGAAGCCCCAAGAGGGCTATGGTGAAAAAGGAAATATCCTCCGATGAAATCTGGAAAGAAGCTTTCTGAGAAACTGCTTAGTGTTCTGTTAATTCATCTCACAGAGTTCCATCTGTATTTCGTGGATCTCTTTGCTAGCCTTATTTCTGTAGAACCTGAGAACAGATATTTCGGATCCCTTTGAAGACTATAGGGCCAAAGGAAATATCCTCCGATAACAAAGAGAGAGAAGCTTTCTGAGAAACTTCTTTGTGTTCTGTGAAATCATCTCACAGAGTTACAGCTTTCCCTAGAAGAAGCCTTTCGCTAAGACAGTTCTTGTGGAATTGGCAAAGTGATATTAGAAAGCCCATATAGGGTTATGGTGAAAAAGGAAATATCATCAGATGAAATCTGGAAAGAAGATTTCTGAGAAACTGCTTAGTGTTCTGTTAATTCAGCTCACAGAGTTACATCTGTATTTCTTGGATCTCTTTGCTAGCCTTATTTCTGTGGAATCTGAGAACAGATATTTCAGATCCCTTTGAAGATTATAGGGCCAATTAAATATCCTCCGATAATAAAGAGAAAGAAGCTTTCTGTGAAACTTCTTTTTGTTCTGTGAAATCATCTCACAGAGTTACAGCTTTCCCCTCAAGAAGCCTTTCGCTAAGACAGCTCTTGTGGAATTGGCAAAGTGATATTTGGAAGCCCTAAGAGGGCTATGGTGAAAAAGGAAATATCCTCCGATGAAATCTGGAAAGAAGCTTTCTGAGAAACTGCTTAGTGTTCTCTTAATTCATCTCACAGAGTTACATCTGTATTTCGTGGATCTCTTTGCTAGTCTTATTTCTGTGGAATCTGAGAACAGATATTTCGGATCCCTTAGAAGACTATAGGGCCAAAGGAAATATCCTCCGATAACAAAGAGAAAGAAGCTTTCTGAGAAACTTCTTTAGTTCTGTGAAATCATCTCACAGAGTTTCAGCTTTCCCTCAAGACGCCCTTCGCTAATACAGTTCTTGTGGAATTGGCAAAAGTGATATTTGGAAGCCCATAAAGGGCTATGGTGAAAAAGGAAATATCCTCAGATGAAATCTGGAAAAAGCTTTCTGAGAAACTGCTTAGTGTTCTGTTAATTCATCTCAAAGTGTTACATCTGTATTTCTTGGATCTCTTTGCTAGCGTTATTTCTGTGGAATCTGAGAACAGATATTTCGGATCCCTTAGAAGACAATAGGGCCAAATTAAATATCCTCCGATAACAAAGAAAAAGAAGCTTTCTGAGAAACCTCTTTGTGTTCTGTGAAATCATCTCACAGAGTTACAGTTTACCCCTCAAGAAGCCTTTCGCTAACACAGTTCTTGTGCAATTGGCAAAGTGATATTTGGAAGCCCTTAGAGGGCTATGGTGAAAAAGGAAATATCCTCAGATGAAATCTGGAAAGAAACTTTCTGAGAAACTGCTTAGTGTTCTGTTAATTCATCTCACAGAGTTACATCTGTATTTCGTGGATCTCTTTGCTAGCCTTATTTGTGTGGAATCTGAGTACAGATATTTCGGATGCCTTTGAAGACTATAGGGCCAAAGGAAATATCTTCCGATAACAAAGAGAAAGATGCTTTCTGAGAGACTTGTTTGTGTTCTGTGAAATCATCTCACTGAGTTACAGCTTTCCCCTCAAGAAGCCTTTCGCTAAGACAGTTCTTGTGGAATTGGCAAAGTGATATTTGGAAGCACATAGAGGGCTATGGTGAAAAAGGAAATATCCTCTGATGAAATCTGGAAAGAAGCTTTCTGAGAAACTGCTTAGTGTTCTGTTAATTCATCTCACAGAGTTACATCTGTATTTCGTGGATCTCTTTGCTAGCCTTATTTCTGTGGAATCTGAGAACAGATATTTCGGATCCCTTTGAAGACTATAGGGCCAAAGGAAATATCCTCCGATAACAAAGAGAAAGAAGCTTTCTGAGAAACTTCTTTGTGTTCTGTGAAATCATCTCACAGAGTTACAGCTTTCCCCTCAAGAAGCCTTTCGCTAAGACAGTTCTTGTGGAATTGCAAAGTGATATATGGAAGCCCCTAGAGGACTATGGTGAAAAAGGAAATATCCTCAGATGAAATCTGGAAAGAAGCTTTCTGGGAAACTGCTTAGTGTTCTGTTAATTCATCTCACAGAGTTACATCTGTATTTCGTGGATCTCTTTGCTAGCCTTATTTCTGTGGAATCTGAGAACAAATATTTCGGATCCCTTTGAAGACTGTAGGGCCAAAGTAAATATCCTCTGAGAACAAAGAGAAAGAAGCTTTCTGAGAAACTTCTTTGTGTTCTGTGAAATCATTTCACAGAGTTACAGCTTTCCCCTCAAGAAGCCTTTCGCTAAGACAGTTCTTGTGGAATTGGCAAAGTGATATTGGGAAGCCCATAGAGGGCTATGGTGAAAAAGGAAATATCCTCAGATGAAATCTGGAAAGAAGCTCTCTGAGAAACTGCTTAGTGTTCCTTTAATTCATCTCAGAGAGTTACATCTGTATTTCGTGGATCTTTTTGCTAGCCTTTTTTCTGTGGAATCTGAGAACAGATATTTCGAATCCTTTTGAAGACTATAGGGCCAAAGGAAATATCCTCCGATAACAAAGAGACAGAAGATTTCTGAGAAACTTCTTTGTGTTCTGTGAAATCATCTCACAGAGTTACAGATTTCCCTTGAAGAAGCCTTTCGCTAAGACAGTTCTTGTGGAATTGGCAAAGTGATATTTGGTAGCCCATAGAGGGCTATGGTGAAAAAGGAAATATCCTCAGATGAAATCTGGAAAGCAGCTTTCTGAGAAACTGCTTAGTGTTCTGTTAATTCATCTCACAGAGTTACATCTGTATTTCGTGGATCTCTTTGCTAGCCTTATTTCTGTGGAATCTTAGAACAGATATTTCGGATCCCTTTGAAGACTATAGGGCCAAAGGAAATATCCTCCGATAAAAAAGAGAAAGAAGCTTTCTGAGAAACTTCTTTGTGTTCTGTGAAATCCTCTCAAAGAGTTACAGCTTTCCCCTCAAGAAGCCTTTCGCTGGGACAGTTCTTGTGGAATTGGCAGAGTGATATTTGGAAGCCCATAGAGGGCTATGGTGAAAAAGGAAATATCCTCAGATGAAATCTGGAAAGAAGCTTTCTGAGAAACTGCTTCGTGTTCTGTTAATTCATCTCAGAGAGTTACAACTGTATTTCGTGGATCTCTTTGCTAGCCTTATTTCTGTGGAATCTGAGAACAGATATTTCAGATCCCTTTGAAGATTATAGGGCCAAGGAAATATCCTCCGATAACAAATAGAAAGAAGCTTTCTGAGAAACCTCTTTGTGTTCTGGGAAATCATCTCACAGAGTTACAGCTTTACCCTCAAGAAACCTTTCGCTAACACAGTTCTTGTGCAATTGGCAAAGTGATATTTGGAAGCCCATAGAGGGCTATGGTGAAAAAGGAAATATCCTCAGATGAAAACTGGAAAGAAGCTTTCTCAGAAACTGCTTAGTGTTCTGTTAATTCATCTCACAGAGTTACATCTGTATTTCTTGGATCTCTTTGCTAGTCTTATTTCTGTAGAACCTGAGAACAGATATTTCGGATCCCTTTGAAGACTATACTGCAAAGGAAATATCCTCCGATAACAAAGAGAAAGAAGCTTTCTGAGAAACTTCTTTGTGTTCTGTGAAATCATCTCACAGAGTTACAGCTTTCCCTAGAAGAAGCCTTTCGCTAAGACAGTTCTTGTGGAATTGGCAAAGTGATATTGGGAAGCCCATATAGGGCTATGGTGAAAAAGGAAATATCCTCAGATGAAATCTGGAAAGAAGCTTTCTGAGAAACTGCTTAGTGTTCTGTTAATTCATCTCACAGAGTTACATCTGTATTTCGTGGATCTCTTTGCTAGCCTTATTTCTGTGGAATCTGAGAACTGATATTTCGGATCCCTTTGAAGACTACAGGGCCAAAGGAAATATCCTCCGATAACAAAGAGAAAGAAGCTTTCTGAGAAACTTCTTTGTGTTCTGTGAAATCATCTCACAGAGTTACAGCTTTCCCCTCTAGAAGCCTTTCGCTAAGACAGCTCTTGTGGAATTGGCAAAGTGATATTTGGAAGCCCTTAGAGGGCTATGGTGAAAAAGTAAATATCCTCCGAAGAAATCTAAAAGAAGCTTTCTGAGAAACTGCTTAGTGTTCTCTTAATTCATCTCACAGTGTTACATCTGTATTTCGTGGATTTCTTTGCTAGCCTTATTTCTGTGGAATCTGAGAAGAGATATTTCGGATCCCTTTGAAGACTATAGGGCCAAATTAAATATCCTCCGATAACAAAGAGAAAGAAGCTTTCTGAGAAACTTCTTTGTGTTCTGTGAAATCATCTCACAGAGTTACAGCTTTCCCCTCAAGAAGCCTTTCGCTAAGACAGTTCTTCTGGAATTGCAAAGTGATATATGGAAGCCCCTAGAGGACTATGGTGAAAAAGGAAATATCCTCAGATGAAATCTGGAAAGAAGCTTTCTGAGAAACTGCTTAGTGTTCTGTTAATTCATCTCACAGAGTTACAGCTGTATCTCCTGGATCTCTTTGCTAGCCTTATTTCTGTGGAATCTGAGAACAGATATTTCGGATCCCTTAGAAGATAATAGGGCCAAATTAAATATCCTCCGATAACAAAGAAAAAGAAGCTTTCTGAGAAACCTCTTTGTGTTCTGTGAAATCATCTCACAGAGTTACAGTTTACCCCTCAAGAAGCCTTTCGCTAAGACAGTTCTTGTGGAATTGGCAAAGTGATATTTGGAAGCCCATAAAGGGCTATGGTGAAAAAGGAAATATCCTCAGATGAAATCTGGAAAGAAGCTTTCTGAGAAACTGCTTAGTGTTCTGTTAATTCATCTCACAGAGCTACATCTGTATTTCGTGGATCTCTTTGCTAGCCTTATTTCTGTGGAATGTGAGAACAGATATTTCGGATCCCATTGAAGACTATAGGGCCAAAGGAAATATCCTCCGATAACAAAGAGAAAGAAGGTTTCTGAGAAACTTCTTTGTGTTCTGTGAAATCATCTCACAGAGTTACAGCTTTTCCTAGAAGAAGCCTGTCGCTAGGACAGTTCTTGTGGAATTGGCAGAGTGATATTTGGAAGCCCCTAGAGGGCTATGGTGAAAAAGGAAATATCCTCAGATGAAATCTGGAAAGAAGCTTTCTGAGAAACTGCTTCGTGTTCTGTTAATTCATCTCACAGAGTTACATCTGTATTTCGTGGATCTCTTTGCTAGCCTTATTTCTGTGGAATCTGAGAACAGATATTTCAGATCCCTTTGAAGATTATAGGGCCAAGGAAATATCCTCCGATAACAAAGAGAAAGAAGCTTTCTGAGAAACTTATTTGTGTTCTGTGAAATCAACACACAGAGTTACAGCTTTCCCCTCAAGAAGCCTTTCGCTAAGACCGTTCTTGTGGAATTCGCAAAGAGATATTTGGAAGCCCCAAGAGGGCTATGGTGAAAAAGGAAATATCCTCCGATGAAATCTGGAAAGAAGCTTTCTGAGAAACTGCTTAGTGTTCTGTTAATTCATCTCACAGAGTTCCATCTGTATTTCTTGGATCTCTTTGCTAGCCTTATTTCTGTAGAACCTGAGAACAGATATTTCGGATCCCTTTGAAGACTATAGGGCCAAAGGAAATATCCTCCGATAACAAAGAGAGAGAAGCTTTCTGAGAAACTTCTTTGTGTTCTGTGAAATCATCTCACAGAGTTACAGCTTTCCCTAGAAGAAGCCTTTCGCTAAGACAGTTCTTGTGGAATTGGCAAAGTGATATTAGAAAGCCCATATAGGGTTATGGTGAAAAAGGAAATATCATCAGATGAAATCTGGAAAGAAGATTTCTGAGAAACTGCTTAGTGTTCTGTTAATTCATCTCACAGAGTTACATCTGTATTTCTTGGATCTCTTTGCTAGCCTTATTTCTGTGGAATCTGAGAACAGATATTTCAGATCCCTTTGAAGATTATAGGGCCAATTAAATATCCTCCGATAATAAAGAGAAAGAAGCTTTCTGAGAAACTTCTTTTTGTTCTGTGAAATCATCTCACAGAGTTACAGCTTTCCCCTCAAGAAGCCTTTCGCTAAGACAGCTCTTGTGGAATTGGCAAAGTGATATTTGGAAGCCCTAAGAGGGCTATGGTGAAAAAGGAAATATCCTCAGATGAAATCTGGAAAGAAGCTTTCTGAGAAACTGCTTAGTGTTCTCTTAATTCATCTCACAGAGTTACATCTGTATTTCGTGGATCTCTTCGCTAGTCTTATTTCTGTGGAATCTGAGAACAGATATTTCGGATCCCTTAGAAGACTATAGGGCCAAAGGAAATATCCTCCGATAACAAAGAGAAAGAAGCTTTCTGAGAAACTTCTTTAGTTCTGTGAAATCATCTCACAGAGTTTCAGCTTTCCCTCAAGACGCCCTTCGCTAATACAGTTCTTGTGGAATTGGCAAAAGTGATATTTGGAAGCCCATAAAGGGCTATGGTGAAAAAGGAAATATCCTCAGATGAAATCTGGAAAAAGCTTTCTGAGAAACGGCGTAGTGTTCTGTTAATTCATCTCACAGTGTTACATCTGTATTTCTTGGATCTCTTTGCTAGCGTTATTTCTGTGGAATCTGAGAACAGATATTTCGGATCCCTTAGAAGACAATAGGGCCAAATTAAATATCCTCCGATAACAAAGAAAAAGAAGCTTTCTGAGAAACCTCTTTGTGTTCTGTGAAATCATCTCACAGAGTTACAGTTTACCCCTCAAGAAGCCTTTCGCTAACACAGTTCTTGTGCAATTGGCAAAGTGATATTTGGAAGCCCTTAGAGGGCTATGGTGAAAAAGGAAATATCCTCAGATGAAATCTGGAAAGAAACTTTCTGAGAAACTGCTTAGTGTTCTGTTAATTCATCTCACAGAGTTACATCTGTATTTCGTGGATCTCTTTGCTAGCCTTATTTGTGTGGAATCTGAGTACAGATATTTCGGATGCCTTTGAAGACTATAGGGCCAAAGGAAATATCTTCCGATAACAAAGAGAAAGATGCTTTCTGAGAGACTTGTTTGTGTTCTGTGAAATCATCTCACTGAGTTACAGCTTTCCCCTCAAGAAGCCTTTCGCTAAGACAGTTCTTGTGGAATTGGCAAAGTGATATTTGGAAGCACATAGAGGGCTATGGTGAAAAAGGAAATATCCTCTGATGAAATCTGGAAAGAAGCTTTCTGAGAAACTGCTTAGTGTTCTGTTAATTCATCTCACAGAGTTACATCTGTATTTCGTGGATCTCTTTGCTAGCCTTATTTCTGTGGAATCTGAGAACAGATATTTCGGATCCCTTTGAAGACTATAGGGCCAAAGGAAATATCCTCCGATAACAAAGAGAAAGAAGCTTTCTGAGAAACTTCTTTGTGTTCTGTGAAATCATCTCACAGAGTTACAGCTTTCCCCTCAAGAAGCCTTTCGCTAAGACAGTTGTTGTGGAATTGCAAAGTGATATATGGAAGCCCCTAGAGGACTATGGTGAAAAAGGAAATATCCTCAGATGAAATCTGGAAAGAAGCTTTCTGGGAAACTGCTTAGTGTTCTGTTAATTCATCTCACAGAGTTACATCTGTATTTCGTGGATCTCTTTGCTAGCCTTATTTCTGTGGAATCTGAGAACAGATATTTCGGATCCCTTTGAAGACTGTAGGGCCAAAGTAAATATCCTCTGAGAACAAAGAGAAAGAAGCTTTCTGAGAAAATTCTTTGTGTTCTGTGAAATCATTTCACAGAGTTACAGCTTTCCCCTCAAGAAGCCTTTTGCTAAGACAGTTCTTGTGGAATTGGCAAAGTGATATTGGGAAGCCCATAGAGGGCTATGGTGAAAAAGGAAATATCCTCAGATGAAATCTGGAAAGAAGCTCTCTGAGAAACTGCTTAGTGTTCCTTTAATTCATCTCACAGAGTTACATCTGTATTTCGTGGATCTTTTTGCTAGCCTTTTTTCTGTGGAATCTGAGAACAGATATTTCGAATCCTTTTGAAGACTATAGGGCCAAAGGAAATATCCTCCGATAACAAAGAGACAGAAGATTTCTGAGAAACTTCTTTGTGTTCTGTGAAATCATCTCACAAAGTTACAGATTTCCCTAGAAGAAGCCTTTCGCTAAGACAGTTCTTGTGGAATTGGCAAAGTGATATTTGGTAGCCCATAGAGGGCTATGGTGAAAAAGGAAATATCCTCAGATGAAATCTGGAAAGCAGCTTTCTGAGAAACTGCTTAGTGTTCTGTTAATTCATCTCACAGAGTTACATCTGTATTTCGTGGATCTCTTTGCTAGCCTTATTTCTGTGGAATCTTAGAACAGATATTTCGGATCCCTTTGAAGACTATAGGGCCAAAGGAAATATCCTCCGATAAAAAAGAGAAAGAAGCTTTCTGAGAAACCTCTTTTTGTTCTGTGAAATCATCTCACAGAGTTACAGCTTTCCCCTCAAGAAGCCTTTCGCTGGGACAGTTCTTGTGGAATTGGCAGAGTGATATTTGGAAGCCCATAGAGGGCTATGGTGAAAAAGGAAATATCCTCAGATGAAATCTGGAAAGAAGCTTTCTGAGAAACTGCTTAGTGTTCTGTTAATTCATCTCACAGAGTTACATCTGTATTTCGTGGATCTCTTTGCTAGCCTTATTTCTGTGGAATCTGAGAACAGATATTTCAGATCCCTTTGAAGATTATAGGGCCAAGGAAATATCCTCCGATAACAAATAGAAAGAAGCTTTCTGAGAAACCTCTTTGTGTTCTGGGAAATCATCTCACAGAGTTACAGCTTTACCCTCAAGAAACCTTTCGCTAACACAGTTCTTGTGCAATTGGCAAAGTGATATTTGGAAGCCCATAGAGGGCTATGGTGAAAAAGGAAATATCCTCAGATGAAAACTGGAAAGAAGCTTTCTCAGAAACTGCTTAGTGTTCTGTTAATTCATCTCACAGAGTTACATCTGTATTTCTTGGATCTCTTTGCTAGTCTTATTTCTGTAGAACCAGAGAACAGATATTTCGGATCCCTTTGAAGACTATACTGCAAAGGAAATATCCCCCGATAACAAAGAGAAAGAAGCTTTCTGAGAAACTTCTTTGTGTTCTGTGAAATCATCTCACAGAGTTACAGCTTTCCCTAGAAGAAGCCTTTCGCTAAGACAGTTCTTGTGGAATTGGCAAAGTGATATTGGGAAGCCCATATAGGGCTATGGTGAAAAAGGAAATATCCTCAGATGAAATCTGGAAAGAAGCTTTCTGAGAAACTGCTTAGTGTTCTGTTAATTCATCTCACAGAGTTACATCTGTATTTCGTGGATCTCTTTGCTAGCCTTATTTCTGTGGAATCTGAGAAGAGATATTTCGGATCCCTTTGAAGACTACAGGGCCAAAGGAAATATCCTCCGATAACAAAGAGAAAGAAGCTTTCTGAGAAACTTCTTTGTGTTCTGTGAAATCATCTCACAGAGTTACAGCTTTCCCCTCTAGAAGCCTTTCGCTAAGACAGCTCTTGTGGAATTGGCAAAGTGATATTTGGAAGCCCTTAGAGGGCTATGGTGAAAAAGGAAATATCCTCCGAAGAAATCTAAAAGAAGCTTTCTGAGAAACTGCTTAGTGTTCTCTTAATTCATCTCACAGTGTTACATCTGTATTTCGTGGATTTCTTTGCTAGCCTTATTTCTGTGGAATCTGAGAAGAGATATTTCGGATCCCTTTGAAGACTATAGGGCCAAATTAAATATCCTCCGATAACAAAGAGAAAGAAGCTTTCTGAGAAACTTCTTTGTGTTCTGTGAAATCATCTCACAGAGTTACAGCTTTCCCCTCAAGAAGCCTTTCGCTAAGACAGTTCTTCTGGAATTGCAAAGTGATATATGGAAGCCCCTAGAGGACTATGGTGAAAAAGGAAATATCCTCAGATGAAATCTGGAAAGAAGCTTTCTGAGAAACTGCTTAGTGTTCTGTTAATTCATCTCACAGAGTTACAGCTGTATCTCCTGGATCTCTTTGCTAGCCTTATTTCTGTGGAATCTGAGAACAGATATTTCGGATCCCTTTGAAGACAATAGGGCCAAATTAAATATCCTCCGATAACAAAGAGAAAGAAGGTTTCTGAGAAATCTCTTGGTGTTCTTTGAAATCATCTCACAGAGTTACAGCTTTCCCTAGAAGAAGCCTTTCGCTAACACAGTTCTTGTGCAATTGGCAAAGTGATATTTGGAAGCCCATAGAGGGCTATGGTGAAAAAGGAAATATCCTCCGAAGAAATCTAAAAGAAGCTTTCTGAGAAACTGCTTAGTGTTCTCTTAATTCATCTCAGAGTGTTACATCTGTATTTCGTGGATCTCTTTGCTAGCCTTATTTCTGTGGAATCTGAGAACAGATATTTCGGATCCCTTTGAAGACTATAGGGCTAAAGGAAATATCCTCCGATAACAAAGAGATAGAAGCTTTCTGAGAAACTTCTTTGTGTTCTGTGAAATCATCTCACAGAGTTACAGCTTTCCCTCAAGAAGCCCTTCGCTAAGACAGTTCTTGTGGAATTGGCAAAGTGATATTTGGAAGCCCATAGAGGGCTACGGTGAAAAAGGAAATATCCTCAGATGAAATCTGGAAAAAGCTTTCAGAGAAACTGCTTAGTGTTCTGTTAATTCATCTCACAGAGTTACATCTGTATTTGGTGGATCTCTTTGCTAGCCTTATTTCTGTGGAATCTGAGAACAGATATTTCGGATCCCTTTGAAGACAATAGGGCCAAATTAAATATCCTCCGATAACAAAGAGAAAGAAGCTTTCTGAGAAACCTCTTTGTGTTCTGGGAAATCATCTCACAGAGTTACAGCTTTCCCCTCAAGAAGCCTTTCGCTAACACAGTTCTTGGGCAATTGGCAAAGTGATATTTGGAAACCCCTAGAGGGCTATGGTGAAAAAGGAAATATCCTTAGATGAAATCTGGAAAGAAGCTTTCTGAGAAACTGCTTAGTGTTCTGTTAATTCATCTCACAGAGTTACATCTGTATTTCGTGGATGTCTTTGCTAGCCTTATTTCTGTGGAATCTGAGAACAGATATTTCGGATCCCTTTGAAGACTATAGGGCCAAAGGAAATATCTTCCGATAACAAAGAGAAAGAAGCTTTCTGAGAAACTTCTTTGTGTTCTGTGAAATCATCTCACAGAGTTACAGCTTTCCCCTCAAGAAGCCTTTCGCTAAGACAGTTCTTGTGGAATTGGCAAAGTGATATTTGGAAGCACATAGAGGGCTACGGTGAAAAAGGAAATATCCTCAGATGAAATCTGGAAAGAAGGTTTCTGAGAAACTGCTTAGTGTTCTGTTAATTCATCTCACAGAGTTACATCTGTATTTCGTGGATTTCTTTGCTAGCCTTATTTCTGTGGAATCTGAGAAGAGATATTTCGGATCCCTTTGAAGACTACAGGGACAAAGGAAATATCCTCCGATAACAAAGAGAAAGAAGCTTTCTGAGAAACTTCTTGGTGTTCTGTGAAATCATCTCACAGAGTTACAGCTTTCCCCTCAAGAAGCCTTTCGCTAAGACAGTTCTTGTGGAATTGCAAAGTGATATATGGAAGCCCCTAGAGGACTATGTTGAAAAAGGAAATATCCTGAGATGAAATCTGGAAAGAAGCTTTCTGAGAAACTGCGTAGTGTTCTGTTAATTCATCTCACAGAGTTACAGCTGTATCTCCTGGATCTCTTTGCTAGCCTTATTTCTGTGGAATCTGAGAACAGATATTTCGGATCCCTTTGAAGACAATAGGGCCAAATTAAATATCCTCCGATAACAAAGAGAAAGAAGGTTTCTGAGAAACCTCTTTTTGTTCTGTGAAATCATCTCACAGAGTTACAGCTTTCCCCTCAAGAAGCCTTTCGCTAACACAGTTCTTGTGCAATTGGCAAAGTGATGTTTGGAAGCCCATAGAGGGCTATGGTGAAAAAGGAAATATCCTCCGAAGAAATCTAAAAGAAGCTTTCTGAGAAACTGCTCAGTGTTCTCTTAATTCATCTCACAGTGTTACATCTGTATTTCGTGGATCTCTTTGCTAGCCTTATTTCTGTGGAATCTGAGAACAGATATTTCGGATCCCTTTGAAGACTATAGGGCTAAAGGAAATATCCTCCGATAACAAAGAGATAGAAGCTTTCTGAGAAACTTCTTTGTGTTCTGTGAAATCATCTCACAGAGTTACAGCTTTCCCTCATGAAGCCCTTCGCTAAGACAGTTCTTGTGGAATTGGCAAAGCGATATTTGGAAGCCCATAGAGGGCTACGGTGAAAAAGGAAATATCCTCAGATGAAATCTGGAAAAAGCTTTCAGAGAAACTGCTTAGTGTTCTGTTAATTCATCTCACAGAGTTACATCTGTATTTGGTGGATCTCTTTGCTAGCCTTATTTCTGTGGAATCTGAGAACAGATATTTCGGATCCCTTTGAAGACAATAGGGCCAAATTAAATATCCTCCGATAACAAAGAGAAAGAAGCTTTCTGAGAAACCTCTTTGTGTTCTGGGAAATCATCTCACAGAGTTACAGCTTTCCCCTCAAGAAGCCTTTCGCTAACACAGTTCTTGGGCAATTGGCAAAGTGATATTTGGAAAACCCTAGAGGGCTATGGTGAAAAAGGAAATATCCTCAGATGAAATCTGGAAAGAAGCTTTCTGAGAAACTGCTTAGTGTTCTGTTAATTCATCTCACAGAGTTACATCTGTATTTCGTGGATGTCTTTGCTAGCCTTATTTCTGTGGAATCTGAGAACAGATATTTCGGATCCCTTTGAAGACTATAGGGCCAAAGGAAATATCTTCCGATAACAAAGAGAAAGAAGCTTTCTGAGAAACTTCTTTGTGTTCTGTGAAATCATCTCACAGAGTTACAGCTTTCCCCTCAAGAAGCCTTTCGCTAAGACAGTTCTTGTGGAATTGGCAAAGTGATATTTGGAAGCACATAGAGGGCTACGGTGAAAAAGGAAATATCCTCAGATGAAATCTGGAAAGAAGGTTTCTGAGAAACTGCTTAGTGTTCTGTTAATTCATCTCACAGAGTTACATCTGTATTTCATGGATTTCTTTGCTAGCCTTATTTCTGTGGAATCTGAGAAGAGATATTTCGGATCCCTTTGAAGACTATAGGGCCAAAGGAAATATCCTCCGATAACAAAGAGAAAGAAGCTTTCTGAGAAACTTCTTTGTGTTCTGTGAAATCATCTCACAGAGTTACAGCTTTCCCCTCAAGAAGCCTTTCGCTAAGACAGTTCTTGTGGAATTGCAAAGTGATATATGGAAGCCCCTAGAGGACTATGTTGAAAAAGGAAATATCCTGAGATGAAATCTGGAAAGAAGCTTTCTGAGAAACTGCGTAGTGTTCTGTTAATTCATCTCACAGAGTTACAGCTGTGTCTCCTGGATCTCTTTGCTAGCCTTATTTCTGTGGAATCTGAGAACAGATATTTCGGATCCCTTTGAAGACAATAGGGCCAAATTAAATATCCTCCGATAAGAAAGAGAAAGAAGGTTTCTGAGAAACCTCTTTGTGTTCTGTGAAATCATCTCACACAGTTACAGCTTTCCCCTCAAGAAGCCTTTCTCTAAGACAGTTCTTGTGGAATTGGCAAAGTGATATTTGGAAGACCATAGAGGGCTATGGTGAAAAAGGAAATATCCTCAGATGAAATCTGGAAAGAAGCTTTCTGAGAAACTGCTTAGTGTTCTTTTAATTCATCTCACAGAGTTACATCTGTATTTCGTGGATCTCTTTGCTAGCCTTATTTCTGTGGAATCTGACAAGAGATATTTCAGATCCCTTTGAAGACTATAGGGCCAAAGGAAATATCTTTCGATAACAAAGAGAAAGAAGCTTTCTGAGAAACTTCTTTGTGTTCTGTGAAATCATCTCACAGAGTTACAGCTTTCCCCTCAAGAAGCCTTTCGCTAAGACAGTTCTTGTGGAATTGGCAAAGTGATACATGGAAGCCCCTAGAGGGCTATGGTGAAAAACGAAATATCCTCAGATGAAATCTGGAAAGAAGCTTTCTGAGAAACTGCTTAATGTTCTGTTAATTCATCTCACAGAGTTACATCTGTATTTCGTGGATCTCTTTGCTAGCCTTCTTTCTGTGGAATCTGAGAACAGATATTTCGGATCCCTTTGAAGACTATAGGGCCAAAGGAAATATCCTCTGAAAACAAAGAGAAAGAAGCTTTCTGAGAAACTTCTTTGTGTTCTGTGAAATCATCTCACAGAGTTACAGCTTTCCCGAAAAGAAGCCTTTCGCTAAGACAGTTCTTGTGGAATTTGCAAAGTGATATTTGTAAGCCTATAGACGGCTATGGTGAAAAAGGGAATATCCTCAGATGAAATCTGGAAAGAAGCTTTCTGAGAAACTGCTTAGTGTTCTGTTAATTCATCTCACAGAGTTACATCTGTATTTCGTGGATCTCTTTGCTAGCCTTATTTTTGTGGAATCTGAGAACAGATATTTCGGATCCCTTTGAAGACTATAGGGCCAAAGGAAATATCCTCCGATAACAAAGAGAAAGAAGCTTTCTGAGAAACTTCTTTGTGTTCTGTGAAATCATCTCACAGAGTTACAGCTTTCCGTAGAAAAAGCCTTTCGCTAAGACAGTTCTTGTGGAATTGCCAAAGTATTATTTGGTAGCCCATAGAGGGCTATGGTGAAAAAGGAAATATCCTCAGATGAAATCTGGAAAGAAGCTTTCTGAGAAACTGCTTAGTGTTCTGTTAATTCATCTCACAGAGTTACATCTGTATTTCGTGGCTCTCTTTGCTAGCCTTATTTCTGTGGAATCTGAGAACAGATATTTAGGATCCCTTTGAAGACTATAGGGCAAAGGAAATATCCTCCGATAACAAAGAGAAAGAAGCTTTCTGAGAAACTTCTTTGTGTTCTGTGAAATCATTTCACAGAGTTACAGCTTTCCCCTCAAGAAGACTTTCGCTAAGACAGTTCTTGTGGAATTGGCAAAGTGATATTGGGAAGCCCAAAGAGGGCTATGGTGAAAAAGGAAATATCCTCAGATGAAATCTGGAAAGAAGCTCTCTGAGAAACTGCTTAGTGTTCCTTTAATTCATCTCACAGAGTTACATCTGTATTTCGTGGATCTCTTTGCTAGCCTTTTTTCTGTGGAATCTGAGAACAGATATTTCGAATTCCTTTGAAGATTATAGGGCCAAAGGAAATATCCTCCGATAACAAAGAGAAAGAAGCTTTCTGAGAAACTTCTTTGTGTTCTGTGAAATCATCTCACAGAGTTACAGCTTTCCCCTTAAGAAGCCTTTCGCTAAGACAGTTTTGTGGAATTGGCAAAGTGATATTTGGAAGCCCATAGACGGCTTTGGGGAAAAAGGAAATATCCTCAGATGAAATCTGCAAAGAAGCTTTCTGAGAAACTGCTTAGTGTTCTGTTAATTCATCTCACAGAGTTACATCTGTATTTCGTGGATCTCTTTGCTAGCCTTATTTCTGTGGAATCTGAGAACAGATATTTCGGATCCCTTTGAAGACTACAGGGCCAATGCAAATATCCTCCGATAACAAAGAGAGAGAAGCTCTCTGGAAAACTTCTTTGTGTTCTGTGAAATCATCTCACAGAGTTACAGCTTTCCCCTCAAGAGGCTTTTCGCTAAGACAGTTCTTGTGGAATTGGCAGAGTGATATTTGGAAGTCCATAGAGGGCTATGGTGAAAAAGGAAATATCCTCAGATGAAATCTGGAAAGAAGCTTTCTGAGAACTGCTTAGTGTTCTGTTAATTCATCTCACAGAGTTACATCTGTATTTCGTGGATCTCTTTGCTAGCCTTATTTCTGTGGAATCTGAGAACAGATATTTCGGATCCCTTTGAAGATTATAGTGCCAAAAGAAATATCCTCCGATAACAAAGAGAAAGATGCTTTCTGAGAAACTTCTTTAAGTTCTGTGAAATCATCTCACAGAGTTACAGCTTTCCCCTCAAGAAGCCTTTCGCTAAGACAGTTCTTGTGGAATTGGAAAAGTGATATTTGGAAGCCCATAGAGGGCTATGGTGAAAAAGGAAATATCCTCAGATGAAATCTGGAAAGAAGCTTTCTGAGAAACTGCTTAGTGTTCTGTTAATTCATCTCACAGAGTTACATCTGTATTTCGTGGAACTCTTTGCTAGCCTTATTTCTGTGGAATCTGAGAACAGATATTTCGGATCCCTTTGAATACTATAGGGAGAAAGGAAATATCCTCCGATAACAAAGAGAAAGAAGCTTTCTGAGAAATTTCTTTGTGTTCTGTGAAATCATCTCACAGAGTTACAGCTTTCCCCTCAAGAAGCCTTTCGATAAGGCAGTTCTTGTGGAATTGGCAAAGTGATATTGGGAAGCCCAAAGAGGGCTATGGTGAAAAAGGAAATATCCTCAGATGAAATCTGGAAAGAAGCTTTCGGAGAAACTGCTTAGTGTTCTGTTAATTCATCTCAGAGTTACATCTGTATTTCGTGGACCTCTTTGCTAGCCTTATTTCTGTGGAATCTGAGAACAGATATTTCGGATCCCTTTGAAGACTCTAGGGCCAAAGGAAATATCCTCCGATAACAAAGAGAAAGTAGCTTTGTGAGGAACTTCTTTGTGTTCTGTGAAATCATCTCACAGAGTTACAGCTTTCCCCTCAAGAAGCCTCTCGCTAAGATAGTTCTTGTGGAATTGGCAAAGTGATATTGGGAAGCCCCTAGAGGACTATGGTGAAAAAGGAAATATCCTCAGATGAAATCTGGAAAGAAGCTTTCTGAGAAACTGCTTAGTGTTCTGTGAATTCATCTCACAGAGTTACATCTGTATTTCGTGGATCTCTTTGCTAGCCTTATTTCTGTGGAATCTGAGAAGAGATATTTCGGATCCCTTTGAAGACTACAGGGCCAATGCAAATATCCTCCGATAACAAAGAGATAGAAGCTCTCTGGAAAACTTCTTTGTGTTCTGTGAAATCATCTCACAGAGTTACAGCTTTCCCCTCAAGAGGCTTTTCGCTAAGACAGTTCTTGTGGAATTGGCAGAGTGATATTTGGAAGTCCATAGAGGGCTATGGTGAAAAAGGAAATATCCTCAGAGGAAATCTGGAAAGAAGCTTTCTGAGAACTGCTTAGTGTTCTGTTAATTCATCTCACAGAGTTACATCTGTATTTCGTGGATCTCTTTGCTAGCCTTATTTCTGTGGAATCTGAGAACAGATATTTCGGATCCCTTTGAAGATTATAGTGCCAAAAGAAATATCCTCCGATAACAAAGAGAAAGATGCTTTCTGAGAAACTTCTTTAAGTTCTGTGAAATCATCTCACAGAGTTACAGCTTTCCCCTCAAGAAGCCTTTCTCTAAGACAGTTCTTGTGGAATTGGCAAAGTGATATTTGGAAGCCCCTAGAAGGCTATGGTGAAAAAGGAAATATCCTCAGATGAAATCTGGAAAGAAGCTTTCTCAGAAACTGCTTAGTGTTCTGTTCATTCATCTCACAGAGTTACATCTGTATTTCGTGGATCTCTTTGCTAGCCTTATTTCTGTGGAATCTGAGAACAGATATTTCGGATCCCTTTGAAGACTCTAGGGCCAAAGGAAATATCCTCCGATAACAAAGAGAAAGAAGCTTTCTGAGAAACTTCTTTGTGTTCTGTGAAATCATCTCACAGAGTTACAGCTTTCCCCTCAAGAAGCCTTTCGCTAAGACAGTTCTTGTGGAATTGGCAAAGTGATATTTGGAAGCCCATAGAGGGCTATGGTGAAAAAGGAAATATCCTCAGATGAAATCTGGAAAGAAGCTTTCTGAGAAACTGCTTAGTGTTCTGTTATGTCATCTCACAGAGTTACATCTGTATTTCGTGGATCTCTTTGCTAGCCTTATTTCTGTGGAATCTGAGAACAGATATTTCGGGTCACTCTGAAGACTGCAGGGCCAAAGGAAATATCCTCCGATAACAAAGAGAAAGAAGCATTCTGAGAAACTTCTTTGTGTTCTGTGAAATCATCTCACAGAGTTACAGCTTTCCCTAGAAGAAGCCTTTCGCTAAGACTGTTCTTGTGGAATTGGCAAAGTTATATTTGAAAGCCCATGGAGCGCTATGGTGGAAAAGGAAATATCCTCAGATGAAATCTGGAAAGAAGCTTTCTGAGAAACTGCTTAGTGTTCTGTTAATTCATCTCACAGAGTTACATCTGTATTTCGTGGATCTCTTTGCTAGCCTTATTTCTGTGGAATCTGAGAACAGATATTTCAGATCCCTTTGAAGACTATAGGGCCAAAGGAAATATCCTCCGAAAACAAAGAGAAAGAAGCTTTGTGAGAAACTTCTTTGTGTTCTGTGAAATCATCTCACAGAGTTACAGCTTTCCCCTCAAGAAGCCTTTCGCTAAGACAGTTCTTGTGGAATCGGCAAAGTGATATTTGGTAGCCCATAGAGGGCTATGGTGAAAAAGGAAATATCCTCAGATGAAATCTGGAAAGAAGCTTTCTGAGAAACTGCTTAGTGTTCTGTGAATTCATCTCACAGAGTTACATCTGTATTTCGTGTATCTCTTTGCTAGCCTTATTTCTGTGGAATCAGAACAGATATTTCGGATCCCTTTGAAGACTATAGGGCCAAAGGAAATATCCTCCGATAACAAAGAGAAAGAAGCTTTATGAGAAACCTCTTTGTGTTCTGTGAAATCATCTCACAGAGTTACAGCTTTCCTCTCAACAAGCCTTTCACTGAGACAGTTCTTGTGGAATTGGCAAAGTGATATTTGGAAGCCCATAGAGTGCTATGGTGAAAAAGGAATTATCCTAAGATGAAATCTGGAAAGAAGCTTTCTGAGAAACTGCTTAGTGTTCTGTTAATTCATCTCACAGAGTTACATCTGTATTTCGTGGATCTCTTTGCTAGCCTTATTTCTGTGGAATACGAGAACAGATATTTCGGATCCCTTTGAAGACTACAGGGCCAAAGGAAATATCCTCCGATAACAAAGACAAAGAAGTTTTCTGAGACACTTCTTTGTGTTCTGTGAAATCATCTCAAGGAGTTACAGCTTTCCCGTCAAGAAGCCTTTCGCTAAGACATTTCTTGTGGAATTGGCAAAGTGATATTGGGAAGTCCATAGAGGGCTATGGTGAAAAAGGAAATGTCCTCAGATGAAATCTGGAAAGAAGATTTCTGAGAAACTGCTTCGTGTTCTGTTAATTCATCTCACAGAGTTACATCTGTATTTCGTGGATCTCTTTGCTAGCCTTATTTGTGTGGAATCTGAGAACAGATATTTCGGATCCCGTTGAAGACTACAGGGCCAAATTAAATATCCTTCGGATAAAAAAGAGAAAGAAGCTTTCCGACAAACGTCTTTAAGTTCTGTGAAATCATCTCACAGAGTTACAGCTTTCCCGTCAAGAAGCCTTTCGCTAAGACAGTTCTTGTGGAATTGGCAGAGTGATATTTTGAAGCCCCTAGAGGGCTATGGTGAAAAAGGAAATATCCTCAGATGAAATCTGGAAAGAAGCTTTCTGCGAAACTGCTTAGTGTTCTGTTAATTCAACTCAGAGTGTTACATCTGTATTTCGTGAATCTCTTTGCTAGCCTTTTTTCTGTGGAATCTGAGAACAGATATTTTGAATCCTTTTGAAGACTATAGGGCCAAAGGAAATATCCTCCGATAACAAAGAGAAAGAAGATTTCTGAGAAACTTCTTTGTGTTCTGTGAAATCATCTCACAGAGTTACAGATTTCCCTAGATTAAGCCTTTCGCTAAGACAGTTCTTGTGGAATTGGCAAAGTGATATTTGGTAGCCCATAGAGGGCTATGGTGAAAAAGGAAATATCCTCAGATGAAATCTGGAAAGCAGCTTTCTGAGAAACTGCTTCGTGTTCTGTTAATTCATCTCACAGAGTTACATCTGTATTTCGTGGATCTCTTTGCTACCCTTATTTCTGTGGAATCTTAGAACAGATATGTCGGATCCCTTTGAAGACTATAGGGCCAAAGGAAATATCCTCCGATAAAAAAGAGAAAGAAGCTTTCTGAGAAACTTCTTTGTGTTCTGTGAAATCCTCTCAAAGAGTTACAGCTTTCCCCTCAAGAAGCCTTTCGCTGGGACAGTTCTTGTGGAATTGGCAGAGTGATATTTGGAAGCCCATAGAGGGCTATGGTGAAAAAGGAAATATCCTCAGATGAAATCTGGAAAGAAGCTTTCTGAGAAACTGCTTAGTGTTCTGTTAATTCATCTCAGAGAGTTACATCTGTATTTCGTGGATCTCTTTGCTAGCCTTATTTCTGTGGAATCTGAGAACAGATATTTCAGATCCCTTTGAAGATTATAGGGCCAAGGAAATATCCTCCGATAACAAATAGAAAGAAGCTTTCTGAGAAACCTCTTTGTGTTCTGGGAAATCATCTCACAGAGTTACAGCTTTACCCTCAAGAAGCCTTTCCCTAAGACAGTTCTTGTAGAATTTGCAGAGTGATATTTGGAAGCCCATAGAGGGCTATGGTGAAAAAGGAAATATCCTCAGATGAAAACTGGAAAGAAGCTTTCTCAGAAACTGCTTAGTGTTCTGTTAATTCATCTCACAGAGTTACATCTGTATTTCTTGGATCTCTTTGCTAGTCTTATTTCTGTAGAACCTGAGAACAGATATTTCGGATCCCTTTGAAGACTATACTGCAAAGGAAATATCCTCCGATAACAAAGAGAAAGAAGCTTTCTGAGAAACTTCTTTGTGTTCTGTGAAATCATCTCACAGAGTTACAGCTTTCCCTAGAAGAAGCCTTTCGCTAAGACAGTTTTGTGGAATTGGCAAAGTGATATTGGGAAGCCCATATAGGGCTATGGTGAAAAAGGAAATATCCTCAGATGAAATCTGGAAAGAAGCTTTCTGAGAAACTGCTTAGTGTTCTGTTAATTCATCTCACAGAGTTACATCTGTATTTCGTGGATCTCTTTGCTAGCCTTATTTCTGTGGAATCTGAGAAGAGATATTTCGGATCCCTTTGAAGACTACAGGGCCAAAGGAAATATCCTCCGATAACAAAGAGAAAGAAGCTTTCTGAGAAACTTCTTTGTGTTCTGTGAAATCATCTCACAGAGTTACAGCTTTCCCCTCTAGAAGCCTTTCGCTAAGACAGCTCTTGTGGGATTGGCAAAGTGATATTTGGAAGCCCTTAGAGGGCTATGGTGAAAAAGGAAATATCCTCCGAAGAAATCTAAAAGAAGCTTTCTGAGAAACTGCTTAGTGTTCTCTTAATTCATCTCACAGTGTTACATCTGTATTTCGTGGATGTCTTTGCTAGCCTTATTTCTGTGGAATCTGAGAAGAGATATTTCGGATCCCTTTGAAGACTATAGGGCCAAATTAAATATCCTCCGATAACAAAGAGAAAGAAGCTTTCTGAGAAACTTCTTGGTGTTCTGTGAAATCATCTCACAGAGTTACAGCTTTCCCCTCAAGAAGCCTTTCGCTAAGACAGTTCTTCTGGAATTGCAAAGTGATATATGGAAGCCCCTAGAGGACTATGGTGAAAAAGGAAATATCCTCAGATGAAATCTGGAAAGAAGCTTTCTGAGAAACTGCTTAGTGTTCTGTTAATTCATCTCACAGAGTTACAGCTGTATCTCCTGGATCTCTTTGCTAGCCTTATTTCTGTGGAATCTGAGAACAGATATTTCGGATCCCTTTGAAGACAATAGGGCCAAATTAAATATCCTCCGATAACAAAGAGAAAGAAGGTTTCTGAGAAACCTCTTTGTGTTCTGTGAAATCATCTCACAGAGTTACAGCTTTCCCCTCAAGAAGCCTTTCGCTAACACAGTTCTTGTGCAATTGGCAAAGTGATATTTGGAAGCCCATAGAGGGCTATGGTGAAAAAGGAAATATCCTCCGAAGAAATCTAAAACAAGCTTTCTGAGAAACTGCTTAGTGTTCTCTTAATTCATCTCACAGTGTTACATCTGTATTTCGTGGATCTCTTTGCTAGCCTTATTTCTGTGGAATCTGAGAACAGATATTTCGGATCCCTTTGAAGACTATAGGGCTAAAGGAAATATCCTCCGATAACAAAGAGATAGAAGCTTTCTGAGAAACTTCTTTGTGTTCTGTGAAATCATCTCACCGAGTTACAGCTTTCCCACAAGAAGCCCTTCGCTAAGACAGTTCTTGTGGAATTGGCAAAGTGATATTTGGAAGCCCATAGAGGGCTACGGTGAAAAAGGAAATATCCTCAGATGAAATCTGGAAAAAGCTTTCAGAGAAACTGCTTAGTGTTCTGTTAATTCATCTCACAGAGTTACATCTGTATTTGGTGGATCTCTTTGCTAGCCTTATTTCTGTGGAATCTGAGAACAGATATTTCGGATCCCTTTGAAGACAATAGGGCCAAATTAAATATCCTCCGATAACAAAGAGAAACAAGCTTTCTGAGAAACCTCTTTGTGTTCTGGGAAATCATCTCACAGAGTTACAGCTTTCCCCTCAAGAAGCCTTTCGCTAACACAGTTCTTGGGCAATTGGCAAAGTGATATTTGGAAACCCCTAGAGGGCTATGGTGAAAAAGGAAATATCCTTAGATGAAATCTGGAAAGAAGCTTTCTGAGAAACTGCTTAGTGTTCTGTTAATTCATCTCACAGAGTTACATCTGTATTTCGTGGATGTCTTTGCTAGCCTTATTTCTGTGGAATCTGAGAACAGATATTTCGGATCCCTTTGAAGACTATAGGGCCAAAGGAAATATCTTCCGATAACAAAGAGAAAGAAGCTTTCTGAGAAACTTCTTTGTGTTCTGTGAAATCATCTCACAGAGTTACAGCTTTCCCCTCAAGAAGCCTTTCGCTAAGACAGTTCTTGTGGAATTGGCAAAGTGATATTTGGAAGCACATAGAGGGCTACGGTGAAAAAGGAAATATCCTCAGATGAAATCTGGAAAGAAGGTTTCTGAGAAATTGCTTAGTGTTCTGTTAATTCATCTCACAGAGTTACATCTGTATTTCGTGGATTTCTTTGCTAGCCTTATTTCTGTGGAATCTGAGAAGAGATATTTCGGATCCCTTTGAAGACTATAGGGCCAAAGGAAATATCCTCCGATAACAAAGAGAAAGAAGCTTTCTGAGAAACTTCTTTGTGTTCTGTGAAATCATCTCACAGAGTTACAGCTTTCCCCTCAAGAAGCCTTTCGCTAAGACAGTTCTTGTGGAATTGCAAAGTGATATATGGAAGCCCCTAGAGGACTATGTTGAAAAAGGAAATATCCTGAGATGAAATCTGGAAAGAAGCTTTCTGAGAAACTGCGTAGTGTTCTGTTAATTCATCTCACAGAGTTACAGCTGTGTCTCCTGGATCTCTTTGCTAGCCTTATTTCTGTGGAATCTGAGAACAGATATTTCGGATCCCTTTGAAGACAATAGGGCCAAATTAAATATCCTCCGATAAGAAAGAGAAAGAAGGTTTCTGAGAAACCTCTTTGTGTTATGTGAAATCATCTCACAGAGTTACAGCTTTTCCCTCAAGAAGCCTTTCGCTAACACAGTTCTTGTGCAATTGGCAAAGTGATATTTGGAAGCCCATAGAGGGCTATGGTGAAAAAGGAAATATCCTCCGAAGAAATCTAAAAGAAGCTTTCTGAGAAACTGCTTAGTGTTCTCTTAATTCATCTCACAGTGTTACATCTGTATTTCGTGGATCTCTTTGCTAGCCTTATTTCTGTGGAATCTGAGAACAGATATTTCGGATCCCTTTGAAGACTATAGGGCTAAAGGAAATATCCTCCGATAACAAAGAGATAGAAGCTTTCTGAGAAACTTCTTTGTGTTCTGTGAAATCATCTCACAGAGTTACAGCTTTCCCTCAAGAAGCCCTTCGCTAAGACAGTTCTTGTGGAATTGGCAAAGTGATATTTGGAAGCCCATAGAGGGCTACGGTGAAAAAGGAAATATCCTCAGATGAAATCTGGAAAAAGCTTTCAGAGAAACTGCTTAGTGTTCTGTTAATTCATCTCACAGAGTTACATCTGTATTTGGTGGATCTCTTTGCTAGCCTTATTTCTGTGGAATCTGAGAACAGATATTTCGGATCCCTTTGAAGACAATAGGGCCAAATTAAATATCCTCCGATAACAAAGAGAAAGAAGCTTTCTGAGAAACCTCTTTGTGTTCTGTGAAATCATCTCACAGCGTTACAGCTTTCCCCTCAAGAAGCCTTTCGCTAACACAGTTCTTGGGCAATTGGCAAAGTGATATTTGGAAACCCCTAGAGGGCTATGGTGAAAAAGGAAATATCCTCAGATGAAATCTGGAAAGAAGCTTTCTGAGAAACTGCTTAGTGTTCTGTTAATTCATCTCACAGAGTTACATCTGTATTTCGTCGATCTCTTTGCTAGCCTTATTTCTGTTGAATCTCTGAACAGATATTTCGGATCCCTTTGAAAACTACAGGGCTAAAGGAAATATCCTCCGATAACAAAGAGAAACAAGCTTTCTGAGAAACTTCTTTGTGTTCTGTGAAATCATCTCACAGTGTTACAGCTTTCCCTAGAAGAAGCCTTTCGCTAAGACAGTTCTTGTGGAAATGGCAAAGAGATATTTGGTAGCCCCTAGAGGGCTATGGTGAAAAAGGAAATATCCTCAGATGAAATCTGGAAAGAAGCTTTCTGAGAAACTGCTTAGTGTTCTGTTAATTCATCTCACAGAGTTACATCTGTATTTCGTGGATCTCTTTGCTAGCCTTATTTCTCTGGAATCTGAGAACAGATATTTCAGATCCCTTTGAAGACTATAGGGCCAAAGGAAATATCCTCCGATAGCAAAGAGAAAGAAGCTTTCTGAGAAACTTCTTTGTGTTCTGTGAAATCATCTCACAGAGTTACAGCTTTCCCGTCAAGAATAATTTCGCTAAGACAGTTCTTGTGGAATTGGCAAAGTGATATTTGGAAGCCCATATAGGGCTATGGTGAAAAAGGAAATATCCTCAGATGGAATCTGGAAAGAACCTTTCTGAGAAACTGCTTAGTGTTCTGTTAATTCATCTCACAGAGTTACATCTGTATTTCGTGGATCTCTTTGCTAGAATTATTTCTGTGGAATCTGAGAACAGATATTTCGGATCCCTTTGAAGACTATAGGGCCAAAGGAAATATCCTTCGACAACAAAGAGAAAGAAGCTTTCTGAGAAACTTCTTTGTGTTCTCTGAAATCATCTCACAGAGTTACAGCTTTCCCCTCAAGAAGCCTTTCGCTAAGACAGTTCTTGTGGAATTGGCAAAGTGATATATGGAAGCCCCTAGAGGGCTATGGTGAAAAAGGAAATATCCTCAGATGAAATCTGGAAAGAAGCTTTCTGAGAAACTGCTTAGTGTTCTGTTAATTCATCTCACAGAGTTACATCTGTATTTCGTGGATCTCTTTGCTAGCATTATTTCTGTTGAATCTGAGAACAGATATTTCGGATCCCTTTGAAGACTATAGGACCAAAGGAAATATCCTGCGATAACAAAGAGAAAGAAGCTTTCTGAGAAACCTCTTTGTGTTCTGTGAAATCATCTCACAGAGTTACAGCTTTCCCCTCAAGAAGCCTTTCACTAAGACAGTTCTTGTGGAATTGGCAAAGTCATATTTGGAAGCCCATAGAGGGCTATGGTGAGAAGGAAATATCCTCAGATGAAATCTGGAAAGAAGCTTTCTGAGAAACTGCTTAGTGTTCTGTTAATTCATCTCACAGAGTTACATCTGTATTTCGTGGATCTCTTTGCTAGCCTTATTTCTGTGGAATCTGAGAACAGATATTTCAGATCCCTTTGAAGACTATAGGGCCAAAGGAAATATCCTCCGATAGCAAAGAGAAAGAAGCTTTCTGAGAAACTTCTTTGTGTTCTTTGAAATCATCTCACAGAGTTACATCTTTCCGGTCAAGAATAATTTCGCTAAGACAGTTCTTGTGGAATTGGCAAAGTGATATTTGGAAGCCCATAGAGGGCTATGGTGAAAAAGGAAATATCCTCAGATGGAATCTGGAAAGAAGCTTTCTGAGAAACTGCTTAGTGTTCTGTTAATTCATCTCACAGAGTTACATCTGTATTTCGTGGATCTGTTTGCTAGAATTATTTCTGTGGTATCTGAGAACAGATATTTCGGATCCCTTTGAAGACTGTAGGGCCAAAGGAAATATCCTCCGACAACAAAGAGAAAGAAGCTTTCTCAGAAACTTCTTTGTGTTCTGTGAAATCATCTCACAGAGTTACAGCTTTCCCCTCAACAAGCCTTTCGCTAAGACAGTTGTTGTTCTATTGGCAAAGTAATATATGGAAGCCCCTAGAGGGCTATGGTGAAAAAGGAAATATCCTCAGATGAAATCTGGAAAGAAGATTTCTGAGAAACTGCTTAGTGTTCTGTTAGTTCATCTCACAGAGTTACATCTGTATTTCGTGGATCTCTTTGCTAGCCTTATTTCTGTGGAATCTGAGAACAGATATTTCGGATCCCTTTGAAGACTATAGGGCCAAAGGAAATATCCTCCGATAACAAAGAGAAAGAAGCTTTCTGAGAAACCTCTTTGTGTTCTGTGAAATCATCTCACAGAGTTACCGCTTTCCCCTTAAGAAGCCTTTCACTAAGACAGTTCTTGTGGAATTGGCAAAGTCATATTTGGAAGCCCATAGAGGGCTATGGTGAGAAGGAAATATCCTCAGATGAAATCTGGAAAGAAGCTTTCTGAGAAACTGCTTAGTGTTCTGTTAATTCATCTCACAGAGTTACATCTGTATTTCGTGGATTTCTTTGCTAGCCTTATTTCTGTTGAATCTGAGAACAGATATTTCGGATCCCTTTGAAGACCACAGGGCCAAAGGAAATATCCTCCGATAACAAAGAGAAAGAAGCTTTCTGAGAAACTTCTTTGTGTTCTGTGAAATCATCTCACAGAGTTACAGCTTTCCCTAGAAGAAGCCTTTCGCTAAGACAGTTCTTGTGGAATGGGCAAAGTGATATTTGGTAGCCCATGGAGGGCTATGGTGAAAAAGGAAATATCCTCACATGAAATCTGGAAAAAAGCATTCTGAGAAACGGCTTAGTGTTCTTTTAATTCATCTCACAGAGTTACATCTGCATTTCTTGGATCTCTTTGCTAGCCTTATTTCTGTGGAATCTGAGAACAGATTTTTCGGATCCCTTTGAAGACTATAGGGCCAAAAGAAATATCCTCCGATAGCAAAGAGAAAGAAGCTTTCTGAGAAACTTCTTTGTGTTCTGTGAAATCATCTCACAGAGTTACCGCTTTCCAGTCAAGAAGAATTTCGCTAACACAGTTCTTGTGGAATTGGCAAAGTGATATTTGGAAGCCCATTGTGGGCTATTCTGAAAAAGGAAATATCCTCAGATGAAATCTGGAAAGAAGCTTTCTGAGAAACTGCTTAGTGTTCTGTTAATTCATCTCACAGAGTTACATCTGTATTTCGTGGATTTCTTTGCTAGCCTTATTTCTGTTGAATCTGAGAACAGATATTTCGGATCCCTTTGAAGACTATAGGGCCAAAGGAAATATCCTCCGATAACAAAGAGAAAGAAGTTTTCTGAGAAACTTCTTTGTGTTCTGTGAAATCATCTCACAGAGTTACAGCTTTCCCCTCAAGAAGTCTTTCGCTAAGACAGTTCTTGTGGAATTGCCAAAGTGATATTTGGAAACCCCTAGAGGGCTATGGTGAAAAAGGAAATATCCTCAGATGAAATCTGGAAAGAAGCTTTCTGAGAAACTGCTTAGTGTTCTGTTAATTCATCTCAAAGAGTTACATCTGTATTTCGTGGATCTCTTTGCTATCCTTAATTCTGTGGAATCAGCAGAGATATTTCGGATCCCTTTGAAGACTATAGGGCCAAAGGAAATATCCTCCGATAACAAAGAGAAAGAAGCTTTCTGAGAAACCACTTTGTGTTCTGTGAAATCATCTCACAGAGTTACAGCTTTTCCCTCAAGACGCCTTTCACTAAGACATTTCTTGTGGAATTGGCAAAGTGATATTTGGAAGCCCATAGAGGCCTATGGTGAAATGGAAATATCCTCAGATGAAATCTGGAAAGAAGCTTTCTGAGAAGCTGCTTAGTGTTCTGTTAATTCATCTCACAGAGTTACATCTGTATTTCCTGGATCTCTTTGCTAGCCTTATTTCTGTGGAATCTGAGAACAGATATTTCGGATCCCTTTGAAGACTATAGGGCCAAAGGAAATATCTTCCGATAACAAAGAGAAAGAAGCTTTCTGAGAAACTTCTTTGTGTTCTGTGAAACCATCTCACAGAGTTACAGCTTCCCCCTCAACAAGCGTCTCGCTAAGACAGTTCTTGTGGAATTGGCAAAGTGATATTTGGAAGCCCATAGAGGGCTATGGTGAAAAAGGAAATATCCTCAGATGAAATCTGGAAAGAAGCTTTCTGAGAAACTCCTTAGTGTTCTGTTAATTCATCTCACAGAGTTACATCTGTATTTCGTGGATCTCTTTGCTAGCCTTATTTATGTTGAATCTGAGAAGAGATATTTTGGATCCCTTTGAAGACTACAGGGCCAAAGGAAATATCCTCCGATAACAAAGAGAAAGTAGCTTTCTCAGAAACTACTTTGTGTTCTGTGAAATCATCTCACAGAGTTACAGCTTTCCCCTCAAGAAGCCTTTTGCTAAGACAGTTCTTGTGGAATTGGCAAAGTGATATTTGGAAGCCCCTAGAGGGCTATGGTTAAAAAGAAAATATCCTCAGATGAAATCTGGAAAGAAGCTTTCTGAGAAACTGCTTAGTGTTCTGTTAATTCATCTCACAGAGTTCCATCTGTATTTCGTGGATCTCTTTGCTAGCCTTAATTCTGTGGAATCAGAACAGTTATTTCGGATCCCTTTGAAGACTATAGAGCCAAAGGAAATATCCTCCGATAACAAAGAAAAAGAAGCTTTCTGAGAAACCTCTTTCTGTTCTGTGAAATCATCTCTCAGAGTTACAGCTTTCCCCTCAAGAAGCCTTTCACTAAGACAGCTCTTGTGGAATTGGCAAAGTGGTATTTGGAAACCCATAGAGGGCTACGGTGAAAAGGAAATATCCTCAGATGAAATCTGGAAAGAAGCTTTCTGAGAAACTGCCTAGTGTTCTGTTAATTCATCTCACAGAGTTACATCTGTATTTCCTGGATCTCTTTGCCAGCCTTTTTTCTGTGGAATCTGAGAACAGATATTTCGGATCCCACGAAGACTATAGGGCCAAAGGAAATATCCTCCGATAACAAAGAGAAAGAAGCTTTCTGAGAAACTTCTTTGTGTTCTGTGAAATCATCTCACAGAGTTACAGCTTTCCCCTCAAGAAGTCTTTCGCTAAGACAGTTCTTGTGGAATTGGCAAAGTGATATTTGGAAGCCCCTAGAGGGCTTAGGTGAAAAAGGAAATATCCTCAGATGAAATCTGGAAAGAAGCTTTCTGAGAAACTGCTTAGTGTTCTGTTAATTCATCTCACAGAGTTACATCTGTATTTCGGGGATCTCTTTGCTATCCTTAATTCTGTGGAATCAGCAGAGATATTTCGGATCCCTTTGAAGACTATAGGGCCAAAGGAAATATCCTCCGATAACAAAGAGAAAGAAGCTTTCTGAGAAACCACTTTGTGTTCTGTGAAATCATCTCACAGAGTTAGAGCTTTTCCCTCAAGACGCCTTTCACTAAGACATTTCTTGTGGAATTGGCAAAGTGATATTTGGAAGCCCATAGAGGCCTATGTTGAAACGGAAATATCCTCAGATGAAATCTGGAAAGAAGCTTTCTGAGAAGCTGCTTAGTGTTCTGTTAATTCATCTCACAGAGTTACATCTGTATTTCCTGGATCTCTTTGCTAGCCTTATTTCTGTGGAATCTGAGAACAGATATTTCGGATCCCTTTGAAGACTATAGGGCCAAAGGAAATATCTTCCGATAACAAAGAGAAAGAAGCTTTCTGAGAAACTTCTTTGTGTTCTGTGAAATCATCTCACAGAGTTACAGCTTTCCCCTCAAGAAGCTTTCGCTCAGACAGTTCTTGTGGAATTGGCAAAGTGATATTTGGAAGCCCATAGAGGACTATGTTGAAAAAGGAAATATCCTGAGATGAAATCTGGAAAGAAGATTTCTGAGAAACTGCTTAGTGTTCTGTTAATTCATCTCACAGAGTTACATCTGTATCTCGTGGATCTCTTTGCTAGCCTTCTTTCTGTGGAATCTGAGAACAGATATTTCGGATTCCTTTGAAGACAATAGGGCCAAATTGAATATCCTCCGATAACAAATAGAAAGAAGCTTTCTGAGAAACCTCTTTGTGTTCTGTGAAATCATCTCACAGAGTTACAGCTTTCCCCTCAAGAAGCCTTTCGCTAACACAGTTCTTGTGCAATTGGCAAAGTGATATTTGGAAGCCCATAGAGGGCTATGGTGAAAAAGGAAATATCCTCAGATGAAATCTGGAAAAAGCTTTCTGAGAAACTGCTTAGTGTTCTGTTAATTCATCTCACAGAGTTACATCTGTATTTGGTGGATCTCTTTGCTAGCCTTATTTCTGTGGATTCTGAGAACATATATTTCGGATCCCTTTGAAGACAATAGGGCCAAATTAAATATCCTCCGACAACAAAGAGAAAGAAACTTATTTGTGTTCTCTGAAATCATCTCACAGAGTTACAGCTTTCCCCTCAAGAAGCCTTTCGCTAAGACAGTTCTTGTGGAATTGGCAAAGTGATATTGGGAAGCCCCTAGAGGGCTATTGTGAAAAAGGAAATATCGTCAGATGAAGTCTGGAAAGAAGCTTTCTGAGAAACTGCTTAGTGTTCTGTTAATTCATCTCACAGAGTTACATCTGCATTTCGTGGATTTCTTTGCTAGCCTTATTTCTGTGGAATCTGAGAACAGATACTTCGGATCCCTTTGAAGACTACAGGGCCAAAGGAAATATCCTCCGATAGCAAAGAGAAAGAAGCTTTCTGATAAACTTCTTTGTGTCCTGTGAAATCATCTCACAGAGTTACAGATTTCCCCTCAAGAAGCCATTCGATAAGGCAGGTCTTGTGGAATTGGCAAAGTGATATTGGGAAGCCCATAGAGGGCTATGGTGAAAAAGGAAATATCCTCAGATGAAATCTGGAAAGAAGTTTTCTGAGAAACTGCTTAGTGTTCTGTTAATTCATCTCACAAATTTACATCTGTATTTCGTGGATCTCTTTGCTAGCCTTATTTCTGTGGAATCTCAGAACAGATATTTCTGATCCCTTTGAAGACTACAGGGCTAAAGGAAATATCCTACGATAACAAAGAGAAAGATGCTTTCTGAGAAACTTCTTTGTGTTCTGTGAAATCATCTCACAGAGTTACAGCTTTCGCTAGAAGATGCCTTTCGCTAAGACAGTTCTTGGGGAATTGGCAAAGTGATATTTGGTAGCCCATGGAGGGCTATGGTGAAAAAGGAAATATCCTCAGATGAAATCTGGAAAGAAGCTTTCTGAGAAACTTTTTAGTGTTCTGTTAATTCATCTCACAGAGTTACAACTGCATTTCGTGGATCTCTTTGATAGCCTTATTTCTGTGGAATCTGAGAACAGATATTTCGGATCCTTTGAAGACTATAGGGCCAAAGGAAATATCCTCCGATAACAAAGAGAAAGAAGCTTTCTGAGAAACTACTTTGTGTTCTGTGAAATCATCTCACAGAGTTACAGATTTCCCCTCAAGAAGAATTTCGCTAAGACAGTTCTTGTGGAATTGGGAAAGTGATATTTGGAAGCCCCTAGAGGGCTATGGTTAAAAAGAAAATATCCTCAGATGAAATCTGGAAAGAAGCTTTCTGAGAAACTGCTTAGTGTTCTGTTAATTCTTCTCACAGAGTTACATCTGTATTTCGTGAATCTCTTTGCTAGCCTTATTTCTGTGAAATCTGAGAACAGATATTTCGGATCCCGTTGAAGACTATAGGGCCAAAGAAAATATCCTCCGATAACAAAGAGAAAGAAGCTTTCTGAGAAACTTCTTTGTCTTCTGTGAAATCATCTCACAGAGTTACAGCTTTCCCCTCAAGAAGCCTTTCGCTAAGACAGTTCTTGTGGAATTGGCAAAGTGATATTTGGAAGCCCTTAGAGGGCTATGGTGAAAAAGGAAATATCCTCAGATGGAATCTGGAAAGAAGCTTTCTGAGAAACTGCTTAGTGTTCTGTTAATTCATCTCACAGAGTTACATCTGTATTCCGTGGATCTCTTTGCTAGAATTATTTCTGTGGAATCTGAGAACAGATATTTCGGATCCCTTTGAAGACTATAGGGCCAAAGGAAATATCCACCGACAACAAAGAGAAAGAAGCTTTCTGAGAAACTTCTTTGTGTTCTCTGAAATCATCTCACAGAGTTACAGCTTTCTCCTCAAGAAGCCTTTCGCTAAGACAGTTCTTGTGGAATTGGCAAAGTGATATTTGGAAGCCCTTAGAGGGCTATGGTGAAAAAGGAAATATCCTCAGATGAAATCTGGAAAGAAGCTTTCTGAGAAACTGCTTAGTGTTCTGTTAATTCTTCTCACAGAGTTACATCTGTATTTCGTGGATCTCTTTGCTAGCCTTATTTCTGTGGAATCTGAGAACAGATATTTCGGATCCCTTTGAAGACTTCAGGGCCAAAGGAAATATCCTAAGATAACAAAGAGAAAGAAGCTTTCTGAGAAACTTCTTTGTGTTGTGTGAAATCATCTCACAGAGATACAGCTTTCCCCTCAAGAAGCCTTTCGCTAAGACAGTTCTTGTGTAATAGCAAAGTGATATTTGGAAGCCCGTAGAGGGCTATGGTGAGAAGGAAATATCCTCAGATGAAATCTGGAAAGAAGCTTTCTGAGAAACTGCTTAGTGTTCTGTTAATTCATCTCACAGAGTTACATGTGTATTTCGTGGATCTCTTTGCCAGCCTTATTTCCGTGGAATGTGTGAACAGATATTTCGGATCCCTTTGAAGACTATAGGGCCAAAGGAAATATCCTCCGATAACAAAGAGAAAGAAGCTTTCTGAGAAACTTCTTTGTGTTCTGTGAAATCATCTCACAGAGATACCGCTCTCCCGTCAAGAAGAATTTCGCTATGACAGTTCTTTTGGAATTGGCAAAGTGATATTTGGAAGCCCATAGAGGGCTATTCTGAAAAAGGAAATATCCTCAGATGAAATCTGGAAAGAAGCTTTCTGAGAAACTGCTTAGTGTTCTGTTAATTCATCTCACAGAGTTACATCTGTATTTCGTCGATCTCTTTGCTAGCCTTATTTCTGTTGAATCTCTGAACAGATATTTCGGATCCCTTTGAAAACTACAGGGCTAAAGGAAATATCCTCCGATAACAAAGAGAAACAAGCTTTCTGAGAAACTTCTTTGTGTTCTGTGAAATCATCTCACAGTGTTACAGCTTTCCCTAGAAGAAGCCTTTCGCTAAGACAGTTCTTGTGGAAATGGCAAAGAGATATTTGGTAGCCCCTAGAGGGCTATGGTGAAAAAGGAAATATCCTCAGATGAAATCTGGAAAGAAGCTTTCTGAGAAACTGCTTAGTGTTCTGTTAATTCATCTCACAGAGTTACATCTGTATTTCGTGGATCTCTTTGCTAGCCTTATTTCTCTGGAATCTGAGAACAGATATTTCAGATCCCTTTGAAGACTATAGGGCCAAAGGAAATATCCTCCGATAGCAAAGAGAAAGAAGCTTTCTGAGAAACTTCTTTGTGTTCTGTGAAATCATCTCACAGAGTTACAGCTTTCCCGTCAAGAATAATTTCGCTAAGACAGTTCTTGTGGAATTGGCAAAGTGATATTTGGAAGCCCATATAGGGCTATGGTGAAAAAGGAAATATCCTCAGATGGAATCTGGAAAGAACCTTTCTGAGAAACTGCTTAGTGTTCTGTTAATTCATCTCACAGAGTTACATCTGTATTTCGTGGATCTCTTTGCTAGAATTATTTCTGTGGAATCTGAGAACAGATATTTCGGATCCCTTTGAAGACTATAGGGCCAAAGGAAATATCCTTCGACAACAAAGAGAAAGAAGCTTTCTGAGAAACTTCTTTGTGTTCTCTGAAATCATCTCACAGAGTTACAGCTTTCCCCTCAAGAAGCCTTTCGCTAAGACAGTTCTTGTGGAATTGGCAAAGTGATATATGAAAGCCCCTAGAGGGCTATGGTGAAAAAGGAAATATCCTCAGATGAAATCTGGAAAGAAGCTTTCTGAGAAACTGCTTAGTGTTCTGTTAATTCATCTCACAGAGTTACATCTGTATTTCGTGGATCTCTTTGCTAGCATTATTTCTGTTGAATCTGAGAACAGATATTTCGGATCCCTTTGAAGACTATAGGACCAAAGGAAATATCCTGCGATAACAAAGAGAAAGAAGCTTTCTGAGAAACCTCTTTGTGTTCTGTGAAATCATCTCACAGAGTTACAGCTTTCCCCTCAAGAAGCCTTTCACTAAGACAGTTCTTGTGGAATTGGCAAAGTCATATTTGGAAGCCCATAGAGGGCTATGATGAGAAGGAAATATCCTCAGATGAAATCTGGAAAGAAGCTTTCTGAGAAACTGCTTAGTGTTCTGTTAATTCATCTCACAGAGTTACATCTGTATTTCGTGGATCTCTTTGCTAGCCTTATTTCTGTGGAATCTGAGAACAGATATTTCAGATCCCTTTGAAGACTATAGGGCCAAAGGAAATATCCTCCGATAGCAAAGAGAAAGAAGCTTTCTGAGAAACTTCTTTGTGTTCTTTGAAATCATCTCACAGAGTTACATCTTTCCGGTCAAGAATAATTTCGCTAAGACAGTTCTTGTGGAATTGGCAAAGTGATATTTGGAAGCCCATAGAGGGCTATGGTGAAAAAGGAAATATCCTCAGATGGAATCTGGAAAGAAGCTTTCTGAGAAACTGCTTAGTGTTCTGTTAATTCATCTCACAGAGTTACATCTGTATTTCGTGGATCTGTTTGCTAGAATTATTTCTGTGGTATCTGAGAACAGATATTTCGGATCCCTTTGAAGACTGTAGGGCCAAAGGAAATATCCTCCGACAACAAAGAGAAAGAAGCTTTCTCAGAAACTTCTTTGTGTTCTGTGAAATCATCTCACAGAGTTACAGCTTTCCCCTCAACAAGCCTTTCGCTAAGACAGTTGTTGTTCTATTGGCAAAGTAATATATGGAAGCCCCTAGAGGGCTATGGTGAAAAAGGAAATATCCTCAGATGAAATCTGGAAAGAAGATTTCTGAGAAACTGCTTAGTGTTCTGTTAGTTCATCTCACAGAGTTACATCTGTATTTCGTGGATCTCTTTGCTAGCCTTATTTCTGTGGAATCTGAGAACAGATATTTCGGATCCCTTTGAAGACTATAGGGCCAAAGGAAATATCCTCCGATAACAAAGAGAAAGAAGCTTTCTGAGAAACCTCTTTGTGTTCTGTGAAATCATCTCACAGAGTTACAGCTTTCCCCTTAAGAAGCCTTTCACTAAGACAGTTCTTGTGGAATTGGCAAAGTCATATTTGGAAGCCCATAGAGGGCTATGGTGAGAAGGAAATATCCTCAGATGAAATCTGGAAAGAAGCTTTCTGAGAAACTGCTTAGTGTTCTGTTAATTCATCTCACAGAGTTACATCTGTATTTCGTGGATTTCTTTGCTAGCCTTATTTCTGTTGAATCTGAGAACAGATATTTCGGATCCCTTTGAAGACCACAGGGCCAAAGGAAATATCCTCCGATAACAAAGAGAAAGAAGCTTTCTGAGAAACTTCTTTGTGTTCTGTGAAATCATCTCACAGAGTTACAGCTTTCCCTAGAAGAAGCCTTTCGCTAAGACAGTTCTTGTGGAATGGGCAAAGTGATATTTGGTAGCCCATGGAGGGCTATGGTGAAAAAGGAAATATCCTCACATGAAATCTGGAAAAAAGCATTCTGAGAAACGGCTTAGTGTTCTTTTAATTCATCTCACAGAGTTACATCTGCATTTCATGGATCTCTTTGCTAGCCTTATTTCTGTGGAATCTGAGAACAGATTTTTCGGATCCCTTTGAAGACTATAGGGCCAAAAGAAATATCCTCCGATAGCAAAGAGAAAGAAGCTTTCTGAGAAACTTCTTTGTGTTCTGTGAAATCATCTCACAGAGTTACCGCTTTCCAGTCAAGAAGAATTTCGCTAACACAGTTCTTGTGGAATTGGCAAAGTGATATTTGGAAGCCCATTGTGGGCTATTCTGAAAAAGGAAATATCCTCAGATGAAATCTGGAAAGAAGCTTTCTGAGAAACTGCTTAGTGTTCTGTTAATTCATCTCACAGAGTTACATCTGTATTTCGTGGATTTCTTTGCTAGCCTTATTTCTGTTGAATCTGAGAACAGATATTTCGGATCCCTTTGAAGACTATAGGGCCAAAGGAAATATCCTCCGATAACAAAGAGAAAGAAGCTTTCTGAGAAACTTCTTTGTGTTCTGTGAAATCATCTCACAGAGTTACAGCTTTCCCCTCAAGAAGTCTTTCGCTAAGACAGTTCTTGTGGAATTGCCAAAGTGATATTTGGAAACCCCTAGAGGGCTATGGTGAAAAAGGAAATATCCTCAGATGAAATCTGGAAAGAAGCTTTCTGAGAAACTGCTTAGTGTTCTGTTAATTCATCTCAAAGAGTTACATCTGTATTTCGTGGATCTCTTTGCTATCCTTAATTCTGTGGAATCAGCAGAGATATTTCGGATCCCTTTGAAGACTATAGGGCCAAAGGAAATATCCTCCGATAACAAAGAGAAAGAAGCTTTCTGAGAAACCACTTTGTGTTCTGTGAAATCATCTCACAGAGTTACAGCTTTTCCCTCAAGTCGCCTTTCACTAAGACATTTCTTGTGGAATTGGCAAAGTGATATTTGGAAGCCCATAGAGGCCTATGGTGAAATGGAAATATCCTCAGATGAAATCTGGAAAGAAGCTTTCTGAGAAGCTGCTTAGTGTTCTGTTAATTCATCTCACAGAGTTACATCTGTATTTCCTGGATCTCTTTGCTAGCCTTATTTCTGTGGAATCTGAGAACAGATATTTCGGATCCCTTTGAAGACTATAGGGCCAAAGGAAATATCTTCCGATAACAAAGAGAAAGAAGCTTTCTGAGAAACTTCTTTGTGTTCTGTGAAACCATCTCACAGAGTTACAGCTTCCCCCTCAACAAGCGTCTCGCTAAGACAGTTCTTGTGGAATTGGCAAAGTGATATTTGGAAGCCCATAGAGGGCTATGGTGAAAAAGGAAATATCCTCAGATGAAATCTGGAAAGAAGCTTTCTGAGAAACTCCTTAGTGTTCTGTTAATTCATCTCACAGAGTTACATCTGTATTTCGTGGATCTCTTTGCTAGCCTTATTTATGTTGAATCTGAGAAGAGATATTTTGGATCCCTTTGAAGACTACAGGGCCAAAGGAAATATCCTCCGATAACAAAGAGAAAGTAGCTTTCTCAGAAACTACTTTGTGTTCTGTGAAATCATCTCACAGAGTTACAGCTTTCCCCTCAAGAAGCCTTTTGCTAAGACAGTTCTTGTGGAATTGGCAAAGTGATATTTGGAAGCCCCTAGAGGGCTATGGTTAAAAAGAAAATATCCTCAGATGAAATCTGGAAAGAAGCTTTCTGAGAAACTGCTTAGTGTTCTGTTAATTCATCTCACAGAGTTCCATCTGTATTTCGTGGATCTCTTTGCTAGCCTTAATTCTGTGGAATCAGAACAGTTATTTCGGATCCCTTTGAAGACTATAGAGCCAAAGGAAATATCCTCCGATAACAAAGAAAAAGAAGCTTTCTGAGAAACCTCTTTCTGTTCTGTGAAATCATCTCTCAGAGTTACAGCTTTCCCCTCAAGAAGCCTTTCACTAAGACAGCTCTTGTGGAATTGGCAAAGTGGTATTTGGAAACCCATAGAGGGCTACGGTGAAAAGGAAATATCCTCAGATGAAATCTGGAAAGAAGCTTTCTGAGAAACTGCCTAGTGTTCTGTTAATTCATCTCACAGAGTTACATCTGTATTTCCTGGATCTCTTTGCCAGCCTTTTTTCTGTGGAATCTGAGAACAGATATTTCGGATCCCACGAAGACTATAGGGCCAAAGGAAATATCCTCCGATAACAAAGAGAAAGAAGCTTTCTGAGAAACTTCTTTGTGTTCTGTGAAATCATCTCACAGAGTTACAGCTTTCCCCTCAAGAAGTCTTTCGCTAAGACAGTTCTTGTGGAATTGGCAAAGTGATATTTGGAAGCCCCTAGAGGGCTTAGGTGAAAAAGGAAATATCCTCAGATGAAATCTGGAAAGAAGCTTTCTGAGAAACTGCTTAGTGTTCTGTTAATTCATCTCACAGAGTTACATCTGTATTTCGGGGATCTCTTTGCTATCCTTAATTCTGTGGAATCAGCAGAGATATTTCGGATCCCTTTGAAGACTATAGGGCCAAAGGAAATATCCTCCGATAACAAAGAGAAAGAAGCTTTCTGAGAAACCACTTTGTGTTCTGTGAAATCATCTCACAGAGTTAGAGCTTTTCCCTCAAGACGCCTTTCACTAAGACATTTCTTGTGGAAATGGCAAAGTGATATTTGGAAGCCCATAGAGGCCTATGTTGAAATGGAAATATCCTCAGATGAAATCTGGAAAGAAGCTTTCTGAGAAGCTGCTTAGTGTTCTGTTAATTCATCTCACAGAGTTACATCTGTATTTCCTGGATCTCTTTGCTAGCCTTATTTCTGTGGAATCTGAGAACAGATATTTCGGATCCCTTTGAAGACTATAGGGCCAAAGGAAATATCTTCCGATAACAAAGAGAAAGAAGCTTTCTGAGAAACTTCTTTGTGTTCTGTGAAATCATCTCACAGAGTTACAGCTTCCCCCTCAACAAGCGTCTCGCTAAGACAGTTCTTGTGGAATTGGCAAAGTGATATTTGGAAGCCCATAGAGGGCTATGGTGAAAAAGGAAATATCCTCAGATGGAATCTGGAAAGAAGCTTTCTGAGAAACTCCTTAGTGTTCTGTTAATTCATCTCACAGAGTTACATCTGTATTTCGTGGATCTCTTTGCCAGCCTTATTTATGTTGAATCTGAGAAGAGATATTTTGGATCCCTTTGAAGACTACAGGGCCAAAGGAAATATCCTCCGATAACAAAGAGAAAGAAGCTTTCTCAGAAACTACTTTGTGTTCTGTGAAATCATCTCACAGAGTTACAGCTTTCCCCTCAAGAAGCCTTTTGCTAAGACAGTTCTTGTGGAATTGGCAAAGTGATATTTGGAAGCCCATAGAGGGCTATGGTGAAAAAGGAAATATAATATGATGAAATCTGGAAAGAAGCTTTCTGAGAAACTGCTTAGTGTTCTGTAAATTCATCTCACAGAGTTCCATCTGTATTTCGTGGATCTCTTTGCTAGCCTTATTTCTGTGGAATCAGAACAGTTATTTCGGATCCCTTTGAAGACTATAGGGCCAAAGGAAATATCCTCCGATAACAAAGAAAAAGAAGCTTTCTGAGAAACCTCTTTGTGTTCTGTGAAATCATCTCTCAGAGTTACAGCTTTCCTCTCAAGAAGCCTTTCACTGAGACAGTTCTTGTGAAATTGGCAAAGTGATATTTGGAAACCCATAGAGGGCTATGGTGAAAAGGAAATATCCTCAGATGAAATCTGGAAAGAAGCTTTCTGAGAAACTGCTTAGTGTTCTGTTAATTCATCTCACAGAGTTACATCTGTATTTCGTGGATCTCTCTGCTAGCCTTATTTCTGTGGAATCTGAGAACAGATATTTCGGATCCCTTTGAAGACTATAGGGCCAAAGGAAATATCCTCCGATAACAAAGAGAAAGAAGCTTTCTGAGAAACTTCTTTGTGTTCTGTGAAATCATCTCACAGAGTTACAGCTTTCCCCTCAAGAAGCCTTTCGCTAAGACACTTCTTGTGGAATTGGCAAAGTGATATTGGGAAGCCCATAGAGGGCTATGGTGAAAAGGAAATATCCTCAGATGAAATCTGGAAAGAAGCTTTCTGAGAAACTGCTTAGTGTTCTGTTAATTCATCTCACAGAGTTACATCTGTATTTCCTGGATCTCTTTGCTAGCCTTTTTTCTGTGGAATCTGAGAACAGATATTTCGGATCCCTTTGAAGACTATAGGGTCAAAGGAAATATCCTCCGATAACAAAGAGAAAGAAGCTTTCTGAGAAACTTCTTTGTGTTCTGTGAAATCATCTCACAGAGTTACAGCTTTCCCCTCAAGAAGCCTTTCGCTAAGACAATTCATGTGGAATTGGCAAAGTGATATTGGGAAGCCCATAGAGGGCTATGGTGAAAAAGGAAATATCCTCAGATGAAATCTGGAAAGAAGCTCTCTGAGAAACTGCTTAGTGTTCTGTTAATTCATCTCACAGAGTTACATCTGTATTTCGTGGATCTCTTTGCTAGCCTTATTTCTGTGGTATCTGAGAGCAGATATTTCGGATCCCTTTGAAGACTATAGGGCCAAAGGAAATATCCTCCGATAACAAAGAGAAAGAAGCTTTCTGAGAAACTTCGTTGTATTCTATGAAATCATCTCACAGAGTTACAGCTTTCCCCTCAACAAGCCTCTCGCTAAGACAGTTCTTGTGGAATTGGCAAAGTGATATTTGGAAACCCATAGAGGGCTACGGTGAAAAGGAAATATCCTCAGATGAAATCTGGAAAGAAGCTTTCTGAGAAACTGCCTAGTGTTCTGTTAATTCATCTCACAGAGTTACATCTGTATTTCCTGGATCTCTTTGCCAGCCTTTTTTCTGTGGAATCTGAGAACAGATATTTCGGATCCCACGAAGACTATAGGGCCAAAGGAAATATCCTCCGATAACAAAGAGAAAGAAGCTTTCTGAGAAACTTCTTTGTGTTCTGTGAAATCATCTCACAGAGTTACAGCTTTCCCCTCAAGAAGTCTTTCGTTAAGACAGTTCTTGTGGAATTGGCAAAGTGATATTTGGAAGCCCCTAGAGGGCTTAGGTGAAAAAGGAAATATCCTCAGATGAAATCTGGAAAGAAGCTTTCTGAGAAACTGCTTAGTGTTCTGTTAATTCATCTCACAGAGTTACATCTGTATTTCGTGGATCTCTTTGCTAGCCTTAATTCTGTGGAATCAGCAGAGATATTTCGGATCCCTTTGAAGACTATAGGGCCAAAGGAAATATCCTCCGATAACAAAGAGAAAGAAGCTTTCTGAGAAACCACTTTGTGTTCTGTGAAATCATCTCACAGAGTTAGAGCTTTTCCCTCAAGACGCCTTTCACTAAGACATTTCTTGTGGAATTGGCAAAGTGATATTTGGAAGCCCATAGAGGCCTATGTTGAAATGGAAATATCCTCAGATGAAATCTGGAAAGAAGCTTTCTGAGAAGCTGCTTAGTGTTCTGTTAATTCATCTCACAGAGTTACATCTGTATTTCCTGGATCTCTTTGCTAGCCTTATTTCTGTGGAATCTGAGAACAGATATTTCGGATCCCTTTGAAGACTATAGGGCCAAAGGAAATATCTTCCGATAACAAAGAGAAAGAAGCTTTCTGAGAAACTTCTTTGTGTTCTGTGAAATCATCTCACAGAGTTACAGCTTCCCCCTCAACAAGCGTCTCGCTAAGACAGTTCTTGTGGAATTGGCAAAGTGATATTTGGAAGCCCATAGAGGGCTATGGTGAAAAAGGAAATATCCTCAGATGGAATCTGGAAAGAAGCTTTCTGAGAAACTCCTTAGTGTTCTGTTAATTCATCTCACAGAGTTACATCTGTATTTCGTGGATCTCTTTGCCAGCCTTATTTATGTTGAATCTGAGAAGAGATATTTTGGATCCCTTTGAAGACTACAGGGCCAAAGGAAATATCCTCCGATAACAAAGAGAAAGAAGCTTTCTCAGAAACTACTTTGTGTTCTGTGAAATCATCTCACAGAGTTACAGCTTTCCCCTCAAGAAGCCTTTTGCTAAGACAGTTCTTGTGGAATTGGCAAAGTGATATTTGGAAGCCCCTAGAGGGCTATGGTGAAAAAGGAAATATAATATGATGAAATCTGGAAAGAAGCTTTCTGAGAAACTGCTTAGTGTTCTGTTAATTCATCTCACAGAGTTCCATCTGTATTTCGTGGATCTCTTTGCTAGCCTTATTTCTGTGGAATCAGAACAGTTATTTCGGATCCCTTTGAAGACTATAGGGCCAAAGGAAATATCCTCCGATAACAAAGAAAAAGAAGCTTTCTGAGAAACCTCTTTGTGTTCTGTGAAATCATCTCTCAGAGTTACAGCTTTCCTCTCAAGAAGCCTTTCACTGAGACAGTTCTTGTGAAATTAGCAAAGTGATATTTGGAAACCCATAGAGGGCTATGGTGAAAAGGAAATATCCTCAGATGAAATCTGGAAAGAAGCTTTCTGAGAAACTGCTTAGTGTTCTGTTAATTCATCTCACAGAGTTACATCTGTATTTCCTGGATCTCTTTGCCAGCCTTTTTTCTGTGGAATCTGAGAACAGATATTTCGGATCCCACGAAGACTATAGGGCCAAAGGAAATATCCTCCGATAACAAAGAGAAAGAAGCTTTCTGAGAAACTTCTTTGTGTTCTGTGAAATCATCTCACAGAGTTACAGCTTTCCCCTCAAGAAGTCTTTCGCTAAGACAGTTCTTGTGGAATTGGCAAAGTGATATTTGGAAGCCCCTAGAGGGCTTAGGTGAAAAAGGAAATATCCTCAGATGAAATCTGGAAAGAAGCTTTCTGAGAAACTGCTTAGTGTTCTGTTAATTCATCTCACAGAGTTACATCTGTATTTCGGGGATCTCTTTGCTATCCTTAATTCTGTGGAATCAGCAGAGATATTTCGGATCCCTTTGAAGACTATAGGGCCAAAGGAAATATCCTCCGATAACAAAGAGAAAGAAGCTTTCTGAGAAACCACTTTGTGTTCTGTGAAATCATCTCACAGAGTTAGAGCTTTTCCCTCAAGACGCCTTTCACTAAGACATTTCTTGTGGAAATGGCAAAGTGATATTTGGAAGCCCATAGAGGCCTATGTTGAAATGGAAATATCCTCAGATGAAATCTGGAAAGAAGCTTTCTGAGAAGCTGCTTAGTGTTCTGTTAATTCATCTCACAGAGTTACATCTGTATTTCCTGGATCTCTTTGCTAGCCTTATTTCTGTGGAATCTGAGAACAGATATTTCGGATCCCTTTGAAGACTATAGGGCCAAAGGAAATATCTTCCGATAACAAAGAGAAAGAAGCTTTCTGAGAAACTTCTTTGTGTTCTGTGAAATCATCTCACAGAGTTACAGCTTCCCCCTCAACAAGCGTCTCGCTAAGACAGTTCTTGTGGAATTGGCAAAGTGATATTTGGAAGCCCATAGAGGGCTATGGTGAAAAAGGAAATATCCTCAGATGGAATCTGGAAAGAAGCTTTCTGAGAAACTCCTTAGTGTTCTGTTAATTCATCTCACAGAGTTACATCTGTATTTCGTGGATCTCTTTGCCAGCCTTATTTATGTTGAATCTGAGAAGAGATATTTTGGATCCCTTTGAAGACTACAGGGCCAAAGGAAATATCCTCCGATAACAAAGAGAAAGAAGCTTTCTCAGAAACTACTTTGTGTTCTGTGAAATCATCTCACAGAGTTACAGCTTTCCCCTCAAGAAGCCTTTTGCTAAGACAGTTCTTGTGGAATTGGCAAAGTGATATTTGGAAGCCCATAGAGGGCTATGGTGAAAAAGGAAATATAATATGATGAAATCTGGAAAGAAGCTTTCTGAGAAACTGCTTAGTGTTCTGTAAATTCATCTCACAGAGTTCCATCTGTATTTCGTGGATCTCTTTGCTAGCCTTATTTCTGTGGAATCAGAACAGTTATTTCGGATCCCTTTGAAGACTATAGGGCCAAAGGAAATATCCTCCGATAACAAAGAAAAAGAAGCTTTCTGAGAAACCTCTTTGTGTTCTGTGAAATCATCTCTCAGAGTTACAGCTTTCCTCTCAAGAAGCCTTTCACTGAGACAGTTCTTGTGAAATTGGCAAAGTGATATTTGGAAACCCATAGAGGGCTATGGTGAAAAGGAAATATCCTCAGATGAAATCTGGAAAGAAGCTTTCTGAGAAACTGCTTAGTGTTCTGTTAATTCATCTCACAGAGTTACATCTGTATTTCGTGGATCTCTCTGCTAGCCTTATTTCTGTGGAATCTGAGAACAGATATTTCGGATCCCTTTGAAGACTATAGGGCCAAAGGAAATATCCTCCGATAACAAAGAGAAAGAAGCTTTCTGAGAAACTTCTTTGTGTTCTGTGAAATCATCTCACAGAGTTACAGCTTTCCCCTCAAGAAGCCTTTCGCTAAGACACTTCTTGTGGAATTGGCAAAGTGATATTGGGAAGCCCATAGAGGGCTATGGTGAAAAAGGAAATATCCTCAGATGCAATCTGGAAAGAAGCTTTCGAAGAAACTCCTTAGTGTTCTGTTAATTCATCTCACAGAGTTACATCTGTATTTCGTGGATCTCTTTGCTAGCCTTATTTATGTTGAATCTGAGAACAGATATTTCGGATCCCTTTGAAGACTACAGGGCCAAAGGAAATATCCTCCGATAACAAAGAGAAAGAAGCTTTCTGAGAAACTACTTTGTGTTCTGTGAAATCATCTCACAGAGTTACAGCTTTCCCCTCAAGAAGCCTTTTGCTAAGACAGTTCTTGTGGAATTGGCAAAGTGATATTTGGAAGCCCCTAGAGTGCTATAGTTAAAAAGAAAATATCCTCAGATGAAATCTGGAAAGAAGCTTTCTGAGAAATTGCTTAGTGTTCTGTTAATTCATCTCACAGAGTTACATATGTATTTCGTGGATCTCTTTGCTAGCCTTATTTCTGTGGAATCAGAACAGTTATTTCGGATCCCTTTGAAGACTATAGAGCCAAAGGAAATATACTCCGATAACAAAGAAAAAGAAGCTTTCTGAGAAACCTCTTTGTGTTCTGTGAAATCATCTCTCAGAGTTACAGCTTTCCCCTCAAGAAGCCTTTCACTAAGACAGTTCTTGTGGAAATGGCAAAGTGCTATTTGGAAACCCATAGAGGGCTATGGTGAAAAGGAAATATCCTCAGATGAAATCTGGAAAGAAGCTTTCTGAGAAACTGCTTAGTGTTCTGTTAATTCATCTCACAGAGTTACATCTGTATTTCCTGGATCTCTTTGCTAGCCTTTTTTCTGTGGAATCTGAGAACAGATATTTCGGATCCCTTTGAAGACTATAGGGTCAAAGGAAATATCCTCCGATAACAAAGAGAAAGAAGCTTTCTGAGAAACTTCTTTGTGTTCTGTGAAATCATCTCACAGAGTTACAGCTTTCCCCTCAAGAAGCCTTTCGCTAAGACAGTTCATGTGGAATTGGCAAAGTGATATTGGGAAGCCCATAGAGGGCTATGGTGAAAAAGGAAATATCCTCAGATGAAATCTGGAAAGAAGCTCTCTGAGAAACTGCTTAGTGTTCTGTTAATTCATCTCACAGAGTTACATCTGTATTTCGTGGATCTCTTTGCTAGCCTTATTTCTGTGGTATCTGAGAGCAGATATTTCGGATCCCTTTGAAGACTATAGGGCCAAAGGAAATATCCTCCGATAACAAAGAGAAAGAAGCTTTCTGAGAAACTTCGTTGTATTCTATGAAATCATCTCACAGAGTTACAGCTTTCCCCTCAACAAGCCTCTCGCTAAGACAGTTCTTGTGGAATTGGCAAAGTGATATTTGGAAACCCATAGAGGGCTACGGTGAAAAGGAAATATCCTCAGATGAAATCTGGAAAGAAGCTTTCTGAGAAACTGCCTAGTGTTCTGTTAATTCATCTCACAGAGTTACATCTGTATTTCCTGGATCTCTTTGCCAGCCTTTTTTCTGTGGAATCTGAGAACAGATATTTCGGATCCCACGAAGACTATAGGGCCAAAGGAAATATCCTCCGATAACAAAGAGAAAGAAGCTTTCTGAGAAACTTCTTTGTGTTCTGTGAAATCATCTCACAGAGTTACAGCTTTCCCCTCAAGAAGTCTTTCGTTAAGACAGTTCTTGTGGAATTGGCAAAGTGATATTTGGAAGCCCCTAGAGGGCTTAGGTGAAAAAGGAAATATCCTCAGATGAAATCTGGAAAGAAGCTTTCTGAGAAACTGCTTAGTGTTCTGTTAATTCATCTCACAGAGTTACATCTGTATTTCGTGGATCTCTTTGCTAGCCTTAATTCTGTGGAATCAGCAGAGATATTTCGGATCCCTTTGAAGACTATAGGGCCAAAGGAAATATCCTCCGATAACAAAGAGAAAGAAGCTTTCTGAGAAACCACTTTGTGTTCTGTGAAATCATCTCACAGAGTTAGAGCTTTTCCCTCAAGACGCCTTTCACTAAGACATTTCTTGTGGAATTGGCAAAGTGATATTTGGAAGCCCATAGAGGCCTATGTTGAAATGGAAATATCCTCAGATGAAATCTGGAAAGAAGCTTTCTGAGAAGCTGCTTAGTGTTCTGTTAATTCATCTCACAGAGTTACATCTGTATTTCCTGGATCTCTTTGCTAGCCTTATTTCTGTGGAATCTGAGAACAGATATTTCGGATCCCTTTGAAGACTATAGGGCCAAAGGAAATATCTTCCGATAACAAAGAGAAAGAAGCTTTCTGAGAAACTTCTTTGTGTTCTGTGAAATCATCTCACAGAGTTACAGCTTCCCCCTCAACAAGCGTCTCGCTAAGACAGTTCTTGTGGAATTGGCAAAGTGATATTTGGAAGCCCATAGAGGGCTATGGTGAAAAAGGAAATATCCTCAGATGGAATCTGGAAAGAAGCTTTCTGAGAAACTCCTTAGTGTTCTGTTAATTCATCTCACAGAGTTACATCTGTATTTCGTGGATCTCTTTGCCAGCCTTATTTATGTTGAATCTGAGAAGAGATATTTTGGATCCCTTTGAAGACTACAGGGCCAAAGGAAATATCCTCCGATAACAAAGAGAAAGAAGCTTTCTCAGAAACTACTTTGTGTTCTGTGAAATCATCTCACAGAGTTACAGCTTTCCCCTCAAGAAGCCTTTTGCTAAGACAGTTCTTGTGGAATTGGCAAAGTGATATTTGGAAGCCCCTAGAGGGCTATGGTGAAAAAGGAAATATAATATGATGAAATCTGGAAAGAAGCTTTCTGAGAAACTGCTTAGTGTTCTGTTAATTCATCTCACAGAGTTCCATCTGTATTTCGTGGATCTCTTTGCTAGCCTTATTTCTGTGGAATCAGAACAGTTATTTCGGATCCCTTTGAAGACTATAGGGCCAAAGGAAATATCCTCCGATAACAAAGAAAAAGAAGCTTTCTGAGAAACCTCTTTGTGTTCTGTGAAATCATCTCTCAGAGTTACAGCTTTCCTCTCAAGAAGCCTTTCACTGAGACAGTTCTTGTGAAATTAGCAAAGTGATATTTGGAATCCCATAGAGGGCTATGGTGAAAAGGAAATATCCTCAGATGAAATCTGGAAAGAAGCTTTCTGAGAAACTGCTTAGTGTTCTGTTAATTCATCTCACAGAGTTACATCTGTATTTCGTGGATCTCTCTGCTAGCCTTATTTCTGTGGAATCTGAGAACAGATATTTCGGATCCCTTTGAAGACTATAGGGCCAAAGGAAATATCCTCCGATAACAAAGAGAAAGAAGCTTTCTGAGAAACTTCTTTGTGTTCTGTGAAATCATCTCACAGAGTTACAGCTTTCCCCTCAAGAAGCCTTTCGCTAAGACAGTTCATGTGGAATTGGCAAAGTGATATTGGGAAGCCCATAGAGGGCTATGGTGAAAAAGGAAATATCCTCAGATGAAATCTGGAAAGAAGCTCTCTGAGAAACTGCTTAGTGTTCTGTTAATTCATCTCACAGAGTTACATCTGTATTTCGTGGATCTCTTTGCTAGCCTTATTTCTGTGGTATCTGAGAGCAGATATTTCGGATCCCTTTGAAGACTATAGGGCCAAAGGAAATATCCTCCGATAACAAAGAGAAAGAAGCTTTCTGAGAAACTTCGTTGTGTTCTATGAAATCATCTCACAGAGTTACAGCTTTCCCCTCAACAAGCCTCTCGCTAAGACAGTTCTTGTGGAATTGGCAAAGTGATATTTGGAAGCCCATAGAGGGCTATGGTGAAAAAGGAAATGTCCTCAGATGAAATCTGGAAAGAAGCTTTCTGAGAAACTGTTTAGTGTTCTGTTAATTCATCTCACAGAGTTACATCTGTATTTCGTGGATCTCTTTGCTAGCCTTATTTCTGTTGAATCTGAGAACAGATATTTCGGATCCCTTTGAAGACTATAGGGCCAAAGGAAATATCCTCCGATAAAAAAGAGAAAGAAGCTTTCTTAGAAACTTCTTTGTGTTCTCTGAAATCATCTCACAGAGTTACAGCTTTCCCGTCAAGAAGAATTTCGCTAAGACAGTTCTTGTGGAATTGGCAAAGTGATATTTGGAAGCCCATAGAGGGCTATGGTGAAAAAGGAAATATCCTCAGATGAAATCTGGAAAGAAGCTTTCTGAGAAACTCCTTAGTGTTCTGTTAATTCATCTCACAGAGTTACATCTGTATTTCCTGGATCTCTTTGCTAGCCTTATTTATGTTGAATCTGAGAACAGATATTTCGGATCCCTTTGAAGACTACAGGGCCAAAGGAAATATCCTCCGATAACAAAGAGAAAGAAGCTTTCTGAGAAACTACTTTGTGTTCTGTGAAATCATCTCACAGAGTTACAGCTTTCCCCTCAAGAAGCCTTTTGCTAAGACAGTTCCTGTGGAATTGGCAAAGTGATATTTGGAAGCCCCTAGAGGGCTATAGTTAAAAAGAAAATATCCTCAGATGAAATCTGGAAAGAAGCTTTCTGAGAAACTGCTTAGTGTTCTGTTAATTCATCTCACAGAGTTACATCTGTATTTCGTGGATCTCTTTGCTAGCCTTATTTCTGTGGAATCAGAACAGTTATATCGGATCCCTTTGAAGACTATAGAGCCAAAGGAAATATCCTCCGATAACAAAGAAAAAGAAGCTTTCTGAGAAACCTCTTTGTGTTCTGTGAAATCATCTCTCAGAGTTACAGCTTTCCCCTCAAGAAGCCTTTCACTGAGACAGCTCTTGTGGAATTGGCAAAGTGGTATTTGGAAACCCATAGAGGGCTACGGTGAAAAGGAAATATCCTCAGATGAAATCTGGAAAGAAGCTTTCTGAGAAACTGCCTAGTGTTCTGTTAATTCATCTCACAGAGTTACATCTGTATTTCCTGGATCTCTTTGCCAGCCTTTTTTCTGTGGATTCTGAGAACCGATATTTCGTATCCCACGAAGACTATAGGGCCAAAGGAAATATCCTCCGATAACAAAGAGAAAGAAGCTTTCTGAGAAACTTCTTTGTGTTCTGTGAAATCATCTCACAGAGTTACAGCTTTCCCGTCAAGAAGAATTTCGCTAAGACAGTTCTTGTGGAATTGGCAAAGTGATATTTGGAAGCCCATAGAGGGCTATGGTGAAAAAGGAAATATCCTCAGATGAAATCTGGAAAGAAGCTTTCTGAGAACCTCCTTAGTGTTCTGTTAATTCATCTCACAGAGTTACATCTGTATTTCGTGAATCTCTTTGCTAGCCTTATTTATGTTGAATCTGAGAACAGATATTTCGGATCCCTTTGAAGACTACAGGGCCAAAGGAAATATCCTCCGATAACAAAGAGAAAGAAGCTTTCTGAGAAACTACTTTGTGTTCTGTGAAATCATCTCACAGAGTTACAGCTTTCCCCTCAAGAAGCCTTTTGCTAAGACAGTTCTTGTGGAATTGGCAAAGTGATATTTGGAAGCCCCTAGAGGGCTATAGTTAAAAAGAAAATATCCTCAGATGAAATCTGGAAAGAAGCTTTCTGAGAAACTGCTTAGTGTTCTGTTAATTCATCTCACAGAGTTACATCTGTATTTCGTGGATCTCTTTGCTAGCCTTATTTCTGTGGAATCAGAACAGTTATTTCGGATCCCTTTGAAGACTATAGGGCCAAAGGAAATATCCTCCGATAACAAAGAGAAAGAAGCTTTCTGAGAAACTTCTTTGTGTTCTGTGAAATCACCTCACAGACTTACAGCTTTCCCCTCAAGAAGCCTTTCGCTAAGACAGTTCTTGTGGAATTGGCAAAGTGATATTTGGAAGCCCCTAGAGGGCTATGGTGAAAAAGGAAATATCCTCAGATGAAATCTGGAAAGAAGCTTTCTGAGAAACTGATTAGTGTTCTGTCATTTCATCACACAGAGTTACATCTGTATTTCGTGGATCTCTTTGCTAGCCTTATTTCTGTGGAATCTGAGAACAGATATTTCGGATCCCTTTGAAGACTATAGGGCCAAAGGAAATATCCTCCGATAACAAAGAGAAAGAAGCTTTCTGAGAAACTTCTTTGTGTACTGTGAAATCATCTCACAGAGTTACAGCTTTCCCCTCAAGAAGCCTTTCGCTAAGACAGTTCTTGTGGAATTGGCAAAGTGATATTGGGAAGCCCGTAGAGGGCTATGGTGAAAAAGGAAATATCCTCAGATGAAATCTGGAAAGAAGCTCTCTGAGAAACTGCTTAGTGTTCTGTTAATTCATCTCACAGAGTTACATCTGTATTTCGTGGATCTCTTTGCTAGCCTTATTTCTGTGGTATCTGAGAACAGATATTTCGGATCCCTTTGAAGACTATAGGGCCAAAGGAAATATCCTCCGATAACAAAGAGAAAGAAGCTTTCTGAGAAACTTCGTTGTGTTCTGTGAAATCATCTCACAGAGTTACAGCTTTCCCCTCAACAAGCCTCTCGCTAAGACAGTTCTTGTGGAATTGGCAAAGTGATATTTGGAAGCCCATAGAGGGCTATGGTGAAAAAGGAAATATCCTCACATGAAATCTGGAAAGAAGCTTTCTGAGAAACTGCTTAGTGTTCTGTTAATTCATCTCACAGAGTTACATCTGTATTTCGTGGATATCTTTACTAGCCTTATTTCTGTTGAATCTAGAACAGATATTTCGGATCCCTTTGAAGACTACAGGGCCAAAGGAAATATCCTCCGATAACAAAGAGAAAGAAGCTTTCTGAGAAACTACTTTGTGTTCTGTGAAATCATCTCACAGAGTTACAGCTTTCCCCTCAAGAAGCCTTTCGCTAAGACAGTTCTTGTGGAATTGGCAAAGTGATATTTGGAAGCCCCTAGAGGGCTATAGTTAAAAAGAAAATATGCTCAGATGAAATCTGGAAAGAAGCTTTCTGAGAAACTGCTTAGTGTTCTGTTAATTCATCTCACACAGTTACGTCTGTATTTCGTGGATCTCTTTGCTAGAATTATTTCTGTGGAATCAGAACAGATATTTCGGATCCCTTTGAAGACTATAGGGCCAAAGGAAATATCCTTCGATAACAACGAGAAAGAAGCTTTCTGAGAAACTTCTTTGTGTTCTGTGAAATCATCTCACCGAGTTACAGCTTTCCCTCAAGACGCCCTTCGGTAAGACAGTTCTTGTGGAATTGGCAAAGTGATATTTGGAAGCCCCTAGAGGGCTATGGTGAAAAAGGAAATATCCTCAGATGAAATCTGGAAAGAAGCTTTCTGAGAAACTGCTTAGTGTTCTGTTAATTCATCTCACAGAGTTACATCTGTATTTCGTGGATCTCTTTGCTAGCCTTATTTCTGTGGTATCTGAGAACAGATATTTCGGATCCCTTTGAAGACTATAGGGCCAAAGGAAGTATCCTCCGATAACAAAGAGAAAGAAGCTTTCTGAGAAACTTCTTTGTGTTCTGTGAAATCATCTCACAGAGTTACAGCTTTCCCCTCAAGAAGCCTTTCGCTAAGACACTTCTTGTGGAATTGGCAAAGTGATATTGGGAAGCCCATAGAGGGCTATGGTGAAAAAGGAAATATCCTCAGATGCAATCTGGAAAGAAGCTTTCGAAGAAACTCCTTAGTGTTCTGTTAATTCATCTCACAGAGTTACATCTGTATTTCGTGGATCTCTTTGCTAGCCTTATTTATGTTGAATCTGAGAACAGATATTTCGGATCCCTTTGAAGACTACAGGGCCAAAGGAAATATCCTCCGATAACAAAGAGAAAGAAGCTTTCTCAGAAACTACTTTGTGTTCTGTGAAATCATCTCACAGAGTTACAGCTTTCCCCTCAAGAAGCCTTTTGCTAAGACAGTTCTTGTGGAATTGGCAAAGTGATATTTGGAAGCCCCTAGAGTGCTATAGTTAAAAAGAAAATATCCTCAGATGAAATCTGGAAAGAAGCTTTCTGAGAAATTGCTTAGTGTTCTGTTAATTCATCTCACAGAGTTACATATGTATTTCGTGGATCTCTTTGCTAGCCTTATTTCTGTGGAATCAGAACAGTTATTTCGGATCCCTTTGAAGACTATAGAGCCAAAGGAAATATACTCCGATAACAAAGAAAAAGAAGCTTTCTGAGAAACCTCTTTGTGTTCTGTGAAATCATCTCTCAGAGTTACAGCTTTCCCCTCAAGAAGCCTTTCACTAAGACAGTTCTTGTGGAATTGGCAAAGTGCTATTTGGAAACCCATAGAGGGCTATGGTGAAAAGGAAATATCCTCAGATGAAATCTGGAAAGAAGCTTTCTGAGAAACTGCTTAGTGTTCTGTTAATTCATCTCACAGAGTTACATCTGTATTTCCTGGATCTCTTTGCTAGCCTTTTTTCTGTGGAATCTGAGAACAGATATTTCGGATCCCTTTGAAGACTATAGGGTCAAAGGAAATATCCTCCGATAACAAAGAGAAAGAAGCTTTCTGAGAAACTTCTTTGTGTTCTGTGAAATCATCTCACAGAGTTACAGCTTTCCCCTCAAGAAGCCTTTCGCTAAGACAGTTCTTGTGGAATTGGCAAAGTGATATTGGGAAGCCCATAGAGGGCTATGGTGAAAAAGGAAATATCCTCAGATGAAATCTGGAAAGAAGCTCTCTGAGAAACTGCTTAGTGTTCTGTTAATTCATCTCACAGAGTTACATCTGTATTTCGTGGATCTCTTTGCTAGCCTTATTTCTGTGGTATCTGAGAGGAGATATTTCGGATCCCTTTGGAGACTATAGGGCCAAAGGAAATATCCTCCGATAACAAAGAGAAAGAAGCTTTCTGAGAAACTTCTTTGTGTTCTGTGAAATCATCTCACAGAGTTACAGCTTTCCCCTCAAGAAGCCTTTCGCTAAGACAGCTCTTGTGGAATTGGCAATGAGATATTTGGAAGCCCATAGAGGGCTATGGTGAAAAAGGAAATATCCTCAGATGAAATCTGGAAAGAAGCTTTCTGAGAAACTGCTTAGTGTTCTGTTAATTCATCTTACAGAGTTACATCTGTATTTCGTGGATCTCTTTGCTAGCCTTATTTCTGTTGAATCTGAGAACAGATATTTCGGTTCCCTTTGAAGACTATAGGGCCAAAGGAAATATTCTCCGATAACAAATAGAAAGAAGTTTTCTGAGAAACTTCTTTGTGTTCTGTGAAATCATCTCACAGAGTTACAGCTTTCCCCTCAAGAAGCCTTTCGCTAAGACAGTTCCTGTGGAATTGGCACAGTGATACATGGAAGCCCCTAGAGGGCTATGGTGAAAAAGGAAATATCCTCAGATGAAATCTGGAAAGAAGCTCTCTGAGAAACTGCTTAGTGTTCTGTTAATTCATCTCACAGAGTTACATCTGTATTTCGTGGATGTCTTTGCTAGCCTTATTTCTGTGGAATCTGAGAACAGATATTTCGGATCCCTTTGAAGACTATAGGGCCAAAGGAAATATCCTCCGATAACAAAGAGAAAGAAGCTTTCTGAGAAACTTCTTTGTGTTCTGTGAAATCATCTCACAGAGTTACAGCTTTCACCTCAAGAAGCCTTTCGCTAAGACAGTTCTTCTGGAATTGGCAAAGTGATATTGGGAAGCCCATAGAGGGCTATGGTGAAAAAGGAAATATCCTCAGATGAAATCTGGAAAGAAGCTCTCTGAGAAACTGCTTAGTGTTCTGTTAATTCATCTCACAGAGTTACATCTGTATTTCGTGGATCTCTTTGCTAGCCTTATTTCTGTGGTATCTGAGAACAGATATTTCGGATCCCTTTGAAGACTATAGGGCCAAAGGAAATATCCTCCGATAACAAAGAGAAAGAAGCTTTCTTAGAAACTTCTTTGTGTTCTGTGAAATCATCTCACAGAGTTACAGCTTTCCCGTCAAGAAGAATTTCGCTAAGACAGTTCTTGTGGAATTGGCAAAGTGATATTTGGAAGCCCATAGAGGGCTATGGTGAAAAAGGAAATATCCTCAGATGAAATCTGGAAAGAAGCTTTCTGAGAAACTCCTTAGTGTTCTGTTAATTCATCTCACAGAGTTACATCTGTATTTCGTGAATCTCTTTGCTAGCCTTATTTATGTTGAATCTGAGAACAGATATTTCGGATCCCTTTGAAGACTACAGGGCCAAAGGATATATCCTCCGATAACAAAGAGAAAGAAGCTTTCTGAGAAACTACTTTGTGTTCTGTGAAATCATCTCACAGAGTTACAGCTTTCCCCTCAAGAAGCCTTTTGCTAAGACAGTTCTTGTGGAATTGGCAAAGTGATATTTGGAAGCCCCTAGAGGGCTATAGTTAAAAAGAAAATATCCTCAGATGAAATCTGGAAAGAAGCTTTCTGAGAAACTGCTTAGTGTTCTGTTAATTCATCTCACAGAGTTACATCTGTATTTCGTGGATCTCTTTGCTAGCCTTATTTCTGTGGAATCAGAACAGTTATTTCGGATCCCTTTGAAGACTATAGGGCCAAGGGAAATATCCTCCGATAACAAAGAGAAAGAAGCTTTCTGAGAAACTTCGTTGTGTTCTGTGAAATCATCTCACAGAGTTACAGCTTTCCCCTCAACAAGCCTCTCGCTAAGACAGTTCTTGTGGAATTGGCAAAGTGATATTTGGAAGCCTATAGAGGGCTATGGTGAAAAAGGAAATATCCTCACATGAAATCTGGAAAGAAGCTTTCTGAGAACCTGCTTAGTGTTCTGTTAATTCATCTCACAGAGTTACATCTGTATTTCGTGGATCTCTTTACTAGCCTTATTTCTGTTGAATCTGAGAACAGATATTTCGGATCCCTTTGAAGACTACAGGGCCAAAGGAAATATCCTCCGATAACAAAGAGAAAGAAGCTTTCTGAGAAACTACTTTGTGTTCTGTGAAATCATCTCACAGAGTTACAGCTTTCCCCTCAAGAAGCCTTTCGCTAAGACAGTTCTTGTGGAATTGGCAAAGTGATATTTGGAAGCCCCTAGAGGGCTATAGTTAAAAAGAAAATATGCTCAGATGAAATCTGGAAAGAAGCTTTCTGAGAAACTGCTTAGTGTTCTGTTAATTCATCTCACACAGTTACGTCTGTATTTCGTGGATCTCTTTGCTAGAATTATTTCTGTGGAATCAGAACAGATATTTCGGATCCCTTTGAAGACTATAGGGCCAAAGGAAATATCCTCCGATAACAAAGAGAAAGAAGCTTTCTGAGAAACTTCTTTGTGTTCTGTGAAATCATCTCACCGAGTTACAGCTTTCCTTCAAGACGCCCTTCGGTAAGACAGTTCTTGTGGAATTGGCAAAGGGATATTTGGAAGCCCCTAGAGGGCTATGGTGAAAAAGGAAATATCCTCAGATGAAATCTGGAAAGAAGCTTTCTGAGAAACTGCTTAGTGTTCTGTTAATTCATCACACAGAGTTACATCTGTATTTCGTGTATCTCTTTGCTAGCCTTATTTCTGTGGAATCTGAGAACATATATTTCGGATCCCTTTGAAGACTATAGGGCCAAAGGAAATATCCTCCGATAACAAAGAGAAAGAAGCTTTCTGAGAAACTTCTTTGTGTTCTGTGAAATCATCTCACAGAGTTACAGCTTTCCCCTCAAGAAGCCTTTCGCTAAGACAGCTCTTGTGGAATTGGCAATGAGATATTTGGAAGCCCATAGAGGGCTATGGTGAAAAAGGAAATATCCTCAGATGAATTCTGGAAAGAAGCTTTCTGAGAAACTGCTTAGTGTTCTGTTAATTCATCTTACAGAGTTACATCTGTATTTCGTGGATCTCTTTGCTAGCCTTATTTCTGTGGAATCTGAGAACAGATATTTCGGATCCCTTTGAAGACTATAGGGCCAAAGGAAATATCCTCCGATAACAAAGAGAAAGAAGCTTTCTGAGAAACTTCTTTGTGTTCTGTGAAATCATCTCACACAGTTACAGCTTTCCCCTCAAGAAGCCTTTCGCTAAGACAGTTCTTGTGGAATTGGCAAAGTGATATTGGGAAGCCCATAGAGGGCTATGGTGAAAAAGGAAATATCCTCAGATGAAATCTGGAAAGAAGCTCTCTGAGAAACTGCTTAGTGTTCTGTTAATTCATCTCACAGAGTTACATCTGTATTTCGTGGATCTCTTTGCTAGCCTTATTTCTGTGGAATCTGAGAACAGATATTTCGGAACCCTTTGAAGACTATAGGGCCAAAGGAAATATCCTCCGATAACAAAGAGAAAGAAGCTTTCTGAGAAACTTCTTTGTGTTCTGTGAAATCATCTCACATAGTTACAGCTTTCCCCTCAACAAGCCTTTCGCTAAGACAGTTCTTGTGGAATTGGCAAAGTGATATTTGGAAGCCCATAGAGGGCTATGGTGAAAAAGGAAATATCCTCAGATGAAATCTGGAAAGAATCTTTCTGAGAAACTGCTTAGTGTTCTGTTAATTCATCTCACAGAGCTACATCTGTATTTCGTGGATCTCTTTGCTAGCCTTATTTCCGTGGAATCTGAGAAGAGATATTTCGGATCCCTTTGAAGACTACAGGGCCAAAGGAAATATCCTCCGATAACAAAGAGAAAGAAGCTTTCTGAGAAACTTCTTTGTGTTCTGTGAAATCATCTCACAGAGTTACAGCTTTCCCCTCAAGAAGCCTTTCGCTAAGACAGCTCTTGTGGAATTGGCAAAGTGATATTTGGAAGCCCTTAGAGGGCTATGGTGAAAAAGGAAATATCCTCAGATGAAATCTGGAAGGAAGCTTTCTGAGAAACTGTTTAGTGTTCTGTTAATTCATCTCGCAGAGTTACATTTGTATTTCGTGGATCTCTTTCCTAGCCTTATTTCTGTGGAATCTGACAACAGATATTTCGGATCCCTTTGAAGACTATAGGGCCAAAGGAAATATCCTCCGATAACAAAGAGAAAGAAGCTTTCTGAGAAACTTCTTTGTGTTCTCTGAAATCATCTCAGAGAGTTACAGCTTTCCCCTTAAGAAGCCTTTCGCTAAGACGGTTCTTGTGGAATTTGCAAAGTGATATTGGGAAGCCCATAGGGGCTGTGGTGAAAAAGGAAATATCCTCAGATGAAATCTGGAAAGAAGCTTTCTGAGAAACTGCTTAGTGTTCTGTTAATTCATCTCACAGAGTTATATATGTATTTCATGGATCTCTTTGCTAGCCTTATTTCTGTGGAATCTGAGAACAGATTTTTCGGATCCCTTTGGAGAGTATAGGGCCAAAGGAAATATTCTCCGATAACAAAGAGAAAGAAGCTTTCTGAGAAACTTCTTTGTGTTCTCTGAAATCATCTCACAGAGTTACAGCTTTCCCGTCAAGAAGAATTTCGCTACGACAGTTCTTGTGGAATTGGCAAAGTGATATTTGGAAGCCCATAGAGGGCTATGGTGAAAAAGGAAATATCCTCAGATGAAATCTGGAAAGAAGCCTTCTGAGAAACTCCTTAGTGTTCTGTTAATTCATCTCACAGAGTTACATCTGTATTTCCTGGATCTCTTTGCTAGCCTTATTTATGTTGAATCTGAGAGCAGATATTTCGGATCCCTTTGAAGACTACAGGGCCAAAGGAAATATCCTCCGATAACAAAGAGAAAGAAGCTTTCTGAGAAACTACTTTGTGTTCTGTGAAATCATCTCACAGAGTTACAGCTTTCCCATCAAGAAGCCTTTTGCTAAGACAGTTCCTGTGGTATTGGCAAAGTGATATTTGGAAGCCCCTAAAGGGCTATAGTTAAAAAGAAAATATCCTCAGATGAAATCTGGAAAGAAGCTTTCTGAGAAACTGCTTAGTATTCTGTTAATTCATCTCACAGAGTTACATCTGTATTTCGTGGATCTCTTTGCTAGCCTTATTTCTGTGGAATCAGAACAGTTATTTCGGATCCCTTTGAAGACTATAGAGCCAAAGGAAATATCCTCCGATAACAAAGAAAAAGAAGCTTTCTGAGAAACCTCTTTGTGTTCTGTGAAATCATCTCTCAGAGTTACAGCTTTCCCCTCAAGAAGCCTTTCACTAAGACAGCTCTTGTGGAATTGGCAAAGTGGTATTTGGAAACCCATAGAGGGCTACGGTGAAAAGGAAATATCCTCAGATGAAATCTGGAAAGAAGCTTTCTGAGAAACTGCCTAGTGTTCTGTTAATTCATCTCACATTGTTACATCTGTATTTCCTGGATCTCTTTGCCAGCCTTTTTTCTGTGGAATCGGAGAACAGATATTTCGGATCCCACGAAGACTATAGGGCCAAAGGAAATATCCTCCGATAACAAAGAGAAAGAAGCTTTCTGAGAAACTTCTTTGTGTTCTGTGAAATCATCTCACAGAGTTACAGCTTTCCCGTCAAGAAGAATTTCGCTAAGACAGTTCTTGTGGAATTGGCAAAGTGATATTTGGAAGCCCGTAGAGGGCTATGGTGAAAAAGGAAATATCCTCAGATGAAATCTGGAAAGAAGCTTTCTGAGAAACTCCTTAGTGTTCTGTTAATTCATCTCACAGAGTTACATCTGTATTTCGTGGATCTCTTTGCTAGCCTTATTTATGTTGAATCTGAGAACAGATATTTCGGATCCCTTTGAAGACTACAGGGCCAAAGGAAATATCCTCCGATAACAAAGAGAAAGAAGCTTTCTGAGAAACTACTTTGTGTTCTGTGAAATCATCTCACAGAGTTACAGCTTTCCCCTCAAGAAGCCTTTTGCTAAGACAGTTCTTGTGGAATTGGCAAAGTGATATTTGGAAGCCCCTAGAGGGCTATAGTTAAAAAGAAAATATCCTCAGATGAAATCTGGAAAGAAGCTTTCTGAGAAACTGCTTAGTGTTCTGTTAATTCATCTCACAGAGTTACATCTGTATTTCGTGGATCTCTTTGCTAGCCTTATTTCTGTGGAATCAGAACAGTTATTTCGGATCCCTTTGAAGACTATAGAGCCAAAGGAAATATCCTCCGATAACAAAGAAAAAGAAGCTTCCTGAGAAACCTCTTTGTGTTCTGTGAAATCATCTCTCAGAGTTACAGCTTTCCCCTCAAGAAGCCTTTCACTAAGACAGTTCTTGTGGAATTGGCAAAGTGGTATTTGGAAACCCATAGAGGGCTATGGTGAAAAGGAAATATCCTCAGATGAAATCTGGAAAGAAGCTTTCTGAGAAACTGCTTAGTGTTCTGTTAATTCATCTCACAGAGTTACATCTGTATTTCCTGGATCTCTTTGCTAGCCTTTTTTCTGTGGAATCTGAGAACAGATATTTCGGATCCCTTTGAAGACTATAGGGCCAAAGGAAATATCCTCCGATAACAAAGAGAAAGAAGCTTTCTGAGAAACTTCTTTGTGTTCTGTGAAATCACCTCACAGACTTACAGCTTTCCCCTCAAGAAGCCTTTCGCTAAGACAGTTCTTGTGGAATTGGCAAAGTGATATTTGGAAGCCCCTAGAGGGCTATGGTGAAAAAGGAAATATCCTCAGATGAAATCTGGAAAGAAGCTTTCTGAGAAACTGATTAGTGTTCTGTTAATTCATCACACAGAGTTACATCTGTATTTCGTGGATCTCTTTGCTAGCCTTATTTCTGTGGAATCTGAGAACAGATATTTCGGATCCCTTTGAAGACTATAGGGCCAAAGGAAATATCCTCCGATAACAAAGAGAAAGAAGCTTTCTGAGAAACTTCTTTGTGTTCTGTGAAATCATCTCACAGAGTTACAGCTTTCCCCTCAAGAAGCCTTTCGCTAAGACAGTTCTTGTGGAATTGGCAAAGTGATATTGGGAAGCCCTTAGAGGGCTATGGTGAAAAAGGAAATATCCTCAGATGAAATCTGGAAAGAAGCTCTCTGAGAAACTGCTTAGTGTTCTGTTAATTCATCTCACAGAGTTACATCTGTATTTCGTGGATCTCTTTGCTAGCCTTATTTCTGTGGTATCTGAGAACAGATATTTCGGATCCCTTTGAAGACTATAGGGCCAAAGGAAATATCCTCCGATAACAAAGAGAAAGAAGCTTTCTGAGAAACTTCGTTGTGTTCTGTGAAATCATCTCACAGAGTTACAGCTTTCCCCTCAACAAGCCTCTCGCTAAGACAGTTCTTGTGGAATTGGCAAAGTGATATTTGGAAGCCCGTAGAGGGCTATGGTGAAAAAGGAAATATCCTCACATGAAATCTGGAAAGAAGCTTTCTGAGAAACTGCTTAGTGTTCTGTTAATTCATCTCACAGAGTTACATCTGTATTTCGTGGATCTCTTTACTAGCCTTATTTCTGTTGAATCTGAGAACAGATATTTCGGATCCCTTTGAAGACTACAGGGCCAAAGGAAATATCCTCCGATAACAAAGACAAAGAAGCTTTCTGAGAAACTACTTTGTGTTCTGTGAAATCATCTCACAGAGTTACAGCTTTCCCCTCAAGAAGCCTTTCGCTAAGACAGTTCTTGTGGAATTGGCAAAGTGATATTTGGAAGCCCCTAGAGGGCTATAGTTAAAAAGGAAATATCCTCAGATGAAATCTGGAAAGAAGCTTTCTGAGAAACTGCTTAGTGTTCTGTTAATTCATCTCACACAGTTACGTCTGTATTTCGTGGATCTCTTTGCTAGAATTATTTCTGTGGAATCAGAACAGATATTTCGGATCCCTTTGAATACTATAGGGCCAAAGGAAATATCCTCCGATAACAAAGAGAAAGAAGCTTTCTGAGAAACTTCTTTGTGTTCTGTGAAATCATCTCACCGAGTTACAGCTTTCCCTCAAGACGCCCTTCGGTAAGACAGTTCTTGTGGAATTGGCAAAGTGATATTTGGAAGCCCCTACAGGGCTATGGTGAAAAAGGAAATATCCTCAGATGAAATCTGGAAAGAAGCTTTCTGAGAAACTGCTTAGTGTTCTGTTAATTCATCTCACAGAGTTACATCTGTATTTCGTGGATCTCTTTGCTAGCCTTATTTCTGTGGTATCTGAGAACAGATATTTCGGATCCCTTTGAAGACTATAGGGCCAAAGGAAATATCCTCCGATAACAAAGAGAAAGAAGCTTTCTGAGAAACTTCTTTGTGTTCTGTGAAATCATCTCACAGAGTTACAGCTTTCCCCTCAACAAGCCTCTCGGTAAGACAGTTCTTGTGGAATTGGCAAAGTGATATTTGGAAGCCCATAGAGGGCTATGGTGAAAAAGGAAATATCCTCAGATGAAATCTGGAAAGAAGCTTTCTGAGAAACTGCTTAGTGTTCTGTTAATTCATCACACAGAGTTACATCTGTATTTCGTGTATCTCTTTGCTAGCCTTATTTCTGTGGAATCTGAGAACAGATATTTCGGATCCCTTTGAAGACTATAGGGCCAAAGGAAATATCCTCCGATAACAAAGAGAAAGAAGCTTTCTGAGAAACTTCTTTGTGTTCTGTGAAATCATCTCACAGAGTTACAGCTTTCCCCTCAAGAAGCCTTTCGCTAAGACAGCTCTTGTGGAATTGGCAATGAGATATTTGGAAGCCCATAGAGGGCTATGGTGAAAAAGGAAATATCCTCAGATGAAATCTGGAAAGAAGCTTTCTGAGAAACTGCTTAGTGTTCTGTTAATTCATCTTACAGAGTTACATCTGTATTTCGTGGATCTCTTTGCTAGCCTTATTTCTGTTGAATCTGAGAACAGATATTTCGGTTCCCTTTGAAGACTATAGGGCCAAAGGAAATATTCTCCGATAACAAATAGAAAGAAGTTTTCTGAGAAACTTCTTTGTGTTCTGTGAAATCATCTCACAGAGTTACAGCTTTCCCCTCAAGAAGCCTTTCGCTAAGACAGTTCTTGTGGAATTGGCACAGTGATACATGGAAGCCCCTAGAGGGCTATGGTGAAAAAGGAAATATCCTCAGATGAAATCTGGAAAGAAGCTCTCTGAGAAACTGCTTAGTGTTCTGTTAATTCATCTCACAGAGTTACATCTGTATTTCGTGGATCTCTTTGCTAGCCTTATTTCTGTGGTATCTGAGAACAGATATTTCGGATCCCTTTGAAGACTATGGGGCCAAAGGAAATATCCTCCGATAACAAAGAGAAAGAAGCTTTCTGAGAAACTTCGTTGTGTTCTGTGAAATCATCTCACAGAGTTACAGCTTTCCCCTCAACAAGCCTCTCGCTAAGACAGTTCTTGTGGAATTGGCAAAGTGATATTTGGAAGCCCATAGAGGGCTATGGTGAAAAAGGAAATATCCTCAGATGAAATCTGGAAAGAAGCTTTCTGAGAAACTGCTTAGTGTTCTGTTAATTCATCACACAGAGTTACATCTGTATTTCGTGGATCTCTTTGCTAGCCTTATTTCTGTGGAATCTGAGAACAGATATTTCGGATCCTTTTGTAGACTATAGGGCCAAAGGAAATATCCTCCGATAACAAAGAGAAAGAAGCTTTCTGAGAAACTTCTTTGTGTTCTGTGAAATCATCTCACAGAGTTACAGCTTTCCCCTCAAGAAGCCTTTCGCTAAGACAGTTCTTGTGGAATGGCAAAGTGATATATGGAAGCCCCTAGAGGGCTATGGTGAAATGGAAATATCCTCAGATGAAATCTGGAAAGAAGCTTTCTGAGATACTGGTTAGTGTTCTGTTAATTCATCTCACAGAGTTACATCTGTATTTCGTGGATCTCTTTGCTAGCCTTATTTCTGTGGAATCTGAGAACAGATATTTCGGATCCCTTTGAAGACTATAGGGCCAAAGGAAATATCCTCCGATAACAAAGAGAAAGAAGCTTTCTGAGAAACTTCTTTGTGTTCTGTGAAATCATCTCACACAGTTACAGCTTTCCCCTCAAGAAGCCTTTCGCTAAGACAGTTCTTGTGGAATTGGCAAAGTGATATTGGGAAGCCCATAGAGGTCTATGGTGAAAAAGGAAATATCCTCAGATGAAATCTGGAAAGAAGCTCTCTGAGAAACTGCTTAGTGTTCTGTTAATTCATCTCACAGTGTTACATCTGTATGTCGTGGATCTCTTTGCTAGCCTTATTTCTGTGGTATCTAAGATCAGATATTTCGGAACCCTTTGAAGACTATAGGGCCAAAGGAAATATCCTCCGATAACAAAGAGAAAGAAGCTTTCTGAGAAACTTCTTTGTGTTCTGTAAAATCATCTCACATAGTTACAGCTTTCCCCTCAACAAGCCTTTCGCTAAGACAGTTCTTGTGGAATTGGCAAAGTGATATTTGGAAGCCCATAGAGGGCTATGGTGAAAAAGGAAATATCCTCAGATGAAATCTGGAAAGAATCTTTCTGAGAAACTGCTTAGTGTTCTGTTAATTCATCTCACAGAGTTACATCTGTATTTCGTGGATCTCTTTGCTAGCCTTATTTCCGTGGAATCTGAGAAGAGATATTTCGGATCCCTTTGAAGACTATAGGGCCAAAGGAAATATCCTCCGATAACAAAGAGAAAGAAGCTTTCTGAGAAACTTCTTTGTGTTCTGTGAAATCATCTCACAGAGTTACAGCTTTCCCCTCAAGAAGCCTTTCGCTAAGACAGCTCTTGTGGAATTGGCAATGAGATATTTGGAAGCCCATAGAGGGCTATGGTGAAAAAGGAAATATCCTCAGATGAAATCTGGAAAGAAGCTTTCTGAGAAACTGCTTAGTGTTCTGTTAATTCATCTTACAGAGTTACATCTGTATTTCGTGGATCTCTTTGCTAGCCTTATTTCTGTTGAATCTGAGAACAGATATTTCGGTTCCCTTTGAAGACTATAGGGCCAAAGGAAATATCCTCCGATAACAAAGAGAAAGAAGCTTTCTGAGAAACTTCTTTGTGTTCTGTGAAATCATCTCACAGAGTTACAGCTTTCCCCTCAAGAAGCCTTTCGCTAAGACAGTTCTTGTGGAATAGGCAAAGTGATATTGGGAAGCCCATAGAGGGCTATGGTGAAAAAGGAAATATCCTCAGATGAAATCTGGAAAGAAGCTCTCTGAGAAACTGCTTAGTGTTCTGTTAATTCATCTCACAGAGTTACATCTGTATTTCGTGGATCTCTTTGCTAGCCTTATTTCTGTGGTATCTGAGAACAGATATTTCGGATCCCTTTGAAGACTATAGGGCCAAAGGAAATATCCTCTGATAACAAAGAGAAAGAAGCTTTCTGAGAAACTTCGTTGTGTTCTGTGAAATCATCTCACAGAGTTACAGCTTTCCCCTCAACAAGCCTCTCGCTAAGACAGTTCTTGTGGAATTGGCAAAGTGATATTTGGAAGCCCATAGAGGGCTATGGTGAAAAAGGAAATATCCTCAGATGAAATCTGGAAGGAAGCTTTCTGAGAAACTGTTTAGTGTTCTGTTAATTCATCTCGCAGAGTTACATTTGTATTTCGTGGATCTCTTTCCTAGCCTTATTTCTGTGGAATCTGAGAACAGATATTTCGGATCCCATTGAAGACTATAGGGCCAAAGGAAATATCCTCCGATAACAAAGAGAAAGAAGCTTTCTGAGAAACTTCTTTGTGTTCTGTGAAATCATCTCAGAGAGATACAGCTTTCCCCTCAATAAGCCTTTCGCTAAGACGGTTCTTGTGGAATTTGCAAAGTGATATTGGGTAGCCCATAGGGGCTGTGGTGAAAAAGGAAATATCCTCAGATGAAATCTGGAAAGAAGCTTTCTGAGAAACTGCTTAGTGTTCTGTTAATTCATCTCACAGAGTTATATATGTATTTCATGGATCTCTTTGCTAGCCTTATTTCTGTGGAATCTGAGAACAGATTTTTCGGATCCCTTTGGAGAGTATAGGGCCAAAGGAAATATTCTCCGATAACAAAGAGAGAGAAGCTTTCTGAGAAACTTCTTTGTGTTCTGTGAAATCATCTCACAGAGTTACAGCTTTCCCGTCAAGAAGAATTTCGCTAAGACAGTTCTTGAGGAATTGGCAAAGTGATATTTGGAAGCCCATAGAGGGCTATGGTGAAAAAGGAAATATCCTCAGATGAAATCTCGAAAGAAGCTTTCTGAGAAACTCCTTAGTGTTCTGTTAATTCATCTCACAGAGTTACATCTCTATTTCGTGGATCTCTTTGCTAGCCTTATTTCTGTTGAATCTGAGAACAGATATTTCGAATCCCTTTGAAGACTACAGGGCCAAAGGAAATATCCTCCGATAACAAAGAGAAAGAAGCTTTCTGAGAAACTACTTTGTGTTCTGTGAAATCATCTCACAGAGTTACAGCTTTCCCCTCAAGAAGCCTTTTGCTAAGACAGTTCTTGTGGAATTGGCAAAGTGATATTTGGAAGCCCCTAGAGGGCTATGGTTAAAAAGAAAATATCCTAAGATGAAATCTGGAAAGAAACTTTCTGAGAAACTGCTTAGTGTTCTGTTAATTCATCTCACAGAGTTACATCTGTATTTCGTGGAACTCTTTGCTAGAATTATTTCTGTGGAATCAGAACAGATATTTCAGATCCCTTTGAAGACTATAGGGCCAAAGGAAATATCCTCCGATAACAAAGAGAAAGAAGCTTTCTGAGAAACCTCTTTGTGTTCTGTGAAATCATCTCACAGAGTTACAGCTTTCCCCTCAACAAGCCTTTCGCTAAGACAGTTCTTGTGGAATTGGCAAAGTGATATTTGGAAGCCCATAGAGGGCTATGGTGAAAAAGGAAATATCCTCAGATGAAATTTGGAAAGAAGATTTCTGAGAAACTGCTTAGTGTTCTGTTAATTCATCTCACAGAGTTACATCTGTATTTCGTGGATCTCTTTGCTAGCCTTATTTCTGTTGAATCTGAGAACAGATATTTCGGATCAATTTGAAGACTACAGGGCCAAAGGAAATATCCTCCGATAACAAAGAGAAAGCTTTCTGAGAAACTACTTTGTGTTCTGTGAAATCATCTCACAGAGTTACAGCTTTCCCCTCAAGAAGCCTTTTGCTAAGACAGTTCTTGTGGAATTGGCAAAGTGATATTTGGAAGCCCCTAGAGGGCTATGGTTAAAAAGAAAATATCCTCAGATGAAATCTGGAAAGAAGCTTTCTGAGAAACTGCTTAGTGTTCTATTAATTCATCTCACAGAGTTACATCTGTATTTCGTGGATCTCTTTGCTAGAATTATTTCTGTGGAATCAGAACAGATATTTCGGATCCCTTTGAAGACTATAGGGCCAAAGGAAATATCCTCCGATAACAAAGAGAAAGAAGCTTTCTGAGAAACTTCTTTGTGTTCTGTAAAATCATCTCACAGAGTTACAGCTTTCCCCTCAAGAAGCCTTTGGCTAAGACAGTTCTTGTGGAATTGGCAAAGTGATATTTGGAAGCCCATAGACGGCTATGGTGAAAAAGGAAATATCCTCAGATGAAATCTTTAAAGAAGCTTTCTGAGACATTGCTTAGTGTTCTGTTAATTCATCTCACAGAGTTACATCTGTAGTTCGTGGATCTCTTTGCTAGCCTTATTTCCGTGGAATCTGAGAACAGATATTTCGGATCCCTTTGAAGACTACAGGGCCAAAGGAAATATCCTCCGATAACAAAGAGAAAGAAGCTTTCTGAGAAACTTCTTTGTATTCTGTGAAATCATCTCACAGAGTTACAGCTTTCCCCTCCAGAAACCTTTCGCTAAGACAGCTCTTGTGGAATTGGCAATGAGATATTTGGAAGCCCATAGTGGGCTATGGTGAAAAAGGAAATATCCTCAGATGAAATCCGGAAAGAAGCTTTCTGAGAAACTGCTTAGTGTTCTGTGAATTCATCTCACAGAGTTACATCTGTATTTCGTGGATCTCTTTGCTAGCCTTATTTCTGTGGTATCTGAGAACAGATATTTCGGATTCCTTTGAAGACTATAAGGCCAAAGGAAATATCCTCCGATAACAAAGAGAAAGAAGCTTTCTGAGAAACTTCGTTGTGTTCTGTGAAATCATCTCACAGAGTTACAGCTTTCCCCTCAACAAGCCTCTCGCTAAGACAGTTCTTGTGGAATTGGCAAAGTGATATTTGGAAGCCCGTAGAGGGCTGTGGTGAAAAAGGAAATATCCTCAGATGAAATCTGGAAAGAAGGTTTCTGAGAAACTGCTTAGTGTTCTCTTAATTCATCTCACAGAGTTACATCTGTATTTCGTGGATCTCTTTGCTAGTCTTATTTCTGTGGAATCTGAAAACAGATATTTCGGATCCCTTTGAAGACTATAGGGCCAAAGGAAATATCCTCCGATAACAAAGAGAAAGAAGCTTTCGAGAAACTTCTTTGTGTTCTGTGAAATCATCTCACAGAGTTACAGCTTTCCCCTCAAGAAGCCTTTCGCTAAGACAGTTCTTGTGGAATTGGCAAAGTGATATTTGGAAGCCCCTAGAGGGCTATGGTGAAAAGGAAATATCCTCAGATGAAATCTGGAAAGAAGCTTTCTGAGAAACTGCTTAGTGTTCTGTTAAATCATCTCACAGAGTTACATCTGTATTTCGTGGATCTCTTTGCTAGCCTTTTTTCTGTGGAATCTAGAAACAGATATTTCGGATCCCTTTGAAGACTATAGGGCCAAAGGAAATATCCTACGATAACAAAGAGAAAGAAGCTTTCTGAGAAACTTCTTTGTGTTCTGTGAAATCATCTCACAGAGTTACAGCTTTCCCCTCAAGAAGCCTTTCGCTAAGACAGTTCTTGTGGAATTGGCAAAGTGATATTTGGTAGCCCATAGAGGGCTATGGTGAAAAAGGAAATATCCTCAGATGAAATGTGGAAAGAAGCTTTCTGAGAAACTGTTTAGTGTTCTGTTAATTCATCACACAGAGTTACATCTGTATTTCGTGGATCTCTTTGCTAGCCTTATTTCTGTGGAATCTGACAACAGATATTTCGGATCCCTTTGAAGACTATAGGGCCAAAGGAAATATCCTCCGATAACAAAGAGAAAGAAGCTTTCTGAGAAACTTCTTTGTGTTCTGTGAAATCATCTCACCGAGTTACAGCTTTCCCTCAAGACGCCCTTCGGTAAGACAGTTCTTGTGGAATTGGCAAAGTGATATTTGGAAGCCCATAGAGGGCTATGGTGAAAAAGGAAATATCCTCAGATGAAATCTGGAAAGAAGCTTTCTGAGAAACTGCTTAGTGTTCTATCAATTCATCACACAGAGTTACATCTGTATTTCGTGGATCTCTTTGCTAGCCTTATTTCTGTGGAATCTGAGGACAGATATTTCGGATCCCTTTGAAGACTATAGGGCCAAAGGAAATATCCTCCGATAACAAAGATAAAGAAGCTTTCTGAGAAACTTCTTTGTGTTCTGTGAAATCATCTCACAGAGTTACAGCTTTCCCCTCAAGAAGCCTTTCGCTAAGACAGTTCTCGTGGAATTGGCTAAGTGATATATTGAAGCCCCTAGAGGGCTATGGTGAAATGGAAATATCCTCAGATGAAATATGGAAAGAAGCTTTCTGAGATACTGCTTAGTGTTCTGTTAATTCATCTCACTGAGTTACATCTGTATTTCGTGGATCTCTTTGCTAGCCTTATTTCTGTGGAATCTGAGAACAGATATTTCGGATCCCATTGAAGACTATAGGGCCAAAGGAAATATCCTCCGATAACAAAGAGAAAGAAGCTTTCTGAGAAACTTCTTTGTGTTCTGTGAAATCATCTCACAGAGTTACAGCTTTTCCTAGAAGAAGCCTTTAGCTAAGACAGTTCTTGGGGAATTCCAAAGTGATATTTGGAAGCCCATAGAGGGCTATGTTGCAAAAGGAAATATACTCAGGTGAAATCGGGAAAGAAGCTTTCTGAGAATCTGCTTAGTGTTCTGTTAATTCATCTCACAGAGTTACATCTGTATTTCGTGGATCTCTTTGCTAGCCTTATTTTTGTGGAATCTGAAAACAGATATTTCGGATCCCTTTGAAGACTATAGGGCCAAAGGAAATATCCTCCGATAACAAAGAGAAAGAAGCTTTCTGAGAAACTTCTTTGTGTTCTGTGAAATCATCTCACAGAGTTACAGCTTTCCCTTCAAGAAGCCTTTCGCTAAGACAGTTCTTGTGGAATTGGCAAAGTAATATTTAAGCCCCTGTAGGGCTATGGTGAAAAAGGAAATATCCTCAGATGAAATCTGGAAAGAAGCTTTCTGAGAAACTGCTTAGTGTTCTGTTAATTCATCTCACAGAGTTACATCTGTGTATCTTGGATCTCTTTGCTAGCTTTATTTCTGAGGAATATGAGAACAGATATTTCGGATCCCTTTGAAGACTATAAGGCCAAAGGAAATATCCTCCGATAACAAAGAGAAAGAAGCTTTCTGAGAAACTTCTTTGTGTTCTGTGAAATCATCTTACAGAGTTACAGCTTTTCCTAGAAGAAGCCTTTCGCTAAGACAGTTCTTGTGGAATTCCAAAGTGATATTTGGAAGCCCATAGAGGGCTATGGTGAAAAAGGAAATATCCTCAGTTGAAATCGGGAAAGAATCTTTCTGAGAAACTGCTTAGTGTTCTGTTAATTCATCTCACAGAGTTACATCTGTATTTCGTGGATCTCTTTGCTAGCCTTATTTCTGTGGAATCTGAGAACAGATATTTCGGATCCCTTTGAAGACTATAGTGCCAAAGGAAATATCCTCCGACAACAAAGAGAAAGAAGCTTTCTGAGAAACTTCTTTGTGTTCTGTGAAATCATCTCACAGAGTTACAGCATTCCCCTCAAGAAGCCTTTCGCTAAGACCGTTCTTGTGGAATTGGCAAAGTTATATATGGAAGCCCCTAGAGGTCTATGGTGAAAAAGGAAATATCCTCAGATGAAATCTGGAAAGAAGCTTTCTGAGAAACTGCTTAGTGTTCTGTTAATTCATCTCACAGAATTACATCTGTATTTCGTGGATCTCTTTGCTAACCTTATTTCTGTAGAATCTGAGAACAGATATTTCGGATCCCTTTGAAGACTATAGGGCCAAAGGAAATATCCTCCGATAACAAAGAGAAAGAAGCTTTCTGAGAAACTTCTTTGTGTTCTGTGAAATCAACTCACAGATTTACAGCTTTTCCTATTTCGTATAGACAGTTCGGATAGACAGATATTTCGCTAAGACAGTTCTTGTGGAATTGGCAAAGTGATATTTGGTAGCCCATAGAGGGCTATGGTGAAAAAGGAAATATCCTCAGATGAAATCTGGAAAGAATCTTTCTGAGAAACTGCTTAGTGTTCTGTTAATTCATCTCACAGAGTTACATCTGTATTTCTTGGATCTCTTTGCTATCTTTATTTCTGTGGAATCTGAGAACAGATATTTCGGATCCCTTTGAAGACTATAAGGCCAAAGGAAATATCCTCCGATAACAAAGAGAAAGAAGCTTTCTGAGAAACTTCTTTGTGTTCTGTGAAATCATCTCACAGAGTTACAGCTTTTCCTAGAAGAAGCCTTTCGCTAAGACAGTTCTTGGGGAATTCCAAAGTGATATTTGGAAGCCCATAGAGGGCTATGTTGCAAAGGGAAATACACTCAGGTGAAATCGGGAAAGAAGTTTTCTGAGAAACTGCTTAGTGTTCTGTTAATTCATCTCACAGAGTTACATCTGTATTTCGTGGATCTCTTTGCTAGCCTTATTTCTGTGGAATCTGAGAACAGATATTTCGGATCCCTTTGAATACTATAGGGTCAAAGGAAATATCCTCCAATAACAAAGAGAAAGAAGCTTTCTGAGAAACTTCTTTGTGTTCTGTGAAATCATCTCACAGAGTTACAGCTTTCCCCTCAAGAAGCCTTTCGCTAAGACAGTTCTTGTGGAATTGGCAAAGTAATATTTTTAAGCCCCTAGAGGGCTATGGTGAAAAAGGAAATATGCTCAGATGAAATCTGGAAAGAAGCTTTCTGCGAAACTGCTTAGTGTTCTGTTAATTCATCTCACAGAGTTACATCTGTATATCTTGGATCTCTTTGCTAGCTTTATTTCTGAGGAATATGAGAACAGATATTTCGGATACCTTTGAAGACTATAGGGCCAAAGGAAATATCCTCCGATAACAAAGAGAAAGAAGCTTTCTGAGAAACTACTTTGTGTTCTGTGAAATCATCTTACAGAGTTACAGCTTTTCCAGGAGAAGCCTTTCGTTAAGACAGTTCTTGTGGTTTTCCAAAGTGATATTTGGAAGCCCATAGAGGGCTATGGTGAAAAAGGAAATATCCTCAGTTGAAATCGGGAAAGAAGCTTTCTGAGAAACTGCTTAGTCTTCTGTTAATTCATCTCACAGAGTTACATCTGTATTTCGTGGATCTCTTTGCTAGCCTTATTTCTGTGGAATCTGAGAACATATATTCGGATCCCATTGAAGACTATAGGGCCAAAGGAAATATCCTCCGACAACAAAGAGAAAGAAGCTTTCTGAGAAACTTCTTTGTGTTCTGTGAAATCATCCCACAGAGTTACAGCTTTCCACTCAAGAAGCTTTTCGCTAAGACCGTTCTTGTGGAATTGGCAAAGTGATATATGGAAGCCCCTAGAGGTCTATGGTGAAAAAGGAAATATCCTCAGATGAAATCTGGAAAGAAGCTTTCTGAGAAACTGCTTAGTGTTCTGTTAATTCATCTCACAGAATTACATCTGTATTTCGTGGATCTCTTTGCTAACCTTATTTCTGTAGAATCTGAGAACAGATATTTCGGATCCCTTTGAAGACTACAGGGCCAAAGGAAATATCCTCCGATAACAAAGAGAAAGAAGCTTTCTGAGAAACTTCTTTGTGTTCTGTGAAATCATCTCACAGATTTACAGCTTTTCCTATTTCGTATAGACAGTTCGGATAGACAGATATTTCGCTAAGACAGTTCTTGTGGAATTGGCAAAGTGATATTTGGTAGCCCATAGAGGGCTATGGTGAAAAAGGAAATATCCTCAGATGAAATCTGGAAAGAAGCTTTCTGAGAAACAGCTTAGTGTTCTGTTAATCCATCTCACAGAGTTACATCTGTATTTCGTGGATCTCTTTGCTAGCCTTATTTCCGTGGTATGTGAGAACAGATATTTCAGATCCCTTTGAAGACTATAGGGCCAAAGGAAATATCCTCCGATAACAAAGAGAAAGAAGCTTTCTGAGAAACTTCTTTGTGTTCTGTGAAATCATCTCACAGAGTTACAGCTTTCCCTAGAAGAAGCCTTTCGCTAAGACAGTTCTTGTGGAATTGGCAAAGTGATATATGGAAGCCCCTAGAGGGCTATGGTGAAAAAGGAAATATCCTCAGAAGAAATCTGGAAAGAAGCTTTCTGAGAAACTGCTTAGTGTTCTGTTAATTCATCTCACTGAGTTACATATGTATTTCGTGGATCTCTTTGCTAGCCTTATTTCTGTGGAATCTGAGAACAGATATTTCGGATCCCTTTGAAGACTATAGGGCCAAAGGAAATATCCTCCGATAACAAAGAGAAAGAAGCTTTCTGAGAAACTTCTTTGTGTTCTGTGAAATCATCTCACAGAGTTACAGCTTTCCCCTCAAAAAGCCTTTCGCTAAGACAGTTCTTGTGGAATTGGCAAAGTGATATTTGGTAGCCCATAGGGGGCTAGGGTGAAAAAGGAGATATCCTCCGATGAAATCTGGAAAGAAGCTTTCTGAGAAACTGCTTAGTGTTCTGTTATTTCATCTCCCTGAGTTACATCTGTATTTCGTGAATCTCTTTGCTAACCTTATTTCTCTGGAATCTGAGAACAGATATTTCAGATCCCTTTGAAGACTATAGGGCCAAAGGAAATATCCTCAGATAACAAAGAGAAAGAAGCTTTCTGAGAAACTTCTTTGTGTTCTGTGAAATCATCTCACAGAGTTACAGCTTTCCTCTCAAGAAGCCTTTCGCTAAGACCGTTCTTGTGGAATTGGCAAAGTGATATATGGAAGCCCCTAGAGGGCTATGGTGAAAAAGGAAATATCCTCAGATGAAATCTGGAAAGAAGCTTTCTGAGCAACTGCTTAGTGTTCTGATAATTCATCTCACAGACTTACATCTGTATTTCGTGGATCTCTTTGCTAGCCTTATTTCTGTGGAATCAGAACAGTTATTTCGGATCCCTTTGAAGACTATAGGGCCAAAGGAAATATCCTCCGATAACAAAGAAAAAGAAGCTTTCTGAGAAACCTCTTTGTGTTCTGTGAAATCATCTCTCAGAGTTACAGCTTTCCTCTCAAGAAGCCTTTCACTGAGACAGTTCTTGTGAAATTGGCAAAGTGATATTTGGAAACCCATAGAGGGCTATGGTGAAAAGGAAATATCCTCAGATGAAATCTGGAAAGAAGCTTTCTGAGAAACTGCTTAGTGTTCTGTTAATTCATCTCACAGAGTTACATCTGTATTTCGTGGATCTCTTTGCTAGCCTTTTTTCTGTGGAATCTGAGAACAGATATTTCGGATCCCTTTGAAGACTATAGGGCCAAAGGAAATATCCTCCGATAACAAAGAGAAAGAAGCTTTCTGAGGAACTTCTTTGTGTTCTGTGAAATCATCTCACAGAGTTACAGCTTTCCCCTCAAGAAGCCTTTCGCTAAGACACTTCTTGTGGAATTGGCAAAGTGATATTGGGAAGCCCATAGAGGGCTATGGTGAAAAAGGAAATATGCTCAGATGAAATCTGGAAAGAAGCTTTCTGCGAAACTGCTTAGTGTTCTGTTAATTCATCTCACAGAGTTACATCTGTATATCTTGGATCTCTTTGCTAGCTTTATTTCTGAGGAATATGAGAACAGATATTTCGGATACCTTTGAAGACTATAGGGCCAAAGGAAATATCCTCCGATAACAAAGAGAAAGAAGCTTTCTGAGAAACTACTTTGTGTTCTGTGAAATCATCTTACAGAGTTACAGCTTTTCCTAGAAGAAGCCTTTCGTTAAGACAGTTCTTGTGGAATTCCAAAGTGATATTTGGAAGCCCATAGAGGGCTATGGTGAAAAAGGAAATATCCTCAGTTGAAATCGGGAAAGAAGCTTTCTGAGAAACTGCTTAGTCTTCTGTTAATTCATCTCACAGAGTTACATCTGTATTTCGTGGATCTCTTTGCTAGCCTTATTTCTGTGGAATCTGAGAACAGATATTTCGGATCCCATTGAAGACGATAGGGCCAAAGGAAATATCCTCCGACAACAAAGAGAAAGAAGCTTTCTGAGAAACTTCTTTGTGTTCTGTGAAATCATCCCACAGAGTTACAGCTTTCCACTCAAGAAGCTTTTCGCTAAGACCGTTCTTGTGGAATTGGCAAAGTGATATATGGAAGCCCCTAGAGGTCTATGGTGAAAAAGGAAATATCCTCAGATGAAATCTGGAAAGAAGCTTTCTGAGAAACTGCTTAGTGTTCTGTTAATTCATCTCACAGAATTACATCTGTATTTCGTGGGTCTCTTTGCTAATCTTATTTCTGTAGAATCTGAGAACAGATATTTCGGATCCCTTTGAAGACTACAGGGCCAAAGGAAATATCCTCCGATAACAAAGAGAAAGAAGCTTTCTGAGAAACTTCTTTGTGTTCTGTGAAATCATCTCACAGATTTACAGCTTTTCCTATTTCGTATAGACAGTTCGGATAGACAGATATTTCGCTAAGACAGTTCTTGTGGAATTGGCAAAGTGATATTTGGTAGCCCATAGAGGGCTATGGTGAAAAAGGAAATATCCTCAGATGAAATCTGGAAAGAAGCTTTCTGAGAAACAGCTTAGTGTTCTGTTAATCCATCTCACAGAGTTACATCTGTATTTCGTGGATCTCTTTGCTAGCCTTATTTCCGTGGTATGTGAGAACAGATATTTCAGATCCCTTTGAAGACTATAGGGCCAAAGGAAATATCCTCCGATAACAAAGAGAAAGAAGCTTTCTGAGAAACTTCTTTGTGTTCTGTGAAATCATCTCACAGAGTTACAGCTTTCCCCTCAAAAAGCCTTTCGCTAAGACAGTTCTTGTGGAATTGGCAAAGTGATATTTGGTAGCCCATAGGGGGCTAGGGTGAAAAAGGAGATATCCTCCGATGAAATCTGGAAAGAAGCTTTCTGAGAAACTGCTTAGTGTTCTGTTAATTCATCTCACACAGTTACGTCTGTATTTCGTGGATCTCTTTGCTAGAATTATTTCTGTGGAATCAGAACAGATATTTCGGATCCCTTTGAAGACTATAGGGCCAAAGGATATATCCTTCGATAACAAAGAGAAAGAAGCTTTCTGAGAAACTTCTTTGTGTTCTGTGAAATTATCTCACCGAGTTACAGCTTTCCCTCAAGACGCCCTTCGGTAAGACAGTTCTTGTGGAATTGGCAAAGTGATATTTGGAAGCCCCTAGAGGGCTATGGTGAAAAAGGAAATATCCTCAGATGAAATCTGGAAAGAAGCTTTCTGAGAAACTGCTTAGTGTTCTGTTAATTCATCTCACAGAGTTACATCTGTATTTCGTGGATCTCTTTGCTAGCCTTATTTCTGTGGTATCTGAGAACAGATATTTCGGATCCCTTTGAAGACTATAGGGCCAAAGGAAATATCCTCCGATAACAAAGAGAAAGAAGCTTTCTGAGAAACTTCGTTGTGTTCTGTGAAATCATCTCACAGAGTTACAGCTTTCCCCTCAACAAGTCTCTCGCTAAGACAGTTCTTGTGGAATTGGCAAAGTGATATTTGGAAGCCCATAGAGGGCTATGGTGAAAAAGGAAATATCCTCAGATGAAATCTGGAAAGAAGCTTTCTGAGAAACTGCTTGGTGTTCTGTTAATTCATCACACAGAGTTACATCTGTATTTCGTGTATCTCTTTGCTAGCCTTATTTCTGTGGAATCTGAGAACAGATATTTCGGATCCCTTTGAAGACTATAGGGCCAAAGGAAATATCCTCCGATAACAAAGAGAAAGAAGCTTTCTGAGAAACTTCTTTGTGTTCGGTGAAATCATCTCACAGAGTTACAGCTTTCCCCTCAAGAAGCCTTTCGCTAAGACAGCTCTTGTGGAATTGGCAATGAGATATTTGGAAGCCCATAGAGGGCTATGGTGAAAAAGGAAATATCCTCAGATGAAATCTGGAAAGAAGCTTTCTGAGAAACTGCTTAGTGTTCTGTTAATTCATCTCACAGAGTTACATATGTATTTCGTGGATCTCTTTACTAGCCTTATTTCTGTTGAATCTGAGAACAGATATTTCGGATCCCTTTGAAGACTACAGGGCCAAAGGAAATATCCTCCGATAACAAAGAGAAAGAAGCTTTCTGAGAAACTACTTTGTGTTCTGTGAAATCATCTCACAGAGTTACAGCTTTCCCCTCAAGAAGCCTTTCGCTAAGACAGTTCTTGTGGAATTGGCAAAGTGATATTTGGAAGCCCCTAGAGGGCTATAGTTAAAAAGAAAATATGCTCAGATGAAATCTGGAAAGAAGCTTTCTGAGAAACTGCTTAGTGTTCTGTTAATTCATCTCACACAGTTACGTCTGTATTTCGTGGATCTCTTTGCTAGAATTATTTCTGTGGAATCAGAACAGATATTTCGGATCCCTTTGAAGACTATAGGGCCAAAGGAAATATCCTTCGATAACAAAGAGAAAGAAGCTTTCTGAGAAACTTCTTTGTGTTCTGTGAAATCATCTCACCGAGTTACAGCTTTCCCTCAAGACGCCCTTCGGTAAGACTGTTCTTGTGGAATTGGCAAAGTGATATTTGGAAGCCCCTAGAGGGCTATGGTGAAAAAGGAAATATCCTCAGATGAAATCTGGAAAGAAGCTTTCTGAGAAACTGCTTAGTGTTCTGTTAATTCATCTCACAGAGTTACATCTGTATTTCGTGGATCTCTTTGCTAGCCTTATTTCTGTGGTATCTGAGAACAGATATTTCGGATCCATTTGAAGACTATAGGGCCAAAGGAAATATCCTCCGATAACAAAGAGAAAGAAGCTTTCTGAGAAACTTCGTTGTGTTCTGTGAAATCATCTCACAGAGTTACAGCTTTCCCCTCAACAAGCCTCTCGCTAAGACAGTTCTTGTGGAATTGGCAAAGTGATATTTGGAAGCCCATAGAGGGCTATGGTGAAAAAGGAAATATCCTCAGATGAAATCTGGAAAGAAGCTTTCTGAGAAACTGCTTAGTGTTCTGTTAATTCATCACACAGAGTTACATCTGTATTTCGTGTATCTCTTTGCTAGCCTTATTTCTGTGGAATCTGAGAACAGATATTTCGGATCCCTTTGAAGACTATAGGGCCAAAGGAAATATCCTCCGATAACAAAGAGAAAGAAGCTTTCTGAGAAACTTCTTTGTGTTCTGTGAAATCATCTCACAGAGTTACAGCTTTCACCTCAAGAAGCCTTTCGCTAAGACAGCTCTTGTGGAATTGGCAATGAGATATTTGGAAGCCCATAGAGGGCTATGGTGAAAAAGGAAATATCCTCAGATGAAATCTGGAAAGAAGCTTTCTGAGAAACTGCTTAGTGTTCTGTTAATTCATCTTACAGAGTTACATCTGTATTTCGTGGATCTCTTTGCTAGCCTTATTTCTGTTGAATCTGAGAACAGATATTTCGGTTCCCTTTGAAGACTATAGGGCCAAAGGAAATATTCTCCGATAACAAATAGAAAGAAGTTTTCTGAGAAACTTCTTTGTGTTCTGTGAAATCATCTCACAGAGTTACAGCTTTCCCCTCAAGAAGCCTTTCGCTAAGACAGTTCTTGTGGAATTGGCACAGTGATACATGGAAGCCCCTAGAGGGCTATGGTGAAAAAGAAATATCCTCAGATGAAATCTGGAAAGAAGCTCTCTGAGAAACTGCTTAGTGTTCTGTTAATTCATCTCACAGAGTTACATCTGTATTTCGTGGATCTCTTTGCTAGCCTTATTTCTGTGGAATCTGAGAACAGATATTTCGGATCCCTTTGAAGACTATAGGGCCAAAGGAAATATCCTCCGATAACAAAGAGAAAGAAGCTTTCTGAGAAACTTCTTTGTGTTCTGTGAAATCATCTCACAGAGTTACAGCTTTACCCTCAAGAAGCCTTTCGCTAAGACAGTTCTTGTGGAATTGGCAAAGTGATATTGGGAAGCCCATAGAGGGCTATGGTGAAAAAGGAAATATCCTCAGATGAAATCTGGAAAGAAGCTCTCTGAGAAACTGCTTAGTGTTCTGTTAATTCATCTCACAGAGTTACATCTGTATTTCGTGGATCTCTTTGCTAGCCTTATTTCTGTGGTATCTGAGAACAGATATTTCGGATCCCTTTGAAGACTATAGGGCCAAAGGAAATATCCTCCGATAACAAAGAGAAAGAAGCTTTCTGAGAAACTTCGTTGTGTTCTGTGAAATCATCTCACAGAGTTACAGCTTTCCCCTCAACAAGCCTCTCGCTAAGACAGTTCTTGTGGAATTGGCAAAGTGATATTTGGAAGCCCATAGAGGGCTATGGTGAAAAAGGAAATATCCTCAGATGAAATCTGGAAAGAAGCTTTCTGAGAAACTGCTTAGTGTTCTGTTAATTCATCACACAGAGTTACATCTGTATTTCGTGGATCACTTTGCTAGCCTTATTTCTGTGGAATCTGAGAACAGATATTTCGGATCCTTTTGAAGACTATAGGGCCAAAGGAAATATCCTCCGATAACAAAGAGAAAGAAGCTTTCTGAGAAACTTCTTTGTGTTCTGTGAAATCATCTCACAGAGTTACAGCTTTCCCCTCAAGAAGCCTTTCGCTAAGACAGTTCTTGTGGAATTGGCAAAGTGATATATGGAAGCCCCTAGAGGGCTATGGTGAAATGGAAATATCCTCAGATGAAATCTGGAAAGAAGCTTTCTGAGATACTGGTTAGTGTTCTGTTAATTCATCTCACAGAGTTACATCTGTATTTCGTGGATCTCTTTGCTAGCCTTATTTCTGTGGAATCTGAGAACAGATATTTCGGATCCCTTTGAAGACTATAGGGCCAAAGGAAATATCCTCCGATAACAAAGAGAAAGAAGCTTTCTGAGAAACTTCTTTGTGTTCTGTGAAATCATATCACACAGTTACAGCTTTCCCCTCAAGAAGCCTTTCGCTAAGACAGTTCTTGTGGAATTGGCAAAGTGATATTGGGAAGCCCATAGAGGGCTATGGTGAAAAAGGAAATATCCTCAGATGAAATCTGGAAAGAAGCTCTCTGAGAAACTGCTTAGTGTTCTGTTAATTCATCTCACAGAGTTACATCTGTATTTCGTGGATCTCTTTGCTAGCCTTATTTCTGTGGTATCTGAGAACAGATATTTCGGAACCCATTGAAGACTATAGGGCCAAAGGAAATATCCTCCGATAACAAAGAGAAAGAAGCTTTCTGAGAAACTTCTTTGTGTTCTGTGAAATCATCTCACATAGTTACAGCTTTCCCCTCAACAAGCCTTTCGCTAAGACAGTTCTTGTGGAATTGGCAAAGTGATATTTGGAAGCCCATAGAGGGCTATGGTGAAAAAGGAAATATCCTCAGATGAAATCTGGAAAGAATCTTTCTGAGAAACTGCTTAGTGTTCTGTTAATTCATCTCACAGAGTTACATCTGTATTTCGTGGATCTCTTTGCTAGCCTTATTTCCGTGGAATCTGAGAAGAGATATTTCGGATCCCTTTGAAGACTACAGGGCCAAAGGAAATATCCTCCGATAACAAAGAGAAAGAAGCTTTCTGAGAAACTTCTTTGTGTTCTGTGAAATCATCTCACAGAGTTACAGCTTTCCCCTCAAGAAGCCTTTCGCTAAGACAGCTCTTGTGGAATTGGCAAAGTGATATTTGGAAGCCCATAGAGGGCTATGGTGAAAAAGGAAATATCCTCAGATGAAATCTGGAAGGAAGCTTTCTGAGAAACTGTTTAGTGTTCTGTTAATTCATCTCGCAGAGTTACATTTATATTTCGTGGATCTCTTTCCTAGCCTTATTTCTGTGGAATCTGAGAACAGATATTTCGGATCTCTTTGAAGACTATAGGGCCAAAGAAAATATCCTCCGATAACAAAGAGAAAGAAGCTTTCTGAGAAACTTCTTTGTGTTCTCTGAAATCATCTCAGAGAGTTACAGCTTTCCCCTCAAGAAGCCTTTCTAAGACGGTTCTTGTGGAATTTGCATAGTGATATTGGGAAGCCCATAGGGGCTGTGGTGAAAAAGGAAATACCCTCAGATGAAATCTGGAAAGAAGCTTTCTGAGAAACTGCTTAGTGTTCTGTTAATTCATCTCACAGAGTTATATATGTATTTCATGGATCTCTTTGCTAGCCTTATTTCTGTGGAATCTGAGAACAGATTTTTCGGATCCCTTTGGAGAGTATAGGGCCAAAGGAAATATTCTCCGATAACAAAGAGAAAGAAGCTTTCTGAGAAACTTCTTTGTGTTCTCTGAAATCATCTCACAGAGTTACAGCTTTCCCGTCAAGAAGAATTTCGCTAAGACAGTTCTTGTGGAATTGGCTAAGTGATATTTGGAAGCCCATAGAGTGCTATGGTGAAAAAGGAAATATCCTCAGATGAAATCTGGAAAGAAGCCTTCTGAGAAACTCCTTAGTGTTCTGTTAATTCATCTCACAGAGTTACATCTGTATTTCCTGGATCTCTTTGCTAGCCTTATTTATGTTGAATCTGAGAACAGATATTTCGGATTCCTTTGAAGACTACAGGGCCAAAGGAAATATCCTCCGATAACAAAGAGAAAGAAGATTTCTGAGAAACTACTTTGTGTTCTGTGAAATCATCTCACAGAGTTACAGCTTTCCCCTCAAGAAGCCTTTTGCTAAGACAGTTCTTGTGGAATTGGCAAAGTGATATTTGGAAGCCCCTAAAGGGCTATAGTTAAAAAGAAAATATCCTCAGATGAAATCTGGAAAGAAGCTTTCTGAGAAACTGCTTAGTATTCTGTTAATTCATCTCACAGAGTTACATCTGTATTTCGTGGATCTCTTTGCTAGCCTTATTTCTGTGGAATCAGAACAGTTATTTCGGATCCCTTTGAAGACTATAGAGCCAAAGGAAATATCCTCCGATAACAAAGAAAAAGAAGCTTTCTGAGAAACCTCTTTGTGTTCTGTGAAATCATCTCTCAGAGTTACAGCTTTCCCCTCAAGAAGCCTTTCACTAAGACAGCTCTTGTGGAATTGGCAAAGTGGTATTTGGAAACCCATAGAGGGCTACGGTGAAAAGGAAATATCCTCAGATGAAATCTGGAAAGAAGCTTTCTGAGAAACTGCCTACGGTTCTGTTAATTCATCTCACAGAGTTACATCTGTATTTCCTGGATCTCTTTGCCAGCCTTTTTTCTGTGGAATCTGAGAACAGATATTTCGGATCCCACGAAGACTATAGGGCCAAAGGAAATATCCTCCGATAACAAAGAGAAAGAAGCTTTCTGAGAAACTTCTTTGTGTTCTGTGAAATCATCTCACAGAGTTACAGCTTTCCCCTCAAGAAGCCTTTTGCTAAGACAGTTCTTGTGGAATTGGCAAAGTGATATTTGGAAGCCCGTAGAGGGCTATGGTGAAAAAGGAAATATCCTCAGATGAAATCTGGAAAGAAGCTTTCTGAGAAACTCCTTAGTGTTCTGTTAATTCATCTCACAGAGTTACATCTGTATTTCGTGGATCTCTTTGCTAGCCTTATTTATGTTGAATCTGAGAACAGATATTTCGGATCCCTTTGAAGACTACAGGGCCAAAGGAAATATCCTCCGATAACAAAGAGAAAGAAGCTTTCTGAGAAACTACTTTGTGTTCTGTGAAATCATCTCACAGAGTTACAGCTTTCCCCTCAAGAAGCCTTTTGCTAAGACAGTTCTTGTGGAATTGGCAAAGTGATATTTGGAAGCCCCTAGAGGGCTATAGTTAAAAAGAAAATATCCTCAGATGAAATCTGGAAAGAAGCTTTCTGAGAAACTGCTTAGTGTTCTGTTAATTCATCTCACACAGTTACATCTGTATTTCGTGGATCTCTTTGCTAGCCTTATTTCTGTGGAATCAGAACAGTTATTTCGGATCCCTTTGAAGACTATAGAGCCAAAGGAAATATCCTCCGATAACAAAGAAAAAGAAGCTTCCTGAGAAACCTCTTTGTGTTCTGTGAAATCATCTCTCAGAGTTACAGCTTTCCCCTCAAGAAGCCTTTCACTAAGACAGTTCTTGTGGAATTGGCAAAGTGGTATTTGGAAACCCATAGAGGGCTATGGTGAAAAGGAAATATCCTCAGATGAAATCTGGAAAGAAGCTTTCTGAGAAACTGCTTAGTGTTCTGTTAATTCATCTCACAGAGTTACATCTGTATTTCCTGGATCTCTTTGCTAGCCTTTTTTCTGTGGAATCTGAGAACAGATATTTCGGATCCCTTTGAAGACTATAGGGCCAAAGGAAATATCCTCCGATAACAAAGAGAAAGAAGCTTTCTGAGAAACTTCTTTGTGTTCTGTGAAATCACCTCACAGACTTACAGCTTTCCCCTCAAGAAGCCTTTCGCTAAGACAGTTCTTGTGGAATTGGCAAAGTGATATTTGGAAGCCCCTAGAGGGCTATGGTGAAAAAGGAAATATCCTCAGATGAAATCTGGAAAGAAGCTTTCTGAGAAACTGCTTAGTGTTCTGTTAATTCATCACACAGAGTTACATCTGTATTTCGTGGATCTCTTTGCTAGCCTTATTTCTGTGGAATCTGAGAACAGATATTTCGGATCCCTTTGAAGACTATAGGGCCAAAGGAAATATCCTCCGATAACAAAGAGAAAGAAGCTTTCTGAGAAACTTCTTTGTGTTCTGTGAAATCATCTCACAGAGTTACAGCTTTCCCCTCAAGAAGCCTTTCGCTAAGACAGTTCTTGTGGAATTGGCAAAGTGATATTTGGAAGCCCCTAGAGGGCTATGGTGAAAAAGGAAATATCCTCAGATGAAATCTGGAAAGAAGCTTTCTGAGAAACTGATTAGTGTTCTGTTAATTCATCACACAGAGTTACATCTGTATTTCGTGGATCTCTTTGCTAGCCTTATTTCTGTGGAATCTGAGAACAGATATTTCGGATCCCTTTGAAGACTATAGGGCCAAAGGAAATATCCTCTGATAACAAAGAGAAAGAAGCTTTCTGAGAAACTTCTTTGTGTTCTGTGAAATCATCTCACAGAGTTACAACTTTCCCCTCAAGAAGCCTTTCGCTAAGACAGTTCTTGTGGAATTGGCAAAGTGATATTGGGAAGCCCTTAGAGGGCTATGGTGAAAAAGGAAATATCCTCAGATGAAATCTGGAAAGAAGCTCTCTGAGAAACTGCTTAGTGTTCTGTTAATTCATCTCACAGAGTTACATCTGTATTTCGTGGATCTCTTTGCTAGCCTTATTTCTGTGGTATCTGAGAACAGATATTTCGGATCCCTTTGAAGACTATAGGGCCAAAGGAAATATCCTCCGATAACAAAGAGAAAGAAGCTTTCTGAGAAACTTCGTTGTGTTCTGTGAAATCATCTCACAGAGTTACAGCTTTCGCCTCAACAAGCCTCTCGCTAAGACAGTTCTTGTGGAATTGGCAAAGTGATATTTGGAAGCCCATAGAGGGCTATGGTGAAAAAGGAAATATCCTCACATGAAATCTGGAAAGAAGCTTTCTGAGAAACTGCTTAGTGTTCTGTTAATTCATCTCACAGAGTTACATCTGTATTTCGTGGATCTCTTTACTAGCCTTATTTCTGTTGAATCTGAGAACAGATATTTCGGATCCCTTTGAAGACTACAGGGCCAAAGGAAATATCCTCCGATAACAAAGAGAAAGAAGCTTTCTGAGAAACTACTTTGTGTTCTGTGAAATCATCTCACAGAGTTACAGCTTTCCCCTCAAGAAGCCTTTCGCTAAGACAGTTCTTGTGGAATTGGCAAAGTGATATTTGGAAGCCCCTAGAGGGCTATAGTTAAAAAGAAAATATGCTCAGATGAAATCTGGAAAGAAGCTTTCTGAGAAACTGCTTAGTGTTCTGTTAATTCATCTCACACAGTTACGTCTGTATTTCGTGGATCTCTTTGCTAGAATTATTTCTGTGGAATCAGAACAGATATTTCGGATCCCTTTGAACACTATAGGGCCAAAGGAAATATCCTCCGATAACAAAGAGAAAGAAGCTTTCTGAGAAACTTCTTTGTGTTCTGTGAAATCATCTCACCGAGTTACAGCTTTCCCTCAAGACGCCCTTCGGTAAGACAGTTCTTGTGGAATTGGCAAAGTGATATTTGGAAGCCCCTAGAGGGCTATGGTGAAAAAGGAAATATCCTCAGATGAAATCTGGAAAGAAGCTTTCTGAGAAACTGCTTAGTGTTCTGTTAATTCATCTCACAGAGTTACATCTGTATTTCGTGGATCTCTTTGCTAGCCTTATTTCTGTGGTATCTGAGAACAGATATTTCGGATCCCTTTGAAGACTATAGGGCCAAAGGAAATATCCTCCGATAACAAAGAGAAAGAAGCTTTCTGAGAAACTTCGTTGTGTTCTGTGAAATCATCTCACAGAGTTACAGCTTTCCCCTCAACAAGCCTCTCGCTAAGACAGTTCTTGTGGAATTGGCAAAGTGATATTTGGAAGCCCATAGAGGGCTATGGTGAAAAAGGAAATATCCTCAGAAGAAATCTGGAAAGAAGCTTTCTGAGAAACTGCTTAGTGTTCTGTTAATTCATCACACAGAGTTACATCTGTATTTCGTGTATCTCTTTGCTAGCCTTATTTCTGTGGAATCTGAGAACAGATATTTCGGATTCCTTTGAAGACTATAGGGCCAAAGGAAATATCCTCCGATAACAAAGAGAAAGAAGCTTTCTGAGAAACTTCTTTGTGTTCTGTGAAATCATCTCACAGAGTTACAGCTTTCCCCTCAAGAAGCCTTTCGCTAAGACAGCTCTTGTGGAATTGGCAATGAGATATTTGGAAGCCCATAGAGGGCTATGGTGAAAAAGGAAATATCCTCAGATGAAATTTGGAAAGAAGCTTTCTGAGAAACTGCTTAGTGTTCTGTTAATTCATCTTACAGAGTTACATCTGTATTTCGTGGATCTCTTTGCTAGCCTTATTTCTGTTGAATCTGAGAACAGATATTTCGGTTCCCTTTGAAGACTATAGGGCCAAAGGAAATATTCTCCGATAACAAATAGAAAGAAGTTTTCTGAGAAACTTCTTTGTGTTCTGTGAAATCATCTCACAGAGTTACAGCTTTCCCCTCAAGAAGCCTTTCGCTAAGACAGTTCTTGTGGAATTGGCACAGTGATACATGGAAGCCCCTAGAGGGCTATGGTGAAAAAGGAAATATCCTCAGATGAAATCTGGAAAGAAGCTCTCTGAGAAACTGCTTAGTGTTCTGTTAATTCATCTCACAGAGTTACATCTGTATTTCGTGGATCTCTTTGCTAGCCTTATTTCTGTGGAATCTGAGAACAGATATTTCGGATCCCTTTGAAGACTATAGGGCCAAAGGAAATATCCTCCGATAAAAAAGAGAAAGAAGCTTTCTGAGAAACTTCTTTCTGTTCTGTGAAATCATCTCACAGAGTTACAGCTTTCCCCTCAAGAAGCCTTTCGCTAAGACAGTTCTTGTGGAATTGGCAAAGTGATATTGGGAAGCCCATAGAGGGCTATGGTGAAAAAGGAAATATCCTCAGATGAAATCTGGAAAGAAGCTCTCTGAGAAACTGCTTAGTGTTCTGTTAATTCATCTCACAGAGTTACATCTGTATTTCGTGGATCTCTTTGCTAGCCTTATTTCTGTGGTATCTGAGAACAGATATTTCGGATCCCTTTGAAGACTATAGGGCCAAAGGAAATATCCTCCGATAACAAAGAGAAAGAAGCTTTCTGAGAAACTTCGTTGTGTTCTGTGAAATCATCTCACAGAGTTACAGCTTTCCCCTCAACAAGCCTCTCGCTAAGACAGTTCTTGTGGAATTGGCAAAGTGATATTTGGAAGCCCATAGAGGGCTATGGTGAAAAAGGAAATATCCTCAGATGAAATCTGGAAAGAAGCTTTCTGAGAAACTGCTTAGTGTTCTGTTAATTCATCACACAGAGTTACATCTGTATTTCGTGGATCTCTTTGCTAGCCTTATTTCTGTGGAATCTGAGAACAGATATTTCGGATCCTTTTGTAGACTATAGGGCCAAAGGAAATATCCTCCGATAACAAAGAGAAAGAAGCTTTCTGAGAAACTTCTTTGTGTTCTGTGAAATCATCTCACAGAGGTACAGCTTTCCCCTCAAGAAGACTTTTGCTAAGACAGTTCTTGTGGAATTGGCAAAGTGATATATGGAAGCCCCTAGAGGGCTATGGTGAAATGGAAATATCCTCAGATGAAATCTGGAAAGAAGCTTTCTGAGATAGTGGTTAGTGTTCTGTTAATTCATCTCACAGAGTTACATCTGTATTTCGTGGATCTCTTTGCTAGCCTTATTTCTGTGGAATCTGAGAACAGATATTTTGGATCCCTTTGAAGACTATAGGGCCAAAGGAAATATCCTCCGATAACAAAGAGAAAGAAGCTTTCTGAGAAACTTTTTGTGTTCTGTGAAATCATCTCACACAGTTACAGCTTTCCCCTCAAGAAGCCTTTCGCTAAGACAGTTCTTGTGGAATTGGCAAAGTGATATTGGGAAGCCCATAGAGGTCTATGGTGAAAAAGGAAATATCCTCAGATGAAATCTGGAAAGAAGCTCTCTGAGAAACTGCTTAGTGTTCTGTTAATTCATCTCACAGAGTTACATCTGTATTTCGTGGATCTCTTTGCTAGCCTTATTTCTGTGGTATCTGAGAACAGATATTTCGGAACCCTTTGAAGACTCTAGGGCCAAAGGAAATATCCTCCGATAACAAAGAGAAAGAAGCTTTCTGAGAAACTTCTTTGTGTTCTGTGAAATCATCTCACATAGTTACAGCTTTCCCCTCAACAAGCCTTTCGCTAAGACAGTTCTGGTGGAATTGGCAAAGTGATATTTGGAAGCCCTTAGAGGGCTATGGTGAAAAAGGAAATATCCTCAGATGAAATCTGGAAAGAATCTTTCTGAGAAACTGCTTAGTGTTCTGGTAATTCATCTCACAGAGTTACATCTGTATTTCGTGGATCTCTTTGCTAGCCTTATTTCCGTGGAATCTGAGAAGAAATATTTCGGATCCCTTTGAAGACTACAGGGCCAAAGGAAATATCCTCCGATAACAAAGAGAAAGAAGCTTTCTGAGAAACTTCTTTGTGTTCTGTGAAATCATCTCACAGAGTTACAGCTTTCCCCTCAAGAAGCCTTTCGCTAAGACAGCTCTTGTGGAATTGGCAATGAGATATTTGGAAGCCCATAGAGGGCTATGGTGAAAAAGGAAATATCCTCAGATGAAATCTGGAAAGAAGCTTTCTGAGAAACTGCTTAGTGTTCTGTTAATTCATCACACAGAGTTACATCTGTATTTCGTGGATCTCTTTGCTAGCCTTATTTCTGTGGAATCTGAGAACAGATATTTCGGATCCTTTGGTAGACTATAGGGCCAAAGGAAATATCCTCCGATAACAAAGAGAAAGAAGCTTTCTGAGAAACTTCTTTGTGTTCTGTGAAATCATCACACAGAGTTACAGCTTTCCCCTCAAGAAGCCTTTCGCTAAGACAGTTCTTGTGGAATTGGCAAAGTGATATATGGAAGCCCCTAGAGGGCTATGGTGAAATGGAAATATCCTCAGATGAAATCTGGAAAGAAGCTTTCTGAGATACTGGTTAGTGTTCTGTTAATTCATCTCACAGAGTTACATCTGTATTTCGTGGATCTCTTTGCTAGCCTTATTTCTGTGGAATCTGAGAACAGATATTTCGGATCCCTTTGAAGACTATAGGGCCAAAGGAAATATCCTCCGATAACAAAGAGAAAGAAGCTTTCTGAGAAACTTCTTTGTGTTCTGTGAAATCATCTCACACAGTTACAGCTTTCCCCTCAAGAAGCCTTTCGCTAAGACAGTTCTTGTGGAATTGGCAAAGTGATATTGGGAAGCCCATAGAGGTCTATGGTGAAAAAGGAAATATCCTCAGATGAAATCTGGAAAGAAGCTCTCTGAGAAACTGCTTAGTGTTCTGTTAATTCATCTCACAGAGTTACATCTGTATTTCGTGGATCTCTTTGCTAGCCTTATTTCTGTGGTATCTGAGAACAGATATTTCGGAACCCTTTGAAGACTATAGGGCCAAAGGAAATATCCTCCGATAACAAAGAGAAAGAAGCTTTCTGAGAAACTTCTTTGTGTTCTGTGAAATCATCTCACATAGTTACAGCTTTCCCCTCAACAAGCCTTTCGCTAAGACAGTTCTCGTGGAATTGGCAAAGTGATATTTGGAAGCCCATAGAGGGCTATGGTGAAAAAGGAAATATCCTCAGATGAAATCTGGAAAGAATCTTTCTGAGAAACTGCTTAGTGTTCTGTTAATTCATCTCACAGAGTTACATCTGTATTTCGTGGATCTCTTTGCTAGCCTTATTTCCGTGGAATCTGAGAAGAGATATTTCGGATCCCTTTGAAGACTACAGGGCCAAAGGAAATATCCTCCGATAACAAAGAGAAAGAAGCTTTCTGAGAAACTTCTTTGTGTTCTGTGAAATCATCTCACAGAGTTACAGCTTTCCCCTCAAGAAGCCTTTCACTAAGACAGCTCTTGTGGAATTGGCAATGAGATATTTGGAAGCCCATAGAGGGCTATGGTGAAAAAGGAAATATCCTCAGATGAAATCTGGAAAGAAGCTTTCTGAGAAACTGCTTAGTGTTCTGTTAATTCATCTTACAGAGTTACATCTGTATTTCGTGGATCTCTTTGCTAGCCTTATTTCTGTTGAATCTGAGAACAGATATTTCGGTTCCCTTTGAAGACTATAGGGCCAAAGGAAATATCCTCCGATAACAAAGAGAAAGAAGCTTTCTGAGAAACTTCTTTGTGTTCTGTGAAATCATCTCACAGAGTTACAGCTTTCCCCTCAAGAAGCCTTTCGCTAAGACAGTTCTTGTGGAATTGGCAAAGTGATATTCGGAAGCCCATAGAGGGCTATGGTGAAAAAGGAAATATCCTCAGATGAAATCTGGAAAGAAGCTCTCTGAGAAACTGCTTAGTGTTCTGTTAATTCATCTCACAGAGTTACATCTGTATTTCGTGGATCTCTTTGCTAGCCTTATTTCTGTGGTATCTGAGAACAGATATTTCGGATCCCTTTGAAGACTATAGGTCCAAAGGAAATATCCTCCGATAACAAAGAGAAAGAAGCTTTCTGAGAAACTTCTTTGTGTTCTGTGAAATCATCTCACAGAGTTACAGCTTTCCTCTCAACAAGCCTCTCGCTAAGACAGTTCTTGTGGAATTGGCAAAGTGATATTTGGAAGCCCATAGAGGGCTATGGTGAAAAAGGAAATATCCTCAGATGAAATCTGGAAGGAAGCTTTCTGAGAAACTGTTTAGTGTTCTGTTAATTCATCTCGCAGAGTTACATTTGTATTTCGTGGATCTCTTTCCTAGCCTTATTTCTGTGGAATCTGACAACAGATATTTCGGATCCCTTTGAAGACTATAGGGCCAAAGGAAATATCCTCCGATAACAAAGAGAAAGAAGCTTTCTGAGAAACTTCTTTGTGTTCTGTGAAATCATCTCAGAGAGATACAGCTTTCCCCTCAAGAAGCCTTTCGCTAAGACGGTTCTTGTGGAATTTGCAAAGTGATATTGGGAAGGCCATAGGGGCTGTGGTGAAAAAGGAAATATCCTCAGATGAAATCTGGAAAGAAGCTTTCTGAGAAACTGCTTAGTGTTCTGTTAATTCATCTCACAGAGTTATATATGTATTTCATGGATCTCTTTGCTAGCCTTATTTCTGTGGAATGTGAGAACAGATTTTTCGGATCCCTTTGGAGAGTATAGGGCCAAAGGAAATATTCTCCGATAACAAAGAGAAAGAAGCTTTCTGAGAAACTTCTTTGTGTTCTGTGAAATCATCTCACAGAGTTACAGCTTTCCCGTCAAGAAGAATTTCGCTAAGACAGTTCTTGAGGAATTGGCAAAGTGATATTTGGAAGCCCATAGAGGGCTATGGTGAAAAAGGAAATATCCTCAGATGAAATCTCGAAAGAAGCTTTCTGAGAAACTCCTTAGTGTTCTGTTAATTCATCTCACAGAGTTACATCTCTATTTCGTGGATCTCTTTGCTAGCCTTATTTCTGTTGAATCTGAGAACAGATATTTCGAATCCCTTTGAAGAATACAGGGCCAAAGGAAATATCCTCCGATAACAAAGAGAAAGAAGCTTTCTGAGAAACTACTTTGTGTTCTGTGAAATCATCTCACAGAGTTACAGCTTTCCCCTCAAGAAGCCTTTTGCTAAGACAGTTCTTGTGGAATTGCCAAAGTGATATTTGGAAGACCCTAGAGGGCTATGGTTAAAAAGAAAATATCCTCAGATGAAATCTGGAAAGAAGCTTTCTGAGAAACTGCTTAGTGTTCTGTTAATTCATCTCACAGAGTTACATCTGTATTTCGTGGATCTCTTTGCTAGAATTATTTCTGTGGAATCAGAACAGATATTTCGGATCCCTTTGAAGACTATAGGGCCAAAGGAAATATCCTCCGAAACAAAGAGAAAGAAGCTTTCTGAGAAACTTCTTTGTGTTCTGTGAAATCATCTCACAGAGTTACAGCTTTCCCTCAAGACGCCCTTCGGTAAGACAGTTCTTGTGGAATTGGCAAAGTGATATTTGGAAGCCCCTAGAGGGCTATGGCGAAAAAGGAAATATCCTCAGATGAAATCTGGAAAGAAGCTTTCTGTGAAACTGCTTAGTGTTCTGTTAATTCATCTCACAGAGTTACATCTGTATTTCGTGGATCTCTTTGCTAGCCTTATTTCTGTGGTATCTGAGAACAGATATTTCGGATCCCTTTGAAGACTATAGGGCCAAAGGAAATATCCTCTGATAACAAAGAGAAAGAAGCTTTCTGAGAAACTTCGTTGTGTTCTGTGAAATCATCTCACAGAGTTACACCTTTCGCCTCAACAAGCCTCTCGCTAAGACAGTTCTTGTGGAATTGGCAAAGTGATATTTGGAAGCCCATAGAGGGCTATGGTGAAAAAGGAAATATCCTCAGATGAAATCTGGAAGGAAGCTTTCTGAGAAACTGTTTAGTGTTCTGTTAATTCATCTCGCAGAGTTACATTTGTATTTCGTGGATCTCTTTCCTAGTCTTATTTCTGTTGAATCTGAGAACAGATATTTCGGATCCCTTTGAAGACTATAGGGCCAAAGGAAATATCCTCCGATAACAAAGAGAAAGAAGCTTTCTGAGAAACTTCTTTGTGTTCTGTGAAATCATCTCAGAGAGATACAGCTTTCCCCTCAAGAAGCCTTTCGCTAAGACGGTTCTTGTGGAATTTGCAAAGTGATATTGGGAAGCCCATAGGGGCTGTGGTGAAAAAGGAAATATCCTCAGATGAAATCTGGAAAGAAGCTTTCTGAGAAACTGCTTAGTGTTCTGTTAATTCATCTCACAGAGTTATATATGTATTTCATGGATCTCTTTGCTAGCCTTATTTCTGTGGAATGTGAGAACAGATTTTTCGGATCCCTTTGGAGAGTATAGGGCCAAAGGAAATATTCTCCGATAACAAACAGAAAGAAGCTTTCTGAGAAACTTCTTTGTGTTCTGTGAAATCATCTCACAGAGTTACAGCTTTCCCGTCAAGAAGAATTTCGCTAAGACAGTTCTTGAGGAATTGGCAAAGTGATATTTGAAAGCCCATAGAGGGCTATGGTGAAAAAGGAAATATCCTCAGATGAAATCTCGAAAGAAGCTTTCTGAGAAACTCCTTAGTGTTCTGTTAATTCATCTCACAGAGTTACATCTCTATTTCGTGGATCTCTTTGCTAGCCTTATTTCTGTTGAATCTGAGAACAGATATTTCGAATCCCTTTGAAGAATACAGGGCCAAAGGAAATATCCTCCGATAACAAAGAGAAAGAAGCTTTCTGAGAAATTACTTTGTGTTCTGTGAAATCATCTCACAGAGTTACAGCTTTCCCCTCAAGAAGCCTTTTGCTAAGACAGTTCTTGTGGAATTGCCAAAGTGATATTTGGAAGACCCTAGAGGGCTATGGTTAAAAAGAAAATATCCTCAGATGAAATCTGGAAAGAAGCTTTCTGAGAAACTGCTTAGTGTTCTGTTAATTCATCTCACAGAGTTACATCTGTATTTCGTGGATCTCTCTGCTAGAATTATTTCTGTGGAATCAGAACAGATATTTCGGATCCCTTTGAAGACTATAGGGCCAAAGGAAATATCCTCCGATAACAAAGAGAAAGAAGCTTTCTGAGAAACTTCTTTGTGTTCTGTGAAATCATTTCACAGAGTTACAGCTTTCCCCTCAAGAAGCCTTTTGCTAAGACAGTTCTTGTGGAATTGGCAAAGTGATATTTGGAAGCCCCTAGAGGGCTATGGTTAAAAAGAAAATATCCTCAGATGAAATCTGGAAAGAAGCTTTCTGAGAAACTGCTTCGTGTTCTATTAATTCATCTCACAGAGTTACATCTGTATTTCGTGGATCTCTTTGCTAGAATTATTTCTGTGGAATCAGAACAGATATTTCGGATCCCTTTGAAGACTATAGGGCCAAAGGAAATATCCTCCGATAACAAAGAGAAAGAAGCTTTCTGAGAAACTTCTTTGTGTTCTGTAAAATCATCTCTCAGAGTTACAGCTTTCCCCTCAAGAAGCCTTTCGCTAAGACAGTTCTTGTGGAATTGGCAAAGTGATATTTGGAAGCCCATAGACGGCTATGGTGAAAAAGGAAATATCCTCAGATGAAATCTTTAAAGAAGCTTTCTGAGACATTGCTTAGTGTTCTGTTAATTCATCTCACAGAGTTACATCTGTAGTTCGTGGATCTCTTTGCTAGCCTTATTTCCGTGGAATCTGAGAACAGATATTTCGGATCCCTTTGAAGACTACAGGGCCAAAGGAAATATCCTCCGATAACAAAGAGAAAGAAGCTTTCTGAGAAACTTCTTTGTGTTCTGTGAAATCATCTCACAGAGTTACAGCTTTCCCCTCAATAAACCTTTCGCTAAGTCAGCTCTTGTGGAATTGGCAATGAGATATTTGGAAGCCCATAGTGGGCTATGGTGAAAAAGGAAATATCCTCAGATGAAATCTGGAAAGAAGCTTTCTGAGAAACTGCTTAGTGTTCTGTGAATTCATCTCACAGAATTACATCTGTATTTCGTGGATCTCTTTGCTAGCCTTATTTCTGTGGTATCTGAGAACAGATATTTCGGATTCCTTTGAAGACTATAGGGCCAAAGGAAATATCCTCCGATAACAAAGAGAAAGAAGCTTTCTGAGAAACTTCGTTGTGTTCTGTGAAATCATCTCACAGAGTTACACCTTTCCCTAGAAGAAGCCTTTCGCTAAGACAGTTCTTGTGGAATTGGCAAAGTGATATTTGGAAGCCCGTAGAGGGCTGTGGTGATAAAGGAAATATCCTCAGATGAAATCTGGAAAGAAGGTTTCTGAGAAACTGCTTAGTGTTCTCTTAATTCATCTCACAGAGATACATCTGTATTTCGTGGATCTCTTTGCTAGTCTTATTTCTGTGGAATCTGAGAACAGATATTTCGGATCCCTTTGAAGTCTATAGGGCCAAAGGAAATATCCTCCGATAACAAAGAGAAAGAAGCTTTGAGAAACTTCTTTGTGTTCTGTGAAATCATCTCACAGAGTTACAGCTTTCCCCTGAAGAAGCCTTTCGCTAAGACAGTTCTTGTGGAATTGGCAAAGTGATATTTGGAAGCCCATAGAGGGCTATGGTGAAAAGGAAATATCCTCAGATGAAATCTGGAAAGAAGCTTTCTGAGAAACTGCTTAGTGTTCTGTTAATTCATCTCACAGAGTTACATCTGTATTTCGTGGATCTCTTTGCTAGCCTTTTTTCTGTGGAATCTGAGAACAGATATTTCGGATCCCTTTGAAGACTATAGGGCCAAAGGAAATATCCTACGATAACAAAGAGAAAGAAGCTTTCTGAGAAACTTCTTTGTGTTCTGTGAAATCATCTCACAGAGTTACAGCTTTCCCCTCAAGAAGCCTTTCGCTAAGACAGTTCTTGTGGAATTGGCAAAGTGATATTTGGTAGCCCATAGAGGGCTATGGTGAAAAAGCAAATATCCTCAGATGAAATCTGGAAAGAAGCTCTCTTAGAAACTGCTTAGTGTTCTGTTAATTCATCACACAGAGTTACATCTGTATTTCCTGGATCTCTTTGCTAGCCTTATTTCTGTGGAATCTGAGAACAGATATTTCGGATCCCTTTGAAGACTATAGGGCCAAAGGAAATATCCTCCGATAACAAAGAGAAAGAAGCTTTCTGAGAAACTTCTTTGTGTTCTGTGAAATCATCTCACCGAGTTACAGCTTTCCCTCAAGACGCCCTTCGGTAAGACAGTTCTTGTGGAATTGGCAAAGTGATATTTGGAAGCCCATAGAGGGCTATGGTGAAAAAGGAAATATCCTCAGATGAAATCTGGAAAGAAGCTTTCTGAGAAACTGCTTAGTGATCTGTTAATTCATCACACAGAGTTACATCTGTATTTCGTGGATCTCTTTGCTAGCGTTATTTCTGTGGAATCTGAGAACAGATATTTCGGATCCCTTTGAAGACTATAGGGCCAAAGGAAATATCCTCCGATAACAAAGAGAAAGAAGCTTTCTGAGAAACTTCTTTGTGTTCTGTGAAATCATCTCACAGAGTTACAGCTTTCCCCTCAAGAAGCCTTTTGCTAAGAGAGTTCTCGTGGAATTGGCAAAGTGATATATTGAAGCCCCTAGAGGGCTATGGTGAAATGGAAATATCCTCAGATGAAATATGGAAAGAAGCTTTCTGAGATACTGCTTAGTGTTCTGTTAATTCATCTCACTGAGTTACATCTGTATTTCGTGGATCTCTGTGCTAGCCTTATTTCTGTGGAATCTGAGAACAGATATTTCGGATCCCATTGAAGACTATAGGGCCAAAGGAAATATCCTCCGATAACAAAGAGAAAGAAGCTTTCTGAGAAACTTCTTTGTGTTCTGTGAAATCATCTCACCGAGTTACAGCTTTCCCTCAAGACGCCCTTCGGTAAGACAGTTCTTGTGGAATTGGCAAAGTGATATTTGGAAGCCCATAGAGGGCTATGGTGAAAAAGGAAATATCCTCAGATGAAATCTGGAAAGAAGCTTTCTGAGAAACTGCTTAGTGTTCTGTTAATTCATCTCACAGAGTTACATCTGTATTTCGTGGTTCTGTTTGCCAGCATTATTTCTGTGGAATCTGAGAACAGATATTTCGGATGCCTTTGAAGACTATAGGGCCAAAGGAAATATCCTCCGATAACAAAGAGAAAGAAGCTTTCTGAGAAACTTCTTTGTGTTCTGTGAAATCATCTCACAGAGTTACAGCTTTCCCCTCAAGAAGCCTTTCGCTAAGACAGTTCTCGTGGAATTGGCAAAGTGATATATTGAAGCCCCTAGAGGGCTATGGTGAAATGGAAATATCCTCAGATGAAATCTGGAAAGAAGCTCTCTGAGAAACTGCTTAGTGTTCTGTTAATTCATCTCACAGAGTTACATCTGTATTTCGTGGATCTCTTTGCTAGCCTTATTTCTGTGGTATCTGAGAACAGATATTTCGGATCCCTTTGAAGACTATAGGGCCAAAGGAAATATCCTCCGATAACAAAGAGAAAGAAGCTTTCTGAGAAACTTCGTTGTGTTCTGTGAAATCATCTCAGAGTTACAGCTTTCCCCTCAACAAGCCTCTCGCTAAGACAGTTCTTGTGGAATTGGCAAAGTGATATTTGGAAGCCCATAGAGGTCTATGGTGAAAAAGGAAATATCCTCAGATGAAATCTGGAAAGAAGCTCTCTGAGAAACTGCTTAGTGTTCTGTTAATTCATCTCACAGAGTTACATCTGTATTTCGTGGATCTCTTTGCTAGCCTTATTTCTGTGGTATCTGAGAACAGATATTTCGGAACCCTTTGAAGACTCTAGGGCCAAAGGAAATATCCTCCGATAACAAAGAGAAAGAAGCTTTCTGAGAAACTTCTTTGTGTTCTGTGAAATCATCTCACATAGTTACAGCTTTCCCCTCAACAAGCCTTTCGCTAAGACAGTTCTTGTGGAATTGGCAAAGTGATATTTGGAAGCCCTTAGAGGGCTATGGTGAAAAAGGAAATATCCTCAGATGAAATCTGGAAAGAATCTTTCTGAGAAACTGCTTAGTGTTCTGTTAATTCATCTCACAGAGTTACATCTGTATTTCGTGGATCTCTTTGCTAGCCTTATTTCCGTGGAATCTGAGAAGAAATATTTCGGATCCCTTTGAAGACTACAGGGCCAAAGGAAATATCCTCCGATAACAAAGAGAAAGAAGCTTTCTGAGAAACTTCTTTGTGTTCTGTGAAATCATCTCACAGAGTTACAGCTTTCCCCTCAAGAAGCCTTTCGCTAAGACAGCTCTTGTGGAATTGGCAATGAGATATTTGGAAGCCCATAGAGGGCTATGGTGAAAAAGGAAATATCCTCAGATGAAATCTGGAAAGAAGCTTTCTGAGAAACTGCTTAGTGTTCTGTTAATTCATCACACAGAGTTACATCTGTATTTCGTGGATCTCTTTGCTAGCCTTATTTCTGTGGAATCTGAGAACAGATATTTCGGATCCTTTTGTAGACTATAGGGCCAAAGGAAATATCCTCCGATAACAAAGAGAAAGAAGCTTTCTGAGAAACTTCTTTGTGTTCTGTGAAATCATCTCACAGAGTTACAGCTTTCCCCTCAAGAAGCCTTTCGCTAAGACAGTTCTTGTGGAATTGGCAAAGTGATATATGGAAGCCCCTAGAGGGCTATGGTGAAATGGAAATATCCTCAGATGAAATCTGGAAAGAAGCTTTCTGAGATACTGGTTAGTGTTCTGTTAATTCATCTCACAGAGTTACATCTGTATTTCGTGGATCTCTTTGCTAGCCTTATTTCTGTGGAATCTGAGAACAGATATTTCGGATCCCTTTGAAGACTATAGGGCCAAAGGAAATATCCTCCGATAACAAAGAGAAAGAAGCTTTCTGAGAAACTTCTTTGTGTTCTGTGAAATCATCTCACACAGTTACAGCTTTCCCCTCAAGAAGCCTTTCGCTAAGACAGTTCTTGTGGAATGGCAAAGTGATATTGGGAAGCCCATAGAGGTCTATGGTGAAAAAGGAAATATCCTCAGATGAAATCTGGAAAGAAGCTCTCTGAGAAACTGCTTAGTGTTCTGTTAATTCATCTCACAGAGTTACATCTGTATTTCGTGGATCTCTTTGCTAGCCTTATTTCTGTGGTATCTGAGAACAGATATTTCGGAACCCTTTGAAGACTATAGGGCCAAAGGAAATATCCTCCGATAACAAAGAGAAAGAAGCTTTCTGAGAAACTTCTTTGTGTTCTGTGAAATCATCTCACATAGTTACAGCTTTCCCCTCAACAAGCCTTTCGCTAAGACAGTTCTCGTGGAATTGGCAAAGTGATATTTGGAAGCCCATAGAGGGCTATGGTGAAAAAGGAAATATCCTCAGATGAAATCTGGAAAGAATCTTTCTGAGAAACTGCTTAGTGTTCTGTTAATTCATCTCACAGAGTTACATCTGTATTTCGTGGATCTCTTTGCTAGCCTTATTTCCGTGGAATCTGAGAAGAGATATTTCGGATCCCTTTGAAGACTACAGGGCCAAAGGAAATATCCTCCGATAACAAAGAGAAAGAAGCTTTCTGAGAAACTTCTTTGTGTTCTGTGAAATCATCTCACAGAGTTACAGCTTTCCCCTCAAGAAGCCTTTCACTAAGACAGCTCTTGTGGAATTGGCAATGAGATATTTGGAAGCCCATAGAGGGCTATGGTGAAAAAGGAAATATCCTCAGATGAAATCTGGAAAGAAGCTTTCTGAGAAACTGCTTAGTGTTCTGTTAATTCATCTTACAGAGTTACATCTGTATTTCGTGGATCTCTTTGCTAGCCTTATTTCTGTTGAATCTGAGAACAGATATTTCGGTTCCCTTTGAAGACTATAGGGCCAAAGGAAATATCCTCCGATAACAAAGAGAAAGAAGCTTTCTGAGAAACTTCTTTGTGTTCTGTGAAATCATCTCACAGAGTTACAGCTTTCCCCTCAAGAAGCCTTTCGCTAAGACAGTTCTTGTGGAATTGGCAAAGTGATATTGGGAAGCCCATAGATTGCTATGGTGAAAAAGGAAATATCCTCAGATGAAATCTGGAAAGAAGCTCTCTGAGAAACTGCTTAGTGTTCTGTTAATTCATCTCACAGAGTTACATCTGTATTTCGTGGATCTCTTTGCTAGCCTTATTTCTGTGGTATCTGAGAACAGATATTTCGGATCCCTTTGAAGACTATAGGTCCAAAGGAAATATCCTCCGATAACAAAGAGAAAGAAGCTTTCTGAGAAACTTCGTTGTGTTCTGTGAAATCATCTCACAGAGTTACAGCTTTCCTCTCAACAAGTCTCTCGCTAAGACAGTTCTTGTGGAATTGGCAAAGTGATATTTGGAAGCCCATAGAGGGCTATGGTGAAAAAGGAAATATCCTCAGATGAAATCTGGAAGGAAGCTTTCTGAGAAACTGTTTAGTGTTCTGTTAATTCATCTCGCAGAGTTACATTTGTATTTCGTGGATCTCTTTCCTAGCCTTATTTCTGTGGAATCTGACAACAGATATTTCGGATCCCTTTGAAGACTATAGGGCCAAAGGAAATATCCTCCGATAACAAAGAGAAAGAAGCTTTCTGAGAAATTTCTTTGTGTTCTGTGAAATCATCTCAGAGAGATACAGCTTTCCCCTCAAGAAGCCTTTCGCTAAGACGGTTCTTGTGGAATTTGCAAAGTGATATTGGGAAGCCCATAGGGGCTGTGGTGAAAAAGGAAATATCCTCAGATGAAATCTGGAAAGAAGCTTTCTGAGAAACTGCTTAGTGTTCTGTTAATTCATCTCAAAGAGTTATATATGTATTTCATGGATCTCTTTGCTAGCCTTATTTCTGTGGAATGTGAGAACAGATTTTTCGGATCCCTTTGGAGAGTATAGGGCCAAAGGAAATATTCTCCGATAACAAACAGAAAGAAGCTTTCTGAGAAACTTCTTTGTGTTCTGTGAAATCATCTCACAGAGTTACAGCTTTCCCGTCAAGAAGAATTTCGCTAAGACAGTTCGTGAGGAATTGGCAAAGTGATATTTGGAAGCCCATAGAGGGCTATGGTGAAAAAGGAAATATCCTCAGATGAAATCTCGAAAGAAGCTTTCTGAGAAACTCCTTAGTGTTCTGTTAATTCATCTCACAGAGTTACATCTCTATTTCGTGGATCTCTTTGCTAGCCTTATTTCTGTTGAATCTGAGAACAGATATTTCGAATCCCTTTGAAGAATACAGGGCCAAAGGAAATATCCTCCGATAACAAAGAGAAAGAAGCTTTCTGAGAAACTACTTTGTGTTCTGTGAAATCATCTCACAGAGTTACAGCTTTCCCCTCAAGAAGCCTTTTGCTAAGACAGTTCTTGTGGAATTGCCAAAGTGATATTTGGAAGACCCTAGAGGGCTATGGTTAAAAAGAAAATATCCTCAGATGAAATCTGGAAAGAAGCTTTCTGAGAAACTGCTTAGTGTTCTGTTAATTCATCTCACAGAGTTACATCTGTATTTCGTGGATCTCTTTGCTAGAATTATTTCCGTGGAATCAGAACAGATATTTCGGATCCCTTTGAAGACTATAGGGCCAAAGGAAATATCCTCCGAAACAAAGAGAAAGAAGCTTTCTGAGAAACTTCTTTGTGTTCTGTGAAATCATCTCACAGAGTTACAGCTTTCCCCTCAAGAAGCCTTTCGCTAAGACAGTTCTTGTGGAATTGGCAAAGTGATATTGGGAAGCCCATAGAGGGCTATGGTGAAAAAGGAAATATCCTCAGATGAAATCTGGAAAGAAGCTTTATGAGAAACTGCTTAGTGTTCTGTTAATTCATCTCACAGAGTTATATATGTATTTCATGGATCTCTTTGCTAGCCTTATTTCTGTGGAATCTGAGAACAGATTTTTCGGATCCCTTTGGAGAGTATAGGGCCAAAGGAAATATCCTCCGATAACAAAGAGAAAGAAGCTTTCTGAGAAACTTCTTTGTGTTCTGTGAAATCATCTCACAGAGTTACAGCTTTCCCGTCAACAAGAATTTCGCTAAGACAGTTCTTGTGGGATTGGCAAAGTGATATTTGGAAGCCCATAGAGGGCTATGGTGAAAAAGGGAATATCCTCAGATGATATCTGGAAAGAAGCTTTCTGAGAAACTCCTTAGTGTTCTGTTAATTCATCTCACAGAGTTACATCTGTATTTCGTGGATCTCTTTGCTAGCCTTATTTCTGTTGAATCTGAGAACAGATATTTCGGATCAATTTGAAGACTACAGGGCCAAAGGAAATATCCTCCGATAACAAAGAGAAAGCTTTCTGAGCAACTACTTTGTGTTCTGTGAAATCATCTCACAGAGTTACAGCTTTCCCCTCAAGAAGCCTTTTGCTAAGACAGTTCTTGTGGAATTGGCAAAGTGATATTTGGAAGCCCCTAGAGGGCTATGGTTAAAAAGAAAATATCCTCAGATGAAATCTGGAAAGAAGCTTTCTGAGAAACTGCTTCGTGTTCTATTAATTCATCTCACAGAGTTACATCTGTATTTCGTGGATCTCTTTGCTAGAATTATTTCTGTGGAATCAGAACAGATATTTCGGATCCCTTTGAAGACTATAGGGCCAAAGGAAATATCCTCCGATAACAAAGAGAAAGAAGCTTTCTGAGAAACTTCTTTGTGTTCTGTAAAATCATCTCTCAGAGTTACAGCTTTCCCCTCAAGAAGCCTTTCGCTAAGACAGTTCTTGTGGAATTGGCAAAGTGATATTTGGAAGCCCATAGACGGCTATGGTGAAAAAGGAAATATCCTCAGATGAAATCTTTAAAGAAGCTTTCTGAGACATTGCTTAGTGTTCTCTTAATTCATCTCACAGAGTTACATCTGTAGTTCGTGGATCTCTTTGCTAGCCTTATTTCCGTGGAATCTGAGAACAGATATTTCGGATCCCTTTGAAGACTACAGGGCCAAAGGAAATATCCTCCGATAACAAAGAGAAAGAAGCTTTCTGAGAAACTTCTTTGTGTTCTGTGAAATCATCTCAGAGAGATACAGCTTTCCCCTCAAGAAGCCTTTCGCTAAGACGGTTCTTGTGGAATTTGCAAAGTGATATTGGGAAGCCCATAGGGGCTGTGGTGAAAAAGGAAATATCCTCAGATGAAATCTGGAAAGAAGCTTTCTGAGAAACTGCTTAGTGTTCTGTTAATTCATCTCAAAGAGTTATATATGTATTTCATGGATCTCTTTGCTAGCCTTATTTCTGTGGAATGTGAGAACAGATTTTTCGGATCCCTTTGGAGAGTATAGGGCCAAAGGAAATATTCTCCGATAACAAACAGAAAGAAGCTTTCTGAGAAACTTCTTTGTGTTCTGTGAAATCATCTCACAGAGTTACAGCTTTCCCGTCAAGAAGAATTTCGCTAAGACAGTTCGTGAGGAATTGGCAAAGTGATATTTGGAAGCCCATAGAGGGCTATGGTGAAAAAGGAAATATCCTCAGATGAAATCTCGAAAGAAGCTTTCTGAGAAACTCCTTAGTGTTCTGTTAATTCATCTCACAGAGTTACATCTCTATTTCGTGGATCTCTTTGCTAGCCTTATTTCTGTTGAATCTGAGAACAGATATTTCGAATCCCTTTGAAGAATACAGGGCCAAAGGAAATATCCTCCGATAACAAAGAGAAAGAAGCTTTCTGAGAAACTACTTTGTGTTCTGTGAAATCATCTCACAGAGTTACAGCTTTCCCCTCAAGAAGCCTTTTGCTAAGACAGTTCTTGTGGAATTGCCAAAGTGATATTTGGAAGACCCTAGAGGGCTATGGTTAAAAAGAAAATATCCTCAGATGAAATCTGGAAAGAAGCTTTCTGAGAAACTGCTTAGTGTTCTGTTAATTCATCTCACAGAGTTACATCTGTATTTCGTGGATCTCTTTGCTAGAATTATTTCCGTGGAATCAGAACAGATATTTCGGATCCCTTTGAAGACTATAGGGCCAAAGGAAATATCCTCCGAAACAAAGAGAAAGAAGCTTTCTGAGAAACTTCTTTGTGTTCTGTGAAATCATCTCACAGAGTTACAGCTTTCCCCTCAAGAAGCCTTTCGCTAAGACAGTTCTTGTGGAATTGGCAAAGTGATATTGGGAAGCCCATAGAGGGCTATGGTGAAAAAGGAAATATCCTCAGATGAAATCTGGAAAGAAGCTTTATGAGAAACTGCTTAGTGTTCTGTTAATTCATCTCACAGAGTTATATATGTATTTCATGGATCTCTTTGCTAGCCTTATTTCTGTGGAATCTGAGAACAGATTTTTCGGATCCCTTTGGAGAGTATAGGGCCAAAGGAAATATCCTCCGATAACAAAGAGAAAGAAGCTTTCTGAGAAACTTCTTTGTGTTCTGTGAAATCATCTCACAGAGTTACAGCTTTCCCGTCAACAAGAATTTCGCTAAGACAGTTCTTGTGGGATTGGCAAAGTGATATTTGGAAGCCCATAGAGGGCTATGGTGAAAAAGGGAATATCCTCAGATGATATCTGGAAAGAAGCTTTCTGAGAAACTCCTTAGTGTTCTGTTAATTCATCTCACAGAGTTACATCTGTATTTCGTGGATCTCTTTGCTAGCCTTATTTCTGTTGAATCTGAGAACAGATATTTCGGATCAATTTGAAGACTACAGGGCCAAAGGAAATATCCTCCGATAACAAAGAGAAAGCTTTCTGAGCAACTACTTTGTGTTCTGTGAAATCATCTCACAGAGTTACAGCTTTCCCCTCAAGAAGCCTTTTGCTAAGACAGTTCTTGTGGAATTGGCAAAGTGATATTTGGAAGCCCCTAGAGGGCTATGGTTAAAAAGAAAATATCCTCAGATGAAATCTGGAAAGAAGCTTTCTGAGAAACTGCTTCGTGTTCTATTAATTCATCTCACAGAGTTACATCTGTATTTCGTGGATCTCTTTGCTAGAATTATTTCTGTGGAATCAGAACAGATATTTCGGATCCCTTTGAAGACTATAGGGCCAAAGGAAATATCCTCCGATAACAAAGAGAAAGAAGCTTTCTGAGAAACTTCTTTGTGTTCTGTAAAATCATCTCTCAGAGTTACAGCTTTCCCCTCAAGAAGCCTTTCGCTAAGACAGTTCTTGTGGAATTGGCAAAGTGATATTTGGAAGCCCATAGACGGCTATGGTGAAAAAGGAAATATCCTCAGATGAAATCTTTAAAGAAGCTTTCTGAGACATTGCTTAGTGTTCTCTTAATTCATCTCACAGAGTTACATCTGTAGTTCGTGGATCTCTTTGCTAGCCTTATTTCCGTGGAATCTGAGAACAGATATTTCGGATCCCTTTGAAGACTACAGGGCCAAAGGAAATATCCTCCGATAACAAAGAGAAAGAAGCTTTCTGAGAAACTTCTTTGTGTTCTGTGAAATCATCTCACAGAATTACAGCTTTCCCCTCAATAAACCTTTCGCTAAGACAGCTCTTGTGGAATTGGCAATGAGATATTTGGAAGCCCATAGTGGGCTATGGTGAAAAAGGAAATTTCCTCAGATGAAATCTGGAAAGAAGCTTTCTGAGAAACTGCTTAGTGTTCTGTGAATTCATCTCACAGAGTTACATCTGTATTTCGTGGATCTCTTTGCTAGCCTTATTTCTGTGGTATCTGAGAACAGATATTTCGGATGCCTTTGAAGACTATAGGGCCAAAGGAAATATCCTCCGATAACAAAGAGAAAGAAGCTTTCTGAGAAACTTCGTTGTGTTCTGTGAAATCATCTCACAGAGTTACACCTTTCCCTAGAAGAAGCCTTTCGCTAAGACAGTTCTTGTGGAATTGGCAAAGTGATATTTGGAAGCCCGTAGAGGGCTGTGGTGATAAAGGAAATATCCTCAGATGAAATCTGGAAAGAAGGTTTCTGAGAAACTGCTTAGTGTTCTCTTAATTCATCTCACAGAGATACATCTGTATTTCGTGGATCTCTTTGCTAGTCTTATTTCTGTGGAATCTGAGAACAGATATTTCGGATCCCTTTGAAGTCTATAGGGCCAAAGGAAATATCCTCCGATAACAAAGAGAAAGAAGCTTTGAGAAACTTCTTTGTGTTCTGTGAAATCATCTCACAGAGTTACAGCTTTCCCCTGAAGAAGCCTTTCGCTAAGACAGTTCTTGTGGAATTGGCAAAGTGATATTTGGAAGCCAATAGAGGGCTATGGTGAAAAGGAAATATCCTCAGATGAAATCTGGAAAGAAGCTTTCTGAGAAACTGCTTAGTGTTCTGTTAATTCATCTCACAGAGTTACATCTGTATTTCGTGGATCTCTTTGCTAGCCTTTTTTCTGTGGAATCTGAGAACAGATATTTCGGATCCCTTTGAAGACTATAGGGCCAAAGGAAATATCCTACGATAACAAAGAGAAAGAAGCTTTCTGAGAAACTTCTTTGTGTTCTGTGAAATCATCTCACAGAGTTACAGCTTTCCCCTCAAGAAGCCTTTCGCTAAGACAGTTCTTGTGGAATTGGCAAAGTGATATTTGGTAGCCCATAGAGGGCTATGGTGAAAAAGAAAATATCCTCAGATGAAATCTGGAAAGAAGCTCTCTGAGAAACTGCTTAGTGTTCTGTTAATTCATCACACAGAGTTACATCTGTATTTCCTGGATCTCTTTGCTAGCCTTATTTCTGTGGAATCTGAGAACAGATATTTCGGATCCCTTTGAAGACTATAGGGCCAAAGGAAATATCCTCCGATAACAAAGAGAAAGAAGCTTTCTGAGAAACTTCTTTGTGTTCTGTGAAATCATCTCACCGAGTTACAGCTTTCCCTCAAGACGCCCTTCGGTAAGACAGTTCTTGTGGAATTGGCAAAGTGATATTTGGAAGCCCATAGAGGGCTATGGTGAAAAAGGAAATATCCTCAGATGAAATCTGGAAAGAAGCTTTCTGAGAAACTGCTTAGTGTTCTGTTAATTCATCACACAGAGTTACATCTGTATTTCGTGGATCTCTTTGCTAGCCTTATTTCTGTGGAATCTGAGAACAGATATTTCGGATCCCTTTGAAGACTATAGGGCCAAAGGAAATATCCTCCGATAACAAAGAGAAAGAAGCTTTCTGAGAAACTTCGTTGTGTTCTGTGAAATCATCTCACAGAGTTACAGCTTTCCCCTCAAGAAGCCTTTCGCTAAGACAGTTCTTGTGGAATTGGCAAAGTGATATTGGGAAGCCCATAGAGGGCTATGGTGAAAAAGGAAATATCCTCAGATGAAATCTGGAAAGAAGCTTTCTGAGAAACTACTTAGTGTTCTGTTAATTCATCTCACAGAGTTACATCTGTATTTCGTGGATCTCTTTGCTAGCCTTATTTCTGTGATATCTGAGAACAGATATTTCGGATCCCTTTGAAGACTATAGGGCCAAAGGAAATATCCTCCGATAACAAAGAGAAAGAAGCTTTCTGAGAAACTTCTTTGTGTTCTGTGAAATCATCTCAGAGAGATACAGCTTTCCCCTCAAGAAGCCTTTCGCTAAGACGGTTCTTGTGGAATTTGCAAAGTGATATTGGGAAGCCCATAGGGGCTGTGGTGAAAAAGGAAATATCCTCAGATGAAATCTGGAAAAAGCTTTCTGAGAAAATGCTTAGTGTTCTGTTAATTCATCTCACAGAGTTATATATGTATTTCATGGATCTCTTTGCTAGCCTTATTTCTGTGGAATGTGAGAACAGATTTTTCGGATCCCTTTGGAGAGTATAGGGCCAAAGGAAATATTCTCCGATAACAAAGAGAAAGAAGCTTTCTGAGAAACTTCTTTGTGTTCTGTGAAATCATCTCACAGAGTTACAGCTTTCCCGTCAAGAAGAATTTCGCTAAGACAGTTCTTGAGGAATTGGCAAAGTGATATTTGGAAGCCCATAGAGGGCTATGGTGAAAAAGGAAATATCCTCAGATGAAATCTGGAAAGAAGCTTTCTGAGAAACTCCTTAGTGTTCTGTTAATTCATCTCACAGAGTTACATCTCTATTTCATGGATCTCTTTGCTAGCCTTATTTCTGTTGAATCTGAGAACAGATATTTCGAATCCCTTTGAAGAATACAGGGCCAAAGGAAATATCCTCCGATAACAAAGAGAAAGAAGCTTTCTGAGAAACTACTTAGTGTTCTGTGAAATCATCTCACAGAGTTACAGCTTTCCCCTCAAGAAGCCTTTTGCTAAGACAGTTCTTGTGGAATTGCCAAAGTGATATTTGGAAGACCCTAGAGGGCTATGGTTAAAAAGAAAATATCCTCAGATGAAATCTGGAAAGAAGCTTTCTGAGAAACTGCTTAGTGTTCTGTTAATTCATCTCACAGAGTTACATCTGTATTTCGTGGATCTCTTTGCTAGAATTATTTCTGTGGAATCAGAACAGATATTTCGGATCCCTTTGAAGACTATAGGGCCAAAGGAAATATCCTCCGATAACAAAGAGAAAGAAGCTTTCTGAGAAACTTCTTTGTGTTCTGTGAAATCATCTCACAGAGTTACAGCTTTCCCTCAAGACGCCCTTCGGTAAGACAGTTCTTGTGGAATTGGCAAAGTGATATTTGGAAGCCCCTAGAGGGCTATGGCGAAAAAGGAAATATCCTCAGATGAAATCTGGAAAGAAGCTTTCTGAGAAACTGCTTAGTGTTCTGTTAATTCATCTCACAGAGTTACATCTGTATTTCGTGGATCTCTTTGCTAGCCTTATTTCTGTGGTATCTGAGAACAGATATTTCGGATCCCTTTGAAGACTATAGGGCCAAAGGAAATATCCTCCGATAACAAAGAGAAAGAAGCTTTCTGAGAAACTTCGTTGTGTTCTGTGAAATCATCTCACAGAGTTACACCTTTCCCCTCAACAAGCCTCTCGCTAAGACAGTTCTTGTGGAATTGGCAAAGTGATATTTGGAAGCCCATAGAGGGCTATGGTGAAAAAGGAAATATCCTCAGATGAAATCTGGGAAGAAGTTTTCTGAGAAACTGTTTAGTGTTCTGTTAATTCATCTCACAGAGTTACATCTGTATTTCGTGGATCTCTTTCCTAGCCTTAATTCTGTGGAATCTGAGAACAGATATTTCGGATCCCTTTGAAGACTATAGGGCCAAAGGAAATATCCTCCGATAACAAAGAGAAAGAAGCTTTCTGAGAAACTTCTTTGTGTTCTGTGAAATCATCTCACAGAGTTACAGCTTTCCCCTCAAGAAGCCTTTCGCTAAGACAGTTCTTGTGGAATTGGCAAAGTGATATTGGGAAGCCCATAGAGGGCTATGGTGAAAAAGGAAATATCCTCAGATGAAATCTCGAAAGAAGCTTTATGAGAAACTGCTTAGTGTTCTGTTAATTCATCTCACAGAGTTATATATGTATTTCATGGATCTCTTTGCTAGCCTTATTTCTGTGGAATCTGAGAACAGATTTTTCGGATCCCTTTGGAGAGTATAGGGCCAAAGGAAATATCCTCCGATAACAAAGAGAAAGAAGCTTTCTGAGAAACTTCTTTGTGTTCTGTGAAATCATCTCACAGAGTTACAGCTTTCCCGTCAACAAGAATTTCGCTAAGACAGTTCTTGTGGGATTGGCAAAGTGATATTTGGAAGCCCATAGAGGGCTATGGTGAAAAAGGGAATATCCTCAGATGATATCTGGAAAGAAGCTTTCTGAGAAACTCCTTAGTGTTCTGTTAATTCATCTCACAGAGTTACATCTGTATTTTGTGGATCTCTTTGCTAGCCTTATTTCTGTGGTATCTGAGAACAGATATTTCGGATTCCTTTGAAGACTATAGGGCCAAAGGAAATATCCTCCGATAACAAAGAGAAAGAAGCTTTCTGAGAAACTTCGTTGTGTTCTGTGAAATCATCTCACAGAGTTACAGCTTTCCCCTCAAGAAGCCTTTCGCTAAGACAGTTCTTGTGGAATTGGCAAAGTGATATTTGGAAGCCCATAGACGGCTATGGTGAAAAAGGAAATATCCTCAGATGAAATCTTTAAAGAAGCTTTCTGAGACATTGCTTAGTGTTCTGTTAATTCATCTCACAGAGTTACATCTGTAGTTCGTGGATCTCTTTGCTAGCCTTATTTCCGTGGAATCTGAGAACAGATATTTCGGATCCCTTTGAAGACTACAGGGCCAAAGGAAATATCCTCCGATAACAAAGAGAAAGAAGCTTTCTGAGAAACTTCTTTGTGTTCTGTGAAATCATCTCACAGAGTTACAGCTTTCCCCTCAATAAACCTTTCGCTAAGACAGCTCTTGTGGAATTGGCAATGAGATATTTGGAAGCCCATAGTGGGCTATGGTGAAAAAGGAAATATCCTCAGATGAAATCTGGAAAGAAGCTTTCTGAGAAACTGCTTAGTGTTCTGTGAATTCATCTCACAGAGTTACATCTGTATTTCGTGGATCTCTTTGCTAGCCTTATTTCTGTGGTATCTGAGAACAGATATTTCGGATTCCTTTGAAGACTATAGGGCCAAAGGAAATATCCTCCGATAACAAAGAGAAAGAAGCTTTCTGAGAAACTTCGTTGTGTTCTGTGAAATCATCTCACAGAGTTACAGCTTTCCCCTCAACAAGCCTCTCGCTAAGACAGTTCTTGTGGAATTGGCAAAGTGATATTTGGAAGCCCGTAGAGGGCTGTGGTGATAAAGGAAATATCCTCAGATGAAATCTGGAAAGAAGGTTTCTGAGAAACTGCTTAGTGTTCTCTTAATTCATCTCACAGAGTTACATCTGTATTTCGTGGATCTCTTTGCTAGTCTTATTTCTGTGGAATCTGAGAACAGATATTTCGGATCCCTTTGAAGTCTATAGGGCCAAAGGAAATATCCTCCGATAACAAAGAGAAAGAAGCTTTCGAGAAAACTTCTTTGTGTTCTGTGAAATCATCTCACAGAGTTCCAGCTTCCCCGTCAACAAGCCTCTCGCTAAGACAGTTCTTGTGGAATTGGCAAAGAGATATTTGGAAGCCCACAGAGGGCTATGGTGAAAAAGGAAATATACTCAGATCAAATCTGGAAAGAAGCTTTCTGAGAAACTGCTTAGTGTTCTGTTAATTCATCTCACAGAGTTACAACTGTATTTCGTGGATCTCTTTGCTAGCCTTATTTCTGTGGAATCTGAGAACTGATATTTCGGATCCCATTGAAGACTATAAGGCCAAAGGAAATATCCTCCGATAACAAAGAGAAAGAAGCTTTCTGAGAAACGTCTTTGTGTTCTGTGAAATCATCTCACCGAGTTACAGCTTTCCCTCAAGATGCCCTTCGGTAAGACAGTTCTTGTGGAATTGGCAAAGTGATATTTGGAAGCCCATAGAGGGCTATGGTGAAAAAGGAAATATCCTCAGATGAAATCTGGAAAGAAGCTTTATGAGAAACTGCTTGGTGTTCTGTTAATTCATCTCACAGAGTTACATCTGTATTTCGTGGTTCTCTTTGCTAGCATTATTTCTGTGGAATGTGAGAACAGATATTTCGGATCCCTTTGAAGACTACTGAGTCAAGGAAATATCTTCCGATAACAAAGAGAAAGAATCTTTCTGAGAAACTTCTTTGTGTTCTGTGAAATCATCTCACAGAGTTACAGCTTTTCCCTCAAGAAGCCATTCGCTAAGACAGTTCTTGTGGAATTGGCAAAGTGATATTTGGAAGCCCCTAGAGGGCTATGGTGAAAAAGGAAATATCCTCAGATGAAATCTGGAAAGAAGTTTCTGAGAAACTGCTTAGTGTTCTGTTAATTCATCACACAGAGTTACATCTGTATTTCGTGGATCTCTTTGCTAGCCTTATTTCTGTGGAATCTGAGAACAGATATTTCGGATGCCTTTGAAGACTATAGGGCCAAAGGAAATATCCTCCGATAACAAAGAGAAAGAAGCTTTCTGAGAAACTTCTTTGTGTTCTGTTAAATCATCTCACAGAGTTACAGCTTTCCCCTCAAGAAGCCTTTCGCTAAGACAGTTCTCGTGGAATTGGCAAAGTGATATATTGAAGCCCCTAGAGGGCTATGGTGAAATGGAAATATCCTCAGATGAAATCTGGAAAGAAGCTTTCTGAGCAACTGCTTAGTGTTCTGTTAATTCATCTCACAGAGGTACATCTGTATTTCGTGGATCTCTTTGCTAGCCTTATTTCTGTGGAATCTGAGAATAGATATTTCGGATCCCTTTGAAGACTATAGGGCCAAAGGAAATATCCCCTGATAACAAAAAGAAAGAAGTTTTCTGAGAAACTACTTTGTGTTCTGTGAAATCATCTCACAGAGTTACACCTTTCCCCTCAACAAGCCTTTCGCTAAGACAGTTGTTGTTCTATTGGCAAAGTGATATTTGGAAGCCCCTAGAGGGCTATGGTGCAAAAGGAAATATCCTCAGATAAAATTGGAAAGAAGCTTTCTGAGAAACTGCTTAGTGTTCTGTTAATTCATCTCACAGAGTTACATCTGTATTTCGTGGATGTCTTTGCTAGCCTTATTTCTGTGGAATCTGAGAACAGATATTTCGGATCCGTTTGAAGACTATAGGGCCAAAGGAAATATCCTCCGATAACAAAGAGAAAGAAGCTTTCTGAGAAACTTCTTTGTGTTCTGTGAAATCATCTCACAGAGTTACAGCTTTCCCCTCAAGAAGACTTTCGATAAGGCAGGTCTTGTGGAATTGGCAAAGTGATATTGGGAAGCCCATAGAGGGCTATGTTGAAAAAGGAAATCTCCTCAGATGAAATCTGGAAAGAAGCTTTCTGAGCAACTGCTTAGTGTTCTGTTAATTCATCTCACAGAGGTACATCTGTATTTCGTGGATCTCTTTGCTAGCCTTATTTCTGTGGAATCTGAGAATAGATATTTCGGATCCCTTTGAAGACTATAGGGCCAAAGGAAATATCCTCTGATAACAAAGAGAAAGAAGCTTTCTGAGAAACTTCTTTGTGTTCTGTGAAATCATCTCACACAGTTACAGCTTTCCCCTCAAGAAGCCTTTCGCTAAGACAGTTCTTCTGAAATTGGCAAAGTGATATTTGGAAGCCCCAGAGGGCTATGGTGAAAAAGGAAATATCCTCAGATGAAATCTGGAAAGAAGCTTTCTGAGAAACTGCTTAGTGTTCTGTTAATTCATCTCACAGAGTTACATCTGTATTTCGTGGATCTCTTTGCTAGCCTTATTTCTGTGGAATCTGAGAACAGATATTTCGGATCCCTTTGAAGACTATAGGGCCAAAGGAAATATCCTCAGATAACAAAGAGAAAGAAGCTTTCTGAGAAACTTCTTTGTGTTGTGTGAAATCATCTCACGGAGTTACAGCTTTCCCCTCAAGAAACCTTTCGCTAAGACAGTTCTTGTGGTATTGGCAAAGTAATATTTGGAAGCCCCTAGAGGGCTATGGTGAAAAAGGAAATATCCTCAGATGAAATCTGGAAAGAAGCTTTCTGAGAAACTGCTTAGTGTTCTGTTAATTCATCACACAGAGTTACATCTGTATTTCTTGGATCTCTTTGCTATCTTTATTTCTGTGGAATCTGAGAATAGATATTTCGGATCCCTTTGAAGACTATAAGGCCAAAGGAAATATCCTCCGATAACAAAGAGAAGGAAGCTTTCTGAGAAACTTCTTTGTGTTCTGTGAAATCATCTCACAGAGTTACAGCTTTTCCTAGAAGAAGCCTTTCGCTCAGACAGTTCTTGGGGAATTCCAAAGTGATATTTGGAAGCCCATAGAGGGCTATGTTGCAAAAGGAAATATACTCAGGTGAAATCGGGAAAGAAGCTTTCTGAGAATCTGCTTAGTGTTCTGTTAATTCATCTCACAGAGTTACATCTGTATTTCGTGGATCTCTTTGCTAGCCTTATTTCTGTGGAATCTGAAAACAGATATTTCGGATCCCTTTGAAGACTATAGGGCCAAAGGAAATATCCTCCGATAACAAAGAGAAAGAAGCTTTCTGAGAAACTTCTTTGTGTTCTGTGAAATCAACTCACAGAGTTACAGCTTTCCCTTCAAGAAGCCTTTCGCTAAGACAGTTCTTGTGGAATTGGCAAAGTAATATTTAAGCCCCTGGAGGGCTATGGTGAAAAAGGAAATATCCTCAGATGAAATCTGGAAAGAAGCTTTCTGAGAAACTGCTTAGTGTTCTGTTAATTCATCTCACAGAGTTACATCTGTATATCTTGGATCTCTTTGCTAGCTTTATTTCTGAGGAATATGAGAACAGATATTTCGGATCTCTTTGAAGACTATAAGGCCAAAGGAAATATCCTCCGATAACAAAGAGAAAGAAGCTTTCTGAGAAACTTCTTTGTGTTCTGTGAAATCATCTTACAGAGTTACAGCTTTTCCTAGAAGAAGCCTTTCGCTAAGACAGTTCTTGTGGAATTCCAAAGTGATATTTGGAAGCCCATAGAGGGCTATGGTGAAAAAGGAAATATCCTCAGTTGAAATCGGGAAAGAAGCTTTCTGAGAAACTGCTTAGTGTTCTGTTAATTCATCTCACAGAGTTACATCTGTATTTCGTGGATCTCTTTGCTAGCCTTATTTCTGTGGAATCTGAGAACAGATATTTCGGATCCCTTTGAAGACTATAGTGCCAAAGGAAATATCCTCCGACAACGAAGAGAAAGAAGCTTTCTGAGAAACTTCTTTGTGTTCTGTGAAATCATCTCACAGAGTTACAGCATTCCCCTCAAGAAGCCTTTCGCTAAGACCGTTCTTGTGGAATTGGCAAAGTTATATATGGAAGCCCCTAGAGGTCTATGGTGAAAAAGGAAATATCCTCAGATGAAATCTGGAAAGAAGCTTTCTGAGAAACTGCTTAGTGTTCTGTTAATTCATCTCACAGAATTACATCTGTATTTCGTGGATCTCTTTGCTAACCTTATTTCTGTAGAATCAGAGAACAGATATTTCGGATCCCTTTGAAGACTACAGGGCCAAAGGAAATATCCTCCGATAACAAAGAGAAAGAAGCTTTCTGAGAAACTTCTTTGTGTTCTGTGAAATCATCTCACAGATTTACAGCTTTTCCTATTTCGTATAGACAGTTCGGATAGACAGATATTTCGCTAAGACAGTTCTTGTGGAATTGGCAAAGTGATATTTGGTAGCCCATAGAGGGCTATGGTGAAAAAGGAAATATCCTCAGATGAAATCTGGAAAGAATCTTTCTGAGAAACTGCTTAGTGTTCTGTTAATTCATCTCACAGAGTTACATCTGTATTTCTTGGATCTCTTTGCTATCTTTATTTCTGTGGAATCTGAGAACAGATATTTCGGATCCCTTTGAAGACTATAAGGCCAAAGGAAATATCCTCCGATAACAAAGAGAAAGAAGCTTTCTGAGAAACTTCTTTGTGTTCTGTGAAATCATCTCACAGAGTTACAGCTTTTCCTAGAAGAAGCCTTTCGCTAAGACAGTTCTTGGGGAATTCCAAAGTGATATTTGGAAGCCCATAGAGGGCTATGTTGCAAAGGGAAATACACTCAGGTGATATCGGGAAAGAAGCTTTCTGAGAAACTGCTTAGTGTTCTGTTAATTCATCTCACAGAGTTACATCTGTATTTCGTGGATCTCTTTGCTAGCCTTATTTCTGTGGAATCTGAGAACAGATATTTCGGATCCCTTTGAATACTATAGGGTCAAAGGAAATATCCTCCAATAACAAAGAGAAAGAAGCTTTCTGAGAAACTTCTTTGTGTTCTGTGAAATCATCTCACAGAGTTACAGCTTTCCCCTCAAGAAGCCTTTCGCTAAGACAGTTCTTGTGGAATTGGCAAAGTAATATTTTTAAGCCCCTAGAGGGCTATGGTGAAAAAGGAAATATGCTCAGATGAAATCTGGAAAGAAGCTTTCTGCGAAACTGCTTAGTGTTCTGTTAATTCATCTCACAGAGTTACATCTGTATATCTTGGATCTCTTTGCTAGCTTTATTTCTGAGGAATATGAGAACAGATATTTCGGATACCTTTGAAGACTATAAGGCCAAAGGAAATATCCTCCGATAACAAAGAGAAAGAAGCTTTCTGAGAAACTACTTTGTGTTCTGTGAAATCATCTTACAGAGTTACAGCTTTTCCTAGAAGAAGCCTTTCGTTAAGACAGTTCTTGTGGAATTCCAAAGTGATATTTGGAAGCCCATAGAGGGCTATGGTGAAAAAGGAAATATCCTCAGTTGAAATCGGGAAAGAAGCTTTCTGAGAAACTGCTTAGTCTTCTGTTAATTCATCTCACAGAGTTACATCTGTATTTCGTGGATCTCTTTGCTAGCCTTATTTCTGTGGAATCTGAGAACAGATATTTCGGATCCCTTTGAAGACTATAGGGCCAAAGGAAATATCCTCCGATAACAAAGAGAAAGAAGCTTTCTGAGAAACCTCTTTGTGTTCTGTGAAATCATCTCACAGAGTTACAGCTTTCCCCTCAAGAAGCCTTTCACTAAGACAGTTCTTGTGGAATTGGCAAAGTGCTATTTGGAAACCCATAGAGGGCTATGGTGAAAAGGAAATATCCTCAGATGAAATCTGGAAAGAAGCTTTCTGAGAAACTGCTTAGTGTTCTGTTAATTCATCTCACAGAGTTACATCTGTATTTCCTGGATCTCTTTGCTAGCCTTTTTTCTGTGGAATCTGAGAACAGATATTTCGGATCCCTTTGAAGACTATAGGGTCAAAGGAAATATCCTCCGATAACAAAGAGAAAGAAGCTTTCTGAGAAACTTCTTTGTGTTCTGTGAAATCATCTCACAGAGTTACAGCTTTCCCCTCAAGAAGCCTTTCGCTAAGACAGTTCTTGTGGAATTGGCAAAGTGATATTGGGAAGCCCATAGAGGGCTATGGTGAAAAAGGAAATATCCTCATATGAAATCTGGAAAAAAGCTCTCTGAGAAACTGCTTAGTGTTCTGTTAATTCATCTCACAGAGTTACATCTGTATTTCGTGGATCTCTTTGCTAGCCTTATTTCTGTGGTATCTGAGAACAGATATTTCGGATCCCTTTGAAGACTATAGGGCCAAAGGAAATATCCTCCGATAACAAAGAGAAAGAAGCTTTCTGAGAAACTTCGTTGTGTTCTATGAAATCATCTCACAGAGTTACAGCTTTCCCCTCAACAAGCCTCTCGCTAAGACAGTTCTTGTGGAATTGGCAAAGTGATATTTGGAAGCCCATAGAGGGCTATGGTGAAAAAGGAAATGTCCTCAGATGAAATCTGGAAAGAAGCTTTCTGAGAAACTGTTTAGTGTTCTGTTAATTCATCTCACAGAGTTACATCTGTATTTCGTGGATCTCTTTGCTAGCCTTATTTCTGTTGAATCTGAGAACAGATATTTCGGATCCCTTTGAAGACTATAGGGCCAAAGGAAATATCCTCCGATAACAAAGAGAAAGAAGCTTTCTGAGAAACTTCTTTGTGTTCTGTGAAATCATCTCACAGAGTTACAGCTTTCCCGTCAAGAAGAATTTCACTAAGACAGTTCTTGTGGAATTGGCAAAGTGATATTTGGAAGCCCATAGAGGGCTATGGTGAAAAAGGAAATATCCTCAGATGAAATCTGGAAAGAAGCTTTCTGAGAAACTCCTTAGTGTTCTGTTAATTCATCTCACAGAGTTACATCTGTATTTCGTGGATCTCTTTGCTAGCCTTATTTATGTTGAATCTGAGAACAGATATTTCGGATCCCTTTGAAGACTACAGGGCCAAAGGAAATATCCTTCGATAACAAAGAGAAAGAAGCTTTCTGAGAAACTACTTTGTGTTCTGTGATATCATCTCACAGAGTTACAGCTTTCCCCTAAAGAAGCCTTTTGCTAAGACAGTTCTTGTGGAAGTGGCAAAGTGATATTTGGAAGCCCCTAGAGGGCTATAGTTAAGAAGAAAATATCCTCAGATGAAATATGGAAAGAAGCTTTCTGAGAAACTCCTTAGTGTTCTGTTAATTCATCTCACAGAGTTACATCTGTATTTCCTGGATCTCTTTGCTAGCCTTATTTATGTTGAATCTGAGAACAGATATTTCGGATCCCTTTGAAGACTACAGGGCCAAAGGAAATATCCTCCGATAACAAAGAGCGAGAAGCTTTCTGAGAAACTACTTTGTGTTCTGTGAAATCATCTCACAGAGTTACAGCTTTCCCCTCAAGAAGCCTTTTGCTAAGACAGTTCCTGTGGAATTGGCAAAGTGATATTTGGAAGCCCCTAGAGGGCTATAGTTAAAAAGAAAATATCCTCAGATGAAATCTGGAAAGAAGCTTTCTGAGAAACTGCTTAGTGTTCTGTTAATTCGTCTCACAGAGTTACATCTGTATTTCGTGGATCTCTTTGCTAGCCTTATTTCTGTGGAATCAGAACAGTTATATCGGATCCCTTTGAAGACAATAGAGCCAAAGGAAATATCTTCCGATAACAAAGAAAAAGAAGCTTTCTGAGAAACCTCTTTGTGTTCTGTGAAATCATCTCTCAGAGTTACAGCTTTCCCCTCAAGAAGCCTTTCACTAAGACAGCTCTTGTGGAATTGGCAAAGTGGTATTTGGAAACCCATAGAGGGCTACGGTGAAAAGGAAATATCCTCAGATGAAATCTGGAAAGAAGCTTTCTGAGAAACTGCCTAGTGTTCTGTTAATTCATCTCACACAGTTACGTCTGTATTTCGTGGATCTCGTTGCTAGAATTATTTCTGTGGAATCAGAACAGATATTTCGGATCCCTTTGAAGACTATAGGGCCAAAGGAAATATCCTTCGATAACAAAGAGAAAGAAGCTTTCTGAGAAACTTCTTTGTGTTCTGTGAAATCATCTCACCGAGTTACAGCTTTCCCTCAAGACGCCCTTCGGTAAGACAGTTCTTGTGTAATTGGCAAAGTGATATTTGGAAGCCCCTAGAGAGCTATGGTGAAAAAGGAAATATCCTCAGATGAAATCTGGAAAGAAGCTTTCTGAGAAACTGCTTAGTGTTCTGTTAATTCATCTCACAGAGTTACATCTGTATTTCGTGGATCTCTTTGCTATCCTTATTTCTGTGGTATCTGAGAACAGATATTTCGGATTCCTTTGAAGACTATAGGGCCAAAGGAAATATCCTCCGATAACAAAGAGAAAGAAGCTTTCTGAGAAACTTCGTTGTGTTCTGTGAAATCATCTCACAGAGTTACAGCTTTCCCCTCAACAAGCCTCTCGCTAAGACAGTTCTTGTGGAATTGGCAAAGTGATATTTGGAAGCCCATAGAGGGCTATGGTGAAAAAGGAAATATCCTCAGATGAAATCTGGAAAGAAGCTTTCTGAGAAACTGCTTAGTGTTCTGTTAATTCATCACACAGAGTTACATCTGTATTTCGTGGATCTCTTTGCTAGCCTTATTTGTGTGGAATCTGAGAACATATATTTCGGATCCCTTTGAAGACTATAGGGCCAAAGGAAATATCCTCCGATAACAAAGAGAAAGAAGCTTTCTGAGAAACTTCTTTGTGTTCTGTGAAATCATCTCACAGAGTTACAGCTTTTCCCTCAAAAAGCCTTTCGCTAAGACAGCTCTTGTGGAATTGGCAATGAGATATTTGGAAGCCCATAGAGGGCTATGGTGAAAAAGGAAATATCCTCAGATGAAATCTGGAAAGAAGCTTTCTGAGAAACTGCTTAGTGTTCTGTTAATTCATCTTACAGAGTTACATCTGTATTTCGTGGATCTCTTTGCTAGCCTTATTTCTGTGGAATCTGAGAACAGATATTTCGGTTCCCTTTGAAGACTATAGGGCCAAAGGAAATATTCTCCGATAACAAATAGAAAGAAGTTTTCTGAGAAACTTCTTTGTGTTCTGTGAAATCATCTCACAGAGTTACAGCTTTCCCCTCAAGAAGCCTTTCGCTAAGACAGTTCTTGTGGAATTGGCACAGTGATACATGGAAGCCCCTAGAGGGCTATGGTGAAAAAGGAAATATCCTCAGATGAAATCTGGAAAGAAGCTCTCTGAGAAACTGCTTAGTGTTCTGTTAATTCATCTCACAGAGTTACATCTGTATTTCGTGGATCTCTTTGCTAGCCTTATTTCTGTGGAATCTGAGAACAGATATTTCGGATCCCTTTGAAGACTATAGGGCCAAAGGAAATATCCTCCGATAACAAAGAGAAAGAAGCTTTCTGAGAAACTTCTTTGTGTTCTGTGAAATCATCTCACAGAGTTACAGCTTTCCCCTCAAGAAGCCTTTCGCTAAGACAGTTCTTGTGGAATTGGCAAAGTGATATTGGGAAGCCCATAGAGGGCTATGGTGAAAAAGGAAATATCCTCAGATGAAATCTGGAAAGAAGCTCTCTGAGAACCTGCTTAGTGTTCTGTTAATTCATCTCACAGAGTTACATCTGTATTTCGTGGATCTGTTTGCTAGCCTTATTTCTGTGGTATCTGAGAACAGATATTTCGGATCCCTTTGAAGACTATAGGGCCAAAGGAAATATCCTCCGATAACAAAGAGAAAGAAGCTTTCTGAGAAACTTCGTTGTGTTCTATGAAATCATCTCATAGAGTTACAGCTTTCCCCTCAACAAGCCTCTCGCTAAGACAGTTCTTGTGGAATTGGCAAAGTGATATTTGGAAGCCCATAGAGGGCTATGGTGAAAAAGGAAATATCCTCAGATGAAATCTGGAAAGAAGCTTTCTGAGAAACTGCTTAGTGTTCTGTTAATTCATCACACAGAGTTACATCTGTATTTCGTGGATCTCTTTGCTAGCCTTATTTCTGTGGAATCTGAGAACAGATATTTCGGATCCTTTTGAAGACTATAGGGCCAAAGGAAATATCCTCCGATAACAAAGAGAAAGAAGCTTTCTGAGAAACTTCTTTGTGTTCTGTGAAATCATCTCACAGAGTTACAGCTTTCCCCTCAAGAAGCCTTTCGTTAAGACAGTTCTTGTGGAATTGGCAAAGTGATATATGGAAGCCCCTAGAGGGCTATGGTGAAATGGAAATATCCTCAGACGAAATCTGGAAAGAAGCTTTCTGAGATACTGGTTAGTGTTCTGTTAATTCATCTCACTGAGTTACATCTGTATTTCGTGGATCTCTTTGCTAGCCTTATTTCTGTGGAATCTGAGAACAGATATTTCGGATCCCTTTGAAGACTATAGGGCCAAAGGAAATATCCTCCGATAACAAAGAGAAAGAAGCTTTCTGAGAAACTTCTTTGTGTTCTGTGAAATCATCTCACACAGTTACAGCTTTCCCCTCAAGAAGCCTTTCGCTAAGACAGTTCTTGTGGAATTGGCAAAGTGATATTGGGAAGCCCATAGAGGGCTATGGTGAAAAAGGAAATATCCTCAGATGAAATCTGGAAAGAAACTCTCTGAGAAACTGCTTAGTGTTCTGTTAATTCATCTCACAGAGTTACATCTGTATTTCGTGGATCTCTTTGCTAGCCTTATTTCTGTGGTATCTGAGAACAGATATTTCGGAACCCTTTGAAGACTATAGGGCCAAAGGAAATATCCTAAGATAACAAAGAGAAAGAAGCTTTCTGAGAAACTTCTTTGTGTTCTGTGAAATCATCTCACATAGTTACAGCTTTCCCCTCAACAAGCCTTTCGCTAAGACAGTTCTTGTGGAATTGGCAAAGTGATATTTGGAAGCCCATAGAGGGCTATGGTGAAAAAGGAAATATCCTAAGATGAAATCTGGAAAGAATCTTTCTGAGAAACTGCTTAGTGTTCTGTTAATTCATCTCACAGAGTTACATCTGTATTTCGTGGATCTCTTTGCTAGCCTTATTTCCGTGGAATCTGAGAAGAGATATTTCGGATCCCTTTGAAGACTACAGGGCCAAAGGAAATATCCTCCGATAACAAAGAGAAAGAAGCTTTCTGAGAAACTTCTTTGTGTTCTGTGAAATCATCTCACAGAGTTACAGCTTTTCCCTGAAGAAGCCTTTCGCTAAGACAGCTCTTGTGGAATTGGCAAAGTGATATTTGGAAGCCCATAGAGGGCTATGGTGAAAAAGGAAATATCCTCAGATGAAATCTGGAAGGAAGCTTTCTGAGAAACTGTTTAGTGTTCTGTTAATTCATCTCGCAGAGTTACATTTGTATTTCGTGGATCTCTTTCCTAGCCTTATTTCTGTGGAATCTGAGAACAGATATTTCGGATCTCTTTGAAGACTATAGGGCCAAAGGAAATATCCTCCGATAACAAAGAGAAAGAAGCTTTCTGAGAAACTTCTTTGTGTTCTCTGAAATCATCTCAGAGAGTTACAGCTTTCCCCTCAAGAAGCCTTTCGCTAAGACGGTTCTTGTGGAATTTGCAAAGTGATATTGGGAAGCCCATAGGGGCTGTGGTGAAAAAGGAAATATCCTCAGATGAAATCTGGAAAGTAGCTTTCTGAGAAACTGCTTAGTGTTCTGTTAATTCATCTCACAGAGCTATATATGTATTTCATGGATCTCTTTGCTAGCCTTATTTCTGTGGAATCTGAGAACAGATTTTTCGGATCCCTTTGGAGAGTATAGGGCCAAAGGAAATATTCTCCGATAACAAAGAGAAAGAAGCTTTCTGAGAAACTTCTTTGTGTTCTGTGAAATCATCTCACAGAGTTACAGCTTTCCCCTCAAGAAGGCTTTCGCTAAGACAGTTCTTGTGGAATTGGCAAAGTGATATTGGGAAGCCCTTAGAGGGCTCTGGTGAAAAAGGAAATATCCTCAGATGAAATCTGGAAAGAAGCTCTCTGAGAAACTGCTTAGTGTTCTGTTAATTCATCTCACAGAGTTACATCTGTATTTCGTGGATCTCTTTGCTAGCCTTATTTCTGTTGAATCTGAGAACAGATATTTCGGATCCCTTTGAAGACTACAGGGCCAAAGGAAATATCCTCCGATAACAAAGAGAAAGAAGCTTTCTGAGAAACTACTTTGTGTTCTGTGAAATCATCTCACAGAGTTACAGCTTTCCCCTCAAGAAGCCTTTCGCTAAGACAGTTCTTGTGGAATTGGCAAAGTGATATTTGGAAGCCCCTACAGGGCTATAGTTAAAAAGAAAATATGCTCAAATGAAATCTGGAAAGAAGCTTTCTGAGAAACTGCTTAGTGTTCTGTTAATTCATCTGACACAGTTACGTCTGTATTTCGTGGATCTCTTTGCTAGAATTATTTCTGTTCAATCAGAACAGATATTTCGGATCCCTTTGAATACTATAGGGCCAAAGGAAATATCCTCCGATAACAAAGAGAAAGAAGCTTTCTGAGAAACTTCTCTGTGTTCTGTGAAATCATCTCACCGAGTTACAGCTTTCCCTCAAGACGCCCTTCGGTAAGACGGTTCTTGTGGAATTGGCAAAGTGATATTTGGAAGCCCCTAGAGGGCTATGGTGAAAAAGGAAATATCCTCAGATGAAATCTGGAAAGAAGCTTTCTGAGAAACTGCTTAGTGTTCTGTTAATTCATCTCACAGAGTTACATCTGTATTTCGTGGATCTCTTTGCTAGCCTTATTTCTGTGGTATCTGAGAACAGATATTTCGGATCCCTTTGAAGACTATGGGGCCAAAGGAAATATCCTCCGATAACAAAGAGAAAGAAGCTTTCCGAGAAACTTCGTTGTGTTCTGTGAAATCATCTCACAGAGTTACAGCTTTCCCCTCAACAAGCCTCTCGCTAAGACAGTTCTTGTGGAATTGGCAAAGTGATATTTGGAAGCCCATAGAGGGCTATGGTGAAAAAGGAAATATCCTCAGATGAAATCTGGAAAGAAGCTTTCTGAGAAACTGCTTAGTGTTCTGTTAATTCATCACACAGAGTTATATCTGTATTTCGTGTATCTCTTTGCTAGCCTTATTTCTGTGGAATCTGAGAACAGATATTTCGGATCCCTTTGAAGACTATAGGGCCAAAGGAAATATCCTCCGATAACAAAGAGAAAGAAGCTTTCTGAGAAACTTCTTTGTGTTCTGTGAAATCATCTCACAGAGTTACAGCTTTCCCCTCAAGAAGCCTTTCGCTAAGACAGCTCTTGTGGAATTGGCAATGAGATATTTGGAAGCCCATAGAGGGCTATGGTGAAAAAGGAAATATCCTCAGATGAAATCTGGAAAGAAGCTTTCTGAGAAACTGCTTAGTGTCTGTTAATTCATCTTACAGAGTTACATCTGTATTTCGTGGATCTCTTTGCTAGCCTTATTTCTGTTGAATCTGAGAACAGATATTTCGGTTCCCTTTGAAGACTATAGGGCCAAAGGAAATATTCTCCGATAACAAATAGAAAGAAGTTTTCTGAGAAACTTCTTTGTGTTCTGTGAAATCATCTCACAGAGTTACAGCTTTCCCCTCAAGAAGCCTTTCGCTAAGACAGTTCTTGTGGAATTGGCACAGTGATACATGGAAGCCCCTAGAGGGCTATGGTGAAAAAGGAAATCCCTCAGATGAAATCTGGAAAGAAGCTCTCTGAGAAACTGCTTAGTGTTCTGTTAATTCATCTCACAGAGTTACATCTGTATTTCGTGGATCTCTTTGCTAGCCTTATTTCTGTGGAATCTGAGAACAGATATTTCGGATCCCTTTGAAGACTATAGGGCCAAAGGAAATATCCTCCGATAACAAAGAGAAAGAAGCTTTCTGAGAAACTTCTTTGTGTTCTGTGAAATCATCTCACAGAGTTACAGCTTTCCCCTCAAGAAGCCTTTCGCTAAGACAGTTCTTGTGGAATTGGCAAAGTGATATTGGGAAGCCCATAGAGGGCTATGGTGAAAAAGGAAATATCCTCAGATGAAATCTGGAAAGAAGCTCTCTGAGAAACTGCTTAGTGTTCTGTTAATTCATCTCACAGAGTTACATCTGTATTTCGTGGATCTCTTTGCTAGCCTTATTTCTGTGGTATCTGAGAACAGATATTTCGGATCCCTTTGAAGACTATAGGGCCAAAGGAAATATCCTCCGATAACAAAGAGAAAGAAGCTTTCTGAGAAACTTCGTTGTGTTCTGTGAAATCATCTCACAGAGTTACAGCTTTCCCCTCAACAAGCCTCTCGCTAAGACAGTTCTTGTGGAATTGGCAAAGTGATATTTGGAAGCCCATAGAGGGCTATGGTGAAAAAGGGAATATCCTCAGATGATATCTGGAAAGAAGCTTTCTGAGAAACTCCTTAGTGTTCTGTTAATTCATCTCACAGAGTTACATCTGTATTTCGTGGATCTCTTTGCTAGCCTTATTTCTGTTGAATCTGAGAACAGATATTTCGGATCAATTTGAAGACTACAGGGCCAAAGGAAATATCCTCCGATAACAAAGAGAAAGCTTTCTGAGAAACTACTTTGTGTTCTGTGAAATCATCTCACAGAGTTACAGCTTTCCCCTCAAGAAGCCTTTTGCTAAGACAGTTCTTGTGGAATTGGCAAAGTGATATTTGGAAGCCCCTAGAGGGCTATGGTTAAAAAGAAAATATCCTCAGATGAAATCTGGAAAGAAGCTTTCAGAGAAACTGCTTCGTGTTCTATTAATTCATCTCACAGAGTTACATCTGTATTTCGTGGATCTCTTTGCTAGAATTATTTCTGTGGAATGTGAGAACAGATATTTCGGATCCCTTTGAAGACTATTGAGCCAAGGAAATATCCTCCGATAACAAAGAGAAAGAAGCTCTCTGAGAAACTTCTTTGTGTTCTGTAAAATCATCTCACAGAGTTACAGCTTTCCCCTCAAGAAGCCTTTCGCTATGACAGTTCTCGTGGAATTGGCAAAGTGATATATTGAAGCCCCTAGAGGGCTATGGTGAAATGGAAATATCCTCAGATGAAATTTGGAAAGAAGCTTTCTGAGATACTGCTTAGTGTTCTGTTAATTCATCTCACTGAGTTACATCTGTATTTCGTGGATCTCTTTGCTGGCCTTATTTCTGTTGAATTCGAGAACAGATATTTCGGATCCCTTTGAAGACTATAGGGCCAAAGGAAATATCTTCCGATAACAAAGAGAAAGAAGCTTTCTGAGAAACTTCTTTGTGTTCTGTGAAATCATCTCACAGAATTCCAGCTTCCCCCTCAACAAGCCTCTCGCTAAGACAGTTCTTGTGGAATTGGCAAAGAGATATTTGGAAGCCCACAGAGGGCTATGGTGAAAAAGGAAATATACTCAGATCAAATCTGGAAAGAAGCTTTCTGAGAAACTGCTTAGTGTTCTGTTAATTCATCTCACAGAGTTACAACTGTATTTCGTGGATCTCTTTGCTAGCCTTATTTCTGTGGAATCTGAGAACTGATATTTCGGATCCCATTGAAGACTATAAGGCCAAAGGAAATATCCTCCGATAACAAAGAGAAAGAAGCTTTCTGAGAAACTTCTTTGTGTTCTGTGAAATCATCTCACCGAGTTACAGCTTTCCCTCAAGACGCCCTTCGGTAAGACAGTTCTTGTGGAATTGGCAAAGTGATATTTGGAAGCCCATAGAGGGCTATGGTGAAAAAGGAAATATCCTCAGATGAAATCTGGAAAGAAGCTTTCTGAGAAACTGCTTGGTGTTCTGTTAATTCATCTAACAGAGTTACATCTGTATTTCGTGGTTCTCTTTGCTAGCATTATTTCTGTGGAATGTGAGAACAGATATTTCGGATCCCTTTGAAGACTACTGAGTCAAGGAAATATCCTCCGATAACAAAGAGAAAGAAGCTTTCTGAGAAACTTCTTTGTGTTCTGTGAAATCATCTCACAGAGTTACAGCTTTTCCCTCAAGAAGCCTTTCGCTAAGACAGTTCTTGTGGAATTGGTAAAGTGATATTTGGAAGCCCCTAGAGGGCTATGGTGAAAAAGGAAATATCCTCAGATGAAATCTGGAAAGAAGCTTTCTGAGAAACTGCTTAGTGTTCTGTTAATTCATCACACAGAGTTACATTTGTATTTCGTGGATCTCTTTGCTAGCCTTATTTCTGTGGAATCTGAGAACAGATATTTCGGATGCCTTTGAAGACTATAGGGCCAAAGGAAATATCCTCCGATAACAAAGAGAAAGAAGCTTTCTGAGAAACTTCTTTGTGTTCTGTGAAATCATCTCACAGAGTTACAGCTTTCCCCTCAAGAAGCCTTTCGCTAAGACAGTTCTCGTGGAATTGGCAAAGTGATATATTGAAGCCCCTAGAGGGCTATGGTGAAATGGAAATATCCTCAGATGAAATCTGGAAAGAAGCTTTCTGAGCAACTGCTTAGTGTTCTGTTAATTCATCTCACAGAGGTACATCTGTATTTCGTGGATCTCTTTGCTAGCCTTATTTCTGTGGAATCTGAGAATAGATATTTCGGATCCCTTTGAAGACTATAGGGCCAAAGGAAATATCCCCTGATAACAAAAAGAAAGAAGCTTTCTGAGAAACTACTTTGTGTTCTGTGAAATCATCTCACAGAGTTACACCTTTCCCCTCAACAAGCCTTTCGCTAAGACAGTTGTTGTTCTATTGGCAAAGTGATATTTGGAAGCCCCTAGAGGGCTATGGTGCAAAAGGAAATATCCTCAGATAAAATCTGGAAAGAAGCTTTCTGAGAAACTGCTTAGTGTTCTGTTAATTCATCTCACAGAGTTACATCTGTATTTCGTGGATCTCTTTGCTAGCCTTATTTCTGTGGAATCTGAGAACAGATATTTCGGATCCGTTTGAAGACTATAGGGCCAAAGGAAATATCCTCCGATAACAAAGAGAAAGAAGCTTTCTGAGAAACTTCTTTGTGTTCTGTGAAATCATCTCACAGAGTTACAGCTTTCCCCTCAAGAAGACTTTCGATAAGGCAGGTCTTGTGGAATTGGCAAAGTGATATTGGGAAGCCCATAGAGGGCTATGTTGAAAAAGGAAATATCCTCAGATGAAATCTGGAAAGAAGCTTTCTGAGCAACTGCTTAGTGTTCTGTTAATTCATCTCACAGAGGTACATCTGTATTTCGTGGATCTCTTTGCTAGCCTTATTTCTGTGGAATCTGAGAATAGATATTTCGGATCCCTTTGAAGACTATAGGGCCAAAGGAAATATCCCCTGATAACAAAGAGAAAGAAGCTTTCTGAGAAACTACTTTGTGTTCTGTGAAATCATCTCACAGAGTTACACCTTTCCCCTCAACAAGCCTTTCGCTAAGACAGTTGTTGTTCTATTGGCAAAGTGATATTTGGAAGCCCCTAGAGGGCTATGGTGCAAAAGGAAATATCCTCAGATAAAATCTGGAAAGAAGCTTTCTGAGAAACTGCTTAGTGTTCTGTTAATTCATCTCACAGAGTTTCATCTGTATTTCGTGGATCTCTTTGCTAGCCTTATTTCTGTGGAATCTGAGAACAGATATTTCGGATCCCTTTGAAGACTATAGGGCCAAAGGAAATATCCTCTGATAACAAAGAGAAAGAAGCTTTCTGAGAAACTTCTTTGTGTTCTGTGAAATCATCTCACAGAGTTACAGCTTTCCCCTCAAGAAGCCTTTCGCTAAGACAGTTCTTCTGAAATTGGCAAAGTGATATTTGGAAGCCCCAGAGGGCTATGGTGAAAAAGGAAATATCCTCAGATGAAATCTGGAAAGAAGCTTTCTGAGAAACTGCTTAGTGTTCTGTTAATTCATCTCACAGAGTTACATCTGTATTTCGTGGATCTCTTTGCTAGCCTTATTTCTGTGGAATCTGAGAACAGATATTTCGGATCCCTTTGAAGACTATAGGGCCAAAGGAAATATCCTCAGATAACAAAGAGAAAGAAGCTTTCTGAGAAACTTCTTTGTGTTCTGTGAGATCATCTCACGGAGTTACAGCTTTCCCCTCAAGAAGCCTTTCGCTAAGACAGTTCTTGTGGTATTGGCAAAGTAATATTTGGAAGCCCCTAGAGGGCTATGGTGAAAAAGGAAATATCCTCAGATGAAATCTGGAAAGAAGCTTTCTGAGAAACTGCTTAGTGTTCTGTTAATTCATCTCACAGAGTTACATCTGTATTTCTTGGATCTCTTTGCTATCTTTATTTCTGTGGAATCTGAGAATAGATATTTCGGATCCCTTTGAAGACTATAAGGCCAAAGGAAATATCCTCCGATAACAAAGAGAAAGAAGCTTTCTGAGAAACTTCTTTGTGTTCTGTGAAATCATCTCACAGAGTTACAGCTTTTCCTAGAAGAAGCCTTTCGCTAAGACAGTTCTTGGTGAATTCCAAAGTGATATTTGGAAGCCCATAGAGGGCTATGTTGCAAAAGGAAATATACTCAGGTGAAATCGGGAAAGAAGCTTTCTGAGAATCTGCTTAGTGTTCTGTTAATTCATCTCACAGAGTTACATCTGTATTTCGTGGATCTCTTTGCTAGCCTTATTTCTGTGGAATCTGAAAACAGATATTTCGGATCCCTTTGAAGACTATAGGGCCAAAGGAAATATCCTCCGATAACAAAGAGAAAGAAGCTTTCTGAGAAACTTCTTTGTGTTCTGTGAAATCATCTCACAGAGTTACAGCTTTCCCTTCAAGAAGCCTTTCGCTAAGACAGTTCTTGTGGAATTGGCAAAGTAATATTTAAGCCCCTGGAGGGCTATGGTGAAAAAGGAAATATCCTCAGATGAAATCTGGAAAGAAGCTTTCTGAAAAACTGCTTAGTGTTCTGTTAATTCATCTCACAGAATTACATCTGTATTTCGTGGATCTCTTTGCTAACCTTATTTCTGTAGAATCTGAGAACAGATATTTCGGATCCCTTTGAAGACTACAGGGCCAAAGGAAATATCCTCCGATAACAAAGAGAAAGAAGCTTTCTGAGAAACTTCTTTGTGTTCTGTGAAATCATCTCACAGATTTACAGCTTTTCCTATTTCGTATAGACAGTTCGGATAGACAGATATTTCGCTAAGACAGTTCTTGTGGAATTGGCAAAGTGATATTTGGTAGCCCATAGAGGGCTATGGTGAAAAAGGAAATATCCTCAGATGAAATCTGGAAAGAATCTTTCTGAGAAACTGCTTAGTGTTCTGTTAATTCATCTCACAGAGTTACATCTGTATTTCTTGGATCTCTTTGCTATCTTTATTTCTGTGGAATCTGAGAACAGATATTTCGGATCCCTTTGAAGACTATAAGGCCAAAGTAAATATCCTCCGATAACAAAGAGAAAGAAGCTTTCTGAGAAACTTCTTTGTGTTCTGTGAAATCATCTCACAGAGTTACAACTTTTCCTAGAAGAAGCCTTTCGCTAAGACAGTTCTTGGGGAATTCCAAAGTGATATTTGGAAGCCCATAGAGGGCTATGTTGCAAAGGGAAATACACTCAGGTGAAATCGGGAAGAAGCTTTCTGAGAAACTGCTTAGTGTTCTGTTAATTCATCTCACAGAGTTACATCTGTATTTCGTGGATCTCTTTGCTAGCCTTATTTCTGTGGAATCTGAGAACAGATATTTCGAATCCCTTTGAATACTATAGGGTCAAAGGAAATATCCTCCAATAACAAAGAGAAAGAAGCTTTCTGAGAAACTTCTTTGTGTTCTGTGAAATCATCTCACAGAGTTACAGCTTTCCCCTCAAGAAGCCTTTTGCTAAGACAGTTCTTGTGGAATTGGCAAAGTAATATTTTTAAGCCCCTAGAGGGCTATGGTGAAAAAGGAAATATGCTCAGATGAAATCTGGAAAGAAGCTTTCTGCGAAACTGCTTAGTGTTCTGTTAATTCATCTCACAGAGTTACATCTGTATATCTTGGATCTCTTTGCTAGCTTTATTTCTGAGGAATATGAGAACAGATATTTCGGATACCTTTGAAGACTATAAGGCCAAAGGAAATATCCTCCGATAACAAAGAGAAAGAAGCTTTCTGAGAAACTACTTTGTGTTCTGTGAAATCATCTTACAGAGTTACAGCTTTTCCTAGAAGAAGCCTTTCGTTAAGACAGTTCTTGTGGAATTCCAAAGTGATATTTGGAAGCCCATAGAGGGCTATGGTGAAAAAGGAAATATCCTCAGTTGAAATCGGGAAAGAAGCTTTCTGAGAAACTGCTTAGTCTTCTGTTAATTCATCTCACAGAGTTACATCTGTATTTCGTGGATCTCTTTGCTAGCCTTATTTCTGTGGAATCTGAGAACAGATATTTCGGATCCCTTTGAAGACTATAGGGCCAAACGAAATATCCTCCGACAACAAAGAGAAAGAAGCTTTCTGAGAAACTTCTTTGTGTTCTGTGAAATCATCCCACAGAGTTACAGCTTTCCACTCAAGAAGCTTTTCGCTAAGACCGTTCTTGTGGAATTGGCAAAGTGATATATGGAAGCCCCTAGAGGTCTATGGTGAAAAAGGAAATATCCTCAGATGAAATCTGGAAAGAAGCTTTCTGAGAAACTGCTTAGTGTTCTGTTAATTCATCTCACTGAGTTACATCTGTATTTCGTGGATCTCTTTGCTAGCCTTATTTCTGTGGAATCTGAGAACAGATATTTCGGATCCCTTTGAAGACTATAGGGTCAAAGGAAATATCCTCCGATAACAAAGAGAAAGAAGCTTTCTGAGAAACTTCTTTGTGTTCTGTGAAATCATCTCACAGAGTTACAGCTTTCCCCTCAAAAAGCCTTTCGCTAAGACAGTTCTTGTGGAATTGGCAAAGTGATATTTGGTAGCCCATAGGGGGCTAGGGTGAAAAAGGAAATATCCTCCGATGAAATCTGGAAAGAAGCTTTCTGAGAAACTGCTTAGTGTTCTGTTATTTCATCTCCCTGAGTTACATCTGTATTTCTTGGATCTCTTTGCTATCTTTATTTCTGTGGAATCTGAGAACAGATATTTCGGATCCCTTTGAAGACTATAAGGCCAAAGGCAATATCCTCCGATAACAAAGAGAAAGAAGCTTTCTGAGAAACTTCTTTGTGTTCTGTGAAATCATCTCACAGAGTTACAGCTTTTCCTAGAAGAAGCCTTTCGCTAAGACAGTTCTCGTGGAATTGGCAAAGTGATATTTGGTAGCCCATAGAGGGCTATGGTGAAAAAGGAAATATCCTCCGATGAAATCTGGAAAGAAGATTTCTGAGAAACTGCGTAGTGTTCTGTTAATTCATCTCACAGAGTTACATCTGTATTTCGAGGATCTCTTTGCTAGCCGTATTTCTGTTGAATCTGAGAACAGATATTTCGGATCCCTTTGAAGACTGTAGGGCCAAAGGAAATATCCTCCGATAACAAAGAGAAAGAAGCTTTCTGAGAAACTTCTTTGTGTTCTGAGAAATCATCTCACAGAATTGCAGCTTTCCCCTCAAGAAGCCTTTCGCTAAGACAGTTCTTGTGGAATTGGCAAAGTGATATTGGGAAGTCCATAGAGGACTATGGTGAAAAAGGAAATATCCTCAGATGAAATCTGGAAAGAAGCTTTCTGAGAAACTGCTTAGTGTTCTGTTAATTCATTTCACAGAGTTACATCTGTATTTCGTGGATCTCTTCGCTAGCCTTATTTCTGTGGAATCTGAGAACAGATTATTCGGATCCCTTTGAAGACTATAGGGCCAAAGGAAATATCCTCCGATAACAAAGAGAAAGAAGCTTTCTGAGAAACTCCTTTGTGTTCTGTGAAATCATCTCACAGAGTTACAGCTTTCCCCTCAAGAAGCCTTTCGCTAAGACAGTTCTTGTGGAATTGGCAAAGTGATATATGGAAGCCCATAGAGGGCTATGGTGAAAAAGGAAATATCCTCAGATAAAATCTGGAAAGAAGCTTTCTGAGAAACTGCTTAGTGTTCTGTTAATTCATCTCACAGCGTTATATCTGTACTTCGTGGATCTCTTTGCTAGCCTTATTTCTGTGGAATCTGAGAACAGATATTTCGGATCCCTTTGAAGACTATAGGGCCAAAGGAAATATCCTCCGATAACAAAGAGAAAGAAGCTTTCTGACAAACTTCTTTGTGTTCTGTGAAATCATCTCACAGAGTTACAGCTTTCCCTAGAAGAAGCCTTTCGCTAAGACAGTTCTTGTGGAATTGGCAAAGTGATATTGGGGAGTACATAGAGGGATATGGTGAAAAAGGAAATATCCTCAGATGAAATCTGGAAAGAAGCTTTCTGAGAAACTGCTTAGTGTTCTGATAATTCATCTCACAAAGTTACATCTGTATTTCGTGGATCTCTTTGCTAGCCTTATTTTGTGGAATATGAGAACAGATATTTCGGATCCCATTGAAGAATACAGGGCCAAAGGAAATATCCTCCGATAACAAAGAGAAAGAAGCTTTCTGAGAAACTTCTATGTGTTCTGTGAAATCATCTCACAGAGTTACAGCTTTCCCCTCAAGAAGCCTTTCGCTAAGACAGTTCTTGTTGAATTGGCAAAGTGATATTGGGAAGTCCATAGAGGAATATGGTGAAAAAGGAAATATCCTCAGATGAAATCTGGAAAGAAGCTTTCTGAGAAACTGCTTAGTGTTCTGTTAATTCATCTCACAGAGTTACATCTGTATTTCGTGGATCTCTTTGCTAGCCTTATTTCTGTGGAATCGGAGAACAGATATTTCGGATCCCTTTGAAGACTATAGGGCCAAAGGAAATATCCTCCGATAACAAAGAGAAAGAAGCTTTCTGAGAAACTTCTTTGTGTTCTGTGAAATCATCTCACAGAGTTACAGCTTTCCCTAGAAGAAGCCTTTCGCCAACACAGTTCTTTAGGAATCGGCAGAGTGATATTTGGAAGCCCATAGAGGACTATGGTGAAAAAAGAAATATCCTCCGATGAAATCTTGAAAGAAGCTTTCGGAGAAACTGCTTAGTGTTCTGTTAATTCATCTCACAGAGTTACATCTGTATTTCGTGGATCTCTTTGCTAGCCTTATTTCTATGGAATCAGAACAGATATTTCGGATCCCTTTGAAGACTATAGGGCCAAAGGAAATATCCTCCGATAACGAAGAGAAAGAAGCTTTCTGAGAAACTTCTTTGTGTTCTGTGAAATCAACTCACAGAGTTACAGCTTTCCCGAAAAGAAGCCTTTCACTAAGACAGTTCTTGTGGAATTGGCAAAGTGATATTGGGGAGTCCATAGAGGGATATGGTGAAAATGGAAATATCCTCAGATGAAATCTGGAAAGAAGCTTTCTGAGAAACTGCTTAGTGTTCTGATAATTCATCTCACAAAGTTACATCTGTATTTCGTGGATCTCTTTGCCAGCCTTATTTTGTGGAATATGAGAACAGATATTTCGGATCCCATTGAAGACTACAGGGCCAAAGGAAATATCCTCCGATAACAAAGAGAAAGAAGCTTTCTGAGAAACTTCTTTGTGTTCTGAGAAATCATCTCACAGAGTTACAGCTTTTCCGTCTAGAAGCCTTTCGCTAAGACAGTTCTTGTGGAATTGGCAAAGTGATATTGGGAAGTCCATAGAGGACTATGGTGAAAAAGGAAATATCCTCAGATGAAATCTGGAAAGAAGAATTCTGAGAAACTGCTTAATGTTCTGTTAATTCAACTCACAGAGTTACATCTGTATTTCGTGGATCTCTTTGCTAGCCTTATTTCTGTGGAATCTGAGAACAGATATTTCGGATCCCTTTGAAAACTACAGGGCCAAAGGAAATATCCTCCAATAACAAAGAGAAAGAAGTTTTCTGACAAACTTCTTTGTGTTCTGTGAAATCATCTCACAGAGTTACAGCTTTCCCCTCAAGAAGCCTTTCGCTAAGACAGTTCTTGTGGAATTGGCAGAGTGATATTTGGAAGCCCATGGAGGGCTATGGTGAAAAAGGAAATATCCTCAGATGAAATCTGGAAAGAAGCTTTCTGAGAAACTGCTTAGTGTTCTGTTAATTCATCTCACAGAGTTACATCTGTGTTTCGTGGATCCCTTTGCCAGCCTTATTTTTGTGGAATCTGAGAACAGATATTTCGGATCCCGATCAAGACTATAGGGACAAAGGAAATATCCTCCGATAACAAAGAGAAAGAAGCTTTCTGAGAAACTTCTTTGTGTTCTGTGAAATCATCTCAAGGAGTTACAGCTTTCCCCTCAAGAAGCCTTTCGCTAAGACAGTTCTTGTGGAATTGGCAGAGTGATATTTGGAAGCCCATGGAGGGCTATGGTGAAAAAGGAAATATCCTCAGATGAAATCTGGAAAGAAGTTTTCTGAGAAACTACTTAGTGTTCTGTTAATTCATCTCACAGAGTTACATCTGCATTTCGTGGATCTGTTTGCTAGCCTTATTTCTATGGAATCTGAGAACAGATATTTCGGATCCCTTTGAAGACTATAGGGCCAAAGGAAATATCCTCCGATAACAAAGAGAAAGAAGGTTTTTGAGAAACTTCTTTGTGTTCTGTGAAATCATCTCACAGAGTTACAGCTTTCCCGTCAAGAAGCCTTGCGCTAGGACAGTTCTTGTGGAATTGGCAAAGTGATATTGGGAAGTCCATAGAGGACTATGGTGAAAAAGGAAATATCCTCAGATGAAATCTGGAAAGAAGCTTTCTGAGACACTGTTTAGTGTTCTGTTAATTCATCTCACAGAGTTACATCTGTATTTCGTGGATCTCTTTGCTAGCCTTATTTCTGTGGAATCTGAGAACAGATATTTCGGGTCCCCTTGAAGACTATAGGGCCAAAGGAAATATCCTCCGATAACAAAGAGAAAGAAGCTTTCTGAGAAACCTCTTTGTGTTCTGTGAAATCATCTCACAGAGTTACAGCTTTGCCGTCAACAAGACTTTCGCTAAGACAGTTCTTGTGTAATTGGCAAAGTGATATTTGGAAGCCCATAGAGGGCTATGGGGAAAAGGAAATATCCTCAGATGAAATCTGGAAAGAAGCTTTCTGAGAGACTGCTTAGTGTTCTGTTAATTCATCTCACAGAGTTACATCTGTATTTCGTGGATCTCTTTGCTAGCCTTAATTCTGTGGAATTTGAGAACAGATATTTCGGATCCCTTTGAAGACTATAGGGCCAAAGGAAATATCCTCCGATAACAAAGAGAAAGAAGCTTTCTGAGAAACTTCTTTGTGTTCTGTGAAATCATCTCACAGAGTTATAGCTTTCCCTAGAAGAAGCCTTTCGCTAAGACAGTTCTTGTGGAATTGGCAAAGTGATATTGGGAAGTCCTTAGAGGGATATGGTGTAAAAGGAAATATCCTCAGATGAAATCTGGAAAGAAGCTTTCTGAGAAACTGCTTAGTGTTCTGATAATTCATCTCACAAAGTTACATCTGTACTTCGTGGATCTCTTTGCTAGCCTTATTTCTGTGGAATCTGAGAACAGATATTTCGGATCCCTTTGAAGAGTATAGGGCCAAAGGCAATATCCTCCGATAACAAAGAGAAAGAAGCTTTCTGAGAAACTTCTTTGTGTTCTGTGAAATCATCTCACAGAGTTACAGCTTTCCCCTCCAGAAGCCTTTCGCTAAGACAGTTCTTGTGGAATTTGCAGAGTGATATTTGGAAGCCCATAGAGGGCTATGGTGAAAAAGGAAATATCCTCAGATGAAAAGTGGAAAGAAGCTTTCTGAAGAACTGTTTAGTGTCCCGTTAATTCATCTCACAGAGTTACATCTGCATTTCGTGGATCTGTTTGCTAGCCTTATTTCTGTGGAATCTGAGAACAGATATTTCGGATCCCTTTGAAGACTATAGGGCCAAAGGAAAGATCCTCCGATAACAAAGAGAAAGAAGGTTTCTGAGAAACTTCTTTGTGTTCTGTGAAATCATCTCACAGAGTTACAGCTTTTCCCTCAAGAAGGCTTTTGATAAGGCAGTTCTTGTGGGATTGGCAAAGTGATATTGGGAAGCCCATAGAGGGCTACGGTGAAAAAGGAAATATCGTGAGATGAAATCTGGAAAGAAGCTTTCTGAGAAACTGCTTAGTGTTCTGTTAATTCAACTCACAGAGTTACATTTGTATTTCCTGGATCTCTTTGCTAGCCTTATTTCTGTGGAATCTGAGAACAGATATTTCGGATCCCTTTGAAGATTATAGGGCCAAAGGAAATATCCTCCGATAACAAAGAGAAAGAAGGTTTCTGAGAAACTTCTTTGTGTTCTGTGAAATCATCTCACAGAGTTACAGCTTACCCGTCAAGAAGCCTTTCGCTAAGACAGTTCTTGTGGAATTGGCAAAGTGATATTGGGAAGTCCATAGAGGACTATGGTGAAAAAGGAAATCTCCTCAGATGAAATCTGGAAAGAAGCTTTCTGAGAAACTGCTTAGTGTTCTGTTAATTCATCTCACAGAGTTACATCTGTATTTCGTGGATCTCTTTGCTAGCCTTATTTCTGTGGAATCTGAGAACAGATATTTCGGATCCCCTTGAAGACTATAGGGCCAAAGGAAATATCCTCCGATAACAAAGAGAAAGAAGCTTTCTGAGAAACCTCTTTGTGTTCTGTGAAATCCTCTCACAGAGTTACAGCTTTGCCCTCAACAAGCTTTTCGCTAAGACAGTTCTTGTGTAATTGGCAAAGTGATATTTGGAAGCCCATAGAGGGCTATGGGGAAAAGGAAATATCCTCAGATGAAATCTTTAAAGAAGCTTTCTGAGAGACTGCTTAGTGTTCTGTTAATTCATCTCACAGAGTTACATCTGTATTTCGTGGATCTCTTTGCTAGCCTTAATTCTGTGGAATTTGAGAACAGATATTCCGGATCTCTTTGAAGACTATAGGGCCAAAGGAAATATCCCCCGTTAACAAAGAGAAAGAAGCGTTCTGAGAAACTTCTTTGTGTTCTGTGAAATCATCTCACAGAGTTACAGCTTTCCCCTCAAGAAGCCTTTCGCTAAGACAGTTCTTGTGGAATTGGCACAGTAATATTTGGAAGCCCCTAGAGGGCTATGGTGAAAAAGGAAATATCCTCAAATGAAATCTGGAAAGAAGCTTTCTGAGAAACTGCTTAGTGTTCTGTTAATTCATCTCACAGAGTTACATCTGTATTTCGTGGATCTCTTTGCTAGCTTTATTTCTGTGGAATCTGAGAACAGATATTTCGGATCCCTTTGAAGACTAGAGGGCCAAAGGAAATATCCTCCGATAACAAAGAGAAAGAAGCTTTCTGAGAAACTTCTTTGTGTTCTGTGAAATCATCTCACAGAGTTACAGCTTTCCTCTCAAGAAGCCTTTCACTAAGACAGTTCTTGTGGAATTGGAAAAGTGATATTTGGAAGCCCATAGAGGGCTATGGTGAAAAAGGAAATATCCTCAGATGAAATCTGGAAAGAAGCTTTCTGAGAAATTGCTTAGTGTTCTGTTAATTCATCTCACAGAGTTACATCTGTATTTCGTGGATCTCTTCGCTAGCCTTATTTCTCTGGAATCTGAGAACAGATATTTCGGATCCCTTTGAAGACTATAGGGCCAAAGGAAATATCCTCCAATAACAAAGAGAAAGATGCTTTCTGAGAAACTTCTTTGTGTTCTGTGAAATCATCTCACAGAGTTACAGCTTTCTCTAGAAGAAGCCTTTCGCTAAGACAGTTCTTGTGGAATTGGCAAAGTGATATATGGAAGCCCATAGAGGGCTATGGTGAAAAACTAAATATCCTCAGATAAAATCTGGAAAGAAGCTTTCTGAGAAACTGCTTAGTGTTCTGTTAATTCATCTCACAGCGTTATATCCGTATTTCACGGATCTCTTTGCTAGCCTTATTTCTGTGGAATCTGAGAACAGATATTTCGGATCCCTTTGAAGACTATAGGGCCAAAGGAAATATCCTCCGATAAGAAAGAGAAAGAAGCTTTCTGAGAAACTTCTTTGTGTTCTGAGAAATCATCTCACAGAGTTACAGCTTTCCCCTCAAGAAGCCTTTCGCTAAGACAGTTCTTGTGGAATTTGCAGAGTGATATTTGGAAGCCCATAGAGGGCTATGGTGAAAAAGGAAATATCCTCAGATGAAAAGTGGAAAGAAGCTTTCTGAAGAACTGCTTAGTGTTCCGTTAATTCATCTCACAGAGTTACATCTGCATTTCGTGGATCTGTTTGCTAGCCTTATTTCTATGGAATCTGAGAACAGATATTTCGGATCCCTTTGAAGACTATAGGGCCAAAGGAAATATCCTCCAATAACAAAGAGAAAGAAGGTTTTTGAGAAACTTCTTTGTGTTCGGTGAAATCATCTCACAGAGTTACAGCTTTCCCGTCAAGAAGCCTTTCGCTAAGACAGTTCTTGTGGAATTGGCAAAGTGATATTGGGAAGTCCATAGAGGACTATGGTGAAAAAGGAAATATCCTCAGATGAAATCTGGAAAGAAGCTTTCTGAGAAACTGCTTAGTGTTCTGTTAATTCATCTCACAGAGTTACATCTGTATTTCGTGGATCTCTTCGCTAGCCTTATTTCTGTGGAATCTGAGAACAGATATTTCGGATCCCTTTGAAGACTATAGGGCCAAAGGAAATATCCTCCGATAACAAAGAGAAAGAAGCTTTCTGAGAAACTTCTTTGTGTTCTGTGAAATCATCTCACAGAGTTACAGCTTTCCCATCAAGAAGCCTTTCGCTAAGACAGTTCTTGTGTAATTGGCAAAGTGATATATGGAAGCCCATAGAGGGCTATGCTGAAAAAGGAAATATCCTCAGATAAAATCTGGAAAGAAGCTTTCTGAGAAACTGCTTAGTGTTCTGTTAATTCATCTCACAGCGTTATATCTGTATTTCATGGATCTCTTTGCTAGCCTTATTTCTGTGGAATCTGAGAACAGATATTTCGGATCCCTTTGAAGACTATAGGGCCAAAGGAAATATCCTCCGATAAAAAAGAGAAAGAAGCTTTCTGAGAAACTTCTTTGTGTTCTGTGAAATCATCTCACAGAGTTACAGCTTTCCCGAAAAGAAGCCTTTCACTAAGACAGTTCTTGTGGAATTGGCAAAGTGATATTGGGAAGTCCATAGAGGGATATGGTGAAAAAGGAAATATCCTCAGATGAAATCTGGAAAGAAGCTTTGTGAGAAACTGCTTAGTGTTCTGATAATTAATCTCACAAAGTTACATCTGTATTTCGTGGATCTCTTTGCCAGCCTTATTTTGTGGAATATGAGAACAGATATTTCGGATCCCATTGAAGACTACAGAGCCAAAGGAAATATCCTCCGATAACAAAGAGAAAGAAGCTTTCTGAGAAACTTCTTTGTGTTCTGTGAAATCATCTCACAGAGTTACAGCTTTCCCCTAAAGAAGCCTTTTGCTAAGACAGTTCTTCTGGAATTTGCAGAGTGATATTTGGAAGCCCATAGAGGGCTATGGTGAAAAAGGAAATATCCTCAGATAAAATCTGGAAAGAAGCTTTCTGAGAAACTGCTTAGTGTTCTGTTAATTCATCTCACAGCGTTATATCTGTACTTCGTGGATCTCTTTGCTAGCCTTATTTCTGTGGAATCTGAGAACAGATATTTCGGATCCCTTTGAAGACTATAGGGCCAAAGGAAATATCCTCCATAACAAAGAGAAAGAAGCTTTCTGAGAAACTTCTTTGTGTTCTGTGAAATATTCTCACAGAGTTACAGCTTTCCCTAGAAGAAGCCTTTCGCTAAGATAGTTCTTGTGGAATTGGCAAAGTGATATTGGGGAGTCCATAGAGGGATATGGTGAAAAAGGAAATATCCTCAGATGAAATCTGGAAAGAAGCTTTCTGAGAAACTGCTTAGTGTTCTGATAATTCATCTCACAAAGTTACATCTGTATTTCGTGGATCTCTTTGCTAGCCTTATTTTGTGGAATATGAGAACAGATATTTCGGATCCCATTGAAGACTACAGGGCCAAAGGAAATATCCTCCGATAACAAAGAGAAAGAAGCTTTCTGAGAAACTTCTTTGTGTTCTGTGAAATCATCTCACAGAGTTACAGCTTTCCCCTCAAGAAGCCTTTCGCTAAGACAAGTTCTTGTGGAATTTGCAGAGTGATATTTGCAAGCCCTTAGAGGGCTATGGTGAAAAAGGAAATATCCTCAGATGAAAAGTGGAAAGAAGCTTTCTGAAGAACTGTTTAGTGTTCCGTTAATTCATCTCACAGAGTTACATCTGCATTTCGTGGATCTGTTTGCTAGCCTTATTTCTGTGGAATCTGAGAACAGATATTTCGGATCCCTTTGAAGACTATAGGGCCAAAGGAAATATCCTCCGATAACAAAGAGAAAGAAGGTTTCTGAGAAACTTCTTTGTGTTCTGTGAAATCATCTCACAGAGTTACAGCTTTCCCGTCAAGAAGCCTTGCGCTAAGACAGTTCTTGTGGAATTGGCAAAGTGATATTGGGAAGTCCATAGAGGACTATGGTGAAAAAGGAAATATCCTCAGATGAAATCTGGAAATAAGCTTTCTGAGAAACTGCTTAGTGTTCTGTTAATTCATCTCACAGAGTTACATCTGTACTTCGTGGATCTCTTTGCTAGCCTTATTTCTGTGGAATCCGAGAACAGATATTTCGGATCCCTTTGAAGACTACAGGGCCAAAGGAAATATCCTCCGATAACAAGGAGAAAGAAGCTTTCTGAGAAACTTCTTTGTGTTCTGTGAAATCATCTCACAGATTTAGAGCTTTCCCCTCAAGAAGCCGTTCGCTAAGACAGTTCTTTAGGAATCGGCAGAGTGATATTTGGAAGCCCATAGAGGGCTATGGTGAAAAAAGAAATATCCTCCGATGAAATCTGGAAATAAGCTTTCTGAGAAACTGCTTAGTGTTCTGTTAATTCATCTCACAGAGTTACATATGTATTTCGTGGATCTCTTTGCTAGCCTCATTTCTGTGGAATCTGAGAACAGATATTTCGGATCCCCTTAAAGACTATAGGGCCAAAGGAAATATCCTCCGATAACAAAGAGAAAGAAGCTTTCTGAGAAACCTCTTTGTGTTCTGTGAAATCATCTCATAGAGTTACAGCTTTCCCCTCAACAAGCCTTTCGCTAAGACAGTTCTTGTGTAATTGGCAAAGTGATATTTGGAAGCCCATAGAGGGCTATGGGGAAAAGGAAATATCCTCAGATGAAATCTGGAAAGAAGCTTTCTGAGAAACTGCTTAGTGTTCTGTTAATTCATCTCACAGAGTTACATCTGTATTTCGTGGATCTCTTTGCTAGCCTTAATTCTGTGGAATTTGAGAACAGATATTCCGGATCTCTTTGAAGACTATAGGGCCAAAGGAAATATCCCCTGATAACAAAGAGAAAGAAGCTTTCTGAGAAACTTCTTGGTGTTCTGTGAAATCATCTCACAGAGTTACAGCTTTCCCCTCAAGAAGCCTTTCGCTAAGACAGTTCTTGTGGAATTGGCAAAGTATATTTGGAAGCCCTAGAGGGCTATGGTGAAAAAGGAAATATCCTCAAATGAAATCTGGAAAGAAGCTTTCTGAGAAACTGCTTAGTGTTCTGTTAATTCATCTCACAGAGTTACATCTGTATTTCGTGGATCTCTTTGCTAGCTTTATTTCTGTGGAATCTGTGAACAGATATTTCGGATCCCTTTGAAGACTATAGGGCCAAAGGAAATATCCTCCGATAACAAAGAGAAAGAAGCTTTCTGAGAAACTTCTTTGTGTTCTGTGAAATCATCTCACAGAGTTACAGCTTTTCCCTCAAGAAGCCTTTCGATAAGGCAGTTCTTGTGGGATTGGCAAAGTGATATTGGGAAGCCCATAGAGGGCTATGGTGAAAAAGGAAATATCCTCAGATGAAATCTGGAAAGAAGCTTTTTGAGAAACTGCTTAGTGTTCTGTTAATTCATCTCACAGAGTTTCATCTGTATTTCGTGGATCCCTTTGCTAGCCTTATTTCTGTGGAATCTGAGAACAGATATTTCGGATCCCGTTGAAGACTATAGGGCCAAAGGAAATATCCTCCGATAACAAAGAGAAAGAAGCTTTCTGAGAAACTTCTTTGTGTTCTGTGAAATCATCTCACAGAGTTACAGCTTTCCCGAAAAGAAGCCTTTCGCTAAGACAGTTCTTGTGGAATTGTCAAAGTGATATTTGGAAGCCCATAGAGGGCTAAGGTGAAAAAGGAAATATCCTCAGATAAAATCTGGAAAGAAGCTTTCTGAGAAACTGCTTAGTGTTCTGTTAATTCATCTCTCAGAGTTACATCTGTAGTTCGTGGATCTCTTTGCTAGCCTTATTTCTGTGGAATCTGAGAACTGATATTTCGGATCCCTTTGAAGACTATTGGGCCAAAGGAACTATCCTCCGATAAAAAAGAGAAAGAAGCTTTCTGAGAAACTTCTATGTGTTCTGTGAAGTCATCTCACAGAGTTACAGCTTTCCGCTCAAGAAGCCTTTCGCTAAGACAGTTCTTGTGGAATTGGCAAAGTGATATTTGGAAACCCATAGAGGGCTATGGTGAAAAAGGAAATATCCTCCTATGAAATCTGGAAAGAATCTTTCTGAGAAACTGCTTAGTGTTCTGTTAATTCATCTCACAGAGTTACATGTGTATTTCGTGGATCTCTTTGCTAGCCTTATTTCTGTGGAATCTGAGAACAGATATTTCGTATCCCTTTGAAGACTATAGGGCTAAACGAAATATCCTCCGATAACAAAGAGAAAGAAGCTTTCTGAGAAACTTCTTTGTGTTCTGTGAAATCATCTCACAGAGTTACAGCTTTCCCCTCAAGAAGCCTTTCGCTAAGACACTTCCTTTGGAATTGGCAAAGTGATATTTGGAAGCCCATAGAGGGCTATGGTGAAAAAGGAAATATCCTCCGATGAAATCTGGAAAGAAGCTTTCTGAGAAATTGCTTAGTGTTCTGTTAATTCACCTCACAGAGTTACATCTGTATTTCGTCGATCTCTTTGCTAGCCTTATTTCTGTGGAATCTGAGAACAGATATTTCGGATCCCTTTGAAGACTATAGGGCCAAAGGAAATATCCTCCGATAACAAAGAGAAAGAAGCTTTCTGAGAAACTTCTTTGTGCTCTGTGAAATAATCTCACAGAGTTACAGCTTTCCCCTCAAGAAGGCTTTCGCTAAGACAGTTCTTGTAGAATTGGCAAAGTGATATTTGAAGGCCCCTAGAGGGCTATGGTGAAAAAGGAAATATCCTCCGATGAAATCTGGAAAGAAGCTTTCTGAGAAACTGCTTAGTGTTCTGTTAATTCATCTCACAAAGTTACATCTGTGTTTCGTGGATCTCTTTGCTAGCCTTATTTCTGTGGAATCTGAGAACAGATATTTCGGATCCCTTTGAAATCTATAGGGCCAAAGGAAATATCCTCCGATAACAAAGAGAAAGAAGCTTTCTGAGAAACTTCTTTGTGTTCTGTGCAATCATCTCACAGAGTTACAGCTTTCCCCTCAAGAAGCCTTTCGCTAAGACAGTTCTTGTGGAATTGGCAAAGTGATATTTGGAAGCCAATAGAGGGCTATGCTGAAAATGGAAATATCCTCAGATGAAATCTGGAAGAAGCTTTCTGAGAAACTGCTTTGTGTTCTGTTAATTCATCTCAGAGAGTTACATGTGTATTTCGTGGATCTCTTTGCTAGCCTTATTTCTGTGGAATCTGAGAACAGATTTTCGTATCCCTTTGAAGACTATAGGGCCAAATGAAATATCCTCCGAGAACAAAGAGAAAGAAGCTTTCTGAGAAACTTCTTTGTGTTCTGTGAAATCATCTCACAGAGTTACAGCTTTCCCCTCAAGAATCCTTTCGCTAAGACAGTTCTTGTGGAATTGGCAAAGTGATATTTGGAAGCCCATAGAGGGTTATGGTGAAAAAGGAAATATCCTCCGATGAAATCTGGAAAGAAGCTTTCTGAGAATCTGCTTAGTGTTCTGTTAATTCATCTCACAGAGTTACATCTGTATTTCGTGGATCTCTTTGCTAGCCTTATTTCTGTGGAATCTGAGAACAGATATTTCGGATCCCTTTGAAGACTATAGGGCCAAAGGAAATATCCTCCGATAACAAAGAGAAAGAAGCTTTCTGAGAAACTTCTTTGTGTTCTGTGAAATCATCTCACAGAGTTACAGCTTTCCCCTCAAGAAGCCTTTCGCTAAGACAGTTCTTGTAGAATTGGCAAAGTGATATTTGTAAGCCCCTAGAGGGCTATGGTGAAAAACGAAATATCCTCCGAAAATCTGGAAAGAAGCTTTCTGAGAAACTGCTTAGTGTTCTGTTAATTCATCTCACAGAGTTACATCTGTGTTTCGTGGATCTCTTTGCTAGCCTTATTTCTGTGGAATCTGAGAACAGATATTTCGGATCCCTTTGAAATCTATAGGGCCAAAGGAAATATAATCCGATAACAAAGAGAAAGAAGCTTTCTGAGAAACTTCTTTCTGTTCTGTGGAATCATCTCACAGAGTTACAGCTTTCCCCTCAACAAGCCTTTCGCTAAGACATTTCTTGTGCAATTGGCAAAGTGATATTTGGAAGCCCATAGAGGGCTATGGTGAAAAAGGAAATATCCTCAGATGAAATCTGGAAAGAAGCTTTCTGAGAAACTGCTTAGTGTTCTGTTAATTAATGTAACAGAGTTACATCTGTATTTCGTGGATTTCTTCGTTAGCCTTATTTCTGTGGAATCTGAGAACTGATATTTCGGATCCCTTTGAAGACTATAGGGCCAAAGGAAATATCCTCCGATAACAAAGAGAAAGAAGCTTTCTGAGAAACTGCTTAGTGTTCTGTTAATTCATCTCACAGAGTTACATTTGTATTTCGTGGATCTCTTTGCTAGCCTTATTTCTGTGGAATCTGAGAACAGATATTTCGTATCCCTTTGAAGACTATAGGGCGAAACGAAATATCCTCCGAGAACAAAGAGAAAGAAGCTTTCTGAGAAACTTCTTTGTGTTCTGTGAAATCATCTCACAGAGTTACAGCTTTCCCCTCAAGAAGCCTTTCGCTAAGACAGTTCCTTTGGAATTGGCAAAGTGATATTTGGAAGCCCATAGAGGGCTATGGTGAAAAAGGAAATATCCTCAGATGAAATCTGGAAAGAAGCTTTCTGAGAAACTGCTTAGTGTTCTGTTAATTCACCTCACAGAGTTACATCTGTATTTCGTCGATCTCTTTGCTAGCCTTATTTCTGTGGAATCTGAGAACAGATATTTCGGATCCCTTTGAAGACTATAGGGCCAAAGGAAATATCCTCCGATAACAAAGAGAGAGAAGCTTTCTGAGAAACTTCTTTGTGCTCTGTGAAATCATCTCACAGAGTTACAGCTTTCCTCTCAAGAAGCCTTTCGCTAAGACAGTTCTTGTAGAATTGGCAAAGTGATATTTGGAGGCCCCTAGAGGGCTATGGTGAAAAAGGAAATATCCTCCGATGAAATCTGGAAAGAAGCTTTCTGAGAAACTGCTTAGTGTTCTGTTAATTCATCTCACAAAGTTACATCTGTGTTTCGTGGATCTCTTTGCTAGCCTTATTTCTGTGGAATCTGAGAACAGATATTTCGGATCCCTTTGAAGACTATAGGGCCAAAGGAAATATCCTCCGATAACAAAGAGAAAGAAGCTTTCTGAGAAACTTCTTTGTGTTCTGTGCAATCATCTCACAGAGTTACAGCTTTCCCCTCAAGAAGCCTTTCGCTAAGACAGTTCTTGTCGAATTGGCAAAGTGATATTTGGAAGCCAATAGAGGGCTATGGTGAAAAAGGAAATATCCTCAGATGAAATCTGGAAGAAGCTTTCTGAGAAACTGCTTTGTGTTCTGTGAATTCATCTCAGAGAGTTACATGTGTATTTCGTGGATCTCTTTGCTAGCCTTATTTCTGTGGAATCTGAGAACAGATATTTCGTATCCCGTTGAAGACTATAGGGCCAAACGAAATATCCTCCGAGAACAAAGAGAAAGAAGCTTTCTGAGAAACTTCTTTGTGTTCTGTGAAATCATCTCACAGAGTTACAGCTTTCCCCTAAAGAAGCCTTTCGCTAAGACAGTTCTTGTAGAATTGGCAAAGTGATATTTGTAAGACCCTAGAGGGCTATGGTGAAAAACGAAATATCCTCCGAAAATCTGGAAAGAAGCTTTCTGAGAAACTGCTTAGTGTTCTGTTAATTCATCTCACAGAGTTACATCTGTATTTCGTGGATCTCTTTGCTAGCCTTATTTCTGTGGAATCTGAGAACAGATATTTCGTATCCCTTTGAAGACTATAGGGCCAAACGAAATATCCTCCGAGAACAAAGAGAAAGAAGCTTTCTGAGAAACTTCTTTGTGTTCTGTGAAGTCATCTCACTGAGTTACAGCTTTCCCCTCAAGAATCCTTTCGCTAAGACAGTTCTTGTGGAATTGGCAAAGTGATATTTGGAAGCCCATAGAGGGTTATGGTGAAAAAGGAAATATCCTCCGATGAAATCTGGAAAGAAGCTTTCTGAGAATCTGCTTAGTGTTCTGTTAATTCATCTCACAGAGTTACATCTGTATTTCGTGGATCTCTTTGCTAGCCTTATTTCTGTGGAATCTGAGAAGAGATATTTCGGATCCCTTTGAAGACTATAGGGCCAAAGGAAATATCCTCCGATAACAAAGAGAAAGAAGCTTTCTGAGAAACTTCTTTGTGTTCTGTGAAATCATCTCACAGAGTTACAGCTTTCCCCTCAAGAAGCCTTTCGCTAAGACAGTTCTTGTAGAATTGGCAAAGTGATATTTGTAAGCCCCTAGAGGGCTATGGTGAAAAACGAAATATCCTCCGAAAATCTGGAAGGAAGCTTTCTGAGAAACTGCTTAGTGTTCTGTTAATTCATCTCACAGAGTTACATCTGTGTTTCGTGGATCTCTTTGCTAGCCTTTTTTCTGTGGAATCTGAGAACAGATATTTCGGATCCCTTTGAAATCTATAGGGCCAAAGGAAATATCCTCCGATAACAAAGAGAAAGAAGCTTTCTGAGAAACTTCTTTCTGTTCTGTGCAATCATCTCAGAGAGTTACAGCTTTCCCCTCAACAAGCCTTTCGCTAAGACAGTTCTTGTGGAATTGGCAAAGTGATATTTGGAAGCCCATAGAGGGCTATGGTGAAAAAGGAAATATCCTCAGATGAAATCTGGAAAGAAGCTTTCTGAGAAACTGCTTAGTGTTCTGTTAATTCATCTAACAGAGTTACATCTGTATTTCGTGGATCTCTTTGCTAGCCTTATTTCTGTGGAATCTGAGAACAGATATTTCGTATCCCTTTGAAGACTATAGGGCGAAACGAAATATCCTCCGAGAACAAAGAGAAAGAAGCTTTCTGAGAAACTTCTTTGTGTTCTGTGAAATCATCTCACAGAGTTACAGCTTTCCCCTCAAGAAGCCTTTCGCTAATACAGTTCCTTTGGAATTGGCAAAGTGATATTTGGAAGCCCATAGAGGGCTATGGTGAAAAAGGAAATATCCTCAGATGAAATCTGGAAAGAAGCTTTCTGAGAAACTGCTTAGTGTTGTGTTAATTCACCTCACAGAGTTACATCTGTATTTCGTCGATCTCTTTGCTAGCCTTATTTCTGTGGAATCTGAGAACAGATATTTCGGATCCCTTTGAAGACTATAGGGCCAAAGGAAATATCCTCCGATAACAAAGAGAGAGAAGCTTTCTGAGAAACTTCTTTGTGCTCTGTGAAATCATCTCACAGAGTTACAGCTTTCCTCTCAAGAAGCCTTTCCATAAGACAGTTCTTGTAGAATTGGCAAAGTGATATTTGGAGGCCCCTAGAGGGCTATGGTGAAAAAGGAAATATCCTCCGATGAAATCTGGAAAGAAGCTTTCTGAGAAACTGCTTAGTGTTCTGTTAATTCATCTCACAGAGTTACATCTGTGTTTCCTGGATCTCTTTGCTAGCCTTATTTCTGTGGAATCTGAGAACAGATATTTTGGATCCCTTTGAAATCTATAGGGCCAAAGGAAATATCCTCCGATAACAAAGAGAAAGAAGCTTTCTGAGAAACTTCTTTCTGTTCTGTGCAATCATCTCACAGAGTTACAGCTTTCCCCTCAACAAGCCTTTCGCTAAGACAGTTCTTGTGGAATTGGCAAAGTGATATTTGGAAGCCCATAGAGGGCTATGGTGAAAAAGGAAATATCCTCAGATGAAATCTGGAAAGAAGCTTTCTGAGAAACAGCTTTGTGTTCTGTTAATTCATCTCACAGAGTTACATGTGTATTTCGTGGAACTCTTTGCTAGCCTTATTTCTGTGGAATCTGAGAACAGATATTTCGTATCCCTTTGAAGACTATAGGGCCAAACGAAATATCCTCCGAGAACAAAGAGAAAGAAGCTTTCTGAGAAACTTCTTTGTGTTCTGTGAAATCATCTCACAGAGTTACAGCTTTCCCCTCAAGAAGCCTTTCGCTAAGACAGTTCTTGTGGAATTGGCAAAGTGATATTTGGAAGCCCATAGAGGGTTATGGTGAAAAAGGAAATATCCTCCGATGAAATCTGGAAAGAAGCTTTCTGAGAATCTGCTTAGTGTTCTGTTAATTCATCTCACAGAGTTACATCTGTATTTCGTGGATCTCTTTGCTAGCCTTATTTCTGTGGAATCTGAGAACAGATATTTCGGATCCCTTTGAAGACTATAGGGCCAAAGGAAATATCCTCCGATAACAAAGAGAAAGAAGCTTTCTGAGAAACCTCTTTGTGTTCTGTGAAATCATCTCACAGAGTTACAGCTTTCCCCTCAAGAAGCCTTTCGCTAAGACAGTTCTTGTAGAATTGGCAAAGTGATATTTGGAAGCCCCTAGAGGGCTATGGTGAAAAAGGAAATATCCTCCGATGAAATCTGGAAAGAAGCTTTCTGAGAAACTGCTTAGTGTTCTGTTAATGCATCTCACAGAGTTACATCTGTGTTTCGTGGATCTCTTTGCTAGCCTTATTTCTGTGGAATCTGAGAACAGATATTTCGGATCACTTTGAAATCTATAGGGCCAAAGGAAATATCCTCCGATAACAAAGAGAAAGAAGCTTTCTGAGAAACTTCTTTCTGTTCTGTGCAATCATCTCACAGAGTTACAGCTTTCCCCTCAACAAGCCTTTCGCTAAGACAGTTCTTGTGGAATTGGCAAAGTGATATTTGGAAGCCCATAGAGGGCTATGGTGAAAAAGGAAATATCCTCAGATGAAATCTGGAAAGAAGCTTTCTGAGAAACTGCTTAGTGTTCTGTTAATTCATCTCACAGAGTTACATCTGTATTTCGTGGATCTCTTTGCTAGCCTTATTTCTGTGGATTCTGAGTACAGATATTTCGGATCCATTTGAAGACTATAGGGCCAAAGGAAATATCCTCCGATAACAAAGAGAAAGAAGCTTCCTGAGAAACTTCTTTGTGTTCTGTGAAATCAACTCACAGAGTTACAGCTTACCCTCAAGAAGCCCTTCGCTAAGACTGTTCTTGTGGAATTGGCAAAGTGATATTTGGTAGCCCCTGGAGGGCTATGGTGAAAAATGAAATATCCTCAGATGAAATCTGGAAAGTAGCTTTCTGAGGAACTGCTTAGTGTTCTGTTAATTCATCTAACAGAGTTACATCTGTATTTCGTGGATCTCTTTGCTAGCCTTATTTCTGTGGAACCTGAGAACAGATATTTCGGATCCATTTGAAGACTATAGGGCCAAAGGAAATATCCTCCGATAACAAAGAGAAAGAAGCTTTCTGAGAAACTTCTTTGTGTTCTGTGAAATCATTTCACAGAGTTACAGCTTTCCCTAGAAGAAGTCTTTCACTAAGTCATTTCTTGTGGAATTGGCAAAGTGATATTTGGAAGCCCATAGAGGGCTAGGGTGAAAAAGGAAATATCTTCAGATGAAATCTGGAAAGAATCTTTCTGAGAAACTGCTTAGTGTTCTGTTAATTCATCTCACAGAGTTACATCTGTATTTCGTGGATCTCTTTGCTAGCCTTATTTCTGGGGAATCTAAGAACAGATATTTCGGATCCCTTTGAAGACTATAGGGCCAAAGGAAATATCCTCCGATAACAAAGAGAAAGAAGCTTTCTGAGAAACTTCTTTGTGTTCTGGGAAATCGTCTCAAGGAGTTACAGCTTTCCCCTCAAGAAGCCTTTCGCTAAGACAGTTCTTGTGGAAATGGCAAAGTGATATTTGGAAGCCCATAGAGGGCTATGGTGAAAAAGGAAATATCCTCAGATGAAATCTGGAAAGAAGCTTTCTGAGAAACTGCTTAGTGTTCTGTAAATTCACCTCACAGAGTTACATCTGTATTTCGTGAATCTCTTTTGTAGCCTTATTTCTGTGGAATCTGAGAACAGATATTTCAGATCCCTTTGAAGACTATAGGGCCAAAGGAAATATCCTCCGATAACAAAGAGAAAGAAGCTTTCTGAGAAACTTCTTTGTGTTCTGTGAAATCATCTCACAGAGTTACACCTTTCCCTAGAAGAAGCCTTTCGCTAAGACAGTTCTTGTGGAATTGGCAAAGTGATATTGGGAAGCCCATAGAGGGCTATGGTGAAAAAGGAAATATCCTCAGATGATATCTGGAAAGAAACTTTCTGAGAAACTGCTTAGTGTTCTGTTAATTCATCTCACAGAGTTACAACTGTATTTCGTGGATCTCTTTGCTAGCCTTATTTCTGTGGAATCTGAGAACAGATATTTCGGATCCCTTTGAAGACTATAGGGCCAAAGGAAATATCCTCCGATAACAAAGAGAAAGAAGCTTTCTGAGAAACTTCTTTGTGTTCTGTGAAATCATCTCACAGAGTTACAGCTTTCCCCTCAAGAAGCCTTTCGATAAGGCAGTTCTTGTGGAATTGGCAAAGTGATATTGGGAAGCCCATAGAGAGCTATGGTGAAAAAGGAAATATCCTCAGATGAAATCTGGAAAGAAGATTTCTGAGAAACTGTTTAGGTTTCTGTTAATTCATCTCACAGAGTTACATCTGTATTTCGTGGATCTCGTTGCTAGCCTTATTTCTGTGGAATCTGAGAACAGATATTTCGGATCCCTTTGACGACTATAGGGCCAAAGGAAATATCCTCCGATAACAAAGAGAAAGAAGCTTTCTGAGAAACTTCTTTGTGTTCTGTGAAATAAACTCACAGAGTTGCAGCTTGACCCTCAAGAAGCCTTTCGCTAAGACAGTTCTTGTGGAATTGGCAAAGTGACATTTGGAAGCCCATAGAGGGCAATGGTGAAAAAGGAAATATCCTCAGATGAAATCTGGAAAGAAGATTTCTGAGAAACTGCTTAGTGTTCTGTTAATTCATCTCACAGAGTTACATCTGTATTTCGAGGATCTCTTTGCTAGCCTTATTTCTGTGGAATCTGAGAACAGATATTTCGGATCTCTTTGAAGACTATAGGGCCAAAGGAAATATCCTCCGATAACAAAGAGAAAGAAGCTTTCTGAAAAACTTCTTTGTGTTCTGTGAAATCATCTCACAGAGTTACAGCTTTCCCCTCAAGAAGCCTTTCGATAAGTCAGTTCTTGTGGAATTGGAAAAGTGATATTGGGAAGCCCAAAGAGGGCTATGGTGAAAGAGGAAATATCCTCAGATGAAATCTGGAAAGAAGCTTTCTGAGAAACTGCTTAGTGTTCTGTTAATTCATCTCACAGAGTTACATGTGTATTTCGTGGATCTCCTTGCTAGCCTTATTTCTGTGGAATCTGAGAAGAGATATTTCGGATCCCCTTGAAGACTATAGAGCCAAAGGAAATATCCTCCGAGAACAAAGAGAAAGAAGCTTTCTGAGAAACTTCTTTGTGTTCTGTGAAATCATCTCACAGAGTTACAGCTTTCCCCTCAAGAAGCCTTTCGCTAAGACAATTCTTGTGGAATTGGCACAGTGATATATGGAAGCCCCTAGAGGGCTATGGTGAAAAAGGAAATATCCCACGATAAAATCTGGAAAGAAGCTTTCTGAGAAACTGCTTAGTGTTCTGTTAATTCATCTCACAGAGTTACATCTGTATTTCGTGGATCTCCGTGCTAGCCTTATTTCTGTGGAATCTGAGAACAGATATTTCGGATCCCCTTGAAGACTATAGGGCCAAAGGAAATATCCTCCGATAACAAAGAGAAAGAAGCTTTCTGAGAAACTTCTTTGTGTTCTGTGAAATCATCTCACAGAGTTACAGCTTTCCCCTCAAGAAGCCTTTCGCTAAGACAGTTCTTGTGGAATTGGCACAGTGATTTATGGAAGCCCATAGAGGGCTATGATGAAAAAGGAAATATCCCACGATAAAATCTGGAAAGAAGCTTTCTGAGAAACTGCTTAGTGTTCTGTTATTTCATCTCACACAGTTACATCTGTATTTCGTGGATCTCTTTGCTAGCCTTATTTCTGTGGAACCTGAGAACAGATATTTCGGATCCATTTGAAGACTATAGGGCCAAAGGAAATATCCTCCGATAACAAAGAGAAAGAAGCTTTCTGAGAAACTTCTTTGTGTTCTGTGAAATCATCTCACCGAGTTACAGCTTTCCCTCAAGACGCCCTTCGGTAAGACAGTTCTTGTGGAATTGGCAAGGTGATATTGGGAAGCCCATAGAGAGCTATGGTGAAAAAGGAAATATCCTCAGATGAAATCTGGAAAGAAGCTTTCTAAGAAACTGTTTAGGTTTCTGTTAATTCATTTCACAGAGTTACATCTGTATTTCGTGGATCTCGTTGCTAACCTTATTTCTGTGGTATCTGAGAACAGATATTTCGGATCCCTTTGACGACTATAGGGCCAAAGGAAATATCCTCCGATAACAAAGAGAAAGAAGCTTTCTGAGAAACTTCTTTGTGTTCTGTGAAATAAACTCACAGAGTTACAGCTTGCCCCTCAAGAAGCCTTTCGCTAAGACAGTTCTTGTGGAATTGGCAAAGTGACCTTTGGAAGCCCATAGAGGGCAATGGTGAAAAAGGAAATATCCTCAGATGAAATCTGGAAAGAAGATTTCTGAGAAACTGCTTAGTGTTCTGTTAATTCATCTCACAGAGTTACATCTGTATTTCGAGGATCTCTTTGCTAGCCTTATTTCTGTGGAATCTGAGAACAGATATTTCGGATCCCTTTGAAGACTATAGGGCCAAAGGAAATATCCTCTGATAACAAAGAGAAAGAAGCTTTCTGAGAAACTTCTTTGTGTTCTGTGAAAACATCTCACAGAGTTACAGCTTTCCCCTCAAGAAGCCTTTCGATAAGGCAGTTCTTGTGGAATTGGGAAAGTGATATTGGGAAGCCCAAAGAGGGCAATGGTGAAAGAGGAAATATCCTCAGATGAAATCTGGAAAGAAGCTTTCTGAGAAACTGCTTAGTGTTCTGTTAATTCATCTCACAGAGTTACATCTGTATTTCGTGGATCTCTTTGCTAGCCTTATTTCTGTGGAATCTGAGAACAGATATTTCAGATCCCCTTGAAGACTATAGGGCCAAAGGAAATATCCTCCGATAACAAAGAGAAAGAAGCTTTCTGAGAAACTTCTTTGTGTTCTGTGAAATCATCTCACAGAGTTACAGCTTTCCCCTCAAGAAGCCTTTCGCTAAGACAGTTCTTGTGGAATTGGCAAAGTGATATATGGAAGACCCTAGACCGCTATGGTGAAAAAGGAAATATCCTCAGATGAAATCTGGAAAGAAGCTTTCTGAGAAACTGCTTAGTGTTCTGTTAATTCATCTCACAGAGTTACATCTGTATTTCTTGGATCTCTTTGCTAGCCTTATTTCTGTGGAATCTGAGAACAGATATTTCGGATCCCTTTGAAGACTATTGGGCCAAAGGAAATATCCTCCGATAACAAAGAGAAAGAAGCTTTCTGAGAAACTTCTTTGTGTTCTGTGAAATCATCTCACCGAGTTACAGCTTTCCCCTCAAGAAGCCTTTCGCTAAGACAGTTCTTGTGGAATTGGCAGAGTGATATTTGGAAGCCCCTGGAGGGCTATGGTGAAAAGGAAATATCCTCAGATGAAATCTGGAAAGAAGCTTTCTGAAGAACTCCTTAGTGTTCTCTTAATTCATCTCACAGAGTTACATCTGTATTTCGTGGATCTCTTTGCTAGCCTTATTTCTGTGGAGTTTGAGAACAGATATTTCGGATCCCTTTGAAGACTACAGGGCCAAAGGAAATATCCTCCGATAACAAAGAGAAAGAAGCTTTCTGAGAAACTTCTTTGTGTTCTGTGAAATCATCTCACAGAGTTACAGCTTTCCCCTCAAGAAGCCTTTCGCTAAGACAGCTCTTGTGGAATTGGCAAGGTGATATTTGGAAGCCCATAGAGGGCTATGGTGAAAAAGGAAATATCCTCTGATGAAATCTGGAAAGAAGCTTTCTGAGAAAGTGCTTAGTGTTCTGTTAATTCATCTCACACTGTTACATCTGTATCTCGTGGATCTCTTTGCTAGCCTTATTTCTGTGGAATCTGAGAACAGATATTTCGGATCCTTTTGAAGACTATAGGGCCAAAGGAAATATACTCCGATAACAAAGAGAAAGAAGCTTTCTGAGAAACTTCTTTGTGTTCTGTGAAATCATTTCACAGAGTTACAGCTTTCCCTAGAAGAAGCCTTTCGCTAAGACAGTTCTTGTGGAATTGGCAAAGTGATATTAGGTAGCCCATAGTGGGCTATGGTGAAAAAGGAAATATCCTCAGATGAAATCTGGAAAGAAGCTTTCTGAGAAACTGCTTAGTTTTCTGTTAATTCATCTCACAGAGTTACATCTGTATTTCGTGGATCTCTTTGCTAGCCTTATTTCTGTGGAATCTGTGAACAGAATTCGGATCTCTTTGAGGATGATGGGGCCAAATGAAATATCCTCCGATAACAAAGAGAAAGAAGCTTTCTGAGAAACTTCTTTGTGTTCTGTGAAATCATCTCACAGAGTTACAGCTTTCCCCTCAAGAAGCCTTTCGCGAACACAGTTCTTGTGCAATTGGCAAAGTGATATTTGGAAGCCCATAGAGGGCAATGGTGAAAAAGGAAATATCCTCAGATGAAATCTGGAAAGAAGCTTTCTGAGAAACTGCTTAGTGTTCTCTTAATTCATCTCACAGTGTTACATCTGTGCTTCGTGGATCTCTTTGCTAGCCTTATTTCTGTGGAATCTGAGAACAGATATTTCGCATCCCTTTGAAGACTATAGGGCCAAAGGAAATATCTTCTGATAACAAAGAGAAAGAAGCTTTCTGAGAAACTTCTTTGTGTTCTGTGAAATCATCTCACAGAGTTACAGCTTTCCCCTCAAAAAGCCTTTCGCTAAGACAGTTCTTGTGGAATTGGCAAAGTGATATTTGGAAGCCCATAGAGGGCAATGGTGAAAAAGGAAATATCCTCAGATGAAATCTGGAAAGAAGCTTTCCGAGAAACTGCTTAGTGTTCTGTTAATTCATCTCACAGTGTTACGTCTGTATTTCGTGGATCTCTTTGCTAGCCTTATTTCTGGGAATCTGAGAACAGATATTTCGGATCCCTTTGAAGACTATAGGGCCAAAGGAAATATGCTCCGATAACAAAGAGAAAGAAGCTTCCTGAGAAACTTCTTTGTGTTCTGGGAAATCATCTCACAGAGTTACAGCTTTCCCCTCAAGAAGCCTTTCGATAAGGCAGTTCTTGTGGAATTGGCGAAGTGATATTGGGAAGCCCATAGAGGGCTATGGTGAAAAAGGAAATATCCTCCGATGAAATCTGGAAAGAAGCTTTCTGAGAAACTGCTTAGTGTTCTGTTAATTCATCTCACAGTGTTACATCTGTATTTCGTGGATCTCTTTGCTAGCCTTATTTCTGTGGAACCTGAGAACAGATATTTCGGATCGCTTTGAAGACTATAGGGCCAAAGGAAATATCCTCCGATAACAAAGAGAAAGAAGCTTTCTGAGAAACTTCTTTGTGTTCTGTGAAATCATTTCACAGAGTTACAGCTTTCCCTAGAAGAAGTCTTTCACTAAGACAGTTCTTGTGGAATTGGCAAAGTGATATTTGGAAGCCCATAGAGGGCTATGGTGAAAAAGGAAATATCTTCAGATGAAATCTGGAAAGAAGCTTTCTGAGAAACTGCTTAGTGTTCTGTTAATTCATCTCACAGAGTTACATCTGCATTTCGTGGATCTCTTTGCTAGCTTTATTTCTGTGGAATCTGAGAACAGATATTTCGGATCCCTTTGAAGACTATTGGGCCAAAGGAAATATCCTCTGATAACAAAGACAAAGAAGCTTTCTGAGAAACTTCTTTGTGTTCTGTGAAATCATCTCAAGGAGTTACAGCTTTCCCCTCAAGAAGCCTTTCGATAAGACAGTTCTTGTGGAATTGGCAGAGTGATATTTGGAAGCCCATAGAGGGCTATGGTGAAAAAGGAAATATCCTCAGATGAAATCTGGAAAGAACCTTTCTGAAGAACTGCTTAGTGTTCTCTTAATTCATCTCACAGAGTTACATCTGTATTTCGTGGATCTCTTTGCTAGCCTTATTTCTGTGGAATCTGAGAACAGATATTTTGGTTCCCTTTAAAGACTATAGGGCCAAACGAAATATCCTCCGAGAACAAAGAGAATGAAGATTTCTGAGAAACTTCTTTGTGTTCTGTGAAATCATCTCACAGATTTACAGCTTTCCCCTCAAGAATCCTTTCGATAAGGCAGTTCTTGTGAAATTGGCAAAGTGATATTGGGAAGCCCATAGAGGGCTATGGGGAAAAAGGAAATATCCTCAGATGAAATCTGGAAAGAAGCTTTCTGAGAAACTGCTTAGTGTTCTGTTAATTCATCTCACAGAGTTACATCTGTATTTCGTGGATCTCTTTAATAGCCTTATTTCTGGGGAATCTGAGAACAGATATTTCGGATCCCTTTGAAGACTATAGGGCCAAAGGAAATATCCTCCGATAACAAAGAGAAAGAAGCTTTCTGAGAAACTTCTTTGTGTTCTGGGAAATCGTCTCAAGGAGTTACAGCTTTCCCCTCAAGAAGCCTTTCGCTAAGACAGTTCTTGTGGAATTGGCAAAGTGATATTTGGAAGCCCATACAGGGCTGTGGTGAAAAAGGAAATATCCTCAGATGAAATCTGGAAAGAAGCTTTCTGAGAAACTGCTTAGTGTTCTGTAAATTCACCTCACAGAGTTACATCTGTATTTCGTGGATATCTTTGGTAGCCTTATTTCTGTGGAATCTGAGAACAGATATTTCGGATCACTTTGAAGACTATAGGGCCAAAGGAAATATCCTCCGATAACAAAGAGAAAGAAGCTTCCTGAGAAACTTCTTTAGGTTCTGTGAAATCATCTCACAGAGTTACAGCTTTCCCCTCAAGAAGCCTTTCGCTAAGACAGTTCTTGTGGAATTGGCAAAGTGATATATGGAAGCCCCTAGAGGGCAATGGTGAAAAAGGAAATATCCTCAGATGAAATCTGGAAAGAAGCTTTCTGAGAAACTGCTTAGTGTTCAGTTAATTCATATCACAGAGTTACATCTGTATTTCGTGGATCTGTTTGCTAGCCTTATTTCTGTGGAATCTGACAACAGATATTTCGGATCCCTTTGAAGACTATAGGGCCAAAGGAAATATCCTCCGATAACAAAGAGAAAGAAGCTTTCTGAGAAACTCCTTTGTGTTCTGTGAAATCATCTCACAGAGTTGCAGCTTTCCCCTAAACAAGCCTTTCGCTAAGACAGTTCTTGTGGAATTGGCAAAGTGATATTTAGAAGCCCATAGAGGGCTATGGTGAAAAAGGAAATATCCTCAGATGAAATCTGGAAAGAAGCTTTCTGAGCAACTGCTTAGTGTTCTGTTAATTCATCTCACAGAGTTACATCTGTATTTCGTGGATCTCTTTGCTAGCCTTATTTCTGTGGAATCTGAGAACAGATATTTCGGATCCCTTTGAAGACTATAGGGCCAAAGGAAATATCCTCCGATAACAAAGAGAAAGAAGCTTTCTGAGAAACTTCTTTGTGTTCTGTGAAATCATCTCACAGAGTTACAGCTTTCCTCTCAAGAAGCCTTTCGCTAAGACAGTTCTCGTGGAATTGGCAAAGTGATATTTGGAAGCCCATAGAGGGCTATGGTGAAAAAGGAAATATCCTCCGATGAAATCTGGAAAGAAGCTTTCTGAGAAACTGCTTGGTGTTCTGTAAATTCACCTCACAGAGTTACATCTGTATTTCGTGGATCTCTATGGTACCCTTATTTCTGTGGAATCTGAGAACAGATATTTCGGATCCCTTTGAAGACTATAGGGCCAAAGGAAATATCCTCCGATAACAAAGAGAAAGAAGCTTTCTGAGAAACTTCTTTGTGTTCTGGGAAATCGTCTCAAGGAGTTACAGCTTTCCCCTCAAGAAGCCTTTCGCTAAGACAGTTCTTGTGGAATTGGCAAAGTGATATTTGGAAGCCCATACAGGGCTGTGGTGAAAAAGGAAATATCCTCAGATGAAATCTGGAAAGAAGCTTTCTGAGAAACTGCTTAGTGTTCTGAAAATTCACCTCACAGAGTTACATCTGTATTTCGTGGATCTCTTTGGTAGCCTTATTTCTGTGGAATCTGAGAACAGATATTTCGGATCACTTTGAAGACTATAGGGCCAAAGGAAATATCCTCCGATAACAAAGAGAAAGAAGCTTCCTGAGAAACTTCTTTAGGTTCTGTGAAATCATCTCACAGAGTTACAGCTTTCCCCTCAAGAAGCCTTTCGCTAAGACAGTTCTTGTGGAATTGGCAAAGTGATATATGGAAGCCCCTAGAGGGCTATGGTGAAAAAGGAAATATCCTCAGATGAAATCTGGAAAGAAGCTTTCTGAGAAACTGCTTAGTGTTCAGTTAATTCATCTCACAGAGTTACATCTGTATTTCGTGGATCTGTTTGCTAGCCTTATTTCTGTGGAATCTGAGAACAGATATTTCGGATCCCTTTGAAGACTATAGGGCCAAAGGAAATATCCTCCGATAACAAAGAGAAAGAAGCTTTCTGAGAAACTCCTTTGTGTTCTGTGAAATCATCTCACAGAGTTACAGCTTTCCCCTCAAGAAGCCTTTCGCTAAGACAGTTCTTGTAGAATTCGCAAAGTGATATTAGGTAGCCCATAGTGGGCTATGGTGAAAAAGGAAATATCCTCACATGAAATCTGGAAAGAAGCTTTCTGAGAAACTGCTTAGTGTTCTGTTAATTCATCTCACAGAGTTACATCTGTATTTCGTGGATATCTCTGCTAGCCTTATTTCTGTGGAATCTGTGAACAGATTTCGGATCTCTTTGAAGACTATAGGGCTAAATGAAATATCCTCCGATAACAAAGAGAAAGAAGCTTTCTGAGAAACATCTATGTGTTCTGTGAAATCATCTCACAGCGTTGCAGCTTTCCCCTAAACAAGCCTTTCGCTAAGACAGTTCTTGTGGAATTGGCAAAGTGATATTTGGAAGCCCATAGAGGGCTATGGTGAAAAAGGAAATATCCTCAGATGAAATCTGGAAAGAAGCTTTCTGACCAACTGCTTAGTGTTCTGTTAATTCATCTCACAGAGTTACATCTGTATTTCGTGGATCTCTTTGCTAGCCTTATTTCTGTGGAATCTGAGAACAGATATTTCGGATCCCTTTGAAGACTATAGGGCCAAAGGAAATATCCTCCGATAACAAAGAGAAAGAAGCTTTCTGAGAAACTTCTTTGTGTTCTGTGAAATCATCTCACAGAGTTACAGCTTTCCTCTCAAGAAGCCTTTCGCTAAGACAGTTCTCGTGGAATTGGCAAAGTGATATTTGGAAGCCCATAGAGGGCTATGGTGAAAAAGGAAATATCCTCCGATGAAATCTGGAAAGAAGCTTTCTGAGAAACTGCTTGGTGTTTTGTAAATTCACCTCACAGAGTTACATCTGTATTTCGTGGATCTCTTTGGTACCCTTATTTCTGTGGAATCTGAGAACAGATATTTCGGATCCCTTTGAAGACTATAGGGCCAAAGGAAATATCCTCCGATAACAAAGAGAAAGAAGCTTTCTGAGAAACTTCTTTGTGTTCTCTGAAATCATTTCAAAGAGTTACAGCTTTCCCCTCAAGAAGCCTTTCGCTAAGACAGTTCTTGTGGAATTGGCAAAGTGATATTGGGAAGCCCATAGAGGGATATGGTGAAAAAGGAAATATCCTCAGATGAAATCTGGAAAGAAGCTTTCTGAGAAACAGCTTAGTGTTCTGTTAATTCATCTCACAGAGTTACATCTGTATTTCTTGGATCTCTTTGTAGCCTTATTTCTGTGGAATCTGAGAACAGATATTTCGGATCCCTTTGAAGAGTATAGGGCCAAAGGAAATATAATCCGATAACAAAGAGAAAGAAGCTTTCTGAGAAACTTCTTTGTGTTCTGTGAAATCATCTCACAGAGTTACAGCTTTCCCCTCAAGAAGCCTTTCGCTAAGACAGTTCTTGTGGAATTGGCAGAGTGATATTTGGAAGCCCCTGGAGGGCTATGGTGAAAAAGGAAATATCCTCAGATGAAATCTGGAAAGAAGCTTTCTGAAGAACTCCTTAGTGTTCTGTTAATTCATCTCACAGAGTTACATCTGTATTTCGTGGATCTCTTTGCTAGCCTTATTTCTGTGGAGTTTGAGAACAGATATTTCGGATCCCTTTGAAGACTACAGGGCCAAAGGAAATATCCTCCGATAACAAAGAGAAAGAAGCTTTCTGAGAAAATTCTTTGTGTTTGTGAAATCATCTCACAGAGTTACAGCTTTCCCCTCAAGAAGCCTTTCGCTAAGACAGCTCTTGTGGAATTGGCAAGGTGATATTTGGAAGCCCATAGAGGGCTATGGTGAAAAAGGAAATATCCTCCGATGAAATCTGGAAAGAAGCTTTCTGAGAAAGTGCTTAGTGTTCTGTTAATTCATCTCACACTGTTACATCTGTATCTCGTGGATCTCTTTGCTAGCCTTATTTCTGTGGAATCTGAGAACAGATATTTCGGATCCTTTTGAAGACTATAGGGCCAAAGGAAATATACTCCGATAACAAAGAGAAAGAACTTTCTGAGAAACTTCTTTGTGTTCTGTGAAATCATTTCACAGAGTTACAGCTTTCCATAGAAGAAGCCTTTCGCTAAGACAGTTCTTGTGGAATTGGCAAAGTGATATTAGGTAGCCCATAGTAGGCTATTGTGAAAAAGGAAATATCCTCAGATGAAATCTGGAAAGAAGCTTTCTGAGAAACTGCTTAGTGTTCTGTTAATTCATCTCACAGAGTTACATCTGTATTTCGTGGATCTCTTTGCTAGCCTTTTTCTGTGGAATCTGTGAACAGAATTCGTATCTCTTTGAGGACGATAGGGCCAAATGAAATATCCTCCGATAACAAAGAGAAAGAAGCTTTCTGAGAAACTTCTTTGTGTTCTGTGAAATCATCTCACAGAGTTACAGCTTTCCCCTCAAGAAGCCTTTCGCGAACACAGTTCTTCTGCAATTGGCAAAGTGATATTTGGAAGGCCATAGAGGGCAATGGTGAAAAAGGAAATATTCTCAGATGAAATCTGGAAAGAAGCTTTCTGAGAAACTGCTTAGTGTTCTCTTAATTCATCTCACAGTGTTACATTTGTATTTCGTGGATCTCTTTGCTAGCCTCATTTCTGTGGAATCTGAGAACAGATATTTCGGATCCCTTTGAAGACTATAGGGCCAAAGGAAATATCTTCCGATAACAAAGAGAAAGAAGCTTTCTGAGAAACTTCTTTGTGTTCTGTGAAATCATCTCACAGAGTTACAGCTTTCCCCTGAAAAAGCCTTTCGCTAAGACAGTTCTTGTGGAATTGGCAGAGTGATATTTGGAAGCCCATAGAGGGCTATGGTGAAAAAGGAAATATCCTCAGATGAAATCTGGAAAGAAGCATTCTGAGAAACTGCTTAGTGTTCTGTTAATTCATCTCACAGTGTTACATCTGTATTTCGTGGATTTCTTTGCTAGCCTTATTTCTGGGAATCTGAGAACAGATATTTCGGATCCCTTTGAAGACTATAGGGCCAAAGGAAATATGCTCCGATAACAAAGAGAAAGAAGCATTCTGAGAAACTTCTTTGTGTTCTGCGAAATCATCTCACAAAGTTACAGCTTTCCCCTCAAGAAGCCTTTCGATAAGGCAGTTCTTGTGGAATTGGCAAAGTGATATTGGGATGGCCATAGAGGGCTATGGTGAAAAAGGAAATATGCTCAGATAAAATCTGGAAAGAAGCTTTCTGAGAAACTGCTTAGTGTTCTGTGAATTCATCTCACGGAGTTACATCTGTATTTCGTGGATCTCTTTGCTAGCCTTATTTCTGTGGAATCTGAGAACAGATATTTCGGATCCCGTTGAAGACTATAGGCCAAAGGAAATATCCTCCGATAACAAAGAGAAAGAAGCTTTCTGAGAAACTTCTTTGTGTTCTGTGAAATCATCTCACAGAGTTACAGCTTTCCCCTCAAGAAGCCTTTCGCTAAGACAGTTCTTGTGGAATTGACAAAGTGATATTTGGAAGCCCATAGAGGGCTATGGTGAAAAAGGAAATATCCTCAGATGAAATCTGGAAAGAAGCTTTCTGAGAAAGTGCTTAGTGTTCTGTAAATTCACCTCACAGAGTTACATCTGTACTTCGTGGATCTCTTTGCTAGCCTTATTTCTGTGGAATCTGAGAACAGATATTTCGGATCCCTTTGAAGACTATAGGGCCAAAGGAAATATCCTCCGATAACAAAGAGAAAGAAGCTTTCTGAGAAACTTCTTTGTGTTCTGTGAAATCATCTCACAGAGTTACAGCTTTCCCCTCAAGAAGCCTTTCGCTAAGACAGTTCTTGTGGAATTGGCAGAGTGATATTTGGAAGCCCCTGGAGGGCTATGGTGAAAAAGGAAATATCCTCAGATGAAATCTGGAAAGAAGCTTTCTGAAGAACTGCTTAGTGTTCTGTTAATTCATCTCACAGAGTTACATCTGTATTTCGTGGATCTCTTTGCTAGCCTTATTTCTGTGGAGTTTGAGAACAGATATTTCGGATCCCTTTGAAGACTACAGGGCCAAAGGAAATATCCTCCGATAACAAAGAGAAAGAAGCTTTCTGAGAAACTTCTTTGTGTTTGTGAAATCATCTCACAGAGTTACAGCTTTCCCCTCAAGAAGCCTTTCGCTAAGACAGCTCTTGTGGAATTGGCAAGGTGATATTTGGAAGCCCATAGAGGGCTATGGAGAAAAAGGAAATATCCTACGATGAAATCTGGAAAGAAGCTTTCTGAGAAAGTGCTTAGTGTTCTGTTAATTCATCTCACACTGTTACATCTGTATCTCGTGGATCTCTTTGCTAGCCTTATTTCTGTGGAATCTGAGAACAGATATTTCGGATCCTTTTGAAGACTATAGGGCCAAAGGAAATATACTCCGATAACAAAGAGAAAGAAGCTTTCTGAGAAACTTCTTTGTGTTCTGTGAAATCATCTCACAGAGTTACAGCTTTCCCTAGAAGAAGCCTTTCGCTAAGTCAGTTCTTGTGGAATTGGCAAAGTGATATTAGGTAGCCCATAGTGGGCTATGGTGAAAAAGGAAATATCCTCAGATGAAATCTGGAAAGAAGCTTTCTGAGAAACTGCTTAGTGTTCTGTTAATTCATCTCACAGAGTTACATCTGTATTTCGTGGATCTCTTTGCTAGCCTTATTTCTGTGGAATCTGTGAACAGAATTCGGATCTCTTTGAGGACGATAGGACCAAAGGAAATATCCTCCGATAACAAAGAGAAAGAAGCTTTCGAAGAAACCTCTTTGTGTTCTGTGAAATCATATCACAGAGTTACAGCTTTCCCCTCAAGAAGCCTTTCGCGAACACAGTTCTTGTGCAATTGGCAAAGTGATATTTGGAAGGCCATAGAGGGCAATGGTGAAAAAGGAAATATCCTCAGATGAAATCTGGAAAGAAGCTTTCTGAGAAACTGCTTAGTGTTCTCTTAATTCATCTCACAGTGTTACATCTGTATTTCGTGGATCTTTTTGCTAGCCTCATTTCTGTGGAATCTGAGAACAGATATTTCAGATCCCTTTGAAGACTATAGGGCCAAAGGAAATATCTTCCGATAACAAAGAGAAAGAAGCTTTCTGAGAAACTTCTTTGTGTTCTGTGAAATCATCTCACAGAGTTACAGCTTTCCCCTCAAAAAGCCTTTCGCTAAGACAGTTCTTGTGGAATTGGCAAAGTGATATTTGGAAGCCCATAGAGGGCTATGGTGAAAAAGGAAATATCCTCAGATGAAATCTGGAAAGAAGCTTTCTGAGAAACTGCTTAGTGTTCTGTTAATTCATCTCACAGTGTTACATCTGTATTTCGTGGATCTCTTTGCTAGCCTTATTTCTGGGAATCTGAGAACAGATATTTCGGATCCCTTTGAAGACTATAGGGCCAAAGGAAATATGCTCCGATAACAAAGAGAAAGAGGCTTTCTGAGAAACTTCTTTGTGTTCTGCGAAATCATCTCACAGAGTTACAGCTTTCCCCTCAAGAAGCCTTTCGATAAGGCAGTTCTTGTGGAATTGGCAAAGTGATATTGGGTAGCCCATAGAGGGCTATGGTGAAAAAGGAAATATGCTCAGATAAAATCTGGAAAGAAGCTTTCTGAGAAACTGCTTAGTGTTCTGTGAATTCATCTCACGGAGTTACATCTGTATTTCGTGGATCTCTTTGCTAGCCTTATTTCTGTGGAATCTGAGAACAGATATTTCGAATCCCTTTGAAGACTATAGGCCAAAGGAAATATCCTCCGATAACAAAGAGAAAGAAGCTTTCTGAGAAACTTCTTTGGGTTCTGTGAAATCATCTCACAGAGTTACAGCTTTCCCCTCAAGAAGCCTTTCGCTAAGACAGTTCTTGTGGAATTGACAAAGTGATATTTGGAAGCCCTTAGAGGGTTATGGTGAAAAAGGAAATATCCTCAGATGAAATCTGGAAAGAAGCTTTCTGAGAAAGTGCTTAGTGTTCTGTAAATTCACCTCACGGAGTTACATCTGTATTTCGTGGATCCCCTTGGTAGCCTTATTTCTGTGGAATCTGAGAACAGATATTTCGGATCCCTTTGAAGACAATAGGGCAAAAGGAAATATCCTCTGATAACAAAGAGAAAGAAGCTTCCTGAGACACTTCTTTGTGTTCTGTGAAATCATCTCACAGAGTTACAGCTTTCCCCCCAAGAAGCCTTTCGCTAAGACAGTTCTCGTGGAATTGGCAAAGTGATATTTGGAAGCCCATAGAGGGCTATGGTGAAAAAGGAAATATCCTCCGATGAAATCTGGAAAGAAGCTTTCTGAGAAACTGCTTGGTGTTCTGTAAATTCACCTCACAGAGTTACATCTGTATTTCGTGGATCTCTTTGGTACCCTTATTTCTGTGGAATCTGAGAACAGATATTTCGGATCCTTTTGAAGACTATAGGGCCAAAGGAAATATCCTCCGATAACAAAGAGAAAGAAGCTTCCTGAGAAACTTCTTTGTGTTCTGTGAAATCATCTCACAGAGTTACAGCTTTCCCCTCCAGAAGCCTTTCGCTAAGACAGTTCTTGTGGAATTGGCAAAGAGATATTTGGAAGCCCATAGAGGGCTATGGTGAAAAAGGAAATAACCTCAGAGGAAATCTGGAAGGAAGCTTTCTGAGAAACTGCTTAGTGTTCTGCTAATTCATCTCACAGAGTTACAACTGTATTTCGTGGATCTCTTTGCTAGCCTTATTTCTTTGGAATCTGAGAACAGATATTTCGGATCCCTTTGAAGACTATAGGGCCAAAGGAAATATCCTCCGATAACAAAGAGAAAGAAGCTTTCTGAGAAACTTCTTTGTGTTCTGTGAAATCATCTCACAGAGTTACAGCTTTCCCCTCAAGAAGCCTTTCGATAAGGCAGTTCTTGTGGAATTGTCAAAGTGATATTGGGAAGCCCATAGAGAGCTATGGTGAAACAGGAAATATCTTCAGGTGAAATCTGGAAAGAAGCTTTCTGAGAAACTGTTTAGGTTTCTGTTAATTCAATTCACATAGTTACATCTGTATTTCGTGGATCTCGTTGCTAACGTTATTTCTGTGGAATCTGAGAACAGATATTTCGGATCCCTTTGACGACTATAGGGCCAAAGGAAATATCCTAAGATAACAAAGAGAAAGAAGCTTTCTGAGAAATTTCTTTGTGTTCTGTGAAATAAACTCACAGAGTTACAGCTTGCCCCTCAAGAAGCCTTTCGCTAAGACAGTTCTTGTGGAATTGGCAAAGTGACATTTGGAAGCCCCTAGAGGGCAATGGTGAAAAAGGAAATATCCTCAGATGAAATCTGGACAGAAGATTTCTGAGAAACTGCTTAGTGTTCTGTTAATTCATCTCACAGAGTTACATCTGTATTTCGAGGATCTCTTTGCTAGCCTTATTTCTGTGGAATCTGAGAACAGATATTTCGGATCCCTTTGAAGACTATAGGGCCAAAGGAAATATCCTCCGATAACAAAGAGAAAGAAGCTTTCTGAGAAACATCTTTGTGTTCTGTGAAAACACCTCACAGAGTTACAGCTTTCCCCTCAAGAAGCCTTTCGATAAGGCAGTTCTTGTGGAATTGGCAAAGTGATATTGGGAAGCCCAAAGAGGGCTATGGTGAAAGAGGAAATATCCTCAGATGAAATCTGGAAAGAAGCTTTCTGAGAAACTGCTTAGTGTTCTGTTAATTCATCTCACAGAGTTACATCTGTATTTCGTGGATCTCTTTGCTAGCCTTATTTCTGTGGAATCTGAGAACAGATATTTCGGATCCCCTTGAAGACTATAGAGCCAAAGGAAATATCCTCCGATAACAAAGAGAAAGAAGCTGTCTGAGAAACTTCTTTGTGTTCTGTGAAATCATCTCACAGAGTTACAGCTTTCCCCTCAAGAATCCTTTCGCTAAGACAGTTCTTGTGGAATTGGCACAGTGATATATGGAGGCCCCTAGAGGGCTATGGTGAAAAAGGAAATATCCCTCGATAAAATCTGGAAAGAAGCTTTCTGAGAAACTCCTTAGTGTTCTGTTAATTCATCTCACAGAGTTACATCTGTATTTCGTGGATCTCTTTGCTAGTCTTATTTCTGTGGAATCTGAGAACAGATATTTCTAATCCCTTTGAAGACTATAGGGCCAAAGGAAATATCCTCCGATAACAAAGAGAAAGAAGCTTTCTGAGAAACTTCTTTGTGTTCTGTGAAATCATCTCACAGAGTTACAGCTTTCCACTCAAGAAGCCTTTCGCTAAGACAGTTCTTGTGGAATTGGCAAAGTGATATATGGAAGACCCTAGACGGCTATGGTGAAAAAGGAAATATTCTCAGATGAAATCTGGAAAGAAGCTTTCTGAGAAACAGCTTAGTGTTCTGTTAATTCATCTCAGAGAGTTACATCTGTATTTCTTGGATCTCTTTGCTAGCCTTATTTCTGTGGAATCTGAGAACTGATATTTCGGATCCCTTTGAAGACTATAGGGCCAAAGGAAATATAATCCGATAACAAAGAGAAAGAAGCTTTCTGTGAAACTTCTTTGTGTTCTGTGAAATCATTTCACAGAGTTACAGCTTTCCCCTCAAGAAGCCTTTCGCTAAGACAGTTCTTGTGGAATTGGCAGTGTGATATTTGGAAGCCCCTGGAGGGCTATGGTGAAAAAGGAAATATCCTCAGATGAAATCTGGAAAGAAGCTTTCTGAAGAACTCCTTAGTGTTTTGTTAATTCATCTCACAGAGTTACATCTGTATTTCGTGGATCTCTTTGCTAGCATTATTTCTGTGGAGTTTGAGAACAGATATTTCGGATCCCATTGAAGACTACAGGGCCAAAGGAAATATCCTCCGATAACAAAGAGAAAGAAGCTTTCTGAGAAACTTCTTTGTGTTTGTGAAATCATCTCACAGAGTTACACCTTTCCCCTCAAGAAGCCTTTCGCTAAGACAGCTCTTGTGGAATTGGCAAGGTGATATTTGGAAGCCCATAGAGTGCTATGGTGAAAAAGGAAATATCCTCCGATGAAATCTAGAAAGAAGCTTTCTGAGAAAGTGCTTAGTGTTCTGTTAATTCATCTCACACTGTTACATCTGTATCTCGTGGATCTCTTTGCTAGCCTTATTTCTGTGGAATCTGAGAACAGATATTTCGGATCCTTTTGAAGACTATAGGGCCAAAGGAAATATACTCCGATAACAAAGAGAAAGAAGCTTTCTGAGAAACTTCTTTGTGTTCTTTGAAATCATTTCACAGAGTTACAGCTTTCCATAGCAGAAGCCTTTCGCTAAGACAGTTCTTGTGGAATTGGCAAAGTGATATTAGGTAGCCCAAAGTAGGCTATGGTGAAAAAGGAAATATCCTCAGATGAAATCTGGAAAGAAGCTTTCTGAGAAACTGCTTAGTGTTCTGTTAATTCATCTCACAGAGTTACATCTGTATTTCGTCGATCTCTTTGCTAGCCTTTTCTGTGGAATCTGTGAACAGAATTCGGATCTCTTTGAGGACGATAGGACCAAATGAAATATCCTCCGATAACAAAGAGAAAGAAGCTTTCGAAGAAACTTCTTTGTGTTCTGTGAAATCATATCACAGAGTTACAGCTTTCCCCTCAAGAAGCATTTCGCGACACAGTTCTTGTGCAATTGGCAAAGTGATATTTGGAAGGCCATAGAGGGCAATGGTGAAAAAGGAAATATCCTCAGATGAAATCTGGAAAGACGCTTTCTGAGAAACTGCTTAGTGTTCTCTTAATTCATCTCACAGTGTTACATCTGTATTTCGTGGATCTTTTTGCTAGCCTCATTTCTGTGGAATCTGAGAACAGATATTTCGGATCCCTTTGAAGACTATAGGGCCAAAGGAAATATGCTCCGATAACAAAGAGAAAGAGGCTTTCTGAGAAACTTCTTTGTGTTCTGCGAAATCATCTCACAGAGTTACAGCTTTCCCCTCAAGAAGCCTTTCGATAAGGCAGTTCTTGTGGAATTGGCAAAGTGATATTGGGAAGCCCATAGAGGGCTATGGTGAAAAAGGAAATATGCTCAGATAAAATCTGGAAAGAAGCTTTCTGAGAAACTGCTTAGTGTTCTGTTAATTCATCTCACGGAGTTACATCTGTATTTCGTGGATCTCTTTGCTAGCCTTATTTCTGGGGAATCTGAGAACAGATATTTCGGATCCCTTTGAAGACTATAGGCCAAAGGAAATATCCTCCGATAACAAAGAGAAAGAAGCTTTCTGAGAAACTTCTTTGTGTTCTGTGAAATCATCTCACAGAGTTACAGCTTTCCCCTCAAGAAGCCTTTCGCTAAGACAGTTCTTGTGGAATTGACAAAGTGATATTTGGAAGCCCTTAGAGGGTTATGGTGAAAAAGGAAATATCCTCAGATGAAATCTGGAAAGAAGCTTTCTGAGAAACTGCTTAGTGTTCTGTAAATTCACCTCACAGAGTTACATCTGTATTTCGTGGATCCCTTTGGTAGCCTTATTTCTGTGGAATCTGAGAACAGATATTTCGGATCCCTTTGAAGACAATAGGGCAAAAGGAAATATCCTCTGATAACAAAGAGAAAGAAGCTTCCTGAGAAACTTCTTTGTGTTCTGTGAAATCATCTCACAGAGTTACAGCTTTCCCCCTAAGAAGCCTTTCGCTAAGACAGTTCTCGTGGAATTGGCAAAGTGATATTTGGAAGCCCATAGAGGGCTATGGTGAAAAAGGAAATATCCTCCGATGAAATCTGGAAAGAAGCTTTCTGAGAAACTGCTTGGTGTTCTGTAAATTCACCTCACAGAGTGACATCTGTATTTCGTGGATCTCTTTGGTACCCTTATTTCTGTGGAATCTGAGAACAGATATTTCGGATCCCTTTGAAGACTATAGGGCCAAAGGAAATATCCTCCGATAACAAAGAGAAAGAAGCTTCCTGAGAAACTTCTTTGTGTTCTGTGAAATCATCTCACAGAGTTACAGCTTTCCCCTCAAGAAGCCTTTCGCTAAGACAGTTCTTGTGGAATTGGCAAAGTGATATTGGGAAGCCCATAGAGGGCTATGGTGAAAAAGGAAATAACCTCAGAGGAAATCTGGATGGAAGCTTTCTGAGAAACTGCTTAGTGTTCTGTTAATTCATCTCACAGAGTTACAACTGTATTTCGTGGATCTCTTTGCTAGCCTTATTTCTGTGGAATCTGAGAACAGATATTTCGGATCCCTTTGAAGACTATAGGGCCAAAGGAAATATCCTCCGATAACAAAGAGAAAGAAGCTTTCTGAGAAACTTCTTTGTGTTCCGTGAAATCATCTCACAGAGATACAGCTTTCCCCTCAAGAAGCCTTTCGATAAGGCAGTTCTTGTGGAATTGGCAAAGTGATATTGGGAAGCCCATAGAGAGCTATGGTGAAAAAGGAAATATCCTCAGATGAAATCTGGAAAGAAGCTTTTTGAGAAACTGTTTAGGTTTCTGTTAATTCATTTCACAGAGTTACATCTGTATTTCGTGGATCTCGTTGCTAACCTTATTTCTGTGGAATCTGAGAACAGATATTTCGGATCCCTTTGACGACTATAGGGCCAAAGGAAATATCCTCCGATAACAAAGAGAAAGAAGCTTTCTGAGAAACTTCTTTGTGTTCTGTGAAATAAACTCACAGAGTTACAGCTTGCCCCTCAAGAAGCCTTTCGCTAAGACAGTTCTTGTGGAATTGGCAAAGTGACATTTGGAAGCCCATAGAGGGCAATGGTGAAAAAGGAAATATCCTCAGATGAAATCTGGAAAGAAGATTTCTGAGAAACTGCTTAGTGTTCTGTTAATTCATCTCACAGAGTTACATCTGTATTTCGAGGATCTCTTTGCTAGCCTTATTTCTGTGGAATCTGAGAACAGATATTTCGGATCCCTTTGAAGACTATAGGGCCAAAGGAAATATCCTCCGATAACAAAGAAAGAAGCTTTCTGAGAAACTTCTTTGTGTTCTGTGAAAACATCTCACAGAGTTACAGCTTTCCCCTCAAGCAGCCTTTCGATAAGGCAGTACTTGTGGAATTGGCAAAGTGATATTGGGAAGCCCAAAGAGGGCTATGGTGAAAGAGGAAATATCCTCAGATGAAATCTGGAAAGAAGCTTTCTGAGAAACTGCTTAGTGTTCTGTTAATTCATCTCACAGAGTTACATCTGTATTTCGTGGATCTCTTTGCTAGCCTTATTTCTGTGGAATCTGAGAACAGATATTTCGGATCCCCTTGAAGACTATAGGGCCAAAGGAAATATCCTCCGATAACAAAGAGAAAGAAGCTTTCTGAGAAACTTCTTTGTGTTCTGTGAAATCATCTCACAGAGTTACAGCGTTCCCCTCAAGAATCCTTTCGCTAAGACAGTTCTTGTGGAATTGGCACAGTGATATATGGAAGCCCCTAGAGGGCTATGGTGAAAAAGGAAATATCCCTCGATAAAATCTGGAAAGAAGCTTTCTGAGAAACTGCTTAGTGTTCTGTTAATTCATCTTACAGAGTTACATCTGTATTTCGTGGATCTCTTTGCTAGCCTTATTTCTGTGGAATCTGAGAACAGATATTTCGGATCCCTTTGAAGACTATAGGCCAAAGGAAATATCCTCCGATAACAAAGAGAAAGAAGCTTTCTGAGAAACTTCTTTGTGTTCTGTGAAATCATCTCACAGAGTTACAGCTTTCCACTCAAGAAGCCTTTCGCTAAGACAGTTCTTGTGGAATTGGCAAAGTGATATATGGAAGACCCTAGACGGCTATGGTGAAAAAGGAAATATCCTCAGATGAAATCTGGAAAGAAGCTTTCTGAGAAACTGCTTAGTGTTCTGTTAATTCAACTCACAGAGTTACATCTGTATTTCTTGGATCTCTTTGCTAGCCTTATTTCTGTGGAATCTGAGAACAGATATTTCGGATCCCTTTGAAGACTATATGGCCAAAGGAAATATAATCCGATAACAAAGAAAAAGAAGCTTTCTGAGAAACTTCTTTGTGTTCTGTGAAATCATCTCACAGAGTTACAGCTTTCACCTCAAGAAGCCTTTCGCTAAGAAAGTTCTTGTGGAATTGGCAGAGTGATATTTGGAAGCCCCTGGAGGGCTATTGTGAAAAAGGAATATCCTCAGATGAAATCTGGAAAGAAGCTTTCTGAAGAACTCCTTAGTGTTCTGTTAATTCATCTCACAGAGTTACATCTGTATTTCGTGGATCTCTTTGCTAGCCTTATTTCTGTGGAATCTGAGAACAGATATTTCGGATCCCTTTGAAGACTATAGGGCCAAAGGAAATATCCTCCGATAACAAAGAGAAAGAAGCTTTCTGAGAAACTTCTTTGTGTTTGTGAAATCATCTCACAGAGTTACAGCTTTCCCCTCAAGAAGCCTTTCGCTAAGACAGCTTTTGTGGAATTGGCAAGGTGATATTTGGAAGCCCATAGAGGGCTATGTTGAAAAAGGAAATATCCTCCGATGAAATCTGGAAAGAAGCTTTCTGAGAAAGTGCTTAGTGTTCTGTTAATTCATCTCACACTGTTACATCTGTATCTCGTGGTTCTCTTTGCTAGCCTTATATCTGTGGAATCTGAGAACAGATATTTCGGATCCTTTTGAAGACTATAGGGCCAAAGGAAATATACTCCGATAACAAAGAGAAAGAAGCTTTCTGAGAAACTTCTTTGTGTTCTGTGAAATCATTTCACAGAGTTACAGCTTTCCCTAGAAGAAGCCTTTCGCTAAGACAGTTCTTGTGGAATTGGCAAAGTGATATTAGGTAGCCCATAGTAGGCTATGGTGAAAAAGGAAATATCCTCAGAAGAAATCTGGAAAGAAGCTTTCTGAGAAACTTCTTTGTGTTCTGTGAAATCATCTCACAGAGTTACAGCTTTCCCCTCAAGAAGCCTTTCGCGAACACAGTTCTTGTGCAATTGGCAAAGTGATACTTGGAAGGCCATAGAGGGCTATTGTGAAAAAGGAAATATTCTCAGATGAAATCTGGAAAGAAGCTTTCTGAGAAACTGCTTAGTGTTCTCTTAATTCATCTCACAGTGTTACATCTGTATTTCGTGGATCTCTTTGCTAGCCTCATTTCTGTGGAATCTGAGAACAGATATTTCGGATCCCTTTGAAGACTATAGGGCCAAAGGAAATATCTTCCGATAACAAAGAGAAAGAAGCTTTCTGAGAAACTTCTTTGTGTTCTGTGAAATCATCTCACAGAGTTACAGCTTTCCCCTCAAAAAGCCTTTCGCTAAGACAGTTCTTGTGGAATTGGCAAAGTGATATTTGGAAGCCCATAGAGGGCTATGGTGAAAAAGGAAATATCCTCAGATGAAATCGGGAAAGAAGCTTTCTGAGAAACTGCTTAGTGTTCTCTTAATTCATCTCACAGTGTTACATCTGTATTTCGTGGATCGCTTTGCTAGCCTTATTTCTGGGAATCTGAGAACAGATATTTCGGATCCCTTTGAAGACTATAGGGCCAAAGGAAATATGCTCCGATAACAAAGAGAAGGAAGCTTTCTGAGAAACTTCTTTGTGTTCTGCGAAATCATCTCACAGAGTTACAGCTTTCCCCTCAAGAAGCCTTTCGATAAGGCAGTTCTTGTGGAATTGGCAAAGTGATATTGGGATGCCCATAGAGGGCTATGGTGAAAAAGGAAATATGCTCAGATAAAATCTGGAAAGAAGCTTTCTGAGAAACTGCTTAGTGTTCTGTGAATTCATCTCACGGAGTTACATCTGTATTTCGTGGATCTCTTTGCTAGCCTTATTTCTGTGGAATCTGAGAACAGATATTTCGGATCCCTTTGAAGACTATAGGGCCAAAGGAAATATCCTCCGATAACAAAGAGAAAGAAACTTTCTGAGAAACTTCTTTGTGTTCTGTGAAATCATCTCACAGAGTTACAGCTTTCCCCTCAAGAAGCCTTTCGCTAAGACAGTTCTTGTGGAATTGACAAAGTGATATTTGGAAGCCCATAGAGGGCTATGGTGAAAAAGGAAATATCCTCAGATGAAATCTGGAAAGAAGCTTTCTGAGAAAGTGCTTAGTGTTCTGTAAATTCACCTCACAGAGTTACATCTGTATTTCGTGGATCTCTTTGGTAGCCTTATTTCTGTGGAATCTGAGAACAGATATTTCGGATCCCTTTGAAGACTATATTGCCAAAGGAAATATCCTCCGATAACAAAGAGAAAGAAGCTTTCTGAGAAACTTTTTTGTGTTCTGTGAAATCATCTCACAGAGTTACAGCTTTCCCCTCAAGAAGCCTTTCGCTAAGACAGTTCTTGTGGAATTGGCAGAGTGATATTTGGAAGCCCCTGGAGGGCTATGGTGAAAAAGGAAATATCCTCAGATGAAATCTGGAAAGAAGCTTTCTGAAGAACTGCTTAGTGTTCTGTTAATTCATCTCACAGAGTTACATCTGTATTTCGTGGATCTCTTTGCTAGCCTTATTTCTGTGGAGTTTGAGAACAGATATTTCGGATCCCTTTGAAGAATACAGGGCCAAAGGAAATATCCTCCGATAACAAAGAGAAAGAAGCTTTCTGAGAAACTTCTCTGTGTTTGTGAAATCATCTCACAGAGTTACAGCTTTCCCCTCAAGAAGCCTTTCGCTAAGTCAGTTCTTGTGGAATTGGCAAAGTGATATTAGGTAGCCCATAGTGGGCTATGGTGAAAAAGGAAATATCCTCAGATGAAATCTGGAAAGAAGCTTTCTGAGAAACTGCTTAGTGTTCTGTTAATTCATCTCACAGAGTTACATCTGTATTTCGTGGATCTCTTTGCTAGCCTTATTTCTGTGGAATCTGTGAACAGAATTCGGATCTCTTTGAGGACGATAGGGCCAAATGAAATATCCTCCGATAACAAAGAGAAAGAAGCTTTCGAAGAAACTTCTTTGTGTTCTGTGAAATCATATCACAGAGTTACAGCTTTCCCCTCAAGAAGCCTTTCGCGAACACAGTTCTTGTGCAATTGGCAAAGTGATATTTGGAAGGCCATAGAGGGCAATGGTGAAAAAGGAAATATCCTCAGATGAAATCTGGAAAGAAGCTTTCTGAGAAACTGCTTAGTGTTCTCTTAATTCATCTCACAGTGTTACATCTGTATTTCGTGGATCTCTTTGCTAGCCTTATTTCTGTGGAATCTGAGAACAGATATTTCGGATCCCCTTGAAGACTATAGGGCCAAAGGAAATATCCTCCGATAACAAAGAGAAAGAAGCTTTCTGAGAAACTTCTTTGTGTTCTGTGAAATCATCTCACAGAGTTACAGCTTTCCCCTCAAGAATCCTTTCGCTAAGACAGTTCTTGTGGAATTGGCATAGTGATATATGGAAGCCCCTAGAGGGCTATGGTGAAAAAGGAAATATCCCTCGATAAAATCTGGAAAGAAGCTTTCTGAGAAACTGCTTAGTGTTCTGTTAATTCATCTCACAGAGTTACATCTGTATTTCCTGGATCTCTTTGCTAGCCTTATTTCTGTGGAATCTGAGAACAGATATTTCGGATCCCTTTGAAGACTATAGGGCCAAAGGAAATATCCTCCGATAACAAAGAGAAAGAAGCTTTCTGAGAAACTTCTTTGTGTTCTGTGAAATCATCTCACAGAGTTACAGCTTTCCACTCAAGAAGCCTTTCGCTAAGACAGTTCTTGTGGAATTGGCAAAGTGATATATGGAAGACCTTAGACGGCTATGGTGAAAAAGGAAATATCCTCAGATGAAATCTGGAAAGAAGCTTTCTGAGAAACAGCTTAGTGTTCTGTTAATTCAACTCACAGAGTTACATCTGTATTTCTTGGATCTCTTTGCTAGCCTTATTTCTGTGGAATCTGAGAACAGATATTTCGGATCCCTTTGAATACTATAGGGCCAAAGGAAATATAATCCGATAACAAAGAGAAAGAAGCTTTCTGAGAAACTTCTTTGTGTTCTGTGAAATCATCTCACAGAGTTACAGCTTTCACCTCAAGAAGCCTTTCGCTAAGAAAGTTCTTGTGGAATTGGCAGAGTGATATTTGGAAGCCCCTGGAGGGCTATTGTGAAAAAGGAAATATCCTCAGATGAAATCTGGAAAGAAGCTTTCTGAAGAACTCCTTAGTGTTCTGTTAATTCATCTCACAGAGTTACATCTGTATTTCGTGGATCTCTTTGCTAGCCTTATTTCTGTGGAGTTTGAGAACAGATATTTCGGATCCCTTTGAAGACTACAGGGCCAAAGGAAATATCCTCCGATAACAAAGAGAAAGAAGCTTTCTGAGAAACTTCTTTGTGTTTTTGAAATCATCTCACAGAGTTACAGCTTTCCCCTCAAGAAGCCTTTCGCTAAGACAGCTCTTGTGGAATTGGCAAGGTAATATTTGGAAGCCCATAGAGGGCTATGTTGAAAAAGGAAATATCCTCCGATGAAATCTGGAAAGAAGCTTTCTGAGAAAGTGCTTAGTGTTCTGTTAATTCATCTCACACTGTTACATCTGTATCTCGTGGATCTCTTTGCTAGCCTTATTTCTGTGGAATCTGAGAACAGATATTTCGGATCCTTTTGAAGACTATAGGGCCAAAGGAAATATACTCCGATAACAAAGAGAAAGAAGCTTTCTGAGAAACTTCTTTGTGTTCTGTGAAATCATTTCACAGAGTTACAGCTTTCCCTAGAAGAAGCCTTTCGCTAAGACAGTTCTTGTGGAATTGGCAAAGTGATATTAGGTAGCCCATAGTAGGCTATGGTGAAAAAGGAAATATCCTCAGATGAAATCTGGAAAGAAGCTTTCTGAGAAACTTCTTTGTGTTCTGTGAAATCATCTCACAGAGTTACAGCTTTCCCCTCAAGAAGCCTTTCGCGAACACAGTTCTTGTGCAATTGGCAAAGTGATATTTGGAAGGCCATAGAGGGCTATTGTGAAAAAGGAAATATTCTCAGATGAAATCTGGAAAGAAGCTTTCTGAGAAACTGCTTAGTGTTCTCTTAATTCATCTCACAGTGTTACATCTGTATTTCGTGGATCTCTTTGCTAGCCTCATTTCTGTGGAATCTGAGAACAGATATTTCGGATCCCTTTGAAGACTATAGGGCCAAAGGAAATATCTTCCGATAACAAAGAGAAAGAAGCTTTCTGAGAAACTTCTTTGTGTTCTGTGAAATCATCTCACAGAGTTACAGCTTTCCCCTCAAAAAGCCTTTCGCTAAGACAGTTCTTGTGGAATTGGCAAAGTGATATTTGGAAGCCCATAGAGGGCTATGGTGAAAAAGGAAATATCCTCAGATGAAATCGGGAAAGAAGCTTTCTGAGAAACTGCTTAGTGTTCTCTTAATTCATCTCACAGTGTTACATCTGTATTTCGTGGATCGCTTTGCTAGCCTTATTTCTGGGAATCTGAGAACAGATATTTCGGATCCCTTTGAAGACTATAGGGCCAAAGGAAATATGCTCCGATAACAAAGAGAAGGAAGCTTTCTGAGAAACTTCTTTGTGTTCTGCGAAATCATCTCACAGAGTTACAGCTTTCCCCTCAAGAAGCCTTTCGATAAGGCAGTTCTTGTGGAATTGGCAAAGTGATATTGGGATGCCCATAGAGGGCTATGGTGAAAAAGGAAATATGCTCAGATAAAATCTGGAAAGAAGCTTTCTGAGAAACTGCTTAGTGTTCTGTGAATTCATCTCACGGAGTTACATCTGTATTTCGTGGATCTCTTTGCTAGCCTTATTTCTGTGGAATCTGAGAACAGATATTTCGGATCCCTTTGAAGACTATAGGGCCAAAGGAAATATCCTCCGATAACAAAGAGAAAGAAACTTTCTGAGAAACTTCTTTGGGTTCTGTGAAATCATCTCACAGAGTTACAGCTTTCCCCTCAAGAAGCCTTTCGCTAAGACAGTTCTTGTGGAATTGACAAAGTGATATTTGGAAGCCCATAGAGGGCTATGGTGAAAAAGGAAATATCCTCAGATGAAATCTGGAAAGAAGCTTTCTGAGAAAGTGCTTAGTGTTCTGTAAATTCACCTCACAGAGTTACATCTGTATTTCGTGGATCTCTTTGGTAGCCTTATTTCTGTGGAATCTGAGAACAGATATTTCGGATCCCTTTGAAGACTATATTGCCAAAGGAAATATCCTCCGATAACAAAGAGAAAGAAGCTTTCTGAGAAACTTTTTTGTGTTCTGTGAAATCATCTCACAGAGTTACAGCTTTCCCCTCAAGAAGCCTTTCGCTAAGACAGTTCTTGTGGAATTGGCAGAGTGATATTTGGAAGCCCCTGGAGGGCTATGGTGAAAAAGGAAATATCCTCAGATGAAATCTGGAAAGAAGCTTTCTGAAGAACTGCTTAGTGTTCTGTTAATTCATCTCACAGAGTTACATCTGTATTTCGTGGATCTCTTTGCTAGCCTCATTTCTGTGGAGTTTGAGAACAGATATTTCGGATCCCTTTGAAGAATACAGGGCCAAAGGAAATATCCTCCGATAACAAAGAGAAAGAAGCTTTCTGAGAAACTTCTTTGTGTTTGTGAAATCATCTCACAGAGTTACAGCTTTCCCCTCAAGAAGCCTTTCGCTAAGTCAGTTCTTGTGGAATTGGCAAAGTGATATTAGGTAGCCCATAGTGGGCTATGGTGAAAAAGGAAATATCCTCAGATGAAATCTGGAAAGAAGCTTTCTGAGAAACTGCTTAGTGTTCTGTTAATTCATCTCACAGAGTTACATCTGTATTTCGTGGATCTCTTTGCTAGCCTTATTTCTGTGGAATCTGTGAACAGAATTCGGATCTCTTTGAGGACGATAGGGCCAAATGAAATATCCTCCGATAACAAAGAGAAAGAAGCTTTCGAAGAAACTTCTTTGTGTTCTGTGAAATCATATCACAGAGTTACAGCTTTCCCCTCAAGAAGCCTTTCGCGAACACAGTTCTTGTGCAATTGGCAAAGTGATATTTGGAAGGCCATAGAGGGCAATGGTGAAAAAGGAAATATCCTCAGATGAAATCTGGAAAGAACCTTTCTGAGAAACTGCTTAGTGTTCTCTTAATTCATCTCACAGTGTTACATCTGTATTTCGTGGATCTTTTTGCTAGCCTCATTTCTGTGGAATCTGAGAACAGATATTTCGGATCCCTTTGACGACTATAGGGCCAAAGGAAATATCTTCCGATAACAAAGGGAAAGAAGCTTTCTGAGAAACTTCTTTGTGTTCTGTGAAATCATCTCACAGAGTTACAGCTTTCCCCTCAAGAAGCCTTTCGCTAAGACAGTTCTTGTGGAATTGGGAAAGTGATATATGGAAGACCCTAGATGGCTATGGTGAAAAAGGAAATATCCTCAGATGAAATCCGGAAAGAAGCTTTCTGAGAAACTGCTTAGTGTTCTTGTAATTCATCTCACAGAGTTACATCTGTATTTCGTGGATCTTTTTGCTAGCCTTATTTCTGTGGAATCTGAGAACAGATATTTCGGATCCCTTTGAAGACTACAGGGCCAAAGGAAATATCCTCCGATAACAAAGACAAAGAAGATTTCTGAGAAACTTCTTTGTGTTCTGTGAAATCATCTCACAGAGTTACAGCTTTCCCCTCAAGAAGCCATTCGCTAAGACAGTTCTTGTGGAATTGGCGGAGTGATATTTGGAAGCCCATAGTTTGCTGTGGTGAAAAAGGAAATATCCTCAGATGAAATCTGGAAAGAAGCTTTCTGAGAAACTGCTTAGTGTTCTGTTAATTCATCTAACAGAGTTACATCTGTATTTCGTGGATCTCTTTGCTAGCCTTATTTCTGGGAATCTGAGAACAGATATTTCGGATCCCTTTGAAGACTATAGGGCCAAAGGAAATATCCTCCGATAACAAAGAGAAAGAAGCTTTCTGAGAAACCTCTTTGTGTTCTGGGAAATCATCTCACAGAGTTACAGCTTTCCCCTCAAAAAGCCTTTCGCTAAGAGAGTTCTTGTGGAATTGGCAAAGTGATATTTGGAAGCCCATAGAGGGCTATGGTGAAAAAGGAAATATCCTCAGATGAAATCTGGAAAGAAGCTTTCTGAGAAACTGCTTAGTGTTCTGTTAATTCATCTCACAGTGTTACATCTGTATTTCGTGGGTCTTTTTGCTAGCGTTATTTCTGTGGAATCTGAGAACAGATATTTCGGATCCCTTTGAAGACTATAGGGCCATAGGAAATATCCTGCGATAACAAAGAGAAAGAAGCTTTCTGAGAAACTTCTTTGTGTTCTGTGAAATTATCTCACAGAGTTACAGCTTTCCCCTCAAGAAGCCTTTCGCTAAGACAGTTCTTGTGGAATTGGCAGAGTGATATTTGGTAGCCCATAGAGGGCTATGGTGAAAAAGGAAATATCCTCAGATGAAATCTGGAAAGAAGCTTTCTGAGAAACTGCTTAGTGTTCTGTTAATTCATCTCACAGAGTTACATCTGTATTTCGTGGATCTCTTTGCTAGCCTTATTTCTGTGGAATCTGTGAACAGAATTCGGATCTCTTTGAGGACGATAGGGCCAAATGAAATATCCTCCGATAACAAAGAGAAAGAAGCTTTCGAAGAAACTTCTTTGTGTTCTGTGAAATCATATCACAGAGTTACAGCTTTCCCCTCAAGAAGCCTTTCGCGAACACAGTTCTTGTGCAATTGGCAAAGTGATATTTGGAAGGCCATAGAGGGCAATGGTGAAAAAGGAAATATCCTCAGATGAAATCTGGAAAGAACCTTTCTGAGAAACTGCTTAGTGTTCTCTTAATTCATCTCACAGTGTTACATCTGTATTTCGTGGATCTTTTTGCTAGCCTCATTTCTGTGGAATCTGAGAACAGATATTTCGGATCCCTTTGACGACTATAGGGCCAAAGGAAATATCTTCCGATAACAAAGGGAAAGAAGCTTTCTGAGAAACTTCTTTGTGTTCTGTGAAATCATCTCACAGAGTTACAGCTTTCCCCTCAAGAAGCCTTTCGCTAAGACAGTTCTTGTGGAATTGGGAAAGTGATATATGGAAGACCCTAGATGGCTATGGTGAAAAAGGAAATATCCTCAGATGAAATCCGGAAAGAAGCTTTCTGAGAAACTGCTTAGTGTTCTTGTAATTCATCTCACAGAGTTACATCTGTATTTCGTGGATCTTTTTGCTAGCCTTATTTCTGTGGAATCTGAGAACAGATATTTCGGATCCCTTTGAAGACTACAGGGCCAAAGGAAATATCCTCCGATAACAAAGACAAAGAAGATTTCTGAGAAACTTCTTTGTGTTCTGTGAAATCATCTCACAGAGTTACAGCTTTCCCCTCAAGAAGCCATTCGCTAAGACAGTTCTTGTGGAATTGGCGGAGTGATATTTGGAAGCCCATAGTTTGCTGTGGTGAAAAAGGAAATATCCTCAGATGAAATCTGGAAAGAAGCTTTCTGAGAAACTGCTTAGTGTTCTGTTAATTCATCTAACAGAGTTACATCTGTATTTCGTGGATCTCTTTGCTAGCCTTATTTCTGGGAATCTGAGAACAGATATTTCGGATCCCTTTGAAGACTATAGGGCCAAAGGAAATATCCTCCGATAACAAAGAGAAAGAAGCTTTCTGAGAAACCTCTTTGTGTTCTGGGAAATCATCTCACAGAGTTACAGCTTTCCCCTCAAAAAGCCTTTCGCTAAGAGAGTTCTTGTGGAATTGGCAAAGTGATATTTGGAAGCCCATAGAGGGCTATGGTGAAAAAGGAAATATCCTCAGATGAAATCTGGAAAGAAGCTTTCTGAGAAACTGCTTAGTGTTCTGTTAATTCATCTCACAGTGTTACATCTGTATTTCGTGGGTCTTTTTGCTAGCGTTATTTCTGTGGAATCTGAGAACAGATATTTCGGATCCCTTTGAAGACTATAGGGCCATAGGAAATATCCTGCGATAACAAAGAGAAAGAAGCTTTCTGAGAAACTTCTTTGTGTTCTGTGAAATTATCTCACAGAGTTACAGCTTTCCCCTCAAGAAGCCTTTCGCTAAGACAGTTCTTGTGGAATTGGCAGAGTGATATTTGGTAGCCCATAGAGGGCTATGGTGAAAAAGGAAATATCCTCAGATGAAATCTGGAAAGAAGCTTTCTGAGAAACTGCTTAGTGTTCTGTTAATTCATCTCACAGAGTTACATCTGTATTTCGTGGATCTCTTTGCTAGCCTTATTTCTGTGGAATCTGTGAACAGAATTCGGATCTCTTTGAGGACGATAGGGCCAAATGAAATATCCTCCGATATTAAAGAGAAAGAAGCTTTCTGAGAAACTTCTTTGTGTTCTGTGAAATCATCTCACAGAGTTACAGCTTTCCCCTCAAGAAGCCTTTCGCGAACACAGTTCTTGTGCAATTTGCAGAGTGATATTTGTAAGCCCATAGAGGGCAATAGTGAAAAAGGAAATATCCTCAGATGAAATCTGGAAAGAAGCTTTCTGAGAAACTGCTTAGTGTTCTCTTAATTCATGTCACAGTGTTACATCTGTATTTCGTGGATCTCTTTGCTAGCCTTATTTCTGTGGAATCGGAGAACAGATATTTCGGATCCCTTTGAAGACTATAGGGCCAAAGGAAATATCTTCCGATAACAAAGAGAAAGAAGCTTTCTGAGAAACTTCTTTGTGTTCGGTGAAATCAAATCACAGAGTTACAGCTTTCCCCTCAAAGACAGTTCTTGTGGAATTGGCAAAGTGATATTTGGAAGCCCATAGAGGGCTATGGTGAAAAAGGAAATATCCTCAGATGAAATCTGGTAAGAAGCTTTCTGAGAAACTGCTTAGTGTTCTGTTAATTCATCTCACAGTGTTACATCTGTATTTCGTGGATCTCTTTGCTAGCCTTATTTCTGTGGAATCTGAGAACAGATATTTCGGATCCCTTTGAAGACTATAGGGCCAAAGGAAATATGCTCCGATAACAAAGAGAAAGAAGCTTTCTGAGAAACTTCTTTGTGTTCTGGGAAATCTTCTCACAGAGTTACAGCTTTCCCCTCAAGAAGCCTTTCGATAAGGCAGTTCTTGTGGAATTGGCAAAGTGATATTGGGAAGCCCATAGAGGGTTATGGTGAAAAAGGAAATATCCTGAGATGAAATCTGGAAAGAAGCTTTCTGAGAAACTGCTTAGTGTTCTGTAAATTCACCTCAGAGAGTTACATCTGTATTTCGTGGATCTCTTTGGTAGCCTTATTTCTGTGGAATCTGAGAACAGATATTTCGGATCCCTTTGAAGACTATAGGGCAAAAGGAAATATCCTCCGATAACAAAGAGAAAGAAGCTTCCTGAGAAACTTCTTTGTGTTCTGTGAAATCATCTCACAGAGTTACAGCTTTCCCCTCAAGAAGCCTTTCTCTAAGACAGTTCTTGTGGAATTGGCAAAGTGATATATGGAAGCCCCTAGAGGGCTATGGTGAAAAAGGAAATATCCTCAGATGAAACCTGGAAAGAAGCTTTCTGAGAAACTGCTTAGTGTTCTGTTAATTCATCTCACAGAGTTACATCTGTATTTCGTGGATCTCTTTGCTAGCCCTATTTCTGTGGAATCTGAGAACAGATATTTCGGATCCCTTTGAAGACTATAGGGCCAAAGGAAATATCCTCCGATAACAAAGAGAAAGAAGCTTTCTGAGAAACTTCTTTGTGTTCTGTGAAATCATCTCACAGAGTTACAGCTTTCCCCTCATGAAGCCTTTCGCTAAGACAGTTCTTGTGGAATTGGCAAAGTGATATATGGAAGACCCTAGACGGCTATGGTGAAAAAGGAAATATCCTCAGATGAAATCCGGAAAGAAGCTTTCTGAGAAACTGCTTAGTGTTCTTGTAATTCATCTAACAGAGTTACATCTGTATTTCGTGGATCTTTTTGCTAGCCTTATTTCTGTGGAATCTGAGAACAGATATTTCGGATCCCTTTGAAGAGTACAGGGCCAAAGGAAATATCCTCCGATAACAAAGACAAAGAAGATTTCTGAGAAACTTCTTTGTGTTCTGTGAAATCATCTCACAGAGTTACAGCTTTCCCCTCAAGAAGCCTTTCGCTAAGACAGTTCTTGTGGAATTGGCGGAGTGATATTTGGAAGCCCATAGTTTGCTGTGGTGAAAAAGGAAATATCCTCAGATGAAATCTGGAAAGAAGCTTTCTGAGAAACTGCTTAGTGTTCTGTTAATTCATCTCACAGAGTTACATCTGTATTTCGTGGATCTCTTTGCTAGCCTTATTTCTGTGGAATCTGAGAACAGATATTTCGGATCCCTTTGAAGAATACAGGGCCAAAGTAAATATCCTCCGATAACAAAGAGAAAGAAGCTTTCTGAGAAACTTCTTTGTGTTCTGTGAAATCATCTCACAGAGTTACAGCTTTCCCCCAAAAAGCCTTTCGCTAAGACAGTTCTTGTGGAATTGGATAAGTGATATTTGGAAGCCCATAGAGGGCTATGGTGAAAAAGGAAATATCCTCAGATGAAATCTGGAAAGAAGCTTTCTGAGAAACTGCTTAGTGTTCTGTAAATTCACCTCACAGTGTTACATCTGTATTTCGTGGATCTCTTTGCCAGCCTTATTTCTGGGAATCTGAGAACAGATATTTCGGATCCCTTTGAAGACTATAGGGCCAAAGGAAATATCCTCCGATAACGAAGAGAAAGAAGCTTTCTGAGAAACCTCTTTGTGTTCTGTGAAACCATCTCACAGAGTTACAGTTTTCCCCTCAAGAAGCCTTTCGATAAGGCAGTTCTTGTGGAATTGGCAAAGTGATATTGGGAAGCCCATAGAGGGCTATGGTGAAAAAGGAAATATGCTCAGATAAAATCTGGAAAGAAGCTTTCTGAGAAACTGCTTAGTGTTCTGTTAATTCATCTCACAGAGTTACATCTGTATTTCGTGGATCTCTTTGCTAGCCTTATTTGTGTGGAATCTGAGAACAGATATTTCGGATCCCTTTGAGGACTATAGGGCCAAAGGAAATATCCTCCGATAACAAAGAGAAAGAAGCTTTCTGAGAAACTTCTTTGTGTTCTGTGAAATCATCTCACAGAGTTACAGCTTTCCCCTCAAAAAGCCTTTCGCGAACACTGTTCTTGTGCAATTGGCAAAGTGATATTTGGAAGGCCATAGAGGGCAATGGTGAAAAAGGAAATATCCTCAGATGAAATCTGGAAAGAACCTTTCTGAGAAACTGCTTAGTGTTCTCTTAATTCATCTCACAGTGTTACATCTGTATTTCGTGGATCTTTTTGCTAGCCTCATTTCTGTGGAATCTGAGAACAGATATTTCGGATCCCTTTGACGACTATAGGGCCAAAGGAAATATCTTCCGATAACAAAGAGAAAGAAGCTTTCTGAGAAACTTCTTTGTGTTCTGTGAAATCATCTCACAGAGTTACAGCTTTCCCCTCAAGAAGCCTTTCGCTAAGACAGTTCTTGTGGAATTGGGAAAGTGATATATGGAAGACCCTAGATGGCTATGGTGAAAAAGGAAATATCCTCAGATGAAATCCGGAAAGAAGCTTTCTGAGAAACTGCTTAGTGTTCTTGTAATTCATCTCACAGAGTTACATCTGTATTTCGTGGATCTTTTTGCTAGCCTTATTTCTGTGGAATCTGAGAACAGATATTTCGGATCCCTTTGAAGACTACAGGGCCAAAGGAAATATCCTCCGATAACAAAGACAAAGAAGATTTCTGAGAAACTTCTTTGTGTTCTGTGAAATCATCTCACAGAGTTACAGCTTTCCCCTCAAGAAGCCATTCGCTAAGACAGTTCTTGTGGAATTGGCGGAGTGATATTTGGAAGCCCATAGTTTGCTGTGGTGAAAAAGGAAATATCCTCAGATGAAATCTGGAAAGAAGCTTTCTGAGAAACTGCTTAGTGTTCTGTTAATTCATCTAACAGAGTTACATCTGTATTTCGTGGATCTCTTTGCTAGCCTTATTTCTGGGAATCTGAGAACAGATATTTCGGATCCCTTTGAAGACTATAGGGCCAAAGGAAATATCCTCCGATAACAAAGAGAAAGAAGCTTTCTGAGAAACCTCTTTGTGTTCTGGGAAATCATCTCACAGAGTTACAGCTTTCCCCTCAAAAAGCCTTTCGCTAAGAGAGTTCTTGTGGAATTGGCAAAGTGATATTTGGAAGCCCATAGAGGGCTATGGTGAAAAAGGAAATATCCTCAGATGAAATCTGGAAAGAAGCTTTCTGAGAAACTGCTTAGTGTTCTGTTAATTCATCTCACAGTGTTACATCTGTATTTCGTGGGTCTTTTTGCTAGCGTTATTTCTGTGGAATCTGAGAACAGATATTTCGGATCCCTTTGAAGACTATAGGGCCATAGGAAATATCCTGCGATAACAAAGAGAAAGAAGCTTTCTGAGAAACTTCTTTGTGTTCTGTGAAATTATCTCACAGAGTTACAGCTTTCCCCTCAAGAAGCCTTTCGCTAAGACAGTTCTTGTGGAATTGGCAGAGTGATATTTGGAAGCCCATAGAGGGCTATGGTGAAAAAGGAAATATCCTCAGATGAAATCTGTAAAGAAGCTTTCTGAGAAACTGCTTAGTGTTCTGTTAATTCATCTCACAGAGTTACATCTGTATTTCGTGGATCTCTTTGCTAGCCTTATTTCTGTGGAATCTGTGAACAGAATTCGGATCTCTTTGAGGACGATAGGGCCAAATGAAATATCCTCCGATATTAAAGAGAAAGAAGCTTTCTGAGAAACTTCTTTGTGTTCTGTGAAATCATCTCACAGAGTTACAGCTTTCCCCTCAAGAAGCCTTTCGCGAACACAGTTCTTGTGCAATTTGCAGAGTGATATTTGTAAGCCCATAGAGGGCAATAGTGAAAAAGGAAATATCCTCAGATGAAATCTGGAAAGAAGCTTTCTGAGAAACTGCTTAGTGTTCTCTTAATTCATGTCACAGTGTTACATCTGTATTTCGTGGATCTCTTTGCTAGCCTTATTTCTGTGGAATCGGAGAACAGATATTTCGGATCCCTTTGAAGACTATAGGGCCAAAGGAAATATCTTCCGATAACAAAGAGAAAGAAGCTTTCTGAGAAACTTCTTTGTGTTCGGTGAAATCAAATCACAGAGTTACAGCTTTCCCCTCAAAGACAGTTCTTGTGGAATTGGCAAAGTGATATTTGGAAGCCCATAGAGGGCTATGGTGAAAAAGGAAATATCCTCCGATGAAATCTGGAAAGAAGCTTTCTGAGAAACTGCTTAGTGTTCTGTTAATTCATCTCACAGTGTTACATCTGTATTTCGTGGATCTCTTTGCTAGCCTTATTTCTGTGGAATCTGAGAACAGATATTTCGGATCCCTTTGAAGACTATAGGGCCAAAGGAAATATGCTCCGATAACAAAGAGAAAGAAGCTTTCTGAGAAACTTCTTTGTGTTCTGGGAAATCTTCTCACAGAGTTACAGCTTTCCCCTCAAGAAGCCTTTCGATAAGGCAGTTCTTGTGGAATTGGCAAAGTGATATTGGGAAGCCCATAGAGGGTTATGGTGAAAAAGGAAATATCCTGAGATGAAATCTGGAAAGAAGCTTTCTGAGAAACTGCTTAGTGTTCTGTAAATTCACCTCAGAGAGTTACATCTGTATTTCGTGGATCTCTTTGGTAGCCTTATTTCTGTGGAATCTGAGAACAGATATTTCGGATCCCTTTGAAGACTATAGGGCAAAAGGAAATATCCTCCGATAACAAAGAGAAAGAAGCTTCCTGAGAAACTTCTTTGTGTTCTGTGAAATCATCTCACAGAGTTACAGCTTTCCCCTCAAGAAGCCTTTCTCTAAGACAGTTCTTGTGGAATTGGCAAAGTGATATATGGAAGCCCCTAGAGGGCTATGGTGAAAAAGGAAATATCCTCAGATGAAACCTGGAAAGAAGCTTTCTGAGAAACTGCTTAGTGTTCTGTTAATTCATCTCACAGAGTTACATCTGTATTTCGTGGATCTCTTTGCTAGCCCTATTTCTGTGGAATCTGAGAACAGATATTTCGGATCCCTTTGAAGACTATAGGGCCAAAGGAAATATCCTCCGATAACAAAGAGAAAGAAGCTTTCTGAGAAACTTCTTTGTGTTCTGTGAAATCATCTCACAGAGTTACAGCTTTCCCCTCATGAAGCCTTTCGCTAAGACAGTTCTTGTGGAATTGGCAAAGTGATATATGGAAGACCCTAGACGGCTATGGTGAAAAAGGAAATATCCTCAGATGAAATCCGGAAAGAAGCTTTCTGAGAAACTGCTTAGTGTTCTTGTAATTCATCTAACAGAGTTACATCTGTATTTCGTGGATCTTTTTGCTAGCCTTATTTCTGTGGAATCTGAGAACAGATATTTCGGATCCCTTTGAAGAGTACAGGGCCAAAGGAAATATCCTCCGATAACAAAGACAAAGAAGATTTCTGAGAAACTTCTTTGTGTTCTGTGAAATCATCTCACAGAGTTACAGCTTTCCCCTCAAGAAGCCTTTCGCTAAGACAGTTCTTGTGGAATTGGCGGAGTGATATTTGGAAGCCCATAGTTTGCTGTGGTGAAAAAGGAAATATCCTCAGATGAAATCTGGAAAGAAGCTTTCTGAGAAACTGCTTAGTGTTCTGTTAATTCATCTCACAGAGTTACATCTGTATTTCGTGGATCTCTTTGCTAGCCTTATTTCTGTGGAATCTGAGAACAGATATTTCGGATCCCTTTGAAGAATACAGGGCCAAAGTAAATATCCTCCGATAACAAAGAGAAAGAAGCTTTCTGAGAAACTTCTTTGTGTTCTGTGAAATCATCTCACAGAGTTACAGCTTTCCCCCAAAAAGCCTTTCGCTAAGACAGTTCTTGTGGAATTGGATAAGTGATATTTGGAAGCCCATAGAGGGCTATGGTGAAAAAGGAAATATCCTCAGATGAAATCTGGAAAGAAGCTTTCTGAGAAACTGCTTAGTGTTCTGTAAATTCACCTCACAGTGTTACATCTGTATTTCGTGGATCTCTTTGCCAGCCTTATTTCTGGGAATCTGAGAACAGATATTTCGGATCCCTTTGAAGACTATAGGGCCAAAGGAAATATCCTCCGATAACGAAGAGAAAGAAGCTTTCTGAGAAACCTCTTTGTGTTCTGTGAAACCATCTCACAGAGTTACAGTTTTCCCCTCAAGAAGCCTTTCGATAAGGCAGTTCTTGTGGAATTGGCAAAGTGATATTGGGAAGCCCATAGAGGGCTATGGTGAAAAAGGAAATATGCTCAGATAAAATCTGGAAAGAAGCTTTCTGAGAAACTGCTTAGTGTTCTGTTAATTCATCTCACAGAGTTACATCTGTATTTCGTGGATCTCTTTGCTAGCCTTATTTGTGTGGAATCTGAGAACAGATATTTCGGATCCCTTTGAGGACTATAGGGCCAAAGGAAATATCCTCCGATAACAAAGAGAAAGAAGCTTTCTGAGAAACTTCTTTGTGTTCTGTGAAATCATCTCACAGAGTTACAGCTTTCCCCTCAAAAAGCCTTTCGCTAAGACAGTTCTTGTGGAATTGGCAAAGTGATATTTGGAAGCCCATAGAGGGCTATGGTGAAAAAGGAAATATCCTCAGATGAAATCTGGAAAGAAGCTTACTGAGAAACTGCTTAGTGTTCTGTTAATTCATCTCACAGTGTTACATCTGTATTTCGTGGATCTCTTTGCTAGCCTTATTTCTGTGGAATCTGAGAACAGATATTTCGGATCCCTTTGAAGACCATAGGGCCAAAGGAAATATCCTCCGATAACAAAGAGAAAGAAGCTTTCTGAGAAACCTCTTTGTGTTCTGGGAAATCATCTCACAGAGTTACAGCTTTCCCCTCAAGTAGCCTTTCGAAAAGGCAGTTCTTCTGGAATTGGCAAAGTGATAATGGGAAGCCCACAGAGGGCTATGGTGAAAAAGGAAATATCCTCAGATAAAATCTGGAAAGAAGCTTTCTGAGAAACTGCTTAGTGTTCTGTTAATTCATCTCACAGAGTTACATCTGTATTTCGTGGATCTCTTTGCTAGCCTTATTTCTGTAGAATCTGAGAACAGATATTTCGGATCCCTTTGAAGACTATAGGGCCAAAGGAAATATCCTCCGATAACAAAGAGAAAGAAGCTTTCTGAGAAACTTCTTTGTGTTCTGTGAAATCATCTCACAGAGTTACAGCTTTCCCCTCAAGAAGCCTTTCGCTGAGACAGTTCTTGTGGAATTGGCAAAGTGATATTTGGAAGCCCATAGATGGCTATGGTGAAAAAGGAAATATCCTCAGATGAAATCTGGAAAGAAGCTTTCTGAGAAACTGCTTAGTGTTCTGTAAATACACCTCACAGAGTTACGTCTGTATTTCGTGGATATCTTTGGTAGCCTTATTTCTGTGGAATCTCAGAACAGATATTTCGGATCCCTTTGAAGACTATAGGGCAAAAGGAAATATCCTCCGATAACAAAGAGAAAGAAGCTTCCTGAGAAACTTCTTTGTGTTCTGTGAAATCATCTCACAGAGTTACAGCTTTCCCCTCAAGAAGCCTTTTGCTAAGACAGTTCTTGTGGAATTGGCAAAGTGATATATGGAAGAACCTAGAGGGCTATGGTGAAAAAGGAAATATCCTCAGATGAAATCTGGAAAGAAGCTTTCTGAGAAACTGCTTAGTGTTCTGTTAATTCATCTCACAGAGGTACATCTGTATTTCGTGGATCTCCTTGCTAGCCTTATTTCTGTGGAATCTGAGAACAGATATTTCGGATCCCTTTGAAGACTATAGGGCCAAAGGAAATATCCTCCGATAACAAAGAGAAAGAAGCTTTCTGAGAAACTTCTTTGTGTTCTGTGAAATCATCTCAAAGAGTTACAGCTTTCCCGTCAAGAAGCCTTTCGCCAAGACAGTTCTTGTAGAATTGGCAAAGTGATATTAGGTAGCCCATAGTGGGCTACGGTGAAAAAGGAAATATCCTCAGATGAAATCTGGAAAGAAGCTTTCTGAGAAACTGCTTAGTGTTCTGTTAATTCATCTCACAGAGTTACATCTGTAGTTCGTGGATCTCTTTGCTAGCCTTATTTCTGTGGAATCTGAGAACAGATATTTCGGATCCCTTTGAAGACTATAGGGCCAAAGGAAATATCCTCCGATAACCAAGAGAAAGAAGCTTTCTGAGAAACTTCTTTGTGTTCTGTGAAATCATCTCACAGAGTTACAGCTTTCCCCTCAAGAAGCCTTTCGCTAAGACAGTTCTTGTGGAATTGGCAAAGTGATATATGGAAGAACCTAGATGGCTATGGTGGAAAAGGAAATATCCTCAGATGAAATCCGGAAAGAAGCTTTCTGAGAAACTGCTTAGTGTTCTTGTAATTCATCTCACAGAGTTACATCTGTATTTCGTGGATCTTTTTGCTAGCCTTATTTCTGTGGAATCTGAGAACAGATATTTCGGATCCCTTTGAAGACTACAGGGCCAAAGGAAATATCCTCCGATAACAAAGAGAAAGAGCTTTCTGAGAAACTTCTTTGTGTTCTGTGAAATCATCTCACAGAGTTACAGCTTTCCCCTGAAGAAGCCTTTCGCGAACACAGTTCTTGTCCATTTGACAAAGTGATATTTGGAAGCCCAAAGAGGGCAATGGTGAAAAAGGAAATATCCTCAGACGAAATCTGGAAAGAAGCTTTCTGAGAAACTGCTTAGTGTTCTCTTAATTCATCTCACAGAGTTACATCTGTATCTCGTGGATCTCTTTGCTAGCCTTATTTCTGTGGAATCTGAGAACAGATATTTCGGATCCTTTTGAAGACTATAGGGCCCAAGGAAATATCCTCCGATAACAAAGAGAAAGAAGCTTTCTGAGAAACTTCTTTGTGTTCTGTGAAATCATCTCACAGAGTTACAGCTTTCCCTAGAAGAAGCCTTTCGCTAAGACAGTTCTTGTGGAATTGGCAAAGTGATATTAGGTAGCCCATAGTTGGCTATCGTGAAAAAGGAAATATCCTCAGATGAAATCTGGAAAGAAGCTTTCTGAGAAACTGCTTAGTGTTCTGTTAATTCATGTCACAGAGTTACATCTGTATTTCGTGGATCTCTTTGCTAGCCTTATTTCTGTGGAATCTGTGAACAGATTTCGGATCTCTTTGAAGACGATAGGGCCAAATGAAATATCCTCCGATAACAAAGAGAAAGAAGCTTTCTGAGAAACTTCTTTGTGTTCTGTGAAAATAATCTCACAGAGTTACAGCTTTCCCCTGAAGAAGCCTTTCGCGAACACAGTTCTTGTCCATTTGACAAAGTGATATTTGGAAGCCCAAAGAGGGCAATGGTGAAAAAGGAAATATCCTCAGATGAAATCTGGAAAGAAGCTTTCTGAGAAACTGCTTAGTGTTCTCTTAATTCATCTCACAGTGTTACATCTGTATTTCGTGGATCTCTTTGCTAGCCTTATTTCTGTGGAATCTGAGAACAGATATTTCGGATCCCTTTGAAGACTACAGGGCCAAAGGAAATATCTTCCGATAACAAAGAGAAAGAATCTTTCTGAGAAACTTCTTTGTGTTCTGTGAAATCATCTCACAGAGTTACAGCTTTCCCCTCAAAAAGCCTTTCGCTAAGACAGTTCTTGTGGAATTGGCAAAGTGATATTTAGAAGCCCTTAGAGGGCTATGGTGAAAAAGGAAATATCCTCAGATGAAATCTGGAAAGAAGCTTTCTGAGAAACTGCTTAGTGTTCTCTTAATTCATCTCACAGAGTTACATGTGTATTTCGTGGATCTCTTTGCTAGCCTTATTTCTGGGAATCTGAGAACAGATATTTCGGATCCCTTTGAAGACTATAGGGCCAAAGGAAATATCCTCCGATAACAAAGAGAAAGAAGCTTTCTGAGAAACTTCTTTGTGTTCTGGGAAATCACCTCACAGACTTACAGCTTTCCCCTCAAGAAGCCTTTCGATAAGGCAGTTCTTGTTGAATTGGCAAAGTGATATTGGGAAGCCCATAGAGGGCTATGGTGAAAAAGGAAATATGCTCAGATAAAATCTGGAAAGAAGCTTTCTGAGAAACTGCTTAGTGTTCTGTTAATTCATCTCACAGAGTTACATCTGTATTTCGTGGATCTCTTTGCAAGCCTTATTTCTATGGAATCTGAGAACAGATATTTCGGATCCCTTTGAAAACTCTAGGGCCAAAGGAAATATCCTCCGATAACAAAGGGAAGAAGCTTTCTGAGAAACTTCTTTGTGTTCTGTGAAATCATCTCACAGAGTTACAGCTTTCCCCTCAAGAAGCCTTTCGCTAAGACAGTTCTTGTGGAATTGGGAAAGTGATATTTGGAAGCCCATAGAGGGCTATGGTGATAAAGGAAATATCCTCAGATGAAATCTGGAAAGAAGCTTTCTGAGAAACTGCTTAGTGTTCTGTTAATTCATCTCACAGAGTTACATCTGTATTTCGTGGATCTCTTTGCTAGCCTTATTTCTGTGGAGTCTGAGAACAGATATTTCGGATCCCTTTGAAGACTATAGGGCCAAAGGAAATATCCTCCGATAACAAAGAGAAAGAAGCTTTCTGAGAAACTTCTTTGTGTTCTGTAAAATCATCTCACTGAGTTACAGCTTTCCCCTCAAGAAGCCTTTCGCGAACACAGTTCTTGTCCATTTGACAAAGTGATATTTGGAAGCCCAAAGAGGGCAATGGTGAAAAAGGAAATATCCTCAGATGAAATCTGGAAAGAAGCTTTCTGAGAAACTGCTTAGTGTTCTCTTAATTCATCTCACAGTGTTACATCTGTATTTCGTGGATCTCTTTGCTAGCCTTATTTCTGTGGAATCTGAGAACAGATATTTCGGATCCCTTTGAAGACTATAGGGCCAAAGGAAATATCTTCCGATAACAAAGAGAAAGAAGCTTTCTGAGAAACTTCTTTGTGTTCTGTGAAATCATCTCACAGAGTTACAGCTTTCCCCTCAAAAAGCCTTTCGCTAAGACAGTTCTTGTGGAATTGGCAAAGTGATATTTAGAAGCCCATAGAGGGCTATGGTGAAAAAGGAAATATCCTCACATGAAATCTGGAAAGAAGCTTTCTGAGAAACTGCTTAGTGTTCTTGTATTTCATCTCACAGAGTTACATGTGTATTTCGTGGATCTTTTTGCTAGCCTTATTTCTGTGGAATCTGAGAACAGATATTTCGGATCCTTTTGAAGACTATAGGGCCAAAGGAAATATCCTCCGATAACAAAGAGAAAGAAGCTTTCTGAGAAACTTCTTTGTGTTCTGTGAAATCATCTCACAGAGTTACAGCTTTCCCTAGAAGAAGCCTTTCGCTAAGACAGTTCTTGTGGAATTGGCAAAGTGATATTAGGTAGCCCATAGTTGGCTATCGTGAAAAAGGAAATATCCTCAGATGAAATCTGGAAAGAAGCTTTCTGAGAAACTGCTTACTGTTCTCTTAATTCATCTCACAGTGTTACATCTGTATTTCGTGGATCTCTTTGCTAGCCTTATTTCTGTGGAATCTGAGAACAGATATTTCGGATCCCTTTGAAGACTACAGGGCCAAAGGAAATATCTTCCGATAACAAAGAGAAAGAATCTTTCTGAGAAACTTCTTTGTGTTCTGTGAAATCATCTCACAGAGTTACAGCTTTCCCCTCAAAAAGCCTTTCGCTAAGACAGTTCTTGTGGAATTGGCAAAGTGATATTTAGAAGCCCATAGAGGGGTATGGTGAAAAAGGAAATATCCTCAGATGAAATCTGGAAAGAAGCTTTCTGAGAAACTGCTTAGTGTTCTCTTAATTCATCTCACAGAGTTACATGTGTATTTCGTGGATCTCTTTGCTAGCCTTATTTCTGGGAATCTGAGAACAGATATTTCGGATCCCTTTGAAGACTATAGGGCCAAAGGAAATATCCTCCGATAACAAAGAGAAAGAAGCTTTCTGAGAAACTTCTTTGTGTTCTGGGAAATCACCTCACAGACTTACAGCTTTCCCCTCAAGAAGCCTTTCGATAAGGCAGTTCTTGTGGAATTGGCAAAGTGATATTGGGAAGCCCATAGAGGGCTATGGTGAAAAAGGAAATATGCTCAGATAAAATCTGGAAAGAAGCTTTCTGAGAAACTGCTTAGTGTTCTGTTAATTCATCTCACAGAGTTACATCTGTATTTCGTGGATCTCTTTGCAAGCCTTATTTCTATGGAATCTGAGAACAGATATTTCGGATCCCTTTGAAAACTCTAGGGCCAAAGGAAATATCCTCCGATAACAAAGGGAAGAAGCTTTCTGAGAAACTTCTTTGTGTTCTGTGAAATCATCTCACAGAGTTACAGCTTTCCCCTCAAGAAGCCTTTCGCTAAGACAGTTCTTGTGGAATTGGGAAAGTGATATTTGGAAGCCATAGAGGGTTATGGTGAAAAAGGAAAAATCCTGACATGAAATCTGGAAAGAAGCTTTCTGAGAAACTGCTTAGTGTTCTGTAAATTCACCTCACAGAGTTACATCTGTATTTCGTGGATCTCTTTGGTAGCCTTATTTCTGTGGAATCTGAGAACAGATATTTCGAATCCCTTTGAAGACTATTGGGCAAAAGGAAATATCCTCCGATAACAAAGAGAAAGAAGCTTCCTGAGAAACTTCTTTGTGTTCTGTGAAATCATCTCACAGAGTTACAGCTTTCCCCTCAAGAAGCCATTCTCTAAGACAGTTCTTGTGGAATTGGCAAAGTGATATATGGAAGCCCCTAGAGGGCTATGGTGAAAAAGGAAATATCCTCAGATGAAATCTGGAAAGAAGCTTTCTGAGAAACTGCTTAGTGTTCTGTTAATTCATCTCACAGAGTTACATCTGTATTTCGTGGATCTCTTTGCTAGCCTTATTTCTGTGGAGTCTGAGAACAGATATTTCGGATCCTTTTGAAGACTATAGGGCCAAAGGAAATATCCTCCGATAACAAAGAGAAGGAAGCTTTCTGAGAAACTTCTTTGTGTTCTGTGAAATCATCTCACAGACTTACAGCTTTCCCTAGAAGAAGCCTTTCGCTAAGACAGTTCTTGTGGAATTGGCAAAGTGATATTAGGTAGCCCATAGTGATCTATGGTGAAAAAGGAAATATCCTCAGATGAAATCTGGAAAGAAGCTTTCTGAAGAACTGCTTAGTGTTCTGTTAATTCATCTCACAGAGTTACATCTGTATTTCGTGGATCTCTTTGCTAGCCTTATTTCTGTGGAGTCTGAGAACAGATATTTCGGATCCCTTTGAAGACTATAGGGCCAAAGGAAATATCCTCCGATAACAAAGAGAAAGAAGCTTTCTGAGAAACTTCTTTCTGTTCTGTGAAATCATCTCACAGAGTTACAGCTTTCCCCTCAAGAAGCCTTTCGCTAAGACAGTTCTTGTGGAATTGGCAAAGTGATATTAGGTAGCCCATAGTTGGCTATCGTGAAAAAGGAAATATCCTCAGATGAAATCTGGAAAGAAGCTTTCTGATAAACTGCTTAGTGTTCTCTTAATTCATCTCACAGTGTTACATCTGTATTTCGTGGATCTCTTTGCTAGCCTTATTTCTGTGGAATCTGAGAACAGATATTTCGGATCCCTCTGAAGACTATAGGGCCAAAGGAAATATCCTCCGATAACAAAGAGAAAGAAGCTTTCTGAGAAACTTCTTTGTGTTCTGTGAAATCATCTCACAGAGTTACAGCTTTCCCCTCAACAACCCATTCGCTAAGACAGTTCTTGTGGAATTGGCAGAGTGATATTTGGAAGCCCCTAGAGGGCTATGGTGAAAAAGGAAATATCCTCAGATGAAATCTGGAAAGAAGCTTTCTGAAGAACTGCTTAGTGTTCTGTTAATTCATCTCACAGAGTTACATCTGTATTTCGTGGATCTCTTTGCTAGCGTTATTTCTGTGGAGTCTGAGAACAGACATTTCGGATCCCTTTGAAGACTATAGGGCCAAAGGAAATATCCTCCGATAACAAAGAGAAAGAAGCTTTCTGAGAAACTTCTTTGTGTTTTGTGAAATCATCTCACAGAGTTACAGCTTTCCCCTCAAGAAGCCTTTCGCTAAGACAGCTCTTGTGGAATTGGCAAGGTGATATTTGGAAGCCCGTAGAGGGCTATGGTGAAAAAGGAAATATCCTCAGATGAAATCTGGAAAGAAGTTTTCTCAGAAAGTGCTTAGTGTTCTGTTAATTCATTTCACAGAGTTACATCTGTATCTCGTGTATCACTTTGCTAGCCTTATTTCTGTGGAATCTGAGAACAGATATTTCGGATCCTTTTGAAGACTATAGGGCCAAAGGAAATATCCTCCGATAACAAAGAGAAAGAAGCTTTCTGAGAAACTTCTTTGTGTTCTGTGAAATCATCTCACAGACTTACAGCTTTCCCTAGAAGAAGCCTTTCGCTAAGACAGTTCTTGTGGAATTGGCAAAGTGATATTAGGTAGCCCATAGTGGGCTATGGTGAAAAAGGAAATATCCTCAGATGAAATCTGGAAAGAAGCTTTCTGAGAAACTGCTTAGTGTTCTGTTAATTCATCTCACAGAGTTACATCTGTATTTCGTGGATCTCTTTGCTAGCCTTATTTCTGTGGAATCTGAGAACAGATATTTCGGATCCCTTTGAAGACTATAGGGCCAAAGGAAATTTCTTCCGATAACAAAGAGAAAGAAGCTTTCTGAGAAACTTCTTTGTGTTCTGTGAAATCATCTCACAGAGTTACAGCTTTCCCCTCAAGATGCCTTTCGCTAAGACAGTTCTTGTGGAATTGGCAAAGTGATATTTGTAAGCCCATAGAGGGCTATGGTGAAAAAGGAAATATCCTCAGATGAAATCTGGAAAGAAGCTTTCTGAGAAACTGCTTAGTGTTCTGTAAATTCACCTCACAGAGTTACATCTGTATTTCGTGGATATCTTTGGTAGCCTTATTTCTGTGGAATCTGAAACAGATATTTCGGATCCCTTTGAAGACTATACGGCCAAAGGAAATATCCTCCGATAACAAAGAGAAAGAAGCTTCCTGAGAAACTTCTTTGTGTTCTGTGAAATCATCTCACAGAGTTACAGCTTTCCCCTCAAGAAGTCTTTCGCTAAGACAGCTCTTGTGGAATTGGCAAGGTGATATTTGGAAGCCCATAGAGGGCTATGGTGAGAAAGGAAATATCCTCTGATGAAATCTGGAAAGAAGCTTTCTGAGAAAGTACTTAGTGTTCTGTTAATTCATCTCACAGAGTTACATCTGTATCTCGTGGCTCTCTTTGCTAGCCTCATTTCTGTGGAATCTGAGAACAGATATTTCGGATCCTTTTGAAGACTATAGGGCCAAAGGAAATATCCTCTGATAACAAAGAGAAAGAAGCTTTCTGAGAAACTTCTTTGTGTTCTGGGAAATCATCTCACAGAGTTACAGCTTTCCCTAGAAGAAGCCTTTCGCTAAGACAGTTCTTGTGGAATTGGCAAGTGATATTAGGTAGCCCATAGTTGGCTATCGTGAAAAAGGAAATATCCTCAGATGAAATCCGGAAAGAAGCTTTCTGAGAAACTGCTTAGTGTTCTTGTAATTCATCTCACAGAGTTACATTTGTATTTCGTGGATCTTTTTGCTAGCCTTATTTCTGTGGAATCTGAGAACAGATATTTCGGACCCCTTTGAAGACTACAGGGCCAAAGGAAATATCCTCCGATAACAAAGACAAAGAAGATTTCTGAGAAACTTCTTTGTGTTCTGTGAAATCATCTCACAGAGTTACAGCTTTCCCCTCAGGAAGCCTTTCGCTAAGACAGTTCTTGTGGAATTGGCGGAGTGATATTTGGAAGCCCATAGTGGGCTGTGGTGAAAAAGGAAATATCCTCAGATGAAATCTGGAAAGAAGCTTTCTGAGAAACTGCTTAGTGTTCTGTTAATTCATCTCACAGAGTTACATCTGTATTTCGTGGATCTCTTTGCTGGCCTTATTTCTGTGGAATCTGAGAACAGATATTTCGGATCCCTTTGAAGACTACAGGGCCAAAGTAAATATCCTCCGATAACAAAGAGAAAGAAGCTTTCTGAGAAACTTCTTTGTGTTCTGTGAAATCATCTCACAGAGTTACAGCTTTCCCCTCAAAAAGCCTTTCGCTAAGACAGTTCTTGTGGAATTGGCAAAGTGATATTTGGAAGCCCATAGAGGGCTATGGTGAAAAAGGAAATATCCTCAGATGAAATCTGGAAAGAAGCTTTCTGAGAAACTGCTTAGTGTTCTGTTAATTCAACTCACAGTGTTACATCTGTATTTCGTGAATCTCTTTGCTAGCCTTATTTCTGGGAATTTGAGAACAGATATTTCGGATCCCTTTGAAGACTATAGGGCCAAAGGAAATATCCTCCGATAACAAAGAGAAAGAAGCTTTCTGAGAAACTTCTTTGTGTTCTGGGAAATCATCTCACAGAGTTACAGCTTTCCCCTCAAGAAGCCTTTCGATAAGGCAGTTCTTGTGGAATTGGCAAAGTGACATTGGGAAGCCCATAGAGGGCTATGGTGAAAAAGGAAATATGCTCAGATAAAATCTGGAAAGAAGCTTTCTGAGAAACTGCTTAGTGTTCTGTTAATTCATCTCACAGAGTTACATCTGTATTTCGTGGATCTCTTTGCTAGCCTTATTTCTGTGGAATCTGAGAACAGATATTTCGGATCCCTTTGAAGACAATAGGCCAAAGGAAATATCCTCCGATAACAAAGAGAAAGAAGCTTTCCGAGAAACTTCTTTGTGTTCTGTGAAATCATCTCACAGAGTTACAGCTTTCCCCTCAAGAAGCCTTTCGCTAAGACAGTTCTTGTGGAATTGGCAAAGTGATATTTGGAAGCCCATAGAGGGCTATGGTGAAAAAGGAAATAACCTCAGATGAAATCTGGAAAGAAGATTTCTGAAGAACTGCTTAGTGTTCTGTTAATTCATCTCACAGAGTTACATCTGTATTTCGTGGATCTCTTTGCTAGCCTTATTTCTGTGGAGTCTGAGAACAGATATTTCGGATCCCTTTGAAGACTATAGGGCCAAAGGAAATATCCTCCGATAACAAAGAGAAAGAAGCTTTCTGAGAAACTTCTTGTGTTCTGTGAAATCATCTCACAGAGTTACAGCTTTCCCCTCAAGAAGCCTTTCGCTAAGACAGTTCTTGTGGAATTGGCAGAGTGATATTTGGAAGCCCCTGGAGGGTTATGGTGAAAAGGAAATATCCTCAGATGAAATCTGGAAAGAAGCTTTCTGAGAAACTGCTTAGTGTTCTGTTAATTCATCTCACAGAGTTACATCTGTATTTCGTGGATCTCTTTGCTAGCCTTATTTCTGTGGATTCTGTGAACAGAATTCGGATCTCTTTGAGGACGATAGTGCCAAATGAAATATCCTCCGATAACAAAGAGAAAGAAGCTTTCTGAGAAACTTCTTTGTGTTCGGTGAAATCATATCACAGAGTTACAGCTTTCCCCTCAAAAAGCCTTGCGCTAAGACAGTTCTTGTGGAATTGGCAAAGTGATATTTGGAAGCCCATAGAGGGCTATGGTGAAAAAGGAAATATCCTCAGATGAAATCTGGAAAGAAGCTTTCTGAGAAACTGCTTAGTGTTCTGTTAATTCATCTCACAGTGTTACATCTGTATTTCGTGGATCTCTTTGCTAGCCTTATTTCTGGGAATCTGAGAACAGATATTTCGGATCCCTTTGAAGACTATAGGGCCAAAGGAAATATGCTCCGATAACAAAGAGAAAGAAGCTTTCTGAGAAACTTCTTTGTGTTCTGGGAAATCATCTCACAGAGTTACAGCTTTCCCCTCAAGAAGCCTTTCGATAAGGCCGTTCTTGTGGAATTGGCAAAGTGATATTGGGAAGCCCATAGAGGGCTATGGTGAAAAAGGAAATATGCTCAGATAAAATCTGGAAAGAAGCTTTCTGAGAAACTGCTTAGTGTTCTGTGAATTCATCTCACAGAGTTACATCTGTATTTCGTGGATCTCTTTGCTAGCCTTATTTCTGTGGAATCTGAGAACTGATATTTCGGATCCCTTTGAAGACAATAGGCCAAAGGAAATATCCTCCGATAACAAAGAGAAAGAAGCTTTCTGAGAAACTTCTTTGTGTTCTGTGAAATCATCTCACAGAGTTACAGCTTTCCCGTCAAGTAGCCTTTCGCCAAGACAGTTCTTGTAGAATTGGCAAAGTGATATTAGGTAGCCCATAGTGGGCTACGGTGAAAAAGGAAATATCCTCAGATGAAATCTGGAAAGAAGCTTTCTGAGAAACTGCTTAGTGTTCTGTTAATTCATCTCACAGAGTTACATCTGTATTTCGTGGATCTCTTTGCAAGCCTTATTTCTATGGAATCTGAGAACAGATATTTCGGATCCCTTTGAAGACTATAGGACCAAAGGAAATATCCTCCGATAACAAAGAGAAAGAAGCTTTCTGAAAAACTTCTTTGTGTTCTGTGAAATCATCTCACAGAGTTACAGCTTTCCCCTCAAGAAGCCTTTCGCTAAGACAGTTCTTGTGGAATTGGCAAAGTGATATATGGAAGACCCTAGACGGCTAAGGTGAAAAAGGAAATATCCTCAGATGAAATCCGGAAAGAAGCTTTCTGAGAAACTGCTTAGTGTTCTTGTAATTCATCTCACAGAGTTACATTTGTATTTCGTGGATCTTTTTGCTAGCCTTATTTCTGTGGAATCTGAGAACAGATATTTCGGATCCCTTTGAAGACTACAGGGCCAAAGGAAATATCCTCCGATAACAAAGACAAAGAAGATTTCTGAGAAACGTCTTTGTGTTCTGTGAAATCATCTCACAGAGTTACAGCTTTCCCCTCAGGAAGCCTTTCGCTAAGACAGTTCTTGTGGAATTGGCGGAGTGATATTTGGAAGCCCATAGTGGGCTGTGGTGAAAAAGGAAGTATACTCAGAAGAAATCTGGAAAGAAGCTTTCTGAGAAACTGCTTAGTGTTCTGTTAATTCATCTCACAGAGTTACATCTGTATTTCGTGGATCTCTTTGCTAGCCTTATTTCTGTGGAATCTGAGAACAGATATTTCGGATCCCTTTGAAGACTATAGGGCCAAAGGAAATATCCTCCGATAACAAAGAGAAAGAAGCTTTCTGAGAAACTTCTTTGTGTTCTGGGAAATCATCTCACAGAGTTACAGCTTTCCCCTCAAGAAGCCTTTCGTTAAGGCAGTTCTTGTGGAATTGGCAAAGTGATATTGGGAAGCCCATAGAGGGCTATGGTGAAAAAGGAAATATGCTCAGATAAAATCTGAAAAGAAGCTTTCTGAGAAACTGCTTAGTGTTCTGTTAATTCATCTCACAGAGTTACATCTGTATTTCGTGGATCTCTTTGCTAGCCTTATTTCTGTGGAGTCTGAGAACAGATATTTCGGATCCCTTTGAAGACTATAGGGCCAAAGGAAATATCCTCCGATAACAAAGAGAAAGAAGCTTTCTGAGAAACTTCTTTGTGTTCTGTGAAATTATCTCACAGAGTTACAGCTTTCCCCTCAAGAAGCCTTTCGCTAAGACAGTTCTTGTGGAATTGGCAGAGTGATATTTGGAAGCCCCTGGAGGGTTATGGTGAAAAAGGAAATATCCTCAGATGAAATCTGGAAAGAAGCTTTCTGAGAAACTGCTTAGTGTTCTGTTAATTCATCTCACAGAGTTACATCTGTATTTCGTGGATCTCTTTGCTATCCTTATTTCTGTGGAATCTGTGAACAGAATTCGGATCTCTTTGAGGACGATAGGGCCAAATGAAATATCCTCCGATAACAAAGAGAAAGAAGCTTTCTGAGAAACTTCTTTGTGTTCGGTGAAATCATATCACAGATTTACAGCTTTCCCCTCAAAAAGCCTTTCGCTAAGACAGTTCTTGTGGAATTGGCAAAGTGATATTTGGAAGCCCATAGAGGGCTATGGTGAAAAAGGAAATATCCTCAGATGAAATCGGGAAAGAAGCTTTCTGAGAAACTGCTTAGTGTTCTGTTAATTCATCTCACAGTGTTACATCTGTATTTCGTGGATCTCTTTGCTAGCCTTATTTCTGGGAATCTGAGAACAGATATTTCGGATCCCTTTGAAGACTATAGGGCCAAAGGAAATATCCTCCGATAACAAAGAGAAAGAAGCTTTCTGAGAAACTTCTTTGTGTTCTGGGAAATCATCTCACAGAGTTACAGCTTTCCCCTCAAGAAGCCTTTCGATAAGGCAGTTCTTGTGGAATTGGCAAAGTGATATTGGGAAGCCCATAGAGGGCTACGGTGAAAAACGAAATATGCTCAGATAAAATCTGGAAAGAAGCTTTCTGAGAAACTGCTTAGTGTTCTGTTAATTCATCTCACAGAGTTACATCTGTATTTCGTGGATCTCTTTGCTAGCCTTATTTCTATGGAATCTGAGAACAGATATTTCGGATCCCTTTGAAGACTATAGGGCCAAAGGAAATATCCTCCAGTAACAAAGGGAAGAAGCTTTCTGAGAAACTTCTTTGTGTTCTCTGAAATCATCTCACAGAGTTACAGCTTTCCCCTCAAGAAGCCTTTCGCTAAGACAGTTCTTGTGGAATTGGCAAAGTGATATTTGGAAGCCCATAGAGGGCTATGGTGAAAAAGGAAATAACCTCAGATGAAATCTGGAAAGAAGATTTCTGAAGAACTGCTTAGTGTTCTGTTAATTCATCTCAAAGAGTTACATCTGTATTTCGTGGATCTCTTTGCTAGCCTTATTTCTGTGGAATCTGAGAACAGATATTTCGGATCCCTTTGAAGACTATAGGGCCAAAGGAAATATCCTCCGATAACAAAGAGAAAGAAGCTTTCTGAGAAACTTCTTTGTGTTCTGGGAAATCATCTCACAGAGTTACAGCTTTCCCCTCAAGAAGCCTTTCGATAAGGCAGTTCTTGTGGAATTGGCAAAGTGATATTGGGAAGCCCATAGAGGGCTATGGTGAAAAACGAAATATGCTCAGATAAAATCTGGAAAGAAGCTTTCTGAGAAACTGCTTAGTGTTCTGTTAATTCATCTCACAGAGTTACATCTGTATTTCGTGGATCTCTTTGCTAGCCTTATTTCTATGGAATCTGAGAACAGATATTTCGGATCCCTTTGAAGACTATAGGGCCAAAGGAAATATCCTCCAATAACAAAGGGAAGAAGCTTTCTGAGAAACTTCTTTGTGTTCTCTGAAATCATCTCACAGAGTTACAGCTTTCCCCTCAAGAAGCCTTTCGCTAAGACAGTTCTTGTGGAATTGGCAAAGTGATATTTGGAAGCCCATAGAGGGCTATGGTGAAAAAGGAAATAACCTCAGATGAAATCTGGAAAGAAGATTTCTGAAGAACTGCTTAGTGTTCTGTTAATTCATCTCACAGAGTTACATCTGTATTTCGTGGATCTCTTTGCTAGCCTTATTTCTGTGAAGTCTGAGAACAGATATTTCGGATCCCTTTGAAGACTATAGGGCCAAAGGAAATATCCTCCGATAACAAAGAGAAAGAAGCTTTCTGAGAAACTTCTTTGTGTTCTGTGAAATTATCTCACAGAGTTACAGCTTTCCCCTCAAGAAGCCTTTGGCTAAGACAGTTCTTGTGGAATTGGCAGAGTGATATTTGGAAGCCCCTGGAGGGTTATGGTGAAAAAAGGAAATATCTTTAGATGAAATCTGGAAGGAAGCTTTCTGAGAAACTGCTTAGTGTTCTGTTAATTCATCTCACAGAGTTACATCTGTATTTCGTGGATCTCTTTGCTAGCCTTATTGCTGTGGAATCTGTGAACAGAATTCGGATCTCTTTGAGGACGATAGGGCCAAAGGAAATATGCTCCGATAACAAAGAGAAAGAAGCTTTCTGAGAAACTTCTTTGTGTTCTGGGAAATCATCTCACAGAGTTACAGCTTTCCCCTGAAAAAGCCTTTCGATAAGGCCGTTCTTGTGGAATTGGCAAAGTGATATTGGGAAGCCCATAGAGGGCTATGGTGAAAAAGGAAATATGCTAAGATAAAATCTGGAAAGAAGCTTTCTGAGAAACTGCTTAGTGTTCTGTGAACTCATCTCACAGAGTTACATCTGTATTTCGTGGATCTCTTTGCTAGCCTTATTTCTGTGGAATCTGAGAACAGATATTTCGGATCCCTTTGAAGACAATAGGCCAAAGCAAATAACCTCCGATAACAAAGAGAAAGAAGCTTTCTGAGAAACTTCTTTGTGTTCTGTGAAATCATCTCACAGAGTTACAGCTTTCCCCTCAAGAAACCTTTCCTAAGACAGTTCTTGTGGAATTGACAAAGTGATATTTGGAAGCCCATAGAGGGTTATGGTGAAAAAGGAAAAATCCTGAGATGAAATCTGGAAAGAAGCTTTCTGAGAAACTGCTTAGTGTTCTGTAAATTCACCTCACAGAGTTACATCTGTATTTCGTGGATCTCTTTGCTAGCCTTATTTCTGTGGAATCTGAGAACAGATATTTCGGATCCCTTTGAAGACTATTGGGCAAAAGGAAATATCCTCCGATAACAAAGAGAAAGAAGCTTCCTGAGAAACTTCTTTGTGTTCTGTGAAATCATCTCACAGAGTTACAGCTTTCCCCTCAAGAAGCCTTTCTCTAAGACAGTTCTTGTGGAATTGGCAAAGTGATATATGGAAGCCCCTAGAGGGCTATGGTGAAAAAGGAAATATCCTCAGATGAAATCTGGAAAGAAGCTTTCTGAGAAACTGCTTAGTGTTCTGTTAATTCATCTCACAGAGTTACATCTGTATTTCGTGGATCTCTTTGCTAGCCCTATTTCTGTGCAATCTGAGAACAGATATTTCGGATCCCTTTGAAGACTATAGGGCCAAAGGAAATATCCTCCGATAACAAAGAGAAAGAAGCTTTCTGAGAAACTTCTTTGTGTTGTGTGAAATCATCTCACAGAGTTACAGCTTTCCCGTCAAGAAGCCTTTCGCCAAGACAGTTCTTGTAGAATTGGCAAAGTGATATTAGGTAGCCCATAGTGGGCTACGGTGAAAAAGGAAATATCCTCAGATGAAATCTGGAAAGAAGCTTTCTGAGAAACTGCTTAGTGTTCTGTTAATTCATCTCACAGAGTTACATCTGTATTTCGTGGATCTCTTTGCTAGCCTTATTTCTGTGGAATCTGAGAACAGATATTTCGGATCCCTTTGAAGAATATAGGGCCAAAGGAAATATCCTCCGATAACAAAGAGAAAGAAGCTTTCTGAGAAACTTCTTTGTATTCTGTGAAATCATCTCACAGAGTTACAGCTTTCCCCTCAAGAAGCCTTTCACTAAGACAGTTCTTGTGGAATTGGCAAAGTGATATATGGTAGACCCTAGACGGCTATGGTGAAAAAGGAAATATCCTCAGATGAAATCCGGAAAGAAGCTTTCTGGGAAACTGCTTAGTGTTCTTGTAATTCATCTCACAGAGTTACATTTGTATTTCGTGGATCTTTTTGCTAGCCTTATTTCTGTGGAATCTGAGAACAGATATTTCGGATCCCTTTGAAGACTACAGGGCCAAAGGAAATATCCTCCGATAACAAAGACAAAGAAGATTTCTGAGAAACTTCTTTGTGTTCTGTGAAATCATCTCACAGAGTTACAGCTTTCCCCTCAGGAAGCCTTTCGCTAAGACAGTTCTTGTGGAATTGGCGGAGTGATATTTGGAAGCCCATAGTGGGCTGTGGTGAAAAAGGAAATATACTCAGATGAAATCTGGAAAGAAGCTTTCTGAGAAACTGCTTAGTGTTCTGTTAATTCATCTCACAGAGTTACATCTGTATTTCGTGGATCTCTTTGCTAGCCTTATTTCTGTGGAATCTGAGAACAGATATTTCGGATCCCTTTGAAGACTACAGGGCCAAAGTAAATATCCTCCGATAACAAAGAGAAAGAAGCTTTCTGAGAAACTTCTTTGTGTTCTGTGAAATCATCTCACAGAGTTACAGCTTTCCCCTCAAAAAGCCTTTCGCTAAGACAGTTCTTGTGGAATTGGCAAAGTGATATTTGGACGCCCATAGAGGGCTATGGTGAAAAAGGAAATATCCTCAGATGAAATCTGGAAAGAAGCTTTCTGAGAAAGTGCTTAGTGTTCTGTTAATTCATCTCACAGAGTTACCTCTGTATCTCGTGGATATCTTTGCTAGCCTTATTTCTGTGGAATCTGAGAACAGATATTTCGGATCCTTTTGAAGACTATAGGGCCAAAGGAAATATCCTCCGATAACAAAGAGAAAGAAGCTTTCTGAGAAACTTCTTTGTGTTCTGGGAAATCATCTCACAGAGTTACAGCTTTCCCCTCAAGAAGCCTTTCGCGAACACAGTTCTTGTGCAATTGACAAAGTGATATTTGGAAGCCCCAAGAGGGCAATGGTGAAAAAGGAAATATCCTCAGATGAAATCTGGAAAGAAGCTTTCTGAGAAACTGCTTAGTGTTCTCTTAATTCATCTCACAGTGTTACATCTGTATTTCGTGGATCTCTTTGCTAGCCTTATTTCTGTGGAATCTGAGAACAGATATTTCGGATCCCTTTGAAGACTATAGGGCCAAAGGAAATATCTTCCGATAACAAAGAGAAAGAAGCTTTCTGAGAAACTTCTTTGTGTTCTGTGAAATCATCTCACAGAGTTACAGCTTTCCCTTCAAGAAGCCTTTCGCTAAGACAGTTCTTGTGGAATTGGCAAAGTGATATTTAGAAGCCCTTAGAGGGCTATGGTGAAAAAGGAAATATCCTCAGATGAAATCTGGAAAGAAGCTTTCTGAGAAACTGCTTAGTGTTCCGTTAATTCATCTCACAGAGTTACATATGTATTTCGTGGATCTCTTTGCTAGCCTTATTTCTGGGAATCTGAGAACAGATATTTCGGATCCCTTTGAAGACTATAGGGCCAAAGGAAATATCCTCCGATAACAAAGAGAAAGAAGCTTTCTGAGAAACTTCTTTGTGTTCTGGGAAATCACCTCACAGAGTTACAGCTTTCCCCTCAAGAAGCCTTTCGATAAGGCAGTTCTTGTGGAATTGGCAGAGTGATATTTGGAAGCCCATTGAGGGCTATGGTGAAAAAGGAAATATCCTCAGATGAAATCTGGAAAGAAGCTTTCTGAAGAACTGCTTAGTGTTCTGTTATTTCATCTCACAGAGTTACATCTGTATTTCGTGGATCTTTTAGCTAGCCTTATTTCTGTGGAATCTGAGAACAGATATTTCGGATCCCTTTGAAGACTACAGGGCCAAAGGAAATATCCTCCGATAACAGAGAGAAAGAAGCTTTCTGAGAAACTTCTTTGTGTTCTGTGAAATCATCTCACAGAGTTACAGCTTTCCCTAGAAGAAGCCTTTCGCTAAGACAGTTCTTGTGGAATTGGCAAAGTGATATTAGGTAGCCCATAGTGGGCTATGGTGAAAAAGGAAATATCCTCAGATGAAATCTGGAAAGAAGCTTTCTGAGAAACTGCTTAGTGTTCTGTTAATTCATCTCACAGAGTTACATCTGTATTTCGTGGATCTCTTTGATAGCCTTATTTCTGTTGAATCTGTGAACAGAATTCGGATCTCTTTGAGGACGATAGGGCCAAATGAAATATCCTCGGATAACAAAGAGAAAGAAGCTTTCTGAGAAACTTCTTTGTGTTCTGTGAAATCATCTCACAGAGTTACAGCTTTCCCCTCAAGAAGCCTTTCGCAAACACAGTTCTTGTGCAATTGGCAAAGTGATATTTGGAGGCCATAGAGGGCAATTTTGAAAAAGAAAATATCCTCAGATGAAATCTGGAAAGAAGCTTTCTGAGAAACTCCTTAGTGTTCTCTTAATTCATCTCACAGTGGTACATCTGAATTTCGTGGATCTCTTTGCTGGCCTTATTTCTGTGGAATCTGAGAAAAGATATTTCGGATCCCTTTGAAGACTATAGGGCCAAAGGAAATATCTTCCGATAACAAAGAGAAAGAAGCTTTCTGAGAAACTTCTTTGTGTTCTGTGAAATCATCTCACAGAGTTACAGCTTTCCCCTCAAAAAGCCTTTCGCTAAGACAGTTCTTGTGGAATTGGCAAAGTGATATTTAGAAGCCCATAGAGGGCTATGGTGAAAAAGGAAATATCCTCAGATGAAATCTGGAAAGAAGCTTTCTGAGAAACTGCTTAGTGTTCTGTTAATTCATCTCACAGAGTTACATATGTATTTCGTGGATCTCTTTGCTAGCCTTATTTCTGGGAATCTGAGAACAGATATTTCGGATCCCTTTGAAGACTATAGGGCCAAAGGAAATATCCTCCGATAACAAAGAGAAAGAAGCTTTCTGAGAAACTTCTTTGTGTTTTGTGAAATCATCTCACAGAGTTACAGCTTTCCCCTCAAGAAGCCTTTCGCTAAGACAGCTCTTGTGGAATTGGCAAGGTGATATTTGGAAGCCCATAGAGGGCTAAGGTGAAAAATGAAATATCCTCCGATGAAATCTGGAAAGAAGCTTTCTGAGAAAGTGCTTAGTGTTCTGTTAATTCATCTCACAGAGTTACATCTGTATCTCGTGGATCTCTTTGCTAGCCTTATTTCTGTGGAATCTGAGAACAGATATATCGGATCCTTTTGAAGCCTATAGGGCCAAAGGAAATATCCTCCGATAACAAAGAGAAAGAAGCTTTCTGAGAAATTTCTTTGTGTTCTGTGAAATCATCTCACAGAGTTACAGCTTTCCCTAGAAGAAGCCTTTCGCTAAGACAGTTCTTGTGGAATTGGCAAAGTGATATTAGGTAGCCCATAGTTGGCTATCGTGAAAAAGGAAATATCCTCAGATGAAATCTGGAAAGAAGCTTTCTGAGAAACTGCTTAGTGTTCTGTTAATTAATCTCACAGAGTTACATCTGTATCTCGTGGATCTCTTTGCTAGCCTGATTTCTGTGGAATCTGTGAACAGATTTCGGATCTCTTTGAAGACGATAGGGCCAAATGAAATATCCTCCGATAACAAAGAGAAAGAAGCTTTCTGAGAAACTTCTTTGTGTTCTGTTAAATCATCTCACAGAGTTACAGCTTTCCCCTCAAGAAGCCTTTCGCGAACACATTTCTTGTGCATTTGACAAAGTGATATTTGGAAGCCCAAAGAGGGCAATGGTGAAAAAGGAAATATACTCAGATGAAATCTGGAAAGAAACTTTCTGAGAAACTGCTTAGTGTTCTCTTAATTCATCTCACAGTGTTACATCTGTATTTCGTGGATCTCTTTGCTAGCCTTATTTCTGTGGAATCTGAGAACAGATATTTCAGATCCCTTTGAAGACTATAGGGCCAAAGGAAATATCTTCCGATAACTAAGAGAAAGAAGCTTTCTGAGAAACTTCTTTGTGTTCTGTGAAATCATCTCACAGAGTTACAGCTTTCCCCTCAAAAAGCCTTTCGCTAAGACAGTTCTTGTGGAATTGGCAAAGTGATATTTAGAAGCCCATATAGGGCTATGGTGAAAAAGGAAATATCCTCAGATGAAATCTGGAAAGAAGCTTTCTGAGAAACTGCTTAGTGTTCTGTTAATTCATCTCACAGAGTTACATATGTATTTCGTGGATCTCTTTGCTAGCCTTATTTCTGGGAATCTGAGAACAGATATTTCGGATCCCTTTGAAGACTATAGGGCCAAAGGAAATATCCTCCGATAACAAAGAGAAAGAAGCTTTCTGAGAAACTTCTTTGTGTTCTGGGAAATCACATCACAGAGTTACAGCTTTCCCCTCAAGAAGCCTTTCGATAAGGCAGTTCTTGTGGAATTGGCAAAGTGATATTGGGAAGCCCATAAAGGGCTATGGTGAAAAAGGAAATATGCTCAGATAAAATCTGGAAAGAAGCTTTCTGAGAAACTGCTTAGTGTTCTGTTAATTCATCTCACAGAGTTACATCTGTATTTCGTGGATCCCTTTGCTAGCCTTTTTTCTATGGAATCTGAGAACAGATATTTCGGATCCCTTTGAAGACTATAGGGCCAAAGGAAATATCCTCCGATAGCAAAGGGAAGAAGCTTTCTGAGAAACTTCTTTGTGTTCTGTGAAATCATCTCACAGAGTTACAGCTTTCCCCTCAAGAAGCCTTTCGCTAAGACAGTTCTTGTGGAATTGGCAAAGTGATATTGGGAAGCCCATAGATGGCTATGTTGAAAAAGGAAATATCCTCAGATGAAATCTGGAAAGAAGCTTTCTGAAGAACTGCTTAGTGTTCTGTTAATTCATGTCACAGAGTTACATCTGTATTTCGTGGATCTCTTTGCTAGCCTTATTTCTGTGGAGTCTGAGAACAGATATTTCGGATCCCTTTGAAGACTATAGGGCCAAAGGAAATATCCTCCAATAACAAAGAGAAAGAAGCTTTCTGAGAAACTTCTTTGTGTTTTGTGAAATCATCTCACAGAGTTACAGCTTTCCCCTCAAGAAGCCTTTCGCTAAGACAGCTCTTGTGGAATTGGCAAGGTGATATTTGGAAGCCCATAGAGGGCTATGGTGAAAAAGGAAATATCCTCAGATGAAATCTGGAAAGAAGCTTTCTGAGAAACTGCTTAGTGTTCTGTTAATTCATCTCACAGAGTTACATCTGTATTTCGTGGATCTCTTTGCTAGCCTTATTTCTGTGGAATCTGTGAACAGATTTCGGATATCTTTGAAGACGATAGGGCCAAATGAAATATCCTCCGATAACAAAGAGAAAGAAGCTTTCTGAGAAACTTCTTTGTGTTCTGTGAAATCATCTCACAGAGTTACAGCTTTCACCTCAAGAAGCCTTTCGCGAACACAGTTCTTGTGCAATTGACAAAGTGATATTTGGAAGCCCAAAGATGGCAATGGTGAAAAAGGAAATATCCTCAGATGAAATCTGGAAAGAAGCTTTCTGAGAAACTGCTTAGTGTTCTCTTAATTCATCTCACAGTGTTACATCTGTATTTCGTGGATCTCTTTGCTAGCCTTATTTCTGGGAAATCTGAGAACAGAAATTTCGGATCCCTTTGAAGACTATTGGGCCAAAGGATATATCTTCCGATAACAAAGAGAAAGAAGCTTTCTGAGAAACTTCTTTGTGTTCTGTGAAATCATCTCACAGAGTTACAGCTTTCTACTCAAAAAGCCTTTCGCTAAGACAGTTCTTGTGGAATTGGCAAAGTGATATTTAGAAGCCCATAGAGGGCTATGGTGAAAAAGGAAATATCCTCAGATGAAATCTGGAAAGAAGCTTTCTGAGAAACTGCTTAGTGTTCTGTTAATTCATCTCACAGAGTTACATATATATTTCGTGGATCTCTTTGCTAGCCTTATTTCTGGGAATCTGAGAACAGATATTTCGGATCCCTTTGAAGACTATAGGGCCAAAGGAAATATCCTCCGATAACAAAGATAAAGAAGCTTTCTGAGAAACTTCTTTGTGTTCTGGGAAATCATCTCACAGAGCTACAGCTTTCCCCTCAAAAAGCCTTTCGCTAAGACAGTTCTTGTGGAATTGGCAAAGTGATATTTGGAAGCCCATAGAGGGCTATGGTGAAAAAGAAAATATGCTCAGATAAAATCTGGAAAGAAGCTTTCTGAGAAACTGCTTAGTGTTCTGTTAATTCATCTCACAGAGTTACATCTGTATTTCGTGGATCTCTTTGCTAGCCTTATTTCTGTGGAATCTGAGAACAGATATTTCGGATCCCTTTGAAGACTATAGGGCCAAAGGAAATATCCTCCGATAACAAAGAGAAAGAAGCTTTCTGAGAAACTTCTTTGTGTTCTGTGAAATCATCTCACAGAGTTTCAGCTTTCCATTCAAGAAGCCTTTTGATAAGGCAGTTCTTGTGGAATTGGCAAAGTGATATTTGGAAGCCCATAGAGGGCTATGGTGAAAAAGGAAATATCCTCAGATGAAATCTGGAAAGAAGCTTTCTGAGAAACTGCTTAGTGTTCTGTTAATTCATCTCACAGAGTTACATATGTATTTCGTGGATCTCTTTGCTAGCCTTATTTCTCGGAATCTGAGAACAGATATTTCGGATCCCTTTGAAGACTATAGGGCCAAAGGAAATATCCTCCGATAACAAAGAGAAAGAAGCTTTCTGAGAAACTTCTTTGTGTTCTGGGAAATCACCTCACAGAGTTACAGCTTTCCCCTCAAGAAGCCTTTCGATAAGGCAGTTCTTGTGGAATTGGCAAAGTGATATTGGGAAGCCCATAGAGGGCTATGGTGAAAAAGGAAATATGCTCAGATAAAATCTGGAAAGAAGCTTTCTGAGAAACTGCTTAGTGTTCTGTTAATTCATCTCACAGAGTTACATCTGTATTTCGTGGATCTCTTTGCTAGCCTTATTTCTATGGAATCTGAGAACAGATATTTCGGATCCCTTTGAAGACTATAGGGCCAAAGGAAATATCCTCCTATAACAAAGGGAAGAAGCTTTCTGAGAAACTTCTTTGTGTTCTGTGAAATCATCTCACAGAGTTACAGCTTTCCCCTCAAGAAGCCTTTCGCTAAGACAGTTCTTGTGGAATTGGCAAAGTGATATTTGGAAGCCCATAGATGGCTATGGTGAAAAACAGAGTTACATCTGTATTTCGTGGATCTCTTTGCTAGCCTTATTTCTGTGGAGTCTGAGAACAGATATTTCGGATCCCTTTGAAGACTATAGGGCCAAAGGAAATATCCTCCGATAACAAAGAGAAAGAAGTTTTCTGAGAAACTTCTTTGTGTTTTGTGAAATCATCTCACAGAGTTACAGCTTCCCCCTCAAGAAGCCTTTCGCTAAGACATCTCTTGTGGAATTGGCAAGGTGATATTTGGAAGCCCATAGAGGGCTATGGTGAAAAAGGAAATATCCTCCGATGAAATCTGGAAAGAAGCTTTCTGAGAAACTGCTTAGTGTTCTGTTAATTCATCTCACAGGGTTACATCTGTATCTCGTGGATCTCTTTGCTAGCCTTATTTCTGTAGAATCTGAGAACAGATATTTCGGATCCTTTTGAAGACTATAGGGCCAAAGGAAATATCCTCCGATAACAAAGAGAAAGAAGCTTTCTGAGAAATTTGTTTGTGTTCTGTGAAATCATCTCACAGAGTTACAGCTTTCCCTAGAAGAAGCCTTTCGCTAAGACAGTTCTTGTGCAATTGGCAAAGTGATATTAGGTAGCCCATAGTTGGCAATCGTGAAAAAGGAAATATCCTCAGATGAAATCTGGAAAGAAGCTTTCTGAGAAAGTGCTTAGTGATCTGTTAATTCATCTCACAGAGTTACATCTGTATCTCGTGGATCTCTTTGCTAGCCTTATTTCTGTGGAATCTGTGAACAGATTTCGGATCTCTTTGAAGACGATAGGGCCAAATGAAATATCCTCCGATAACAAAGAGAAAGAAGCTTTCTGAGAAACTTCTTTGTGTTCTGTGAAATCATCTCACAGAGTTACAGCTTTCCCCTCAAGAAGCCTTTCGCGAACACAGTTCTTGTGCATTTGACAAAGTGATATTTGGAAGCCCAAAGAGGGCAATGGTGAAAAAGGAAATATCCTCAGATGAAATCTGGAAAGAAACTTTCTGAGAAACTGCTTAGTGTTCTCTTAATTCATCTCACAGTGTTACATCTGTATTTCGTGGATCTCTTTGCTAGCCTTATTTCTGTGGAATCTGAGAACAGATATTTCGGATCCCTTTGAAGACTATAGGGCCAAAGGAAATACCTTCCGATAACAAAGAGAAAGAAGCTTTCTGAGAAACTTCTTTGTGTTCTGTGAAATCATCTCACAGAGTTACAGCTTTCCCCTCAAAAAGCCTTTCGCTAAGACAGTTCTTGTGGAATTGGCAAAGTGATATTTAGAAGCCCATAGAGGGCTATGGTGAAAAAGGAAATATCCTCAGATGAAATCTGGAAAGAAGCTTTCTGAGAAACTGCTTAGTGTTCTGTTAATTCATCTCACAGAGTTACATATGTATTTCGTGGATCTCTTTGCTAGCCTTATTTCTGGGAATCTGAGAACAGATATTTCGGATCCCTTTGAAGACTATAGGGCCAAAGGAAATATCCTCCGATAACAAAGAGAAAGAAGCTTTCTGAGAAACTTCTTTGTGTTCTGGGAAATCACATCACAGAGTTACAGCTTTCCCCTCAAGAAGCCTTTCGATAAGGCAGTTCTTGTGGAATTGGCAAAGTGATATTGGGAAGCCCATAGAGGGCTATGGTGAAAAAGGAAATATGCTCAGAAAAAATCTGGAAAGAAGCTTTCTGAGAAACTGCTTAGTGTTCTGTTAATTCATCTCACAGAGTTACATCTGTATTTCGTGGATCTCTTTGCTGGCCTTATTTCTATGGAATCTGAGAACAGATATTTCGGATCCCTTTGAAGACTATAGGGCCAAAGGAAATATCCTCCGATAGCAAAGGGAAGAAGCTTTCTGAGAAACTTCTTTGTGTTCTGTGAAATCATCTCACAGAGTTACAGCTTTCCCCTCAAGAAGCCTTTCGCTAAGACAGTTCTTGTGGAATTGGCAAAGTGATATTTGGAAGCCCATAGATGGCTATGGTGAAAAAGGAAATATCCTCAGATGAAATCTGGAAAGAAGCTTTCTGAAGAACTGCTTAGTGTTCTGTTAATTCATCTCACAGAGTTACATCTGTATTTCGTGGATCTCTTTGCTAGCCTTATTTCTGTGGAGTCTGAGAACAGATATTTCGGATCCCTTTGAAGACTATTGGGCCAAAGGAAATATCCTCCAATAACAAAGAGAAAGAAGCTTTCTGAGAAACTTCTTTGTGTTTTGTGAAATCATCTCACAGAGTTACAGCTTTCCCCTCAAGAAGCCTTTCGCTAAGACAGCTCTTGTGGAATTGGCAAGGTGATATTTGGAAGCCCATAGAGGGCTATGGTGAAAAAGGAAATATCCTCAGATGAAATCTGGAAAGAAGCTTTCTGAGAAACTGCTTAGTGTTCTGTTAATTCATCTCACAGAGTTACATCTGTATTTCGTGGATGTTTTGCTAGCGTTATTTCTGTGGAATCTGTGAACAGATTTCGGATATCTTTGAAGACGATAGGGCCAAATGAAATATCCTCCGATAACAAAGAGAAAGAAGCTTTCTGAGCAACTTCTTTGTGTTCTGTGAAATCATCTCACAGAGTTACAGCTTTCCCCTCAAGAAGCCTTTCGCAAACACAGTTCTTGTGCAATTGACAAAGTGATATTTGGAAGCCCAAAGAGGGCAATGGTGAAAAAGGAAATATCCTCAGATGAAATCTGGAAAGAAGCTTTCTGAGAAACTGCTTAGTGTTCTCTTAATTCATCTCACAGTGTTACATCTGTATTTCGTGGATCTCTTTGCTAGCCTTATTTCTGGGGAATCTGAGAACAGAAATTTCGGATCCCTTTGAAGACTATTGGGCCAAAGGATATATCTTCCGATAACAAAGAGAAAGAAGCTTTCTGAGAAACTTCTTTGTGTTCTGTGAAATCATCTCACAGAGTTACAGCTTTCTCCTCAAAAAGCCTTTCGCTAAGACAGTTCTTGTGGAATTGGCAAAGTGATATTTAGAAGCCCATAGAGGGCTATGGTGAAAAAGGAAATATCCTCAGATGAAATCTGGAAAGAAGCTTTCTGAGAAACTGCTTAGTGTTCTGTTAATTCATCTCACAGAGTTACATATATATTTCGTGGATCTCTTTGCTAGCCTTATTTCTGGGAATCTGAGAACAGATATTTCGGATCCCTTTGAAGACTATAGGGCCAAAGGAAATATCCTCCGATAACAAAGATAAAGAAGCTTTTTGAGAAACTTCTTTGTGTTCTGGGAAATCATCTCACAGAGTTACAGCTTTCCCCTAAAGATGCCTTTCGATAAGGCTGTTCTTGTGGAATTGGCAAAGTGATATTGGGAAGCCCATAGAGGGCTATGGTGAATAAGGAAATATGCTCAAATAAAATCTGGAAAGAAGCTTTCTGAGAAACTGCTTAGTGTTCTGTTAATTCCTCTCACAGAGTTACTTCTGTATTTCGTGGATCTCTTTGCTAGCCTTATTTCTATGGAATCTGAGAACAGATATTTCGGATCCCTTTGAAGACTATAGGGCCAAAGGAAATATCCTCCGAAAACAAAGGGAAGAAGCTTTCTGAGAAACTTTTTTGTGTTCTGTGAAATCATCTCACAGAGCTACAGCTTTCCCCTCAAAAAGCCTTTCGCTAAGACAGTTCTTGTGGAATTGGCAAAGTGATATTTGGAAGCCCATAGAGGGCTATGGTGAAAAAGAAAATATCCTCAGATAAAATCTGGAAAGAAGCTTTCTGAGAAACTGCTTAGTGTTCTGTTAATTCATCTCACAGAGTTACATCTGTATTTCGTGGATCTCTTTGCTAGCCTTATTTCTGTGGAATCTGAGAACAGATATTTCGGATCCCTTTGAAGACTATAGGGCCAAAGGAAATATCCTCCGATAACAAAGAGAAAGAAGCTTTCTGAGAAACTTCTTTGTGTTCTGTGAAATCATCTCACAGAGTTACAGCTTTCCCCTCAAGAAGCCTTTCGATAAGGCAGTTCTTGTGGAATTGGCAAAGTGATATTTGGAAGCCCATAGAGGACTATGGTGAAAAAGGAAATATCCTCAGATGAAATCTGGAAAGAAGCTTTCTGAGAAACTGCTTAGTGTTCTGTTAATTCATCTCACAGAGTTACATATGTATTTCGTGGATCTCTTTGCTAGCCTTATTTCTGGGAATCTGAGAACAGATATTTCGGATCCCTTTGAAGACTATAGGGCCAAAGGAAATATCCTCCTATAACAAAGGGAAGAAGCTTTCTGAGAAACTTCTTTGTGTTCTGTGAAATCTTCTCACAGAGTTACAGCTTTCCCCTCAAGAAGCCTTTCGCTAAGACAGTTCTTGTGCAATTGGCAAAGTGATATTTGGAAGCCCATAGATGGCTATGGTGAAAAACAGAGTTACATCTGTATTTCGTGGATCTCTTTGCTAGCCTTATTTCTGTGGAGTATGAGAACAGATATTTCGGATCCCTTTGAAGACTATAGGGCCAAAGGAAATATCCTCCGATAACAAAGAGAAAGAAGTTTTCTGAGAAACTTCTTTGTGTTTTGTGAAATCATCTCACAGAGTTACAGCTTCCCCCTCAAGAAGCCTTTCGCTAAGACAGCTCTTGTGGAATTGGCAAGGTGATATTTGGAAGCCCATAGAGGGCTATGGTGAAAAAGGAAATATCCTCCGATGAAATCTGGAAAGAAGCTTTCTGAGAAACTGCTTAGTGTTCTGTTAATTCATCTCACAGGGTTACATCTGTATCTCGTGGATCTCTTTGCTAGCCTTATTTCTGTGGAATCTGAGAACAGATATTTCGGATCCTTTTGAAGACTATAGGGCCAAAGGAAATATCCTCCGATAACAAAGAGAAAGAAGTTTTCTGAGAAATTTGTTTGTGTTCTGTGAAATCATCTCACAGAGTTACAGCTTTCCCTAGAAGAAGCCTTTCGCTAAGACAGTTCTTGTGCAATTGGCAAAGTGATATTAGGTAGCCCATAGTTGGCAATCGTGAAAAAGGAAATATCCTCAGATGAAATCTGGAAAGAAGCTTTCTGAGAAAGTGCTTAGTGTTCTGTTAATTCATCTCACAGAGTTACATCTGTATCTCGTGGATCTCTTTGCTAGCCTTATTTCTGTGGAATCTGTGAACAGATTTCGGATCTCTTTGAAGACGATAGGGCCAAATGAAATATCCTCCGATAACAAAGAGAAAGAAGCTTTCTGAGAAACTTCTTTGTGTTCTGTGAAATCATCTCACAGAGTTACAGCTTTCCCCTCAAGAAGCCTTTCGCGAACACAGTTCTTGTGCATTTGACAAAGTGATATTTGGAAGCCCAAAGAGGGCAATGGTGAAAAAGGAAATATCCTCAGATGAAATCTGGAAAGAAACTTTCTGAGAAACTGCTTAGTGTTCTCTTAATTCATCTCACAGTGTTACATCTGTATTTCGTGGATCTCTTTGCTAGCCTTATTTCTGTGGAATCTGAGAACAGATATTTCGGATCCCTTTGAAGACTATAGGGCCAAAGGAAATATCTTCCGATAACAAAGAGAAAGAAGCTTTCTGAGAAACTTCTTTGTGTTCTGTGAAATCATCTCACAGAGTTACAGCTTTCCCCTCAAAAAGCCTTTCGCTAAGACAGTTCTTGTGGAATTGGCAAAGTGATATTTAGAAGCCCATAGAGGGCTATGGTGAAAAAGGAAATATCCTCAGATGAAATCTGGAAAGAAGCTTTCTGAGAAACTGCTTAGTGTTCTGTTAATTCATCTCACAGAGTTACATATGTATTTCGTGGATCTCTTTGCTAGCCTTATTTCTGGGAATCTGAGAACAGATATTTCGGATCCCTTTGAAGACTATAGGGCCAAAGGAAATATCCTCCGATAACAAAGAGAAAGAAGCTTTCTGAGAAACTTCTTTGTGTTCTGGGAAATCATCTCACAGAGTTACAGCTTTCCCCTCAAGAAGCCTTTCGATAAGGCTGTTCTTGTGGAATTGGCAAAGTGATATTGGGAAGCCCATAGAGGGCTATGGTGAAAAAGGAAATATGCTCAAATAAAATCTGGAAAGAAGCTTTCTGAGAAACTGCTTAGTGTTCTGTTAATTCATCTCACAGAGTTACTTCTGTATTTCGTGGATCTCTTTGCTAGCCTTATTTCTATGGAATCTGAGAACAGATATTTCGGATCCCTTTGAAGACTATAGGGCCAAAGGAAATATCCTCCGAAAACAAAGGGAAGAAGCTTTCTGAGAAACTTCTTTGTGTTCTGTGAAATCATCTCACAGAGCTACAGCTTTCCCCTCAAAAAGCCTTTCGCTAAGACAGTTCTTGTGGAATTGGCAAAGTGATATTTGGAAGCCCATAGAGGGCTATGGTGAAAAAGAAAATATGCTCAGATAAAATCTGGAAAGAAGCTTTCTGAGAAACTGCTTAGTGTTCTGTTAATTCATCTCACAGAGTTATATCTGTATTTCGTGGATCTCTTTGCTAGCCTTATTTCCGTGGAATCTGAGAACAGATATTTCGGATCCCTTTGAAGACTATAGGGCCAAAGGAAATATCCTCCGATAACAAAGAGAAAGAAGCTTTCTGAGAAACTTCTTTGTGTTCTGTGAAATCATCTCACAGAGTTACAGCTTTCCCCTCAAGAAGCCTTTCGATAAGGCAGTTCTTGTGGAATTGGCAAAGTGATATTGGGAAGCCCAAAGAGGGCTATTGTGAAAGAGGAAATATCCTCAGATGAAATCTGGAAAGAAGCTTTCTGAGAAACTGCTTAGTGTTCTGTTAATTCATCTCACAGAATTACATCTGTATTTCGTGGATCTCTTTGCTAGCCTTATTTCTGTGGAATCTGAGAACAGATATTTCGGATCCCTTTGAAGACTACAGGGCCAAAGGAAATATCCTCCGATAACAAAGAGAAAGAAGCTTTCTGAGAAACTTCTTTGTGTTCTGTGAAATCATCTCAGAGTTACAGCTTTCCCCTCAAGAAGCCTTTCGATAAGGCAGTTCTTGTGGAATTGGCAAAGTGATATTCGGAAGCCCAAAGAGGGCTATGGTGAAAGAGGAAATATCCTCAGATGAAATCTGGAAAGAAGCTTTCTGAGAAACTGCTTAGTTTTCTGTTAATTCATCTCACAGAGTTACATCTGTATTTCGTGGATCTCTTTGCTAGCCTTATTTCTGTGGAATCTGAGAACAGATATTTCGGATCCCTTTGAAGACTACAGGGCCAAAGGAAATATCCTCCGATAACAAAGAGAAAGAAGCTTTCTGAGAAACTTCTTTGTGTTCTGTGAAATCATCTCACAGAGTTACAGCTTTCCCCTCAAGAAGCCTTTCGCTAAGACAGTTCTTGTGGAATTGGCAGAGTGATATTTGGAAGCCCCTAGAGGGCTATGGTGAAAAAGGAAATATCCTCAGATGAAATCTGGAAAGAAGCTTTCTGAAGAACTGCTTCGTGTTCTGTTAATTCATCTCACACAGTTACATCTGTATTTCGTGGATCTCTTTGCTAGCCTTATTTATGTGGAGTCTGAGAACAGATATTTCGGATCCCTTTGAAGACTATAGGGCCAAAGGAAATATCCTCCGATAACAAAGAGAAAGAAGTTTTCTGAGAAACTTCTTTGTGTTTTGTGAAATCATCTCACAGAGTTACAGCTTTCCCCTCAAGAAGCCTTTCGCTAAGACAGCTCTTGTGGAATTGGCAAGGTGATATTTGGAAGCCCATAGAGGGCTATGGTGAAAAAGGAAATATCCTCCGATGAAATCTGGAAAGAAGCTTTCTGAGAAACTGCTTAGTGTTCTGTTAATTCATCTCACAGAGTAACATCTATATTTCGTGAATATCTCTGCTAGCCTTATTTCTGTGGAATCTGTGAACAGATTTCGGATCTCTTTGAAGACTATAGGGCCAAATGAAATATCCTCCGATAAGAAAGAGAAAGAAGCTTTCTGACAAACTTCTATGTGTTCTGTGAAATCATCTCACAGTGTTGCAGCTTTCCCCTAAACAAGCCTTTCGCTAAGACAGTTCTTGTGGAATTGGCAAAGTGATATTTGGAAGCCCAGAGAGGGCTATGGTGAAAAAGGAAATATCCTCAGATGAAATCTGGAAAGAAGCTTTCTGAGAAACTGCTTAGTGTTCTGTGAATTCATCTCACAGAGTTACATCTGTATTTCTTGGATCTCTTTGCTAGCCTTATTTCTGTGGAATCTGACAACAGATATTTCGGATCCCTTTGAAGACTATAGGGCCAAAGGAAATATCCTCCGATAACAAAGAGAAAGAAGCTTTCTGAGAAACTTCTTTGTGTTCTGTGAAATCATCTCACAGAGTTACAGCTTTCCCCTCAAGAAGCCTTTCGATAAGGCACTTCTTGTGGAATTCGCAAAGTGATATTGGGAAGCCCAAAGAGGGCTATGGTGAAAGAGGAAATATCCTCAGATGAAATCTGGAAAGAAGCTTTCTGAGAAACTGCTTAGTGTTCTGTTAATTCATCTCACAGAGTTACATCTGTATTTCGTGGATCTCGTTGCTAGCCTTATTTCTGTGGAATCTGAGAACAGATATTTCGGATCCCCTTGAAGACTATAGGGCCAAAGGAAATATCCTCGGATAACAAAGAGAAAGAAGCTTTCTGAGAAACTTCTTTGTGTTCTGTGAAATCATCTCACAGAGTTACAGCTTTCCCCTCAAGAAGCCTTTCGCTAAGACAGTTCTTGTGGAATTGGCACAGTGATATATGGAAGCCCCTAGAGGGCTATGGTGAAAAAGGAAATATCCCTAGATAAAATCTGGAAAGAAGCTTTCTGAGAAACTGCTTAGTGTTCTGTTAATTCATCTCACAGAGTTACATCTGTATTTCGTGCATCTCTTTCCTAGCCTTATTTCTGTGGAATCTGAGAACAGATATTTCGGATCCCTTTGAAGACTATAGGGCCATAGGAAATATCCTCCGATAACAAAGAGAAAGAAGCGTTCTGAGAAACTTCTTTGTGTTCTGTGAAATCATCTCACAGAGTTACAGCTTTCCCCTCAAGGAGCCTTTCGCTAAGACAGTTCTTGTGGAATTGGCAAAGTGATATATGGAAGACCCTAGACGGCTATGGTGAAAAAGGAAATATCCTCAGATGAAATCTGGAAAGAAGCTTTCTGAGAAACTGCTTAGTGTTCTGTTAATTCATCTCACAGAGTTACATCTGTATTTCTTGGATCTCTTTGGTAGCCTTATTTCTGTGAAGTCTGAGAACAGATATTTCGGATCCCTTTGAAGACTACGGGGCCAAAGGAAATACCCTCCGATAACAAAGAGAAAGAAGCTTTCTGAGAAACTTCTTTGTGTTTTGTGAAATCATCTCACAGAGTTACAGCTTTCCCCTCAAGAAGCCTTTCGCTAAGATAGCTCTTGTGGAATTGGCAAGGTGATATTTGGAAACCCATAGAGGTCTATGATGAAAAAAGAAATATCCTCCGATGAAATCTGGAAAGAAGCTTTCTGAGAAACTGCTTAGTGTTCTGTTAATTCATCTCACAGAGTTACATCTGTATCTCGTGGATCTCTTTGCTAGCCTTATTTCTGTGGAATCTGAGAACAGATATTTCGGATCCTTTTGTAGACTATAGGGCCAAAGGAAATATCCTCCGATAACAAAGAGAAAGAAGCTTTCTGAGAAACTTCTTTGTGTTCTGTGAAATCATCTCACAGAGTTACAGCTTTCCCTAGAAGAAGCCTTTCGCTAAGACAGTTCTTGCGGAATTGGCAAAGTGATATTAGGTAGCCCATAGTGGGCTATGGTGAAAAAGGAAATATCCTCCGATGAAATATGGAAAGAAGCTTTCTGAGAAACTGCTTAGTGTTCTGTTAATTCATCTCACAGAGTTACATCTGTATTTCGTGGATCTCTTTGCTAGCCTTATTTCTGTGGAATCTGTGAACAGAATTCGGATCGCTTTGAGGACGATAGGGCCAAATGAAATATCCTCCGATAACAAAGAGAAAGAAGCTTTCTGAGAAACTTCTTTGTGTTCTGTGAAATCATCTCACAGAGTTACAGCTTTCCCCTGAAGAAGCCTTTCTCTAAGACAGTTCTTGTGGAATTGGCGGAGTGATATTTGGAAGCACATAGAGGGCTGTGGTGAAAAAGGAAATATCCTCAGATGAAATCTGGAAAGAAGCTTTCTGAAGAACTGCTTAGTGTTCTGTTAATTCATCTCACAGAGTTACATCTGTATTTCGTGGGTCTCTTTGCTAGCCTTATTTCTGTGGAGTCTGAGAACAGATATTTCGGATCCCTTTGAAGACTATAGGGCCAAAGGAAATATCCTCCGATAACAAAGAGAAAGAAACTTTCTGAGAAAATTCTTTGTGTTTTGTGAAATCATCTCACAGAGTTACAGCTTTCCCCTCAAGAAGCCTTTAGCTAAGATAGCTCTTGTGGAATTTGCAAGGTGATATTTGGAAGCCCATAGAGGGCTATGGTGAAAAAGGAAATATCCTCCGATGAAATCTGGAAAGAAACTTTCTGAGAATCTGCTTAGTGTTCTGTTAATTCATCTCACAGAGTTACAACTGTATCTCGTGGATCTCTTTGGTAGCCTTATTTCTGTGGAATCTGAGAACAGATATTTCGGATCCTGTTGAAGACTATAGGGCCAAAGGAAATATCCTCCGATAACAAAGAGAAAGAAGCTTTCTGAGAAACTTCTTTGTGTTCTGTGAAATCATCTCACAGAGTTACAGCTTTCCCTAGAAGAAGCCTTTCGCTAAGACAGTTCTTGTGGAATTGGCAAAGTGATATTTGGTAGCCCATAGTGGGCTAGGGTGAAAAAGGAAATATCCTCCGATGAAATCTGGAAAGAAGCTTTCTGAGAAACTGGTTAGTGTTCTCTTAATTCATCTCACAGTGTTGCATCTGTATTTCGTGGATCTCTTTGCTATCCTTATTTCTGTGGAATCTGAGAACAGATATTTCGGATCCCTTTGAAGACTATAGGGCCAAAGGAAATATCTTCCGATAACAAAGAGAAAGAAGCTTTCTGAGAAACTTCTTTGTGTTCTTGAAATCATCTCACAGAGTTACAGCTTTCCCCTCAAGAAGCCTTTCGCTAAGACATTTCTTGTGGAATTGGCAAAGTGATATATTTTTAAGCCCCTAGAGGACTATGGTGAAAAAGGAAATATCCTGAGATGAAATCTGGAAAGAAGCTTTCTGAGAAACTGCTTAGTGTTCTGTTAATTCATCTCACAGAGTTACATCTGTATTTCGTGGATCTCTTTGCTAGCCTTATTTCTATGGTATCTGAGAACAGATATTTCGGATCCCTTTGAAGACTATAGGGCCAAAGGAAATATCCTCCGATAACAAACGAAAGAAGCTTTCTGAGAAACTTCTTTGTGTTCTGTGAAATCATCTCACAGGGTTACAGCTTTCCCCTCAAGAAGCCTTTCGCTAAGACAGTTCTTGTGGAATTGGCAAAGTGATATTTGGAAGCCCATAGAGGGCTATGGTGAAAAAGGAAATATCCTCAGATGAAATCTGGAAAGAAGCTTTCTGAGAAACTGCTTAGTGTTCTCTAAATTCACCTCACAGAGTTAAATCTGTATTTCGTGGATCTCTTTGGTAGCCTTATTTCTGTGGAATCTGAGAACAGATATTTCGGATCCCTTTGAAGACTATAGGGCCAAAGGAAATATCCTCCGATAACAAAGAGAAAGAAGCTTCCTGAGAAACATCTTTGTGTTCTGTGAAATCATCTCACAGAGTTACAGCTTTCCCCTCAAGAAGCCTTACGCTAAGACAGTTCTTGTGGAATTGGCAAAGTGATATTTGGAAGCCCCTAGAGGGCTATGGTGAAAAAGGAAATATCCACAGATGAAATCTGGAAAGAAGCTTTCTGAGAAACTGCTTAGTGTTCTGTTAATTCATCTCACAGAGTTACGTCTGTATTTCGTCGATCTCTTTGCTAGCCTTATTTCTGTGGAATCTGAGAACAGATATTTCGGATCCCTTTGAAGACTATACGGCCAAAGGAAATATCCTCCGATAACAAAGAGAAAGAAGCTTTCTGAGAAACTTCTTTGTGTTCTGTGACATCATCTCACAGAGTTACAGCTTTTCCCCTCAAGTAGCCTTTCGCTAAGACAGTTCTTTTGGAATTGGCAAAGTGACATTTGGTAGCCCTTAGAGGGCTATGGTGAAAAAGGAAATATCCTCAGATGAAATCTGGAAAGAAGCTGTCTGAGAAACTGCTTAGTGTTCTCTTAATTCATCTCACAGAGTTACATCTGTATTTCGTGGATCTCTTTGCTAGCCTTATTTCTGTGGAATCTGAGAACAGATATTTCGGATCCCTTTGAAGACTGTAGGGCCAACGGAAATATCCTCCGATAACCAAGAGAGAGAAGCTTTCTGAGAAACTTCTTTGTGTTCTGGTAAATCATCTCTCAGAGTTACAGCTTTCCCTAGAAGAAGCGTTTCGCTAAGACAGTTCTTGTGGAATTGGCAAAGTGATATTTGGTAGCCCATTGAGGGCAATGGTGAATAAGGAAATATCCTCAGATGAAATCTGGAAAGCAGCTTTCTGAGAAACTGCTTAGTGTTCTGTTAATTCATCTCACAGAATTACATCTGTATTTTGTGGATCTCTTTGCTAGCGTTATTTTGTGAAATCTGAGGACAGATATTTCGGATACCTTTGAAGACTACAGGTCCAAAGGAAATATCCTCCGATAACAAAGAGAAAGAAGGTTTCTGACAAACTTCTTTGTGTTCCTTGAAATCATCTCACAGAGTTACAGCATTCCCCTCAAGAAGCCTTTCGCTAAGACAGTTCTTGTGGAATTGGCAGAGTGATATTTGGAAGCCCATAGAGGGCTATGCTGAAAAAGGAAATATCCTCAGATGAAATCTGGAAAGAAGCTTTCTGAAGAACTGTTTAGTGTTCTGTTAATTCATCTCACAGAATTACATCTGTATTTCGTGGATCTCTTTGCTAGCCTTATTTCTGTGGAATCTGAGAACAGAAATTTCGGATCCCTTTGAAGACTATAGGACCAAAGAAATTATCCACCGATAACAAAGAGAAAGAAGCTTTCTGAGAAACTTCTTTGTGTTCTCTGAAATCATCTCACAGAGTTACAGCTTTCCCGTCAAGAAGCCTTTTGCTAAGACAGTACTTGTGAATTGGCAAAGTGATATTGGGAAGTCCATAGAGGGCTCTGGTGAAAAAGGAAATGTCCTCAGATGAAATCTGGAAAGAAGTTTTTTGAGAAACTGCTTAGTGTTCTGTTAATTCATCTCACAGTGTTACATCTGTATTTCGTGGATCTCTTTGTTAGACTTATTTTTGTGGAATCTGAGAACAGATATTTCGGATCCCTTTGAAGACTACAGGGCCAAAGGAAATATCCTCCGATAACAAAGAGAAAGAAGCTTTCTGACAAACTTCTTTAAGTTCTGTGAAATCATCTCACAGAGTTACAGCTTTCCCCTCAAGAAGCCTTTCGCTAAGACAGTTCTTGTAGAATTGGCAGAGTGATATATGGAAGCCCCTAGAGGGCTATGGTGAAAAAGGAAATATCCTCAGATGAAATCTGGAAAGAAGCTTTCTGAGAAACTGCTTAGTGTTCTGTTAATTCATCTCACAGAGTTACATCTGTATTTCGTGGATCTCTTTGCTAGCCTGATTTCTGTGGATTCTGAGAACAGATATTTCGGATCCCTTTGAAGACTATAGGGCCAAAGGAAATATCCTCCGATAACAAAGAGAAAGAAGCTTTCTGAGAAACTTCTTTGTGTTCTGTGAAATCATCTCACAGAGTTACAGCTTTCCCCTCAAGAAGCCTTTCGCTAAGACAGTTCTTGTGGAATTGGCAAAGTGATATATGGAAGCCCCTAGAGGGCTATAGTGAAAAAGGAAATATCCTCAGATGAAATCTGGAAAGAAGCTTTCTGAGAAACTGCTTAGTGTTCTGTTAATTCATCTCACAGAGTTATATCTGTATTTCGTGGATCTCTTTGCTAGCCTTATTTCTGTGGAATCTGAGAACAGATATTTCGGATCCCTTTGAAGACTATAGGGCCAAAGGAAATATCCTTCGATAACAAAGAGAAAGAAGCTTTCTGAGAAACTTCTTTGTGTTCTGTGAAATCATCTCACAGAGATACAGCTTTCCCCTCAAGAAGCCTTTCGCTAAGACAGTTCTTGTGGAATTGTCAAAGTGATATATGGAAGCCCCTAGAGGGGTATGGTGAAAAAGGAAATATCCTCAGATGAAATCTGGAAAGAAACTTTCTGAGAAACTTCTTAGTGTTCTGTTAATTCATCTCACAGAGTTACATCTCTATTTCGTGGATCTCTTTGCTAGCCTTATTTCTGTGGAATCTGAGAACAGATGTTTCGGATCCCTTTGAAGACTACAGGGCCAAAGGAAATATCCTCCGATAACAAAGAGAAAGAAGCTTTCTGAGAAACTTCTTTGTGTTCTGGTAAATCATCTCTCAGAGTTACAGCTTTCCCTAGAAGAAGCATTTCGCTAAGACAGTTCTTGTGGAATTGGCAAAGTGATATTTGGTAGCCCATTGAGTGCAATGGTGAATAAGGAAATATCCTCAGATGAAATCTGGAAAGCAGCTTTCTGAGAAACTGCTTCGTGTTCTGTTAATTCATCTCACAGAGTTACATCTGTATTTCGTGGATCTCTTTGCTAGCCTTATTTCTGTGGAATCTGAGAACAGATATTTCGGATCCCTTTGAAGACTACAGGGCCAAAGCAAATATCCTCCGATAACAAAGAGAAAGAAGCTTTCGGACAAAGTTCTTTGTGTTCCTTGAAATCATCTCACAGAGTTACAGCTTTCCCCTCAAGAAGCCTTTCGATAAGACAGTTCTTGTGGAATTGGCAGAGTGATATTTGGAAGCCCATAGAGGGCTATGGTGAAAAAGGAAATATCCTCCGATGAAATCTGGAAAGAAGGTTTCTGAAGAACTGTTTAGTGTTCTGTTAATTCATCTCACAAAGATACATCTGTATTTCGTGGATCTTTTTGCTAGCCTTATTTCTGTGGAATCTGAGAACAGATATTTCGGATCCCTTTGAAGACTATAGGGCCAAAGGAAATATCCTCCGATAACAAAGAGAAAAAAGCTTTCTGAGAAACTTCTTTGTGTTCTGTGAATTAATGTCACAGAGTTACAGCTTTCCCATCAAGAAGCCTTTCACTAAGACAGTTCTTGTGGAATTGGCAACGTGATATTGGGAAGTCCATAGAGGGCTATGGTGAAAAAGGAAATATCCTCAGATGAATCTGGAAAGAAGCTTTCTGAGAAACTGCTTAGTGTTCTGTTAATTCATCTCACAGAATTACATCTGTATTTCGTGGATCTCTTTGCTAGCGTTATTTTGTGAAATCTGAGAACAGATATTTCGGATCCCTTTGAAGACTACAGGGCCAAAGGAAATATCCTCCGATAACAAAGAGAAAGAAGCTTTCTGACAATCTTCTTTGTGTTCCTTGAAATCATCTCACAGAGTTACAGCATTCCCCTCAAGAAGCCTTTCGCTAAGACAGTTCTTGTGGAATTGGCAGAGTGATATTTGGAAGCCCATAGAGGGCTATGGTGAAAAAGGAAATATCCTCAGATGAAATCTGGAAAGAAGCTTTCTGAAGAACTGTTTAGTGTTCTGTTAATTCATCTCACCGAATTACATCTGTATTTCGTGGATCTCTTTGCTAGCCTTATTTCTGTGGAATCTGAGAACAGAAATTTCGGATCCCTTTGAAGACTATAGGACCAAAGGAATTATCCTCCGATAACAAAGAGAAAGAAGCTTTCTGAGAAACTTCTTTGTGTTCTGTGAAATCATCTCTCAGAGTTACAGCTTTCCCCTCAAGAAGCCTTTCGCTAAGACAGTTCTTGTGGATTTGGCAAAGTGATATATGGAAGCCCCTAGAGGGCTATGGTGAAAAAGGAAATATCCTCAGATGAAATCTGGAAAGAAGCTTTCTGAGAAACTGCTTAGTGGTCTGTTAATTCATCTCACAGAGTTACATCTGTATTTCGTGGATCTCTTTGCTAGCCTTATTTCTGTGGACTCTGAGAACAGATGTTTCGGATCCCTTTGAAGACTACAGGGCCAAGGGAAATATCCTCCGATAACAAAGAGAAAGAAGCTTTCTGAGAAACTTCTTTGTGTTCTGTGAAATCATCTCACAGAGTTACAGCTTTCCCTAGAAGAAGCCTTTCGCAAAGACAGTTCTTGTGGAATTGGCAAAGTGATATTTGGTAGCCCATTGAGGGCTATGGTGAAAAAGGAAATATCCTCAGATGAAATCTGGAAAGAAGCTTTCTGAGAAACTGCTTCGTGTTCTATTAATTCATCTCACAGAGTTACATCTGTATTTCGTGGATCTCTTTGCTAGCCTTTTTTCTGTGGAATCTGAGAACAGATGTTTCGGATCCCTTTGAAGCCTACAGGGCCAAAGGAAATATCCTCCGATAACAAAGAGAAAGAAGCTTTCTGACAAACTTCTTTGTGTTCCTTGAAATCATCTCACAGAGTTACAGCTTTCCCCTCAAGAAGCCTTTCGATAAGGCATTTCCTGTGGAATTGGCAAAGTGATATTGGGAAGCCCATAGAGGGCTATGGTGAAAAAGAAAATATCCTCAGATGAAATCTGGAAAGAAGCTTTCTGAGAAACTGCTTAGTGTTCTGTTAATTCATCTCACAGAGTTACATCTGTATTTCGTGGATCTCTTTGCTAGCCTTATTTCTGTGGAATCTGAGAACAGATATTTAGGATCCTTTTGAAGACTATAGGGCCAAAGGAAATATCCTCCGATAACAAAGAGAAAGAAGCTTTCTGAGAAACTTCTTTGTGTTCTGTGAAATCATCTCACAGAGTTACAGCTTTCCCCTCAACAAGCCTTTCGCTAAGACAGTTCTTGTGGAATTGTCAAAGTGATATATGGAAGCCCCTAGAGGGCTATGGTGCAAAAGGAAATATCCTCAGATGAAATCTGGAAAGAAACTTTCTGAGAAACTGCTTAGTGTTCTGTTAATTCATCTCACAGAGTTACATCTCTATTTCGTGGATCTCTTTGCTAGCCTTATTTCTGTGGAATCTGAGAACAGATGTTTCGGATCCCTTTGAAGCCTACAGGGCCAAAGGAAATATCCTCCGATAACAAAGAGAAAGAAGCTTTCTGAGAAACTTCTTTGTGTTCTGGTAAATCATCACTCAGAGTTACAGCTTTCCCTAGAAGAAGCATTTCGCTAAGACAGTTCTTGTGGAATTGGCAAAGTGATATTTGGTAGCCCATTGAGGGCAATGGTGAATAAGGAAATATACTCAGATGAAATCTGGAAAGCAGCTTTCTGAGAAACTGCTTCGTGTTCTGTTAATTCATCTCACAGAGTTACATCTGTATTACGTGGATCTCTTTGCTAGCCTTATTTCTGTGGAATCTGAGAACAGATATTTCGGATCCCTTTGAAGACTACAGGGCCAAAGCAAATATCCTCCGATAACAAAGAGAAAGAAGCTTTCGGACAAAGTTCTTTGTGTTCCTTGAAATCATCTCACAGAGTTACAGCTTTCCCCTCAAGAAGCCTTTCGATAAGACAGTTCTTGTGGAATTGGCAGAGTGATATTTGGAAGCCCATAGAGGGCTATGGTGAAAAAGGAAATATCCTCAGATGAAATCTGGAAAGAAGCTTTCTGAAGAACTGTTTAGTGTTCTGTTAATTCATCTCACAGAGTTACATCTGTATTTCGTGGATCTCTTTGCTAGCCTTATTTCTGTGGAATCTGAGAACAGATATTTCGGATCCCTTTGAAGACTATAGGGCCAAAGGAAATATCCTCCGATAACAAAGAGAAAAAAGCTTTCTGAGAAACTTCTTTGTGTTCTGTGAATTCATGTCACAGAGTTACAGCTTTCCCATCAAGAAGCCTTTCACTAAGACAGTTCTTGTGGAATTGGCAAAGTGATATTGGGAAGTCCATAGAGGGCTATGGTGAAAAAGGAAATATCCTCAGATGAATCTGGAAAGAAGCTTTCTGAGAAACTGCTTAGTGTTCTGTTAATTCATCTCACAGAATTACATCTGTATTTCGTGGATCTCTTTGCTAGCGTTATTTTGTGAAATCTGAGAACAGATATTTCGGATCCCTTTGAAGACTACAGGGCCAAAGGAAATATCCTCCGATAACAAAGAGAAAGAAGCTTTCTGACAAACTTCTTTGTGTTCCTTGAAATCATCTCACAGAGTTACAGCATTCCCCTCAAGAAGCCTTTCGCTAAGACAGTTCTTGTGGAATTGGCAGAGTGATATTTGGAAGCCCATAGAGAGCTATGGTGAAAAAGGAAATATCCTCAGATGAAAGCTGGAAAGAAGCTTTCTGAAGAACTGTTTAGTGTTCTGTTAATTCATCTCACAGAGTTACATCTGTATTTCGTGAATCTGTTTGCTAGACTTATTTACGTGGAATCTGAGAACAGAAATTTCGGATCCCTTTGAGGACTATAGGACCAAAGGAATTATCCTCCGATAGCAAAGAGAAAGAAGCTTTCTGAGAAACTTCTTTGTGTTCTCTGAAATCATCTCACAGAGTTACAGCTTTCCCGTCAAGAAGCCTTTCGCTAAGACAGTACTTGTGGAATTGGCAAAGTGATATTGGGAAGTCCATAGAGGGATATGGTGACAAAGGAAATGTCCTCAGATGAAATCTGGAAAGAAGATTTCTGAGAAACTGCTTAGTGTTCTGTTAATTCATCTCACAGAGTTACATCTGTATTTCGTGGATTTCTTTGCTAGACTTATTTCTGTGGAATCTGAGAACAGATATTTCGGATCCCTTTGAAGACTACAGGGCCAAAGGAAATATCTTCCGATAACAAAGAGAAAGAAGCTTTCTGACAAACTTCTCTAAGTTCTGTGAAATCATCTCACAGAGTTACAGCTTTCCCCTCAAGAAGCCTTTCGCTAAGACAGTTCTTGTTCAATTGGAAAAGTGATATTTGGTAGCCCATAGAGGGCTATGGTGAAAAGGAAATACCTTCAGATGAAATCTGGAAAGCAGCTTTCTGAGAAACTGCTTCGTGTTCTGTTAATTCATCTCACAGAGTTACATCTGTATTTCGAGGATCTCTTTGCTAGCCTTATTTCTGTGGAATCTGAGAACAGATATTTCGGATCCCTTTGAAGGCTATAGGGCCAAAGGAAATATATTCCGATAAGAAAGACAAAGAAGCTTTCTGAGAAACTTCTTTGTGTTCTGTGAAATCATCTCACAGAGTTACAGCTTTCCCGTCAAGAAGCCTTTCGCTAAGACAGTTCTTGTGGAATTGCCAAAGTGATATTTGGAAGCCCATAGAGGGCTATGGTGAAAAAGGAAATATCCTCAGATGAAATCTGGAAAGAAGCTCTCTGAGAAACTGCTTAGTGTTCTGCTAATTCATCTCACGGAGTTACATCTGTATTTCCTGGATCTCTTTGCTGGCCTTATTTCTGTGGAATCTGAGAACAGATATTTCGGATCCCTTTGAAGACTATAGGGCCAAAGGAAGTATCCTCCGATAACAAAGAGAAAGAAGCTTTCTGAGAAACTTCTTTGTGTTCTGTGAAATCATCTCACAGAGTTACAACTTTCCCCTCAAGATCCTTTCGCTAAGACGGTTCTTGTGGAATTGTCAAAGTGATATATGGAAGCCCCTAGACGGCTATGGTTTAAAAGGAAATATCCCTAGATAAAATCTTGAAAGAATCTTTCTGAGAAACTGCTTAGTGTTCTGTTAATTCATCTCACAGTGTTACATCTGTATTTCGTGGATCTCTTTGCTAGCCTTATTTCTGTGGAATCTGAGAACAGATATTTCGGATCCCTTTGAAGACTATAGGGCCAAAGGGAATATCCTTCGATAACAAAGAGAAAGAAGCTTTCTGAGAAACTTCTTTGTGTTCTGTGAAATCATCTCACAGAGTTACAGCTTTCCCTAGAAGAAGCCTTTCACTAAGACAGTTCTTGTGGAATTGGCAAAGTGATATTTGGTAGCCCATTGAGGGCTATGGTGAAAAAGGAAATATCCTCAGATGAAATCTGGAAAGCAGCTTTCTGAGAAACTGCTTCGTGGTCTGTTAATTCATCTCACAGAGTTACATCTGTATTTCATGGATCTCTTTGCTAGCCTTATTTCTGTGGAATCTGAGAACAGATATTTCGGATCCCTTTGAAGACTATAGGTTCAAAGGAAATATATTCCGATAACAAAGAGAAAGAAGCTTTCTGAGAAACTTCTTTGTGTTCTGTAAAATCATCTCACAGAGATACAGCTTTCCCGTCAAGAAGGCTTTCGCTAAGACAGTTCTTGTGGAATTGGCAGAGTGATATTTGGAAGCCCCTAGAGGGCTATGGTGAAAAAGGAAATATCCTCAGATGAAATCTGGAAAGAAGCTTTCTGAGAAACTGCTTAGGGTTCTGTTAATTCATCTCACAGAGTTACATCTGTATTTCATGGATCTCTTTGCTAGCCTTATTTTGTGGAAACTGAGAACAGATATTTCGGATCCCTTTGAAGACTACAGGGCCAAAGGAAATATCCTCCGATAACAAAGAGAAAGAAGCTTTCTGACAAACTTCTTTGTGTTCCTTGAAATCATCTCACAGAGTTACAGCTTTCCCCTCAAGAAGCCTTTCGATAAGACAGTTCTTGTGTAATTGGCAAAGTGATATTGGGGAGCCCCTAGAGGGCTATGGTGAAAAAGGAAATATCCTCAGATGAAATCTGGAAAGAAACTTTCTGAGAAACTGCTTAGTGTTCTGTTAATTCATCTCACAGAGTTACATCTCTATTTCGTGGATCTCTTTGCTAGCCTTATTTCTGTGGAATCTGAGAACAGATGTTTCGGATCCCTTTGAAGCCTACAGGGCCAAAGGAAATATCCTCCGATAACAAAGAGAAAGAAGCTTTCTGAGAAACTTCTTTGTGTTCTGTGAAATCATCTCACAGAGTTACAGCTTTCCCCTCAAGAAGCCTTTCGCTAAGACAGTTCTTGTGGAATTGGCAAAGTGATATATGGAAGCCCCTAGAGGGCTATAGTGAAAAAGGAAATATCCTCAGATGAAATCTGGAAAGAAGATTTCTGAGAAACTGCTTAGTGTTCTGTTAATTCATCTCACAGAATTACATCTGTATTTCGTGGATCTCTTTGCTAGCCTTATTTCTGTGGAATCTGAGAACAGATATTTCGGATCCCTTTGAAGACTATAGGGCCAAAGGAAATATCCTTCGATAACAAAGAGAAAGAAGCTTTCTGAGAAACTTCTTTGTGTTCTGTGAAATCATCTCACAGAGATACAGCTTTCCCCTCAAGAAGCCTTTCGCTAAGACAGTTCTTGTGGAATTGTCAAAGTGATATATGGAAGCCCCTAGAGGGCTATGGTGAAAAAGGAAATATCCTCAGATGAAATCTGGAAAGAAACTTTCTGAGAAACTGCTTAGTGTTCTGTTAATTCATCTCACAGAGTTACATCTCTATTTCGTGGATCTCTTTGCTAGCCTTATTTCTGTGGAATCTGAGAACAGATGTTTCGGATCCCTTTGAAGACTACAGGGCCAAAGGAAATATCCTCCTATAACAAAGAGAAAGAAGCTTTCTGAGAAACTTCTTTGTGTTCTGGTAAATCATCTCTCAGAGTTACAGCTTTCCCTAGAAGAAGCATTTCGCTATGACAGTTCTTGTGGAATTGGCAAAGTGATATTTGGTAGCCCATAGAGGGCTATGGTGAAAAGGAAATACCTTTAGATGAAATCTGGAAAGCAGCTTTCTAAGAAACTGCTTCGTGTTCTGTTAATTCATCTCACAGAGTTACATCTGTATTTCGTGGATCTCTTTGCTAGCCTTATTTCTGTGGAATCTGAGAACAGATATTTCGGATCCCTTTGAAGGCTATAGGGCCAAAGGAAATATATTCCGATAAGAAAGACAAAGAAGCTTTCTGAGAAACTTCTTTGTGTTTTGTGAAATCATCTCACAGAGTTACAGCTTTCCCGTCAAGAAGCCTTTCGCTAAGACAGTTCTTGTGGAATTGCCAAAGTGATATTTGGAAGCCCATAGAGGCTATGGTGAAAAAGGAAATATCCTCAGATGAAATCTGGAAAGAAGCTATCTGAGAAACTGCTTAGTGTTCTGCTAATTCATCTCACGGAGTTACATCTGTATTTCCTGGATCTCTTTGCTAGCCTTATTTCTGTGGAATCTGAGAACAGATATTTCGGATCCCTTTGAAGACTATAGGGCCAAAGGAAATATCCTCCGATAACAAAGATAAAGAAGCTTTTTGAGAAACTTCTTTGTGTTCTGTGAAATCATCTCACAGAGTTACAGCTTTCCCCTCAAGAAGCCTTTCGCTAAGACGGTTCTTGTGGAATTGTCAAAGTGATATATGGAAGCCCCTAGACGGCTATGGTTTAAAAGGAAATATCCCTAGATAAAATCTTGAAAGAATCTTTCTGAGAAACTGCTTAGTGTTCTGTTAATTCATCTCACAGTGTTACATCTGTATTTCGTGGATCTCTTTGCTAGCCTTATTTCTGTGGAATCTGAGAACAGATATTTCGGATCCCTTTGAAGACTATAGGGCCAAAGGGAATATCCTTCGATAACAAAGAGAAAGAAGCTTTCTGAGAAACTCCTTTGTGTTCTGTGAAATCATCTCACAGAGTTACAGCTTTCCCGTCAAGAAACCTTTCGCTAAGACATTTCTTGTGGAATTGGCAAAGTGATATATGGAAGCCCCTAGAGGGCTATGGTGAAAAAGGAAATATCCTCAGATGAAATCTGGAAAGCAGCTTTCTGAGAAACTGCTTAGTGTTCTGTTTATTCATCTCACAGAGTTACATCTGTATTTCGTGGATCTCTTTGCTAGCCTTATTTCTGTGGAATCTGAGAACAGATATTTCGGATCCCTTTGAAGACTATATGACCAAAGGAAATATCCTCTGATAACAAAGAGAAAGAAGCTTTCTGAGAAACTTCTTTGTGTTCTGTGAAATCATCTCACAGAGTTACAGCTTTCCCCTCAAGAAGCCTTTCGATAAGGCAGTTCCTGTGGAATTGGCAAAGTGATATTGGGAATCCCATAGAGGGCTATGGTGAAAAAGAAAATATCCTCAGATGAAATCTGGAAAGAAGCTTTCTGAGAAACTGCTTAGTGTTCTGTTAATTCATCTCACAGAGTTACATCTGTATTTCGTGGATCTCTTTGCTAGCCTTATTTCTGTGGAATCTGAGAACAGATATTTCGGATCCCTTTGAAGACTATAGGGCCAAAGGAAATATCCTCCGATAACAAAGATTAAGAAGCTTTCTGAGAAACTTCTTTGTGTTCTGTGAAATCATCCCACAGAGATACACCTTTCCCGTCAAGAAGGCTTTCGCTAAGACAGTTCTTGTGGAATTGGCAGAGTGATATTTGGAAGCCCCTAGAGGGCTATGGTGAAAAAGGAAATATCCTCAGATGAAATCTGGAAAGAAGCTTTCTAAGAAAATGCTTAGGGTTCTGTTAATTCATCTCACAGAGTTACATCTGTATTTCATGGATCTCTTTGCTAGCCTTATTTTGTGGAATCCGAGAACAGATATTTCGGATCCCTTTGAAGACTACAGGGCCAAAGCAAATATCCTCCGATAACAAAGAGAAAGAAGCTTTCTGACAAACTTCTTTGTGTTCCTTGAAATCATCTCACAGAGTTACAGCTTTCCCCTCAAGAAGCCTTTCGATAAGACAGTTCTTGTGTAATTGGCAAAGTGATATTGGGGAGCCCCTAGAGGGCTATGGTGAAAAAGAAAATATCCTCAGATGAAATCTGGATAGAAGCTTTCTGAGAAACTGCTTAGTGTTCTGTTAATTCATCTCACTGAGTTACATCTGTATTTCGTGGATCTCTTTGCTAGCCTTATTTCTGTGGAATCTGAGAACAGATATTTCGGATCCCTTTGAAGACTATAGGGCCAAAGGAAATATCCTTCGATAACAAAGAGAAAGAAGCTTTCTGAGAAACTTCTTTGTGTTCTGTGAAATCATCTCACAGAGTTACAGCTTTCCCCTCAAGAAGCCTTTCGATGAGGCAGTTCTTGTGGAATTGGCAAAGTGATATTGGGAAGCCCATAGAGGGCTATGGTGAAAAAGAAAATATCCTCAGCTGAAATCTGGAAAGAAGCTTTCTGAGAAACTGCTTAGTGTTCTGTTAATTCATCTCACAGAGTTACATCTGTATTTCGTGGATCTCTTTGCTAGCCTTATTTCTGTGGAATCTGAGAACAGATATTTAGGATCCTTTTGAAGACTATACGGCCAAAGGAAATATCCTCCGATAACAAAGAGAAAGAAGCTTTCTGAGAAACTTCTTTGTGTTCTGTGAAATCATCTCACAGAGTTACAGCTTTCCCCTCAAGAAGCCTTTCGCTAAGACAGTTCTTGTTCAACTGGCAAAGTGATATTTGGAAGCCCCTAGAGGGCTATGGTGCAAAAGGAAACGTCCTCAGATGAAATCTGGAAAGAAGATTTCTGAGAAACTGCTTAGTGTTCTGTTAATTCATCTCACAGAGTTACATCTGTATTTCGTGGATTTCTTTGCTAGACTTATTTCTGTGGAATCTGAGAACAGATATTTCGGATCCCTTTGAAGACTACAGGGCCAAAGGAAATATCTTCCGATAACAAAGAGAAAAAAGCTTTCTGACAAACTTCTCTAAGTTCTGTGAAATCATCTCACAGAGTTACAGCTTTCCCCTCAAGAAGCCTTTCGCTAAGACAGTTCTTGTTCAATTGGAAAAGTGATATTTGGTAGTCCATAGAGGGCTATGGTGAAAAGGAAATACCTTCAGATGAAATCTGGAAAGCAGCTTTCTGAGAAACTGCTTCGTGTTCTGTTAATTCATCTCACAGAGTTACATTTGTATTTCGAGGATCTCTTTGCTAGCCTTATTTCTGTGGAATCTGAGAACAGATATTTCGGATCCCTTCGAAGGCTATAGGGCCAAAGGAAATATATTCCGATAAGAAAGACAAAGAAGCTTTCTGAGAAACTTCTTTGTGTTCTGTGAAATCATCTCACAGAGTTACAGCTTTCCCGTCAAGAAGCCTTTCGCTAAGACGGTTCTTGTGGAATTGCCAAAGTGATATTTGGAAGCCCATAGAGGGCTATGGTGAAAAAGGAAATATCCTCAGATGAAATCTGGAAAGAAGCTCTCTGAGAAACTGCTTCGTGTTCTGCTAATTCATCTCACGGAGTTACATCTGTATTTCCTGGATTTCTTTGCTAGCCTTATTTCTGTGGAATCTGAGAACAGATATTTCGGATCCCTTTGAAGACTATAGGGCCAAAGGAAGTATCCTCCGATAACAAAGAGAAAGAAGCTTTCTGAGAAACTTCTTTGTGTTCTGTGAAATCATCTCACAGAGTTACAACTTTCCCCTCAAGAAGCCTTTCGCTAAGACGGTTCTTGTGGAATTGTCAAAGTGATATATGGAAGCCCCTAGACGGCTATGGTTTAAAAGGAAATATCCCTAGATAAAATCTTGAAAGAATCTTTCTGAGAAACTGCTTAGTGTTCTGTTAATTCATCTCACAGTGTTACATCTGTGTTTCGTGGATCTCTTTGCTAGCCTTATTTCTGTGGAATCTGAGAACAGATATTTCGGATCCCTTTGAAGACTATAGGGCCAAAGGGAATATCCTTCGATAACAAAGAGAAAGAAGCTTTCTGAGAAACTTCTTTGTGTTCTGTGAAATCATCTCTCAGAGTTACAGCTTTCCCCTCAAGAAGCCTTTCACTAAGACAGTTCTTGTGGATTTGGCAAAGTGATATATGGAAGCCCCTAGAGGGCTATGGTGAAAAAGGAAATATCCTCAGATGAAATCTGGAAAGAAGCTTTCTGAGAAACTGCTTAGTGGTCTGTTAATTCATCTCACAGAGTTACATCTGTATTTCGTGGATCTCTTTGCTAGCCTTATTTCTGTGGAATCTGAGAACAGATGTTTCGGATCCCTTTGAAGACTACAGGGCCAAGGGAAATATCCTCCGATAACAAAGAGAAAGAAGCTTTCTGAGAAACTTCTTTGTGTTCTGTGAAATCATCTCACAGAGTTACAGCTTTCCCTAGAAGAAGCCTTTCGCTAAGACAGTTCTTGTGGAATTGGCAAAGTGATATTTGGTAGCCCATTGAGGGCAATGGTGAATAAGGAAATATACTCAGATGAAATCTGGAAAGCAGCTTTCTGAGAAACTGCTTCGTGTTCTGTTAATTCATCTCACAGAGTTACATCTGTATTACGTGGATCTCTTTGCTAGACTTATTTCTGTGGAATCTGAGAACAGATATTTCGGATCCCTTTGAAGACTACAGGGCCAAAGCAAATATCCTCCGATAACAAAGAGAAAGAAGCTTTCGGACAAAGTTCTTTGTGTTCCTTGAAATCATCTCACAGAGTTACAGCTTTCCCCTCAAGAAGCCTTTCGATAAGACAGTTCTTGTGGAATTGGCAGAGTGATATTTGGAAGCCCATAGAGGGCTATGGTGAAAAAGGAAATATCCTCAGATGAAATCGGGAAAGAAGCTTTCTGAAGAACTGTTTAGTGTTCTGTTAATTCATCTCACAGAGTTACATCTGTATTTCGTGGATCTCTTTGCTAGCCTTATTTCTGTGGAATCTGAGAACAGATATTTCGGATCCCTTTGAAGACTATAGGGCCAAAGGAAATATCCTCCGATAACAAAGAGAAAAAAGCTTTCTGAGAAACTTCTTTGTGTTCTGTGAATTCATGTCACAGAGTTACAGCTTTCCCATCAAGAAGCCTTTCACTAAGACAGTTCTTGTGGAATTGGCAAAGTCATATTTGGAAGTCCATAGAGGGCTATGGTGAAAAAGGAAATATCCTCAGATGAATCTGGAAAGAAGCTTTCTGAGAAACTGCTTAGTGTTCTGTTAATTCATCTCACAGAATTACATCTGTATTTCGTGGATCTCTTTGCTAGCGTTATTTTGTGAAATCTGAGAACAGATATTTCGGATCCCTTTGAAGACTACAGGGCCAAAGGAAATATCCTCCGATAACAAAGAGAAAGAAGCTTTCTGACAAACTTCTTTGTGTTCCTTGAAATCATCTCACAGAGTTACAGCATTCCCCTCAAGAAGCCTTTCGCTAAGACAGTTCTTGTGGAATTGGCAGAGTGATATTTGGAAGCCCATAGAGAGCTATGGTGAAAAAGGAAATATCCTCACATGAAATCTGGAAAGAAGCTTTCTGAAGAACTGTTTAGTGTTCTGTTAATTCATCTCACAGAGTTACATCTGTATTTCGTGAATCTGTTTGCTAGACTTATTTATGTGGAATCTGAGAACAGAAATTTCGGATCCCTTTGAGGACTATAGGACCAAAGGAATTATCCTCCGATAACAAAAAGAAAGAAGCTTTCTGAGAAACTTCTTTGTGTTCTCTGAAATCATCTCACAGAGTTACAGCTTTCCCGTCAAGAAGCCTTTCGCTAAGACAGTACTTGTGGAATTGCCAAAGTGATATTGGGAAGTCCATAGAGGGATATGGTGACAAAGGAAATGTCCTCAGATGAAATCTGGAAAGAAGATTTCTGAGAAACTGCTTAGTGTTCTGTTAATTCATCTCACAGAGTTACATCTGTATTTCGTGGATTTCTTTGCTAGACTTATTTCTGTGGAATCTGAGAACAGATATTTCGGATCCCTTTGAAGACTACAGGGCCAAAGGAAATATCTTCCGATAACAAAGAGAAAGAAGCTTTCTGACAAACTTCTCTAAGTTCTGTGAAATCATCTCACAGAGTTACAGCTTTCCCCTCAAGAAGCCTTTCGCTAAGACAGTTCTTGTTCAATTGGAAAAGTGATATTTGGTAGCCCATAGAGGGCTATGGTGAAAAGGAAATACCTTCAGATGAAATCTGGAAAGCAGCTTTCTGAGAAACTGCTTCGTGTTCTGTTAATTCATCTCACAGAGTTACATCTGTATTTCGAGGATCTCTTTGCTAGCCTTATTTCTGTGGAATCTGAGAACAGATATTTCGGATCCCTTTGAAGGCTATAGGGACAAAGGAAATATATTCCGATAAGAAAGACAAAGAAGCTTTCTGAGAAACTTCTTTGTGTTCTGTGAAATCATCTCACAGAGTTACAGCTTTCCCGTCAAGAAGCCTTTCGCTAAGACAGTTCTTGTGGAATTGCCAAAGTGATATTTGGAAGCCCATAGAGGGCTATGGTGAAAAAGGAAATATCCTCAGATGAAATCTGGAAAGAAGCTCTCTGAGAAACTGCTTAGTGTTCTGCTAATTCATCTCACGGAGTTACATCTGTATTTCGTGGATCTCTTTGCTAGCCTTATTTCTGTGGAATCTGAGAACAGATATTTCGGATCCCTTTGAAGACTATAGGGCCAAAGGAAGTATCCTCCGATAACAAAGAGAAAGAAGCTTTCTGAGAAACTTCTTGGTGTTCTGAGAAATCATCTCACAGAGTTACAACTTTCCCCTCAAGAAGCCTTTCGCTAAGACGGTTCTTGTGGAATTGTCAAAGTGATATATGGAAGCCCCTAGACGGCTATGGTTTAAAAGGAAATATCCCTAGATAAAATCTTGAAAGAATCTTTCTGAGAAACTGCTTAGTGTTCTGTTAATTCATCTCACAGTGTTACATCTGTATTTCGTGGATCTCTTTGCTAGCCTTATTTCTGTGGAATCTGAGAACAGATATTTCGGATCCCTTTGAAGACTATAGGGCCAAAGGGAATATCCTTCGATAACAAAGAGAAAGAAGCTTTCTGAGAAACTTCTTTGTGTTCGGTGAAATCATCTCACAGAGTTACAGCTTTCCCCTCAAGAAGCCTTTCACTAAGACAGTTCTTGTGGAATTGGCAAAGTGATATTTGGAAGCCCATTGAGGGCTATGGTGAAAAAGGAAATATCCTCAGATGAAATCTGGAAAGCAGCTTTCTGAGAAACTGCTTCGTGGTCTGTTAATTCATCTCACAGAGTTACATCTGTATTTCGTGGATCTCTTTGCTAGCCTTATTTCTGTGGAATCTGAGAACAGATATTTCGGATCCCTTTGAAGACTATAGGTCCAAAGGAAATATATTCCGATAACAAAGAGAAAGAAGCTTTCTGAGAAACTTCTTTGTGTTCTGTGAAATCATCTCACAGAGATACAGCTTTCCCGTCAAGAAGGCTTTCGCTAAGACAGTTCTTGTGGAATTGGCAGAGTGATATTTGGAAGCCCCTAGAGGGCTATGGTGAAAAAGGAAATATCCTCAGATGAAATCTGGAAAGAAGCTTTCTGAGAAACTGCTTAGGGTTCTGTTAATTCATCTCACAGAGTTACATCTGTATTTCATGGATCTCTTTGCTAGCCTTATTTTGTGGAAACTGAGAACAGATATTTCGGATCCCTTTGAAGACTACAGGGCCAAAGGAAATATCCTCCGATAACAAAGAGAAAGAAGCTTTCTGACAAACTTCTTTGTGTTCCTTGAAATCATCTCACAGAGTTACAGCTTTCCCCTCAAGAAGCCTTTCGATAAGACAGTTCTTGTGTAATTGGCAAAGTGATATTGGGGAGCCCCTAGAGGGCTATGGTGAAAAAGGAAATATCCTCAGATGAAATCTGGAAAGAAACTTTCTGAGAAACTGCTTAGTGTTCTGTTAATTCATCTCACAGAGTTACATCTCTATTTCGTGGATCTCTTTGCTAGCCTTATTTCTGTGGAATCTGAGAACAGATGTTTCGGATCCCTTTGAAGCCTACAGGGCCAAAGGAAATATCCTCCGATAACAAAGAGAAAGAAGCTTTCTGAGAAACTTCTTTGTGTTCTGTGAAATCATCTCACAGAGTTACAGCTTTCCCCTCAAGAAGCCTTTCGCTAAGACAGTTCTTGTGGAATTGGCAAAGTGATATATGGAAGCCCCTAGAGGGCTATAGTGAAAAAGGAAATATCCTCAGATGAAATCTGGAAAGAAGATTTCTGAGAAACTGCTTAGTGTTCTGTTAATTCATCTCACAGAATTACATCTGTATTTCGTGGATCTCTTTGCTAGCCTTATTTCTGTGGAATCTGAGAACAGATATTTCGGATCCCTTTGAAGACTATAGGGCCAAAGGAAATATCCTTCGATAACAAAGAGAAAGAAGCTTTCTGAGAAACTTCTTTGTGTTCTGTGAAATCATCTCACAGAGATACAGCTTTCCCCTCAAGAAGCCTTTCGCTAAGACAGTTCTTGTGGAATTGTCAAAGTGATATATGGAAGCCCCTAGAGGGCTATGGTGAAAAAGGAAATATCCTCAGATGAAATCTGGAAAGAAACTTTCTGAGAAACTGCTTAGTGTTCTGTTAATTCATCTCACAGAGTTACATCTCTATTTCGTGGATCTCTTTGCTAGCCTTATTTCTGTGGAATCTGAGAACAGATGTTTCGGATCCCTTTGAAGACTACAGGGCCAAAGGAAATATCCTCCGATAACAAAGAGAAAGAAGCTTTCTGAGAAACTTCTTTGTGTTCTGGTAAATCATCTCTCAGAGTTACAGCTTTCCCTAGAAGAAGCATTCCGCTATGACAGTTCTTGTGGAATTGGCAAAGTGATATTTGGTAGCCCATAGAGGGCTATGGTGAAAAGGAAATACCTTTAGATGAAATCTGGAAAGCAGCTTTCTAAGAAACTGCTTCGTGTTCTGTTAATTCATCTCACAGAGTTACATCTGTATTTCGAGGATCTCTTTGCTAGCCTTATTTCTGTGGAATCTGAGAACAGATATTTCGGATCCCTTTGAAGGCTATAGGGCCAAAGGAAATATATTCCGATAAGAAAGACAAAGAAGCTTTCTGAGAAACTTCTTTGTGTTTTGTGAAATCATCTCACAGAGTTACAGCTTTCCCGTCAAGAAGCCTTTCGCTAAGACAGTTCTTGTGGAATTGCCAAAGTGATATTTGGAAGCCCATAGAGGGCTATGGTGAAAAAGGAAATATCCTCAGATGAAATCTGGAAAGAAGCTATCTGAGAAACTGCTTAGTGTTCTGCTAATTCATCTCACGGAGTTACATCTGTATTTCCTGGATCTCTTTGCTAGCCTTATTTCTGTGGAATCTGAGAACAGATATTTCGGATCCCTTTGAAGACTATAGGGCCAAAGGAAATATCCTCCGATAACAAAGATAAAGAAGCTTTTTGAGAAACTTCTTTGTGTTCTGTGAAATCATCTCACAGAGTTACAGCTTTCCCCTCAAGAAGCCTTTCGCTAAGACGGTTCTTGTGGAATTGTCAAAGTGATATATGGAAGCCCCTAGACGGCTATGGTTTAAAAGGAAATATCCCTAGATAAAATCTTGAAAGAATCTTTCTGAGAAACTGCTTAGTGTTCTGTTAATTCATCTCACAGTGTTACATCTGTATTTCGTGGATCTCTTTGCTAGCCTTATTTCTGTGGAATCTCAGAACAGATATTTCGGATCCCTTTGAAGACTATAGGGCCAAAGGGAATATCCTTCGATAACAAAGAGAAAGAAGCTTTCTGAGAAACTCCTTTGTGTTCTGTGAAATCATCTCACAGAGTTACAGCTTTCCCGTCAAGAAACCTTTCGCTAAGACATTTCTTGTGGAATTGGCAAAGTGATATATGGAAGCCCCTAGAGGGCTATGGTGAAAAAGGAAATATCCTCAGATGAAATCTGGAAAGAAGCTTTCTGAGAAACTGCTTAGTGGTCTGTTAATTCATCTCACAGAGTTACATCTGTATTTTGTGGATCTCTTTGCTAGCCTTATTTCTGTGGACTCTGAGAACAGATGTTTCGGATCCCTTTGAAGACTACAGGGCCAAGGGAAATATCCTCCGATAACAAAGAGAAAGAAGCTTTCTGAGAAACTTCTTTGTGTTCTGTGAAATCATCTCACAGAGTTACAGCTTTCCCTAGAAGAAGCCTTTCACTAAGACAGTTCTTGTGGAATTGGCAAAGTGATATTTGGTAGCCCATTGAGGGCTACGGTGAAAAAGGAAATATCCTCAGATGAAATCTGGAAAGCAGCTTTCTGAGAAACTGCTTAGTGTTCTGTTTATTCATCTCACAGAGTTACATCTGTATTTCGTGGATCTCTTTGCTAGCCTTATTTCTGTGGAATCTGAGAACAGATATTTCGGATCCCTTTGAAGACTATATGACCAAAGGAAATATCCTCTGATAACAAAGAGAAAGAAGCTTTCTGAGAAACTTCTTTGTGTTCTGTGAAATCATCTCACAGAGTTACAGCTTTCCCCTCAAGAAGCCTTTCGATAAGGCAGTTCCTGTGGAATTGGCAAAGTGATATTGGGAATCCCATAGAGGGCTATGGTGAAAAAGAAAATATCCTCAGATGAAATCTGGAAAGAAGCTTTCTGAGAAACTGCTTAGTGTTCTGTTAATTCATCTCACAGAGTTACATCTGTATTTCGTGGATCTCTTTGCTAGCCTTATTTCTGTGGAATCTGAGAACAGATATTTCGGATCCCTTTGAAGACTATAGGGCCAAAGGAAATATCCTCCGATAACAAAGATTAAGAAGCTTTCTGAGAAACTTCTTTGTGTTCTGTGAAATCATCCCACAGAGATACACCTTTCCCGTCAAGAAGGCTTTCGCCTAGACAGTTCTTGTGGAATTGGCAGAGTGATATTTGGAAGCCCCTAGAGGGCTATGGTGAAAAAGGAAATATCCTCAGATGAAATCTGGAAAGAAGCTTTCTAAGAAAATGCTTAGGGTTCTGTTAATTCATCTCACAGAGTTACATCTGTATTTCATGGATCTCTTTGCTAGCCTTATTTTGTGGAATCTGAGAACAGATATTTCGGATCCCTTTGAAGACTACAGGGCCAAAGCAAATATCCTCCGATAACAAAGAGAAAAAAGCTTTCTGACAAACTTCTCTAAGTTCTGTGAAATCATCTCACAGAGTTACAGCTTTCCCCTCAAGAAGCCTTTCGCTAAGACACTTCTTGTTCAATTGGAAAAGTGATATTTGGTAGTCCATAGAGGGCTATGGTGAAAAGGAAATACCTTCAGATGAAATCTGGAAAGCAGCTTTCTGAGAAACTGCTTCGTGTTCTGTTAATTCATCTCACAGAGTTACATCTGTATTTCGAGGATCTCTTTGCTAGCCTTATTTCTGTGGAATCTGAGAACAGATATTTCGGATCCCTTCGAAGGCTATAGGGCCAAAGGAAATATATTCCGATAAGAAAGACAAAGAAGCTTTCTGAGAAACTTCTTTGTGTTCTGTGAAATCATCTCACAGAGTTACAGCTTTCCCGTCAAGAAGCCTTTCGCTAAGACAGTTCTTGTGGAATTGCCAAAGTGATATTTGGAAGCCCATAGAGGGCTATGGTGAAAAAGGAAATATCCTCAGATGAAATCTGGAAAGAAGCTCTCTGAGAAACTGCTTCGTGTTCTGCTAATTCATCTCACGGAGTTACATCTGTATTTCCTGGATTTCTTTGCTAGCCTTATTTCTGTGGAATCTGAGAACAGATATTTCGGATCCCTTTGAAGACTATAGGGCCAAAGGAAGTATCCTCCGATAACAAAGAGAAAGAAGCTTTCTGAGAAACTTCTTTGTGTTCTGTGAAATCATCTCACAGAGTTACAACTTTCCCCTCAAGAAGCCTTTCGCTAAGACGGTTCTTGTGGAATTGTCAAAGTGATATATGGAAGCCCCTAGACGGCTATGGTTTAAAAGGAAATATCCCTAGATAAAATCTTGAAAGAATCTTTCTGAGAAACTGCTTAGTGTTCTGTTAATTCATCTCACAGTGTTACATCTGTATTTCGTGGATCTCTTTGCTAGCCTTATTTCTGTGGAATCTGAGAACAGATATTTCGGATCCCTTTGAAGACTATAGGGCCAAAGGGAATATCCTTCGATAACAAAGAGAAAGAAGCTTTCTGAGAAACTTCTTTGTGTTCTGTGAAATCATCTCTCAGAGTTACAGCTTTCCCCTCAAGAAGCCTTTCACTAAGACAGTTCTTGTGGATTTGGCAAAGTGATATATGGAAGCCCCTAGAGGGCTATGGTGAAAAAGGAAATATCCTCAGATGAAATCTGGAAAGAAGCTTTCTGAGAAACTGCTTAGTGGTCTGTTAATTCATCTCACAGAGTTACATCTGTATTTCGTGGATCTCTTTGCTAGCCTTATTTCTGTGGAATCTGAGAACAGATGTTTCGGATCCCTTTGAAGACTACAGGGCCAAGGGAAATATCCTCCGATAACAAAGAGAAAGAAGCTTTCTGAGAAACTTCTTTGTGTTCTGTGAAATCATCTCACAGAGTTACAGCTTTCCCTAGAAGAAGCCTTTCGCTAAGACAGTTCTTGTGGAATTGGCAAAGTGATATTTGGTAGCCCATTGAGGGCAATGGTGAATAAGGAAATATACTCAGATGAAATCTGGAAAGCAGCTTTCTGAGAAACTGCTTCGTGTTCTGTTAATTCATCTCACAGAGTTACATCTGTATTAGTGGATCTCTTTGCTAGACTTATTTCTGTGGAATCTGAGAACAGATATTTCGGATCCCTTTGAAGACTACAGGGCCAAAGCAAATATCCTCCGATAACAAAGAGAAAGAAGCTTTCGGACAAAGTTCTTTGTGTTCCTTGAAATCATCTCACAGAGTTACAGCTTTCCCCTCAAGAAGCCTTTCGATAAGACAGTTCTTGTGGAATTGGCAGAGTGATATTTGGAAGCCCATAGAGGGCTATGGTGAAAAAGGAAATATCCTCAGATGAAATCGGGAAAGAAGCTTTCTGAAGAACTGTTTAGTGTTCTGTTAATTCATCTCACAGAGTTACATCTGTATTTCGTGGATCTCTTTGCTAGCCTTATTTCTGTGGAATCTGAGAACAGATATTTCGGATCCCTTTGAAGACTATAGGGCCAAAGGAAATATCCTCCGATAACAAAGAGAAAAAAGCTTTCTGAGAAACTTCTTTGTGTTCTGTGAATTCATGTCACAGAGTTACAGCTTTCCCATCAAGAAGCCTTTCACTAAGACAGTTCTTGTGGAATTGGCAAAGTCATATTTGGAAGTCCATAGAGGGCTATGGTGAAAAAGGAAATATCCTCAGATGAATCTGGAAAGAAGCTTTCTGAGAAACTGCTTAGTGTTCTGTTAATTCATCTCACAGAATTACATCTGTATTTCGTGGATCTCTTTGCTAGCGTTATTTTGTGAAATCTGAGAACAGATATTTCGGATCCCTTTGAAGACTACAGGGCCAAAGGAAATATCCTCCGATAACAAAGAGAAAGAAGCTTTCTGACAAACTTCTTTGTGTTCCTTGAAATCATCTCACAGAGTTACAGCATTCCCCTCAAGAAGCCTTTCGCTAAGACAGTTCTTGTGGAATTGGCAGAGTGATATTTGGAAGCCCATAGAGAGCTATGGTGAAAAAGGAAATATCCTCACATGAAATCTGGAAAGAAGCTTTCTGAAGAACTGTTTAGTGTTCTGTTAATTCATCTCACAGAGTTACATCTGTATTTCGTGAATCTGTTTGCTAGACTTATTTATGTGGAATCTGAGAACAGAAATTTCGGATCCCTTTGAGGACTATAGGACCAAAGGAATTATCCTCCGATAACAAAAAGAAAGAAGCTTTCTGAGAAACTTCTTTGTGTTCTCTGAAATCATCTCACAGAGTTACAGCTTTCCCGTCAAGAAGCCTTTCGCTAAGACAGTACTTGTGGAATTGCCAAAGTGATATTGGGAAGTCCATAGAGGGATATGGTGACAAAGGAAATGTCCTCAGATGAAATCTGGAAAGAAGATTTCTGAGAAACTGCTTAGTGTTCTGTTAATTCATCTCACAGAGTTACATCTGTATTTCGTGGATTTCTTTTCTAGACTTATTTCTGTGGAATCTGAGAACAGATATTTCGGATCCCTTTGAAGACTACAGGGCCAAAGGAAATATCTTCCGATAACAAAGAGAAAGAAGCTTTCTGACAAACTTCTCTAAGTTCTGTGAAATCATCTCACAGAGTTACAGCTTTCCCCTCAAGAAGCCTTTCGCTAAGACAGTTCTTGTTCAATTGGAAAAGTGATATTTGGTAGCCCATAGAGGGCTATGGTGAAAAGGAAATACCTTCAGATGAAATCTGGAAAGCAGCTTTCTGAGAAACTGCTTCGTGTTCTGTTAATTCATCTCACAGAGTTACATCTGTATTTCGAGGATCTCTTTGCTAGCCTTATTTCTGTGGAATCTGAGAACAGATATTTCGGATCCCTTTGAAGGCTATAGGGACAAAGGAAATATATTCCGATAAGAAAGACAAAGAAGCTTTCTGAGAAACTTCTTTGTGTTCTGTGAAATCATCTCACAGAGTTACAGCTTTCCCGTCAAGAAGCCTTTCGCTAAGACAGTTCTTGTGGAATTGCCAAAGTGATATTTGGAAGCCCATAGAGGGCTATGGTGAAAAAGGAAATATCCTCAGATGAAATCTGGAAAGAAGCTCTCTGAGAAACTGCTTAGTGTTCTGCTAATTCATCTCACGGAGTTACATCTGTATTTCGTGGATCTCTTTGCTAGCCTTATTTCTGTGGAATCTGAGAACAGATATTTCGGATCCCTTTGAAGACTATAGGGCCAAAGGAAGTATCCTCCGATAACAAAGAGAAAGAAGCTTTCTGAGAAACTTCTTTGTGTTCTGAGAAATCATCTCACAGAGTTACAACTTTCCCCTCAAGAAGCCTTTCGCTAAGACGGTTCTTGTGGAATTGTCAAAGTGATATATGGAAGCCCCTAGACGGCTATGGTTTAAAAGGAAATATCCCTAGATAAAATCTTGAAAGAATCTTTCTGAGAAACTGCTTAGTGTTCTGTTAATTCATCTCACAGTGTTACATCTGTATTTCGTGGATCTCTTTGCTAGCCTTATTTCTGTGGAATCTGAGAACAGATATTTCGGATCCCTTTGAAGACTATAGGGCCAAAGGGAATATCCTTCGATAACAAAGAGAAAGAAGCTTTCTGAGAAACTTCTTTGTGTTCGGTGAAATCATCTCACAGAGTTACAGCTTTCCCCTCAAGAAGCCTTTCACTAAGACAGTTCTTGTGGAATTGGCAAAGTGATATTTGGAAGCCCATTGAGGGCTATGGTGAAAAAGGAAATATCCTCAGATGAAATCTGGAAAGCAGCTTTCTGAGAAACTGCTTCGTGGTCTGTTAATTCATCTCACAGAGTTACATCTGTATTTCGTGGATCTCTTTGCTAGCCTTATTTCTGTGGAATCTGAGAACAGATATTTCGGATCCCTTTGAAGACTATAGGTCCAAAGGAAATATATTCCGATAACAAAGAGAAAGAAGCTTTCTGAGAAACTTCTTTGTGTTCTGTGAAATCATCTCACAGAGATACAGCTTTCCCGTCAAGAAGGCTTTCGCTAAGACAGTTCTTGTGGAATTGGCAGAGTGATATTTGGAAGCCCCTAGAGGGCTATGGTGAAAAAGGAAATATCCTCAGATGAAATCTGGAAAGAAGCTTTCTGAGAAACTGCTTAGGGTTCTGTTAATTCATCTCACAGAGTTACATCTGTATTTCATGGATCTCTTTGCTAGCCTTATTTTGTGGAAACTGAGAACAGATATTTCGGATCCCTTTGAAGACTACAGGGCCAAAGGAAATATCCTCCGATAACAAAGAGAAAGAAGCTTTCTGACAAACTTCTTTGTGTTCCTTGAAATCATCTCACAGAGTTACAGCTTTCCCCTCAAGAAGCCTTTCGATAAGACAGTTCTTGTGTAATTGGCAAAGTGATATTGGGGAGCCCCTAGAGGGCTATGGTGAAAAAGGAAACATCCTCAGATGAAATCTGGAAAGAAACTTTCTGAGAAACTGCTTAGTGTTCTGTTAATTCATCTCACAGAGTTACATCTCTATTTCGTGGATCTCTTTGCTAGCTTTATTTCTGTGGAATCTGAGAACAGATGTTTCGGATCCCTTTGAAGCCTACAGGGCCAAAGGAAATATCCTCCGATAATAAAGAGAAAGAAGCTTTCTGAGAAACTTCTTTGTGTTCTGTGAAATCATCTCACAGAGTTACAGCTTTCCCCTCAAGAAGCCTTTCGCTAAGACAGTTCTTGTGGAATTGGCAAAGTGATATATGGAAGCCCCTGGAGGGCTATAGTGAAAAAGGAAATATCCTCAGATGAAATCTGGAAAGAAGCTTTCTGAGAAACTGCTTAGTGTTCTGTTAATTCATCTCACAGAGTTACATCTGTATTTCGTGGATCTCTTTGCTAGCCTTATTTCTGTGGAATCTGAGAACAGATATTTCGGATCCCTTTGAAGACTATAGGGCCAAAGGAAATATCCTTCGATAACAAAGAGAAAGAAGCTTTCTGAGAAACTTCTTTGTGTTCTGTGAAATCAACTCACAGAGATACAGCTTTCCCCTCAAGAAGCCTTTCGCTAAGACAGTTCTTGTGGAATTGTCAAAGTGATATATGGAAACCCCTAGAGGGCTATGGTGAAAAAGGAAATATCCTCAGATGAAATCTGGAAAGAAACTTTCTGAGAAACTGCTTAGTGTTCTGTTAATTCATCTCACAGAGTTACATCTCTATTTCGTGGATCTCTTTGCTAGCCTTATTTCTGTGGAATCTGAGAACAGATGTTTCGGATCCCTTTGAAGACTACAGGGCCAAAGGAAATATCCTCCGATAACAAAGAGAAAGAAGCTTTCTGAGAAACTTCTTTGTGTTCTGGTAAATCATCTCTCAGAGTTACAGCTTTCCCTAGAAGAAGCATTTCGCTATAACAGTTCTTGTGGAATTGGCAAAGTGATATTTGGTAGCCCATTGAGGGCAATGGTGAATAAGGAAATATCCTCAGTAGAATCTGGAAAGCAGCTTTCTGAGAAACTGCTTCGTGTTCTGTTAATTCATCTCACAGAGTTACATCTGTATTTCGTGGATCTCTTTGCTAGCCTTATTTCTGTGGAATCTGAGAACAGATATTTCGGATCCCTTTGAAGACTATAGGGCCAAAGGAAATATATTCCGATAACAAAGAGAAAGAAGCTTTCTGAGAAACTTCTTTGTGTTCTGTGAAATCATCTCACAGAGTTACAGCTTTCCCCTCAAGAAGACTTTCGCTAATACAGTTCTGGTGGAATTGGCAAAGTGATATTTGGAAGCCCCTAGAGGGCTATGGTGAAAAAGGAAATATCCTCAGATGAAATCTGGAAAGAAGCTTTCTGAGAAACTGCTTAGTGTTCTGTTAATTCATCTCACAGAGTTACATCTGTATTTCGTGTATCTCTTTGCTAGCCTTATTTCTGTGGAATCTGAGAACAGATATTTCGGATCCCTTTGAAGACTACAGGGCCAAAGCAAATATCCTCCGATAACAAAGAGAAAGAAGCTTTCGGACAAAGTTCTTTGTGTTCCTTGAAATCATCTCACAGAGTTACAGCTTTCCCCTCAAGAAGCCTTTCGATAAGACAGTTCTTGTGGAATTGGCAGAGTGATATTTGGAAGCCCATAGAGGGCTATGGTGAAAAAGGAAATATCCTCCGATGAAATCTGGAAAGAAGCTTTCTGAAGAACTGTTTAGTGTTCTGTTAATTCATCTCACAGAGTTACATCTGTATTTCGTGGATCTCTTTGCTAGCCTTATTTCTGTGGAATCTGAGAACAGATATTTCGGATCCCTTTGAAGACTATAGGGCCAAAGGAAATATCCTCTGATAACAAAGAGAAAAAAGCTTTCTGAGAAACTTCTTTGTGTTCTGTGAATTCATGTCACAGAGTTACAGCTTTCCCCTCAAGAAGCCTTTCGCTAAGACAGTTCTTGTTCAATTGGAAAAGTGATATTTGGTAGCCCATTGAGGGCAATGGTGAATAAGGAAATATCCTCAGATGAAATCTGGAAAGCAGCTTTCTGAGAAACTGCTTCGTGTTCTGTTAATTCATCTCACAGAGTTACATCTGTATTTCGTGGATCTCTTTGCTAGCCTCATTTCTGTGGAATCTGAGAACAGATATTTCGGATCCCTTTGAAGACTATAGGGCCAAAGGAAATATATTCCGATAACAAAGAGAAAGAAGCTTTCTGAGAAACTTCTTTGTGTTCTGTGAAATCATCTCACAGAGTTACAGCTTTCCCCTCAAGAAGACTTTCGCTAATACAGTTCTGGTGGAATTGGCAAAGTGATATTTGGAAGCCCCTAGAGGGCTATGGTGAAAAAGGAAATATCCTCAGATGAAATCTGGAAAGAAGCTTTCTGAGAAACTGCTTAGTGTTCTGTTAATTCATCTCACAGAGTTACATCTGTATTTCGTGGATCTCTTTGCTAGCCTTATTTCTGTGGAATCTGAGAACAGATATTTCGGATCCCTTTGAAGACTACAGGGCCAAAGCAAATATCCTCCGATAACAAAGAGAAAGAAGCTTTCGGAAAAAGTTCTTTGTGTTCCTTGAAATCATCTCACAGAGTTACAGCTTTCCCCTCAAGAAGCCTTTCGATAAGACAGTTCTTGTGGAATTGGCAGAGTGATATTTGGAAGCCCATAGAGGGCTATGGTGAAAAAGGAAATATCCTCCGATGAAATCTGGAAAGAAGCTTTATGAAGAACTGTTTAGTGTTCTGTTAATTCATCTCACAGAGTTACATCTGTATTTCGTGGATCTCTTTGCTAGCCTTATTTCTGTGGAATCTGAGAACAGATATTTCGGATCCCTTTGAAGACTATAGGGCCAAAGGAAATATCCTCCGATAACAAAGAGAAAAATGCTTTCTGAGAAACTTCTTTGTGTTCTGTGAATTCATGTCACAGAGTTACAGCTTTCCCCTCAAGAAGCCTTTCGCTAAGACAGTTCTTGTTCAATTGGAAAAGTGATATTTGGTAGCCCATAGAGGGCTATGGTGAAAAGGAAATACCTTCAGATGAAATCTGGAAAGCAGCTTTCTAAGAAACTGCTTCGTGTTCTGTTAATTCATCTCACAGAGTTACATCTGTATTTCTAGGATCTCTTTGCTAGCCTTATTTCTGTGGAATCTGAGAACAGATATTTCGGATCCCTTTGAAGGCTATAGGGCCAAAGGAAATATATTCCGATAAGAAAGACAAAGAAGCTTTCTGAGAAACTTCTTTGTGTTCTGTGAAATCATCTCACAGAGTTACAGCTTTCCCGTCAAGAAGCCTTTCGCTAAGACAGTTCTTGTGGAATTGCCAAAGTGATATTTGGAAGCCCATAGAGGGCTATGGTGAAAAAGGAAATATCCTCAGATGAAATCTGGAAAGAACCTCTCTGAGAAACTGCTTAGTGTTCTGCTAATTCATCTCACGGAGTTACATCTGTATTTCCTGGATCTCTTTGCTAGCCTTTTTTCTGTGGAATCTGAGAACAGATAATTCGGATCCCTTTGAAGACTATAGGGCCAAAGGAAATATCCTCCGATAACAAAGAGAAAGAAGCTTTTTGAGAAACTTCTTTGTGTTCTGTGAAATCATCTCACAGAGTTACAGCTTTCCCCTCAAGAAGCCTTTCGCTAAGACGGTTCTTGTGGAATTGTCAAAGTGATATATGGAAGCCCCTAGACGGCTATGGTTTAAAAGGAAATATCCCTAGATAAAATCTTGAAAGAATCTTTCTGAGAAACTGCTTAGTGTTCTGTTAATTCATCTCACAGTGTTACATCTGTATTTCGTGGATCTCTTTGCTAGCCTTATTTCTGTGGAATCTGAGAACAGATATTTCGGATCCCTTTGAAGACTATAGGGCCAAAGGGAATATCCTTCGATAACAAAGAGAAAGAAGCTTTCTGAGAAACTCCTTTGTGTTCTGTGAAATCATCTCACAGAGTTACAGCTTTCCCCTCAAGAAGCCTTTCGCTAAGACAGTTCTTGTGGAATTGGCAAAGTGATATATGGAAGCCCCTAGAGGGCTATGGTGAAAAAGGAAATATCCTCAGATGAAATCTGGAAAGAAGCTTTCTGAGAAACTGCTTAGTGGTCTGTTAATTCATCTCACAGAGTTACATCTGTATTTTGTGGATCTCTTTGCTAGCCTTATTTCTGTGGACTCTGAGAACAGATGTTTCGGATCCCTTTGAAGACTACAGGGCCAAGGGAAATATCCTCCGATAACAAAGAGAAAGAAGCTTTCTGAGAAACTTCTTTGTGTTCTGTGAAATCATCTCACAGAGTTACAGCTTTCCCTAGAAGAAGAATTTCACTAAGACAGTTCTTGTGGAATTGGCAAAGTGATATTTGGTAGCCCATTGAGGGCTATGGTGAAAAAGGAAATATCCTCAGATGAAATCTGGAAAGAAGTTTTCTGAGAAACTGCTTAGTATTCTGTGAATTCATTTCACAGAGTTACAACTGTATTTCGTGGATCTCTTTGCTAGCCTTATTTCTGTGGAATCTGAGAACAGATATTTCGGATCCCTTTGAAGACTATAGGACCAAAGGAAATATCCTCCGATAACAAAGAGAAAGAAGCTTTCTGAGAACCTTCTTTGTGTTCTGTGAAATCATCTCACAGAGTTACAGCTTTCCCCTCAAGAAGCCTTTCGATAAGGCAGTTCTTGTGGAATTGGCAAAGTGATATTGGGAAGCCCATAGAGGGCTATGGTGAAAAAGAAAATATCCTCAGATGAAATCTGGAAAGAAGCTTTCTGAGAAACTACTTAGTGTTCTGTTAATTCATCTCACAGAGTTACATCTGTATTTCGTGGATCTCTTTGCTAGCCTTATTTCTGTGGAATCTGAGAACAGATATTTCGGATCCCTTTGAAGACTATAGGGCCAAAGGAAATATCCTTCGATAACAAAGAGAAAGAAGCTTTCTGAGAAACTTCTTTGTGTTCTGTGAAATCATCTCACAGAGTTACAGCTTTCCCCTCAAGAAGCCTTTCGATAAGGCAGTTCTTGTGGAATTGGCAAAGTGATATTGGGAAGCCCATAGAGGGCTATGGTGAAAAAGAAAATATCCTCAGCTGAAATCTGGAAAGAAGCTTTCTGAGAAACTGCTTAGTGTTCTGTTAATTCATCTCACAGAGTTACATCTGTATTTCGTGGATCTCTTTGCTAGCCTTATTTCTGTGGAATCTGAGAACAGATATTTAGGATCCTTTTGAAGACTATAGGGCCAAAGGAAATATCCTCCGATAACAAAGAGAAAGAAGCTTTCTGAGAAACTTCTTTGTGTTCTGTGAAATCATCTCACAGAGTTACAGCTTTCCCCTCAAGAAGCCTTTCGCTAAGACAGTTCTTGTTCAACTGGCAAAGTGATATTTGGAAGCCCCTAGAGGGCTATGGTGCAAAAGGAAATGTCCTCAGATGAAATCTGGAAAGAAGATTTCTGAGAAACTGCTTAGTGTTCTGTTAATTCATCTCACAGAGTTACATCTGTATTTCGTGGATTTCTTTGCTAGACTTATTTCTGTGGAATCTGAGAACAGATATTTCGGATCCCTTTGAAGACTACAGGGCCAAAGGAAATATCTTCCGATAACAAAGAGAAAGAAGCTTTCTGACAAACTTCTCTAAGTTCTGTGAAATCATCTCACAGAGTTACAGCTTTCCCCTCAAGAAGCCTTTCGCTAAGACAGTTCTTGTTCAATTGGAAAAGTGATATTTGGTAGCCCATAGAGGACTATGGTGAAAAGGAAATACCTTCAGATGAAATCTGGAAAGCAGCTTTCTGAGAAGCTGCTTCGTGTTCTGTTAATTCATCTCACAGAGTTACATCTGTATTTCGAGGATCTCTTTGCTAGCCTTATTTCTGTGGAATCTGAGAACAGATATTTCGGATCCCTTTGAAGGCTATAGGGCCAAAGGAAATATATTCCGATAAGAAAGACAAAGAAGCTTTCTGAGAAACTTCTTTGTGTTCTGTGAAATCATCTCACAGAGTTCCAGCTTTCCCGTCAAGAAGCCTTTCGCTAAGACAGTTCTTGTGGAATTGCCAAAGTGATATTTGGAAGCCCATAGAGGGCTATGGTGAAAAAGGAAATATCCTCAGATGAAATCTGGAAAGAAGCTCTCTGAGAAACTGCTTAGTGTTCTGCTAATTCATCTCACGGAGTTACATCTGTATTTCCTGGATCTCTTTGCTAGCCTTATTTCTGTGGAATCTGAGAACAGATATTTCGGATCCCTTTGAAGACTATAGGGCCAAAGGAAGTATCCTCCGATAACAAAGAGAAAGAAGCTTTCTGAGAAACTTCTTTGTGTTCTGTGAAATCATCTCACAGAGTTACAACTTTCCCCTCAAGAAGCCTTTCGCTAAGACGGTTCTTGTGGAATTGTCAAAGTGATATATGGAAGCCCCTAGACGGCTATGGTTTAAAAGGAAATATCCCTAGATAAAATCTTGAAAGAATCTTTCTGAGAAACTGCTTAGTGTTCTGTTAATTCATCTCACAGTGTTACATCTGTATTTCGTGGATCTCTTTGCTAGCCTTATTTCTGTGGAATCTGAGAACAGATATTTCGGATCCCTTTGAAGACTATAGGGCCAAAGGGAATATCCTTCGATAACAAAGAGAAAGAAGCTTTCTGAGAAACTTCTTTGTGTTCTGTGAAATCATCTCACAGAGTTACAGCTTTCCCTAGAAGAAGCCTTTCACTAAGACAGTTCTTGTGGAATTGGCAAAGTGATATTTGGTAACCCATTGAGGGCTATGGTGAAAAAGGAAATATCCTCAGATGAAATCTGGAAAGAAGTTTTCTGAGAAACTGCTTAGTATTCTGTGAATTCATTTCACAGAGTTACAACTGTATTTCGTGGATCTCTTTGCTAGCCTTATTTCTGTGGAATCTGAGAACAGATATTTCGGATCCCTTTGAAGACTATAGGACCAAAGGAAATATCCTCCGATAACAAAGAGAAAGAAGCTTTCTGAGAACCTTCTTTGTGTTCTGTGAAATCATCTCACAGAGTTACAGCTTTCCCCTCAAGAAGCCTTTCGATAAGGCAGTTCTTGTGGAATTGGCAAAGTGATATTGGGAAGCCCATAGAGGGCTATGGTGAAAAAGAAAATATCCTCAGATGAAATCTGGAAAGAAGCTTTCTGAGAAACTACTTAGTGTTCTGTTAATTCATCTCACAGAGTTACATCTGTATTTCGTGGATCTCTTTGCTAGCCTTATTTCTGTGGAATCTGAGAACAGATATTTCGGATCCCTTTGAAGACTATAGGGCCAAAGGAAATATCCTTCGATAACAAAGAGAAAGAAGCTTTCTGAGAAACTTCTTTGTGTTCTGTGAAATCATCTCACAGAGTTACAGCTTTCCCCTCAAGAAGCCTTTCGATAAGGCAGTTCTTGTGGAATTGGCAAAGTGATATTGGGAAGCCCATAGAGGGCTATGGTGAAAAAGAAAATATCCTCAGCTGAAATCTGGAAAGAAGCTTTCTGAGAAACTGCTTAGTGTTCTGTTAATTCATCTCACAGAGTTACATCTGTATTTCGTGGATCTCTTTGCTAGCCTTATTTCTGTGGAATCTGAGAACAGATATTTAGGATCCTTTTGAAGACTATAGGGCCAAAGGAAATATCCTCCGATAACAAAGAGAAAGAAGCTTTCTGAGAAACTTCTTTGTGTTCTGTGAAATCATCTCACAGAGTTACAGCTTTCCCCTCAAGAAGCCTTTCGCTAAGACAGTTCTTGTTCAACTGGCAAAGTGATATTTGGAAGCCCCTAGAGGGCTATGGTGCAAAAGGAAATGTCCTCAGATGAAATCTGGAAAGAAGATTTCTGAGAAACTGCTTAGTGTTCTGTTAATTCATCTCACAGAGTTACATCTGTATTTCGTGGATTTCTTTGCTAGACTTATTTCTGTGGAATCTGAGAACAGATATTTCGGATCCCTTTGAAGACTACAGGGCCAAAGGAAATATCTTCCGATAACAAAGAGAAAGAAGCTTTCTGACAAACTTCTCTAAGTTCTGTGAAATCATCTCACAGAGTTACAGCTTTCCCCTCAAGAAGCCTTTCGCTAAGACAGTTCTTGTTCAATTGGAAAAGTGATATTTGGTAGCCCATAGAGGACTATGGTGAAAAGGAAATACCTTCAGATGAAATCTGGAAAGCAGCTTTCTGAGAAGCTGCTTCGTGTTCTGTTAATTCATCTCACAGAGTTACATCTGTATTTCGAGGATCTCTTTGCTAGCCTTATTTCTGTGGAATCTGAGAACAGATATTTCGGATCCCTTTGAAGGCTATAGGGCCAAAGGAAATATATTCCGATAAGAAAGACAAAGAAGCTTTCTGAGAAACTTCTTTGTGTTCTGTGAAATCATCTCACAGAGTTCCAGCTTTCCCGTCAAGAAGCCTTTCGCTAAGACAGTTCTTGTGGAATTGCCAAAGTGATATTTGGAAGCCCATAGAGGGCTATGGTGAAAAAGGAAATATCCTCAGATGAAATCTGGAAAGAAGCTCTCTGAGAAACTGCTTAGTGTTCTGCTAATTCATCTCACGGAGTTACATCTGTATTTCCTGGATCTCTTTGCTAGCCTTATTTCTGTGGAATCTGAGAACAGATATTTCGGATCCCTTTGAAGACTATAGGGCCAAAGGAAGTATCCTCCGATAACAAAGAGAAAGAAGCTTTCTGAGAAACTTCTTTGTGTTCTGTGAAATCATCTCACAGAGTTACAACTTTCCCCTCAAGAAGCCTTTCGCTAAGACGGTTCTTGTGGAATTGTCAAAGTGATATATGGAAGCCCCTAGACGGCTATGGTTTAAAAGGAAATATCCCTAGATAAAATCTTGAAAGAATCTTTCTGAGAAACTGCTTAGTGTTCTGTTAATTCATCTCACAGTGTTACATCTGTATTTCGTGGATCTCTTTGCTAGCCTTATTTCTGTGGAATCTGAGAACAGATATTTCGGATCCCTTTGAAGACTATAGGGCCAAAGGGAATATCCTTCGATAACAAAGAGAAAGAAGCTTTCTGAGAAACTTCTTTGTGTTCTGTGAAATCATCTCACAGAGTTACAGCTTTCCCTAGAAGAAGCCTTTCACTAAGACAGTTCTTGTGGAATTGGCAAAGTGATATTTGGTAACCCATTGAAGGCTATGGTGAAAAAGGAAATATCCTCAGATGAAATCTGGAAAGCAGCTTTCTGAGAAACTGCTTCGTGGTCTGTTAATTCATCTCACAGAGTTACATCTGTATTTCGTGGATCTCTTTGCTAGCCTTATTTCTGTGGAATCTGAGAACAGATATTTCGGTTCCCTTTGAAGACTATAGGTCCAAAGGAAATATATTCCGATAACAAAGAGAAAGAAGCTTTCTGAGAAACTTCTTTGTGTTCTGTGAAATCATCTCACAGAGATACAGCTTTCCCGTCAAGAAGGCTTTCGCTAAGACAGTTCTTGTGGAATTGGCAGAGTGATATTTGGAAGCCCCTAGAGGGCTATGGTGAAAAAGGAAATATCCTCAGATGAAATCTGGAAAGAAGCTTTCTGAGAAACTGCTTAGGGTTCTGTTAATTCATCTCACAGAGTTACTTCTGTATTTCATGGATCTCTTTGCTAGCCTTATTTTGTGGAAACTGAGAACAGATATTTCGGATCCCTTTGAAGACTACAGGGCCAAAGGAAATATCCTCCGATAACAAAGAGAAAGAAGCTTTCTGACAAACTTCTTTGTGTTCCTTGAAATCATCTCACAGAGTTACAGCTTTCCCCTCAAGAAGCCTTTCGATAAGACAGTTCTTGTGTAATTGGCAAAGTGATATTGGGGAGCCCCTAGAGGGCTATGGTGAAAAAGGAAATATCCTCAGATGAAATCTGGAAAGAAACTTTCTGAGAAACTGCTTAGTGTTCTGTTAATTCATCTCACAGAGTTACATCTCTATTTCGTGGATCTCTTTGCTAGCCTTATTTCTGTGGAATCTGAGAACAGATGTTTCGGATCCCTTTGAAGCCTACAGGGCCAAAGGAAATATCCTCCGATAACAAAGAGAAAGAAGCTTTCTGAGAAACTTCTTTGTGTTCTGTGAAATCATCTCACAGAGTTACAGCTTTCCCCTCAAGAAGCCTTTCGCTAAGACAGTTCTTGTGGAATTGGCAAAGTGATATATGGAAGCCCCTAGAGGGCTATAGTGAAAAAGGAAATATCCTCAGATGAAATCTGGAAAGAAGCTTTCTGAGAAACTGCTTAGTGTTCTGTTAATTCATCTCACAGAGTTACATCTGTATTTCGTGGATCTCTTTGCTAGCCTTATTTCTGTGGAATCTGAGAACAGATATTTCGGATCCCTTTGAAGACTATAGGGCCAAAGGAAATATCCTTCGATATCAAAGAGAAAGAAGCTTTCTGAGAAACTTCTTTGTGTTCTGTGAAATCATCTCACAGAGATACAGCTTTCCCCTCAAGAAGCCTTTCGCTAAGACAGTTCTTGTGGAATTGTCAAAGTGATATATGGAAGCCCCTAGAGGGCTATGGTGAAAAAGGAAATATCCTCTGATGAAATCTGGAAAGAAACTTTCTGAGAAACTGCTTAGCGTTCTGTTAATTCATCTCACAGAGTTACATCTCTATTTCGTGGATCTCTTTGCTAGCCTTATTTCTGTGGAATCTGAGAACAGATGTTTCGGATCCCTTTGAAGACTACAGGGCCAAAGGAAATATCCTCCGATAACAAAGAGAAAGAAGCTTTCTGAGAAACTTCTTTGTGTTCTGGAAAATCATCTCTCAGAGTTACAGCTTTCCCTAGAAGAAGCATTTCGCTATGACAGTTCTTGTGGAATTGGCAAAGTGATATTTGGTAGCCCATTGAGGGCAATGGTGAATAAGGAAATACCTTCAGATGAAATCTGGAAAGCAGCTTTCTAAGAAACTGCTTCGTGTTCTGTTAATTCATCTCACAGAGTTACATCTGTATTTCGAGGATCTCTTTGCTAGCCTTATTTCTGTGGAATCTGAGAACAGATATTACGGATCCCTTTGAAGGCTATAGGGCCAAAGGAAATATATTCCGATAAGAAAGACAAAGAAGCTTTCTGAGAAACTTCTTTGTGTTCTGTGAAATCATCTCACAGAGTTACAGCTTTCCCGTCAAGAAGCCTTTCGCTAAGACAGTTCTTGTGGAATTGCCAAAGTGATATTTGGAAGCCCATAGAGGGCTATGGTGAAAAAGGAAATATCCTCAGATGAAATCTGGAAAGAAGCTCTCTGAGAAACTGCTTAGTGTTCTGCTAATTCATCTCACGGAGTTACATCTGTATTTCCTGGATCTCTTTGCTAGCCTTATTTCTGTGGAATCTGAGAACAGATATTTCGGATCCCTTTGAAGACTATAGGGCCAAAGGAAATATCCTCCGATAACAAAGAGAAAGAAGCTTTTTGAGAAACTTCTTTGTGTTCTGTGAAATCATCTCACAGAGTTACAGCTTTCCCCTCAAGAAGCCTTTCGCTAAGACGGTTCTTGTGGAATTGTCAAAGTGATATATGGAAGCCCCTAGATGGCTATGGTTTAAAAGGAAATATCCCTAGATAAAATCTTGAAAGAATCTTTCTGAGAAACTGCTTAGTGTTCTGTTAATTCATCTCACAGTGTTACATCTGTATTTCGTGGATCTCTTTGCTAGCCTTATTTCTGTGGAATCTGAGAACAGATATTTCGGATCCCTTTGAAGACTATAGGGCCAAAGGGAATATCCTTCGATAACAAAGAGAAAGAAGCTTTCTGAGAAACTCCTTTGTGTTCTGTGAAATCATCTCACAGAGTTACAGCTTTCCCCTCAAGAAGCCTTTCGCTAAGACAGTTCTTGTGGAATTGGCAAAGTGATATATGGAAGCCCCTAGAGGGCTATGGTGAAAAAGGAAATATCCTCAGATGAAATCTGGAAAGAAGCTTTCTGAGAAACTGCTTAGAGGTCTGTTAATTCATCTCACAGAGTTACATCTGTATTTTGTGGATCTCTTTGCTAGCCTTATTTCTGTGGACTCTGAGAACAGATGTTTCGGATCCCTTTGAAGACTACAGGGCCAAGGGAAATATCCTCCGATAACAAAGAGAAAGAAGCTTTCTGAGAAACTTCTTTGTGTTCTGTGAAATCATCTCACAGAGTTACAGCTTTCCCTAGAAGAAGCCTTTCACTAAGACAGTTCTTGTGGAATTGGCAAAGTGATATTTGGTAGCCCATTGAGGGCTATGGTGAAAAAGGAAATATCCTCAGATGAAATCTGGAAAGCAGCTTTCTGAGAAACTGCTTAGTGTTCTGTTTATTCATCTCACAGAGTTACAACTGTATTTCGTGGATCTCTTTGCTAGCCTTATTTCTGTGGAATCTGAGAACAGATATTTCGGATCCCTTTGAAGACTATAGGTCTAAAGGAAATATATTCCGATAACAAAGAGAAAGAAGCTTTCTGAGAAACTTCTTTGTGTTCTGTGAAATCATCTCACAGAGTTACAGCTTTCCCTAGAAGAAGCCTTTCGTTAAGACAGTTCTTGTGGAATTGGCAAAGTGATATTTGGTAGTCCATTGAGGGCTATGGTGAAAAAGGAAATATCCTCCGATGAAATCTAGAAAGAAGCTTTCTGAAGAACTGTTTAGTGTTCTGTTAATTCATCTCACAGAGTTACATCTGTATTTCGTGGATCTCTTTGCTAGCGTTATTTCAGTGGAATCTGAGAACAGATATTTCGGATCCCTTTGAAGACTATAGGGCCAAAGGAAATATCCTCCGATAACAAAGAGAAAAAAGCTTTCTGAGAAAGTTCTTTGTGTTCTGTGAAATCATCTCACAGAGTTACAGCTTTCCCGTCAAGAAGCCTTTCGCTAAGACAGTTCTTGTGGAATTGGGAAAGTGATATTGGGAAGTCCATAGAGGGCTATGGTGAAAAAGGAAATATCCTCAGATGAAATCTGGAAAGAAGCTTTCTGAGAAACTGCTTAGTGTTCTGTTAATTCAACTCACACAGTTACATCTGTATTTCGTGGATCTCTTTGCTAGCCTTATTTTGTGGAATCTGAGAACAGATATTTCGGATCCCTTTGAAGACTACAGGGCCAAAGGAAATATCCTCCGATAACAAAGAGAAAGAATCTTTCTGACAAACTTCTTTGTGTTCCTTGAAATCATCTCACAGAGTTACAGCTTTCCCCTCAAGAAGCCTTTCGCTAAGACAGTTCTTGTGGAATTGGCAGAGTGATATTTGGAAGCCCCTAGAGGGCTTTGATGAAAAAGGAAATATCCTCCGATGAAATCTGGAAAGAAGCTTTCTGAGAAACTGCTTAGTGTTCTGTTCATTAATCTCACAGAGTTACATCTGTATTTCGTGGATCTCTTTGCTAGCCTTATTTCTGTGGAATCTGAGAACAGATATTTCGGATCCCTTTGAAGACTATAGGTCCAAAGGAAATATCCTCCGATAACAAGGTGAAATAAGCTTTCTGAGAAACTTCTTTGTGTTCTGTGAAATCATCTCACAGAGTTACAGCTTTCCCCTCAAGAAGCCTTTCGCTAAGGCAGTTCTTGTGGAATTGGAAAAGTGATATTTGGAAGCCCTAGAGGACTATGGTGAAAAAGGAAATATCCTCAGATGAAATCTGGAAAGAAGCATTCTGAGAAACTGCTTAGTGTTCTGTTAATTCATCTCACAGAGTTACATCTGTATTTCGTGGATCTCTTTGCTAGCCTCATTTCTGTGGAATCTGAGAACAGATATTTCGGATCCCTTTGAAGACTATAGGGCCAAAGGAAATATCCTCCGATAACAAAGAGAAACAAGCTTTCTGAGAAAATTCTTTGTGTTCTGTGAAATCATCTCACAGAGTTACAGCTTTCCCTTCAAGAAGCCTTTCGCTAAGACAGCTCTTGTGGAATTGGCAAAGTGATATTTGGAAGCCCTTAGAGGGCTATGGTGAAAAAGGAAATATCCTCCGATGAAATCTGGAAAGAAGCTTTCTGAGAAATTGCTTAGTGTTCTGTTAATTCATCTCACAGAGTTACATCTGTATTTCGTGGATCTCTTTGCTAGCCTTATTTCTGTGGAATCAGAACAGATAATTCGGATCCCTTTGAAGACTATAAGGCCAAAGGAAATATCCGCCGATAACAATGAGAAAGAAGCTCTCTGAGAAACCTCTTTGTGTTCTGTAAAATCATCTCACATAGTTACAGCTTTCCCCTCAAGAAGTCTTTCACTGAGACATTTCTTCAGGAATTGGCAGAGTGATATTTGGAAGCCCCTAGAGGGCTATGGTGCAAAAGGAAATATCCTCAGATAAAATCTGGAAAGAAGCTTTCTGAGAAACTGCTTAGGGTTCTGTTAATTCATCTCACAGAGTTACATCTGTATTTCGTGGATCTCTTTGCTAGCCTTATTTCTGTGGAATCTGAGAAGAGATATTTCGGATCCCTTTGAAGACTACAGGGCCAAAGGAAATATCCTCCGATAACAAAGAGAAAGATGCTTTCTGAGAAACTTCTTTGTGTTCTGTGAAATCATCTCACAGAGTTACAGCTTTCCCTAGAAAAAGCCTTTCGCTAAGACAGTTCTTGTGAAATTGGCAAAGTGATATTTGGAAGCCCATACGGCTATGGTTAAAAGGAAATATCCTCAGATGAAATCTGGAAAGAAGCTTTCTGAGAAACTGCTTAGTGTTCTGTTAATTCATTTCACAGAGTTACATCTGTGTTTCGTGGATCTCTTTGCTAGCCTTATTTTGTGGAATCTGAGAACAGATATTTCGGATCCCTTTGAAGACTACAGGGAAAAAGGAAATATACTCCGATAAAAAAGAGAAAGAAGCTTTCTGAGAAACCTCTTTGTGTTCTGCGAAATCATCTCACAGAGTTACAGCTTTCTCCTCAACAAGCCTTTCACTGAGACAGTTCTTCTGGAATTGGCAGAGTGATATTTGGAAGCCCATAGAGGGCTATGGTGAAAAAGGAAATATCCTCAGATGAAATCTGGAAAGAAGCTTTCTGAGAAACTGCTTAGTGTTCTGATAATTCATCTCACAGAGTTACATCTGTATTTCGTGGATCTCTTTGCTAGCCTTATTTCTGTGGAATCTGAGAACAGATATTTCGGATCCCTTTGAAGACTATAGGGCCAAAGGAAATATCCTCCGATAACAAAGAGAAAGAAGCTTTCTGAGAAACTTCTTTGTGTTCTGTGAAATCATCTCACAGAGTTACAGCTTTCCCCTCAAGAAGCCTTTCGCTAAGACAGTTCTTGTTCAGTTGGCAAAGTGATATTTGGAAGCCCCTAGAGGGCTATGGTGCAAAAGGAAATATCCTCAGATGAAATCTGGAAAGAAGCTTTCTGAGAAACTGCTTAGTGTTCTGTTAATTCATCTCACAGAGTTACATCTGTATTTCGTGGATCTCTTTGCTAGCCTTATTTCTGTGGAATCTGAGAACAGATATTTCGGATAGCTTTGAAGACTATAGGGCCAAAGGAAATATCCTCTGATAAGAAAGAGAAAGAAGCTTTCTGAGAAATTTCTTTGTGTTCTGTGAAATCATCTCACAGAGTTACAGCTTTCTCCTCAAGAAGCCTTTCGCTAAGACAGTTCTTGTGGAATTGGCAAAGTGATATTTGGAAGCCCCTAGAGGGCTATGGTGAAAAAGGAAATATCCTCAGATGAAATCTGGAAAGAAGCTTTCTGAGAAACTGCTTAGTGTTCTGTTAATTCATCTCACAGAGTTACATCTGTATTTCGTGGATCTCTTTGCTAGCCTTATTTCTGTGGAATCTGAGAACAGATATTTCGGATCCCGTTGAAGACTATAGGGCCTAAGGAAATATCCTCCGATAACAAAGAAAGAAGCTTTCTGAGAAACTTCTTTGTGTTCTGTTAAATCAATTCACAGAGTTACAGCTTTCCCTATAAGAAGCCTTTCGCTAAGACGGTTCTTGTGGAATTTGCAAAGTGATATTTGGAAGCCCATACAGCTATGGTGAAAAAGGAAATATCCTCAGATGAAAACTGGAAAGAAGCTTTCTGAGAAACTGCTTAGTGTTCTGTTAATTCATCTCACAGAGTTACATCTGTATTTCGTGGATCTCTTTGCTAGCCTTATTTCTGTGGAATCTGAGAACAGATATTTCGGATCCCTTTGAAGACTACAGGGCCAAAGGAAATATCCTCCGATAACAAAGAGAAAGAAGCTTTCTGAGAAACTTCTTTGTGTTCTCTGAAATCATCTCACAGAGTTACAGCTTTCCCCTCAAGAAGCCTTTCGCTAAGACAGTTCCTGTGGAATTGGCAAAGTGATATTGGGAAGTCCATAGAGGGCTATGGTGAAAAAGGAAATATCCTCAGATGAAATCTGGAAAGAAGCTTTCTGAGAAACTGCTTAGTGTTCTGTTAATTCATCTCACTGAGTTACATCTGTATTTCGTGGATCTCTTTGCTAGCCTTATTTCTGTGGAATCTGAGAACAGATATTTCGGATCCCTTTGAAGACTACAGGGCCAAAGGAAATATCCTCCGATAACAAAGAGAAAGAAGCTTTCTGACAAACTTCTTTGTGTTCTGTGAAATCATCCCACAGAGTTACAGTTTTCCCCTCAAGAAGCCTTTCGCTAAGACAGTTCTTGCGGAATTGGCAGAGTGATATTAGGAAGCCCATAGAGGGCTATGGTGAAAAAGGAAATATCCTCAGATGAAATCTGGAAAGAAGCTTTCTGAGAAACTGCTTAGTGTTCTGTTAATTCATCTCACAGAGTTACATCTGTATTTCGTGGATCTCTTTGCTAGCCTTATTTCTGTGGAATCTGAGAACAGATATTTCGGATCCCTTTGAAGACTTCAGGGCCAAAGGAAATATCCTCCGATAACAAAGAGAAAGAAGCTTTCTGAGAAACTTCTTTGTATTCTGTGAAATCATCTCACAGGGTTACAGCTTTCCCCTCAAGAAGCCTTTCGCTAAGACAGTTCTTGTGGAATTGGCAAAGTGATATTTGGAAACCCATAGAGGGCTATGGTGAAAAAGGAAATATCCTCAGATGAAATCTGGAAAGAAGCTTTCTGAGAAACTGCTTAGTGTTCTGTTAATTCATCTCACAGAGTTACATCTGTATTTCGTGGATCTCTTGGCTAGCCTTATTTCTGTGGAATCTGAGAACAGATATTTCGGATCCCTTTGAAGGCTATAGGGCCAAAGGAAATATCCTCCGATAACAAAGAGAAAGAAGCTTTCTCAGAAACTTCTTTGTGTTCGGTGAAATCATCTCACAGAGTTACAGCTTTCCCCTCAAGAAGCCTTTCGATAAGGCACTTCTTGTGGAATTGGCAAAGTGATATTTGGAAGCCCATAGAGGGCTATGGTGAAAAAGGAAATATCCTCAGATGAAATCTGGAAAGAAGCTTTGTGAGAAACTGCTTAGTGTTCTGTTAATTCATCTCACAGAGTTACATCTGTATTTCGTGGATCTCTTTACTAGCCTTATTTCTGTGGAATCTGAGAACAGATATTTCGGATCCCTTTGAAGACTCTAGGGCCAAAGGAAACATCCTCCGATAACAAAGAGAAAGAAGCTTTCTGAGAAACTTCTTTGTGTTCTGTGAAATCATCTCACAGAGTTACAGCTTTCCCTAGAAAAAGCCTTTCCCTAAGACAGTTCTTGTGGAATTGGCAAAGTGATATTTGGAAGCCCATACGGCTATGGTTAAAAGGAAATATCCTCAGATGAAATCTGGAAAGAAGCTTTCTGAGAAGCTGCTTGGTGTTCTGTTAATTCATCTCACAGAGTTACATCTGTATTTCGTCGATCTCTTTGCTAGCCTTATTTCTGTGGAATCTGAGAACAGATATTTCGGATCCCTTTGAAGACTAGAGGGCCAAAGGAAATATCCTCCGATAACAAAGAGAAAGAAGCTTTCTGACAAACTTCTTTGTGTTCTGTGAAATCATCTCACAGAGTTACAGTTTTCCCCTCAAGAAGCCTTTCGCTAAGACAGTTCTTGTGGAATTGGCAGAGTGATATTTGGAAGCCCATAGAGGGCTACTGTGAAAAAGGAAATATCCTCAGATGAAATATGGAAAGAAGCTTTCTGAGAAACTGCTTAGTGTTCTGTTAATTCATCTCACAGAGTTACATCTGTATTTCGTGGATCTCTTTGCTAGCCTTATTTCTGTGGAATCTGAGAATTGATATTTCGGATCCCTTTGAAGAGTATAGGGCCAAAGGAAATATCCTCCGATAACAAAGAGAAAGAAGCTTTCTGAGAAACATCGTTGTGTTCTGTGAAATAATCTCACAGAGTTACAGCTTTCCCCTCAAGAAGCCTTTCGATAAGGCACTTATTGTGGAATTGGCAAAGTGATATTTGGAAGCCCATAGAGGGCTATGGTGAAAAGGGAAATATCCTCAGATGAAATCTGGAAAGAAGCTTTCTGAGAAACTGCTTAGTGTTCTGTTAATTCATCTCACAGAGTTACATCTGTATTTCGTGGATCTCTTTACTAGCCTTATTTCTGTGGAATCTGAGAACAGATATTTCGGATCCCTTTGAAGACTATAGGGCCAAAGGAAATATCCTCCGATAACAAAGAGAAAGAAGCTTTCTGAGAAACTTCTTTGTGTTCTCTGAAATCATCTCACAGAGTTTCAGCTTTCCCCTCAAGGAGCCTTTCGCTAAGACAGTTCTTGTTCAATTTGCAAAGTGATATTTGGAATCCCCTAAAGGGCTATGGTGCAAAAGGAAATATCCTCAGATAAAATCTGGAAAGAAGGTTTCTGAGAAACTGTTTAGTGTTCTGTTAATTCATCTCACAGAGTTACATCTGTATTTCGTGGATCGCTTTGCTAGCCTTATTTCTGTGGAATCTGAGAACAGATATTTCGGATCCCTTTGAAGACTACAGGGCCAAAGGAAATATCCTCCGATAACAAAGAGAAAGAAGCTTTCTGACAAACTTCTTTGTGTTCTGTGAAATCATCTCACAGAGTTACAATTTTCCCCTTAAGAAGCCTTTCCCTAAGACAGTTCTTGTAGAATTTGCAGAGTGATATTTGGAAGCCCATAGAGGGCTATGGTGAAAAAGGAAATATCCTCAGATGAAATCTGGAAAGAAGCTTTCTGAGAAACTGCTTAGTGTTCTGTTAATTCATCTCACAGAGTTACATCTGTATTTCGTGGATCTCTTTGCTAGCCTTATTTCTGTGGAATCTGAGAACAGATATTTCGGATCCCTTTTAAGACTACAGGGCCAAAGGAAATATCCTCCGATAACAAAGAGAAAGAAGCTTTCTGAGAAACTTCTTTGTGTTCTGTGAAATCATCTCACAGAGTTACAGTTTTCCCCTCAAGAAGCCTTTCGCTAAGACAGTTCTTGTGGAATTGGCAGAGTGATATTTGGAAGCCCATAGAGGGCTATTGTGAAAAAGGAAATATCCTCAGATGAAATATGGAAAGAAGCTTTCTGAGAAACTGCTTAGTGTTCTGTTAATTCATCTCACAGAGTTACATCTGTATTTCGTGGATCTCTTTGCTAGCCTTATTTCTGTGGAATCTGAGAATAGATATTTCGGATCCCTTTGAAGAGTATAGGGCCAAAGGAAATATCCTCCGATAACAAAGAGAAAGAAGCTTTCTGAGAAACATCGTTGTGTTCTGTGAAATAATCTCACGGAGTTACAGCTTTCCCCTCAAGAAACCTTTCGATAAGGCACTTATTGTGGAATTGGCAAAGTGATATTGGGAAGCCCATAGAGGGCTATGGTGAAAAGGGAAATATCCTCAGATGAAATCTGGAAAGAAGCTTTCTGAGAAACTGCTTAGTGTTCTGTTAATTCATCTCACAGAGTTACATCTGTATTTCGTGGATCTCTTTACTAGCCTTATTTCTGTGGAATCTGAGAACAGATATTTCGGATCCCTTTGAAGACTATAGGGCCAAAGGAAATATCCTCCGATAACAAAGAGAAAGAAGCTTTCTGAGAAACTTCTTTGTGTTCTCTGAAATCATCTCACAGAGTTACAGCTTTCCCCTCAAGGAGCCTTTCGCTAAGGCAGTTCTTGTTCAATTTGCAAAGTGATATTTGGAATCCCCTAAAGGGCTATGGTGCAAAAGGAAATATCCTCAGATAAAATCTGGAAAGAAGGTTTCTGAGAAACTGTTTAGTGTTCTGTTAATTCATCTCACAGAGTTACATCTGTATTTCGTGGATCGCTTTGCTAGCCTTATTTCTGTGGAATCTGAGAACAGATATTTCGGATCCCTTTGAAGACTACAGGGCCAAAGGAAATATCCTCCGATAACAAAGAGAAAGAAGCTTTCTGACAAACTTCTTTGTGTTCTGTGAAATCATCTCACAGAGTTACAGCTTTCCGCTCAAGGAGCCTTTCGCTAAGACAGTTCTTGTTCAATTTGCAAAGTGATATTTGGAATCCCCTAAAGGGCTATGGTGCAAAAGGAAATATCCTCAGATAAAATCTGGAAAGAAGATTTCTGAGAAACTGTTTAGTGTTCTGTTAATTCATCTCACAGAGTTACATCTGTATTTCGTGGATCGCTTTGCTAGCCTTATTTCTGTGGAATCTGAGAACAGATATTTCGGATCCCTTTGAAGACTACAGGGCCAAAGGAAATATCCTCCGATAACAAAGAGAAAGAAGCTTTCTGAGAAACTTCTTTGTATTCTGTGAAATCATCTCACAGGGTTACAGCTTTCCCCTCAACAAGCCTTTCGCTAAGACAGTTCTTGTGGAATTGGCAAAGTGATATTTGGAAACCCATAGAGGGCTATGGTGAAAAAGGAAATATCCTCCGATGAAATCTGGAAAGAAGCTTTCTGAGAAACTGCTCAGTGTTCTGTTAATTCATCTCACAGAGTTACATCTGTATTTCGTGGATCTCTTGCCTAGTCTTATTTCTGTGGAATCTGAGAACAGATATTTCGGATCCCTTTGAAGGCTATAGGGCCAAAGGAAATATCCTCCGATAACAAAGAGAAAGAAGCTTTCTGAGAAACTTCTTTGTGTTCTCTGAAATCATCTCACAGAGTTACAGCTTTCCCGTCAAGAAGCCTTTCGCTAAGACAGTACTTGTGAATTGGCAAAGTGATATTGGGAAGTCCATAGAGGGCTATAGTGAAAAAGGAAATGTCCTCAGATGAAATCTGGAAAGAAGATTTCTGAGAAACTGCTTAGTGTTCTGTTAATTCATCTCACAGAGTTACATCTGTATTTCGTGGATCTCTTTGCTAGCCTTATTTCTGTGGAATCTGAGAACAGATATTTCGGATCCCTTTGAAGACTACAGGGCCAAAGGAAATATCCTCCGATAACAAAGAGAAAGAAGCTTTCTGACAAACTTCTTTAAGTTCTGTGAAATCATCTCACAGAGTTACAGCTTTCCCCTCAAGAAGCCTTTCGCTAAGACAGTTCTTGTAGAATTGGCAGAGTGATATTTGGAAGCCCCTAGAGGGCTATGGTGAAAAAGGAAATATCCTCCGATGAAATCTGGAAAGAAGCTTTCTGAGAAACTGCTTAGTGTTCTGTTAATTCATCTCACAGAGTTACATCTGTATTTCGTGGATCTCTTTGCTAGCCTTATTTCTGTGGAATGTGAGAACAGATATTTCGGATCCCTTTGAAGACTATAGGGCCAAAGGAAATATCCTCCGATAACAAGGAGAAAGAAGCTTTCTGAGAAACTTCTTTGTGTTCTATGAACTCATCTCACAGAGTTACAGCTTTCCCCTCAAGAAGCCTTTCGATAAGGCAGTTCTTGTGGAATTGGCAAAGTGATATTGGGAAGCCCAAAGAGGGCTCTGGTGAAAAAGGAAATATACTCAGATGAAATCTGGAAAGAAGCATTCAGAGAAACTGCTTAGTGTTCTGTTAATTCATTTCACAGAGTTACATCTGTGTTTCGTGGATCTCTTTGCTAGCCTTATTTCTGTGGAATCTGAGAACAGATATTTCGGATCCCTTTGAAGACTACAGAGCCAAAGGAAATATCCTCCGATAACAAAGAGAAAGAAGCTTTCTGAGAAACTTCTTTGTGTTCTGTGAAATCATCTCACAGAGTTGCAGCTTTCCCCTCAAGAAGCCTTTCGCTAAGACAGTTCTTGTGGAATTGGCAGAGTGATATTTGGAAGCCCATAGAGGGCTATTGTGAAAAAGGAAATATCCTCAGATGAAATATGGAAAGAAGCTTTCTGAGAAACTGCTTAGTGTTCTGTTAATTCATCTCACAGAGTTACATCTGTATTTCGTGGATCTCTTTGCTATCCTTATTTCTGTGGAATCTGAGAACAGATATTTGGGATCCCTTTGAAGACTACAGGGCCAAAGGAAATATCCTCCGATAACAAAGAAAGAAGCTTTCTGAGAAACATCGTTGTGTTCTGTGAAATAATCTCACAGAGTTACAGGTTTCCCCTCAAGAAGCCTTTCGATAAGGCACTTATTGTGGAATTGGAAAAGTGATATTGGGACGCCCATAGAGGGCTATGGTGAAAAGGGAAATATCCTCAGATGAAATCTGGAAAGAAGCTTTCTGAGAAACTGCTTAGTGTTCTGTTAATTCATCTCACAGGGTTACATCTGTATTTCTTGGATCTCTTTACTAGCCTTATTTCTCTGGAATCTGAGAACAGATATTTCGGATCCCTTTGAAGACTATAGGGCCAAAGGAAATATCCTCCGATAACAAAGAGAAAGAAGCTTTCTGAGAAACTTCTTTGTGTTCTCTGAAATCATCTCACAGAGTTACAGCTTTGCCCTCAAGGAGCCTTTCGCTAAGACAGTTCTTGTTCAATTTGCAAAGTGATATTTGGAATCCCCTAGAGGGCTATGGTGCAAAAGGAAATATCCTCAGATAAAATCTGGAAAGAAGGTTTCTGAGAAACTGCTTAGTGTTCTGTTAATTCATCTCACAGAGTTACATCTGTATTTCGTGGATCTCTTTGCTAGCCTTATTTCTGTGGAATCTGAGAACAGATATTTCGGATCCCTTTGAGGACTACAGGGCCAAAGGAAATATCCTCCGATAACAAAGAGAAAGAAGCTTTCTGAGAAACTTCTTTGTGTTTTGTGAAATCATCTCTCAGAGGTACAGCTTTCCCCTCAAGAAGACTTTCACTAATACAGTTCTTGTGGAATTGGCAAAGTGATATTGGGAAGTCCATAGAGGGCTATGGTGAAAAAGGAAATATCCTCAGATGAATCTGTAAAGAAGCTTTCTGAGAAACTGGTTAGTGTTCTGTTAATTCATCTCACAGAATTACATCTGTATTTCGTGGATCTCTTTGCTAACGTTATTTTGTGGAATCTGAGAACAGATATTTCGGATCCCTTTGAAGACAACAGGGCCAAAGGAAATATCCTCCGATAACAAAGAGAAAGAAGCTTTCTGACAAACTTCTTTGTGTTCCTTGAAATCTTCTCACAGAGTTACAGCATTCCCCTCAAGAAGCCTTTCGCTAAGACAGTTCTTGTGGAATTGGCAGAGTGATATTTGGAAGCCCATAGAGGGCTATGGTGAAAAAGGAAGTATCCTCAGATGAAATCTGGAAAGAAGCTTTCTGAAGAACTGTTTAGTGTTCTGTTAATTCATCTCAAAGAATTACATCTGTATTTCGTGGATCTCTTTGCTAGCCTTATTTCTGTGGAATCTGAGAACAGATATTTCGGATCCCTTTGAAGACTATAGGGCCAAAGGAAATATCCTCCGATAACAAGGAGAAAGAAGCTTTCTGAGAAACTTCTTTGTGTTCTGTGAACTCATCTCACAGAGTTACAGCTTTCCCCTCAAGAAGCCTTTCGATAAGGCAGTTCTTGTGGAATTGGCAAAGTGATATTGGGAAGCCCAAAGAGATCTCTGGTGAAAAAGGAAATATCCTCAGATGAAATCTGGAAAGAAGCATTCAGAGAAACTGCTAAGTGTTCTGTTAATTCATTTCACAGAGTTACATCTGTGTTTCGTGGATCTCTTTGCTAGCCTTATTTCTGTGGAATCTGAGAAGAGATATTTCGGATCCCTTTGAAGACTACAGAGCCAAAGGAAATATCCTCCGATAACAAAGAGAAAGAAGCTTTCTGAGAAACTTCTTTGTGTTCTGTGAAATCATCTCACAGAGTTGCAGCTTTCCCCTCAAGAAGCCTTTCGCTAAGACAGTTCTTGTGGAATTGGCAGAGTGATATTTGGAAGCCCATAGAGGGCTATTGTGAAAAAGGAAATATCCTCAGATGAAATATGGAAAGAAGCTTTCTGAGAAACTTCTTAGTGTTCTGTTAATTCATCTCACAGAGTTACATCTGTATTTCGTGGATCTCTTTGCCATCCTTATTTCTGTTGAATCTGAGAACAGATATTTGGGATCCCTTTGAAGACTACAGGGCCAAAGGTAATAACCTCCGATAACAAAGAGAAAGAAGCTTTCTGACAAACTTCTTTTTGTTCTGTGAAATCATCTGACACAGTTACAGCTTTCCCCTCAAGAAGCCTTTCGATAAGACAGTTCTTGTGGGATTGGCAGAGTGATATTTGGAATCCCTAGAGGGCTATGGTGAAAAAGGAAATATCCTCAGATGAAATCTGGAAAGAAGCTTTCTGAGAAACTGCTTAGTGTTCTGTTAATTCATCTCACAGAGTTACATCTGTATTTCGTGGATCTCTTTGCTAGCCTTATTTCTGTGGAATCTGAGAATAGATATTTCGGATCCCTTTGAAGAGTATAGGGCCAAAGGAAATATCCTCCGATAACAAAGAGAAAGAAGCTTTCTGAGAAACATCGTTGTGTTCTGTGAAATAATCTCACAGAGTTACAGCTTTCCCCTCAAGAAGCCTTTCGATAAGGCACTTATTGTGGAATTGGAAAAGTGATATTGGGTCGCCCATAGAGGGCTATGGTGAAAAGGGAAATATCCTCAGATGAAATCTGGAAAGAAGCTTTTTGAGAAACTCCTTAGTGTTCTGATAATTCATCTCACAGAGTTACATCTGTATTTCGTGGATCTCTTTGCTAGCCTTATTTCTGTGGAATCTGAGAACAGATATTTCGGATCCCTTTGAAGACTATAGGGCCAAAGGAAATATCCTCCGATAACAAAGAGAAAGAAGCTTTCTGAGAAACTTCTTTGTGTTCTGTGAAATCATCTCACAGAGTTACAGCTTTCCCCTCAAGAAGCCTTTCGCTAAGACAGTTCTTGTTCAGTTGGCAAAGTGATATTTGGAAGCCCCTAGAGGGCTATGGTGCAAAAGGAAATATCCTCAGATGAAATCTGGAAAGAAGCTTTCTGAGAAACTGCTTAGTGTTCTGTTAATTCATCTCACAGAGTTACATCTGTATTTCGTGGATCTCTTTGCTAGCCTTATTTCTGTGGAATCTGAGAACAGATATTTCGGATAGCTTTGAAGACTATAGGGCCAAAGGAAATATCCTCTGATAAGAAAGAGAAAGAAGCTTTCTGAGAAATTTCTTTGTGTTCTGTGAAATCATCTCACAGAGTTACAGCTTTCTCCTCAAGAAGCCTTTCGCTAAGACAGTTCTTGTGGAATTGGCAAAGTGATATTTGGAAGCCCCTAGAGGGCTATGGTGAAAAAGGAAATATCCTCAGATGAAATCTGGAAAGAAGCTTTCTGAGAAACTGCTTAGTGTTCTGTTAATTCATCTCACAGAGTTACATCTGTATTTCGTGGATCTCTTTGCTAGCCTTATTTCTGTGGAATCTGAGAACAGATATTTCGGATCCCGTTGAAGACTATAGGGCCTAAGGAAATATCCTCCGATAACAAAGAAAGAAGCTTTCTGAGAAACTTCTTTGTGTTCTGTGAAATCAATTCACAGAGTTACAGCTTTCCCTAGAAGAAGCCTTTCGCTAAGACGGTTCTTGTGGAATTTGCAAAGTGATATTTGGAAGCCCATACAGCTATGGTGAAAAAGGAAATATCCTCAGATGAAAACTGGAAAGAAGCTTTCTGAGAAACTGCTTAGTGTTCTGTTAATTCATCTCACAGAGTTACATCTGTATTTCGTGGATCTCTTTGCTAGCCTTATTTCTGTGGAATCTGAGAACAGATATTTCGGATCCCTTTGAAGACTACAGGGCCAAAGGAAATATCCTCCGATAACAAAGAGAAAGAAGCTTTCTGAGAAACTTCTTTGTGTTCTCTGAAATCATCTCACAGAGTTACAGCTTTCCCCTCAAGAAGCCTTTCGCTAAGACAGTTCCTGTGGAATTGGCAAAGTGATGTTGGGAAGTCCATAGAGGGCTATGGTGAAAAAGGAAATATCCTCAGATGAAATCTGGAAAGAAGCTTTCTGAGAAACTGCTTAGTGTTCTGTTAATTCATCTCACAGAGTTACATCTGTATTTCGTGGATCTCTTTGCTAGCCTTATTTCTGTGGAATCTGAGAACAGATATTTCGGATCCCTTTGAAGACTACAGGGCCAAAAGAAATGTCCTCCGATAACAAAGAGAAAGAAGGTTTCTGACAAACTTCTTTAAGTTCTTTGAAATCATCTCACAGAGTTACAGCTTTCCCCTCAAGAAGCCTTTCGCTAAGACAGTTCTTGTGGAATTGGCAGAGTGATATTTGGAAGCCCCTAGAGGGCTATGGTGAAAAAGGAAATATCCTCAGATGAAATCTGGAAAGAAGCTTTCTGAAGAACTGCTCAGTGTTCTGCTAATTCATCTCACAGAGTTACATCTGTATTGCGTGGATCTCTTTGCTAGCCTTATTTCTGTGGAATCTGAGAACAGATATTTCGGATCCCTTTGAAGACTACAGGGCCAAAAGAAATATCCTCCGATAACAAAGAGAAAGAAGCTTTCTGAGAAACTTCTTTGTGTTCTGTGAAATCATCTCACAGAGTTACAGCTTTCCCTAGAAAAAGCCTTTCGCTAAGACAGTTCTTGTGGAATTGGCAAAGTGATATTTGGAAGCCCATACGGCTATGGTTAAAAGGAAATATCCTCAGATGAAATCTGGAAAGAAGCTTTCTGAGAAACTGCTTAGTGTTCTGTTAATTCATCTCACTGAGTTACATCTGTATTTCGTGGATCTCTTTGCTAGCCTTATTTCTGTGGAATCTGAGAACAGATATTTCGGATCCCTTTGAAGACTACAGGGCCAAAGGAAATATCCTCCGATAACAAAGAGAAAGAAGCTTTCTGACAAACTTCTTTGTGTTCTGTGAAATCATCCCACAGAGTTACAGTTTTCCCCTCAATAAGCCTTTCGCTAAGACAGTTCTTGCGGAATTGGCAGAGTGATATTAGGAAGCCCATAGAGGGCTATGGTGAAAAAGGAAATATCCTCAGATGAAATCTGGAAAGAAGCTTTCTGAGAAACTGCTTAGTGTTCTGTTAATTCATCTCACAGAGTTACATCTGTATTTCGTGGATCTCTTTGCTAGCCTTATTTCTGTGGAATCTGAGAACAGATATTTCGGATCCCTTTGAAGACTTCAGGGCCAAAGGAAATATCCTCCGATAACAAAGAGAAAGAAGCTTTCTGAGAAACTTCTTTGTATTCTGTGAAATCATCTCACAGGGTTACAGCTTTCCCCTCAAGAAGCCTTTCGCTAAAACAGTTCTTGTGGAATTGGCAAAGTGATATTTGGAAACCCATAGAGGGCTATGGTGAAAAAGGAAATATCCTCAGATGAAATCTGGAAAGAAGCTTTCTGAGAAACTGCTTAGTGTTCTGTTAATTCATCTCACAGAGTTACATCTGTATTTCGTGGATCTCTTGGCTAGCCTTATTTCTGTGGAATCTGAGAACAGATATTTCGGATCCCTTTGAAGGCTATAGGGCCAAAGGAAATATCCTCCGATAACAAAGAGAAAGAAGCTTTCTCAGAAACTTCTTTGTGTTCGGTGAAATCATCTCACAGAGTTACAGCTTTCCCCTCAAGAAGCCTTTCGATAAGGCACTTCTTGTGGAATTGGCAAAGTGATATTTGGAAGCCCATAGAGGGCTATGGTGAAAAAGGAAATATCCTCAGATGAAATCTGGAAAGAAGCTTTGTGAGAAACTGCTTAGTGTTCTGTTAATTCATCTCACAGAGTTACATCTGTATTTCGTGGATCTCTTTACTAGCCTTATTTCTGTGGAATCTGAGAACAGATATTTCGGATCCCTTTGAAGACTCTAGGGCCAAAGGAAACATCCTCCGATAACAAAGAGAAAGAAGCTTTCTGAGAAACTTCTTTGTGTTCTGTGAAATCATCTCACAGAGTTACAGCTTTCCCCTCAAGGAGCCTTTCTCTAAGACAGTTCTTGTTCATTTTGCAAAGTGATATTTGGAATCCCCTAGAGGGCTATGGTGCAAAAGGAAATATCCTCAGATAAAATCTGGAAAGAAGCTTTCTGAGAAACTGCTTAGTGTTCTGTTAATTCATCTCACAGAGTTACATCTGTATTTCGTGGATCTCTTTGCTAGCCTTATTTCTGTGGAATCTGAGAAGAGATATTTCGGATCCCTTTGAAGACTACAGGGCCAAAGGAAATATCCTCCGATAACAAAGAGAAAGAAGCTTTCTGAGAAACTGCTTTGTGTTCTGTGAAATCATCTCACAGAGTTACAGCTTTCCCTAGAAAAAGCCTTTCCCTAAGACAGTTCTTGTGGAATTGGCAAAGTGATATTTGGAAGCCCATACGGCTATGGTTAAAAGGAAATATCCTCAGATGAAATCTGGAAAGAAGCTTTCTGAGAAGCTGCTTGGTGTTCTGTTAATTCATCTCACAGAGTTACATCTGTATTTCGTCGATCTCTTTGCTAGCCTTATTTCTGTGGAATCTGAGAACAGATATTTCGGATCCCTTTGAAGACTAGAGGGCCAAAGGAAATATCCTCCGATAACAAAGAGAAAGAAGCTTTCTGACAAACTTCTTTGTGTTCTGTGAAATCATCTCACAGAGTTACAGTTTTCCCCTCAAGAAGCCTTTCGCTAAGACAGTTCTTGTGGAATTGGCAGAGTGATATTTGGAAGCCCATAGAGGGCTACTGTGAAAAAGGAAATATATTCAGATGAAATATGGAAAGAAGCTTTCTGAGAAACTGCTTAGTGTTCTGTTAATTCATCTCACAGAGTTACATCTGTATTTCGTGGATCTCTTTGCTAGCCTTATTTCTGTGGAATCTGAGAATTGATATTTCGGATCCCTTTGAAGAGTATAGGGCCAAAGGAAATATCCTCCGATAACAAAGAGAAAGAAGCTTTCTGAGAAACATCGTTGTGTTCTGTGAAATAATCTCACAGAGTTACAGCTTTCCCCTCAAGAAGCCTTTCGATAAGGCACTTATTGTGGAATTGGCAAAGTGATATTAGGAAGCCCATAGAGGGCTATGGTGAAAAGGGAAATATCCTCAGATGAAATCTGGAAAGAAGCTTTCTGAGAAACTGCTTAGTGTTCTGTTAATTCATCTCACAGAGTTACATCTGTATTTCGTGGATCTCTTTACTAGCCTTATTTCTGTGGAATCTGAGAACAGATATTTCGGATCCCTTTGAAGACTATAGGGCCAAAGGAAATATCCTCCGATAACAAAGAGAAAGAAGCTTTCTGAGAAACTTCTTTGTGTTCTCTGAAATCATCTCACAGAGTTTCAGCTTTCCCCTCAAGGAGCCTTTCGCTAAGACAGTTCTTGTTCAATTTGCAAAGTGATATTTGGAATCCCCTAAAGGGCTATGGTGCAAAAGGAAATATCCTCAGATAAAATCTGGAAAGAAGGTTTCTGAGAAACTGTTTAGTGTTCTGTTAATTCATCTCACAGAGTTACATCTGTATTTCGTGGATCGCTTTGCTAGCCTTATTTCTGTGGAATCTGAGAACAGATATTTCGGATCCCTTTGAAGACTACAGGGCCAAAGGAAATATCCTCCGATAACAAAGAGAAAGAAGCTTTCTGACAAACTTCTTTGTGTTCTGTGAAATCATCTCACAGAGTTACAGCTTTCCCCTCAAGGAGCCTTTCGCTAAGACAGTTCTTGTTCAATTTGCAAAGTGATATTTGGAATCCCCTAAAGGGCTATGGTGCAAAAGGAAATATCCTCAGATAAAATCTGGAAAGAAGGTTTCTGAGAAACTGTTTAGTGTTCTGTTAATTCATCTCACAGAGTTACATCTGTATTTCGTGGATCGCTTTGCTAGCCTTATTTCTGTGGAATCTGAGAACAGATATTTCGGATCCCTTTGAAGACTACAGGGCCAAAGGAAATATCCTCCGATAACAAAGAGAAAGAAGCTTTCTGAGAAACTTCTTTGTGTTCTGTGAAATCATCTCACAGAGTTACAGCTTTCCCTAGAAAAAGCCTTTCGCTAAGACAGTTCTTGTGGAATTGGCAAAGTGATATTTGGAAGCCCATACGGCTATGGTTAAAAGGAAATATCCTCAGATGAAATCTGGAAAGAAGCTTTCTGAGAAACTGCTTAGTGTTCTGTTAATTCATCTCACAGAGTTACATCTGTATTTCGTGGATCTCTTTGCTAGCCTTATTTCTGTGGAATCTGAGAATAGATATTTCGGATCCCTTTGAAGAGTATAGGGCCAAAGGAAGTATCCTCCGATAACAAAGAGAAAGAAGCTTTCTGAGAAACATCGTTGTGTTCTGTGAAATAATCTCACGGAGTTACAGCTTTCCCCTCAAGAAACCTTTCGATAAGGCACTTATTGTGGAATTGGCAAAGTGATATTGGGAAGCCCATAGAGGGCTATGGTGAAAAGGGAAATATCCTCAGATGAAATCTGGAAAGAAGCTTTCTGAGAAACTGCTTAGTGTTCTGTTAATTCATCTCACAGAGTTACATCTGTATTTCGTGGATCGCTTTGCTAGCCTTATTTCTGTGGAATCTGAGAACAGATATTTCGGATCCCTTTGAAGACTACAGGGCCAAAGGAAATATCCTCCGATAACAAAGAGAAAGAAGCTTTCTGAGAAACTTCTTTGTATTCTGTGAAATCATCTCACAGGGTTACAGCTTTCCCCTCAACAAGCCTTTCGCTAAGACAGTTCTTGTGGAATTGGCAAAGTGATATTTGGAAACCCATAGAGGGCTATGGTGAAAAAGGAAATATCCTCCGATGAAATCTGGAAAGAAGCTTTCTGAGAAACTGCTTAGTGTTCTGTTAATTCATCTCACAGAGTTACATCTGTATTTCGTGGATCTCTTGCCTAGTCTTATTTCTGTGGAATCTGAGAACAGATATTTCGGATCCCTTTGAAGGCTATAGGGCCAAAGGAAATATCCTCCGATAACAAAGAGAAGGAAGCTTTCTGAGAAACTTCTTTGTGTTCTCTGAAATCATCTCACAGAGTTACAGCTTTCCCGTCAAGAAGCCTTTCGCTAAGACAGTACTTGTGAATTGGCAAAGTGATATTGGGAAGTCCATAGAGGGCTATGGTGAAAAAGGAAATGTCCTCAGATGAAATCTGGAAAGAAGATTTCTGAGAAACTGCTTAGTGTTCTGTTAATTCATCTCACAGAGTTACATCTGTGTTTCGTGGATCTCTTTGCTAGCCTTATTTCTGTGGAATCTGAGAACAGATATTTCGGATCCCTTTGAAGACTACAGAGCCAAAGGAAATATCCTCCGATAACAAAGAGAAAGAAGCTTTCTGAGAAACTTCTTTGTGTTCTGTGAAATCATCTCACAGAGTTGCAGCTTTCCCCTCAAGAAGCCTTTCGCTAAGACAGTTCTTGTGGAATTGGCAGAGTGATATTTGGAAGCCCATAGAGGGCTATTGTGAAAAAGGAAATATCCTCAGATGAAATATGGAAAGAAGCTTTCTGAGAAACTGCTTAGTGTTCTGTTAATTCATCTCACAGAGTTACATCTGTATTTCGTGGATCTCTTTGCTATCCTTATTTCTGTGGAATCTGAGAACAGATATTTGGGATCCCTTTGAAGACTACAGGGCCAAAGGAAATATCCTCCGATAACAAAGAGAAAGAAGCTTTCTGAGAAACATCGTTGTGTTCTGTGAAATAATCTCACAGAGTTACAGGTTTCCCCTCAAGAAGCCTTTCGATAAGGCACTTATTGTGGAATTGGAAAAGTGATATTGGGACGCCCATAGAGGGCTATGGTGAAAAGGGAAATATCCTCAGATGAAATCTGGAAAGAAGCTTTCTGAGAAACTGCTTAGTGTTCTGTTAATTCATCTCACAGGGTTACATCTGTATTTCTTGGATCTCTTTACTAGCCTTATTTCTCTGGAATCTGAGAACAGATATTTCGGATCCCTTTGAAGACTATAGGGCCAAAGGAAATATCCTCCGATAACAAAGAGAAAGAAGCTTTCTGAGAAACTTCTTTGTGTTCTCTGAAATCATCTCACAGAGTTACAGCTTTGCCCTCAAGGAGCCTTTCGCTAAGACAGTTCTTGTTCAATTTGCAAAGTGATATTTGGAATCCCCTAGAGGGCTATGGTGCAAAAGGAAATATCCTCAGATAAAATCTGGAAAGAAGGTTTCTGAGAAACTGCTTAGTGTTCTGTTAATTCATCTCACAGAGTTACATCTGTATTTCGTGGATCTCTTTGCTAGCCTTATTTCTGTGGAATCTGAGAACAGATATTTCGGATCCCTTTGAGGACTACAGGGCCAAAGGAAATATCCTCCGATAACAAAGAGAAAGAAGCTTTCTGAGAAACTTCTTTGTGTTTTGTGAAATCATCTCTCAGAGGTACAGCTTTCCCCTCAAGAAGACTTTCACTAATACAGTTCTTGTGGAATTGGCAAAGTGATATTGGGAAGTCCATAGAGGGCTATGGTGAAAAAGGAAATATCCTCAGATGAATCTGTAAAGAAGCTTTCTGAGAAACTGGTTAGTGTTCTGTTAATTCATCTCACAGAATTACATCTGTATTTCGTGGATCTCTTTGCTAACGTTATTTTGTGGAATCTGAGAACAGATATTTCGGATCCCTTTGAAGACAACAGGGCCAAAGGAAATATCCTCCGATAACAAAGAGAAAGAAGCTTTCTGACAAACTTCTTTGTGTTCCTTGAAATCATCTCACAGAGTTACAGCATTCCCCTCAAGAAGCCTTTCGCTAAGACAGTTCTTGTGGAATTGGCAGAGTGATATTTGGAAGCCCATAGAGGGCTATGGTGAAAAAGGAAGTATCCTCAGATGAAATCTGGAAAGAAGCTTTCTGAAGAACTGTTTAGTGTTCTGTTAATTCATCTCAAAGAATTACATCTGTATTTCGTGGATCTCTTTGCTAGCCTTATTTCTGTGGAATCTGAGAACAGATATTTCGGATCCCTTTGAAGACTATAGGGCCAAAGGAAATATCCTCCGATAACAAGGAGAAAGAAGCTTTCTGAGAAACTTCTTTGTGTTCTGTGAACTCATCTCACAGAGTTACAGCTTTCCCCTCAAGAAGCCTTTCGATAAGGCAGTTCTTGTGGAATTGGCAAAGTGATATTGGGAAGCCCAAAGAGATCTCTGGTGAAAAAGGAAATATCCTCAGATGAAATCTGGAAAGAAGCATTCAGAGAAACTGCTTAGTGTTCTGTTAATTCATTTCACAGAGTTACATCTGTGTTTCGTGGATCTCTTTGCTAGCCTTATTTCTGTGGAATCTGAGAAGAGATATTTCGGATCCCTTTGAAGACTACAGAGCCAAAGGAAATATCCTCCGATAACAAAGAGAAAGAAGCTTTCTGAGAAACTTCTTTGTGTTCTGTTAAATCATCTCACAGAGTTGCAGCTTTCCCCTCAAGAAGCCTTTCGCTAAGACAGTTCTTGTGGAATTGGCAGAGTGATATTTGGAAGCCCATAGAGGGCTATTGTGAAAAAGGAAATATCCTCAGATGAAATATGGAAAGAAGCTTTCTGAGAAACTTCTTAGTGTTCTGTTAATTCATCTCACAGAGTTACATCTGTATTTCGTGGATCTCTTTGCCATCCTTATTTCTGTTGAATCTGAGAACAGATATTTGGGATCCCTTTGAAGACTACAGGGCCAAAGGTAATAACCTCCGATAACAAAGAGAAAGAAGCTTTCTGACAAACTTCTTTTTGTTCTGTGAAATCATCTGACAGAGTTACAGCTTTCCCCTCAAGAAGCCTTTCGATAAGACAGTTCTTGTGGGATTGGCAGAGTGATATTTGGAATCCCTAGAGGGCTATGGTGAAAAAGGAAATATCCTCAGATGAAATCTGGAAAGAAGCTTTCTGAGAAACTGCTTAGTGTTCTGTTAATTCATCTCACAGAGTTACATCTGTATTTCGTGGATCTCTTTGCTAGCCTTATTTCTGTGGAATCTGAGAATAGATATTTCGGATCCCTTTGAAGAGTATAGGGCCAAAGGAAATATCCTCCGATAACAAAGAGAAAGAAGCTTTCTGAGAAACATCGTTGTGTTCTGTGAAATAATCTCACAGAGTTACAGCTTTCCCCTCAAGAAGCCTTTCGATAAGGCACTTATTGTGGAATTGGAAAAGTGATATTGGGTCGCCCATAGAGGGCTATGGTGAAAAGGGAAATATCCTCAGATGAAATCTGGAAAGAAGCTTTCTGAGAAACTGCTTAGTGTTCTGTTAATTCATCTCACAGCGTTACATCTGTATTTCTTGGATCTCTTTACTAGCCTTATTTCTCTGGAATCTGAGAACAGATATTTCGGATCCCTTTGAAGACTATAGGGCCAAAGGAAATATCCTCCGATAACAAAGAGAAAGAAGCTTTCTGAGAAACTTCTTTGTGTTCTCTGAAATCATCTCACAGAGTTACAGCTTTCCCCTCAAGAAGCCTTTCGCTAAGACAGTTCTTGTGGAATTGGCAAAGTGATATATTGGAGCCCCTAGAGCGCTATGGTGAAAAAGGAAATACCCTCAGATGAAATCTGGAAAGAAGCTTTCTGAGAAACTGCTTAGTGTTCTGTTAATTCATCTCACAGAGTTACATCTGTATTTCGTGGATCTCTTTGCTAGCCTTATTTCTGTAGAATCTGAGAACAGATATTTCGGATCCCTTTGAAGACTATAGGGCCAAAGGAAATATCCTTCGATAACAAAGAGAAAGAAGCTTTCTGAGAAACTTCTTTGTGTTCTGTGAAATCATCTCACAGAGTTACAGCTTTCCCCTCAAGAAGCCTTTCACAAACACAGTTCTTGTGGAATTCGCAAAGTGATATATGGAAGCCACTAGAGGGCTATGGTGAAAAAGGTAATATCCTCAGATGAAATCTGGAAAGAAGCTTTCTGAGAAACTGCTTAGTGTTCTGTTAATTCATCTCACAGAGTTACATCTGTATTTCGTGGATCTCTTTGCTAGCCTTATTTCTGTGGAATCTGAGAACAGATATTTAGGATCCTTTTGAAGACTATAGGGCCAAAAGAAATATCCTCCGATAACAAAGAGAAAGAAGCTTTCTGAGAAACTTCTTTGTGTTCTGTGAAATCATCTCACAGAGTTACAGCTTTCCCCTCAAGAAGCCTTTAGCTAAGACAGTTCTTGTTCAATTGGCAAAGTGATATTTGGAAGCCCCTAGAGGGCTATGGTGCAAAAGGAAATATCCTCAGATAAAATCTGGAAAGAAGCTTTCTGAGAAACTGCTTAGTATTCTGTGAATTCATCTCACAGAGTTACAACTGTATTTCGTGGATCTCTTTGCTAGCCTTATTTCTGTGGAATCTGAGAACAGATATTTCGGATCCCTTTGAAGACTATAGGGCCTAAGGAAATATCCTCCGATAACAAAGATAGAAGCTTTCTGAGAAACTTTTTTGTGTTCTCTGAAATCATCTCACAGAGTTACAGCTTTCCCCTCAAGAAGTCTTTCGATGAGGCAGGTATTGTGGAATTGGTAAAGTGGTATTGGGAAGCCCATAGTGGGCTATGGTGAAAAAGGAAATATCCTTCTATGAAATCTGAAAAGAAGCTTTCTGAGAAACTGGTTAGTGTTCTGTTAATTCTTCTCACTGAGTTACATCTGTATTTCGTGGATCTCTTTGCTAGTCTTATTTCTGTGGAATCTGAGAACAGATATTTCGATTCCCTTGGAAGACTATAGGGACAAAGGAAATATCCTCCGATATCAAAGAGAAAGAAGATTTCGGAGAAACTTCTTTTGTTCTGTGAAAGCAACTCACAGAGTTACAGCTTTTCCTAGAAAAAGCCTTTCGCTAAGACAGTTTTTGTGGAATTTGCAAACTGATATTTGGAAGCCCATACGGCTATGGTGAAAAAGGAAATATCCTTAGATGAAAACTGGAAAGAAGCTTTCTGAGAAACTGCTTAGTGTTCTGTTAATTCATCTCAGAGAGTTACATCTGTATTTCGTGGATCTCTTTGCTAGCCTTATTTCTGTGGAATCTGAGAACAGATATTTCGGATCCCTTTGAAGACTACAGGGCCAAAGGAAATATCCTCCGATAACAAAGAGAAAGAAGCTTTCTGACAAACTTCTTTGTGTTCTGTGAAATCATCTCACAGAGTTACAGCTTTCCCCTCAGGAAGGCTTTCGCTAAGACAGTTCTTGTGGAATTGGCAGAAAGATATTTGGAATCCCTAGAGGGCTATGGTGAAAAAGGAAATATCCTCAGATGAAATCTGGGAAGAAGCTTTCTGAGAAACTGCTTAGTGTTCTGTTAATTCACCTCACAGAGTTACATCGGTATTTCGTGGATCTCTTTACTAGCCTTATTTCTGTGGAATCTGAGAACAGATATTTCGGATCCCTTTGAAGACTATAGGGCCAAAGGAAATATCCTCCGATAACAAAGAGAAAGAAGCTTTCTGAGAAACTTCTTTGTGTTCTCTGAAATCATCTCACAGAGTTACAGCTTTCCCCTCAAGGAGCCTTTCGCTAAGACAGTTCTTGTTCATTTTGCAAAGTGATATTTGGAATCCCCTAGAGGGCTATGGTGCAAAAGGAAATATCCTCAGATAAAATCTGGAAAGAAGCTTTCTGAGAAACTGCTTAGGGTTCTGTTAATTCATCTCACAGAGTTACATCTGTATTTCGTGGATCTCTTCGCTAGCCTTATTTCTGTGGAATCTGAGAAGAGATATTTCGGATCCCTTTGAAGACTACAGGGCCAAGGGAAATATCCTCCGATAACAAAGAGAAAGAAGCTTTCTCAGAAACTTCTTTGTGTTCTGTGAAATCATCTCACAGAGTTACAGCTTTCCCTAGAAAAAGCCTTTCGCTAAGACTGTTCTTGTGGAATTGGCAAAGTGATATTTGGAAGCCCATACGGCTATGGTTAAAAGGAAATATCCTCAGATGAAATCTGGAATGAAGCTTTCTGAGAAACTGCTTAGTGTTCTGTTAATTCATCTCACAGAGTTACATCTGTATTTCGTGGATCTCTTTGCTAGCCTTATTTCTGTGGAATCTGAGAACAGATATTTCGCATCCCTTTGAAGACCAGAGGGCCAAAGGAAATATCCTCCGATAACAAAGAGAAAGAAGCTTTCTGACAAACTTCTTTGTGTTCTGTGAAATCATCTCACAGAGTTACAGTTTTCCCCTCAAGATGCCTTTCGCTAAGACAGTTCTTGTGGAATTGGCAGATTGATATTTGGAAGCCCATAGAGGGCTATTGTGAAAAAGGAAATATCCTCAGATGAAATATGGAAAGAAGCTTTCTGAGAAACTGCTTAGTGTTCTGTTAATTCATCTCACAGAGTTACATCTGTATTTCGTGGATCTCTTTGCTATCCTTATTTCTGTGGAATCTGAGAACAGATATTTGGGATCCCTTTGAAGACTACAGGGCCAAAGGAAATATCCTCCGATAACAAAGAGAAAGAAGCTTTCTGAGAAACTTCTTTGTGTTCTGTGAAATCATCTCACAGAGTTACAGCTTTCCCCTCAAGAAGAGTTTCGCTAAGACAGTTCTTGTGGGATTGGCAGAGTGATATTTGGAATCCCTAGAGGGCTATGGTGAAAAAGGAAATATCCTCAGATGAAATCTGGAAAGAAGCTTTCTGAGAAACTGCTTAGTGTTCTGTTAATTCATCTCACAGAGTTACATCTGTATTTCGTGGATCTCTTTGCTAGCCTTATTTCTGTGGAATCTGAGAATAGATATTTCGGATCCCTTTGAAGAGTATAGGGCCAAAGGAAATATCCTCCGATAACAAAGAGAAAGAAGATTTCTGAGAAACTTCTTTGTGTTCTGTGAAATCATCTCACAGAGTTACAGCTTTCCCCTCAAGAAGCCTTTCGATAAGGCACTTATTGTGGAATTGGCAAAGTGATATTGGGAAGCCCATAGAGGGCTATGGTGAAAAGGGAAATATCCTCAGATGAAATCTGGAAAGAAGCTTTCTGAGAAACTGCTTAGTGTTCTGTTAATTCATCTCACAGAGTTACATCTGTATTTCGTGGATCTCTTTACTAGCCTTATTTCTGGGGAATCTGAGAACAGATATTTCGGATCCCTTTGAAGACTATAGGGCCAAAGGAAATATCCTCCGATAACAAAGAGAAAGAAGCTTTCTGAGAAACTTCCTTGTGTTCTCTGAAATCATCTCACAGAGTTACAGCTTTCCCCTCAAGGAGCCTTTCGCTAAGACAGTTCTTGTTCATTTTGCAAAGTGATATTTGGAATCCCCTAGAGGGCTATGGTGCAAAAGGAAATATCCTCAGATAATATCTGAAAAGAAGCTTTCTGAGAAACTGCTTAGGGTTCTGTTAATTCATCTCACAGTGTTACATCTGTATTTCGTGGATCTCTTCGCTAGCCTTATTTCTGTGGAATCTGAGAAGAGATATTTCGGATCCCTTTGAAGACTACAGGGCCAAGGGAAATATCCTCCGATAACAAAGAGAAAGAAGCTTTCTCAGAAACTTCTTTGTGTTCTGTGAAATCATCTCACAGAGTTACAGCTTTCCCTACAAAAAGCCGTTCGCTAAGACAGTTCTTGTGGAATTGGCAAAGTGATATTTGGAAGCCCATACGGCTATGGTTAAAAGGAAATATCCTCAGATGAAATCTGGAATGAAGCTTTCTGAGAAACTGCTTAGTGTTCTGTTAATTCATCTCACAGAGTTACATCTGTATTTCGTGGATCTCTTTGCTATCCTTATTTCTGTGGAATCTGAGAACAGATATTTGGGATCCCTTTGAAGACTACAGGGCCAAAGGAAATATCCTCCGATAACAAAGAGAAAGAAGCTTTCTGAGAAACTTCTTTGCGTTCTGTGAAATCATCTCACAGAGTTACAGCTTTCCCCTCAAGAAGCCTTTCGCTAAGACAGTTCTTGTGGTATTGGCAGAGTGATATTTGGAATCCCTAGAGGGCTATGGTGAAAAAGGAAATATCCTCAGATGAAATCTGGAAAGAAGCTTTCTGAGAAACTGCTTAGTGTTCTGTTACTTCATCTCACAGAGTTACATCTGTATTTCGTGGATCTCTTTGCTAGCCTTATTTCTGTGGAATCTGAGAATAGATATTTCGGATCCCTTTGAAGAGTATAGGGCCAAAGGAAATATCCTCCGATAACAAAGAGAAAGAAGCTTTCTGAGAAACCTCTTTGTGTTCTGTGAAATCATCTCACAGAGTTACAGCTTTCCCCTCAAGAAGCCTTTCGATAAGGCACTTATTGTTGAATTGGCAAAGTGATATTGGGAAGCCCATAGAGGGCTATGGTGAAAAGGGAAATATCCTCAGATGAAATCTGGAAAGAAGCTTTCTGAGAAACTGCTTAGTGTTCTGTTAAATCCTCTCACAGAGTTACATCTGTATTTCGTGGATCTCTTTGCTAGCCTTATTTCTGTGGAATCTGAGAACAGATATTTTGGATCCCTTTGAAGACTACAGGGCCAAAGGAAATATCCTCCGATAACAAAGAGAAAGAAGCTTTCTGACAAACTTCTTTGTGTTCTGTGAAATCATCTCACAGAGTTACAGTTTTCCCCTTAAGAAGCCTTTCGCTAAGACAGTTCTTGTGGAATTGGCAGAGTGATATTTGGAAGCCCATAGATGGCTATGGTGAAAAAGGAAATATCCTCAGATGAAATCTGGAAAGAAGCTTTCTGAGAAACTGCTTAGTGTTCTGTTAATTCATCTCACAGAGTTACATCTGTATTTCGTGGATTTCTTTGCCAGCCTTATTTCTGTGGAATCTGAGAACAGATATTTCGGATCCCTTTGAAGACTTAAGGGCCAAAGGAAATATCCTCCGATAACAATGAGAAAGAAGCTTTCTGAGAAACTTCTTTGTATTCTGTGAAATCATCTCACAGGGTTACAGCTTTCCACTCAACAAGCCTTTCGGTAAGACAGTTCTTGTGGAATTGGCAAAGAGATATTTGGAAACCCATAGAGGGCTATGGTGAAAAAGGAAATATCCTCAGATGAAATCTGGAAAGAAGCTTTCTGAGAAACTGCTTAGTGTTCTGTTACTTCATCTCACAGAGTTACATCTATATTTCGTGGATCTCTTGGCTAGCCTTATTTCTGTGGAATCTGAGAACAGATATTTCGGATCCCTTTGAAGGCTATAGGGCCAAAGGAAATATCCTCCGATAACAAAGAGAAAGAAGCTTTCTCAGAAACTTCTTTGTGTTCTGTGAAATCATCTCACAGAGTTACATCTTTCCCCTCAAGAAGCCTTTCGATAAGGCACTTCTTGTGGAATTGGCAAAGTGATATTTGGAAGCCCATAGAGGGCTATGGTGAAAAAGGAAATATCCTCAGATGAAATCTGGAATGAAGCTTTGTGAGAAACTGCTTAGTGTTCTGTTAATTCATCTCACAGAGTTACATCTGTACTTCGTGGATCTCTTTGCTAGCCTTATTTCTGTGGAATCTGAAAACACATATTTCTGATCCCTTTGAAGACTACAAGGCCAAAGGAAATATCCTCCGATAACAAAGAGAAAGAAGCTTTCTGACAAACTTCTTTCTGTTCTGTGAAATCATCTCACAGAGTTACAGCTTTCCCCTAAAGAAGCCTTTCGCTAAGACAGTTCTTGTGGAATTGGCAGAGTGATATTTGGAAGCCCGTAGAGGGCTATGATGAAAAAGGAAATATCCTCAGATGAAATCTGGAAAGAAGCTTTCTGAAGAACTGCTTATGTTCTGTTAATTCATCTCACAGAGTTACATCTGTATTTCATGGATCTCTTTGCTAGCCTTATTTCTGTGGAGTCTTTGAACAGATATTTCAAATCCCTTTGAAGACTACAGGGCTAAAGGAAATATACTCCGATAACAAAGAGAAAGAAGCTTTCTGAGAAACTTCTTTGTGTTCTGTGAAATCATCTCACAGAGTTACAGCTTTCCCCTCAAGAAGCCTTTCGCTAAGACAGCTCTTGTGGAATTGGCAAAGTGATATTTGGAAGCCCATAGAGGGCTATGGTGAATAAGGAAATATCCTCAGATGAAATCTGGAAAGAAGCATTCAGAGAAACTGCTTAGTGTTCTGTTAATTCATTTCACAGAGTTACATCTGTGTTTCGTGGATCTCTTTGCTAGCCTTATTTCTGTGGAATCTGATAACAGATATTTCGGATCCCTTTGAAGACTACAGGGCCAAAGGAAATATCCTCTGATAACAAAGAGAAAGAAGCTTTCTGAGAAACATCGTTGTGTTCTGGGAAATAATCTCACAGAGTTACAGCTTTCCCCTCAAGAAGCCTTTCGATAAGGCACTTATTGTGGAATTGGAAAGTGATATTGGGACGCCCATAGAGGGCTATGGTGAAAAGGGAAATATCCTCAGATGAAATCTGGAAAGAAGCTTTCTGAGAAACTGCTTAGTGTTCTGTTAATTCATCTCACAGAGTTACATCTGTATTTCTTGGATCTCTTTACTAGCCTTATTTCTGTGGAATCTGAGAACAGATATTTCGGATCCCTTTGAAGACTATAGGGCCAAAGGAAATATCCTCCGATAACAAAGAGAAAGAAGCTTTCTGAGAAACATCTTTGTGTTCTCTGAAATCATCTCACAGAGTTACAGCTTTCCCCTCAAGGAGCCTTTCGCTAAGACAGTTCTTGTACAACTTGCAAAGTGATATTTGGAATCCCCTAGAGGGCTATGGTGCAAAAGGAAATATCCTCAGATAAAATCTGGAAAGAAGGTTTCTGAGAAACTGCTTAGTGTTCTGTTAATTCATCTCACAGAGTTACATCTGTATTTCGTGGATCTCTTTGCTAGCCTTATTTCTGTGGAATCTGAGAACAGATATTTCGGATCCCTTTGAAGACTACAGGGTCAAAGGAAATATCCTCCGATAACAAAGAGAAAGAAGCTTTCTGAGAAACTTCTTTGTGTTCTGTGAAATCATCTCTCAGAGTTACAGCTTTCCCTAGAAAAAGCCTTTCGCTAAGACAGTTCTTGTGGAATTGGCAAAGTGATATTTGGAAGCCCATACGGCTATGGTTAAAAGGAAATATCCTCAGATGAAATCTGGAAAGAAGCTTTCTGAGAAACTGCTTAGTGTTCTGTTAATTCATTTCACAGAGTAACATCTGTGTTTCGTGGATCTCTTTGCTAGCCTTATTTCTGTGGAATCTGAGAACAGATATTTCGGATCCCTTTGAAAACTACAGGGCCAAAGGAAATATCCTCCGATAACAAAGAGAAAGAAGGTTTCTGAGAAACTTCTTTGTGTTCTGTGAAATCATCTCACAGAGTTGCAGCTTTCCCCTCAAGAAGCCTTTCGCTAAGACAGTTCTTGTGGAATTGGCAAAGAGATATTTGGAAGCCCATAGAGGGCTACGGTGAAAAAGGAAATATCCTCAGATGAAATCTGGAAAGAAGCTTTCTGAGAAACTGCTTAGTGTTCTGTTAATTCATCTCACAGAGTTACATCTGTATTTCGTGGATCTCTTTGCTAGCCTTATTTCTGTGGAATCTGAGAACAGATATTTCGGATCCCTTTGAAGACTATAGGGCCTAAGGAAATATTCTCCGATAACAAAGAAAGAAGCTTTCTGAGAAACTTGTTTGTGTTCTCTAAAATCATCTCACCGAGTTACAACTTTCCCCTCAAGAAGCCTTTCGATGAGGCAGGTATTGTGGAATTGGTAAAGTGGTATTGGGAAGCCCTTAGAGGGCTATGGTGCAAAAGGAAATATCCTTCGATAAAATCCGGAAAGAAGCTTTCTGAGAAACTGCTTAGTGTTCTGTTAATTCATCTCACAGAGTTACATCTGTATTTCGTGGATCTCTTTGCTAGCCTTATTTCCGTGGAATCTGAGAACAGATATTTCGGATCCCTTTGAAGACTATAGGGCCAAAGGAAATATCCTCCGATAACAAAGAGAAAGAAGCTTTCAGAGAAACTTCCTTGTGTTCTGTGAAATAATCTCACAGAGTTTCACCTTTCCCCTCAAGAAGCCTTTCGCTAAGACAGTTCTTGTGGAATTGGCAAAGTGATATTTGCAAGCCCCTAGAGGGCTATGGTGAAAAAGGAAATATCCTCAGATGAAATCTGGAAAGAAGCTTTCTGAGAAACTGCTTAGTGTTCTGTTAATTCATCTCACAGAGTTATATCTGTATTTCGTGGATCTCTTTGCTAACCTTATTTCTGTGGTATCTGAGAACAGATATTTCGGATCCCTTTGAAGACTATAGGGCCAAAGGAAATATCCTCTGATAACAAAGAGAAAGAAGCTTTGTGAGAAACTTCTTTGTGTTCTGTGAAATCATCTCACAGAGTTAATGCTTTCCCCTCAAGAAGTCTTTCGCTATGACAGTTCTTCTGGAATTGGCAAAGTGATATTTGGAAGCCCATAGAGAGCTATGGTGAAAAAGGAAATATCCTCCGATGAAAACTGGAAAGAAGTTTTCTGAGAAACTGCTTAGTGTTCTGTTAATTCATCTCACAGAGTTACATCTGTATTTAGTGGATCTCTTTGCTAGCCTTATTTCTGTTGAATCTGAGAACAGATATTTCGGATCCCTTTGAAGACTACAGGGCCAATGGAAATATCCTCCGATAAAAAAGAGAAAGACGCTTTCTGAGAAACTTCTTTGTGTTCTGTGAAGTCATCTCACAGAGTTACAGCTTTCCCTAGCAAAAGCCTTTCGCTAAGACAGTTCTTGTGGAATTGGCAAAGTGATATTTGCAAGAACCTAGAGGGCTATGGTGAAAAAGGAAATATCCTCAGATGAAATCTGGAAAGAAGCTTTCTGAGAAACTGCTTAGTGTTCTGTTAATTCATCTCACAGAGTTATATCTGTATTTCGTGGATCTCTTTGCTAACCTTATTTCTGTGGAATCTGAGAACAGATATTTCGGATCCCTTTGAAGACTATAGGGCCAAAGGAAATATCCTCTGATAACAAAGAGAAAGAAGCTTTGTGAGAAACTTCTTTGTGTTCTGTGAAATCATCTCACAGAGTTAATGCTTTCCCCTCAAGAAGTCTTTCGCTATGACAGTTCTTCTGGAATTGGCAAAGTGATATTTGGAAGCCCATAGAGGGCTATGGTGAAAAAGGAAATATCCTCAGATGAAATCTGGAAAGAAGCTTTGTGAGAAACTGCTTAGTGTTCTGTTAATTCATCTCACAGAGTTACATCTGTATTTCGTGGATCTCTTTACTAGCCTTATTTCTGTGGAATCTGAGAACAGATATTTCGGATCCCTTTGAAGACTATAGGGCCAAAGGAAACATCCTCCGATAACAAAGAGAAAGAAGCTTTCTGAGAAACTTCTTTGTGTTCTGTGAAATCATCTCACAGAGTTACAGCTTTCCCCTCAAGGAGCCTTTCTCTAAGACAGTTCTTGTTCATTTTGCAAAGTGATATTTGGAATCCCCTAGAGGGCTATGGTGCAAAAGGAAATATCCTCAGATAAAATCTGGAAAGAAGCTTTCTGAGAAACTGCTTAGTGTTCTGTTAATTCATCTCACAGAGTTACATCTGTATTTCGTGGATCTCTTTGCTAGCCTTATTTCTGTGGAATCTGAGAAGAGATATTTCGGATCCCTTTGAAGACTACAGGGCCAAAGGAAATATCCTCCGATAACAAAGAGAAAGAAGCTTTCTGAGAAACTGCTTTGTGTTCTGTGAAATCGTCTCACAGAGTTACAGCTTTCCCTAGAAAAAGCCTTTCCCTAAGACAGTTCTTGTGGAATTGGCAAAGTGATATTTGGAAGCCCATACGGCTATGGTTAAAAGGAAATATCCTCAGATGAAATCTGGAAAGAAGCTTTCTGAGAAGCTGCTTGGTGTTCTGTTAATTCATCTCACAGAGTTACATCTGTATTTCGTGGATCTCTTTGCTAGCCTTATTTCTGTGGAATCTGAGAACAGATATTTCGGATCCCTTTGAAGACTACAGGGCCAAAGGAAATATCCTCCGATAACAAAGAGAAAGAAGCTTTCTGACAAACTTCTTTGTGTTCTGTGAAATCATCTCACAGAGTTACAGTTTTCCCCTCAAGAAGCCTTTCGCTAAGACAGTTCTTGTGGAATTGGCAGAGTGATATTTGGAAGCCCATAGAGGGCTACTGTGAAAAAGGAAATATCCTCAGATGAAATATGGAAAGAAGCTTTCTGAGAAACTGCTTAGTGTTCTGTTAATTCATCTCACAGGGTTACATCTGTATTTCGTGGATCTCTTTGGTAGCCTTATTTCTGTGGAATCTGAGAATTGATATTTCGGATCCCTTTGAAGAGTATAGGGCCAAAGGAAATATCCTCCGATAACAAAGAGAAAGAAGCTTTCTGAGAAACATCGTTGTGTTCTGTGAAATAATCTCACAGAGTTACAGCTTTCCCCCCAAGAAGCCTTTCGATAAGGCACTTATTGTGGAATTGGCAAAGTGATATTAGGAAGCCCATAGAGGGCTATGGTGAAAAGGGAAATATCCTCAGATGAAATCTGGAAAGAAGCTTTCTGAGAAACTGCTTAGTGTTCTGTTAATTCATCTCACAGAGTTACATCTGTATTTCGTGGATCTCTTTACTAGCCTTATTTCTGTGGAATCTGAGAACAGATATTTCGGATCCCTTTGAAGACTATAGGGCCAAAGGAAATATCCTCCGATAACAAAGAGAAAGAAGCTTTCTGAGAAACTTCTTTGTGTTCTCTGAAATCATCTCACAGAGTTTCAGCTTTCCCCTCAAGGAGCCTTTCGCTAAGACAGTTCTTGTTCAATTTGCAAAGTGATATTTGGAATCCCCTAAACGGCTATGGTGCAAAAGGAAATATCCTCAGATAAAATCTGGAAAGAAGGTTTCTGAGAAACTGTTTAGTGTTCTGTTAATTCATCTCACAGAGTTACATCTGTATTTCGTGGATCGCTTTGCTAGCCTTATTTCTGTGGAATCTGAGAACAGATATTTCGGATCCCTTTGAAGACTACAGGGCCAAAGGAAATATCCTCCGATAACAAAGAGAAAGAAGCTTTCTGACAAACTTCTTTGTGTTCTGTGAAATCATCTCACAGAGTTACAGCTTTCCCCTCAAGGAGCCTTTCGCTAAGACAGTTCTTGTTCAATTTGCAAAGTGATATTTGGAATCCCCTAAAGGGCTATGGTGCAAAAGGAAATATCCTCAGATAAAATCTGGAAAGAAGGTTTCTGAGAAACTGTTTAGTGTTCTGTTAATTCATCTCACAGAGTTACATCTGTATTTCGGGGATCGCTTTGCTAGCCTTATTTCTGTGGAATCTGAGAACAGATATTTCGGATCCCTTTGAAGACTACAGGGCCAAAGGAAATATCCTCCGATAACAAAGAGAAAGAAGCTTTCTGAGAAACTTCTTTGTGTTCTGTGAAATCATCTCACAGAGTTACAGCTTTCCCTAGAAAAAGCCTTTCGCTAAGACAGTTCTTGTGGAATTGGCAAAGTGATATTTGGAAGCCCATACGGCTATGGTTAAAAGGAAATATCCTCAGATGAAATCTGGAAAGAAGCTTTCAGAGAAACTGCTTAGTGTTCTGTTAATTCATCTCACTGAGTTACAGCTGTATTTCATGGATCTCTTTGCTAGCCTTATTTCTGTGGAATCTGAGAACAGATATTTCGGATCCCTTTGAAGACTACAGGGCCAAAGGAAATATCCTCCGATAACAAAGAGAAAGAAGCTTTCTGACAAACTTCTTTGTGTTCTGTGAAATCATCTCACAGAGTTACAATTTTCCCCTTAAGAAGCCTTTCGCTAAGACAGTTCTTGTAGAATTTGCAGAGTGATATTTGGAAGCCCATAGAGGGCTATGGTGAAAAAGGAAATATCCTCAGATGAAATCTGGAAAGAAGCTTTCTGAGAAACTGCTTAGTGTTCTGTTAATTCATCTCACAGAGTTACATCTGTATTTCGTGGATCTCTTTGCTAGCCTTATTTCTGTGGAATCTGAGAACAGATATTTCGGATCCCTTTGAAGACTACAGGGCCAAAGGAAATATCCTCCGATAACAAAGAGAAAGAAGCTTTCTGACAAACTTCTTTGTGTTCTGTGAAATCATCTCACAGAGTTACAGTTTTCCCCTCAAGAAGCCTTTCGCTAAGACAGTTCTTGTGGAATTGGCAGAGTGATATTTGGAAGCCCATAGAGGGCTATTGTGAAAAAGGAAATATCCTCAGATGAAATATGGAAAGAAGCTTTCTGAGAAACTGCTTAGTGTTCTGTTAATTCATCTCACAGAGTTACATCTGTATTTCGTGGATCACTTTGCTAGCCTTATTTCTGTGGCATCTGAGAATAGATATTTCGGATCCCTTTGAAGAGTATAGGGCCAAAGGAAATATCCTCCGATAACAAAGAGAAAGAAGCTTTCTGAGAAACATCGTTGTGTTCTGTGAAATAATCTCACAGAGTTACAGCTTTCCCCTCAAGAAACCTTTCGATAAGGCACTTATTGTGGAATTGGCAAAGTGATATTGGGAAGCCCATAGAGGGCTATGGTGAAAAGGGAAATATCCTCAGATGAAATCTGGAAAGAAGCTTTCTGAGAAACTGCTTAGTGTTCTGTTAATTCATCTCACAGAGTTACATCTGTATTTCGTGGATCTCTTTACTAGCCTTATTTCTGTGGAATCTGAGAACAGATATTTCGGATCCCTTTGAAGACTATAGGGCCAAAGGAAATATCCTCCGATAACAAAGAGAAAGAAGCTTTCTGAGAAACTTCTTTGTGTTCTCTGAAATCATCTCACAGAGTTACAGCTTTCCCCTCAAGGAGCCTTTCGCTAAGACAGTTCTTGTTCAATTTGCAAAGTGATATTTGGAATCCCCTAAAGGGCTATGGTGCAAAAGGAAATATCCTCAGATAAAATCTGGAAAGAAGGTTTCTGAGAAACTGTTTAGTGTTCTGTTAATTCATCTCACAGAGTTACATCTGTATTTCGTGGATCGCTTTGCTAGCCTTATTTCTGTGGAATCTGAGAACAGATATTTCGGATCCCTTTGAAGACTACAGGGCCAAAGGAAATATCCTCCGATAACAAAGAGAAAGAAGCTTTCTGACAAACTTCTTTGTGTTCTGTGAAATCATCTCACAGAGTTACAGCTTTGCCCTCAAGAAGCCTTTCGCTAAGACAGTTCTTGTTCAATTTGCAAAGTGATATTTGGAATCCCCTAAAGGGCTATGGTGCAAAAGGAAATATCCTCAGATAAAATCTGGAAAGAAGGTTTCTGAGAAACTGTTTAGTGTTCTGTTAATTCATCTCACAGAGTTACATCTGTATTTCGTGGATCGCTTTGCTAGCCTGATTTCTGTGGAATCTGAGAACAGATATTTCGGATCCCTTTGAAGACTACAGGGCCAAAGGAAATATCCTCCGATAACAAAGAGAAAGAAGCTGTCTGAGAAACTTCTTTGTATTCTGTGAAATCATCTCACAGGGTTACAGCTTTCCCCTCAACAAGCTTTTCGCTAAGACAGTTCTTGTGGAATTGGCAAAGTGATATTTGGAAACCCATAGAGGGCTATGGTGAAAAAGGAAATATCCTCCGATGAAATCTGGAAAGAAGCTTTCTGAGAAACTGCTTAGTGTTCTGTTAATTCATCTCACAGAGTTACATCTGTATTTCGTGGATCTCTTGGCTAGCCTTATTTCTGTGGAATCTGAGAACAGATATTTCGGATCCCTTTGAAGGATATAGGGCCAAAGGAAATATCCTCCGATAACAAAGAGAAAGAAGCTTTCTGAGAAACTTCTTTGTGTTCTGTGAAATCATCTCACAGAGTTACAGCTTTCCCCTCAAGAAGCCTTTCGCTAAGACAGTACTTGTGAATTGGCAAAGTGATATTGGGAAGTCCATAGAGGGCTATGGTGAAAAAGGAAATGTCCTCAGATGAAATCTGGAAAGAAGATTTCTGAGAAACTGCTTAGTGTTCTGTTAATTCATCTCACAGAGTTACATCTGTATTTCGTGGATCTCTTTGCTAGCCTTATTTCTGTGGAATCTGAGAACAGATATTTCGGATCCCTTTGAAGACTACAGGGCCAAAGGAAATATCCTCCGATAACAAAGAGAAAGAAGCTTTCTGACAAACTTCTTTAAGTTCTGTGAAATCATCTCACAGAGTTACAGCTTTCCCCTCAAGAAGCCTTTCGCTAAGACAGTTCTTGTAGAATTGGCAGAGTGATATTTGGAAGCCCCTAGAGGGCTATGGTGAAAAAGGAAATATCCTCCGATGAAATCTGGAAAGAAGCTTTCTGAGAAACTGCTTAGTGTTCTGTTAATTCATCTCACAGAGTTACATCTGTATTTCGTGGATCTCTTTGCTAGCCTTATTTCTGTGGAATGTGAGAACAGATATTTCGGATCCCTTTGAAGACTATAGGGCCAAAGGAAATATCCTCCGATAACAAGGAGAAAGAAGCTTTCTGAGAAACTTCTTCGTGTTCTATGAACTCATCTCACAGAGTTACAGCTTTCCCCTCAAGAAGCCTTTCGATAAGGCAGTTCTTGTGGAATTGGCAAAGTGATATTGGGAAGCCCAAAGAGGGCTCTGGTGAAAAAGGAAATATACTCAGATGAAATCTGGAAAGAAGCATTCAGAGAAACTGCTTAGTGTTCTGTTAATTCATTTCACAGAGTTACATCTGTGTTTCGTGGATCTCTTTGCTAGCCTTATTTCTGTGGAATCTGAGAACAGATATTTCGGATCCCTTTGAAGACTACAGAGCCAAAGGAAATATCCTCCGATAACAAAGAGAAAGAAGCTTTCTGAGAAACTTCTTTGTGTTCTGTGAAATCATCTCACAGAGTTGCAGCTTTCCCCTCAAGAAGCCTTTCGCTAAGACAGTTCTTGTGGAATTGGCAGAGTGATATTTGGAAGCCCATAGAGGGCTATTGTGAAAAACGAAATATCCTCAGATGAAATATGGAAAGAAGCTTTCTGAGAAACTGCTTAGTGTTCTGTTAATTCATCTCACAGAGTTACATCTGTATTTCGTGGATCTCTTTGCTATCCTTATTTCTGTGGAATCTGAGAACAGATATTTGGGATCCCTTTGAAGACTACAGGGCCAAAGGTAATAACCTCCGATAACAAAGAGAAAGAAGCTTTCTGACAAACTTCTTTGTGTTCTGTGAAATCATCTCACAGAGTTACAGCTTTCCCCTCAAGAAGCCTTTCGCTAAGACAGTTCTTGTGGGATTGGCAGAGTGATATTTGGAATCCCTAGAGGGCTATGGTGAAAAAGGAAATATCCTCAGATGAAATCTGGAAAGAAGGTTTCTGAGAAACTGCTTAGTGTTCTGTTAATTCATCTCACAGAGTTACATCTGTATTTCATGGATCTCGTTGCTAGCCTTATTTCTGTGGAATCTGAGAATAGATATTTCGGATCCCTTTGAAGAGTGTAGGGCCAAAGGAAATATCCTCCGATAACAAAGAGAAAGAAGCTTTCTGAGAAACATCGTTGTGTTCTGTGAAATAATCTCACAGAGTTACAGGTTTCCCCTCAAGAAGCCTTTCGATAAGGCACTTATTGTGGAATTGGAAAAGTGATATTGGGACGCCCATAGAGGGCTATGGTGAAAAGGGAAGTATCCTCAGATGAAATCTGGAAAGAAGCTTTCTGAGAAACTGCTTACTGTTCTGTTAATTCATCTCACAGAGTTACATCTGTATTTCTTGGATCTCTTTACTAGCCTTATTTCTCTGGAATCTGAGAACAGATATTTCGGATCCCTTTGAAGACTATAGGGCCAAAGGAAATATCCTCCGATAACAAAGAGAACGAAGCTTTCTGAGAAACTTCTTTGTGTTCTCTGAAATCATCTCACAGAGTTACAGCTTTGCCCTCAAGGAGCCTTTCGCTAAGACAGTTCTTGTTCAATTTGCAAAGTGATATTTGGAATCCCCTAGAGGGCTATGGTGCAAAAGGAAATATCCTCAGATAAAATATGGAAAGAAGGTTTCTGAGAAACTGCTTAGTGTTCTGTTAATTCATCTCACAGAGTTACATCTGTATTTCGTGGATCTCTTTGCTAGCCTTATTTCTGTGGAATCTGAGAACAGATATTTCGGATCCCTTTGAGGACTACAGGGCCAAAGGAAATATCCTCCGATAACAAAGAGAAAGAAGCTTTCTGAGAAACTTCTTTGTGTTTTGTGAAATCATCTCTCAGAGGTACAGCTTTCCCCTCAAGAAGACTTTCACTAATACAGTTCTTGTGGAATTGGCAAAGTGATATTGGGAAGTCCATAGAGGGCTATGGTGAAAAAGGAAATATCCTCAGATGAATCTGTAAAGAAGCTTTCTGAGAAACTGGTTAGTGTTCTGTTAATTCATCTCACAGAATTACATCTGTATTTCGTGGATCTCTTTGCTAACGTTATTTTGTGGAATCTGAGAACAGATATTTCGGATCCCTTTGAAGACAACCGGGCCAAAGGAAATATCCTCCGATAACAAAGAGAAAGAAGCTTTCTGACAAACTTCTTTGTATTCCTTGAAATCATCTCACAGAGTTACAGCATTCCCCTCAAGAAGCCTTTCGCTAAGACAGTTCTTGTGGAATTGGCAGAGTGATATTTGGAAGCCCATAGAGGGCTATGGTGAAAAAGGAAGTATCCTCAGATGAAATCTGGAAAGAAGCTTTCTGAAGAACTGTTTAGTGTTCTGTTAATTCATCTCAAAGAATTACATCTGTATTTCGTGGATCTCTTTGCTAGCCGTATTTCTGTGGAATGTGAGAACAGATATTTCGGATCCCTTTGAAGACTATAGGGCCAAAGGAAATATCCTCCGATAACAAGGAGAAAGAAGCTTTCTGAGAAACTTCTTTGTGTTCTGTGAACTCATCTCACAGAGTTACAGCTTTCCCCTCAAGAAGCCTTTCGATAAGGCAGTTCTTGAGGAATTGGCAAAGTGATATTGGGAAGCCCAAAGAGATCTCTGGTGAAAAAGGAAATATCCTCAGATGAAATCTGGAAAGAAGCATTCAGAGAAACTGCTTAGTGTTCTGTTAATCCATTTCACAGAGTTACATCTGTGTTTCGTGGATCTCTTTGCTAGCCTTATTTCTGTGGAATCTGAGAACAGATATTTCGGATCCCTTTGAAGACTACAGAGCCAAAGGAAATATCCTCCGATAACAAAGAGAAAGAAGCTTTCTGAGAAACTTCTTTGTGTTCTGTGAAATCATCTCACAGAGTTGCAGCTTTCCCCTCAAGAAGCCTTTCGCTAAGACAGTTCTTGTGGAATTGGCAGAGTGATATTTGGAAGCCCATAGAGGGCTATTGTGAAAAAGGAAATATCCTCAGATGAATATGGAAAGAAGCTTTCTGAGAAACTTCTTAGTGTTCTGTTAATTCATCTCACAGAGTTACATCTGTATTTCGTGGATCTCTTTGCTATCCTTATTTCTGTGGAATCTGAGAACAGATATTTGGGATCCCTTTGAAGACTACAGGGCCAAAGGTAATAACCTCCGATAACAAAGAGAAAGAAGCTTTCTGACAAACTTCTTTGTGTTCTGTGAAATCATCTCACAGAGTTACAGCTTTCCCCTCAAGAAGCCTTTCGCTAAGACAGTTCTTGTGGGATTGTCAGAGTGATATTTGGAATCCCTAGAGGGCTATGGTGAAAATGGAAATATCCTCAGATGAAATCTGGAAAGAAGATTTCTGAGAAACTGCTTAGTGTTCTGTTAATTCATCTCACAGAGTTACATCTGTATTTCGTGGATCTCTTTGCTAGCCTTATTTCTGTGGAATCTGAGAATAGATATTTGGGATCCCTTTGAAGAGTATAGGGCCAAAGGAAATATCCTCCGATAACAAAGAGAAAGAAGCTTTCTGAGAAACATCGTTGTGTTCTGTGAAATAATCTCACAGAGTTACAGCTTTCCCCTCAAGAAGCCTTTCGATAAGGCACTTATTGTGGAATTGGAAAAGTGATATTGGGACGCCCATAGAGGGCTATGGTGAAAAGGGAAATATCCTCAGATGAAATCTGGAAAGAAGCTTTCTGAGAAACTGCTTAGTGTTCTGTTAATTCATCTCACAGAGTTACATCTGTATTTCTTGGATCTCTTTACTAGCCTTATTTCTCTGGAATCTGAGAACAGATATTTCGGATCCCTTTGAAGACTATAGGGCCAAAGGAAATATCCTCCGATAACAAAGAGAAAGAAGCTTTCTGAGAAACTTCTTTGTGTTCTCTGAAATCATCTCACAGAGTTACAGCTTTGCCCTCAAGGAGCCTTTCGCTAAGACAGTTCTTGTTCAATTTGCAAAGTGATATTTGGAATCCCCTAGAGGGCTAAGGTGCAAAAGGAAATATCCTCAGATAAAATCTGGAAAGAAGGTTTCTGAGAAACTGCTTAGTGTTCTGTTAATTCATCTCACAGAGTTACATCTGTATTTCGTGGATCTCTTTGCTAGCCTTATTTCTGTGGAATCTGAGAACAGATATTTCGGATCCCTTTGAGGACTACAGGGCCAAAGGAAATATCCTCCGATAACAAAGAGAAAGAAGCTTTCTGAGAAACTTCTTTGTGTTTTGTGAAATCATCTCTCAGAGGTACAGCTTTCCCCTCAAGAAGACTTTCACTAATACAGTTCTCGTGGAATTGGCAAAGTGATATTGGGAAGTCCATAGAGGGCTATGGTGAAAAAGGAAATATCCTCAGATGAATCTGTAAAGAAGCTTTCTGAGAAACTGCTTAGTGTTCTGTTAATTCATCTCACAGAATTACATCTGTATTTCGTGGATCTCTTTGCTAACGTTATTTTGTGGAATCTGAGAACAGATATTTCGGATCCCTTTGAAGACTTAAGGGCCAAAGGAAATATCCTCCGATAACAAAGAGAAAGAAGCTTTCTGACAAACTTCTTTGTGTTCCTTGAAATCATCTCACAGAGTTACAGCATTCCCCTCAATAAGCCTTTCGCTAAGACAGTTCTTGTGGAATTGGCAGAGTGATATTTGGAAGCCCATAGAGGGCTATGTTAAAAAAGGAAGTATCCTCAGATGAAATCTGGAAAGAAGCTTTCTGAAGAACTGTTTAGTGTTCTGTTAATTCATCTCACAGAATTACATCTGTATTTCTTGGATCTCTTTGCTAGCCTTATTTTGTGGAATCTGAGAACAGATATTTCGGATCCCTTTGAAGACTATAGGGCCAAAGGAAATATCCTCCGATAACAAGGAGAAAGAAGCTTTCTGAGAAACTTCTTTGTGTTCTGTGAACTCATCTCACAGAGTTACAGCTTTCCCCTCAAGAAGCCTTTCGATAAGGCAGTTCTTGTGGAATTGGCAAAGTGATATTGGGAAGCCCAAAGAGATCTCTGGTGAAAAAGGAAATATCCTCAGATGAAATCCGGAAAGAAGCATTCAGAGAAACTGCTTAGTGTTCTGTTAATTCATTTCACAGAGTTACATCTGTGTTTCGTGGATCTCTTTGCTAGCCTTATTTCTGTGGAATCTGAGAAGAGATATTTCGGATCCCTTTGAAGACTACAGAGCCAAAGGAAATATCCTCCGATAACAAAGAGAAAGAAGCTTTCTGAGAAACTTCTTTGTGTTCTGTGAAATCATCTCACAGAGTTGCAGCTTTCCCCTCAAGAAGCCTTTCGCTAAGACAGTTCTTGTGGAATTGGCAGAGTGATATTTGGAAGCCCATAGAGGGCTATTGTGAAAAAGGAAATATCCTCAGATGAAATCTGGAAAGAAGCTTTCTGAGAAACTTCTTAGTGTTCTGTTAATTCATCTCACAGAGTTACATCTGTATTTCGTGGATCTCTTTGCCATCCTTATTTCTGTTGAATCTGAGAACAGATATTTGGGATCCCTTTGAAGACTACAGGGCCAAAGGTAATAACCTCCGATAACAGAGAGAAAGAAGCTTTCTGACAAACTTCTTTGTGTTCTGTGAAATCATCTCACAGAGTTACAGCTTTCCCCTCAAGAAGCCTTTCGCTAAGACAGTTCTTGTGGGATTGGCAGAGTGATATTTGGAATCCCTAGAGGGCTATGGTGAAAATGGAAATATCCTCAGGTGAAATCTGGAAAGAAGCTTTCTGAGAAACTGCTTAGTGTTCTGTTAATTCATCTCACAGCGTTACATCTGTATTTCGTGGATCTCTTTGCTAGCCTTATTTCTGTGGAATCTGAGAATAGATATTTGGGATCCCTTTGAAGAGTATAGGGCCAAAGGAAATATCCTCCGATAACAAAGAGAAAGAAGCTTTCTGAGAAACATCGTTGTGTTCTGTGAAATAATCTCACAGAGTTACAGCTTTCCCCTCAAGAAGCCTTTCGATAAGGCACTTATTGTGGAATTGGAAAAGTGATATTGGGACGCCCATAGAGGGCTATGGTGAAAAGGGAAATATCCTCAGATGAAATCTGGAAAGAAGCTTTCTGAGAAACTGCTTAGTGTTCTGTTAATTCATCTCACAGAGTTACATCTGTATTTCTTGGATCTCTTTACTAGCCTTATTTCTCTGGAATCTGAGAACAGATATTTCGGATCCCTTTGAAGACTATAGGGCCAAAGGAAATATCCTCCGATAAAAAAGAGAAAGAAGCTTTCTGAGAAACTTCTTTGTGTTCTCTGAAATCATCTCACAGAGTTACAGCTTTGCCCTCAAGGAGCCTTTCGCTAAGACAGTTCTTGTTCAATTTGCAAAGTGATATTTGGAATCCCCTAGAGGGCTATGGTGCAAAAGGAAATATCCTCAGATAAAATATGGAAAGAAGGTTTCTGAGAAACTGCTTAGTGTTCTGTTAATTCATCTCACAGAGTTACATCTGTATTTCGTGGATCTCTTTGCTAGCCTTATTTCTGTGGAATCTGAGAACAGATATTTCGGATCCCTTTGAGGACTACAGGGCCAAAGGAAATATCCTCCGATAACAAAGAGAAAGAAGCTTTCTGAGAAACTTCTTTGTGTTTTGTGAAATCATCTCTCAGATGTACAGCTTTCCCCTCAAGAAGACTTTCGCTAATACAGTTCTTGTGGAATTGGCAAAGTGATATTGGGAAGTCCATAGAGGGCTATGGTGAAAAAGGAAATATCCTCAGATGAATCTGGAAAGAAGCTTTCTGAGAAACTGCTTAGTGTTCTGTTAATTCATCTCACAGAATTACATCTGTATTTCGTGGATCTCTTTGCTAACGTTATTTTGTGGAATCTGAGAACAGATATTTCGGATCCCTTTGAAGACAACAGGGCCAAAGGAAATATCCTCTGATAACAAAGAGAAAGAAGCTTTCTGACAAACTTCTTTGTGTTCCTTGAAATCATCTCACAGAGTTACAGCATTCCCCTCAAGAAGACTTTCGCTAAGACAGTTCTAGTGGAATTGGCAGAGTGATATTTGGAAGCCCATAGAGGGCTATGGTGAAAAAGGAAATATCCTCAGATGAAATCTGGAAAGAAGCTTTCTGAAGAACTGTTTCGTGTTCTGTTAATTCATCTCACAGAATTACATCTGTATTTCGTGGATCTCTTTGCTAGCCTTATTTCTGTGGAATGTGAGAACAGATATTTCGGATCCCTTTGAAGACTATAGGGCCAAAGGAAATATCCTCCGATAAAAAGGAGAAAGAAGCTTTCTGAGAAACTTCTTTGTGTTCTGTGAACTCATCTCACAGAGTTACAGCTTTCCCCTCAAGAAGCCTTTTGATAAGGCAGTTCTTGTGGAATTGGCAAAGTGATATTGGGAAGCCCAAAGAGATCTCTGGTGAAAAAGGAAATATCCTCAGATGAAATCTGGAAAGAAGCATTCAGAGAAACTGCTTAGTGTTCTGTTATTCATTTCACAGAGTTACATCTGTGTTTCGTGGATCTCTTTGCTAGCCTTATTTCTGTGGAATCTGAGAACAGATATTTCGGATCCCTTTGAAGACTACAGAGCCAAAGGAAATATCCTCCGATAACAAAGAGAAAGAAGCTTTCTGAGAAACTTCTTTGTGTTCTGTGAAATCATCTCACAGAGTTGCAGCTTTCCCCTCAAGAAGCCTTTCGCTAAGACAGTTCTTGTGGAATTGGCAGAGTGATATTTGGAAGCCCATAGAGGGCTATTGTGAAAAAGGAAATATCCTCAGATGAAATATGGAAAGAAGCTTTCTGAGAAACTTCTTAGTGTTCTGTTAATTCATCTCACAGAGTTACATCTGTATTTCGTGGATCTCTTTGCTATCCTTATTTCTGTGGAATCTGAGAACAGATATTTGGGATCCCTTTGAAGACTACAGGGCCAAAGGTAATAACCTCCGATAACAAAGAGAAAGAAGCTTTCTGACAAACTTCTTTTTGTTCTGTGAAATCATCTGACAGAGTTACAGCTTTCCCCTCAAGAAGCCTTTCGATAAGACAGTTCTTGTGGGATTGACAGAGTGATATTTGGAATCCCTAGAGGGCTATGGTGAAAAAGGAAATATCCTCAGATGAAATCTGGAAAGAAGCTTTCTGAGAAACTGCTTAGTGTTCTGTTAATTCATCTCACAGAGTTACATCTGTATTTCGTGGATCTCTTTGCTAGCCTTATTTCTGTGGAATCTGAGAATAGATATTTCGGATCCCTTTGAAGAGTATAGGGCCAAAGGAAATATCCTCCGATAACAAAGAGAAAGAAGCTTTCTGAGAAACATCGTTGTGTTCTGTGAAATAATCTCACAGAGTTACAGCTTTCCCCTCAAGAAGCCTTTCGATAAGGCACTTATTGTGGAATTGGAAAAGTGATATTGGGTCGCCCATAGAGGGCTATGGTGAAAAGGGAAATATCCTCAGATGAAATCTGGAAAGAAGCTTTCTGAGAAACTGCTTAGTGTTCTGTTAATTCATCTCACAGAGTTACATCTGTATTTCTTGGATCTCTTTACTAGCCTTATTTCTCTGGAATCTGAGAACAGATATTTCGGATCCCTTTGAAGACTATAGGGCCAAAGGAAATATCCTCCGATAACAAAGAGAAAGAAGCTTTCTGAGAAACTTCTTTGTGTTCTCTGAAATCATCTCACAGAGTTACAGCTTTCCCCTCAAGGAGCCTTTCGCTAAGACAGTTCTTGTTCAATTTGCAAAGTGATATTTGGAATCCCCTAGAGGGCTATGGTGCAAAAGGAAATATCCTCAGATAAAATCTGGAAAGAAGGTTTCTGAGAAACTGCTTAGTGTTCTGTTAATTCATCTCACAGAGTTACATCTGTATTTCGTGGATCTCTTTGCTAGCCTTATTTCTGTGGAATCTGAGAACAGATATTTCGGATCCCTTTGAAGACTACAGGGCCAAAGGAAATATCCTCCGATAACAAAGAGAAAGAAGCTTTCTGAGAAACTTCTTTGTGTTCTCTGAAATCATCTCACAGAGTTACAGCTTTCCCGTCAAGAAGCCTTTCGCTAAGACATTACTTGTGAATTGGCAAAGTGATATTGGGAAGTCCATAGAGGGCTATGGTGAAAAAGGAAATGTCCTCAGATGAAATCTGGAAAGAAGATTTCTGAGAAACTGCTTAGTGTTCTGTTAATTCATCTCACAGAGTTACATCTGTATTTCGTGGATCTCTTTGCTAGCCTTATTTCTGTGGAATCTGAGAACAGATATTTCGGATCCCTTTGAAGACTACAGGGCCAAAGGAAATATCCTCCGATAACAAAGAGAAAGAAGCTTTCTGACAAACTTCTTTAAGTTCTGTGAAATCATCTCACAGAGTTACAGCTTTCCCCTCAAGAAGCCTTTGGCTAAGACAGTTCTTGTAGAATTGGCAGAGTGATATTTGGAAGCCCCTAGAGGGCTATGGTGAAAAAGGAAATATCCTCCGATGAAATCTGGAAAGAAGCTTTCTGAGAAACTGCTTAGTGTTCTGTTAATTCATCTCACAGAGTTACATCTGTATTTCGTGGATATCTTTGCTAGCCTTATTTCTGTGGAATCTCAGAACAGATATTTCGGATCCCTTTGAAGTCTATAGGGCCAAAGGAAATATCCTCCGATAACAAAGAGAAAGAAGCTTTCTGAGAAACTTCTTTGTGTTCTGTGAAATCATCTCACAGAGTTACAGCTTTCCCCTCAAGAAGCCTTTCGCTAAGACAGTTCTTGTTTAATTGGCAAAGTGATATTTGGAAGCCCATAGAGGGCTATGGTGCAAAAGGAAATATCCTCAGATAAAATCTGGAAAGAAGCTTTCTGAGAAACTGCTTAGTGTTCTGTTAATTCATCTCACAGAGTTACATCTGTACTTCGTGGATCTCTTTGCTAGCCTGATTTCTGTGGAATCTGAGAACAGATATTTCGGATCCCTTTGAAGACTATAGGGCCAAAGGAAATATCCTCCGATAACAAAGAGAAAGAAGCTTTCTGAGAAACTTCTTTGTGTTCTGTGAAATCATCTCACAGAGTTACAGCTTTCCCCTCAAGAAGCCTTTCGCTAAGACAGTTCTTGTGGAATTGGCAAAGTGATATATTGGAGCCCCTAGAGGGCTATGGTGAAAAAGGAAATACCCTCAGATGAAATCTGGAAAGAAGCTTTCTGAGAAACTGCTTAGTGTTCTGTTAATTCATCTCACAGAGTTACATCTGTATTTCGTGGATCTCTTTGCTAGCCTTATTTCTGTAGAATCTGAGAACAGATATTTCGGATCCCTTTGAAGACTATAGGGCCAAAGGAAATATCCTTCGATAACAAAGAGAAAGAAGCTTTCTGAGAAACTTCTTTGTGTTCTGTGAAAACATCTCACAGAGTTACAGCTTTCCCCTCAAGAAGCCTTTCACAAACACAGTTCTTCTGGAATTCGCAAAGTGATATATGGAAGCCACTAGAGGGCTATGGTGAAAAAGGTAATATCCTCAGATGAAATCTGGAAAGAAGCTTTCTGAGAAACTGCTTAGTGTTCTGTTAATTCATCTCACAGAGTTACATCTGTATTTCGTGGATCTCTTTGCTAGCCTTATTTCTGTGGAATCTGAGAACAGATATTTAGGATCCTTTTGAAGACTATAGGGCCAAAAGAAATATCCTCCGATAACAAAGAGAAAGAAGCTTTCTGAGAAACTTCTTTGTGTTCTGTGAAATCATCTCCCAGAGTTACAGCTTTCCCCTCAAGAAGCCTTTAGCTAAGACAGTTCTTGTTCAATTGGCAAAGTGATATTTGGAAGCCCCTAGAGGGCTATGTTGCAAAAGGAAATATCCTCAGATAAAATCTGGAAAGAAGCTTTCTGAGAAACTGCTTAGTATTCTGTGAATTCATCTCACAGAGTTACAACTGTATTTCGTGGATCTCTTTACTAGCCTTATTTCTGTGGAATCTGAGAACAGATATTTCGGATCCCTTTGAAGACTATAGGGCCTAAGGAAATATCCTCCGATAACAAAGATAGAAGCTTTCTGAGAAACTTTTTTGTGTTCTCTGAAATCATCTCACATAGTTACAGCTTTCCCCTCAAGAAGTCTTTCGATGAGGCAGGTATTGTGGAATTGGTAAAGTGGTATTGGGAAGCCCATAGTGGGCTATGGTGAAAAAGGAAATATCCTTCTATGAAATCTGAAAAGAAGCTTTCTGAGAAACTGGTTAGTGTTCTGTTAATTCTTCTCACTGAGTTACATCTGTATTTCGTGGATCTCTTTGCTAGTCTTATTTCTGTGGAATCTGAGAACAGATATTTCGATTCCCTTGGAAGACTATAGGGACAAAGGAAATATCCTCCGATATCAAAGAGAAAGAATATTTCGGAGAAACTTCTTTTGTTCTGTGAAAGCAACTCACAGAGTTACAGCTTTTCCTAGAAAAAGCCTTTCGCTAAGACAGTTTTTGTGGAATTTGCAAACTGATATTTGGAAGCCCATACGGCTATGGTGAAAAAGGAAATATCCTTAGATGAAAACTGGACAGAAGCTTTCTGAGAAACTGCTTAGTGTTCTGTTAATTCACCTCACAGAGTTACATCGGTATTTCGTGGATCTCTTTACTAGCCTTATTTCTGTGGAATCTGAGAACAGATATTTCGGATCCCTTTGAAGACTATAGGGCCAAAGGAAATATCCTCCGATAACAAAGAGAAAGAAGCTTTCTGAGAAAGTTCTTTGTGTTCTCTGAAATCATCTCACAGAGTTACAGCTTTCCCCTCAAGGAGCCTTTCGCTAAGACAGTTCTTGTTCATTTTGCAAAGTGATATTTGGAATCCCCTAGAGGGCTATGGTGCAAAAGGAAATATCCTCAGATAAAATCTGGAAAGAAGCTTTCTGAGAAACTGCTTAGGGTTCTGTTAATTCATCTCACAGAGTTACATCTGTATTTCGTGGATCTCTTCGCTAGCCTTATTTCTGTGGAATCTGTGAAGAGATATTTCGGATCCCTTTGAAGACTACAGGGCCAAGGGAAATATCCTCCGATAACAAAGAGAAAGAAGCTTTCTCAGAAACTTCTTTGTGTTCTGTGAAATCATCTCACAGAGTTACAGCTTTCCCTAGAAAAAGCCTTTCGCTAAGACTGTTCTTTTGGAATTGGCAAAGTGATATTTGGAAGCCCATACGGCTATGGTTAAAAGGAAATATCCTCAGATGAAATCTGGAATGAAGCTTTCTGAGAAACTGCTTAGTGTTCTGTTAATTCATCTCACAGAGTTACATCTGTATTTCGTGGATCTCTTTGCTAGCCTTATTTCTGTGGAATCTGAGAACAGATATTTCGCATCCCTTTGAAGACCAGAGGGCCAAAGGAAATATCCTCCGATAACAAAGAGAAAGAAGCTTTCTGACAAACTTCTTTGTGTTCTGTGAAATCATCTCACAGAGTTACAGTTTTCCCCTCAAGAAGCCTTTCGCTAAGACAGTTCTTGTGGAATTGGCAGATTGATATTTGGAAGCACATAGAGGGCTATGGTGAAAAAGGAAATATCCTCAGATGAAATATGGAAAGAAGCTTTCTGAGAAACTGCTTAGTGGTCTGTTAATTCATCTCACAGAGTTACATCTGTATTTCGTGGATCTCTTTGCTATCCTTATTTCTGTGGAATCTGAGAACAGATATTTGGGATCCCTTTGAAGACTACAGGGCCAAAGGAAATATCCTCCGATAACAAAGAGAAAGAAGCTTTCTGAGAAACTTCTTTCTGTTCTGTGAAATCATCTCACAGAGTTACAGCTTTCCCCTCAAGAAGTGTTTCGCTAAGACAGTTCTTGTGGGATTGGCAGAGTGATATTTGGAATCCCTAGAGGGCTATGGTGAAGAAGGAAATATCCTCAGATGAAATCTGGAAAGAAGCTTTCTGAGAAACTGCTTAGTGTTCTGTTAATTCTTCTCACTGAGTTACATCTGTATTTCGTGGATCTCTTTGCTAGCCTTATTTCTGTGGAATCTGAGAATAGATATTTCGGATCCCTTTGAAGAGTATAGGGCCAAAGGAAATATCCTCCGATAACAAAGAGAAAGAAGCTTTCTGAGAAACCTCTTTGTGTTCTGTGAAATCATCTCACAGAGTTACAGCTTTCCCCTCAAGAAGCCTTTCGATAAGGCACTTATTGTGGAATTGGCAAAGTGATATTGGGAAGCCCATAGAGGGCTATGGTGAAAAGGGAAATATCCTCAGATGAAATCTGGAAAGAAGCTTTCTGAGAAACTGCTTAGTGTTCTGTTAATTCATCTCACAGAGTTACATCTGTATTTCGTGGATCTCTTTACTAGCCTTATTTCTGGGGAATCTGAGAACAGATATTTCGGATCCCTTTGAAGACTATAGGGCCAAAGGAAATATCCTCCGATAACAAAGAGAAAGAAGCTTTCTGAGAAACTTCCTTGTGTTCTCTGAAATCATCTCACAGAGTTACAGCTTTCCCCTCAAGGAGCCTTTCGCTAAGACAGTTCTTGTTCATTTTGCAAAGTGATATTTGGAATCCCCTAGAGGGCTATGGTGCAAAAGGAAATATCCTCAGATAAAATCTGGAAAGAAGCTTTCTGAGAAACTGCTTAGGGTTCTGTTAATTCATCTCACAGAGTTACATCTGTATTTCGTGGATCTCTTCGCTAGCCTTATTTCTGTGGAATCTGAGAAGAGATATTTCGGATCCCTTTGAAGACTACAGGGCCAAGGGAAATATCTTCCGATAACAAAGAGAAAGAAGCTTTCTCAGAAACTTCTTTGTGTTCTCTGAAATCATCTCACAGAGTTACAGTTTTCCCCTTAAGAAGCCTTTCGCTAAGACAGTTCTTGTGGAATTGGCAGAGTGATATTTGGAAGCCCATAGAGGGCTATGGTGAAAAAGGAAATATCCTCAGATGAAATCTGGAAAGAAGCTTTCTGAGAAACTGCTTAGTGTTCTGTTAATTCATCTCACAGAGTTACATCTGTATTTCGTGGATTTCTTTGCCAGCCTTATTTCTGTGGAATCTGAGAACAGATATTTCGGATCCCTTTGAAGACTTAAGGGCCAAAGGAAATATCCTCCGATAACAATGAGAAAGAAGCTTTCTGAGAAACTTCTTTGTATTCTGTGAAATCATCTCACAGGGTTACAGCTTTCCACTCAACAAGCCTTTCGGTAAGACAGTTCTTGTGGAATTGGCAAAGTGATATTTGGAAACCCATAGAGGGCTATGGTGAAAAAGGAAATATCCTCAGATGAAATCTGGAAAGAAGCTTTCTGAGAAACTGCTTAGTGTTCTGTTACTTCATCTCACAGAGTTACATCTATATTTCGTGGATCTCTTGGCTAGCCTTATTTCTGTGGAATCTGAGAACAGATATTTCGGATCCCTTTGAAGGCTATAGGGCCAAAGGAAATATCCTCCGATAACAAAGAGAAAGAAGCTTTCTCAGAAACTTCTTTGTGTTCTGTGAAATCATCTCACAGAGTTACATCTTTCCCCTCAAGAAGCCTTTCGATAAGGCACTTCTTGTGGAATTGGCAAAGTGATATTTGGAAGCCCATAGAGGGCTATGGTGAAAAAGGAAATATCCTCAGATGAAATCTGGAATGAAGCTTTGTGAGAAACTGCTTAGTGTTCTGTTAATTCATCTCACAGAGTTACATCTGTATTTCGTGGATCTCTTTGCTAGCCTTATTTCTGTGGAATCTGAAAACAGATATTTCTGATCCCTTTGAAGACTACAAGGCCAAAGGAAATATCCTCCGATAACAAAGAGAAAGAAGCTTTCTGACAAACTTCTTCTTGTTCTGTGAAATCATCTCACAGAGTTACAGCTTTCCCCTAAAGAAGCCTTTCGCTAAGACAGTTCTTGTGGAATTGGCAGAGTGATATTTGGAAGCCCGTAGAGGGCTATGATGAAAAAGGAAATATCCTCAGATGAAATCTGGAAAGAAGCTTTCTGAAGAACTGCTTATGTTCTGTTAATTCATCTCACAGAGTTACATGTGTATTTCATGGATCTCTTTGCTAGCCTTATTTCTGTGGAGTCCTTGAACAGATATTTCAAATCCCTTTGAAGACTACAGGGCTAAAGGAAATATACTCCGATAACAAAGAGAAAGAAGCTTTCTGAGAAACTTCTTTGTGTTCTGTGAAATCATCTCACAGAGTTACAGCTTTCCCCTCAAGAAGCCTTTCGCTAAGACAGCTCTTGTGGAATTGGCAAAGTGATATTTGGAAGCCCATAGAGGGCTATGGTGAATAAGGAAATATCCTCAGATGAAATCTGGAAAGCAGCATTCAGAGAAACTGCTTAGTGTTCTGTTAATTCATTTCACAGAGTTACATCTGTGTTTCGTGGATCTCTTTGCTAGCCTTATTTCTGTGGAATCTGATAACAGATATTTCGGATCCCTTTGAAGACTACAGGGCCAAAGGAAATATCCTCCGATAACAAAGAGAAATAAGCTTTCTGAGAAACATCGTTGTGTTCTGGGAAATAATCTCACAGAGTTACAGCTTTCCCCTCAAGAAGCCTTTCGATAAGGCACTTATTGTGGAATTGGAAAAGTGATATTGGGACGCCCATAGAGGGCTATGGTGAAAAGGGAAATATCCTCAGATGAAATCTGGAAAGAAGCTTTCTGAGAAACTGCTTAGTGTTCTGTTAATTCATCTCACAGAGTTACATCTGTATTTCTTGGATCTCTTTACTAGCCTTATTTCTGTGGAATCTGAGAACAGATATTTCGGATCCCTTTGAAGACTATAGAGCCAAAGGAAATATCCTCCGATAACAAAGAGAAAGAAGCTTTCTGAGAAACATCTTTGTGTTCTCTGAAATCATCTCACAGAGTTACAGCTTTCCCCTCAAGGAGCCTTTCGCTAAGACAGTTCTTGTACAATTTGCAAAGTGATATTTGGAATCCCCTAGAGGGCTATGGTGCAAAAGGAAATATCCTCAGATAAAATCTGGAAAGAAGGTTTCTGAGAAACTGCTTAGTGTTCTGTTAATTCATCTCACAGAGTTACATCTGTATTTCGTGGATCTCTTTGCTAGCCTTATTTCTGTGGAATCTGAGAACAGATATTTCGGATCCCTTTGAAGACTACAGGGCCAAAGGAAATATCCTCCGATAACAAAGAGAAAGAAGCTTTCTGAGAAACTTCTTTGTGTTCTGTGAAATCATCTCACAGAGTTACAGCTTTCCCTAGAAAAAGCCTTTCGCTAAGACAGTTCTTGTGGAATTGGCAAAGTGATATTTGGAAGCCCATACGGCTATGGTTAAAAGGAAATATCCTCAGATGAAATCTGGAAAGAAGCTTTCTGAGAAACTGCTTAGTGTTCTGTTAATTCATTTCACAGAGTAACATCTGTGTTTCGTGGATCTCTTTGCTAGCCTTATTTCTGTGGAATCTGAGAACAGATATTTCGGATCCCTTTGAAAACTACAGGGCCAAAGGAAATATCCTCCGATAACAAAGAGAAAGAAGGTTTCTGAGAAACTTCTTTGTGTTCTGTGAAATCATCTCACAGAGTAGCAGCTTTCCCCTCAAGAAGCCTTTCGCTAAGACAGTTCTTGTGGAATTGGCAAAGAGATATTTGGAAGCCCATAGAGGGCTACGGTGAAAAAGGAAATATCCTCAGATGAAATCTGGAAAGAAGCTTTCTGAGAAACTGCTTAGTGTTCTGTTAATTCATCTCACAGAGTTACATCTGTATTTCGTGGATCTCTTTGCTAGCCTTATTTCTGTGGAATCTGAGAACAGATATTTCGGATCCCTTTGAAGACTATAGGGCCTAAGGAAATATTCTCCGATAACAAAGAAAGAAGCTTTCTGAGAAACTTGTTTGTGTTCTCTGAAATCATCTCACCGAGTTACAACTTTCCCCTCAAGAAGCCTTTCGATGAGGCAGGTATTGTGGAATTGGTAAAGTGGTATTGTTAAGCCCTTAGAGGGCTATGGTGCAAAAGGAAATATCCTTCGATAAAATCTGGAAAGAAGCTTTCTGAGAAACTGCTTAGTGTTCTGTTAATTCATCTCACAGAGTTACATCTGTATTTCGTGGATCTCTTTGCTGGCCTTATTTCCGTGGAATCTGAGAACAGATATTTCGGATCCCTTTGAAGACTATAGGGCCAAAGGAAATATCCTCCGATAACAAAGAGAAAGAAGCTTTCAGAGAAACTTCCTTGTGTTCTGTGAAATAATCTCACAGAGTTTCACCTTTCCCCTCAAGAAGCCTTTCGCTAAGACAGTTCTTGTGGAATTGGCAAAGTGATATTTGCAAGCCCCTAGAGGGCTATGGTGAAAAAGGAAATATCCTCAGATGAAATCTGGAAAGAAGCTTTCTGAGAAACTGCTTAGTGTTCTGTTAATTCATCTCACAGAGTTATATCTGTATTTCGTGGATCTCTTTGCTAACCTTATTTCTGTGGTATCTGAGAACAGATATTTCGGATCCCTTTGAAGACTATAGGGCCAAAGGAAATATCCTCTGATAACAAAGAGAAAGAAGCTTTGTGAGAAACTTCTTTGTGTTCTGTGAAATCATCTCACAGAGTTAATGCTTTCCCCTCAAGAAGTCTTTCGCTATGACAGTTCTTCTGGAATTGGCAAAGTGATATTTGGAAGCCCATAGAGAGCTATGGTGAAAAAGGAAATATCCTCCGATGAAAACTGGAAAGAAGTTTTCTGAGAAACTACTTAGTGTTCTGTTAATTCATCTCACAGAGTTACATCTGTATTTAGTGGATCTCTTTGCTAGCCTTATTTCTGTTGAATCTGAGAACAGATATTTCGGATCCCTTTGAAGACTACAGGGCCAATGGAAATATCCTCCGATAAAAAAGAGAAAGACGCTTTCTGAGAAACTTCCTTGTGTTCTGTGAAGTCATCTCACAGAGTTACAGCTTTCCCTAGCAGAAGCCTTTCGCTAAGACAGTTCTTGTGGAATTGGCAAAGTGATATTTGCAAGCCCCTAGAGGGCTATGGTGAAAAAGGAAATATCCTCAGATGAAATCTGGAAAGAAGCTTTCTGAGAAACTGCTTAGTGTTCTGTTAATTCATCTCACAGAGTTATATCTGTATTTCGTGGATCTCTTTGCTAACCTTATTTCTGTGGAATCTGAGAACAGATATTTCGGATCCCTTTGAAGACTATAGGGCCAAAGGAAATATCCTCTGATAACAAAGAGAAAGAAGCTTTGTGAGAAACTTCTTTGTGTTCTGTGAAATCATCTCACAGAGTTAATGCTTTCCCCTCAAGAAGTCTTTCGCTATGACAGTTCTTCTGGAATTGGCAAAGTGATATTTGGAAGCCCATAGAGAGCTATGGTGAAAAAGGAAATATCCTCCGATGAAAACTGGAAAGAAGTTTTCTGAGAAACTGCTTAGTGTTCTGTTAATTCATCTCACAGAGTTACATCTGTATTTCGTGGATCTCTTTGCTAGCCTTATTTCTGTTGAATCTGAGAACAGATATTTCGGATCCCTTTGAAGACTACAGGGCCAATGGAAATATCCTCCGATAAAAAAGAGAAAGACGCTTTCTGAGAAACTTCTTTGTGTTCTGTGAAGTCATCTCACAGAGTTACAGCTTTCCCTAGCAGAAGCCTTTCGCTAAGACAGTTCTTGTGGAATTGGCAAAGTGACATTGGGTAGCCCACATAGGGCTATGGAGAAAAAGGAAATATCCTCAGATGAAATCTGGAAAGAAGCTTTCTGAGAAACTGCTTAGTGTCCTGTTAATTCATCTCACAGAGTTACATCTGTATTTCGTGAATCTCTTTGCTAGCCTTATTTCTGTGGAATCTGAGAACAGATATTTCGGATCCCTTTGAAGACTATAGTGCAAAAGGAAATATCCTCCGATAACAAAGAGAAAGAAGCTTTCTGAGTAACTTCTTTGTGTTCGGTGAAATAATCTCACAGAGTTACAGCTTTCCCCTCAAGAAGCCTTTCGCTAAGACAGTTCTTGTGGAATTGGCAAAGTGATATTTGGAAGCCCATGGAGGGCTATGGTGAAAAAGGAAATATCCTCAGATGAAATCTGGAAAGAAGCTTTCTGAAGAACTACTTAGTGTTCTGTTAATTCATCTCACAGAGTTACATCTGTATTTCGTGGATCTCTTTGCTGCCTTATTTCTGTGGAATCTGAGAACAGATATTTCGGATCGCTTTGAACACTATAGGGCCAAAGGAAATATCCTCCGATAACAAAGAGAAAGAAGCTTTCTGAGAAAGTTCTTTGTGTTCTGTGAAATCACCTCACAGAGTTACAGCTTTCCCCTCAAGAAGCCTTTCGCTAAGACAGCTCTTGTGGAATTGGCAAAGTGATATTTGGAAGCCCTTAAAAGGCTACGGTGAAAAAGGAAATATCCTCCGATGAAATCCGGAAAGAAGCTTTCTGAGAAACTGCTTAGTGTTCTGTTAATTCATCTCACAGGGTTACATCTGTATGTCGTGGATCTCTTTGCTAGCCTTATTTCTGTGGAATCTGAGAACAGATATTTCGGATCCCTTTGAAGACTATAGGGCCAAAGGAAATATCCTCCGATAATAAAGAGAAAGAAGGTTTCTGAGAAACTTCTTTGTGTTCTGTGAAATCATCTCGCAGAGTTACAGCTTTCTCCTCAAGAAGCCTTTCGATAAGGCACGTCTTGTGGAATTGGCAAAGTGATATTTGGAAGCCCAGAGAGGGCTATGGTGAAAAAGGAAATATCCTCCGATGAAATCTGGAAAGAAGCTTTCTGAGAAACTGCTTAGTGTTCTGTTAATTCATGTCACAGAGTTACATCTGTATTTCGTGGATCTCTTTGCTAGCCTTATTTCTGTGGAATCTGAGAACAGATATTTCGGATCCCTTTGAAGACTATAGGGCCAAAGCAAATATCCTCCGATAACAAAGAGAAAGAAGCTTTCTGAGAAACTTCTTTGTGTTCTGTGAAATCATCTCACAGAGTTACAGCTTTCCCCTCAAGAAGCCTTTCGCTAAGACAGTTCTTGTGGAATTGGCAAAGTGATATGTGGAAGCCCCTAGAGGGCTATGGTGAAAAAGGAAATATTCTCAGATGAAATCTGGAAAGAAGATTTCTGAGAAACTGGTTAGTGTTCTGTTAATTCATCTCACAGAGTTACATCTGTATTTCGTGGATCTCTTTGTTAGCCTTATTTCTGTGGAATCTGAGAACAGATATTTCGGATCCCTTTGAAGACTACAAGGCAAAAGGAAATAGTCTCCGATAACAAAGAGAAACAAGCTTTCTGAGAAACTTCTTTGTGTTCTGTGAAATCATCTCACAGAGTTACAGCTTTCCGTAGAAGAATCCTTTTGCTAAGAGAGTTCTTGTGGAAATGGCAAAGTGATATTTGGAAGCCCATAGAGGGCTATGGTGAAAAAGGAAATATCCTCAGATGAAATCTGGAAAGAAGCTTTCTGAGAAACTGCTTAGTGTTCTGTTAATTCATCTCACAGAGTTACATCTGTATTTCGTGGATCTCTTTGCTAGCCTTATTTCTGTGGAATCTGAGAACAGATATTTCGGATCCCTTTGAAGACTATAGGGCCAAAGGAAATATCCTCCGACAACAAAGAGAAAGATGCTTTCTGAGAAACTTCTTTGTGTTCTGTGAAATCATCTCACACAGTTACAGCTTTCCCTTCAAGAAGCCTTTCGCTAAGACAGTTCTTATGGAATTGGCAAAGTGATATATGGAAGCATCTAGAGGGCTACGGTGAAAAAGGAAATATCCTCAGATGAAATCTGGAAAGAAGCTTTCTAGAAACCGCTTAGTGTTCTGTTAATTCATCTCACAGAGTTACATCTGTATTTAGTGGATCTCTTTGCTAGCCTTATTTCTGTTGAATCTGAGAACAGATATTTCGGATCCCTTTGAAGACTACAGGGCCAATGGAAATATCCTCCGATAAAAAAGAGAAAGACGCTTTCTGAGAAACTTCTTTGTGTTCTGTGAAGTCATCTCACAGAGTTACAGCTTTCCCTAGCAGAAGCCTTTCGCTAAGACAGTTCTTGTGGAATTGGCAAAGTGATATTTGCAAGCCCCTAGAGGGCTATGGTGAAAAAGGAAATATCCTCAGATGAAATCTGGAAAGAAGCTTTCTGAGAAACTGCTTAGTGTTCTGTTAATTCATCTCACAGAGTAATATCTGTATTTCGTGGATCTCTTTGCTAACCTTATTTCTGTGGAATCTAAGAACAGATATTTCGGATCCCTTTGAAGACTATAGGGCCAAAGGAAATATCCTCTGATAACAAAGAGAAAGAAGCTTTGTGAGAAACTTCTTTGTGTTCTGTGAAATCATCTCACAGAGTTAATGCTTTCCCCTCAAGAAGTCTTTCGCTATGACAGTTCTTCTGGAATTGGCAAAGTGATATTTGGAAGCCCATAGAGAGCTATGGTGAAAAAGGAAATATCCTCCGATGAAAACTGGAAAGAAGTTTTCTGAGAAACTGCTTAGTGTTCTGTTAATTCATCTCACAGAGTTACAACGGTATTTCGTGGATCTCTTAGCTAGCCTTATTTCTGTTGAATCTGAGAACAGATATTTCGTATCCCTTTGAAGACTACAGGGCCAAGGAAATATCCTCCGATAACAAAGAGAAAGAAGCTTCCTGAGAAACTTCTTTGTGTTCTGTGAAATCATCTCACAGAGTTACAGCTTTTCCTAGAAGAAGCCTTTCGATAAGACAGTTCTTCTGGAATTGGCAAAGTGATATTTGGTAGCCCATACAGGGCTATGGTGAAAAAGGAAATATCCTCAGATGAAATCTGGAAAGAAGCTTTCTGAGAAACTGCTTAGTGTTCTGTTAATTCATCTCACAGAGTTACATCTGTATTTCGTGGAACTCTTTGCTAGCTTTATTTCTGTGGAATCTGAGAAGAGATATTTCGGATCCCTTTGAAGACTATAGGGCCAAAGGAAAAATCCTCCGATAACAAAGAGAAAGAAGCTTTCTGAGAAACTTCCTCGTGTTCTGTGAAATCATCTCACAGAGTTACAGCTTTCCCCTCAAGAAGCCTTTCGCTAAGACCGTTCTTGTGGAATTGGCAAAGTGATATTTGGAAGCCCCTAGAGGGCTATGGTGAAAAAGGAAATATCCTCAGATGAAATCTGGAAAGAAGCTTTCTGAGAAACTGCTTAGTGTTCTGTTAATTCATCTCACAGAGTTACATCTGTAATTCGTGTATATCTTTGCTAGCCTTATTTCTTTGGAATCAGAACAGATATTTCGGATCCCTTTGAAGACTATAGGGCCAAAGGAAATATCCTCCGATAACAAAGAGAAAGAAGCTTTCTGAGAAACCTCTTTGTGTTCTGTGAAATCATCTCAAAGAGTTACAGCTTTCCCCTGAAGAAGTCTTTCGCTAAGACAGTTCTTGTGGAATTGGCAAAGTGATATTTGGAAGCCCCTAGAGGGCTATGGTGAAAAAGGAAATATCCTCCGATAAAATCTGGAAAGAAGTTTTCTGAGAAACTGCTTAGTGTTCTGTTAATTCATCTCACAGAGTTACATCTGTATTTCCTGGATCTCTTTGCTAGCCTTATTTCCGTGGAATCTGAAAACAGATATTTCGGATCCCTTTGAAGACTATAGGGCCAAAGGAAATATCCTCCGATAACAAAGAGAAAGATGCTTTCAGAGAAACTTCCTTGTGTTCTCTGAAATCATCTCACAGAGTTACAGCTTTCCCCTCAAGAAGCCTTCCGCCAAGACAGTTCTTGTGGAATTGGCAAAGTGATATTTGCAAGCCCCTAGAGGGCTATGGTGAAAAAGGAAATATCCTCAGATGAAATCTGGAAAGAAGATTTCTGAGAAACTGCTTAGTGTTCTGTTAATTCGTCTCACAGAGTTACATCTGTATTTGTGGTTCTCTCTGCTAGTCTTATTTCTGTGGAATCAGAGGATAGATATTTCGGATCCCTTTGAAGACTATAGGGCCAAAGGAAATATCCTGCGATAACAAAGAGAAAGAAGCATTCTGAGAAACTTCTTTGTGTTCTGTGAAATCATCTCACAGAGTTACAGATTTCCCCTCAAGAAGCCTTTCTCTAAGACAGTTCTTGTGGAATTGGCAAGGTGATATTTGGAAGCCCATAGAGGGCTATGGTGAAAAAGGAAATATCCTCCGATGAAATCTGGAAAGAAGCTTTCTGAGAAACTGCTTAGTGTTCTGTTAATTCATCTCACAGAGTTACATCTGTATTTCGTGGATCTCTTTGCTAGCCTTATTTCTGTGGAATCTGAGAACAGATATTTCGGATCCCTTTGAAGACTACAGGGCCAAATTAAATATCCTCCGATAATAAAGAGAAAGAAGCTTTCTGAGAAACTTCTTTGTGTTCTGTGAAATCATCTCACAGAGTTACAGCTTTCCCCTCAAGAAGCCTTTCGCTAAGACAGTTCTTGAGGAATTGGCAAAGTGATATTGGGAAGCCCATAGAGGGCTATGGTGAAAAAGGAAATATCCTCCGATGAAATCTGGAAAGAAGCTTTCTGAGAAACTGCTTAGTGTTCTGTTAATTCATCTTACAGAGTTACATCTGTATTTCGTGGTTCTCTTTGCTAGCCTTATTTCTGTGGAATGTGAGAAGAGATATTTCGGATCCCTCTGAAGACTATAGGGCCAAAGGAAATATCCTCCGATAACAAAGAGAAAGAAGCTTTCTGAGAAACTTCTTTGTGTTCTGTGAAATCATCTCACAGAGTTACAGCTTTCCCCTCAACTAGCCTTTCTCTAAGACATTTCTTGTGGAATTGGCAAAGTGATATTTGGAAGCCCCAAGAGGGCTGTGGTGAAAATGGAAATATCCTCAGATGAAATCTGGAAAGAAGCTTTCTGAGAAACTGCTTAGTGTTCTGTTAATTCATCTCACAGAGTTACATCTGTATTTCGTGGTCTCTTTGCTAGCCTTATTTCTGTGGAATCTGAGAACAGATATTTCGGATCCCTTTGAAGACTATAGGGCCTAAGGAAATATCCTCCGATAACAAAGAAAGAAGCTTTCTGAGAAACTTCTTTGTGTTCTCTGAAATCATCTCACAGAGTTACAGCTTTCCCCTCAAGAAGTCTTTCGATGAGGCAGGTATTGTGGAATTGGTAAAGTGGTATTGGGAAGCCCATAGAGGGCTATGGTGAAAAAGGAAATATCCTTCTATGAAATCTGTAAAGAAGCTTTCTGAGAAACTGCTTAGTGTTCTGTTAATTCATCTCACAGAGTTACATCTGTATTTCGTGGATCTCTTTGCTAGCCTTATTTCTGTGGGATCAGAACAGATATTTCGGATCCCTTTGAATACTATAGAGCCAAAGGAAATATCCTCCGATAACAAAGAGAAAGAAGCTTTCAGAGAAACCTCTTTGTGTTCTGTGAAATCATCTCACAGAGTTACAGCTTTCCCCTCAAGAAGCCTTTCACTGAGACAGTTCTTGTGGAATTGGCAGAGTGATATTTGGAAGCCCTTAGAGGGCTATGGTAAAAAAGGAAATATCCTCCGATGAAATCTGGAAAGAAGCTTTCTGAGAAACTGCTTAGTGTTCTGTTAATTCATCTCACAGAGTTACATCTGTATTTCGTGGATCTCTTTGCTAGCCTTATTTCTGTGGAATCTGAGAACAGATATTTCGGATCCCTCTGAAGACTCTAGGGCCAAAGGAAATATCCTCTGATAAGCAAGAGGAAGAAGCTTTCTGAGAAACTTCTTTGTGTTCTGTGAAATAATCTCACAGAGTTACAGCTTTCCCCTCAAGAAGCCTTTCACTAAGACAGTTCTTGTGGAATTGGCAAAGTGATATTTGCAAGCCCCTAGAGGGCTATGGTGAAAAAGGAAATATCCTCAGATGAAATCTGGAAAGAAGCTTTCTGAGAAACTGCTTAGTGTTCTGTTAATTCATCTCACAGAGTTACATCTGTATTTCGTGGATCTCTTTGCTAGCCTTATTTCTGTTGAATCTGAGAACAGATATTTCGGATCCCTTTGAAGACTACAGGGCCAAAGGAAATATCCTCCGATAACAAAGAGAAAGAAGCTTTGTGAGAAACTTCTTTGTGTTCTGTGAAGTCATCTCACAGAGTTACAGCTTTCCCTAGCAGAAGCCTTTTGCTAAGACAGTTCTTGTGGAATTGGCAAGGTGACATTGGGAAGCCCACATAGGGCTATGGAGAAAAAGGAAATATCCTCACATGAAATCTGGAAAGAAGCTTTCTGAGAAACTGCTTAGTGTTCTGTTAATTCATCTCACAGAGTTACATCTGTATTTGGTGAATCTCTTTGCTAGCCTTATTTGTGCGGAATCTGAGAACAGATATTTCGGATCCCTTTGAAGACTATAGTGCAAAAGGAAATATCCTCCGATAACAAAGAGAAAGAAGCTTTCTGAGTAACTTCTTTGTGTTCGGTGAAATCATCTCACAGAGTTACAGCTTTCCCCTCAAGAAGACTTTCGCTAAGACAGTTCTTGTGGAATTGGCAAAGTGATATTTGGAAGCTCATAGAGGGCTATGGTGAAAAAGGAAATATCCTCAGATGAAATCTGGAAAGAATCTTTCTGAGAAACTGCTTAGTGTTCTGTTAATTCGTCTCACAGAGTTACATCTGTATTTCTTGGTTCTCTTTGCTAGTCTTATTTCTGTGGAATCTGAGGATAGATATTTCGGATCCCTTTGAAGACTATAGGGCCAAAGGAAATATCCTGCGATAACAAAGAGAAAGAAGCATTCTGAGAAACTTCTTTGTGTTCTCTGAAATCATCTCACAGAGTTACAGCTTTCCCCTCAAGAAGCCTTTCGATGAGGCAGGTATTGTGGAATTGGTAAAGTGGTATTGGGAAGCCCATAGAGGGCTATGGTGAAAAAGGAAATATCCTTCTATGAAATCTGTAAAGAAGCTTTCTGAGAAACTGCTTAGTGTTCTGTTAATTCATCTCACAGAGTTACATCTGTATTTCGTGGATCTCTTTGCTAGCCTTATTTCTGTGGGATCAGAACAGATATTTCGGATCCCTTTGAAGACTATAGAGCCAAAGGAAATATCCTCCGATAACAAAGAGAAAGAAGCTTTCAGAGAAACCTCTTTGTGTTCTGTGAAATCATCTCACAGTGTTACAGCTTTCCCCTCAAGAAGCCTTTCACTGAGACAGTTCTTGTGGAATTGGCAGAGTGATATTTGGAAGCCCTTAGAGGGCTATGGTTAAAAAGGAAATATCCTCCGATGAAATCTGGAAAGAAGCTTTCTGAGAAACTGCTTAGTGTTCTGTTAATTCATCTCACAGAGTTACATCTGTATTTCGTGGATCTCTTTGCTAGCCTTATTTCTGTGGAATCTGAGAACAGATATTTCGGATCCCTTTGAACAGTATAGGGAAAAAAGGAAATATCCTCTGATAATCAAGAGAAAGAAGCTTTCTGAGAAACTTCTTTGTGTTCTGAGAAATCATGTCACAGAGTTACAGCTTTCCCCTCAAGAAGCCTTTCGGTAACACAGTTCTTGTGGAATTGGCAAAGTGATATTGGGAAGCCCTTACAGGGCTATGATGAAAAAGGAAATATCCTCAGATGAAATCTGGAAAGAAGCTTTCTGAGAAACTGCTTAGTGTTCTGTTAATTCATCTCACAGAGTTACATCTGTATTTCGTGGATCTCTTTGCTAGCCTTATTTCTGTGGAATCTGAGAACAGATATTTGGGATCCCTTTGAACACTATAGGGCCAAAGGAAATATCCTCTGATAAGCAACAGAAAGAAGCTTTCTGAGAAACTTCTTTGTGTTCTGTGAAATCATCTCACAGAGTTACAGCTTTCCCCTTAAGAAGCCTTTCGCTAAGACAGATCTTGAGGAATTGGCAAAGTGATTTTTGGAAGCCCATAGAGGGCTATGGTTGAAAAGGAAATATCCTCAGATGAAATCTGGAAAGAAGCATTCTGAGAAACTGCTTAGTGTTCTGTTAATTCATCTCACAGAGTTACATCTGTATTTCCTGGATCTCTTTGCTAGCCCTATTTCTGTGGAATCTGAGAATAGATATTTCGGATCCCTTTGAAGACTGTAGGGCCAAAGGAAATATCCTCCAATAACAAAGAGAAAGAAGCTTTCTGAGAAACTTCTTTGTGTTCTGTGAAATCATCTCACAGAGTTACAGCTTTACCCTCAAGAATCATTTCGCTAAGACAGTTCTTGTGGAATTGGCAAAGTGATATTTGGAAGCCCGTAGAGGGCTATGGTGAAAAAGGAAATATCCTCAGATGAAATCTGAAAGCAGCTTTCTGAGAAACTGCTTAGTATTCTGGTAATTCATCTCACAGAGTTACATCTGTATTTCGTGGATCTCTTTGCTAGCCTTATTTCTGTGGAATCTGAGAACAGATATTTCGGATCCCTTTGAAGACTACAGGGCCAAAAGAAATATCCTCCGATAATAAAGAGAAAGAAGTTTTCTGAGAAACTTCTTTCTGTTCTGTGAAATCATGTCACAGAGTTACAGCTTTCCCCTCAAGAAGCCTTTCGCTAAGACAGTTCTTGTGGAATTGGCAAAGTGATATTGGGAAGCCCTTATAGGGCTATGATGAAAAAGGAAATATCCTCAGATGAAATCTGGAAAGAAGCTTTCTGAGAAACTGCTTAGTGTTTTGTTAATTCATCTCACAGAGTTACATCTGTATTTCATGGATCTCTTTGCTAGCCTTATTTCCGTGGAATCTGAGAACAGATACTTCGGATCCCTTTGAAGACTATAGGGCCAAAGGAAATATCCTCCGATAACAAAGAGAAAGTAGCTTTCTGAGAAACTTCTTTGTGTTCTGTGAAGTAATCTCACAGAGTTACAGCTTTCCCTAGCAGAAGCCTTTTGCTAAGACAGTTCTTGTGGAATTGGCAAGGTGATATTTGGAAGCCCATAGAGGGCTATGGTGAAAAAGGAAATACCCTCAGATGAAATCTGGAAAGAAGCTTTCTGAAGAACTACTTAGTGTTCTGTTAATTCATCTCACAGAGTTACATCAGTATTTCGTGGATCTCCTTGCTGCCTTATTTTTGTGGAATCTGAGAACAGATATTTCGGATCCCTTTGAAGACTATAGGGCCAAAGGAAATATCCTCCGATAACAAAGAGAAAGAAGCTTTCTGAGAAACTTCTTTGTGTTCTGTGAAATCTCCTCACAGAGTTACAGCTTTCCCCTCAAGAAGCCTTTCGCTAAGACAGCTCTTGTGGAATTGGCAAAGTAATATTTGGAAGCCCTTAGAGGGCTACGGTGAAAAAGGAAATATCCTCCGATGAAATCTGGAAAGAAGCTTTCTGAGAAACTGCTTAGTGTTCTGTTAATTCACGTCACAGAGTTACATCTGTATTTCGTGGATCTCTTTGCTAGCCTTATTTCTGTGGAATCTGAGAACAGATAGTTCGGATCCCTTTGAAGACTATAGGGCCAAAGGAAATATCCTCCGATAACAAAGAGAAAGAAGCTTTCTGAGAAACTTCTTTGTGTTCTGTGAAATCATCTCACAGAGTTACAGCTTTCCCCTCAAGAAGCCTTTCGCTAAGACAGTTCTTGTGGAATTGGCAAAGTGATATGTGGAAGCCCCTAGAGGGCTATGGTGAACAAGGAAATATTCTCAGATGAAATCTGCAAAGAAGCTTTCTGAGAAACTGCTTAGTGTTCTGTTAATTCATCTCAAAGAGTTACATCTGTATTTCGTGGATCTCCTTGTTAGCCTTATTTCTGTGGAATCTGAGAACAGATATTTCGGATCCCTTTGAAGACTACAAGGCTAAAGTAAATAGTCTCCGATAACAAAGAGAAAGAAGCTTTCTGAGAAACTTCTTTGTGTTCTGTGAAATCATCTCACAGAGTTACAGCTTTCCCTAGAAGAATCCTTTTGCTAAGAGACTTCTTGTGGAATTGGCAAAGTGATATTTGGAAGCCCATATAGGGCTACGGTGAAAAAGGAAATATCCTCAGATGAAATCTGGAAAGAAGCTTTCTGAGAAACTGCTTAGTGTTCTGTTAATTCATCTCACAGAGTTACATCTGTATTTCGTGGATCTCTTTGCTAACCTTGTTTCTGTGGAATCTGACAACAGATATTTCGGATCCCTTTGTAGACTATAGGGCCAAAGGAAATATCCTCCGACAACAAAGAGAAAGAAGCTTTCTGAGAAACTTCTTTGTGTTCTGTGAAATCATCTCACAGAGTTACAGCTTTCCCCTCAAGAAGCCTTTCGCTAAGACAGTTCTTGTGGAATTGGCAAAGTGATATATGGAAGCACCTAGAGGGCTATGGTGAAAAAGGAAATATCCTCAGATGAAATCTGGAAAGAAGCTTTCTGAGAAACCGCTTAGTGTTCTGTTAATTCATCTCACAGAGTTACAACGGTATTTCGTGTATCTCCTAGCTAGCCTTATTTCGGTTGAATCTGAGAACAGATATTTCGGATCCCTTTGAAGACTACAGGGCCAAGGAAATATCCTCCGATAACAAAGAGAAAGAAGCTTTCTGAGAAACTTCTTTGTGTTCTGTCAAATCATCTCACAGAGTTACAGCTTTTCCTAGAAGAAGCCTTTCAATAAGACACTTCTTCTGGAATTGACAAAGTGATATTTGGTAGCCCATAGAGGGCTATGGTGAAAAAGGAAATATCCTCAGATGAAATCTGGAAAGAAGCTTTCTGAGAAACTGCTTAGTGTTTTGTTAATTCATCTCACAGAGTTACATCTGTATTTCGTGGATCTCTTTGCTAGCTTTATTTCTGTGGAATCTGAGAACAGATATTTCGGATCCTTTTGAAGACTATAGGGCCAAAGGAAATATCCTCCGATAACAAAGAGAAAGAAGCTTTCTGAGAAACTTCTTTGTGTTCTGTGAAATCATCTCACAGAGTTACAGCTTTCCCCTCAAGAAGCCTTTCGCTAAGACCGTTCTTGTGGAATTGGCAAAGTGATATTTGGAAACCCCTAGAGGGCTATGGTGGAAAAGGAAATATCCTCAGATGAAATATGGAAAGAAGCTTTCTGAGCAACTGCTTAGTGTACTGTTAATTCATCTCACAGAGTTACATCTGTAATTCGTGGATATCTTTTCTAGCCTTATTTCTGTGGAATCAGAACAGATATTTCGGATCCCTTTGAAGACTATAGGGCCAAAGGAAATATCCTCCGATAACAAAGAGAAAGAAGCTTTCTGAGAAACCTCTTTGTGTTCTGTGAAATCATCTCAAAGAGTTACAGCTTTCCCCTGAAGAAGCCTTTGGCTAAGACAGTTCTTGTGGAATTGGCAAAGTGATATTTGGAAGCCCCTAGAGGGCTATGGTGAAAAAGGAAATATCTTCCGAAAAAATCTGGAAAGAAGCTTTCTGAGAAACTGCTTAGTGTTCTGTTAATTCATCTCACAGAATTACATCTGTATTTCCTGGATCTCTTTGCTAGCCTTATTTCCGTGGAATCTGAGAACAGATATTTCGGATCCCTTTGAAGACTATAGGGCCAAAGGAAATATCCTCCGATAACAAAGAGAAAGATGGTTTCAGAGAAACTTCCTTGTGTTCTGTGAAATCATCTCACAGAGTTACAGCTTTCCCCTCAAGAAGCCTTTCGCTAAGACAGTTCTTGTGGAATTGGCAAAGTGATATTTGCAAGCCCCTAGAGGGCTATGGTGAAAAAGGAAATATCCTCAGATGAAATCTGGAAAGAAGCTTTCTGAGAAACTGCTTAGTGTTCTGTTAATTCATCTCACAGAGTTACATCTGTATTTCGTGGATCTACTTGTTAGCCTATTTCTGTGGAATCTGAGAACAGATATTTCGGATCCCTTTGAAGACTACAAGGCTAAAGTAAATAGTCTACGATAACAAAGAGAAAGAAGCTTTCTGAGAAACTTCTTTGTGTTCTGTGAAATCATCTCACAGAGTTACAGCTTTCCCTAGAAGAATCCTTTTGCTAAGAGAGTTCTTGTGGAATTGGCAAAGTGATATTTGGAAGCCCATAGAGGGCTATGGTGAAAAAGGAAATAACCTCAGATGAAATCTGGAAAGAAGCTTTCTGAGAAACTGCTTAGTGTTCTGTTAATTCATCTCACAGAGTTACATCTGTATTTCGTGGATCTCTTTGCTAGCCTTATTTCTGTGGAATCTGAGAACAGATATTTCGGATCCCTTTGTAGACTATAGGGCCAAAGGAAATATCCTCCGACAACAAAGAGAAAGAAGCTTTCTGAGAAACTTCTTTGTGTTCTGTGAAATCATCTCACAGAGTTACAGCTTTACCCTCAACAAGCCTTTCGCTAAGACAGTTCTTGTGGAATTGGCAAAGTGATATATGGAAGCACCTAGAGGGCTATGGTGAAAAAGGAAATATCCTCAGATGAAATCTGGAAAGAAGCTTTCTGAGAAACCGCTTAGTGTTCTGTTAATTCATCTCACAGAGTTACAACGGTATTTCGTGGATCTCTTAGCTAGCCTTATTTCTGTTGAATCTGAGAACAGATATTTCGTATCCCTTTGAAGACTACAGGGCCAAGGAAATATCCTCCGATAACAAAGAGAAAGAAGCTTCCTGAGAAACTTCTTTGTGTTCTGTGAAATCATCTCACAGAGTTACAGCTTTTCCTAGAAGAAGCCTTTCGATAAGACAGTTCTTCTGGAATTGGCAAAGTGATATTTGGTAGCCCATACAGGGCTATGGTGAAAAAGGAAATATCCTCAGATGAAATCTGGAAAGAAGCTTTCTGAGAAACTGCTTAGTGTTCTGTTAATTCATCTCACAGAGTTACATCTGTATTTCTTGGATCTCTTTGCTAGCTTTATTTCTGTGGAATCTGAGAAGAGATATTTCGGATCCCTTTGAAGACTATAGGGCCAAAGGAAAAATCCTCCGATAACAAAGAGAAAGAAGCTTTCTGAGAAACTTCTTCGTGTTCTGTGAAATCATCTCACAGAGTTACAGCTTTCCCCTCAAGAAGCCTTTCGCTAAGACCGTTCTTGTGGAATTGGCAAAGTGATATTTGGAAGCCCCTAGAGGGCTATGGTGAAAAAGGAAATATCCTCAGATGAAATCTGGAAAGAAGCTTTCTGAGAAACTGCTTAGTGTTCTGTTAATTCATCTCACAGAGTTACATCTGTAATTCGTGGATATCTTTGCTAGCCTTATTTCTTTGGAATCAGAACAGATATTTCGGATCCCTTTGAAGACTATAGGGCCAAAGGAAATATCCTCCGATAACAAAGAGAAAGAAGCTTTCTGAGAAACCTCTTTGTGTTCTGTGAAATCATCTCAAAGAGTTACAGCTTTCCCCTGAAGAAGTCTTTCGCTAAGACAGTTCTTGTGGAATTGGCAAAGTGATATTTGGAAGCCCCTAGAGGGCTATGGTGAAAAAGGAAATATTCTCCGATAAAATCTGGAAAGAAGTTTTCTGAGAAACTGCTTAGTGTTCTGTTAATTCATCTCACAGAGTTACATCTGTATTTCCTGGATCTCTTTGCTAGCCTTATTTCCGTGGAATCTGAGAACAGATATTTCGGATCCCTTTGAAGACTATAGGGCCAAAGGAAATATCCTCCGATAACAAAGAGAAAGATGCTTTCAGAGAAACTTCCTTGTGTTCTCTGAAATCATCTCACAGAGTTACAGCTTTCCCCTCAAGAAGCCTTCCGCTAAGACAGTTCTTGTGGAATTGGCAAAGTGATATTTGCAAGCCCCTAGAGGGCTACGGTGAAAAAGGAAATATCCTCAGATGAAATCTGGAAAGAAGATTTCTGAGAAACTGCTTAGTGTTCTGTTAATTCGTCTCACAGAGTTACATCTGTATTTCGTGGTTCTCTTTGCTAGTCTTATTTCTGTGGAATCTGAGGATAGATATTTCGGATCCCTTTGAAGACTATAGGGCCAAAAGAAATATCCCGCGATAACAAAGAGAAAGAAGCATTCTGAGAAACTTCTTTGTGTTCTGTGAAATCATCTCACAGAGTTACAGCTTTCCCCTCCAGAAGCCTTTCGCTAAGACAGTTCTTGTGGAATTGGCAAGGTGATATTTGGAAGTCCCAAGAGGGCTAGATGAAAATGGAAATATTCTCAGATGAAATCTGGAAAGAAGCTTTCTGAGAAACTCCTTAGTGTTCTGTTAATTCATCTCACAGAGTTACATCTGTATTTCGTGGATCTCTTTGCTAGCCTTATTTCCGTGGAATCTGAGAACAGATATTTCGGATCCCTTTGAAGACTATAGGGCCTAAGGAAATATCCTCCGATAACAAAGAAAGAAGCTTTCTGAGAAACTTCTTTGTGTTCTCTGAAAACATCTCACAGAGTTACAGCTTTCCCCTCAAGAAGTCTTTCGATGAGGCAGGTATTGTGGAATTGGTAAAGTGGTATTGGGAAGCCCATAGAGGGCTATGGTGAAAAAGGAAATATCCTTCTATGAAATCTGTAAAGAAGCTTTCTGAGAAACTGCTTAGTGTTCTGTTAATTCATCTCACAGAGTTACATCTGTATTTCGTGGATCTCTTTGCTAGCCTTATTTCTGTGGGATCAGAACAGATATTTCGGATCCCTTTGAAGACTATAGGGCCAAAGGAAATATCCTGCGATAACAAAGAGAAAGAAGCATTCTGAGAAACTTCTTTGTGTTCTGTGAAATCATCTCACAGAGTTACAGCTTTCCCCTCAAGAAGCCTTTCGCTAAGACACTTCTTGTGGAATTGGCAAAGTGATATTTGGAAGCCCATAGAGGGCTATGGTGAAAAAGGAAATATCCTCAAATGAAATCTGGAAAGAAGATTTCTGAGAAACTGCTTATTGTTCTGGTAATTCATCTCACAGAGCTACATCTGTATTTCGTGGATCTCTTTGCTAGCCTTATTTCTGTGAAATCTGAGAACAGATATTTCGGATCCTTTGAAGACTACAGGGCCAAATTAAATATCCTCCGAGAATAAAGAGAAAGAAGCTTTCTGAGAAACTTCTTTGTGTTCTGTGAAATCATCTCACAGAGTTACAGCTTTCCCCTCAAGAAGCCTTTCGCTAAGACAGTTCTTGAGGAATTGGCAAAGTGATATTTGGAAGCCCATAGAGGGCTATGGTGAAAAAGGAAATATCCTCCGATGAAATCTGGAAAGAAGCTTTCTGAGAAACTGCTTAGTGTTCTGTTAATTCATCTCACAGAGTTACATCTGTATTTCGTGGTTCTCTTTGCTAGCCTTATTTCTGTGGAATGTGAGAAGAGATATTTCGGATCCCTTTGAAGACTATAGGGCCAAAGGAAATATCCTCCGATAACAAAGAGAAACAAGCTTTCTGAGAAACTTCTTTGTGTTCTGTGAAATCATCTCACAGAGTTACAGCTTACCCTCAAGAAGACCTTCGCTAAGACAGTTCTTGTGGAATTCGCAAAGTGATGTTTGGAAGCCCCTAGAGGGCTATGGTGAAAAAGGAAATATCCTCAGATGAAATCTGGAAGGAAGCTTTCAGAGAAACTGCTTAGTGTTCTCTTAATTCATCTCACAGAGTTACATCTGTATTTCGTGGATCTCTTTGCTAGCCTTATTTCTGTGGAATCTGAGAACAGATATTTCGGATCCCTTTGAAGACTATAGGGCCTAAGGAAATATCCTCCGATAACAAAGAAAGAAGCTTTCTGAGAAACTTCTTTGTGTTCTCTGAAATCATCTCACAGAGTTACAGCTTTCCCCTCAAGAAGTCTTTCGATGAGGCAGGTATTGTGGAATTGGTAAAGTGGTATTGGGAAGCCCATAGAGGGCTATGGTGAAAAAGGAAATATCCTTCTATGAAATTTGTAAAGAAGCTTTCTGAGAAACTGCTTAGTGTTCTGTTAATTCATCTCACAGAGTTACATCTGTATTTCGTGGATCTCTTTGCTAGCCTTATTTCTGTTGGATCAGAACAGATATTTCGGATCCCTTTAAAGACTATAGAGCCAAAGGAAATATCCTCCGATAACAAAGAGAAAGAAGCTTTCAGAGAAACCTCTTTGTGTTCTGTGAAATCATCTCACAGAGTTACAGCTTTCCCCTCAAGAAGCCTTTCACTGAGACAGTTCTTGTGGAATTGGCAGAGTGATATTTGGAAGCCCTTAAAGGGCTATGGTTAAAAAGGAAATATCCTCCGATGAAATCTGGAAAGAAGCTTTCTGAGAAACTGCGTAGTGTTCTGTTAATTCATCTCACAGAGTTACATCTGTATTTCGTGGATCTCTTTGCTAGCCTTATTTCTGTGGAATCTGAGAACAGATATTTCGGATCCCTTTGAACACTATAGGGCCAAAGGAAATATCCTCTGATAATCAAGAGAAAGAAGCTTTCTGAGAAACTTCTTTGTGTTCTGAGAAATCATGTCACAGAGTTACAGCTTTCCCCTCAAGAAGCCTTTCGCTAACACAGTTCTTGTGGAATTGGCAAAGTGATATTGGGAAGCCCTTATAGGGCTATGATGAAAAAGGAAATATCCTCAGATGAAATCTGGAAAGAAGCTTTCTGAGAAACTGCTTAGTGTTCTGGTAATTCATCTCACAGAGTTACATCTGTATTTCGTGGATCTCTTTGCTAGCCTTATTTCCGTGGAATCTGAGAACAGATATTTCGGATCCCTTTGAAGACTATAGGGCCAAAGAAATATCCTCCGATAACAAAGAGAAAGAAGCTTTCAGAGAAACTTCCTTGTGTTCTGTGAAATAATCTCACAGAGTTACAGCTTTCCCCTCAAGAAGCCTTTCACTAAGACAGTTCTTGTGGAATTGGCAAAGTGATATTTGCAAGCCCCTAGAGGGCTATGGTGAAAAAGGAAATATCCTCAGATGAAATCTGGAAAGAAGCTTTCTGAGAAACTGCTTAGTGTTCTGTTAATTCATCTCACAGAGTTACATCTGTATTTCGTGGATCTCTTTGCTAACCTTATTTCTGTGGAATTTGAGAACAGATATTTCGGATCCCTTTGAAGACTGCAGGGCCAAGGGAAATATCCTCTGATAACAAAGAGAAAGAAGCTTTGTGAGAAACTTCTTTGTGTTCTGTGAAATCATCTCACAGAGTTACAGCTTTCCCCTCAAGAAGCCTTTCGCTAAGACAGTTCTTGTGGAATTGGCAAAGTGATATTTGCAAGCCCCTAGTGGGGTTTGGTGAAAAAGGAAATATCCTCAGATGAAATCTGGAAAGAATCTTTCTGAGAAACTGCTTAGTGTTCTGTTAATTCATCTCACAGAGTTACATCTGTATTTCGTGGTTCTCTTTGCTAGTCTTATTTCTGTGGAATCTGAGGATAGATATTTCGGATCCCTTTGAAGACTAGGGGGCCAAAGGAAATATCCTGCGATAACAAAGAGAAAGAAGCATTCTGAGAAACTTCTTTGTGTTCTGTGAAATCATCTCACAGAGTTACAGCTTTCCCCTCAAGAAGCCTTTCGCTAAGATAGTTCTTGTGGAATTGGCAAGGTGATATTTGGAAGCCCATAGAGGGCTATGGTGAAAAAGGAAATATCCTCAGATGAAATCTGGAAAGAAGCTTTCTGAGAAACTGCTTAGTGTTCTGATAATTCATCTCACAGAGTTACATCTGTATTTCGTGGTTCTCTTTGCTAGCCTTATTTCTGTGGAATGTCAGAACAGATATTTCGGATCCCTTTGAAGACTATAGGGCCAAAGGAAATATCCTCCGATAACAAAGAGAAAGAAGTTTTCTGAGAAACTTCTTTGTGTTTTGTGAAATCATCTCACAGAGTTACAGCTTCCCCCTCAAGAAGCCTTTCGCTAAGACAGCTCTTGTTGATTGGCAAGGTGATATTTGGAAGCCCATAGAGGGCTATGGTGAAAAAGGAAATATCCTCAGATGAAATATGGAAAGAAGCTTTCTGAGAAACTGCTTAGTGTTCTGTTAATTCATCTCACAGAGTTACATCTGTATTTCGTGGATCTCTTTGCTAACCTTGTTTCTGTGGAATCTGACAACAGATATTTCGGATCCCTTTGTAGACTATAGGGCCAAAGGAAATATCCTCCGACAACAAAGAGAAAGAAGCTTTCTGAGAAACTTCTTTGTGTTCTGTGAAATCATCTCACAGAGTTACAGCTTTCCCCTCAAGAAGCCTTTCGCTAAGACAGTTCTTGTGGAATTGGCAAAGTGATATATGGAAGCACCTAGAGGGCTATGGTGAAAAAGGAAATATCCTCAGATGAAATCTGGAAAGAAGCTTTCTGAGAAACCGCTTAGTGTTCTGTTAATTCATCTCACAGAGTTACAACGGTATTTCGTGTATCTCCTAGCTAGCCTTATTTCTGTTGAATCTGAGAACAGATATTTCGGATCCCTTTGAAGACTACAGGGCCAAGGAAATATCCTCCGATAACAAAGAGAAAGAAGCTTTCTGAGAAACTTCTTTGTGTTCTGTCAAATCATCTCACAGAGTTACAGCTTTTCCTAGAAGAAGCCTTTCGATAAGACACTTCTTCTGGAATTGACAAAGTGATATTTGGTAGCCCATAGAGGGCTATGGTGAAAAAGGAAATATCCTCAGATGAAATCTGGAAAGAAGCTTTCTGAGAAACTGCTTAGTGTTTTGTTAATTCATCTCACAGAGTTACATCTGTATTTCGTGGATCTCTTTGCTAGCTTTATTTCTGTGGAATCTGAGAACAGATATTTCGGATCCTTTTGAAGACTATAGGGCCAAAGGAAACATCCTCCGATAACAAAGAGAAAGAAGCTTTCTGAGAAACTTCTTTGTGTTCTGTGAAATCATCTCACAGAGTTACAGCTTTCCCCTCAAGAAGCCTTTCGCTAAGACCGTTCTTGTGGAATTGGCAAAGTGATATTTGGAAGCCCCTAGAGGGCTATGGTGGAAAAGGAAATATCCTCAGATGAAATATGGAAAGAAGCTTTCTGAGCAACTGCTTAGTGTACTGTTAATTCATCTCACAGAGTTACATCTGTAATTCGTGGATATCTTTTCTAGCCTTATTTCTGTGGAATCAGAACAGATATTTCGGATCCCTTTGAAGACTATAGGGCCAAAGGAAATATCCTCCGATAACAAAGAGAAAGAAGCTTTCTGAGAAACCTCTTTGTGTTCTGTGAAATCATCTCAAAGAGTTACAGCTTTCCCCTGAAGAAGCCTTTCGCTAAGACAGTTCTTGTGGAATTGGCAAAGTGATATTTGGAAGCCCCTAGAGGGCTATGGTGAAAAAGGAAATATCTTCCGAAAAAATCTGGAAAGAAGCTTTCTGAGAAACTGCTTAGTGTTCTGTTAATTCATCTCACAGAATTACATCTGTATTTCCTGGATCTCTTTGCTAGCCTTATTTCCGTGGAATCTGAGAACAGATATTTCGGATCCCTTTGAAGACTATAGGGCCAAAGGAAATATCCTCCGATAACAAAGAGAAAGATGGTTTCAGAGAAACTTCCTTGTGTTCTGTGAAATCATCTCACAGAGTTACAGCTTTCCCCTCAAGAAGCCTTTCGCTAAGACAGTTCTTGTGGAATTGGCAAAGTGATATTTGCAAGCCCCTAGAGGGCTATGGTGAAAAAGGAAATATCCTAAGATGAAATCTGGAAAGAAGCTTTCTGAGAAACTGCTTAGTGTTCTGTTAATTCATCTCACAGAGTTACATCTGTATTTCGTGGATCTACTTGTTAGCCTATTTCTGTGGAATCTGAGAACAGATATTTCGGATCCCTTTGAAGACTACAAGGCTAAAGTAAATAGTCTCCGATAACAAAGAGAAAGAAGCTTTCTGAGAAACTTCTTTGTGTTCTGTGAAATCATCTCACAGAGTTACAGCTTTCCCTAGAAGAATCCTTTTGCTAAGAGAGTTCTTGTGGAATTGGCAAAGTGATATTTGGAAGCCCATAGAGGGCTATGGTGAAAAAGGAAATAACCTCAGATGAAATCTGGAAAGAAGCTTTCTGAGAAACTGCTTAGTGTTCTGTTAATTCATCTCACAGAGTTACATCTGTATTTCGTGGATCTCTTTGCTAGCCTTATTTCTGTGGAATCTGAGAACAGATATTTCGGATCCCTTTGTAGACTATAGGGCCAAAGGAAATATCCTCCGACAACAAAGAGAAAGAAGCTTTCTGAGAAACTTCTTTGTGTTCTGTGAAATCATCTCACAGAGTTACAGCTTTACCCTCAACAAGCCTTTCGCTAAGACAGTTCTTGTGGAATTGGCAAAGTGATATATGGAAGCACCTAGAGGGCTATGGTGAAAAAGGAAATATCCTCAGATGAAATCTGGAAAGAAGCTTTCTGAGAAACCGCTTAGTGTTCTGTTAATTCATCTCACAGAGTTACAACGGTATTTCGTGGATCTCTTAGCTAGCCTTATTTCTGTTGAATCTGAGAACAGATATTTCGTATCCCTTTGAAGACTACAGGGCCAAGGAAATATCCTCCGATAACAAAGAGAAAGAAGCTTCCTGAGAAACTTCTTTGTGTTCTGTGAAATAATCTCACAGAGTTACAGCTTTCCCCTCAAGAAGCCTTTCACTAAGACAGTTCTTGTGGAATTGGCAAAGTGATATTTGCAAGCCCCTAGAGGGCTATGGTGAAAAAGGAAATATCCTCAGATGAAATCTGGAAAGAAGCTTTCTGAGAAACTGCTTAGTGTTCTGTTAATTCATCTCACAGAGTTACATCTGTATTTCGTGGATCTCTTTGCTAACCTTATTTCTGTGGAATTTGAGAACAGATATTTCGGATCCCTTTGAAGACTGCAGGGCCAAGGGAAATATCCTCTGATAACAAAGAGAAAGAAGCTTTGTGAGAAACTTCTTTGTGTTCTGTGAAATCATCTCACAGAGTTACAGCTTTCCCCTCAAGAAGCCTTTCGCTAAGACAGTTCTTGTGGAATTGGCAAAGTGATATTTGCAAGCCCCTAGTGGGGTTTGGTGAAAAAGGAAATATCCTCAGATGAAATCTGGAAAGAAGCTTTTTGAGAAACTGCTTAGTGTTCTGTTAATTCATCTCACAGAGTTACATCTGTATTTCGTGGTTCTCTTTGCTAGTCTTATTTCTGTGGAATCTGAGGATAGATATTTCGGATCCCTTTGAAGACTAGGGGGCCAAAGGAAATATCCTGCGATAACAAAGAGAAAGAAGCATTCTGAGAAACTTCTTTGTGTTCTGTGAAATCATCTCACAGAGTTACAGCTTTCCCCTCAAGAAGCCTTTCGCTAAGATAGTTCTTGTGGAATTGGCAAGGTGATATTTGGAAGCCCATAGAGGGCTATGGTGAAAAAGGAAATATCCTCAGATGAAATCTGGAAAGAAGCTTTCTGAGAAACTGCTTAGTGTTCTGATAATTCATCTCACAGAGTTACATCTGTATTTCGTGGTTCTCTTTGCTAGCCTTATTTCTGTGGAATGTCAGAACAGATATTTCGGATCCCTTTGAAGACTATAGGGCCAAAGGAAATATCCTCCGATAACAAAGAGAAAGAAGTTTTCTGAGAAACTTCTTTGTGTTTTGTGAAATCATCTCACAGAGTTACAGCTTCCCCCTCAAGAAGCCTTTCGCTAAGACAGCTCTTGTTGATTGGCAAGGTGATATTTGGAAGCCCATAGAGGGCTATGGTGAAAAAGGAAATATCCTCAGATGAAATATGGAAAGAAGCTTTCTGAGAAACTGCTTAGTGTTCTGTTAATTCATCTCACAGAGTTACATCTGTATTTCGTGGATCTCTTTGCTAACCTTGTTTCTGTGGAATCTGACAACAGATATTTCGGATCCCTTTGTAGACTATAGGGCCAAAGGAAATATCCTCCGACAACAAAGAGAAAGAAGCTTTCTGAGAAACTTCTTTGTGTTCTGTGAAATCATCTCACAGAGTTACAGCTTTCCCCTCAAGAAGCCTTTCGCTAAGACAGTTCTTGTGGAATTGGCAAAGTGATATATGGAAGCACCTAGAGGGCTATGGTGAAAAAGGAAATATCCTCAGATGAAATCTGGAAAGAAGCTTTCTGAGAAACCGCTTAGTGTTCTGTTAATTCATCTCACAGATTTACAACGGTGTTTCGTGTATCTCCTAGCTAGCCTTATTTCTGTTGAATCTGAGAACAGATATTTCGGATCCCTTTGAAGACTACAGGGCCAAGGAAATATCCTCCGATAACAAAGAGAAAGAAGCTTTCTGAGAAACTTCTTTGTGTTCTGTCAAATCATCTCACAGAGTTACAGCTTTTCCTAGAAGAAGCCTTTCGATAAGACACTTCTTCTGGAATTGACAAAGTGATATTTGGTAGCCCATAGAGGGCTATGGTGAAAAAGGAAATATCCTCAGATGAAATCTGGAAAGAAGCTTTCTGAGAAACTGCTTAGTGTTTTGTTAATTCATCTCACAGAGTTACATCTGTATTTCGTGGATCTCTTTGCTAGCTTTATTTCTGTGGAATCTGAGAACAGATATTTCGGATCCTTTTGAAGACTATAGGGCCAAAGGAAACATCCTCCGATAACAAAGAGAAAGAAGCTTTCTGAGAAACTTCTTTGTGTTCTGTGAAATCATCTCACAGAGTTACAGCTTTCCCCTCAAGAAGCCTTTCGCTAAGACCGTTCTTGTGGAATTGGCAAAGTGATATTTGGAAGCCCCTAGAGGGCTATGGTGGAAAAGGAAATATCCTCAGATGAAATATGGAAAGAAGCTTTCTGAGCAACTGCTTAGTGTGCTGTTAATTCATCTCACAGAGTTACATCTGTAATTCGTGGATATCTTTTCTAGCCTTATTTCTGTGGAATCAGAACAGATATTTCGGATCCCTTTGAAGACTATAGGGCCAAAGGAAATATCCTCCGATAACAAAGAGAAAGAAGCTTTCTGAGAAACCTCTTTGTGTTCTGTGAAATCATCTCAAAGAGTTACAGCTTTCCCCTGAAGAAGCCTTTCGCTAAGACAGTTCTTGTGGAATTGGCAAAGTGATATTTGGAAGCCCCTAGAGGGCTATGGTGAAAAAGGAAATATCTTCCGAAAAAATCTGGAAAGAAGCTTTCTGAGAAACTGCTTAGTGTTCTGTTAATTCATCTCACAGAATTACATCTGTATTTCCTGGATCTCTTTGCTAGCCTTATTTCCGTGGAATCTGAGAACAGATATTTCGGATCCCTTTGAAGACTATAGGGCCAAAGGAAATATCCTCCGATAACAAAGAGAAAGATGGTTTCAGAGAAACTTCCTTGTGTTCTGTGAAATCATCTCACAGAGTTACAGCTTTCCCCTCAAGAAGCCTTTCGCTAAGACAGTTCTTGTGGAATTGGCAAAGTGATATTTGCAAGCCCCTAGAGGGCTATGGTGAAAAAGGAAATATCCTAAGATGAAATCTGGAAAGAAGCTTTCTGAGAAACTGCTTAGTGTTCTGTTAATTCATCTCACAGAGTTACATCTGTATTTCGTGGATCTACTTGTTAGCCTATTTCTGTGGAATCTGAGAACAGATATTTCGGATCCCTTTGAAGACTACAAGGCTAAAGTAAATAGTCTCCGATAACAAAGAGAAAGAAGCTTTCTGAGAAACTTCTTTGTGTTCTGTGAAATCATCTCACAGAGTTACAGCTTTCCCTAGAAGAATCCTTTTGCTAAGAGAGTTCTTGTGGAATTGGCAAAGTGATATTTGGAAGCCCATAGAGGGCTATGGTGAAAAAGGAAATAACCTCAGATGAAATCTGGAAAGAAGCTTTCTGAGAAACTGCTTAGTGTTCTGTTAATTCATCTCACAGAGTTACATCTGTATTTCGTGGATCTCTTTGCTAGCCTTATTTCTGTGGAATCTGAGAACAGATATTTCGGATCCCTTTGTAGACTATAGGGCCAAAGGAAATATCCTCCGACAACAAAGAGAAAGAAGCTTTCTGAGAAACTTCTTTGTGTTCTGTGAAATCATCTCACAGAGTTACAGCTTTACCCTCAACAAGCCTTTCGCTAAGACAGTTCTTGTGGAATTGGCAAAGTGATATATGGAAGCACCTAGAGGGCTATGGTGAAAAAGGAAATATCCTCAGATGAAATCTGGAAAGAAGCTTTCTGAGAAACCGCTTAGTGTTCTGTTAATTCATCTCACAGAGTTACAACGGTATTTCGTGGATCTCTTAGCTAGCCTTATTTCTGTTGAATCTGAGAACAGATATTTCGTATCCCTTTGAAGACTACAGGGCCAAGGAAATATCCTCCGATAACAAAGAGAAAGAAGCTTCCTGAGAAACTTCTTTGTGTTCTGTGAAATCATCTCACAGAGTTACAGCTTTTCCTAGAAGAAGCCTTTCGATAAGACAGTTCTTCTGGAATTGGCAAAGTGATATTTGGTAGCCCATACAGGGCTATGGTGAAAAAGGAAATATCCTCAGATGAAATCTGGAAAGAAGCTTTCTGAGAAACTGCTTAGTGTTCTGTTAATTCATCTCACAGAGTTACATCTGTATTTCTTGGATCTCTTTGCTAGCTTTATTTCTGTGGAATCTGAGAAGAGATATTTCGGATCCCTTTGAAGACTATAGGGCCAAAGGAAAAATCCTCCGATAACAAAGAGAAAGAAGCTTTCTGAGAAACTTCTTCGTGTTCTGTGAAATCATCTCACAGAGTTACAGATTTCCCCTCAAGAAGCCTTTCGCTAAGACCGTTCTTGTGGAATTGGCAAAGTGATATTTGGAAGCCCCTAGAGGGCTATGGTGAAAAAGGAAATATCCTCAGATGAAATCTGGAAAGAAGCTTTCTGAGAAACTGCTTAGTGTTCTGTTAATTCATCTCACAGAGTTACATCTGTAATTCGTGGATATCTTTGCTAGCCTTATTTCTTTGGAATCAGAACAGATATTTCGGATCCCTTTGAAGACTATAGGGCCAAAGGAAATATCCTCCGATAACAAAGAGGAAGAAGCTTTCTGAGAAACCTCTTTGTGTTCTGTGAAATCATCTCAAAGAGTTACAGCTTTCCCCTGAAGAAGTCTTTCGCTAAGACAGTTCTTGTGGAATTGGCAAAGTGATATTTGGAAGCCCCTAGAGGGCTATGGTGAAAAAGGAAATATTCTCCGATAAAATCTGGAAAGAAGTTTTCTGAGAAACTGCTTAGTGTTCTGTTAATTCATCTCACAGAGTTACATCTGTATTTCCTGGATCTCTTTGCTAGCCTTATTTCCGTGGAATCTGAGAACAGATATTTCGGATCCCTTTGAAGACTATAGGGCCAAAGGAAATATCCTCCGATAACAAAGAGAAAGATGCTTTCAGAGAAACTTCCTTGTGTTCTCTGAAATCATCTCACAGAGTTACAGCTTTCCCCTCAAGAAGCCTTCCGTTAAGACAGTTCTTGTGGAATTGGCAAAGTGATATTTGCAAGCCCCTAGAGGGCTACGGTGAAAAAGGAAATATCCTCAGATGAAATCTGGAAAGAAGATTTCTGAGAAACTGCTTAGTGTTCTGTTAATTCGTCTCACAGAGTTACATCTGTATTTCGTGGTTCTCTTTGCTAGTCTTATTTCTGTGGAATCTGAGGATAGATATTTCGGATCCCTTTGAAGACTATAGGGCCAAAAGAAATATCCTGCGATAACAAAGAGAAAGAAGCATTCTGAGAAACTTCTTTGTGTTCTGTGAAATCATCTCACAGAGTTACAGCTTTCCCCTCAAGAAGCCTTTCGCTAAGACAGTTCTTGTGGAATTGGCAAGGTGATATTTGGAAGCCCATAGAGGGCTATGGTGAAAAAGGAAATATCCTCAGATGAAATCTGGAAAGAAGATTTCTGAGAAACTGCTTAGTGTTCTGGTAATTCATCTCACAGAGTTACATCTGTATTTCGTGGATCTCTTTGCTAGCCTTATTTCTGTGGAATCTGAGAACAGATATTTCGGATCCCTTTGAAGACTACAGGGCCAAATTAAATATCCTCCGATAATAAAGAGAAAGAAGCTTTCTGAGAAACTTCTTTGTGTTCTGTGAAATCATCTCACAGAGTTACAGCTTTCCCCTCAAGAAGCCTTTCGCTAAGACAGTTCTTGAGGAATTGGCAAAGTGATATTTGGAAGCCCATAGAGGGCTATGGTGAAAAAGGAAATGTCCTCCGATGAAATCTGGAAAGAAGCTTTCTGAGAAACTGCTTAGTGTTCTGTTAATTCATCTCACAGTGTTACATCTGTATTTCGTGGTTCTCTTTGCTAGCCTTATTTCTGTGGAATGTGAGAAAAGATATTTCGGATCCCTTTGAAGACTATAGGGCCAAAGGAAATATCCTCCTATAACAAAGAGAAAGAAGCTTTCTGAGAAACTTCTTTGTGTTCTGTGAAATCATCTCACAGAGTTACAGCTTTCCCCTCAACAAGCCTTTCGCTAAGACAGTTCTTGTGGAATTGGCAAAGTGATATTTGGAAGTCCCAAGAGGGCTAGATGAAAATGGAAATATTCTCAGATGAAATCTGGAAAGAAGCTTTCTGAGAAACTCCTTAGTGTTCTGTTAATTCATCTCACAGAGTTACATCTGTATTTCGTGGATCTCTTTGCTAGCCTTATTTCCGTGGAATCTGAGAACAGATATTTCGGATCCCTTTGAAGACTATAGGGCCTAAGGAAATATCCTCCGATAACAAAGAAAGAAGTTTTCTGAGAAACTTCTTTGTGTTCTCTGAAAACATCTCACAGAGTTACAGCTTTCCCCTCAAGAAGTCTTTCGATGAGGCAGGTATTGTGGAATTGGTAAAGTGGTATTGGGAAGCCCATAGAGGGCTATGGTGAAAAAGGAAATATCCTTCTATGAAATCTGTAAAGAAGCTTTCTGAGAAACTGCTTAGTGTTCTGTTAATTCATCTCACAGAGTTACATCTGTATTTCGTGGATCTCTTTGCTAGCCTTATTTCTGTGGGATCAGAACAGATATTTCGGATCCCTTTGAAGACTATAGGGCCAAAGGAAATATCCTGCGATAACAAAGAGAAAGAAGCATTCTGAGAAACTTCTTTGTGTTCTGTGAAATCATCTCACAGAGTTACAGCTTTCCCCTCAAGAAGCCTTTCGCTAAGACAGTTCTTGTGGAATTGGCAAAGTGATATTTGGAAGCCCATAGAGGGCTATGGTGAAAAAGGAAATATCCTCAAATGAAATCTGGAAAGAAGATTTCTGAGAAACTGTTTATTGTTCTGGTAATTCATCTCACAGAGCTACATCTTTATTTCGTGGATCTCTTTGCTAGCCTTATTTCTGTGAAATCTGAGAACAGATATTTCGGATCCTTTGAAGACTACAGGGCCAAATTAAATATCCTCCGAGAATAAAGAGAAAGAAGCTTTCTGAGAAACTTCTTTGTGTTCTCTGAAATCATCTCACAGAGTTACAGCTTTCCCCTCAAGAAGCCTTTCGCTAAGACAGTTCTTGAGGAATTGGCAAAGTGATATTTGGAAGCCCATAGAGGGCTATGGTGAAAAAGGAAATATCCTCCGATGAAATCTGGAAAGAAGCTTTCTGAGAAACTGCTTAGTGTTCTGTTAATTCATCTCACAGAGTTACATCTGTATTTCGTGGTTCTCTTTGCTAGCCTTATTTCTGTGGAATGTGAGAAGAGATATTTCGGATCCCTTTGAAGACTATAGGGCCAAAGGAAATATCCTCCGATAACAAAGAGAAACAAGCTTTCTGAGAAACTTCTTTGTGTTCTGTGAAATCATCTCACAGAGTTACAGCTTACCCTCAAGAAGACCTTCGCTAAGACAGTTCTTGTGGAATTCGCAAAGTGATGTTTGGAAGCCCCTAGAGGGCTATGGTGAAAAAGGAAATATCCTCAGATGAAATCTGGAAGGAAGCTTTCAGAGAAACTGCTTAGTGTTCTCTTAATTCATCTCACAGAGTTACATCTGTATTTCGTGGATCTCTTTGCTAGCCTTATTTCTGTGGAATCTGAGAACAGATATTTCGGATCCCTTTGAAGACTATAGGGCCTAAGGAAATATCCTCCGATAACAAAGAAAGAAGCTTTCTGAGAAACTTCTTTGTGTTCTCTGAAATCATCTCACAGAGTTACAGCTTTCCCCTCAAGAAGTCTTTCGATGAGGCAGGTATTGTGGAATTGGTAAAGTGGTATTGGGAAGCCCATAGAGGGCTATGGTGAAAAAGGAAATATCCTTCTATGAAATTTGTAAAGAAGCTTTCTGAGAAACTGCTTAGTGTTCTGTTAATTCATCTCACAGAGTTACATCTGTATTTCGTGGATCTCTTTGCTAGCCTTATTTCTGTTGGATCAGAACAGATATTTCGGATCCCTTTAAAGACTATAGAGCCAAAGGAAATATCCTCCGAAAACAAAGAGAAAGAAGCTTTCAGAGAAACCTCTTTGTGTTCTGTGAAATCATCTCACAGAGTTACAGCTTTCCCCTCAAGAAGCCTTTCACTGAGACAGTTCTTGTGGAATTGGCAGAGTGATATTTGGAAGCCCTTAAAGGGCTATGGTTAAAAAGGAAATATCCTCCGATGAAATCTGGAAAGAAGCTTTCTGAGAAACTGCGTAGTGTTCTGTTAATTCATCTCACAGAGTTACATCTGTATTTCGTGGATCTCTTTGCTAGCCTTATTTCTGTGGAATCTGAGAACAGATATTTCGGATCCCTTTGAACACTATAGGGCCAAAGGAAATATCCTCTGATAATCAAGAGAAAGAAGCTTTCTGAGAAACTTCTTTGTGTTCTGAGAAATCATGTCACAGAGTTACAGCTTTCCCCTCAAGAAGCCTTTCGCTAACACAGTTCTTGTGGAATTGGCAAAGTGATATTGGGAAGCCCTTATAGGGCTATGATGAAAAAGGAAATATCCTCAGATGAAATCTGGAAAGAAGCTTTCTGAGAAACTGCTTAGTGTTCTGGTAATTCATCTCACAGAGTTACATCTGTATTTCGTGGATCTCTTTGCTAGCCTTATTTCCGTGGAATCTGAGAACAGATATTTCGGATCCCTTTGAAGACTATAGGGCCAAAGGAAATATCCTCCGATAACAAAGAGAAAGAAGCTTTCAGAGAAACTTCCTTGTGTTCTGTGAAATAATCTCACAGAGTTACAGCTTTCCCCTCAAGAAGCCTTTCACTAAGACAGTTCTTGTGGAATTGGCAAAGTGATATTTGCAAGCCCCTAGAGGGCTATGGTGAAAAAGGAAATATCCTCAGATGAAATCTGGAAAGAAGCTTTCTGAGAAACTGCTTAGTGTTCTGTTAATTCATCTCACAGAGTTACATCTGTATTTCGTGGATCTCTTTGCTAACCTTATTTCTGTGGAATTTGAGAACAGATATTTCGGATCCCTTTGAAGACTGCAGGGCCAAGGGAAATATCCTCTGATAACAAAGAGAAAGAAGCTTTGTGAGAAACTTCTTTGTGTTCTGTGAAATCATCTCACAGAGTTACAGCTTTCCCCTCAAGAAGCCTTTCGCTAAGACAGTTCTCGTGGAATTGGCAAAGTGATATTTGCAAGCCCCTAGTGGGGTTTGGTGAAAAAGGAAATATCCTCAGATGAAATCTGGAAAGAAGCTTTCTGAGAAACTGCTTAGTGTTCTGTTAATTCATCTCACAGAGTTACATCTGTATTTCGTGGTTCTCTTTGCTAGTCTTATTTCTGTGGAATCTGAGGATAGATATTTCGGATCCCTTTGAAGACTAGGGGGCCAAAGGAAATATCCTGCGATAACAAAGAGAAAGAAGCATTCTGAGAAACTTCTTTGTGTTCTGTGAAATCATCTCACAGAGTTACAGCTTTCCCCTCAAGAAGCCTTTCGCTAAGATAGTTCTTGTGGAATTGGCAAGGTGATATTTGGAAGCCCATAGAGGGCTATGGTGAAAAAGGAAATATCCTCAGATGAAATCTGGAAAGAAGCTTTCTGAGAAACTGCTTAGTGTTCTGATAATTCATCTCACAGAGTTACATCTGTATTTCGTGGTTCTCTTTGCTAGCCTTATTTCTGTGGAATGTCAGAACAGATATTTCGGATCCCTTTGAAGACTATAGGGCCAAAGGAAATATCCTCCGATAACAAAGAGAAAGAAGTTTTCTGAGAAACTTCTTTGTGTTTTGTGAAATCATCTCACAGAGTTACAGCTTCCCCCTCAAGAAGCCTTTCGCTAAGACAGCTCTTGTTGATTGGCAAGGTGATATTTGGAAGCCCATAGAGGGCTATGGTGAAAAAGGAAATATCCTCAGATGAAATATGGAAAGAAGCTTTCTGAGCAACTGCTTAGTGTCCTGTTAATTCATCTCACAGAGTTACATCTGTAATTCGTGGATATCTTTGCTAGCCTTATTTCTGTGAAATCTGAGAACAGATATTTCGGATCCTTTGAAGACTACAGGGCCAAATTAAATATCCTCCGAGAATAAAGAGAAAGAAGCTTTCTGAGAAACTTCTTTGTGTTCTGTGAAATCATCTCACAGAGTTACAGCTTTCCCCTCAAGAAGCCTTTCGCTAAGACAGTTCTTGAGGAATTGGCAAAGTGATATTTGGAAGCCCATAGAGGGCTATGGTGAAAAAGGAAATATCCTCCGATGAAATCTGGAAAGAAGCTTTCTGAGAAACTGCTTAGTGTTCTGTTAATTCATCTCACAGAGTTACATCTGTATTTCGTGGTTCTCTTTGCTAGCCTTATTTCTGTGGAATGTGAGAAGAGATATTTCGGATCCCTTTGAAGACTATAGGGCCAAAGGAAATATCCTCCGATAACAAAGAGAAACAAGCTTTCTGAGAAACTTCTTTGTGTTCTGTGAAATCATCTCACAGAGTTACAGCTTACCCTCAAGAAGACCTTCGCTAAGACAGTTCTTGTGGAATTCGCAAAGTGATGTTTGGAAGCCCCTAGAGGGCTATGGTGAAAAAGGAAATATCCTCAGATGAAATCTGGAAGGAAGCTTTCAGAGAAACTGCTTAGTGTTCTCTTAATTCATCTCACAGAGTTACATCTGTATTTCGTGGATCTCTTTGCTAGCCTTATTTCTGTGGAATCTGAGAACAGATATTTCGGATCCCTTTGAAGACTATAGGGCCTAAGGAAATATCCTCCGATAACAAAGAAAGAAGCTTTCTGAGAAACTTCTTTGTGTTCTCTGAAATCATCTCACAGAGTTACAGCTTTCCCCTCAAGAAGTCTTTCGATGAGGCAGGTATTGTGGAATTGGTAAAGTGGTATTGGGAAGCCCATAGAGGGCTATGGTGAAAAAGGAAATATCCTTCTATGAAATTTGTAAAGAAGCTTTCTGAGAAACTGCTTAGTGTTCTGTTAATTCATCTCACAGAGTTACATCTGTATTTCGTGGATCTCTTTGCTAGCCTTATTTCTGTTGGATCAGAACAGATATTTCGGATCCCTTTAAAGACTATAGAGCCAAAGGAAATATCCTCCGAAAACAAAGAGAAAGAAGCTTTCAGAGAAACCTCTTTGTGTTCTGTGAAATCATCTCACAGAGTTACAGCTTTCCCCTCAAGAAGCCTTTCACTGAGACAGTTCTTGTGGAATTGGCAGAGTGATATTTGGAAGCCCTTAAAGGGCTATGGTTAAAAAGGAAATATCCTCCGATGAAATCTGGAAAGAAGCTTTCTGAGAAACTGCGTAGTGTTCTGTTAATTCATCTCACAGAGTTACATCTGTATTTCGTGGATCTCTTTGCTAGCCTTATTTCTGTGGAATCTGAGAACAGATATTTCGGATCCCTTTGAACACTATAGGGCCAAAGGAAATATCCTCTGATAATCAAGAGAAAGAAGCTTTCTGAGAAACTTCTTTGTGTTCTGAGAAATCATGTCACAGAGTTACAGCTTTCCCCTCAAGAAGCCTTTCGCTAACACAGTTCTTGTGGAATTGGCAAAGTGATATTGGGAAGCCCTTATAGGGCTATGATGAAAAAGGAAATATCCTCAGATGAAATCTGGAAAGAAGCTTTCTGAGAAACTGCTTAGTGTTCTGGTAATTCATCTCACAGAGTTACATCTGTATTTCGTGGATCTCTTTGCTAGCCTTATTTCCGTGGAATCTGAGAACAGATATTTCGGATCCCTTTGAAGACTATAGGGCCAAAGGAAATATCCTCCGATAACAAAGAGAAAGAAGGTTTCAGAGAAACTTCCTTGTGTTCTGTGAAATAATCTCACAGAGTTACAGCTTTCCCCTCAAGAAGCCTTTCACTAAGACAGTTCTTGTGGAATTGGCAAAGTGATATTTGCAAGCCCCTAGAGGGCTATGGTGAAAAAGGAAATATCCTCAGATGAAATCTGGAAAGAAGCTTTCTGAGAAACTGCTTAGTGTTCTGTTAATTCATCTCACAGAGTTACATCTGTATTTCGTGGATCTCTTTGCTAACCTTATTTCTGTGGAATTTGAGAACAGATATTTCGGATCCCTTTGAAGACTGCAGGGCCACGGGAAATATCCTCTGATAACAAAGAGAAAGAAGCTTTGTGAGAAACTTCTTTGTGTTCTGTGAAATCATCTCACAGAGTTACAGCTTTCCCCTCAAGAAGCCTTTCGCTAAGACAGTTCTCGTGGAATTGGCAAAGTGATATTTGCAAGCCCCTAGTGGGGTTTGGTGAAAAAGGAAATATCCTCAGATGAAATCTGGAAAGAAGCTTTCTGAGAAACTGCTTAGTGTTCTGTTAATTCATCTCACAGAGTTACATCTGTATTTCGTGGTTCTCTTTGCTAGTCTTATTTCTGTGGAATCTGAGGATAGATATTTCGGATCCCTTTGAAGACTAGGGGGCCAAAGGAAATATCCTGCGATAACAAAGAGAAAGAAGCATTCTGAGAAACTTCTTTGTGTTCTGTGAAATCATCTCACAGAGTTACAGCTTTCCCCTCAAGAAGCCTTTCGCTAAGATAGTTCTTGTGGAATTGGCAAGGTGATATTTGGAAGCCCATAGAGGGCTATGGTGAAAAAGGAAATATCCTCAGATGAAATCTGGAAAGAAGCTTTCTGAGAAACTGCTTAGTGTTCTGATAATTCATCTCACAGAGTTACATCTGTATTTCGTGGTTCTCTTTGCTAGCCTTATTTCTGTGGAATGTCAGAACAGATATTTCGGATCCCTTTGAAGACTATAGGGCCAAAGGAAATATCCTCCGATAACAAAGAGAAAGAAGTTTTCTGAGAAACTTCTTTGTGTTTTGTGAAATCATCTCACAGAGTTACAGCTTCCCCCTCAAGAAGCCTTTCGCTAAGACAGCTCTTGTTGATTGGCAAGGTGATATTTGGAAGCCCATAGAGGGCTATGGTGAAAAAGGAAATATCCTCAGATGAAATATGGAAAGAAGCTTTCTGAGCAACTGCTTAGTGTCCTGTTAATTCATCTCACAGAGTTACATCTGTAATTCGTGGATATCTTTGCTAGCCTTATTTCTGTGGAATCAGAACAGATATTTCGGATCCCTTTGAAGACTATAGGGCCAACTGAAATATCCTCCGATAACAAAGAGAAAGAAGCTTTCTGAGAAACCTCTTTGTGTTCTGTGAAATCATCTCAAAAAGTTACAGCTTTCCCCTGAAGAAGTCTTTCGCTAAGACAGTTCTTGTGGAATTGGCAAAGTGATATTTGGAAGCCCCTAGAGGGCTATGGTGAAAAAGGAAATATCCTCCGATAAAATCTGGAAAGAAGCTTTCTGAGAAACTGCTTAGTGTTCTGTTAATTCATCTCACAGAGTTACATCTGTATTTCCTGGATCTCTTTGCTAGCCTTATTTCCGTGGAATCTGAGAACAGATATTTCGGATCCCTTTGAAGACTATAGGGCCAAAGGAAATATCCTCCGATAACAAAGAGAAAGATGCTTTCAGAGAAACTTCCTTGTGTTCTGTGAAATCATCTCACAGAGTTACAGCTTTCCCCTCAAGAAGCCTTTCGCTAAGACAGTTCTTGTGGAATTGGCAAAGTGATATTTGCAAGCCCCTAGAGGGCTATGGTGAAAAAGGAAATATCCTCAGATGAAATCTGGAAAGAAGTTTTCTGAGAAACTGCTTAGTGTTCTGTTAATTCATCTCACAGAGTTACATCTGTATTTCGTGGATCTCTTTGCTAGTCTTATTTCTGTGGAATCTGAGAATAGATATTTCGGATCCCTTTGAAGACTATAGGGCCAAAGAAAATATCCTGCGATAACAAAGAGAAAGAAGCATTCTGAGAAACTTCTTTGTGTTCTGTGAAATCATCTCACAGAGTTACAGCTTTCCCCTCAAGAAGCCTTTCGCTAAGACAGTTCTTGTGGAATTGGCAAGGTGATATTTGGAAGCCCATAGAGGGCTATGGTGAAAAAGGAAATATCCTCAGATGAAATCTGGAAAGAAGCTTTCTGGGAAACTGCTTAGTGTTCTGGTAATTCATCTCAAAGAGTTACATCTGTATTTCGTGGATCTCTTTGCTAGCCTTATTTCTGTGGAATCTGAGAACAGATATTTCGGATCCCTTTGAAGACTACAGGGCCAAATTAAATATCCTCCGATAATAAAGAGAAAGAAGCTTTCTGAGAGACTTCTTTGTGTTCTGTGAAATCATCTCACAGAGTTACAGCTTTCCCCTCAAGAAGCCTTTCGCTAAGACAGTTCTTGAGGAATTGACAAAGTGATATTTGGAAGCCCATAGAGGGCTATGGTGAAAAAGGAAATATCCTCCGATGAAATCTGGAAAGAAGCTTTCTGAGAAACTGCTTAGTGTTCTGTTAATTCATCTCACAGAGTTACATCTGTATTTCGTGGTTCTCTTTGCTAGCCTTATTTCTGTGGAATGTGAGAACAGATATTTCGGATCCCTTTGAGGACTATAGGGCCAAAGGAAATATCCTCCGATAACAAAGAGAAAGAAGATTTCTGAGAAACTTCTTTGTGTTCTGTGAAATCATCTCACAGAGTTACAGCTTTCCCCTCAAGAAGCCTTTCTCTAAGACAGTTCTTGTGGAATTGGCAAAGTGATATTTGGAAGTCCCAAGAGGGCTATGGTGAAAAAGGAAATATCCTCAGATGAAATCTGGAAAGAAGCTTTCTGAGAATCTGCTTAGTGTTCTGTTAATTCATCTCACAGAGTTAGATCTGTATTTTGTGGATCTCTTTGCTAGCCTTATTTCTGTGGAATCTGAGAACAGATATTTCGGATCCCTTTGAAGACTATAGGGCCTAAGGAAATATCCTCCGATAACAAAGAAAGAAGCTTTCTGAGAAACTTCTTTGTGTTCTCTGAAATCATCTCACAGAGTTACAGCTTTCCCCTCAAGAAGTCTTTCGATGAGGCAGGTATTGTGGAATTGGTAAAGTGGTATTGGGAAGCCCATAGAGGGCTATGGTGAAAAAGGAAATATCCTTCTATGAAATCTGTAAAGAAGCTTTCTGAGAAACTGCTTAGTGTTCTGTTAATTCATCTCACAGAGTTACATCTGTATTTCGTGGATCTCTTTGGTAGCCTTATTTCTGTGGGATCAGAACAGATATTTCGGATCCCTTTGAAGACTATAGAGCCAAAGGAAATATCCTCCGATAACAAAGAGAAAGAAGCTTTCAGAGAAACCTCTTTGTGTTCTGTGAAATCATCTCACAGAGTTACAGCTTTCCCCTCAAGAAGCCTTTCACTGAGACAGTTCTGGTGGAATTGGCAGAGTGATATTTGGAAGCCCTTAGAGGGCTATGGTTAAAAAGGAAATATCCTCCGATGAAATCTGGAAAGAAGCTTTCTGAGAACCTGCTTAGTGTTCTGTTAATTCATCTCACAGAGTTACATCTCTATTTCGTGGATCTCTTTGCTAACCTTATTTCTGCGGAATCTGAGAACAGATATTTCGGATCCCTCTGAACACTATAGGGCCAAAGGAAATATCCTCTGATAAGCAAGAGAAAGAAGCTTTCTGAGAAACTTCTTTGTGTTCTGTGAAATCATCTCACAGAGTTACAGCTTTCCCCTCAAGAAGCCTTTCGCTAAGACAGATCTTGAGGAATTTGCAAAGTGATTTTGGAAGCCCATAGAGGGCTATGGTGGAAAAGGAAATATCCTCAGATGAAATCTGGAAAGAAGCATTCTGAGAAACTGCTTAGTGTTCTGTTAATTCATCTCACAGAGTTACATCTGTATTTCGTGGATCTCTTTGCTAGCCCTATTTCTGTGGAATCTGAGAATAGATATTTCGGATCCCTTTGAAGACTGTAGGGCCAAAGGAAATATCCTCCGATAACAAAGAGAAAGAAGCTTTCTGAGAAACTTCTTTGTGTTCTGTGAAATCATCTCACAGAGTTACAGCTTTTCCCTCAAGAAGCCTTTCGCTAAGACAGTTCTTGTGGAATTGGCAAAGTGATATTTGGAAGCCCGTAGAGGGCTATGGTGAAAAAGGAAATATCCTCAGATGAAATCACGAAAGCAGCTTTCTGAGAAACTGCTTAGTATTCGGGTAATTCATCTCACAGAGTTACATCTGTATTTCGTGGATCTCTTTGCTAGCCTTATTTCTGTGGAATCTGATAACAGATATTTCGGATCCCTTTGAAGACTACAGGGCCCAAAGAAATATCCTCCGATAATAAAGAGAAAGAAGCTTTCTGAGAAACTTCTTTGTGTTCTGTGAAATCATGTCACACAGTTACAGCTTTCCCCTCAAGAAGCCTTTCGCTAACACAGTTCTTGTGGAATTCGCAAAGTGATATTGGGAAGCCCTTATAGGGCTATGATGAAAAAGGAAATATCCTCAGATGAAATCTGGAAAGAAGCTTTCTGAGAAACTGCTTAGTGTTCTGTTAATTCATCTCACAGAGTTACATCTGTATTTCGTGGATCTCTTTGCTAGCCTTATTTCTGCGGAATCTGAGAACAGATATTTCGGATCCCTTTGAACACTATAGGGCCAAAGGAAATATCGTCTGATAAGCAAGAGAAAGAAGCTTTCTGAGAAACTTCTTTGTGTTCTGTGAAATCATGTCACAGAGTTACAGCTTTCCCCTCAAGAAGCCTTTCGCTAACACAGTTCTTGTGGAATTGGCAAAGTGATATGTGGAAGCCCCTAGAGGGCTATGGTGAAAAAGGAAATATCCTCAGATGAAATATGGAAAGAAGCTTTCTGAGCAACTGCTTAGTGTCCTGTTAATTCATCTCACAGAGTTACATCTGTAATTCGTGGATATCTTTGCTAGCCTTATTTCTGTGGAATCAGAACAGATATTTCGGATCCCTTTGAAGACTATAGGGCCAAAGGAAATATCCTCCGATAACAAAGAGAGAGAAGCTTTCTGAGAAACCTCTTTGTGTTCTGTGAAATCATCTCAAAAAGTTACAGCTTTCCCCTGAAGAAGTCTATCACTAAGACAGTTCTTGTGGAATTGGCAAAGTGATATTTGGAAGCCCCTAGAGGGCTATGGTGAAAAAGGAAATATCCTCCGATAAAATCTGGAAAGAAGCTTTCTGAGAAACTGCTTAGTGTTCTGTTAATTCATCTCACAGAGTTACATCTGTATTTCCTGGATCTCTTTGCTAGCCATATTTCCGTGGAATCTGAGAACAGATATTTCGGATCCCTTTGAAGACTATAGGGCCAAAGGAAATATCCTCCGATAACAAAGAGAAAGATGCTTTCAGAGAAACTTCCTTGTGTTCTGTGAAATCATCTCACAGAGTTACAGCTTTCCCCTCAACAAGCCTTTCGCTAAGACAGTTCTTGTGGAATTGGCAAAGTGATATTTGCAAGCCCCTAGAGGGCTATGGTTAAAAAGGAAATATCCTCAGATGAAATCTGGAAAGAAGCTTTCTGAGAAACTGCTTAGTGTTCTGTTAATTCATCTCACAGAGTTACATCTGTATTTCGTGGATCTCTTTGCTAGTCTTATTTCTGTGGAATCTGAGAATAGATATTTCGGATCCCTTTGAAGACTATAGGGCCAAAGAAAATATCCTGCGATAACAAAGAGAAAGAAGCATTCTGAGAAACTTCTTTGTGTTCTGTGAAATCATCTCACAGAGTTACAGCTTTCCACTCAAGAAGCCTTTCGCTAAGACAGTTCTTGTGGAATTGGCAAGGTGATATTTGGAAGCCCATAGAGGGCTATGGTGAAAAAGGAAATATCCTCAGATGAAATCTGGAAAGAAGCTTTCTGAGAAACTGCTTAGTGTTCTGGTAATTCATCTCACAGAGTTACATCTGTATTTCGTGGATCTCTTTGCTAGCCTTATTTCTGTGGAATCTGAGAACAGATATTTCGGATCCCTTTGAAGACTACAGGGCCAAATTAAATATCCTCCGATAATAAAGAGAAAGAAGCTTTCTGAGAGACTTCTTGGTGTTCTGTGAAATCATCTCACAGAGTTACAGCTTTCCCCTGAAGAAGCCTTTCGCTAAGACAGTTCTTGAGGAATTGGCAAAGTGATATTTGGAAGCCCATAGAGGGCTATGGTGAAAAAGGAAATATCCTCCGATGAAATCTGGAAAGAAGCTTTCTGAGAAACTGCTTAGTGTTCTGTTAATTCATCTCACAGAGTTACATCTGTAATTCGTGGATATCTTTGCTAGCCTTATTTCTGTGGAATCAGAACAGATATTTCGGATCCCTTTGAAGACTATAGGGCCAAAGGAAATATCCTCCGATAACAAAGAGAGAGAAGCTTTCTGAGAAACTTCTTTGTGTTCTGTGAAATCATGTCACAGAGTTACAGCTTTCCCCTCAAGAAGCCTTTCGCTAACACAGTTCTTGTGGAATTGGCAAAGTGATATGTGGAAGCCCCTAGAGGGCTATGGTGAAAAAGGAAATATCCTCAGATGAAATATGGAAAGAAGCTTTCTGAGCAACTGCTTAGTGTCCTGTTAATTCATCTCACAGAGTTACATCTGTAATTCGTGGATATCTTTGCTAGCCTTATTTCTGTGGAATCAGAACAGATATTTCGGATCCCTTTGAAGACTATAGGGCCAAAGGAAATATCCTCCGATAACAAAGAGAGAGAAGCTTTCTGAGAAACCTCTTTGTGTTCTGTGAAATCATCTCAAAAAGTTACAGCTTTCCCCTGAAGAAGTCTATCACTAAGACAGTTCTTGTGGAATTGGCAAAGTGATATTTGGAAGCCCCTAGAGGGCTATGGTGAAAAAGGAAATATCCTCCGATAAAATCTGGAAAGAAGCTTTCTGAGAAACTGCTTAGTGTTCTGTTAATTCATCTCACAGAGTTACATCTGTATTTCCTGGATCTCTTTGCTAGCCTTATTTCCGTGGAATCTGAGAACAGATATTTCGGATCCCTTTGAAGACTATAGGGCCAAAGGAAATATCCTCCGATAACAAAGAGAAAGATGCTTTCAGAGAAACTTCCTTGTGTTCTGTGAAATCATGTCACAGAGTTACAGCTTTCCCTTCAAGAAGCCTTTCGCTGACACAGTTCTTGTGGAATTGGCAAAGTGATATTGGGAAGCCCTTATAGGGCTATGATGAAAAAGGAAATATCCTCAGATGAAATCTGGAAAGAAGCTTTCTGGGAAACTGCTTAGTGTTCTGTTAATTCATCTCACAGAGTTACATCTGTATTTCGTGGATCTCTTTGCTAGCCTTATTTCCGTGGAATCTGAGAACAGATATTTCGGATCCCTTTGAAGACTATAGGGCCAAAGGAAATATCCTCCGATAACAAAGAGAAAGAAGCTTTCTGAGAAACTTCTTTGTGTTCTGTGAAGTCATCTCACAGAGTTACAGCTTTCCCTAGCAGAAGCCTTTTGCTAAGACAGTTCTTGTGGAATTGGCAAAGTGACATTGGGAAGCCCACATAGGGCTATGGAGAAAAAGGAAATATCCTCAGATGAAATCTGGAAAGAAGCTTTCTGAGAAACTGCTTAGTGTTCTGTTAATTCATCTCACAGAGTTACAACTGTATTTGGTGAATCTCTTTGCTAGCCTTATTTCTGTGGAATCTGAGAACAGATATTTCGGATCCCTTTGAAGACTATAATGCAAAAGGAAATATCCTCCGATAACAAAGAGAAAGAAGCTTTCTGAGTAACCTCTTTGTGTTCGGTGAAATCATCTCACAGAGTTACAGCTTTCCCCTCAAGAAGACTTTCGCTAAGACAGTTCTTGTGGAATTGGCAAAGTAATATTTGGAAGCCCTTAGAGGGCTACGGTGAAAAAGGAAATATCCTCCGATGAAATCTGGAAAGAAGCTTTCTGAGAAACTGCTTAGTGTTCTGTTAATTCATCTCACTGGGTTACATCTGTATGTCGTGGATCTCTTTGCTAGCCTTATTTCTGTGGAATCTGAGAACAGATATTTCGGATCCCTTTGAAGACTATAGGGCCAAAGGAAATATCCTCCGATAACAAAGAGAAAGAAGCTTTCTGAGAAACTTCTTTGTGTTCTGTGAAATCATCTAGCAGAGTTACAGCTTTCCACTCAAGAAGCCTTTCGATAGGGCAGGTCTTGTGGAATTGGCAAAGTGATATTTGGAAGCCCATACAGGGCTATGGTGAAAAAGGAAATATCCTCCGATGAAAAATGGAGAGAAGCTTTCTGAGAAACTGCTTAGTGTTCTGTTAATTCACGTCACAGAGTTACATCTGTATTTCGTGTATCTCTTTGCTAGCCTTATTTCTGTGGAATCTGAGAAGAGATATTTCGGATCCCTTTGAAGACTATAGGGCCAAAGGAAATATCCTCCGATAACAAAGAGAAAGAAGCTTTCTGAGAAACTTCTTTGTGTTCTGTGAAATCATCTCACAGAGTTACAGCTTTCCCCTCAAGAAGCCTTTCGCTAAGACAGTTCTTGTGGAATTGGCAAAGTGATATGTGGAAGCCCCTAGTGGGCTATGGTGAAAAAGGAAATATTCTCAGATGAAATCTGGAAAGAAGCTTTCTGAGAAACTGCTTAGTGTTCTGTTAATTCATCTCACAGAGTTACATCTGTATTTCGTGGATCTCCTTGTTAGCCTTATTTCTGTGGGATCTGAGAACAGATATTTCGGATCCCTTTGAAGACTACAAGGCTAAAGTAAATAGTCTCCGATAACAAAGAGAAAGAAGCTTTCTGAGAAACTTCTTTGTGTTCTGTGAAATCATCTCACAGAGTTACAGCTTTCCCTAGAAGAATCCTTTTGCTAAGAGAGTTCTTGTGGAATTGGCAAAGTGATATTTGGAAGCCCATAGAGGGCTATGGTGAAAAAGGAAATATCCTCAGATGAAATCTGGAAAGAAGCTTTCTGAGAAACTGCTTAGTATTCTGTTAATTCATCTCACAGAGTTACATCTGTATTTCGTGGATCTTTTTGCTAGCCTTATTTCTGTGGAATCTGACGACAGATATTTCGGATCCCTTTGTAGACTATAGGGCCAAAGGAAATATCCTCCGACAACAAAGAGAAAAATGCTTTCTGAGAAACTTCTTTGTGTTCTGCGAAATCATCTCACAGAGTTACAGCTTTCCCCTCAAGAAGCCTTTCGCTAAGACAGTTCTTGTGGAATTGGTAAAGTGATATATGGAAGCACCTAGAGGGCTATGGTGAAAAAGGAAATATCCTCAGATGAAATCTGGAAAGAAGCTTTCTGAGAAACCGCTTAGTGTTCTGTTAATTCATCTCACAGAGTTACAACGGTATTTCGTGTATCTCCTAGCTAGCCTTATTTCTGTTGAATCTGAGAACAGATATTTCGGATCCCTTTGAAGACTACAGGGCCAAGGAAATATCCTCCGATAACAAAGAGAAAGAAGCTTCCTGAGAAACTTCTTTGTGTTCTGTGAAATCATCTCACAGAGTTACAGCTTTTCCTAGAAGAAGCCTTTCGATAAGACAGTTCTTCTGGAATTGGCAAAGTGATATTTGGTAGCCCATACAGGGCTATGGTGAAAAAGGAAATATCCTCAGATGAAATCTGGAAAGAAGCTTTCTGAGAAACTGCTTAGTGTTCTGTTAATTCATCTCACAGAGTTACATCTGTATTTCGTGGATCTCTTTGCTAGCTTTATTTCTGTGGAATCTGAGAACAGATATTTCGGATCCTTTTGAAGACTATAGGGCCAAAGGAAATATCCTCCGATAACAAAGAGAAAGAAGCTTTCTGAGAAACTTCTTTGTGTTCTGTGAAATCATCTCACAGAGTTACAGCTTTCTCCTCAAGAAGCCTTTCGCTAAGACCGTTCTTGTGGAATTGGCAAAGTGATATTTGGAAGCCCCTAGAGGGCTATGGTGGAAAAGGAAATATCCTCAGTGAAATATGGAAAGAAGCTTTCTGAGCAACTGCTTAGTGTCCTGTTAATTCATCTCACAGAGTTACATCTGTAATTCGTGGTTATCTTTGCTAGCCTTATTTCTGTGGAATCAGAACAGATATTTCGGATCCCTTTGAAGACTATAGGGCCAAAGGAAATATGATCCGATAACAAAGAGAAAGAAGCTTTCTGAGAAACCTCTTTGTGTTCTGTGAAATCATCTCAACGAGTTACAGCTTTCCCCTGAAGAAGTCTTTCGCTAAGACAGTTCTTGTGGAATTGGCAAAGTGATATTTGGAAGACCCTAGAGGGCTATGGTGAAAAAGGAAATATCCTCCGATAAAATCTGGAAAGAAGCTTTCTGAGAAACTGCTTAGTGTTCTGTTAACTCATCTCACAGAGTTACATCTGTATTTCCTGGATCTCTTTGCTAGCCTTATTTCCGTGGAATCTGAGAACAGATATTTCGGATCCCTTTGAAGACTATAGGGCCAAAGGAAATATCCTCCGATAACAAAGAGAAAGATGGTTTCAGAGAAACTTCCTTGTGTTCTGTGAAATCATCTCACAGAGTTACAGCTTTCCCCTCAAGAAGCCTTTCGCTAAGACAGTTCTTGTGGAATTGGCAAAGTGATATTTGCAAGCCCCTAGAGGGCTATGGTGAAAAAGGAAATATCCTCAGATGAAATCTGGAAAGAAGCTTTCTGAGAAACTGCTTAGTGCTCTGTTAATTCATCTCACAGAGTTACATCTGTATTTCGTGGATCTCCTTGTTAGCCTTATATCTGTGGAATCTGAGAACAGATATTTCGGATCCCTTTGAAGACTACAAGGCTAAAGTAAATAGTCTCCGATAACAAAGAGAAAGAAGCTTTCTGAGAAACTTCTTTGTGTTCTGTGAAATCATCTCACAGAGTTACAGCTTTCCCTAGAAGAATCCTTTTGCTAAGAGAGTTCTTTTGGAATTCGCAAAGTGATATTTGGAAGCCCATAGAGGGCTATGGTGAAAAAGGAAATATCCTCAGATGAAATCTGTAAAGAAGCTTTCTGAGAAACTGCTTAGTGTTCTGTTAATTTATCTCACAGAGTTACATCTGTATTTCGTGGATCTCTTTGCTAGCCTTATTTCTGTGGAATCTGAGAACAGATATTTCGGATCCCTTTGTAGACTATAGGGCCAAAGGAAATATCCTCCGACAACAAAGACAAAGAAGCTTTCTGAGAAACTTCTTTGTGTTCTGTGAAATCATCTCACAGAGTTACACTTTTCCTAGAAGAAGCCTTTCGATAAGACAGTTCTTCTGGAATTGGCAAAGTGATATTTGGTAGCCCATACAGGGCTATGGTGAAAAAGGAAATATCCTCAGATGAAATCTGGAAAGAAGCTTTCAGAGAAACTGCTTAGTGTTCTGTTAATTCATCTCACAGAGTTACATCTGTATTTCGTGGATCTCTTTGCTAGCTTTATTTCTGTGGAATCTCAGAACAGATATTTCGGATCCTTTTGAAGACTATAGGGCCAAAGGAAATATCCTCCGATAACAAAGAGAAAGAAGCTTTCTGAGAAACTTCTTTGTGTTCTGTGAAATCATCTCACAGAGTTACAGCTTTCCCCTCAAGAAGCCTTTCGCTAAGACCGTTCTTGTGGAATTGGCAAAGTGATATTTGGAAGCCCCTAGAGGGCTATGGTGGAAAAGGAAATATCCTCAGTGAAATATGGAAAGAAGCTTTCTAAGCAACTGCTTAGTGTCCTGTTAATGCATCTCACAGAGTTACATCTGTAATTCGTGGATATCTTTGCTAGCCTTATTTCTGTGGAATCAGAACAGATATTTCGGATCCCCTTGAAGACTATAGTGCCAAAGGAAATATCCTCCGATAACAAAGAGAAAGAAGCTTTCTGAGAAACCTCTTTGTGTTCTGTGAAATCATCTCAAAAAGTTACAGCTTTCCCCTGAAGAAGTCTTTCGCTAAGACAGTTCTTGTGGAATTGGCAAAGTGATATTTGGAAGCCCCTAGAGGGCTATGGTGAAAAAGGAAATATCCTCCGATAAAATCTGGAAAGAAGCTTTCTGAGAAACTGCTTAGTGTTCTGTTAATTCATCTCACAGAGTTACATCTGTATTTCCTGGATCTCTTTGCTAGCCTTATTTCCGTGGAATCTGAGAACAGATATTTCGGATCCCTTTGAAGACTATAGGGCCAAAGGAAATATCCTCCGATAACAAAGAGAAAGATGCTTTCAGAGAAACTTCCTTGTGTTCTTTGAAATCATCTCACAGAGTTACAGCTTTCGCCTCAAGAAGCCTTTCGCTAAGACAGTTCTTGTGGAATTGGCAAGGTGATATTTGGAAGCCCATAGAGGGCTATGGTGAAAAAGGAAATATCCTCAGATGAAATCTGGAAAGAAGCTTTCTGAGAAACTGCTTAGTGTACTGGTAATTCATCTCACAGAGTTACATCTGTTTTTCGTGGATCTCTTTGCTAGCCTTATTTCTGTGGAATCTGAGAACAGATATTTCGGATCCCTTTGAAGACTACAGGGCCAAATTAAATATCCTCCGATAATAAAGAGAAAGAAGCTTTCTGAGAGACTTCTTTGTGTTCTGTGAAATCATCTCACAGAGTTACAGCTTTCCCCTCAAGAAGCCTTTCACTAAGACAGTTCTTGAGGAATTGGCAAAGTGATATTTGGAAGCCCATAGAGGGCTATGGTGAAAAAGGAAATATCCTCCGATGAAATCTGGAGGAAGCTTTCTGAGAAACTGCTTAGAGTTCTGTTAATTCATCTCACAGAGTTACATCTGTATTTCGTGGATCTCTTTGCTAGCCTTATTTCTGTGGAATCTGAGAACAGATATTTCGGATCCCTTTGAAGACTATAGGGCCTAAGGAAATATCCTCCGATAACAAAGAAAGAAGCTTTCTGAGAAACTTCTTTGTGTTCTCTGAAATCATCTCACAGAGTTACAGCTTTCCCCTCAAGAAGTCTTTCGATGAGGCAGGTATTGTGGAATTGGTAAAGTGGTATTGAGAAGCCCATAGAGGGCTATGGTGAAAAAGGAAATATCCTTCTATGAAATCTGTAAAGAAGCTTTCTGAGAAACTGCTTAGTGTTCTGTTAATTCATCTCACAGAGTTAAATCTGTATTTCGTGGATCTCTTTGCTAGCCTTATTTCTGTGGGATCAGAACAGATATTTCGGATCCCTTTGCAGACTATAGAGCCAAAGGAAATATCCTCCGATAACAAAGAGAAAGAAGCTTTCAGAGAAACCTCTTTGTGTTCTGTGAAATCATCTCACAGAGTTACAGCTTTCCCCTCAAGAAGCCTTTCACTGAGACAGTTCTGGTGGAATTGGCAGAGTGATATTTGGAAGCCCTTAGAGGGCTATGGTTAAAAAGGAAATATCCTCCGATGAAATCTGGAAAGAAGCTTTCTGAGAAACTGCTTAGTGTTCTGTTAATTCATCTCACAGAGTTACATCTGTATTTCGTGGATCTCTTTGCTAGCCTTATTTCTGCGGAATCTGAGAACAGATATTTCGGATCCCTTTGAACACTATAGGGCCAAAGGAAATATCCTCTGATAAGCAAGAGAAAGAAGCTTTCTGAGAAACTTCTTTGTGTTCTGTGAAATCATCTCACAGAGTTACAGCTTTCCCCTCAAGAAGCCTTTCGCTAAGACAGATCTTGAGGAATTGGCAAAGTGATTTTTGGAAGCCCATAGAGGGCTATGGTGGAAAAGGAAATATCCTCAGATGAAATCTGGAAAGAAGCATTCTGAGAAACTGCTTAGTGTTCTGTTAATTCATCTCACAGAGTTACATCTGTATTTCGTGGATCTCTTTGCTAGCCCTATTTCTGTGGAATCTGAGAATAAATATTTCGGATCCCTTTGAAGACTGTAGGGCCAAAGGAAGTATCCTCCGATAACAAAGAGAAAGAAGCTTTCTGAGAAACTTCTTTGTGTTCTGTGAAATCATCTCACAGAGTTACAGCTTTCCCCTCAAGAAGCCTTTCGCTAAGACAGTTCTTGTGGAATTGGCAAAGTGATATTTGGAAGCCCGTAGAGGGCTATGGTGAAAAAGGAAATATCCTCAGATAAAATCTCGAAAGCAGCTTTCTGAGAAACTGCTTAGTATTCTGGTAATTCATCTCACAGAGTTACATCTGTATTTCGTGGATCTCTTTGCTTGCCTTATTTCTGTGGAATCTGAGAACAGATATTTCGGATCCCTTTGAAGACTACAGGGCCAAAAGAAATATCCTCCGATAATAAAGAGAAAGAAGCTTTCTAAGAAACTTCTTTGTGTTCTGTGAAATCACGTCACAGAGTTACAGCTTTCCCCTCAAGAAGCCTTTCGCTAACACAGTTCTTGTGAATTGGCAAAGTGATATTGGGAAGCCCTTATAGGGCTATGATGAAAAAGGAAATATCCTCAGATGAAATCTGGAAAGAAGCTTTCTGGGAAACTGCTTAGTGTTCTGCTAATTCATCTCACAGAGTTACATCTGTATTTCGTGGATGTCTTTGCTAGCCTTATTTCCGTGGAATCTGAGAACAGATATTTCGGATCCCTTTGAAGACTATAGGGCCAAAGGAAATATCCTCCGATAACAAAGAGAAAGAAACTTTCTGAGAAACTTCTTTGTGTTCTGTGAAGTCATCTCACAGAGTTACAGCTTTCCCTAGCAGAAGCCTTTTGCTAAGACAGTTCTTGTGGAATTGGCAAAGTGACATTGGGAAGCCCACATAGGGCTATGGAGAAAAAGGAAATATCCTCAGATGAAATCTGGAAAGAAGCTTTCTGAGAAACTGCTTAGTGTTCTGTTAATTCATCTCACAGAGTTACATCTGTATTTGGTGAATCTCTTTGCTAGCCTTATTTCTGTGGAATCTGAGAACAGATATTTCGGATCCCTTTGAAGACTATAGTGCAAAAGGAAATATCCTCCGATAGCAAAGAGAAAGAAGCTTTCTGAGTAACTTCTTAGTGTTCGGTGAAATCATCTCACAGAGTTACAGCTTTCCCCTCAAGAAGACTTTCGCTAAGACAGTTCTTGTGGAATTGGCAAAGTGATATTTGGAAGCCCATAGAGGGCTATGGTGAAAAAGGAAATATCCTCAGATGAAATCTGGAAAAAAGCTTTCTGAAGAACTACTTAGTGTTCTGTTAATTCGTCTCACAGAGTTACATCTGTATTTCGTGGATCTCTTTGCTGCCTTATTTCTGTGGAATCTGAGAACAGATATTTCGGATCCCTTTGAAGACTATAGGGCCAAAGGAAATATCCTCCGATAACAAAGAGAAAGAAGCTTTCTGAGAAACTTCTTTGTGTTCTGTGAAATCACCTTACAGAGTTACAGCTTTCCCCTCAAGAAGCCTTTCGCTAAGACAGCTCTTGTGGAATTGGCAAAGTAATATTTGGAAGCCCTTAGAGGGCTACGGTGAAAAAGGAAATATCCTCCGATGAAATCTGGAAAGAAGCTTTCTGAGAAACTGCTTAGTGTTCTGTTAATTCATCTCACAGGGTTACATCTGTATGTCGTGGATCTCTTTGCTAGCCTTATTTCTGTGGAATCTGAGAACAGATATTTCGGATCCCTTTGAAGACTATAGGGCCAAAGGAAATATCCTCCGATAACAAAGAGAAAGAAGCTTTCTGAGAAACTTCTTTGTGTTCTGTGAAATCATCTCGCAGAGTTACAGCTTTCCACTCAAGAAGCCCTTCGATAAGGCAGGTCTTGTGGAATTGGCAAAGTGATATTTGGAAGCCCATAGAGGGCTATGGTGAAAAAGGAAATATCCTCCGATGAAAAATGGAAAGAAGCTTTCTGAGAAACTGCTTAGTGTTCTGTTAATTCACGTCACAGAGTTACATCTGTATTTCGTGGATCTCTTTGCTAGCCTTATTTCTGTGGAATCTGAGAACAGATATTTCGGATCCCTTTGAAGACTATAGGGCCAAAGGAAATATCCTCCGATAACAAAGAGAAAGAAGCTTTCTGAGAAACTTCTTTGTGTTCTGTGAAATCATCTCACAGAGTTACAGCTTTCCCCTCAAGAAGCCTTTCGCTAAGACAGTTCTTGTGGAATTGGCAAAGTGATATGTGGAAGCCCCTAGAGGGCTATGGTGAAAAAGGAAATATTCTCAGATGAAATCTGGAAAGAAGCTTTCTGAGAAACTGCTTAGTGTTCTGTTAATTCATCTCACAGAGTTACATCTGTATTTCGTGGATCTCCTTGTTAGCCTTATTTCTGTGGAATCTGAGAACAGATATTTCAGATCCCTTTGAAGACTACAAGGCTAAAGTAAATAGTCTCCGATAACAAAGAGAAAGAAGCTTTCTGAGAAACTTCTTTGTGTTCTGTGAAATCATCTCACAGAGTTACAGCTTTCCCTAGAAGAATCCTTTTGCTAAGAGAGTTCTTGTGGAATTGGCAAAGTGATATTTGGAAGCCCATAGAGGGCTATGGTGAAAAAGGAAATATCCTCAGATGAAATCTGGAAAGAAACTTTCTGAGAAACTGCTTAGTGTTCTCTTAATTCATTTCACAGAGTTACATCTGTATTTCGTGGATCTTTTTGCTAGCCTTATTTCTGTGGAATCTGACAACAGATATTTCGGATCCCTTTGTAGACTATAGGGCCAAAGGAAATATCCTCCGAAAACAAAGAGAAAAAAGCTTTCTGAGAAACTTCTTTGTGTTCTGTGAAATCATCTCACAGAGTTACAGCTTTCCCCTCAAGAAGCCTTTCGCTAAGACAGTTCTTGTGGAATTGGTAAAGTGATATATGGAAGCACCTAGAGGGCTATGGTGAAAAAGGAAATATCCTCAGATGAAATCTGGAAAGAAGCTTTCTGAGAAACCGCTTAGTGTTCTGTTAATTCATCTCACAGAGTTACAACGGTGTTTCGTGTATCTCCTAGCTAGCCTTATTTCTGTTGAATCTGAGAACAGATATTTCGGATCCCTTTGAAGACTACAGGGCCAAGGAAATATCCTCCGATAACAAAAGAAAGAAGCTTCCTGAGAAACTTCTTTGTGTTCTGTGAAATCATCTCACAGAGTTACAGCTTTTCCTAGAAGAAGCCTTTCGATAAGACAGTTCTTCTGGAATTGGCAAAGTGATATTTGGTAGCCCATACAGGGCTATGGTGAAAAAGGAAATATCCTCAGATGAAATCTGGAAAGAAGCTTTCTGAGAAACTGCTTAGTGTTCTGTTAATTCATCTCACAGAGTTACATCTTTATTTCGTGGATCTCTTTGCTAGCTTTATTTCTGTGGAATCTGAGAACAGATATTTCGGATCCTTTTGAAGAGTATAGGGCCAAAGGAAATATCCTCCGATAACAAAAAGAAAGAAGCTTTCTGAGAAACTTCTTTGTGTTCTGTGAAATCATCTCACAGAGTTACAGCTTACCCCTCAAGAAGCCTTTCGCTAAGATCGTTCTTGTGGAATTGGCAAAGTGATATTTGGAAGCCCCTAGAGGGCTATGGTGGAAAAGGAAATATCCTCAGTGAAATATGGAAAGAAGCTTTCTGAGCAACTGCTTAGTGTCCTGTTAATTCATCTCACAGAGTTACATCTGTAATTCGTGGTTATCTTTGCTAGCCTTATTTCTGTGGAATCAGAACAGATATTTCGGATCCCTTTGAACTCTATAGGGCCAAAGGAAATATCCTCCGATAACAAAGAGAAAGAAGCTTTCTGAGAAACCTCTTTGTGTTCTGTGAAATCATCTCAAAGAGTTACAGCTTTCCCCTGAAGAAGTCTTTCGCTAAAACAGTTCTTGTGGAATTGGCAAAGTGATATTTGGAAGAGCCTAGAGGGCTATGGTGAAAAAGGAAATATCCTCCGATAAAATCTAGAAAGAAGCTTTCTGAGAAACTGCTTAGTGTTCTGTTAATTCATCTCACAGAGTTACATCTGTATTTCCTGGATCTCTTTCCTAGCCTTATTTCCGTGGAATCTGAGAGCAGATATTTGGGATCCCTTTGAAGACTATAGGGCCAAAGGAAATATCCTCCGATAACAAAGAGAAAGATGGTTTCAGAGAAACTTCCTTGTGTTCTGTGAAATCATCTCACAGAGTTACAGCTTTCCCCTCAAGAAGCCTTTCGCTAAGACAGTTCTTGTGGAATTGGCAAAGTGATATTTGCAATCCCCTAGAGGGCTATGGTGAAAAAGGAAATATCCTCAGATGAAATCTGGAAAGAAGCTTTCTGAGAAACTGCTTAGTGTTCTGTTAACTCATCTCACAGAGTTACATCTGTATTTCGTGGATCTCCTTGTTAGCCTTATATCTGTGGAATCTGAGAACAGATATTTCGGATCCCTTTGAAGACTACAAGGCTAAAGTAAATAGTCTCCGATAACAAAGAGAAAGAAGCTTTCTGAGAAACTTCTTTGTGTTCTGTGAAATCATCTCACAGAGTTACAGCTTTCCCTAGAAGAATCCTTTTGCTAAGAGAGTTCTTGTGGAATTGGCAAAGTGATATTTGGAAGCCCATAGAGGGCTATGGTGAAAAAGGAAATATCCTCAGATTAAATCTGTAAAGAAGCTTTCTGAGAAACTGCTTAGTGTTCTGTTAATTTATCTCACAGAGTTACATCTGTATTTCGTGGATCTCTATGCTAGCCTTATTTCTGTGGAATCTGAGAACAGATATTTCGGATCCCTTTGTAGACTATAGGGCCAAAGGAAATATCCTCCGATAACAAAGAGAAAGAAGCTTTCTGAGAAACTTCTTTGTGTTCTGTGAAATCATCTCACAGAGTTACAGCTTTCCCCTCATGAAGCCTTTCGCTAAGACCGTTCTTGTGGAATTGGCAAAGTGATATTTGCAAGCCCCTAGAGGGCTATGTTGAAAAAGGAAATATCCTCAGATGAAATCTGGAAAGAAGCTTTCTGAGAAACTGCTTAGTGTTCTGTTAATTCATCTCACAGAGTTACAACTGTATTTCGTGGATCTCTTTGCTAGTCTTATTTCTGTGGAATCTGAGAATAGATATTTCGGATCCCTTTGAAGACTATAGGGCCTAAGGAAATATCCTCCGATAACAAAGAAAGAAGCTTTCTCAGAAATTCTTTGTGTTCTCTGAAATCATCTCACAGAGTTACAGCTTTCCCCTCAAGAAGCCTTTCTATAAGGCAAGTATTGTGGAATTGGTAAAGTGATATTGGGAAGCCCATAGAGGGCTATGGTGAAAAAGGAAATATCCTTCTATGAAATCTGTAAAGAAGCTTTGTGAGAAACTGCTTAGTGTTCTGTTAATTCATCTCACAGAGTTACATCTGTATTTCGTGGATCTCTTTGGTAGCCTTATTTCTGTGGGATCAGAACAGATATTTCGGATCCCTTTGAAGACTATAGAGCCAAAGGAAATATCCTCCGATAACAAGGAGAAAGAAGCTTTCTGAGGAACCTCTTTGTGTTCTGTGAAATCATCTCACAGAGTTACAGCTTTCCCCTCAAGAAGCCTTTCACTGAGACAGTTCTTGTGGAATTGGCAGAGTGATATTTGGAAGCCCTTAGAGGGCTATGGTGAAAAAGGAAATATCCTCCGATGAAACCTGGAAAGAAGCTTTCTGAGAAACTGCTTAGTGTTCTGTTAATTCATCTCACAGAGTTACATCTGTATTTCGTGGATCTCTTTGCTAGCCTTATTTCTGTGGAATCTGAGAACAGATATTTCGGATCCCTTTGAACACTATAGGGCCAAAGGAAATATCCTCTGATAACCAAGAGAAAGAAGCTTTCTGAGAAACTTCTTTGTTTCTGTGAAATCATCTCACAGAGTTACAGCTTCCCCTCAACAAGCCTTTCTCTAAGACAGTTCTTGTGGAATTGGCAAAGTGATATTTGGAAGCCCCTAGAGGGCTAAGGTGAAAAAGGAAATATCCTCAGATGAAATCTGGAAAACAGCTTTCTGAGAAACTGCTTAGTATTCTGGTAATTCATCTCACAGAGTTACATCTGTATTTCGTGGATCTTTTTGCTAGCCTTATTTCTGTGGAATCTGAGAACAGATATTTCGGATCCCTTTGAACACTATAGGGCCAAAGGAAATATCCTCTGATAACCAAGAGAAAGAAGCTTTCTGAGAAACTTCTTTGTTTCTGTGAAATCATCTCACAGAGTTACAGCTTTCCCCTCAACAAGCCTTTCTCTAAGACAGTTCTTGTGGAATTGGCAAAGTGATATTTGGAAGCCCCTAGAGGACTATGGTGAAAAAGGAAATATCCTCAGATGAAATCTCGAAAACAGCTTTCTGAGAAACTGCTTAGTATTCTGGTAATTCATCTCACAGAGTTACATCTGTATTTCGTGGATCTCTTTGCTAGCCTTATTTCTGTGGAATCTGAGAACAGATATTTCGGATCCCTTTGAAGACTACAGGGCCAAAAGAAATATCCTCCGATAATAAAGAGAAAGAAGCTTTCTGAGAAACTTCTTTGTGTTCTGTGAAATCATGTCACAGAGTTACAGCGTTCCCCTCAAGAAGCCTTTCGCTAAGACAGTTCTTGTGGAATTGGCAAAGTGATATTGGGAAGCCCTTATAGGGCTATGATGAAAAAGGAAATATCCTCAGATGAAATCTGGAAAGAAGCTTTCTGAGAAACTGCTTAGTGTTCTGTTAATTCATCTCACAGAGTTACATCTGTATTTCGTGGATCTCTTTGCTAGCCTTATTTCTGTGGAATCTGAGAACAGATATTTCGGATCCCTTTGAAGACTATAGGGCCTAAGGAAATATCCTCCGATAACAAAGAAAGAAGCTTTCTGAGAAACTTCTTTGTGTTCTCTGAAATCATCTCACAGAGTTACAGCTTTCCCCTCAAGAAGTCTTTCGATGAGGCAGGTATTGTGGAATTGGTAAAGTGGTATTGAGAAGCCCATAGAGGGCTATGGTGAAAAAGGAAATATCCTTCTATGAAATCTGTAAAGAAGCTTTCTGAGAAACTGCTTAGTGTTCTGTTAATTCATCTCACAGAGTTACATCTGTATTTCGTGGATCTCTTTGCTAGCCTTATTTCTGTTGGATCAGAACAGATATTTCGGATCCCTTTGCAGACTATAGAGCCAAAGGAAATATCCTCCGATAACAAAGAGAAAGAAGCTTTCAGAGAAACCTCTTTGTGTTCTGTGAAATCATCTCACAGAGTTACAGCTTTCCCCTCAAGAAGCCTTTCACTGAGACAGTTCTTGTGGAATTGGCAGAGTGATATTTGGAAGCCCTTAGAGGGCTATGGTTAAAAAGGAAATATCCTCCGATGAAGTCTGGAAAGAAGCTTTCTGAGAAACTGCTTAGTGTTCTGTTAATTCATCTCACAGAGTTACATCTGTATTTCGTGGATCTCTTTGCTAGCCTTATTTCTGCGGAATCTGAGAACAGATATTTCGGATCCCTTTGAACACTATAGGGCCAAAGGAAATATCCTCTGATAAGCAAGAGAAAGAAGCTTTCTGAGAAACTTCTTTGTGTTCTGTGAAATCATCTCACAGAGTTACAGCTTTCCCCTCAAGAAGTCTTTCGCTAAGACAGATCTTGAGGAATTGGCAAAGTGATTTTTGGAAGCCCATAGAGGGCTATGGTGGAAAAGGAAATATCCTCAGATGAAATCTGGAAAGAAGCATTCTGAGAAACTGCTTAGTGTTCTGTTAATTCATCTCACAGAGTTACATCTGTATTTCGTGGATCTCTTTGCTAGCCCTATTTCTGTGGAATCTGAGAATAGATATTTCGGATCCCTTTGAAGACTGTAGGGCCAAAGGAAGTATCCTCCGATAACAAAGAGAAAGAAGCTTTCTGAGAAACTTCTTTGTGTTCTGTGAAATCATCTCACAGAGTTACAGCTTTCCCCTCAAGAAGCCTTTCGCTAAGACAGTTCTTGTGGAATTGGCAAAGTGATATTTGGAAGCCCGTAGAGGGCTATGGTGAAAAAGGAAATATCCTCAGATAAAATCTCAAAAGCAGCTTTCTGAGAAACTGCTTAGTATTCTGGTATTTCATCTCACAGAGTTACATCTGTATTTCGTGGATCTCTTTGCTTGCCTTATTTCTGTGGAATCTGAGAACAGATATTTCGGATCCCTTTGAAGACTACAGGGCCAAAAGAAATATCCTCCGATAATAAAGAGAAAGAAACTTTCTAAGAAACTTCTTTGTGTTCTGTGATATCATGTCACAGAGTTACAGCTTTCCCCTCAAGAAGCCTTTCGCTAACACAGTTCTTGTGGAATTGGCAAAGTGATATTGGGAAGCCCTTATAGGGCTATGATGAAAAAGGAAATATCCTCAGATGAAATCTGGAAAGAAGCTTTCTGGGAAACTGCTTAGTGTTCTGTTAATTCATCTCACAGAGTTACATCTGTATTTCGTGGATGTCTTTGCTAGCCTTATTTCCGTGGAATCTGAGAACAGATATTTCGGATCCCTTTGAAGACTATAGGGCCAAAGGAAATATCCTCCGATAACAAAGAGAAAGAAGCTTTCTGAGAAACTTCTTTCTGTTCTGTGAAGTCATCTCACAGAGTTACAGCTTTCCCTAGCAGAAGCCTTTTGCTAAGACAGTTCTTGTGGAATTGGCAAAGTGACATTGGGAAGCCCACATAGGGCTATGGAGAAAAAGGAAATATCCTCAGATGAAATCTGGAAAGAAGCTTTCTGAGAAACTGCTTAGTGTTCTGTTAATTCATCTCACAGAGTTACATCTGTATTTCGTGGATCTCCTTGTTAGCCTTATTTCTGTGGAATCTGAGAACAGATATTTCAGATCCCTTTGAAGACTACAAGGCTAAAGTAAATAGTCTCCGATAACAAAGAGAAAGAAGCTTTCTGAGAAACTTCTTTGTGTTCTGTGAAATCATGTCACAGAGTTACAGCTTTCCCTAGAAGAATCCGTTTGCTAAGAGAGTTCTTGTGGAATTGGCAAAGTGATATTTGGAAGCCCATAGAGGGCTATGGTGAAAAAGGAAATATCCTCAGATGAAATCTGGAAAGAAGCTTTCTGAGAAACTGCTTAGTGTTCTCTTAATTCATTTCACAGAGTTACATCTGTATTTCGTGGATCTTTTTGCTAGCCTTATTTCTGTGGAATCTGACACCAGATATTTCGGATCTCTTTGTAGACTATAGGGCCAAAGGAAATATCCTCCGAAAACAAAGAGAAAAAAGCTTTCTGAGAAACTTCTTTGTGTTCTGTGAAATCATCTCACAGAGATACAGCTTTTCCTAGAAGAAGCCTTTCGATAAGACAGTTCTTCTGGAATTGGCAAAGTGATATTTGGTAGCCCATACAGGGCTATGGTGAAAAAGGAAATATCCTCAGATGAAATCTGGAAAGAAGCTTTCTGAGAAACTGCTTAGTGTTCTGTTAATTCATCTCACAGAGTTACATCTGTATTTCGTGGATCTCTTTGCTAGCTTTATTTCTGTGGAATCTGAGAACAGATATTTCGGATCCCTTTGAAGACTATAGGGCCAAAGGAAATATCCTCCTATAACAAAGAGAAAGAAGCTTTCTGAGAAACTTCTTTGTGTTCTGTGAAATCATCTCACAGAGTTACAGCTTTCCCCTCATGAAGCCTTTCGCTAAGACCGTTCTTGTGGAATTGGCAAAGTGATATTTGCAAGCCCCTAGAGGGCTATGGTGAAAAAGGAAATATCCTCAGATGAAATCTGGAAAGAAGCTTTCTGAGAAACTGCTTAGTGTTCTGTTAATTCATCTCACAGAGTTACAACTGTATTTCGTGGATCTCTTTGCTAGTCTTATTTCTGTGGAATCTGAGAATAGATATTTCGGATCCCTTTGAAGACTATAGGGCCTAAGGAAATATCCTCCGATAACAAAGAAAGAAGCTTTCTCAGAAATTCTTTGTGTTCTCTGAAATCATCTCACAGAGTTACAGCTTTCCCCTCAAGAAGCCTTTCTATAAGGCAAGTATTGTGGAATTGGTAAAGTGATATTGGGAAGCCCATAGAGGGCTATGGTGAAAAAGGAAATATCCTTCTATGAAATCTGTAAAGAAGCTTTGTGAGAAACTGCTTAGTGTTCTGTTAATTCATCTCACAGAGTTACATCTGTATTTCGTGGATCTCTTTGGTAGCCTTATTTCTGTGGGATCAGAACAGATATTTCGGATCCCTTTGAAGACTATAGAGCCAAAGGAAATATCCTCCGATAACAAGGAGAAAGAAGCTTTCTGAGGAACCTCTTTGTGTTCTGTGAAATCATCTCACAGAGTTACAGCTTTCCCCTCAAGAAGCCTTTCACTGAGACAGTTCTTGTGGAATTGGCAGAGTGATATTTGGAAGCCCTTAGAGGGCTATGGTGAAAAAGGAAATATCCTCCGATGAAACCTGGAAAGAAGCTTTCTGAGAAACTGCTTAGTGTTCTGTTAATTCATCTCACAGAGTTACATCTGTATTTCGTGGATCTCTTTGCTAGCCTTATTTCTGTGGAATCTGAGAACAGATATTTCGGATCCCTTTGAACACTATAGGGCCAAAGGAAATATCCTCTGATAACCAAGAGAAAGAAGCTTTCTGAGAAACTTCTTTGTTTCTGTGAAATCATCTCACAGAGTTACAGCTTCCCCTCAACAAGCCTTTCTCTAAGACAGTTCTTGTGGAATTGGCAAAGTGATATTTGGAAGCCCCTAGAGGGCTAAGGTGAAAAAGGAAATATCCTCAGATGAAATCTGGAAAACAGCTTTCTGAGAAACTGCTTAGTATTCTGGTAATTCATCTCACAGAGTTACATCTGTATTTCGTGGATCTTTTTGCTAGCCTTATTTCTGTGGAATCTGAGAACAGATATTTCGGATCCCTTTGAACACTATAGGGCCAAAGGAAATATCCTCTGATAACCAAGAGAAAGAAGCTTTCTGAGAAACTTCTTTGTTTCTGTGAAATCATCTCACAGAGTTACAGCTTTCCCCTCAACAAGCCTTTCTCTAAGACAGTTCTTGTGGAATTGGCAAAGTGATATTTGGAAGCCCCTAGAGGACTATGGTGAAAAAGGAAATATCCTCAGATGAAATCTCGAAAACAGCTTTCTGAGAAACTGCTTAGTATTCTGGTACTTCATCTCACAGAGTTACATCTATATTTCGTGGATCTCTTTGCTAGCCTTATTTCTGTGGAATCTGAGAACAGATATTTCGGATCCCTTTGAAGACTACAGGGCCAAAAGAAATATCCTCCGATAATAAAGAGAAAGAAGCTTTCTGAGAAACTTCTTTGTGTTCAGTGAAATCATGTCACAGAGTTACAGCGTTCCCCTCAAGAAGCCTTTCGCTAAGACAGTTCTTGTGGAATTGGCAAAGTGATATTGGGAAGCCCTTATAGGGCTATGATGAAAAAGGAAATATCCTCAGATGAAATCTGGAAAGAAGCTTTCTGAGAAACTGCTTAGTGTTCTGTTAATTCATCTCACAGAGTTACATCTGTATTTCGTGGATCTCTTTGCTAGCCTTATTTCTGTGGAATCTGAGAACAGATATTTCGGATCCCTTTGAAGACTATAGGGCCTAAGGAAATATCCTCCGATAACAAAGAAAGAAGCTTTCTGAGAAACTTCTTTGTGTTCTCTGAAATCATCTCACAGAGTTACAGCTTTCCCCTCAAGAAGTCTTTCGATGAGGCAGGTATTGTGGAATTGGTAAAGTGGTATTGAGAAGCCCATAGAGGGCTATGGTGAAAAAGGAAATATCCTTCTATGAAATCTGTAAAGAAGCTTTCTGAGAAACTGCTTAGTGTTCTGTTAATTCATCTCACAGAGTTACATCTGTATTTCGTGGATCTCTTTGCTAGCCTTATTTCTGTTGGATCAGAACAGATATTTCGGATCCCTTTGCAGACTATAGAGCCAAAGGAAATATCCTCCGATAACAAAGAGAAAGAAGCTTTCAGAGAAACCTCTTTGTGTTCTGTGAAATCATCTCACAGAGTTACAGCTTTCCCCTCAAGAAGCCTTTCACTGAGACAGTTCTTGTGGAATTGGCAGAGTGATATTTGGAAGCCCTTAGAGGGCTATGGTTAAAAAGGAAATATCCTCCGATGAAATCTGGAAAGAAGCTTTCTGAGAAACTGCTTAGTGTTCTGTTAATTCATCTCACAGAGTTACATCTGTATTTCGTGGATCTCTTTGCTAGCCTTATTTCTGCGGAATCTGAGAACAGATATTTCGGATCCCTTTGAACACTATAGGGCCAAAGGAAATATCCTCTGATAAGCAAGAGAAAGAAGCTTTCTGAGAAACTTCTTTGTGTTCTGTGAAATCATCTCACAGAGTTACAGCTTTCCCCTCAAGAAGCCTTTCGCTAAGACAGATCTTGAGGAATTGGCAAAGTGATTTTTGGAAGCCCATAGAGGGCTATGGTGGAAAAGGAAATATCCTCAGATGAAATCTGGAAAGAAGCATTCTGAGAAACTGCTTAGTGTTCTGTTAATTCATCTCACAGAGTTACATCTGTATTTCGTGGATCTCTTTGCTAGCCCTATTTCTGTGGAATCTGAGAATAGATATTTCGGATCCCTTTGAAGACTGTAGGGCCAAAGGAAGTATCCTCCGATAACAAAGAGAAAGAAGCTTTCTGAGAAACTTCTTTGTGTTCTGTGAAATCATCTCACAGAGTTACAGCTTTCCCCTCAAGAAGCCTTTCGCTAAGACAGTTCTTGTGGAATTGGCACAGTGATATTTGGAAGCCCGTAGAGGGCTATGGTGAAAAAGGAAATATCCCCAGATAAAATCTCGAAAGCAGCTTTCTGAGAAACTGCTTAGTATTCTGGTAATTCATCTCACAGAGTTACATCTGTATTTCGTGGATCTCTTTGCTTGCCTTATTTCTGTGGAATCTGAGAACAGATATTTCGGATCCCTTTGAAGACTACAGGGCCAAAAGAAATATCCTCCGATAATAAAGAGAAAGAAGCTTTCTAAGAAACTTCTTTGTGTTCTGTGAAATCATGTCACAGAGTTACAGCTTTCCCCTCAAGAAGCCTTTCGCTAACACAGTTCTTGTGGAATTGGCAAAGTGATATTGGGAAGCCCTTATAGGGCTATGATGAAAAAGGAAATATCCTCAGATGAAATCTGGAAAGAAGCTTTCTGGGAAACTGCTTAGTGTTCTGTTAATTCATCTCACAGAGTTACATCTGTATTTCGTGGATGTCTTTGCTAGCCTTATTTCCGTGGAATCTGAGAACAGATATTTCGGATCCCTTTGAAGACTATAGGGCCAAAGGAAATATCCTCCGATAACAAAGAGAAAGAAGCTTTCTGAGAAACTTCTTTGTGTTCTGTGAAGTCATCTCACAGAGTTACAGCTTTCCCTAGCAGAAGCCTTTTGCTAAGACAGTTCTTGTGGAATTGGCAAAGTGACATTGGGAAGCCCACATAGGGCTATGGAGAAAAAGGAAATATCCTCAGATGAAATCTGGAAAGAAGCTTTCTGAGAAACTGCTTAGTGTTCTGTTAATTCATCTCACAGAGTTAAATCTGTATTTCGTGGATCTCCTTGTTAGCCTTATTTCTGTGGAATCTGAGAACAGATATTTCAGATCCCTTTGAAGACTACAAGGCTAAAGTAAATAGTCTCCGATAACAAAGAGAAAGAAGCTTTCTGAGAAACTTCTTTGTGTTCTGTGAAATCATCTCACAGAGTTACAGCTTTCCCTAGAAGAATCCGTTTGCTAAGAGAGTTCTTGTGGAATTGGCAAAGTGATATTTGGAAGCCCATAGAGGGCTATGGTGAAAAAGGAAATATCCTCAGATGAAATCTGGAAAGAAGCTTTCTGAGAAACTGCTTAGTGTTCTCTTAATTCATTTCACAGAGTTACATCTGTATTTCGTGGATCTTTTTGCTAGCCTTATTTCTGTGGAATCTGACAACAGATATTTCGGATCTCTTTGTAGACTATAGGGCCAAAGGAAATATCCTCCGAAAACAAAGAGAAAAAAGCTTTCTGAGAAACTTCTTTGTGTTCTGTGAAATCATCTCACAGAGTTACAGCTTTCCCCTCAAGAAGCCTTTCGCTAAGACAGTTCTTGTGGAATTGGTAAAGTGATATATGGAAGCACCTAGAGGGCTATGGTGAAAAAGGAAATATCCTCAGATGAAATCTGGAAAGAAGCTTTCTGAGAAACCGCTTAGTGTTCTGTTAATTCATCTCACAGATTTACAACGGTGTTTCGTGTATCTCCTAGCTAGCCTTATTTCTGTTGAATCTGAGAACAGATATTTCGGATCCCTTTGAAGACTACAGGGCCAAGGAAATATCCTCCGATAACAAAGAGAAAGAAGCTTCCTGAGAACCTTCTTTGTGTTCTGTGAAATCATCTCACAGAGTTACAGCTTTTCCTAGAAGAAGCCTTTCGATAAGACAGTTCTTCTGGAATTGGCAAAGTGATATTTGGTAGCCCATACAGGGCTATGGTGAAAAAGGAAATATCCTGAGATGAAATCTGGAAAGAAGCTTTCTGAGAAACTGCTTAGTGTTCTGTTAATTCATCTCACAGAGTTACATCTGTATTTCGTGGATCTCTTTGCTAGCTTTATTTCTGTGGAATCTGAGAAGAGATATTTCGGATCCTTTTGAAGAGTATAGGGCCAAAGGAAATATCCTCCGATAACAAAGAGAAAGAAGCTTTCTGAGAAACTTCTTTGTGTTCTGTGAAATCATCTCACAGAGTTACAGCTTACCCCTCAAGAAGCCTTTCGCTAAGATCGTTCTTGTGGAATTGGCAAAGTGATATTTGGAAGCCCCTAGAGGGCTATGGTGGAAAAGGAAATATCCTCAGTGAAATATGGAAAGAAGCTTTCTGAGCAACTGCTTAGTGTCCTGTTAATTCATCTCACAGAGTTACATCTGTAATTCGTGGTTATCTTTGCTAGCCTTATTTCTGTGGAATCAGAACAGATATTTCGGATCCCTTTGAAGACTATAGGGCCAAAGGAAATATCCTCCGATAAGAAAGAGAAAGAAGCTTTCTGAGAAACCTCTTTGTGTTCTGTGAAATCATCTCAAAGAGTTACAGCTTTCCCCTGAAGAAGTCTTTCGCTAAGACAGTTCTTGTGGAATTGGCAAAGTGATATTTGGAAGAGCCTAGAGGGCTATGGTGAAAAAGGAAATATCCTCCGATAAAATCTGGAAAGAAGCTTTCTGAGAAACTGCTTAGTGTTCTGTTAATTCATCTCACAGAGTTACATCTGTATTTCGTGTATCTCCTTGTTAGCCTTATATCTGTGGAATCTGAAAACAGATATTTCGGATCCCTTTGAAGACTACAAGGCTAAAGTAAATAGTCTCCGATAACAAAGAGAAAGAAGCTTTCTGAGAAACTTCTTTGTGTTCTGTGAAATCATCTCACAGAGTTACAGCTTTCCCTAGAAGAATCCTTTTGCTAAGAGAGTTCTTGTGGAATTGGCAAAGTGATATTTGGAAGCCCATAGAGGGCTATGGTGAAAAAGGAAATATCCTCAGATTAAATCTGTAAAGAAGCTTTCTGAGAAACTGCTTAGTGTTCTGTTAATTTATCTCACAGAGTTACATCTGTATTTCGTGGATCTCTTTGCTAGCCTTATTTCTGTGGAATCTGAGAACAGATATTTCGGATCCCTTTGCAGACTATAGGGCCAAAGGAAATATCCTCCGACAACAAAGAGAAAGAAGCTTTCTGAGAAACTTCTTTGTGTTCTGTGAAATCATCTCACAGAGTTACAGCTTTCCCCTCAAGAAGCCTTACGCTAAGACAGTTCTTGTGGAATTGGCAAAGTGATATATGGAAGCACCTAGAGGGCTATGGTGAAAAAGGAAATATCCTCAGATGAAATCTGGAAAGAAGCTTTCTGAGAAACCGCTTAGTGTTCTGTTAATTCATCTCACAGAGTTACAACGGTATTTCGTGGATCTCCTAGCTAGCCTTATTTCTGTTGAATCTGAGAACATATATTTCGGATCCCTTTGAAGACTACAGGGCCAAGGAAATATCCTCCGATAACCAAGAGAAAGAATCTTCCTGAGAAACTTCTTTGTGTTCTGTGAAATAATCTCACAGAGTTACAGCTTTCCCCTCAAGAAGCCTTTCGCTAAGACCGTTCTTGTGGAATTGGCAAAGTGATATTTGGAAACCCCTAGAGGGCTATGGTGGAAAAGGAAATATCCTCAGTGAGATATGGAAAGAAGCTTTCTGAGCAACTGCTTAGTGTCCTGTTAATTCATCTCACAGAGTTACATCTGTAATTCGTGGTTATCTTTGCTAGCCTTATTTCTGTGGAATCAGAACAGATATTTCGGATCCCTTTGAACTCTATAGGGCCAAAGGAAATATCCTCCGATAACAAAGAGAAAGAAGCTTTCTGAGAAACCTCTTTGTGTTCTGTGAAATCATCTCAAAGAGTTACAGCTTTCCCCTGAAGAAGTCTTTCGCTAAAACAGTTCTTGTGGAATTGGCAAAGTGATATTTGGAAGAGCCTAGAGGGCTATGGTGAAAAAGGAAATATCCTCCGATAAAATCTAGAAAGAAGCTTTCTGAGAAACTGCTTAGTGTTCTGTTAATTCATCTCACAGAGTTACATCTGTATTTCGTGGATCTCTTTGCTAGCCTTATTTCCGTGGAATCTGAGAGCAGATATTTGGGATCCCTTTGAAGACTATAGGGCCAAAGGAAATATCCTCCGATAACAAAGAGAAAGATGGTTTCGGAGAAACTTCCTTGTGTTCTGTGAAATCATCTCACAGAGTTACAGCTTTCCCCTCAAGAAGCCTTTCGCTAAGACAGTTCTTGTGGAATTGGCAAAGTGATATTTGCAAGCCCCTAGAGGGCTATGGTGAAAAAGGAAATATCCTCAGATGAAATCTGGAAAGAAGCTTTCTGAGAAACTGCTTAGTGTTCTGTTAATTCATCTCACAGAGTTACATCTGTATTTCGTGGATCTCCTTGTTAGCCTTATATCTGTGGAATCTGAGAACAGATATTTCGGATCCCTTTGAAGACTACAAGGCTAAAGTAAATAGTCTCCGATAACAAAGAGAAAGAAGCTTTCTGAGAAACTTCTTTGTGTTCTGTGAAATCATCTCACAGAGTTACAGCTTTCCCTAGAAGAATCCTTTTGCTAAGAGAGTTCTTGTGGAATTGGCAAAGTGATATTTGGAAGCCCATAGAGGGCTATGGTGAAAAAGGAAATATCCTCAGATGAAATCTGTAAAGAAGCTTTCTGAGAAACTGCTTAGTGTTCTGTTAATTTATCTCACAGAGTTACATCTGTATTTCGTGGATCTCTATGCTAGCCTTATTTCTGTGGAATCTGAGAACAGATATTTCGGATCCCTTTGTAGACTATAGGGCCAAAGGAAGTATCCTCCGACAACAAAGAGAAAGAAGCTTTCTGAGAAACTTCTTTGTGTTCTGTGAAATCATCTCACAGAGTTACAGCTTTCCCCTCAAGAAGCCTTTCGCTAAGACAGTTCTTGTGGAATTGGCAAAGTGATATATGGAAGCACCTAGAGGGCTATGGTGAAAAAGGAAATATCCTCAGATGAAATCTGGAAAGAAGCTTTCTGAGAAACCGCTTAGTGTTCTGTTAATTCATCTCACAGAGTTACAACGGTATTTCGTGGATCTCCTAGCTAGCCTTATTTCTGTTGAATCTGAGAACTGATATTTCGGATCTCTTTGAAGACTACAGGGCCAAGGAAATATCCTCCGATAACCAAGAGAAAGAATCTTCCTGAGAAACTTCTTTGTGTTCTGTGAAATCATCTCACAGAGATACAGCTTTTCCTAGAAGAAGCATTTCGATAAGACAGTTCTTCTGGAATTGGCAAAGTGATATTTGGTAGCCCATACAGGGCTATGGTGAAAAAGGAAATATCCTCAGATGAAATCTGGAAAGAAGCTTTCTGAGAAACTGCTTAGTGTTCTGTTAATTCATCTCACAGAGTTACATCTGTATTTCGTGGATCTCTTTGCTAGCTTTATTTCTGTGGAATCTGAGAACAGATATTTCGGATCCCTTTGAAGACTATAGGGCCAAAGGAAATATCCTCCTATAACAAAGAGAAAGAAGCTTTCTGAGAAACTTCTTTGTGTTCTGTGAAATCATCTCACAGAGTTACAGCTTTCCCCTCAAGAAGCCTTTCGCTAAGACCGTTCTTGTGGAATTGGCAAAGTGATATTTGGAAGCCCCTAGAGGGCTATGGTGAAAAAGGAAATATCCTCAGATGAAATATGGAAAGAAGCTTTCTGAGCAACTGCTTAGTGTTCTGTTAATTCATCTCACAGAGTTACATCTGTATTTCCTGGATTTCTTTGCTAGCCTTATTTCCGTGGAATCTGAGAACAGATATTTCGGATCCCTTTGAAGACTATAGGTCCAAAGGAAATATCCTCCGTTAACAAAGGGAAAGATGCTTTCAGAGAAACTTCCTTGTGTTCTGAGAAATCATCTCACAGAGTTACAGCTTTCCCCTCAAGAAGCCTTTCGCTAAGACAGTTCTTGTGGAATTGGCAAAGTGATATTTGCAAGCCCCTAGAGGGCTATGGTGAAAAAGGAAATATCCTCAGATGAAATCTGGAAAGAAGCTTTCTGAGAAACTGCTTAGTGTTCTGTTAATTCATCTCACAGAGTTACAACTGTATTTCGTGGATCTCTTTGCTAGTCTTATTTCTGTGGAATCTGAGAATAGATATTTCGGATCCCTTTGAAGACTATAGGGCCTAAGGAAATATCCTCCGATAACAAAGAAAGAAGCTTTCTCAGAAATTCTTTGTGTTCTCTGAAATCATCTCACAGAGTTACAGCTTTCCCCTCAAGAAGCCTTTCTATAAGGCAAGTATTGTGGAATTGGTAAAGTGATATTGGGAAGCCCATAGAGGGCTATGGTGAAAAAGGAAATATCCTTCTACGAAATCTGTAAAGAAGCTTTGTGAGAAACTGCTTAGTGTTCTGTTAATTCATCTCACAGAGTTACATCTGTATTTCGTGGATCTCTTTGGTAGCCTTATTTCTGCGGGATCAGAACAGATATTTCGGATCCCTTTGAAGACTATAGAGCCAAAGGAAATATCCTCCGATAACAAGGAGAAAGAAGCTTTCTGAGGAACCTCTTTGTGTTCTGTGAAATCATCTCACAGAGTTACAGCTTTCCCCTCAAGAAGCCTTTCACTGAGACAGTTCTTGTGGAATTGGCAGAGTGATATTTGGAAGCCCTTAGAGGGCTATGGTGAAAAAGGAAATATCCTCCGATGAAACCTGGAAAGAAGCTTTCTGAGAAACTGCTTAGTGTTCTGTTAATTCATCTCACAGAGTTACATCTGTATTTCGTGGATCTCTTTGCTAGCCTTATTTCTGTGGAATCTGAGAACAGATATTTCGGATCCCTTTGAACACTATAGGGCCAAAGGAAATATCCTCTGATAACCAAGAGAAAGAAGCTTTCTGAGAAACTTCTTTGTTTCTGTGAAATCATCTCACAGAGTTACAGCTTTCCCGTCAAGAAGCCTTTCGGTAAGACAGTTCTTGCAGAATTGGCAAAGTGATATATGGAAGCCCCAAGAGGGCTATGGTGAAAAAGGAAATATCCTTAGATGAAATCTGGAGAGAAGCTTTCTGAGAACCTACTTAGTGTTCTGTTAATTCATCACACAGAGTTACATCTGTATTTCGTGGATCTCTTTGCTAGCCTTATTTCTGTGGAATCTGAGAACAGATATTTCGGATCCCTTTGAAGACTATAGGTCCAAAGGAAATATCCTCCGATAACAAAGAGAAAGAAGCTTTCTGAGAAACTTCTTTGTGTTCTGTGAAATCATCTCACAGAGTTACAGCTTTCGCTAGAAGAAGCCTTTCGCTAAGACAGTTCTTGTGGAATTGGCAAAGTGATATTTGGTAGCCCATAGAGGGCTATGGTGAAAAAGGAAATATCCTCAGATGAAATCTGGAAAGAAGCTTTCTGAGAAACTGCTTAGTGTTCTGTTAATTCATCTCACAGAGTTACATCTGTATTTCGTGGATCTCTTTGCTAGCCTTATTTCTGTGGAATCAGAACAGATATTTCGGATCCCTTTGAAGACTATAAGGCCAAAGGAAATATCCTCGGATAACAAAGAGAAAGAAGCTTTCTGAGAAACTTCTTTGTGTTCTGTGCAATCATCTCACAGAGTTACAGCTTTCTCGTGAATAAGAATTTCCCTAAGACAGTTCTTGTGGAATTGGCAAAGTGATATTTGGAAGCCCATAGAGGGCTATGGTGAAAAAGGAAATATCCTCCGATGAAACCTGGAAAGAAGCTTTCTGAGAAACTGCTTAGTGTTCTGTTAATTCATCTCACAGAGTTACATCTGTATTTCGTGGATCTCTTTGCTAGCCTTATTTCTGTGGAATCTGAGAACAGATATTTCGGATCCCTTTGAACACTATAGTGCCAAAGGAAATATCCTCTGATAACCAAGAGAAAGAAGCTTTCTGAGAAACTTCTTTGTTTCTGTGAAATCATCTCACAGAGTTACAGCTTCCCCTCAACAAACCTTTCTCTAAGACAGTTCTTCTGGAATTGGCAAAGTGATATTTGGTAGCCCATACAGGGCTATGGTGAAAAAGGAAATATCCTCAGATGAAATCTGGAAAGAAGCTTTCTGAGAAACTGCTTCGTGTTCTGTTAATTCATCTCACAGATTTACATCTGTATTTCGTGGATCTCTTTGCTAGCTTTATTTCTGTGGAATCTGAGAACAGATATTTCGGATCCTTTTGAAGACTATAGGGCCAAACGAAATATCCTCCGATAACAAAGAGAAAGAAGCTTTCTGAGAAACTTCTTTGTGTTCTGTGAAATCATCTCACAGAGTTACAGCTTTCCCGTCAAGAAGCCTTTCGCTAAGACAGTTCTTGTGGAAATTGCAAAGTGATATTTGGAAGCCCATGGAGGGCTATGGTGAAAAAGGAAATATCCTCAGATGAAATCTGGAAAGAAGCTTTCTGATAAACTGCTTAGTGTTCTGTTAATTCATCTCACAGAGTTACATCTGTATTTCGTGGATCTCTTTGCTAGCCTTATTTCTGTGGAATCTGAGAACAGATATTTCGGATCCCTTTGAAGACTAAAGGGCCAAGGGAAATATCCTCCGATAACAAAGAGTAAGAAGCTTTCTGAGAAACTTCTTTGTGTTCTGTGAAATCATCTCACAGAGTTACAGCTTTCCCCTCAAGAAGCCTTTCGCTAAGACAGCTCTTGTGGAATTGGCAAAGTGATATTTGGAAGCCCTTAGAGGGCTGTGTTGAAAAAGGAAATATCCTCCGATGAAATCTGGAAAGAAGCTTTCTGAGAAACTGCTTAGTGTTCTGTTAATTCATCTCACAGAGTTACATCTGTATTTCGTGGATCTCTTTGCTAGCCTTATTTCTGTGGAATGTGAGAACAGATATTTCGGATCCCTTTGAAGACTATAGTGCCAAAGGAAATATCCTCCGATAACAAAGAGAAATAAGCTTTCTGAGAAACTTCTTCGTGTTCTGTGAAATCATCTCACAGAGTTACAGCTTTACCCTCAAGAAGCCTTTCGCAAAGACCGTTCTTGTGGAATTGGCAAAGTGATATTTGGAAGCCCCTAGAGGGCTAAGGTGAAAAAGGAAATATCCTCAGATGAAATCTGGAAAACAGCTTTCTGAGAAACTGCTTAGTATTCTGGTAATTCATCTCACAGAGTTACATCTGTATTTCGTGGATCTCTTTGCTAGCCTTATTTCTGTGGAATCTGAGAACAGATATTTCGGATCCCTTTGAACACTATAGGGCCAAAGGAAATATCCTCTGATAACCAAGAGAAAGAAGCTTTCTGAGAAACTTCTTTGTTTCTGTGAAATCATCTCACAGAGTTACAGCTTTCCCCTCAACAAGCCTTTCTCTAAGACAGTTCTTGTGGAATTGGCAAAGTGATATTTGGAAGCCCCTAGAGGGCTATGGTGAAAAAGGAAATATCCTCAGATGAAATCTCGACAACAGCTTTCTGAGAAACTGCTTAGTATTCTGGTAATTCATCTCACAGAGTTACATCTGTATTTCGTGGATCTCTTTGCTAGCCTTATTTCTGTGGAATCTGAGAACAGATATTTCGGATCCCTTTGAAGACTACAGGGCCAAAAGAAATATCCTCCGATAATAAAGAGAAAGAAGCTTTCTGAGAAACTTCTTTGTGTTCTGTGAAATCATGTCACAGAGTTACAGCGTTCCCCTCAAGAAGCCTTTCGCTAAGACAGTTCTTGTGGAATTGGCAAAGTGATATTGGGAAGCCCTTATAGGGCTATGATGAAAAAGGAAATATCCTCAGATGAAATCTGGAAAGAAGCTTTCTGAGAAACTGCTTAGTGTTCTGTTAATTCATCTCACAGAGTTACATCTGTATTTCGTGGATCTCTTTGCTAGCCTTATTTCTGTGGAATCTGAGAACACATATTTCGGATCCCTTTGAAGACTATAGGGCCAAAGGAAATATCCTCCGATAACAAAGAGAAAGAAGCTTTCTGAGAAACTTCTTTGTGTTCTGTGAAATCATCTCACAGAGTTACAGCTTTCCCCTCAAGAAGCCTTTCGCTAAGACAGTTCTTGTTCAATTGGCAAAGTGATATTTGGAAGCCCCTAGAGGGCTATGGTGCAAAAGTAAATATCCTCCGATAAAATCTGGAAAGAAGCTTTCTGAGAAACTGCTTAGTGTTCTGTTAATTCATCTCACAGAGTTACATCTGTATTTCCTGGATCTCTTTGCTAGCCTTATTTCCGTGGAATGTGAGAACAGATATTTCGGATCCCTTTGAAGACTATAGGGCCAAAGGAAATACCCTCGATAACAAAGAGAAAGAAGCTTTCAGAGAAACTTCCTTGTGTTCTGTGAAATAATCTCACAGAGTTACAGCTTTCCCCTCAAGTAGCCTTTCGCTAAGAGAGTTCTTGTGGAATTGGCAAAGTGATATTTGCAAGCCCCTAGAGGGCTATGGTGAAAAAGGAAATATCTTCAGATGAAATCTCGAAAGCAGCTTTCTGAGAAACTGCTTAGTATTCTGGTAATTCATCTCACAGAGTTACATCTGTATTTCGTGGATCTCTTTGCTAGCCTTATTTCTGTGGAATCTGAGAACAGATATTTCGGATCCCTTTGAAGACTACAGGGCCAAAGGAAATATCCTCCGACAACAAAGAGAAAGAAGCTTTCTGAGAAACTTCTTTGTGTTCTGTGAAATCATCTCACAGAGTTACAGCTTTCCCCTCAAGAAGCCTTTCGCTAAGACAGTTCTTGTGGAATTGGCAAAGTGATATATGGAAGCACCTTCAGGGCTATGGTGAAAAAGGAAATATCCTCAGATGAAATCTGGAAAGAAGCTTTCTGAGAAACCGCTTAGTGTTCTGTTAATTCATCTCATAGAGTTACAACGGTATTTCGTGGATCTCTTAGCTAGCCTTATTTCTGTTGAATCTGAGAACAGATATTTCGGATCCCTTTGAAGACTACAGGGCCAAGGAAATATCCTCCGATAACAAAGAGAAAGAAGCTTCCTGAGAAACTTCTTTCTGTTCTGTGAAATCATCTCACAGAGTTACAGCTTTTCCTAGAAGAAGCCTTTCGATAAGACAGTTCTTCTGGAATTGGCAAAGTGATATTTGGTAGCCCATACAGGGCTATGGTGAAAAAGGAAATATCCTCAGATGAAATCTGGAAAGAAGCTTTCTGAGAAACTGCTTCGTGTTCTGTTAATTCATCTCACAGATTTACATCTGTATTTCGTGGATCTCTTTGCTAGCTTTATTTCTGTGGAATCTGAGAACAGATATTTCGGATCCTTTTGAAGACTATAGGGCCAAACGAAATATCCTCCGATAACAAAGAGAAAGAAGCTTTCTGAGAAACTTCTTTGTGTTCTGTGAAATCATCTCACAGAGTTACAGCTTTCCCGTCAAGAAGCCTTTCGCTAAGACAGTTCTTGTGGAAATTGCAAAGTGATATTTGGAAGCCCATGGAGGGCTATGGTGAAAAAGGAAATATCCTCAGATGAAATCTGGAAAGAAGCTTTCTGATAAACTGCTTAGTGTTCTGTTAATTCATCTCACAGAGTTACATCTGTATTTCGTGGATCTCTTTGCTAGCCTTATTTCTGTGGAATGTGAGAACAGATATTTCGGATCCCTTTGAAGACTATAGGGCCAAGGGAAATATCTCCGATAACAAAGAGTAAGAAGCTTTCTGAGAAACTTCTTCGTGTTCTGTGAAATCATCTCACAGAGTTACAGCTTTACCCTCAAGAAGCCTTTCGCAAAGACCGTTCTTGTGGAATTGGCAAAGTGATATTTGGAAGCCCCTAGAGGGCTATGGTGAAAAAGGAAATATCCTCAGATGAAATCTGGAAAGAAGCTTTCTGAGCAACTGCTTAGTGTTCTGTTAATTCATCTCACAGAGTTACATCTGTATTTCGTGGATCTCTTTGCTAGCCTTATTTCTGTGGAATGTGAGAACAGATATTTCGGATCCCTTTGAAGACTATAGGGCCAAGGGAAATATCCTCCGATAACAATGAGAAAGAAGCTTTCTGAGAAATTTCTTTGTGTTGTGTGAAATCATCTCACAGAGTGACAGCTTTCCCCTCAAGAAGCCTTTCGATAAGGCAGGTCTTGTGGAATTGTCAAAGTGATATTGGGAAGCCCATAGAGGGCTATGGTGAAAAAGGAAATATCCTCAGATGAAATCTGGAAAGAAGCTTTCTGAGAAACTGCTTAGTGTTCTGTTAATTCATCTCACAGAGTTACATCTGTATTTCGTGGATCTCTTTGCTAGTCTTATTTCTGTGGAATCTGAGAACAGATATTTCGGATCCCATTGAAGACTATAGGGCCAAGAGAAATATCCTCCGATAACAATGAGAAAGAAGCTTTCTGAGAACCTTCTTTGTGTTCTGTGAAATCATCTCACAGAGTTACAGCTTTCCCCTCAAGAAGCCTTTCGATAAGGCAGGTCTTGTGGAATTCGCAGAGTGATATTGGAAAGCCCATAGAGGGCTATGGTGAAAAAGGAAATATCCTCAGTTGAAATCTGGAAAGAAGCTTTCTGAGAAACTGCTTTGTGTTCTGTTAATTCATCTCACAGAGTTACATCTGTATTTCTTGGATCTCTTTGCTAGCCTTATTTCTGTGGAATCTGAGAACAGATACTTCGGATCCCTTTGAAGACTATAGGGCCAAAGGAAATATCCTCAGATAACAAAGAGAAAGAAGTTTTCTGAGAAACTTCTTTGTGTTCTGTGAAATCATCTCACAGAGTTACAGCTTTCCCCTCAAGAACCCTTTCGCTAAGACAGTTCTTGTGGAATTGGCAAAGTGATATTTGGAAGCCCATGGAGGGCTATGGTGAAAAAGGAAATATCCTCAGATGAATCTGGAAAGAAGCTTTCTGAGAAACTGCTTAGTGTTCTGTTAATTCATCTCACAGAGTTTCATCTGTATTTCGTGGATCTCTTTGCTAGGCTTATTTCTGTGCAATCTGAGAAGAGATATTTCGGATCCCTTTGAAGACTATAGGGCCAAAGGAAATATCCTCCGATAACAAAGAGAAAGAAGCTTTCTGAGGAACTTCTTTGTGTACTGTGAAATCATCTCACAGAGTTACAGCTTTCCCCTCAAGAAGCCTTTCGCTAAGACTGTTCTTGTGGAATTGGCAAAGTGATATGTGGAAGCCCATAGAGGGCTATGGTGATAAAGGAAATATCCTCAGATCAAAACTGGAAAGAAGCATTCTGAGAAACTGCTTAGTGTTCTGTTAATTCATCTCACAGAGTTACATCTGTATTTCGTGGATCTCTTTGCTAGGCTTATTTCTGTGGAATCTGAGAAGAGATATTTCGGATCCCTTTGAAGACTATTGGGCCAAAGGAAATATCCTCCGATAACAAAGAGAAAGAAGCTTTCTGAGAAACTTCTTTGTGTTCTGTGAAATCATCTCACAGAGTTACAGCTTTCCCCTCAACAAGCCTTTCACTAAGACATTTCTTGTGGAATTGGCAAAGTGATATTTGGAAGCCCATAGAGGGCTATGGTGAAAAGGAAATACCCTCAGATGAAATCTGGAAAGAAGCTTTCTGAGAAACTGCTTAGTGTTCTGTTAATTCATCTCACAGAGTTACATCTGTATTTCCTGGATCTTTTTGCTAGCCTTATTTCTGTGGAATCTGAGAACAGATATTTCGGATCCCTTTGAAGACTATAGGGCCAAAGGAAATATCCTCCGACAACAAAGAGAAAGAAGCTTTCTGAGAAACTTCTTTGTGTTCTCTGAAATCATCTCACAGAGTTACAGCTTTCCCCTCAAGAAGCCTTTCGCTAAGACAGTTCTTGTGGAATTGGCAAAGTGATATATGGAAGCACCTAGAGGGCTATGGTGAAAAAGGAAATATCCTCAGATGAAATCTGGAAAGAAGCTTTATGAGAAACTGCTTAGTGTTCTGATAATTCATCTCACAGAGTTACATCTGTATTTCGTGGATCTCTTTGCTAGCCTTATTTCTGTGGAATCTGAGAACAGATATTTCGGATCCCTTTGAAGACTATAGGGCCAAGGGAAATATCCTCCGATATCAATGAGAAAGAAGTTTTCTGAGAAACTTCTTTGTGTTGTGTGAAATCATCTCACAGAGTGACAGCTTTCCCCTCAAGAAGCCTTTCGATAAGGCAGGTTTGTGGAATTGGCAATGTGATATTAGGAAGCCCATAGAGGGCTATGGTGAAAAAGGAAATATCCTCAGATGAAATCTGGAAAGAAGCTTTCTGAGAAACTGCTTAGTGTTCTGTTAATTCATCGCACAGAGTTACATCTGTATTTCGTGGATCTCTTTGCTAGTCTTATTTCTGTAGAATCTGAGAACAGATATTTCGGATCCCTTTGAAGACTATAGGGCCAAGAGAAATATCCTCCGATAACAATGAGAAAGAAGCTTTCTGAGAAACTTCTTTGTGTTCTCTGAAATCACCTCAGAGAGTTACAGCTTTCCTCTCAAGAAGCCTTTCGATAAGGCAGGCCTTGTGGAATTGGCAGAGTGATATTGGAAAGCCCATAGTGGGCTATGGTGAAAAAGGAAATATCCTCAGATGAAATCTGGAAAGAAGCTTTCTGAGAAACTGCTTAGTGTTCTCTTAATTCATCTCACAGAGTTACATCTGTATTTCTTGGATCTCTTTGCTAGCCTTATTTCTGTGGAATCTGAGAACAGATATTTCGGATCCCTTTGAAGACTATAGGGCCAAAGGAAATATCCTCCGATAACAAAGAGAAAGAAGTTTTCTGAGAAACTTCTTTGTGTTCTGTGAAATCATCTCACAGAGTTACAGCTTTCCCCTCAAGAAGCCTTTCGCTAAGACAGTTCTTGTGGAATTGGCAAAGAGATATTTGGAAGCCCGTAGAGGGCAATGGTGAAAAAGGAAATCTCCTCCGATGAAATCTGGAAAGAAGCTTTCTAAGAAACTGCTTAGTGTTCTGTTAATTCATCTCACAGAGTTACATCTGTATTTCGTGGATCTCTTTGCTAGCCTTATTTCTGTGGAATCTAAGAACAGATATTTCGGATCCCTTTGAAGACTATAGGGCCAAAGGAAATATCCTCCGATAACAAAGAGAAAGAAGCTTTCTGAGAAACTTCTTTGTGTTCTGTGAAATCATCTCACAGAGTTACAGCTTTACCCTCAAGAAGCCTTTCGCTAAGACAGCTCTTGTGGAATTGGCAAAGTGATATTTGGAAGCCCTTAGAGGGCTGTGGTGAAAAAGGAAATATCCTCCGATGAAATCTGGAAAGAAGCTTTCTGAGAAACTGCTTAGTGTTCTGTTAATTCATCTCACAGAGTTACATCTGTATTTCGTGGATCTCTTTGCTAGCCTTCTTTCTGTGGAATCTGAGAACAGATATTTCGGATCCCTTTGAAGACTATAGGGCCAAAGGAAATATCCTCCGGTAACAAAGAGAAAGAAGCTTTCTGAGAAACTTCTTTGTGTTCTGTGAAATCTTCTCACAAAGTTACAGCTTTCCCTCAAGAAGCCCTTCGTTAAGACAGTTCTTGTGAAATTGGCAAAGTGATATTTGGAAGCCCCTAGAGGGCTATGTTGAAAAAGGAAATATTCTCAGATGAAATCTGGAAAGAAGCCTTCTGAGAATCTGCTTAGTGTTCTGTTAATTCATCTCACAGAGTTACATCTGTATTTCGTGGATCTCTTTGCTAGCCTTATTTCTGTGGAATGTGAGAACAGATATTTCGGATCCCTTTTAAGACTATAGGGCCAAAGGAAATATCCTCCGATAACAAAGAGAAATAAGCTTTCTGAGAAACTTCTTCGTGTTCTGTGAAATCACCTCACAGAGTTACAGCTTTCCCCTCAAGAAGCCTTTCGCTAAGACCGTTCTTGTGGAATTGGCAAAGTGATATTTGGAAGCCCCTAGAGGGCTATGGTGAAAAAGGAAATATCCTCAGATGAAATCTGGAAAGAAGCTTTCTGAGAAACTGCTTAGTGTCCTGTTAATTCATCTCACACAGTTACATCTTTAATTCGTGGATATCTTTGCTAGCTTTATTTCTGTGGAATCAGAACAGATATTTCGGATCCCTTTGAAGACTATAGGGCCAAAGGAAATATCCTCCGATAACAAAGAGAAAGAAGCTTTCTGAGAAACCTCTTTGTGTTCTGTGAAATCATCTCACAGACTTACAGCTTTCCCCTCAAGAAGCCTTTCACTAAGATATTTCTTGTGGAATTGGCAAAGTGATATTTGGAAGCCCATAGAGGGCTATGGTGAAAAGGAAATACCCTCAGATGAAATCTGGAAAGAAGCTTTCTGAGAAATTGCTTAGTGTTCTCTTAATTCATCTCACAGAGTTACATCTGTATTTCCTGGATCTTTTTGCTAGTCTTATTTCTGTGGAATCTGAGAACAGATATTTCGGATCCCTTTGAAGACTATAGGGCCAAAGGAAATATCCTCCGATAACAAAGAGAAAGAAGCTTTCTGAGAAACTTCTTTGTGTTCTGTGAAATCATCTCACAGAGTTACAGCTTTCCCCTCAAGAAGCCTTTCGCTAAGACAGTTCTTGTGGAATTGGCAAAGTGATATATGGAAGCACCTAGAGGGCTATGGTGAAAAAGGAAATATCCTCAGATGAAATCTGGAAAGAAGCTTTCTGAGAAACTGCTGAGTGTTCTGTTAATTCATCTCACAGAGTTACATCTGTATTTCGTGGATCTCTTTGCTAGCCTGATTTCTGTGGAATCTGAGAACAGATATTTCGGATCCCTTTGAAGACTATAGGGCCAAGGAAATATCCTCCGATAACAAAGACAAAGAAGCTTTCTCAGAAACTTCTTTGTGTTCTGTGAAATCATCTCACAGAGTTACAGCTTTTCCTAGAAGAAGCCTTTCGCTAAGACAGTTCTTGTGGAATTGGCAAAGTGATATTTGGAAGCCCATAGAGGGCTATGGTTACAAAGGAAATAATCTCATGAAATCTGGAAAGAAGCTTTCTGAGAAACTGCTTACTGTTCTGTTAATTCATCTCACAGAGTTACATCTGTATTTCGTGGATCTCTTTGCTAGCCTTATTTCTGTGGAATCTGAGAACAGATATTTCAGTTCCCTTTGAAGACTATAGGGCCAAAGGAAATATCCTCCGATATCAATGAGAAAGAAGTTTTCTGAGAAACTTCTTTGTGTTGTGTGAAATCATCTCACAGAGTGACAGCTTTCCCCTCAAGAAGCCTTTCGATAAGGCAGGTCCTGTGGAATTGGCAAAGTGATATTAGGAAGCCCATAGAGGGCTATGGTGAAAAAGGAAATATCCTCAGATGAAAACTGGAAAGAAGCTTTCTGAGAAACTGCTTAGTGTTCTGTGAATTCATCTCACAGAGTTACATCTGTATTTCGTGGATCTCTTTACTAGCCTTATTTCTGTGGAATCTGAAAACAGATATTACGGATCCCTTTGAAGACTGTATGGCCAAAGGAAATATCCTCCGATAACAAAGAGAAAGAAGCTTTCTGAGAAACTTCTTTGTGTTCTGTGAAATCATCTCACAGAGTTACAGCTTTCCCGTCAAGAAGCCTTTCGGTAAGACAGTTCTTGCAGAATTGGCAAAGTGATATATGGAAGCCCCAAGAGGGCTATGGTGAAAAAGGAAATATCCTTAGATGAAATCTGGAGAGAAGCTTTCTGAGAACCTACTTAGTGTTCTGTTAATTCATCACACAGAGTTACATCTGTATTTCGTGGATCTCTTTGCTAGCCTTATTTCTGTGGAATCTGAGAACAGATATTTCGGATCCCTTTGAAGACTATAGGTCCAAAGGAAATATCCTCCGATAACAAAGAGAAAGAAGCTTTCTGAGAAACTTCTTTGTGTTCTGTGAAATCATCTCACAGAGTTACAGCTTTCGCTAGAAGAAGCCTTTCGCTAAGACAGTTCTTGTGGAATTGGCAAAGTGATATTTGGTAGCCCATAGAGGGCTATGGTGAAAAAGGAAATATCCTCAGATGAAATCTGGAAAGAAGCTTTCTGAGAAACTGCTTAGTGTTCTGTTAATTCATCTCACAGAGTTACATCTGTATTTCGTGGATCTCTTTGCTAGCCTTATTTCTGTGGAATCAGAACAGATATTTCGGATCCCTTTGAAGACTATAAGGCCAAAGGAAATATCCTCGGATTACAAAGAGAAAGAAGCTTTCTGAGAAACTTCTTTGTGTTCTGTGAAATCATCTCACAGAGTTACAGCTTTCTCGTGAAGAAGAATTTCCCTAAGACAGTTCTTGTGGAATTGGCAAAGTGATATTTGGAAGCCCATAGAGGGCTATGGTGAAAAAGGAAATATCCTCCGATGAAACCTGGAAAGAAGCTTTCTGAGAAACTGCTTAGTGTTCTGTTAATTCATCTCACAGAGTTACATCTGTATTTCGTGGATCTCTTTGCTAGCCTTATTTCTGTGGAATCTGAGAACAGATATTTCGGATCCCTTTGAACACTATAGGGCCAAAGGAAATATCCTCTGATAACCAAGAGAAAGAAGCTTTCTGAGAAACTTCTTTGTTTCTGTGAAATCATCTCACAGAGTTACAGCTTCCCCTCAACAAGCCTTTCTCTAAGACAGTTCTTGTGGAATTGGCAAAGTGATATTTGGAAGCCCCTAGAGGGCTAAGGTGAAAAAGGAAATATCCTCAGATGAAATCTGGAAAACAGCTTTCTGAGAAACTGCTTAGTATTCTGGTAATTCATCTCACAGATTTACATCTGTATTTCGTGGATCTCTTTGCTAGCCTTATTTCTGTGGAATCTGAGAACAGATATTTCGGATCCCTTTGAACACTATAGGGCCAAAGGAAATATCCTCTGATAACCAAGAGAAAGAAGCTTTCTGAGAAACTTCTTTGTTTCTGTGAAATCATCTCACAGAGTTACAGCTTTCCCCTCAACAAGCCTTTCTCTAAGACAGTTCTTGTGGAATTGGCAAAGTGATATTTGGAAGCCCCTAGAGGGCTATGGTGAAAAAGGAAATATCCTCAGATGAAATCTCGACAACAGCTTTCTGAGAAACTGCTTAGTGTTCTGTTAATTCATCTCACAGAGTTACATCTGTATTTCCTGGATCTCTTTGCTAGCCTTATTTCCGTGGAATGTGAGAACAGATATTTCGGATCCCTTTGAAGACTATAGGGCCAAAGGAAATACCCTCGATAACAAAGAGAAAGAAGCTTTCAGAGAAATTTCCTTGTGTTCTGTGAAATAATCTCACAGAGTTACAGCTTTCCCCTCAAGTAGCCTTTCGCTAAGAGAGTTCTTGTGGAATTGGCAAAGTGATATTTGCAAGCCCCTAGAGGGCTATGGTGAAAAAGGAAATATCTTCAGATGAAATCTCGAAAGCAGCTTTCTGAGAAACTGCTTAGTATTCTGGTAATTCATCTCACAGAGTTACATCTGTATTTCGTGGATCTCATTGCTAGCCTTATTTCTGTGGAATCTGAGAACAGATATTTCGGATCCCTTTGAAGACTACAGGGCCAAAGGAAATATCCTCCGACAACAAAGAGAAAGAAGCTTTCTGAGAAACTTCTTTGTGTTCTGTGAAATCATTTCACAGAGTTACAGCTTTCCCCTCAAGAAGCCTTTCGCTAAGACAGTTCTTGTGGAATTGGCAAAGTGATATATGGAAGCACCTTCAGGGCTATGGTGAAAAAGGAAATATCCTCAGATGAAATCTGGAAAGAAGCTTTCTGAGAAACCGCTTAGTGTTCTGTTAATTCATCTCATAGAGTTACAACGGTATTTCGTGGATCTCTTAGCTAGCCTTATTTCTGTTGAATCTGAGAACAGATATTTCGGATCCCTTTGAAGACTACAGGGCCAAGGAAATATCCTCCGATAACAAAGAGAAAGAAGCTTCCTGAGAAACTTCTTTCTGTTCTCTGAAATCATCTCACAGAGTTACAGCTTTTCCTAGAAGAAGCCTTTCGATAAGACAGTTCTTCTGGAATTGGCAAAGTGATATTTGGTAGCCCATACAGGGCTATGGTGAAAAAGGAAATATCCTCAGATGAAATCTGGAAAGAAGCTTTCTGAGAAACTGCTTCGTGTTCTGTTAATTCATCTCACAGATTTACATCTGTATTTCGTGGATCTCTTTGCTAGCTTTATTTCTGTGGAATCTGAGAACAGATATTTCGGATCCTTTTGAAGACTATAGGGCCAAAGGAAATATCCTCCGATAACAAAGAGAAAGAAGCTTTCTGAGAAACTTCTTTGTGTTCTGTGAAATCATCTCACAGAGTTACAGCTTTCCCCTCAAGAAGCCTTTCGCTAAGACAGCTCTTGTGGAATTGGCAAAGTGATATTTGGAAGCCCTTAGAGGGCTGTGTTGAAAAAGGAAATATCCTCCGATGAAATCTGGAAAGAAGCTTTCTGAGAAACTGCTTAGTGTTCTGTTAATTCATCTCACAGAGTTACATCTGTATTTCGTGGATCTCTTTGCTAGCCTGATTTCTGTGGAATGTGAGAACAGATATTTCGGATCCCTTTGAAGACTATAGTGCCAAAGGAAATATCCTCCGATAACAAAGAGAAATAAGCTTTCTGAGAAACTTCTTCGTGTTCTGTGAAATCATCTCACAGAGTTACAGCTTTACCCTCAAGAAGCCTTTCGCAAAGACCGTTCTTGTGGAATTGGCAAAGTGATATTTGGAAGCCCCTAGAGGGCTATGGTGAAAAAGGAAATATCCTCAGATGAAATCTGGAAAGAAGCTTTCTGAGGAACTGCTTAGTGTTCTGTTAATTCATCTCACAGAGTTACATGTGTATTTCGTGGATCTCTTTGCTAGCCTTATTTCTGTGGAATGTGAGAACAGATATTTCGGATCCCTTTGAAGACTATAGGGCCAAGGGAAATATCCTCCGATAACAATGAGAAAGAAGCTTTCTGAGAAATTTCTTTGTGTTGTGTGAAATCATCTCACAGAGTGACAGCTTTCCCCTCAAGAAGCCTTTCGATAAGGCAGGTCTTGTGGAATTGTCAAAGTGATATTGGGAAGCCCATAGAGGGCTATGGTGAAAAAGGAAATATCCTCAGATGAAATCTGGAAAGAAGCTTTCTGAGAAACTGCTTAGTGTTCTGTTAATTCATCTCACAGAGTTACATCTGTATTTCGTGGATCTCTTTGCTAGTCTTATTTCTGTGGAATCTGAGAACAGATATTTCGGATCCCATTGAAGACTATAGGGCCAAGAGAAATATCCTCCGATAACAATGAGAAAGAAGCTTTCTGAGAACCTTCTTTGTGTTCTGTGAAATCATCTCACAGAGTTACAGCTTTCCCCTCAAGAAGCCTTTCGATAAGGCAGGTCTTGTGGAATTCGCAGAGTGATATTGGAAAGCCCATAGAGGGCTATGGTGAAAAAGGAAATATCCTCAGTTGAAATCTGGAAAGAAGCTTTCTGAGAAACTGCTTTGTGTTCTGTTAATTCATCTCACAGAGTTACATCTGTATTTCTTGGATCTCTTTGCTAGCCTTATTTCTGTGGAATCTGAGAACAGATACTTCGGATCCCTTTGAAGACTATAGGGCCAAAGGAAATATCCTCAGATAACAAAGAGAAAGAAGTTTTCTGAGAAACTTCTTTGTGTTCTGTGAAATCATCTCACAGAGTTACAGCTTTCCCCTCAAGAACCCTTTCGCTAAGACAGTTCTTGTGGAATTGGCAAAGTGATATTTGGAAGCCCATGGAGGGCTATGGTGAAAAAGGAAATATCCTCAGATGAAATCCGGAAAGAAGCTTTCTGAGAAACTGCTTAGTGTTCTGTGAATTCATCTCACAGAGTTACATCTGTATTTCGTGGATCTCTTTGTTAGCCTTATTTCTGTGGAATCTAAGAACAGATATTAAGGATCCCTTTGAAAATTATAGGGCCAAAGGAAATATCCTCCGATAACAAAGAGAAAGAAACTTCCTGAGAAACTTGTTGTGTTCTGTGAAATCATCTCACAGAGTTACAGCTTTACCCTCAAGAAGCCTTTCGCTAAGATAGCTCTTGTGGAATTGGCAAAGTGATATTTGGAAGCCCTTAGAGGGTTGTGGTGAAAAAGGAAATATCCTCCGATGAAATCTGGAAAGAAACTTCCTGAGAAACTGCTTAGTGTTCTGTTAATTCATCTCACCGAGTTACATCTGTATTTCGTGGATCTCTTTGCTAGCCTTATTTCTGTGGAATGTGAGAACAGATATTTCGGATCCCTTTGAAGACTATAGGGTAAAAGGAAATATCCTCCGATAACAAAGAGGAAGAAGCTTTCTGAGAAACCTCTTTGTGTTCTGTGAAATCATCTCACAGAGTTACAGCTTTCCCCTCAAGAAGTCTTTCGCTAAGACAGTTCTTGTGGAATTGGCAAAGTGATATTTGGAAGCCCCTAGAGGGCTATGGTGAAAAAGGAAATATCCTCCGATAAAATCTGGAAAGAAGCTTTCTGAGAAACTACTTAGTGTTCTGTTAATTCATCTCACAGAGTTACATCTGTATTTCCTGGATCTCTTTGCTAGCCTTATTTCCGTGGAATCTGAGAACAGATATTTCGGATCCCTTTGAAGACTACAGGGCCAAAGGAAATATCCTCCGATAACAAATAGAAAGATGCTTTCAGAGAAACTTCCTTGTGTTCTGTGAAATCATCTCACAGAGTTACAGCTTTCCCCTCAACACGCCTTTCGCTAAGACAGTTCTTGTGGAATTGGCAAAGTGATATTTGCAAGCCCCTAGAGGGCTATGGTGAAAAAGGAAATATCCTCAGATGAAATCTGGAAAGAAGCTTTCTGAGAAACTGCTTAGTGTTCTGTTAATTCATCTCACAGAGTTACATCTGTATTTCGTGGATCTCTTTGCTAACGTATTTCTGTGGAATCTGAGAACAGATATTTCGGATCCTTTGAAGACTATAGGGCCAAAGGAAATATCCTCCGATAACAAAGAGAAATAAGCTTTCTGAGAAACTTCTTTGTGTTCTGTGAAATCATGTCACAGAGTTACAGCTTTCCTCTCAAGAAGCCTTTCGCTAAGGTCGTTCTTCTGGAATTGGCAAAGTGATATTTGGAAGCCCCTAGAGGGCTATGGTGAAAAAGGAAATATCCTCAGATGAAATCTGGAAAGAAGCTTTCTGAGCAACTGCTTAGTGTCCTGTTAATTCATCTCACAGAGTTACATCTGTAATTCGTGGATATCTTTGCTGGCCTTATTTCTGTGGAATCAGAACAGATATTTCGGATCCCTTTGAAGACTATAGGGCCATAGGAAATATCCTCCGATAACAAAGAGAAAGAAGCTTTCTGAGAAACCTCTTTGTGTTCTGTGAAATCATCTCACAGAGTTACAGTTTTCCCCTCAAGAAGTCTTTCGCTAAGACAGTTCTTGTGGAATTGGCAAAGTGATATTTGGAAGCCCCTAGAGGGCTATGGTGAAAAAGGAAATATCCTCAGATGAATCTGGAAAGAAGCTTTCTGAGAAACTGCTTAGTGTTCTGTTAATTCATCTCACAGAGTTTCATCTGTATTTCGTTGATCTCTTTGCTAGGCTTATTTCTGTGGAATCTGAGAAGAGATATTTCGGATCCCTTTGAAGACTATAGGGCCAAAGGAAATATCCTCCGATAACAAAGAGAAAGAAGCTTTCTGAGAAACTTCTTTGTGTACTGTGAAATCATCTCACAGAGTTACAGCTTTCCCCTCAAGAAGCCTTTCGCTAAGACTGTTCTTGTGGAATTGGCAAAGTGATATGTGGAAGCCCATAGAGGGCTATGGTGATAAAGGAAATATCCTCAGATCAAAACTGGAAAGAAGCATTCTGAGAAACTGCTTAGTGTTCTGTTAATTCATCTCACAGAGTTACATCTGTATTTCGTGGATCTCTTTGCTAGGCTTATTTCTGTGGAATCTGAGAAGAGATATTTCGGATCCCTTTGAAGACTATAGGGCCAAAGGAAATATCCTCCGATAACAAAGAGAAAGAAGCTTTCTGAGAAACTTCTTTGTGTTCTGTGAAATCATCTCACAGAGTTACAGCTTTCCCCTCAACAAGCCTTTCACTAAGACATTTCTTGTGGAATTGGCAAAGTGATATTTGGAAGCCCATAGAGGGCTATGGTGAAAAGGAAATACCCTCAGATGAAATCTGGAAAGAAGCTTTCTGAGAAACTGCTTAGTGTTCTGTTAATTCATCTCACAGAGTTACATCTGTATTTCCTGGATCTTTTTGCTAGCCTTATTTCTGTGGAATCTGAGAACAGATATTTCGGATCCCTTTGAAGACTATAGGGCCAAAGGAAATATCCTCCGACAACAAAGAGAAAGAAGCTTTCTGAGAAACTTCTTTGTGTTCTCTGAAATCATCTCACAGAGTTACAGCTTTCCCCTCAAGAAGCCTTTCGCTAAGACAGTTCTTGTGGAATTGGCAAAGTGATATATGGAAGCACCTAGAGGGCTATGGTGAAAAAGGAAATATCCTCAGATGAAATCTGGAAAGAAGCTTTCTGAGAAACTGCTTAGTGTTCTGATAATTCATCTCACAGAGTTACATCTGTATTTCGTGGATCTCTTTGCTAGCCTTATTTCTGTGGAATCTGAGAACAGATATTTCGGATCCCTTTGAAGACTATAGGGCCAAGGGAAATATCCTCCGATATCAATGAGAAAGAAGTTTTCTGAGAAACTTCTTTGTGTTGTGTGAAATCATCTCACAGAGTGACAGCTTTCCCCTCAAGAAGCCTTTCGATAAGGCAGGTCTTGTGGAATTGGCAAAGTGATATTAGGAAGCCCATAGAGGGCTATGGTGAAAAAGGAAATATCCTCAGATGAAATCTGGAAAGAAGCTTTCTGAGAAACTGCTTAGTGTTCTGTTAATTCATCGCACAGAGTTACATCTGTATTTCGTGGATCTCTTTGCTAGTCTTATTTCTGTAGAATCTGAGAACAGATATTTCGGATCCCTTTGAAGACTATAGGGCCAAGAGAAATATCCTCCGATAACAATGAGAAAGAAGCTTTCTGAGAAACTTCTTTGTGTTCTGTGAAATCACCTCAGAGAGTTACAGCTTTCCTCTCAAGAAGCCTTTCGATAAGGCAGGTCTTGTGGAATTGGCAGAGTGATATTGGAAAGCCCATAGTGGGTTATGGTGAAAAAGGAAATATCCTCAGATGAAATCTGGAAAGAAGCTTTCTGAGAAACTGCTTAGTGTTCTCTTAATCCATCTCACAGAGTTACATCTGTATTTCTTGGATCTCTTTGCTAGCCTTATTTCTGTGGAATCTGAGAACAGATATTTCGGATCCCTTTGAAGACTATAGGGCCAAAGGAAATATCCTCCGATAACAAAGAGAAAGAAGCTTTCTGAGAAACTTCTTTGTGTTCTGTGAAATCATCTCACAGAGTTACAGCTTTCCCCTCAAGAAACCTTTCGCTAAGACAGTTCTTGTGGAATTGGCAAAGAGATATTTGGAAGCCCGTAGAGGGCAATGGTGAAAAAGGAAATCTCCTCCGATGAAATCTGGAAAGAAGCTTTCTAAGAAACTGCTTAGTGTTCTGTTAATTCATCTCACAGAGTTACATCTGTATTTCGTGGATCTCTTTGCTAGCCTTATTTCTGTGGAATCTAAGAACAGATATTTCGGATCCCTTTGAAGACTATAGGGCCAAAGGAAATATCCTCCGATAACAAAGAGAAAGAAGCTTTATGAGAAACTTCTTTGTGTTCTGTGAAATCATCTCACAGAGTTACAGCTTTACCCTCAAGAAGCCTTTCGCTAAGACAGCTCTTGTGGAATTGGCAAAGTGATATTTGGAAGCCCTTAGAGGGCTGTGGTGAAAAAGGAAATATCCTCCGATGAAATCTGGAAAGAAGCTTTCTGAGAAACTGCGTAGTGTTCTGTTAATTCATCTCACAGAGTTACATCTGTATTTCGTGGATCTCTTTGCTAGCCTTCTTTCTGTGGAATCTGAGAACAGATATTTCGGATCCCTTTGAAGACTATAGGGCCAAAGGAAATATCCTCCGATAACAAAGAGAAATAAGCTTTCTGAGAAACTTCTTCGTGTTCTGTGAAATCACCTCACAGAGTTACAGCTTTCCCCTCAAGAAGCCTTTCGCTAAGACCGTTCTTGTGGAATTGGCAAAGTGATATTTGGAAGCCCCTAGAGGGTTATGGTGAAAAAGGAAATATCCTCAGATGAAATCTGGAAAGAAGCTTTCTGAGAAACTGCTTAGTGTCCTGTTAATTCATCTCACACAGTTACATCTTTAATTCGTGGATATCTTTGCTAGCCTTATTTCTGTGGAATCAGAACAGATATTTCGGATCTCTTTGAAGACTATAGGGCCAAAGGAAATATCCTCCGATAACAAAGAGAAAGAAGCTTTCTGAGAAACCTCTTTGTGTTCTGTGAAATCATCTCACAGACTTACAGCTTTCCCCTCAAGAAGCCTTTCACTAAGACAGTTCTTGTGGAATTGGCAAAGTGATATTTGGTAGCCCATAGAGGGCTATGGTGAAAAAGGAAATATCCTCAGATGAAATCTGGAAAGAAGCTTTCTGAGAAACTGCTTAGTGTTCTGTTAATTCATCTCACAGAGTTACATCTGTATTTCGTGGATCTCTTTGCTAGCCTTATTTCTGTGGAATCAGAACAGATATTTCGGATCCCTTTGAAGACTATAAGGCCAAAGGAAATATCCTCGGATAACAAAGAGAAAGAAGCTTTCTGAGAAACTTCTTTGTGTTCTGTGAAATCATCTCACAGAGTTACAGCTTTCTCGTGAAGAAGAATTTCCCTAAGACAGTTCTTGTGGAATTGGCAAAGTGATATTTGGAAGCCCCTACAGGGGTATGGTGAAAAAGGAAATATCCTCAGATGAAATCTGGAAAGAAGCTTTCTGAGAAACTGCATGGTGTTCTGTTAATTCATCTCACACAGTTACATCTGTATTTCGTGGATCTCTTTGCTAGCCTTATTACTGTGGAATCTGAGAACAGATATTTCGGATCCCTTTGAAGACTATAGGCCAAAGGAAATATCCTCCGATAACAAAGAGAAAGAAGCTTTCTGAGAAACTTCTTTCTGTTATGTGAAATCATCTCACAGAGTTACAGCTTTCCCCTCAAGAAGCCTTTCGATAAGGCAGTTCTTGCGGATTTGGCAAAGTGATATTGGGAAGCCCCTAGAGGGCTATGGTGAAAAAGGAAATATCCTCAGATGAAATCTGGAAAGAAGCTTTCTGAGAAACTGCTTAGTGTTCTGTTAATTCATCTCACACAGTTACATCTGTCTTTTGTGGATCTCTTTGCTACCCTTATTTCTGTGGAAACTGAGAACAGATATTTCGGATCCCTTTGAAGACTATAGGGCCAAAATAAATATCCTCCGATAACAAAGAGAAAGAAGCTTTCTGAGAAACTTCTTTGTGTTCTGTGAAATCATCTCACAGAGTTACAGATTTCCGCTCAAGAATCCTTTCGCTAAGACAGTTCTTGTGGAATTGCCAAAGTGATATTTGGAAGCCCATAGAGGGCTATGGTGAAAAAGCAAATATCCTCAGATGAAATCTGGAAAGAAGCTTTCTGAGAAACTGCTTAGTGTTCTGTTAATTCATCTCACAGAGTTTCATCTGTATTTCGTGGATCTCTTTGCTAGCCTTATTTCTGTGGTATCTGAGAACAGATATTTCGGATCCCTTTGAAGACTACAGGGCCAAAGGAAATATCCTCCGATAACAAAGAGAAAGAAGCTTTCTGAGAAACTTCTTTGTGTTCTCTGAAAGCATCTCACAGAGTTACAGCTTTCCCTAGAAGAAGTCTTTCGCTAAGACAGTTCTTGTGGAATATGCAAAGTGATATTTGGTAGCCCATAGAGGGCTATGGTGAAAAAGGAAATATCCTCAGATGAAATCTGGAAAGAAGCTTTCTGAGAAACTGCTTAGTGTTCTTTTAATTAATCTCACAGAGTTACATCTGTATTTCGTAGATCTCTTGGCTAGCCTTATTTCTGTGGAATCTGAGAACAGATATTTCGGATCCCTTTTAAGACAATAGGGCCAAAGGAAATATCCTCCGATAACAAAGAGAAAGAAGCTTTCTGAGAAACTTCTATGTGTTCTGTGAAATCATCTCACAGAGTTACAGCTTTCCCGTCAAGAAGAATTTCGTTAAGACAGTTCTTCTGGAATTGGCAAAGTGATATTTGGAAGCCAATAGACGGCTACGGTGAAAAAGGAAATATCCTCTGATGAAATCTGGAGAGAAGCTTTCTGAGAAACTGCATGGTGTTCTGTTAATTCACCTCACAGAGTTACATCTGTATTTCGTGGATCTCTTTGCTAGCCTTATTACTGTGGAATCTGAGAACAGACATTTCGGATCCCTTTGAAGACTATAGGGCCAAAGGAAATATCCTCCGATAACAAAGAGAAAGAAGCTTTCTGAGAAAGTTCTTTGTGTTCTGCGAAATCATCTCACAGAGTTACAGCTTTCCCCTCAAGAAACCTTTCGATAAGGCAGTTCTTGTGGAATTGGCAAAGTGATATTTGGAAGCCCATAGAGGGATATGGTGCAAAAGGAAATATCCTCCGATGAAATCTGGAAGGAAGCTTTCTGAAAAACTGCTTAGTGTTCTGTTAATTTATCTCACAGAGTTACATCTGTATTTCGTGGATCTCTTTGCTAGCTTTCTTTCTGTGGAATCTGAGAACTGATATTTCGGATCCCTTTGAAGACTATAGGGCCAAAGGAAATATCCTCCGATAACAAAGAGAAAGAAGCTTTCTGAGAAACCTCTTTGTGTTCTGTGAAATCATCTCACAGAGTTACAGCGTTCCCCTCAAGAAGCCTTTCGCTAAGACAGTTCTTGTGGAATTGGCAAAGTGATATTTGGAAGCCCCCAGAGGGCTATGGTGAAAAAGGAAATATCCTCAGATGAAATCTGGAAAGAAGCTTTCAGAGAAACTGCTTAGTGTTCTGTTAATTCATCTCACAGAGTTTCATCTGTATTTCGTGGATCTCTTTGCTAGCCTTATTTCTGTGGAATCTGAGAAGAGATATTTCGGATCCCTTTGAAGACTATAGGGCCAAAGGAAATATCCTACGATAACAAAGAGAAAGAAGCTTTCTGAGAATCTTCTTTGTGTACTGTGAAATCATCTCACAGAGTTACACCTTTCCCCTCAAGAAACCTTTCGCTAAGACAGTTCTTGTGGAATTGGCAAAGTGATATTTGGAAGCCCATAGCGGGCTATGGTGAAAAAGGAAATATCCTCAGATGAAAACTGGAAAGAAGCATTCTGAGAAACTGCTTAGTGTTCTGTTAATTCATCTCACAGAGTTACATCTGTATTTCGTGGATCTCTTTGCTAGCCTTATTTCTGTGGAATCTGAGAACAGATATTTCGGATCCCATTAAAGACTATAGGGCCAAAGGAAATATCCCCCGATAACAAAGAGAAAGAAGCTTTCTGAGAAACTTCTTTGTGTTCTGTGAAATCAGCTCACGGAGTTACAGGTTTCCCCTCAAGAAGCCTTTCGCTAAGACAGTTCTTGTGGAATTGGCAAAGTGATATTTGGAAGCCCATACAGGGGAATGGTGAAAAAGGAAATATCCTCAGATGAAATCTGGAAAGAAGCTTTCTGAGAAACTGCTTAGTGTTCTGTTAATTCTTCTCACACAATTACATCTGTATTTCGTGGATCTGTTTGCTAGCCTTATTTCTGTGGAATCTGAGAACAGATATTTCGGATCCCTTTGAAGACTATAGGGCCAAAGGAAATATGCTCCGATAACAAAGAGAAAGAAGCTTTCTGAGAAACTTCTTTGTGTTCTGTGAAATCATCTCACAGAGTTACAGCTTTCCCCTCAAGAAGCCTTTCGCTAAGACAGCTCTTGTGGAATTGGCAAAGTGATATTTGGAAGCCCATAGAGGGCTATGGTGAAAAAGGAAATATCCGCCGATGAAATCTGGAAAGAAGCTTTCTGAGAAACTGCTTAGTGTTCTGTTAATTCATCTCGCAGAGTTACATGTGTATGTCGTGGATCTCTTTGCCAACCTTATTTCTGTGGAATCTGGGAACAGATATTTCGGATCCCTTTGAAGACTATAGGGCCAAAGGAAATATCCTCCGATAACAAAGAGAAAGAAGCTTTCTGAGAAACTTCTTTGTGTTCTGGGAAATCATCTCACAGAGTTACAGCTTTCCCGTCAAGAAGCCTTTCGCTAAGACAGTTCTTGTGGAATTGGCAAAGTGATATTTGGAAGCCCATAGAGGGCTTTGGTGAAAAAGGAAATATCCTCAGATGAAATCTGGAAAGAAGCTTTCTGAGAAACTGCTTAGTGTTCTGTGAATTCATCTCACAGAGTTACATCTGTATTTCGTGGATCTCTTTACTAGCCTTATTTCTGTGGAATCTGAGAACAGATATTTCAGATCCCTTTGAAGACTATAGGGCCAAAGGAAATATCCTCCGATAACAAAGAGAAAGAAGCTTTCTGAGAAACTTCTTTGTGTTCTGTGAAATCATCTCACAGAGTTACAGCTTTCCCCTCAAGAAGCCTTTCGCTAAGACAGTTCTTGTGGAATTGGCAAAGTGATATTTGGAAGCCCCTAGAGGGCTATGGTGAAAAAGGAAATATCCTCAGATGAATTCTGGAAAGAAGCTTTCTGAGAAACTGCTTAGTGTTTTGTTAATTCATCTCACACAGTTATATCTGTATTTCGTGGATCTCTTTGCTAGCCTTATTTCTGTGGAATCTGAGAACAGATATTTCGGATCCCTTTGAAGACTACAGAGCCAAAGGAAAGATCCTCCGATAACAAAGAGAAAGAAGCTTTCTGAGAATCTTCTTTGTGTACTGTGAAATCATCTCACAGAGTTACACCTTTCCCCTCAAGAAACCTTTCGCTAAGACAGTTCTTGTGGAATTGGCAAAGTGATATTTGGAAGCCCATAGCGGGCTATGGTGAAAAAGGAAATATCCTCAGATGAAAACTGGAAAGAAGCATTCTGAGAAACTGCTTAGTGTTCTGTTAATTCATCTCACAGAGTTACATCTGTATTTCGTGGATCTCTTTGCTAGCCTTATTTCTGTGGAATCTGAGAACAGATATTTCGGATCCCATTAAAGACTATGGGGCCAAAGGAAATATCCCCCGATAACAAAGAGAAAGAAGCTTTCTGAGAAACTTCTTTGTGTTCTGTGAAATCAGCTCACGGAGTTACAGGTTTCCCCTCAAGAAGCCTTTCGCTAAGACAGTTCTTGTGGAATTGGCAAAGTGATATTTGGAAGCCCATACAGGGGTATGGTGAAAAAGGAAATATCCTCAGATGAAATCTGGAAAGAAGCTTTCTGAGAAACTGCTCAGTGTTCTGTTAATTCATCTCACACAATTACATCTGTATTTCGTGGATCTGTTTGCTAGCCTTATTTCTGTGGAATCTGAGAACAGATATTTCGGATCCCTTTGAAGACTATAGGGCCAAAGGAAATATCCTCCGATAACAAAGAGAAAGAAGCTTTCTGAGAAACTTCTTTGTGTTCTGTGAAATCATCTCACAGAGTTACAGCTTTCCCCTCAAGAAGCCTTTCGCTAAGACAGCTCTTGTGGAATTGGCAAAGTGATATTTGGAAGCCCCTAGAGGGCTATGGTGAAAAAGGAAATATCCTCAGATGAAATCTGGAAAGAAGCTTTCTGAGAAACTGCTTAGTGTTCTGTTAATTCATCTCACACAGTAATATCTGTATTTCTTGGATCTCTTTGCTAGCCTTATTTCTGTGGAATCTGAGAACAGATATTTCGGATCCCTTTGAAGACTACAGGGCCAAAGGAAAGATCCTCCGATAACAAAGAGAAAGAAGCTTTCTGAGAATCTTCTTTGTGTACTGTGAAATCATCTCACAGAGTTACAGCTTTCCCCTCAAGAAGCCTTTCGCTAAGACAGCTCTTGTGGAATTGGCAAAGTGATATTTGGAAGCCCATGGAGGGCTATGGTGAAAAAGGAAATATCCTCCGATGAAATCTGGAAAGAAGCTTTCTGAGAAACTGCTTAGTGTTCTGTTAATTCATCTCACAGAGTTACGTTCGTATTTCGTGGATCTCTTTGCTAGCCTTATTTCTGTGGAATCTGAGAACAGATATTTCGGATCCCTTTGAAGACTATAGGGCCAAAGGAAATATCCTCCGATAACAAAGAGAAAGAAGATTTCTGAGAAACTTCTTTGTGTTCTGTGAAATCATCTCACAGAGTTACAGCTTTCCCCACAAGAAGCCTTTCGCTAAGACAGATCTTATGGAATTGGCAAAGTGATATTTGGAAGCCCCTAGAGGGCTATGGTGAAAAAGGAAGTATCCTCAGATGAAATCTGGAAAGAAGCTTTCTGAGAAACTGCTTAGTGTTCTGTTAATTCATCTCACAGAGTTACATCTGTATTTCGTGGATCTCTTTGCTAGCCTTATTTCTGTGGAATCAGAACAGATATTTCGGAACCCTTTGAAGACTATAAGGCCAAAGGAAATATCCTCCGATAACAAAGAGAAAGAAGCTTTCTGAGAAACTTCTTTGTGTTCTGTGAAATCATCACACAGAGTTACAGCTTTCCCCTCAAGAAGCCTTTCGATAAGGCAGTTCTTGCGGAATTGGCAAAGTGATATTTGAAGCCCGTAGAGAGCTATGGTGAAAAAGGAAATATCCTCAGACGAAGTCTGGAAAGAAGCTTTCTGAGAAACTGCTTAGTGTTCTGTTAATTCATCTCACACACTTACATCTGTATTTCGTGTATCTCTTTGCTAGCCTTATTTCTGTGGAATGTGAGAACAGATATTTCGGATCCCTTTGAATACTTTAGGGCCAAAGGAAATATCCTCCGATAACAAAGAGAAAGAAGCTTTCTGAGAAACTTCTTTGTGTTCTGTGAAATCATCTCACAGAGTTACAGCTTTCCCCTCAAGAAGCCTTTCGCTAAGACAGTTCTTGTGGAATTGGCAAAGTGATATTTGGAAGCCCCCAGAGGGCTATGGTGAAAAAGGAAATATCCTCAGATGAAATCTGGAAAGAAGCTTTCAGAGAAACTGCTTAGTGTTCTGTTAATTCATCTCACAGAGTTTCATCTGTATTTCGTGGATCTCTTTGCTAGCCTTATTTCTGTGGAATCTGAGAAGAGATATTTCGGATCCCTTTGAAGACTATAGGGCCAAAGGAAATATCCTACGATAACAAAGAGAAAGAAGCTTTCTGAGAATCTTCTTTGTGTACTGTGAAATCATCTCACAGAGTTACACCTTTCCCCTCAAGAAACCTTTCGCTAAGACAGTTCTTGTGGAATTGGCAAAGTGATATTTGGAAGCCCATAGCGGGCTATGGTGGAAAAGGAAATATCCTCAGATGAAAACTGGAAAGAAGCATTCTGAGAAACTGCTTAGTGTTCTGTTAATTCATCTCACAGAGTTACATCTGTATTTCGTGGATCTCTTTGCTAGCATTATTTCTGTGGAATCTGAGAACAGATATTTCGGATCCCATTAAAGACTATAGGGCCAAAGGAAATATCCCCCGATAACAAAGAGAAAGAAGCTTTCTGAGAAACTTCTTTGTGTTCTGTGAAATCAGCTCACGGAGTTACAGGTTTCCCCTCAAGAAGCCTTTCGCTAAGACAGTTCTTGTGGAATTGGCAAAGTGATATTTGGAAGCCCATACAGGGGTATGGTGAAAAAGGAAATATCCTCAGATGAAATCTGGAAAGAAGCTTTCTGAGAAACTGCTTAGTGTTCTGTTAATTCTTCTCACACAATTACATCTGTATTTCGTGGATCTGTTTGCTAGCCTTATTTCTGTGGAATCTGAGAACAGATATTTCGGATCCCTTTGAAGACTATAGGGCCAAAGGAAATATGCTCCGATAACAAAGAGAAAGAAGCTTTCTGAAAAACTTCTTTGTGTTCTGTGAAATCATCTCACAGAGTTACAGCTTTCCCCTCAAGAAGCCTTTCGCTAAGACAGCTCTTGTGGAATTGGCAAAGTGATATTTGGAAGCCCATAGAGGGCTATGGTGAAAAAGGAAATATCCGCCGATGAAATCTGGAAAGAAGCTTTCGGAGAAACTGCTTAGTGTTCTGTTAATTCATCTCAAAGAGTTACATCTGTATGTCGTGGATCTCTTTGCCAACCTTATTTCTGTGGAATCTGGGAACAGATATTTCGGATCCCTTTGAAGACTATAGGGCCAAAGGAAATATCCTCCGATAACAAAGAGAAAGAAGCTTTCTGAGAATCTTCTTTGTGTTCTGGGAAATCATCTCACAGAGTTACAGCTTTCCCCTCAAGAAGCCTTTCGCTAAGACAGTTCTTGTGGAATTGGCAAAGTGATATTTGGAAGCCCATAGAGGGCTTTGGTGAAAAAGGAAATATCCTCAGATGAAATCTGGAAAGAAGCTTTCTGAGAAACTGCTTAGTGTTCTGTGAATTCATCTCACAGAGTCACATCTGTATTTCGTGGATCTCTTTACTAGCCTTATTTCTGTGGAATCTGAGAACAGATATTTCAGATCCCTTTGAAGACTATAGGGCCAAAGGAAATATCCTCCGATAACAAAGAGAAAGAAGCTTTCTGAGAAACTTCTTTGTGTTCTGTGAAATCATCTCACAGAGTTACAGCTTTCCCCTCAAGAAGCCTTTCGCTAAGACAGTTCTTGTGGAATTGGCAAAGTGATATTTGGAAGCCCCTAGAGGGCTATGGTGAAAAAGGAAATATCCTCAGATGAAATCTGGAAAGAAGCTTTCTGAGAAACTGCTTAGTGTTCTGTTAATTCATCTCACACAGTTATATCTGTATTTCGTGGATCTCTTTGCTAGCCTTATTTCTGTGGAATCTGAGAACAGATATTTCGGATCCCTTTGAAGACTACAGGGCCAAAGGAAAGATCCTCCGATAACAAAGAGAAAGAAGCTTTCTGAGAATCTTCTTTGTGTACTGTGAAATCATCTCACAGAGTTACACCTTTCCCCTCAAGAAACCTTTCGCTAAGACAGTTCTTGTGGAATTGGCAAAGTGATATTTGGAAGCCCATAGCGGGCTATGGTGAAAAAGGAAATATCCTCAGATGAAAACTGGAAAGAAGCATTCTGAGAAACTGCTTAGTGTTCTGTTAATTCATCTCACAGAGTTACATCTGTATTTCGTGGATCTCTTTGCTAGCCTTATTTCTGTGGAATCTGAGAACAGATATTTCGGATCCCATTAAAAACTATGGGGCCAAAGGAAATATCCCCCGATAACAAAGAGAAAGAAGCTTTCTGAGAAACTTCTTTGTGTTCTGTGAAATCAGCTCACGGAGTTACAGGTTTCCCCTCAAGAAGCCTTTCGCTAAGACAGTTCTTGTGGAATTGGCAAAGTGATATTTGGAAGCCCATACAGGGGTATGGTGAAAAAGGAAATAACCTCAGATGAAATCTGGAAAGAAGCTTTCTGAGAAACTGCTTAGTGTTCTGTGAATTCATCTCACAGAGTTACATCTGTATTTCGTAGATCTCTTTACTAGCCTTATTTCTGTGGAATCTGAGAACAGATATTTCAGATCCCTTTGAAGACTATTGGGCCAAAGGAAATATCCTCCGATAACAAAGAGAAAGAAGCTTTCTGAGAAACTTCTTTGTGTTCTGTGAAATCATCTCACAGAGTTACAGCTTTCCCCTCAAGAAGCCTTTCGCTAAGACATTTCTTGTGGAATTGGCAAAGTGATATTTGGAAGCCCCTAGAGGGCTATCGTGAAAAAGGAAATATCCTCCGATGAAATCTGGAAAGAAGCTTTCTGAGAAACTGCTTAGTGTTCTGTTAATTCATCTCACACAGTAATATCTGTATTTCGTGGATCTCTTTGCTAGCCTTATTTCTGTGGAATCTGAGAACAGATATTTCGGATCCCTTTGAAGACTACAGGGCCAAAGGAAAGATCCTCCGATAACAAAGAGAAAGAAGCTTTCTGAGAATCTTCTTTGTGTACTGTGAAATCATCTCACAGAGTTACACCTTTCCCCTCAAGAAACCTTTCGCTAAGACAGTTCTTGTGGAATTGGCAAAGTGATATTTGGAAGCCCATAGCGGGCTATGGTGAAAAAGGAAATATCCTCAGATGAAAACTGGAAAGAAGCATTCTGAGAAACTGCTTAGTGTTCTGTTAATTCATCTCACAGAGTTACATCTGTATTTCGTGGATCTCTTTGCTAGCCTTATTTCTGTGGAATCTGAGAACAGATATTTCGGATCCCATTAAAGACTATGGGGCCAAAGGAAATATCCCCCGATAACAAAGAGAAAGAAGCTTTCTGAGAAACTTATTTGTGTTCTGTGAAATCAGCTCACGGAGTTACAGGTTTCCCCTCAAGAAGCCTTTCGCTAAGACAGTTCTTGTGGAATTGGCAAAGTGATATTTGGAAGCCCATACAGGGGTATGGTGAAAAAGGAAATATCCTCAGATGAAATCTGGAAAGAAGCTTTCTGAGAAACTGCTTAGTGTTCTGTTAATTCATCTCACACAATAACATCTGTATTTCGTGGATCTGTTTGCTAGCCTTATTTCTGTGGAATCTGAGAACAGATATTTCGGATCCCTTTGAAGACTATAGGGCCAAAGGAAATATGCTCCGATAACAAAGAGAAAGAAGCTTTCTGAGACACTTCTTTGTGTTCTGTGAAATCATCTCACGGAGTTACAGCTTTCCCCTCAAGAAGCCTTTCGCTAAGACAGCTCTTGTGGAATTGGCAAAGTGATATTTGGAAGCCCATAGAGGGCTATGGTGAAAAAGGAAATATCCGCCGATGAAATCTGGAAAGAAGCTTTCTGAGAAACTGCTTAGTGTTCTGTTAATTCATCTCAAAGAGTTACATCTGTATGTCGTGGATCTCTTTGCCAACCTTATTTCTGTGGAATCTGGGAACAGATATTTCGGATCCCTTTGAAGACTATAGGGCCAAAGGAAATATCCTCCGATAACAAAGAGAAAGAAGCTTTCTGAGAAACTTCTTTGTGTTCTGGGAAATCATCTCACAGAGTTACAGCTTTCCCGTCAAGAAGCCTTTCGCTAAGACAGTTCTTGTGGAATTGGCAAAGTGATATTTGGAAGCCCATAGAGGGCTTTGGTGAAAAAGGAAATATCCTCAGATGAAATCTGGAAAGAAGCTTTCTGAGAAACTGCTTAGTGTTCTGTGAATTCATCTCACAGAGTTACATCTGTATTTCGTAGATCTCTTTACTAGCCTTATTTCTGTGGAATCTGAGAACAGATATTTCAGATCCCTTTGAAGACTATAGGGCCAAAGGAAATATCCTCCGATAACAAAGAGAAAGAAGCTTTCTGAGAAACTTCTTTGTGTTCTGTGAAATCATCTCACAGAGTTACAGCTTTCCCCTCAAGAAGCCTTTCGCTAAGACAGTTCTTGTGGAATTGGCAAAGTGATATTTGGAAGCCCCTAGAGGGCTATGGTGAAAAAGGAAATATCCTCAGATGAAATCTGGAAAGAAGCTTTCTGAGAAACTGCTTAGTGTTCTGTTAATTCATCTCACACAGTAATATCTGTATTTCGTGGATCTCTTTGCTAGCCTTATTTCTGTGGAATCTGAGAACAGATATTTCGGATCCCTTTGAAGACTACAGGGCCAAAGGAAAGATCCTCCGATAACAAAGAGAAAGAAGCTTTCTGAGAATCTTCTTTGTGTACTGTGAAATCATCTCACAGAGTTACACCTTTCCCCTCAAGAAACCTTTCGCTAAGACAGTTCTTGTGGAATTGGCAAAGTGATATTTGGAAGCCCATAGCGGACTATGGTGAAAAAGGAAATATCCTCAGATGAAAACTGGAAAGAAGCATTCTGAGAAACTGCTTAGTGTTCTGTTAATTCATCTCACAGAGTTACATCTGTATTTCGTGGATCTCTTTGCTAGCCTTATTTCTGTGGAATCTGAGAACAGATATTTCGGATCCCATTAAAGACTATGGGGCCAAAGGAAATATCCCCCGATAACAAAGAGAAAGAAGCTTTCTGAGAAACTTCTTTGTGTTCTGTGAAATCAGCTCACGGAGTTACAGGTTTCCCCTCAAGAAGCCTTTCGCTAAGACAGTTCTTGTTGAATTGGCAAAGTGATATTTGGAAGCCCCTACAGGGGTATGGTGAAAAAGGAAATATCCTCAGATGAAATCTGGAAAGAAGCTTTCTGAGAAACTGCTTAGTGTTCTGTTAATTCATCTCACACAATTACATCTGTATTTCGTGGATCTGTTTGCTAGCCTTATTTCTGTGGAATCTGAGAACAGATATTTCGGATCCCTTTGAAGACTATAGGGCCAAAGGAAATATGCTCGGATAACAAAGAGAAAGAAGCTTTCTGAGAAACTTCTTTGTGTTCTGTGAAATCATCTCACAGAGTTACAGCTTTCCCCTCAAGAAGCCTTTCGCTAAGACAGCTCTTGTGGAATTGGCAAAGTGATATTTGGAAGCCCATAGAGGGCTATGGTGAAAAAGGAAATATCCTCCGATGAAATCTGGAAGGAAGCTTTCTGAAAAACTGCTTAGTGTTCTGTTAATTTATCTCACAGAGTTACATCTGTATTTCGTGGATCTCTTTGCTAGCCTTCTTTCTGTGGAATCTGAGAACTGATATTTCGGATCCCTTTGAAGACTATAGGGCCAAAGGAAATATCCTCCGATAACAAAGAGAAAGAAGCTTTCTGAGAAACCTCTTTGTGTTCTGTGAAATCATCTCACAGAGTTACATCTGTATTTCGTGGATCTCTTTACTAGCCTTATTTCTGTGGAATCTGAGAACAGATATTTCAGATCCCTTTGAAGACTATAGGGCCAAAGGAAATATCCTCCGATAACAAAGAGAACGAAGCTTTCTGAGAAACTTCTTTGTGTTCTGTGAAATCATCTCACAGAGTTACAGCTTTCCCCTCAAGAAGCCTTTCGCTAAGACAGCTCTTGTGGAATTGGCAAAGTGATATTTGGAAGCCCATAGAGGGCTATGGTGAAAAAGGAAATATCCGCCGATGAAATCTGGAAAGAAGCTTTCTGAGAAACTGCTTAGTGTTCTGTTAATTCATCTCAAAGAGTTACATCTGTATGTCGTGGATCTCTTTGCCAACCTTATTTCTGTGGAATCTGGGAACAGATATTTCGGATCCCTTTGAAGACTATAGGGCCAAAGGAAATATCTTCCGATAACAAAGAGAAAGAAGCTTTCTGAGAATCTTCTTTGTGTTCTGGGAAATCATCTCACAGAGTTACAGCTTCCCCGTCAAGAAGCCTTTCGCTAAGACAGTTCTTGTGGAATTGGCAAAGTGATATTTGGAAGCCCATAGAGGGCTTTGGTGAAAAAGGAAATATCCTCAGATGAAATCTGGAAAGAAGCTTTCTGAGAAACTGCTTAGTGTTCTGTGAATTCATCTCACAGAGTCACATCTGTATTTCGTGGATCTCTTTACTAGCCTTATTTCTGTGGAATCTGAGAACAGATATTTCAGATCCCTTTGAAGACTATAGGGCCAAAGGAAATATCCTCCGATAACAAAGAGAAAGAAGCTTTCTGAGAAACTTCTTTGTGTTCTGGGAAATCATCTCACAGAGTTACAGCTTCCCCGTCAAGAAGCCTTTCGCTAAGACAGTTCTTGTGGAATTGGCAAAGTGATATTTGGAAGCCCCTAGAGGGCTATGGTGAAAAAGGAAATATCCTCAGATGAAATCTGGAAAGAAGCTTTCTGAGAAACTGCTTAGTGTTCTGTTAATTCATCTCACACAGTTATATCTGTATTTCGTGGATCTCTTTGCTAGCCTTATTTCTGTGGAATCTGAGAACAGATATTTCGGATCCCTTTGAAGACTACAGGGCCAAAGGAAATATCCTCCGATAACAAAGAGAAAGAAGCTTTCTGAGAATCTTCTTTGTGTACTGTGAAATCATCTCACAGAGTTACACCTTTACCCTCGAGAAACCTTTCGCTAAGACAGTTCTTGTGGAATTGGCAAAGTGATATTTGGAAACCCTTAGCGGGCTATGGTGAAAAAGGAAATATCCTCAGATGAAAACTGGAAAGAAGCATTCTGAGAAACTGCTTAGTGTTCTGTTAATTCATCTCACAGAGTTACATCTGTATTTCGTGGATCTCTTTGCTAGCCTTATTTCTGTGGAATCTGAGAACAGATATTTCGGATCCGATTAAAGACTATGGGGCCAAAGGAAATATCCCCCGATAACAAAGAGAAAGAAGCTTTCTGAGAAACTTCTTTGTGTTCTGTGAAATCAGCTCACGGAGTTACAGGTTTCAACTCAAGAAGCCTTTCGCTAAGACAGTTCTTGTGGAATTGGCAAAGTGATATTTGGAAGCCCATACAGGGGTGTGGTGAAAAAGGAAATATCCTCAGATGAAATCTGGAAAGAAGCTTTCTGAGAAACTGCTTAGTGTTCTGTAAATTCATCTCACAGAGTTACATCTGTATTTCGTAGATCTCTTTACTAGCCTTATTTCTGTGGAATCTGAGAACAGATATTTCAGATCCCTTTGAAGACTATAGGGCCAAAGAAAATATCCTCCGATAACAAAGAGAAAGAAGCTTTCTGAGAAACTTCTTTGTGTTCTGTGAAATCATCTCACAGAGTTACAGCTTTCCCCTCAAGAAGCCTTTCGCTAAGACAGTTCTTGTGGAATTGGCAAAGTGATATTTGGAAGCCCCTAGAGGGCTATCGTGAAAAAGGAAATATCCTCAGATGAAATCTGGAAAGAAGCTTTCTGAGAAACTGCTTAGTGTTCTGTTAATTCATCTCACACAGTAATATCTGTATTTCGTGGATCTCTTTGCTAGCCTTATTTCTGTGGAATCTGAGAACAGATATTTCGGATCCCTTTGAAGACTACAGGGCCAAAGGAAAGATCCTCCGATAACAAAGAGAAAGAAGCTTTCTGAGAATCTTCTTTGTGTACTGTGAAATCATCTCACAGAGTTACACCTTTCCCCTCAAGAAACCTTTCGCTAAGACAGTTCTTGTGGAATTGGCAAAGTGATATTTGGAAGCCCATAGCGGGCTATGGTGAAAAAGGAAATATCCCCAGATGAAAACTGGAAAGAAGCATTCTGAGAAACTGCTTAGTGTTCTGTTATTTCATCTCACAGAGTTACATCTGTATTTCGTGGATCTCTTTGCTAGCCTTATTTCTGTGGAATCTGAGAACAGATATTTCGGATCCCATTAAAGACTATGGGGCCAAAGGAAATATCCCCCGATAACAAAGAGAAAGAAGCTTTCTGAGAAACTTCTTTGTGTTCTGTGAAATCAGCTCACGGAGTTACAGGTTTCCCCTCAAGAAGCCTTTCGCTAAGACAGTTCTTGTGGAATTGGCAAAGTGATATTTGGAAGCCCATACAGGGGTATGGTGAAAAAGGAAATATCCTCAGATGAAATCTTCAAAGAAGCTTTCTGAGAAACTGCTTAGTGTTCTGTTAATTCATTTCACACAATTACATCTGTATTTCGTGGATCTGTTTGCTAGCCTTATTTCTGTGGAATCTGAGAACAGATATTTCGGATCCCTTTGAAGACTATAGGGCCAAAGGAAATATGCTCCGATAACAAAGAGAAAGAAGCTTTCTGAGAAACTTCTTTGTGTTCTGTGAAATCATCTCACGGAGTTACAGCTTTCCCCTCAAGAAGCCTTTCGCTAAGACAGCTCTTGTGGAATTGGCAAAGTGATATTTGGAAGCCCATAGAGGGCTATGGTGAAAAAGGAAATATCCGCCGATGAAATCTGGAAAGAAGCTTTCTGAGAAACTGCTTAGTGTTCTGTTAATTCATCTCAAAGAGTTACATCTGTATGTCGTGGATCTCTTTGCCAACCTTATTTCTGTGGAATCTGGGAACAGATATTTCGGATCCCTTTGAAGACTATAGGGCCAAAGGAAATATCCTCCGATAACAAAGAGAAAGAAGCTTTCTGAGAAACTTCTTTGTGTTCTGGGAAATCATCTCACAGAGTTACAGCTTTCCCGTCAAGAAGCCTTTCGCTAAGACAGTTCTTGTGGAATTGGCAAAGTGATATTTGGAAGCCCATAGAGGGCTTTGGTGAAAAAGGAAATATCCTCAGATGAAATCTGGAAAGAAGCTTTCTGAGAAACTGCTTAGTGTTCTGTGAATTCATCTCACAGAGTTACATCTGTATTTCGTAGATCTCTTTACTAGCCTTATTTCTGTGGAATCTGAGAACAGATATTTCAGATCCCTTTGAAGACTATAGGGCCAAAGGAAATATCCTCCGATAACAAAGAGAAAGAAGCTTTCTGAGAAACTTCTTTGTGTTCTGTGAAATCATCTCACAGAGTTACAGCTTTCCCCTCAAGAATCCTTTCGCTAAGACAGTTCTTGTGGAATTGGCAAAGTGATATTTGGAAGCCCCTAGAGGGCTATGGTGAAAAAGGAAATATCCTCAGATGAAATCTGGAAAGAAGCTTTCTGAGAAACTGCTTAGTGTTCTGTTAATTCATCTCACACAGTAATATCTGTATTTCGTGGATCTCTTTGCTAGCCTTATTTCTGTGGAATCTGAGAACAGATATTTCGGATCCCTTTGAAGACTACAGGGCCAAAGGAAAGATCCTCCGATAACAAAGAGAAAGAAGCTTTCTGAGAATCTTCTTTGTGTACTGTGAAATCATCTCACAGAGTTACACCTTTCCCCTCAAGAAACCTTTCGCTAAGACAGTTCTTGTGGAATTGGCAAAGTGATATTTGGAAGCCCATAGCGGGCTATGGTGAAAAAGGAAATATCCTCAGATGAAAACTGGAAAGAAGCATTCTGAGAAACTGCTTAGTGTTCTGTTAATTCATCTCACAGAGTTACATCTGTATTTCGTGGATCTCTTTGCTAGCCTTATTTCTGTGGAATCTGAGAACAGATATTTCGGATCCCATTAAAGACTATGGGGCCAAAGGAAATATCCCCCGATAACAAAGAGAAAGAAGCTTTCTGAGAAACTTCTTTGTGTTCTGTGAAATCAGCTCACGGAGTTACAGGTTTCCCCTCAAGAAGCCTTTCGCTAAGACATTTCTTGTGGATTTGGCAAAGTGATATTTGGAAGCCCCTACAGGGGTATGGTGAAAAAGGAAATATCCTCAGATGAAATCTGGAAAGAAGCTTTCTGAGAAACTGCTTAGTGTTCTGTTAATTCATCTCACACAATTACATCTGTATTTCGTGGATCTGTTTGCTAGCCTTATTTCTGTGGAATCTGAGAACAGATATTTCGGATCCCTTTGAAGACTATAGGGCCAAAGGAAATATGCTCGGATAACAAAGAGAAAGAAGCTTTCTGAGAAACTTCTTTGTGTTCTGTGAAATCATCTCACAGAGTTACAGCTTTCCCCTCAAGAAGCCTTTCGCTAAGACAGCTCTTGTGGAATTGGCAAAGTGATATTTGGAAGCCCATAGAGGGCTATGGTGAAAAAGGAAATATCCGCCGATGAAATCTGGAAAGAAGCTTTCTGAGAAACTGCTTAGTGTTCTGTTAATTCATCTCAAAGAGTTACATCTGTATGTCGTGGATCTCTTTGCCAACCTTATTTCTGTGGAATCTGAGAACAGATATTTCGGATCCCTTTGAAGACTACAGGGCTAAAGGAAATATCCTCCGATAACAAAGAGAAAGAAGCTTTCTGAGAAACTTCTGTGTGTTCTGGGAAATCAACTCACAGAGTTACAGCTTTCCCCTCAAGAAGTCTTTCGCTAAGACAGTTCTTGTGGAATTGGCAAAGTGATATTTGGTAGCCCATATAGGGCTATGGTGAAAAAGGAAATATCCTCAGATCAAATTTGGAAAGAAGCTTTCTGAGAAACTGCTTAGTGTTCTGTTAATTCATCTCACAGAGTTACATCTGTATTTCGTGGATCTCTTTGCTAGCCTTATTTCTGTGGAATCTTAGAACAGATATTTCGGATCCCTTTGAAGACTCTAGGGCCAAAGGAAATATTCTCCGATAACAAAGAGAAAGAAGCTTTCTGAGAAACTTCTTTGTGTTCTGTGAAATCATCTCACAGAGTTACAGCTTTCCCCTCAAGAAGCCTTTCGCTAAGACAGCTCTTGTGGAATTGGCAAAGTGATATTTGGAAGCCCATGGAGGGCTATGGTGAAAAAGGAAATATCCTCCGATGAAATCTGGAAAGAAGCTTTCTGAGAAACTGCTTAGTGTTCTGTTAATTCATCTCACAGAGTTACGTTCATATTTCGTGGATCTCTTTGCTAGCCTTATTTCTGTGGAATGTGAGAACAGATATTTCGGATCCCTTTGAAGACTATAGGGCCAAAGGAAATATCCTCTGATAACAAAGAGAAAGAAGCTTTCTGAGAAACTTCTTTGTGTTCTGTGAAATCATCTCACAGAGTTACAGCTTTCCCCACAAGAAGCCTTTCGCTAAGACAGTTCTTGTGGAATTGGCAAAGTGATATTTGGAAGACCCTAGAGGGCTATGCTGATAAAGGAAATATCCTCCGATGAAATCTGGAAAGAAGCTTTCTGAGAAACTGCTTAGTGTTCTGTTAATTCTTCTCACACAATTACATCTGTATTTCGTGGATCTGTTTGCTAGCCTTATTTCTGTGGAATCTGAGAACAGATATTTCGGATCCCTTTTAAGACTATAGGGCCAAAGGAAATATGCTCCGATAACAAAGAGAAAGAAGCTTTCTGAGAAACTTCTTTGTGTTCAGTGAAATCATCTCACAGAGTTACAGCTTTCCCCTCAAGAAGCCTTTCGCTAAGACAGTTCTTGTGGAATTGGCAAAGTGATATTTGGAAGCCCATAGCGGGCTATGGTGAAAAAGGAAATATCCTCAGATGAAAACTGGAAAGAAGCATTCTGAGAAACTGCTTAGTGTTCTGTTAATTCATCTCACAGAGTTACATCTGTATTTCGTGGATCTCTTTGCTAGCCTTATTTCTGTGGAATCTGAGAACAGATATTTCGGATCCCTTTGAAGACTATAGGGCCAAAGGAAATATCCTCCGATAACAAAGAGAAAGAAGATTTCTGAGAAACTTCTTTGTGTTCTGTCAAATCATCTCACAGAGTTACAGCTTTCCCCACAAGAAGCCTTTCGCTAAGACAGATCTTATGGAATTGGCAAAGTGATATTTGGAAACCCCTAGAGGGCTATGGTGAAAAAGGAAGTATCCTCAGATGAAATCTGGAAAGAAGCTTTCTGAGAAACTGCTTAGTGTTCTGTTAATTCATCTCACAGAGTTACATCTGTATTTCGTGGATCTCTTTGCTAGCCTTATTTCTGTGGAATCAGAACAGATATTTCGGATCCCTTTGAAGACTATAGGGCCAAAGGAAATATCCTCGGATAACAAAGAGAAAGAAGCTTTCTGAGAAACTCCTTTGTGTTCTGTGAAATCATCCCACAGAGTTACAGCTTTCCCCTCAAGAAGCCTTTCGCTAAGACAGCTCTTGTGGAATTGGCAAAGTGATATTTGGAAGTCCATAGAGGGCTATGGTGAAAAAGGAAATATCCGCCGATGAAATCTGGAAAGAAGCTTTCTGAGAAACTGCTTAGTGTTCTGTTAATTCATCTTGCAGAGTTACATCTGTATGTCGTGGATATCTTTGCCAGCCTTATTTCTGTGGAAACTGGGAACAGATATTTCGGATCCCTTTGAAGACTATAGGGCCAAAGGAAATATCCTCCGATAACAAAGAGAAAGAAGCTTTCTGAGAAACTTCTTTGTGTTCTGTGAAATCGTCTCACAGAGTTACAGCTTTCCCCTCAAGAAGCCTTTCGCTAAGACAGTTTTTGTGGAATTGGCAAAGTGATATTTGGAAGCCCGTTAAGGGCAATGGTGAAAAAGGAAATATCCTCAGATGAAAACTGGAAAGAAGCTTTCTGAGAAACTGCTTAGTGTTCTCTGAATTCATCTCACAGAGTTACATCTGTATTTCGTGAATCTCTTTGCTAGCCTTATTTCTGTGGAATCAGAACAGATATTTCGGATAGCTTTGAAGACTATAAGGCCAAAGGAAATATCCTCCGATAACAAAGAGAAAGAAACTTTCTGAGAAACTTCTTTGTGTTCTGTGAAATCATCTCACAGAGTTACAGCTTTCCCCTCAAGAAGCCTTTCGATAAGGCAGTTCTTGCGGATTTGGCAAAGTGATATTGGGAAGACCCTAGAGGGCTATGGTGAAAAAGGAAATATCCTCAGATGAAATCTGGAAAGAAGCTTTCTGAGAAACTGCTTAGTGTTCTGTTAATTCATCTCACACAGTTACATCTGTCTTTCGTGGATCTCTTTGCTACCCTTATTTCTGTGGAATCTGAGAACAGATATTTCGGATCCCTTTGAAGACTATAGGGCCAAAGGAAATATCCTCCGATAACAAAGAGAAAGAAGCTTTCTGAGAAACTTCTTTGTGTTCTCTGAAATCATCTCACAGAGTTACAGCTTTACCCTCAAGAAGCCTTTCGCTAAGACAGCTCTTGTGGAATTGGCAAAGTGATATTTGGAAGCCCTTAGAGGGCTGTGGTGAAAAAGGAAATATCCTCCGATGAAATCTGGAAAGAAGCTTTCTGAGAAACTGCTTAGTGTTGTGTTAATTCATCTCACAGAGTTACATCTGTATTTCGTGGATCTCTTTGCTAGCCTTCTTTCTGTGGAATCTGAGAACAGATATTTCGGATCCCTTTGAAGACTATAGGGCCATAGGGAATATCCTCCGATAACAAAGAGAAAGAAGCTTTCTGAGAAACTTCTTTGTGTTCTGTGAAATCATCTCACAAAGTTACAGCTTTCCCTCAAGAAGCCCTTCGTTAAGACAGTTCTTGTGAAATTGGCAAAGTGATATTTGGAAGCCCCTAGAGGGCTATGGTGAAAAAGGAAATATTCTCAGATGAAATCTGGAAAGAAGCTTTCTGAGAAACTGCTTAGTGTTCTGTTAATTCATCTCACAGAGTTACATCTGTATTTCGTGGATCTCTTTACTAGTCTTATTTCTGTGGAATCTGAGAACAGATATTTCAGATCCCTTTGAAGACTATAGGGCCAAAGGAAATATCCTCCGATAACAAAGAGAAAGAAGCTTTCTGAGAAACTTCTTTGTGTTCTGTGAAATCATCTCACAGAGTTACAGCTTTCCCCTCAAGAAGCCTTTCGCTAAGACAGTTCATGTGGAATTGGCAAAGTGATATTTGGAAGCCCCTAGAGGGCTATGGTGAAAAAGGAAATATCCTCAGATGAAATCTGGAAAGAAGCTTTCTGAGAAACTGCTTAGTGTTCTGTTAATTCATCTCACACATTATATCTGTATTTCGTGGATCTCTTTGCTAGCCTTATTTCTGTGGAATCTGAGAACAGATATTTCGGATCCCTTTGAAGACTACAGGGCCAAAGTAAAGATCCTCCGATAACAAAGAGAAAGAAGATTTTTGAGAAACTTCTTTGTGTTCTGTGAAATCATCTCACAGAGTTACAGCTTTCCCCGCAAGAAGCCTTTCGCTAAGACAGTTCTGGTGGAATTGGCAAAGTGATATTGGGAAGCCCCTAGAGGGCTATGGTGAAAAAGGAAATATCCTCAGATGAAATCTGGAAAGAAGCTTTCTGAGAAACTGCTTAGTGTTCTCTTAATTCATCTCACCTGAGTTACATCTGTATTTCGTGGATCTCTTTGCTAGCCTTATTTCTGTTGAATCTGAGGACAGATATTTCGGATCCCTTTGAAGACTACAGGGCCAAAGGAAATATCCTCCGATAACAAAGAGAAAGAAGCTTTCTGAGATTCTTCTTTGTGTTCTGTGAAATCATCTCACAGAGTTACAGCTTTCCCTAGAAGAAGCGTTTCGCTAAGACAGTTCTTGTGGAATTGGCAAAGTGATATTGGGAAGCCCATTGAGGGCTATGGTGAAAAAGGAAATATCCTCAGATGAAATCTGGAAAGAAGCTTTCTGAGAAACTGCTTAGTGTTCTGTTAATTCATCTCACAGAGTTACATCAGTATTTCGTGGATCCCTTTAGTAGCCTTATTTCTGTGGAATCTGAGAACAGATATTTCGGATCCCTTTGAAGACTACAGGGCCAAAGGAAATATCCTCCGATAACAAAGAGAAAGAAGCTTTCTGAGAAACTTCTTTGTGTTCTGGGAAATCAACTCACAGAGTTACAGCTTTCCCCTCAAGAAGTCTTTCGCTAAGACAGTTCTTGTGGAATTGGCAAAGTGATATTTGGAAGCCCCTAGAGGGCTATGGTGAAAAAGGAAGTATCCTCAGATGAAATCTGGAAAGAAGCTTTCTGAGAAACTGCTTAGTGTTCTGTTAATTCATCTCACAGAGTTACATCTGTATTTCGTGGATCTCTTTGGTAGCCTTATTTCTGTGGAATCTTAGAACAGATATTTCGGATCCCTTTGAAGACTATAGGGCCAAAGGAAATATTCTCCGATAACAAAGAGAAAGAAGCTTTCTGAGAAACTTCTTTGTGTTCTGTGAAATCATCTCACAGAGTTACAGCTTTCCCCTCAAGAAGCCTTCCGCTAAGACAGCTCTTGTGTAATCGGCAAAGTGATATTTGGAAGCCCATGGAGGGCTATGGTGAAAAAGGAAATATCCTCCGATGAAATCTGGAAAGAAGCTTTCTGAGAAACTGCTTGGTGTTCTGTTAATTCATCTCACAGAGTTACGTTCGTATTTCGTGGATCTCTTTGCTAGCCTTATTTCTGTGGAATCTGAGAACAGATATTTCGTATCCCTTTGAAGACTATAGGGCCAAAGGAAATATCCTCCGATAACAAAGAGAAAGAAGATTTCTGAGAAACTTCTTTGTGTTCTGTGAAATCATCTCACAGAGTTACAGCTTTCCCCACAAGAAGCCTTTCGCTAAGACAGATCTTATGGAATTGGCAAAGTGATATTTGGAAGCCCCTAGAGGGCTATGGTGAAAAAGGAAGTATCCTCAGATGAAATCTGGAAAGAAGCTTTCTGAGAAACTGCTTAGTGTTCTGTTAATTCATCTCACAGAGTTACATCTGTATTTCGTGGATCTCTTTGCTAGCCTTATTTCTGTGGAATCAGAACAGATATTTCGGATCCCTTTGAAGACTATAGGGCCAAAGGAAATATCCTCCGATAACAAAGAGAAAGAAGCTTTCTGAGAAACTTCTTTGTGTTCTGGGAAATCATCTCACAGAGTTACAGCTTTCCCCTCAAGAAGCCTTTCGATAAGGCAGTTCTTGCGGAATTGGCAAAGTGATATTTGAAGCCCGTAGAGAGCTATGGTGAAAAAGGAAATATCCTCAGACGAAGTCTGGAAAGAAGCTTTCTGAGAAACTGCTTAGTGTTCTGTTAATTCATCTCACAGAGTTACATCTGTATTTCGTGGATCTCTTTGCTAGCCTTATTTCTGTGGAATCTTAGAACAGATATTTCGGATCCCTTTGAAGACTATAGGGCCAAAGGAAATATGCTCCGATAACAAAGAGAAAGAAGATTTCTGAGAAACTTCTTTGTGTTCTGTGAAATCATCTCACAGAGTTACAGCTTTCCCCACCAGAAGCCTTTCCCTAAGACAGATCTTATGGAATTGGCAAAGTGATATTTGGAAACCCCTAGAGGGCTATGGTGAAAAAGGAAGTATCCTCAGATGAAATCTGGAAAGAAGCTTTCTGAGAAACTGCTTAGTGTTCTGTTAATTCATCTCACAGAGTTACATCTGTATTTCGTGGATCTCTTTGCTAGCCTTATTTCTGTGGAATCAGAACAGATATTTCGGATCCCTTTGAAGACTATAGGGCCAAAGGAAATATCCTCCGATAACAAAGAGAAAGAAGCTTTCTGAGAAACTCCTTTGTGTTCTGTGAAATCATCCCACAGAGTTACAGCTTTCCCCTCAAGAAGCCTTTCGCTAAGACAGCTCTTGTGGAATTGGCAAAGTGATATTTGGAAGTCCATAGAGGGCTATGGTGAAAAAGGAAATATCCGCCGATGAAATCTGGAAAGAAGCTTTCTGAGAAACTGCTTAGTGTTCTGTTAATTCATCTTGCAGAGTTACATCTGTATGTCGTGGATCTCTTTGCCAGCCTTATTTCTGTGGAAACTGGGAACAGATATTTCGGATCCCTTTGAAGACTATAGGGCCAAAGGAAATATCCTCCGATAACAAAGAGAAAGAAGCTTTCTCAGAAACTTCTTTGTGTTCTGTGAAATCGTCTCACAGAGTTACAGCTTTCCCCTCAAGAAGCGTTTCGCTAAGACAGTTTTTGTGGAATTGGCAAAGTGATATTTGGAAGCCCGTTAAGGGCAATGGTGAAAAAGGAAATATCCTCAGATGAAAACTGGAAAGAAGCTTTCTGAGAAACTGCTTAGTGTTCTCTGAATTCATCTCACAGAGTTACATCTGTATTTCGTGAATCTCTTTGCTAGCCTTATTTCTGTGGAATCAGAACAGATATTTCGGATCGCTTTGAAGACTATAAGGCCAAAGGAAATATCCTCCGATAACAAAGAGAAAGAAACTTTCCGAGAAACTTCTTTGTGTTCTGTGAAATCATCTCACAGTGTTACAGCTTTCTCGTGAAGAAGAATTTCCCTAAGACAGTTCTTGTGGAATTGGCAAAGTGATATTTGGAAGCCCATAGAGGGCTATGGTGAAAAAGGAAATATCCTCAGATGAAATCTGGAAAGAAGCTTTCTGAGAAACTGTATGGTGTTCTGTTAATTCATCTCACAGAGTTACATCTGTATTTCGTGGATCTCTTTGCTAGCCTTATTACTGTGGAATCTGAGAACAGATATTTCGGATCCCTTTGAAGACTATAGGCCAAAGGAAATATCCTCCGATAACAAAGAGAAAGAAGCTTTCTGAGAAACTTCTTTGTGTTCTGTGAAATCATCTCACAGAGTTACAGCTTTCCCCTCAAGAAGCCTTTCGATAAGGCAGTTCTTGCGGATTTGGCAAAGTGATATTGGGAAGTCCCTAGAGGGCTATGGTGAAAAAGGAAATATCCTCAGATGAAATCTGGAAAGAAGCTTTCTGAGAAACTGCTTAGTGTTCTGGTAATTCATCTCACACAGTTACATCTGTCTTTCGTGGATCTCTTTGCTACCCTTATTTCTGTGGAATCTGAGAACAGATATTTCGGATCCCTTTGAAGACTATAGGGCCAAAGGAAATATCCTCCGATAACAAAGAGAAAGAAGCTTTCTGAGAAACTTCTTTGTGTTCTCTGAAATCATCTCACAGAGTTACAGCTTTACCCTCAAGAAGCCTTTCGCTAAGACAGTTCTTGTGGAATTGGCAAAGTGATATTTGGAAGCCCTTAGAGGGCTGTGGTGAAAAAGGAAATATCCTCCGATGAAATCTGGAAAGAAGCTTTCTGAGAAACTGCTTAGTGTTCTGTTAATTCATCTCACAGAGTTACATCAGTATTTCGTGGATCTCTTTGCTAGCCTTCTTTCTGTGGAATCTGAGAACAGATATTTCGGATCCCTTTGAAGACTATAGGGCCATAGGGAATATCCTCCGATAACAAAGAGAAAGAAGCTTTCTGAGAAACTTCTTTGTGTTCTGTGAAATCATCTCACAAAGTTACAGCTTTCCCTCAAGAAGCCCTTCGTTAAGACAGTTCTTGTGAAATTGGCAAAGTGATATTTGGAAGCCCCTAGAGGGCTATGGTGAAAAAGGAAATATTCTCAGATGAAATCTGGAAAGAAGCTTTCTGAGAAACTGCTTAGTGTTCTGTTAATTCATCTCACAGAGTTACATCAGTATTTCGTGGATCTCTTTGCTAGCCTTATTTCTGTGGAATGTGAGAACAGATATTTCGGATCCCTTTGAATACTATAGGGCCAAAGGAAATATCCTCCGATAACAAAGAGAAAGAAGCTTTCTGAGAAACTTCTTCGTGTTCTGTGAAATCATCTCACAGAGTTACAGCTTTCCCCTCAAGAAGCCTTTCGCTAAGACCGTTCTTGTGGAATTGGCAAAGTGATATTTGGAAGCCCCTAGAGGGCTATGGTGAAAAAGGAAATATCCTCAGATAAAATCTGGAAAGAAGCTTTCTTAGCAACTGCTTAGTGTCCTGTTAATTCATCTCACAGAGTTACATCTGTAATTCGTGGATATCTTTGCTAGCCTTATTTCTGTGGAATCAGAGAACAGATATTTCGGATCCCTTTGAAGACTATAGGGCCAAAGGAAATATCCTCCGACAACAAAGAGGAAGAAGCTTTCTGAGAAACTTCTTTGTGTTCTGTGAAATCATCTCACAGAGTTACAGCTTTCCCCTCAAGAAGCCTTTCGCTAAGACAGTTTTTGTGGAATTGGCAAAGTAATATTTGGAAGCCCGTTAAGGGCAATGGTGAAAAAGGAAATATCTTCAGATGAAAACTGGAAAGAAGCTTTCTGAGAAACTGCTTAGTGTTCTGTGAATTCATCTCACAGAGTTACATCTGTATTTCCTGGATCTCTTTACTAGCCTTATTTCTGTGGAATCTGAAAACAGATATTTCGGATCCCTTTGAAGACTGTAGGGCCAAAGGAAATATCCTCCGATAACAAAGAGAAAGAAGCTTTCTGAGAAACTTCTTTGTGTTCTGTGAAATCATCTCACAGAGTTACAGCTTTCCCGTCAAGAAGCCTTTCGGTAAGACAGTTCTTGTAGAATTGGCAAAGTGATATATGGAAGCCCCTAGAGGGCTATGGTGAAAAAGGAAATATCCTTAGATGAAATCTGGAAAGAAGCTTTCTGAGAACCTGCTTAGTGTTCTGTTAATTCATCTCACAGAGTTACATCTGTATTTCGTGGATCTCTTTGCTAGCCTTCTTTCTGTGGAATCTGAGAACAGATATTTCGGATCCCTTTGAAGACTATAGGGCCAAAGGAAATATCCTCCGATAACAAAGAGAAAGAAGCTTTCTGAGAAACTACTTTGTGTTCTGTGAAATCATCTCACAGAGTTACAGATTTCCCTAGAAGAAGCCTTTCGCTAAGACAGTTCTTGTGGAATTGGCAAAGTGATATTTGGTAGCCCATAGAGGGCTATGGTGAAAAAGGACATATCCTCCGATGAAATCTGGAAAGAAGCTTTCTGAGAAACTGCTTAGTGTTCTGTTAATTCATCTCGCAGAGTTACATCTGTATTTCGTGGATCTCTTTGCTAGCCTTATTTCTGTGGAATCAGAACAGATATTTCGGATCCCTTTGAAGACTATAAGGCCAAAGGAAATATCCTCGGATAACAAAGAGAAAGAAGCTTTCTGATAAACTTCTTTGTGTTCTGTGAAATCATCTCACAGAGTTACAGCTTTCTCGTGAAGAAGAATTTCCCTAAGACAGTTCTTGTGGAATCGGCAAAGTTATATTTGGAAGCCCTTAGAGGGCTATGGTGAAAAAGGAAATATCCTCAGATGAAATCTGGAAAGAAGCTTTCTGAGAAACTGCATGGTGTTCTGTTAATTCATCTCACAGAGTTACATCTGTATTTCGTGGATCTCTTTGCTAGCCTTATTACTGTGGAATCTGAGAACAGATATTTCGGATCCCTTTGAAGACTATAGGCCAAAGTAAATATCCTCCGATAACAAAGAGAAAGAAGCTGTCTGAGAAACTTCTTTCTGTTCTGTGAAATCATCTCACAGAGTTATAGCTTTCCCCTCAAGAAGCCTTTCGATAAGGCAGTTCTTGCGGATTTGGCAAAGTGATATTTGGAAGCCCCTAGAGGGCTATGGTGAAAAAGCAAATATCCTCAGATGAAATCTGGAAAGAAGCTTTCTGAGAAACTGCTTAGTGTTCTGTTAATTCATCTCACCGAGTTACATCTGTATTTCGTGAATCTCTTTGCTAGCCTTATTTCTGTGGTATCTGAGAACAGATATTTCGGATCCCTTTGAAGACTACAGGGCCAAAGGAAATATCCTCCGATAACAAAGAGAAAGAAGCTTTCTGAGAAACTTCTTTGTGTTCTCTGAAAGCATCTCACAGAGTTACAGCTTTCCCTAGAAGAAGTCTTTCGCTAAGACAGTTCTTGTGGAATTTGCAAAGTGATATTTGGTAGCCCATAGAGGGCTATGGTGAAAAAGGAAATATCCTCCGATGAAATCTGGAAAGAAGCTTTCTGAGAAACTGCTTAGTGTTCTTTTAATTCATCTCACAGAGTTACATCTGTATTTCGTCGATCTCTTTGCTAGCCTTATTTCTGTGGAATCTGAGAACGGATATTTCGGATCCCTTTGAAGACAATAGGGCCAAAGGAAATAGCCTCCGATAACAAAGAGAAAGAAGCTTTCTGAGAAATTTCTTTGTGTTCTGTGAAGTCATCTCACAGAGTTACAGCTTTCCCGTCAAGAAGAATTTCGCTAAGACAGTTCTTGTGGAATTGGCAAAGTGATATTGGGAAGCCAATTGAGGGCTATGGTGAAAAAGGAAATATCCTCAGATGAAATCTGGAAAGAAGCTTTCTGAGAAACTGCTTAGTGTTCCGTTAATTCGGCTCACACAGTTATATCTGTATTTTGTGGATCTCTTTGCTAGGCTTATTTCTGCGGAATCTGAGAACAGATATTTCGGATCCCTTTGAAGACTATAGGGCCAAAGGAAATATCCTCCGATAACAAAGAGAAAGAAGCTTTCTGAGAAACTTCTTTGTGTTCTGTGAAATCATCTCACAGAGTTACAGCTTTCCCCTCAAGAAGCCTTTCGATAAGGCAGTTCTTGCGGAATTGGCAAAGTGATATTGGAAGCCCGTAGAGAGCTATGGTGAAAAAGGAAATATCCTCAGACGAAGTCTGGAAAGAAGCTTTCTGAGAAACTGCTTAGTGTTCTGTTAATTCATCTCACACACTTACATCTGTATTTCGTGTATCTCTTTGCTAGCCTTATTTCTGTGGAATCTGAGAACAGATATTTCGGATCCCTTTGAAGACTACAGGGCCAAAGTAAATATCCTCCGATAACAAAGAGAAAGAAGCTTTCTGAGAAACTTCTTTGTGTTCTGGGAAATCAACTCACGGAGTTACAGCTTTCCCTTCAAGAACTCTTTCGCTAAGACAGTTCTTGTGGAATTGGCAAAGTGATATTTGGTAGCCCATAGAGGGCTATGGTGAAAAAGGAAATATCCTCAGATCAAATTTGGAAAGAAGCTTTCTGAGAAACTGCTTAGTGTTCTGTTAATTCATCTCACAGAGTTACATCTGTATTTCGTGGATCTCTTTGCTAGCCTTATTTCTGTGGAATCTTAGAACAGATATTTCGGATCCCTTTGAAGACTACAGGGCCAAAGGAAATATCCTCCGATAACAAAGAGAAAGAAGCTTTCTGAGAAACTTCTTTGTGTTCTCTGAAAGCATCTCACAGAGTTACAGCTTTCCCTAGAAGAAGTCTTTCGCTAAGACAGTTCTTGTGGAATTTGCAAAGTGATATTTGGTAGCCCATAGAGGGCTATGGTGAAAAAGGAAATATCCTCAGATGAAATCTGGAAAGAAGCTTTCTGAGAAACTGCTATGTGTTCTTTTAATTCATCTCACAGAGTTACATCTGTATTTCGTCGATCTCTTTGCTAGCCTTATTTCTGTGGAATCTGAGAACGGATATTTCGGATCCCTTTGAAGACAATAGGGCCAAAGGAAATATCCTCCGATAACAAAGAGAAAGAAGCTTTCTGAGAAACTTCTTTGTGTTCTGTGAAATCATCTCACAGAGTTACAGCTTTCCCGTCAAGAAGAATTTCGTTAAGACAGTTCTTCTGGAATTGGCAAGGTGATATTTGGAAGCCAATCGACGGCTATGGTGAAAAAGGAAATATCCTCAGATGAAATCTGGAAAGAAGCTTTCTGAGAAACTGCTTAGTGTTCTGTTAATTCATCTCACAGAGTTACATCTGTATTTCGTGGATATCTTTGCTAACCTTATTTCTCTGGAATCTGAGAACAGATATTTCGGATCCCTTTGAAGACTACAGGGCCAAAGGAAATATCCTCCGATAACAAAGAGAAAGAAGCTTTCTGAGAAACTTCTTTGTGTTCTGTGAAATCATCTCACAGATTTACAGCTTTCCCGTCAAGAAGCCTTTCGCTAATACAGTTCTTGTGGAATTGGCAAAGTGATATTTGGAAGCCCATAGAGGGATATGGTGCAAAAGGAAATATCCTCCGATGAAATCTGGAAAAAGCTTTCTGAGAAACTGCTTAGTGTTCTGTTAATTTATCTCACAGGGTTACATCTGTATTTCGTGGATCTCTTTGCTAGCCTTCTTTCTGTGGAATCTGAGAACTGATATTTCGGATCCCTTTGAAGACTATAGGGCCAAAGGAAATATCCTCCGATAACAAAGAGAAAGAAGCTTTCTGAGAAACCTCTTTGTGTTCTGTGAAATCATCTCACAGAGTTACAGCTTTCCCCTCAAGAAGTCTTTCACTAAGACAGTTCTTGTGGAATTGGCAAAGTGATATTTGGAAGCCCCCAGAGGGCTATGGTGAAAAAGGAAATATCCGCAGATGAAATCTGGAAAGAAGCTTTCGGAGAAACTGCTTAGTGTTCTGTTAATTCATCTCACAGAGTTTCATCTGTATTTCGTGGATCTCTTTGCTAGCCTTATTTCTGTGGAATCTGAGAAGAGATATTTCGCATCCCTTTGAAGACTATAGGGCCAAAGGAAATATCCTACGATAACAAAGAGAAAGAAGCTTTCTGAGAATCTTCTTTGTGTACTGTGAAATCATCTCACAGAGTTACACCTTTCCCCTCAAGAAGCCTTTCGCTAAGACAGTTCTTGTGGAATTGGCAAAGTGATATTTGGAAGCCCATAGCGGGCTATGGTGAAAAAGGAAATATCCTCAGATGAAAACTGGAAAGAAGCATTCTGAGAAACTGCTTAGTGTTCTGTTAATTCATCTCACACAATTTCATCTGTATTTCGTGGATCTCTTTGCTAGCCTTATTTCTGCGGAATCTGAGAACAGATATTTCGGATCCCTTTTAAGACTATAGGGCCAAAGGAAATATCCTCCGATAACAAAGAGAAAGAAGCTTTCTGAGAAACTTCTATGTGTACTGTGAAATCATCTCACAGAGTTACAGCTTTCCCCTCAAGAAGCCTTTCGCTAAGACAGTTCTTGTGGAATTGGCAAAGTGATATTTGGAAGCCCATAGAGGGCTATGGTGATAAAGAAAATATCCTCAGATGAAAACTGGAAAGAAGCTTTCTGAGAAACTGCTTAGTGTTCTGTTAATTCATCTCACAGAGTTACATCTGTATATCGTGGATCTCTTTGCTAGCCTTATTTCTGTGGAATCTGAGAACAGATATTTCGGATCCCTTTGAAGACTATAGGGCCAAAGGAAATATCCTCCGATAACAAAGAGAAAGAAGCTTTCTGAGAAACCTCTTTGTATTCTGTGAAATCATCTCACAGAGTTACAGCTTTCCCCTCAACAAGCCTTTCACTAAGACATTTCTTGTGGAATTGGCAAAGTGATATTTGGTAGCCCATAGAGGGCTATGGTGAAAAGGAAATACCTTCAGATGAAATCTGGAAAGAGGCTTTCTGAGAAACTGCTTAGTGTTCTGTTAATTCATCTCACAGAGTTACATCGGTATTTCCTGGATCTTTTTGCTAGCCTTATTTCTGTGGAATCTGAGAACAGATATTTCGGATCCCTTTGAAGACTATAGGGCCAAAGGAAATATACTCCGACAACAAAGAGAAAGAAGCTTTCTGAGAAACTTCTTTGTGTTCTGTGAAATCATCTCACAGAGTTACAGCTTTCCCCTCAAGAAGCCTTTCGCTAAGACAGTTTTTGTGGAATTGGCAAAGTGATATTTGGAAGCCCGTTAAGGGCAATGGTGAAAAAGGAAATATCCTCAGATGAAAACTGGAAAGAAGCTTTCTGAGAAACTGCTTAGTGTTCTGTGAATTCATCTCACAGAGTTACATCTGTATTTCGTGGATCTCTTTACTAGCCTTATTTCTGTGGAATCTGAAAACAGATATTTCGGATCCCTTTGAAGACTGTAGGGCCAAAGGAAATATCCTCCGATAACAAAGAGAAAGAAGCTTTCTGAGAAACTTCTTTGTGTTCTGTGAAATCATCTCACAGAGTTACAGCTTTCCCGTCAAGAAGCCTTTCGGTAAGACAGTTCTTGTAGAATTGGCAAAGTGATATATGGAAGCCCCTAGAGGGCTATGGTGAAAAAGGAAATATCCTTAGATGAAATCTCGAAAGAAGCTTTCTGAGAACCTGCTTAGTGTTCTGTTAATTCATCGCACAGAGTTACATCTGTATTTCGTGGATCTCTTTGCTAGCCTTATTTCTGTGGAATCTGAGAACAGATATTTCGGATCCCTTTGAAGACTATAGGGCCAAAGGAAATATCCTCCGATAACAAAGAGAAAGAAGCTTTCTGAGAAACTACTTTGTGTTCTGTGAAATCATCTCACAGAATTACAGATTTCCCTAGAAGAAGCCTTTCGCTAAGACAGTTCTTGTGGAATTGGAAAAGTGATATTTGGTAGCCCATAGAGGGCTATGGTGAAAAAGGAAATATCCTCCGATGAAATCTGGAAAGAAGCTTTCTGAGAAACTGCTTAGTGTTCTGTTAATTCATCTCGCAGAGTTACATCTGTATTTCGTGGATCTCTTTGCTAGCCTTATTTCTGTGGAATCAGAACAGATATTTCGGATCCCTTTGAAGACTATAAGGCCAAAGGAAATATCCTCGGATAACAAAGAGAAAGAAGCTTTCTGATAAACTTCTTTGTGTTCTGTGAAATCATCTCACAGAGTTACAGCTTTCTCGTGAAGAAGAATTTCCCTAAGACAGTTCTTGTGGAATCGGCAAAGTTATATTTGGAAGCCCATAGAGGGCTATGGTGAAAAAGGAAATATCCTCAGATGAAATCTGGAAAGAAGCTTTCTGAGAAACTGCATGGTGTTCTGTTAATTCATCTCACAGAGTTACTTCTGTATTTCGTGGATCTCTTTGCTAGCCTTATTACTGTGGAATCTGAGAACAGATATTTCGGATCCCTTTGAAGACTATAGGCCAAAGGAAATATCCTCCGATAACAAAGAGAAAGAAGCTGTCTGAGAAACTTCTTTCTATTCTGTGAAATCATCTCACAGAGTTATAGCTTTCCCCTCAAGAAGCCTTTCGATAAGGCAGTTCTTGCGGATTTGGCAAAGTGATATTTGGAAGCCCCTAGAGGGCTATGGTGAAAAAGCAAATATCCTCAGATGAAATCTGGAAAGAAGCTTTCTGAGAAACTGCTTAGTGTTCTGTTAATTCATCTCACCGAGTTACATCTGTATTTCGTGAATCTCTTTGCTAGCCTTATTTCTGTGGTATCTGAGAACAGATATTTCGGATCCCTTTGAAGACTACAGGGCCAAAGGAAATATCCTCCGATAACAAAGAGAAAGAAGCTTTCTGAGAAACTTCTTTGTGTTCTGTGAAATCATCTCACAGATTTACAGCTTTCCCGTCAAGAAGCCTTTCGCTAATACAGTTCTTGTGGAATAGGCAAAGTGTTATTTGGAAGCCCATAGAGGGCTATGGTGCAAAAGGAAATATCCTCCGATGAAATCTGGAAAAAAGCTTTCTGAGAAACTGCTTAGTGTTCTGTTAATTTATCTCACAGAGTTACATCTGTATTTCGTGGATCTCTTTGCTAGCCTTCTTTCTGTGGAATCTGAGAACTGATATTTCGGATCCCTTTGAAGACTATAGGGCCAAAGGAAATATCCTCCGATAACAAAGAGAAAGAAGCTTTCTGAGAAACCTCTTTGTGTTCTGTGAAATCATCTCACAGAGTTACAGCTTTCCCCTCAAGAAGTCTTTCGCTAAGACAGTTCTTCTGGAATTGGCAAAGTGATATTTGGAAGCCCCCAGAGGGCTATGGTGAAAAAGGAAAAATCCTCAGATGAAATCTGGAAAGAAGATTTCGGAGAAACTGCTTAGTGTTCTGTTAATTCATCTCACAGAGTTTCATCTGTATTTCGTGGATCTCTTTGCTAGCCTTATTTCTGTGGAATCTGAGAAGAGATATTTCGGATCCCTTTGAAGACTATAGGGCCAAAGGAAATATCCTACGATAACAAAGAGAAAGAAGCTTTCTGAGAATCTTCTTTGTGTACTGTGAAATCATCTCACAGAGTTACACCTTTCCCCTCAAGAAACCTTTCGCTAAGACAGTTCTTGTGGAATTGGCAAAGTGATATTTGGAAGCCCATAGCGGGCTATGGTGAAAAAGGAAATATCCTCCGATGAAATCTGGAAAGAAGCTTTCTGAGAAACTGCTTAGTGTTCTGTTAATTCATCTCACAGAGTTACGTTCGTATTTCGTGGATCTCTTTGATAGCCTTATTTCTGTGGAATGTGAGAACAGATATTTCGGATCCCTTTGAAGACTATAGGGCCAAAGGAAATATCCTCTGATAACAAAGAGAAAGAAGCTTTCTGAGAAACTTCTTTGTGTTCTGTGAAATCATCTCACAGAGTTACAGCTTTCCCCACAAGAAGCCTTTCGCTAAGACAGTTCTTGTGGAATTGGCAAAGTGATATTTGGAAGACCCTAGAGGGCTATGGTGAAAAAGGAAATATCCTCCGATGAAATCTGGAAAGAAGCTTTCGGAGAAACTGCTTAGTGTTCTGTTAATTCATCTCACAGAGTTTCATCTGTATTTCGTGGATCTCTTTGCTAGCCTTATTTCTGTGGAATCTGAGAACAGATATTTCGGATCCCTTTGAATACTTTAGGGCCAAAGGAAATATCCTCCGATAACAAAGAGAAAGAAGCTTTCTGAGAAACTTCTTTGTGTTCTGTGAAATCATTTCACAGAGTTACAGGTTTCCCCTCAAGAAGCCTTTCGCTAAGACAGTTCTTGTGGAATTGGCAAAGTGATATTTGGAAGCCCATAGCGGGCTATGGTGAAAAAGGAAATATCCTCAGATGAAAACTGGAAAGAAGCATTCTGAGAAACTGCTTAGTGTTCTGTTAATTCATCTCACAGAGTTACATCTGTATTTCGTGGATCTCTTTGCTAGCGTTATTTCTGTGGAATCTGAGAACAGATATTTCGGATCCCTTTGAAGACTATAGGGCCAAAGGAAATATCCTCCGATAACAAAGAGAAAGAAGATTTCTGAGAAACTTCTTTGTGTTCTGTGAAATCATCTCACAGATTTACAGCTTTCCCCACAAGAAGCCTTTCGCTAAGACAGATCTTATGGAATTGGCAAAGTGATATTTGGAAGCCCCTAGAGGGCTATGGTGAAAAAGGAAGTATCCTCAGATGAAATCTGGAAAGAAGCTTTCTGAGAAACTGCTTAGTGTTCTGTTAATTCATCTCACAGAGTTACATCTGTATTTCGTGGATCTCTTTGCTAGCCTTATTTCTGTGGAATCAGAACAGATATTTCGGATCCCTTTGAAGACTATAGGGCCAAAGGAAATATCCTCCGATAACAAAGAGAAAGAAGCTTTCTGAGAAACTTCTTTGTGTTCTGTGAAATCATCTCACAGAGTTACAGCTTTCCCCTCAAGAAGCCTTTCGCTAAGACAGCTCTTGTGGAATTGGCAAAGTGATATTTGGAAGTCCATAGGGGGCTATGGTGAAAAAGGAAATATCCGCCGATGAAATCTGGAAAGAAGCTTTCTGAGAAACTGCTTAGTGTTCTGTTAATTCATCTTGCAGAGTTACATCTGTATGTCGTGGATCTCTTTGCCAGCCTTATTTCTGTGGAAACTGGGAACAGATATTTTGGATCCCTTTGAAGACTATAGGGCCAAAGGAAATATCCTCCGATAACAAAGAGAAAGAAGTTTTCTGAGAAACTTCTTTGTGTTCAGGGAAATCATCTCACAGAGTTACAGCTTTCCCCTCAAGAAGCCTTTCGCTAAGACAGTTTTTGTGGAATTGGCAAAGTGATATTTGGAAGCCCGTTAAGGGCAATGGTGAAAAAGGAAATATCCTCAGATGAAAACTGGAAAGAAGCTTTCTGAGAAACTGCTTAGTGTTCTGTGAATTCATCTCACAGAGTTACATCTGTATTTCGTGGATCTCTTTGCTAGCCTTATTTCTGTGGAATCAGAACAGATATTTCGGATCACTTTGAAGACTATAAGGCCAAAGGAAATATCCTCGGATAACAAAGAGAAAGAAGCTTTCTGAGAAACTTCTTTGTGTTCTGTGAAATCATCTCACAGAGTTACAGCTTTCTCGTGAAGAAGAATTTCCCTAAGACAGTTCTTGTGGAATTGGCAAAGTGATATTTGGAAGCCCATAGAGGGCTATGGTGAAAAAGGAAATATCCTCAGATGAAATCTGGAAAGAAGCTTTCTGAGAAACTGCTTGGTGTTCTGTTAATTCATCTCACAGAGTTACATCTGTATTTCGTGGATCTCTTTGCTAGCCTTATTACTGTGGAATCTGAGAACAGATATTTCGGATCCCTTTGAAGACTATAGGCCAAAGGAAATATCCTCCGATAACAAAGAGAAAGAAGCTTTCTGAGAAACTTCTTTCTGTTCTGGGAAATCATCTCACAGAGTTACAGCTTTCCCCTCAAGAAGCCTTTCGATAAGGCAGTTCTTGCGGATTTGGCAAAGTGATATTGGGAAGCCCCAAGAGGGCTATGGTGAAAAAGGAAATATCCTCAGATGAAATCTGGAAAGAAGCTTTCTGAGAAACTGCTTAGTGTTCTGTTAATTCATCTCACACAGTTACATCTGTCTTTCGTGGATCTCTTTGCTACCCTTATTTCTGTGGAATCTGAGAACAGATATTTCGGATCCCTTTGAAGACTATAGGGCCAAAGGAAATATCCTCCGACAACAAAGAGAAAGAAGCTTTCTGAGAAACTTCTTTGTGTTCTGTGAAATCATCTCACAGAGTTACAGATTTCCGCTCAAGAATACTTTCGCTAAGACAGTTCTTGTGGAATTGGCAAAGTGATATTTGGAATCCCATAGAGGGCTATGGTGAAAAAGCAAATATCCTCAGATGAAATCTGGAAAGAAGCTTTCTGAGAAACTGCTTAGTGTTCTGTTAATTCATCTCACCGAGTTACATGTGTATTTCGTGAATCTCTTTGCTAGCCTTATTTCTGTGGTATCTGAGAACAGATATTTCGGATTGCTTTGAAGACTACAGGGCCAAAGGAAATATCCTCCGATAACAAAGAGAAAGAAGCTTTCTGAGAAACTTCTTTGTGTTCTCTGAAAGCATGTCACAGAGTCACAGCTTTCCCTAGAAGAAGTCTTTCGATAAGACAGTTCTTGTGGAATTTGCAAAGTGATATTTGGTAGCCCATAGAGGGCAATGGTGAAAAAGGAAATATCCTCAGATGAAATCTGGAAAGAAGCTTTCTGAGAAACTGCTTAGTGTTCTTTTAATTCATCTCACAGAGTTACATCTGTATTTCGTCGATCTCTTTGCTAGCCTTATTTCTGTGGAATCTGAGAACGGATATTTCGGATCCCTTTGAAGACAAAAGGGCCAAAGGAAATATCCCCCGATAACAAAGAGAAAGAAGCTCTCTGAGAAACTTCTTTGTGTTCTGTGAAATCATCTCACGGAGTTACAGGTTTCCCCTCAAGAAGCCTTTCTCTAAGACAGTTCTTGTGGAATTGGCAAAGTGATATTTGGAAGCCCATACTGGGGTATGGTGAAAAAGGAAATATCCTCAGATGAAATCTGGAAAGAAGCTTTCTGAGGAACTGCTTAGTGTTCTGTTAATTCATCTCACACAATTACATCTGTATTTCGTGGATTTCTTTGCTAGCCTTATTTCTGTGGAATCTGAGAACAGATATTTCGGATCCCTTTGAAGACTATAGGGCCAAAGGAAATATGCTCCGATAACAAAGAGAAAGAAGCTTTCTGAGAAACTTCTTTGTGTTCTGTGAAATCATCTCACAGAGTTACAGCTTTCCCGTCAAGAAGCCTTTCGCTAATACAGTTCTTGTGGAATTGGCAAAGTGATATTTGGAAGCCCATAGAGGGATATGGTGCAAAAGGAAATATCCTCCGATGAAATCTGGAAAGAAGCTTTCTGAGAAAATGCTTAGTGTTCTGTTAATTTATCTCACAGAGTTACATCTGTATTTCGTGGATATCTTTGCTAGCCTTCTTTCTGTGGAATCTGAGAACAGATATTTCGGATCCCTTTGAAGACTATAGGGCCAAAGGAAAGATCCTCCGATAACAAAGAGAAAGAAGCTTTCTGAGAAACTACTTTGTGTTCTGTGAAATCATTTCACAGAGTTACAGCTTTCCCCTCAAGAAGCCTTTCGCTAAGACAGTTCTTGTGGAATTGGCAAAGTGATATTTGGAAGCCCATAGCGGGCTATGGTGAAAAAGGAAATATCCTCAGATGAAAACTGGAAAGAAGCATTCTGAGAAACTGCTTAGTGTTCTGTTAATTCATCTCACAGAGTTACATCTGTATTTCGTGGATCTCTTTGCTAGCGTTATTTCTGTGGAATCTGAGAACAGATATTTCGGATCCCTTTGAAGACTATAGGGCCAAAGGAAATATCCTCCGATAACAAAGAGAAAGAAGCTTTCTGAGAAACTTCTTTGTGTTCTGTGAAATCATCTCACAGAGTTACAGCTTTCCCCAAAAGAAGCCTTTCGCTAAGACAGATCTTATGGAATTGGCAAAGAGATATTTGGAAGCCCTTAGAGGGCTATGGTGAAAAAGGAAGTATCCTCAGATGAAATCTGGAAAGAAGCTTTCTGAGAAACTGCTTAGTGTTCTGTTAATTCATCTCACAGAGTTACATCTGTATTCCGTGGATCTCTTTGCTAGCCTTATTTCTGTGGAATCAGAACAGATATTTCGGATCCCTTTGAAGACTATAGGGCCAAAGGAAATATCCTCCGATAACAAAGAGAAAGAAGCTTTCTGAGAAACTTCTTTGTGTTCTGTGAAATCATCTCACAGAGTTACAGCTTTCCCCTCAAGAAGCCTTTCGCTAAGACAGCTCTTGTGGAATTGGCAAAGTGATATTTGGAAGTCCATAGAGGGCTATGGTGAAAAAGGAAATATCCGCCGATGAAATCTGGAAAGAAGCTTTCTGAGAAACTGCTTAGTGTTCTGTTAATTCATCTTGCAGAGTTACATCTGTATGTCGTGGATCTCTTTGCCAGCCTTATTTCTGTGGAAACTGGAAACAGATATTTTGGATCCCTTTGAAGACTATAGGGCCAAAGGAAATATCCTCCGATAACAAAGAGAAAGAAGCTTTCTGAGAAACTTCTTTGTGTTCAGGGAAATCATCTCACAGAGTTACAGCTTTCCCCTCAAGAAGCCTTTCGCTAAGACAGTTTTTGTGGAATTGGCAAAGTGATATTTGGAAGCCCGTTAAGGGCAATGGTGAAAAAGGAAATATCCTCAGATGAAAACTGGAAAGAAGCTTTCTGAGAAACTGCTTAGTGTTCTGTGAATTCATCTCACAGAGTTACATCTGTATTTCGTGGATCTCTTTGCTAGCCTTATTTCTGTGGAATCAGAACAGATATTTCGGATCGCTTTGAAGACTATAAGGCAAAAGGAAATATCCTCGGATAACAAAGAGAAAGAAGCTTTCTGAGAAACTTCTTTGTGTTTTGTGAAATCATCTCACAGAGTTACAGCTTTCCCCTCAAGAAACCTTTCGGTAAGGCAGTTCTTGCGGAATTGGCAAAGTAATATTGGGAAGACCATAGCGGGCTATGGTGAAAAAGGAAATATCCTCAGATGAAATCTGGAAAGAAGCTTTCTGAGAAACTGCTTAGTGTTCTGTTAATTCATCTCACACAATTACATCTGTATTTCGTGGATCTCTTTGCTAGCCTTATTTCTGTGGAATCTGAGAACAGATATTTCGGATCCCTTTGAAGACTATAGGGCCAAAGGAAATATGCTCCGATAACAAAGAGAAAGAAGCTTTCTGAGAAACTTCTTTGTGTTCTGTGAAATCATCTCACAGAGTTACAGCTTTCCCCTCAAGAAGCCTTTCGCTAAGACGGCTCTTGTGGAATTGGCAAAGTGATATTTGGAAGCCCATAGAGGGCTATGTTGAAAAAGGAAATATCCGCCGATGAAATCTGGAAAGAAGTTTTCTGAGAAACTGCTTAGTGTTCCGTTAATTCATCTCGCAGAGTTACATGTGTATGTCGTGGATCTCTTTGCCAACCTTATTTCTGTGGAATCTGGGAACAGATATTTCGGATCCCTTTGAAGACTACAGGGCCAAAGGAAATATCCTCCGATAACAAAGAGAAAGAAGCTTTCTGAGAAACTTCTTTGTGTTCTGGGAAATCAACTCACAGAGTTACAGCTTTCCCCTCAAGAAGTCTTTCGCTAAGACAGTTCTTGTGGAATTGGCAAAGTGATATTTGGTAGCCCATAGAGGGCTATGGTGAAAAAGGAAATATCCTCAGATCAAATTTGGAAAGAAGCTTTCTGAGAAACTGCTTAGTGTTCTGTTAATTCATCTCACAGAGTAACATCTGTATTTCGTGGATCTCTTTGCTAGCCTTATTTCTGTGGAATCTTAGAACAGATATTTCGGATCCCTTTGAAGACTATAGGGCCAAAGGAAATATTCTCCGATAACAAAGAGAAAGAAGCTTTCTGAGAAACTTCTTTGTGTTCTGTGAAATCATCTCACAGAGTTACAGCTTTCCCCTCAAGAAGCCTTTCGCTAAGACAGCTCTTGTGGAATTGGCAAAGTGATATTTGGAAGCCCATGGAGGGCTATGGTGAAAAAGGAAATATCCTCCGATGAAATCTGGAAAGAAGCTTTCTGAGAAACTGCTTAGTGTTCTGTTAATTCATCTCACAGAGTTACGTTCGTATTTCGTGGATCTCTTTGCTAGCCTTATTTCTGTGGAATGTGAGAACAGATATTTCGGATCCCTTTGAAGACTATAGGGCCAAAGGAAATATCCTCTGATAACAAAGAGAAAGAAGCTTTCTGAGAAACTTCTTTGTGTTCTGTGAAATCATCTCACAGAGTTACAGCTTTCCCGACAAGAAGCCTTTCGCTAAGACAGTTCTTGTGGAATTGGCAAAGTGATATTTGGAAGCCCCTAGAGGGCAATGGTGAAAAAGGAAATATCCCCCGATGAAATCTGGAAAGAAGCTTTCGGAGAAACTGCTTAGTGTTCTGTTAATTCATCTCACAGAGTTTCATCTGTATTTCATGGATCTCTTTGCTAGCCTTATTTCTGTGGAATCTGAGAACAGATATTTCGGATCCCTTTGAATACTTTAGGGCCAAAGGAAATATCCTCCGATAACAAAGAGAAAGAAGCTTTCTGAGAAACTTCTTTGTGTTCTGTGAAATCATTTCACAGAGTTACAGCTTTCCCCTCAAGAAGCCTTTCGCTAAGACAGTTCTTGTGGAATTGGCAAAGTGATATTTGGAAGCCCATAGCGGGCTATGGTGAAAAAGGAAATATCCTCAGATGAAAACTGGAAAGAAGCATTCTGAGAAACTGCTTAGTGTTCTGTTAATTCATCTCACAGAGTTACATCTGTATTTCGTGGATCTCTTTGCTAGCGTTATTTCTGTGGAATCTGAGAACAGATATTTCGGATCCCTTTGAAGACTATAGGGCCAAAGGAAATATCCTCCGATAACAAAGAGAAAGAAGATTTCTCAGAAACTTCTTTGTGTTCTGTGAAATCATCTCACAGAGTTACAGCTTTCCCCACAAGAAGCCTTTCGCTAAGACAGATCTTATGGAATTGGCAAAGTGATATTTGGAAGCCCCTAGAGGGCTATGGTGAAAAAGGAAGTATCCTCAGATGAAATCTGGAAAGAAGCTTTCTGAGAAACTGCTTAGTGTTCTCTTAATTCATCTCACAGAGTTACATCTGTATTTCGTGGATCTCTTTGCTAGCCTTATTTCTGTGGAATCAGAACAGATATTTCGGATCCCTTTGAAGACTATAGGGCCAAAGGAAATATCCTCCGATAACAAAGAGAAAGAAGCTTTCTGAGAAACTTCTTTGTGTTCTGTGAAATCATCTCACAGAGTTACAGCTTTCCCTAGAAGAAGTCTTTCGCTAAGACAGTTCTTGTGGAATTTGCAAAGTGATATTTGGTAGCCCATAGAGGGCTATGGTGAAAAAGGAAATATCCTCAGATGAAATCTGGAAAGAAGCTTTCTGAGAAACTGCTTAGTGTTCTTTTAATTCATCTCACAGAGTTACATCTGTATTTCGTCGATCTCTTTGCTAGCCTTATTTCTGTGGAATCTGAGAACAGATATTTCGGATCCCTTTGAAGACAATAGGGCCAAAGGAAATATCCCCCGATAACAAAGAGAAAGAAGCTTTCTGAGAAACTTCTTTGTGTTCTGTGAAATCATCTCACGGAGTTACAGGTTTCCCCTCAAGAAGCCTTTCGCTAAGACAGTTCTTGTGGAATTGGCAAAGTGATATTTGGAAGCCCATACTGGGGTATGGTGAAAAAGGAAATATCCCCAGATGAAATCTGGAAAGAAGCTTTCTGAGAAACTGCTTAGTGTTCTGTTAATTCATCTCACACAATTACATCTGTATTTCGTGGATTTCTTTGCTAGCCTTATTTCTGTGGAATCTGAGAACAGATATTTCGGATCCCTTTGAAGACTATAGGGCCAAAGGAAATATGCTCCGATAACAAAGAGAAAGAAGCTTTCTGAGAAACTTCTTTGTGTTCTGTGAAATCATCTCACAGAGTTACAGCTTTCCCGTCAAGAAGCCTTTCGCTAATACAGTTCTTGTGGAATTGGCAAAGTGATATTTGGAAGCCCATAGAGGGATATGGTGCAAAAGGAAATATCCTCCGATGAAATCTGGAAAGAAGCTTTCTGAGAAAATGCTTAGTGTTCTGTTAATTTATCTCAGAGAGTTACATCTGTATTTCGTGGATATCTTTGCTAGCCTTCTTTCTGTGGAATCTGAGAACAGATATTTCGGATCCCTTTGAAGACTATAGGGCCAAAGGAAAGATCCTCCGATAACAAAGAGAAAGAAGCTTTCTGAGAAACTACTTTGTGTTGGGTGAAATCATCTCACAGAGTTACAGCTTTCCCCTCAATAAGCCTTTCGATAAGGCAGTTCTTGCGGAATTGGCAAAGTGATATTGGGAAGCCCATAGAGGGCTATGGTGAAAAAGGAAATATCCTCAGATGAAATCTGGAAAGAAGCTTTCTGAGAAACTGCTTAGTGTTCTGTTAATTCATCTCACACAATTACATCTGTATTTCGTGGATCTCTTTGCTAGCCTTATTTCTGTGGAATCTGAGAACAGATATTTCGGATCCCTTTGAAGACTATAGGGCCAAAGGAAATATGCTCCGATAACAAAGAGAAAGAAGCTTTCTGAGAAACTTCTTTGTGTTCTGTGAAATCATCTCACAGAGTTACAGCTTTCCCCTCAAGAAGCCTTTCGCTAAGACGGCTCTTCTGGAATTGGCAAAGTGATATTTGGAAGCCCATAGAGGGCTATGTTGAAAAAGGAAATATCCGCCGATGAAATCTGGAAAGAAGTTTTCTGAGAAACTGCTTAGTGTTCTGTTAATTCATCTCGCAGAGTTACATGTGTATGTCGTGGATCTCTTTGCCAACCTTATTTCTGTGGAATCTGGGAACAGATATTTCGGATCCCTTTGAAGACTATAGGGCCAAAGGAAATATCCTCCGATAACAAAGAGAAAGAAGCTTTCTGAGAAACTTCTTTGTGTTCTGGGAAATCATCTCACAGAGTTACAGCTTGCCACTGAAGAAGCCTTTCGCTAAGACAGTTCTTGTGGAATTGGCAAAGTGATATTTGGACGCCCCTAGAGGGCTATGGTGAAAAAGGAAATATCCTCAAATAAAATCTGGAAAGAAGCTTTCTGAGAAACTGCTTAGTGTTCTGTTAATTCATCTTACACAGTTATATCTGTATTTCGTGGATCTCTTTGCTAGCCTTATTTCTGTGGAATCTGAGAACAGATATTTCGGATCCCTTTGAAGACTATAGGGCCAAAGGAAAGATCCTCCGATAACAAAGAGAAAGAAGCTTTCTGAGAAACTTCTTTCTGTTCTGTGAAATCATCTCTCAGAGTTACAGCTTTCCCCTCAAGAAGCCTTTCGATAAGGCAGTTCTTGCGGAATTGGCAAAGTGATATTGGAAGCCCGTAGAGATCTATGGTGAAAAAGGAAATATCCTCAGACGAAGTCTGGAAAGAAGCTTTCTGAGAAACTGGTTAGTGTTCTGTTAATTCATCTCACACACTTACATCTGTATTTCGTGTATCTCTTTGCTAGCCTTATTTCTGTGGAATCTGAGAACAGATATTTCAGATCCCTTTGAAAACTATAGGGCCAAAGAAATATCCTCCGATAACAAAGAGAAAGAAGCTTTCTGAGAAACTTCTTTGTGTTCTGTGAAATCATCTCACAGAGTTACAGCTTGCCACTGAAGAAGCCTTTCGCTAAGACAGTTCTTGTGGAATTAGCAAAGTGATATTTGGAAGCCCATAGAGGGATATGGTGCAAAAGGAAATATCCTCCGATGAAATCTGGAAAGAAGCTTTCTGAGAAAATGCTTAGTGTTCTGTTAATTTATCTCACAGAGTTACATCTGTATTTCGTGGATATCTTTGCTAGCCTTCTTTCTGTGGAATCTGAGAACAGATATGTCAGATCCCTTTGAAGACTATAGGGCCAAAGGAAAGATCCTCCGATAACAAAGAGAAAGAAGCTTTCTGAGAAACTACTTTGTGTTGGGTGAAATCATCTCACAGATTTACAGCTTTCCCCTCAATAAGCCTTTCGATAAGGCAGGTCTTGTGGAATTGGCAAAGTGATATTGGGAAGCCCATAGAGGGGTATGGTGAAAAAGGAAATATCCTCAGATGAAATCTGGAAAGAACCTTTCTGAGAAACTGCTTAGTGTTCTGTTAATTCATCTCACAGAATTACATCTGTATTTCGTGGATCTCTTTGCTAGTCTTATTTCTGTGGAATCTGAGAACAGACATTTCGGATCCCTTTGAAGACTATAGGGCCAAGAGAAATATCCTCCGATAACAAAGAGAAAGAAGCTTTCTGAGAAACTTCTTTGTGTTCTGTGAAATCATCTCACAGAGTTACAGCTTTCCCCTCAAGAAACCTTTCGGTAAGGCAGTTCTTGCGGAATTGGCAAAGTGATATTGGGAAGACCATAGCGGGCTATGGTGAAAAAGGAAATATCCTCAGATGAAATCTGGAAAGAAGCTTTCTGAGAAACTGCTTAGTGTTCTGTTAATTCATCTCACACAATTACATCTGTATTTCGTGGATCTCTTTGCTAGCCTTATTTCTGTGGAATCTGAGAACAGATATTTCGGATCCCTTTGAAGACTATAGGGCCAAAGGAAATATGCTCCGATAACAAAGAGAAAGAAGCTTTCTGAGAAACTTCTTTGTGTTCTGTGAAATCATCTCACAGAGTTACAGCTTTCCCCTCAAGAAGCCTTTCGCTAAGACGGCTCTTGTGGAATTGGCAAAGTGATATTTGGAAGCCCATAGAGGGCTATGTTGAAAAAGGAAATATCCGCCGATGAAATCTGGAAAGAAGTTTTCTGAGAAACTGCTTAGTGTTCTGTTAATTCATCTCGCAGAGTTACATGTGTATGTCGTGGATCTCTTTGCCAACCTTATTTCTGTGGAATCTGGGAACAGATATTTCGGATCCCTTTGAAGACTATAGGGCCAAAGGAAATATCCTCCGATAACAAAGAGAAAGAAGCTTTCTGAGAAACTTCTTTGTGTTCTGGGAAATCATCTCACAGAGTTACAGCTTTCCCGTCAAGAAGCCTTTCGCTAAGACAGTTCTTGTGGAATTGGCAAAGTGATATTTGGAAGCCCATAGAGGGCTTTGGTGAAAAAGGAAATATCCTCAGATGAAATCTGGAAAGAAGCTTTCTGAGAAACTGCTTAGTGTCCTGTTAATTCATCTCACACAGTTATATCTGTATTTCGTGGATCTCTTTGCTAGCCTTATTTCTGTGGAATCTGAGAACAGATATTTCGGATCCCTTTGAAGACTATAGAGCCAAAGGAAAGATCCTCCGATAACAAAGAGAAAGAAGCTTTCTGAGAAACTTCTTTGTGTTCTGTGAAATCATCTCACAGAGTTACAGCTTTCCCTCAAGAAGCCCTTCGCTAAGAGAGTTCTTGTGGAATTGGCAAAGGGATATTTGGAAGCCCATGGAGGGCTACGGTGAAAAGGAAATATCCTCAGATGAAATCTGGAAAGAAGCTTTCTGAGAAACTGCTTAGTGTTCTGTTAATTCATCTCACAGAGTTACGTTCGTATTTCGTGGATCTCTTTGCTAGTCTTATTTCTGTGGAATCTGAGAACAGATATTTCAGATCCCTTTGAAGATTATAGGGCCAAAGAAATATCCTCTGATAACAAAGAGAAAGAAGCTTTCTGAGAAACTTCTTTGTGTTCTGTGAAATCATCTCACAGAGTTACAGCTTGCCACTGAAGAAGCCTTTCGCTAAGACAGTTCTTGTGGAATTGGCAAAGTGATATTTGGACGCCCCTAGAGGGCTATGGTGAAAAAGGAAATATCCTCAGATAAAATCTGGAAAGAAGCTTTCTGAGAAACTGCTTAGTGTTCTGTTAATTCATCTCACACAGTTATATCTGTATTTCGTGGATCTCTTTGCTAGCCTTATTTCTGTGGAATCTGAGAACAGATATTTCGGATCCCTTTGAAGACTATAGGGCCAAAGGAAAGATCCTCCGATAACAAAGAGAAAGAAGCTTTCTGAGAAACTTCTTTCTGTTCTGTGAAATCATCTCTCAGAGTTACAGCTTTCCCCTCAAGAAGCCTTTCGATAAGGCAGTTCTTGCGGAATTGGCAAAGTGATATTGGAAGCCCGTAGAGATCTATGGTGAAAAAGGAAATATCCTCAGACGAAGTCTGGAAAGAAGCTTTCTGAGAAACTGCTTAGTGTTCTGTTAATTCATCTCACACACTTACATCTGTATTTCGTGTATCTCTTTGCTAGCCTTATTTCTGTGGAATCTGAGAACAGATATTTCGGATCCCTTTGAAGACTACAGGGCCAAAGGAAATATCCTCCGATAACAAAGAGAAAGAAGCTTTCTGAGAAACTTCTTTGTGTTCTGGGAAATCAACTCACAGAGTTACAGCTTTCCCCTCAAGAAGTCTTTCGCTAAGACAGTTCTTGTGGAATTGGCAAAGTGATATTTGGTAGCCCATAGAGGGCTATGGTGAAAAAGGAAATATCCTCAGATCAAATTTGGAAAGAAACTTTCTGAGAAACTGCTTAGTGTTCTGTTAATTCATCTCACAGAGTAACATCTGTATTTCGTGGATCTCTTTGCTAGCCTTATTTCTGTGGAATCTTAGAACAGATATTTCGGATCCCTTTGAAGACTATAGGGCCAAAGGAAATATTCTCCGATAACAAAGAGAAAGAAGCTTTCTGAGAAACTTCTTTGTGTTCTGTGAAATCATCTCACAGAGTTACAGCTTTCCCCTCAAGAAGCCTTTCGCTAAGACAGCTCTTGTGGAATTGGCAAAGTGATATTTGGAAGCCCATGGAGGGCTATGGTGAAAAAGGAAATATCCTCCGATGAAATCTGGAAAGAAGCTTTCTGAGAAACTGCTTAGTGTTCTGTTAATTCATCTCACAGAGTTACGTTCGTATTTCGTGGATCTCTTTGCTAGCCTTATTTCTGTGGAATGTGAGAACAGATATTTCGGATCCCTTTGAAGACTATAGGGCCAAAGGAAATATCCTCTGATAACAAAGAGAAAGAAGCTTTCTGAGAAACTTCTTTGTGTTCTGTGAAATCATCTCACAGAGTTACAGCTTTCCCCACAAGAAGCCTTTCGCTAAGACAGTTCTTGTGGAATTGGCAAAGTGATATTTGGAAGACCCTAGAGGGCTATGGTGAAAAAGGAAATATCCCCCGATGAAATCTGGAAAGAAGCTTTCGGAGAAACTGCTTAGTGTTCTGTTAATTCATCTCACAGAGTTTCATCTGTATTTCGTGGATCTCTTTGCTAGCCTTATTTCTGTGGAATCTGAGAACAGATATTTCGGATCCCTTTGAATACTTTAGGGCCAAAGGAAATATCCTCCGATAACAAAGAGAAAGAAGCTTTCTGAGAAACTTCTTTGTGTTCTGTGAAATCATTTCACAGAGTTACAGCTTTCCCCTCAAGAAGCCTTTCGCTAAGACAGTTCTTGTGGAATTGGCAAAGTGATATTTGGAAGCCCATAGCGGGCTATGGTGAAAAAGGAAATATCCTCAGATGAAAACTGGAAAGAAGCATTCTGAGAAACTGCTTAGTGTTCTGTTAATTCATCTCACAGAGTTACATCTGTATTTCGTGGATCTCTTTGCTAGCGTTATTTCTGTGGAATCTGAGAACAGATATTTCGGATCCCTTTGAAGACTATAGGGCCAAAGGAAATATCCTCCGATAACAAAGAGAAAGAAGCTTTCTGAGAAACTTCTTTGTGTTCGGTGAAATCATCTCACAGAGTTACAGCTTTCCCCACAAGAAGCCTTTCGCTAAGACAGATCTTATGGAATTGGCAAAGTGATATTTGGAAGCCCGTAGAGGGCTATGGTGAAAAAGGAAGTATCCTCAGATGAAATCTGGAAAGAAGCTTTCTGAGAAACTGCTTAGTGTTCTGTTAATTCATCTCACAGAGTTACATCTGTATTTCGTGGATCTCTTTGCTAGCCTTATTTCTGTGGAATCAGAACAGATATTTCGGATCCCTTTGAAGACTATAGGGCCAAAGGAAATATCCTCCGATAACAAAGAGAAAGAAGCTTTCTGAGAAACTTCTTTGTGTTCTGTGAAATCATCTCACAGAGTTACAGCTTTCCCCTCAAGAAGCCTTTCGCTAAGACAGCTCTTGTGGAATTGGCAAAGTGATATTTGGAAGTCCATAGAGGGCTATGGTGAAAAAGGAAATATCCGCCGATGAAATCTGGAAAGAAGCTTTCTGAGAAACTGCTTAGTGTTCTGTTAATTCATCTTGCAGAGTTACATCTGTATGTCGTGGATCTCTTTGCCAGCCTTATTTCTGTGGAAACTGGGAACAGATATTTTGGATCCCTTTGAAGACTATAGGGCCAAAGGAAATATCCTCCGATAACAAAGAGAAAGAAGCTTTCTGGGAAACTTCTTTGTGTTCAGGGAAATCATCTCACAGAGTTACAGCTTTCCCCTCAAGAAGCCTTTCGCTAAGACAGTTTTTGTGGAATTGGCAAAGTGATATTTGGAAGCCCGTTAAGGGCAATGGTGAAAAAGGAAATATCCTCAGATGAAAACTGGAAAGAAGCTTTCTGAGAAACTGCTTAGTGTTCTGTGAATTCATCTCACAGAGTTACATCTGTATTTCGTGGATCTCTTTGCTAGCCTTATTTCTGTGGAATCAGAACAGATATTTCGGATCGCTTTGAAGACTATAAGGCCAAAGGAAATATCCTCGGATAACAAAGAGAAAGAAGCTTTCTGAGAAACTTCTTTGTGTTCTGTGAAATCATCTCACAGAGTTACAGCTTTCTCGTGAAGAAGAATTTCCCTAAGACAGTTCTTGTGGAATTGGCAAAGTGATATTTGGAAGCCCATAGAGGGCTATGGTGAAAAAGGAAATATCCTCAGATGAAATCTGGAAAGAAGCTTTCTGAGAAACTGCTTGGTGTTCTGTTAATTCATCTCACAGAGTTACATCTGTATTTCGTGGATCTCTTTGCTAGCCTTATTACTGTGGAATCTGAGAACAGATATTTCGGATCCCTTTGAAGACTATAGGCCAAAGGAAATATCCTCCGATAACAAAGAGAAAGAAGCTTTCTGAGAAACTTCTTTCTGTTCTGTGAAATCATCTCACAGAGTTACAGCTTTCCCCTCAAGAAGCCTTTCGATAAGGCAGTTCTTGCGGATTTGGCAAAGTGATATTGGGAAGCCCCAAGAGGGCTATGGTGAAAAAGGAAATATCCTCAGATGAAATCTGGAAAGAAGCTTTCTGAGAAACTGCTTAGTGTTCTGTTAATTCATCTCACAATGTTACATCTGTCTTTCGTGGATCTCTTTGCTACCCTTATTTCTGTGGAATCTGAGAACAGATATTTCGGATCCCTTTGAAGACTATAGGGCCAAAGGAAATATCCTCCGACAACAAAGAGAAAGAAGGTTTCTGAGAAACTTCTTTGTGTTCTGTGAAATCATCTCACAGAGTTACAGATTTCCGCTCAAGAATACTTTCGCTAAGACAGTTCTTGTGGAATTGGCAAAGTGATATTTGGAATCCCATAGAGGGCTATGGTGAAAAAGCAAATATCCTCAGATGAAATCTGGAAAGAAGCTTTCTGAGAAACTGCTTAGTGTTCTGTTAATTCATCTCACCGAGTTACATGTGTATTTCGTGAATCTCTTTGCTAGCCTTATTTCTGTGGTATCTGAGAACAGATATTTCGGATTGCTTTGAAGACTACAGGGCCAAAGGAAATATCCTCCGATAACAAAGAGAAAGAAGCTTTCTGAGAAACTTCTTTGTGTTCTCTGAAAGCATCTCACAGAGTTACAGCTTTCCCTAGAAGAAGTCTTTTGATAAGACAGTTCTTGTGGAATTTGCAAAGTGATATTTGGTAGCCCATAGAGGGCTATGGTGAAAAAGGAAATATCCTCAGATGAAATCTGGAAAGAAGCTTTCTGAGAAACTGCTTAGTGTTCTTTTAATTCATCTCACAGAGTTACATCTGTATTTCGTCGATCTCTTTGCTAGCCTTATTTCTGTGGAATCTGAGAACGGATATTTCGGATCCCTTTGAAGACAATAGGGCCAAAGGAAATATCCCCCGATAACAAAGAGAAAGAAGCTTTCTGAGAAACTTCTTTGTGTTCTGTGAAATCATCTCACGGAGTTACAGGTTTCCCCTCAAGAAGCCTTTCGCTAAGACAGTTCTTGTGGAATTGGCAAAGTGATATTTGGAAGCCCATACTGGGGTATGGTGAAAAAGGAAATATCCTCAGATGAAATCTGGAAAGAAGCTTTCTGAGAAACTGCTTAGTGTTCTGTTAATTCATCTCACACAATTACATCTGTATTTCGTGGATTTCTTTGCTAGCCTTATTTCTGTGGAATCTGAGAACAGATATTTCGGATCCCTTTGAAGACTATAGGGCCAAAGGAAATATGCTCCGATAACAAAGAGAAAGAAGCTTTCTGAGAAACTTCTTTGTGTTCTGTGAAATCATCTCACAGAGTTACAGCTTTCCCGTCAAGAAGCCTTTCGCTAACACAGTTCTTGTGGAATTGGCAAAGTGATATTTGGAAGCCCATAGAGGGATATGGTGCAAAAGGAAATATCCTCCGATGAAATCTGGAAAGAAGCTTTCTGAGAAAATGCTTAGTGTTCTGTTAATTTATCTCACAGAGTTACATCTGTATTTCGTGGATATCTTTGCTAGCCTTCTTTCTGTGGAATCTGAGAACAGATATTTCGGATCCCTTTGAAGACTATAGGGCCAAAGGAAAGATCCTCCGATAACAAAGAGAAAGAAGCTTTCTGAGAAACTACTTTGTGTTGGGTGAAATCATCTCACAGAGTTACAGCTTTCCCCTCAATAAGCCTTTCGATAAGGCAGGTCTTGTGGAATTGGCAAAGTGATATTGGGAAGCCCATAGAGGGCTATGGTGAAAAAGGAAATATCCTCAGCTGAAATCTGGAAAGAACCTTTCTGAGAAACTGCTTAGTGTTCTGTTAATTCATCTCACAGAATTACATCTGTATTTCGTGGATCTCTTTGCTAGTCTTATTTCTGTGGAATCTGAGAACAGACATTTCGGATCCCTTTGAAGACTATAGGGCCAAGAGAAATATCCTCCGATAACAAAGAGAAAGAAGCTTTCTGAGAAACTTCTTTCTGTTCTGTGAAATCATCTCACAGAGTTACAGCTTTCCCCTCAAGAAACCTTTCGGTAAGGCAGTTCTTGCGGAATTGGCAAAGTGATATTGGGAAGACCATAGCGGGCTATGGTGAAAAAGGAAATATCCTCAGATGAAATCTGGAAAGAAGCTTTCTGAGAAACTGCTTAGTGTTCTGTTAATTCATCTCACACAATTACATCTGTATTTCGTGGATCTCTTTGCTAGCCTTATTTCTGTGGAATCTGAGAAGAGATATTTCGGATCCCTTTGAAGACTATAGGGCCAAAGGAAATATGCTCCGATAACAAAGAGAAAGAAGCTTTCTGAGAAACTTCTTTGTGTTCTGTGAAATCATCTCACAGAGTTACAGCTTTCCCCTCAAGAAGCCTTTCGCTAAGACGGCTCTTGTGGAATTGGCAAAGTGATATTTGGAAGCCCATAGAGGGCTATGTTGAAAAAGGAAATATCCGCCGATGAAATCTGGAAAGAAGTTTTCTGAGAAACTGCTTAGTGTTCTGTTAATTCATCTCGCAGAGTTACATGTGTATGTCGTGGATCTCTTTGCCAAACTTATTTCTGTGGAATCTGGGAACAGATATTTCGGATCCCTTTGATGACTATAGGGCCAAAGGAAATATCCTCCGATAACAAAGAGAAAGAAGCTTTCTGAGAAACTTCTTTGTCTTCTGGGAAATCATCTCACAGAGTTACAGCTTTCCCGTCAAGAAGCCTTTCGCTAAGACAGTTCTTGTGGAATTGGCAAAGTGATATTTGGAAGCCCATAGAGGGCTTTGGTGAAAAAGGAAATATCCTCAGATGAAATCTGGAAAGAAGCTTTCTGAGAAACTGCTTAGTGTTCTGTTAATTCATCTCACACAGTTATATCTGTATTTCGTGGATCTCTTTGCTAGCCTTATTTCTGTGGAATCTGAGAACAGATATTTCGGATCCCTTTGAAGACTATAGGGCCAAAGGAAAGATCCTCCGATAACAAAGAGAAAGAAGCTTTCTGAGAAACTTCTTTGTGTTCTGTGAAATCATCTCACAGAGGTACAGCTTTCCCTCAAGAAGCCCTTCGCTAAGAGAGTTCTTGTGGAATTGGCAAAGGGATATTTGGAAGCCCATGGAGGGCTATGGTGAAAAGGAAATATCCTCAGATGAAATCTGGAAAGAAGCTTTCTGAGAAACTGCTTAGTGTTCTGTTAATTCATCTCACAGAGTTACGTTCGTATTTCGTGGATCTCTTTGCTAGTCTTATTTCTGTGGAATCTGAGAACAGATATTTCAGATCCCTTTGAAGACTATAGGGCCAAAGAAATATCCTCCGATAACAAAGAGAAAGAAGCTTTCTGAGAAACTTCTTTGTGTTCTGTGAAATCATCTCACAGAGTTACAGCTTGCCACTGAAGAAGCCTTTCGCTAAGACAGTTCTTGTGGAATTGGCAAAGTGATATTTGGACGCCCCTAGAGGGCTATGGTGAAAAAGGAAATATCCTCAGATAAAATCTGGAAAGAAGCTTTCTGAGAAACTGCTTAGTGTTCTGTTAATTCATCTCACACAGTTATATCTGTATTTCGTGTATCTCTTTGCTAGCCTTATTTCTGTGCAATCTGAGAACAGATATTTCGGATCCCTTTGAAGACTATAGGGCCAAAGGAAAGATCCTCCGATAACAAAGAGAAAGAAGCTTTCTGAGAAACTTCTTTCTGTTCTGTGAAATCATCTCTCAGAGTTACAGCTTTCCCCTCAAGAAGCCTTTCGATAAGGCAGTTCTTGCGGAATTGGCAAAGTGATATTGGAAGCCCGTAGAGATCTATGGTGAAAAAGGAAATATCCTCAGACGAAGTCTGGAAAGAAGCTTTCTGAGAAACTGCTTAGTGTTCTGTTAATTCATCTCACACACTTACATCTGTATTTCGTGTATCTCTTTGCTAGCCTTATTTCTGTGGAATCTGAGAACAGATATTTCGGATCCCTTTGAAGACTACAGGGCCAAAGGAAATATCCTCCGATAACAAAGAGAAAGAAGCTTTCTGAGAAACTTCTTTGTGTTCTGGGAAATCAACTCACCGAGTTACAGCTTTCCCCTCAAGAAGTCTTTCGCTAAGACAGTTCTTGTGGAATTGGCAAAGTGATATTTGGTAGCCCATAGAGGGCTATGGTGAAAAAGGAAATATCCTCAGATCAAATTTGGAAAGAAGCTTTCTGAGAAACTGCTTAGTGTTCTGTTAATTCATCTCACAGAGTAACATCTGTATTTCGTGGATCTCTTTGCTAGCCTTATTTCTGTGGAATCTTAGAACAGATATTTCGGATCCCTTTGAAGACTATAGGGCCAAAGGAAATATTCTCCGATAACAAAGAGAAAGAAGCTTTCTGAGAAACTTCTTTGTGTTCTGTGAAATCATCTCACAGAGTTACAGCTTTCCCCTCAAGAAGCCTTTCGCTAAGACAGCTCTTGTGGAATTGGCAAAGTGATATTTGGAAGCCCATGGAGGGCTATGGTGAAAAAGGAAATATCCTCCGATGAAATCTGGAAAGAAGCTTTCTGAGAAACTGCTTAGTGTTCTGTTAATTCATCTCACAGAGTTACGTTCGTATTTCGTGGATCTCTTTGCTAGCCTTATTTCTGTGGAATGTGAGAACAGATATTTCGGATCCCTTTGAAGACTATAGGGCCAAAGGAAATATCCTCTGATAACAAAGAGAAAGAAGCTTTCTGAGAAACTTCTTTGTGTTCTGTGAAATCATCTCACAGAGTTACAGCTTTCCCCACAAGAAGCCTTTCGCTAAGACAGTTCTTGTGGAATTGGCAAAGTGATATTTGGAAGACCCTAGAGGGCTATGGTGAAAAAGGAAATATCCCCCGATGAAATCTGGAAAGAAGCTTTCTGAGAAACTGCTTAGTGTTCTGTTAATTCATCTCACAGAGTTTCATCTGTATGTCGTGGATCTCTTTGCCAGCCTTATTTCTGTGGAAACTGGGAACAGATATTTTGGATCCCTTTGAAGACTATAGGGCCAAAGGAAATATCCTCCGATAACAAAGAGAAAGAAGCTTTCTGAGAAACTTCTTTGTGTTCAGGGAAATCATCTCACAGAGTTACAGCTTTCCCCTCAAGAAGCCTTTCGCTAAGACAGTTTTTGTGGAATTGGCAAAGTGATATTTGGAAGCCCGTTAAGGGCAATGGTGAAAAAGGAAATATCCTCAGATGAAAACTGGAAAGAAGCTTTCTGAGAAACTGCTTAGTGTTCTGTGAATTCATCTCACAGAGTTACATCTGTATTTCGTGGATCTCTTTGCTAGCCTTATTTCTGTGGAATCAGAACAGATATTTCGGATCGCTTTGAAGACTATAAGGCCAAAGGAAATATCCTCGGATAACAAAGAGAAAGAAGCTTTCTGAGAAACTTCTTTGTGTTCTGTGAAATCATCTCACAGAGTTACAGCTTTCTCGTGAAGAAGAATTTCCCTAAGGCAGTTCTTGTGGAATTGGCAAAGTGATATTTGGAAGCCCATAGAGGGCTATGGTGAAAAAGGAAATATCCTCAGATGAAATCTGGAAAGAAGCTTTCTGAGAAACTGCTTGGTGTTCTGTTAATTCATCTCACAGAGTTACATCTGTATTTCGTGGATCTCTTTGCTAGCCTTATTACTGTGGAATCTGAGAACAGATATTTCGGATCCCTTTGAAGACTATAGGCCAAAGGAAATATCCTCCGATAACAAAGAGAAAGAAGCTTTCTGAGAAACTTCTTTCTGTTCTGTGAAATCATCTCACAGAGTTACAGCTTTCCCCTCAAGAAGCCTTTCGATAAGGCAGTTCTTGCGGATTTGGCAAAGTGATATTGGGAAGCCCCAAGAGGGCTATGGTGAAAAAGGAAATATCCTCAGATGAAATCTGGAAAGAAGCTTTCTGAGAAACTGCTTAGTGTTCTGTTAATTCATCTCACAATGTTACATCTGTCTTTCGTGGATCTCTTTGCTACCCTTATTTCTGTGGAATCTGAGAACAGATATTTCGGATCCCTTTGAAGACTATAGGGCCAAAGGAAATATCCTCCGACAACAAAGAGAAAGAAGCTTTCTGAGAAACTTCTTTGTGTTCTGTGAAATCATCTCACAGAGTTACAGATTTCCGCTCAAGAATACTTTCGCTAAGACAGTTCTTGTGGAATTGGCAAAGTGATATTTGGAATCCCATAGAGGGCTATGGTGAAAAAGCAAATATCCTCAGATGAAATCTGGAAAGAAGCTTTCTGAGAAACTGCTTAGTGTTCTGTTAATTCATCTCACCGAGTTACATGTGTATTTCGTGAATCTCTTTGCTAGCCTTATTTCTGTGGTATCTGAGAACAGATATTTCGGATTGCTTTGAAGACTACAGGGCCAAAGGAAATATCCTCCGATAACAAAGAGAAAGAAGCTTTCTGAGAAACTTCTTTGTGTTCTCTGAAAGCATCTCACAGAGTTACAGCTTTCCCTAGAAGAAGTCTTTCGATAAGACAGTTCTTGTGGAATTTGCAAAGTGATATTTGGTAGCCCATAGAGGGCTATGGTGAAAAAGGAAATATCCTCAGATGAAATCTGGAAAGAAGCTTTCTGAGAAACTGCTTAGTGTTCTTTTAATTCATCTCACAGAGTTACATCTGTATTTCGTCGATCTCTTTGCTAGCCTTATTTCTGTGGAATCTGTGAACGGATATTTCGGATCCCTTTGAAGACAATAGGGCCAAAGGAAATATCCCCCGATAACAAAGAGAAAGAAGCTTTCTGAGAAACTTCTTTGTGTTCTGTGAAATCATCTCACGGAGTTACAGGTTTCCCCTCAAGAAGCCTTTCGCTAAGACAGTTCTTGTGGAATTGGCAAAGTGATATTTGGAAGCCCATACTGGGGTATGGTGAAAAAGGAAATATCCTCAGATGAAATCTGGAAAGAAGCTTTCTGAGAAACTGCTTAGTGTTCTGTTAATTCATCTCACACAATTACATCTGTATTTCGTGGATTTCTTTGCTAGCCTTATTTCTGTGGAATCTGAGAACAGATATTTCGGATCCCTTTGAAGAATATAGGGCCAAAGGAAATATGCTCCGATAACAAAGAGAAAGAAGCTTTCTGAGAAACTTCTTTGTGTTCTGTGAAATCATCTCACAGAGTTACAGCTTTCCCGTCAAGAAGCCTTTCGCTAATACAGTTCTTGTGGAATTGGCAAAGTGATATTTGGAAGCCCATAGAGGGATATGGTGCAAAAGGAAATATCCTCCGATGAAATCTGGAAAGAAGCTTTCTGAGAAAATGCTTAGTGTTCTGTTAATTTATCTCACAGAGTTACATCTGTATTTCGTGGATATCTTTGCTAGCCTTCTTTCTGTGGAATCTGAGAACAGATATTTGGGATCCCTTTGAAGACTATAGGGCCAAAGGAAAGATCCTCCGATAACAAAGAGAAAGAAGCTTTCTGAGAAACTTCTTTGTGTTCTGAGAAATCATCTCACAGAGTTACAGCTTTCCCCTCAAGAAACCTTTCGGTAAGGCAGTTCTTGCGGAATTGGCAAAGTGATATTGGGAAGACCATAGCGGGCTATGGTGAAAAAGGAAATATCCTCAGATGAAATCTGGAAAGAAGCTTTCTGAGAAACTGCTTAGTGTTCTGTTAATTCATCTCACACAATTACATCTGTATTTCGTGGATCTCTTTGCTAGCCTTATTTCTGTGGAATCTGAGAACAGATATTTCGGATCCCTTTGAAGACTATAGGGCCAAAGGAAATATGCTCCGATAACAAAGAGAAAGAAGCTTTCTGAGAAACTTCTTTGTGTTCTGTGAAATCATCTCACAGAGTTACAGCTTTCCCCTCAAGAAGCCTTTCGCTAAGACGGCTCTTGTGGAATTGGCAAAGTGATATTTGGAAGCCCATAGAGGGCTATGTTGAAAAAGGAAATATCCGCCGATGAAATCTGGAAAGAAGTTTTCTGAGAAACTGCTTAGTGTTCTGTTAATTCATCTCGCAGAGTTACATCTGTATGTCGTGGATCTCTTTGCCAACCTTATTTCTGTGGAATCTGGGAACAGATATTTCGGATCCCTTTGAAGACTATAGGGCCAAAGGAAATATCCTACGATAACAAAGAGAAAGAAGCTTTCTGAGAAACTTCTTTGTGTTCTGGGAAATCATCTCACAGAGTTACAGCTTTCCAGTCAAGAAGCCTTTCGCTAAGACAGTTCTTGTGGAATTGGCAAAGTGCTATCTGGAAGCCCATAGAGGGCTTTGGTGAAAAAGGAAATATCCTCAGATGAAATCTGGAAAGCAGCTTTCTGAGAAACTGCTTAGTGTTCTGTTAATTCATCTCACACAGTTATATCTGTATTTCGTGGATCTCTTTGCTAGCCTTATTTCTGTGGAATCTGAGAACAGATATTTCGGATCCCTTTGAAGACTATAGGGCCAAAGGAAAGATCCTCCGATAACAAAGAGAAAGAAGCTTTCTGAGAAACTTCTTTGTGTTCTGTGAAATCATCTCACAGAGTTACAGCTTTCCCTCAAGAAGACCTTCGCTAAGAGAGTTCTTGTGGAATTGGCAAAGGGATATTTGGAAGCCCATGGAGGGCTATGGTGAAAAGGAAATATCCTCAGATGAAATCTGGAAAGAAGCTTTCTGAGAAACTGCTTAGTGTTCTGTTAATTCATCTCACAGTGTTATGTTCGTATTTCGTGGATCTCTTTGCTAGTCTTATTTCTGTGGAATCTGAGAACAGATATTTCAGATCCCTTTGAAGACTATAGGGCCAAAGAAATATCCTCCGATAACAAAGAGAAAGAAGCTTTCTGAGAAACTTCTTTGTGTTCTGTGAAATCATCTCACAGAGTTACAGCTTGCCACTGAAGAAGCCTTTCGCTAAGACAGTTCTTGTGGAATTGGCAAAGTGATATTTGGACGCCCCTAGAGGGCTATGGTGAAAAAGGAAATATCCTCAGATAAAATCTGGAAAGAAGCTTTCTGAGAAACTGCTTAGTGTTCTGTTAATTCATCTCACACAGTTATATCTGTATTTCGTGTATCTCTTTGCTAGCCTTATTTCTGTGGAATCTGAGAACAGATATTTCGGATCCCTTTGAAGACTTCAGGCCAAAGGAAATATCCTCCGATAACAAAGAGAAAGAAGCTTTCTGAGAAACTTCTTTCTGTTCTGTGAAATCGTCTCACAGAGTTACAGCTTTCCCCTCAAGAAGCCTTTCGATAAGGCAGTTCTTGCGGAATTGGCAACGTGATATTGGAAGCCCGTAGAGGGCTATGGTGAAAAAGGAAATATCCTCCGATGAAATCTGGAAAGAAGCTTTCTGAGAAACTGCTTAGTGTTCTGTTAATTCATCTCACAGAGTTACATCTGTATTTCGTGGATCTCTTAGCTAGCCTTATTTCTGTGGAATCTGAGAACAGATATTTCGGATCCCTTTGAAGACTGTACGGCCAAAGGAAATATCCTCCGATAACAAAGAGAAAGAAGCTTTCTGAGAAACTTCTTTGTGTTCTGTGAAATCATCTCACAGAGTTACAGCTTTCCCTCAAGAAGCCCTTCGCTAAGACAGTTCTTGTGGAATTGGCAAAGTGATATTTGGAAGCCCATGGAGGGCTATGGTGAAAAAGGAAATATCCTCAGATGAAATCTGGAAAGAAGCTTTCTGAGAAACTGCTTAGTGTTCTGTTAATTCATCTCGCAGAGTTACATCTGTATTTCGTGGATCTCTTTGCTAGCCTTATTTCTGTGGAATCAGAACAGATATTTCGGATCCCTTTGAAGACTCTAGGGCCAAAGGAAATATCCTCCGATAACAAAGAGAAAGAAGCTTTCTGAGAAACTTCTTTGTGTTCTGGGAAATCATCTCACAGAGTTACAGCTTTCTCGTGAAGAAGAATTTCCCTAAGACAGTTCTTGTGGAATTGGCTAAGTGATATTTGGAAGCCCATAGAGGGCTATGGTGAAAAAGGAAATATCCTCAGATGAAATCTGGAAAGAAGCTTTCTGAGAAACTGCATGGTGTTCTGTTAATTCATCTCACAGAGTTACATCTGTATTTCTTGGATCTCTTTGCTAGCCTTATTACTGTGGAATCTGAGAACAGATATTTCGGATCCCTTTGAAGACTATAGGCCAAAGGAAATATCCTCCGATAACAAAGAGAAAGAAACTTTCTGAGAAACTTCTTTCTGTTCTGTGAAATCATCTCACAAAGTTACAGCTTTCCCCTCAAGAAGGCTTTCGATAAGGCACTTCTTGCGGAATTAGCAAAGTGATATTGGGAAGCCCATAGAGGGCTATGATGAAAAAGGAAATATCCTCAGATGAAATCTGGAAAGAAGCTTTCTGAGAAACTGCTTAGTGTTCTGTTAATTCATCTCACACAGTTACATCTGTCTTTCGTGGATCTCTTTGCTACCCTTATTTCTGTGGAATCTGAGAACAGATATTTCGGATCCCTTTGAAGACTATAGGGCCAAAGGAAATATCCTCTGATAACAAAGAGAAAGAAGCTTTCTGAGAAACTTCTTTGTGTTCTGTGAAATCATCTCAGAAAGTTACAGCTTTCCCGTCAAGATGCCTTTCGCTAAGACAGTTCTTGTGGAATTGGCAAAGTGATATTTGGAAGCCCCTAGAGGGCTATGGTGCAAAAGGAAATATCCTCAGATGAAATCTGGAAAGAAGCTTTCTGAGAAACTGCTTAGTGTTCTGTTAATTTATCTCACAGAGTTACATCTGTATTTCGTGGATCTCTTTGCTAGCCTTATTTCTGTGGAATCTGAGAACAGATATTTCGGATCCCTTTGAAGACTATAGGGCCAAAAGAAATATCCTCCGATAACAAAGAGAAAGAATCTTTTTGAGAAACTTCTTTGTGTTCTGTGAAATCATCTCACAGAGTTACAGCTTTCCCTAGAAAAAGCCTTTCGCTAAGACAGTTCTTGTGGAATTGGCAAAGTGATATTTAGAAGCCCATAGAGGGCTATGGTGAAAAAGGAAATATCCTCAGATGAAATCTGGAAAGAAGTTTTCTGAGAAACTGCTTAGTGTTCTGTTAATTCATCTAACAGAGTTACATCAGTATTTCGTGGATCTCTTTGCTAGCCTTATTTCTGTGGAAACTGAGAAGAGATATTTCGGATCCCTTTGAAGACTATAGGGCCAAAGGAAATATCCTGTGATAACAAAGAGAAAGAAGTTTTCTGAGAAACTTCTTTGTGTTCTCTGAAATCATCTCACAGAGTTACAGCTTTCCCCTCAAGGAGCCTTTCGATAAGGCAGGTCTTGTGGAATTGGCAAAGTGCTATTGGGAAGCCCCTAGAGGGCTATGGTGAAAAAGGAAATATCCTCAGATGAAAACTGGAAAGAAGCTTTCTGAGAAACTGCTTAGTGTTCTGTTAATTCATCTCACAGTGTTACATCTGTATTTCGTGGATCTCTTTGCTAGCCTTATTTCTGTGGAATCTGAGAACAGATATTTCAGATCGCTTTGAAGACTACAGGGCCAAAGGAAATATCCTCCGATAACAAAGAGAAAGAAGCTTTCTGAGAAACTTCTTTGTGTTCTGGGAAATCATCTCACAGAGTTACAGCTTTCTCGTGAAGAAGAATTTCCTTAAGACAGTTCTTGTGGAATTGGCAAAGTGATATTGGAAGCCCATAGAGGGCTATGGTGAAAAAGGAAATATCCTCAGATGAAATCTGGAAAGAAGCTTTCTGAGAAACTGCTTAGTGTTCTGTTAATTTATCTCACACAGTTACATCTGTCTTTCGTGGATCTCTTTGCTAGCCTTATTTCTGTGGAATCTGAGAACAGATATTTCGGATCCCTTTGAAGACTATAGGGCCAAAGGAAATATCCTCTGATAACAAAGAGAAAGAAGCTTTCTGAGAAACTTCTTTGTGTTCTGTGAAATCATCTCAGAAAGTTACAGCTTTCCCGTCAAGAAGCCTTTCGCTAAGACAGTTTTTGTGGAATTGGCAAAGTGATATTTGGAAGCCCCTAGAGGGCTATGGTGCAAAAGGAAATATCCTCAGATGAAATCTGGAAAGAAGCTTTCTGAGAAACTGCTTAGTGTTCTGTTAATTTATCTCACAGAGTTACATCTGTATTTCGTGGGTCTCTTTGCTAGCCTTATTTCTGTGGAATCTGAGAACAGATATTTCGGATCCCTTTGAAGACTATAGGGTCAAAAGAAATATCCTCCGATAACAAAGAGAAAGAATCTTTCTGAGAAACTTCTTTGTGTTCTGTGAAATCATCTCACAAAGTTACAGCTTTCCCCTCCAGAAGCCTTTCGCTAAGACAGTTCTTGTGGAATTGGCAAAGTGATATATGGTAGCCCCTAGAGGGCTGTGGTGAAAAAGGAACAATCCTCAGATGACATCTGGAAAGAAGCTTTCTGAGAAACTGCTTAGTGTTCTGTTAATTCATCTCACAGAGTTACATCTGTATTTCGTGGATCTCTTTGCTAGCCTTATTTCTGTGGAATCTGAGAACAGATATTTCAGATCCCTTTGAAGACTCTAGGGCCAAAGGAAATATCCTCCGATAACAAAGAGAAAGAAGCTTTCTGAGAAACTTCTTTGTGTTCTGGGAAATCATCTCACAGAGTTACAGCTTTCTCGTGAAGAAGAATTTCCTTAAGACAGTTCTTGTGGAATTGGCAAAGTGATATTGGAAGCCCATAGAGGGCTATGGTGAAAAAGGAAATATCCTCAGATGAAATCTGGAAAGAAGCTTTCTGAGAAACTGCTTAGTGTTCTGATAATTCATCTCACAGAGTTACATCTGTATATCCTGGATCTCTTTGTTAGCCTTCTTTCTGTGGAATCTGAGAACAGATATTTCGGATCCCTTTGAAGACTATAGGGCCAAAGGAAATATCCTCTGATAACAAAGAGAAAGAAGCTTTCTGAGAAACTTCTTTGTGTTCTGTGAAATCATCTCACAGAGTTACAGCTTTCCCCTCAAGAAGACTTTCGCTAAGACAGTTCTTGTGGAATTGGCAAAGTGATATTTGGAAGCCCCTAGAGGGCTATGGTGAAAAAGGAAATATCCTCAGATGAAATCTGGAAAGAAGCTTTCTGAGAAACTGCATGGTGTTCTGTTAATTCATCTCACAGAGTTACATCTGTATTTCGTGGGTCTCTTTGCTAGCCTTATTACTGTGGAATCTGAGAACAGATATTTCGGATCCCTTTGAAGACTTTAGGCCAAAGGAAATATCCTCCGATAACAAAGAGAAAGAAGCTTTCTGAGAAACTTCTTTCTTTTCTGTGAAATCGTCTCACAGAGTTACAGCTTTCCCCTCAAGAAGCCTTTCGATAAGGCAGTTCTTGCGGTATTGGCAACGTGATATTGGAAGCCCGTAGAGGGCTATGGTGAAAAAGGAAATATCCTCAGACGAAATCTGGAAAGAAGCTTTCTGAGAAACTGCTTACTATTCTGTAAATTCATCTCACACAGTTACATCTGTATTTCGTGGATCTCTCTGCTAGCCTTATTTCTGTGGAATCTGAGAACAGATATTTCGGATCCCTTTGAAGACTATAGGGCCAAAGGAAATATCCTCCGATATCAAAGAGAAAGAAGCTTCCTGACAAACTTCATTGTGTTCTGTGAAATCATCTCACAGAGTTACAGCTTTCCCCTCAAGAAGACTTTCGTTAAGACAGTTCTTGTGGAATTTGCAAAGTGATATTTGGAAGCCCATAGAGGGCTATGGTGAAAAAGGAAATATCCTCCGATGAAATCTGGAAAGAAGCTTTCTGAGAAACTGCTTAGTGTTCTGTTAATTCATCTCACAGAGTTACATCTGTATTTCGTGGATCTCTTTGCTAGCCTTGTTTCTGTGGAATCTGAGAACAGATATTTCGGATCCCTTTGAAGACTATAGGGCCAAAGGAAATATCCTCCGATAACAAAGAGAAAGAAGCTTTCTGAGAAACTTCTTTGTGTCCTGTGAAATCAACTCACAGAGTTACAGCTTTCCCCTCAAAAAGCCTTTCGCTAAGACAGTTCTTGTGGAATTGGCAAAGTGATATTTGGAAGCCCATAGAGGGCTATGGTGAAAAAGGAAATATCCTCATATGAAATCTGGAAAGAAGCTTTCTGAGAAACTGCTTAGTGTTCTGTGAATTCATCTCACAGAGTTACATCTGTATTTCGTGGATCTCTTTGCTACCCTTATTTCTGTGGAATCTGAGAACATATATTTCGGATCCCTTTGAAGACTGTAGGGCCAAAGGAAATATCCTCCGATAGCAAAGAGAAAGAAGCTCTCTGAGAAACTTCTTTGTGTTCTGTGAAATCATCTCACAGAGTTACAGCTTTCCTCTCAAGAAGCCTTTCGATAAGGCAGTTCTTGTGGAATTGGCATAGTGATAATGGGAATCCCATAGAGGGCTATGGTGAAAAAGGAAATATCCTCAGATGAAAACTCGAAAGAAGCTTTCTGAGAAACTGCTTAGTGTTCTGTGAATTCATCTCAGATAGTTACATCTGTATTTCGTGGATCTCTTTGCTAGCCTTATTTCTGTGGAATCTGAGAACAGATATTTCGGATCCCTTTTAAGACTGTACGGCCAAAGGAAATATCCTCCGCTAACAAAGATAAAGAAGCTTTCTGAGAAACTTCTTTGTGTTCTGTGAAATCATCTCACAGAGTTACAGCTTTCCCTCAAGAAGCCTTTCGCTAAGACAGTTCTTGTGGAATTGGCAAAGTGATATTTGGAAGTCCATAGAGGGCTATGGTGAAAAAGGAAATATCCTCAGATGAAATCTGGAAAGAAGCTTTCTGAGAAACTGCTTAGTGTTCTGTTAATTCATCTCACAGAGTTACATCTGTATTTCGTGTATCTCTTTGCTAGCCTTATTTCTGTGGAATCTGAGAACAGATATTTCGGATCCCTTTCAAGACTATAGGGCCAAAGGAAAGATCCTCCGATAACAAAGAGAAAGAAGCTTTCTGAGAAACTTCTTTGTGTTCTGGGAAATCATCTCACACAGTTACTGCTTTCCCGTCAAGAAGAATTTCGCTAAGACAGTTCTTGGGGAAATGGCAAAGTGATATTTGCAAGCCCAAAGAGGGCTATGGAGAAAAAGGAAATATCCTCAGATAAAATCTGGAAAGAAGCTTTCTGAGAAACTGCTTAGTGTTCTGTGAATTCATCTCACAGAGTTACATCCGTATTTCGTGGATCTCTTTGCTAGCCTTATTACTGTGGAATCTGAGAACAGATATTTCGGATCCCTTTGAAGACTATAGGGCCAAATTAAATATCCTCCGATAAAAAAGACAAAGAAGCTTTCTGAGAAACTTCTTCGTGTTCTTTGAAATCATCTCACAGAGTTACAGCTTCCCCGTCAAGAAGCCTTTCGCTAAGACCGTTTTTGTGAAGTTGGCAAAGTGATATTTGAAAATCCATAGAGGGCTATGATGAAAAAGGAAATATCCTCAGATGAAATCTGGAAAGAAGCTTTCTGATGAACTTTTTAGTGTTCTGTTAATTCATCTCACAGAGTTACATCTGTATTTCCAGAATCTCTTTGCTACCCTTATTTCTGTGGAATCTGAGAACAGATATTTCGGATCCCTTTGAAGACTATAGGGCCAAAGGAAATATCCTCCGATAAAAAAGAGAAAGAAGCTTTCTGAGAAACTTCTTTGTGTTCTGTGAAAACATCTCACAGAGTTACAGCTTTCCCGTCAAGAAGAATTTCCCTAAGACAGTTCTTGTGGAATTGGCAAAGTGACATTTGGAAGCCCAAAGAGGGCTATGGTTAAAAAGGAAATATCCTCAGATGAAATCTGGAAAGAAGCTTTCTGAGAAACTGCATGGTGTTCTGTTAATTCATCTCACCGAGTTACATCTGTATTTCGTGGGTCTCTTTGATAGGCTTATTACCGTGGAATCTGAGAACAGATATTTCGGATATCTCTGAAGCCTTTAGGCCAAAGGAAATATCCTCCGATAAGAAAGAGAAAGAAGCTTTCTGAGAAACTTCTTCGTGTCCTTTGAAATCATCTCACAGAGTTACAGCTTTCCCCTCAAGAAGCCTTTCGATAACGCAGTTCTTGCGGAATTGGCAAAGTGATATTGGAAGCCCGTAGAGGGCTATGGTGAAAAAGGAAATATCCTCAGACGAAATCTGGAAAGAAGCTTTCTGAGAAACTGCTTAGTATTCTGTTAATTCATCTCACACAGTTACATCTGTATTTCGTGGATCTCTTTGCTAGCCTTATTTCTGTGGAATCTGAGAACAGATATTTCGGATCCCTTTGAAGACTACAGGGCCAAAGGAAATATCCTCCGATAACAAAGAGAAAGAAGCTTTCTGAGAAACTTCTTTCTGTTCTGTGAAATCGTCTCACAGAGTTACAGCTTTCCCCTCAAGAAGCCTTTCGATAAGGCAGTTCTTGCGGAATTGGCAACGTGATATTGGAAGCCCGTAGAGGGCTATGGTGAAAAAGGAAATATCCTCCGATGAAATCTGGAAAGAAGCTTTCTGAGAAACTGCTTAGTGTTCTGTTAATTCATCTCACAGAGTTACATCTGTATTTCGTGGATCTCTTAGCTAGCCTTATTTCTGTGGAATCTGAGAACAGATATTTCGGATCCCTTTGAAGACTGTACGGCCAAAGGAAATATCCTCCGATAACAAAGAGAAAGAAGCTTTCTGAGAAACTTCTTTGTGTTCTGTGAAATCATCTCACAGAGTTACAGCTTTCCCTCAAGAAGCCCTTCGCTAAGACAGTTCTTGTGGAATTGGCAAAGTGATATTTGGAAGCCCATGGAGGGCTATGGTGAAAAAGGAAATATCCTCAGATGAAATCTGGAAAGAAGCTTTCTGAGAAACTGCTTAGTGTTCTGTTAATTCATCTCGCAGAGTTACATCTGTATTTCGTGGATCTCTTTGCTAGCCTTATTTCTGTGGAATCAGAACAGATATTTCGGATCCCTTTGAAGACTCTAGGGCCAAAGGAAATATCCTCCGATAACAAAGAGAAAGAAGCTTTCTGAGAAACTTCTTTGTGTTCTGGGAAATCATCTCACAGAGTTACAGCTTTCTCGTGAAGAAGAATTTCCCTAAGACAGTTCTTGTGGAATTGGCTAAGTGACATTTGGAAGCCCATAGAGGGCTATGGTGAAAAAGGAAATATCCTCAGATGAAATCTGGAAAGAAGCTTTCTGAGAAACTGCATGGTGTTCTGTTAATTCATCTCACAGAGTTACATCTGTATTTCTTGGATCTCTTTGCTAGCCTTATTACTGTGGAATCTGAGAACAGATATTTCGGATCCCTTTGAAGATTATAGGCCAAAGGAAATATCCTCCGATAACAAAGAGAAAGAAACTTTCTGAGAAACTTCTTTCTGTTCTGTGAAATCATCTCACAAAGTTACAGCTTTCCCCTCAAGAAGCCTTTCGATAAGGCACTTCTTGCGGAATTGGCAAAGTGATATTGGGAAGCCCATAGAGGGCTATGATGAAAAAGGAAATATCCTCAGATGAAATCTGGAAAGAAGATTTCTGAGAAACTGCTTAGTGTTCTGTTAATTCATCTCACACAGTTTCATCTGTCTTTCGTGGATCTCTTTGCTACCCTTATTTCTGTGGAATCTGAGAACAGATATTTCGGATCCCTTTGAAGACCATAGGGCCAAAGGAAATATCCTCTGATAACAAAGAGAAAGAAGCTTTCTGAGAAACTTCTTTGTGTTCTGTGAAATCATCTCAGAAAGTTACAGCTTTCCCGTCAAGATGCCTTTCGCTAAGACAGTTCTTGTGGAATTGGCAAAGTGATATTTGGAAGCCCCTAGAGGGCTATGGTGCAAAAGGAAATATCCTCAGATGAAATCTGGAAAGAAGCTTTCTGAGAAACTGCTTAGTGTTCTGTTAATTTATCTCACAGAGTTACATCTGTATTTCGTGGATCTCTTTGCTAGCCTTATTTCTGTGGAATCTGAGAACAGATATTTCGGATCCCTTTGAAGACTATAGGGCCAAAAGAAATATCCTCCGATAACAAAGAGAAAGAATCTTTCTGAGAAACTTCTTTGTGTTCTGTGAAATCATCTCACAGAGTTACAGCTTTCCCCTCCAGAAGCCTTTCGCTAAGACTGTTCTTGTGGAATTGGCAAAGGGATATATGGTAGCCCCTAGAGGGCTGTGGTGAAAAAGGAACTATCCTCAGATGAAATCTGGAAAGAAACTTTCTGAGAAACTGCTTAGTGTTCTGTTAATTCATCTCACAGAGTTACATCTGTATTTCGTGGATCTCTTTGCTAGCCTTATTTCTGTTGAATCTGAGAACAGATATTTCAGATCCCTTTGAAGACTATAGGGCCAAAGGAAATATCCTCCGATAACAAAGAGAAAGAAGCTTTCTGAGAAACTTCCTTGTGTTCTGTGAAATCATCTCACAGAGTTACAGCTTTCCCTAGAAGAAGCCTTTCGCTAAGACAGTTCTTGTGGAATTGGCAAAGTGATATTTAGAAGCCCATAGAGGGCTATGGTGAAAAAGGAAATATCCTCAGATGAAATCTGGAAAGAAGTTTTCTGAGAAACTGCTTAGTGTTCTGTTAATTCATCTAACAGAGTTACATCTGTATTTCGTGGATCTCTTTGCTAGCCTTATTTCTGTGGAAACTGAGAAGAGATATTTCGGATCCCTTTGAAGACTATAGGGCCAAAGGAAATATCCTGTGATAACAAAGAGAAAGAAGTTTTCTGAGAAACTTCTTTGTGTTCTCTGAAATCATCTCACAGAGTTACAGCTTTCCCCTCAAGGAGCCTTTCGATAAGGCAGGTCTTGTGGAATTGGCAAAGTGCTATTGGGAAGCCCATAGAGGGCTATGGTGAAAAAGGAAATATCCTCAGATGAAATCTGGAAAGAAGCTTTCTGAGAAACTGCTTAGTGTTCTGTTAATTCATCTCACAGAGTTACATCTGTATTTCGTGGATCTCTTTGCTAGCCTTATTTCTGTGGAATCTGAGAACAGATATTTCAGATCGCTTTGAAGACTACAGGGCCAAAGGAAATATCCTCCGATAACAAAGAGAAAGAAGCTTTCTGAGAAACTTCTTTGTGTTCTGTGAAATCATCTCACAGAGTTACAGCTTTTCCTAGAGGAAGCCTTTCGATAAGACAGTTCTTGTGGGATTGGCAAAGTGATATTTGGTAGCCCATAGAGGGCTATGGTGAAAAAGGAAATATCCTCAGATGAAATCTGGAAAGAAGCTTTCTGAGAAACTGCTTAGTGTTCTGTTAATTCATCTCGCAGAGTTACATCTGTATTTCGTGGATCTCTTTGCTAGCCTTATTTCTGTGGAATCTGAGAACAGATATTTCGGATCCCTTTGAAGACTATAGGGCCAAAAGAAATATCCTCCGATAACAAAGAGAAAGAAGCTTTCTGAGAAACTTCTTTGTGTTCTGTGAAATCATCTCACAGAGTTACAGCTTTCCCCTCCAGAAGCCTTTCGCTAAGACTGTTCTTGTGGAATTGGCAAAGGGATATATGGTAGCCCCTAGAGGGCTGTGGTGAAAAAGGAACTATCCTCAGATGAAATCTGGAAAGAAGCTTTCTGAGAAACTGCTTAGTGTTCTGTTAATTCATCTCACAGAGTTACATCTGTATTTCGTGGATCTCTTTGCTAGCCTTATTTCTGTTGAATCTGAGAACAGATATTTCAGATCCCTTTGAAGACTATAGGGCCAAAGGAAATATCCTCCGATAACAAAGAGAAAGAAGCTTTCTGAGAAACTTCCTTGTGTTCTGTGAAATCATCTCACAGAGTTACAGCTTTCCCTAGAAGAAGCCTTTCGCTAAGACAGTTCTTGTGGAATTGGCAAAGTGATATTTAGAAGCCCTTAGAGGGCTATGGTGAAAAAGGAAATATCCTCAGATGAAATCTGGAAAGAAGTTTTCTGAGAAACTGCTTAGTGTTCTGTTAATTCATCTAACAGAGTTACATCTGTATTTCGTGGATCTCTTTGCTAGCCTTATTTCTGTGGAAACTGAGAAGAGATATTTCGGATCCCTTTGAAGACTATAGGGCCAAAGGAAATATCCTGTGATAACAAAGAGAAAGAAGTTTTCTGAGAAACTTCTTTGTGTTCTCTGAAATCATCTCACAGAGTTACAGCTTTCCCCTCAAGGAGCCTTTCGATAAGGCAGGTCTTGTGGAATTGGCAAAGTGCTATTGGGAAGCCCATAGAGGGCTATGGTGAAAAAGGAAATATCCTCAGATGAAATCTGGAAAGAAGCTTTCTGAGAAACTGCTTAGTGTTCTGTTAATTCATCTCAGAGAGTTACATCTGTATTTCGTGGATCTCTTTGCTAGCCTTATTTCTGTGGAATCTGAGAACAGATATTTCAGATCGCTTTGAAGACTACAGGGCCAAAGGAAATATCCTCCGATAACAAAGAGAAAGAAGCTTTCTGAGAAACTTCTTTGTGTTCTGTGAAATCATCTCACAGAGTTACAGCTTTCCCTAGAGGAAGCCTTTTGATAAGACAGTTCTTGTGGAATTGGCAAAGTGATATTTGGTAGCCCATAGAGGGCTATGGTGAAAAAGGAAATATCCTCAGATGAAATCTGGAAAGAAGCTTTCTGAGAAACTGCTTACTGTTCTGTTAATTCATCTCACAGAGTTACATCTGTATATCCTGGATCTCTTTGTTAGCCTTCTTTCTGTGGAATCTGAGAACAGATATTTCGGATCCCTTTGAAGACTATAGGGCCAAAGGAAATATCCTCTGATAACAAAGAGAAAGAAGCTTTCTGAGAAACTTCTTTGTGTTCTGTGAAATCATCTCACAGAGTTACAGCTTTCCCCTCAAGAAGACTTTCGCTAAGACAGTTCTTGTGGAATTGGCAAAGTGATATTTGGAAGCCCCTTGAGGGCTATGGTGAAAAAGGAAATATCCTCAGATGAAATCTGGAAAGAAGCTTTCTGAGAAACTGCATGGTGTTCTGTTAATTCATCTCACAGAGTTACATCTGTATTTCGTGGGTCTCTTTGCTAGCCTTATTACTGTGGAATCTGAGAACAGATATTTCGGATCCCTTTGAAGACTTTAGGCCAATGGAAATATCCTCCGATAACAAAGAGAAAGAAGCTTTCTGAGAAACTTCTTTCTTTTCTGTGAAATCGTCTCACAGAGTTACAGCTTTCCCCTCAAGAAGCCTTTCGATAAGGCAGTTCTTGCGGTATTGGCAACGTGATATTGGAAGCCCGTAGAGGGCTATGGTGAAAAAGGAAATATCCTCAGACGAAATCTGGAAAGAAGCTTTCTGAGAAACTGCTTACTATTCTGTAAATTCATCTCACACAGTTACATCTGTATTTCGTGGATCTCTTTGCTAGCCTTATTTCTGTGGAATCTGAGAACAGATATTTCGGATCCCTTTGAAGACTACAGGGCCAAAGGAAATATCCTCCGATAAGAAAGAGAAAGAAGCTTTCTGAGAAACTTCTTTGTGTTCTGGGAAATCATCTCACAGACTTACAGCTTTCCCCTCAAGAAGTCTTTCGCTCAGACAGTTCTTGTGGAATTGGCAAAGTTATATTTGGTAGCCCATAGAGGGCTATGGTGAAAAAGGAAATATCCTCAGATCAAATTTGGAAAGAAGCTTTCTGAGAAACTGCTTAGTGTTCTGTTAATTCATCTCACAGAGTTACATCTGTATTTCGTGGATCTCTTTGCTAGCCTTATTTCTGTGAATCTGAGAACAGATATTTCGGATCCCTTTGAAGGCTATAGGGCCAAAGGAAATATTCTCCGATAACAAAGAGAAAGAAACTTTCTGAGAAACTTCTTTGGGTTCTGTGAAATCATCTCACAGAGTTACAGCTTTCAACTCAAGAAGCCTTTCGCTAAGACAGCTCTTGTAGAATTGGCAAAGTGATATTTGGAAGCCCTTAGTGGGCTATGGTGAAAAGGGAAATATCCTCCGATGAAATCTGGAAAGAAGCTTTCTGAGAAACTGCTTAGTGTTCTGTTAATTCATCTCACAGAGTTACATCTGTATTTCGTGGATATCTTTGCTAGCCTTATTTCTGTGGAATCTGAGAACAGATATTTCAGATCCCTTTGCAGACTGTACGGCCAAAGGAAATATCCTCCGATAACAAAGAGGAAGAAGCTTTCTGAGAAACTTCTTGTGTTCTGTGAAATCATCTCACAGAGTTACAGCTTTCCCTCAAGAAGCCCTTCGCTAAGACAGTTCTTGTGGAATTGGCAAAGTGATATTTGGAAGTCCATAGAGGGCTATGGTGAAAAAGGAAATATCCTGAGATGAAATCTGCAAAGAAGCTTTCTGAAGAACTGCTTAGTGTTCTGTTAATCCATCTCACAGAGTTACATCTGTATTTCGTGGATCTCTCTGCTAGCCTTATTTCTGTGGAATCTGAGAACAGATATTTCGGATCCCTTTGAAGACTATAGGGCCAAAGGAAATATCCTCCGATATCAAAGAGAAAGAAGCTTCCTGACAAACTTCATTGTGTTCTGTGAAATCATCTCACAGAGTTACAGCTTTCCCCTCAAGAAGCCTTTCGTTAAGACAGTTCTTGTGGAATTTGCAAAGTGATATTTGGAAGCCCATAGAGGGCTATGGTGAAAAAGGAAATATCCTCCGATGAAATCTGGAAAGAAGCTTTCTGAGAAACTGCTTAGTGTTCTGTTAATTCATCTCACAGAGTTACATCTGTATTTCGTGGATCTCTTTGCTAGCCTTGTTTCTGTGGAATCTGAGAACAGATATTTCGGATCCCTTTGAAGACTATAGGGCCAAAGGAAATATCCTCCGATAACAAAGAGAAAGAAGCTTTCTGAGAAACTTCTTTGTGTCCTGTGAAATCAACTCACAGAGTTACAGCTTTCCCCTCAAAAAGCCTTTCGCTAAGACAGTTCTTGTGGAATTGGCAAAGTGATATTTGGAAGCCCATAGAGGGCTATGGTGAAAAACGAAATATCCTCATATGAAATCTGGAAAGAAGCTTTCTGAGAAACTGCTTAGTGTTCTGTGAATTCATCTCACAGAGTTACATCTGTATTTCGTGGATCTCTTTGCTACCCTTATTTCTGTGGAATCTGAGAACAGATATTTCGGATCCCTTTGAAGACTGTAGGGCCAAAGGAAATATCCTCCGATAGCAAAGAGAAAGAAGCTCTCTGAGAAACTGCTTTGTGTTCTGTGAAATCATCTCACAGAGTTACAGCATTTCCTAGAAGAACCCTTTCGCTAAGACAGTTCTTGTGGAATTGGCAAAGTGATATTGGAAGCCCTTAGAGGGCTATGGTGAAAAAGGAAATATCCTCAGATGAAATCGGGAAAGAAGCTTTCTGAGAAACTGCTTAGTGTTCTGTTAATTCATCTCACAGAGTTACATCGGTATTTCGTGGATCTCTTTGCTAGCCTTATTTCTGTGGAATCTGAGAACAGATATTTCGGATCCCTTTGAAGACTATAGGGCCAAATTAAATATCCTCCGATAACAAAGAGAAAGAAGCTTTCTGAGAAACTTCTTCGTGTTCTGTGAAATCATCTCACAGAGTTACAGCTTTCCCCTCAAGAAGCCTTTCGCTAAGACAGTTTTTGTGGAATTGGCAAAGTGATAAATGGAAGCCCCTAGAGGTCTATGGTGAAAAAGGAAATATCCTCAGATAAAATCTGGAAAGAAGCTTTCTGAGAAACTGCTTAGTGTTCTGTTAATTCATCTCACAGAGTTACATCTGTATTTCATGGATCTCTTTGCTAGCCTTATTTCTGTGGAATCTGAGAACAGATATTTCGGATCCCTTTTAAGACTATAGGGCCAAAGGAAATATCCTCCGATAACAAAGAGAAAGAAGCTATCTGAGAAACTTCTTTGTTTTCTGTGAAATCAACTCACAGAGTTACAGATTTCTCCTCAAGAAGCCTTTCGCTAAGACAGTTCTTGTGGAATTGGCAAAGTGATATTTGGAAGCCCATAGAGGGCTATGGTGAAAAAGGAAATATCCTCAGATGAAATCTGGAAAGAAGCTTTCTGAGAACCTGCTTAGTGTTCTGTGAATTCATCTCACAGAGTTACATCTGTATTTCGTGGATCTCTTTGCTCGCCTTATTTCTGTGGAATCTGAGAAGAGATATTTCGGATCCCTTTGAAGACTATAGGACCAAAGGAAATATCCTCTGATAACAAAGAGAAAGAAGCTTTCTGAGAAACTTCTTTGTGTTCTGTGAAATCATCTCACAGAGTTACAGCTTTCCTCTCAAGAAGCCTTTCGATAAGGCAGTTCTTGTGGAATTGGCATAGTGATAATGGGAATCCCATAGAGGGCTATGGTGAAAAAGGAAATATCCTCAGATGAAAACTCGAAAGAAGCTTTCTGAGAAACTGCTTAGTGTTCTGTGAATTCATCTCAGATAGTTACATCTGTATTTCGTGGATCTCTTTGCTAGCCTTATTTCTGTGGAATCTCAGAACAGATATTTCGGATCCCTTTTAAGACTGTACGGCCAAAGGAAATATCCTCCGCTAACAAAGAGAAAGAAGCTTTCTGAGAAACTTCTTTGTGTTCTGTGAAATCATCTCACAGAGTTACAGCTTTCCCTCAAGAAGCCTTTCGCTAAGACAGTTCTTGTGGAATTGGCAAAGTGATATTTGGAAGTCCATAGAGGGCTATGGTGAAAAAGGAAATATCCTCAGATGAAATCTGGAAAGAAGCTTTCTGAGAAACTGCTTAGTGTTCTGTTAATTCATCTCACAGAGTTACATCTGTATTTCGTGTATCTCTTTGCTAGCCTTATTTCTGTGGAATCTGAGAACAGATATTTCGGATCCCTTTGAAGACTATAGGGCCAAAGGAAAGATCCTCCGATAACAAAGAGAAAGAAGCTTTCTGAGAAACTTCTTTGTGTTCTGGGAAATCATCTCACACAGTTACTGCTTTCCCGTCAAGAAGAATTTCGCTAAGACAGTTCTTGGGGAAATGGCAAAGTGATATTTGCAAGCCCATAGAGGGCTATGGAGAAAAAGGAAATATCCTCAGATAAAATCTGGAAAGAAGCTTTCTGAGAAACTGCTTAGTGTTCTGTGAATTCATCTCACAGAGTTACATCCGTATTTCGTGGATCTCTTTGCTAGCCTTATTACTGTGGAATCTGAGAACAGATATTTCGGATACCTTTGAACACTGTAGGGCCATAGTAAATATCCTCCGATAACAAACAGAAAGAAGCTTTCTGAGAAACTTCTTTTTGTTCTGTGAAATCATCTCACAGAGTTACAGCTTTCCTCTCAAGAAGCCTTTCACTAAGACAGTTCTTGTGGAATTGGCAAAGTAATATTTGGAAGCCCCTAGAGGGCTATGGTGAAAAAGGAAATATCCTCAGATGAAATCTGGAAATAAGCTTTCTGAGAAACTGCTTAGTGTTCTGTTAATTCATCCCCCAGAGTTACATCTGTATTTCATGGATCTGTTTGCTAGCTTAATTTCTGTGGGATCTGAGAGGAGATATTTCGGATCCCTTTGAAGACTATAGGGTCAAAGGAAATATCCTCCCACAACAAAGAGAAAAAAGCTTTCTCAGAAACTTTTTGTGTTCTGTGAAATCATCTCACAGAGTTACAGCTTTTCCTAGAAGAAGCCTTTCGCTAAGACAGTTCTTGTGGAATTGGCAAAGTGATATTTGGAAGCCCATAGAGGACTATGGTGAAAAAGGAAATATCCTCAGATGAAATCGGGAAAGAAGCTTTCAGAGAAACTGCTTAGTGTTCCGTTAATTCATCTCACAGAGTTACATCTGTATTTCGTGGATCTCTTTGCTAGCCTTATTTCTGTGGAATCTGAGAACAGATATTTCGGATCCCTTTGAAGACTATAGGGCCAAATTAAATATCCTCCGATAAAAAAGAGAAAGAAGCTTTCTGAGAAACTTCTTCGTGTTCTTTGAAATCATCTCACAGAGTTACAGCTTCCCCGTCAAGAAGCCTTTCGCTAAGACCGTTTTTGTGGAGTTGGCAAAGTGATATTTGAAAGTCCATAGAGGGCTATGATGAAAAAGGAAATATCCTCAGATGAAATCTGGAAAGAAGCTTTCTGATGAACTGTTTAGTGTTCTGTTAATTCATCTCACAGAGTTACATCTGTATTTCCAGAATCTCTTTGCTACCCTTATTTCTGTGGAATCTGAGAACAGATATTTCGGATCCCTTTGAAGACTATAGGGCCAAAGGAAATATCCTCCGATAAAAAAGAGAAAGAAGCTTTCTGAGAAACTTCTTTGTGTTCTGTGAAAACATCTCACAGAGTTACAGCTTTCCCGTCAAGAAGAATTTCCCTAAGACAGTTCTTGTGGAATTGGCAAAGTGACATTTGGAAGCCCAAAGAGGGCTATGGTTAAAAAGGAAATATCCTCAGATGAAATCTGGAAAGAAGCTTTCTGAGAAACTGCATGGTGTTCTGTTAATTCATCTCACCGAGTTACATCTGTATTTCGTGGGTCTCTTTGATAGCCTTATTACCGTGGAATCTGAGAACAGATATTTCGGATATCTCTGAAGCCTTTAGGCCAAAGGAAATATCCTCCGATAAGAAAGAGAAAGAAGCTTTCTGAGAAACTTCTTCGTGTCCTTTGAAATCATCTCACAGAGTTACAGCTTTCCCCTCAAGAAGCCTTTCGATAACGCAGTTCTTGCGGAATTGGCAAAGTGATATTGGAAGCCCGTAGAGGGCTATGGTGAAAAAGGAAATATCCTCAGACGAAATCTGGAAAGAAGCTTTCTGAGAAACTGCTTAGTATTCTGTTAATTCATCTCACACAGTTACATCTGTATTTCGTGGATCTCTTTGCTAGCCTTATTTCTGTGGAATCTGAGAACAGATATTTCGGATCCCTTTGAAGACTACAGGGCCAAAGGAAATATCCTCCGATAACAAAGAGAAAGAAGCTTTCTGAGAAACTTCGTTGTGTTCTGGGAAATCATCTCACAGAGTTACAGCTTTCCCCTCAAGAAGTCTTTCGCTTAGACAGTTCTTGTAGAATTGGCAAAGTGATATTTGGTAGCCCATAGAGGGCTATGGTGAAAAAGGAAATATCCTCAGATCAAATTTGGAAAGAAGCTTTCTGAGAAACTGCTTAGTGTTCCGTTAATTCATCTCACAGAGTTACATCTGTATTTCGTGGATCTCTTTGCTAGCCTTATTTCTGTGTAATCTGAGAACAGATATTTCGGATCCCTTAGAAGACTATAGGGCCAAATTAAATATCCTCCGATAAAAAAGAGAAAGAAGCTTTCTGAGAAACTTCTTCGTGTTCTTTGAAATCATCTCACAGAGTTACAGCTTCCCCGTCAAGAGGCCTTTCGCTAAGACCGTTTTTGTGGAGTTGGCAAAGTGATATTTGGAAGTCCATAGAGGGCTATGGTGAAAAAGGAAATATCCTCAGATGAAATCTGGAAAGAAGCTTTCTGAGAAACTGCTTAGTGTTCTGTTAATCCATCTCACAGTGTTACATCTGTATTTCGTGGATCTCTTTGCTAGCCTTATTTCTGTGGATTCTGAGAACAGATATTTCGGATCCCTTTGAAGACTACAGGGCCAAAGGAAATATCCTCCGATAACAAAGAGAAAGAAGCTTTCTGACAAACTTCTTTGTGTTCTGTGAAATCATCTCACAGAGTTACAGCTTTCCCCTCAAGAAGCCTTTCGCTAAGACAGTTCTTGTGGAATTGGCAGAGTGATATTTGGAAGACCATAGAGGGCTATGATGAAAAAGGAAATATCCTCAGATGAAATCTGGAAAGAAGCTTTCTGAAGAACTGTTTAGTGTTCTGTTAATTCATCTCACAGAGTTACATCTGTATTTCGTGGATCTCTTTGCTAGCGTTATTTCTGTGGAATCTGAGAACAGATATTTCGGATCCCTTTGAAGACTATAGGGCCAAAGGAAATATCCTCCGATAAAAAAAGAGAAAGAAGCTTTCTGAGAAACTTCTTTGTGTTCTGTGAAAACATCTCACAGAGTTACAGCTTTCCCGTCAAGAAGAATTTCCCTAAGACAGTTCTTGTGGAATTGGCAAAGTGACATTTGGAAGCCTAAAGAGGGCTATGGTTAAAAAGGAAATATCCTCAGATGAAATCTGGAAAGAAGCTTTCTGAGAAACTGCATGGTGTTCTGTTAATTAATCTCACCGAGTTACATCTGTATTTCGTGGGTCTCTTTGCTAGCCTTATTACCGTGCAATCTGAGAACAGATATTTCGGATCTCTCTGAAGACTTTAGGCCAAAGGAAATATCCTCCGATAACAAAGAGAAAGAAGCTTTCTGAGAAACTTCTTTCTGTTCTGTGAAATCATCTCACAGAGTTACAGCTTTCCCCTCAAGAAGCCTTTCGATAACGCAGTTCTTGCGGAATTGGCAAAGTGATATTGGAAGCCCGTAGAGGGCTATGGTGAAAAAGGAAATATCCTCAGACGAAATCTGGAAAGAAGCTTTCTGAGAAACTGCTTAGTATTCTGCTAATTCATCTCACACAGTTACATCTGTATTTCGTGGATCTCTTTGTTAGCCTTATTTCTGTGGAATCTGAGAACAGATATTTCGGATCCCTTTGAAGACTACAGGGCCAAAGGAAATATCCTCCGATAACAAAGAGAAAGAAGCTTTCTGAGAATCTTCTTTGTGTTCTGGGAAATCATCTCACAGAGTTACAGCTTTCCCCTCAAGAAGTCTTTGGCTTAGACAGTTCTTGTGGAATTGGCAAAGTGATATTTGGTAGCCCCTAGAGGGCTATGGTGAAAAAGGAAATATCCTCAGATCAAATTTGGAAAGAAGCTTTCTGAGAAACTGCTTAGTGTTCTGTTAATTCATCTCACAGAGTTACATCTGTATTTCGTGGATCTCTTTGCTAGCCTTATTTCTTTGAATCTGAGAACAGATATTTCGGATCCCTTTGAAGACTATAGGGCCAAAGGAAATATTCTCCGATAACAAAGAGAAAGAAGCTTTCTGAGAAACTTTTTTGTGTTCTGTGAAATCATCTCACAGAGTTACAGCTTTCCCCTCAAGGAGCCTTTCGCTAAGACAACTCTTGGGGAATTGGCAAAGTGATATTTGGAAGCCCTTAGAGGGCTAAGTTAAAAAGGGAAATATCCTCCGATGAAATCTGGAAAGAAGCTTTCTGAGAAACTGCTTAGTGTTCTGTTAATTCATCTCACAGAGTTACATCTGTATTTCGTGGATCTCTTAGCTAGCCTTATTTCTGTGGAATATGAGAACAGATATTTCGGATCCCTTTGAAGAGTGTAGGGCCAGCGGAAATATCCTCCGATAACAAAGAGAAAGAAGCTTTCTGAGAAACTTCTTTGTGTTCTGTGAAATCATCTCACAGAGTTACAGCTTTCCCTCAAGAAGCCCTTCGCTAAGAGAGTTCTTGTGGAATTGGCAAAGTGATATTTGGAAGCCAATGGAGGGCTATGGTGAAAAAGGAAATATCCTCAGATGAAATCTGGAAAGAAGCTTTCTGAGAAACTGCTTAGTGTTCTGTTAATTCATCTCACAGAGTTACGTTCGTATTTCGTGGATCTGTTTGCTAGCCTTATTTCTGTGGAATCTGAGAACAGATATTTCGGATCCCTTTGAAGACTACAGGGCCAAAGGAAATATCCTCCGATAACAAAGAGAAAGAAGCTTTCTGAGAAACTTCTTTGTGTTCTGTGAAAACATCTCACAGAGTTACAGCTTTGCCGTCAAGAAGAATTTCCCTAAGACAGTTCTTGTGGAATTGGCAAAGTGACATTTGGAAGCCTAAAGACGGCTGTGGTTAAAAAGGAAATATCCTCAGATGAAATCTGGAAAGGAGCTTTCTGAGAAACTGCATGGTGTTCTGTTAATTCATCTCACCGAGTTACATCTGTATTTCGTGGGTCTCTTTGCTAGCCTTATTACCGTGGAATCTGAGAACAGATATTTCGGATCTCTCTGACGACTTTAGGCCAAAGGAAATATCCTCCGATAACAAAGAGAAAGAAGCTTTCTGAGAAACTTCTTTCTGTTCTGTGAAATCATCTCACAGATTTACAGCTTTCCCCTCAAGAAGCCTTTCGATAACGCAGTTCTTGCGGAATTGGCAAAGTGATATTGGAAGCCCGTAGAGGGCTATGGTGAAAAAGGACATATCCTCAGAGGAAATCTGGAAAGAAGCTTTCTGAGAAACTGCTTAGTATTCTGTTAATTCATCTCTCAGAGTTACATCTGTATTTCGTGGATCTCTTTGCTAGCCTTATTTCTGTGGAATCTGAGAACAGATATTTCGGATACCTTTGAAGACTATAGGGCCAAAGGAAATATTCTCCGATAACAAAGAGAAAGAAACTTTCTGAGAAACGTCTTTGTGTTCTGTGAAATTATCTCACAGAGTTACAGCTTTCCCCTCAAGGAGCCTTTCGCTAAGACAGCTCTTGTGGAATTGGCAAAGTGATATTTGGAAGCCCTTAGAGGGTTATGTTGAAAAGGGAAATATCCTCCGATGAAATCTGGAAAGAAGCTTTCTGAGAAACTGCTTACTGTTCTGTTAATTCATCTCACAGAGTTACATCTGTATTTCGTGGATCTCTTAGCTAGCCTTATTTCTGTGGAATCTGAGAACAGATAATTCGTATCCCTTTGAAGACTGTAGGGCCAACGGAAATATCCTCCGATAACAAAGAGAAAGAAGCTTTCTGAGAAACTTCTTTGTGTTCTGTGAAATCTTCTCACAGAGTTACAGCTTTCCCTCAAGAAGCCCTTCGCTAATACAGTTCTTGTGGAATTGGCAAAGTGATATTTGGAAGCCCATGGAGGGCTATGGTGAAAAAGGAAATATCCTCAGATGAAATCTGGAAAGAAGCTTTCTGAGAAACTGCTTAGTGTTCTGTTAATTCATCTCACAGAGTTACATCTGTATTTCGTGGATCTGTTTGCTAGCCTTATTTCTGTGGAATCTGAGAACAGATATTTCGGATCCCTTTGAAGACTACAGGGCCAAAGGAAATATCCTCCGATAACAAAGAGAAAGAAGCTTTCTGAGATACTTCTTTGTTTTCTGTGAAATCATCTCACAGAGTTACAGCTTTCCCTAGAAGAAGCCTTTCGCTAAGGCAGTTCTTGTGGAATTGGCAAAGTGATATTTGGAAGCCCATAGAGGGCTATGGTGAAAAAGGAAATATCCTCAGATGAAATCTGGAAAGAAGCTTTGTGAGAAACTGGTTAGTGTTCTGTTAATTCATCTCACAGAGTTACATCTGTATTTCGTGGATCTCTTTGCTAGCCTTATTTCTGTGGAATCTGAGAACAGATATTTCGGATCCCTTTGAAGACTATAGGGCCAAAGGAAATATCCTCCGATAAAAAAGAGAAAGAAGCTTTCTGAGAAACTTCTTTGTCTTCTGTGAAATCATCTCACAGAGTTACAGCTTTCCCGTCAAGAAGAATTTCCCCAAGACAGTTCTTGTGGAATTGGCAAAGTGATATTTGGAAGCCCATAGAGGGGTATGGTTAAAAAGGAAATATCCTCAGATGAAATCTGGAAAGAAGCTTTCTGAGAAACTGCATGGTGTTCTGTTAATTCATCTCACAGAGTTACATCTGTATTTCGTGGGTCTCTTTGCTAGCCTTATTACTGTGGAATCTGAGAACAGATATTTCGGATCCCATTGAAGACTTTAGGCCAAAGGAAATATCCTCCGATAACAAAGAGAAAGAAGCTTTCTGAGAAACTTCTTTCTGTTCTGTGAAATCGTCTCACAGAGTTACAGCTTTCCCCTCAAGAAGCCTTTCGATAAGGCAGTTCTTGAGGAATTGGCAACGTGATATTGGAAGCCCGTAGAGGGCTATGGTGAAAAAGGAAATATCCTCAGACGAAATCTGGAAAGAAGCTTTCTGAGAAACTGCTTACTATTCTGTAAATTCATCTCACACAGTTACATCTGTATTTCGTGCATCTCTTTGCTAGCCTTATTTCTGTGGAATCTGAGAACAGATATTTCGGATCCCTTTGAAGACAACAGGGCCAAAGGAAATATCCTCCGATAACAAAGAGAAAGAAGCTTTCTGAGAAACTTCTTTGTGTTCTGGGAAATCATCTCACAGACTTACAGCTTTCCCCTCAATACGTCTTTCGCTTAGACAGTTCTTGTGGAATTGGCAAAGTTATATTTGGTAGCCCATAGAGGGCTATGGTGAAAAAGGAAATATCCTCAGATCAAATTTGGAAAGAAGCTTTCTGAGAAACTGCTTAGTGTTCTGTTAATTCATCTCACAGAGTTACATCTGTATTTCGTGTATCTCTTTGCTAGCCTTATTTCTGTGGAATCTGAGAACAGATATTTCGGATCCCTTTGAAGATTATAGGGCCAAAGGAAATATTCTCCGATAACAAAGAGAAAGAAGCTTTCTGAGAAACTTCTTTGGGTTCTGTGAAATCATCTCACAGAGTTACAGCTTTCCCCTCAAGAAGCCTTTCGCTAAGACAGCTCTTGTAGAATTGGCAAAGTGATATTTGGAAGCCCTTAGAGGGCTATGGTGAAAAGGGAAATATCCTCCGATGAAATCTGGAAAGAAGCTTTCTGAAAAACTGCTTAGTGTTCTGTGAATTCATCTCACAGAGTTACATCTGTATTTCGTGGATCTCTTTGCTAGCCTTATTTCTGTGGAATCTGAGAACAGATATTTCGGATCCCTTTGAAGACTATAGGGCCAAAGGAAATATCCTCCGATAGCAAAGAGAAAGAAGCTTTCTGAGAAACTTCTTTGTGTTCTGTGAAATCAACTCACAGAGTTACAGCTTTTCCTAGAAGAACCCTTTCGCTAAGTCAGTTCTTGTGGAATTGGCAAAGTGATATTGGAATCCCTTAGAGGGCTATGGTGAAAAAGGAAATATCCTCAGATGAAATCGGGAAAGAAGCTTTCTGAGAAACTGCTTAGTGTTCTGTTAATTCATCTCACAGAGTTACATCGGTATTTCGTGGATCTCTTTGCTAGCCTTATTTCTGTGGAATCTGAGAACAGATATTTCGGATCCCTTTGAAGACTATAGGGCCAATTTAAATATCCTCCGATAACAAAGAGAAAGAAGCTTTCTGAGAAACTTCTTCGTGTTCTGTGAAATCATCTCACAGAGTTACAGCTTTCCCCTCAAGAAGCCTTTCGCTAAGACAGTTTTTGTGGAATTGGCAAAGTGATAAATGGAAGCCCCTAGAGATCTATGGTGAAAAAGGAAATATCCTCAGATAAAATCTGGAAAGAAGCTTTCTGAGAAACTGCTTAGGGTTCTGTTAATTCATCTCACAGAGTTACATCTGTATTTCATGCATCTCTTTGCTAGCCTTATTTCTGTGGAATCTGAGAACAGATATTTCGGATCCCTTTGAAGACTATAGGGCCAAAGGAAATATCCTCCGATAACAAAGAGAAAGAAGCTATCTGAGAAACTTCTTTGTTTTCTGTGAAATCAACTCACAGAGTTACAGATTTCTCCTCAAGAAGCCTTTCGCTAAGACAGTTCTTGTGGAATTGGCAAAGTGATATTTGGAAGCCCATAGAGGGCTATGGTGAAAAAGGAAATATCCTCAGATGAAATCTGGAAAGAAGCTTTCTGAGAACCTGCTTAGTGTTCTGTTAATTCATCTCACAGAGTTACATCTGTATTTCGTGGATCTCTTTGCTAGCCTTATTTCTGTGGAATCTGAGAAGAGATATTTCGGATCCCTTTGAAGACTATAGGGCCAAAGGAAATATCCTCCGATAACAAAGAGAAAGAAGCTTTCTGAGAAACTTCTTTGTGTTCTGTGAAATCATCTCACAGAGTTACAGCTTTCCTCTCAAGAAGCCTTTCGATAAGGCAGTTCTTGTGGAATTGGCAAAGTGATATTGGGAATCCCATAGAGGGCTATGGTGAAAAAGGAAATATCCTCAGATGAAAACTGGAAAGAAGCTTTCTGAGAAACTGCTTAGTGTTCTGTGAATTCATCTCAGATAGTTACATCTGTATTTCTTGGATCTCTTTGCTAGCCTTATTTCTGTGGAATCTGAGAACAGATATTTCGGATCCCTTTGAAGACTGTACGGCCAAATTAAATATCCTCCGATAACAAAGAGAAAGAAGCTTTCTGAGAAACTTCTTTGTGTTCTGTGAAATCATCTCACAGAGTTACAGCTTTCCCTCAAGAAGCCCTTCGCTAAGACATTTCTTGTGGAATTGGCAAAGTGATATTTGGAAGTCCATAGAGGGCTAAGGTGAAAAAGGAAATATCCTGAGATGAAATCTGCAAAGAAGCTTTCTGAAAAACTGCTTAGTGTTCTGTTAATCCATCTCACAGAGTTACATCTGTATTTCGTGGATCTCTTTGCTAGCCTTATTTCTGTGGAATCTGAGAACAGATATTTCGGATCCCTTTGAAGACTATAGGGCCAAAGGAAAGATCCTCCGATAACAAAGAGAAAGAAGCTTTCTGAGAAACTTCTTTGTGTTCTGTGAAATCATCTCACAGACTTACAGCTTTCCCTTCAAGAAGCCTTTCGCCAAGACAGTTCTTGTGGAATTGGAAAAGTGATATTTGGAAGCCCATAGAGGGCTATGGTGAAAAAGGAAATATCCTCAGATGAAATCTGGAAAGAAGCTTTCTGAGAAACTGCTTAGTGTTCGGTTAATTCATCTACCAGAGTTACATCTGTATTTCGTGGATCTCTTTGCTAGCCTTATTTCTGTGGAATCTGAGAACAGATATTACGGATCCCTTTGAAGACTACAGGGCCAAAGGAAATATCCTCCGATAACAAAGAGAAAGAAGCTTTCTGAGAAACTTCTTTGTGTTCTGTGAAAACATCTCACAGAGTTACAGCTTTCCCCTCAAGAAGCCTTTCGCTAAGACAGTTCTTTAGGAATTGGCAGAGTGATATTTGGAAGCCCATAGAGGGCTATGGTGAAAAAGGAAATATCCTCCGATGAAATCTGGAAAGAAGCTTTCTGAGAACTGCTTAGTGTTCTGATAATTCATCTCACAGAGTTACATCTGTATTTCGTGGATCTCTTTGCTAGCCTTATTTCTGTGGAATCTGAGAACAGATATTTCGGATCCCTTTGAAGACTATAGGGCCAAAGGAAATATCCTCCGATAACAAAGAGAAAGAATCTTTCTGAGAAACTTCTTTGTGTTCTGTGAAATCAACTCACAGAGTTACAGCTTTCCCCTCAAGAAGCCTTTCGCTAAGACAGTTCTTGTGGAATTGGCAAAGTGATATTTGGAAGCCCCTAGAGGGCTATGGTGACAAAGGAAATATCCTCAGATGAAATCTGGAAAGAAGCTTTCTGAGAAACTGCTTAGTGTTCTGTTAATTCATCTCACACAGTTATATCTGTATTTCGTGGATCTCTTTGCTAGCCTTATTTCTGTGGAATCTGAGAACAGATATTTCGGATCCCTTTGAAGACTATAGGGCCAAAGGAAAGATCCTCCGATAACAAAGAGAAAGTAGCTTTTTGAGCAACTTCTTTGTGTTCTGTGAAATCATCTCACAGAGTTACAGCTTTCCCCTAAAGAAGCCTTTCGCTAAGACAGTTCTGGTGGAATTGGCAAAGTGATATTGGGAAGCCCCTAGAGGGCTATGTTGAAAAAGGAATTATCCTCAGATGAAATCTGGAAAGAAGCTTTCTGAGAAACTGCTTAGTGTTCTCTTAATTCATCTCACCTGAGTTACATCTCTATTTCGTGGATCTCTTTGCTAGCCTTATTTCTGTTGAATCTGAGAACAGATATTTCGGATCCCTTTGAAGACTACAGGGCCAAAGGAAATATCCTCCGCTAACAAAGAGAAAGAAGCTTTCTGAGAAACTTCTTTCTGTTCTGTGAAATCATCTCACAGAGTTACAGATTTCCCCTCAAGAAGCCTTTCGATAACGCAGTTCTTGCGGAATTGGCAAAGTGATATTGGAAGCCCGTAGAGGGCTATGGTGAAAAAGGAAATATCCTCAGACGAAATCTGGAAAGAAGCTTTCTGAGAAACTGCTTAGTATTCTGTTAATTCATCTCACACAGTTACATCTGTATTTCGTGGATCTCTTTGTTAGCCTTATTTCTGTGGAATCTGAGAACAGATATTTCGGATCCCTTTGAAGACTACAGGGCCAAAGGAAATATCCTCCGATAACAAAGAGAAAGAAGCTTTCTGAGAATCTTCTTTGTGTTCTGTGAAATCATCTCACAGAGTTACAGCTTTCCCCTCAAGGAGCCTTTCGCTAAGACAGCTCTTGTGGAATTGGCAAAGTGATATTTGGAAGCCCTTAGAGGGCTAAGTTGAAAAGGGAAATATCCTCCGATGAAATCTGGAAAGAAGCTTTCTGAGAAACTGCTTAGTGTTCTGTTAATTCATCTCACAGAGTTACATCTGTATTTCGTGGATCTCTTAGCTAGCCTTATTTCTGTGGAATCTGAGAACAGATATTTCGGATCCCTTTGAAGACTGTAGGGCCAACGGAAATATCCTCCGATAACAAAGAGAAAGAAGCTTTCTGAGAAACTTCTTTGTGTTCTGTGAAATCGTCTCACAGAGTTACAGCTTTCCCTCAAGAAGCCCTTCGCTAAGACAGTTCTTGTGGAATTGGCAAAGTGATATTTGGAAGCCCATAGAGGGCTATGATGAAAAAGGAAATATCCTCAGATGAAATCTGGAAAGAAGCTTTCTGAAGAACTGTTTAGTGATCTGTTAATTCATCTCACAGAGTTACATCTGTATTTCGTGGATCTCTTTGCTAGCCTTATTTCTGTGGAATCTGAGAACAGATATTTCGGATACCTTTGAAGACTATAGGGCCAAAGGAAATATCCTCCGATAAAAAAGAGAAAGAAGCTTTCTGAGAAACTTCTTTGTGTTCTGTGAAAACATCTCACAGAGTGACAGCTTTCCCGTCAAGAAGAATTTCCCTAAGACAGTTCTTGTGGAATTGGCAAAGTGACATTTGGAAGCCTAAAGAGGGCTATGGTTAAAAAGGAAATATCCTCAGATGAAATCTGGAAAGAAGCTTTCTGAGAAACTGCATGGTGTTCTGTTAATTCATCTCACCCAGTTACATCTGTATTTCATTGGTCTCTTTGCTAGCCTTATTACCGTGGAATCTGAGAATAGATATTTCGGATCTCTCTGAAGACTTTAGGCCAAAGGAAATATCCTCCGATAACAAAGAGAAAGAAGCTTTCTGAGAAACTTCTTTCTGTTCTGTGAAATCATCTCACAGAGTTACAGCTTTCCCCTCAAGAAGCCTTTCGATAACGCAGTTCTTGCGGAATTGGCAGAGTGATATTGGAAGCCCGTAGAGTGCTATGGTGAAAAAGGAAATATCCTCAGACGAAATCTGGAAAGAAGCTTTCTGAGAAACTGCTTAGTATTCTGTTAATTCATCTCACACAGTTACATCTGTATTTCGTGGATCTCTTTGTTAGCCTTATTTCTGTGGAATCTGAGAACAGATATTTCGGATCCCTTTGAAGACTACATTGCCAAAGGAAATATCCTCCGATAACAAAGAGAAAGAAGCTTTCTGAGAAACTTCTTTGTGTTCTGGGAAATCATCTCACAGAGTTACAGCTTTCCCCTTAAGAAGTCTTTCGCTTAGACAGTTCTTGTGGAATTGGCAAAGTGATATTTGTAGCCCATAGAGGGCTATGGTGAAAAAGGAAATATCCTCAGATCAAATTTGGAAAGAAGCTTTCTGAGAAATTGCTTAGTGTTCTGTTAATTCATCTCACAGAGTTACATCTGTATTTCGTGGATCTCTTTGCTAGCCTTATTTCTGTGGAATCTGAGAACAGATATTTCGGATCCCTTTGAAGGCTATAGGGCCAAAGGAAATATTCTCCGATAACAAAGAGAAAGAAGCTTTCTGAGAAACTTCTTTGTGTTCTGTGAAATCATCTCACAGAGTTACAGCTTTCCTCTCAAGAAGCCTTTCGATAAGGCAGGTCTTGTGGAATTGGCAAAGTGATATTGGGAATCCCATAGAGGGCTATGGTGAAAAAGGAAATATCCTCAGATGAAAACTGGAAAGAAGCTTTCTGAGAAACTGCTTAGTGTTCTGTGAATTCATCTCAGATAGTTACATCTGTATTTCGTGGATCTCTTTGCTAGCCTTATTTCTGTGGAATCTGAGAACAGATATTTCGGATCCCTTTGAAGACTATAGGGCCAAAGGAAATATCCTCCGATAAAAAAGAGAAAGAAGCTTTCTGAGAAACTTCTTTGTCTTCTGTGAAATCATCTCACAGAGTTACAGCTTTCCCGTCAAGAAGAATTTCCCCAAGACAGTTCTTGTGGAATTGGCAAAGTGATATTTGGAAGCCCATAGAGGGGTATGGTTAAAAAGGAAATATCCTCAGATGAAATCTGGAAAGAAGCTTTCTGAGAAACTGCATGGTGTTCTGTTAATTCATCTCACAGAGTTACATCTGTATTTCGTGGGTCTCTTTGCTAGCCTTATTACTGTGGAATCTGAGAACAGATATTTCGGATCCCATTGAAGACTTTAGGCCAAAGGAAATATCCTCCGATAACAAAGAGAAAGAAGCTTTCTGAGAAACTTCTTTCTGTTCTGTGAAATCGTCTCACAGAGTTACAGCTTTCCCCTCAAGAAGCCTTTCGATAAGGCAGTTCTTGAGGAATTGGCAACGTGATATTGGAAACCCGTAGAGGGCTATGGTGAAAAAGGAAATATCCTCAGACGAAATCTGGAAAGAAGCTTTCTGAGAAACTGCTTACTATTCTGTAAATTCATCTCACACAGTTACATCTGTATTTCGTGGATCTCTTTGCTAGCCTTATTTCTGTGGAATCTGAGAACAGATATTTCGGATCCCTTTGAAGACTACAGGGCCAAAGGAAATATCCTCCGATAACAAAGAGAAAGAAGCTTTCTGAGAAACTTCTTTGTGTTCTGGGAAATCATCTCACAGACTTACAGCTTTCCCCTCAAGAAGTCTTTCGCTTAGACAGTTCTTGTGGAATTGGCAAAGTTATATTTGGTAGCCCATAGAGGGCTATGGTGAAAAAGGAAATATCCTCAGATCAAATTTGGAAAGAAGCTTTCTGAGAAACTGCTTAGTGTTCTGTTAATTCATCTCACATAGTTACATCTGTATTTCGTGTATCTCTTTGCTAGCCTTATTTCTGTGGAATCTGAGAACAGATATTTCGGATCCCTTTGAAGATTATAGGGCCAAAGGAAATATTCTCCGATAACAAAGAGAAAGAAGCTTTCTGAGAAACTTCTTTGGGTTCTGTGAAATCATCTCACAGAGTTACAGCTTTCCCCTCAAGAAGCCTTTCGCTAAGACAGCTCTTGTAGAATTGGCAAAGTGATATTTGGAAGCCCTTAGAGGGCTATGGTGAAAAGGGAAATATCCTCCGATGAAATCTGGAAAGAAGCTTTCTGAAAAACTGCTTAGTGTTCTGTGAATTCATCTCACAGAGTTACATCTGTATTTCGTGGATCTCTTTGCTAGCCTTATTTCTGTGGAATCTGAGAACAGATATTTCGGATCCCTTTGAAGACTATAGGGCCAAAGGAAATATCCTCCGATAACAAAGAGAAAGAAGCTTTCTGAGAAACTTCTTTGTGTTCTGTGAAATCATCTCACAGAGTTACAGCTTTTCCTAGAAGAACCCTTTCGCTAAGACAGTTCTTGTGGAATTGGCAAAGTAATATTGGAATCCCTTAGAGGGCTATGGTGAAAAAGGAAATATCCTCAGATGAAATCGGGAAAGAAGCTTTCTGAGAAACTGCTTAGTGTTCTGTTAATTCATCTCACAGAGTTACATCGGTATTTCGTGGATCTCTTTGCTAGCCTTATTTCTGTGGAATCTGAGAACAGATATTTCGGATCCCTTTGAAGACTATAGGGCCAAATTAAATATCCTCCGATAACAAAGAGAAAGAAGCTTTCTGAGAAACTTCTTCGTGTTCTGTGAAATCATCTCACAGAGTTACAGCTTTCCCCTCAAGAAGCCTTTCGCTAAGACAGTTTTTGTGGAATTGGCAAAGTGATAAATGGAAGCCCCTAGAGGTCTATGGTGAAAAAGGAAATATCCTGAGATGAAATCTGCAAAGAAGCTTTCTGAAAAACTGCTTAGTGTTCTGTTAATCCATCTCACAGAGTTACATCTGTATTTCGTGGATCTCTTTGCTAGCCTTATTTCTGTGGAATCTGGGAACAGATATTTCGGATCCCTTTGAAGACTATAGGGCCAAAGGAAAGATCCTCCGATAACAAAGAGAAAGAAGCTTTCTGAGAAACTTCTTTGTGTTCTGTGAAATCATCTCACAGACTTACAGCTTTCCCCTCAAGAAGCCTTTCGCCAAGACAGTTCTTGTGGAATTGGAAAAGTGATATTTGGAAGCCCATAGAGGGCTATGGTGAAAAAGGAAATATCCTCAGATGAAATCTGGAAAGAAGCTTTCTGAGAAACTGCTTAGTGTTCGGTTAATTCATCTACCAGAGTTACATCTGTATTTCGTGGATCTCTTTGCTAGCCTTATTTCTGTGGAATCTGAGAACAGATATTACGGATCCCTTTGAAGACTACAGGGCCAAAGGAAATATCCTCCGATAACAAAGAGAAAGAAGCTTTCTGAGAAACTTCTTTTTGTTCTGTGAAAACATCTCACAGAGTTACAGCTTTCCCCTCAAGAAGCCTTTCGCTAAGACAGTTCTTTAGGAATTGGCAGAGTTATATTTGGAAGCCCATAGAGGGCTAAGGTGAAAAAGGAAATATCCTCCGATGAAATCTGGAAAGAAGCTTTCTGAGAACTGCTTAGTGTTGTGATAATTCATCTCACAGAGTTACATCTGTATTTCGTGGATCTCTTTGCTAGCCTTATTTCTGTGGAATCTGAGAACAGATATTTCGGATCCCTTTGAAGACTATAGGGCCAAAGGAAATATCCTCCGATAACAAAGAGAAAGAATCTTTCTGAGAAACTTCTTTGTGTTCTGTGAAATCAACTCACAGAGTTACAGCTTTCCCCTCAAGAAGCCTTTCGCTAAGACAGTTCTTGTGGAATTGGCAAAGTGATATTTGGAAGCCCCTAGAGGGCTATGGTGAAAAAGGAAATATCCTCAGATGAAATCTGGAAAGAAGCTTTCTGAGAAACTGCTTAGTGTTCTGTTAATTCATCTCACACAGTTATATCTGTATTTCGTGGATCTCTTTGCTAGCCTTATTTCTGTGGAATCTGAGAACAGATATTTCGGATCCCTTTGAAGACTATAGGGCCAAAGGAAAGATCCTCCGATAACAAAGAGAAAGAAGCTTTTTGAGCAACTTCTTTGTGTTCTGTGAAATCATCTCACAGAGTTACAGCTTTCCCCTCAAGGAGCCTTTCGCTAAGACAGCTCTTGTGGAATTGGCAAAGTGATATTTGGAAGCCCTTAGAGGGCTAAGTTGAAAAGGGAAATATCCTCCGATGAAATCTGGAAAGAAGCTTTCTGAGAAACTGCTTAGTGTTCTGTTAATTCATCTCACAGAGTTACATCTGTATTTCGTGGATCTCTTTGCTAGCCTTATTTCTGTGGAATCTGAGAACAGATATTTCGGATCCCTTTGAAGACTATAGGGCCAAAGGAAAGATCCTCCGATAACAAAGAGAAAGAAGCTTTTTGAGCAACTTCTTTGTGTTCTGTGAAAACATCTCACAGAGTTACAGCTTTCCTGTCAAGAAGAATTTCCCTAAGACAGTTCTTGTGGAATTGGCAAAGTGACATTTGGAAGCCTAAAGAGGGCTATGGTTAAAAAGGAAATATCCTCAGATGAAATCTGGAAAGAAGCTTTCTGAGAAACTGCATGGTGTTCTGTTAATTCATCTCACCGAGTTACATCTGTATTTCATTGGTCTCTTTGCTAGCCTTATTACCGTGGAATCTGAGAATAGATATTTCGGATCTCTCTGAAGACTTTAGGCCAAAGGAAATATCCTCCGATAACAAAGAGAAAGAAGCTTTCTGAGAAACTTCTTTCTGTTCTGTGAAATCATCTCACAGAGTTACAGCTTTCCCCTCAAGAAGCCTTTCGATAACGCAGTTCTTGCGGAATTGGCAGAGTGATATTGGAAGCCCGTAGAGTGCTATGGTGAAAAAGGAAATATCCTCAGACGAAATCTGGAAAGAAGCTTTCTGAGAAACTGCTTAGTATTCTGTTAATTCATCTCACACAGTTACATCTGTATTTCGTGGATCTCTTTGTTAGCCTTATTTCTGTGGAATCTGAGAACAGATATTTCGGATCCCTTTGAAGACTACATTGCCAAAGGAAATATCCTCCGATAACAAAGAGAAAGAAGCTTTCTGAGAAACTTCTTTGTGTTCTGGGAAATCATCTCACAGAGTTACAGCTTTCCCCTTAAGAAGTCTTTCGCTTAGACAGTTCTTGTGGAATTGGCAAAGTGATATTTGGTAACCCATAGAGGGCTATGGTGAAAAAGGAAATATCCTCAGATCAAATTTGGAAAGAAGCTTTCTGAGAAACTGCTTAGTGTTCTGTTAATTCATCTCACAGAGTTACATCTGTATTTCGTGGATCTCTTTGCTAGCCTTATTTCTGTGGAATCTGAGAACAGATATTTCGGATCCCTTTGAAGACTATAGGGCCAAAGGAAATATTCTCCGATAACAAAGAGAAAGAAGCTTTCTGAGAAACTTCTTTGTGTTCTGTGAAATCATCTCACAGAGTTACAGCTTTCCCCTCAAGAAGCCTTTCGATAAGGCAGTTCTTGTGGAATTGGCAAAGTGATATTGGGAATCCCATAGAGGGCTATGATGAAAAAGGAAATATCCTAAGATGAAAACTGGTAAGAAGCTTTTTGAGAAACTGCTTAGTGGTCTGATAATTCATCTCAGATAGTTGCATCTGTATTTCGTGGATCTCTTTGCTAGCCTTATTTCTGTGGAATCTGAGAACAGATATTTCGGATCCCTTTGAAGACTACAGGGCCAAAGGAAATATCCTCCGATAACAAAGAGAAAGAAGATTTCTGAGAAACTTCTTTGTGTTCTGTGAAAACATCTCACAGAGTTACAGCTTTCCCCTCAAGAAGCCTTTCGCTAAGACAGTTCTTTAGGAATTGGCAGAGTGATATTTGGAAGCCCATAGAGGGCTATGGTGAAAAAGGAAATATCCTCCGATGAAATCTGGAAAGAAGCTTTCTGAGAACTGCTTAGTGTTCTGATAATTCATCCCACAGAGTTACATCTGTGTTTCGTGGATCTCTTTGCTAGCCTTATTTCTGTGGAATCTGAGAACAGATATTTCGGATCCCTTTGAAGACGATAGGGCCAAAGGAAATATCCTCCGATAACAAAGAGAAAGAAGCTTTCTGAGAAACTTCTTTGTGTTCTGTGAAACCATCTCACAGAGTTACAGCTCACCCCTCAAGAAACCTTTCGATAAGGCAGTTCTTGTGGAATTGGCAAAGTGATATTGGGAAGCCCATAGAGGGCTCTGGTGAAAAAGATATTATCCTCAGATGAAATCTGGAAAGAAGCTTTCTGAGAAACTGCTTAGTGTTCTGTTAATTCATCTCACAGAGTTACATCTGTATTTCGTGGATCTCTTTGCTACCCTTATTTCTGTGGAATCTGAGAACAGATATTTCGGATCCCTTTGAAGACTATAGGGCCAAAGGAAAGATCCTCCGATAACAAAGAGAAAGAAGCTTTCTGAGAAACTTCTTTGTGTTCTGTGAAATCATCTCACAGAGTTACAGCTTTCCCCTCAAGAAGCCTTTCGCCAAGACAGTTCTTGTGGAATTGGAAAAGTGATATTTGGAAGCCCATAGAGGGCTATGGTGAAAAAGGAAATATCCTCAGATGAAATCTGGAAAGAAGCTTTCTGAGAAACTGCTTAGTGTTCGGTTAATTCATCTCACAGAGTTACATCTGTATTTCGTGGATCTCTTTGCTAGCCTTATTTCTGTGGAATCTGAGAACAGATATTTCGGATCCCCTTGAAGACTACAGGGCCAAAGGAAATATCCTCCGATAACAAAGAGAAAGAAGCTTTCTGAGAAACTTCTTTGTGTTCTGTGAAAACATCTCACAGAGTTACAGCTTTCCCCTCAAGATTCCTTTCGCTAAGACAGTTCTTTAGGAATTGGCAGAGTGATATTTGGAAGCCCATAGAGGGCTATGGTGAAAAAGGAAATATCCTCAGATGAAATCTGGAAAGAAGCTTTCTGAGAACTGCTTAGTGTTCTGATAATTCATCTCACAGAGTAACATCTGTATTTCGTGGATCTCTTTGCTAGCCTTATTTCTGTGGAATCTGAGAACAGATATTTCGGATCCCTTTGAAGACTATAGGGCCAAAGGAAAGATCCTCCGATAACAAAGAGAAAGAAGCTTTTTGAGAAACTTCTTTGTGTTCTGTGAAATCATCTCACAGAGTTACAGCTTTCCCCTAAAGAAGCCTTTCGCTAAGACAGTTCTGGTGGAATTGGCAAAGTGATATTGGGAAGACCCTAGAGGGCTATGTTGAAAAAGGAATTATCCTCCGATGAAATCTGGAAAGAAGCTTTCTGAGAAACTGCTTAGTGTTCTCTTAATTCATCTCACCTGAGTTACATCTGTATTTCGTGGATCTCTTTGCTAGCCTTATTTCTGTGGAATCTGAGAACAGATATTTCGGATCCCTTTGAAGACTATAGGGCCAAAGGAAATATCCTCCGATAACAAAGAGAAAGAAGCTTTCTGAGATACTTCTTTGTGTTCTGTGAAATCATCTCACAGAGTTACAGCTTTCCCCTCAAGAAGCCTTTCGCTAAGACAGTTCTTGTGAAATTGGCAAAGTGATATTTGGGAGCCCCTAGTGGGCTATGGTGAAAAAGGAATTATCCTCAGATGAAATCCGGAAAGAAGCTTTCTGAGAAACTGCTTAGTGTTCTGTTAATTCATCTCACAGAGTTACATCTGTATTTCGTGGATCTCCTTGCTAGCCTTATTTCTGTGGAATCAGAACAGATATTTCGGATCCCTTAGAAGACTATAGGGCCAAAGGAAATATCCTCCGATAACAAAGAGAAAGAAGCTTTCTGAGAAACCTATTTGTGTTCTGTGAAATCATCTCACAGAGTTACAGCTTTCTCCTCAACAAGCCTTTCACAAAGACAGTTCTTGTGGAATTGGCAAAGTGATATTTGGAGGCCCATAGAGGGCTATGGTGAAAAGGAAATATCCTCCGATGAAATCTGGAAAGAAGCTTTCTGAGAAACTGCTTAGTGTTCTCTTAATTCATCTCACAGAGTTACATCTGTATTTCCTGGATCTTTTTGCTAGCGTTATTTCTGTGGAATCTGAGAACAGATATTTCGGATCGCTTTGAAGACTATAGGGCCAAAGGAAATATCCTCCGATAACAAAGAGAAAGAAGCTTTCTGAGAAACTTCTTTGTGTTCTGTGAAATCATCTCACAGAGTTACAGCTTTCTCGTGAAGAAGAATTTCCCTAAGACAGTTCTTGTGGAATTGGCAAAGTGATAATTGGAAGCCCATAGAGGGCTATGGTGAAAAAGGAAATATCCTCCGATGAAATCTGGAAAGAAGCTTTCTGAGAAACTGCATGGTGTTCTGTTAATTCATCTCACAGAGTTACATCTGTATTTCCTGGATCTCTTTGCTAGCCTTATTACTGTGGAATCTGAGAACAGATATTTCGGATCCCTTTGAAGACTATATGCCAAAGGAAATATCCTCCGATAACAAAGAGAAAGAAGCTTTCTGACAAACTTCTTTCTGTTCTGTGAAATCATCTCACAGAGTTACAGCTTTCCCCTCAAGAAGCCTTTCGCTAAGACAGTTCTTGTGGAATTGGCAAAGTGATATTGGGAAGCCCCTAGAGGGCTATGGTGAAAAAGGAATTTTCCTCAGATGAAATCTGTAAAGAAGCTTTCTGAGAAACTGCTTAGTGTTCTCTTAATTCATCTCACCTGAGTTACATCTGTATTTCGTGGATCTCTTTGCTAGCCTTATTTCTGTTGAATCTGAGAACAGATATTTCGGATCCCTTTGAAGACTACAGGGCCAAAGGAAATATCTTCCGATATCAAAGAGAAAGAAGCTTTCTGAGATACTTCTTTGTGTTATGTGAAATCATCTCACAGAGTTACAGCTTTCCCTAGATGAAGCCTTTCAATATGACAGTTCTTGTGGAATTGGCAAAGTGATATTGGGAAACGCATAGAGGGCTATGGTGAAAAAAGAAATATCCTCAGATGAAATCTGGAAAGAAGCTTTCTGAAAAACTGCTTAGTGTTCTGTTAATTCATCTCACAGAGTTACATCTGTATTTCGTGGATCTCTTTGCTAGCCTTATTTCTGTGGAATGTGAGAACAGATATTTCGGATCCCTTTGAAGACTATAGGGCCAAAGGAAATATCCTCCGATAACAAAGAGAAAGAAGCTTTCTGAGAAACTTCTTTGTGTTCTGTGAAATCATCTCACAGAGTTACAGCTTTCCCCTCAAGAAGCCTTTCGCTAAGACAGTTCTGGTGGAATTAGCAAAGTGATATTGGGAAGCCCCTAGAGGGCTATGGTGAAAAAGGAATTATCCTCAGATGAAATCTGGAAAGAAGCTTTCTGAGAAACTGCTTAGTGTTCTCTTAATTCATCTCACCTGAGTTACATCTGTATTTCGTGGATCTCTTTGCTATCCTTATTTCTGTTGAATCTGAGAACAGATATTTCGGATCCCTTTGAAGACTACAGGGCCAAAGGAAATATCCTCCGATAACAAAGAGAAAGAAGCTTTCTGAGATACTTCTTTGTGTTCTGTGAAATCATCTCACAGAGTTACAGCTTTCCCTAGAAGAAGCCTTTCGCTAAGACAGTTCTTGTGGAATTGGCAAAGTGATATTGGGAAGCCCATAGAGGGCTATGGTGAAAAAGGAAATATCCTCAGATGAAATCTGGAAAGAAGCTTTCTGAGAAACAGCTTAGTGTTCTGTTAATTCATCTCACAGAGTTACATCTGTATTTCGTGGGTCTCTTTGCTAGCCTTATTACTGTGGAATCTGAGAACAGATATTTCGGATCCCTTTGAAGACTTTAGGCCAAAGGCAATATCCTCCGATAACAAAGAGAAAGAAGCTTTCTGAGAAACTTCTTACTGTTCTGTGAAATCATCTCACAGAGTTACAGCTTTCCCCTCAAGAAGCCTTTCGATAAGGCAGTTCTTGCGGAATTTGCAAAGTGATATTTGGAAGCCCATAGCGGGCTATGGTGAAAAAGGAAATATCCTCAGATGAAAACTGGAAAGAAGCATTCTGAGAAACTGCTTAGTGCTCTGTTAATTCATCTCACAGAGTTACATCTGTATTTCGTGGATCTCTTTGCTAGCCTTATTTCTGTGGAATCTGAGAACAGATATTTCGAATCCCTTTGAAGACTACAGGGCCAAAGGAAATATCCTCCGATAACAAAGAGAAAGAAGATTTCTGAGAAACTTCTTTGTGTTCTGTGAAATCATCTCACAGAGTTACAGCTTTCCCCTCAAGAAGCCTTTCGATAAGACAGTTCTTGTGGAATTGGCAAAGTGATATTTGGGAGCCCCTAGAGGGCTATGGTGAAAAAGGAATTAACCTCAGATGAAATCCGGAAAGAAGCTTTCTCAGAAACTGCTTAGTGTTCTGTTAATTCATCTCACAGAGTTACATCTGTATTTCGTGGATCTCTTTGCTAGGCTTATTTCTGTGGAATCAGAACAGATATTTCGGATCCCTTTGAAGACTATAGGGCCAAAGGAAATATCCTCCGATAACAAAGAGAAAGAAGCTTTCTGAGAAACCTATTTGTGTTCTGTAAAATCATCTCACAGAGTTACAGCTTTCTCCTCAACAAGCCTTTCACAAAGACAGTTCTTGTGGAATTGGCAAAGTGATATTTGGAGGCCCATAGAGGGCTATGGTGAAAAGGAAATATCCTCAGATGAAATCTGGAAAGAAGCTTTCTGAGAAACTGCTTAGTGTTCTCTTAATTCATCTCACAGAGTTACATCTGTATTTCCTGGATCTTTTTGCTAGCGTTATTTCTGTGGAATCTGAGAACAGATATTTCGGATCGCTTTGAAGACTATAGGGCCAAAGGAAATATCCTCCGATAACAAAGAGAAAGAAGCTTTCTGAGAAACTTCTTTGTGTTCTGTGAAATCATCTCACAGAGTTACAGCTTTCCCCTCAAGAAGCCTTTCGCTAAGACAGCTCTTGTGGAATTGGCAAAGTGATATTTGGAAGTCCATAGAGGGCTATGGTGAAAAAGGAAATATCCGCCGATGAAATCTGGAAAGAAGCTTTCTGAGAAACTGCTTAGTGTTCTGTTAATTCATCTTGCAGAGTTACATCTGTATGTCGTGGTTCTCTTTGCCAGCCTTATTTCTGTGGAAACTGAGAACAGATATTTCGGATCCCTTCGAAGACTATTGGGCCAAAGGAAATATCCTCCGATAACAAAGAGAAAGAAGCTTTCTGAGAAACTTCTTTATGTTCTGGGAAATCATCTCACAGAGTTACAGCTTTCCCCTCAAGAAGCCTTTCGCTAAGACAGTTCTTGTGGAATTGGCAAAGTGATATTTGGAAGCCCATTGAGGGCTATGGTGAAAAAGGAAATATCCTCAGATGAAATCTGGAAAGAAGCTTTCTGAGAAACTGCTTAGTGTTCGATTAATTCATCTAACAGAGTTACATCTGTATTTCGTGGATCTCTTTGCTAGCCTTATTTCTGTGGAATCTGAGAACAGATATTTCGGATCCCTTTGAAGACTACAGGGCCAAAGGAAATATCTTCCGATGTCAAAGAGAAAGAAGCTTTCTGAGATACTTCTTTGTGTTATGTGAAATCATCTCACAGAGTTACAGCTTTCCCTAGATGAAGCCTTTCAATATGACAGTTCTTGTGGAATTGGCAAAGTGATATTGGGAAACTCATAGAGGGCTATGGTGAAAAAGGAAATATCCTCAGATGAAATCTGGAAAGAAGCTTTCTGAAAAACTGCTTAGTGTTCTGTTAATTCATCTCACAGAGTTACATCTGTATTTCGTGGATCTTTTTGCTAGCCTTATTTCTGTGGAATGTGAGAACAGATATTTCGGATCCCTTTGAAGACTATAGGGCCAAAGGAAATATCCTCCGATAACAAAGAGAAAGAAGCTTTCTGAGAAACTTCTTTGTGTTCTGTGAAATCATCTCACAGAGTTACAGCTTTCCCCTCAAGAAGCCTTTCGCTAAGACAGTTCTGGTGGAATTAGCAAAGTGATATTGGGAAGCCCCTAGAGGGCTATGGTGAAAAAGGAATTATCCTCAGATGAAATCTGGAAAGAAGCTTTCTGAGAAACTGCTTAGTGTTCTCTTAATTCATCTCACCTGAGTTACATCTGTATTTCGTGGATCTCTTTGCTATCCTTATTTCTGTTGAATCTGAGAACAGATATTTCGGATCCCTTTGAAGACTACAGGGCCAAAGGAAATATCCTCCGATAACAAAGAGAAAGAAGCTTTCTGAGATACTTCTTTGTGTTCTGTGAAATCATCTCACAGAGTTACAGCTTTCCCTAGAAGAAGCCTTTCGCTAAGACAGTTCTTGTGGAATTGGCAAAGTGATATTGGGAAGCCCATAGAGGGCTATGGTGAAAAAGGAAATATCCTCAGATGAAATCTGGAAAGAAGCTTTCTGAGAAACAGCTTAGTGTTCTGTTAATTCATCTCACAGAGTTACATCTGTATTTCGTGGGTCTCTTTGCTAGCCTTATTACTGTGGAATCTGAGAACAGATATTTCGGATCCCTTTGAAGACTTTAGGCCAAAGGCAATATCCTCCGATAACAAAGAGAAAGAAGCTTTCTGAGAAACTTCTTACTGTTCTGTGAAATCATCTCACAGAGTTACAGCTTTCCCCTCAAGAAGCCTTTCGATAAGGCAGTTCTTGCGGAATTTGCAAAGTGATATTTGGAAGCCCATAGCGGACTATGGTGAAAAAGGAAATATCCTCAGATGAAAACTGGAAAGAAGCATTCTGAGAAACTGCTTAGTGCTCTGTTAATTCATCTCACAGAGTTACATCTGTATTTCGTGGATCTCTTTGCTAGCCTTATTTCTGTGGAATCTGAGAACAGATATTTCGAATCCCTTTGAAGACTACAGGGCCAAAGGAAATATCCTCCGATAACAAAGAGAAAGAAGATTTCTGAGAAACTTCTTTGTGTTCTGTGAAATCATCTCACAGAGTTACAGCTTTCCCCTCAAGAAGCCTTTCGATAAGACAGTTCTTGTGGAATTGGCAAAGTGATATTTGGGAGCCCCTAGAGGGCTATGGTGAAAAAGGAATTAACCTCAGATGAAATCCGGAAAGAAGCTTTCTCAGAAACTGCTTAGTGTTCTGTTAATTCATCTCACAGAGTTACATCTGTATTTCGTGGATCTCTTTGCTAGGCTTATTTCTGTGGAATCAGAACAGATATTTCGGATCCCTTTGAAGACTATAGGGCCAAAGGAAATATCCTCCGATAACAAAGAGAAAGAAGCTTTCTGAGAAACCTATTTGTGTTCTGTAAAATCATCTCACAGAGTTACAGCTTTCTCCTCAACAAGCCTTTCACAAAGACAGTTCTTGTGGAATTGGCAAAGTGATATTTGGAGGCCCATAGAGGGCTATGGTGAAAAGGAAATATCCTCAGATGAAATCTGGAAAGAAGCTTTCTGAGAAACTGCTTAGTGTTCTCTTAATTCATCTCACAGAGTTACATCTGTATTTCCTGGATCTTTTTGCTAGCGTTATTTCTGTGGAATCTGAGAACAGATATTTCGGATCGCTTTGAAGACTATAGGGCCAAAGGAAATATCCTCCGATAACAAAGAGAAAGAAGCTTTCTGAGAAACTTCTTTGTGTTCTGTGAAATCATCTCACAGAGTTACAGCTTTCCCCTCAAGAAGCCTTTCGCTAAGACAGCTCTTGTGGAATTGGCAAAGTGATATTTGGAAGTCCATAGAGGGCTATGGTGAAAAAGGAAATATCCGCCGATGAAATCTGGAAAGAAGCTTTCTGAGAAACTGCTTAGTGTTCTGTTAATTCATCTTGCAGAGTTACATCTGTATGTCGTGGTTCTCTTTGCCAGCCTTATTTCTGTGGAAACTGAGAACAGATATTTCGGATCCCTTCGAAGACTATTGGGCCAAAGGAAATATCCTCCGATAACAAAGAGAAAGAAGCTTTCTGAGAAACTTCTTTATGTTCTGGGAAATCATCTCACAGAGTTACAGCTTTCCCCTCAAGAAGCCTTTCGCTAAGACAGTTCTTGTGGAATTGGCAAAGTGATATTTGGAAGCCCATTGAGGGCTATGGTGAAAAAGGAAATATCCTCAGATGAAATCTGGAAAGAAGCTTTCTGAGAAACTGCTTAGTGTTCGATTAATTCATCTAACAGAGTTACATCTGTATTTCGTGGATCTCTTTGCTAGCCTTATTTCTGTGGAATCTGAGAACAGATATTTCGGATCCCTTTGAAGACTACAGGGCCAAAGGAAATATCTTCCGATATCAAAGAGAAAGAAGCTTTCTGAGATACTTCTTTGTGTTATGTGAAATCATCTCACAGAGTTACAGCTTTCCCTAGATGAAGCCTTTCAATATGACAGTTCTTGTGGAATTGGCAAAGTGATATTGGGAAACTCATAGAGGGCTATGGTGAAAAAGGAAATATCCTCAGATGAAATCTGGAAAGAAGCTTTCTGAAAAACTGCTTAGTGTTCTGTTAATTCATCTCACAGAGTTACATCTGTATTTCGTGGATCTTTTTGCTAGCCTTATTTCTGTGGAATGTGAGAACAGATATTTCGGATCCCTTTGAAGACTATAGGGCCAAAGGAAATATCCTCCGATAACAAAGAGAAAGAAGCTTTCTGAGAAACTTCTTTGTGTTCTGTGAAATCATCTCACAGAGTTACAGCTTTCCCCTCAAGAAGCCTTTCGCTAAGACAGTTCTGGTGGAATTAGCAAAGTGATATTGGGAAGCCCCTAGAGGGCTATGGTGAAAAAGGAATTATCCTCAGATGAAATCTGGAAAGAAGCTTTCTGAGAAACTGCTTAGTGTTCTCTTAATTCATCTCACCTGAGTTACATCTGTATTTCGTGGATCTCTTTGCTATCCTTATTTCTGTTGAATCTGAGAACAGATATTTCGGATCCCTTTGAAGACTACAGGGCCAAAGGAAATATCCTCCGATAACAAAGAGAAAGAAGCTTTCTGAGATACTTCTTTGTGTTCTGTGAAATCATCTCACAGAGTTACAGCTTTCCCTAGAAGAAGCCTTTCGCTAAGACAGTTCTTGTGGAATTGGCAAAGTGATATTGGGAAGCCCATAGAGGGCTATGGTGAAAAAGGAAATATCCTCAGATGAAATCTGGAAAGAAGCTTTCTGAGAAACAGCTTAGTGTTCTGTTAATTCATCTCACAGAGTTACATCTGTATTTCGTGGGTCTCTTTGCTAGCCTTATTACTGTGGAATCTGAGAACAGATATTTCGGATCCCTTTGAAGACTTTAGGCCAAAGGCAATATCCTCCGATAACAAAGAGAAAGAAGCTTTCTGAGAAACTTCTTTCTGTTCTGTGAAATCATCTCACAGAGTTACAGCTTTCCCCTCAAGAAGCCTTTCGATAAGGCAGTTCTTGCGGAATTTGCAAAGTGATATTTGGAAGCCCATAGCGGGCTATGGTGAAAAAGGAAATATCCTCAGATGAAAACTGGAAAGAAGCATTCTGAGAAACTGCTTAGTGCTCTGTTAATTCATCTCACAGAGTTACATCTGTATTTCGTGGATCTCTTTGCCAGCCTTATTTCTGTGGAATCTGAGAACAGATATTTCGAATCCCTTTGAAGACTACAGGGCCAAAGGAAATATCCTCCGATAACAAAGAGAAAGAAGATTTCTGAGAAACTTCTTTGTGTTCTGTGAAATCATCTCACAGAGTTACAGCTTTCCCCTCAAGAAGCCTTTCGCTAAGACAGTTCTTGTGGAATTGGCAAAGTGATATTTGGGAGCCCCTAGAGGGCTATGGTGAAAAAGGAATTATCCTCAGATGAAATCCGGAAAGAAGCTTTCTGAGAAACTGCTTAGTGTTCTGTTAATTCATCTCACAGAGTTACATCTGTATTTCGTGGATCTCTTTGCTAGCCTTATTTCTGTGGAATCAGAACAGATATTTCGGATCCCTTTGAAGACTATAGGGCCAAAGGAAATATCCTCCGATAACAAAGAGAAAGAAGCTTTCTGAGAAACCTATTTGTGTTCTGTAAAATCATCTCACAGAGTTACAGCTTTCTCCTCAACAAGCCTTTCACAAAGACAGTTCTTGTGGAATTGGCAAAGTGATATTTGGAGGCCCATAGAGGGCTATGGTGAAAAGGAAATATCCTCAGATGAAATCTGGAAAGAAGCTTTCTGAGAAACTGCTTAGTGTTCTCTTAATTCATCTCACAGAGTTACATCTGTATTTCCTGGATCTTTTTGCTAGCGTTATTTCTGTGGAATCTGAGAACAGATATTTCGGATCGCTTTGAAGACTATAGGGCCAAAGGAAATATCCTCCGATAACAAAGAGAAAGAAGCTTTCTGAGAAACTTCTTTGTGTTCTGTGAAATCATCTCACAGAGTTACAGCTTTCCCCTCAAGAAGCCTTTCGCTAAGACAGCTCTTGTGGAATTGGCAAAGTGATATTTGGAAGTCCATAGAGGGCTATGGTGAAAAAGGAAATATCCGCCGATGAAATCTGGAAAGAAGCTTTCTGAGAAACTGCTTAGTGTTCTGTTAATTCATCTTGCAGAGTTACATCTGTATGTCGTGGTTCTCTTTGCCAGCCTTATTTCTGTGGAAACTGAGAACAGATATTTCGGATCCCTTCGAAGACTATTGGGCCAAAGGAAATATCCTCCGATAACAAAGAGAAAGAAGATTTCTGAGAAACTTCTTTATGTTCTGGGAAATCATCTCACAGAGTTACAGCTTTCCCCTCAAGAAGACTTTCGCTAAGACAGTTCTTGTGGAATTGGCAAAGTGATATTTGGAAGCCCATTGAGGGCTATGGTGAAAAAGGAAATATCCTCAGATGAAATCTGGAAAGAAGCTTTCTGAGAAACTGCTTAGTGTTCGATTAATTCATCTAACAGAGTTACATCTGTATTTCGTGGATCTCTTTGCTAGCCTTATTTCTGTGGAATCTGAGAACAGATATTTCGGATCGCTTTGAAGACTATAGGGCCAAAGGAAATATACTCCGATAACAAAGAGAAAGAAGCTTTTTGAGAAACTTCTTTGTGTTCTGTGAAATCATCTTACAGAGTTACAGATTTCCCCTCAAGAAGCCTTTCGCTAAGACAGTTCTGGTGGAATTGGCAAAGTGATATTTGGAAGCTCCTAGAGGGCTATGGTGAAAAAGGAATTATCCTCAGATGAAATCTGGAAAGAAGCTTTCTGAGAAACTGCTTAGTGTTCTCTTAATTCATCTCACCTGAGTTACATCTGTATTTCGTGGATCTCTTTGCTAGCCTCATTTCTGTTGAATCTGAGAACAGATATTTCGGATCCTTATGAAGATTATAGGGCTAAAGGAAATATCCTCCGATAACAAAGAGAAAGAAGCTTTCTGAGATACTTCTTTGTGTTCTGTGAAATCATCTCACAGAGTTACAGCTTTCCCTAGAAGAAGCCTTTCGCTAAGGCATTTCTGGTGGAATTGGCAAAGTGATATTTGGAAGCCCATAGAGGGCTATGTTGAAAAAGGAAATATCCTCAGATGAAATCTGGAAAGAAGCTTTCTGAGAAACTGCTTAGTGTTCTGTTAATTCATCTCACAGAGTTACATCTGTATTTCGTGGGTCTCTTTGCTAGCCTTATTACTGTGGAATCTGAGAACAGATATTTCGGATCCCTTTGAAGACTTTAGGCCAAAGGAAATATCCTCCGATAACAAAGAGAAAGAAGCTTTCTGAGAAACCTCTTTCTGTTCTGTGAAATCGTCTCACAGAGTTACAGCTTTCCCCTCAAGAAGCCTTTCTATAAGGCAGTTCTTGCGGAATTGGCAACGTGATATTGGAAGCCCGTAGAGGGCTATGGTGAAAAAGGAAATATCCTCAGACGAAATCTGGAAAGAAGCTTTCTGAGAAACTGCTTACTATTCTGTTAATTCATCTCACACAGTTACATCTGTATTTCGTGGATCTCTTTGCTAGCCTTATTTCTGTGGAATCTGAGAACAGATATTTCGGATCCCTTTGAAGACTACAGGGCCAAAGGAAATATCCTCCGATAACAAAGAGAAAGAAGCTTTCTGAGAAACTTCTTTGTGTTCTGGGAAATCATCTCACAGACTTACAGCTTTCCCCTCAAGAAGTCCTTCGCTACGACAGTTCTTGTGGAATTGGCAAAGTGATATTTGGTAGCCCATAGAGGGCTATGGTGAAAAAGGAAACATCCTCAGATCAAATTTGGAAAGAAGCTTTCTGAGAGACTTCTTAGTGTTCTGTTAATTCATCTCACAGAGTTACATCTGTATTTCGTGGATCTCTTTGCTAGCCTTATTTCTGTGGAATCTGATAACAGATATTTCGGATCCCTTTGAAGACTATAGGGCCAAAGGAAATATCCTCCGATAAAAAAGAGAAAGAAGCTTTCTGAGAAACTTCTTTGGGTTCTGTGAAATCATCTCACAGAGTTACAGCTTTCCCTTCAAGAAGCCTTTCGCTAAGACAGCTCTTGTAGAATTGGCAAAGTGATATTTGGAAGCCCTTAGAGGGCTATGGTGAAAAGGGAAATATCCTCCGATGAAATCTGGAAAGAAGCTTTCTGAGAAACTGCTTAGTTTTCTGTTAATTCATCTCAAAGAGTTACATCTGTATTTCGTGGATCTCTTTGCTAGCCTTATTTCTGTGGAATCTGAGAACAGATATTTCGGGTCCCTTTGAAGACTGTACGGCCAAAGGAAATATCCTCCAATAACAAAGAGAAAGAAGCTTTCTGAGAAACTTCTTTGTGTTCTGTGAAATCATCTCTCAGAGTTACAGCTTTCCCTCAAAAAGCCCTTCGCTAAGACAGTTCTTGTGGAATTGGCAAAGTGATATTTGGAAGCCCATGGAGGGCTATGGTGAAAAAGGAAATATCCTCCGATGAAATCTGGATAGAAGCTTTCTGAGAAACTGCTTAGTGTTCTGTTAATTCTTCTCACAGTGTTACGTTCGTATTTCGTGGATCTCTTTGCTATCCTTATTTCTGTGGAATGTGAGAACAGATATTTCGGATCCCTTTGAAGACTATAGGGCCAAAGGAAATATCCTCCGATAACAAAGAGAAAGAAGCTTTCTGAGAAACTTCTTTGTGTTCTGTGAAATCATCTCACAGAGTTACAGATTTCCCCTCAAGAAGCCTTTCGCTACGACAGTTCTTGTGGAATTGGCAAAGTGATATTTGGAAGCCCCTAGAGGGCTATGGTGCAAAAGGAAATATCCTCAGATCAAATTTGGAAAGAAGCTTTCTGAGAAACTGCTTAGTGTTCTGTTAATTCATCTCACAGAGTTACATCGGTATTTCGTGGATCTCTTTGCTAGCCTTATTTCTGTGGAATCTGAGAACAGATATTTCGGATCCCTTTGAAGACTGTAGGGCCAACGGAAATATCCTCCGATAACAAAGAGAAAGAAGCTTTCTGAGAAACTTCTTTGTGTTCTGTGAAATCATCTCACAGAGTTACAGCTTTCCCTCAAGAAGCCCTTCGCTAAGACAGTTCTTGTGGAATTGGCAAAGTGATATTTGGAAGCCCATGGAGGGCTATGGTGAAAAAGGAAATATCCTCAGATGAAATCTGGAAAGAAGCTTTCTGAGAAACTGCTTAGTGTTCTGTTAATTCATATCACAGAGTTACGTTCGTATTTCGTGGATCTCTTTGCTAGCCTTATTTCTGTGGAATCTGAGAACAGATGTTTCAGATCCCTTTGAAGACTATACGGCCAAAGGAAATATCCTCCGATAACAAAGAGAAAGAAGCTTTCTAAGAAAATTCTTTGTGTTCTGTGAAATCATCTTACAGAGTTACAGCTTTCCCGTGAAGAAGCCTTTCGCTAAGACAGTTCTTGTGGAATTGGCAAAGTGATATTTGGAAGCCCCTAGAGGGCTATGGTGAAAAAGGAAATATCCTCAGATGAAATCTGGAAAGAAGCTTTCTGAGAAACTGCATGGTGTTCTGTTAATTCATCTCACAGAGTTACATCTGTATTTCGTGGATCTCTTTGCTAGCCTTATTACTGTGGAATCTGAGAACAGATATTTCGGATCCCTTTGAAGACTATAGGCCAAAGGAAATATCCTCCGATAACAAAGAGAAAGAAGCTTTCTGACAAACTTCTTTGTGTTCTGTGAAATCATCTCACAGAGTTACAGCTTTCCCCTCAAGAAGCCTTTCGCTAAGACAGTTCCGGTGGAATTAGCAAAGTGATATTGGGAAGCCCCTAGAGGGCTATGGTGAAAAAGGAATTATCCTCAGATGAAATCTGGAAAGAAGCTTTCTGAGAAACTGCTTAGTGTTCTCTTAATTCATCTCACCTGAGTTACATCTGTATTTCGTGGATCTCTTTGCTATCCTTATTTCTGTTGAATCTGAGAACAGATATTTCGGATCCCTTTGAAGACTACAGGGCCAAAGGAAATATCCTCCGATAACAGAGAGAAAGAAGCTTTCTGAGATACTTCTTTGTGTTCTGTGAAATCATCTCACAGAGTTACAGCTTTCCCTAGAAGAAGCCTTTCGCTAAGACAGTTCTTCTGGAATTGGCAAAGTGATATTGGGAAGCCCATAGAGGGCTATGGTGAAAAAGGAAATATCCTCAGATGAAATCTGGAAAGAAGCTTTCTGAGAAACAGCTTAGTGTTCTGTTAATTCATCTCACAGAGTTACATCTGTATTTCGTGGGTCTCCTTGCTAGCCTGATTACTGTGGAATCTGAGAACAGATATTTCGGATCCCTTTGAAGACTTTAGGCCAAAGGCAATATCCTCCGGTAACAAAGAGAAAGAAGCTTTCTGAGAAACTTCTTTCTGTTCTGTGAAATCATCTCACAGAGTTACAGCTTTCCCCTCAAGAAGCCTTTCGATAAGGCAGTTCTTGCGGAATTTGCAAAGTGATATTTGGAAGCCCATAGCGGGCTATGGTGAAAAAGGAAATATCCTCAGATGAAAACTGGAAAGAAGCATTCTGAGAAACTGCTTAGTGTTCTGTTAATTCATCTCAAAGAGTTACATCTGTATTTCGTGGATCTCTTTGCTAGCCTTATTTCTGTGGAATCTGAGAACAGATATTTCGAATCCCTTTGAAGACTACAGGGCCAAAGGAAATATCCTCCGATAACAAAGAGAAAGAAGATTTCTGAGAAACTTCTTTGTGTTCTGTGAAATCATCTCACAGAGTTACAGCTTTCCCCTCAAGAAGCCTTTCGCTAAGACATTTCTTGTGGAATTGGCAAAGTGATATTTGGGAGCCCCTAGAGGGCTATGGTGAAAAAGGAATTATCCTCAGATGAAATCCGGAAAGAAGCTTTCTGAGAAACTGCTTAGTGTTCTGTTAATTCATCTCACAGAGTTACATCGGTATTTCGTGGATCTCTTTGCTAGCCTTATTTCTGTGGAATCAGAACAGATATTTCGGATACCTTTGAAGACTATAGGGCCAAAGGAAATATCCTCCGATAACAAAGAGAAAGAAGCTTTCTGAGAAACCTATTTGTGTTCTGTAAAATCATCTCACAGAGTTACAGCTTTCTCCTCAACAAGCCTTTCACAAAGACAGTTCTTGTGGAATTGGCAAAGTGATATTTGGAGGCCCATAGAGGGCTATGGTGAAAAGGAAATATCCTCAGATGAAATCTGGAAAGAAGCTTTCTGAGAAATTGCTTAGTGTTCTCTTAATTCATCTCACAGAGTTACATCTGTATTTCCTGGATCTTTTTGCTAGCGTTATTTCTGTGGAATCTGAGAACAGATATTTCGGATCGCTTTGAAGACTATAGGGCCAAAGGAAATATCCTCCGATAACAAACAGAAAGAAGCTTTCTGAGAAACTTCTTTGTGTTCTGTGAAATCATCTCACAGAGTTACAGCTTTCCCCTCAAGAAGCCTTTCGCTAAGACAGCTCTTGTGGAATTGGCAAAGTGATATTTGGAAGTCCATAGAGGGCTATGGTGAAAAAGGAAATATCCGCCGATGAAATCTGGAAAGAAGCTTTCTGAGAAACTGCTTAGTGTTCTGTTAATTCATCTTGCAGAGTTACATCTGTATGTCGTGGTTCTCTTTGCCAGCCTTATTTCTGTGGAAACTGAGAACAGATATTTCGGATCCCTTCGAAGACTATTGGGCCAAAGGAAATATCCTCCGATAACAAAGAGAAAGAAGCTTTCTGAGAAACTTCTTTATGTTCTGGGAAATCATCTCACAGAGTTACAGCTTTCCCCTCAAGAAGCCTTTCGCTAAGACAGTTCTTGTGGAATTGGCAAAGTGATATTTGGAAGCCCATGAGGGCTATGGTGAAAAAGGAAATATCCTCAGATGAAATCTGGAAAGAAGCTTTCTGAGAAACTGCTTAGTGTTCTGTTAATTCATCTAACAGAGTTACATCTGTATTTCGTGTATCTCTTTGCTAGCCTTATTTCTGTGGAATCTGAGAACAGATATTTCGGATCGCTCTGAAGACTATAGGGCCAAAGGAAATATCCTCCGATAACAAACAGAAAGAAGCTTTCTGAGAAACTTCTTTGTGTTCTGTGAAATCATCTCACAGAGTTACAGCTTTCTCGTGAAGAAGAATTTCCCTAAGACAGTTCTTGTGGAATTGGCAAAGTGATAATTGGAAGCCCATAGAGGGCTATGGTGAAAAAGGAAATATCCTCAGATGAAATCTGGAAAGAAGCTTTCTGAGAAACTGCATGGTGTTCTGTTAATTCATCTCACAGAGTTACATCTGTATTTCGTGGATCTCTTTGCTAGCCTTATTACTGTGGAATCTGAGAACAGATATTTCGGATCCCTTTGAAGACTATAGGCCAAAGGAAATATCCTCCGATAACAAAGAGAAAGAAGCTTTCTGACAAACTTCTTTCTGTTCTGTGAAATCATCTCACAGAGTTACAGCTTTCCCCTCAAGAAGCCTTTCGCTAAGACAGTTCTTGTGGAATTGGCAAAGTGATATTGGGAAGCCCCTAAAGGGCTATGGTGAAAAAGGAATTTTCCTCAGATGAAATCTGTAAAGAAGCTTTCTGAGAAACTGCTTAGTGTTCTCTTAATTCATCTCACCTGAGTTACATCTGTATTTCGTGGATCTCTTTGCTAGCCTTATTTCTGTTGAATCTGAGAACAGATATTTCGGATCCCTTTGAAGACTACAGGGCCAAAGGAAATATCTTCCGATAACAAAGAGAAAGAAGCTTTCTGAGAAACTTCTTTGTGTTCTGTGAAATCATCTCACAGAGTTACAGCTTTCCCCTCAAGAAGCCTTTCGCTAAGACAGTTCTTGTGGAATTGGCAAAGTGATATTTGGGAGCCCCTAGAGGGCTATGGTGAAAAAGGAATTATCCTCAGATGAAATCCGGAAAGAAGCTTTCTGAGAAACTGCTTAGTGTTCTGTTAATTCATCTCACAGAGTTACATCTGTATTTCGTGGATCTCTTTGCTAGCCTTATTTCTGTGGAATGTGAGAACAGATATTTCGGATCCCTTTGAAGACTATAGGGCCAAAGGAAATATCCTCCGATAACAAAGAGAAAGAAGCTTTCTGAGAAACTTCTTTGTGTTCTGTGAAATCATCTCACAGAGTTACAGATTTCCCCTCAAGAAGCCTTTCGCTACGACAGTTCTTGTGGAATTGGCAAAGTGATATTTGGAAGACCCTAGAGGGCTAAGGTGAAAAAGGAAATATCCTCAGATGAAATCTGGAAAGAAGCTTTCTGAGAAACTGCTTAGTGTTCTGTTAATTCATCTCACACAGTTACATCTGTCTTTCGTGGATCTCTTTGCTACCCTTATTTCTGTGGAATCTGAGAACAGATATTTCGGATCCCTTTGAAGACTATAGCGCCAAAGGAAATATCCTCTGATAACAAAGAGAAAGAAGCTTTCTGAGAAACTTCTTTGTGTTCTGTGAAATTATCTCAGAAAGTTAGAGCTTTCCCGTCAAGAAGCCTTTCGCTAAGACAGTTCTTGTGGAATTGGCAAAGTGATATTTGGAAGCCCCTAGAGGGCTATGGTGCAAAAGGAAATATCCTCAGATCAAATTTGGAAAGAAGCTTTCTGAGAAACTGCTTAGTGTTCTGTTAATTCATCTCACAGAGTTACATCGGTATTTCGTGGATCTCTTTGCTAGCCTTATTTCTGTGGAATCTGAGAACAGATATTTCGGATCCCTTTGAAGACTGTAGGGCCAACGGAAATATCCTCCGATAACAAAGAGAAAGAAGCTTTCTGAGAAACTTCTTTGTGTTCTGTGAAATCATCTCACAGAGTTACAGCTTTCCCTCAAGAAGCCCTTCGCTAAGACAGTTCTTGTGGAATTGGCAAAGTGATATTTGGAAGCCCATGGAGGGCTATGGTGAAAAAGGAAATATCCTCAGATGAAATCTGGAAAGAAGCTTTCTGAGAAACTGCTTAGTGTTCTGTTAATTCATATCACAGAGTTACGTTCGTATTTCGTGGATCTCTTTGCTAGCCTTATTTCTGTGGAATCTGAGAACAGATGTTTCAGATCCCTTTGAAGACTATACGGCCAAAGGAAATATCCTCCGATAACAAAGAGAAAGAAGCTTTCTAAGAAAATTCTTTGTGTTCTGTGAAATCATCTTACAGAGTTACAGCTTTCCCGTGAAGAAGCCTTTCGCTAAGACAGTTCTTGTGGAATTGGCAAAGTGATATTTGGAAGCCCCTAGAGGGCTATGGTGAAAAAGGAAATATCCTCAGATAAAATCTGGAAAGAAGCTTTCTGAGAAACTGCTTAGTGTTCTCTTAATTCATCTCACACAGTTATATCTGTATTTCGTGGATCTCTTTGCAAGCCTTGTTTCCGTGGAATCTGAGAACAGATAGTTCGGATCCCTTTGAAGACTATAGGGCCAAAGGAAATATCCTCCGATAACAAAGAGAAAGAATCTTTCTGAGAAACTTCTTTGTATTCTGTGAAATCAACTCACAGAGTTACAGCTTTCCCCTCAAGAAGCCTTTCGCTAAGACAGTTCTTGTGGAATTGGCAAAGTGATATTTGGAAGCCCCTAGAGGGCTATGGTGAAAAAGGAAATATCCTCAGATGAAATCTGGAAAGAAGCTTTCTGAGAAACTGCTTAGTGTTCTGTTAATTCATCTCACAGTGTTATGTTCGTATTTCGTGGATCTCTTTGCTAGTCTTATTTCTGTGGAATCTGAGAACAGATATTTCAGATCCCTTTGAAGACTATAGGGCCAAAGAAATATCCTCCGATAACAAAGAGAAAGAAGCTTTCTGAGAAACTTCTTTGTGTTCTGTGAAATCATCTCACAGAGTTACAGCTTGCCACTGAAGAAGCCTTTCGCTAAGACAGTTCTTGTGGAATTGGCAAAGTGATATTTGGACGCCCCTAGAGGGCTATGGTGAAAAAGGAAATATCCTCAGATAAAATCTGGAAAGAAGCTTTCTGAGAAACTGCTTAGTGTTCTGTTAATTCATCTCACACAGTTATATCTGTATTTCGTGTATCTCTTTGCTAGCCTTATTTCTGTGGAATCTGAGAACAGATATTTCGGATCCCTTTGAAGACTTCAGGCCAAAGGAAATATCCTCCGATAACAAAGAGAAAGAAGCTTTCTGAGAAACTTCTTTCTGTTCTGTGAAATCGTCTCACAGAGTTACAGCTTTCCCCTCAAGAAGCCTTTCGATAAGGCAGTTCTTGCGGAATTGGCAACGTGATATTGGAAGCCCGTAGAGGGCTATGGTGAAAAAGGAAATATCCTCCGATGAAATCTGGAAAGAAGCTTTCTGAGAAACTGCTTAGTGTTCTGTTAATTCATCTCACAGAGTTACATCTGTATTTCGTGGATCTCTTAGCTAGCCTTATTTCTGTGGAATCTGAGAACAGATATTTCGGATCCCTTTGAAGACTGTACGGCCAAAGGAAATATCCTCCGATAACAAAGAGAAAGAAGCTTTCTGAGAAACTTCTTTGTGTTCTGTGAAATCATCTCACAGAGTTACAGCTTTCCCTCAAGAAGCCCTTCGCTAAGACAGTTCTTGTGGAATTGGCAAAGTGATATTTGGAAGCCCATGGAGGGCTATGGTGAAAAAGGAAATATCCTCAGATGAAATCTGGAAAGAAGCTTTCTGAGAAACTGCTTAGTGTTCTGTTAATTCATCTCGCAGAGTTACATCTGTATTTCGTGGATCTCTTTGCTAGCCTTATTTCTGTGGAATCAGAACAGATATTTCGGATCCCTTTGAAGACTCTAGGGCCAAAGGAAATATCCTCCGATAACAAAGAGAAAGAAGCTTTCTGAGAAACTTCTTTGTGTTCTGGGAAATCATCTCACAGAGTTACAGCTTTCTCGTGAAGAACAATTTCCCTAAGACAGTTCTTGTGGAATTGGCTAAGTGATATTTGGAAGCCCATAGAGGGCTATGGTGAAAAAGGAAATATCCTCAGATGAAATCTGGAAAGAAGCTTTCTGAGAAACTGCATGGTGTTCTGTTAATTCATCTCACAGAGTTACATCTGTATTTCTTGGATCTCTTTGCTAGCCTTATTACTGTGGAATCTGAGAACAGATATTTCGGATCCCTTTGAAGACTATAGGCCAAAGGAAATATCCTCCGATAACAAAGAGAAAGAAACTTTCTGAGAAACTTCTTTCTGTTCTGTGAAATCATCTCACAAAGTTACAGCTTTCCCCTCAAGAAGGCTTTCGATAAGGCACTTCTTGCGGAATTGGCAAAGAGATATTGGGAAGCCCATAGAGGGCTATGATGAAAAAGGAAATATCCTCAGATGAAATCTGGAAAGAAGCTTTCTGAGAAACTGCTTAGTGTTCTGTTAATTCATCTCACACAGTTACATCTGTCTTTCGTGGATCTCTTTGCTACCCTTATTTCTGTGGAATCTGAGAACAGATATTTCGGATCCCTTTGAAGACTATAGGGCCAAAGGAAATATCCTCTGATAACAAAGAGAAAGAAGCTTTCTGAGAAACTTCTTTGTGTTCTGTGAAATCATCTCAGAAAGTTACAGCTTTCCCGTCAAGATGCCTTTCGCTAAGACAGTTCTTGTGGAATTGGCAAAGTGATATTTGGAAGCCCCTAGAGGGCTATGGTGCAAAAGGAAATATCCTCAGATGAAATCTGGAAAGAAGCTTTCTGAGAAACTGCTTAGTGTTCTGTTAATTTATCTCACAGAGTTACATCTGTATTTCGTGGATCTCTTTGCTAGCCTTATTTCTGTGGAATCTGAGAACAGATATTTCGGATCCCTTTGAAGACTATAGGGCCAAAAGAAATATCCTCCGATAACAAAGAGAAAGAATCTTTCTGAGAAACTTCTTTGTGTTCTGTGAAATCATCTCACAGAGTTACAGCCTTCCCCTCCAGAAGCCTTTCGCTAAGACTGTTCTAGTGGAATTGGCAAAGGGATATATGGTAGCCCCTAGAGGGCTGTGGTGAAAAAGGAACTATCCTCAGATGAAATCTGGAAAGAAGCTTTCTGAGAAACTGTTTAGTGTTCTGTTAATTCATCTCACAGAGTTACATCTGTATTTCGTGGATCTCTTTGCTAGCCTTATTTCTGTTGAATCTGAGAACAGATATTTCAGATCCCTTTGAAGACTATAGGGCCAAAGGAAATATCCTCCGATAACAAAGAGAAAGAAGCTTTCTGAGAAACTTCCTTGTGTTCTGTGAAATCATCTCACAGAGTTACAGCTTTCCCTAGAAAAAGCCTTTCGCTAAGACAGTTCTTGTGGAATTGGCAAAGTGATATTTAGAAGCCCATAGAGGGCTATGGTGAAAAAGGAAATATCCTCAGATGAAATCTGGAAAGAAGTTTTCTGAGAAACTGCTTAGTGTTCTGTTAATTCATCTAACAGAGTTACATCTGTATTTCGTGGATCTCTTTGCTAGCCTTATTTCTGTGGAAACTGAGAAGAGATATTTCGGATCCCTTTGAAGACTATAGGGCCAAAGGAAATATCCTGTGATAACAAAGAGAAAGAAGTTTTCTGAGAAACTTCTTTGTGTTCTCTGAAATCATCTCACAGAGTTACAGCTTTCCCCTCAAGGAGCCTTTCGATAAGGCAGGTCTTGTGGAATTGGCAAAGTGCTATTGGGAAGCCCCTAGAGGGCTATGGTGAAAAAGGAAATATCCTCAGATGAAAACTGGAAAGAAGCTTTCTGAGAAACTGCTTAGTGTTCTGTTAATTCATCTCACAGAGTTACATCTGTATTTCGTGGATCTCTTTGCTAGCCTTATTTCTGTGGAATCTGAGAACAGATATTTCAGATCGCTTTGAAGACTACAGGGCCAAAGGAAATATCCTCTGATAACAAAGAGAAAGAAGCTTTCTGAGAAACTTCTTTGTGTTCTGGGAAATCATCTCACAGAGTTACAGCTTTCTCGTGAAGAAGAATTTCCTTAAGACAGTTCTTGTGGAATTGGCAAAGTGATATTGGAAGCCCATAGAGGGCTATGGTGAAAAAGGAAATATCCTCAGATGAAATCTGGAAAGAAGCTTTCTGAGAAACTGCTTAGTGTTCTGTTAATTTATCTCACACAGTTACATCTGTCTTTCGTGGATCTCTTTGCTACCCTTATTTCTGTGGAATCTGAGAACAGATATTTCGGATCCCTTTGAAGACTATAGGGCCAAAGGAAATATCCTCTGATAACAAAGAGAAAGAAGCTTTCTGAGAAACTTCTTTGTGTTCTGTGAAATCATCTCAGAAAGTTACAGCTTTCCCGTCAAGAAGCCTTTCGCTAAGACAGTTTTTGTGGAATTGGCAAAGTGATATTTGGAAGCCCCTAGAGGGCTATGGTGCAAAAGGAAATATCCTCAGATGAAATCTGGAAAGAAGCTTTCTGAGAAACTGCTTAGTGTTCTGTTAATTTATCTCACAGAGTTACATCTGTATTTCGTGGGTCTCTTTGCTAGCCTTATTTCTGTGGAATCTGAGAACAGATATTTCGGATCCCTTTGAAGACTATAGGGTCAAAAGAAATATCCTCCGATAACAAAGAGAAAGAATCTTTCTGAGAAACTTCTTTGTGTTCTGTGAAATCATCTCACAAAGTTACAGCTTTCCCCTCCAGAAGCCTTTCGCTAAGACAGTTCTTGTGGAATTGGCAAAGTGATATATGGTAGCCCCTAGAGGGCTGTGGTGAAAAAGGAACAATCCTCAGATGACATCTGGAAAGAAGCTTTCTGAGAAACTGCTTAGTGTTCTGTTAATTCATCTCACAGAGTTACATCTGTATTTCGTGGATCTCTTTGCTAGCCTTATTTCTGTGGAATCTGAGAACAGATATTTCAGATCCCTTTGAAGACTCTAGGGCCAAAGGAAATATCCTCCGATAACAAAGAGAAAGAAGCTTTCTGAGAAACTTCTTTGTGTTCTGGGAAATCATCTCACAGAGTTACAGCTTTCTCGTGAAGAAGAATTTCCTTAAGACAGTTCTTGTGGAATTGGCAAAGTGATATTGGAAGCCCATAGAGGGCTATGGTGAAAAAGGAAATATCCTCAGATGAAATCTGGAAAGAAGCTTTCTGAGAAACTGCTTAGTGTTCTGATAATTCATCTCACAGAGTTACATCTGTATATCCTGGATCTCTTTGTTAGCCTTCTTTCTGTGGAATCTGAGAACAGATATTTCGGATCCCTTTGAAGACTATAGGGCCAAAGGAAATATCCTCTGATAACAAAGAGAAAGAAGCTTTCTGAGAAACTTCTTTGTGTTCTGTGAAATCATCTCACAGAGTTACAGCTTTCCCCTCAAGAAGACTTTCGCTAAGACAGTTCTTGTGGAATTGGCAAAGTGATATTTGGAAGCCCCTAGAGGGCTATGGTGAAAAAGGAAATATCCTCAGATGAAATCTGGAAAGAAGCTTTCTGAGAAACTGCATGGTGTTCTGTTAATTCATCTCACAGAGTTACATCTGTATTTCGTGGGTCTCTTTGCTAGCCTTATTACTGTGGAATCTGAGAACAGATATTTCGGATCCCTTTGAAGACTTTAGGCCAAAGGAAATATCCTCCGATAACAAAGAGAAAGAAGCTTTCTGAGAAACTTCTTTCTTTTCTGTGAAATCGTCTCACAGAGTTACAGCTTTCCCCTCAAGAAGCCTTTCGATAAGGCAGTTCTTGCGGTATTGGCAACGTGATATTGGAAGCCCGTAGAGGGCTATGGTGAAAAAGGAAATATCCTCAGACGAAATCTGGAAAGAAGCTTTCTGAGAAACTGCTTACTATTCTGTAAATTCATCTCACACAGTTACATCTGTATTTCGTGGATCTCTCTGCTAGCCTTATTTCTGTGGAATCTGAGAACAGATATTTCGGATCCCTTTGAAGACTATAGGGCCAAAGGAAATATCCTCCGATATCAAAGAGAAAGAAGCTTCCTGACAAACTTCATTGTGTTCTGTGAAATCATCTCACAGAGTTACAGCTTTCCCCTCAAGAAGACTTTCGTTAAGACAGTTCTTGTGGAATTTGCAAAGTGATATTTGGAAGCCCATAGAGGGCTATGGTGAAAAAGGAAATATCCTCCGATGAAATCTGGAAAGAAGCTTTCTGAGAAACTGCTTAGTGTTCTGTTAATTCATCTCACAGAGTTACATCTGTATTTCGTGGATCTCTTTGCTAGCCTTGTTTCTGTGGAATCTGAGAACAGATATTTCGGATCCCTTTGAAGACTATAGGGCCAAAGGAAATATCCTCCGATAACAAAGAGAAAGAAGCTTTCTGAGAAACTTCTTTGTGTCCTGTGAAATCAACTCACAGAGTTACAGCTTTCCCCTCAAAAAGCATTTCGCTAAGACAGTTCTTGTGGAATTGGCAAAGTGATATTTGGAAGCCCATAGAGGGCTATGGTGAAAAAGGAAATATCCTCATATGAAATCTGGAAAGAAGCTTTCTGAGAAACTGCTTAGTGTTCTGTGAATTCATCTCACAGAGTTACATCTGTATTTCGTGGATCTCTTTGCTACCCTTATTTCTGTGGAATCTGAGAACATATATTTCGGATCCCTTTGAAGACTGTAGGGCCAAAGGAAATATCCTCCGATAGCAAAGAGAAAGAAGCTCTCTGAGAAACTTCTTTGTGTTCTGTGAAATCATCTCACAGAGTTACAGCATTTCCTAGAAGAACCCTTTCGCTAAGACAGTTCTTGTGGAATTGGCAAAGTGATATTGGAAGCCCTTAGAGGGCTATGGTGAAAAAGGAAATATCCTCTGATGAAATCGGGAAAGAAGCTTTCTGAGAAACTGCTTAGTGTTCTGTTAATTCATCTCACAGAGTTACATCGGTATTTCGTGGATCTCTTTGCTAGCCTTATTTCTGTGGAATCTGAGAACAGATATTTCGGATCCCTTTGAAGACTATAGGGCCAAATTAAATATCCTCCGATAACAAAGAGAAAGAAGCTTTCTGAGAAACTTCTTTGTGTTCTGTGAAATCATCTCACAGAGTTACAGCTTTCCCCTCAAGAAGCCTTTCGCTAAGACAGTTTTTGTGGAATTGGCAAAGTGATAAATGGAAGCCCCTAGAGGTCTATGGTGAAAAAGGAAATATCCTCAGATAAAATCTGGAAAGAAGCTTTCTGAGAAACTGCTTAGTGTTCTGTTAATTCATCTCACAGAGTTACATCTGTATTTCATGGATCTCTTTGCTAGCCTTATTTCTGTGGAATCTGAGAACAGATATTTCGGATCCCTTTTAAGACTATAGGGCCAAAGGAAATATCCTCCGATAACAAAGAGAAAGAAGCTATCTGAGAAACTTCTTTGTTTTCTGTGAAATCAACTCACAGAGTTACAGATTTCTCCTCAAGAAGCCTTTCGCTAAGACAGTTCTTGTGGAATTGGCAAAGTGATATTTGGAAGCCCATAGAGGGCTATGGTGAAAAAGGAAATATCCTCAGATGAAATCTGGAAAGAAGCTTTCTGAGAACCTGCTTAGTGTTCTGTTAATTCATCTCACAGAGTTACATCTGTATTTCGTGGATCTCTTTGCTAGCCTTATTTCTGTGGAATCTGAGAAGAGATATTTCGGATCCCTTTGAAGACTATAGGACCAAAGGAAATATCCTCTGATAACAAAGAGAAAGAAGCTTTCTGAGAAACTTCTTTGTGTTCTGTGAAATCATCTCACAGAGTTACAGCTTTCCTCTCAAGAAGCCTTTCGATAAGGCAGTTCTTGTGGAATTGGCATAGTGATAATGGGAATCCCATAGAGGGCTATGGTGAAAAAGGAAATATCCTCAGATGAAAACTCGAAAGAAGCTTTCTGAGAAACTGCTTAGTGTTCTGTGAATTCATCTCAGATAGTTACATCTGTATTTCGTGGATCTCTTTGCTAGCCTTATTTCTGTGGAATCTGAGAACAGATATTTCGGATCCCTTTTAAGACTGTACGGCCAAAGGAAATATCCTCCGCTAACAAAGATAAAGAAGCTTTCTGAGAAACTTCTTTGTGTTCTGTGAAATCATCTCACAGAGTTACAGCTTTCCCTCAAGAAGCCTTTCGCTAAGACAGTTCTTGTGGAATTGGCAAAGTGATATTTGGAAGTCCATAGAGGGCTATGGTGAAAAAGGAAATATCCTCAGATGAAATCTGGAAAGAAGCTTTCTGAGAAACTGCTTAGTGTTCTGTTAATTCATCTCACAGAGTTACATCTGTATTTCGTGTATCTCTTTGCTAGCCTTATTTCTGTGGAATCTGAGAACAGATATTTCGGATCCCTTTCAAGACTATAGGGCCAAAGGAAAGATCCTCCGATAACAAAGAGAAAGAAGCTTTCTGAGAAACTTCTTTGTGTTCTGGGAAATCATCTCACACAGTTACTGCTTTCCCGTCAAGAAGAATTTCGCTAAGACAGTTCTTGGGGAAATGGCAAAGTGATATTTGCAAGCCCAAAGAGGGCTATGGAGAAAAAGGAAATATCCTCAGATAAAATCTGGAAAGAAGCTTTCTGAGAAACTGCTTAGTGTTCTGTGAATTCATCTCACAGAGTTACATCCGTATTTCGTGGATCTCTTTGCTAGCCTTATTACTGTGGAATCTGAGAACAGATATTTCGGATCCCTTTGAAGACTATAGGGCCAAATTAAATATCCTCCGATAAAAAAGACAAAGAAGCTTTCTGAGAAACTTCTTCGTGTTCTTTGAAATCATCTCACAGAGTTACAGCTTCCCCGTCAAGAAGCCTTTCGCTAAGACCGTTTTTGTGAAGTTGGCAAAGTGATATTTGAAAATCCATAGAGGGCTATGATGAAAAAGGAAATATCCTCAGATGAAATCTGGAAAGAAGCTTTCTGATGAACTGTTTAGTGTTCTGTTAATTCATCTCACAGAGTTACATCTGTATTTCCAGAATCTCTTTGCTACCCTTATTTCTGTGGAATCTGAGAACAGATATTTCGGATCCCTTTGAAGACTATAGGGCCAAAGGAAATATCCTCCGATAAAAAAGAGAAAGAAGCTTTCTGAGAAACTTCTTTGTGTTCTGTGAAAACATCTCACAGAGTTACAGCTTTCCCGTCAAGAAGAATTTCCCTAAGACAGTTCTTGTGGAATTGGCAAAGTGACATTTGGAAGCCCAAAGAGGGCTATGGTTAAAAAGGAAATATCCTCAGATGAAATCTGGAAAGAAGCTTTCTGAGAAACTGCATGGTGTTCTGTTAATTCATCTCACCGAGTTACATCTGTATTTCGTGGGTCTCTTTGATAGGCTTATTACCGTGGAATCTGAGAACAGATATTTCGGATATCTCTGAAGCCTTTAGGCCAAAGGAAATATCCTCCGATAAGAAAGAGAAAGAAGCTTTCTGAGAAACTTCTTCGTGTCCTTTGAAATCATCTCACAGAGTTACAGCTTTCCCCTCAAGAAGCCTTTCGATAACGCAGTTCTTGCGGAATTGGCAAAGTGATATTGGAAGCCCGTAGAGGGCTATGGTGAAAAAGGAAATATCCTCAGACGAAATCTGGAAAGAAGCTTTCTGAGAAACTGCTTAGTATTCTGTTAATTCATCTCACACAGTTACATCTGTATTTCGTGGATCTCTTTGCTAGCCTTATTTCTGTGGAATCTGAGAACAGATATTTCGGATCCCTTTGAAGACTACAGGGCCAAAGGAAATATCCTCCGATAACAAAGAGAAAGAAGCTTTCTGAGAAACTTCTTTCTGTTCTGTGAAATCGTCTCACAGAGTTACAGCTTTCCCCTCAAGAAGCCTTTCGATAAGGCAGTTCTTGCGGAATTGGCAACGTGATATTGGAAGCCCGTAGAGGGCTATGGTGAAAAAGGAAATATCCTCCGATGAAATCTGGAAAGAAGCTTTCTGAGAAACTGCTTAGTGTTCTGTTAATTCATCTCACAGAGTTACATCTGTATTTCGTGGATCTCTTAGCTAGCCTTATTTCTGTGGAATCTGAGAACAGATATTTCGGATCCCTTTGAAGACTGTACGGCCAAAGGAAATATCCTCCGATAACAAAGAGAAAGAAGCTTTCTGAGAAACTTCTTTGTGTTCTGTGAAATCATCTCACAGAGTTACAGCTTTCCCTCAAGAAGCCCTTCGCTAAGACAGTTCTTGTGGAATTGGCAAAGTGATATTTGGAAGCCCATGGAGGGCTATGGTGAAAAAGGAAATATCCTCAGATGAAATCTGGAAAGAAGCTTTCTGAGAAACTGCTTAGTGTTCTGTTAATTCATCTCGCAGAGTTACATCTGTATTTCGTGGATCTCTTTGCTAGCCTTATTTCTGTGGAATCAGAACAGATATTTCGGATCCCTTTGAAGACTCTAGGGCCAAAGGAAATATCCTCCGATAACAAAGAGAAAGAAGCTTTCTGAGAAACTTCTTTGTGTTCTGGGAAATCATCTCACAGAGTTACAGCTTTCTCGTGAAGAAGAATTTCCCTAAGACAGTTCTTGTGGAATTGGCTAAGTGACATTTGGAAGCCCATAGAGGGCTATGGTGAAAAAGGAAATATCCTCAGATGAAATCTGGAAAGAAGCTTTCTGAGAAACTGCATGGTGTTCTGTTAATTCATCTCACAGAGTTACATCTGTATTTCTTGGATCTCTTTGCTAGCCTTATTACTGTGGAATCTGAGAACAGATATTTCGGATCCCTTTGAAGATTATAGGCCAAAGGAAATATCCTCCGATAACAAAGAGAAAGAAACTTTCTGAGAAACTTCTTTCTGTTCTGTGAAATCATCTCACAAAGTTACAGCTTTCCCCTCAAGAAGCCTTTCGATAAGGCACTTCTTGCGGAATTGGCAAAGTGATATTGGGAAGCCCATAGAGGGCTATGATGAAAAAGGAAATATCCTCAGATGAAATCTGGAAAGAAGATTTCTGAGAAACTGCTTAGTGTTCTGTTAATTCATCTCACACAGTTTCATCTGTCTTTCGTGGATCTCTTTGCTACCCTTATTTCTGTGGAATCTGAGAACAGATATTTCGGATCCCTTTGAAGACCATAGGGCCAAAGGAAATATCCTCTGATAACAAAGAGAAAGAAGCTTTCTGAGAAACTTCTTTGTGTTCTGTGAAATCATCTCAGAAAGTTACAGCTTTCCCGTCAAGATGCCTTTCGCTAAGACAGTTCTTGTGGAATTGGCAAAGTGATATTTGGAAGCCCCTAGAGGGCTATGGTGCAAAAGGAAATATCCTCAGATGAAATCTGGAAAGAAGCTTTCTGAGAAACTGCTTAGTGTTCTGTTAATTTATCTCACAGAGTTACATCTGTATTTCGTGGATCTCTTTGCTAGCCTTATTTCTGTGGAATCTGAGAACAGATATTTCGGATCCCTTTGAAGACTATAGGGCCAAAAGAAATATCCTCCGATAACAAAGAGAAAGAATCTTTCTGAGAAACTTCTTTGTGTTCTGTGAAATCATCTCACAGAGTTACAGCTTTCCCCTCCAGAAGCCTTTCGCTAAGACTGTTCTTGTGGAATTGGCAAAGGGATATATGGTAGCCCCTAGAGGGCTGTGGTGAAAAAGGAACTATCCTCAGATGAAATCTGGAAAGAAACTTTCTGAGAAACTGCTTAGTGTTCTGTTAATTCATCTCACAGAGTTACATCTGTATTTCGTGGATCTCTTTGCTAGCCTTATTTCTGTTGAATCTGAGAACAGATATTTCAGATCCCTTTGAAGACTATAGGGCCAAAGGAAATATCCTCCGATAACAAAGAGAAAGAAGCTTTCTGAGAAACTTCCTTGTGTTCTGTGAAATCATCTCACAGAGTTACAGCTTTCCCTAGAAGAAGCCTTTCGCTAAGACAGTTCTTGTGGAATTGGCAAAGTGATATTTAGAAGCCCATAGAGGGCTATGGTGAAAAAGGAAATATCCTCAGATGAAATCTGGAAAGAAGTTTTCTGAGAAACTGCTTAGTGTTCTGTTAATTCATCTAACAGAGTTACATCTGTATTTCGTGGATCTCTTTGCTAGCCTTATTTCTGTGGAAACTGAGAAGAGATATTTCGGATCCCTTTGAAGACTATAGGGCCAAAGGAAATATCCTGTGATAACAAAGAGAAAGAAGTTTTCTGAGAAACTTCTTTGTGTTCTCTGAAATCATCTCACAGAGTTACAGCTTTCCCCTCAAGGAGCCTTTCGATAAGGCAGGTCTTGTGGAATTGGCAAAGTGCTATTGGGAAGCCCATAGAGGGCTATGGTGAAAAAGGAAATATCCTCAGATGAAATCTGGAAAGAAGCTTTCTGAGAAACTGCTTAGTGTTCTGTTAATTCATCTCACAGAGTTACATCTGTATTTCGTGGATCTCTTTGCTAGCCTTATTTCTGTGGAATCTGAGAACAGATATTTCAGATCGCTTTGAAGACTACAGGGCCAAAGGAAATATCCTCCGATAACAAAGAGAAAGAAGCTTTCTGAGAAACTTCTTTGTGTTCTGTGAAATCATCTCACAGAGTTACAGCTTTTCCTAGAGGAAGCCTTTCGATAAGACAGTTCTTGTGGGATTGGCAAAGTGATATTTGGTAGCCCATAGAGGGCTATGGTGAAAAAGGAAATATCCTCAGATGAAATCTGGAAAGAAGCTTTCTGAGAAACTGCTTAGTGTTCTGTTAATTCATCTCGCAGAGTTACATCTGTATTTCGTGGATCTCTTTGCTAGCCTTATTTCTGTGGAATCTGAGAACAGATATTTCGGATCCCTTTGAAGACTATAGGGCCAAAAGAAATATCCTCCGATAACAAAGAGAAAGAAGCTTTCTGAGAAACTTCTTTGTGTTCTGTGAAATCATCTCACAGAGTTACAGCTTTCCCCTCCAGAAGCCTTTCGCTAAGACTGTTCTTGTGGAATTGGCAAAGGGATATATGGTAGCCCCTAGAGGGCTGTGGTGAAAAAGGAACTATCCTCAGATGAAATCTGGAAAGAAGCTTTCTGAGAAACTGCTTAGTGTTCTGTTAATTCATCTCACAGAGTTACATCTGTATTTCGTGGATCTCTTTGCTAGCCTTATTTCTGTTGAATCTGAGAACAGATATTTCAGATCCCTTTGAAGACTATAGGGCCAAAGGAAATATCCTCCGATAACAAAGAGAAAGAAGCTTTCTGAGAAACTTCCTTGTGTTTTGTGAAATCATCTCACAGAGTTACAGCTTTCCCTAGAAGAAGCCTTTCGCTAAGACAGTTCTTGTGGAATTGGCAAAGTGATATTTAGAAGCCCATAGAGGGCTATGGTGAAAAAGGAAATATCCTCAGATGAAATCTGGAAAGAAGTTTTCTGAGAAACTGCTTAGTGTTCTGTTAATTCATCTAACAGAGTTACATCTGTATTTCGTGGATCTCTTTGCTAGCCTTATTTCTGTGGAAACTGAGAAGAGATATTTCGGATCCCTTTGAAGACTATAGGGCCAAAGGAAATATCCTGTGATAACAAAGAGAAAGAAGTTTTCTGAGAAACTTCTTTGTGTTCTCTGAAATCATCTCACAGAGTTACAGCTTTCCCCTCAAGGAGCCTTTCGATAAGGCAGGTCTTGTGGAATTGGCAAAGTGCTATTGGGAAGCCCATAGAGGGCTATGGTGAAAAAGGAAATATCCTCAGATGAAATCTGGAAAGAAGCTTTCTGAGAAACTGCTTAGTGTTCTGTTAATTCATCTCAGAGAGTTACATCTGTATTTCGTGGATCTCTTTGCTAGCCTTATTTCTGTGGAATCTGAGAACAGATATTTCAGATCGCTTTGAAGACTACAGGGCCAAAGGAAATATCCTCCGATAACAAAGAGAAAGAAGCTTTCTGAGAAACTTCTTTGTGTTCTGTGAAATCATCTCACAGAGTTACAGCTTTCCCTAGAGGAAGCCTTTTGATAAGACAGTTCTTGTGGAATTGGCAAAGTGATATTTGGTAGCCCATAGAGGGCTATGGTGAAAAAGGAAATATCCTCAGATGAAATCTGGAAAGAAGCTTTCTGAGAAACTGCTTACTGTTCTGTTAATTCATCTCACAGAGTTACATCTGTATATCCTGGATCTCTTTGTTAGCCTTCTTTCTGTGGAATCTGAGAACAGATATTTCGGATCCCTTTGAAGACTATAGGGCCAAAGGAAATATCCTCTGATAACAAAGAGAAAGAAGCTTTCTGAGAAACTTCTTTGTGTTCTGTGAAATCATCTCACAGAGTTACAGCTTTCCCCTCAAGAAGACTTTCGCTAAGACAGTTCTTGTGGAATTGGCAAAGTGATATTTGGAAGCCCCTAGAGGGCTATGGTGAAAAAGGAAATATCCTCAGATGAAATCTGGAAAGAAGCTTTCTGAGAAACTGCATGGTGTTCTGTTAATTCATCTCACAGAGTTACATCTGTATTTCGTGGGTCTCTTTGCTAGCCTTATTTCTGTGGAATCTGAGAACAGATATTTCGGATCCCTTTGAAGACTATAGGGCCAAAAGAAATATCCTCCGATAACAAAGAGAAAGAATCTTTCTGAGAAACTTCTTTGTGTTCTGTGAAATCATCTCACAGAGTTACAGCTTTCCCCTCCAGAAGCCTTTCGCTAAGACTGTTCTTGTGGAATTGGCAAAGGGATATATGGTAGCCCCTAGAGGGCTGTGGTGAAAAAGGAACTATCCTCAGATGAAATCTGGAAAGAAACTTTCTGAGAAACTGCTTAGTGTTCTGTTAATTCATCTCACAGAGTTACATCTGTATTTCGTGGATCTCTTTGCTAGCCTTATTTCTGTTGAATCTGAGAACAGATATTTCAGATCCCTTTGAAGACTATAGGGCCAAAGGAAATATCCTCCGATAACAAAGAGAAAGAAGCTTTCTGAGAAACTTCCTTGTGTTCTGTGAAATCATCTCACAGAGTTACAGCTTTCCCTAGAAGAAGCCTTTCGCTAAGACAGTTCTTGTGGAATTGGCAAAGTGATATTTAGAAGCCCATAGAGGGCTATGGTGAAAAAGGAAATATCCTCAGATGAAATCTGGAAAGAAGTTTTCTGAGAAACTGCTTAGTGTTCTGTTAATTCATCTAACAGAGTTACATCTGTATTTCGTGGATCTCTTTGCTAGCCTTATTTCTGTGGAAACTGAGAAGAGATATTTCGGATCCCTTTGAAGACTATAGGGCCAAAGGAAATATCCTGTGATAACAAAGAGAAAGAAGTTTTCTGAGAAACTTCTTTGTGTTCTCTGAAATCATCTCACAGAGTTACAGCTTTCCCCTCAAGGAGCCTTTCGATAAGGCAGGTCTTGTGGAATTGGCAAAGTGCTATTGGGAAGCCCATAGAGGGCTATGGTGAAAAAGGAAATATCCTCAGATGAAATCTGGAAAGAAGCTTTCTGAGAAACTGCTTAGTGTTCTGTTAATTCATCTCACAGAGTTACATCTGTATTTCGTGGATCTCTTTGCTAGCCTTATTTCTGTGGAATCTGAGAACAGATATTTCAGATCGCTTTGAAGACTACAGGGCCAAAGGAAATATCCTCCGATAACAAAGAGAAAGAAGCTTTCTGAGAAACTTCTTTGTGTTCTGTGAAATCATCTCACAGAGTTACAGCTTTTCCTAGAGGAAGCCTTTCGATAAGACAGTTCTTGTGGGATTGGCAAAGTGATATTTGGTAGCCCATAGAGGGCTATGGTGAAAAAGGAAATATCCTCAGATGAAATCTGGAAAGAAGCTTTCTGAGAAACTGCTTAGTGTTCTGTTAATTCATCTCGCAGAGTTACATCTGTATTTCGTGGATCTCTTTGCTAGCCTTATTTCTGTGGAATCTGAGAACAGATATTTCGGATCCCTTTGAAGACTATAGGGCCAAAAGAAATATCCTCCGATAACAAAGAGAAAGAAGCTTTCTGAGAAACTTCTTTGTGTTCTGTGAAATCATCTCACAGAGTTACAGCTTTCCCCTCCAGAAGCCTTTCGCTAAGACTGTTCTTGTGGAATTGGCAAAGGGATATATGGTAGCCCCTAGAGGGCTGTGGTGAAAAAGGAACTATCCTCAGATGAAATCTGGAAAGAAGCTTTCTGAGAAACTGCTTAGTGTTCTGTTAATTCATCTCACAGAGTTACATCTGTATTTCGTGGATCTCTTTGCTAGCCTTATTTCTGTTGAATCTGAGAACAGATATTTCAGATCCCTTTGAAGACTATAGGGCCAAAGGAAATATCCTCCGATAACAAAGAGAAAGAAGCTTTCTGAGAAACTTCCTTGTGTTTTGTGAAATCATCTCACAGAGTTACAGCTTTCCCTAGAAGAAGCCTTTCGCTAAGACAGTTCTTGTGGAATTGGCAAAGTGATATTTAGAAGCCCATAGAGGGCTATGGTGAAAAAGGAAATATCCTCAGATGAAATCTGGAAAGAAGTTTTCTGAGAAACTGCTTAGTGTTCTGTTAATTCATCTAACAGAGTTACATCTGTATTTCGTGGATCTCTTTGCTAGCCTTATTTCTGTGGAAACTGAGAAGAGATATTTCGGATCCCTTTGAAGACTATAGGGCCAAAGGAAATATCCTGTGATAACAAAGAGAAAGAAGTTTTCTGAGAAACTTCTTTGTGTTCTCTGAAATCATCTCACAGAGTTACAGCTTTCCCCTCAAGGAGCCTTTCGATAAGGCAGGTCTTGTGGAATTGGCAAAGTGCTATTGGGAAGCCCATAGAGGGCTATGGTGAAAAAGGAAATATCCTCAGATGAAATCTGGAAAGAAGCTTTCTGAGAAACTGCTTAGTGTTCTGTTAATTCATCTCAGAGAGTTACATCTGTATTTCGTGGATCTCTTTGCTAGCCTTATTTCTGTGGAATCTGAGAACAGATATTTCAGATCGCTTTGAAGACTACAGGGCCAAAGGAAATATCCTCCGATAACAAAGAGAAAGAAGCTTTCTGAGAAACTTCTTTGTGTTCTGTGAAATCATCTCACAGAGTTACAGCTTTCCCTAGAGGAAGCCTTTTGATAAGACAGTTCTTGTGGAATTGGCAAAGTGATATTTGGTAGCCCATAGAGGGCTATGGTGAAAAAGGAAATATCCTCAGATGAAATCTGGAAAGAAGCTTTCTGAGAAACTGCTTACTGTTCTGTTAATTCATCTCACAGAGTTACATCTGTATATCCTGGATCTCTTTGTTAGCCTTCTTTCTGTGGAATCTGAGAACAGATATTTCGGATCCCTTTGAAGACTATAGGGCCAAAGGAAATATCCTCTGATAACAAAGAGAAAGAAGCTTTCTGAGAAACTTCTTTGTGTTCTGTGAAATCATCTCACAGAGTTACAGCTTTCCCCTCAAGAAGACTTTCGCTAAGACAGTTCTTGTGGAATTGGCAAAGTGATATTTGGAAGCCCCTAGAGGGCTATGGTGAAAAAGGAAATATCCTCAGATGAAATCTGGAAAGAAGCTTTCTGAGAAACTGCATGGTGTTCTGTTAATTCATCTCACAGAGTTACATCTGTATTTCGTGGGTCTCTTTGCTAGCCTTATTACTGTGGAATCTGAGAACAGATATTTCGGATCCCTTTGAAGACTTTAGGCCAATGGAAATATCCTCCGATAACAAAGAGAAAGAAGCTTTCTGAGAAACTTCTTTCTTTTCTGTGAAATCGTCTCACAGAGTTACAGCTTTCCCCTCAAGAAGCCTTTCGATAAGGCAGTTCTTGCGGTATTGGCAACGTGATATTGGAAGCCCGTAGAGGGCTATGGTGAAAAAGGAAATATCCTCAGACGAAATCTGGAAAGAAGCTTTCTGAGAAACTGCTTACTATTCTGTAAATTCATCTCACACAGTTACATCTGTATTTCGTGGATCTCTTTGCTAGCCTTATTTCTGTGGAATCTGAGAACAGATATTTCGGATCCCTTTGAAGACTACAGGGCCAAAGGAAATATCCTCCGATAAGAAAGAGAAAGAAGCTTTCTGAGAAACTTCTTTGTGTTCTGGGAAATCATCTCACAGACTTACAGCTTTCCCCTCAAGAAGTCTTTCGCTCAGACAGTTCTTGTGGAATTGGCAAAGTTATATTTGGTAGCCCATAGAGGGCTATGGTGAAAAAGGAAATATCCTCAGATCAAATTTGGAAAGAAGCTTTCTGAGAAACTGCTTAGTGTTCTGTTAATTCATCTCACAGAGTTACATCTGTATTTCGTGGATCTCTTTGCTAGCCTTATTTCTGTGAATCTGAGAACAGATATTTCGGATCCCTTTGAAGGCTATAGGGCCAAAGGAAATATTCTCCGATAACAAAGAGAAAGAAACTTTCTGAGAAACTTCTTTGGGTTCTGTGAAATCATCTCACAGAGTTACAGCTTTCAACTCAAGAAGCCTTTCGCTAAGACAGCTCTTGTAGAATTGGCAAAGTGATATTTGGAAGCCCTTAGAGGGCTATGGTGAAAAGGGAAATATCCTCCGATGAAATCTGGAAAGAAGCTTTCTGAGAAACTGCTTAGTGTTCTGTTAATTCATCTCACAGAGTTACATCTGTATTTCGTGGATATCTTTGCTAGCCTTATTTCTGTGGAATCTGAGAACAGATATTTCAGATCCCTTTGAAGACTGTACGGCCAAAGGAAATATCCTCCGATAACAAAGAGGAAGAAGCTTTCTGAGAAACTTCTTGTGTTCTGTGAAATCATCTCACAGAGTTACAGCTTTCCCTCAAGAAGCCCTTCGCTAAGACAGTTCTTGTGGAATTGGCAAAGTGATATTTGGAAGTCCATAGAGGGCTATGGTGAAAAAGGAAATATCCTGAGATGAAATCTGCAAAGAAGCTTTCTGAAGAACTGCTTAGTGTTCTGTTAATCCATCTCACAGAGTTACATCTGTATTTCGTGGATCTCTCTGCTAGCCTTATTTCTGTGGAATCTGAGAACAGATATTTCGGATCCCTTTGAAGACTATAGGGCCAAAGGAAATATCCTCCGATATCAAAGAGAAAGAAGCTTCCTGACAAACTTCATTGTGTTCTGTGAAATCATCTCACAGAGTTACAGCTTTCCCCTCAAGAAGCCTTTCGTTAAGACAGTTCTTGTGGAATTTGCAAAGTGATATTTGGAAGCCCATAGAGGGCTATGGTGAAAAAGGAAATATCCTCCGATGAAATCTGGAAAGAAGCTTTCTGAGAAACTGCTTAGTGTTCTGTTAATTCATCTCACAGAGTTACATCTGTATTTCGTGGATCTCTTTGCTAGCCTTGTTTCTGTGGAATCTGAGAACAGATATTTCGGATCCCTTTGAAGACTATAGGGCCAAAGGAAATATCCTCCGATAACAAAGAGAAAGAAGCTTTCTGAGAAACTTCTTTGTGTCCTGTGAAATCAACTCACAGAGTTACAGCTTTCCCCTCAAAAAGCCTTTCGCTAAGACAGTTCTTGTGGAATTGGCAAAGTGATATTTGGAAGCCCATAGAGGGCTATGGTGAAAAACGAAATATCCTCATATGAAATCTGGAAAGAAGCTTTCTGAGAAACTGCTTAGTGTTCTGTGAATTCATCTCACAGAGTTACATCTGTATTTCGTGGATCTCTTTGCTACCCTTATTTCTGTGGAATCTGAGAACAGATATTTCGGATCCCTTTGAAGACTGTAGGGCCAAAGGAAATATCCTCCGATAGCAAAGAGAAAGAAGCTCTCTGAGAAACTGCTTTGTGTTCTGTGAAATCATCTCACAGAGTTACAGCATTTCCTAGAAGAACCCTTTCGCTAAGACAGTTCTTGTGGAATTGGCAAAGTGATATTGGAAGCCCTTAGAGGGCTATGGTGAAAAAGGAAATATCCTCAGATGAAATCGGGAAAGAAGCTTTCTGAGAAACTGCTTAGTGTTCTGTTAATTCATCTCACAGAGTTACATCGGTATTTCGTGGATCTCTTTGCTAGCCTTATTTCTGTGGAATCTGAGAACAGATATTTCGGATCCCTTTGAAGACTATAGGGCCAAATTAAATATCCTCCGATAACAAAGAGAAAGAAGCTTTCTGAGAAACTTCTTCGTGTTCTGTGAAATCATCTCACAGAGTTACAGCTTTCCCCTCAAGAAGCCTTTCGCTAAGACAGTTTTTGTGGAATTGGCAAAGTGATAAATGGAAGCCCCTAGAGGTCTATGGTGAAAAAGGAAATATCCTCAGATAAAATCTGGAAAGAAGCTTTCTGAGAAACTGCTTAGTGTTCTGTTAATTCATCTCACAGAGTTACATCTGTATTTCATGGATCTCTTTGCTAGCCTTATTTCTGTGGAATCTGAGAACAGATATTTCGGATCCCTTTTAAGACTATAGGGCCAAAGGAAATATCCTCCGATAACAAAGAGAAAGAAGCTATCTGAGAAACTTCTTTGTTTTCTGTGAAATCAACTCACAGAGTTACAGATTTCTCCTCAAGAAGCCTTTCGCTAAGACAGTTCTTGTGGAATTGGCAAAGTGATATTTGGAAGCCCATAGAGGGCTATGGTGAAAAAGGAAATATCCTCAGATGAAATCTGGAAAGAAGCTTTCTGAGAACCTGCTTAGTGTTCTGTGAATTCATCTCACAGAGTTACATCTGTATTTCGTGGATCTCTTTGCTCGCCTTATTTCTGTGGAATCTGAGAAGAGATATTTCGGATCCCTTTGAAGACTATAGGACCAAAGGAAATATCCTCTGATAACAAAGAGAAAGAAGCTTTCTGAGAAACTTCTTTGTGTTCTGTGAAATCATCTCACAGAGTTACAGCTTTCCTCTCAAGAAGCCTTTCGATAAGGCAGTTCTTGTGGAATTGGCATAGTGATAATGGGAATCCCATAGAGGGCTATGGTGAAAAAGGAAATATCCTCAGATGAAAACTCGAAAGAAGCTTTCTGAGAAACTGCTTAGTGTTCTGTGAATTCATCTCAGATAGTTACATCTGTATTTCGTGGATCTCTTTGCTAGCCTTATTTCTGTGGAATCTCAGAACAGATATTTCGGATCCCTTTTAAGACTGTACGGCCAAAGGAAATATCCTCCGCTAACAAAGAGAAAGAAGCTTTCTGAGAAACTTCTTTGTGTTCTGTGAAATCATCTCACAGAGTTACAGCTTTCCCTCAAGAAGCCTTTCGCTAAGACAGTTCTTGTGGAATTGGCAAAGTGATATTTGGAAGTCCATAGAGGGCTATGGTGAAAAAGGAAATATCCTCAGATGAAATCTGGAAAGAAGCTTTCTGAGAAACTGCTTAGTGTTCTGTTAATTCATCTCACAGAGTTACATCTGTATTTCGTGTATCTCTTTGCTAGCCTTATTTCTGTGGAATCTGAGAACAGATATTTCGGATCCCTTTGAAGACTATAGGGCCAAAGGAAAGATCCTCCGATAACAAAGAGAAAGAAGCTTTCTGAGAAACTTCTTTGTGTTCTGGGAAATCATCTCACACAGTTACTGCTTTCCCGTCAAGAAGAATTTCGCTAAGACAGTTCTTGGGGAAATGGCAAAGTGATATTTGCAAGCCCATAGAGGGCTATGGAGAAAAAGGAAATATCCTCAGATAAAATCTGGAAAGAAGCTTTCTGAGAAACTGCTTAGTGTTCTGTGAATTCATCTCACAGAGTTACATCCGTATTTCGTGGATCTCTTTGCTAGCCTTATTACTGTGGAATCTGAGAACAGATATTTCGGATACCTTTGAACACTGTAGGGCCATAGTAAATATCCTCCGATAACAAACAGAAAGAAGCTTTCTGAGAAACTTCTTTTTGTTCTGTGAAATCATCTCACAGAGTTACAGCTTTCCTCTCAAGAAGCCTTTCACTAAGACAGTTCTTGTGGAATTGGCAAAGTAATATTTGGAAGCCCCTAGAGGGCTATGGTGAAAAAGGAAATATCCTCAGATGAAATCTGGAAATAAGCTTTCTGAGAAACTGCTTAGTGTTCTGTTAATTCATCCCCCAGAGTTACATCTGTATTTCATGGATCTGTTTGCTAGCTTAATTTCTGTGGGATCTGAGAGGAGATATTTCGGATCCCTTTGAAGACTATAGGGTCAAAGGAAATATCCTCCCACAACAAAGAGAAAAAAGCTTTCTCAGAAACTTTTTGTGTTCTGTGAAATCATCTCACAGAGTTACAGCTTTTCCTAGAAGAAGCCTTTCGCTAAGACAGTTCTTGTGGAATTGGCAAAGTGATATTTGGAAGCCCATAGAGGACTATGGTGAAAAAGGAAATATCCTCAGATGAAATCGGGAAAGAAGCTTTCAGAGAAACTGCTTAGTGTTCCGTTAATTCATCTCACAGAGTTACATCTGTATTTCGTGGATCTCTTTGCTAGCCTTATTTCTGTGGAATCTGAGAACAGATATTTCGGATCCCTTTGAAGACTATAGGGCCAAATTAAATATCCTCCGATAAAAAAGAGAAAGAAGCTTTCTGAGAAACTTCTTCGTGTTCTTTGAAATCATCTCACAGAGTTACAGCTTCCCCGTCAAGAAGCCTTTCGCTAAGACCGTTTTTGTGGAGTTGGCAAAGTGATATTTGAAAGTCCATAGAGGGCTATGATGAAAAAGGAAATATCCTCAGATGAAATCTGGAAAGAAGCTTTCTGATGAACTGTTTAGTGTTCTGTTAATTCATCTCACAGAGTTACATCTGTATTTCCAGAATCTCTTTGCTACCCTTATTTCTGTGGAATCTGAGAACAGATATTTCGGATCCCTTTGAAGACTATAGGGCCAAAGGAAATATCCTCCGATAAAAAAGAGAAAGAAGCTTTCTGAGAAACTTCTTTGTGTTCTGTGAAAACATCTCACAGAGTTACAGCTTTCCCGTCAAGAAGAATTTCCCTAAGACAGTTCTTGTGGAATTGGCAAAGTGACATTTGGAAGCCCAAAGAGGGCTATGGTTAAAAAGGAAATATCCTCAGATGAAATCTGGAAAGAAGCTTTCTGAGAAACTGCATGGTGTTCTGTTAATTCATCTCACCGAGTTACATCTGTATTTCGTGGGTCTCTTTGATAGCCTTATTACCGTGGAATCTGAGAACAGATATTTCGGATATCTCTGAAGCCTTTAGGCCAAAGGAAATATCCTCCGATAAGAAAGAGAAAGAAGCTTTCTGAGAAACTTCTTCGTGTCCTTTGAAATCATCTCACAGAGTTACAGCTTTCCCCTCAAGAAGCCTTTCGATAACGCAGTTCTTGCGGAATTGGCAAAGTGATATTGGAAGCCCGTAGAGGGCTATGGTGAAAAAGGAAATATCCTCAGACGAAATCTGGAAAGAAGCTTTCTGAGAAACTGCTTAGTATTCTGTTAATTCATCTCACACAGTTACATCTGTATTTCGTGGATCTCTTTGCTAGCCTTATTTCTGTGGAATCTGAGAACAGATATTTCGGATCCCTTTGAAGACTACAGGGCCAAAGGAAATATCCTCCGATAACAAAGAGAAAGAAGCTTTCTGAGAAACTTCGTTGTGTTCTGGGAAATCATCTCACAGAGTTACAGCTTTCCCCTCAAGAAGTCTTTCGCTTAGACAGTTCTTGTAGAATTGGCAAAGTGATATTTGGTAGCCCATAGAGGGCTATGGTGAAAAAGGAAATATCCTCAGATCAAATTTGGAAAGAAGCTTTCTGAGAAACTGCTTAGTGTTCCGTTAATTCATCTCACAGAGTTACATCTGTATTTCGTGGATCTCTTTGCTAGCCTTATTTCTGTGTAATCTGAGAACAGATATTTCGGATCCCTTAGAAGACTATAGGGCCAAATTAAATATCCTCCGATAAAAAAGACAAAGAAGCTTTCTGAGAAACTTCTTCGTGTTCTTTGAAATCATCTCACAGAGTTACAGCTTCCCCGTCAAGAGGCCTTTCGCTAAGACCGTTTTTGTGGAGTTGGCAAAGTGATATTTGGAAGTCCATAGAGGGCTATGGTGAAAAAGGAAATATCCTCAGATGAAATCTGGAAAGAAGCTTTCTGAGAAACTGCTTAGTGTTCTGTTAATCCATCTCACAGTGTTACATCTGTATTTCGTGGATCTCTTTGCTAGCCTTATTTCTGTGGATTCTGAGAACAGATATTTCGGATCCCTTTGAAGACTACAGGGCCAAAGGAAATATCCTCCGATAACAAAGAGAAAGAAGCTTTCTGACAAACTTCTTTGTGTTCTGTGAAATCATCTCACAGAGTTACAGCTTTCCCCTCAAGAAGCCTTTCGCTAAGACAGTTCTTGTGGAATTGGCAGAGTGATATTTGGAAGACCATAGAGGGCTATGATGAAAAAGGAAATATCCTCAGATGAAATCTGGAAAGAAGCTTTCTGAAGAACTGTTTAGTGTTCTGTTAATTCATCTCACAGAGTTACATCTGTATTTCGTGGATCTCTTTGCTAGCGTTATTTCTGTGGATTCTGAGAACAGATATTTCGGATCCCTTTGAAGACTACAGGGCCAAAGGAAATATCCTCCGATAACAAAGAGAAAGAAGCTTTCTGAGAAACTTCTTTGTGTTCTGTGAAAACATCTCACAGAGTTACAGCTTTCCCGTCAAGAAGAATTTCCCTAAGACAGTTCTTGTGGAATTGGCAAAGTGACATTTGGAAGCCTAAAGAGGGCTATGGTTAAAAAGGAAATATCCTCAGATGAAATCTGGAAAGAAGCTTTCTGAGAAACTGCATGGTGTTCTGTTAATTAATCTCACCGAGTTACATCTGTATTTCGTGGGTCTCTTTGCTAGCCTTATTACCGTGCAATCTGAGAACAGATATTTCGGATCTCTCTGAAGACTTTAGGCCAAAGGAAATATCCTCCGATAACAAAGAGAAAGAAGCTTTCTGAGAAACTTCTTTCTGTTCTGTGAAATCATCTCACAGAGTTACAGCTTTCCCCTCAAGAAGCCTTTCGATAACGCAGTTCTTGCGGAATTGGCAAAGTGATATTGGAAGCCCGTAGAGGGCTATGGTGAAAAAGGAAATATCCTCAGACGAAATCTGGAAAGAAGCTTTCTGAGAAACTGCTTAGTATTCTGCTAATTCATCTCACACAGTTACATCTGTATTTCGTGGATCTCTTTGTTAGCCTTATTTCTGTGGAATCTGAGAACAGATATTTCGGATCCCTTTGAAGACTATAGGGCCAAAGGAAATATTCTCCGATAACAAAGAGAAAGAAGCTTTCTGAGAAACTTTTTTGTGTTCTGTGAAATCATCTCACAGAGTTACAGCTTTCCCCTCAAGGAGCCTTTCGCTAAGACAGCTCTTGGGGAATTGGCAAAGTGATATTTGGAAGCCCTTAGAGGGCTAAGTTAAAAAGGGAAATATCCTCCGATGAAATCTGGAAAGAAGCTTTCTGAGAAACTGCTTAGTGTTCTGTTAATTCATCTCACAGAGTTACATCTGTATTTCGTGGATCTCTGAGCTAGCCTTATTTCTGTGGAATATGAGAACAGATATTTCGGATCCCTTTGAAGACTGTAGGGCCAGCGGAAATATCCTCCGATAACAAAGAGAAAGAAGCTTTCTGAGAAACTTCTTTGTGTTCTGTGAAATCATCTCACAGAGTTACAGCTTTCCCTCAAGAAGCCCTTCGCTAAGAGAGTTCTTGTGGAATTGGCAAAGTGATATTTGGAAGCCAATGGAGGGCTATGGTGAAAAAGGAAATATCCTCAGATGAAATCTGGAAAGAAGCTTTCTGAGAAACTGCTTAGTGTTCTGTTAATTCATCTCACAGAGTTACGTTCGTATTTCGTGGATCTGTTTGCTAGCCTTATTTCTGTGGAATCTGAGAACAGATATTTCGGATCCCTTTGAAGACTACAGGGCCAAAGGAAATATCCTCCGATAACAAAGAGAAAGAAGCTTTCTGAGAAACTTCTTTGTGTTCTGTGAAAACATCTCACAGAGTTACAGCTTTGCCGTCAAGAAGAATTTCCCTAAGACAGTTCTTGTGGAATTGGCAAAGTGACATTTGGAAGCCTAAAGACGGCTATGGTTAAAAAGGAAATATCCTCAGATGAAATCTGGAAAGGAGCTTTCTGAGAAACTGCATGGTGTTCTGTTAATTCATCTCACCGAGTTACATCTGTATTTCGTGGGTCTCTTTGCTAGCCTTATTACCGTGGAATCTGAGAACAGATATTTCGGATCTCTCTGACGACTTTAGGCCAAAGGAAATATCCTCCGATAACAAAGAGAAAGAAGCTTTCTGAGAAACTTCTTTCTGTTCTGTGAAATCATCTCACAGATTTACAGCTTTCCCCTCAAGAAGCCTTTCGATAACGCAGTTCTTGCGGAATTGGCAAAGTGATATTGGAAGCCCGTAGAGGGCTATGGTGAAAAAGGACATATCCTCAGAGGAAATCTGGAAAGAAGCTTTCTGAGAAACTGCTTAGTATTCTGTTAATTCATCTCTCAGAGTTACATCTGTATTTCGTGGATCTCTTTGCTAGCCTTATTTCTGTGGAATCTGAGAACAGATATTTCGGATACCTTTGAAGACTATAGGGCCAAAGGAAATATTCTCCGATAACAAAGAGAAAGAAACTTTCTGAGAAACGTCTTTGTGTTCTGTGAAATTATCTCACAGAGTTACAGCTTTCCCCTCAAGGAGCCTTTCGCTAAGACAGCTCTTGTGGAATTGGCAAAGTGATATTTGGAAGCCCTTAGAGGGTTATGTTGAAAAGGGAAATATCCTCCGATGAAATCTGGAAAGAAGCTTTCTGAGAAACTGCTTACTGTTCTGTTAATTCATCTCACAGAGTTACATCTGTATTTCGTGGATCTCTTAGCTAGCCTTATTTCTGTGGAATCTGAGAACAGATAATTCGTATCCCTTTGAAGACTGTAGGGCCAACGGAAATATCCTCCGATAACAAAGAGAAAGAAGCTTTCTGAGAAACTTCTTTGTGTTCTGTGAAATCTTCTCACAGAGTTACAGCTTTCCCTCAAGAAGCCCTTCGCTAATACAGTTCTTGTGGAATTGGCAAAGTGATATTTGGAAGCCCATGGAGGGCTATGGTGAAAAAGGAAATATCCTCAGATGAAATCTGGAAAGAAGCTTTCTGAGAAACTGCTTAGTGTTCTGTTAATTCATCTCACAGAGTTACATCTGTATTTCGTGGATCTGTTTGCTAGCATTATTTCTGTGGAATCTGAGAACAGATATTTCGGATCCCTTTGAAGACTACAGGGCCAAAGGAAATATCCTCCGATAACAAAGAGAAAGAAGCTTTCTGAGATACTTCTTTGTTTTCTGTGAAATCATCTCACAGAGTTACAGCTTTCCCTAGAAGAAGCCTTTCGCTAAGGCAGTTCTTGTGGAATTGGCAAAGTGATATTTGGAAGCCCATAGAGGGCTATGGTGAAAAAGGAAATATCCTCAGATGAAATCTGGAAAGAAGCTTTGTGAGAAACTGGTTAGTGTTCTGTTAATTCATCTCACAGAGTTACATCTGTATTTCGTGGATCTCTTTGCTAGCCTTATTTCTGTGGAATCTGAGAACAGATATTTCGGATCCCTTTGAAGACTATAGGGCCAAAGGAAATATCCTCCGATAAAAAAGAGAAAGAAGCTTTCTGAGAAACTTCTTTGTCTTCTGTGAAATCATCTCACAGAGTTACAGCTTTCCCGTCAAGAAGAATTTCCCCAAGACAGTTCTTGTGGAATTGGCAAAGTGATATTTGGAAGCCCATAGAGGGGTATGGTTAAAAAGGAAATATCCTCAGATGAAATCTGGAAAGAAGCTTTCTGAGAAACTGCATGGTGTTCTGTTAATTCATCTCACAGAGTTACATCTGTATTTCGTGGGTCTCTTTGCTAGCCTTATTACTGTGGAATCTGAGAACAGATATTTCGGATCCCATTGAAGACTTTAGGCCAAAGGAAATATCCTCCGATAACAAAGAGAAAGAAGCTTTCTGAGAAACTTCTTTCTGTTCTGTGAAATCGTCTCACAGAGTTACAGCTTTCCCCTCAAGAAGCCTTTCGATAAGGCAGTTCTTGAGGAATTGGCAACGTGATATTGGAAGCCCTTAGAGGGCTATGGTGAAAAAGGAAATATCCTCAGACGAAATCTGGAAAGAAGCTTTCTGAGAAACTGCTTACTATTCTGTAAATTCATCTCACACAGTTACATCTGTATTTCGTGCATCTCTTTGCTAGCCTTATTTCTGTGGAATCTGAGAACAGATATTTCGGATCCCTTTGAAGACAACAGGGCCAAAGGAAATATCCTCCGATAACAAAGAGAAAGAAGCTTTCTGAGAAACTTCTTTGTGTTCTGGGAAATCATCTCACAGACTTACAGCTTTCCCCTCAATACGTCTTTCGCTTAGACAGTTCTTGTGGAATTGGCAAAGTTATATTTGGTAGCCCATAGAGGGCTATGGTGAAAAAGGAAATATCCTCAGATCAAATTTGGAAAGAAGCTTTCTGAGAAACTGCTTAGTGTTCTGTTAATTCATCTCACAGAGTTACATCTGTATTTCGTGTATCTCTTTGCTAGCCTTATTTCTGTGGAATCTGAGAACAGATATTTCGGATCCCTTTGAAGATTATAGGGCCAAAGGAAATATCCTCCGATAACAAAGAGAAAGAAGCTTTCTGACAAACTTCTTTGTGTTCTGTGAAATCATCTCACAGAGTTACAGCTTTCCCCTCAAGAAGCCTTTCGCTAAGACAGTTCTTGTGGAATTGGCAGAGTGATATTTGGAAGACCATAGAGGGCTATGATGAAAAAGGAAATATCCTCAGATGAAATCTGGAAAGAAGCTTTCTGAAGAACTGTTTAGTGTTCTGTTAATTCATCTCACAGAGTTACATCTGTATTTCGTGGATCTCTTTGCTAGCGTTATTTCTGTGGAATCTGAGAACAGATATTTCGGATCCCTTTGAAGACTATAGGGCCAAAGGAAATATCCTCCGATAAAAAAAGAGAAAGAAGCTTTCTGAGAAACTTCTTTGTGTTCTGTGAAAACATCTCACAGAGTTACAGCTTTCCCGTCAAGAAGAATTTCCCTAAGACAGTTCTTGTGGAATTGGCAAAGTGACATTTGGAAGCCTAAAGAGGGCTATGGTTAAAAAGGAAATATCCTCAGATGAAATCTGGAAAGAAGCTTTCTGAGAAACTGCATGGTGTTCTGTTAATTAATCTCACCGAGTTACATCTGTATTTCGTGGGTCTCTTTGCTAGCCTTATTACCGTGCAATCTGAGAACAGATATTTCGGATCTCTCTGAAGACTTTAGGCCAAAGGAAATATCCTCCGATAACAAAGAGAAAGAAGCTTTCTGAGAAACTTCTTTCTGTTCTGTGAAATCATCTCACAGAGTTACAGCTTTCCCCTCAAGAAGCCTTTCGATAACGCAGTTCTTGCGGAATTGGCAAAGTGATATTGGAAGCCCGTAGAGGGCTATGGTGAAAAAGGAAATATCCTCAGACGAAATCTGGAAAGAAGCTTTCTGAGAAACTGCTTAGTATTCTGCTAATTCATCTCACACAGTTACATCTGTATTTCGTGGATCTCTTTGTTAGCCTTATTTCTGTGGAATCTGAGAACAGATATTTCGGATCCCTTTGAAGACTACAGGGCCAAAGGAAATATCCTCCGATAACAAAGAGAAAGAAGCTTTCTGAGAATCTTCTTTGTGTTCTGGGAAATCATCTCACAGAGTTACAGCTTTCCCCTCAAGAAGTCTTTGGCTTAGACAGTTCTTGTGGAATTGGCAAAGTGATATTTGGTAGCCCCTAGAGGGCTATGGTGAAAAAGGAAATATCCTCAGATCAAATTTGGAAAGAAGCTTTCTGAGAAACTGCTTAGTGTTCTGTTAATTCATCTCACAGAGTTACATCTGTATTTCGTGGATCTCTTTGCTAGCCTTATTTCTTTGAATCTGAGAACAGATATTTCGGATCCCTTTGAAGACTATAGGGCCAAAGGAAATATTCTCCGATAACAAAGAGAAAGAAGCTTTCTGAGAAACTTTTTTGTGTTCTGTGAAATCATCTCACAGAGTTACAGCTTTCCCCTCAAGGAGCCTTTCGCTAAGACAGCTCTTGGGGAATTGGCAAAGTGATATTTGGAAGCCCTTAGAGGGCTAAGTTAAAAAGGGAAATATCCTCCGATGAAATCTGGAAAGAAGCTTTCTGAGAAACTGCTTAGTGTTCTGTTAATTCATCTCACAGAGTTACATCTGTATTTCGTGGATCTCTTAGCTAGCCTTATTTCTGTGGAATATGAGAACAGATATTTCGGATCCCTTTGAAGACTGTAGGGCCAGCGGAAATATCCTCCGATAACAAAGAGAAAGAAGCTTTCTGAGAAACTTCTTTGTGTTCTGTGAAATCATCTCACAGAGTTACAGCTTTCCCTCAAGAAGCCCTTCGCTAAGAGAGTTCTTGTGGAATTGGCAAAGTGATATTTGGAAGCCAATGGAGGGCTATGGTGAAAAAGGAAATATCCTCAGATGAAATCTGGAAAGAAGCTTTCTGAGAAACTGCTTAGTGTTCTGTTAATTCATCTCACAGAGTTACGTTCGTATTTCGTGGATCTGTTTGCTAGCCTTATTTCTGTGGAATCTGAGAACAGATATTTCGGATCCCTTTGAAGACTACAGGGCCAAAGGAAATATCCTCCGATAACAAAGAGAAAGAAGCTTTCTGAGAAACTTCTTTGTGTTCTGTGAAAACATCTCACAGAGTTACAGCTTTGCCGTCAAGAAGAATTTCCCTAAGACAGTTCTTGTGGAATTGGCAAAGTGACATTTGGAAGCCTAAAGACGGCTATGGTTAAAAAGGAAATATCCTCAGATGAAATCTGGAAAGGAGCTTTCTGAGAAACTGCATGGTGTTCTGTTAATTCATCTCACCGAGTTACATCTGTATTTCGTGGGTCTCTTTGCTAGCCTTATTACCGTGGAATCTGAGAACAGATATTTCGGATCTCTCTGACGACTTTAGGCCAAAGGAAATATCCTCCGATAACAAAGAGAAAGAAGCTTTCTGAGAAACTTCTTTCTGTTCTGTGAAATCATCTCACAGATTTACAGCTTTCCCCTCAAGAAGCCTTTCGATAACGCAGTTCTTGCGGAATTGGCAAAGTGATATTGGAAGCCCGTAGAGGGCTATGGTGAAAAAGGACATATCCTCAGAGGAAATCTGGAAAGAAGCTTTCTGAGAAACTGCTTAGTATTCTGTTAATTCATCTCTCAGAGTTACATCTGTATTTCGTGGATCTCTTTGCTAGCCTTATTTCTGTGGAATCTGAGAACAGATATTTCGGATACCTTTGAAGACTATAGGGCCAAAGGAAATATTCTCCGATAACAAAGAGAAAGAAACTTTCTGAGAAACGTCTTTGTGTTCTGTGAAATTATCTCACAGAGTTACAGCTTTCCCCTCAAGGAGCCTTTCGCTAAGACAGCTCTTGTGGAATTGGCAAAGTGATATTTGGAAGCCCTTAGAGGGTTATGTTGAAAAGGGAAATATCCTCCGATGAAATCTGGAAAGAAGCTTTCTGAGAAACTGCTTACTGTTCTGTTAATTCATCTCACAGAGTTACATCTGTATTTCGTGGATCTCTTAGCTAGCCTTATTTCTGTGGAATCTGAGAACAGATAATTCGTATCCCTTTGAAGACTGTAGGGCCAACGGAAATATCCTCCGATAACAAAGAGAAAGAAGCTTTCTGAGAAACTTCTTTGTGTTCTGTGAAATCTTCTCACAGAGTTACAGCTTTCCCTCAAGAAGCCCTTCGCTAATACAGTTCTTGTGGAATTGGCAAAGTGATATTTGGAAGCCCATGGAGGGCTATGGTGAAAAAGGAAATATCCTCAGATGAAATCTGGAAAGAAGCTTTCTGAGAAACTGCTTAGTGTTCTGTTAATTCATCTCACAGAGTTACATCTGTGTTTCGTGGATCTGTTTGCTAGCCTTATTTCTGTGGAATCTGAGAACAGATATTTCGGATCCCTTTGAAGACTACAGGGCCAAAGGAAATATCCTCCGATAACAAAGAGAAAGAAGCTTTCTGAGATACTTCTTTGTTTTCTGTGAAATCATCTCACAGAGTTACAGCTTTCCCTAGAAGAAGCCTTTCGCTAAGGCAGTTCTTGTGGAATTGGCAAAGTGATATTTGGAAGCCCATAGAGGGCTATGGTGAAAAAGGAAATATCCTCAGATGAAATCTGGAAAGAAGCTTTGTGAGAAACTGGTTAGTGTTCTGTTAATTCATCTCACAGAGTTACATCTGTATTTCGTGGATCTCTTTGCTAGCCTTATTTCTGTGGAATCTGAGAACAGATATTTCGGATCCCTTTGAAGACTATAGGGCCAAAGGAAATATCCTCCGATAAAAAAGAGAAAGAAGCTTTCTGAGAAACTTCTTTGTCTTCTGTGAAATCATCTCACAGAGTTACAGCTTTCCCGTCAAGAAGAATTTCCCCAAGACAGTTCTTGTGGAATTGGCAAAGTGATATTTGGAAGCCCATAGAGGGGTATGGTTAAAAAGGAAATATCCTCAGATGAAATCTGGAAAGAAGCTTTCTGAGAAACTGCATGGTGTTCTGTTAATTCATCTCACAGAGTTACATCTGTATTTCGTGGGTCTCTTTGCTAGCCTTATTACTGTGGAATCTGAGAACAGATATTTCGGATCCCATTGAAGACTTTAGGCCAAAGGAAATATCCTCCGATAACAAAGAGAAAGAAGCTTTCTGAGAAACTTCTTTCTGTTCTGTGAAATCGTCTCACAGAGTTACAGCTTTCCCCTCAAGAAGCCTTTCGATAAGGCAGTTCTTGAGGAATTGGCAACGTGATATTGGAAGCCCGTAGAGGGCTATGGTGAAAAAGGAAATATCCTCAGACGAAATCTGGAAAGAAGCTTTCTGAGAAACTGCTTACTATTCTGTAAATTCATCTCACACAGTTACATCTGTATTTCGTGCATCTCTTTGCTAGCCTTATTTCTGTGGAATCTGAGAACAGATATTTCGGATCCCTTTGAAGACAACAGGGCCAAAGGAAATATCCTCCGATAACAAAGAGAAAGAAGCTTTCTGAGAAACTTCTTTGTGTTCTGGGAAATCATCTCACAGACTTACAGCTTTCCCCTCAATACGTCTTTCGCTTAGACAGTTCTTGTGGAATTGGCAAAGTTATATTTGGTAGCCCATAGAGGGCTATGGTGAAAAAGGAAATATCCTCAGATCAAATTTGGAAAGAAGCTTTCTGAGAAACTGCTTAGTGTTCTGTTAATTCATCTCACAGAGTTACATCTGTATTTCGTGTATCTCTTTGCTAGCCTTATTTCTGTGGAATCTGAGAACAGATATTTCGGATCCCTTTGAAGATTATAGGGCCAAAGGAAATATTCTCCGATAACAAAGAGAAAGAAGCTTTCTGAGAAACTTCTTTGGGTTCTGTGAAATCATCTCACAGAGTTACAGCTTTCCCCTCAAGAAGCCTTTCGCTAAGACAGCTCTTGTAGAATTGGCAAAGTGATATTTGGAAGCCCTTAGAGGGCTATGGTGAAAAGGGAAATATCCTCCGATGAAATCTGGAAAGAAGCTTTCTGAAAAACTGCTTAGTGTTCTGTGAATTCATCTCACAGAGTTACATCTGTATTTCGTGGATCTCTTTGCTAGCCTTATTTCTGTGGAATCTGAGAACAGATATTTCGGATCCCTTTGAAGACTATAGGGCCAAAGGAAATATCCTCCGATAGCAAAGAGAAAGAAGCTTTCTGAGAAACTTCTTTGTGTTCTGTGAAATCAACTCACAGAGTTACAGCTTTTCCTAGAAGAACCCTTTCGCTAAGTCAGTTCTTGTGGAATTGGCAAAGTGATATTGGAATCCCTTAGAGGGCTATGGTGAAAAAGGAAATATCCTCAGATGAAATCGGGAAAGAAGCTTTCTGAGAAACTGCTTAGTGTTCTGTTAATTCATCTCACAGAGTTACATCGGTATTTCGTGGATCTCTTTGCTAGCCTTATTTCTGTGGAATCTGAGAACAGATATTTCGGATCCCTTTGAAGACTATAGGGCCAAATTAAATATCCTCCGATAACAAAGAGAAAGAAGCTTTCTGAGAAACTTCTTCGTGTTCTGTGAAATCATCTCACAGAGTTACAGCTTTCCCCTCAAGAAGCCTTTCGCTAAGACAGTTTTTGTGGAATTGGCAAAGTGATAAATGGAAGCCCCTAGAGATCTATGGTGAAAAAGGAAATATCCTCAGATAAAATCTGGAAAGAAGCTTTCTGAGAAACTGCTTAGGGTTCTGTTAATTCATCTCACAGAGTTACATCTGTATTTCATGCATCTCTTTGCTAGCCTTATTTCTGTGGAATCTGAGAACAGATATTTCGGATCCCTTTGAAGACTATAGGGCCAAAGGAAATATCCTCCGATAACAAAGAGAAAGAAGCTTTCTGAGAAACTTCTTTGTGTTCTGTGAAATCATCTCACAGAGTTACAGCTTTCCTCTCAAGAAGCCTTTCGATAAGGCAGTTCTTGTGGAATTGGCAAAGTGATATTGGGAATCCCATAGAGGGCTATGGTGAAAAAGGAAATATCCTCAGATGAAAACTGGAAAGAAGCTTTCTGAGAAACTGCTTAGTGTTCTGTGAATTCATCTCAGATAGTTACATCTGTATTTCTTGGATCTCTTTGCTAGCCTTATTTCTGTGGAATCTGAGAACAGATATTTCGGATCCCTTTGAAGACTGTACGGCCAAATTAAATATCCTCCGATAACAAAGAGAAAGAAGCTTTCTGAGAAACTTCTTTGTGTTCTGTGAAATCATCTCACAGAGTTACAGCTTTCCCTCAAGAAGCCCTTCGCTAAGACATTTCTTGTGGAATTGGCAAAGTGATATTTGGAAGTCCATAGAGGGCTAAGGTGAAAAAGGAAATATCCTGAGATGAAATCTGCAAAGAAGCTTTCTGAAAAACTGCTTAGTGTTCTGTTAATCCATCTCACAGAGTTACATCTGTATTTCGTGGATCTCTTTGCTAGCCTTATTTCTGTGGAATCTGAGAACAGATATTTCGGATCCCTTTGAAGACTATAGGGCCAAAGGAAAGATCCTCCGATAACAAAGAGAAAGAAGCTTTCTGAGAAACTTCTTTGTGTTCTGTGAAATCATCTCACAGACTTACAGCTTTCCCTTCAAGAAGCCTTTCGCCAAGACAGTTCTTGTGGAATTGGAAAAGTGATATTTGGAAGCCCATAGAGGGCTATGGTGAAAAAGGAAATATCCTCAGATGAAATCTGGAAAGAAGCTTTATGAGAAACTGCTTAGTGTTCGGTTAATTCATCTACCAGAGTTACATCTGTATTTCGTGGATCTCTTTGCTAGCCTTATTTCTGTGGAATCTGAGAACAGATATTACGGATCCCTTTGAAGACTACAGGGCCAAAGGAAATATCCTCCGATAACAAAGAGAAAGAAGCTTTCTGAGAAACTTCTTTGTGTTCTGTGAAAACATCTCACAGAGTTACAGCTTTCCCCTCAAGAAGCCTTTCGCTAAGACAGTTCTTTAGGAATTGGCAGAGTGATATTTGGAAGCCCATAGAGGGCTATGGTGAAAAAGGAAATATCCTCCGATGAAATCTGGAAAGAAGATTTCTGAGAACTGCTTAGTGTTCTGATAATTCATCTCACAGAGTTACATCTGTATTTCGTGGATCTCTTTGCTAGCCTTATTTCTGTGGAATCTGAGAACAGATATTTCGGATCCCTTTGAAGACTATAGGGCCAAAGGAAATATCCTCCGATAACAAAGAGAAAGAATCTTTCTGAGAAACTTCTTTGTGTTCTGTGAAATCAACTCACAGAGTTACAGCTTTCCCCTCAAGAAGCCTTTCGCTAAGACAGTTCTTGTGGAATTGGCAAAGTGATATTTGGAAGCCCCTAGAGGGCTATGGTGAAAAAGGAAATATCCTCAGATGAAATCTGGAAAGAAGCTTTCTGAGAAACTGCTTAGTGTTCTGTTAATTCATCTCACACAGTTATATCTGTATTTCGTGGATCTCTTTGCTAGCCTTATTTCTGTGGAATCTGAGAACAGATATTTCGGATCCCTTTGAAGACTATAGGGCCAAAGGAAAGATCCTCCGATAACAAAGAGAAAGAAGCTTTTTGAGCAACTTCTTTGTGTTCTGTGAAATCATCTCACAGAGTTACAGCTTTCCCCTAAAGAAGCCTTTCGCTAAGACAGTTCTGGTGGAATTGGCAAAGTGATATTGGGAAGCCCCTAGAGGGCTATGTTGAAAAAGGAATTATCCTCAGATGAAATCTGGAAAGAAGCTTTCTGAGAAACTGCTTAGTGTTCTCTTAATTCATCTCACCTGAGTTACATCTCTATTTCGTGGATCTCTTTGCTAGCCTTATTTCTGTTGAATCTGAGAACAGATATTTCGGATCCCTTTGAAGACTACAGGGCCAAAGGAAATATCCTCCGCTAACAAAGAGAAAGAAGCTTTCTGAGAAACTTCTTTCTGTTCTGTGAAATCATCTCACAGAGTTACAGATTTCCCCTCAAGAAGCCTTTCGATAACGCAGTTCTTGCGGAATTGGCAAAGTGATATTGGAAGCCCGTAGAGGGCTATGGTGAAAAAGGAAATATCCTCAGACGAAATCTGGAAAGAAGCTTTCTGAGAAACTGCTTAGTATTCTGTTAATTCATCTCACACAGTTACATCTGTATTTCGTGGATCTCTTTGTTAGCCTTATTTCTGTGGAATCTGAGAACAGATATTTCGGATCCCTTTGAAGACTACAGGGCCAAAGGAAATATCCTCCGATAACAAAGAGAAAGAAGCTTTCTGAGAATCTTCTTTGTGTTCTGTGAAATCATCTCACAGAGTTACAGCTTTCCCCTCAAGGAGCCTTTCGCTAAGACAGCTCTTGTGGAATTGGCAAAGTGATATTTGGAAGCCCTTAGAGGGCTAAGTTGAAAAGGGAAATATCCTCCGATGAAATCTGGAAAGAAGCTTTCTGAGAAACTGCTTAGTGTTCTGTTAATTCATCTCACAGAGTTACATCTGTATTTCGTGGATCTCTTAGCTAGCCTTATTTCTGTGGAATCTGAGAACAGATATTTCGGATCCCTTTGAAGACTGTAGGGCCAACGGAAATATCCTCCGATAACAAAGAGAAAGAAGCTTTCTGAGAAACTTCTTTGTGTTCTGTGAAATCGTCTCACAGAGTTACAGCTTTCCCTCAAGAAGCCCTTCGCTAAGACAGTTCTTGTGGAATTGGCAAAGTGATATTTGGAAGCCCATAGAGGGCTATGATGAAAAAGGAAATATCCTCAGATGAAATCTGGAAAGAAGCTTTCTGAAGAACTGTTTAGTGATCTGTTAATTCATCTCACAGAGTTACATCTGTATTTCGTGGATCTCTTTGCTAGCCTTATTTCTGTGGAATCTGAGAACAGATATTTCGGATACCTTTGAAGACTATAGGGCCAAAGGAAATATCCTCCGATAAAAAAGAGAAAGAAGCTTTCTGAGAAACTTCTTTGTGTTCTGTGAAAACATCTCACAGAGTGACAGCTTTCCCGTCAAGAAGAATTTCCCTAAGACAGTTCTTGTGGAATTGGCAAAGTGACATTTGGAAGCCTAAAGAGGGCTATGGTTAAAAAGGAAATATCCTCAGATGAAATCTGGAAAGAAGCTTTCTGAGAAACTGCATGGTGTTCTGTTAATTCATCTCACCGAGTTACATCTGTATTTCATTGGTCTCTTTGCTAGCCTTATTACCGTGGAATCTGAGAATAGATATTTCGGATCTCTCTGAAGACTTTAGGCCAAAGGAAATATCCTCCGATAACAAAGAGAAAGAAGCTTTCTGAGAAACTTCTTTCTGTTCTGTGAAATCATCTCACAGAGTTACAGCTTTCCCCTCAAGAAGCCTTTCGATAACGCAGTTCTTGCGGAATTGGCAGAGTGATATTGGAAGCCCGTAGAGTGCTATGGTGAAAAAGGAAATATCCTCAGACGAAATCTGGAAAGAAGCTTTCTGAGAAACTGCTTAGTATTCTGTTAATTCATCTCACACAGTTACATCTGTATTTCGTGGATCTCTTTGTTAGCCTTATTTCTGTGGAATCTGAGAACAGATATTTCGGATCCCTTTGAAGACTACATTGCCAAAGGAAATATCCTCCGATAACAAAGAGAAAGAAGCTTTCTGAGAAACTTCTTTGTGTTCTGGGAAATCATCTCACAGAGTTACAGCTTTCCCCTTAAGAAGTCTTTCGCTTAGACAGTTCTTGTGGAATTGGCAAAGTGATATTTGTAGCCCATAGAGGGCTATGGTGAAAAAGGAAATATCCTCAGATCAAATTTGGAAAGAAGCTTTCTGAGAAATTGCTTAGTGTTCTGTTAATTCATCTCACAGAGTTACATCTGTATTTCGTGGATCTCTTTGCTAGCCTTATTTCTGTGGAATCTGAGAACAGATATTTCGGATCCCTTTGAAGGCTATAGGGCCAAAGGAAATATTCTCCGATAACAAAGAGAAAGAAGCTTTCTGAGAAACTTCTTTGTGTTCTGTGAAATCATCTCACAGAGTTACAGCTTTCCTCTCAAGAAGCCTTTCGATAAGGCAGGTCTTGTGGAATTGGCAAAGTGATATTGGGAATCCCATAGAGGGCTATGGTGAAAAAGGAAATATCCTCAGATGAAAACTGGAAAGAAGCTTTCTGAGAAACTGCTTAGTGTTCTGTGAATTCATCTCAGATAGTTACATCTGTATTTCGTGGATCTCTTTGCTAGCCTTATTTCTGTGGAATCTGAGAACAGATATTTCGGATCCCTTTGAAGACTATAGGGCCAAAGGAAATATCCTCCGATAAAAAAGAGAAAGAAGCTTTCTGAGAAACTTCTTTGTCTTCTGTGAAATCATCTCACAGAGTTACAGCTTTCCCGTCAAGAAGAATTTCCCCAAGACAGTTCTTGTGGAATTGGCAAAGTGATATTTGGAAGCCCATAGAGGGGTATGGTTAAAAAGGAAATATCCTCAGATGAAATCTGGAAAGAAGCTTTCTGAGAAACTGCATGGTGTTCTGTTAATTCATCTCACAGAGTTACATCTGTATTTCGTGGGTCTCTTTGCTAGCCTTATTACTGTGGAATCTGAGAACAGATATTTCGGATCCCATTGAAGACTTTAGGCCAAAGGAAATATCCTCCGATAACAAAGAGAAAGAAGCTTTCTGAGAAACTTCTTTCTGTTCTGTGAAATCGTCTCACAGAGTTACAGCTTTCCCCTCAAGAAGCCTTTCGATAAGGCAGTTCTTGAGGAATTGGCAACGTGATATTGGAAACCCGTAGAGGGCTATGGTGAAAAAGGAAATATCCTCAGACGAAATCTGGAAAGAAGCTTTCTGAGAAACTGCTTACTATTCTGTAAATTCATCTCACACAGTTACATCTGTATTTCGTGGATCTCTTTGCTAGCCTTATTTCTGTGGAATCTGAGAACAGATATTTCGGATCCCTTTGAAGACTACAGGGCCAAAGGAAATATCCTCCGATAACAAAGAGAAAGAAGCTTTCTGAGAAACTTCTTTGTGTTCTGGGAAATCATCTCACAGACTTACAGCTTTCCCCTCAAGAAGTCTTTCGCTTAGACAGTTCTTGTGGAATTGGCAAAGTTATATTTGGTAGCCCATAGAGGGCTATGGTGAAAAAGGAAATATCCTCAGATCAAATTTGGAAAGAAGCTTTCTGAGAAACTGCTTAGTGTTCTGTTAATTCATCTCACAGAGTTACATCTGTATTTCGTGTATCTCTTTGCTAGCCTTATTTCTGTGGAATCTGAGAACAGATATTTCGGATCCCTTTGAAGATTATAGGGCCAAAGGAAATATTCTCCGATAACAAAGAGAAAGAAGCTTTCTGAGAAACTTCTTTGGGTTCTGTGAAATCATCTCACAGAGTTACAGCTTTCCCCTCAAGAAGCCTTTCGCTAAGACAGCTCTTGTAGAATTGGCAAAGTGATATTTGGAAGCCCTTAGAGGGCTATGGTGAAAAGGGAAATATCCTCCGATGAAATCTGGAAAGAAGCTTTCTGAAAAACTGCTTAGTGTTCTGTGAATTCATCTCACAGAGTTACATCTGTATTTCGTGGATCTCTTTGCTAGCCTTATTTCTGTGGAATCTGAGAACAGATATTTCGGATCCCTTTGAAGACTATAGGGCCAAAGGAAATATCCTCCGATAGCAAAGAGAAAGAAGCTTTCTGAGAAACTTCTTTGTGTTCTGTGAAATCATCTCACAGAGTTACAGCTTTTCCTAGAAGAACCCTTTCGCTAAGACAGTTCTTGTGGAATTGGCAAAGTAATATTGGAATCCCTTAGAGGGCTATGGTGAAAAAGGAAATATCCTCAGATGAAATCGGGAAAGAAGCTTTCTGAGAAACTGCTTAGTGTTCTGTTAATTCATCTCACAGAGTTACATCGGTATTTCGTGGATCTCTTTGCTAGCCTTATTTCTGTGGAATCTGAGAACAGATATTTCGGATCCCTTTGAAGACTATAGGGCCAAATTAAATATCCTCCGATAACAAAGAGAAAGAAGCTTTCTGAGAAACTTCTTCGTGTTCTGTGAAATCATCTCACAGAGTTACAGCTTTCCCCTCAAGAAGCCTTTCGCTAAGACAGTTTTTGTGGAATTGGCAAAGTGATAAATGGAAGCCCCTAGAGGTCTATGGTGAAAAAGGAAATATCCTGAGATGAAATCTGCAAAGAAGCTTTCTGAAAAACTGCTTAGTGTTCTGTTAATCCATCTCACAGAGTTACATCTGTATTTCGTGGATCTCTTTGCTAGCCTTATTTCTGTGGAATCTGGGAACAGATATTTCGGATCCCTTTGAAGACTATAGGGCAAAAGGAAAGATCCTCCGATAACAAAGAGAAAGAAGCTTTCTGAGAAACTTCTTTGTGTTCTGTGAAATCATCTCACAGACTTACAGCTTTCCCCTCAAGAAGCCTTTCGCCAAGACAGTTCTTGTGGAATTGGAAAAGTGATATTTGGAAGCCCATAGAGGGCTATGGTGAAAAAGGAAATATCCTCAGATGAAATCTGGAAAGAAGCTTTCTGAGAAACTGCTTAGTGTTCGGTTAATTCATCTACCAGAGTTACATCTGTATTTCGTGGATCTCTTTGCTAGCCTTATTTCTGTGGAATCTGAGAACAGATATTACGGATCCCTTTGAAGACTACAGGGCCAAAGGAAATATCCTCCGATAACAAAGAGAAAGAAGCTTTCTGAGAAACTTCTTTGTGTTCTGTGAAAACATCTCACAGAGTTACAGCTTTCCCCTCAAGAAGCCTTTCGCTAAGACAGTTCTTTAGGAATTGGCAGAGTGATATTTGGAAGCCCATAGAGGGCTAAGGTGAAAAAGGAAATATCCTCCGATGAAATCTGGAAAGAAGCTTTCTGAGAACTGCTTAGTGTTCTGATAATTCATCTCACAGAGTTACATCTGTATTTCGTGGATCTCTTTGCTAGCCTTATTTCTGTGGAATCTGAGAACAGATATTTCGGATCCCTTTGAAGACTATAGGGCCAAAGGAAATATCCTCCGATAACAAAGAGAAAGAATCTTTCTGAGAAACTTCTTTGTGTTCTGTGAAATCAACTCACAGAGTTACAGCTTTCCCCTCAAGAAGCCTTTCGCTAAGACAGTTCTTGTGGAATTGGCAAAGTGATATTTGGAAGCCCCTAGAGGGCTATGGTGAAAAAGGAAATATCCTCAGATGAAATCTGGAAAGAAGCTTTCTGAGAAACTGCTTAGTGTTCTGTTAATTCATCTCACACAGTTATATCTGTATTTCGTGGATCTCTTTGCTAGCCTTATTTCTGTGGAATCTGAGAACAGATATTTCGGATCCCTTTGAAGACTATAGGGCCAAAGGAAAGATCCTCCGATAACAAAGAGAAAGAAGCTTTTTGAGCAACTTCTTTGTGTTCTGTGAAATCATCTCACAGAGTTACAGCTTTCCCCTCAAGGAGCCTTTCGCTAAGACAGCTCTTGTGGAATTGGCAAAGTGATATTTGGAAGCCCTTAGAGGGCTAAGTTGAAAAGGGAAATATCCTCCGATGAAATCTGGAAAGAAGCTTTCTGAGAAACTGCTTAGTGTTCTGTTAATTCATCTCACAGAGTTACATCTGTATTTCGTGGATCTCTTTGCTAGCCTTATTTCTGTGGAATCTGAGAACAGATATTTCGGATCCCTTTGAAGACTATAGGGCCAAAGGAAAGATCCTCCGATAACAAAGAGAAAGAAGCTTTTTGAGCAACTTCTTTGTGTTCTGTGAAAACATCTCACAGAGTTACAGCTTTCCTGTCAAGAAGAATTTCCCTAAGACAGTTCTTGTGGAATTGGCAAAGTGACATTTGGAAGCCTAAAGAGGGCTATGGTTAAAAAGGAAATATCCTCAGATGAAATCTGGAAAGAAGCTTTCTGAGAAACTGCATGGTGTTCTGTTAATTCATCTCACCGAGTTACATCTGTATTTCATTGGTCTCTTTGCTAGCCTTATTACCGTGGAATCTGAGAATAGATATTTCGGATCTCTCTGAAGACTTTAGGCCAAAGGAAATATCCTCCGATAACAAAGAGAAAGAAGCTTTCTGAGAAACTTCTTTCTGTTCTGTGAAATCATCTCACAGAGTTACAGCTTTCCCCTCAAGAAGCCTTTCGATAACGCAGTTCTTGCGGAATTGGCAGAGTGATATTGGAAGCCCGTAGAGTGCTATGGTGAAAAAGGAAATATCCTCAGACGAAATCTGGAAAGAAGCTTTCTGAGAAACTGCTTAGTATTCTGTTAATTCATCTCACACAGTTACATCTGTATTTCGTGGATCTCTTTGTTAGCCTTATTTCTGTGGAATCTGAGAACAGATATTTCGGATCCCTTTGAAGACTACATTGCCAAAGGAAATATCCTCCGATAACAAAGAGAAAGAAGCTTTCTGAGAAACTTCTTTGTGTTCTGGGAAATCATCTCACAGAGTTACAGCTTTCCCCTTAAGAAGTCTTTCGCTTAGACAGTTCTTGTGGAATTGGCAAAGTGATATTTGGTAACCCATAGAGGGCTATGGTGAAAAAGGAAATATCCTCAGATCAAATTTGGAAAGAAGCTTTCTGAGAAACTGCTTAGTGTTCTGTTAATTCATCTCACAGAGTTACATCTGTATTTCGTGGATCTCTTTGCTAGCCTTATTTCTGTGGAATCTGAGAACAGATATTTCGGATCCCTTTGAAGACTATAGGGCCAAAGGAAATATTCTCCGATAACAAAGAGAAAGAAGCTTTCTGAGAAACTTCTTTGTGTTCTGTGAAATCATCTCACAGAGTTACAGCTTTCCCCTCAAGAAGCCTTTCGATAAGGCAGTTCTTGTGGAATTGGCAAAGTGATATTGGGAATCCCATAGAGGGCTATGATGAAAAAGGAAATATCCTAAGATGAAAACTGGTAAGAAGCTTTTTGAGAAACTGCTTAGTGGTCTGATAATTCATCTCAGATAGTTGCATCTGTATTTCGTGGATCTCTTTGCTAGCCTTATTTCTGTGGAATCTGAGAACAGATATTTCGGATCCCTTTGAAGACTACAGGGCCAAAGGAAATATCCTCCGATAACAAAGAGAAAGAAGATTTCTGAGAAACTTCTTTGTGTTCTGTGAAAACATCTCACAGAGTTACAGCTTTCCCCTCAAGAAGCCTTTCGCTAAGACAGTTCTTTAGGAATTGGCAGAGTGATATTTGGAAGCCCATAGAGGGCTATGGTGAAAAAGGAAATATCCTCCGATGAAATCTGGAAAGAAGCTTTCTGAGAACTGCTTAGTGTTCTGATAATTCATCCCACAGAGTTACATCTGTGTTTCGTGGATCTCTTTGCTAGCCTTATTTCTGTGGAATCTGAGAACAGATATTTCGGATCCCTTTGAAGACGATAGGGCCAAAGGAAATATCCTCCGATAACAAAGAGAAAGAAGCTTTCTGAGAAACTTCTTTGTGTTCTGTGAAACCATCTCACAGAGTTACAGCTCACCCCTCAAGAAACCTTTCGATAAGGCAGTTCTTGTGGAATTGGCAAAGTGATATTGGGAAGCCCATAGAGGGCTCTGGTGAAAAAGATATTATCCTCAGATGAAATCTGGAAAGAAGCTTTCTGAGAAACTGCTTAGTGTTCTGTTAATTCATCTCACAGAGTTACATCTGTATTTCGTGGATCTCTTTGCTACCCTTATTTCTGTGGAATCTGAGAACAGATATTTCGGATCCCTTTGAAGACTATAGGGCCAAAGGAAAGATCCTCCGATAACAAAGAGAAAGAAGCTTTCTGAGAAACTTCTTTGTGTTCTGTGAAATCATCTCACAGAGTTACAGCTTTCCCCTCAAGAAGCCTTTCGCCAAGACAGTTCTTGTGGAATTGGAAAAGTGATATTTGGAAGCCCATAGAGGGCTATGGTGAAAAAGGAAATATCCTCAGATGAAATCTGGAAAGAAGCTTTCTGAGAAACTGCTTAGTGTTCCGTTAATTCATCTCACAGAGTTACATCTGTATTTCGTGGATCTCTTTGCTAGCCTTATTTCTGTGGAATCTGAGAACAGATATTTCGGATCCCCTTGAAGACTACAGGGCCAAAGGAAATATCCTCCGATAACAAAGAGAAAGAAGCTTTCTGAGAAACTTCTTTGTGTTCTGTGAAAACATCTCACAGAGTTACAGCTTTCCCCTCAAGATTCCTTTCGCTAAGACAGTTCTTTAGGAATTGGCAGAGTGATATTTGGAAGCCCATAGAGGGCTATGGTGAAAAAGGAAATATCCTCAGATGAAATCTGGAAAGAAGCTTTCTGAGAACTGCTTAGTGTTCTGATAATTCATCTCACAGAGTAACATCTGTATTTCGTGGATCTCTTTGCTAGCCTTATTTCTGTGGAATCTGAGAACAGATATTTCGGATCCCTTTGAAGACTATAGGGCCAAAGGAAAGATCCTCCGATAACAAAGAGAAAGAAGCTTTTTGAGAAACTTCTTTGTGTTCTGTGAAATCATCTCACAGAGTTACAGCTTTCCCCTAAAGAAGCCTTTCGCTAAGACAGTTCTGGTGGAATTGGCAAAGTGATATTGGGAAGACCCTAGAGGGCTATGTTGAAAAAGGAATTATCCTCCGATGAAATCTGGAAAGAAGCTTTCTGAGAAACTGCTTAGTGTTCTCTTAATTCATCTCACCTGAGTTACATCTGTATTTCGTGGATCTCTTTGCTAGCCTTATTTCTGTGGAATCTGAGAACAGATATTTCGGATCCCTTTGAAGACTATAGGGCCAAAGGAAATATCCTCCGATAACAAAGAGAAAGAAGCTTTCTGAGATACTTCTTTGTGCTCTGTGAAATCATCTCACAGAGTTACAGCTTTCCCCTCAAGAAGCCTTTCGCTAAGACAGTTCTTGTGAAATTGGCAAAGTGATATTTGGGAGCCCCTAGTGGGCTATGGTGAAAAAGGAATTATCCTCAGATGAAATCCGGAAAGAAGCTTTCTGAGAAACTGCTTAGTGTTCTGTTAATTCATCTCACAGAGTTACATCTGTATTTCGTGGATCTCCTTGCTAGCCTTATTTCTGTGGAATCAGAACAGATATTTCGGATCCCTTAGAAGACTATAGGGCCAAAGGAAATATCCTCCGATAACAAAGAGAAAGAAGCTTTCTGAGAAACCTATTTGTGTTCTGTGAAATCATCTCACAGAGTTACAGCTTTCTCCTCAACAAGCCTTTCACAAAGACAGTTCTTGTGGAATTGGCAAAGTGATATTTGGAGGCCCATAGAGGGCTATGGTGAAAAGGAAATATCCTCCGATGAAATCTGGAAAGAAGCTTTCTGAGAAACTGCTTAGTGTTCTCTTAATTCATCTCACAGAGTTACATCTGTATTTCCTGGATCTTTTTGCTAGCGTTATTTCTGTGGAATCTGAGAACAGATATTTCGGATCGCTTTGAAGACTATAGGGCCAAAGGAAATATCCTCCGATAACAAAGAGAAAGAAGCTTTCTGAGAAACTTCTTTGTGTTCTGTGAAATCATCTCACAGAGTTACAGCTTTCTCGTGAAGAAGAATTTCCCTAAGACAGTTCTTGTGGAATTGGCAAAGTGATAATTGGAAGCCCATAGAGGGCTATGGTGAAAAAGGAAATATCCTCCGATGAAATCTGGAAAGAAGCTTTCTGAGAAACTGCATGGTGTTCTGTTAATTCATCTCACAGAGTTACATCTGTATTTCCTGGATCTCTTTGCTAGCCTTATTACTGTGGAATCTGAGAACAGATATTTCGGATCCCTTTGAAGACTATAGGCCAAAGGAAATATCCTCCGATAACAAAGAGAAAGAAGCTTTCTGACAAACTTCTTTCTGTTCTGTGAAATCATCTCACAGAGTTACAGCTTTCCCCTCAAGAAGCCTTTCGCTAAGACAGTTCTTGTGGAATTGGCAAAGTGATATTGGGAAGCCCCTAGAGGGCTATGGTGAAAAAGGAATTTTCCTCAGATGAAATCTGTAAAGAAGCTTTCTGAGAAACTGCTTAGTGTTCTCTTAATTCATCTCACCTGAGTTACATCTGTATTTCGTGGATCTCTTTGCTAGCCTTATTTCTGTTGAATCTGAGAACAGATATTTCGGATCCCTTTGAAGACTACAGGGCCAAAGGAAATATCTTCCGATATCAAAGAGAAAGAAGCTTTCTGAGATACTTCTTTGTGTTATGTGAAATCATCTCACAGAGTTACAGCTTTCCCTAGATGAAGCCTTTCAATATGACAGTTCTTGTGGAATTGGCAAAGTGATATTGGGAAACGCATAGAGGGCTATGGTGAAAAAAGAAATATCCTCAGATGAAATCTGGAAAGAAGCTTTCTGAAAAACTGCTTAGTGTTCTGTTAATTCATCTCACAGAGTTACATCTGTATTTCGTGGATCTCTTTGCTAGCCTTATTTCTGTGGAATGTGAGAACAGATATTTCGGATCCCTTTGAAGACTATAGGGCCAAAGGAAATATCCTCCGATAACAAAGAGAAAGAAGCTTTCTGAGAAACTTCTTTGTGTTCTGTGAAATCATCTCACAGAGTTACAGCTTTCCCCTCAAGAAGCCTTTCGCTAAGACAGTTCTGGTGGAATTAGCAAAGTGATATTGGGAAGCCCCTAGAGGGCTATGGTGAAAAAGGAATTATCCTCAGATGAAATCTGGAAAGAAGCTTTCTGAGAAACTGCTTAGTGTTCTCTTAATTCATCTCACCTGAGTTACATCTGTATTTCGTGGATCTCTTTGCTATCCTTATTTCTGTTGAATCTGAGAACAGATATTTCGGATCCCTTTGAAGACTACAGGGCCAAAGGAAATATCCTCCGATAACAAAGAGAAAGAAGCTTTCTGAGATACTTCTTTGTGTTCTGTGAAATCATCTCACAGAGTTACAGCTTTCCCTAGAAGAAGCCTTTCGCTAAGACAGTTCTTGTGGAATTGGCAAAGTGATATTGGGAAGCCCATAGAGGGCTATGGTGAAAAAGGAAATATCCTCAGATGAAATCTGGAAAGAAGCTTTCTGAGAAACAGCTTAGTGTTCTGTTAATTCATCTCACAGAGTTACATCTGTATTTCGTGGGTCTCTTTGCTAGCCTTATTACTGTGGAATCTGAGAACAGATATTTCGGATCCCTTTGAAGACTTTAGGCCAAAGGCAATATCCTCCGATAACAAAGAGAAAGAAGCTTTCTGAGAAACTTCTTACTGTTCTGTGAAATCATCTCACAGAGTTACAGCTTTCCCCTCAAGAAGCCTTTCGATAAGGCAGTTCTTGCGGAATTTGCAAAGTGATATTTGGAAGCCCATAGCGGGCTATGGTGAAAAAGGAAATATCCTCAGATGAAAACTGGAAAGAAGCATTCTGAGAAACTGCTTAGTGCTCTGTTAATTCATCTCACAGAGTTACATCTGTATTTCGTGGATCTCTTTGCTAGCCTTATTTCTGTGGAATCTGAGAACAGATATTTCGAATCCCTTTGAAGACTACAGGGCCAAAGGAAATATCCTCCGATAACAAAGAGAAAGAAGATTTCTGAGAAACTTCTTTGTGTTCTGTGAAATCATCTCACAGAGTTACAGCTTTCCCCTCAAGAAGCCTTTCGATAAGACAGTTCTTGTGGAATTGGCAAAGTGATATTTGGGAGCCCCTAGAGGGCTATGGTGAAAAAGGAATTAACCTCAGATGAAATCCGGAAAGAAGCTTTCTCAGAAACTGCTTAGTGTTCTGTTAATTCATCTCACAGAGTTACATCTGTATTTCGTGGATCTCTTTGCTAGGCTTATTTCTGTGGAATCAGAACAGATATTTCGGATCCCTTTGAAGACTATAGGGCCAAAGGAAATATCCTCCGATAACAAAGAGAAAGAAGCTTTCTGAGAAACCTATTTGTGTTCTGTAAAATCATCTCACAGAGTTACAGCTTTCTCCTCAACAAGCCTTTCACAAAGACAGTTCTTGTGGAATTGGCAAAGTGATATTTGGAGGCCCATAGAGGGCTATGGTGAAAAGGAAATATCCTCAGATGAAATCTGGAAAGAAGCTTTCTGAGAAACTGCTTAGTGTTCTCTTAATTCATCTCACAGAGTTACATCTGTATTTCCTGGATCTTTTTGCTAGCGTTATTTCTGTGGAATCTGAGAACAGATATTTCGGATCGCTTTGAAGACTATAGGGCCAAAGGAAATATCCTCCGATAACAAAGAGAAAGAAGCTTTCTGAGAAACTTCTTTGTGTTCTGTGAAATCATCTCACAGAGTTACAGCTTTCCCCTCAAGAAGCCTTTCGCTAAGACAGCTCTTGTGGAATTGGCAAAGTGATATTTGGAAGTCCATAGAGGGCTATGGTGAAAAAGGAAATATCCGCCGATGAAATCTGGAAAGAAGCTTTCTGAGAAACTGCTTAGTGTTCTGTTAATTCATCTTGCAGAGTTACATCTGTATGTCGTGGTTCTCTTTGCCAGCCTTATTTCTGTGGAAACTGAGAACAGATATTTCGGATCCCTTCGAAGACTATTGGGCCAAAGGAAATATCCTCCGATAACAAAGAGAAAGAAGCTTTCTGAGAAACTTCTTTATGTTCTGGGAAATCATCTCACAGAGTTACAGCTTTCCCCTCAAGAAGCCTTTCGCTAAGACAGTTCTTGTGGAATTGGCAAAGTGATATTTGGAAGCCCATTGAGGGCTATGGTGAAAAAGGAAATATCCTCAGATGAAATCTGGAAAGAAGCTTTCTGAGAAACTGCTTAGTGTTCGATTAATTCATCTAACAGAGTTACATCTGTATTTCGTGGATCTCTTTGCTAGCCTTATTTCTGTGGAATCTGAGAACAGATATTTCGGATCCCTTTGAAGACTACAGGGCCAAAGGAAATATCTTCCGATATCAAAGAGAAAGAAGCTTTCTGAGATACTTCTTTGTGTTATGTGAAATCATCTCACAGAGTTACAGCTTTCCCTAGATGAAGCCTTTCAATATGACAGTTCTTGTGGAATTGGCAAAGTGATATTGGGAAACTCATAGAGGGCTATGGTGAAAAAGGAAATATCCTCAGATGAAATCTGGAAAGAAGCTTTCTGAAAAACTGCTTAGTGTTCTGTTAATTCATCTCACAGAGTTACATCTGTATTTCGTGGATCTTTTTGCTAGCCTTATTTCTGTGGAATGTGAGAACAGATATTTCGGATCCCTTTGAAGACTATAGGGCCAAAGGAAATATCCTCCGATAACAAAGAGAAAGAAGCTTTCTGAGAAACTTCTTTGTGTTCTGTGAAATCATCTCACAGAGTTACAGCTTTCCCCTCAAGAAGCCTTTCGCTAAGACAGTTCTGGTGGAATTAGCAAAGTGATATTGGGAAGCCCCTAGAGGGCTATGGTGAAAAAGGAATTATCCTCAGATGAAATCTGGAAAGAAGCTTTCTGAGAAACTGCTTAGTGTTCTCTTAATTCATCTCACCTGAGTTACATCTGTATTTCGTGGATCTCTTTGCTATCCTTATTTCTGTTGAATCTGAGAACAGATATTTCGGATCCCTTTGAAGACTACAGGGCCAAAGGAAATATCCTCCGATAACAAAGAGAAAGAAGCTTTCTGAGATACTTCTTTGTGTTCTGTGAAATCATCTCACAGAGTTACAGCTTTCCCTAGAAGAAGCCTTTCGCTAAGACAGTTCTTGTGGAATTGGCAAAGTGATATTGGGAAGCCCATAGAGGGCTATGGTGAAAAAGGAAATATCCTCAGATGAAATCTGGAAAGAAGCTTTCTGAGAAACAGCTTAGTGTTCTGTTAATTCATCTCACAGAGTTACATCTGTATTTCGTGGGTCTCTTTGCTAGCCTTATTACTGTGGAATCTGAGAACAGATATTTCGGATCCCTTTGAAGACTTTAGGCCAAAGGCAATATCCTCCGATAACAAAGAGAAAGAAGCTTTCTGAGAAACTTCTTTCTGTTCTGTGAAATCATCTCACAGAGTTACAGCTTTCCCCTCAAGAAGCCTTTCGATAAGGCAGTTCTTGCGGAATTTGCAAAGTGATATTTGGAAGCCCATAGCGGGCTATGGTGAAAAAGGAAATATCCTCAGATGAAAACTGGAAAGAAGCATTCTGAGAAACTGCTTAGTGCTCTGTTAATTCATCTCACAGAGTTACATCTGTATTTCGTGGATCTCTTTGCCAGCCTTATTTCTGTGGAATCTGAGAACAGATATTTCGAATCCCTTTGAAGACTACAGGGCCAAAGGAAATATCCTCCGATAACAAAGAGAAAGAAGATTTCTGAGAAACTTCTTTGTGTTCTGTGAAATCATCTCACAGAGTTACAGCTTTCCCCTCAAGAAGCCTTTCGCTAAGACAGTTCTTGTGGAATTGGCAAAGTGATATTTGGGAGCCCCTAGAGGGCTATGGTGAAAAAGGAATTATCCTCAGATGAAATCCGGAAAGAAGCTTTCTGAGAAACTGCTTAGTGTTCTGTTAATTCATCTCACAGAGTTACATCTGTATTTCGTGGATCTCTTTGCTAGCCTTATTTCTGTGGAATCAGAACAGATATTTCGGATCCCTTTGAAGACTATAGGGCCAAAGGAAATATCCTCCGATAACAAAGAGAAAGAAGCTTTCTGAGAAACCTATTTGTGTTCTGTAAAATCATCTCACAGAGTTACAGCTTTCTCCTCAACAAGCCTTTCACAAAGACAGTTCTTGTGGAATTGGCAAAGTGATATTTGGAGGCCCATAGAGGGCTATGGTGAAAAGGAAATATCCTCAGATGAAATCTGGAAAGAAGCTTTCTGAGAAACTGCTTAGTGTTCTCTTAATTCATCTCACAGAGTTACATCTGTATGTCCTGGATCTTTTTGCTAGCGTTATTTCTGTGGAATCTGAGAACAGATATTTCGGATCGCTTTGAAGACTATAGGGCCAAAGGAAATATCCTCCGATAACAAAGAGAAAGAAGCTTTCTGAGAAACTTCTTTGTGTTCTGTGAAATCATCTCACAGAGTTACAGCTTTCCCCTCAAGAAGCCTTTCGCTAAGACAGCTCTTGTGGAATTGGCAAAGTGATATTTGGAAGTCCATAGAGGGCTATGGTGAAAAAGGAAATATCCGCCGATGAAATCTGGAAAGAAGCTTTCTGAGAAACTGCTTAGTGTTCTGTTAATTCATCTTGCAGAGTTACATCTGTATGTCGTGGTTCTCTTTGCCAGCCTTATTTCTGTGGAAACTGAGAACAGATATTTCGGATCCCTTCGAAGACTATTGGGCCAAAGGAAATATCCTCCGATAACAAAGAGAAAGAAGATTTCTGAGAAACTTCTTTATGTTCTGGGAAATCATCTCACAGAGTTACAGCTTTCCCCTCAAGAAGACTTTCGCTAAGACAGTTCTTGTGGAATTGGCAAAGTGATATTTGGAAGCCCATTGAGGGCTATGGTGAAAAAGGAAATATCCTCAGATGAAATCTGGAAAGAAGCTTTCTGAGAAACTGCTTAGTGTTCGATTAATTCATCTAACAGAGTTACATCTGTATTTCGTGGATCTCTTTGCTAGCCTTATTTCTGTGGAATCTGAGAACAGATATTTCGGATCGCTTTGAAGACTATAGGGCCAAAGGAAATATCCTCCGATAACAAAGAGAAAGAAGCTTTTTGAGAAACTTCTTTGTGTTCTGTGAAATCATCTTACAGAGTTACAGATTTCCCCTCAAGAAGCCTTTCGCTAAGACAGTTCTGGTGGAATTGGCAAAGTGATATTTGGAAGCTCCTAGAGGGCTATGGTGAAAAAGGAATTATCCTCAGATGAAATCTGGAAAGAAGCTTTCTGAGAAACTGCTTAGTGTTCTCTTAATTCATCTCACCTGAGTTACATCTGTATTTCGTGGATCTCTTTGCTAGCCTCATTTCTGTTGAATCTGAGAACAGATATTTCGGATCCTTATGAAGATTATAGGGCTAAAGGAAATATCCTCCGATAACAAAGAGAAAGAAGCTTTCTGAGATACTTCTTTGTGTTCTGTGAAATCATCTCACAGAGTTACAGCTTTCCCTAGAAGAAGCCTTTCGCTAAGGCATTTCTGGTGGAATTGGCAAAGTGATATTTGGAAGCCCATAGAGGGCTATGTTGAAAAAGGAAATATCCTCAGATGAAATCTGGAAAGAAGCTTTCTGAGAAACTGCTTAGTGTTCTGTTAATTCATCTCACAGAGTTACATCTGTATTTCGTGGGTCTCTTTGCTAGCCTTATTACTGTGGAATCTGAGAACAGATATTTCGGATCCCTTTGAAGACTTTAGGCCAAAGGAAATATCCTCCGATAACAAAGAGAAAGAAGCTTTCTGAGAAACCTCTTTCTGTTCTGTGAAATCGTCTCACAGAGTTACAGCTTTCCCCTCAAGAAGCCTTTCTATAAGGCAGTTCTTGCGGAATTTGTCAACGTGATATTGGAAGCCCGTAGAGGGCTATGGTGAAAAAGGAAATATCCTCAGACGAAATCTGGAAAGAAGCTTTCTGAGAAACTGCTTACTATTCTGTTAATTCATCTCACACAGTTACATCTGTATTTCGTGGATCTCTTTGCTAGCCTTATTTCTGTGGAATCTGAGAACAGATATTTCGGATCCCTTTGAAGACTACAGGGCCAAAGGAAATATCCTCCGATAACAAAGAGAAAGAAGCTTTCTGAGAAACTTCTTTGTGTTCTGGGAAATCATCTCACAGACTTACAGCTTTCCCCTCAAGAAGTCCTTCGCTACGACAGTTCTTGTGGAATTGGCAAAGTGATATTTGGTAGCCCATAGAGGGCTATGGTGAAAAAGGAAACATCCTCAGATCAAATTTGGAAAGAAGCTTTCTGAGAGACTTCTTAGTGTTCTGTTAATTCATCTCACAGAGTTACATCTGTATTTCGTGGATCTCTTTGCTAGCCTTATTTCTGTGGAATCTGATAACAGATATTTCGGATCCCTTTGAAGACTATAGGGCCAAAGGAAATATCCTCCGATAAAAAAGAGAAAGAAGCTTTCTGAGAAACTTCTTTGGGTTCTGTGAAATCATCTCACAGAGTTACAGCTTTCCCTTCAAGAAGCCTTTCGCTAAGACAGCTCTTGTAGAATTGGCAAAGTGATATTTGGAAGCCCTTAGAGGGCTATGGTGAAAAGGGAAATATCTTCCGATGAAATCTGGAAAGAAGCTTTCTGAGAAACTGCTTAGTTTTCTGTTAATTCATCTCAAAGAGTTACATCTGTATTTCGTGGATCTCTTTGCTAGCCTTATTTCTGTGGAATCTGAGAACAGATATTTCGGGTCCCTTTGAAGACTGTACGGCCAAAGGAAATATCCTCCAATAACAAAGAGAAAGAAGCTTTCTGAGAAACTTCTTTGTGTTCTGTGAAATCATCTCTCAGAGTTACAGCTTTCCCTCAAAAAGCCCTTCGCTAAGACAGTTCTTGTGGAATTGGCAAAGTGATATTTGGAAGCCCATGGAGGGCTATGGTGAAAAAGGAAATATCCTCCGATGAAATCTGGATAGAAGCTTTCTGAGAAACTGCTTAGTGTTCTGTTAATTCTTCTCACAGTGTTACGTTCGTATTTCGTGGATCTCTTTGCTATCCTTATTTCTGTGGAATGTGAGAACAGATATTTCGGATCCCTTTGAAGACTATAGGGCCAAAGGAAATATCCTCCGATAACAAAGAGAAAGAAGCTTTCTGAGAAACTTCTTTGTGTTCTGTGAAATCATCTCACAGAGTTACAGATTTCCCCTCAAGAAGCCTTTCGCTACGACAGTTCTTGTGGAATTGGCAAAGTGATATTTGGAAGCCCCTAGAGGGCTATGGTGCAAAAGGAAATATCCTCAGATCAAATTTGGAAAGAAGCTTTCTGAGAAACTGCTTAGTGTTCTGTTAATTCATCTCACAGAGTTACATCGGTATTTCGTGGATCTCTTTGCTAGCCTTATTTCTGTGGAATCTGAGAACAGATATTTCGGATCCCTTTGAAGACTGTAGGGCCAACGGAAATATCCTCCGATAACAAAGAGAAAGAAGCTTTCTGAGAAACTTCTTTGTGTTCTGTGAAATCATCTCACAGAGTTACAGCTTTCCCTCAAGAAGCCCTTCGCTAAGACAGTTCTTGTGGAATTGGCAAAGTGATATTTGGAAGCCCATGGAGGGCTATGGTGAAAAAGGAAATATCCTCAGATGAAATCTGGAAAGAAGCTTTCTGAGAAACTGCTTAGTGTTCTGTTAATTCATATCACAGAGTTACGTTCGTATTTCGTGGATCTCTTTGCTAGCCTTATTTCTGTGGAATCTGAGAACAGATGTTTCAGATCCCTTTGAAGACTATACGGCCAAAGGAAATATCCTCCGATAAAAAAGAGAAAGAAGCTTTCTGAGAAACTTCTTTGTGTTCTGTGAAATCATCTCACAGAGTTACAGCCTTCCCATCAAGAAGAATTTCCCTAAGACAGTTCTTGTGGAATTGGCAAAGTGATATTTGGAAGCCCATAGAGGGCTATGGTTAAAAAGGAAATATCCTCAGATGAAATCTGGAAAGAAGCTTTCTGAGAAACTGCATGATGTTCTGTTAATTCATCTCACAGAGTTACATCTGTATTTCGTGGGTCTCTTTGCTAGCCTTATTACTATGGAATCTGAGAACAGATATTTCGGATCCCTTTGAAGACTTTAGGCCAAAGGAAATATCCTCCGATAACAAAGAGAAAGAAGCTTTGTGAGAAACTTCTTTCTGTTCTGTGAAATCGTCTCACAGAGTTACAGCTTTCCCCTCAAGAAGCCTTTCTATAAGGCAGTTCTTGCGGAATTGGCAACGTGATATTGGAAGCCCGTAGAGGGCTATGGTGAAAAAGGAAATATCCTTAGACGAAATCTGGAAAGAAGCTTTCTGAGAAACTGCTTAATATTCTGTTAATTCATCTCACACAGTTACATCTGTATTTCGTGGATCTCTTTGCTAGCCTTATTTCTGTGGAATCTGAGAACAGATATTTCGGATCCCTTTGAAGACTACAGGGCCAAAGGAAATATCCTCCGATAACAAAGAGAAAGAAGCTTTCTGAGAAACTTCTTTGTGTTCTGGGAAATCATCTCACAGACTTACAGCTTTCCCCTCAAGAAGTCCTTCGCTACGACAGTTCTTGTGGAATTGGCAAAGTGATATTTGGTAGCCCATAGAGGGCTATGGTGAAAAAGGAAACATCCTCAGATCAAATTTGGAAAGAAGCTTTCTGAGAGACTTCTTAGTGTTCTGTTAATTCATCTCACAGAGTTACATCTGTATTTCGTGGATCTCTTTGCTAGCGTTATTTCTGTGGAATCTGATAACAGATATTTCGGATCCCTTTGAAGACTATAGGGCCAAAGGAAATATCCTCCGATAAAAAAGAGAAAGAAGCTTTCTGAGAAACTTCTTTGGGTTCTGTGAAATCATCTCACAGAGTTACAGCTTTCCCCTCAAGAAGCCTTTCGCTAAGACAGCTCTTGTAGAATTGGCAAAGTGATATTTGGAAGCCCTTAGAGGGCTATGGTGAAAAGGGAAATATCCTCCGATGAAATCTGGAAAGAAGCTTTCTGAGAAACTGCTTAGTGTTCTGTTAATTCATCTCACAGAGTTACATCTGTATTTCGTGGATCTCTTTGCTAGCCTTATTTCTGTGGAATCTGAGAACAGATATTTCGGGTCCCTTTGAAGACTGTACGGCCAAAGGAAATATCCTCCGATAACAAAGAGAAAGAAGCTTTCTGAGAAACTTCTTTGTGTTCTGTGAAATCATCTCACAGAGTTACAGCTTTCCCTCAAAAAGCCCTTCGCTAAGACAGTTCTTGTGGAATTGGCAAAGTGATATTTGGAAGCCCATGGAGGGCTATGGTGAAAAAGGAAATATCCTCCGATGAAATCTGGAAAGAAGCTTTCTGAGAAACTGCTTAGTGTTCTGTTAATTCTTCTCACAGTGTTACGTTCGTATTTCGTGGATCTCTTTGCTAGCCTTATTTCTGTGGAATGTGAGAACAGATATTTCGGATCCCTTTGAAGACTATAGGGCCAAAGGAAATATCCTCCGATAACAAAGAGAAAGAAGCTTTTTGAGAAATTTCTTTGTGTTCTGTGAAATCATCTTACAGAGTTACAGCTTACCCCTCAAGAAGCCTTTCGCTAAGACAGTTCTGGTGGAATTGGCAAAGTGATATTGGTAAGTCCCTAGAGGGCTATGGTGAAAAAGGAATTTTCCTCAGATGAAATCTGGAAAGAAGCTTTCTGAGAAACTGCTTAGTGTTCTCTTAATTCATCTCACCTGAGTTACATCTGTATTTCGTGGATCTCTTTGCTAGCCTTATTTCTGTTGAATCTGAGAACAGATATTTCGGATCCCTTTGAAGACTACAGGGCCAAAGGAAATATCCTCCGATAACAAAGAGAAAGAAGCTTTCTGAGATACTTCTTTGTGTTCTGTGAAATCATCTCACAGAGTTACAGTTTTCCCTAGAAGAAGCCTTTCGCTAAGACAGTTCTTGTGGAATTGGCAAAGTGATATTAGGAAGCCCATAGAGGGCTATGGTGAAAAAGGAAATATCCTCAGATGAAATCTGGAAAGAAGCTTTCTGAGAAACTGCTTACTGTTCTGTTAATTCATCTCAGAGAGTTACATCTGTGTTACGTGGATATCTTTGATAGCCTTATTTCTGTGGAATCTGAGAACAGATATTTCGGATCCCTTTGAAGACTATAGGGCCAAAGGAAATATCCTCCGATAAAAAAGAGAAAGAAGCTTTCTGAGAAACTTCTTTGTGTTCTGTGAAATCATCTCACAGAGTTACAGCTTTCCCGTCAAGAAGAATTTCCCTAAGACAGTTCTTGTGGAATTGGCAAAGTGATATTTGGAAGCCCATAGACGGCTATGGTTAAAAAGGAAATATCCTCAGATGAAATCTGGCAAGAAGCTTTCTGAGAAACTGCATGGTGTTCTGTTAGTTCATCTCACAGAGTTACATCTGTATTTCGTGGGTCTCTTTGCTAGCCTTATTACTGTGGAATCTGAGAACAGATATTTCGGATCCCTTTGAAGACTTTAGGCCAAAGGAAATATCCTCTGATAACAAAGAGAAACAAGCTTTCTGAGAAACTTCTTTCTGTTCTGTGAAATCGTCTCACAGAGTTACAGCTTTCCCCTCAAGAAGCCTTTCGATAAGGCAGTTCTTGCGGAATTGGCAACGTGATATTGGAAGCCCGTAGAGGGCTATGGTGAAAAAGGAAATATCCTCAGACGAAATCTGGAAAGAAGCTTTCTGAGAAACTGCTTATTATTCTGTTAATTCATCTCACACAGTTACATCTGTATTTCGTGGATCTCTTTGCTAGCCTTATTTCTGTGGAATCTGAGAACAGATATTTCGGATCCCTTTGAAGACTACAGGGCCAAAGGAAATATCCTCCGATAACAAAGAGAAAGAAGCTTTCTGAGAAACTTCTTTCTGTTCTGTGAAATCGTCTCACAGAGTTACAGCTTTCCCCTCAAGAAGCCTTTCAATAAGGCAGTTCTTGCGGAATTGGCAACGTGATATTGGAAGCCCGTAGAGGGCTATGGTGAAAAAGGAAATATCCTCAGACGAAATCTGGAAAGAAGCTTTCTGAGAAACTGCTTACTATTCTGTTAATTCATCTCACACAGTTACATCTGTATTTCGTGGATCTCTTTGCTAGCCTTATTTCTGTGGAATCTGAGAACAGATATTTCGGATCCCTTTGAAGACTACAGGGCCAAAGGAAATATCCTCCGATAACAAAGAGAAAGAAGCTTTCTGAGAAACTTCTTTGTGTTCTGGGAAATCATCTCACAGACTTACAGCTTTCCCCTCAAGAAGTCCTTCGCTACGACAGTTCTTGTGGAATTGGCAAAGTGATATTTGGTAGCCCATAGAGGGCTATGGTGAAAAAGGAAATATCCTCAGATCAAATTTGGAAAGAAGCATTCTGAGAAACTTCTTAGTGTTCTGTTAATTCATCTCACAGAGTTACATCTGTATTTCGTGGATCTCTTTGCTAGCCTTATTTCTGTGGAATCTGAGAACAGTTATTTCGGATCCCTTTGAAGACTATAGGGCCAAAGGAAATATTCTCCGATAAAAAAGAGAAAGAAGCTTTCTGAGAAACTTCTTTGGGTTCTGTGAAATCATCTCACAGAGTTACAGCTTTCCCCTCAAGAAGCCTTTCGCTAAGACAGCTCTTGTAGAATTGGCAAAGTGATATTTGGAAGCCCTTAGAGGGCTATGGTGAAAAGGGAAATATCCTCCGATGAAATCTGTAAAGAAGCTTTCTGAGAAACTGCTTAGTGTTCTGTTAATTCATCTCACAGAGTTACATCTGTATTTCGTGGATCTCTTTGCTAGCCTTATTTCTGTGGAATCTGAGAACAGATATTTCGGATCCCTTTGAAGACTATAGGGCCAAAGGAAATATCCTCCGATAACAAAGAAAAAGAAGCTTCCTGAGAAACTTCTTTGTGTCCTGTGAAATCAACTCACAGAGTTACAGCTTTCCCCTCAAGAAGCCTTTCGCTAAGACAGTTCTTGTGGAATTGGCAAAGTGATATTTAGAAGCCCATAGAGGGCTATGGTGAAAAACGAAATATCCTCATATAAAATCTGGAAAAAAGCTTTCTGAGAAACTGCTTAGTGTTCTGTTAATTCATCTCACAGAGTTACATCTGTATTTCGTGGATCTCTTTGCTAGCCTTATTTCTGTGGAATCTGAGAACAGATATTTCGGATCACTTTGAAGACTATAGGGCCAAAGGAAATATCCTCCGATAGCAAAGAGAAAGAAGCTTTCTGAGAAACTTCTTTGTGTTCTGTGAAATCAACTCACAGAGTTACAGATTTCTCCTCAAGAAGCCTTTCGCTAAGACAGTTCTTGTGGAATTGGCAAAGTGATATTTGGAAGCCCATAGAGGGCTATGGTGAAAAAGGAAATATCCTCAGATGAATTCTGGAAAGAAGCTTTCTGAGAACCTGCTTAGTGTTCTGTTAATTCATCTCACAGAGTTACATCTGTATTTCTTGGATCTTTTTGCTAGCCTTATTTCTGTGGAATCTGAGAAGAGATATTTCGGATCCCTTTGAAGACTATAGAGCCAAAGGAAATATCCTCCGATAACAAAGAGAAAGAAGCTTTCTGACAAACTTCTTTGTGTTCTGTGAAATCATCTCACAGAGTTACAGCTTTCCTCTCAAGAAGCCTTTCGATAAGGCAGTTCTTGTGGAATTGGCAAAGTGATATTGGGAATCCCATAGGGGGCTATGGTGGATAAGGAAATATCCTCAGATGAAAACTGGAAAGAAGCTTTCTGAGAAACTGCTAAGTGTTCTGTGAATTTATCTCAGATAGTTACATCTGTATTTCGTGGATCTCTTTGCTAGCCTTATTTCTGTGGAATCTGAGAACAGATATTTCGGATCCCTTTGAAGACTATAGGGCCAAAGGAAATATCCTCCGATAACAAAGAGAAAGAAGCTTTCTGAGAAACTTCTTTGTGTTCTGTGAAATCATCTCACAGAGTTACAGCTTTCCCCTCAAGAAGCCTTTCGCTAAGACAGTTCTTGTGGAATTGGCAAAGTGATATATGGAAGCCCCTAGAGGGCTACGGTGAAAAAGGAAATATCCTCACATAAAATCTGGAAAGAAGCTTTCTGAGAAACTGCTTAGTGTTCTGTTAATTCATCTCACAGAGTTACATGTGTATTTCGTGGATCTCTTTGCTAGCCTTATTTCTGTGGAATCTGAGAACAGATATTTCGGATCCATTTGAAGACTATAGGGCCAAATGAAAGATCCTCCGATAACAAACGGAAAGAAGCTTTGTGAGAAACTTCTTTGTGTTCTGTGAAATCATCTCACAGAGTTACAGCTTTCCCGTCAAGAAGAATTTCGCTAAGACAGTTCTTGTGGAAATGGCAAAGTGATATTTGCAAGCCCATAGAGGGCTATTTAGAAAAAGGAAATATCCTCAGATAAAATCTGGAAAGAAGCTTTCTGAGAAACTGCTAAGTGTTCTGTTAATTCATCTCACAGAGTTACATCTGTATTTCGTGGATCTCTTTGCTAGCCTTATTTCTGTGGAATCTGAGAACAGATATTTCGGATCCCTTTGAAGACTATAGGGCCAAAGGAAATATCCTCCGATAAAAAAGAGAAAGAAGCTTTCTGAGAAACTTCTTTGTGTTCTGTGAAATCATCTCACAGAGTTACAGCTGACCCCTGAAGAAACCTTTCGATAAGGCAGTTCTTGTGGAATTGGCAAAGTGATATTGGGAAGCCCATAGAGGGCTATGGTGAAAAAGAAAATATCCTCAGATGAAATCTGGAAAGAAGCTTTCTGAGAAACTGCTTAGTGTTCTGTTAATTCATCTCACAGAGTTACATCTGTATTTCGTGGATCTCTTTGCTAGCCTTATTTCTGTGGAATCTGAGAACAGATATTTCGGATCCCTTTGAAGACTATAGGGCCAAAGGAAAGATCCTCCGATAACAAAGAGAAAGAAGCTTTCTGAGAAACTTCTTTGTGTTCTGTGAAATCATCTCACAGAGTTACAGCTTTCCCCTCAAGAAGCCTTTCGCCAAGACAGTTCTTGTGGAATTGGAAAAGTGATATTTGGAAGCCCATAGAGGGCTATGGTGAAAAAGGAAATATCCTCAGATGAAATCTGTAAAGAAGCTTTCTGAGAAACTGCTTAGTGTTCGGTTAATTCATCTCACAGAGTTACATCTGTATTTCGTGGATCTCTTTGCTAGCCTTATTTCTGTGGAATCTGAGAACAGATATTTCGGATCCCTTTGAAGACTACAGGGCCAAAGGAAATATCCTCCGATAACAAAGAGAAAGAAGCTTTCTGAGAAACTTCTTTGTGTTCTGTGAAAACATCTCACAGAGTTACAGCTTTCCCCTCAAGAAGCCTTTCGCTAAGACAGTTCTTTAGGAATTGGCAGAGTGATATTTGGAAGCCCATAGAGGGCTATGGTGAAAAAGGAAATATCCTCAGATGAAATCTGGAAAGAAGCTTTCTGAGACACTGCTTAGTGTTCTGGTAATTCATCTCACAGAGTTACATCTGTATTTCGTGAATCTCTTAGCTAGCCTTATTTCTGTGGAATCTGAGAACAGATATTTCGGATCCCTTTGAAGACTGTATGGCCAACGGAAATATCCTCCGATAACAAAGAGAAAGAAGCTTTCTGAGAAACTTCTTTGTGTTCTGTGAAATCATCTCAACAGAGTTACAGCTTTCCCTCAAGAAGCCCTTCGCTAAGACAGTTCTTGTGGAATTGGCAAAGTGATATTTGGAAGCCCATGGAAGGCTATTGTGAAAAAGGAAATATCCTCCGATGAAATCTAGAAAGAAGCTTTCTGAGAAACTGTTTAGTGTTCTGTTAATTCATCTCACAGAGTTACGTTCGTATTTCGTGGATCTCTTTGCTAACCTTATTTCTGTGGAATCTGAGAACAGATATTTCAGATCCCTTTGAAGACTATAAGGCCATAGGAAATAACCTCCGATAACAAAGAGAAAGAAGCTTTTTGAGAAACTTCTTTCTGTTCTGTGAAATCATCTTACAGAGTTACAGCTTGCCCCTCAAGAAGCCTTTCGCTAAGACAGTTCTTGTGGAATTGGCAAAGTGATATTGGGAAGCTCCTAGAGGGCTATGGTGAAAAAGGAATTATCCTCAGATGAAATCTGGAAAGAAGCTTTCTGAGAAACTGCTTAGTGTTCTCTTAATTCATCTCACCTGAGTTACATCTGTATTTCGTGGATCTCTTTGCTAGCCTTATTTCTGTTGAATCTGAGAACAGATATTTCGGATCCCTTTGAAGACTACAGGGTCAAAGGAAATATCCTCCGATAACAAAGAGAAAGAAGCTTTCTGAGATACTTCTTTGTGTTCTGTGAAATCATCTCACAGAGTTACAGCTTTCCCTAGAAGAAGCCTTTCGCTAAGGCAGTTCTGTTGGAATTGGCAAAGTGATATTTGGAAGCCCATAGAGGGCTATGTTGAAAAAGGAAATATCCTCAGATGAAATCTGGAAAGAAGCTTTCTGAGAAACTGCTTAGTGTTCTGTTAATTCATCTCACAGAGTTACATCCGTATTTCGTGGATCTCTTTGCTAGCCTTATTTCTGTGGAATCTGAGAACAGATATTTCGGATCCCTTTGAAGACTATAGGGCCAAAGGAAATATCCTCCGATAAAAAAGAGAAAGAAGCTTTCTGAAAAACTTCTTTGTGTTCTGTGAAATCATCTCACAGAGTTACAGCTTTCTCCTCAAGAAGAATTTCCCTAAGACAGTTCTTGTGGAATTGGCAAAGTGATATTTGGAAGCCCATAGAGGGCTATGGTTAAAAAGGAAATATCCTCAGATGAAATCTGGAAAGAAGCTTTCTGAGAAACTGCATGATGTTCTGTTAATTCATCTCACAGATTTACATCTGTATTTCGTGGATCTCTTTGCTAGCCTTATTACTGTGGAATCTGAGAACAGATATTTCGGATCCCTTTGAAGACTTTAGGCCAAAGGAAATATCCTCCGATAACAAAGAGAAAGAAGCTTTCTGAGAAACTTCTTTCTGTTCTGTGAAATCGTCTCACAGAGTTACAGCTTTCCCCTCAAGAAGCCTTTCGATAAGGGAGTTGTTGCGGAATTGGCAACGTGATATTGGAAGCCCGTAGAGGGCTATGGTGAAAAAGGAAATATCCTCAGACGAAATCTGGAAAGAAGCTTTCTGAGAGACTTCTTAGTGTTCTGTTAATTCATCTCACACAGTTACATCTGTATTTCGTGGATCTCTTTGCTAGCCTTATTTCTGTGGAATCTGAGAACAGATATTTCGGATCCCTTTGAAGACTACAGGGCCAAAGGAAATATCCTCCGATAACAAAGAGAAAGAAGCTTTCTGAGAAACTTCTTTGTGTTCTGGGAAATCATCTCACAGACTTACAGCTTTCCCCTCAAGAAGTCCTTCGCTACGACAGTCCTTGTGGAATTGGCAAAGTGATATTTGGTAGCCCATAGAGGGCTATGGTGAAAAAGGAAACATCCTCAGATCAAATTTGGAAAGAAGCTTTCTGAGAGACTTCTTAGTGTTCTGTTAATTCATCTCACAGAGTTACATCTGTATTTCGTGGATCTCTTTGCTAGCGTTATTTCTGTGGAATCTGATAACAGATATTTCGGATCCCTTTGAAGACTATAGGGCCAAAGGAAATATCCTCCGATAAAAAAGAGAAAGAAGCTTTCTGAGAAACTTCTTTGGGTTCTGTGAAATCATCTCACAGAGTTACAGCTTTCCCCTCAAGAAGCCTTTCGCTAAGACAGCTCTTGTAGAATTGGCAAAGTGATATTTGGAAGCCCTTAGAGGGCTATGGTGAAAAGGGAAATATCCTCCGATGAAATCTGGAAAGAAGCTTTCTGAGAAACTGCTTAGTGTTCTGTTAATTCATCTCACAGAGTTACATCTGTATTTCGTGGATCTCTTTGCTAGCCTTATTTCTGTGGAATCTGAGAACAGATATTTCGGGTCCCTTTGAAGACTGTACGGCCAAAGGAAATATCCTCCGATAACAAAGAGAAAGAAGCTTTCTGAGAAACTTCTTTGTGTTCTGTGAAATCATCTCACAGAGTTACAGCTTTCCCTCAAAAAGCCCTTCGCTAAGACAGTTCTTGTGGAATTGGCAAAGTGATATTTGGAAGCCCATGGAGGGCTAAGGTGAAAAAGGAAATATCCTCCGATGAAATCTGGAAAGAAGCTTTCTGAGAAACTGCTTAGTGTTCTGTTAATTCTTCTCACAGTGTTACGTTCGTATTTCGTGGATCTCTTTGCTAGCCTTATTTCTGTGGAATGTGAGAACAGATATTTCGGATCCCTTTGAAGACTATAGGGCCAAAGGAAATATCCTCCGATAACAAAGAGAAAGAAGCTTTTTGAGAAACTTCTTTGTGTTCTGTGAAATCATCTTACAGAGTTACAGCTTACCCCTCAAGAAGCCTTTCGCTAAGACAGTTCTGGTGGAATTGGCAAAGTGATATTGGTAAGTCCCTAGAGGGCTATGGTGAAAAAGGAATTTTCCTCAGATGAAATCTGGAAAGAAGCTTTCTGAGAAACTGCTTAGTGTTCTCTTAATTCATCTCACCTGAGTTACATCTGTATTTCGTGGATCTCTTTGCTAGCCTTATTTCTGTTGAATCTGAGAACAGATATTTCGGATCCCTTTGAAGACTACAGGGCCAAAGGAAATATCCTCCGATAACAAAGAGAAAGAAGCTTTCTGAGATACTTCTTTGTGTTCTGTGAAATCATCTCACAGAGTTACAGTTTTCCCTAGAAGAAGCCTTTCGCTAAGACAGTTCTTGTGGAATTGGCAAAGTGATATTAGGAAGCCCATAGAGGGCTATGGTGAAAAAGGAAATATCCTCAGATGAAATCTGGAAAGAAGCTTTCTGAGAAACTGCTTAGTGTTCTGTTAATTCATCTCAGAGAGTTACATCTGTGTTACGTGGATATCTTTGATAGCCTTATTTCTGTGGAATCTGAGAACAGATATTTCGGATCCCTTTGAAGACTATAGGGCCAAAGGAAATATCCTCCGATAAAAAAGAGAAAGAAGCTTTCTGAGAAACTTCTTTGTGTTCTGTGAAATCATCTCACAGAGTTACAGCTTTCCCGTCAAGAAGAATTTCCCTAAGACAGTTCTTGTGGAATTGGCAAAGTGATATTTGGAAGCCCATAGACGGCTATGGTTAAAAAGGAAATATCCTCAGATGAAATCTGGCAAGAAGCTTTCTGAGAAACTGCATGGTGTTCTGTTAATTCATCTCACAGAGTTACATCTGTATTTCGTGGGTCTCTTTGCTAGCCTTATTACTGTGGAATCTGAGAACAGATATTTCGGATCCCTTTGAAGACTTTAGGCCAAAGGAAATATCCTCTGATAACAAAGAGAAACAAGCTTTCTGAGAAACTTCTTTCTGTTCTGTGAAATCGTCTCACAGAGTTACAGCTTTCCCCTCAAGAAGCCTTTCGATAAGGCAGTTCTTGCGGAATTGGCAACGTGATATTGGAAGCCCGTAGAGGGCTATGGTGAAAAAGGAAATATCCTCAGACGAAATCTGGAAAGAAGCTTTCTGAGAAACTGCTTATTATTCTGTTAATTCATCTCACACAGTTACATCTGTATTTCGTGGATCTCTTTGCTAGCCTTATTTCTGTGGAATCTGAGAACAGATATTTCGGATCCCTTTGAAGACTACAGGGCCAAAGGAAATATCCTCCGATAACAAAGAGAAAGAAGCTTTCTGAGAAACTTCTTTCTGTTCTGTGAAATCGTCTCACAGAGTTACAGCTTTCCCCTCAAGAAGCCTTTCAATAAGGCAGTTCTTGCGGAATTGGCAACGTGATATTGGAAGCCCGTAGAGGGCTATGGTGAAAAAGGAAATATCCTCAGACGAAATCTGGAAAGAAGCTTTCTGAGAAACTGCTTACTATTCTGTTAATTCATCTCACACAGTTACATCTGTATTTCGTGGATCTCTTTGCTAGCCTTATTTCTGTGGAATCTGAGAACAGATATTTCGGATCCCTTTGAAGACTACAGGGCCAAAGGAAATATCCTCCGATAACAAAGAGAAAGAAGCTTTCTGAGAAACTTCTTTGTGTTCTGGGAAATCATCTCACAGACTTACAGCTTTCCCCTCAAGAAGTCCTTCGCTACGACAGTTCTTGTGTAATTGGCAAAGTGATATTTGGTAGCCCATAGAGGGCTATGGTGAAAAAGGAAATATCCTCAGATCAAATTTGGAAAGAAGCATTCTGAGAAACTTCTTAGTGTTCTGTTAATTCATCTCACAGAGTTACATCTGTATTTCGTGGATCTCTTTGCTAGCCTTATTTCTGTGGAATCTGAGAACAGTTATTTCGGATCCCTTTGAAGACTATAGGGCCAAAGGAAATATTCTCCGATAAAAAAGAGAAAGAAGCTTTCTGAGAAACTTCTTTGGGTTCTGTGAAATCATCTCACAGAGTTACAGCTTTCCCCTCAAGAAGCCTTTCGCTAAGACAGCTCTTGTAGAATTGGCAAAGTGATGTTTGGAAGCCCTTAGAGGGCTATGGTGAAAAGGGAAATATCCTCCGATGAAATCTGTAAAGAAGCTTTCTGAGAAACTGCTTAGTGTTCTGTTAATTCATCTCACAGAGTTACATCTGTATTTCGTGGATCTCTTTGCTAGCCTTATTTCTGTGGAATCTGAGAACAGATATTTCGGATCCCTTTGAAGACTATAGGGCCAAAGGAAATATCCTCCGATAACAAGGAAAAAGAAGCTTTCTGAGAAACTTCTTTGTGTCCTGTGAAATCAACTCACAGAGTTACAGCTTTCCCCTCAAGAAGCCTTTCGCTAAGACAGTTCTTGTGGAATTGGCAAAGTGATATTTAGAAGCCCATAGAGGGCTATGGTGAAAAAGGAAATATCCTCATATAAAATCTGGAAAAAAGCTTTCTGAGAAACTGCTTAGTGTTCTGTTAATTCATCTCACAGAGTTACATCTGTATTTCGTGGATCTCTTTGCTAGCCTTATTTCTGTGGAATCTGAGAACAGATATTTCGGATCACTTTGAAGACTATAGGGCCAAAGGAAATATCCTCCGATAGCAAAGAGAAAGAAGCTTTCTGAGAAACTTCTTTGTGTTCTGTGAAATCATCTCACAGAGTTACAGCTTTCCTCTCAAGAAGCCTTTCGATAAGGCAGTTCTTGTGGAATTGGCAAAGTGATATTGGGAATCCCATAGAGGGCTATGGTGGAAAAGGAAATATCCTCAGATGAAAACTGGAAAGAAGCTTTCTGAGAAACTGCTAAGTGTTCTGTGAATTCATCTCAGATAGTTACATCTGTATTTCGTGGATCTCTTTGCTAGCCTTATTTCTGTGGAATCTGAGAACAGATATTTCGGATCCCTTTGAAGACTATAGGGCCAAAGGAAATATCCTCCGATAACAAAGAGAAAGAAGCTTTCTGAGAAACTTCTTTGTGTTCTGTGAAATCATCTCACAGAGTTACAGCTTTCCCCTCAAGAAGCCTTTCGCTAAGACAGTTCTTGTGGAATTGGCAAAGTGATATATGGAAGCCCCTAGAGGGCTACGGTGAAAAAGGAAATACCCTCACATAAAATCTGGAAAGAAACTTTCTGAGAAACTGCTTAGTGTTCTGTTAATTCATCTCACAGAGTTACATGTGTATTTCGTGGATCTCTTTGCTAGCCTTATTTCTGTGGAATCTGAGAACAGATATTTCGGATCCATTTGAAGACTATAGGGCCAAATGAAAGATCCTCCGATAACAAACGGAAAGAAGCTTTGTGAGAAACTTCTTTGTGTTCTGTGAAATCATCTCACAGAGTTACAGCTGACCCCTGAAGAAACCTTTCGATAAGGCAGTTCTTGTGGAATTGGCAAAGTGATATTGGGAAGCCCATAGAGGGCTATGGTGAAAAAGAAAATATCCTCAGATGAAATCTGGAAAGAAGCTTTCTGAGAAACTGCTTAGTGTTCTGTTAATTCATCTCACAGAGTTACATCTGTATTTCGTGGATCTCTTTGCTAGCCTTATTTCTGTGGAATCTGAGAACAGATATTTCGGATCCCTTTGAAAACTATAGGGCCAAAGGAAAATCCTCCGATAACAAAGAGAAAGAAGCTTTCTGAGAAACTTCTTTGTGTTCTGTGAAATCATCTCACAGAGTTACAGCTTTCCCCTCAAGAAGCCTTTCGCCAAGACAGTTCTTGTGGAATTGGAAAAGTGATATTTGGAAGCCCATAGAGGGCTATGGTGAAAAAGGAAATATCCTCAGATGAAATCTGGAAAGAAGCTTTCTGAGAAACTGCTTAGTGTTCGGTTAATTCATCTCACAGAGTTACATCTGTATTTCGTGGATCTCTTTGCTAGCCTTATTTCTGTGGAATCTGAGAACAGATATTTCGGATCCCTTTGAAGACTACAGGGCCAAAGGAAATATCCTCCGATAACAAAGAGAAAGAAGCTTTCTGAGAAACTTCTTTGTGTTCTGTGAAAACATCTCACAGAGTTACAGCTTTCCCCTCAAGAAGCCTTTCGCTAAGACAGTTCTTTAGGAATTGGCAGAGTGATATTTGGAAGCCCATAGAGGGCTATGGTGAAAAAGGAAATATCCTCAGATGAAATCTGGAAAGAAGCTTTCTGAGAACTGCTTAGTGTTCTGATAATTCATCTCACAGAGTTACATCTGTATTTCGTGGATCTCTTTGCCAGCCTTATTTCTGTGGAATCTGAGAACAGATATTTCGGATCCCTTTGAAGACTATAGGGCCAAAGGAAAGATCCTCCGATAACAAAGAGAAAGAAGCTTTTTGAGAAACTTCTTTGTGTTCTGTGAAATCATCTCACAGAGTTACAGCTTTCCCCTAAAGAAGCCTTTCGCTAAGACAGTTCTGGTGGAATTGGCAAAGTGATATTTGGAAGCCCATTGAGGGCTATGGTGAAAAAGGAAATATCCTCAGATGAAATCTGGAAAGAAGCTTTCTGAGAAACTGCTTAGTGTTCTGTTAATTCATCTAACAGAGTTACATCTGTATTTCGTGGATCTCTTTGCTACCCTTATTTCTGTGGAATCTGAGAACAGATACTTCGGATCGCTTTGAAGATTATAGGGCCAAAGGAAATATCCTCCGATAACAAAGAGAAAGAAGCTTTCTGAGAAACTTCTTTGTGTTCTGGGAAATCATCTCACAGAGTTACAGCTTTCTCGTGAAGAAGAATTTCCCTAAAACACTTCTTGTGGAATTGGCAAAGTGATATTTGGAAGCCCATAGAGGGCTATGGTGAAAAAGGAAATATCCTCAGATGAAATCTGGAAAGAAGCTTTCTGAGAAACTGCATGGTGTTCTGTTAATTCATCTCACAGAGTTACATCTGTATTTCGTGGATCTCTTTGCTAGCCTTATTACTGTGGAATCTGAGAACAGATATTTCGGATCCCTTTGAAGACTATAGGCCAATGGAAATATCCTCCGATAACAAAGAGAAAGAAGCTTTCTGACAAACTTCTTTCTGTTCTGTGAAATCATCTCACAGTGTTACAGCTTTCCCCTCAAGAAGCCTTTCGCTAAGACAGTTCTGGTGGAATTGGCAAAGTGATATTGGGAAGCCCCTAGAGGGCTATGGTGAAAAAGGAATTTTCCTCAGATGAAATCTGGAAAGAAGCTTTCTGAGAAACTGCTTAGTGTTCTCTTAATTCATCTCACCTGAGTTACATCTGTATTTCGTGGATCTCTTTGCTAGCCTTATTTCTGTTGAATCTGAGAACAGATATTTCGGAACCCTTTGAAGACTACAGGGCCAAAGGAAATATCCTCCGATAACAAAGAGAAAGAAGCTTTCTGAGATACTTCTTTGTGTTATGTGAAATCATCTCACAGAGTTACAGCTTTCCCTAGATGAAGCCTTTCAATAAGACAGTTCTTGTGGAATTGGCAAAGTGATATTGGGAAGCTCATAGAGGGCTATGGTGAAAAAGGAAATATCCTCAGATGAAATCTGGAAAGAAGCTTTCTGAGAAACTGCTTAGTGTTCTGGTAATTCATCTCACAGAGTTACATCTATATTTCGTGGATCTCTTTGCTAGCCTTATTACCGTGGAATCTGAGAACAGATATTTCGGATCTCTCTGAAGACTTTAAGCCAAAGGAAATATCCTCCGATAAGAAAGAGAAAGAAGCTTTCTCAGAAACTTCTTTCTGTTCTGTGAAATCATCTCACTGAGTTACAGCTTTCCCCTCAAGGAGCCCTTCGCTAAGACAGCTCTTGTGGAATTGGCAAAGTGATATTTGGAAGCCCTTAGAGGGCTATGGTGAAAAGGGAAATATCCTCCGATGAAATCTGGAAAGAAGCTTTCTGAGACACTGCTTAGTGTTCTGTGAATTCATCTCACAGAGTTACATCTGTATTTCGTGAATCTCTTAGCTAGCCTTATTTCTGTGGAATCTGAGAACAGATATTTCGGATCCCTTTGAAGACTGTATGGCCAACGGAAATATCCTCCGATAACAAAGAGAAAGAAGCTTTCTGAGAAACTTCTTTGTGTTCTGTGAAATCATCTCAACAGAGTTACAGCTTTCCCTCAAGAAGCCCTTCGTTAAGACAGTTCTTGTGGAATTGGCAAAGTGATATTTGGAAGCCCATGGAAGGCTATTGTGAAAAAGGAAATATCCTCCGATGAAATCTAGAAAGAAGCTTTCTGAGAAACTGCTTAGTGTTCTGTTAATTCATCTCACAGAGTTACGTTCGTATTTCGTGGATCTCTTTGCTAACCTTATTTCTGTGGAATCTGAGAACAGATATTTCAGATCCCTTTGAAGACTATAGGGCCAAAGGAAATAACCTCCGATAACAAAGAGAAAGAAGCTTTTTGAGAAACTTCTTTCTGTTCTGTGAAATCATCTTACAGAGTTACAGCTTTCCCCTCAAGAAGCCTTTCGCTAAGACAGTTCTTGTGGAATTGGCAAAGTGATATTGGGAAGCTCCTAGAGGGCTATGGTGAAAAAGGAATTATCCTCAGATTAAATCTGGAAAGAAGCTTTCTGAGAAACTGCTTAGTGTTCTCTTAATTCATCTCACCTGAGTTACATCTGTATTTCGTGGATCTCTTTGCTAGCCTTATTTCTGTTGAATCTGAGAACAGATATTTCGGATCCCTTTGAAGACTACAGGGTCAAAGGAAATATCCTCCGATAACAAAGAGAAAGAAGCTTTCTGAGATACTTCTTTGTGTTCTGTGAAATCATCTCACAGAGTTACAGCTTTCCCTAGAAGAAGCCTTTCGCTAAGGCAGTTCTGTTGGAATTGGCAAAGTGATATTTGGAAGCCCATAGAGGGCTATGTTGAAAAAGGAAATATCCTCAGATGAAATCTGGAAAGAAGCTTTCTGAGAAACTGCTTAGTGTTCTGTTAATTCATCTCACAGAGTTACATCCGTATTTCGTGGATCTCTTTGCTAGCCTTATTTCTGTGGAATCTGAGAACAGATATTTCGGATCCCTTTGAAGACTATAGGGCCAAAGGAAATATCCTCCGATAAAAAAGAGAAAGAAGCTTTCTGAAAAACTTCTTTGTGTTCTGTGAAATCATCTCACAGAGTTACAGCTTTCTCCTCAAGAAGAATTTCCCTAAGACAGTTCTTGTGGAATTGGCAAAGTGATATTTGGAAGCCCATAGAGGGCTATGGTTAAAAAGGAAATATCCTCAGATGAAATCTGGAAAGAAGCTTTCTGAGAAACTGCATGATGTTCTGTTAATTCATCTCACAGATTTACATCTGTATTTCGTGGATCTCTTTGCTAGCCTTATTACTGTGGAATCTGAGAACAGATATTTCGGATCCCTTTGAAGACTTTAGGCCAAAGGAAATATCCTCCGATAACAAAGAGAAAGAAGCTTTCTGAGAAACTTCTTTCTGTTCTGTGAAATCGTCTCACAGAGTTACAGCTTTCCCCTCAAGAAGCCTTTCGATAAGGGAGTTCTTGCGGAATTGGCAACGTGATATTGGAAGCCCGTAGAGGGCTATGGTGAAAAAGGAAATATCCTCAGACGAAATCTGGAAAGAAGCTTTCTGAGAGACTTCTTAGTGTTCTGTTAATTCATCTCACAGAGTTACATCTGTATTTCGTGGATCTCTTTGCTAGCCTTATTTCTGTGGAATCTGAGAACAGATATTTCGGATCCCTTTGAAGACTACAGGGCCAAAGGAAATATCCTCCGATAAAAAAGAGAAAGAAGCTTTCTGAGAAACTTCTTTGTGTTCTGTGAAATCATCTCACAGAGTTACAGCTTTCCCTCAAAAAGCCCTTCGCTAAGACAGTTCTTGTGGAATTGGCAAAGTGATATTTGGAAGCCCATGGAGGGCTATGGTGAAAAAGGAAATATCCTCCGATGAAATCTGGAAAGAAGCTTTCTGAGAAACTGCTTAGTGTTCTGTTAATTCTTCTCACAGAGTTACATCTGTATTTCGTGGATCTCTTTGCTAGCCTTATTACCGTGGAATCTGAGAACAGATATTTCGGATCTCTCTGAAGACTTTAAGCCAAAGGAAATATCCTCCGATAAGAAAGAGAAAGAAGCTTTCTCAGAAACTTCTTTCTGTTCTGTGAAATCATCTCACAGAGTTACAGCTTTCCCCTCACGGAGCCCTTCGCTAAGACAGCTCTTGTGGAATTGGCAAAGTGATATTTGGAAGCCCTTAGAGGGCTATGGTGAAAAGGGAAATATCCTCCGATGAAATCTGGAAAGAAGCTTTCTGAGACACTGCTTAGTGTTCTGTTAATTCATCTCACAGAGTTATATCTGTATTTCGTGAATCTCTTAGCTAGCCTTATTTCTGTGGAATCTGAGAACAGATATTTCGGATCCCTTTGAAGACTGTAGGGCCAACGGAAATATCCTCCGATAACAAAGAGAAAGAAGCTTTCTGAGAAATTTCTTTGTGTTCTGTGAAATCATCTCAACAGAGTTACAGCTTTCCCTCACGAAGCCCTTCGCTAAGACAGTTCTTGTGGAATTGGCAAAGTGATATTTGGAAGCCCACACAGGGCTATGGTGAAAAAGGAGATATCCTCCGATGAAATCTAGAAAGAAGCTTTCTGAGAAACTGCTTAGTGTTCTGTTAATTCATCTCACACAGTTATATCTGTATTTCGTGGATCTCTTTGCTAGCCTTATTTCTGTGGAATCTGAGAACAGATATTTCGGATCCCTTTGAAGACTATAGGGCCAAAGGAAATATCCTCCGATAACAAAGAGAAAGAAGCTTTCTGAGAAACTTCTTTGTGTTCTGTGAAATCATCTCACAGAGTTACAGCTTTCCCTCAAAAAGCCCTTCGCTAAGACAGTTCTTGTGGAATTGGCAAAGTGATATTTGGAAGCCCATGGAGGGCTATGGTGAAAAAGGAAATATCCTCCGATGAAATCTGGAAAGAAGCTTTCTGAGAAACTGCTTAGTGTTCTGTTAATTCTTCTCACAGTGTTACGTTCGTATTTCGTGGAACTCTTTGCTAGCCTTATTTCTGTGGAATGTGAGAACAGATATTTCGGATCCCTTTGAAGACTATAGGGCCAAAGGAAATATCCTCCGATAACAAAGAGAAAGAAGCTTTCTGAAAAACTTCTTTGTGTTCTGTGAAATCATCTCACAGAGTTACAGATTTCCCCTCAAGAAGCCTTTCGCTAAGACAGTTCTTGTGGAATTGGCAAAGTGATATTTGGAAGCCCATAGAGGGCTATGGTGAAAAAGGATATATCCTCAGATGAAATCTGGAAAGAAGCTTTTTGAGAAACAGCTTAGTGTTCTGTTAATTCATCTCACAGAGTTACATCTGTATTTCGTGGATCTCTTTACTAGCCTTATTTCTGTGGAATAAGAACAGATATTTCGGATCCCTTTGAAGACTCTAGGGCCAAAGGAAATATCCTCCGATAACAAAGAGAAAGAAGCTTTCTGAGAAACTTCTTTGTGTTCTGGGAAATCATCTCACAGAGTTACAGCTTTCCCCTCAAGAAGCCTTTCGATAAGGCACTTCTTGCGGAATTGGCAAAGTGATATTGGGAAGCCCATAGAGGGCTATGATGAAAAACGAAATATCCTCAGATGAAATCTGGAAAGAAGCTTTCTGAGAAACTGCTTAGTGTTCTGTTAATTCATCTCACACAGTTACATCTGTCTTTCGTGGATCTCTTTGCTACCCTTATTTCTGTGGAATCTGAGAACAGATATTTCGGATCCCTTTGAAGACTATAAGGCCAAAGGAAATATCCTCTGATAACAAAGAGAAAGAAGCTTTCTGGGAAACTTCTTTGTGTTCTGTGAAATTATCTCAGAAAGTTACAGCTTTCCCGTCAAGAAGCCTTTCGCTATGACAGTTCTTGTGGAATTGGCAAAGTGATATTTGGAAGCCCCTAGAGGGCTATGGGGCAAAAGGAAATATCCTCAGATCAAATTTGGAAAGAAGCTTTCTGAGAAACTGCTTAGTGTTCTGTTAATTCATCTCACAGAGTTACATCGGTATTTCGTGGATCTCTTTGCTAGCCTTATTTCTGTGGAATCTGAGAACAGATATTTCGGATCCCTTTGAAGACTGTAGGGCCAACGGAAATATCCTCCGATAACAAAGAGAAAGAAGCTTTCTGAGAAACCTCTTTGTGTTCTGTGAAATCATCTCACAGACTTACAGCTTTCCCTCAAGAAGCCCTTCGCTAAGACAGTTCTTGTGGAATTGGCAAAGTGATATTTGGAAGCCCATGGAGGGCTATGGTGAAAAAGGAAATATCCTCAGATGAAATCTGGAAAGAAGCTTTCTGAGAAACTGCTTAGTGTTCTGTTAATTCATCTCACAGAGTTACGTTCGTATTTCGTGGATCTCTTTGCTAGCCTTATTTCTGTGGAATCTGAGAACAGATATTTCAGATCCCTTTGAAGACTATACGGCCAAAGGAAATATCCTCCGATAACAAAGAGAAAGAAGCTTTCTAAGAAAATTCTTTGTGTTCTGTATAATCATCTCACAGAGTTACAGCTTTCCACTGAAGAAGCCTTTCCCTAAGACAGTTCTTGTGGAATTGGCAAAGTGATATTTGGAAGCCCCTAGAGGGCTATGGTGAAAAAGGAAATATCCTCAGATGAAATCTGGAAAGAAGCTTTCTGAGAAACTGCTTAGTGTTCTGTTAATTCATCTCACACAGTTATATCTGTATTTCGTGGATCTCTTTGCTAGCCTTGTTTCTGTGGAATCTGAGAATAGATATTTCGGATCCCTTTGAAGACTATAGGGCCAAAGAAAAGATCCTCCGATAACAAAGAGAAAGAAGCTCTTTGAGAAACTTCTTTGTGTTCTGTGAAATCATCTTACAGAGTTACAGCTTACCCCTCAAGAAGCCTTTCGCTAAGACAGTTCTGGTGGAATTGGCAAAGTGATATTGGGAAGCCCCTAGAGGGCTATGGTGAAAAAGGAATTATCCTCAGATGAAATCTGGAAAGAAGCTTTCTGAGAAACTGCTTAGTGTTCTCTTAATTCATCTCACCTGAGTTACATCTGTATTTCGTGGATCTCTTTGCTAGCCTTATTTCTGTTGAATCTGAGAACAGATATTTCGGATCCCTTTGAAGACTACAGGGCCAAAGGAAATATCCTCCGATAACAAAGAGAAAGAAGCTTTCTGAGATACTTCTTTGTGTTCTGTGAAATCATCTCACAGAGTTACAGATTTCCCTAGAAGAAGTCTTTCGCTAAGGCAGTTCTTGTGGAATTGGCAAAGTGATATTAGGAAGCCCATAGAGGGCTATGGTGAAAAAGGAAATATCCTTAGATGAAATCTGGAAAGAAGCTTTCTGAGAAACTGCTTAGTGTTCTGTAAATTCATCTCACAGAGTTACATCTGTATTTCGTGGATCTCTTTGCTAGCCTTATTTCTGTGGAATCTGAGAACAGATATTTCGGATCCCTTTGAAGACTATAGAGCCAAAGGAAATATCCTCCGATAAAAAAGAGAAAGAAGCTTTCTGAGAAACTTCTTTGTGTTCTGTGAAATCATCTCACAGAGTTACAGCTTTCCCGTCAAGAAGAATTTCCCTAAGACAGTTCTTGTGGAATTGGCAAAGTGATATTTGGAAGCCCATAGAGGGCTACGGTTAAAAAGGAAATATCCTCAGATGAAATCTGGAAAGAAGCTTTCTGAGAAACTGCATGGTGTTCTGTTAATTCATCTCACAGAGTTACATCTGTATTTCGTGGGTCTCTTTGCTAGCCTTATTACTGTGGAATCTGAGAACAGATATTTCGGATCCCTTTGAAGACTATAGGGCCAAAGGAAATATCCTCCGATAACAAAGAGAAAGAAGCTTTCTGAGAAACTTCTTTCTGTTCTGTGAAATCGTCTCACAGAGTTACAGCTTTCCCCTCAAGAAGCCTTTCGATAAGGCAGTTGTTGCGGAATTGGCAACGTGATATTGGAAGCCCGTAGAGGGCTATGGTGAAAAAGGAAATATCCTCAGACGAAATCTGGAAGAAGCTTTCTGAGAAACTGCTTACTATTCTGTTAATTCATCTCACACAGTTACATCTGTATTTCGTGGATCTCTTTGCTAGCCTTATTTCTGTGGAATCTGAGAACAGATATTTCGGATCCCTTTGAAGACTACAGGGCCCAAGGAAATATCCTCCAATAACAAAGACAATGAAGCTTTCTGAGAAACTTCTTTGTGTTCTGTGAAATCATCTCACAGAGTTACAGCTTTCCCGTCAAGAAGCCTTTCACTAAGACAGTTCTTGTGGAACTGGCAAAGTGATATTAGGAAGTCCTTAGAGGGCTATTGTTAAAAAAGGAAATATCCTCAGAGGAAATCTGGAAAGAAGCTTTCTGAGAAACTGCTTAGTGTTCTGTGAATTCATCTCACAGAGTTACATCTGTATTTCGTGGATCTCTTTGCTAGCCTTATTACTGTGGAATCTGAGAACAGATATTTCGGATACCTTTGAACACTATAGGGCCATAGTAAATATCCTCCGATAACAAAGAGAAAGAAGGTTTCTGAGAAACTTCTTCGTGTTCTGTGAAATCATCTCACAGAGTTACAGCTTTCCTCTCAAGAAGCCTTTCACTAAGACAGTTCTTGTGGAATTGGCAAAGTAATATTTGGAATCGCCTAGAGGGCTATGGTGAAAAAGGAAATATCCTCAGATGAAATCTGGAAATAAGCTTTCTGAGAAACTGCTTAGTGTTCTGTTAATTCATCTCACAGAGTTACATCTGTATTTCGTGGATCTGTTTGCTAGCTTAATTTCTGTGGGATCTGAGAGCAGATATTTCGGATCCCTTTGAAGACTATAAGGCCAAAGGAAATATCCTCCGATAACAAAGAGAAAAAAGCTTTCTCAGAAACTTCTTTGTGTTCTGTGAAATCATCTCACAGAGTTACAGCTTTCCCCTCAAGAAGCCTTTCGCTAAGAGAGTTCTTGTGGAATTGGCAAAGTGATATTGGGAAGCCCATAGAGGGCTAAGGTGAAAAAGAAAATATCCTCAGATGAAATCTGGAGAGAAGCTTTCTGAGAAACTGCTTAGTGTTCTGTTAATTCATCTCATCGAGTTACATCTGTATTTCGTGGATCTCTTTGCTAGCCTTATTTCTGTGGAATCTGAGAACAGATATTTCGGATCCCTTTGAAGACTATAGGTCCAAAGGAAAGATCCTCCGATAACAAAGAGAAAGAAGCTTTCTGAGAAACTTCTTTGTGTTCTGTGAAATCATCTCACAGAGTTACAGCTTTCCCCTCAAGAAGCCTTTCGCCAAGACAGTTCTTGTGGAATTGGAAAAGTGATATTTGGAAGCCCATAGAGGGCTAAGGTGAAAAAGGAAATATCCTTAGATGAAATCTGGAAAGAAGCTTTCTGAGAAACTACTTAGTGTTCGGTTAATTCATCTCACAGAGTTACATCTGTATTTCGTTGATCTCTTTGCTAGCCTTATTTCTGTGGAATCTGAGAACAGATATTTCGGATCCCTTTGAAGACTATAGGGCCAAAGGAAATATCCTCCGATAACAAAGAGAAAGAAGCTTTCTGGGAAACTTCTTTGTGTTCTGTGAAATCATCTCACAGAGTTACAGCTTTCCCCTCAAGAAGCCTTTGGCTAAGACAGTTCTTGTGGAATTGGCAAAGTGATATTTGGAAGCCCACACAGGGCTATGGTGAAAAAGGAGATATCCTCAGATGAAATCTGGAAAGAAGCTTTCTGAGAAACTGCTTAGTGTTCTGTTAATTCATCTCACAGAGTTACATCTGTATTTCGTGGATCTCTTTGATAGCCTTATTTCTGTGGAATCTGAGAACAGATATTTCGGATCCCTTTGAAGACTATAGGGCCAAAGCAAACATACTCAGATAACAAAGAGAAAGAAGCTTTCTGAGAAACTTCTTTGTGTTCTGTGAAATCATCTCACCGAGTTACAGCTTTCCGTTCAACAAGCCTTTCGCAAAGACAGTTCTTGTGGAATTGGCAAAGTATTATTTGGAAGCCCATAGAATTCTATGGTGAAAAAGGAAATATCTTCAGATGAAATCTGGAAAGAAGCTTTCTGAGAAACTGCTTAGTGTTCTGTTAATTCATCTCACAGAGTTACATCTGTATTTCGTGGATATCTTTGCTAGCCTTATTTCTGTGGAATCTGAGAACAGATATTTCGGATCCCTTTGAAGACTATAGGGCCAAAGGAAATATCCTCCATAACAAAGAGAAAGAAGCTTTCTGAGAAACTTCTTTGTGTTCTGTGAAATCATCTCACAGAGTTACAGCTTTCCCCTCAAGAAGCCTTTCGCTAAGACAGTTCTTGTGGAATGGGCAAAGTGATATTTGGAAGCCCATAGAGTTCTATGGTGAAAAAGGAAATATCCTCAGATGAAATCTGGAAAGAAGCTTTCTGAGAAACTGCTTAGTGTTCTGTTAATTCATCTCACAGAGTTACATCTGTATTTCGTGGATCTCTTTGCTAGCCTTATTTCTGTGGAATCTGAGAACAGATATTTCGGATCCCTTTGAAGACTATAGGGCCAAAGGAAATATCCTCCGATAACAAAGAGAAAGAAGCTCTCTGAGAAACTTCTTTGTGTTCTGTGAAATCATCTCACAGAGTTACAGCTTTGCCTAGAAGAATCCTTATGCTAAGACAGTTCTTGTGGAATTGGCAAAGTGATATTTGGAAGTCCATAGAGTTCTATGGTGAAAAAGGAAATATCCTCAGATGAAATCTGGAAAGAAGCTTTCTGAGAAACTGCTTAGTGTTCTGTTAATTCATCTCACAGAGTTACATCTGTATTTCGTGGATCTGTTTGCTAGCCTTATTTCTGTGGAATCTGAGAACAGATATTTCGGATCCCTTTGAAGACTATAGGGCCAAAGGAAATATCCTCCGATAACAAAGAGAAAGAAGCTTTCTGAGAAACTTCTTTGTGTTCTGTGAAATCATCTCAAGGAGTTACAGCTTCCCCCTCAAGAAGCCTTTCGCTAAGACAGTTCTTGTGGAATTGGCAAAGTATTATTTGGAAACCCATAGAATTCTATGGTTAAAAAGGAAATATCTTCAGATGAAATCTGGAAAGAAGCTTTCTGAGAAACTGCTTAGTGTTCTGTTAATTCATCTCACAGAGTTACATCTGTATTTCGTGGATCTGTTTGCTAGCCTTATTTCTGTGGAATCTGAGAACAGATATTTCGGATCCCTTTGAAGACTATAGGGCCAAAGGAAATATCCTCCGATAACAAAGAGAAAGAAGCTTTCTGAGAAACTTCTTTGTGTTCTGTGAAATCATCTCAAGGAGTTACAGCTTCCCCCTCAAGAAGCCTTTCGCTAAGACAGTTCTTGTGGAATTGGCAAAGTATTATTTGGAAACCCATAGAATTCTATGGTTAAAAAGGAAATATCTTCAGATGAAATCTGGAAAGAAGCTTTCTGAGAAACTGCTTAGTGTTCTGTTAATTCATCTCACAGAGTTACATCTGTATTTCGTGGATCTGTTTGCTAGCTTAATTTCTGTGGGATCTGAGAGCAGATATTTCGGATCCCTATGAAGACTATAAGGCCAAAGGAAATATCCTCCGATAACAAAGAGAAAAAAGCTTTCTCAGAAACTTCTTTGTGTTCTGTGAAATCATCTCACAGAGTTACACCTTTCCCCTCAAGAAGCCTTTCGCTAAGACAGTTCTTGTGGAATTGGCAAAGTGATATTGGGAAGCCCATAGAGGGCTAAGGTGAAAAAGAAAATATCCTCAGATGAAATCTGGAGAGAAGCTTTCTGAGAAACTGCTTAGTGTTCTGTTAATTCATCTCATCGAGTTACATCTGTATTTCGTGGATCTCTTTGCTAGCCTTTTTTCTGTGGAATCTGAGAACAGATATTTCGGATCCCTTTGAAGACTATAGGGCCAAAGGAAAGATCCTCCGATAACAAAGAGAAAGAAGTTTTCTGAGAAACTTCTTTGTGTTCTGTGAAATCATCTCACAGAGTTACAGCTTTCCCCTCAAGAAGCCTTTCGCCAAGACAGTTCTTGTGGAATTGGAAAAGTGATATTTGGAAGCCCATAGAGGGCTATGGTGAAAAAGGAAATATCCACAGATGAAATCTGGAAAGAAGCTTTCTGAGAAACTACTTAGTGTTCGGTTAATTCATCTCACAGAGTTACATCTGTATTTCGTGGATCTCTTTGCTAGCCTTATTTCTGTGGAATCTGAGAACAGATATTTCGGATCCCTTTGAAGACTATAGGGCCAAAGGAAATATCCTCCGATAACAAAGAGAAAGAAGCTTTCTGTTAAACTTCTTTGTGTTCTGTGAAATCATCTCACAGAGTTACAGCTTTCCCCTCAAGAAGCCTTTCGCTAAGACAGTTCTTGTGGAATTGGCAAAGTGATATTTGGAAGCCCACACAGGGCTATGGTGAAAAAGGAGATATCCTCAGATGAAATCTGGAAAGAAGCTTTCTGAGAAACTGCTTAGTGTTCTGTTAATTCATCTCACAGAGTTACATCTGTATTTCGTGGATCTCTTTGATAGCCTTATTTCTGTGGAATCTGAGAACAGATATTTCGGATCCCTTTGAAGACTATAGGGCCAAAGCAAACATACTCCGATAACAAAGAGAAAGAAGCTTTCTGAGAAACTTCTTTGTGTTCTGTGAAATCATCTCACCGAGGTACAGCTTTCCATTCAACAAGCCTTTCGCAAAGACAGTTCTTGTGGAATTGGCAAAGTATTATTTGGAAGCCCATAGAATTCAATGGTGAAAAAGGAAATATCTTCAGATGAAATCTGGAAAGAAGCTTTCTGAGAAACTGCTTAGTGTTCTGTTAATTCATCTCACAGAGTTACATCTGTATTTCGTGGATATCTTTGCTAGCCTTATTTCTGTGGAATCTGAGAACAGATATTTCGGATCCCTTTGAAGACTATAGGGCCATATTAAATATCCTCCATAACAAAGAGAAAGAAGCTTTCTGAGAAACTTCTTTGTGTTCTGTGAAATCATCTCACAGAGTTACAGCTTTCCCCTCAAGAAGCCTTTCCCTAAGACAGTTCTTGTGGAATTGGCAAAGTGATATTTGGAAGCCCATAGAGTTCTATGGTGAAAAAGGAAATATCCTCAGATGAAATCTGGAAAGAAGCTTTCTGAGAAACTGCTTAGTGTTCTGATAATTCATCTCACAGAGTTACATCTGTATTTCGTGGATCTCTTTGCTAGCCTTATTTCTGTGGAATCTGAGAACAGATATTTCGGATCCCTTTGAAGACTATAGGGCCAAAGGAAATATCCTCCGATAACAAAGAGAAAGAAGCGCTCTGAGAAACTTCTTTGTGTTCTGTGAAATCATCTCACAGAGTTACAGCTTTGCCTAGAAGAATCCTTTCGCTAAGACAGTTCTTGTGGAATTGGCAAAGTGATATTTGGAAGTCCATAGAGTTCTATGGTGAAAAAGGAAATATCCTCAGATGAAATCTGGAAAGAAGCTTTCTGAGAAACTGCTTAGTGTTCTGTTAATTCATCTCACAGAGTTACATCTGTATTTCGTGGATCTGTTTGCTAGCCTTATTTCTGTGGAATCTGAGAACAGATATTTCGGATCCCTTTAAAGACTATAGGGCCAAAGGAAATATCCTCCGATAACAAAGAGAAAGAAGCTTTCTGAGAAACTTCTTTGTGTTCTGTGAAATCATCTCAAGGAGTTACAGCTTTCCCCTCAAGAAGCCTTTCGCTAAGACAGTTCTTGTGGAATTGGCAAAGTATTATTTGGAAACCCATAGAATTCTATGGTTAAAAAGGAAATATCTTCAGATGAAATCTGGAAAGAAGCTTTCTGAGAAACTGCTTAGTGTTCCGTTAATTCATCTCACAGAGTTACATCTGTATTTCGTGGATCTCTTTGCTTGCCTTATTTCTGTGGAATCTCAGAACAGATATTTCGGATCCCTTTGAAGACTATAGGGCCAAAGGAAATATCCTCCGATAACAAAGAGAAAGAAGCTTTCTGAGAAACTTCTTTGTGTTCTGTGAAATCATCTCACAGAGTTACAGCTTTCCCCTCAAGAAGCCTTTCGCTAAGACAGTTCTTGTGGAATTCGCAAAGTGATATATAGAAGCCCCTAGAGGGCTATGGAGAAAAAGGATATATCCCTAGATAAAATCTGGAAAGAAGCTTTCTGAGAAACTGCTTAGTGTTCTGTTAATTCATCTCACAGAGTTACATCTGTATTTCGTGGATCTGTTTGCTAGCCTTATTTCTGTGGAATCTGAGAACAGATATTTCGGATCCCTTTGAAGACTATAGGGCCAAAGGAAATATCCTCCGATAACAAAGAGAAAGAAGCTTTCTGAGAAACTTCTTTGTGTTCTGTGAAATCATCTCAAGGAGTTACAGCTTCCCCCTCAAGAAGCCTTTCGCTAAGACAGTTCTTGTGGAATTGGCAAAGTATTATTTGGAAACCCATAGAATTCTATGGTTAAAAAGGAAATATCTTCAGATGAAATCTGGAAAGAAGCTTTCTGAGAAACTGCTTAGTGTTCTGTTAATTCATCTCACAGAGTTACATCTGTATTTCGTGGATCTGTTTGCTAGCCTTATTTCTGTGGAATCTGAGAACAGATATTTCGGATCCCTTTGAAGACTATAGGGCCAAAGGAAATATCCTCCGATAACAAAGAGAAAGAAGCTTTCTGAGAAACTTCTTTGTGTTCTGTGAAATCATCTCAAGGAGTTACAGCTTCCCCCTCAAGAAGCCTTTCGCTAAGACAGTTCTTGTGGAATTGGCAAAGTATTATTTGGAAACCCATAGAATTCTATGGTTAAAAAGGAAATATCTTCAGATGAAATCTGGAAAGAAGCTTTCTGAGAAACTGCTTAGTGTTCTGTTAATTCATCTCACAGAGTTACATCTGTATTTCGTGGATCTGTTTGCTAGCTTAATTTCTGTGGGATCTGAGAGCAGATATTTCGGATCCCTATGAAGACTATAAGGCCAAAGGAAATATCCTCCGATAACAAAGAGAAAAAAGCTTTCTCAGAAACTTCTTTGTGTTCTGTGAAATCATCTCACAGAGTTACACCTTTCCCCTCAAGAAGCCTTTCGCTAAGACAGTTCTTGTGGAATTGGCAAAGTGATATTGGGAAGCCCATAGAGGGCTAAGGTGAAAAAGAAAATATCCTCAGATGAAATCTGGAGAGAAGCTTTCTGAGAAACTGCTTAGTGTTCTGTTAATTCATCTCATCGAGTTACATCTGTATTTCGTGGATCTCTTTGCTAGCCTTTTTTCTGTGGAATCTGAGAACAGATATTTCGGATCCCTTTGAAGACTATAGGGCCAAAGGAAAGATCCTCCGATAACAAAGAGAAAGAAGTTTTCTGAGAAACTTCTTTGTGTTCTGTGAAATCATCTCACAGAGTTACAGCTTTCCCCTCAAGAAGCCTTTCGCCAAGACAGTTCTTGTGGAATTGGAAAAGTGATATTTGGAAGCCCATAGAGGGCTATGGTGAAAAAGGAAATATCCACAGATGAAATCTGGAAAGAAGCTTTCTGAGAAACTACTTAGTGTTCGGTTAATTCATCTCACAGAGTTACATCTGTATTTCGTGGATCTCTTTGCTAGCCTTATTTCTGTGGAATCTGAGAACAGATATTTCGGATCCCTTTGAAGACTATAGGGCCAAAGGAAATATCCTCCGATAACAAAGAGAAAGAAGCTTTCTGTTAAACTTCTTTGTGTTCTGTGAAATCATCTCACAGAGTTACAGCTTTCCCCTCAAGAAGCCTTTCGCTAAGACAGTTCTTGTGGAATTGGCAAAGTGATATTTGGAAGCCCACACAGGGCTATGGTGAAAAAGGAGATATCCTCAGATGAAATCTGGAAAGAAGCTTTCTGAGAAACTGCTTAGTGTTCTGTTAATTCATCTCACAGAGTTACATCTGTATTTCGTGGATCTCTTTGATAGCCTTATTTCTGTGGAATCTGAGAACAGATATTTCGGATCCCTTTGAAGACTATAGGGCCAAAGCAAACATACTCCGATAACAAAGAGAAAGAAGCTTTCTGAGAAACTTCTTTGTGTTCTGTGAAATCATCTCACCGAGGTACAGCTTTCCATTCAACAAGCCTTTCGCAAAGACAGTTCTTGTGGAATTGGCAAAGTATTATTTGGAAGCCCATAGAATTCAATGGTGAAAAAGGAAATATCTTCAGATGAAATCTGGAAAGAAGCTTTCTGAGAAACTGCTTAGTGTTCTGTTAATTCATCTCACAGAGTTACATCTATATTTCGTGGATATCTTTGCTAGCCTTATTTCTGTGGAATCTGAGAACAGATATTTCGGATCCCTTTGAAGACTATAGGGCCATATTAAATATCCTCCATAACAAAGAGAAAGAAGCTTTCTGAGAAACTTCTTTGTGTTCTGTGAAATCATCTCACAGAGTTACAGCTTTCCCCTCAAGAAGCCTTTCCCTAAGACAGTTCTTGTGGAATTGGCAAAGTGATATTTGGAAGCCCATAGAGTTCTATGGTGAAAAAGGAAATATCCTCAGATGAAATCTGGAAAGAAGCTTTCTGAGAAACTGCTTAGTGTTCTGATAATTCATCTCACAGAGTTACATCTGTATTTCGTGGATCTCTTTGCTAGCCTTATTTCTGTGGAATCTGAGAACAGATATTTCGGATCCCTTTGAAGACTATAGGGCCAAAGGAAATATCCTCCGATAACAAAGAGAAAGAAGCGCTCTGAGAAACTTCTTTGTGTTCTGTGAAATCATCTCACAGAGTTACAGCTTTGCCTAGAAGAATCCTTTCGCTAAGACAGTTCTTGTGGAATTGGCAAAGTGATATTTGGAAGTCCATAGAGTTCTATGGTGAAAAAGGAAATATCCTCAGATGAAATCTGGAAAGAAGCTTTCTGAGAAACTGCTTAGTGTTCTGTTAATTCATCTCACAGAGTTACATCTGTATTTCGTGGATCTGTTTGCTAGCCTTATTTCTGTGGAATCTGAGAACAGATATTTCGGATCCCTTTAAAGACTATAGGGCCAAAGGAAATATCCTCCGATAACAAAGAGAAAGAAGCTTTCTGAGAAACTTCTTTGTGTTCTGTGAAATCATCTCAAGGAGTTACAGCTTTCCCCTCAAGAAGCCTTTCGCTAAGACAGTTCTTGTGGAATTGGCAAAGTATTATTTGGAAACCCATAGAATTCTATGGTTAAAAAGGAAATATCTTCAGATGAAATCTGGAAAGAAGCTTTCTGAGAAACTGCTTAGTGTTCCGTTAATTCATCTCACAGAGTTACATCTGTATTTCGTGGATCTCTTTGCTTGCCTTATTTCTGTGGAATCTCAGAACAGATATTTCGGATCCCTTTGAAGACTATAGGGCCAAAGGAAATATCCTCCGATAACAAAGAGAAAGAAGCTTTCTGAGAAACTTCTTTGTGTTCTGTGAAATCATCTCACAGAGTTACAGCTTTCCCCTCAAGAAGCCTTTCGCTAAGACAGTTCTTGTGGAATTCGCAAAGTGATATATAGAAGCCCCTAGAGGGCTATGGAGAAAAAGGATATATCCCTAGATAAAATCTGGAAAGAAGCTTTCTGAGAAACTGCTTAGTGTTCTGTTAATTCATCTCACAGAGTTACATCTGTATTTCGTGGATCTGTTTGCTAGCCTTATTTCTGTGGAATCTGAGAACAGATATTTCGGATCCCTTTGAATACTATAGGGCCAAAGGAAATATCCTCCGATAACAAAGAGAAAGAAGCTCTCTGAGAAACTTCTTTGTGTTCTGTGAAATCATCTCACAGAGTTACAGCTTTCCCTAGAAGAATCCTTTCGCTAAGACAGTTCTTGTGGAATTGGCAAAGTGATATTCGGAACCCCTATAGGGCTATGGTTAAAAAGGAAATATCCTCAGATGACATCTGGAAAGAAGCTTTCTGAGAAACTGCTTTGTGTTCTGTTAATTCATCTCACAGAGTTACATCTGTATTTCGTGGATCTCTTTTATAGCCTTATTTATGAGAAATCTGAGAACAGATATTTCGGATCCCTTTGAAGACTATAGGGCCAAAGGAAATATCCCCCGATAACAAAGAGAAAGAAGCTTTCTGAGAAACTTCTTTGTGTTCTGTGAAATCATCTCAAGGAGTTTCAGCTTTCCCCTCTAGAAGCCTTTCGCTAAGACAGTTCTTGTGGAATTGGCAAAGTGATATTTGGAAGCCCATAGAGGGCTATGGTGAAAAAGGAAATATCCTCAGATGAAAACTGGAAAGAAGCTTTCTGAGAAACTGCTTAGTGTTCTGTTAATTCATGTCACAGAGTTATATCTGTATTTCGTGGATCTCTTTGCTAGCTTTATTTCTGTGGAATCTGAGAGCGGATATTTCGGATCCCTTTGAAGACTATATGGCCAAAGGAAATATCCTCCGATAACAAAGAGAAAAAAGCTTTCAGAGAAACTTCTTTGTGTTCTGTGAAATCATCTCACAGAGTTACAGCTTTCCCGTCAAGAAGCCTTTCGCTAAGACCGTTCTTGTGGAATTGGCAAAGTGATATTTGGAAGTCCATAGAGGGCCATGGTGAAAAAGGAAATATCCTCAGATGAAATCTGGAAAGAAGCTTTCTGAGAAACTGCTTAGTGTTCTGTTAATCCATCGCACTGAGTTACATCTGTATTTCGTGGATCACTTTGCTAGCCTTATTTCTGTGGAATCTGAGAACAGATATTTCGGATCCCTTTGAAGACTACAGGGTCAAAGGAAATATCCTCCGATAAGAAAGAGAAAGAAGCTTTCTGTCAAACTTCTTTGTGTTCTGTGAAATCATCTCACAGAGTTACAGCTTTCCCCTCAAGAAACCTTTCGCTAAGACAGTTCTGGTGGAATTGGCAAAGTGATATTTGGAAGCCCATATAGGGCTATGGTGAAAAAGGAAATATCCTCAGATGACATCTGGAAAGAAGCTTTCTGAGAAACTGCTTTGTGTTCTGTTAATTCATCTCACAGAGTTACATCTGTATTTCGTGGTACTCTGCTAGCCTTATTTCAGTGGAATCTGAGAACAGATATTTCGGATCCCGTTGAAGACTATAGGGCCAAATTAAATATCCTCTGATAATAAAGAGAAAGAAGCTTTCTGAGAAACTTCTTCGTGTTCTGTGAAATCATCTCACAGATTTACAGCTTTCCCGTCAAGAAGCCTTTCGCTAAGACCGTTCTTGTGGAATTGGCAAAGTGATATTGGGAAGTCCCTAGAGGGCTATGGTGAAAAAGGAAATATCCTCAGATGAAATCTGGAAAGAAGCTTTCTGAGAAACTGCTTAGTGTTCTGTTAATCCATCTCACAGAGTTACATCTGTATTTCGTGGATCTCTTTGCTAGCCTTATTTCTGTGGAATCTGAGAACAGATATTTCAGATCCCTTTGAAGACTACAGGGTCAAAGGAAATATCCTCCGATAACAAAGAGAAAGAAGCTTTCTGAGAAACTTCTTCGTGTTCCATGAAATCATCTCAGAGAGTTACAGCTTTCCCCTCAACAAGCCTTTCGCTAAGACAGTTCTTGTGGAATTGGCAGAGTGATATTTGGAAGCCCGTAGAGGGCTAAGGTGAAAAAGGAAATATCCTCAGATGAAATCTGGAAAGAAGCTTTCTGAGAAACTGCCTATTGTTCTGTTAATTCATCTCACAGAGCTACATCTGTATTTCGTGGATCACTTTGCTAGCCTTATTTCTGTGGAATCTGAGAACAGATATTTCGGATCCCTTTGAAGACTATAGGGCCAAAGGAAATATCCTCTGATAAGAAAGAGAAAGAAGCTTTCTGAGAAACTTCTTTGTGTTCTGTGAAATCATCTCAAGGAGTTACAGCTTTCCCCTCAAGAAGCCTTTCGCTAAGACACTTCTAGTGGAATTGGCAAAGTATTATTTGGAAGCCCATAGAATTCTATGGTGAAAAAGGAAATATCTTCAGATGAAATCTGGAAAGAAGCTTTCTGAGAAACTGCTTAGTGTTCCGTTAATTCATCTCACAGAGTTACATCTGCATTTCGTGGATCTCTTTGCTAGCCTTATTTCTGTGGAATCTGAGAACAGATATTTAGGATCCCTTTGAAGACTATTGGGCCAAAGGAAATATCCTCCGATAACAAAGAGAAAGAAGCTCTCTGAGAAACTTCTTTGTGTTCTGTGAAATCATCTCACAGAGTTACAGCTTTCCCTAGAAGAATCCTTTCGCTAAGACAGTTCTTGTGGAATTGGCAAAGTGATATTTGGAAGCCCATATAGGGCTATGGTGAAAAAGGAAATATCCTCAGATGAAATCTGGAAAGAAGCTTTCTGAGAAACTGCTTAGTGTTCTGTTAATTCATGTCACAGAGTTACATCTGTATTTCGTGGATCTCTTTGCTAGCTTTATTTCTGTGGAATCTGAGAGCGGATATTTCGGATCCCTTTGAAGACTATATGGCCAAAGGAAATATCCTCCGATAACAAAGAAAAAAAAGCTTTCTGAGAAACTTCTTTGTGTTCTGTGAAATCATCTCACAGAGTTACAGCTTTCCCGTCAAGAAGCCTTTCGCTAAGACCGTTCTTGTGGAATTGGCAAAGTGATATTGGGAAGTCCATAGAGGGCTATGGTGAAAAAGGAAATATCCTCAGATGAAATCTGGAAAGAAGCTTTCTGAGAAACTGCTTAGTGTTCTGTTAATCCATCGCACTGAGTTACATCTGTATTTCGTGGATCACTTTGCTAGCCTTATTTCTGTGGAATCTGAGAACAGATATTTCGGATCCCTTTGAAGACTACAGGGTCAAAGGAAATATCCTCCGATAAGAAAGAGAAAGAAGCTTTCTGTCAAACTTCTTTGTGTTCTGTGAAATCATCTCACAGAGTTCCAGCTTTCCCCTCAAGAAGCCTTTCGCTAAGACAGTTCTGGTGGAAGTGGCAAAGTGATATTGGGAAGCCCATATAGGGCTATGGTGAAAAAGGAAATATCCTCAGATGACATCTGGAAAGAAGCTTTCTGAGAAACTGCTTTGTGTTCTGTTAATTCATCTCACAGAGTTACATCTGTATTTCGTGGTACTCTTTGCTAGCCTTATTTCAGTGGAATCTGAGAACAGATATTTCGGATCCCGTTGAAGACTATAGGGCCAAATTAAATATCCTCTGATAATAAAGAGAAAGAAGCTTTCTGAGAAACTTCTTCGTGTTCTGTGAAATCATCTCACAGAGTTACAGCTTTCCCGTCAAGAAGCCTTTCGCTAAGACCGTTCTTGTGGAATTGGCAAAGTGATATTGGGAAGTCCCTAGAGGGCTATGGTGAAAAAGGAAATATCCTCAGATGAAATCTGGAAAGAAGCTTTCTGAGAAACTGCGTAGTGTTCTGTTAATCCATCTCACAGAGTTACATCTGTATTTCGTGGATCTCTTTGCTAGCCTTATTTCTGTGGAATCTGAGAACAGATATTTCGGATCCCTTTGAAGACTACAGGGTCAAAGGAAATATCCTCCGATAACAAAGAGAAAGAAGCTTTCTGAGAAACTTCTTTGTGTTCCGTGAAATCATCTCAGAGAGTTACAGCTTTCCCCTCAAGAAGCCTTTCGCTAAGACAGTTCTTGTGGAATTGGCAGAGTGATATTTGGAAGCCGGTAGAGGGCTAAGGTGAAAAAGGAAATATCCTCAGATGAAATCTGGAAAGATGCTTTCTGAGAAACTGCCTAGTGTTCTGTTAATTCATCTCACAGAGCTACATCTGTATTTCGTGGATCACTTTGCTAGCCTTATTTCTGTGGAATCTGAGAACAGATATTTCGGATCCCTTTGAAGACTATAGGGCCAAAGGAAATATCCTCCGATAAGAAAGAGAAAGAAGCTTTCTGAGAAACTTCTTTGTGTTCTGTGAAATCATCTCAAGGAGTTACAGCTTCCCCCTCAAGAAGCCTTTCACTAAGAGAGTTCTTGTGGAATTGGCAGAGTGATATTTGGAAGCCCATAGAGGGCTATGGTGAAAAAGGAAATATCCTCAGATGAAATCTGGAAAGAAGCTTTGTGAAGAACTGCTCAGTGTTCTGATAATTCATCTCACAGAGTTACATCTGTATTTCGTGGATCTCTTTGCTAGCCTTATTTCTGTGGAATCTGAGAACAGATATTTCGGATCCCTTTGAAGACTATAGGGCCAAAGCAAACATACTCCGATAACAAAGAGAAAGAAGCTTTCTGAGAAGCTTCTTTGTGTTCTTTGAAATCATCTCACAGAGTTACAGCTTTCCCCTCAACAAGCCTTTCGCTAAGACAGTTCTAGTGGAATTGGCAAAGTATTATTTGGAAGCCCATAGAATTCTATGTTGAAAAAGGAAATATCTTCAGATGAAATCTGGAAAGAAGCTTTCTGAGAAACTGCTTAGTGTTCCGTTAATTCATCTCACAGAGTTACATCTGTATTTCGTGGATCTCTTTGCTAGCCTTATTTCTGTGGAATCTGAGAACAGATATTTAGGATCCCTTTGAAGACTATTGGGCCAAAGGAAATATCCTCCGATAACAAAGAGAAAGAAGCTTTCTGAGAAACTTCTTTGTGTTCTGTGAAATCATCTCACAGAGTTACAGCTTTCCCCTAGAGAAGCCTTTCGCTAAGACAGTTCTTGTGGAATTCGCAAAGTGATATATAGAAGCCCCTAGAGGGCTATGGTGAAAAAGGATATATCCCTTGATAAAATCTGGAAAGAAGCTTTCTGAGAAACTGCTTAGTGTTCTGTTAATTCATCTCACAGAGTTACATCTGTATTTCGTGGATCTCTTTGCTAGCCTTATTTCTGTGGAATCTGAGAACAGATATTTCGGATCCCTTTGAAGACTATAGGGCCAAAGGAAATATCCTCCGATAACAAAGAGAAAGAAGCTTTCTGAGAAACTTCTTTGTGTTCTGTGAAATCATCTCACAGAGTTACAGCTTTCCCCTCAAGAAGCCTTTCGCTAAGACAGTTCTTGTGGAATTGGCAAAGTGATATTGGGAAGTCCATAGAGGGCTATGTTGAAAAAGGAAATATCCTCAGATGAAATACGGAAAGAAGATTTATGAGAAACTTCTTAGTGTTCTGTTAATTCATCTCACAGAGTTACATCTTTATTTTGTAGATCTCTTTGCTAGCCTTATTTCTGTGGAATCTGAGAACAGACATTTCGGATCCCTTTGAATACTACAGGGCCAAAGGAAATATCCGCCGATAACAAAGAGAAAGAAGCTTTCTGAGAAACTTCTTTGTGTTCTGTGAAATCATCTCACGGAGTTACAGCTTTCCCCTCAAGAAGCTTTTCGATAAGGCAGTTCTTTGGAATTGGCAAAGTGATATATGGAAGCCCCTAGAGGGCTATGGTGAAAAAGGAAATATCCTCAGATGAAATCTGGAAAGAAGCTTTCTGAGAAACTGCTTAGTGTTCTGTTAATCCATCTCACAGTTACATCTGTTTTTCGTGGATCTTTTTGCTAGCCTTATTTCAGTGGAATCTGAGAACAGATATTTCGGATCCCTTTGAAGACTATAGGGCCAAATTAAATATCCTCCGATAACAAAGAGAAAGAAGCTTTCTGAGAAACTTCTTCGTGTTCTGTGAAATCATCTCAGAGAGTTACAGCTTTCCCCTCAAGAAGCCGTACGCTAAGAGAGTTCTTTAGGAATTGGCAGAGTGATATTTGGAAGCCCATAGAGGGCTATGGTGAAAAAGGAAATATCCTCCGATGAAATCTGGAAAGAAGCTTTCTGAGAAACTGCTTAGTGTTCTGTTAATTCATCTCACAGTGTTACATCTGTATTTCGTGGATGTCTTTGCTAGCCTTATTTCTGTGGAATCTGAGAACAGATATTTCGGATCCCCTTGAAGACTATAGGACCAAAGGAAATATCCTCCGATAACAAAGAGAAAGAAGCTTTCTGAGAAACTTCTTTGTGTTCTGAGAAATCATCTCACAGAGTTACAGCTTTCCCTAGAAGAAGCGTTTCGCTAAGACCGTTCTTGTGGAATTGGCAAAGTGATATTGGGAAGTCCATAGAGGGCTATGGTGAAAAATAAAATATCCTCAGATGAAATCTGGAAAGAAGCTTTCTGAGAAACTGCTTAGTGTTCTGTTAATCCATCTCACAGAGTTACATCTGTATTTCGTGGATCTCTTTGCTAGCCTTATTTCAGTGGAATCTGAGAACAGATATTTCGTATCCCTTCAAAGACTATAGGGCCAAATTAAATATCCTCTAATAACAAAGAGAAAGAAGCTTTCTGAGAAACTTCTTCGTGTTCTGTGAAATCATCTCACAGAGTTACAGCTGTCCCGTCAAGAAGCCTTTCGCTAAGACCGTTCTTGTGGAATTGGCAAAGTGATATTGGGAAATCCATAGAGGGCTATGGTGAAAAAGGAAATATCCTCAGATAAAATCTGGAAAGAAGCTTCTGAGAAACTGCTTAGTGTTCCGTTAATCCATCTCACAGAGTTACATCTGTATTTCGTGGATCTCTTTGCTAGCCTTATTTCTGTGGAATCTGAGAACAGATATTTCGGATCCCTTTGAAGACTATAGGGCCAAAGGAAATATCCTCCGATAACAAAGAGAAAGAACCTTTCTGAGAAACTTCTTTGTGTTCTGTGAAATCATCTCACAGAGTTACAGCTTTCCCGTCAAGAAGCCTTTCGCTAAGACCATTCTTGTGGAATTGGCAAAGTGATATTGGGAAGCCCATAGAGGGCTACGGTGAAAAAGAAAATATCCTTAGATGAAATCTGGAAAGAAGCTTTCTGAGAAACTGCTTCGTGTTCTGTTAATTCATCTCACAGAGTTATATCTTTATTTCGTGGATCTCTTTGCTAGCCTTATTTCTGTGGAATCTGAGAACAGATATTTAGGATCCCTTTGAAGACTATAGGGCCAAAGGATATATCCTCCGATAACAAAGAGAAAGGAGCTTTCTGAGAAACTTCTTTTTGTTCTGTGAAATCATCTCACAGAGTTACAGCTTTCCCCTCAAGAAGTCTTTCGCTAAGACAGTTCTTGTGGAATAGGCAAAGTGATATATGGAATCCCATAGAGGGCTATGGTGAAAAAGGAAATATCCTCCGATGAAAGCTGGAAAGAAGCGTTCTGATAAACTGCTTAGTGTTCTGTTAATTCATCTCACAGAGTTACATCTGTATTTCGTGGATCTCTTTGCTAGCCTTATTTCTGTGGAATCTGAGAACAGATATTTCGGATCCCTTTGAAGACTATAGGGCCCAAGGAAATATCCTCCAATAACAAAGACAATGAAGCTTTCTGAGAAACTTCTTTGTGTTCTGTGAAATCATCTCACAGAGTTACAGCTTTCCCGTCAAGAAGCCTTTCACTAAGACAGTTCTTGTGGAACTGGCCAAGTGATATTAGGAAGTCCATAGAGGGCTATGGTGAAAAAGGAAATATCCTCAGATGAAATCTGGAAAGAAGCTTTCTGAGAAACTGCTTAGTGTTCTGTGAATTCATCTCACAGAGTTACATCTGTATTTCGTGGATCTCTTTGCTAGCCTTATTACTGTGGAATCTGAGAACAGATATTTCGGATACCTTTGAACACTATAGGGCCATAGTAAATATCCTCCGATAACAAAGAGAAAGAAGGTTTCTGAGAAACTTCTTTGTGTTCTGTGAAATCATCTCACAGAGTTACAGCTTTCCTCTCAAGAAGCCTTTCACTAAGACAGTTCTTGTGGAATTGGCAAAGTAATATTTGGAATCGCCTAGAGGGCTATGGTGAAAAAGGAAATATCCTCAGATGAAATCTGGAAATAAGCTTTCTGAGAAACTGCTTAGTGTTCTGTTAATTCATCTCACAGAGTTACATCTGTATTTCGTGGATCTGTTTGCTAGCCTAATTTCTGTGGGATCTGAGAGCAGATATTTCGGATCCCTTTGAAGACTATAAGGCCAAAGGAAATATCCTCCGAAAACAAAGAGAAAGAAGCTTTCTGAGAAACTTCTTTGTATTCTGTGAAATCATCTCACAGAGTTACAGCTTTCCCCTCAAGAAGCCTTTCGATAAGGCAGTTCTTGTGAAATTGGCAAAGTGATATTTGGAAGCCCATAGAGGGCTATGGGGAAAAAGGAAATATCCTCAGATGAAATCTGGAAAGAAGCTTTCTGAGAAGCTGCTTAGTGTTCTGTGAATTCATCTCACAGAGTTACATCTGTATTTCGTGGATCTCTTTGCTAGCATTATTTCTGTGGAATCTGAGAACAGATATCTCGGATCCCTTTGAAGACTATAGGGCCAAAGGAAATATCCTCCGATAACAAAGAGAAAGAAGCTTTCTGAGAAACTTCTTTGTGTTCTGTGAAATCATCTCACAGAGTTACAGCTTTCCCCTCAAGAAGCCTTTCGCTAAGACAGTTCTTGTGGAATTGGCAAAGTGATATTGGGAAGCCCCTAGAGGGCTATGGTGAAAAAGGAAATATCCCTAGATAAAATATGGAAAGAAGCTTTCTGAGAAACTGGTTAGTGTTCTGTTAATTCATCTCACAGAGTTATATCTGTATTTCGTGGATCTCTTTGCTAGCCTTATTTCTGTGGAATCTGAGAACAGATATTTCGGATCCCTTTGAAGACTATAGGGCCAAAGGAAATATCCTCCGATAACAAAGAGAAAGAAGCTTTCTGAGAAACTTCTTTGTGTTCTGTGAAATCATCTCACAGAGTTACAGCTTTCCCCTCAAGAAGCCTTTCGCTAAGACAGTTCTTGTGGAATTGGCAAAGAGATATATGGAAGCCCATAGAGCGCTATGGTGAAAAAGGAAATATCCTCAGATGAAATCTGGAAAGAAGCTTTCTGAGCAACTGCTTAGTGTTCTGTTAATTCATCTCACAGAGTTACATGTGTATTCCGTGGATCTCTTTCCTAGCCTTATTTCTGTGGAATCTGAGAACAGATTTTTCGGATCCCTTTGAAGACTATAGGGCCAAAGGAAATATCCTCCGATAACAAAGAGAAAGAAGCTTTCTTAGAAACTTCTTTGTGTTCTGTGAAATCATCTCACAGAGTTACAGCTTTCCCGTCAAGAAGCCTTTCGGTAAGACAGTTCTTGTGGAATTGTCAAAGTGATATTTGGAAGCCCATAGAGGGCTATTGTGAAAAAGGAAATATCCTCAGATGAAATCTGGAAAGAAGCTTTCTGAGAAACTGCTTAGTGTTCTGTTAATTCATCTCACAGAGTTACATCTGTATTTCGTGGATCTCTTTGCTAACCTTATTTCTGTGGAAACTGAGAACAGATATTTCTTATCGCTTTGAAGACTATTGGGCCAAAAGAAGTATCCTCCGATAACAAAGAGAAAGAAGCTTTCTGAGAAACTTCTTTCTGTTCGGTGAAATCATCTCACAGAGTTACAGCTTTCCCCTCAAGAAGCCTTTCGCTAAGACAGTTCTTGTGGAATTGGCAAAGTGCTATCTGGAAGCCCCTAGAGGGCTATGGTGAAAAAGGAAATATCCTCAGATGAAATCTTGGAAGAAGCTTTCTGAGAAACTGCTTAGTGTTCTGTTAATTCATCTCACAGAGTTACATCTGTATTTCGTGGATCTCTTTGCTAGCCTTATTTCTGTGGAAACTGAGAACAGATATTTCGGTTCCCTCTGAAGACTATAGGGCCAAAGGAAATATCCTCCGATAACAAAGAGAAAGAACCTTTATGAGAAACTTCTTTGTGTTCTGTGAAATCATCTCACAGAGTTACAGCTTTCCCCTCAAGAAGCCTTTCGCTAAGACAGTTCTTGTGGAACTGGCAAAGTGATATTTGGAAGCCCATAGAGCGCTATGGTGAAAAAGGAAATATCCTCAGATGAAATCTGGAAAGAAGCTTTCTAAGCAACTGCTTAGTGTTCTGTTAATTCATCTCACAGAGTTACATGTGTATTTCGTGGATCTCTTTGCTAGCCTTATTTCTGTGGAATCTGAGAACAGATATTTCGGATCCCTTTGAAGACTATAGGGCCAAAGGAAATATCCTCTGATAACAAAGAGAAAGAAGCTTTCTGAGAAACTTCTTTGTGTTCTGTGAAATCATCTCACAGAGTTACAGCTTTCCCCTCAAGAAGCCTTTCGCTAAGACAGTTCTTGTGGAATTGGCAAAGAGATATATGGATGCCCATAGAGGGCTACGGTGAAAAAGGAAATATCCTCAGATGAAATCTGGAAAGAAGCTTTCTGAGAAACTGCTTAGTGTTCTGTTAATTCATGTCTCAGAGTTACATCTGTATTTCGTGGATCTCTTTGCTAGCCTTATTTCTGTGGAAACTGAGAACAGATATTTCGGATCCATTTGAAGACTACTGGGCCAAAAGAAGTATCCTCCGATAACAAAGAGAAAGAAGCTTTCTTAGAAACTTCTTTGTGTTCTGTGAAATGATCTCACAGAGTTACAGCTTTCCCGTCAAGAAGCCTTTCGCTAAGACAGTTCTTGTGGAATTGGCAAAGTGCTATCTGGAAGCCCCTAGAGGGCTATGGTGAAAAAGGAAATATCCTCAGATGAAATCTTGGAAGAAGCTTTCTGAGAAACTGCTTAGTGTTCTGTTAATTCATCTCACAGAGTTACATCTGTATTTCGTGGATCTCTTTGCTAGCCTTATTTCTGTGGAAACTGAGAATAGATATTTCGGTTCCCTCTGAAGACTATAGGGCCAAAGGAAATATCCTCCGATAACAAAGAGAAAGAACCTTTATGAGAAACTTCTTTGTGTTCTGTGAAATCATCTCACAGAGTTACAGCTTTCCCCTCAAGAAGCCTTTCGCTAAGACAGTTCTTGTGGAACTGGCAAAGTGATATTTGGAAGCCCATAGAGCGCTATGGTGAAAAAGGAAATATCCTCAGATGAAATCTGGAAAGAAGCTTTCTAAGCAACTGCTTAGTGTTCTGTTAATTCATCTCACAGAGTTACATGTGTATTTCGTGGATCTCTTTGCTCGCCTTATTTCTGTGGAATCTGAGAACAGATATTTCGGATCCCTTTGAAGACTATAGGGCCAAAGGAAATATCCTCTGATAACAAAGAGAAAGAAGCTTTCTGAGAAACTTCTTTGTGTTCTGTGAAATCATCTCACAGAGTTACAGCTTTCCCCTCAAGAAGCCTTTCGCTAAGACAGTTCTTGTGGAATTGGCAAAGAGATATATGGATGCCCATAGAGGGCTACGGTGAAAAAGGAAATATCCTCAGATGAAATCTGGAAAGAAGCTTTCTGAGAAACTGCTTAGTGTTCTGTTAATTCATGTCTCAGAGTTACATCTGTATTTCGTGGATCTCTTTGCTAGCCTTATTTCTGTGGAAACTGAGAACAGATATTTCGGATCCATTTGAAGACTACTGGGCCAAAAGAAGTATCCTCCGATAACAAAGAGAAAGAAGCTTTCTTAGAAACTTCTTTGTGTTCTGTGAAATGATCTCACAGAGTTACAGCTTTCCCGTCAAGAAGCCTTTCGCTAAGACAGTTCTTGTGGAATTGGCAAAGTGATATTTTGAAGCCCAAAGAGGGCTACTGTGAAAAAGAAAATATCCTCAGATGAAATCTGGAAAGAAGCTTTCTGAGAAACTGCTTAGTGTTCTGTTAATTCATCTCACAGAGTTACATCTGTATTTCGTGGATCTCTTTGCTAGCCTTATTTCTGTGGATTCTGAAAACAGATATTTCGGATCCCTTTGAAGACTATAGGGCCAAAGGAAATATCCTCCGATAACAAAGAGAAAGAAGCTTTCTGAGAAACTTCTTTGTGTTCTGTGAAATCATCTCACAGAGTTACAGCTTTCCCCTCAAGAAGCCTTTCGCTAAGACAGTTCTTGTGGAATTGGCAGAGTGATATTTGGAAGCCCATAGAGGGCTATTGTGAAAAAGAAAATATCCTCAGATGAAATCTGGAAAGAAGCTTTCTGAGAAACTGCTTAGTGTTCTGTTAATTCATCTCACAGAGTTACATCTGTATTTCGTGGATCTCTTTGCTAGCCTTATTTCTGTGGAATCTGAGAACAGATATTTCGGATCCCTTTGAAGACTATAGGGCCAAAGGAAATATCCTCCGATAACAAAGAGAAAGAAGCTTTCTGAGAAACTTCTTTGTGTTCTGTGAAATCATCTCAAAGAGTTACAGCTTTCCCCTCAAGAAGCCTTTCGCTAAGACAGTTCTTGTGGAATTGGCAAAGAGATATATGGATGCCCATAGAGGGCTAAGGTGAAAAAGGAAATATCCTCAGATGAAATCTGTAAAGAAGCTTTCTGAGAAACTGCTTAGTGTTGTGTTAATTCATGTCACAGAGTTACATCTGTATTTCGTGGATCTCTTTGCTAGCCTTATTTCTGTGGAAACTGAGAACAGATATTTCGGATCCCTTTGAAGACTACTGGGCCAAAAGAAGTATCCTCCGATAACAAAGAGAAAGAAGCTTTCTTAGAAACTTCTTTGTGTTCTGTGAAATCATCTCACAGAGTTACAGCTTTCCCGTCTAGAAGCCTTTCGCTAAGACAGTACTTGTGGAATTGGCAAAGTGATATTTGGAAGCCCATAGAGGGCTATTGTGAAAAAGAAAATATCCTCAGATGAAATCTGGAAAGAAGCTTTCTGAGAAACTGCGTAGTGTTCTGTTAATTCATCTCACAGAGTTACATCTGTATTTCGTGGATCTCTTTGCTAGCCTTATTTCTGTGGAGTCTGAGAACAGATATTTCGGATCCCTTTGAAGACTATAGGGCCAAAGGAAATATCCTCTGATAACAAAGAGAAAGAACCTTTCTGAGAAACTTCTTTGTGTTCTGTGAAATCATCTCACAGAGTTACAGCTTTCCCCTCAAGAAGCCTTTCGCTAAGACAGTTCTTGTGGAATTGGCAAAGAGATATATGGATGCCCATAGAGGGCTAAGGTGAAAAAGGAAATATCCTCAGATGAAATCTGGAAAGAAGCTTTCTGAGAAACTGCTTAGTGTTCTGTTAATTCATCTCACAGAGTTACATCTGTATTTCGTGGATCTCTTGGCTAACCTTATTTCTGTGGAAACTGAGAACAGATATTTCTTATCCCTTTGAAGACTATTGGGCCAAAAGAAGTATCCTCCGATAACAAAGAGAAAGAAGCTTTCTGAGAAACTTCTTTGTGTTCGGTGAAATCATCTCACAGAGTTACAGCTTTCCCCTCAAGAAGCCTTTCGCTAAGACAGTTCTTGTGGAATTGGCAAAGTGCTACCTGGAAGCCCCTAGAGGGCTATGGTGAAATAGGAAATATCCTCAAATGAAATCTGGAAAGAAGCTTTCTGAGAAACTGCTTAGTGTTCTGTTAATTCATCTCACAGAGTTACATCTGTATTTCGTGGATCTCTTTGCTAGCCTTATTTCTGTGGATTCTGAGAACAGATATTTCGGATCCCTTTGAAGACTATACGGCCAAAGGAAATATCCTCCGATAACAAAGAGAAAGAAGCTTTAAGAGAAACTTTTTGTGTTCTGTGAAATCATCTCACAGAGTTACAGCTTTCCCGTCAAGAAGCCTTTCGCTAAGACAGTTCTTGTGGAATTGGCAAAGAGATATATGGATGCCCAAAGAGGGCTATGGTGAAAAAGGAAATATCCTCAGATGAAATCTTGGAAGAAGCTTTCTGAGAAACTGCTTAGTGTTCTGTTAATTCATCTCACAGAGTTACATCTGTATTTCGTGGATCTCTTTGCTAGCCTTATTTCTGTGGAATCTGAGAACAGATATTTCGGATCCCTTTGAAGACTATAGGGCCAAAGGAAATATCCTCCGATAACAAAGAGAAAGAAGCTTTCTCAGAAACTTCTTTGTGTTCTGTGAAATCATCTCACAGAGTTACAGCTTTCCCGTCAAGAAGCCTTTCGCTAAGACAGTTCTTGTGGAATTGGCAAAGTGATATTTGGAAGCCCATAGAGGGCTATTGTGAAAAAGAAAATATCCTCAGATAAAATCTGGAAAGAAGCTTTCTGAGAAACTGCTTAGTGTTTTGTTAATTCATCTCACAGAGTTACATCTGTATTTCGTGGATCTCTTTACTAGCCTTATTTCTGTGGAATCTGAGAACAGATATTTCGGATCCCTTTGAAGAGTATAGGGCCAAAGGAAATATCCTCCGATAACAAAGAGAAAGAAGCTTTCTGAGAAACTTCTTTGTGTTCTGTGAAATCAGCTCACAGAAATACAGCTTTCCCCTCAAGAAGCCTTTCGCTAAGACAGTTCTTGTGGAATTGGCAAAGAGATATATGGATGCCCATAGAGGGCTAAGGTGAAAAAGGAAATATCCTCAGATGAAATCTGGAAAGAAGCTTTCTGAGAAACGGCTTAGTGTTCTGTTAATTCATCTCACAGAGTTACATCTGTATTTCGTGGATCTCTTTGCTAGCCTTATTTCTGTGGAAACTGAGAACAGATATTTCGGATCCCTTTGAAGACTATTGGGCCAAAAGAAGTATCCTCCGATAACAAAGAGAAAGAAGCTTTCTGAGAAACTTCTTTGTGTTCTGTGAAATCATCTCACAGAGTTACAGCTTTCCCCTCAAGAAGCCTTTCGCTAAGACAGTTCTTGTGGAATTGGCAAAGTGCTACCTGGAAGCCCCTAGAGGGCTATGGTGAAAAACGAAATATCCTCAGATGAAATCTGGAAAGAAGCTTTCTGAGAAACTGCTTAGTGTTCTGTAAATTCATCTCACAGAGTTACATCTGTATTTAGTGGATCTCTTTGCTTGCCTTATTTCTGTGGAATCTGAGAACAGATATTTCGGATCCCTTTGAAGACTATACGGCCAAAGGAAATATCCTCCGATAACAAAGAGAAAGAAGCTTTAAGAGAAACTTCTTTGTGTTCTGTGAAATCATCTCACAGAGTTACAGTTTTCCCGTCAAGAAGACTTTCGCTAAGACAGTTCTTGTGGAATTGGCAAAGAGATATATGGATGCCCAAAGAAGGCTATGGTGAAAAGGGAAATATCCTCAGATGAAATCTTGGAAGAAGCTTTCTGAGAAACTGCTTAGTGTTCTGTTAATTCATCTCACAGAGTTACATCTGTATTTCGTGGATCTCTTTGCTAGCCTTATTTCTGTGGAAACTGAGAACAGATATTTCGGATCCCTCTGAAGACTAGAGGGCCAAAGGAAATATCCTCCGATAAGAAAGAGAAAGAACCTTTCTGAGAAACTTCTTTGTGTTCTGTGAAATCATCTCACAGAGTTACAGCTTTCCCCTCAAGAAGCCTTTCGCTAAGACAGTTCTTGTGGAATTGGCAAAGTGATATTTGGAAGCCCATAGAGCGCTATGGTGAAAAAGGAAATATCCTCAGATGAAATCTGGAAAGAAGCTTTCTAAGCAACTGCTTAGTGTTCTGTTAATTCATCTCACAGAGTTACATGTGTATTTCGTGGATCTCTTTGCTAGCCTTATTTCTGTGGAATCTGAGAACAGATTTTTCGGATCCCTTTGAAGACTATAGGGCCAAAGGAAATATCCTCCGATAACAAAGAGAAAGAAGCTTTCTTAGAAACTTCTTTGTGTTCTGTGAAATCATCTCACAGAGTTACAGCTTTCCCGTCAAGAAGCCTTTCGCTAAGACAGTTCTTGTGGAATTGGCAGAGTGATATTTGGAAGCCCATAGAGGGCTATTGTGAAAAAGAAAATATCCTCAGATGAAATCTGGAAAGAAGCTTTCTGAGAAACTGCTTAGTGTTCTGTTAATTCATCTCACAGAGTTACATCTGTATGTCGTGGATCTCTTTGCTAGCCTTATTTCTGTGGAAACTGAGAACAGATATTTCTTATCCCTTTGAAGACTATTGGGCCAAAAGAAGTATCCTCCGATAACAAAGAGAAAGAAGCTTATTGAGAAACTTCTTTGTGTTCGGTGAAATCATCTCACAGAGTTACAGCTTTCCCCTCAAGAAGCCTTTCGCTAAGACAGTTCTTGTGGAATTGGCAAAGTGCTACATGGAAGCCCCTAGAGGGCTATGGTGAAATAGGAAATATCCTCAAATGAAATCTGGAAAGAAGCTTTCTGAGAAACTGCTTAGTGTTCTGTTAATTCATCTCACAGAGTTACATCTGTATTTCGTGGATCTCTTTGCTAGCCTTATTTCTGTGGATTCTGAGAACAGATATTTCGGATCCCTTTGAAGACTATACGGCCAAAGGAAATATCCTCCGATAACAAAGAGAAAGAAGCTTTAAGAGAAACTTTTTGTGTTCTGTGAAATCATCTCACAGAGTTACAGCTTTCCCGTCAAGAAGCCTTTCGCTAAGACAGTTCTTGTGGAATTGGCAAAGAGATATATGGATGCCCAAAGAGGGCTATGGTGAAAAAGGAAATATCCTCAGATGAAATCTTGGAAGAAGCTTTCTGAAAAACTGCTTAGTGTTCTGTTAATTCATCTCACAGAGTTACATCTGTATTTCGTGGATCTCTTTGCTAGCCTTATTTCTGTGGAATCTGAGAACAGATATTTCGGATCCCTTTGAAGACTATAGGGCCAAAGGAAATATCCTCCGATAACAAAGAGAAAGAAGCTTTCTCAGAAACTTCTTTGTGTTCTGTGAAATCATCTCACAGGGTTACAGCTTTCCCGTCAAGAAGCCTTTCGCTAAGACAGTTCTTGTGGAATTGGCAAAGTGATATTTGGAAGCCCATAGAGGGCTATTGTGAAAAAGAAAATATCCTCAGATAAAATCTGGAAAGAAGCTTTCTGAGAAACTGCTTAGTGTTTTGTTAATTCATCTCACAGAGTTACATCTGTATTTCGTGGATCTCTTTACTAGCCTTATTTCTGTGGAATCTGAGAACAGATATTTCGGATCCCTTTGAAGACTATAGGGCCAAAGGAAATATCCTCCGATAACAAAGAGAAAGAAGCTTTCTGAGAAACTTCTTTGTGTTCTGTGAAATCAGCTCACAGAAATACAGCTTTCCCCTCAAGAAGCCTTTCGCTAAGACAGTTCTTGTGGAATTGGCAAAGAGATATATGGATGCCCATAGAGGGCTAAGGTGAAAAAGGAAATATCCTCAGATGAAATCTGGAAAGAAGCTTTCTGAGAAACTGCTTAGTGTTCTGTGAATTCATCTCACAGAGTTACATCTGTATTTCGTGGATCTCTTTGCTAGCCTTATTTCTGTGGAATCTGAGAACAGATATTTCGGATCCCTTTGAAGACTATTGGGCCAAAAGAAGTATCCTCCGATAACAAAGAGAAAGAAGCTTTCTGAGAAACTTCTTTGTGTTCTGTGAAATCATCTCACAGAGTTACAGCTTTCCCCTCAAGAAGCCTTTCGCTAAGACAGTTCTTGTGGAATTGGCAAAGTGCTACCTGGAAGCCCCTAGAGGGCTATGGTGAAAAAGGAAATATCCTCAGATGAAATCTGGAAAGAAGCTTTCTGAGAAACTGCTTAGTGTTCTGTAAATTCATCTCACAGAGTTACATCTGTATTTCGTGGATCTCTTTGCTTGCCTTATTTCTGTGGAATCTGAGAACAGATATTTCGGATCCCTTTGAAGACTATACGGCCAAAGGAAATAGCCTCCGATAACAAAGAGAAAGAAGCTTTAAGAGAAACTTCTTTGTGTTCTGTGAAATCATCTCACAGAGTTACAGTTTTCCCGTCAAGAAGCCTTTCGCTAAGACAGTTCTTGTGGAATTGGCAAAGAGATATATGGATGCCCATAGAGGGCTAAGGTGAAAAAGGAAATATCCTCAGATGAAATCTGTAAAGAAGCTTTCTGAGAAACTGCTTAGTGTTGTGTTAATTCATGTCACAGAGTTACATCTGTATTTCGTGGATCTCTTTGCTAGCCTTATTTCTGTGGAAACTGAGAACAGATATTTCGGATCCCTTTGAAGACTACTGGGCCAAAAGAAGTATCCTCCGATAACAAAGAGAAAGAAGCTTTCTTAGAAACTTCTTTGTGTTCTGTGAAATCATCTCACAGAGTTACAGCTTTCCCGTCTAGAAGCCTTTCGCTAAGACAGTACTTGTGGAATTGGCAAAGTGATATTTGGAAGCCCATAGAGGGCTATTGTGAAAAAGAAAATATCCTCAGATGAAATCTGGAAAGAAGCTTTCTGAGAAACTGCGTAGTGTTCTGTTAATTCATCTCACAGAGTTACATCTGTATTTCGTGGATCTCTTTGCTAGCCTTATTTCTGTGGAGTCTGAGAACAGATATTTCGGATCCCTTTGAAGACTATAGGGCCAAAGGAAATATCCTCTGATAACAAAGAGAAAGAACCTTTCTGAGAAACTTCTTTGTGTTCTGTGAAATCATCTCACAGAGTTACAGCTTTCCCCTCAAGAAGCCTTTCGCTAAGACAGTTCTTGTGGAATTGGCAAAGAGATATATGGATGCCCATAGAGGGCTAAGGTGAAAAAGGAAATATCCTCAGATGAAATCTGGAAAGAAGCTTTCTGAGAAACTGCTTAGTGTTCTGTTAATTCATCTCACAGAGTTACATCTGTATTTCGTGGATCTCTTGGCTAACCTTATTTCTGTGGAAACTGAGAACAGATATTTCTTATCCCTTTGAAGACTATTGGGCCAAAAGAAGTATCCTCCGATAACAAAGAGAAAGAAGCTTTCTGAGAAACTTCTTTGTGTTCGGTGAAATCATCTCACAGAGTTACAGCTTTCCCCTCAAGAAGCCTTTCGCTAAGACAGTTCTTGTGGAATTGGCAAAGTGCTACCTGGAAGCCCCTAGAGGGCTATGGTGAAATAGGAAATATCCTCAAATGAAATCTGGAAAGAAGCTTTCTGAGAAACTGCTTAGTGTTCTGTTAATTCATCTCACAGAGTTACATCTGTATTTCGTGGATCTCTTTGCTAGCCTTATTTCTGTGGATTCTGAGAACAGATATTTCGGATCCCTTTGAAGACTATACGGCCAAAGGAAATATCCTCCGATAACAAAGAGAAAGAAGCTTTAAGAGAAACTTTTTGTGTTCTGTGAAATCATCTCACAGAGTTACAGCTTTCCCGTCAAGAAGCCTTTCGCTAAGACAGTTCTTGTGGAATTGGCAAAGAGATATATGGATGCCCAAAGAGGGCTATGGTGAAAAAGGAAATATCCTCAGATGAAATCTTGGAAGAAGCTTTCTGAGAAACTGCTTAGTGTTCTGTTAATTCATCTCACAGAGTTACATCTGTATTTCGTGGATCTCTTTGCTAGCCTTATTTCTGTGGAATCTGAGAACAGATATTTCGGATCCCTTTGAAGACTATAGGGCCAAAGGAAATATCCTCCGATAACAAAGAGAAAGAAGCTTTCTCAGAAACTTCTTTGTGTTCTGTGAAATCATCTCACAGAGTTACAGCTTTCCCGTCAAGAAGCCTTTCGCTAAGACAGTTCTTGTGGAATTGGCAAAGTGATATTTGGAAGCCCATAGAGGGCTATTGTGAAAAAGAAAATATCCTCAGATAAAATCTGGAAAGAAGCTTTCTGAGAAACTGCTTAGTGTTTTGTTAATTCATCTCACAGAGTTACATCTGTATTTCGTGGATCTCTTTACTAGCCTTATTTCTGTGGAATCTGAGAACAGATATTTCGGATCCCTTTGAAGAGTATAGGGCCAAAGGAAATATCCTCCGATAACAAAGAGAAAGAAGCTTTCTGAGAAACTTCTTTGTGTTCTGTGAAATCAGCTCACAGAAATACAGCTTTCCCCTCAAGAAGCCTTTCGCTAAGACAGTTCTTGTGGAATTGGCAAAGAGATATATGGATGCCCATAGAGGGCTAAGGTGAAAAAGGAAATATCCTCAGATGAAATCTGGAAAGAAGCTTTCTGAGAAACGGCTTAGTGTTCTGTTAATTCATCTCACAGAGTTACATCTGTATTTCGTGGATCTCTTTGCTAGCCTTATTTCTGTGGAAACTGAGAACAGATATTTCGGATCCCTTTGAAGACTATTGGGCCAAAAGAAGTATCCTCCGATAACAAAGAGAAAGAAGCTTTCTGAGAAACTTCTTTGTGTTCTGTGAAATCATCTCACAGAGTTACAGCTTTCCCCTCAAGAAGCCTTTCGCTAAGACAGTTCTTGTGGAATTGGCAAAGTGCTACCTGGAAGCCCCTAGAGGGCTATGGTGAAAAACGAAATATCCTCAGATGAAATCTGGAAAGAAGCTTTCTGAGAAACTGCTTAGTGTTCTGTAAATTCATCTCACAGAGTTACATCTGTATTTAGTGGATCTCTTTGCTTGCCTTATTTCTGTGGAATCTGAGAACAGATATTTCGGATCCCTTTGAAGACTATACGGCCAAAGGAAATATCCTCCGATAACAAAGAGAAAGAAGCTTTAAGAGAAACTTCTTTGTGTTCTGTGAAATCATCTCACAGAGTTACAGTTTTCCCGTCAAGAAGACTTTCGCTAAGACAGTTCTTGTGGAATTGGCAAAGAGATATATGGATGCCCAAAGAAGGCTATGGTGAAAAGGGAAATATCCTCAGATGAAATCTTGGAAGAAGCTTTCTGAGAAACTGCTTAGTGTTCTGTTAATTCATCTCACAGAGTTACATCTGTATTTCGTGGATCTCTTTGCTAGCCTTATTTCTGTGGAAACTGAGAACAGATATTTCGGATCCCTCTGAAGACTAGAGGGCCAAAGGAAATATCCTCCGATAAGAAAGAGAAAGAACCTTTCTGAGAAACTTCTTTGTGTTCTGTGAAATCATCTCACAGAGTTACAGCTTTCCCCTCAAGAAGCCTTTCGCTAAGACAGTTCTTGTGGAATTGGCAAAGTGATATTTGGAAGCCCATAGAGCGCTATGGTGAAAAAGGAAATATCCTCAGATGAAATCTGGAAAGAAGCTTTCTAAGCAACTGCTTAGTGTTCTGTTAATTCATCTCACAGAGTTACATGTGTATTTCGTGGATCTCTTTGCTAGCCTTATTTCTGTGGAATCTGAGAACAGATTTTTCGGATCCCTTTGAAGACTATAGGGCCAAAGGAAATATCCTCCGATAACAAAGAGAAAGAAGCTTTCTTAGAAACTTCTTTGTGTTCTGTGAAATCATCTCACAGAGTTACAGCTTTCCCGTCAAGAAGCCTTTCGCTAAGACAGTTCTTGTGGAATTGGCAGAGTGATATTTGGAAGCCCATAGAGGGCTATTGTGAAAAAGAAAATATCCTCAGATGAAATCTGGAAAGAAGCTTTCTGAGAAACTGCTTAGTGTTCTGTTAATTCATCTCACAGAGTTACATCTGTATGTCGTGGATCTCTTTGCTAGCCTTATTTCTGTGGAAACTGAGAACAGATATTTCTTATCCCTTTGAAGACTATTGGGCCAAAAGAAGTATCCTCCGATAACAAAGAGAAAGAAGCTTATTGAGAAACTTCTTTGTGTTCGGTGAAATCATCTCACAGAGTTACAGCTTTCCCCTCAAGAAGCCTTTCGCTAAGACAGTTCTTGTGGAATTGGCAAAGTGCTACCTGGAAGCCCCTAGAGGGCTATGGTGAAATAGGAAATATCCTCAAATGAAATCTGGAAAGAAGCTTTCTGAGAAACTGCTTAGTGTTCTGTTAATTCATCTCACAGAGTTACATCTGTATTTCGTGGATCTCTTTGCTAGCCTTATTTCTGTGGATTCTGAGAACAGATATTTCGGATCCCTTTGAAGACTATACGGCCAAAGGAAATATCCTCCGATAACAAAGAGAAAGAAGCTTTAAGAGAAACTTTTTGTGTTCTGTGAAATCATCTCACAGAGTTACAGCTTTCCCGTCAAGAAGCCTTTCGCTAAGACAGTTCTTGTGGAATTGGCAAAGAGATATATGGATGCCCAAAGAGGGCTATGGTGAAAAAGGAAATATCCTCAGATGAAATCTTGGAAGAAGCTTTCTGAAAAACTGCTTAGTGTTCTGTTAATTCATCTCACAGAGTTACATCTGTATTTCGTGGATCTCTTTGCTAGCCTTATTTCTGTGGAATCTGAGAACAGATATTTCGGATCCCTTTGAAGACTATAGGGCCAAAGGAAATATCCTCCGATAACAAAGAGAAAGAAGCTTTCTCAGAAACTTCTTTGTGTTCTGTGAAATCATCTCACAGGGTTACAGCTTTCCCGTCAAGAAGCCTTTCGCTAAGACAGTTCTTGTGGAATTGGCAAAGTGATATTTGGAAGCCCATAGAGGGCTATTGTGAAAAAGAAAATATCCTCAGATAAAATCTGGAAAGAAGCTTTCTGAGAAACTGCTTAGTGTTTTGTTAATTCATCTCACAGAGTTACATCTGTATTTCGTGGATCTCTTTACTAGCCTTATTTCTGTGGAATCTGAGAACAGATATTTCGGATCCCTTTGAAGACTATAGGGCCAAAGGAAATATCCTCCGATAACAAAGAGAAAGAAGCTTTCTGAGAAACTTCTTTGTGTTCTGTGAAATCAGCTCACAGAAATACAGCTTTCCCCTCAAGAAGCCTTTCGCTAAGACAGTTCTTGTGGAATTGGCAAAGAGATATATGGATGCCCATAGAGGGCTAAGGTGAAAAAGGAAATATCCTCAGATGAAATCTGGAAAGAAGCTTTCTGAGAAACTGCTTAGTGTTCTGTGAATTCATCTCACAGAGTTACATCTGTATTTCGTGGATCTCTTTGCTAGCCTTATTTCTGTGGAATCTGAGAACAGATATTTCGGATCCCTTTGAAGACTATTGGGCCAAAAGAAGTATCCTCCGATAACAAAGAGAAAGAAGCTTTCTGAGAAACTTCTTTGTGTTCTGTGAAATCATCTCACAGAGTTACAGCTTTCCCCTCAAGAAGCCTTTCGCTAAGACAGTTCTTGTGGAATTGGCAAAGTGCTACCTGGAAGCCCCTAGAGGGCTATGGTGAAAAAGGAAATATCCTCAGATGAAATCTGGAAAGAAGCTTTCTGAGAAACTGCTTAGTGTTCTGTAAATTCATCTCCCAGAGTTACATCTGTATTTCGTGGATCTCTTTGCTTGCCTTATTTCTGTGGAATCTGAGAACAGATATTTCGGATCCCTTTGAAGACTATACGGCCAAAGGAAATAGCCTCCGATAACAAAGAGAAAGAAGCTTTAAGAGAAACTTCTTTGTGTTCTGTGAAATCATCTCACAGAGTTACAGTTTTCCCGTCAAGAAGCCTTTCGCTAAGACAGTTCTTGTGGAATTGGCAAAGAGATATATGGATGCCCAAAGAGGGCTATGGTGAAAAGGGAAATATCCTCAGATGAAATCTTGGAAGAAGCTTTCTGAGAAACTGCTTAGTGTTCTGTTAATTCATCTCACAGAGTTACATCTGTATTTCGTGGATCTCTTTGCTAGCCTTATTTCTGTGGAAACTGAGAACAGATATTTCGGATCCCTCTGAAGACTATAGGGCCAAAGGAAATATCCTCCGATAAGAAAGAGAAAGAACCTTTCTGAGAAACTTCTTTGTGTTCTGTGAAATCATCTCACAGAGTTACAGCTTTCCCCTCAAGAAGCCTTTCGCTAAGACAGTTCTTGTGGAATTGGCAAAGTGATATTTGGAAGCCCATAGAGCGCTATGGTGAAAAAGGAAATATCCTCAGATGAAATCTGGAAAGAAGCTTTCTAAGCAACTGCTTAGTGTTCTGTTAATTCATCTCACAGAGTTACATGTGTATTTCGTGGATCTCTTTGCTAGCCTTATTTCTGTGGAATCTGAGAACAGATTTTTCGGATCCCTTTGAAGACTATAGGGCCAAAGGAAATATCCTCCGATAACAAAGAGAAAGAAGCTTTCTTAGAAACTTCTTTGTGTTCTGTGAAATCATCTCACAGAGTTACAGCTTTCCCGTCAAGAAGCCTTTCGCTAAGACAGTTCTTGTGGAATTGGCAAAGTGATATTTGGAAGCCCATAGAGGGCTATTTTGAAAAAGAAAATATCCTCAGATGAAATCTGGAAAGAAGCTTTCTGAGAAACTGCTTAGTGTTCTGTGAATTCATCTCACAGAGTTACATCTGTATTTCGTGGATCTCTTTGCTAGCCTTATTTCTGTGGAATCTGAGAACAGATATTTCGGATCCCTTTGAAGACTATAGGGCCAAAGGAAATATCCTCCGATAACAAAGAGAAAGGAGCTTTCTGAGAAACTTCTTTGTGTTCTGTGAAATCATCTCACAGAGTTACAGCTTTCCCCTCAAGAAGCCTTTCGCTAAGACAGTTCTTGTGGAATTGGCAAAGAGATATATGGATGCCCATAGAGGGCTATGGTGAAAAAGGAAATATCCTCAGATGAAATCTGGAAAGAAGCTTTCTGAGAAACTGCTTAGTGTTCTGTTAATTCATGTCTCAGAGTTACATCTGTATTTCGTGGATCTCTTTGCTAGCCTTATTTCTGTGGAAACTGAGAACAGATATTTCGGATCCATTTGAAGACTACTGGGCCAAAAGAAGTATCCTCCGATAACAAAGAGAAAGAAGCTTTCTTAGAAACTTCTTTGTGTTCTGAGAAATCATCTCACAGAGTTACAGCTTTCCCGTCAAGAAGCCTTTCGCTAAGACAGTTCTTGTGGAATTGGCAAAGTGATATTTTGAAGCCCAAAGAGGGCTACTGTGAAAAAGAAAATATCCTCAGATGAAATCTGGAAACAAGCTTTCTGAGAAACTGCTTAGTGTTATGTTAATTCATCTCACAGAGTTACATCTGTATTTCGTGGATCTCTTTGCTAGCCTTATTTCTGTGGAATCTGAGAACAGATATTTCGGATCCCTTTGAAGACTATAGGGCCAAAGGAAATATCCTCCGATAACAAAGAGAAAGAACCTTTCTGAGAAACTTCTTTGTGTTCTGTGAAATCATCTCACAGAGTTACAGCTTTCCCCTCAAGAAGGCTTTCGCTAAGACAGTTCTTGTGGAATTGGCAGAGTGATATTTGGAAGCTCATAGAGGGCTACTGTGAAAAAGAAAATATCCTCAGATGAAATCTGGAAAGAAGCTTTCTGAGAAACTGCTTAGTGTTCTGTTAATTCATCTCGCAGAGTTACATCTGTATGTCGTGGATCTCTTTGCTAGCCTTATTTCTGTGGAATCGGAGAACAGATATTTCGGATCCCTTTGAAGACTATAGGGCCAAAGGAAATATCCTCCGATAACAAAGAGAAAGAAGCTTTCTGAGAAACTTCTTTGTGTTCTGTGAAATCATCTCAAGGAGTTACAGCTTTCCCCTCAAGAAGCCTTTCGCTAAGACAGTTCTTGTGGAATTGGCAAAGAGATATATGGATGCCCATAGAGGGCTAAGGTGAAAAAGGAAATATCCTCAGATGAAATCTGGAAAGAAGCTTTCTGAGAAACTGCTTAGTGTTGTGTTAATTCATGTCACAGAGTTACATCTGTATTTCGTGGATCTCTTTGCTAGCCTTATTTCTGTGGAAACTGAGAACAGATATTTCGGATCCCTTTGAAGACTACTGGGCCAAAAGAAGTATCCTCCGATAACAAAGAGAAAGAAGCTTTCTTAGAAACTTCTTTGTGTTCTGTGAAATCATCTCACAGAGTTACAGCTTTCCCGTCTAGAAGCCTTTCGCTAAGACAGTACTTGTGGAATTGGCAAACTGATATTTGGAAGCCCATAGAGGGCTACTGTGAAAAAGAAAATATCCTCAGATGAAATCTGGAAAGAAGCTTTCTGAGAAACTGCGTAGTGTTCTGTTAATTCATCTCACAGAGTTACATCTGTATTTCGTGGATCTCTTTGCTAGCCTTATTTCTGTGGAGTCTGAGAACAGATATTTCGGATCCCTTTGAAGACTATAGGGCCAAAGGAAATATCCTCTGATAACAAAGAGAAAGAACCTTTCTGAGAAACTTCTTTGTGTTCTGTGAAATCATCTCACAGAGTTACAGCTTTCCCCTCAAGAAGCCTTTCGCTAAGACAGTTCTTGTGGAATTGGCAAAGAGATATATGGATGCCCATAGAGGGCTAAGGTGAAAAAGGAAATATCCTCAGATGAAATCTGGAAAGAAGCTTTCTGAGAAACTGCTTAGTGTTCTGTTAATTCATCTCACAGAGTTACATCTGTATTTCGTGGATCTCTTGGCTAACCTTATTTCTGTGGAAACTGAGAACAGATATTTCTTATCCCTTTGAAGACTATTGGGCCAAAAGAAGTATCCTCCGATAACAAAGAGAAAGAAGCTTTCTGAGAAACTTCTTTGTGTTCGGTGAAATCATCTCACAGAGTTACAGCTTTCCCCTCAAGAAGCCTTTCGCTAAGACAGTTCTTGTGGAATTGGCAAAGTGCTACCTGGAAGCCCCTAGAGGGCTATGGTGAAATAGGAAATATCCTCAAATGAAATCTGGAAAGAAGCTTTCTGAGAAACTGCTTAGTGTTCTGTTAATTCATCTCACAGAGTTACATCTGTATTTCGTGGATCTCTTTGCTAGCCTTATTTCTGTGGATTCTGAGAACAGATATTTCGGATCCCTTTGAAGACTATACGGCCAAAGGAAATATCCTCCGATAACAAAGAGAAAGAAGCTTTAAGAGAAACTTTTTGTGTTCTGTGAAATCATCTCACAGAGTTACAGCTTTCCCGTCAAGAAGCCTTTCGCTAAGACAGTTCTTGTGGAATTGGCAAAGAGATATATGGATGCCCAAAGAGGGCTATGGTGAAAAAGGAAATATCCTCAGATGAAATCTTGGAAGAAGCTTTCTGAGAAACTGCTTAGTGTTCTGTTAATTCATCTCACAGAGTTACATCTGTATTTCGTGGATCTCTTTGCTAGCCTTATTTCTGTGGAATCTGAGAACAGATATTTCGGATCCCTTTGAAGACTATAGGGCCAAAGGAAATATCCTCCGATAACAAAGAGAAAGAAGCTTTCTCAGAAACTTCTTTGTGTTCTGTGAAATCATCTCACAGAGTTACAGCTTTCCCGTTAAGAAGCCTTTCGCTAAGACAGTTCTTGTGGAATTGGCAAAGTGATATTTGGAAGCCCATAGAGGGCTATTGTGAAAAAGAAAATATCCTCAGATAAAATCTGGAAAGAAGCTTTCTGAGAAACTCCTTAGTGTTTTGTTAATTCATCTCACAGAGTTACATCTGTATTTCGTGGATCTCTTTGCTAGCCTTATTTCTGTGGAATCTGAGAACAGATATTTCGGATCCCTTTGAAGACTATAGGGCCAAAGGAAATATCCTCCGATAACAAAGAGAAAGAAGCTTTCTGAGAAACTTCTTTGTGTTCTGTGAAATCAGCTCACAGAAATACAGCTTTCCCCTCAAGAAGCCTTTCGCTAAGACAGTTCTTGTGGAATTGGCAAAGAGATATATGGATGCCCATAGAGGGCTAAGGTGAAAAAGGAAATATCCTCAGATGAAATCTGGAAAGAAGCTTTCTGAGAAACTGCTTAGTGTTCTGTGAATTCATCTCACAGAGTTACATCTGTATTTCGTGGATCTCTTTGCTAGCCTTATTTCTGTGGAATCTGAGAACAGATATTTCGGATCCCTTTGAAGACTATTGGGCCAAAAGAAGTATCCTCCGATAACAAAGAGAAAGAAGCTTTCTGAGAAACTTCTTTGTGTTCTGTGAAATCATCTCACAGAGTTACAGCTTTCCCCTCAAGAAGCCTTTCGCTAAGACAGTTCTTGTGGAATTGGCAAAGTGCTACCTGGAAGCCCCTAGAGGGCTATGGTGAAAAAGGAAATATCCTCAGATGAAATCTGGAAAGAAGCTTTCTGAGAAACTGCTTAGTGTTCTGTAAATTCATCTCACAGAGTTACATCTGTATTTCGTGGATTTCTTTGCTTGCCTTATTTCTGTGGAATCTGAGAACAGATATTTCGGATCCCTTTGAAGACTATACGGCCAAAGGAAATATCCTCCGATAACAAAGAGAAAGAAGCTTTCTGAGAAACTTCTTTGTGTTCTGTGAAATCATCTCACAGAGTTACAGCTTTCCCCTTAAGAAGCCTTTCGCTAAGACAGTTCTTGTGGAATTGGCAAAGTGATATTTGGAAGCCCGTAGAGCGCTATGGTGAAAAAGGAAATATCCTCAGATGAAATCTGGAAAGAAGCTTTCTAAGCAACTGCTTAGTGTTCTGTTAATTCATCTCACAGAGTTACATGTGTATTTCGTGGATCTCTTTGCTAGCCTTATTTCTGTGGAATCTGAGAACAGATTTTTCGGATCCCTTTGAAGACTATAGGGCCAAAGGAAATATCCTCCGATAACAAAGAGAAAGAAGCTTTCTTAGAAACTTCTTTGTGTTCTGTGAAATCATCTCACAGAGTTACAGCTTTCCCGTCAAGGAGCCTTTCGCTAAGACAGTTCTTGTGGAATTGGCAAAGTGATATTTGGAAGCCCATAGAGGGCTATTTTGAAAAAGAAAATATCCTCAGATGAAATCTGGAAAGAAGCTTTCTGAGAAACTGCTTAGTGTTCTGTGAATTCATCTCACAGAGTTACATCTGTATTTCGTGGATCTCTTTGCTAGCCTTATTTCTGTGGAATCTGAGAACAGATATTTCGGAACCTTTTGAAGACTATAGGGCCAAAGGAAATATCCTCCGATAACAAAGAGAAAGGAGCTTTCTGAGAAACTTCTTTGTGTTCTGTGAAATCATCTCACAGAGTTACAGCTTTCTCCTCAAGAAGCCTTTCCCTAAGACAGTTCTTGTGGAATTGGCAAAGAGATATATGGATGCCCATAGAGGGCTATGGTGAAAAAGGAAATATCCTCAGATGAAATCTGGAAAGAAGCTTTCTGAGAAACTGCTTAGTGTTCTGTTAATTCATGTCTCAGAGTTACATCTGTATTTCGTGGATCTCTTTGCTAGCCTTATTTCTGTGGAAACTGAGAACAGATATTTCGGATCCATTTGAAGACTACTGGGCCAAAAGAAGTATCCTCCGATAACAAAGAGAAAGAAGCTTTCTTAGAAACTTCTTTGTGTTCTGTGAAATCATCTCACGGAGTTACAGCTTTCCCGTCAGGAAGCCTTTCGCTAAGACAGTTCTTGTGGAATTGGCAAAGTGATATTTTGAAGCCCAAAGAGGGCTACTGTGAAAAAGAAAATATCCTCAGATGAAATCTGGAAAGAAGCTTTCTGAGAAACTGCTTAGTGTTCTGTTAATTCATCTCACAGAGTTACATCTGTATTTCGTGGATCTCTTTGCTAGCCTTATTTCTGTGGAATCTGAGAACAGATATTTCGGATCCCTTTGAAGACTATAGGGCCAAAGGAAATATCCTCCGATAACAAAGAGAAAGAACCTTTCTGAGAAACTTCTTTGTGTTCTGTGAAATCATCTCACAGAGTTACAGCTTTCCCCTCAAGAAGCCTTTCGCTAAGACAGTTCTTGTGGAATTGGCAGAGTGATATTTGGAAGCCCATAGAGGGCTATTGTGAAAAAGAAAATATCCTCAGATGAAATCTGGAAAGAAGCTTTCTGAGAAACTGCTTAGTGTTCTGTTAATTCATCTCACAGAGTTACATCTGTATGTCGTGGATCTCTTTGCTAGCCTTATTTCTGTGGAAACTGAGAACAGATATTTCTTATCCCTTTGAAGACTATTGGGCCAAAAGAAGTATCCTCCGATAACAAAGAGAAAGAAGCTTTCTGAGAAACTTCTTTGTGTTCGGTGAAATCATCTCACAGAGTTACAGCTTTCCCCTCAAGAAGCCTTTCGCTAAGACAGTTCTTGTGGACTTGGCAAAGTGCTACCTGGAAGCCCCTAGAGGGCTATGGTGAAATAGGAAATATCCTCAAATGAAATCTGGAAAGAAGCTTTCTGAGAAACTGCTTAGTGTTCTGTTAATTCATCTCACAGAGTTACATCTGTATTTCGTGGATCTCTTTGCTAGCCTTATTTCTGTGGATTCTGAGAACAGATATTTCGGATCCCTTTGAAGACTATACGGCCAAAGGAAATATCCTCCGATAACAAAGAGAAAGAAGCTTTAAGAGAAACTTTTTGTGTTCTGTGAAATCATCTCACAGAGTTACAGCTTTCCCGTCAAGAAGCCTTTCGCTAAGACAGTTCTTGTGGAATTGGCAAAGAGATATATGGATGCCCAAAGAGGGCTATGGTGAAAAAGGAAATATCCTCAGATGAAATCTTGGAAGAAGCTTTCTGAGAAACTGCTTAGTGTTCTGTTAATTCATCTCACAGAGTTACATCTGTATTTCGTGGATCTCTTTGCTAGCCTTATTTCTGTGGAATCTGAGAACAGATATTTCGGATCCCTTTGAAGACTATAGGGCCAAAGGAAATATCCTCCGATAACAAAGAGAAAGAAGCTTTCTCAGAAACTTCTTTGTGTTCTGTGAAATCATCTCACAGAGTTACAGCTTTCCCGTCAAGAAGCCTTTCGCTAAGACAGTTCTTGTGGAATTGGCAAAGTGATATTTGGAAGCCCATAGAGGGCTATTGTGAAAAAGAAAATATCCTCAGATAAAATCTGGAAAGAAGCTTTCTGAGAAACTGCTTAGTGTTTTGTTAATTCATCTCACAGAGTTACATCTGTATTTCGTGGATCTCTTTACTAGCCTTATTTCTGTGGAATCTGAGAACAGATATTTCGGATCCCTTTGAAGACTATAGGGCCAAAGGAAATATCCTCCGATAACAAAGAGAAAGAAGCTTTCTGAGAAACTTCTTTGTGTTCTGTGAAATCAGCTCACAGAAATACAGCTTTCCCCTCAAGAAGCCTTTCGCTAAGACAGTTCTTGTGGAATTGGCAAAGAGATATATGGATGCCCATAGAGGGCTAAGGTGAAAAAGGAAATATCCTCAGATGAAATCTGGAAAGAAGCTTTCTGAGAAACTGCTTAGTGTTCTGTGAATTCATCTCACAGAGTTACATCTGTATTTAGTGGATCTCTTTGCTAGCCTTATTTCTGTGGAATCTGAGAACAGATATTTCGGATCCCTTTGAAGACTATTGGGCCAAAAGAAGTATCCTCCGATAACAAAGAGAAAGAAGCTTTCTGAGAAACTTCTTTGTGTTCTGTGAAATCATCTCACAGAGTTACAGCTTTCCCCTCAAGAAGCCTTTCGCTAAGACAGTTCTTGTGGAATTGGCAAAGTGCTACCTGGAAGCCCCTAGAGGGCTATGGTGAAAAAGGAAATATCCTCAGATGAAATCTGGAAAGAAGCTTTCTGAGAAACTGCTTAGTGTTCTGTAAATTCATCTCACAGAGTTACATCTGTATTTCGTGGATCTCTTTGCTTGCCTTATTTCTGTGGAATCTGAGAACAGATATTTCGGATCCCTTTGAAGACTATACGGCCAAAGGAAATAGCCTCCGATAACAAAGAGAAAGAAGCTTTAAGAGAAACTTCTTTGTGTTCTGTGATATCATCTCACAGAGTTACAGTTTTCCCGTCAAGAAGCCTTTCGCTAAGACAGTTCTTGTGGAATTGGCAAAGAGATATATGGATGCCCAAAGAGGGCTATGGTGAAAAGGGAAATATCCTCAGATGAAATCTTGGAAGAAGCTTTCTGAGAAACTGCTTAGTGTTCTGTTAATTCATCTCACAGAGTTACATCTGTATTTCGTGGATCTCTTTGCTAGCCTTATTTCTGTGGAAACTGAGAACAGATATTTCGGATCCCTCTGAAGACTATAGGGCCAAAGGAAATATCCTCCGATAAGAAAGAGAAAGAACCTTTCTGAGAAACTTCTTTGTGTTCTGTGAAATCATCTCACAGAGTTACAGCTTTCCCCTCAAGAAGCCTTTCGCTAAGACAGTTCTTGTGGAATTGGCAAAGTGATATTTGGAAGCCCATAGAGCGCTATGGTGAAAAAGGAAATATCCTCAGATGAAATCTGGAAAGAAGCTTTCTAAGCAACTGCTTAGTGTTCTGTTAATTCATCTCACAGAGTTACATGTGTATTTCGTGGATCTCTTTGCTAGCCTTATTTCTGTGGAATCTGAGAACAGATTTTTCGGATCCCTTTGAAGACTATAGGGCCAAAGGAAATATCCTCCGATAACAAAGAGAAAGAAGCTTTCTTAGAAACTTCTTTGTGTTCTGTGAAATCATCTCACAGAGTTACAGCTTTCCCGTCAAGAAGCCTTTCGCTAAGACAGTTCTTGTGGAATTGGCAAAGTGATATTTGGAAGCCCATAGAGGGCTATTGTGAAAAAGAAAATATCCTCAGATGAAATCTGGAAAGAAGCTTTCTGAGAAACTGCTTAGTGTTCTGTGAATTCATCTCACAGAGTTACATCTGTATTTCGTGGATCTCTTTGCTAGCCTTATTTCTGTGGAATCTGAGAACAGATATTTCGGATCCCTTTGAAGACTATAGGGCCAAAGGAAATATCCTCCGATAACAAAGAGAAAGGAGCTTTCTGAGAAACTTCTTTGTGTTCTGTGAAATCATCTCACAGAGTTACAGCTTTCCCCTCAAGAAGCCTTTCGCTAAGACAGTTCTTGTGGAATTGGCAAAGAGATATATGGATGCCCATAGAGGGCTATGGTGAAAAAGGAAATATCCTCAGATGAAATCTGGAAAGAAGCTTTCTGAGAAACTGCTTAGTGTTCTGTTAATTCATTTCTCAGAGTTACATCTGTATTTCGTGGATCTCTTTGCTAGCCTTATTTCTGTGGAAACTGAGAACAGATATTTCGGATCCATTTGAAGACTACTGGGCCAAAAGAAGTATCCTCCGATAACAAAGAGAAAGAAGCTTTCTTAGAAACTTCTTTGTGTTCTGTGAAATCATCTCACAGAGTTACAGCTTTCCCGTCAAGAAGCCTTTTGCTAAGACAGTTCTTGTGGAATTGGCAAAGTGATATTTTGAAGCCCAAAGAGGGCTACTGTGAAAAAGAAAATATCCTCAGATGAAATCTGGAAAGAAGCTTTCTGAGAAACTGCTTAGTGTTATGTTAATTCATCTCACAGAGTTACATCTGTATTTCGTGGATCTCTTTGCTAGCCTTATTTCTGTGGAATCTGAGAACAGATATTTCGGATCCCTTTGAAGACTATAGGGCCAAAGGAAATATCCTCCGATAACAAAGAGAAAGAACCTTTCTGAGAAACTTCTTTGTGTTCTGTGAAATCATCTCACAGAGTTACAGCTTTCCCGTCAAGAAGCCTTTCGCTAAGACAGTTCTTGTGGAATTGGCAGAGTGATATTTGGAAGCTCATAGAGGGCTACTGTGAAAAAGAAAATATCCTCAGATGAAATCTGGAAAGAAGCTTTCTGAGAAACTGCTTAGTGTTCTGTTAATTCATCTCACAGAGTTACATCTGTATGTCGTGGATCTCTTTGCTAGCCTTATTTCTGTGGAATCGGAGAACAGATATATCGGATCCCTTTGAAGACTATAGGGCCAAAGGAAATATCCTCCGATAACAAAGAGAAAGAAGCTTTCTGAGAAACTTCTTTGTGTTCTGTGAAATCATCTCAAAGAGTTACAGCTTTCCCCTCAAGAAGCCTTTCGCTAAGACAGTTCTTGTGGAATTGGCAAAGAGATATATGGATGCCCATAGAGGGCTAAGGTGAAAAAGGAAATATCCTCAGATGAAATCTGGAAAGAAGCTTTCTGAGAAACTGCTTAGTGTTGTGTTAATTCATGTCACAGAGTTACATCTGTATTTCGTGGATCTCTTTGCTAGCCTTATTTCTGTGGAAACTGAGAACAGATATTTCGGATCCCTTTGAAGACTACTGGGCCAAAAGAAGTATCCGACGATAACAAAGAGAAAGAAGCTTTCTTAGAAACTTCTTTGTGTTCTGTGAAATCATCTCACAGAGTTACAGCTTTCCCGTCTAGAAGCCTTTCGCTAAGACAGTTCTTGTGGAATTGGCAAAGTGATATTTGGAATCCCATGGAGGGCTATGTTGAAAAAGGAAATATCCTCAGATGAAACCTGGAAAGAAGCTTTCTGAGAAACTACTAAGTGTTCTGTTAATTCATCTCACAGAGTTACATCTGTATTTCGTGGATCTCTTTGCTAGCCTTATTTCTGTGGAATCTGAGAACAGATATTTCGGATCCCTTTGAAGACTACAGGGCCAAAGGGAACATCCTACGATAACAAAGAGAAAGAAGCTTTCTGAGAAACTTGTTTGTGTTCTGTGAAATCATCTCACAGAGTTACAGCTTTCCCCTCAAGAAGCCTTTCGCAAAGGCAGTTCTTGTGGAATTGGCAAAGTCATATTGGGAAGCGCGGAGGCCTATGGTGAAAAAGGAAATATCCTCAGATGAAATCTGGAAAGAAGCTTTCTGAGAAACTGCTTAGTGTTCTGTTAATTCACCTCACAGAGTTACATCTGTATTTCGTGCATCTCTTTGCTTGCCTTATTTCTGTGGAATCTGAGAACAGATATTTCGGATCCCTTTGAAGACGATAGGGCCAAAGGAAATATCCTCCGATAACAAAGAGAAAGAAGCTTTCTGAGAAACTTCTTTGTGTTCTGTGAAATCATCTCACAGAGTTACAGCTTTCCCTAGAAGGAGCCTTTCGCTAAGACAGTTCTTGTGGAATTGGCAAAGTGATATTTGGAAGCCCGTAGAGGGCTAAGTGTAAAAGGAAATATCCTCAGATGAAATCTGGAAAGAAGCTTTCTGAGAAACTGCTTAGTGTTCTGTTAATTCATCTCACAGAGTTACATCTGTATTTCGTGGATCTCTTTGCTAGCCTTATTTCTGTGGAATCTGAGAACAGATATTTTGGATCCCTTTGAAGACTATTGGGCCAAAGGAAATATCCTCCGATAACAAAGAGAAAGAAGCTTTCTGAGAAACTTCTTTGTGTTCTGTGAAATCATCTCACAGAGTTACAGCTTTTCCCTCAAGAAGCCTTTCACTAAGACAGTTCTTGTGGAATTGGCAAAGTGATATTGGGAAGCCCATAGAGTGCTATGGTGAAAAAGGAAATATCCTGAGATGAAATCTGGAAAGAAGCTTTCTGAGAAACTGCTTAGTGTTCTGTTAATTCATCTCACAGAGTTACATCTGTATTTAGTGGATCTCTTTGCTTGCCTTATTTCTGTGGAATCTGAGAACAGATATTTCGGATCCCTTTAAAGATTATAGGGCCAAAGTAATTATCCTCCGATAACAAAGAGAAAGAAGCTTTCTGAGAAACTTCTTTGTGTTCTGTGAAATCATCTCACAGAGTTACAGTTTTCTCCTCAAGAAGCCTTTCGCTAAGACAGTTCTTGTGGAATTGGCAAAGTGATATTTGGAAGCCCATAGAGAGCTAAGGTGAAAAAGGAAATATCCTCAGATGAAATCTGGAAAGAAGCTTTCTGAGAAACTGCTTAGTGTTCTGTTAATTCATCTCACAGAGTTACATTTGTATTTCGTGGATCTCTTTGCTAGCCTTATTTCTGGGGAATCTGAGAACAGATATTTCGGATCCCTTTGGAGACTATAGGGCCAAAGGAAATATCCTAAGATAACAAAGAGAAAGAAGCTTTCTGAGAAACTTCTTTGTGTTCTGTGAAATCATCTCACAGAGTTACAGCTTTCCCTAGAAGGAGCCTTTCGCTAAGACAGTTCTTGTGGAATTGGCAAAGTGATATTTGGAAGCCCGTAGAGGGCTAAGTGTAAAAGGAAATATCCTCAGATGAAATCTGGAAAGAAGCTTTCTGAGAAACTGCTTAGTGTTCTGTTAATTCACCTCACAGAGTTACATCTGTATTTCGTGGATCTCTTTGCTAGCCTTATTTCTGTGGAATCTGAGAACAGATATTTCGGATCCCTTTGAAGACTATAGGGCCAAAGGAAATATCCTCCGATAACAAAGAGAATGAAGCTTTCTGAGAAACTTCTTTGTGTTCTGTGAAATCATCTCACAGAGTTACAGCTTTCCCGTCAAGAAGCCTTTCGCTTAGACAGTTCTTGTGGAATTGGAAAAGTGATATTGGGAAGCCCATACAGGGCACGGTGAAAAAGGAAATATCCTCAGATGAAATCTGGAAAGAAGCTTTCTGAGAAACTGCTTAGTGTTCTGTTAATTCATCTCACAGACTTACATCTGTATTTCGTGGATCTCTTTGCTAGCCTTATTTCTGTGGAATCTGAGAACAGATATTTTGGATCCCTTTGAAGACTATAGGGCCAAAGGAAATATCCTCCGATAACAAAGAGAAAGAAGCTTTCTGAGAAACTTCTTTGTGTTCTGTGAAATCATCTCACAGAGTTACAGCTTTTCCCTCAAGAAGCCTTTCACTAAGACAGTTCTTGTGGAATTGGCAAAGTGATATTGGGAAGCCCATAGAGTGCTATGGTGAAAAAGGAAATATCCTGAGATGAAATCTGGAAAGAAGCTTTCTGAGAAACTGCTTAGTGTTCTGTTAATTCATCTCACAGAGTTACATCTGTATTTAGTGGATCTCTTTGCTTGCCTTATTTCTGTGGAATCTGAGAACAGATATTTCGGATCCCTTTAAAGATTATAGGGCCAAAGGAATTATCCTCCGATAACAAAGAGAAAGAAGCTTTCTGAGAAACTTCTTTGTGTTCTGTGAAATCATCTCACAGAGTTACAGTTTTCCACTCAAGAAGCCTTTCGCTAAGACAGTTCTTGTGGAATTGGCAAAGTGATATTTGGAAGCCCATAGAGAGCTATGGTGAAAAAGGAAATATCCTCAGATGAAATCTGGAAAGAAGCTTTCTGAGAAACTGCTTAGTGTTCTGTTAATTCATCTCACAGAGTTACATCTGTATTTCGTGGATCTCTTTGCTACCCTTATTTCTGTGGCATCTGAGAACAGATATTTCGGATCCCTTTGAAGACTATAGGGCCAAAGGAAATATCCTCCGATAACAAACAGAAAGAAGCTTTCTGAGAAACTTCTTTGTGTTCTGTGAAATCATCTCACAGAGTCACAGCTTTCCCCTCTAGAAGACTTTCGCTAAGACAGTTCCTGTGGAACTGGCAAAGTGATATTTGGAACCCCATAGAGGGCTATGGTGAAAAAGGAAATATCCTCAGATGAAATCTGGAAGGAAGCTTTCTGAGAAACTGCTTAGTGTTCTGTTAATTCATCTCACAGAGTTACATCTGTATTTCGTGGGTCTCTTTGCTAGCCTTTTTTCTGTAGAATCTGAGAACAGATATTTCGGATCCTTTGAAGACTATAGGGCCAAAGGAAATATCCTCCGATAACAAAGAGAAAGAAGCTTTCTGAGAAACTTCTTTGTGTTCTGTGAAATCATCTCACAGAGTTACAGCTTTCCTTTCAAGAAGCCTTTCGCTAGGACAGTTCTTGTTCAATTGGCAAAGTGATATTTGGAAGCCCATAGAGGGCTATGGTGAAAAAGGAAATACCCTCAGATGAAATCTGGAAAGAAGCTTTCTGAGAAACTGCTTAGTGTTCTGTTAATTCATCTCACAGAGTTACATCTGTATTTCGTGTATCTCTTTGGTAGCCTTATTTCTGTGTAATCTGAGAACAGATATTTCGGATCCCTTTGAAGATTATAGGGCCAATGGAACTATCCTCCGATAACAAAGAGAAAGAAGCTTTTTGAGAAACTTCTTTGTGTTCTGTGAAATCATCTCACAGAGTTACAGCTTTCCCCTCAAGAAGTCTTTCGCTAAGACAATTCTTGTGGAATTGGCAAAGTGATATATGGAAGCCCCTAGAGGGCTATGGTGAAAAAGGAAATATCCTCAGAAGAAATCTGGAAAGAAGCTTTCTGAGAAACTGCTTAGTGTTCTGTTAATTCATCTCACAGAGTTACATCTGTATTTCGTGGATCTCTTTGCTAGCCTTATTTCTGTGGAATATGAGAACAGATATTTCGGATCCCTTTCAAGACTATAGGGCCAAAGGAAATATCCTCCGATAACAAAGAGAAAGAAGCTTTTTGAGAAACTTCTTTGTGTTCTGTGAAATCATCTCACAGAGTTACAGCTTTCCCTAGAAGGAGCCTTTCGCTAAGAGAGTTCTTGTGGAATTGGCAAAGTGATATTTGGAAGCCCATACAGGGCTATGGTGAAAAAGGAAATATCCTCCGATGAAATCTGGAAAGAAGCTTTCTGAGAAACTGCTTAGTGTTCTGTTAATTCATCTCACAGAGTTACATATGTATTTCGTGGTTGTCTTTTCTAGCCTTATTTCTGTGGAATCTGAGAACAGATATTTCGGATCCCTTTGAAGACTATAGGGCCAAAGGAAATATCCTCCGATAACAAAGAGAAAGAATCTTTCTGAGAAACTTCTTCGTGTTCTGTGAAATCATCTCACAGAGTTACAGCTTTCCCCTCAAGAAGCCGTTCGCTAAGACAGTTCTTGTGGAATTGGCAGAGTGATATTTGGAAGCCCATATAGGACTATGGTGAAAAAGGAAATATCCTCAGATGAAATCTGGAAAGAAGCTTTCTGAGAAACTGCTTAGTGTTCTGTTAATTCATCTCACAGAGTTACATGTGTATTTCGTGGATCTCTTTGCTAGCCTTATTTCTGTGGAATCTGAGAACAGATATTTCGGATCCCTTTGAAGACTATAGGGCCAAAGGAAATATCCTCCGATAACAAAGAGAAAAATGCTTTCTGAGAAACTTCTTTGTGTTCTGTGAAATCATCTCACAGAGTTACAGCTTTTCCTAGAAGAAGCCTTTCGCTAAGACAGTTCTTGTGGAATTAGCAAAGTCATATTTGGAAGCCCATAGAGGACTATGATGAAAAAGGAAATATCCTCAGATGAAATCTGGAAAGAAGCTTTCTGAGAAACTGCTTAGTGTTCTGTTAATTCATCACGCAGAGTTACATCTTTTTTTCGTGGATCTCTTTGCTAGCCTTATTTCTGTGGAATCTGAGAACAGATATTTCGGATCCCTTTGAAGACTATAGGGCCAAAGGAAATATCCTCCGATAACAAAGAGAAAGAAGCTTTCTGAGAAACTTCTTTGTGTTCTGTGAAATCATCTCACAGAGTTACAGCTTTCCCCTCAAGAAGTCTTTTGCTAAGACAGTTCTTGTGGAATAGGCAAAGTGATATATGGAAGCCCATAGAGGGCTATGGTGAAAAAGGAAATATCCTCAGATGAAATCTGGAAAGAAGCTTTCTGAGAAACTGCTTCGTGTTCTGTTAATTCATCTCACAGAGTTACATCTGTATTTCGTGGATCTCTTTTCTAGCCTTATTTCTGTGGATTCTGAGAACAGATATTTCGGATCCCTTTGAAGACTATAGGACCAAAGGAAATATCCTCCGATAACAAAGAGAAAGAAGCTTTCTGAGAAATTTCTTTGTGTTCTGAGAAATCATCTCACAGAGTTACAGCTTTCCCTAGAAGAAGCCTTTCGCTAAGACCGTTCTTGTGGAATTGGCAAAGTGATATTGGGAAGTCCATAGAGGGCTATGTTGAAAAATAAAATATCCTCAGATGAAATCTGGAAAGAAGCTTTCTGAGAAACTGCTTAGTGTTCTGTTAATCCATCTCACAGAGTTACATCTGTATTTCGTGGATCTCTTTGCTAGCCTTATTTCAGTGGAATCTGAGAACAGATATTTCGGATCCCTTTGAAGACTATAGCGCCAAATTAAATATCCTCCGATAACAAAGAGAAAGAAGCTTTCTGAGAAACTTCTTCGTGTTCTGTGAAATCATCTCACAGAGTTACAGCTGTCCCGTCAAGAAGCCTTTCGCTAAGACCGTTCTTGTGGAATTGGCAAAATGATATTGGGAAGTCCATAGAGGGCTATGGTGAAAAAGGAAATATCCTCAGATAAAATCTGGAAAGAAGCTTTCTGAAAAACTGCTTAGTGTTCTGTTAATCCATCTCACAGAGTTACATCTGTATTTCGTGGATCTCTTTGCTAGCCTTATTTCTGTGGAATCTGAGAACAGATATTTCGGATCCCTTTGAAGACTATAATGCCAAAGGAAATATCCTCAGATAACAAAGAGAAAGAATCTTTCTGAGAAACTTCTTTGTGTTCTGTGAAATCATCTCATAGAGTTACAGCTTTCCCCTCAAGAAGCTTTTCGATAAGGCAGTTCTTGTGGAATTGGCAAAGTGATATTGGGAAGCCCATAGAGGGCTACGGTGAAAAAGAAAATATCCTTAGATGAAATCTGGAAAGAAGCTTTCTGAGAAACTGCTTCGTGTTCTGTTAATTCATCTCACAGAGATACATCTGTATGTCGTGGATCTCTTTGCTAGCCTTATTTCTGTGGAATCTGAGAAGAGATATTTCGGATCCCTTTGAACACTATAGGGCCAAAGGACATATAATCCGATAACAAAGAGGAAGAAGTTTTCTGAGACACTTCTTTGTGTTCTGTGAAATCATCTCACAGAGTTACAGCTTTCCCATCAAGAAGCCTTTCGCTAAGACAGTTCTTGTGGAATAGGCAGAGTGATATATGGAAGCCCATAGAGGGTTAGGTGAAAAAGGAAATATCCTTAGATGAAATCTGGAAAGAAGCTTTCTGAGAAACTGCTTAGTGTTCTGTTAATTCATCTCACAGAGTTACATCTGTATTTCGTGGATCTCTTTGCTAGCCTTATTTCTGTGGAATCTGAGATCAGATATTTCGGATCCCTTTGAAGACTATAATACCAAAGGAAATATCCTCCGATAACAAAGAGAAAGAATCTTTCTGAGAAACTTCTATGTGTTCTGTGAAATCATCTCACAGAGTTACAGCTTTCCCCTCAAGAAGCTTTTCGATAAGGTAGTTCTTGTGGAATTGGCAAAGTGATATTGGGAAGCCCATAGAGGGCTACGGTGAAAAAGAAAATATCCTTAGATGAAATCTGGAAAGAAGCTTTCTGAGAAACTGCTTCGTGTTCTGTTAATTCATCTCACAGAGATACATCTGTATGTCCTGGATCTCTTTGCTAGCCTTATTTCTGTGGAATCTGAGAAGAGATATTTCGGATCCCTTTGAACACTATAGGGCCAAAGGAAATATCCTCCGATAACAAAGAGAAAGAAGTTTTCTGAGAAACTTCTTTGTGTTCTGTGAAATCATCTCACAGAGTTACAGCTTGCCCCTCAACAAGCCTTTCGCTAAGACAGTTCTTGTGGAATTGGCAAAGTGATATTTGGAAGCCCATAGAGGGCTGTGGTGAAAAAGGAAATATCCTCAGATGAAATCTGGAAGGAAGCTTTCTGAGAAACTGCTTAGTGTTCTGTTAATTCATCTCACAGAGTTACATCTTTATTTCGTGTATCTCTTTGCTAGCCTTATTTCTGTGGAATCTGAGAACAGATATTTCGGATCCCTTTGAAGACTATAGGGCCAAAGGAAATATCCTCCGATAACAAAGAGAAAGAAGCTTTCTGAGAAACTTCTTTGTGTTCTGTGAAATCATCTCACCGAGTTACAGCTTTCCCCTCAAGAAGCTTTTCGATAAGGCAGTTCTTGTGGAATTGGCAAAGTGATATTGGGAGGCCCATAGAGGGCTACGGTGAAAAAGATAATATCCTTAGATGAAATCTGGAAAGAAGCTTTCTGAGAAACTGCTTCGTGTTCTGTTAATTCATCTCACAGAGATACATCTGTATGTCGTGGATCTCTTTGCTAGCCTTATTTCTGTGGAATCTGAGAACAGATATTTCGGATCCCTTTGAAGACTATAGGGCCAAAGGAAATATCCTCCGATAACAAAGAGAAAGAAGCTTTCTGAGAAACTTCTTTGTGTTCTGGGAAATCATCTCACAGAGTTACAGCTTTCCCCTCAAGAAGTCTTTCGCTAAGACAAATCTTGTGGAATTGGCAAAGTGATATTGGGAAGTCCATAGAGGGCTATGGTGAAAAAGGAAATATCCTCAGATGAAATCTGGAAAGAAGCTTTCTGAGAAACTGCTTAGTGTTCTGTTAATCCATCTCACAGTTACATCTGTTTTTCGTGGATCTCTTTGCTAGCCTTATTTCTGTGGAATCTGAGAACAGATATTTCGGATCCCTTTGAAGACTATAGGGTCAAATTAAATATCCTCCGATAACAAAGAGAAAGAAGCTTTCTGAGAAACTTCTTCGTGTTCTGTGAAATCATCTCACAGAGTTACAGCTTTCCCCTCAAGAAGCCGTTCGCTAAGATAGTTCTTTAGGAATTGGCAGAGTGATATTTGGAAGCCCATAGAGGGCTATGGTGAAAAAGGAAATATCCTCCGATGAAATCTGGAAAGAAGCTTTCTGAGAAACTGCTTAGTGTTCTGTTAATTCATCTCACAGAGTTACATCTGTATTTCGTGGATGTCTTTGCTAGCCTTATTTCTGTGGAATCTGAGAACAGATACTTCGGATCCCCTTGAAGACAATAGGGCCAAAGGAAATATCCTCCGATAACAAAGAGAAAGAATCTTTCTGAGAAACTTCTTTGTGTTCTGTGAAATCATCTCACAGAGTTACAGCTTTCCCCTCAAGAAGCCTTTCGCTAAGACAGTTCTTGTGGAATTGGCAAAGTGATATTTGGAAGCCCTTGGAGGGCTATGGTGAAAAAGGAAATATTCTCACATGAAGTCTGGAAAGAAGCTTTCTGAGAAACTGCTTAGTGTTCTGTTAATTCATCTCACAGAGTTACATCTTTTTTTCGTGGATCTCTTTTCTAGCCTTATTTCTGTGGAATCTGAGAACAGATATTTCGGATCCCTTTGAAGACTATAGGGCCAAAGGAAATATCCTCCGATAACAAAGAGAAAGAAGCTTTCTGAGAAACTTCTTCGTGTTCTGTGAAATCATCTCACAGAGTTACAGATGTCCCGTCAAGAAGCCTTTCGCTAAGACCGTTCTTGTGGAATTGGCAAAATGATATTGGGAAGTCCTTAGAGGGCTATGGTGAAAAAGGAAATATCCTCAGATAAAATCTGGAAAGAAGCTTTCTGAGAAACTGCTTAGTGTTCTGTTAATCCATCTCACAGAGTTACATCTGTATTTCGTGGATCTCTTTGCTAGCCTTATTTCTGCGGAATCTGAGAACAGATATTTCGGATCCCTTTGAAGACTACAGGGTCAAAGGAAATCTCCTCCGATAACAAAGAGAAGGAAGCTTTCTGACAAACTTCTTTGTGTTCTGTAAAATCATCTCACAGAGTTACAGCTTTCCCCTCAAGAAGCCTTTCGCTAAGACAGTTCTTGTGGAATTCGCAGAGTAATATTTGGAAGCCCATAGAGGGCTATGATGAAAAAGGAAATATCCTCAGATGAAATCGGGAAAGAAGCTTTCTGAAAAACTGCTTAGTGTTCTGTTAATCCATCTCACAGAGTTACATCTGTATTTCGTGGATCTCTTTGCTAGCCTTATTTCTGTGGAATCTGAGAACAGATATTTCGGATCCCTTTGAAGAATGCAGACCAATGTAAACATCCTCCGATAACAAAGAGAAAGAAGCTTTCTGAGAAACTTCTTTGTGTTCTGTGAAATCATCTCACAGAGTTACAGCTTTCCCCTCAAGAAGCCTTTCGCTAAGACAGTTCTTTAGGAATTGGCAGAGTGATATTTGGAAGCCCATAGAGGGCTATGATGAAAAAGGAAATATCCTCCGATGAAATCTGGAAAGAAGGTTTCTGAGAAACTGCTTAGTGTTCTGTTAGTTCATCTCACAGAGTTACATCTGTATTTCGTGGATCTCTTTGCTAGCCTTATTTCTGTGGAATCTGAGAACAGATATTTCGGATCCCCTTGAAGACTATAGGGCCAAAGGAAATATCCTCCGATAACAAAGAGAAAGAAGCTTTCTGAGAAACTTCTTTGTGTTCTGTGAAATCATCTCACAGAATTACAGCTTTCCTCTCAAGAAGCCTTTCGCTAAGACAGTTCTTGTTGAATTGGCAAAGTGATATTTGGAATCCCATGGAGGGCTATGGTGAAAAAGGAAATATCCTCAGATGAAATCTGGAAAGAAGCTTTCTGAGAAACTACTAGGTGTTCTGTTAATTCATCTCACAGAGTTACATCTGTATTTCGTGGATCTCTTTGCTAGCCTTATTTCTGTGGAATCTGAGAACAGATATTTCGGATCCCTTTGAAGACTACAGGGCCAAAGGAAATATCCTCCGATAACAAAGAGAAAGAAGCTTTATGAGAAACTTGTTTGTGTTCTGTGAAATCATCTCACAGAGTTACAGCTTTCCCCTCAAGAAACCTTTCGCAAAGGCAGTTCTTGTGGAATTGGCAAAGTGATATTGGGAAGCTCGGAGGCCTATGGTGAAAAAGGAAATATCCTCAGATGAAATCTGGAAAGAAGCTTTCTGAGAAACTGTTTAGTGTTCTGTTAATTCGTCTCACAGAGCTACATCTGTATTTCGTGGATCTCTTTGCTAGCCTTATTTCTGTGGAATCTAAGAACAGATATTTCGGATCCCTTTGAAGACTATAGGGGCAAAGGAAATATCCTCCGATAACAAAAAGAAAGAAGCTTTCTGAGAAACTTCTTTGTGTTCTGTGAAATCATCTCACAGAGTGACAGCTTTCCCCTCAAGAAGCCTTTCGCTAAGACAGTTCTTGTGGAATTGGCAAAGTGATATTGGGAAGCCCATAGAGGGCTATGGTGAAAAAGGAAATAACCTCAGATGAAATCTGGAAAGAAGCTTTCTTAAAAACTGCTTAGTGTTCTGTTAATTCATCTCACAGAGTTACATCTGTATTTCGTGGATCTCTTTGCTAGCCTTATTTCTGTGGAATCTGAGAACCGATATTTCGGATCCCTTTGAAGACTATAGGGCCAAAGGAAATATCCTCCGATAACAAAGAGAAAGAAGCTTTCTGAGAAACTTCTTTGTGTTCTCTGAGATCATCTCACTGATTTGCAGCTTTCCCCTCAAGAAGCCTTTTGCTAAGACAGTTCTTGTGGAATTGGCAAAGTGATATTTGGAAGCCCATAGAGGGCTATGGTGAAAAAGGAAATATCCTCAGATGAAAACTGGAAAGAAGCTTTCTGAGAAACTGCTTACTGTTCTGTTAATTCATCTCACAGAGTTACATCTGTATTTCCTGGATCTCTTTGCTAGCCTTATTTCTGTGGAATCTGAGAACAGATATTTCGGATCCCTTTGAAGACTATAGGGCCAAAGTAAATATCCTCCGATAACAAAGAGAAAGAAGCTTTCTGAGAAACTTCTCTGTGTTCTGTGAAATCATCTCACACAGTTACAGCTTTCCCTAGAAGAAGCCTTTCGCTAAGACAGTTCTCGTGGAATTGGCACAGTGATATTTGGAAGCCCATAGAGGGATATGGTGAAAAAGGAAATATCCTCAGATGAAATCTGGAAAGAAGCTTTCTGAGAAACTGCTTAGTGTTCTGTTAATTCATCTCACAGAGTTACATCTGTATTTCGTGGATCTCTTTGCTTGCCTTATTTCTGTGGAATCTGAGAACAGATATTTCGGATCCCTTTGAAGACCATAGGGCCAAAGGAAATATCCTCCGATAACAAAGAGAAAGAAGCTTGCTGAGAAACTTCTTTGTGTTCTGTGAAATCATCTCACAGAGTTACAGCTTTCGCCTCAAGAAGCCTTTCGCTAAGACAGTTCTTGTGGAATTGGCAAAGTGATATTTGGAAGACCCTAGAGGGCTATGGTGAAAAAGGAAATATCCTCAGATTAAATCTGGAAAGAAGCTTTCTGAGAAACTGCTTAGTGTTCTGTTAATTCATCTCACAGAGTTACATCTGTATTTCGTGGATCTCTTTGCTAGCCTTTTTTCTGTGGAATCTGAGAACAGATATTTCGGATCCCTTTGAACACTACAGGGCCAAAGGAAATATCCTCCGATAACAAAGAGAAAGAAGCTTTCTGAGGAACTTCTTTGTGTTCTGTGAAATCATCTCACAGAATTACAGCTTTCCCCTCTAGAAACTTTTCGCTAAGACACTTCTTGCGGAAATGGCAAATTGATATTGGGAAGCCCATAGAGGGCTATGGTGAAAAAGGAAATATCCTCAGATGAAATCTGGAAAGAAGCTTTCTGAGAAACTGCGTAGTGTTCTGTGAATTCATCTCACAGAGTTACATCTGTATTTCGTGGATCTCTTTGCTAGCCTTTTTTCTGTAGAATCTGAGAACAGATATTTCGGATCCCTTTGAAGACTATAGGGCCAAAGGAAATATCCTCCGATAACAAAGAGAAAGAAGCTTTATGAGAAACTTCTTTGTGTTCTGTGAAATCATCTCACAGAGTTACAGCTTTCCTCTCAAGAAGCCTTTCGCTAGGACAGTTCTTGTTCAATTGGCAAAGTGATATTTGGAAGCCCATAGAGGGCTATGGTGAAAAAGGAAATATCCTCAGAAGAAATCTGGAAAGAAGCTTTCTGAGAAACTGCTTAGTGTTCTGTTAATTCATCTCACAGAGTTACATCTGTATTTCGTGGATCTCTTTGCTAGCCTTATTTCTGTGGAATCTGAGAACAGATATTTCGGATCCCTTTCAAGACTATAGGGCCAAAGGAAATATCCTCCGATAACAAAGAGAAAGAAGCTTTTTGAGAAACTTCTTTGTGTTCTGTGAAATCATCTCACAGAGTTACAGCTTTCCCTAGAAGGAGCCTTTCGCTAAGACAGTTCTTGTGGAATTGGCAAAGTGATATTTTGAAGCCCATACAGGGCTATGGTGAAAAAGGAAATATCCTCCGATGAAATCTGGAAAGAAGCTTTCTGAGAAACTGCTTAGTGTTCTGTTAATTCATCTCACAGAGTTACATATGTATTGCGTGGTTGTCTTTTCTAGCCTTATTTCTGTGGAATCTGAGAACAGATATTTCGGATCCCTTTGAAGACTATAGGGCCAAAGGAAATATCCTCCGATAACAAAGAGAAAGAAGCTTTCTGAGAAACTTCTTTGTGTTCTGTGAAATCATCTCACAGAATTACAGCTTTCCCGTCAAGAAGCCTTTCGCTAAGACCGTTCTTGTGGAATTGGCAAAGTGATATTGGGAAGTCCACAGAGGGCTATGGTGAAAAAGGAAATATCCTCAGATAAAATCTGGAAAGAAGCTTTCTGAGAAACTGCTTAGTGTTCTGTTAATTCATCTCACAGAGTTACATCTGTATTTCGTGGATCTCTTTGCTAGCCTTATTTCTGTGGAATCTGAGAACAGATATTTCGGATCCCTTTGAAGACTACAGGGTAAAAGAAAATATCCTCCGATAACAAAGAGAAAGAAGCTTTCTGACAAACTTTTTTGTGTTCTGTGAAATCATCTCACAGAGTTACAGCTTTCCCCTCAAGAAGCCTTTCGCTAAGACAGTTCTTGTGGAATTGGCAGAGTAATATTTGGAAGCCCATAGAGGGCTAGGATGAAAAGGGAAATATCCTCAGATGAAATCTGGAAAGAAGCTTTCTGAAGAACTGCTTAGTGTTCTGTTAATCCATCTCACAGAGTTACATCTGTATTTCGTGGATCTCTTTGCTAGCCTTATTTCTGTGGAATCTGAGAACAGATATTTCGGATCCCTTTGAAGACTACAGGGCCAAAGGAAATATCCTCCGATAACAAAGAGAAAGAAGCTTTCTGAGAAACTTCTTTGTGTTCTGTGAAATCATCTCACAGAGTTACAGCTTTCCCCTCAAGAAGCCGTTCGCTAAGACAGTTCTTTAGGAATTGGCAGAGTGATATTTGGAAGCCCATAGAGGGCTATGGTGAAAAAGGAAATATCCTCCGATGAAATCTGGAAAGAAGCGTTCTGAGAAACTGCTTAGTGTTCTGTTAATTCATCTCACAGAGTTACATCTGTATTTCGTGGATCTCTTTGCTAGCCTTATTTCTGTGGAATCTGAGAACAGATATTTCGGATCCCTTTGAAGACTATAGGGCCAAAGGAAATATCCTCAGATAACAAAGAGAAAGAAGCTTTCTGAGAAACTTCTTTGTGTTCTGTGAAATCATCTCACGGAGTTACAGCTTTCCCCTCAAGAAGCCTTTCGCTAAGACAGTTCTTGTGGTATTGGCAAAGTAATATTTGGAAGCCCCTAGAGGGCTATGGTGAAAAAGGAAATATCCTCAGATGAAATCTGGAAAGAAGCTTTCTGAGAAACTGCTTAGTGTTCTGTTAATTCATCTCACAGAGTTACATCTGTATTTCTTGGATCTCTTTGCTATCTTTATTTCTGTGGAATCTGAGAATAGATATTTCGGATCCCTTTGAAGACTGTAAGGCCAAAGGAAATATCCTCCGATAACAAAGAGAAAGAAGCTTTCTGAGAAACTTCTTTGTGTTCTGTGAAATCATCTCACAGAGTTACAGCTTTTCCTAGAAGAAGCCTTTCGCTAAGACAGTTCTTGGTGAATTCCAAAGTGATATTTGGAAGCCCATAGAGGGCTATGTTGCAAAAGGAAATATACTCAGGTGAAATCGGGAAAGAAGCTTTCTGAGAATCTGCTTAGTGTTCTGTTAATTCATCTCACAGAGTTACATCTGTATTTCGTGGATCTCTTTGCTAGCCTTATTTCTGTGGAATCTGAAAACAGATATTTCGGATCCCTTTGAAGACTATAGGTTCAAAGGAAATATCCTCCGATAACAAAGAGAAAGAAGCTTTCTGAGAAACTTCTTTGTGTTCTGTGAAATCATCTCACAGAGTTACAGCTTTCCCTTCAAGAAGCCTTTCGCTAAGACAGTTCTTGTGGAATTGGCAAAGTAATATTTAAGCCCCTGGAGGGCTATGGTGAAAAAGGAAATATCCTCAGATGAAATCTGGAAAGAAGCTTTCTGAGAAACTGCTTAGTGTTCTGTTAATTCATCTCACAGAATTACATCTGTATTTCGTGGATCTCTTTGCTAACCTTATTTCTGTAGAATCTGAGAACAGATATTTCGGATCCCTTTGAAGACTACAGGGCCAAAGGAAATATCCTCCGATAATAAAGAGAAAGAAGCTTTCTGAGAAACTTCTTTGTGTTCTGTGAAATCATCTCACAGATTTACAGCTTTTCCTATTTCGTATAGACAGTTCGGATAGACAGATATTTCGCTAAGACAGTTCTTGTGGAATTGGCAAAGTGATATTTGGTAGCCCATAGAGGGCTATGGTGAAAAAGGAAATATCCTCAGATGAAATCTGGAAAGAATCTTTCTGAGAAACTGCTTAGTGTTCTGTTAATTCATCTCACAGAGTTACATCTGTATTTCTTGGATCTCTTTGCTATCTTTATTTCTGTGGAATCTGAGAACAGATATTTCGGATCCCTTTGAAGACTATAAGGCCAAAGGAAATATCCTCCGATAACAAAGAGAAAGAAGCTTTCTGAGAAACTTCTTTGTGTTCTGTGAAATCATCTCACAGAGTTACAGCATTTCCTAGAAGAAGCCTTTCGCTAAGACAGTTCTTGGGGAATTCCAAAGTGATATTTGGAAGCCCATAGAGGGCTATGTTGCAAAGGGAAATACACTCAGGTGAAATCGGGAAAGAAGGTTTCTGAGAAACTGCTTAGTGTTCTGTTAATTCATCTCACAGAGTTACATCTGTATTTCGTGGATCTCTTGCTAGCCTTATTTCTGTGGAATCTGAGAACAGATATTTCGGATCCCTTTGAATACTATAGGGTCAAAGGAAATATCCTCCAATAACAAAGAGAAAGAAGCTTTCTGAGAAACTTCTTTGTGTTCTGTGAAATCATCTCACAGAGTTACAGCTTTCCCCTCAAGAAGCCTTTCGCTAAGACAGTTCTTGTGGAATTGGCAAAGTAATATTTTTAAGCCCCTAGAGGGCTATGGTGAAAAAGGAAATATGCTCAGATGAAATCTGGAAAGAAGCTTTCTGCGAAACTGCTTAGTGTTCTGTTAATTCATCTCACAGAGTTACATCTGTATATCTTGGATCTCTTTGCTAGCTTTATTTCTGAGGAATATGAGAACAGATATTTCGGATACCTTTGAAGACTATAAGGCCAAAGGAAATATCCTCCGATAACAAAGAGAAAGAAGCTTTCTGAGAAACTACTTTGTGTTCTGTGAAATCATCTTACAGAGTTACAGCTTTTCCTAGAAGAAGCCTTTCGTTAAGACAGTTCTTGTGGAATTCCAAAGTGATATTTGGAAGCCCATAGAGGGCTATGGTGAAAAAGGAAATATCCTCAGTTGAAATCGGGAAAGAAGCTTTCTGAGAAACTGCTTAGTCTTCTGTTAATTCATCTCACAGAGTTACATCTGTATTTCGTGGATCTCTTTGCTAGCCTTATTTCTGTGGAATCTGAGAACAGATATTTCGGATCCCTTTGAAGACTATAGGGCCAAAGGAAATATCCTCCGACAACAAAAAGAAAGAAGCTTTCTGAGAAACTTCTTTGTGTTCTGTGAAATCATCCCACAGAGTTACAGCTTTCCACTCAAGAAGCTTTTCGCTAAGACCGTTCTTGTGGAATTGGCAAAGTGATATATGGAAGCCCCTAGAGGTCTATGGTGAAAAAGGAAATATCCTCAGATGAAATCTGGAAAGAAGCTTTCTGAGAAACTGCTTTGTGTTCTGTTAATTCATCTCACTGAGTTACATCTGTATTTCGTGGATCTCTTTGCTAGCCTTATTTCTGTGGAATCTGAGAACAGATATTTCGGATCCCTTTGAAGACTATAGGGTCAAAGGAAATATCCTCCGATAACAAAGAGAAAGAAGCTTTCTAAGAAACTTCTTTGTGTTCTGTGAAATCATCTCACAGAGTTACAGCTTTCCCCTCAAAAAGCCTTTCGCTAAGACAGTTCTTGTGGAATTGGCAAAGTGATATTTGGTAGCCCATAGGGGGCTAGGGTGAAAAAGGAAATATCCTCCGATGAAATCTGGAAAGAAGCTTTCTGAGAAACTGCTTAGTGTTCTGTTATTTCATCTCCCTGAGTTACATCTGTATTTCTTGGATCTCTTTGCTATCTTTATTTCTGTGGAATCTGAGAAAAGATATTTCGGATCCCTTTGAAGACTATAAGGCCAAAGGCAATATCCTCCGATAACAAAGAGAAAGAAGCTTTCTGAGAAACTTCTTTGTGTTCTGTGAAATCATCTCACAGAGTTACAGCTTTTCCTAGAAGAAGCCTTTCGCTAAGACAGTTCTCGTGGAATGGGCAAAGTGATATTTGGTAGCCCATAGAGGACTATGGTGAAAAAGGAAAAATCCTCCGATGAAATCTGGAAAGAAGATTTCTGAGAAACTGCTTAGTGTTCTGTTAATTCATCTCACAGAGTTACATCTGTATTTCGAGGATCTCTTTGCTAGCCGTATTTCTGTTGAATCTGAGAACAGATATTTCGGATCCCTTTGAAGACTGTAGGGCCAAAGGAAATATCCTCCGATAACAAAGAGAAAGAAGCTTTCTGAGAAACTTCTTTGTGTTCTGAGAAATCATCTCACAGAATTACAGCTTTCCCCTCAAGAAGCCTTTCGCTAAGACAGTTCTTGTGGAATTGGCAAAGTGATATTGGGAAGTCCATAGAGGACTATGGTGAAAAAGGAAATATCCTCAGATGAAATCTGGAAAGAAGCTTTCTGAGAAACTGCTTAGTGTTCTGTTAATTCATTTCACAGAGTTACATCTGTATTTCGTGGATCTCTTCGCTAGCCTCATTTCTGTGGAATCTGAGAACAGATTATTCGGATCCCTTTGAAGACTATAGGGCCAAAGGAAATATCCTCGGATAACAAAGAGAAAGAAGCTTTCTGAGAAACTCCTTTGTGTTCTGTGAAATCATCTCACAGAGTTACAGCTTTCCCCTCAAGAAGCCTTTCGCTAAGACAGTTCTTGTGGAATTGGCAAAGTGATATATGGAAGCCCATAGAGGGCTATGGTGAAAAAGGAAATATCCTCAGATAAAATCTGGAAAGAAGCTTTCTGAGAAACTGCTTAGTGTTCTGTTAATTCATCTCACAGCGTTATATCTGTACTTCGTGGATCTCTTTGCTAGCCTTATTTCTGTGGAATCTGAGAACAGATATTTCGGATCCCTTTGAAGACTATAGGGCCAAAGGAAATATCCTCCGATAACAAAGAGAAAGAAGCTTTCTGACAAACTTCTTTGTGTTCTGTGAAATCATCTCACAGAGTTACAGCTTTCCCTAGAAGAAGCCTTTCGCTAAGGCAGTTCTTGTGGAATTGGCAAAGTGATATTGGGGAGTACATAGAGGGATATGGTGAAAAAGGAAATATCCTCAGATGAAATCTGGAAAGAAGCTTTGTGAGAAACTGCTTAGTGTTCTGATAATTCATCTCACAAAGTTACATCTGTATTTCGTGGATCTCTTTGCTAGCCTTATTTTGTGGAATATGAGAACAGATATTTCGGATCCCATTGAAGAATACAGGGCCAAAGGAAATATCCTCCGATAACAAAGAGAAAGAAGCTTTCTGAGAAACTTCTTTGTGTTCTGTGAAATCATCTCACAGAGTTACAGCTTTCCCCTCAAGAAGCCTTTCGCTAAGACAGTTCTTGTTGAATTGGCAAAGTGATATTGGGAAGCCCATAGAGGAATATGGTGAAAAAGGAAATATCCTCAGATGAAATCGGGAAAGAAGCTTTCTGAGAAACTGCTTAGTGTTCTGTTAATTCATCTCACAGAGTTACATCTGTATTTCGTGGATCTCTTTGCTAGCCTTATTTCTGTGGAATCGGAGAACAGATATTTCGGATCCCTTTGAAGACTATAGGGCCAAAGGAAATATCCTCCGATAACAAAGAGAAAGAAGCTTTCTGACAAACTTCTTTGTGTTCTGTGAAATCATCTCACAGAGTTACAGCTTTCCCCTCAAGAAGCCTTTCGCTAAGATAGTTCTTTAGGAATCGGCACAGTGATATTTGGAAGCCCATGGAGGGCTATGGTGAAAAAGGAAATATCCTCAGATGAAATCTGGAAAGAAGCTTTCTGAGAAACTGCTTAGTGTTCTGTTAATTCATCTCACAGAGTTACATCTGTGTTTCGTGGATCCCTTTGCTAGCCTTATTTTTGTGGAATCTGAGAACAGATATTTCGGATCCCGATCAAGACTATAGGGCCAAAGGAAATATCCTCCGATAACAAAGAGAAAGAAGCTTTCTGAGAAACTTCTTTGTGTTCTGTGAAATCATCTCAAGGAGTTACAGCTTTCCCCTCAAGAAGCCTTTCGCTAAGACAGTTCTTGTGGAATTGGCAGAGTGATATTTGGAAGCCCATGGAGGGCTATGGTGAAAAAGGAAATATCCTCAGATGAAATCTGGAAAGAAGTTTTCTGAGAAACTACTTAGTGTTCTGTTAATTCATCTCACAGAGTTACATCTGCATTTCGTGGATCTCTTTGCTAGCCTTATTTCTATGGAATCTGAGAACAGATATTTCGGATCCCTTTGAAGACTATAGGGCCAAAGGAAATATCCTCCGATAACAAAGAGAAAGAAGGTTTTTGAGAAACTTCTTTGTGTTCTGTGAAATCATCTCACAGAGTTACAGCTTTCCCGTCAAGAAGCCTTTCGCTAAGACAGTTCTTGTGGAATTGGCAAAGTGATATTGGGAAGTCCATAGAGGACTATGGTGAAAAAGGAAATATCCTCAGATGAAATCTGGAAAGAAGCTTTCTGAGAAACTGCTTAGTGTTCTGTTAATTCATCTCACAGAGTTACATCTGTATTTCGTGGATCTCTTTGCCAGCCTTATTTTGTGGAATATGAGAACAGATATTTCCGATCCCATTGAAGACTACAGGGCCAAAGGAAATATCCTCCGATAACAAAGAGAAAGAAGCTTTCTGAGAAACTTCTTTGTGTTTTGCGAAATCATCTCACAGAGTTACAGCTTTCCCGTCAAGAAGCCTTGCGATAGGACAGTTCTTGTGGTATTGGCAAAGTGATATTGGGAAGTCCATAGAGGACTATGGTGAAAAAGGAAATATCCTCAGATGAAATCTGGAAAGAAGCTTTCTGAGACACGGCTTAGTGTTCTGTTAATTCATCTCACAGAGTTACATCTGTATTTCGTGGATCTCTTTGCTAGCCTTATTTCTGTGGAATCTGAGAACAGATATTTCGGGTCCCCTTGAAGACTATAGGGCCAAAGGAAATATCCTCCGATAACAAAGAGAAAGAAGCTTTCTGAGAAACCTCTTTGTGTTCTGTGAAATCATCTCACAGAGTTACAGCTTTGCCGTCAACAAGACTTTCGCTAAGACAGTTCTTGTGTAATTAGCAAAGTGATATTTTGAAGCCCATAGAGGGCTATGGGGAAAAGGAAATATCCTCAGATGAAATCTGGAAAGAAGCTTTCTGAGAGACTGCTTAGTGTTCTGTTAATTCATCTCACAGAGTTACATCTGTATTTCGTGGATCTCTTTGCTAGCCTTAATTCTGTGGAATTTGAGAACAGATATTTCGGATCCCTTTGAAGACTATAGGGCCAAAGGAAATATCCTCCGATAACAAAGAGAAAGAAGCTTTCTGAGAAACTTCTTTGTGTTCTGTGAAATCATCTCACAGAGTTACAGCTTTCCCTAGAAGAAGCCTTTCGCTAAGACAGTTCTTGTGGAATTGGCAAAGTGATATTGGGAAGTCCTTAGAGGGATATGGTGTAAAAGGAAATATCCTCAGATGAAATGTGGAAAGAAGCTTTCTGAGAAACTGCTTAGTGTTCTGATAATTCATCTCACAAAGTTACATCTGTATTTCGTGGATCTCTTTGCTAGCCTTATTTCTGTGGAATCTGAGAACAGATATTTCGGATCCCTTTGAAGACTATAGGGCCAAAGGCAATATCCTCCGATAACAAAGAGAAAGAACCTTTCTGAGAAACTTCTTTGTGTTCTGTGAAATCATCTCAAAGAGTTACAGCTTTCCCCTCCAGAAGCCTTTCGCTAAGACAGTTCTTGTGGTATTTGCAGAGTGATATTTGGAAGCCCATAGAGGGCTATGGTGAAAAAGGAAATATCCTCAGATGAAAAGTGGAAAGAAGCTTTCTGAAGAACTGTTTAGTGTCCCGTTAATTCATCTCACAGAGTTACATCTGCATTTCGTGGATCTGTTTGCTAGCCTTATTTCTGTGGAATCTGAGAACAGATATTTCGGATCCCTTTGAAGACTATAGGGCCAAAGGAAAGATCCTCCGATAACAAAGAGAAAGAAGGTTTCTGAGAAACTTCTTTGTGTTCTGTGAAATCATCTCACAGAGTTACAGCTTTTCCCTCAAGAAGCCTTTTGATAAGGCAGTTCTTGTGGGATTGGCAAAGTGATATTGGGAAGCCCATAGAGGGCTACGGTGAAAAAGGAAATATCCTCAAATGAAATCTGGAAAGAAGCTTTCTGAGAAACTGCTTAGTGTTCTGTTAATTCAACTCACAGAGTTACATTTGTATTTCCTGGATCTCTTTGCTAGCCTTATTTCTGTGGAATCTGAGAACAGATATTTCGGATCCCTTTGAAGATTATAGGGCCAAAGGAAATATCCTCCGATAACAAAGAGAAAGAAGGTTTCTGAGAAACTTCTTTGTGTTCTGTGAAATCATCTCACAGAGTTACAGCTTACCCGTCAAGAAGCCTTTCGCTAAGACAGTTCTTGTGGAATTGGCAAAGTGATATTGGGAAGTCCATAGAGGACTATGGTGAAAAAATAAATATCCTCAGATGAAATCTGGAAAGAATCTTTCTGAGAAACTGCTTAGTGTTCTGTTAATTCGTCTCACAGAGTTACATCTGTATTTCGTGGATCTCTTCGCTAGCCTTATTTCTGTGGAATCTGAGAACAGATATTTCGGATCCCTTTGAAGACTATAGGGCCAAAGGAAATATCCTCCGATAACAAAGAGAAAGAAGCTTTCTGAGAAACTCCTTTGTGTTCTGTGAAATCATCTCACAGAGTTACAGCTTTTCCCTCAAGAAGCCTTTTGATAAGGCAGTTCTTGTGGGATTGGCAAAGTGATATTGGGAAGCCCATAGAGGGCTATGGTGAAAAAGGAAATATCCTGAGATGAAATCTGGAAAGAAGCTTTCTGAGAAACTGCTTAGTGTTCTGTTAATTCAACTCACAGAGTTACATTTGTATTTCGTGGATCTCTTTGCTTGCCTTATTTCTGTGGAATCTGAGAACAGATATTTCGGATCCCTTTGAAGACTATAGGGCCAAAGGAAATATCCTCCGATAACAAAGAGAAAGAAGCTTTCTGAGAAACTTCTGTGTGTTTTGTGAAAACATCTCACAGAGTTACAGCTTTCCCGTCAAGAAGCCTTGCGGTAAGACAGTTCTTGTGGAATTGGCAAAGTGATATTGGGAAGTCGATAGAGGACTATGGTGAAAAAGGAAATATCCTCAGATGAAATCTGGAAAGAAGCTTTCTGAGAAACTGCTTAGTGTTCTGTTAATTCATCTCACAGAGTTACATCTGTATTTCGTGCATCTCTTTGCTAGCCTTATTTCTGTGGAATCTGAGAACAGATATTTCGGATCCCCTTGAAGACTATAGGGCCAAAGGAAATATCCTCCGATAACAAAGAGAAAGAAGCTTTCTGAGAAACCTCTTTGTGTTCTGTGAAATCATCTCACAGAGTTACAGCTTTGCCCTCAACAAGCTTTTCGCTAAGACAGTTCTTGTGTAATTGGCAAAGTGATATTTGGAAGCCCATAGAGGGCTATGGGGAAAAGGAAATATCCTCAGATGAAATCTGGAAAGAAGCTTTCTGAGAGACTGCTTAGTGTTCTGTTAATTCATCTCACAGAGTTACATCTGTATTTCGTGGATCTCTTTGCTAGCCTTAATTCTGTGGAATTTGAGAACAGATATTCCGGATCTCTTTGAAGACTATAGGGCCAAAGGAAATATCCCCTGATAACAAAGAGAAAGAAGCGTTCTGAGAAACTTCTTTGTGTTCTGTGAAATCATCTCACAGAGTTACAGCTTTCCCCTCAAGAAGCCTTTCGCTAAGACAGTTCTTGTGGAATTGGCAAAGTAATATTTGGAAGCCCCTAGAGGGCTATGGTGAAAAAGGAAATATCCTCAAATGAAATCTGGAAAGAAGCTTTCTGAGAAACTGCTTAGTGTTCTGTTAATTCATCTCACAGAGTTACATCTGTATTTCGTGGATCTCTTTGCTAGCTTTATTTCTGTGGAATCTGAGAACAGATATTTCGGATCCCTTTGAAGACTAGAGGGCCAAAGGAAATATCCTCCGATAACAAAGAGAAAGAAGCTTTCTGAGAAACTTCTTTGTGTTCTGTGAAATCATCTCACAGAGTTACAGCTTTCCTCTCAAGAAGCCTTTCACTAAGACAGTTCTTGTGGAATTGGAAAAGTGATATTTGGAAGCCCATAGAGGGCTATGGTGAAAAAGGAAATATCCTCAGATGAAATCTGGAAAGAAACTTTCTGAGAAATTGCTTAGTGTTCTGTTAATTCATCTCACAGAGTTACATCTGTATTTCGTGGATCTCTTCGATAGCCTTATTTCTCTGGAATCTGAGAACAGATATTTCGGATCCCTTTGAAGACTATAGGGCCAAAGGAAATATCCTCCAATAACAAAGAGAAAGATGCTTTCTGAGAAACTTCTTTGTGTTCTGTGAAATCATCTCACAGAGTTACAGCTTTCTCTAGAAGAAGCCTTTCGCTAAGACAGTTCTTGTGGAATTGGCAAAGTGATATTGGGAAGTCCATAGAGGGCTATGGTGAAAAAGGAAATATCCTCAGATGAAATCTGGAAAGAAGCTTTCTGAGAAACTGCTTAGTGTTCTCATAATTCATCTCACAAAGTTACATCTGTATTTCGTGGACCTCTTTGCTAGCCTTAATCTGTGGAATATGAGAACAGATATTTCGGATCCCTTTGAAGACTATAGGGCCAAAGGAAATATCCTCCGATAAGGAAGAGAAAGAAGCTTTCTGAGAAACCTCTTTGTGTTCTGTGAAATCATCGCACAGAGTTACAGCTTTCCCCTCAACAAGCCTTTCGCTAAGACAGTTCTTGTGTAATTGGCAAAGTGATATATGGAAGCCCATAGAGGGCTATGGTGAAAAACTAAATATCCTCAGATAAAATCTGGAAAGAAGCTTTCTGAGAAACTGCTTAGTGTTCTGTTAATTCATCTCACAGCGTTATATCCGTAATTCATGGATCTCTTTGCTAGCCTTATTTCTGTGGAATCTGAGAACAGATATTTCGGATCCCTTTGAAGACTATAGGGCCAAAGGAAATATCCTCCGATAACAAAGAGAAAGAAGCTTTCTGAGAAACTTCTTTGTGTTCTGAGAAATCATCTCACAGAGTTACAGCTTTCCCCTCAAGAAGCCTTTCGCTAAGACAGTTCTTGTGGAATTTGCAGAGTGATATTTGGAAGCCCATAGAGGGTTATGGTGAAAAAGGAAATATCCTCAGATGAAAAGTGGAAAGAAGCTTTCTGAAGAACTGCTTAGTGTTCCGTTAATTCATCTCACAGAGTTACATCTGCATTTCGTGGATCTGTTTGCTTGCCTTATTTCTATGGAATCTGAGAACAGATATTTCGGATCCCTTTGAAGACTATAGGGCCAAAGGAAATATCCTCCGATAACAAAGAGAAAGAAGGTTTTTGAGAAACTTCTTTGTGTTCGGTGAAATCATCTCACAGAGTTACAGCTTTCCCGTCAAGAATCCTTTCGCTAAGACAGTTCTTGTGGAATTGGCAAAGTGATATTGGGAAGTCCATAGAGGACTATGGTGAAAAAGGAAATATCCTCAGATGAAATCTGGAAAGAAGCTTGCTGAGAAACTGCTTAGTGTTCTGTTAATTCATCTCACAGAGTTACATCTGTATTTCGTGGATCTCTTCGCTAGCCTTATTTCTGTGGAATCTGAGAACAGATATTTCGGATCCCTTTGAAGACTCTAGGGCCAAAGGAAATATCCTCTGATAACAAAGAGAAAGAAGCTTTCTGAGAAACTTCTTTGTGTTCTCTGAAATCATCTCACAGAGTTACAGCTTTCCCCTCAAGAAGCCTTTCGCTAAGACAGTTCTTGTGTAATTGGCAAAGTGATATATGGAAGCCCATAGAGGGCTATGTTGAAAAAGGAAATATCCTCAGATAAAATCTGGAAAGAAGCTTTCTGAGAAACTGCTTAGTGTTCTGTTAATTCATCTCACAGCGTTATATCTGTATTTCATGGATCTCTTTGCTAGCCTTATTTCTGTGGAATCTGAGAACAGATATTTCGGATCCCTTTGAAGACTATAGGGCCAAAGGAAATATCCTCCGATAACAAAGAGAAAGAAGCTTTCTGAGAAACTTCTCTGTGTTCTGTGAAATCATCTCACAGAGTTACAGATTTCCCGAAAAGAAGCCTTTCACTAAGACAGTTCTTGTGGAATTGGCAAAGTGATATTGGGAAGTCCATAGAGGGATATGGTGAAAAAGGAAATATCCTCAGATGAAATCTGGAAAGAAGCTTTGTGAGAAACTGCTTAGTGTTCTGATAATTAATCTCACAAAGTTACATCTGTATTTCGTGGATCTCTTTGAAAGCCTTATTTTGTGGAATATGAGAACAGATATTTCGGATCCCATTGAAGACTACAGAGCCAAAGGAAATATCCTCCGATAACAAAGAGAAAGAAGCTTTCTGAGAAACTTCTTTGTGTTCTGTGAAATCATCTCACAGAGTTACAGCTTTCCCCTAAAGAAGCCTTTTGTTAAGAAAGTTCTTCTGGAATTTGCAGAGTGATATTTGGAAGCCCATAGAGGGCTATGGTGAAAAAGGAAATATCCTCAGATAAAATCTGGAAAGAAGCTTTCTGAGAAACTGCTTAGTGTTCTGTTAATTCATCTCACAGCGTTATATCTGTACTTCGTGGATCTCTTTGCTAGCCTTATTTCTGTGGAATCTGAGAACAGATATTTCGGATCCCTTTGAAGACTATAGGGCCAAAGGAAATATCCTCCATAACAAAGAGAAAGAAGCTTTCTGAGAAACTTCTTTGTGTTCTGTGAAATATTCTCACAGAGTTACAGCTTTCCCTAGAAGAAGCCTTTCGCTAAGATAGTTCTTGTGGAATTGGCAAAGTGATATTGGGGAGTCCATAGAGGGATATGGTGAAAAAGGAAATATCCTCAGATGAAATCTGGAAAGAAGCTTTCTGAGAAACTGCTTAGTGTTCTGATAATTCATCTAACAAAGTTACATCTGTATTTCGTGGATCTCTTTGCTAGCCTTATTTTGTGGAATATGAGAACAGATATTTCGGATCCCATTGAAGACTACAGGGCCAAAGGAAATATCCTCCGATAACAAAGAGAAAGAAGCTTTCTGAGAAACTTCTTTGTGTTCTGTGAAATCATCTCACAGAGTTACAGCTTTCCCCTCAAGAAGCCTTTCGCTAAGACAAGTTCTTGTGGAATTTGCAGAGTGATATTTGCAAGCCCTTAGAGGGCTATGGTGAAAAAGGAAATATCCTCAGATGAAAAGTGGAAAGAAGCTTTCTGAAGAACTGTTTAGTGTTCCGTTAATTCATCTCACAGAGTTACATCTGCATTTCGTGGATCTGTTTGCTAGCCTTATTTCTGTGGAATCTGAGAACAGATATTTCGGATCCCTTTGAAGACTATAGGGCCAAAGGAAATATCCTCCGATAACAAAGAGAAAGAAGGTTTCTGAGAAACTTCTTTGTGTTCTGTGAAATCATCTCACAGAGTTACAGCTTTCCCGTCAAGAAGCCTTGCGCTAAACAGTTCTTGTGGAATTGGCAAAGTGATATTGGGAAGTCCATAGAGGACTATGGTGAAAAAGGAAATATCCTCAGATGAAATCTGGAAATAAGCTTTCTGAGAAACTGCTTAGTGTTCTGTTAATTCATCTCACAGAGTTACATCTGTACTTCGTGGATCTCTTTGCTAGCCTTATTTCTGTGGAATCCGAGAACAGATATTTCGGATCCCTTTGAAGACTACAGGGCCAAAGGAAATATCCTCCGATAACAAGGAGAAAGAAGCTTTCTGAGAAACTTCTTTGTGTTCTGTGAAATCATCTCACAGATTTAGAGCTTTCCCCTCAAGAAGCCGTTCGCTAAGACAGTTCTTTAGGAATCGGCAGAGTGATATTTGGAAGCCTATAGAGGGCTATGGTGAAAAAAGAAATATCCTCCGATGAAATCTGGAAAGAAGCTTTCTGAGAAACTGCTTAGTGTTCTGTTAATTCATCTCACAGAGTTACATATGTATTTCGTGGATCTCTTTGCTAGCCTTATTTCTGTGGAATCTGAGAACAGATATTTCGGATCCCCTTGAAGACTATAGGGCCAAAGGAAATATCCTCCGGTAACAAAGAGAAAGAAGCTTTCTGAGAAACCTCTTTGTGTTCTGTGAAATCATCTCATAGAGTTACAGCTTTCCCCTCAACAAGCCTTTCGCTAAGACAGTTCTTGTGTAATTGGCAAAGTGATATTTGGAAGCCCATAGAGGGCTATGGGGAAAAGGAAATATCCTCAGATGAAATCTGGAAAGAAGCTTTCTGAGAAACTGCTTAGTGTTCTGTTAATTCATCTCACAGAGTTACATCTGTATTTCGTGGATGTCTTTGCTAGCCTTAATTCTGTGGAATTTGAGAACAGATATTCCGGATCTCTTTGAAGACTATAGGGCCAAAGGAAATATCCCCTGATAACAAAGAGAAAGAAGCTTTCTGAGAAACTTCTTGGTGTTCTGTGAAATCATCTCACAGAGTTACAGCTTTCCCCTCAAGAAGCCTTTCGCTAAGGCAGTTCTTGTGGAATTGGCAAAGTATATTTGGAAGCCCCTAGAGGGCTATGGTGAAAAAGGAAATATCCTCAAATGAAATCTGGAAAGAAGCTTTCTGAGAAACTGCTTAGTGTTCTGTTAATTCATCTCACAGAGTTACATCTGTATTTCGTGGATCTCTTTGCTAGCTTTATTTCTGTGGAATCTGTGAACAGATATTTCGGATCCCTTTGAAGACTATAGGGCCAAAGGAAATATCCTCCGATAACAAAGAGAAAGAAGCTTTCTGAGAAACTTCTTTGTGTTCTGTGAAATCATCTCACAGAGTTACAGCTTTTCCCTCAAGAAGCCTTTCGATAAGGCAGTTCTTGTGGGATTGGCAAAGTGATATTGGGAAGCCCATAGAGGGCTATGGTGAAAAAGGAAATATCCTCAGATGAAATCTGGAAAGAAGCTTTTTGAGAAACTGCTTAGTGTTCTGTTAATTCATCTCACAGAGTTTCATCTGTATTTCGTGGATCCCTTTGCTAGCCTTATTTCTGTGGAATCTGAGAACAGATATTTCGGATCCCGTTGAAGACTATAGGGCCAAAGGAAATATCCTCCGATAACAAAGAGAAAGAAGCTTTCTGAGAAACTTCTTTGTGTTCTGTGAAATCATCTCACAGAGTTACAGCTTTCCCGAAAAGAAGCCTTTCGCTAAGACAGTTCTTGTGTAATTGTCAAAGTGATATTTGGAAGCCCATAGAGGGCTAAGGTGAAAAAGGAAATATCCTCAGATAAAATCTGGAAAGAAGCTTTCTGAGAAACTGCTTAGTGTTCTGTTAATTCATCTCTCAGAGTTACATCTGTAGTTCGTGGATCTCTTTGCTAGCCTTATTTCTGTGGAATCTGAGAACTGATATTTCGGATCCCTTTGAAGACTATAGGGCCAAAGGAACTATCCTCCGATAAAAAAGAGAAAGAAGCTTTCTGAGAAACTTCTTTGTGTTCTGTGAAGTCATCTCACAGAGTTACAGCTTTCCGCTCAAGAAGCCTTTCGCTAAGACAGTTCTTGTGGAATTGGCAAAGTGATATTTGGAAACCCATAGAGGGCTATGGTGAAAAAGGAAATATCCTCCGATGAAATCTGGAAAGAATCTTTCTGAGAAACTGCTTAGTGTTCTGTTAATTCATCTCACAGAGTTACATGTGTATTTCGTGGATCTCTTTGCTAGCCTTATTTCTGTGGAATCTGAGAACAGATATTTCGTATCCCTTTGAAGACTATAGGGCTAAACGAAATATCCTCCGAGAACAAAGAGAAAGAAGCTTTCTGAGAAACTTCTTTGTGTTCTGTGAAATCATCTCACAGAGTTACAGCTTTCCCCTCAAGAAGCCTTTCGCTAAGACACTTCCTTTGGAATTGGCAAAGTGATATTTGGAAGCCCATAGAGGGTTATGGTGAAAAAGGAAATATCCTCCGATGAAATCTGGAAAGAAGCTTTCTGAGAATCTGCTTAGTGTTCTGTTAATTCATCTCACAGAGTTACATCTGTATTTCGTGGATCTCTTTGCTAGCCTTATTTCTGTGGAATCTGAGAACAGATATTTCGGATCCCTTTGAAGACTATAGGGCCAAAGGAAATATCCTCCGATAACAAAGAGAAAGAAGCTTTCTGAGAAACTTCTTTGTGTTCTGTGAAATCATCTCACAGAGTTACAGCTTTCCCCTCAAGAAGCCTTTCGCTAAGACAGTTCTTGTAGAATTGGCAAAGTGATATTTGTAAGCCCCTAGAGGGCTATGGTGAAAAACGAAATATCCTCCGAAAATCTGGAAAGAAGCTTTCTGAGAAACTGCTTAGTGTTCTGTTAATTCATCTCACAGAGTTAAATCTGTGTTTCGTGGATCTCTTTGCTAGCCTTATTTCTGTGGAATCTGAGAACAGATATTTCGGATCCCTTTGAAATCTATAGGGCCAAAGGAAATATCCTCCGATAACAAAGAGAAAGAAGCTTTCTGAGAAACTTCTTTCTGTTCTGTGCAATCATCTCACAGAGTTACAGCTTTCCCCTCAACAAGCCTTTCGCTAAGACAGTTCTTGTGGAATTGGCAAAGTGATATTTGGAAGCCCATAGAGGGCTATGGTGAAAAAGGAAATATCCTCAGATGAAATCTGGAAAGAAGCTTTCTGAGAAACTGCTTAGTGTTCTGTTAATTCATCTCACAGAGTTACATGTGAATTTCGTGGATCTCTTTGCTAGCCTTATTTCTGTGGAATCTGAGAACAGATATTTAGGATCCCTTTGAAGACTATAGGGCCAAAGGAAATATCCTCCGATAACAAAGAGAAAGAAGCTTTCTGAGAAACTGCTTAGTGTTCTGTTAATTCATCTCACAGAGTTACATGTGTATTTCGTGGATCTCTTTGCTAGCCTTATTTCTGTGGAATCTGAGAACAGATATTTCGTATCCCTTTGAAGACTATAGGGCGAAACGAAATATCCTCCGAGAACGAAGAGAAAGAAGCTTTCTGAGAAACTTCTTTGTGTTCTGTGAAATCATCTCACAGAGTTACAGCTTTCCCCTCAAGAAGCCTTTCGCTAAGACAGTTCCTTTGGAATTGGCAAAGTGATATTTGGAAGCCCATAGAGGGCTATGGTGAAAAAGGAAATATCCTCAGATGAAATCTGGAAAGAAGCTTTCTGAGAAACTGCTTAGTGTTCTGTTAATTCACCTCACAGAGTTACATCTGTATTTCGTCGATCTCTTTGCTACCCTTATTTCTGTGGAATCTGAGAACAGATATTTCGGATCCCTTTGAAGACTATAGGGCCAAAGGAAATATCCTCCGATAACAAAGAGAGAGAAGCTTTCTGAGAAACTTCTTTGTGCTCTGTGAAATCATCTCACAGAGTTACAGCTTTCCTCTCAAGAAGCCTTTCGCTAAGACAGTTCTTGTAGAATTGGCAAAGTGATATTTGGAGGCCCCTAGAGGGCTATGGTGAAAAAGGAAATATCCTCCGATGAAATCTGGAAAGAAGCTTTCTGAGAAACTGCTTAGTGTTCTGTTAATTCATCTCACAAAGTTACATCTGTGTTTCGTGGATCTCTTTGCTAGCCTTATTTCTGTGGAATCTGAGAACAGATATTTCGGATCCCTTTGAAATCTATAGGGCCAAAGGAAATATCCTCCGATAACAAAGAGAAAGAAGCTTTCTGAGAAACTTCTTTGTGTTCTCTGCAATCATCTCACAGAGTTACAGCTTTCCCCTCAAGAAGCCTTTCGCTAAGACAGTTCTTGTCGAATTGGCAAAGTGATATTTGGAAGCCAATAGAGGGCTATGGTGAAAAAGGAAATATCCTCAGATGAAATCTGGAAGAAGCTTTCTGAGAAACTGCTTTGTGTTCTGTGAATTCATCTCAGAGAGTTACATGTGTATTTCGTGGATCTCTTTGCTAGCCTTATTTCTGTGGAATCTGAGAACAGATATTTCGTATCCCGTTGAAGACTATAGGGCCAAACGAAATATCCTCCGAGAACAAAGAGAAAGAAGCTTTCTGAGAAACTTCTTTGTGTTCTGTGAAGTCATCTCACAGAGTTACAGCTTTCCCCTCAAGAATCCTTTCGCTAAGACAGTTCTTGTGGAATTGGCAAAGTGATATTTGGAAGCCCATAGAGGGTTATGGTGAAAAAGGAAATATCCTCCGATGAAATCTGGAAAGAAGCTTTCTGAGAATCTGCTTCGTGTTCTGTTAATTCATCTCACAGAGTTACATCTGTATTTCCTGGATCTCTTTGCTAGCCTTATTTCTGTGGAATCTGAGAACAGATATTTCGGATCCCTTTGAAGACTATAGGGCCAAAGGAAATATCCTCCGATAACAAAGAGAAAGAAGCTTTCCGAGAAACTTCTTTGTGTTCTGTGAAATCATCTCACAGAGTTACAGCTTTCCCCTCAAGAAGCCTTTCGTTAAGACAGTTCTTGTAGAATTGGCAAAGTGATATTTGTAAGCCCCTAGAGGGCTATGGTGAAAAACGAAATATCCTCCGAAAATCTGGAAAGAAGCTTTCTGAGAAACTGCTTAGTGTTCTGTTAATTCATCTCACAGAGTTACATCTGTGTTTCGTGGATCTCTTTGCTAGCCTTTTTTCTGTGGAATCTGAGAACAGATATTTCGGATCCCTTTGAAATCTATAGGGCCAAAGGAAATATCCTCCGATAACAAAGAGAAAGAAGCTTTCTGAGAAACTTCTTTCTGTTCTGTGCAATCATCTCAGAGAGTTACAGCTTTCCCCTCAACAAGCCTTTCGCTAAGACAGTTCTTGTGGAATTGGCAAAGTGATATTTGGAAGCCCATAGAGGGCTATGGTGAAAAAGGAAATATCCTCAGATGAAATCTGGAAAGAAGCTTTCTGAGAAACTGCTTAGTGTTCTGTTAATTCATCTAACAGAGTTACATCTGTATTTCGTGGATCTCTTTGCTAGCCTTATTTCTGTGGAATCTGAGAACAGATATTTCGGATCCCTTTGAAGACTATAGGGCCAAAGGAAATATCCTCCGATAACAAAGAGAAAGAAGGTTTCTGAGAAACTTCTTTGTGTTCTGTGAAATCATCTCACAGAGTTACAGCTTTCCCGTCAAGAAGCCTTGCGCTAAACAGTTCTTGTGGAATTGGCAAAGTGATATTGGGAAGTCCATAGAGGACTATGGTGAAAAAGGAAATATCCTCAGATGAAATCTGGAAATAAGCTTTCTGAGAAACTGCTTAGTGTTCTGTTAATTCATCTCACAGAGTTACATCTGTACTTCGTGGATCTCTTTGCTAGCCTTATTTCTGTGGAATCCGAGAACAGATATTTCGGATCCCTTTGAAGACTACAGGGCCAAAGGAAATATCCTCCGATAACAAGGAGAAAGAAGCTTTCTGAGAAACTTCTTTGTGTTCTGTGAAATCATCTCACAGATTTAGAGCTTTCCCCTCAAGAAGCCGTTCGCTAAGACAGTTCTTTAGGAATCGGCAGAGTGATATTTGGAAGCCCATAGAGGGCTATGGTGAAAAAAGAAATATCCTCCGATGAAATCTGGAAAGAAGCTTTCTGAGAAACTGCTTAGTGTTCTGTTAATTCATCTCACAGAGTTACATATGTATTTCGTGGATCTCTTTGCTAGCCTTATTTCTGTGGAATCTGAGAACAGATATTTCGGATCCCCTTGAAGACTATAGGGCCAAAGGAAATATCCTCCGGTAACAAAGAGAAAGAAGCTTTCTGAGAAACCTCTTTGTGTTCTGTGAAATCATCTCATAGAGTTACAGCTTTCCCCTCAACAAGCCTTTCGCTAAGACAGTTCTTGTGTAATTGGCAAAGTGATATTTGGAAGCCCATAGAGGGCTATGGGGAAAAGGAAATATCCTCAGATGAAATCTGGAAAGAAGCTTTCTGAGAAACTGCTTAGTGTTCTGTTAATTCATCTCACAGAGTTACATCTGTATTTCGTGGATCTCTTTGCTAGCCTTAATTCTGTGGAATTTGAGAACAGATATTCCGGATCTCTTTGAAGACTATAGGGCCAAAGGAAATATCCCCTGATAACAAAGAGAAAGAAGCTTTCTGAGAAACTTCTTGGTGTTCTGTGAAATCATCTCACAGAGTTACAGCTTTCCCCTCAAGAAGCCTTTCGCTAAGGCAGTTCTTGTGGAATTGGCAAAGTATATTTGGAAGCCCCTAGAGGGCTATGGTGAAAAAGGAAATATCCTCAAATGAAATCTGGAAAGAAGCTTTCTGAGAAACTGCTTAGTGTTCTGTTAATTCATCTCACAGAGTTACATCTGTATTTCGTGGATCTCTTTGCTAGCTTTATTTCTGTGGAATCTGTGAACAGATATTTCGGATCCCTTTGAAGACTATAGGGCCAAAGGAAATATCCTCCGATAACAAAGAGAAAGAAGCTTTCTGAGAAACTTCTTTGTGTTCTGTGAAATCATCTCACAGAGTTACAGCTTTTCCCTCAAGAAGCCTTTCGATAAGGCAGTTCTTGTGGGATTGGCAAAGTGATATTGGGAAGCCCATAGAGGGCTATGGTGAAAAAGGAAATATCCTCAGATGAAATCTGGAAAGAAGCTTTTTGAGAAACTGCTTAGTGTTCTGTTAATTCATCTCACAGAGTTTCATCTGTATTTCGTGGATCCCTTTGCTAGCCTTATTTCTGTGGAATCTGAGAACAGATATTTCGGATCCCGTTGAAGACTATAGGGCCAAAGGAAATATCCTCCGATAACAAAGAGAAAGAAGCTTTCTGAGAAACTTCTTTGTGTTCTGTGAAATCATCTCACAGAGTTACAGCTTTCTCGAAAAGAAGCCTTTCGCTAAGACAGTTCTTGTGGAATTGGCAAAGTGATATTTGGAAACCCATAGAGGGCTATGGTGAAAAAGGAAATATCCTCCGATGAAATCTGGAAAGAATCTTTCTGAGAAACTGCTTAGTGTTCTGTTAATTCATCTCACAGAGTTACATGTGTATTTCGTGGATCTCTTTGCTAGCCTTATTTCTGTGGAATCTGAGAACAGATATTTCGTATCCCTTTGAAGACTATAGGGCTAAACGAAATATCCTCCGAGAACAAAGAGAAAGAAGCTTTCTGAGAAACTTCTTTCTGTTCTGTGCAATCATCTCACAGAGTTACAGCTTTCCCCTCAACAAGCCTTTCGCTAAGACAGTTCTTGTGGAATTGGCAAAGTGATATTTGGAAGCCCATAGAGGGCTATGGTGAAAAAGGAAATATCCTCAGATGAAATCTGGAAAGAAGCTTTCTGAGAAACTGCTTAGTGTTCTGTTAATTAATCTAACAGAGTTACATCTGTATTTCGTGGATTTCTTTGTTAGCCTTATTTCTGTGGAATCTGAGAACTGATATTTAGGATCCCTTTGAAGACTATAGGGCCAAAGGAAATATCCTCCGATAACAAAGAGAAAGAAGCTTTCTGAGAAACTGCTTAGTGTTCTGTTAATTCATCTCACAGAGTTACATGTGTATTTCGTGGATCTCTTTGCTAGCCTTATTTCTGTGGAATCTGAGAACAGATATTTCGTATCCCTTTGAAGACTATAGGGCGAAACGAAATATCCTCCGAGAACGAAGAGAAAGAAGCTTTCTGAGAAACTTCTTTGTGTTCTGTGAAATCATCTCACAGAGTTACAGCTTTCCCCTCAAGAAGCCTTTCGCTAAGACAGTTCCTTTGGAATTGGCAAAGTGACATTTGGAAGCCCATAGAGGGCTATGGTGAAAAAGGAAATATCCTCAGATGAAATCTGGAAAGAAGCTTTCTGAGAAACTGCTTAGTGTTCTGTTAATTCACCTCACAGAGTTACATCTGTATTTCGTCGATCTCTTTGCTAGCCTTATTTCTGTGGAATCTGAGAACAGATATTTCGGATCCCTTTGAAGACTATAGGGCCAAAGGAAATATCCTCCGATAACAAAGAGAAAGAAGCTTTCTGAGAAACTTCTTTGTGCTCTGTGAAATCATCTCACAGAGTTACAGCTTTCCTCTCAAGAAGCCTTTCGCTAAGACAGTTCTTGTAGAATTGGCAAAGTGATATTTGGAGGCCCCTAGAGGGCTATGGTGAAAAAGGAAATATCCTCCGATGAAATCTGGAAAGAAGCTTTCTGAGAAACTGCTTAGTGTTCTGTTAATTCATCTCACAAAGTTACATCTGTGTTTCGTGGATCTCTTTGCTAGCCTTATTTCTGTGGAATCTGAGAACAGATATTTCGGATCCCTTTGAAATCTATAGGGCCAAAGGAAATATCCTCCGATAACAAAGAGAAAGAAGCTTTCTGAGAAACTTCTTTGTGTTCTCTGCAATCATCTCACAGAGTTACAGCTTTCCCCTCAAGAAGCCTTTCGCTAAGACAGTTCTTGTCGAATTGGCAAAGTGATATTTGGAAGCCAATAGAGGGCTATGGTGAAAAAGGAAATATCCTCAGATGAAATCTGGAAGAAGCTTTCTGAGAAACTGCTTTGTGTTCTGTGAATTCATCTCAGAGAGTTACATGTGTATTTCGTGGATCTCTTTGCTAGCCTTATTTCTGTGGAATCTGAGAACAGATATTTCGTATCCCGTTGAAGACTATAGGGCCAAACGAAATATCCTCCGAGAACAAAGAGAAAGAAGCTTTCTGAGAATTTTCTTTGTGTTCTGTGAAATCATCTCACAGAGTTACAGCTTTCCCCTCAAGAATCCTTTCGCTAAGACAGTTCTTGTGGAATTGGCAAAGTGATATTTGGAAGCCCATAGAGGGTTATGGTGAAAAAGGAAATATCCTCCGATGAAATCTGGAAAGAAGCTTTCTGAGAATCTGCTTAGTGTTCTGTTAATTCATCTCACAGAGTTACATCTGTATTTCGTGGATCTCTTTGCTAGCCTTATTTCTGTGGAATCTGAGAACAGATATTTCGGATCCCCTTGAAGACTATAGGGCCAAAGGAAATATCCTCCGATAACAAAGAGAAAGAAGCTTTCTGAGAAACTTCTTTGTGTTCTGTGAAATCATCTCACAGAGTTACAGCTTTCCCCTCAAGAAGCCTTTCGCTAAGACAGTTCTTGTAGAATTGGCAAAGTGATATTTGTAAGCCCCTAGAGGGCTATGGTGAAAAACGAAATATCCTCCGAAAATCTGGAAAGAAGCTTTCTGAGAAACTGCTTAGTGTTCTCTTAATTCATCTCACAGAGTTACATCTGTATTTCGTGGATCTCTTTGCTAGCCTATTTCTGTGGAATCTGAGAACAGATATTTCGTATCCCGTTTAAGACTATAGGGCCAAACGAAATATCCTCCGAGAACAAAGAGAAAGAAGCTTTCTGAGAAACTTCTTTGTGTTCTGTGAAGTCATCTCACAGAGTTACAGCTTTCCCCTCAAGAATCCTTTCGCTAAGACAGTTCTTGTGGAATTGGCAAAGTGATATTTGGAAGCCCATAGAGGGTTATGGTGAAAAAGGAAATATCCTCCGATGAAATCTGGAAAGAAGCTTTCTGAGAATCTGCTTCGTGTTCTGTTAATTCATCTCACAGAGTTACATCTGTATTTCCTGGATCTCTTTGCTAGCCTTATTTCTGTGGAATCTGAGAACAGATATTTCGGATCCCTTTGAAGACTATAGGGCCAAAGGAAATATCCTCCGATAACAAAGAGAAAGAAGCTTTCCGAGAAACTTCTTTGTGTTCTGTGAAATCATCTCACAGAGTTACAGCTTTCCCCTCAAGAAGCCTTTCGTTAAGACAGTTCTTGTAGAATTGGCAAAGTGATATTTGTAAGCCCCTAGAGGGCTATGGTGAAAAACGAAATATCCTCCGAAAATCTGGAAAGAAGCTTTCTGAGAAACTGCTTAGTGTTCTGTTAATTCATCTCACAGAGTTACATCTGTGTTTCGTGGATCTCTTTGCTAGCCTTTTTTCTGTGGAATCTGAGAACAGATATTTCGGATCCCTTTGAAATCTATAGGGCCAAAGGAAATATCCTCCGATAACAAAGAGAAAGAAGCTTTCTGAGAAACTTCTTTCTGTTCTGTGCAATCATCTCAGAGAGTTACAGCTTTCCCCTCAACAAGCCTTTCGCTAAGACAGTTCTTGTGGAATTGGCAAAGTGATATTTGGAAGCCCATAGAGGGCTATGGTGAAAAAGGAAATATCCTCAGATGAAATCTGGAAAGAAGCTTTCTGAGAAACTGCTTAGTGTTCTGTTAATTCATCTAACAGAGTTACATCTGTATTTCGTGGATCTCTTTGCTAGCCTTATTTCTGTGGAATCTGAGAACAGATATTTCGTATCCCTTTGAAGACTATAGGGCGAAACGAAATATCCTCCGAGAACAAAGAGAAAGAAGCTTTCTGAGAAACTTCTTTGTGTTCTGTGAAATCATCTCACAGAGTTACAGCTTTCCCCTCAAGAAGCCTTTCGCTAAGACAGTTCCTTTGGAATTGGCAAAGTGATATTTGGAAGCCCATAGAGGGCTATGGTGAAAAGGAAATATCCTCAGATGAAATCTGGAAAGAAGCTTTCTGAGAAACTGCTTAGTGTTCTGTTAATTCACCTCACAGAGTTACATCTGTATTTCGTCGATCTCTTTGCTAGCCTTATTTCTGTGGAATCTGAGAACAGATATTTCGGATCCCTTTGAAGACTATAGGGCCAAAGGAAATATCCTCCGATAACAAAGAGAGAGAAGCTTTCTGAGAAACTTCTTTGTGTTCTGTGAAATCATCTCACAGAGTTACAGCTTTCCCCTCAAGAAGCCTTTCGCTAAGACAGTTCTTGTAGAATTCGCAAAGTGATATTTGGTAGCCCATAGTGGGCTATGGTGAAAAAGGAAATATCCTCACATGAAATCTGGAAAGAAGCTTTCTGAGAAACTGCTTAGTGTTCTGTTAATTCATCTCACAGAGTTACATCTGTATTTCGTGGATATCTCTGCTAGCCTTATTTCTGTGGAATCTGTGAACAGATTTCGGATCTCTTTGAAGACTATAGGGCCAAATGAAATATCCTCCGATAACAAAGAGAAAGAAGCTTTCTGAGAAACTTCTTTGTGTTCTGTGAAATAATCTCACAGAGTTACAGCTTTCCCCTCAAGAATCCTTTCGCTAAGACAGTTCTTGTGGAATTGGCACAGTGATATATGGAAGCCCCTAGAGGGCTATGGTGAAAAAGGAAATATCCCTCGATAAAATCTGGAAAGAAGCTTTCTGAGAAACTCCTTAGTGTTCTGTTAATTCATCTCACAGGGTTACATCTGTATTTCGTGGATCTCTTTGCTAGCCTTATTTCTGTGGAATCTGAGAACAGATATTTCGGATCCCTTTGAAGACTATAGGGCCAAAGGAAATATCCTCCGATAACAAAGAGAAAGAAGCTTTCTGAGAAACTTCTTTGTGTTCTGTGAAATCATCTCACAGAGTTACAGCTTTCCACTCAAGAAGCCTTTCGCTAAGACAGTTCTTGTGGAATTGGCAAAGTGATATATGGAAGACCCTAGACGGCTATGGTGAAAAAGGAAATATTCTCAGATGAAATCTGGAAAGAAGCTTTCTGAGAAACAGCTTAGTGTTCTGTTAATTCATCTCAGAGAGTTACATCTGTATTTCTTGGATCTCTTTGCTAGCCTTATTTCTGTGGAATCTGAGAACTGATATTTCGGATCCCTTTGAAGACTATAGGGCCAAAGGAAATATAATCCGATAACAAAGAGAAAGAAGCTTTCTGAGAAACTTCTTTGTGTTCTGTGAAATCATCTCACAGAGTTACAGCTTTCCCCTCAAGAAGCCTTTCGCTAAGACAGTTCTTGTGGAATTGGCAGAGTGATATTTGGAAGCCCCTGGAGGGCTATGGTGAAAAAGGAAATATCCTCAGAAAATCTGGAAAGAAGCTTTCTGAAGAACTCCTTAGTGTTCTGTTAATTCATCTCACAGAGTTACATCTGTATTTCGTGGATCTCTTTGCTAGCATTATTTCTGTGCAGTTTGAGAACAGATATTTCGGATCCCATTGAAGACTACAGGGCCAAAGGAAATATCCTCCGATAACAAAGAGAAAGAAGCTTTCTGAGAAACTTCTTTGTGTTTGTGAAATCATCTCACAGAGTTACAGCTTTCCCCTCAAGAAGCCTTTCGCTAAGACAGCTCTTGTGGAATTGGCAAGGTGATATTTTGAAGCCCATAGAGTGCTATGGTGAAAAAGGAAATATCCTCCGATGAAATCTAGACAGAAGCTTTCTGAGAAAGTGCGTAGTGTTCTGTTAATTCATCTCACACTGTTACATCTGTATCTCGTGGATCTCTTTGCTAGCCTTATTTCTGTGGAATCTGAGAAGAGATATTTCGGATCCTTTTGAAGACTATAGGGCCAAAGGAAATATACTCCGATAACAAAGAGAAAGAAGCTTTCTGAGAAACTTCTTTGTGTTCTGTGAAATCATTTCACAGAGTTACAGCTTTCCATTGCAGAAGCCTTTCGCTAAGACAGTTCTTGTGGAATTGGCAAAGTGATATTAGGTAGCCCATAGTAGGCTATGGTGAAAAAGGAAATATCCTCAGATGAAATCTGGAAAGAAGCTTTCTGAGAAACTGCTTAGTGTTCTGTTAATTCATCTCACAGAGTTACATCTGTATTTCGTGGATCTCTTTGCTAGCCTTTTCTGTGGAATCTGTGAACAGAATTCGGATCTCTTTGAGGACGATAGGACCAAATGAAATATCCTCCGATAACAAAGAGAAAGAAGCTTTCGAAGAAACTTCTTTGTGTTCTGTGAAATCATATCACAGAGTTACAGCTTTCCCCTCAAGAAGCCTTTCGCGAACACAGTTCTTGTGCAATTGGCAAAGTGATATTTGGAAGGCCATAGAGGGCAATGGTGAAAAAGGAAATATCCTCAGATGAAATCTGGAAAGAAGCTTTCTGAGAAACTGCTTAGTGTTCTCTTAATTCATCTCACAGTGTTACATCTGTATTTCGTGGATCTTTTTGCTAGCCTCATTTCTGTGGAATCTGAGAACAGATATTTCGGATCCCTTTGAAGACTATAGGGCCAAAGGAAATATGCTCCGATAACAAAGAGAAAGAGGCTTTCAGAGAAACTTCTTTGTGTTCTGCGAAATCATCTCACAGAGTTACAGCTTTCCCCTCAAGAAGCCTTTCGATAAGGCAGTTCTTGTGGAATTGGCAAAGTGATATTCGGAAGCCCATAGAGGGCTATGGTGAAAAAGGAAATATGCTCAGATAAAATCTGGAAAGAAGCTTTCTGAGAAACTGCTTAGTGTTCTGTGAATTCATCTCACGGAGTTACATCTGTATTTCGTGGATCTCTTTGCTAGCCTTATTTCTGTGGAATCTGAGAACAGATATTTCGGATCCCTTTGAAGACTATAGGCCAAAGGAAATATCCTCCGATAACAAAGAGAAAGAAGGTTTCTGAGAAACTTCTTTGTGTTCTGTGAAATCATCTCACAGAGTTACAGCTTTCCCCTCAAGAAGCCTTTCGCTAAGACAGTTCTTGTGGAATTGACAAAGTGATATTTGGAGGCCCTTAGAGGGTTATGGTGAAAAAGGAAATATCCTCAGATGAAATCTGGAAAGAAGCTTTCTGAGAAACTGCTTAGTATTCTGTAAATTCACCTCACAGAGTTACATCTGTATTTCGTGGATCCCTTTGGTAGCCTTATTTCTGTGGAATCTGAGAACAGATATTTCGGATCCCTTTGAAGACAATAGGGCAAAAGGAAATATCCTCTGATAACAAAGAGAAAGAAGCTTCCTGAGAAACTTCTTTGTTTCTGTGAAATCATCTCACAGAGTTACAGCTTTCCCCCTAAGAAGCCTTTCGCTAAGACAGTTCTCGTGGAATTGGCAAAGTGATATTTGGAAGCCCATAGAGGGCTATGGTGAAAAAGGAAATATCCTCCGATGAAATCTGGAAAGAAGCTTTCTGAGAAACTGCTTGGTGTTCTGTAAATTCACCTCACAGAGTTACATCTGTATTTCGTGGATCTCTTTGGTACCCTTATTTCTGTGGAATCTGAGAACAGATATTTCGGATCCTTTTGAAGACTATAGGGCCAAAGGAAATATCCTCCGATAACAAAGAGAAAGAAGCTTCCTGAGAAACTTCTTTGTGTTCTGTGAAATCATCTCACAGAGTTACAGCTTTCCCCTCAAGAAGCCTTTCGATAAGGCAGTTCTTGTGGAATTGGCAAAGTGATATTGGGAAGCCCATAGAGAGCTATGGTGAAAAAGGAAATATCTTCAGGTGAAATCTGGAAAGAAGCTTTCTGAGAAACTGTTTAGGTTTCTGTTAATTCATTTCACAGAGTTACATCTGTATTTCGTGAATCTCGTTGCTAACCTTATTTCTGTGGAATCTGAGAACAGATATTTCGGATCCCTTTGACGACTATAGGGCCAAAGGAAATATCCTCCGATAACAAAGAGAAAGAAGCTTTCTGAGAAACTTCTTTGTGTTCTGTGAAATAAACTCACAGAGTTACAGCTTGCCCCTCAAGAAGCCTTTCGCTAAGACAGTTCTTGTGGAATTGGCAAAGTGACATTTGGAAGCCCATAGAGGGCAATGGTGAAAAAGGAAATATCCTCAGATGAAATCTGGAAAGAAGATTTCTGAGAAACTGCTTAGTGTTCTGTTAATTCATCTCACAGAGTTACATCTGTATTTCGAGGATCTCTTTGCTAGCCTTATTTCTGTGGAATCTGAGAACAGATATTTCGGATCCCTTTGAAGACTATAGGGCCAAAGGAAATATAATCCGATAACAAAGAGAAAGAAGCTTTCTGAGAAACTTCTTTGTGTTCTGCGAAATCATCTCACAGAGTTACAGCTTTCACCTCAAGAAGCCTTTCGCTAAGAAAGTTCTTGTGGAATTGGCAGAGTGATATTTGGAAGCCCCTGGAGGGCTATTGTGAAAAAGGAAATATCCTCAGATGAAATCTGGAAAGAAGCTTTCTGAAGAACTCCTTAGTGTTCTGTTAATTCATCTCACAGAGTTACATCTGTATTTCGTGGATCTCTTTGCTAGCCTTATTTCTGTGGAGTTTGAGAACAGATATTTCGGATCCCTTTGAAGACTACAGGGCCAAAGGAAATATCCTCCGATAACAAAGAGAAAGAAGCTTTCTGAGAAACTTCTTTGTGTTTGTGAAATCATCTCACAGAGTTACAGCTTTCCCCTCAAGAAGCCTTTCGGTAAGACAGCTCTTGTGGAATTGGCAAGGTGATATTTGGAAGCCCATAGAGGGCTATGTTGAAAAAGGAAATATCCTCCGATGAAATCTGGAAAGAAGCTTTCTGAGAAAGTGCTTAGTGTTCTGTTAATTCATCTCACACTGTTACATCTGTATCTCGTGGATCTCTTTGCTAGCCTTATTTCTGTGGAATCTGAGAACAGATATTTCGGATCCTTTTGAAGACTATAGGGCCAAAGGAAATATACTCCGATAACAAAGAGAAAGAAGCTTTCTGAGAAACTTCTTTGTGTTCTGTGAAATCATTTCACAGAGTTACAGCTTTCCCTAGAAGAAGCCTTTCGCTAAGACAGTTCTTGTGGAATTGGCAAAGTGATATTAGGTAGCCCATAGTAGGCTATGGTGAAAAAGGAAATATCCTCAGATGAAATCTGGAAAGAAGCTTTCTGAGAAACTTCTTTGTGTTCTGTGAAATCATCTCACAGAGTTACAGCTTTCCCCTCAAGAAGCCTTTCGCGAACACAGTTCTTGTGCAATTGGCAAAGTGATATTTGGAAGGCCATAGAGGGCTATTGTGAAAAAGGAAATATTCTCAGATGAAATCTGGAAAGAAGCTTTCTGAGAAACTGCTTAGTGTTCTCTTAATTCATCTCACAGTGTTACATCTGTATTTCGTGGATCTCTTTGCTAGCCTCATTTCTGTGGAATCTGAGAACAGATATTTCGGATCCCTTTGAAGGCTATAGGGCCAAAGGAAATATCTTCCGATAACAAAGAGAAAGAAGCTTTCTGAGAAACATCTTTGTGTTCTGTGAAATCATCTCACAGAGTTACAGCTTTCCCCTCAAAAAGCCTTTCGCTAAGACAGTTCTTGTGGAATTGGCAAAGTGATATTTGGAAGCCCATAGAGGGCTATGGTGAAAAAGGAAATATCGTCAGATGAAATCGGGAAAGAAGCTTTCTGAGAAACTGCTTAGTGTTCTCTTAATTCATCTCACAGTGTTACATCTGTATTTCGTGGATCGCTTTGCTAGCCTTATTTCTGGGAATCTGAGAACAGATATTTCGGATCCCTTTGAAGACTATAGGGCCAAAGGAAATATGCTCCGATAACAAAGAGAAGGAAGCTTTCTGAGAAACTTCTTTGTGTTCTGCGAAATCATCTCACAGAGTTACAGCTTTCCCCTCAAGAAGCCTTTCGATAAGGCAGTTCTTGTGGAATTGGCAAAGTGATATTGGGATGCCCATAGAGGGCTATGGTGAAAAAGGAAATAAGCTCAGATAAAATGTGGAAAGAAGCTTTCTGAGAAACTGCTTAGTGTTCTGTGAATTCATCTCACGGAGTTACATCTGTATTTCGTGGATCTCTTTGCTAGCCTTATTTCTGTGGAATCTGAGAACAGATATTTCGGATCCCTTTGAAGACTATAGGGCCAAAGGAAATATCCTCCGATAACAAAGAGAAAGAAACTTTCTGAGAAACTTCTTTGTGTTCTGTGAAATCATCTCACAGAGTTACAGCTTTCCCCTCAAGAAGCCTTTCGCTAAGACAGTTCTTGTGGAATTGACAAAGTGATATTTGGAAGCCCATAGAGGGCTATGGTGAAAAAGGAAATATCCTCAGATGAAATCTGGAAAGAAGCTTTCTGAGAAAGTGCTTAGTGTTCTGTAAATTCACCTCACAGAGTTACATCTGTATTTCGTGGATCTCTTTGCTAGCCTTATTTCTGTGGAATCTGAGAACAGATATTTCGGATCCCCTTGAAGACTATAGGGCCAAAGGAAATATCCTCCGATAACAAAGAGAAAGAAGCTTTCTGAGAAACTTCTTTGTGTTCTGTGAAATCATCTCACAGAGTTACAGCTTTCCCCTCAAGAATCCTTTCGCTAAGACAGTTCTTGTGGAATTGGCACAGTGATATATGGAAGCCCCTAGAGGGCTGTGGTGAAAAAGGAAATATCCCTCGATAAAATCTGGAAAGAAGCTTTCTGAGAAACTGCTTAGTGTTCTGTTAATTCATCTCACAGAGTTACATCTGTATTTCGTGGATCTCTTTGCTAGCCTTATTTCTGTGGAATCTGAGAACAGATATTTCCGATCCCTTTGAAGACTATAGGGCCAAAGGAAATATCCTCCGATAACAAAGAGAAAGAAGCTTTCTGAGAAACTTCTTTGTGTTCTGTGAAATCATCTCACAGAGTTACAGCTTTCCACTCAAGAAGCCTTTCGCTAAGACAGTTCTTGTGGAATTGGCAAAGTGATATATGGAAGACCCTAGACGGCTATGGTGAAAAAGGAAATATCCTCAGATGAAATCTGGAAAGAAGCTTTCTGAGAAACAGCTTAGTGTTCTGTTAATTCAACTCACAGAGTTACATCTGTATTTCTTGGATCTCTTTGCTAGCCTTATTTCTGTGGAATCTGAGAACAGATATTTCGGATCCCTTTGAAGACTATAGGGCCAAAGGAAATATAATCCGATAACAAAGAGAAAGAAGCTTTCTGAGAAACTTCTTTGTGTTCTGTGAAATCATCTCACAGAGTTACAGCTTTCACCTCAAGAAGCCTTTCGCTAAGAAAGTTCTTGTGGAATTGGCAGAGTGATATTTGGAAGCCCCTGGAGGGCTATTGTGAAAAAGGAAATATCCCCCGATGAAATCTGGAAAGAAGCTTTCTGAAGAACTCCTTGGTGTTCTGTTAATTCATCTCACAGAGTTACATCTGTATTTCGTGGATCTCTTTGCTAGCCTTATTTCTGTGGAGTTTGAGAACAGATATTTCGGATCCCTTTGAAGACTACAGGGCCAAAGGAAATATCCTCCGATAACAAAGAGAAAGAAGCTTTCTGAGAAACTTCTTTGTGTTTGTGAAATCATCTCACAGAGTTTCAGCTTTCCCCTTCAAGAAGCCTTTCGCAAAGACAGCTCTTGTGGAATTGGCAAGGTGATATTTGGAAGCCCATAGAGGGCTATGTTGAAAAAGGAAATATCCTCCGATGAAATCTGGAAAGAAGCTTTCTGAGAAAGTGCTTAGTGTTCTGTTAATTCATCTCACACTGTTACATCTGTATCTCGTGGATCTCTTTGCTAGCCTTATTTCTGTGGAATCTGAGAACAGATATTTCGGATCCTTTTGAAGACTATAGGGCCAAAGGAAATATACTCCGATAACAAAGAGAAAGAAGCTATCTGAGAAACTTCTTTGTGTTCTGTGAAATCATTTCACAGAGTTACAGCTTTCCCTAGAAGAAGCCTTTCGCTAAGACAGTTCTTGTGGAATTGGCAAAGTGATATTAGGTAGCCCATAGTAGGCTATGGTGAAAAAGGAAATATCCTCAGATGAAATCTGGAAAGAAGCTTTCTGAGAAACTTCTTTGTGTTCTGCGAAATCATCTCACAGAGTTACAGCTTTCCCCTCAAGAAGCCTTTCGCGAACACAGTTCTTGTGCAATTGGCAAAGTGATATTTGGAAGGCCATAGAGGGCTATTGTGAAAAAGGAAATATTCTCAGATGAAATCTGGAAAGAAGCTTTCTGAGAAACTGCTTAGTGTTCTCTTAATTCATCTCACAGTGTTACATCTGTATTTCGTGGATCTCTTTGCTAGCCTCATTTCTGTGGAATCTGAGAACAGATATTTCGGATCCCTTGGAAGACTATAGGGCCAAAGGAAATATCTTCCGATAACAAAGAGAAAGAAGCTTTCTGAGAAACTTCTTTGTGTTCTGTGAAATCATCTCACAGAGTTACAGCTTTCCCCTCAAAAAGCCTTTCGCTACGACAGTTCTTGTGGAATTGGCAAAGTGATATTTGGAAGCCCATAGAGGGCTATGGTGAAAAAGGAAATATCCTCAGATGAAATCGGGAAAGACGCTTTCTGAGAAACTGCTTAGTGTTCTCTTAATTCATCTCACAGTGTTACATCTGTATTTCGTGGATCGCTTTGCTAGCCTTATTTCTGGGAATCTGAGAACAGATATTTCGGATCCCTTTGAAGACTATAGGGCCAAAGGAAATATGCTCCGATAACAAAGAGAAGGAAGCTTTCTGAGAAACTTCTTTGTGTTCTGCGAAATCATCTCACAGAGTTACAGCTTTCCCCTCAAGAAGCCTTTCGATAAGGCAGTTCTTGTGGAATTGGCAAAGTGATATTGGGATGCCCATAGAGGGCTATGGTGAAAAAGGAAATATGCTCAGATAAAATCTGGAAAGAAGCTTTCTGAGAAACTGCTTAGTGTTCTGTGAATTCATCTCACGGAGTTACATCTGTATTTCGTGGATCTCTTTGCTAGCCTTATTTCTGTGGAATCTGAGAACAGATATTTCGGATCCCTTTTAAGACTATAGGGCCAAAGGAAATATCCTCCGATAACAAAGAGAAAGAAACTTTCTGAGAAACTTCTTTGGGTTCTGTTAAATCATCTCACAGAGTTACAGCTTTCCCCTCAAGAAGCCTTTCGCTAAGACAGTTCTTGTGGAATTGACAAAGTGATATTTGGAAGCCCATAGAGGGCTATGGTGAAAAAGGAAATATCCTCAGATGAAATCTGGAAAGAAGCTTTCTGAGAAAGTGCTTAGTGTTCTGTAAATTCACCTCACAGAGTTACATCTGTATTTCGTGGATCTCTTTGGTAGCCTTATTTCTGTGGAATCTGTGAACAGAATTCGGATCTCTTTGAGGACGATAGGGCCAAATGAAATATCCTCCGATAACAAAGAGAAAGAAGCTTTCGAAGAAACTTCTTTGTGTTCTGTGAAATCATATCACAGAGTTACAGCTTTCCCCTCAAGAAGCCTTTCGCGAACACAGTTCTTGTGCAATTGGCAAAGTGATATTTGGAAGGCCATAGAGGGCAATGGTGAAAAAGGAAATATCCTCAGATGAAATCTGGAAAGAAGCTTTCTGAGAAACTGCTTAGTGTTCTCTTAATTCATCTCACAGTGTTACATCTGTATTTCGTGGATCTTTTTGCTAGCCTCATTTCTGTGGAATCTGAGAACAGATATTTCGGATCCCTTTGAAGATTATAGGGCCAAAGGAAATATCTTCCGATAACAAAGAGAAAGAAGCTTTCTGAGAAACTTCTTTGTGTTCTGTGAAATCATCTCACAGAGTTACAGCTTTCCCCTCAAAAAGCCTTTCGCTAAGACAGTTCTTGTGGAATTGGCAAAGTGATATTTGGAAGCCCATAGAGGGCTATGGTGAAAAAGGAAATATCCTCAGATGAAATCTGGAAAGAAGCTTTCTGAGAAACTGCTTAGTGTTCTGTTAATTCATCTCACAGTGTTACATCTGTATTTCGTGGATCTCTTTGCTAGCCTTATTTCTGGGAATCTGAGAACAGATATTTCAGATCCCTTTGAAGACTATAGGGCCAAAGGAAATATGCTCCGATAACAAAGAGAAAGAAGCTTTCTGAGAAACTTCTTTGTGTTCTGGGAAATCATCTCACAGAGTTACAGCTTTCCCCTCAAGAAACCTTTCGATAAGGCAGTTCTTGTGGAATTGGCAAAGTGATATTGCGAAGCCCATAGAGGGCTATGGTGAAAAAGGAAATATGCTCAGATAAAATCTGGAAAGAAGCTTTCTGAGAAACTGCTTAGTGTTCTGTGATTCATCTCACAGAGTTACATCTGTATTTCGTGGATCTCTTTGCTAGCCTTATTTCTGTGGAATCTGAGAACAGATATTTCGGATCCCTTTGAAGACTATAGGACAAAGGAAATATCCTCCGATAACAAAGAGAAAGAAGCTTTCTGAGAAACTTCTTTGTGTTCTGTGAAATCATCTCACAGAGTCACAGCTTTCCCCTCAAGAAGCCTTTCGCTAAGACAGTTCTTGTGGAATTCACAAAGTGATATTTGGAAGCCCATAGAGGGTTATGGTGAAAAAGGAAATATCCTGAGATGAAATCTGGAAAGAAGCTTTCTGAGAAACTGCTTAGTGTTCTGTAAATTCACCTCACAGAGTTACATCTGTATTTCGTGGATCTCTTTGGTAGCCTTATTTCTGTGGAATCTGAGAACAGATATTTCGGATCCCTTTGAAGACTATAGGGCAACAGGAAATATCCTCCAATAACAAAGAGAAAGAAGCTTCCTGAGAAACTTCTTTGTGTTCTGTGAAATCATCTCACAGAGTTACAGCTTTCCCCTCAAGAAGCCTTTCTCTAAGACAGTTCTTGTGGAATTGGCAAAGTGATATATGGAAGCCCCTAGAGGGCTATGGTGAAAAAGGAAATATCCTCAGATGAAATCTGGAAAGAAGCTTTCTGAGAAACTGCTTAGTGTTCTGCTAATTCATCTCACAGAGTTACATCTGTATTTCGTGGATCTCTTTGCTAGCCCTATTTCTGTGGAATCTGAGAACAGATATTTCGGATCCCTTTGAAGACTATTGGGCCAAAGGAAATATCCTCCGATAACAAAGAGAAAGAAGCTTTCTGAGAAACTTCTTTGTGTTCTGTGAAATCATCTCACAGAGTTACAGCTTTCCCCTCAAGAAGCCTTTCGCTAAGACAGTTCTTGTGGAATTGGGAAAGTGATATATGGAAGACCCTAGATGGCTATGGTGAAAAAGGAAATATCCTCAGATGAAATCCGGAAAGAAGCTTTCTGAGAAACTGCTTAGTGTTCTTGTAATTCATCTCACAGAGTTACATCTGTACTTCGTGGATCTTTTTGCTAGCCTTATTTCTGTGGAATCTGAGAACAGATATTTCGGATCCCTTTGAAGACTACAGGGCCAAAGGAAATATCCTCCGATAACAAAGACAAAGAAGATTTCTGAGAAACTTCTTTGTGTTCTGTGAAATCATCTCACAGAGTTACAGCTTTCCCCTCAAGAAGCCTTTCGCTAAGACAGTTCTTGTGGAATTGGCGGAGTGATATTTGGAAGCCCATAGTTTGCTGTGGTGAAAAAGGAAATATCCTCAGATGAAATCTGGAAAGAAGCTTTCTGAGAAACTTCTTTGTGTTCTGTGAAATCATCCCACAGAGTTACAGCTTTCCCCTCAAGAAGCCTTTCGCTAAGACAGTTCTTGTGGAATTGGCAAAGTGATATTTGGAAGCCCCTAGAGGGCTATGGTGAAAAAGGAAATATCCTCAGATGAAACCTGGAAAAAAGCTTTCTGAGAGACTGCTTAGTGTTCTGTTAATTCATCTCACAGAGTTACATCTGTATTTCGTGGATCTCTTTGCTAGCCCTATTTCTGTGGAATCTGAGAACAGATATTTCGGATCCCTTTGAAGAATATAGGGCCAAAGGAAATATCCTCCGATAACAAAGAGAAAGAAGCTTTCTGAGAAACTTCTTTGTGTTCTGTGAAATCATCTCACAGAGTTACAGCTTTCCCCTCAAGAAGCCTTTCGCTAAGACAGTTCTTGTGGAATTGGCAAAGTGATATATGGAAGACCCTAGACGGCTATGGTGAAAAAGGAAATATCCTCAGATGAAATCCGGAAAGAAGCTTTCTGAGAAACTGCTTAGTGTTCTTGTAATTCATCTAACAGAGTTACATCTGTATTTCGTGGATCTTTTTGCTAGCCTTATTTCTGTGGAATCTGAGAACAGATATTTCGGATCCCTTTGAAGAGTACAGGGCCAAAGGAAATATCCTCCGATAACAAAGACAAAGAAGATTTCTGAGAAACTTCTTTGTGTTCTGTGAAATCATCTCACAGAGTTACAGCTTTCCCCTCAAGAAGCCTTTCGCTAAGACAGTTCTTGTGGAATTGGCGGAGTGATATTTGGAAGCCCATAGTTTGCTGTGGTGAAAAAGGAAATATCCTCAGATGAAATCTGGAAAGAAGCTTTCTGAGAAACTGCTTAGTGTTCTGTTAATTCATCTCACAGAGTTACATCTGTATTTCGTGGATCTCTTTGCTAGCCTTATTTCTGTGGAATCTGAGAACAGATATTTCGGATCCCTTTGAAGACTACAGGGCCAAAGTAAATATCCTCCGATAACAAAGAGAAAGAAGCTTTCTGAGAAACTTCTTTGTGTTCTGTGAAATCATCTCACAGAGTTACAGCTTTCCCCCAAAAAGCCTTTCGCTAAGACAGTTCTTGTGGAATTGGATAAGTGATATTTGGAAGCCCATAGAGGGCTATGGTGAAAAAGGAAATATCCTCAGATGAAATCTGGAAAGAAGCTTTCTGAGAAACTGCTTAGTGTTCTGTAAATTCACCTCACAGTGTTACATCTGTATTTCGTGGATCTCTTTGCTAGCCTTATTTCTGGGAATCTGAGAACAGATATTTCGGATCCCTTTGAAGACTATAGGGCCAAAGGAAATATCCTCCGATAACAAAGAGAAAGAAGCTTTCTGAGAAACCTCTTTGTGTTCTGTGAAATCATCTCACAGAGTTACAGCTTTCCCCTCAAGAAGCCTTTCGATAAGGCAGTTCTTGTGGAATTGGCAAAGTGATATTGGGAAGCCCATAGAGGGCTATGGTGAAAAAGGAAATATGCTCAGATAAAATCTGGAAAGAAGCTTTCTGAGAAACTGCTTAGTGTTCTGTTAATTCATCTCACAGAGTTACATCTGTATTTCGTGGATCTCTTTGCTAGCCTTGTTTGTGTGGAATCTGAGAACAGATATTTCGGATCCCTTTGAGGACTATAGGGCCAAAGGAAATATCCTCCGATAAAAAAGAGAAAGAAGCTTTCTGAGAAACTTCTTTGTGTTCTGTGAAATCATCTCACAGAGTTACAGCTTTCCCCTCAAGAAGCCTTTCGCTGAGACAGTTCTTGTGGAATTGGCAAAGTGATATTTGGAAGCCCATAGAGGGCTATGGTGAAAAAGGAAATATCCTCAGATGAAATCTGGAAAGAAGCTTTCTGAGAAACTGCTTAGTGTTCTGTAAATACACCTCACAGAGTTACGTCTGTATTTCGTGGATATCTTTGGTAGCCTTATTTCTGTGGAATCTCAGAACAGATATTTCGGATCCCTTTGAAGACTATAGGGCAAAAGGAAATATCCTCCGATAACAAAGAGAAAGAAGCTTCCTGAGAAACTTCTTTGTGTTCTGTGAAATCATCTCACAGAGTTACAGCTTTCCCCTCAAGAAGCCTTTTGCTAAGACAGTTCTTGTGGAATTGGCAAAGTGATATATGGAAGCCCCTAGAGGGCTATGGTGAAAAAGGAAATATCCTCAGATGAAATCTGGAAAGAAGCTTTCTGAGAAACTGCTTAGTGTTCTGTTAATTCATCTCACAGAGTTACATCTGTATTTCGTGGATCTCTTTGCTAGCCTTATTTCTGTGGAATCTGTGAACAGAATTCGGATCTCTTTGAGGACGATAGGGCCAAATGAAATATCCTCCGATAACAAAGAGAAAGAAGCTTTCTGAGAAACTTCTTTGTGTTCTGTGAAATCATCCCACAGAGTTACTGCTTTCCCCTCAAGAAGCCTTTCGCGAACACAGTTCTTGTGCAAATGGCAAAGTGATATTTGGAGGCCCTAGAGGGCAATTTTGAAAAAGGAAATATCCTCAGATGAAATCTGGAAAGAAGCTTTCTGAGAAACTGCTTAGTGTTCTGTTAATTCATCTCACAGAGTTACATATGTATTTCGTGGAACTCTTTGCTAGCCTTATTTCTGGGAATCTGAGAACAGATATTTCGGATCCCTTTGAAGACTATAGGGCCAAAGGAAATATCCTCCGATAACAAAGAGAAAGAAGCTTTCTGAGAAACTTCTTTGTGTTCTGTGAAATCATCTCACAGAGTTACAGCTTTCCCCTCAAGAAGCCTTTCGCGAACACAGTTCTTGTCCATTTGACAAAGTGATATTTGGAAGCCCAAAGAGGGCAATGGTGAAAAAGGAAATATCCTCAGATGAAATCTGGAAAGAAGCTTTCTGAGAAACTGCTTAGTGTTCTCTTAATTCATCTCACAGTGTTACATCTGTATTTCGTGGATCTCTTTGCTAGCCTTATTTCTGTGGAATCTGAGAACAGATATTTCGGATCCCTTTGAAGACTATAGGGCCAAAGGAAATATCCTCCGATAACAAAGAGAAAGAAGCTTTCTGAGAAACTTCTTTGTGTTCTGTGAAATCATCTCACAGAGTTACAGCTTTCCCCTCAAGAAGCCTTTCGCTAAGACAGCTCTTGTGGAATTGGCAAGGTGATATTTGGAAGCCCATAGAGGGCTATGATAAAAAAGGAAATATCCTCAGATGAAATCTGGAAAGAAGCTTTCTGAGAAAGTGCTTAGTGTTCTGTTAATTCATCTCACAGAGTTACATCTGTATCTCGTGGATCTCTTTGCTAGCCTTATTTCTGTGGAATCTGAGAACAGATATTTCGGATCCTTTTGAAGACTATAGGGCCAAAGGAAATATCCTCCGATAACAAAGAGAAAGAAGCTTTCTGAGAAACTTCTTTGTGTTCTGTGAAATCATCTCACAGAGTTACAGCTTTCCCTAGAAGAAGCCTTTCGCTAAGACAGTTCTTGTGGAATTGGCAAAGTGATATTAGGTAGCCCATAGTTGGCTATCGTGAAAAAGGAAATATCCTCAGATGAAATCTGGAAAGAAGCTTTCTGAGAAAGTGCTTAGTGTTCTGTAAATTCACCTCACAGAGTTACATCTGTATTTCGTGGATCTCTTTGGTAGCCTTATTTCTGTGGAATCTGTGAACAGAATTCGGATCTCTTTGAGGACGATAGGGCCAAATGAAATATCCTCCGATAACAAAGAGAAAGAAGCTTTCGAAGAAACTTCTTTGTGTTCTGTGAAATCATATCACAGAGTTACAGCTTTCCCCTCAAGAAGCCTTTCGCGAACACAGTTCTTGTGCAATTGGCAAAGTGATATTTGGAAGGCCATAGAGGGCAATGGTGAAAAAGGAAATATCCTCAGATGAAATCTGGAAAGAAGCTTTCTGAGAAACTGCTTAGTGTTCTCTTAATTCATCTCACAGTGTTACATCTGTATTTCGTGGATCTTTTTGCTAGCCTCATTTCTGTGGAATCTGAGAACAGATATTTCGGATCCCTTTGAAGATTATAGGGCCAAAGGAAATATCTTCCGATAACAAAGAGAAAGAAGCTTTCTGAGAAACTTCTTTGTGTTCTGTGAAATCATCTCACAGAGTTACAGCTTTCCCCTCAAAAAGCCTTTCGCTAAGACAGTTCTTGTGGAATTGGCAAAGTGATATTTGGAAGCCCATAGAGGGCTATGGTGAAAAAGGAAATATCCTCAGATGAAATCTGGAAAGAAGCTTTCTGAGAAACTGCTTAGTGTTCTGTTAATTCATCTCACAGTGTTACATCTGTATTTCGTGGATCTCTTTGCTAGCCTTATTTCTGGGAATCTGAGAACAGATATTTCAGATCCCTTTGAAGACTATAGGGCCAAAGGAAATATGCTCCGATAACAAAGAGAAAGAAGCTTTCTGAGAAACTTCTTTGTGTTCTGGGAAATCATCTCACAGAGTTACAGCTTTCCCTTCAAAAAACCTTTCGATAAGGCAGTTCTTGTGGAATTGGCAAAGTGATATTGCGAAGCCCATAGAGGGCTATGGTGAAAAAGGAAATATGCTCAGATAAAATCTGGAAAGAAGCTTTCTGAGAAACTGCTTAGTGTTCTGTGATTCATCTCACAGAGTTACATCTGTATTTCGTGGATCTCTTTGCTAGCCTTATTTCTGTGGAATCTGAGAACAGATATTTCGGATCCCTTTGAAGACTATAGGACAAAGGAAATATCCTCCGATAACAAAGAGAAAGAAGCTTTCTGAGAAACTTCTTTGTGTTCTGTGAAATCATCTCACAGAGTCACAGCTTTCCCCTCAAGAAGCCTTTCGCTAAGACAGTTCTTGTGGAATTCACAAAGTGATATTTGGAAGCCCATAGAGGGTTATGGTGAAAAAGGAAATATCCTGAGATGAAATCTGGAAAGAAGCTTTCTGAGAAACTGCTTAGTGTTCTGTAAATTCACCTCACAGAGTTACATCTGTATTTCGTGGATCTCTTTGGTAGCCTTATTTCTGTGGAATCTGAGAACAGATATTTCGGATCCCTTTGAAGACTATAGGGCAACAGGAAATATCCTCCAATAACAAAGAGAAAGAAGCTTCCTGAGAAACTTCTTTGTGTTCTGTGAAATCATCTCACAGAGTTACAGCTTTCCCCTCAAGAAGCCTTTCTCTAAGACAGTTCTTGTGGAATTGGCAAAGTGATATATGGAAGCCCCTAGAGGGCTATGGTGAAAAAGGAAATATCCTCAGATGAAATCTGGAAAGAAGCTTTCTGAGAAACTGCTTAGTGTTCTGCTAATTCATCTCACAGAGTTACATCTGTATTTCGTGGATCTCTTTGCTAGCCCTATTTCTGTGGAATCTGAGAACAGATATTTCGGATCCCTTTGAAGACTATTGGGCCAAAGGAAATATCCTCCGATAACAAAGAGAAAGAAGCTTTCTGAGAAACTTCTTTGTGTTCTGTGAAATCATCTCACAGAGTTACAGCTTTCCCCTCAAGAAGCCTTTCGCTAAGACAGTTCTTGTGGAATTGGGAAAGTGATATATGGAAGACCCTAGATGGCTATGGTGAAAAAGGAAATATCCTCAGATGAAATCCGGAAAGAAGCTTTCTGAGAAACTGCTTAGTGTTCTTGTAATTCATCTCACAGAGTTACATCTGTATTTCGTGGATCTTTTTGCTAGCCTTATTTCTGTGGAATCTGAGAACAGATATTTCGGATCCCTTTGAAGACTACAGGGCCAAAGGAAATATCCTCCGATAACAAAGACAAAGAAGATTTCTGAGAAACTTCTTTGTGTTCTGTGAAATCATCTCACAGAGTTACAGCTTTCCCCTCAAGAAGCCTTTCGCTAAGACAGTTCTTGTGGAATTGGCGGAGTGATATTTGGAAGCCCATAGTTTGCTGTGGTGAAAAAGGAAATATCCTCAGATGAAATCTGGAAAGAAGCTTTCTGAGAAACTTCTTTGTGTTCTGTGAAATCATCCCACAGAGTTACAGCTTTCCCCTCAAGAAGCCTTTCGCTAAGACAGTTCTTGTGGAATTGGCAAAGTGATATTTGGAAGCCCCTAGAGGGCTATGGTGAAAAAGGAAATATCCTCAGATGAAACCTGGAAAAAAGCTTTCTGAGAGACTGCTTAGTGTTCTGTTAATTCATCTCACAGAGTTACATCTGTATTTCGTGGATCTCTTTGCTAGCCCTATTTCTGTGGAATCTGAGAACAGATATTTCGGATCCCTTTGAAGAATATAGGGCCAAAGGAAATATCCTCCGATAACAAAGAGAAAGAAGCTTTCTGAGAAACTTCTTTGTGTTCTGTGAAATCATCTCACAGAGTTACAGCTTTCCCCTCAAGAAGCCTTTCGCTAAGACAGTTCTTGTGGAATTGGCAAAGTGATATATGGAAGACCCTAGACGGCTATGGTGAAAAAGGAAATATCCTCAGATGAAATCCGGAAAGAAGCTTTCTGAGAAACTGCTTAGTGTTCTTGTAATTCATCTAACAGAGTTACATCTGTATTTCGTGGATCTTTTTGCTAGCCTTATTTCTGTGGAATCTGAGAACAGATATTTCGGATCCCTTTGAAGAGTACAGGGCCAAAGGAAATATCCTCCGATAACAAAGACAAAGAAGATTTCTGAGAAACTTCTTTGTGTTCTGTGAAATCATCTCACAGAGTTACAGCTTTCCCCTCAAGAAGCCTTTCGCTAAGACAGTTCTTGTGGAATTGGCGGAGTGATATTTGGAAGCCCATAGTTTGCTGTGGTGAAAAAGGAAATATCCTCAGATGAAATCTGGAAAGAAGCTTTCTGAGAAACTGCTTAGTGTTCTGTTAATTCATCTCACAGAGTTACATCTGTATTTCGTGGATCTCTTTGCTAGCCTTATTTCTGTGGAATCTGAGAACAGATATTTCGGATCCCTTTGAAGACTACAGGGCCAAAGTAAATATCCTCCGATAACAAAGAGAAAGAAGCTTTCTGAGAAACTTCTTTGTGTTCTGTGAAATCATCTCACAGAGTTACAGCTTTCCCCCAAAAAGCCTTTCGCTAAGACAGTTCTTGTGGAATTGGATAAGTGATATTTGGAAGCCCATAGAGGGCTATGGTGAAAAAGGAAATATCCTCAGATGAAATCTGGAAAGAAGCTTTCTGAGAAACTGCTTAGTGTTCTGTAAATTCACCTCACAGTGTTACATCTGTATTTCGTGGATCTCTTTGCTAGCCTTATTTCTGGGAATCTGAGAACAGATATTTCGGATCCCTTTGAAGACTATAGAGCCAAAGGAAATATCCTCCGATAACAAAGAGAAAGAAGCTTTCTGAGAAACCTCTTTGTGTTCTGTGAAATCATCTCACAGAGTTACAGCTTTCCCCTCAAGAAGCCTTTCGATAAGGCAGTTCTTGTGGAATTGGCAAAGTGATATTGGGAAGCCCATAGAGGGCTATGGTGAAAAAGGAAATATGCTCAGATAAAATCTGGAAAGAAGCTTTCTGAGAAACTGCTTAGTGTTCTGTTAATTCATCTCACAGAGTTACATCTGTATTTCGTGGATCTCTTTGCTAGCCTTGTTTGTGTGGAATCTGAGAACAGATATTTCGGATCCCTTTGAGGACTATAGGGCCAAAGGAAATATCCTCCGATAAAAAAGAGAAAGAAGCTTTCTGAGAAACTTCTTTGTGTTCTGTGAAATCATCTCACAGAGTTACAGCTTTCCCCTCAAGAAGCCTTTCGCTGAGACAGTTCTTGTGGAATTGGCAAAGTGATATTTGGAAGCCCATAGAGGGCTATGGTGAAAAAGGAAATATCCTCAGATGAAATCTGGAAAGAAGCTTTCTGAGAAACTGCTTAGTGTTCTGTAAATACACCTCACAGAGTTACGTCTGTATTTCGTGGATATCTTTGGTAGCCTTATTTCTGTGGAATCTCAGAACAGATATTTCGGATCCCTTTGAAGACTATAGGGCAAAAGGAAATATCCTCCGATAACAAAGAGAAAGAAGCTTCCTGAGAAACTTCTTTGTGTTCTGTGAAATCATCTCACAGAGTTACAGCTTTCCCCTCAAGAAGCCTTTTGCTAAGACAGTTCTTGTGGAATTGGCAAAGTGATATATGGAAGCCCCTAGAGGGCTATGGTGAAAAAGGAAATATCCTCAGATGAAATCTGGAAAGAAGCTTTCTGAGAAACTGCTTAGTGTTCTGTTAATTCATCTCACAGAGTTACATCTGTATTTCGTGGATCTCTTTGCTAGCCTTATTTCTGTGGAATCTGTGAACAGAATTCGGATCTCTTTGAGGACGATAGGGCCAAATGAAATATCCTCCGATAACAAAGAGAAAGAAGCTTTCTGAGAAACTTCTTTGTGTTCTGTGAAATCATCCCACAGAGTTACTGCTTTCCCCTCAAGAAGCCTTTCGCGAACACAGTTCTTGTGCAAATGGCAAAGTGATATTTGGAGGCCCTAGAGGGCAATTTTGAAAAAGGAAATATCCTCAGATGAAATCTGGAAAGAAGCTTTCTGAGAAACTGCTTAGTGTTCTGTTAATTCATCTCACAGAGTTACATATGTATTTCGTGGAACTCTTTGCTAGCCTTATTTCTGGGAATCTGAGAACAGATATTTCGGATCCCTTTGAAGACTATAGGGCCAAAGGAAATATCCTCCGATAACAAAGAGAAAGAAGCTTTCTGAGAAACTTCTTTGTGTTCTGTGAAATCATCTCACAGAGTTACAGCTTTCCCCTCAAGAAGCCTTTCGCGAACACAGTTCTTGTCCATTTGACAAAGTGATATTTGGAAGCCCAAAGAGGGCAATGGTGAAAAAGGAAATATCCTCAGATGAAATCTGGAAAGAAGCTTTCTGAGAAACTGCTTAGTGTTCTCTTAATTCATCTCACAGTGTTACATCTGTATTTCGTGGATCTCTTTGCTAGCCTTATTTCTGTGGAATCTGAGAACAGATATTTCGGATCCCTTTGAAGACTATAGGGCCAAAGGAAATATCCTCCGATAACAAAGAGAAAGAAGCTTTCTGAGAAACTTCTTTGTGTTCTGTGAAATCATCTCACAGAGTTACAGCTTTCCCCTCAAGAAGCCTTTCGCTAAGACAGCTCTTGTGGAATTGGCAAGGTGATATTTGGAAGCCCATAGAGGGCTATGATGAAAAAGGAAATATCCTCAGATGAAATCTGGAAAGAAGCTTTCTGAGAAAGTGCTTAGTGTTCTGTTAATTCATCTCACAGAGTTACATCTGTATCTCGTGGATCTCTTTGCTAGCCTTATTTCTGTGGAATCTGAGAACAGATATTTCGGATCCTTTTGAAGACTATAGGGCCAAAGGAAATATCCTCCGATAACAAAGAGAAAGAAGCTTTCTGAGAAACTTCTTTGTGTTCTGTGAAATCATCTCACAGAGTTACAGCTTTCCCTAGAAGAAGCCTTTCGCTAAGACAGTTCTTGTGGAATTGGCAAAGTGATATTAGGTAGCCCATAGTTGGCTATCGTGAAAAAGGAAATATCCTCAGATGAAATCTGGAAAGAAGCTTTCTGAGAAACTGCTTAGTGTTCTGTTAATTCATGTCACAGAGTTACATCTGTATTTCGTGGATCTCTTTGCTAGCCTTATTTCTGTGGAATCTGTGAACAGATTTCGGATCTCTTTGAAGACGATAGGGCCAAATGAAATATCCTCCGATAACAAAGAGAAAGAAGCTTTCTGAGAAACTTCTTTGTGTTCTGTGAAATCATCTCACAGAGTTACAGCTTTCCCCTGAAGAAGCCTTTCGCGAACACAGTTCTTGTCTATTTGACAAAGTGATATTTGGAAGCCCAAAGAGGGCAATGGTGAAAAAGGAAATATCCTCAGATGAAATCTGGAAAGAAGCTTTCTGAGAAACTGCTTAGTGTTCTCTTAATTCATCTCACAGTGTTACATCTGTATTTCGTGGATCTCTTTGCTAGCCTTATTTCTGTGGAATCTGAGAACAGATATTTCGGATCCCTTTGAAGACTACAGGGCCAAAGGAAATATCTTCCGATAACAAAGAGAAAGAATCTTTCTGAGAAACTTCTTTGTGTTCTGTGAAATCATCTCACAGAGTTACAGCTTTCCCCTCAAAAAGCCTTTCGCTAAGACAGTTCTTGTGGAATTGGCAAAGTGATATTTAGAAGCCCATAGAGGGCTATGGTGAAAAAGGAAATATCCTCAGATGAAATCTGGAAAGAAGCTTTCTGAGAAACTGCTTAGTGTTCTCTTAATTCATCTCACAGAGTTACATGTGTATTTCGTGGATCTCTTTGCTAGCCTTATTTCTGGGAATCTGAGAACAGATATTTCGGATCCCTTTGAAGACTATAGGGCCAAAGGAAATATCCTCCGATAACAAAGAGAAAGAAGCTTTCTGAGAAACTTCTTTGTGTTCTGGGAAATCACCTCACAGACTTACAGCTTTCCCCTCAAGAAGCCTTTCGATAAGGCAGTTCTTGTGGAATTGGCAAAGTGATATTGGGAAGCCCATAGAGGGCTATGGTGAAAAAGGAAATATGCTCAGATAAAATCTGGAAAGAAGCTTTCTGAGAAACTGCTTAGTGTTCTGTTAATTCATCTCACAGAGTTACATCTGTATTTCGTGGATCTCTTTGCAAGCCTTATTTCTATGGAATCTGAGAACAGATATTTCGGATCCCTTTGAAAACACTAGGGCCAAAGGAAATATCCTCCGATAACAAAGGGAAGAAGCTTTCTGAGAAACTTCTTTGTGTTCTGTGAAATCATCTCACAGAGTTACAGCTTTCCCCTCAAGAAGCCTTTCGCTAAGACAGTTCTTGTGGAATTGGCAAAGTGATATTTGGAAGCCCATAGAGGGCTATGGTGAAAAAGAAAATATGCTCAGATAAAATCTGGAAAGAAGCTTTCTGAGAAACTGCTTAGTGTTCTGTTAATTCATCTCACAGAGTTACATCTGTATTTCGTGGATCTCTTTGCTAGGCTTATTTCTGTGGAATCTGAGAACAGATATTTCGGATCCCTTTGAAGACTATAGGGCCAAAGGAAATATCCTCCGATAACAAAGAGAAAGAAGCTTTCTGAGAAACTTCTTTGTGTTCTGTGAAATCATCTCACAGAGTTTCAGCTTTCCATTCAAGAAGCCTTTTGATAAGGCAGTTCTTGTGGAATTGGCAAAGTGATATTTGGAAGCCCATAGAGGGCTATGGTGAAAAAGGAAATATCCTCAGATGAAATCTGGAAAGAAGCTTTCTGAGAAACTGCTTAGTGTTCTGTTAATTCATCTCACAGAGTTACATATGTATTTCGTGGATCTCTTTGCTAGCCTTATTTCTCGGAATCTGCGAACAGATATTTCGGATCCCTTTGAAGACTATAGGGCCAAAGGAAATATCCTCCGATAACAAAGAGAAAGAAGCTTTCTGAGAAACTTCTTTGTGTTCTGGGAAATCACCTCACAGAGTTACAGCTTTCCCCTCAAGAAGCCTTTCGATAAGGCAGTTCTTGTGGAATTGGCAAAGTGATATTGGGAAGCCCATAGAGGGCTATGGTGAAAAAGGAAATATGCTCAGATAAAATCTGGAAAGAAGCTTTCTGAGAAACTGCTTAGTGTTCTGTTAATTCATCTCACAGAATTACATCTGTATTTCGTGGATCTCTTTGCTAGCCTTATTTCTATGGAATCTGAGAACAGATATTTCGGATCCCTTTGAAGACTATAGGGCCAAAGGAAATATCCTCCTATAACAAAGGGAAGAAGCTTTCTGAGAAACTTCTTTGTGTTCTGTGAAATCATCTCACAGAGTTACAGCTTTCCCCTCAAGAAGCCTTTCGCTAAGACAGTTTTTGTGGAATTGGCAAAGTGATATTTGGAAGCCCATAGATGGCTATGGTGAAAAACAGAGTTACATCTGTATTTCGTGGATCTCTTTGCTAGCCTTATTTCTGTGGAGTCTGAGAACAGATATTTCGGATCCCTTTGAAGACTATAGGGCCAAAGGAAATATCCTCCGATAACAAAGAGAAAGAAGTTTTCTGAGAAACTTCTTTGTGTTTTGTGAAATCATCTCACAGAGTTACAGCTTCCCCCTCAAGAAGCCTTTCGCTAAGACAGCTCTTGTGGAATTGGCAAGGTGATATTTGGAAGCCCTTAGAGGGCTATGGTGAAAAAGGAAATATCCTCCGATGAAATCTGGAAAGAAGCTTTCTGAGAAACTGCTTAGTGTCTGTTAATTCATCTCACAGGGTTACATCTGTATCTCGTGGATCTCTTTGCTAGCCTTATTTCTGTGGAATCTGAGAACAGATATTTCGGATCCTTTTGAAGACTATAGGGCCAAAGGAAATATCCTCCGATAACAAAGAGAAAGAAGCTTTCTGAGAAATTTGTTTGTGTTCTGTGAAATCATCTCACAGAGTTACAGCTTTCCCTAGAAGAAGCCTTTCGCTAAGACAGTTCTTGTGCAATTGGCAAAGTGATATTAGGTAGCCCATAGTTGGCAATCGTGAAAAAGGAAATATCCTCAGATGAAATCTGGAAAGAAGCTTTCTGAGAAAGTGCTTAGTGATCTGTTAATTCATCTCACAGAGTTACATCTGTATCTCGTGGATCTCTTTGCTAGCCTTATTTCTGTGGAATCTGTGAACAGATTTCGGATCTCTTTGAAGACGATAGGGCCAAATGAAATATCCTCCGATAACAAAGAGAAAGAAGCTTTCTGAGAAACTTCTTTGTGTTCTGTGAAATCATCTCACAGAGTTACAGCTTTCCCCTCAAAAAGCCTTTCGCTAAGACAGTTCTTGTGGAATTGGCAAAGTGATATTTAGAAGCCCATAGAGGGCTATGGTGAAAAAGGAAATATCCTCAGATGAAATCTGGAAAGAAGCTCTCTGAGAAACTGCTTAGTGTTCTGTTAATTCATCTCACAGAGTTACATCTGTATTTCGTGGATCTCTTTGCTAGCCTTATTGCTGTGGAATCTGTGAACAGAATTCGGATCTCTTTGAGGACGATAGGGCCAAATGAAATATCCTCCGATAACAAAGAGAAAGAAGCTTTCTGAGAAACTTCTTTGTGTTCGGTGAAATCATATCACAGAGTTACAGCTTTCCCCTCAAAAAGCCTTTCGCTAAGACAGTTCTTGTGGAATTGGCAAAGTGATATTTGGAAGCCCATAGAGGGCTATGGTGAAAAAGGAAATATCCTCAGATGAAATCTGGAAAGAAGCTTTCTGAGAAACTGCTTAGTGTTCTGTTAATTCATCTCACAGTGTTACATCTGTATTTCGTGGATCTCTTTGCTAGCCTTATTTCTGGGAATCTGAGAACAGATATTTCGCATCCCTTTGAAGACTATAGGGCCAAAGGAAATATGCTCCGATAACAAAGAGAAAGAAGCTTTCTGAGAAACTTCTTTGTGTTCTGGGAAATCATCTCACAGAGTTACAGCTTTCCCCTCAAAAAGCCTTTCGATAAGGCCGTTCTTGTGGAATTGGCAAAGTGATATTGGGAAGCCCATAGAGGGCTATGGTGAAAAAGGAAATATGCTCAGATAAAATCTGGAAAGAAGCTTTCTGAGAAACTGCTTAGTGTTCTGTGAATTCATCTCACAGAGTTACATCTGTATTTCGTGGATCTCTTTGCTAGCCTTATTTCTGTGGAATCTGAGAACAGATATTTCGGATCCCTTTGAAGACAATAGGCCAAAGGAAATATCCTCCGATAACAAAGAGAAAGAAGCTTTCTGAGAAACTTCTTTGTGTTCTGTGAAATCATCTCACAGAGTTACAGCTTTCCCCTCAAGAAGCCTTTCGCTAAGACAGTTCTTGTGGAATTGACAAAGTGATATTTGGAAGCCATAGAGGGTTATGGTGAAAAAGGAAAAATCCTGACATGAAATCTGGAAAGAAGCTTTCTGAGAAACTGCTTAGTGTTCTGTAAATTCACCTCACAGAGTTTCATCTGTATTTCGTGGATCTCTTTGGTAGCCTTATTTCTGTGGAATCTGAGAACAGATATTTCGGATCCCTTTGAAGACTATTGGGCAAAAGGAAATATCCTCCGATAACAAAGAGAAAGAAGCTTCCTGAGAAACTTCTTTGTGTTCTGTGAAATCATCTCACAGAGTTACAGCTTTCCCCTCAAAAAGCCATTCTCTAAGACAGTTCTTGTGGAATTGGCAAAGTGATATATGGAAGCCCCTAGAGGGCTATGGTGAAAAAGGAAATATCCTCAGATGAAATCTGGAAAGAAGCTTTCTGAGAAACTGCTTAGTGTTCTGTTAATTCATCTCACAGAGTTACATCTGTATTTCGTGGATCTCTTTGCTAGCCCTATTTCTGTGGAATCTGAGAACAGATATTTCGGATCCCTTTGAAGACTATAGGTCCAAAGGAAATATCCTCCGATAACAAAGAGAAAGAAGCTTTCTGAGAAACTTCTTTGTGTTCTGTGAAATCATCTCACAGAGTTACAGCTTTCCCGTCAAGTAGCCTTTCGCCAAGACAGTTCTTGTAGAATTGGCAAAGTGATATTAGGTAGCCCATAGTGGGCTACGGTGAAAAAGGAAATATCCTCAGATGAAATCTGGAAAGAAGCTTTCTGAGAAACTGCTAAGTGTTCTGTTAATTCATCTCACAGAGTTACATCTGTATTTCGTGGATCTCTTTGCAAGCCTTATTTCTATGGAATCTGAGAACAGATATTTCGGATCCCTTTGAAGACTATAGGGCCAAAGGAAATATCCTCCGATAACAAAGAGAAAGAAGCTTTCTGAAAAACTTCTTTGTGTTCTGTGAAATCATCTCACAGAGTTACAGCTTTCCCCTCAAGAAGCCTTTCGCTAAGACAGTTCTTGTGGAATTGGCAAAGTGATATACGGAAGACCCTAGACGGCTAAGGTGAAAAAGGAAATATCCTCAGATGAAATCCGGAAAGAAGCTTTCTGAGAAACTGCTTAGTGTTCTTGTAATTCATCTCACAGAGTTACATTTGTATTTCGTGGATCTTTTTGCTAGCCTTATTTCTGTGGAATCTGAGAACAGATATTTCGGATCCCTTTGAAGACTACAGGGCCAAAGGAAATATCCTCCGATAACAAAGACAAAGAAGATTTCTGAGAAACTTCTTTGTGTTCTGTGAAATCATCTCACAGAGTTACAGCTTTCCCCTCAGGAAGCCTTTCGCTAAGACAGTTCTTGTGGAATTGGCGGAGTGATATTTGGAAGCCCATAGTGGGCTGTGGTGAAAAAGGAAATATACTCAGAAGAAATCTGGAAAGAAGCTTTCTGAGAAACTGCTTAGTGTTCTGTTAATTCATCTCACAGAGTTACATCTGTATTTCGTGGATCTCTTTGCTAGCCTTATTTCTGTGGAGTCTGAGAACAGATATTTCGGATCCCTTTGAAGACTATAGGGCCAAAGGAAATATCCTCCGATAACAAAGAGAAAGAAGCTTTCTGAGAAACTTCTTTGTGTTCTGTGAAATTATCTCACAGAGTTACAGCTTTCCCCTCAAGAAGCCTTTCGCTAAGACAGTTCTTGTGGAATTGGCAGAGTGATATTTGGAAGCCCCTGGAGGGTTATGGTGAAAAAGGAAATATCCTCAGATGAATTCTGGAAAGAAGCTTTCTGAGAAACTGCTTAGTGTTCTGTTAATTCATCTCACAGAGTTACATCTGTATTTCGTGGATCTCTTTGCTAGCCTTATTTCTGTGGAATCTGTGAACAGAATTTGGATCTCTTTGAGGACGATAGGGCCAAATGAAATATCCTCCGATAACAAAGAGAAAGAAGCTTTCTGAGAAACTTCTTTGTGTTCGGTGAAATCATATCACAGATTTACAGCTTTCCCCTCAAAAAGCCTTTCGCTAAGACAGTTCTTGTGGAATTGGCAGAGTGATATTTGGAAGCCCATAGAGGGCTATGGTGAAAAAGGAAATATCCTCAGATGAAATCTGGAAAGAAGCTTTCTGAGAAACTGCTTAGTGTTCTGTTAATTCATCTCACAGTGTTACATCTGTATTTCGTGGATCTCTTTGCTAGCCTTATTTCTGGGAATCTGAGAACAGATATTTCGGATCCCTTTGAAGACTATAGAGCCAAAGGAAATATCCTCCGATAACAAAGAGAAAGAAGCTTTCTGAGAAACCTCTTTGTGTTCTGTGAAATCATCTCACAGAGTTACAGCTTTCCCCTCAAGAAGCCTTTCGATAAGGCAGTTCTTGTGGAATTGGCAAAGTGATATTGGGAAGCCCATAGAGGGCTATGGTGAAAAAGGAAATATGCTCAGATAAAATCTGGAAAGAAGCTTTCTGAGAAACTGCTTAGTGTTCTGTTAATTCATCTCACAGAGTTACATCTGTATTTCGTGGATCTCTTTGCTAGCCTTATTTCTGTGGAGTCTGAGAACAGATATTTCGGATCCCTTTGAAGACTATAGGGCCAAAGGAAATATCCTCCGATAACAAAGAGAAAGAAGCTTTCTGAGAAACTTCTTTGTGTTCTGTGAAATCATCTCACAGAGTTACAGCTTTCCCCTCAAGAAGCCTTTCGCTAAGACAGTTCTTGTGGAATTGGCGGAGTGATATTTGGAAGCCCATAGTTTGCTGTGGTGAAAAAGGAAATATCCTCAGATGAAATCTGGAAAGAAGCTTTCTGAGAAACTGCTTAGTGTTCTGTTAATTCATCTCACAGAGTTACATCTGTATTTCGTGGATCTCTTTGCTAGCCTTATTTCTGTGGAATCTGAGAACAGATATTTCGGATCCCTTTGAAGACTACAGGGCCAAAGTAAATATCCTCCGATAACAAAGAGAAAGAAGCTTTCTGAGAAAGTTCTTTGTGTTCTGTGAAATCATCTCACAGAGTTACAGCTTTCCCCCAAAAAGCCTTTCGCTAAGACAGTTCTTGTGGAATTGGATAAGTGATATTTGGAAGCCCATAGAGGGCTATGGTGAAAAAGGAAATATCCTCAGATGAAATCTGGAAAGAAGCTTTCTGAGAAACTGCTTAGTGTTCTGTAAATTCACCTCACAGTGTTACATCTGTATTTCGTGGATCTCTTTGCTAGCCTTATTTCTGGGAATCTGAGAACAGATATTTCGGATCCCTTTGAAGACTATAGAGCCAAAGGAAATATCCTCCGATAACAAAGAGAAAGAAGCTTTCTGAGAAACCTCTTTGTGTTCTGTGAAATCATCTCACAGAGTTACAGCTTTCCCCTCAAGAAGCCTTTCGATAAGGCAGTTCTTGTGGAATTGGCAAAGTGATATTGGGAAGCCCATAGAGGGCTATGGTGAAAAAGGAAATATGCTCAGATAAAATCTGGAAAGAAGCTTTCTGAGAAACTGCTTAGTGTTCTGTTAATTCATCTCACAGAGTTACATCTGTATTTCGTGGATCTCTTTGCTAGCCTTGTTTGTGTGGAATCTGAGAACAGATATTTCGGATCCCTTTGAGGACTATAGGGCCAAAGGAAATATCCTCCGATAAAAAAGAGAAAGAAGCTTTCTGAGAAACTTCTTTGTGTTCTGTGAAATCATCTCACAGAGTTACAGCTTTCCCCTCAAGAAGCCTTTCGCTGAGACAGTTCTTGTGGAATTGGCAAAGTGATATTTGGAAGCCCATAGAGGGCTATGGTGAAAAAGGAAATATCCTCAGATGAAATCTGGAAAGAAGCTTTCTGAGAAACTGCTTAGTGTTCTGTAAATACACCTCACAGAGTTACGTCTGTATTTCGTGGATATCTTTGGTAGCCTTATTTCTGTGGAATCTCAGAACAGATATTTCGGATCCCTTTGAAGACTATAGGGCAAAAGGAAATATCCTCCGATAACAAAGAGAAAGAAGCTTCCTGAGAAACTTCTTTGTGTTCTGTGAAATCATCTCACAGAGTTACAGCTTTCCCCTCAAGAAGCCTTTTGCTAAGACAGTTCTTGTGGAATTGGCAAAGTGATATATGGAAGCCCCTAGAGGGCTATGGTGAAAAAGGAAATATCCTCAGATGAAATCTGGAAAGAAGCTTTCTGAGAAACTGCTTAGTGTTCTGTTAATTCATCTCACAGAGTTACATCTGTATTTCGTGGATCTCTTTGCTAGCCTTATTTCTGTGGAATCTGTGAACAGAATTCGGATCTCTTTGAGGACGATAGGGCCAAATGAAATATCCTCCGATAACAAAGAGAAAGAAGCTTTCTGAGAAACTTCTTTGTGTTCTGTGAAATCATCCCACAGAGTTACTGCTTTCCCCTCAAGAAGCCTTTCGCGAACACAGTTCTTGTGCAAATGGCAAAGTGATATTTGGAGGCCCTAGAGGGCAATTTTGAAAAAGGAAATATCCTCAGATGAAATCTGGAAAGAAGCTTTCTGAGAAACTGCTTAGTGTTCTGTTAATTCATCTCACAGAGTTACATATGTATTTCGTGGAACTCTTTGCTAGCCTTATTTCTGGGAATCTGAGAACAGATATTTCGGATCCCTTTGAAGACTATAGGGCCAAAGGAAATATCCTCCGATAACAAAGAGAAAGAAGCTTTCTGAGAAACTTCTTTGTGTTCTGTGAAATCATCTCACAGAGTTACAGCTTTCCCCTCAAGAAGCCTTTCGCGAACACAGTTCTTGTCCATTTGACAAAGTGATATTTGGAAGCCCAAAGAGGGCAATGGTGAAAAAGGAAATATCCTCAGATGAAATCTGGAAAGAAGCTTTCTGAGAAACTGCTTAGTGTTCTCTTAATTCATCTCACAGTGTTACATCTGTATTTCGTGGATCTCTTTGCTAGCCTTATTTCTGTGGAATCTGAGAACAGATATTTCGGATCCCTTTGAAGACTATAGGGCCAAAGGAAATATCCTCCGATAACAAAGAGAAAGAAGCTTTCTCAGAAACTTCTTTGTGTTCTGTGAAATCATCTCACAGAGTTACAGCTTTCCCCTCAAGAAGCCTTTCGCTAAGACAGCTCTTGTGGAATTGGCAAGGTGATATTTGGAAGCCCATAGAGGGCTATGATGAAAAAGGAAATATCCTCAGATGAAATCTGGAAAGAAGCTTTCTGAGAAAGTGCTTAGTGTTCTGTTAATTCATCTCACAGAGTTACATCTGTATCTCGTGGATCTCTTTGCTAGCCTTATTTCTGTGGAATCTGAGAACAGATATTTCGGATCCTTTTGAAGACTATAGGGCCAAAGGAAATATCCTCCGATAACAAAGAGAAAGAAGCTTTCTGAGAAACTTCTTTGTGTTCTGTGAAATCATCTCACAGAGTTACAGCTTTCCCTAGAAGAAGCCTTTCGCTAAGACAGTTCTTGTGGAATTGGCAAAGTGATATTAGGTAGCCCATAGTTGGCTATCGTGAAAAAGGAAATATCCTCAGATGAAATCTGGAAAGAAGCTTTCTGAGAAACTGCTTAGTGTTCTGTTAATTCATGTCACAGAGTTACATCTGTATTTCGTGGATCTCTTTGCTAGCCTTATTTCTGTGGAATCTGTGAACAGATTTCGGATCTCTTTGAAGACGATAGGGCCAAATGAAATATCCTCCGATAACAAAGAGAAAGAAGCTTTCTGAGAAACTTCTTTGTGTTCTGTGAAATCATCTCACAGAGTTACAGCTTTCCCCTGAAGAAGCCTTTCGCGAACACAGTTCTTGTCTATTTGACAAAGTGATATTTGGAAGCCCAAAGAGGGCAATGGTGAAAAAGGAAATATCCTCAGATGAAATCTGGAAAGAAGCTTTCTGAGAAACTGCTTAGTGTTCTCTTAATTCATCTCACAGTGTTACATCTGTATTTCGTGGATCTCTTTGCTAGCCTTATTTCTGTGGAATCTGAGAACAGATATTTCGGATCCCTTTGAAGACTACAGGGCCAAAGGAAATATCTTCCGATAACAAAGAGAAAGAATCTTTCTGAGAAACTTCTTTGTGTTCTGTGAAATCATCTCACAGAGTTACAGCTTTCCCCTCAAAAAGCCTTTCGCTAAGACAGTTCTTGTGGAATTGGCAAAGTGATATTTAGAAGCCCATAGAGGGCTATGGTGAAAAAGGAAATATCCTCAGATGAAATCTGGAAAGAAGCTTTCTGAGAAACTGCTTAGTGTTCTCTTAATTCATCTCACAGAGTTACATGTGTATTTCGTGGATCTCTTTGCTAGCCTTATTTCTGGGAATCTGAGAACAGATATTTCGGATCCCTTTGAAGACTATAGGGCCAAAGGAAATATCCTCCGATAACAAAGAGAAAGAAGCTTTCTGAGAAACTTCTTTGTGTTCTGGGAAATCACCTCACAGACTTACAGCTTTCCCCTCAAGAAGCCTTTCGATAAGGCAGTTCTTGTGGAATTGGCAAAGTGATATTGGGAAGCCCATAGAGGGCTATGGTGAAAAAGGAAATATGCTCAGATAAAATCTGGAAAGAAGCTTTCTGAGAAACTGCTTAGTGTTCTGTTAATTCATCTCACAGAGTTACATCTGTATTTCGTGGATCTCTTTGCAAGCCTTATTTCTATGGAATCTGAGAACAGATATTTCGGATCCCTTTGAAAACACTAGGGCCAAAGGAAATATCCTCCGATAACAAAGGGAAGAAGCTTTCTGAGAAACTTCTTTGTGTTCTGTGAAATCATCTCACAGAGTTACAGCTTTCCCCTCAAGAAGCCTTTCGCTAAGACAGTTCTTGTGGAATTGGCAAAGTGATATTTGGAAGCCCATAGAGGGCTATGGTGAAAAAGAAAATATGCTCAGATAAAATCTGGAAAGAAGCTTTCTGAGAAACTGCTTAGTGTTCTGTTAATTCATCTCACAGAGTTACATCTGTATTTCGTGGATCTCTTTGCTAGCCTTATTTCTGTGGAATCTGAGAACAGATATTTCGGATCCCTTTGAAGACTATAGGGCCAAAGGAAATATCCTCCGATAACAAAGAGAAAGAAGCTTTCTGAGAAACTTCTTTGTGTTCTGTGAAATCATCTCACAGAGTTTCAGCTTTCCATTCAAGAAGCCTTTTGATAAGGCAGTTCTTGTGGAATTGGCAAAGTGATATTTGGAAGCCCATAGAGGGCTATGGTGAAAAAGGAAATATCCTCAGATGAAATCTGGAAAGAAGCTTTCTGAGAAACTGCTTAGTGTTCTGTTAATTCATCTCACAGAGTTACATATGTATTTCGTGGATCTCTTTGCTAGCCTTATTTCTCGGAATCTGCGAACAGATATTTCGGATCCCTTTGAAGACTATAGGGCCAAAGGAAATATCCTCCGATAACAAAGAGAAAGAAGCTTTCTGAGAAACTTCTTTGTGTTCTGGGAAATCACCTCACAGAGTTACAGCTTTCCCCTCAAGAAGCCTTTCGATAAGGCAGTTCTTGTGGAATTGGCAAAGTGATATTGGGAAGCCCATAGAGGGCTATGGTGAAAAAGGAAATATGCTCAGATAAAATCTGGAAAGAAGCTTTCTGAGAAACTGCTTAGTGTTCTGTTAATTCATCTCACAGAATTACATCTGTATTTCGTGGATCTCTTTGCTAGCCTTATTTCTATGGAATCTGAGAACAGATATTTCGGATCCCTTTGAAGACTATAGGGCCAAAGGAAATATCCTCCTATAACAAAGGGAAGAAGCTTTCTGAGAAACTTCTTTGTGTTCTGTGAAATCATCTCACAGAGTTACAGCTTTCCCCTCAAGAAGCCTTTCGCTAAGACAGTTTTTGTGGAATTGGCAAAGTGATATTTGGAAGCCCATAGATGGCTATGGTGAAAAACAGAGTTACATCTGTATTTCGTGGATCTCTTTGCTAGCCTTATTTCTGTGGAGTCTGAGAACAGATATTTCGGATCCCTTTGAAGACTATAGGGCCAAAGGAAATATCCTCCGATAACAAAGAGAAAGAAGTTTTCTGAGAAACTTCTTTGTGTTTTGTGAAATCATCTCACAGAGTTACAGCTTCCCCCTCAAGAAGCCTTTCGCTAAGACAGCTCTTGTGGAATTGGCAAGGTGATATTTGGAAGCCCTTAGAGGGCTATGGTGAAAAAGGAAATATCCTCCGATGAAATCTGGAAAGAAGCTTTCTGAGAAACTGCTTAGTGTTCTGTTAATTCATCTCACAGGGTTACATCTGTATCTCGTGGATCTCTTTGCTAGCCTTATTTCTGTGGAATCTGAGAACAGATATTTCGGATCCTTTTGAAGACTATAGGGCCAAAGGAAATATCCTCCGATAACAAAGAGAAAGAAGCTTTCTGAGAAATTTGTTTGTGTTCTGTGAAATCATCTCACAGAGTTACAGCTTTCCCTAGAAGAAGCCTTTCGCTAAGACAGTTCTTGTGCAATTGGCAAAGTGATATTAGGTAGCCCATAGTTGGCAATCGTGAAAAAGGAAATATCCTCAGATGAAATCTGGAAAGAAGCTTTCTGAGAAAGTGCTTAGTGATCTGTTAATTCATCTCACAGAGTTACATCTGTATCTCGTGGATCTCTTTGCTAGCCTTATTTCTGTGGAATCTGTGAACAGATTTCGGATCTCTTTGAAGACGATAGGGCCAAATGAAATATCCTCCGATAACAAAGAGAAAGAAGCTTTCTGAGAAACTTCTTTGTGTTCTGTGAAATCATCTCACAGAGTTACAGCTTTCCCCTCAAAAAGCCTTTCGCTAAGACAGTTCTTGTGGAATTGGCAAAGTGATATTTAGAAGCCCATAGAGGGCTATGGTGAAAAAGGAAATATCCTCAGATGAAATCTGGAAAGAAGCTCTCTGAGAAACTGCTTAGTGTTCTGTTAATTCATCTCACAGAGTTACATCTGTATTTCGTGGATCTCTTTGCTAGCCTTATTGCTGTGGAATCTGTGAACAGAATTCGGATCTCTTTGAGGACGATAGGGCCAAATGAAATATCCTCCGATAACAAAGAGAAAGAAGCTTTCTGAGAAACTTCTTTGTGTTCGGTGAAATCATATCACAGAGTTACAGCTTTCCCCTCAAAAAGCCTTTCGCTAAGACAGTTCTTGTGGAATTGGCAAAGTGATATTTGGAAGCCCATAGAGGGCTATGGTGAAAAAGGAAATATCCTCAGATGAAATCTGGAAAGAAGCTTTCTGAGAAACTGCTTAGTGTTCTGTTAATTCATCTCACAGTGTTACATCTGTATTTCGTGGATCTCTTTGCTAGCCTTATTTCTGGGAATCTGAGAACAGATATTTCGCATCCCTTTGAAGACTATAGGGCCAAAGGAAATATGCTCCGATAACAAAGAGAAAGAAGCTTTCTGAGAAACTTCTTTGTGTTCTGGGAAATCATCTCACAGAGTTACAGCTTTCCCCTCAAAAAGCCTTTCGATAAGGCCGTTCTTGTGGAATTGGCAAAGTGATATTGGGAAGCCCATAGAGGGCTATGGTGAAAAAGGAAATATGCTCAGATAAAATCTGGAAAGAAGCTTTCTGAGAAACTGCTTAGTGTTCTGTGAATTCATCTCACAGAGTTACATCTGTATTTCGTGGATCTCTTTGCTAGCCTTATTTCTGTGGAATCTGAGAACAGATATTTCGGATCCCTTTGAAGACAATAGGCCAAAGGAAATATCCTCCGATAACAAAGAGAAAGAAGCTTTCTGAGAAACTTCTTTGTGTTCTGTGAAATCATCTCACAGAGTTACAGCTTTCCCCTCAAGAAGCCTTTCGCTAAGACAGTTCTTGTGGAATTGACAAAGTGATATTTGGAAGCCATAGAGGGTTATGGTGAAAAAGGAAAAATCCTGACATGAAATCTGGAAAGAAGCTTTCTGAGAAACTGCTTAGTGTTCTGTAAATTCACCTCACAGAGTTTCATCTGTATTTCGTGGATCTCTTTGGTAGCCTTATTTCTGTGGAATCTGAGAACAGATATTTCGGATCCCTTTGAAGACTATTGGGCAAAAGGAAATATCCTCCGATAACAAAGAGAAAGAAGCTTCCTGAGAAACTTCTTTGTGTTCTGTGAAATCATCTCACAGAGTTACAGCTTTCCCCTCAAAAAGCCATTCTCTAAGACAGTTCTTGTGGAATTGGCAAAGTGATATATGGAAGCCCCTAGAGGGCTATGGTGAAAAAGGAAATATCCTCAGATGAAATCTGGAAAGAAGCTTTCTGAGAAACTGCTTAGTGTTCTGTTAATTCATCTCACAGAGTTACATCTGTATTTCGTGGATCTCTTTGCTAGCCCTATTTCTGTGGAATCTGAGAACAGATATTTCGGATCCCTTTGAAGACTATAGGTCCAAAGGAAATATCCTCCGATAACAAAGAGAAAGAAGCTTTCTGAGAAACTTCTTTGTGTTCTGTGAAATCATCTCACAGAGTTACAGCTTTCCCGTCAAGTAGCCTTTCGCCAAGACAGTTCTTGTAGAATTGGCAAAGTGATATTAGGTAGCCCATAGTGGGCTACGGTGAAAAAGGAAATATCCTCAGATGAAATCTGGAAAGAAGCTTTCTGAGAAACTGCTAAGTGTTCTGTTAATTCATCTCACAGAGTTACATCTGTATTTCGTGGATCTCTTTGCAAGCCTTATTTCTATGGAATCTGAGAACAGATATTTCGGATCCCTTTGAAGACTATAGGGCCAAAGGAAATATCCTCCGATAACAAAGAGAAAGAAGCTTTCTGAAAAACTTCTTTGTGTTCTGTGAAATCATCTCACAGAGTTACAGCTTTCCCCTCAAGAAGCCTTTCGCTAAGACAGTTCTTGTGGAATTGGCAAAGTGATATACGGAAGACCCTAGACGGCTAAGGTGAAAAAGGAAATATCCTCAGATGAAATCCGGAAAGAAGCTTTCTGAGAAACTGCTTAGTGTTCTTGTAATTCATCTCACAGAGTTACATTTGTATTTCGTGGATCTTTTTGCTAGCCTTATTTCTGTGGAATCTGAGAACAGATATTTCGGATCCCTTTGAAGACTACAGGGCCAAAGGAAATATCCTCCGATAACAAAGACAAAGAAGATTTCTGAGAAACTTCTTTGTGTTCTGTGAAATCATCTCACAGAGTTACAGCTTTCCCCTCAGGAAGCCTTTCGCTAAGACAGTTCTTGTGGAATTGGCGGAGTGATATTTGGAAGCCCATAGTGGGCTGTGGTGAAAAAGGAAATATACTCAGAAGAAATCTGGAAAGAAGCTTTCTGAGAAACTGCTTAGTGTTCTGTTAATTCATCTCACAGAGTTACATCTGTATTTCGTGGATCTCTTTGCTAGCCTTATTTCTGTGGAGTCTGAGAACAGATATTTCGGATCCCTTTGAAGACTATAGGGCCAAAGGAAATATCCTCCGATAACAAAGAGAAAGAAGCTTTCTGAGAAACTTCTTTGTGTTCTGTGAAATTATCTCACAGAGTTACAGCTTTCCCCTCAAGAAGCCTTTCGCTAAGACAGTTCTTGTGGAATTGGCAGAGTGATATTTGGAAGCCCCTGGAGGGTTATGGTGAAAAAGGAAATATCCTCAGATGAATTCTGGAAAGAAGCTTTCTGAGAAACTGCTTAGTGTTCTGTTAATTCATCTCACAGAGTTACATCTGTATTTCGTGGATCTCTTTGCTAGCCTTATTTCTGTGGAATCTGTGAACAGAATTTGGATCTCTTTGAGGACGATAGGGCCAAATGAAATATCCTCCGATAACAAAGAGAAAGAAGCTTTCTGAGAAACTTCTTTGTGTTCGGTGAAATCATATCACAGATTTACAGCTTTCCCCTCAAAAAGCCTTTCGCTAAGACAGTTCTTGTGGAATTGGCAGAGTGATATTTGGAAGCCCATAGAGGGCTATGGTGAAAAAGGAAATATCCTCAGATGAAATCTGGAAAGAAGCTTTCTGAGAAACTGCTTAGTGTTCTGTTAATTCATCTCACAGTGTTACATCTGTATTTCGTGGATCTCTTTGCTAGCCTTATTTCTGGGAATCTGAGAACAGATATTTCGGATCCCTTTGAAGACTATAGGGCCAAAGGAAATATGCTCCGATAACAAAGAGAAAGAAGCTTTCTGAGAAACTTCTTTGTGTTCTGGGAAATCATCTCACAGAGTTACAGCTTTCCCCTCAAGAAGCCTTTCGATAAGGCCGTTCTTGTGGAATTGGCAAAGTGATATTGGGAAGCCCATAGAGGGCTATGGTGAAAAAGGAAATATGCTCAGATAAAATCTGGAAAGAAGCTTTCTGAGAAACTGCTTAGTGTTCTGTAAATTCACCTCACAGAGTTACATCTGTATTTCGTGGATTTCTTTGGTAACCTTATTTCTGTGGAAACTGAGAACAGATATTTCGGATCCCTTTGAAGACTATTGGGGAAAAGGAAATATCCTCCGATAACAAAGAGAAAGAAGCTTCCTGAGAAACTTCTTTGTGTTCTGTGAAATCATCTCACAGAGTTACAGCTTTCCCCTCAAGAAGCCTTTCTCTAAGACAGTTCTTGTGGAATTGGCAAAGTGATATATGGAAGCCCCTAGAGGGCTATGGTGAAAAAGGAAATATCCTCAGATGAAATCAGGAAAGAAGCTTTCTGAGAAACTGCTTAGTGTTCTGTTAATTCATCTCACAGAGTTACATCTGTATTTCGTGGATCTCTTTGCTAGCCCTATTTCTGTGGAATCTGAGAACAGATATTTCGGATCCCTTTGAAGACTATAGGGCCAAAGGAAATATCCTCCGATAACAAAGAGAAAGAAGCTTTCTGAGAAACTTCTTTGTGTTCTGTGAAATCATCTCACAGAGTTACAGCTTTCCCGTCAAGAAGCCTTTCGCCAAGACAGTTCTTGTAGAATTGGCAAAGTGATATTAGGTAGCCCATAGTGGGCTACGGTGAAAAAGGAAATATCCTCAGATGAAATCTGGAAAGAAGCTTTCTGAGAAACTGCTTAGTGTTCTGTTAATTCATCTCACAGAGTTACATCTGTATTTCGTGGATCTCTTTGCTAGCCTTATTTCTGAGGAATCTGAGAACAGATATTTCGGATCCCTTTGAAGACTATAGGGCCAAAGGAAATATCCTCCGATAACAAAGAGAAAGAAGCTTTCTGAGAAACTTCTTTGTGTTCTGTGAAATCATCTCACAGAGTTACAGCTTTCCCCTCAAGAAGCCTTTCGCTAAGACAGTTCTTGTGGAATTGGCAAAGTGATATATGGAAGACCCTAGACGGCTATGGTGAAAAAGGAAATATCCTCAGATGAAATCCGGAAAGAAGCTTTCTGAGAAACTGCTTAGTGTTCTTGTAATTCATCTCACAGGGTTACATTTGTATTTCGTGGATCTTTTTGCTAGCCTTATTTCTGTGGAATCTGAGAACAGATATTTCGGATCCCTTTGAAGACTACAGGGCCAAAAGAAATATCCTCCGATAACAAAGACAAAGAAGATTTCTGAGAAACTTCTTTGTGTTCTGTGAAATCATCTCACAGAGTTACAGCTTTCCCCTCTAGAAGCCTTTCGCTAAGACAGCTCTTGTGGAATTGGCAAGGTGATATTTGGAAGCCCATAGAGGGCTATGGTATGAAAGGAAATATCCTCTGATGAAATCTGGAAAGAAGCTTTCTGAGAAAGTGCTTAGTGTTCTGTTAATTCATCTCACAGAGTTACATCTGTATCTCGTGGCTCTCTTTGCTAGCCTCATTTCTGTGGAATCTGAGAACAGATATTTCGGATCCCTTTGAGGACTATAGGGCCAAAGGAAATATCCTCCGATAACAAAGAGAAAGAAGCTTTCTGAGAAACTTCTTTGTGTTCTGTGAAATCATCTCACAGAGTTACAGCTTTCCCCTCAAGAAGCCTTTCGCTAAGACAGTTCTTGTGGAATTGGCAAAGTGATATATGGAAGACCCTAGACGGCTATGGTGAAAAAGGAAATATCCTCAGATGAAATCCGGAAGGAAGCTTTCTGAGAAACTGCTTAGTGTTCTTGTAATTCATCTCATAGAGTTACATGTGTATTTCGTGGATCTTTTTGCTAGCGTTATTTCTGTGGAATCTGAGAACAGATATTTCGGATCCCTTTGAAGACTACAGGGCCAAAGGAAATATCCTCCGATAACAAATACAAAGAAGATTTCTGAGAAACTTCTTTGTGTTCTGTGAAATCATCTCACAGAGTTACAGCTTTCCACTCAGGAAGCCTTTCGCTAAGACAGTTCTTGTGGAATTGGCGGAGTGATATTTGGAAGCCCATAGTGGGCTGTGGTGTAAAAGGAATATACTCAGATGAAATCTGGAAAGAAGCTTTCTGAGAAACTGCTTAGTGTTCTGTTAATTCATCTCACAGAGTTACATCTGTATTTCGTGGATCTCTTTGCTAGCCTTATTTCTGTGGAATCTGAGAACAGATATTTCGGATCCCTTTGAAGACAACAGGGCCAAAGTAAATATCCTCCGATAACAAAGAGAAAGAAGCTTTCTGAGAAACTTCTTTGTGTTCTGTGAAATCATCTCACAGAGTTACAGCTTTCCCCTCAAGAAGCCTTTCGCTAAGACAGTTCTTGTGGAATTGGCAAAGTGATATTTGGAAGCCCATAGAGGGCTATGGTGAAAAAGGAAATAACCTCAGATGAAATCTGGAAAGAAGATTTCTGAAGAACTGCTTAGTGTTCTGTTAATTCATCTCAAAGAGTTACATCTGTATTTCGTGGATCTCTTTGCTAGCCTTATTTCTGTGGAATCTGAGAACAGATATTTCGGATCCCTTTGAAGACTACAGGGCCTAAGTAAATATCCTCTGATAACAAAGAGAAAGAAGCTTTCTGAGAAACTTCTTTGTGTTCTGTGAAATCATCTCACAGAGTTACAGCTTTCCCCTCAAAAAGCCTTTCGCTAAGACAGTTCTTGTGGAATTGGCAAAGTGATATTTGGAAGCCCATAGAGGGCTATGGTGAAAAAGGAAATATCCTCAGATGAAATCTGGAAAGAAGCTTTCTGAGAAACTGCTTAGTGTTCTGTTAATTCATCTCACAGTGTTACATCTGTATTTCGTGGATCTCTTTGCTAGCCTTATTTCTGGGAATCTGAGAACAGATATTTCGGATCCCTTTGAAGACTATAGGGCCAAAGGAAATATCCTCCGATAACAAAGAGAAAGAAGCTTTCTGAGAAACTTCTTTGTGTTCTGGGAAATCATCTCACAGAGTTACAGCTTTCCCCTCAAGAAGCCTTTCGATAAGGCAGTTCTTGTGGAATTGGCAAAGTGATATTGGGAAGCCCATAGAGGGCTATGGTGAAAAACGAAATATGCTCAGATAAAATCTGGAAAGAAGCTTTCTGAGAAACTGCTTAGTGTTCTGTTAATTCATCTCACAGAGTTACATCTGTATTTCGTGGATCTCTTTGCTAGCCTTATTTCTATGGAATCTGAGAACAGATATTTCGGATCCCTTTGAAGACTATAGGGCCAAAGGAAATATCCTCCAATAACAAAGGGAAGAAGCTTTCTGAGAAACTTCTTTGTGTTCTCTGAAATCATCTCACAGAGTTACAGCTTTCCCCTCAAGAAGCCTTTCGCTAAGACAGTTCTTGTGGAATTGGCAAAGTGATATTTGGAAGCCCATAGAGGGCTATGGTGAAAAAGGAAATAACCTCAGATGAAATCTGGAAAGAAGATTTCTGAAGAACTGCTTAGTGTTCTGTTAATTCATCTCACAGAGTTACATCTGTATTTCGTGGATCTCTTTGCTAGCCTTATTTCTGTGGAGTCTGAGAACAGATATTTCGGATCCCTTTGAAGACTATAGGGCCAAAGGAAATATCCTCCGATAACAAAGAGAAAGAAGCTTTCTGAGAAACTTCTTTGTGTTCTGTGAAATTATCTCACAGAGTTACAGCTTTCCCCTCAAGAAGCCTTTGGCTAAGACAGTTCTTGTGGAATTGGCAGAGTGATATTTGGAAGCCCCTGGAGGGTTATGGTGAAAAAAGGAAATATCCTTAGATGAAATCTGGAAAGAAGCTTTCTGAGAAAATGCTTAGTGTTCTGTTAATTCATCTCACAGAGTTACATCTGTATTTCGTGGATCTCTTTGCTAGCCTTATTGCTGTGGAATCTGTGAACAGAATTCGGATCTCTTTGAGGACGATAGGGACAAATGAAATATGCTCCGATAACAAAGAGAAAGAAGCTTTCTGAGAAACTTCTTTGTGTTCTGGGAAATCATCTCACAGAGTTACAGCTTTCCCCTCAAAAAGCCTTTCGATAAGGCCGTTCTTGTGGAATTGGCAAAGTGATATTGGGAAGCCCATAGAGGGCTATGGTGAAAAAGGAAATATGCTCAGATAAAATCTGGAAAGAAGCTTTCTGAGAAACTGCTTAGTGTTCTGTGAATTCATCTCACAGAGTTACATCTGTATTTCGTGGATCTCTTTGCTAGCCTTATTTCTGTGGAATCTGAGAACAGATGTTTCGGATCCCTTTGAAGACAATAGGCCAAAGGAAATATCCTCCGATAACAAAGAGAAAGAAGCTTTCTGAGAAACTTCTTTGTGTTCTGTGAAATCATCTCACAGAGTTACAGCTTTCCCCTCAAGAAGCCTTTCGCTAAGACAGTTCTTGTGGAATTGACAAAGTGATATTTGGAAGCCCATAGAGGGTTATGGTGAAAAAGGAAAAATCCTGAGATGAAATCTGGAAAGAAGCTTTCTGAGAAACTGCTTAGTGTTCTGTAAATTCACCTCACAGAGTTACATCTGTATTTCGTGGATCTCTTTGCTAGCCTTATTTCTGTGGAATCTGAGAACAGATATTTCGGATCCCTTTGAAGACTATTGGGCAAAAGGAAATATCCTCCGATAACAAAGAGAAAGAAGCTTCCTGAGAAACTTCTTTGTGTTCTGTGAAATCATCTCACAGAGTTACAGCTTTCCCCTCAAGAAGCCTTTCTCTAAGACAGTTCTTGTGGAATTGGCAAAGTGATATATGGAAGCCCCTAGAGGGCTATGGTGAAAAAGGAAATATCCTCAGATGAAATCTGGAAAGAAGCTTTCTGAGAAACTGCTTAGTGTTCTGTTAATTCATCTCACAGAGTTACATCTGTATTTCGTGGATCTCTTTGCTAGCCCTATTTCTGTGGAATCTGAGAACAGATATTTCGGATCCCTTTGAAGAGTATAGGGCCAAAGGAAATATCCTCCGATAACAAAGAGAAAGAAGCTTTCTGAGAAACTTCTTTGTGTTGTGTGAAATCATCTCACAGAGTTACAGCTTTCCCGTCAAGAAGCCTTTCGCCAAGACAGTTCTTGTAGAATTGGCAAAGTGATATTAGGTAGCCCATAGTGGGCTACGGTGAAAAAGGAAATATCCTCAGATGAAATCTGGAAAGAAGCTTTCTGAGAAACTGCTTAGTGTTCTGTTAATTCATCTCACAGAGTTACATCTGTATTTCGTGGATCTCTTTGCTAGCCTTATTTCTGTGGAATCTGAGAACAGATATTTCGGATCCCTTTGAAGAATATAGGGCCAAAGGAAATATCCTCCGATAACAAAGAGAAAGAAGCTTTCTGAGAAACTTCTTTGTGTTCTGTGAAATCATCTCACAGAGTTACAGCTTTCCCCTCAAGAAGCCTTTAACTAAGACAGTTCTTGTGGAATTGGCAAAGTGATATATGGAAGACCCTAGACGGCTATGGTGAAAAAGGAAATATCCTCAGATGAAATCCGGAAAGAAGCTTTCTGGGAAACTGCTTAGTGTTCTTGTAATTCATCTCACAGAGTTACATTTGTATTTCGTGGATCTTTTTGCTAGCCTTATTTCTGTGGAATCTGAGAACAGATATTTCGGATCCCTTTGAAGACTACAGGGCCAAAGGAAATATCCTCCGATAACAAAGACAAAGAAGATTTCTGAGAAACTTCTTTGTGTTCTGTGAAATCATCTCACAGAGTTACAGCTTTCCCCTCAGGAAGCCTTTCGCTAAGACAGTTCTTGTGGAATTGGCGGAGTGATATTTGGAAGCCCAGTGTGGGCTGTGGTGAAAAAGGAAATATACTCAGATGAAATCTGGAAAGAAGCTTTCTGAGAAACTGCTTAGTGTTCTGTTAATTCATCTCACAGAGTTACATCTGTATTTCGTGGATCTCTTTGCTAGCCTTATTTCTGTGGAATCTGAGAACAGATATTTCGGATCCCTTTGAAGACTACAGGGCCAAAGTAAATATCCTCCGATAACAAAGAGAAAGAAGCTTTCTGAGAAACTTCTTTGTGTTCTGTGAAATCATCTCACAGAGTTACAGCTTTCCCCTCAAAAAGCCTTTCGCTAAGACAGTTCTTGTGGAATTGGCAAAGTGATATTTGGAAGCCCATAGAGGGCTATGGTGAAAAAGGAAATATCCTCAGATGAAATCTGGAAAGAAGCTTTCTGAGAAAGTGCTTAGTGTTCTGTTAATTCATCTCACAGAGTTACCTCTGTATCTCGTGGATATCTTTGCTAGCCTTATTTCTGTGGAATCTGAGAACAGATATTTCGGATCCTTTTGAAGACTATAGGGCCAAAGGAAATATCCTCCGATAACAAAGAGAAAGAAGCTTTCTGAGAAACTTCTTTGTGTTCTGGGAAATCATCTCACAGAGTTACAGCTTTCCCCTGAAGAAGCCTTTCGCGAACACAGTTCTTGTGCAATTGACAAAGTGATATTTGGAAGCCCAAAGAGGGCAATGGTGAAAAAGGAAATATCCTCAGATGAAATCTGGAAAGAAGCTTTCTGAGAAACTGCTTAGTGTTCTCTTAATTCATCTCACAGTGTTACATCTGTATTTCGTGGATCTCTTTGCTAGCCTTATTTCTGTGGAATCTGAGAACAGATATTTCGGATCCCTTTGAAGACTATAGGGCCAAAGGAAATATCTTCCGATAACAAAGAGAAAGAAGCTTTCTGAGAAACTTCTTTGTGTTCTGTGAAATCATCTCACAGAGTTACAGCTTTCCCCTCAAAAAGCCTTTCGCTAAGACAGTTCTTGTGGAATTGGCAAAGTGATATTTAGAAGCCCTTAGAGGGCTATGGTGAAAAAGGAAATATCCTCAGATGAAATCTGGAAAGAAGCTTTCTGAGAAACTGCTTAGTGTTCCGTTAATTCATCTCACAGAGTTACATATGTATTTCGTGGATCTCTTTGCTAGCCTTATTTCTGGGAATCTGAGAACAGATATTTCGGATCCCTTTGAAGACTATAGGGCCAAAGGAAATATCCTCCGATAACAAAGAGAAAGAAGCTTTCTGAGAAACTTCTTTGTGTTCTGGGAAATCACCTCACAGAGTTACAGCTTTCCCCTCAAGAAGCCTTTCGATAAGGCAGTTCTTGTGGAATTGGCAGAGTGATATTTGGAAGCCCATTGAGGGCTATGGTGAAAAAGGAAATATGCTCAGATAAAATCTGGAAAGAAGCTTTCTGAGAAACTGCTTAGTGTTCTGTTAATTCATCTCACAGAGTTACATCTGTATTTCGTGGATCACTTTGCTAGCCTTATTTCTATGGAATCTGAGAACAGATATTTCGGATCCCTTTGAAGACTATAGGGCCAAAGGAAATATCCTCCGATAACAAAGGGAAGAAGCTTTCTGAGAAACTTCTTTGTGTTCTGTGAAATCATCTCACAGAGTTACAGCTTTCCCCTCAAGAAGCCTTTCGCTAAGACAGTTCTTGTGGAATTGGCAAAGTGATATTTGGAAGCCCATAGATGGCTATGGTGAAAAAGGAAATATCCTCAGATGAAATCTGGAAAGAAGCTTTCTGAAGAACTGCTTAGTGTTCTGTTATTTCATCTCACAGAGTTACATCTGTATTTCGTGGATCTCTTTGCTAGCCTTATTTCTGTGGAGTCTGAGAACAGATATTTCGGATCCCTTTGAAGACTATAGGGCCAAAGGAAATATCCTCCGATAACAAAGAGAAAGAAGTTTTCTGAGAAACTTCTTTGTGTTTTGTGAAATCATCTCACAGAGTTACAGCTTTCCCCTCAAGAAGCCTTTCGCTAAGACAGCTCTTGTGGAATTGGCAAGGTGATATTTGGAAGCCCATAGAGGGCTACGGTGAAAAAGGAAATATCCTCAGACGAAATCTGGAAAGAAGCTTTCTGAGAAACTGCTTAGTGTTCTGTTAATTCATCTCACAGAGTTACATCTGTATCTCGTGGATCTCTTCGCTAGCCTTATTTCTGTGGAATCTGAGAACAGATATTTCGGATCCTTTTGAAGACTATAGGGCCAAAGGAAATATCCTCCGATAACAAAGAGAAAGAAGCTTTTTGAGAAACATGTTTGTGTTCTGTAAAATCATCTCACAGAGTTACAGCTTTCCCTAGAAGAAGCCTTTCGCTAAGACAGTTCTTGTGGAATTGGCAAAGTGATATTAGGTAGCCCATAGTTGGCTATCGTGAAAAAGGAAACATCTTCAGATGAAATCTGGAAAGAAGCTTTATGAGAAACTGCTTAGTGTTCTGTTAATTCATCTCACAGTGTTACATCTGTATTTCGTGGATCTCTTTGCTAGCCTTATTTCTGGGAATCTGAGAAGAGATATTTCGGATCCCTTTGAAGACTACAGGGCCAAAGTAAATATGCTCCGATAACAAAGAGAAAGAAGCTTTCTGAGAAACTTCTTTGTGTTCTGGGAAATCATCTCACAGAGTTACAGCTTTCCCCTCAAGAAGCCTTTCGATAAGGCCGTTCTTGTGGAATTGGCAAAGTGATATTGGGAAGCCCATAGAGGGCTATGGTGAAAAAGGAAATATGCTCAGATAAAATCTGGAAAGAAGCTTTCTGAGAAACTGCTTAGTGTTCTGTGAATTCATCTCACAGAGTTACATCTGTATTTCGTGGATCTCTTTGCTAGCCTTATTTCTGTGGAATCTGAGAACAGATATTTCGGATCCCTTTGAAGACAATAGGCCAAAGGAAATATCCTCCGATAACAAAGAGAAAGAAGCTTTCTGAGAAACTTCTTTGTGTTCTGCGAAATCATCTCACAGAGTTACAGCTTTCCCCTCAAGAAGCCTTTCACTAAGACAGTTCTTGTGGAATTGAGAAAGTGATATTTGGAAGCCCATAGAGGGTTATGGTGAAAAAGGAAAAATCCTGAGATGAAATCCGGAAAGAAGCTTTCTGAGAAACTGCTTAGTGTTCTGTTAATTCATCTCACAGAGTTACATCTGTATTTCGTGGATCCCTTTGCTAGCCTTATTTCTATGGAATCTGAGAACAGATATTTCGGATCCCTTTGAAGACTATAGGGCCAAAGGAAATATCCTCCGATAGCAAAGGAAGAAGCTTTCTGAGAAACTTCTTTGTGTTCTGTGAAATCATCTCACAGAGTTACAGCTTTCCCGTGAAGAAGCCTTTCGCTAAGACAGTTCTTGTGGAATTGGCAAAGTGATATTGGGAAGCCCATAGATGGCTATGGTGAAAAAGGAAATATCCTCAGATGAAATCTGGAAAGAAGCTTTCTGAAGAACTGCTTAGTGTTCTGTTAATTCATGTCACAGAGTTACATCTGTATTTCGTGGATCTCTTTGCTAGCCTTATTTCTGTGGAGTCTGAGAACAGATATTTCGGATCCCTTTGAAGACTATAGGGCCAAAGGAAATATCCTCCAATAACAAAGAGAAAGAAGCTTTCTGAGAAACTTCTTTGTGTTTTGTGAAATCATCTCACAGAGTTACAGCTTTCCCCTCAAGAAGCCTTTCGCTAAGACAGCTCTTGTGGAATTGGCAAGGTGATATTTGGAAGCCCATAGAGGGCTATGGTGAAAAAGGAAATATCCTCAGATGAAATCTGGAAAGAAGCTTTCTGAGAAACTGCTTAGTGTTCTGTTAATTCATCTCACAGAGTTACATCTGTATTTCGTGGATCTCTTTGCTAGCCTTATTTCTGTGGAATCTGTGAACAGATTTCGGATATCTTTGAAGACGATAGGGCCAAATGAAATATCCTCCGATAACAAAGAGAAAGAAGCTTTCTGAGAAACTTCTTTGTGTTCTGTGAAATCATCTCACAGAGTTACAGCTTTCCCCTCAAGAAGCCTTTCGCGAACACAGTTCTTGTGCAATTGACAAAGTGATATTTGGAAGCCCAAAGAGGGCAATGGTGAAAAAGGAAATATCCTCAGATGAAATCTGGAAAGAAGCTTTCTGAGAAACTGCTTAGTGTTCTCTTAATTCATTTCACAGTGTTACATCTGTATTTCGTGGATCTCTTTGCTAGCCTTATTTCTGGGAAATCTGAGAACAGAAATTTCGGATCCCTTTGAAGACTATTGGGCCAAATGATATATCTTCCGATAACAAAGAGAAAGAAGCTTTCTGAGAAACTTCTTTGTGTTCTGTGAAATCATCTCACAGAGTTACAGCTTTCTCCTCAAAAAGCCTTTCGCTAAGACAGTTCTTGTGGAATTGGCAAAGTGATATTTAGAAGCCCATAGAGGGCTATGGTGAAAAAGGAAATATCCTCAGATGAAATCTGGAAAGAAGCTTTCTGAGAAACTGCTTAGTGTTCTGTTAATTCATCTCACAGAGTTACATATATATTTCGTGGATCTCTTTGCTAGCCTTATTTCTGGGAATCTGAGAACAGATATTTCGGAACCCTTTGAAGACTATAGGGCCAAAGGAAATATCCTCCGATAACAAAGAGAAAGAAGGTTTCTGAGAAACTTCTTTGTGTTCTGGGAAATCATCTCACAGAGTTACAGCTTTCCCCTAAAGAAGCCTTTCGATAAGGCTGTTCTTGTGGAATTGGCAAAGTGATATTGGGAAGCCCATAGAGGGCTATGGTGAAAAAGGAAATATGCTCAAATAAAATCTGGAAAGAAGCTTTCTGAGAAACTGCTTAGTGTTCTGTTAATTCATCTCACAGAGTTACTTCTGTATTTCGTGGATCTCTTTGCTAGCCTTATTTCTATGGAATCTGAGAACAGATATTTCGGATCCCTTTGAAGACTATAGGGCCAAAGGAAATATCCTCCGAAAACAAAGGGAAGAAGCTTTCGGAGAAACTTCTTTGTGTTCTGTGAAATCATCTCACAGAGCTACAGCTTTCCCCTCAAAAAGCCTTTCGCTAAGACAGTTCTTGTGGAATTGGCAAAGTGATATTTGGAAGCCCATAGAGGGCTATGGTGAAAAAGAAAATATGCTCAGATAAAATCTGGAAAGAAGCTTTCTGAGAAACTGCTTAGTGTTCTGTTAATTCATCTCACAGAGTTACATCTGTATTTCGTGGATCTCTTTGCTAGCCTTATTTCTGTGGAATCTGAGAACAGATATTTCGGATCCCTTTGAAGACTATAGGGCCAAAGGAAATATCCTCCGATAACAAAGAGAAAGAAGCTTTCTGAGAAACTTCTTTGTGTTCTGTGAAATCATCTCACAGAGTTTCAGCTTTCCATTCAAGAAGCCTTTCGATAATGCAGTTCTTGTGGAATTGGCAAAGTGATATTTGGAAGCCCATAGAGGGCTATGGTGAAAAAGGAAATATCCTCAGATGAAATCTGGAAAGAAGCTTTCTGAGAAACTGCTTAGTGTTCTGTTAATTCATCTCACAGAGTTACATATGTATTTCGTGGATCTCTTTGCTAGCCTTATTTCTCGGAATCTGCGAACAGATATTTCGGATCCCTTTGAAGACTATAGGGCCAAAGGAAATATCCTCCGATAACAAAGAGAAAGAAGCTTTCTGAGAAACTTCTTTGTGTTCTGGGAAATCACCTCACAGAGTTACAGCTTTCCCCTCAAGAAGCCTTTCGATAAGGCAGTTCTTGTGGAATTGGCAAAGTGATATTGGGAAGCCCATAGAGGGCTATGGTGAAAAAGGAAATATGCTCAGATAAAATCTGGAAAGAAGCTTTCTGAGAAACTGCTTAGTGTTCTGTTAATTCATCTCACAGAATTACATCTGTATTTCGGGGATCTCTTTGCTAGCCTTATTTCTATGGAATCTGAGAACAGATATTTCGGATCCCTTTGAAGACTATAGGGCCAAAGGAAATATCCTCCTATAACAAAGGGAAGAAGCTTTCTGAGAAACTTCTCTGTGTTCTGTGAAATCATCTCACAGAGTTACAGCTTTCCCCTCAAGAAGCCTTTCGCTAAGACAGTTCTTGTGGAATTGGCAAAGTGATATTTGGAAGCCCATAGATGGCTATGGTGAAAAACAGAGTTACATCTGTATTTCGTGGATCTCTTTGCTAGCCTTATTTCTGTGGAGTCTGAGAACAGATATTTCGGATCCCTTTGAAGACTATAGGGCCAAAGGAAATATCCTCCGATAACAAAGAGAAAGAAGTTTTCTGAGAAACTTCTTTGTGTTTTGTGAAATCATCTCACAGAGTTACAGCTTCCCCCTCAAGAAGCCTTTCGCTAAGACAGCTCTTGTGGAATTGGCAAGGTGATATTTGGAAGCCCATAGAGGGCTATGGTGAAAAAGGAAATATCCTCCGATGAAATCTGGAAAGAAGCTTTCTGAGAAACTGCTTAGTGTTCTGTTAATTCATCTCACAGGGTTACATCTGTATCTCGTGGATCTCTTTGCTAGCCTTATTTCTGTGGAATCTGAGAACAGATATTTCGGATCCTTTTGAAGACTATAGGGCCAAAGGAAATATCCTCCGATAACAAAGAGAAAGAAGCTTTCTGAGAAATTTGTTTGTGTTCTGTGAAATCATCTCACAGAGTTACAGCTTTCCGTAGAAGAAGCCTTTCGCTAAGACAGTTCTTGTGCAATTGGCAAAGTGATATTAGGTAGCCCATAGTTGGCAATCGTGAAAAAGGAAATATCCTCAGATGAAATCTGGAAAGAAGCTTTCTGAGAAAGTGCTTAGTGATCTGTTAATTCATCTCACAGAGTTACATCTGTATCTCGTGGATCTCTTTGCTAGCCTTATTTCTGTGGAATCTGTGAACAGATTTCGGATCTCTTTGAAGACGATAGGGCCAAATGAAATATCCTCCGATAACAAAGAGAAAGAAGCTTTCTGAGAAACTTCTTTGTGTTCTGTGAAATCATCTCACAGAGTTACAGCTTTCCCCTCAAAAAGCCTTTCGCTAAGACAGTTCTTGTGGAATTGGCAAAGTGATATTTAGAAGCCCATAGAGGGCTATGGTGAAAAAGGAAATATCCTCAGATGAAATCTGGAAAGAAGCTTTCTGAGAAACTGCTTAGTGTTCTGTTAATTCATCTCACAGAGTTACATATGTATTTCGTGGATCTCTTTGCTAGCCTTATTTCTGGGAATCTGAGAACAGATATTTCGGATCCCTTTGAAGACTATAGGGCCAAAGGAAATATCCTCCGATAACAAAGAGAAAGAAGCTTTTTGAGAAACTTCTTTGTGTTCTGGGAAATCACATCACAGAGTTACAGCTTTCCCCTCAAGAAGCCTTTCGATAAGGCAGTTCTTGTGGAATTGGCAAAGTGATATTGGGAAGCCCATAGAGGGCTATGGTGAAAAAGGAAATATGCTCAGAAAAAATCTGGAAAGAAGCTTTCTGAGAAACTGCTTAGTGTTCTGTTAACTCATCTCACAGAGTTACATCTGTATTTCGTGGATCTCTTTGCTGACCTTATTTCTATGGAATCTGAGAACAGATATTTCGGATCCCTTTGAAGACTATAGGGCCAAAGGAAATATCCTCCGATAGCAAAGGGAAGAAGCTTTCTGAGAAACTTCTTTCTGTTCTGTGAAATCATCTCACAGAGTTACAGCTTTCCCCTCAAGAAGCCTTTCGCTAAGACAGTTCTTGTGGAATTGGCAAAGTGATATTTGGAAGCCCATAGATGGCTATGGTGAAAAAGGAAATATCCTCAGATGAAATCTGGAAAGAAGCTTTCTGAAGAACTGCTTAGTGTTCTGTTAATTCATCTCACAGAGTTACATCTGTATTTCGTGGATCTCTTTGCTAGCCTTATTTCTGTGGAGTCTGAGAACAGATATTTCGGATCCCTTTGAAGACTATTGGGCCAAAGGAAATATCCTCCAATAACAAAGAGAAAGAAGCTTTCTGAGAAACTTCTTTGTGTTTTGTGAAATCATCTCACAGAGTTACAGCTTTCCCCTCAAGAAGCCTTTCGCTAAGACAGCTCTTGTGGAATTGGCAAGGTGATATTTGGAAGCCCATAGAGGGCTATGGTGAAAAAGGAAATATCCTCAGATGAAATCTGGAAAGAAGCTTTCTGAGAAACTGCTTAGTGTTCTGTTAATTCATCTCACAGAGTTACATCTGTATTTCGTGGATGTTTTGCTAGCCTTATTTCTGTGGAATCTGTGAACAGATTTCGGATATCTTTGAAGACGATAGGGCCAAATGAAATATCCTCCGATAACAAAGAGAAAGAAGCTTTCTGAGCAACTTCTTTGTGTTCTGTGAAATCATCTCACAGAGTTACAGCTTTCCCCTCAAGAAGCCTTTCGCAAACACAGTTCTTGTGCAATTGACAAAGTGATATTTGGAAGCCCAAAGAGGGCAATGGTGAAAAAGGAAATATCCTCAGATGAAATCTGGAAAGAAGCTTTCTGAGAAACTGCTTAGTGTTCTCTTAATTCATCTCACAGTGTTACATCTGTATTTCGTGGATCTCTTTGCTAGCCTTATTTCTGGGGAATCTGAGAACAGAAATTTCGGATCCCTTTGAAGACTATTGGGCCAAAGGATATATCTTCCGATAACAAAGAGAAAGAAGCTTTCTGAGAAACTTCTTTGTGTTCTGTGAAATCATCTCACAGAGTTACAGCTTTCTCCTCAAAAAGCCTTTCGCTAAGACAGTTCTTGTGGAATTGGCAAAGTGATATTTAGAAGCCCATAGAGGGCTATGGTGAAAAAGGAAATATCCTCAGATGAAATCTGGAAAGAAGCTTTCTGAGAAACTGCTTAGTGTTCTGTTAATTCATCTCACAGAGTTACATATATATTTCGTGGATCTCTTTGCTAGCCTTATTTCTGGGAATCTGAGAACAGATATTTCGGATCCCTTTGAAGACTATAGGGCCAAAGGAAATATCCTCCGATAACAAAGAGAAAGAAGGTTTCTGAGAAACTTCTTTGTGTTCTGGGAAATCATCTCACAGAGTTACAGCTTTCCCCTAAAGAAGCCTTTCGATAAGGCTGTTCTTGTGGAATTGGCAAAGTGATATTGGGAAGCCCATAGAGGGCTATGGTGAAAAAGGAAATATGCTCAAATAAAATCTGGAAAGAAGCTTTCTGAGAAACTGCTTAGTGTTCTGTGAATTCATCTCACAGAGTTACTTCTGTATTTCGTGGATCTCTTTGCTAGCCTTATTTCTATGGAATCTGAGAACAGATATTTCGGATCCCTTTGAAGACTATAGGGCCAAAGGAAATATCCTCCGAAAACAAAGGGAAGAAGCTTTCTGAGAAACTTCTTTGTGTTCTGTGAAATCATCTCACAGAGCTACAGCTTTCCCCTCAAAAAGCCTTTCGCTAAGACAGTTCTTGTGGAATTGGCAAAGTGATATTTGGAAGCCCATAGAGGGCTATGGTGAAAAAGAAAATATGCTCAGATAAAATCTGGAAAGAAGCTTTCTGAGAAACTGCTTAGTGTTCTGTTAATTCATCTCACAGAGTTACATCTGTATTTCGTGGATCTCTTTGCTAGCCTTATTTCTGTGGAATCTGAGAACAGATATTTCGGATCACTTTGAAGACTATAGGGCCAAAGGAAATATCCTCCGATAACAAAGAGAAAGAAGCTTTCTGAGAAACTTCTTTGTGTTCTGTGAAATCATCTCACAGAGTTTCAGCTTTCCATTCAAGAAGCCTTTCGATAATGCAGTTCTTGTGGAATTGGCAAAGTGATATTTGGAAGCCCATAGAGGGCTATGGTGAAAAAGGAAATATCCTCAGATGAAATCTGGAAAGAAGCTTTCTGAGAAACTGCTTAGTGTTCTGTTAATTCATCTCACAGAGTTACATATGTATTTCGTGGATCTCTTTGCTAGCCTTATTTCTCGGAATCTGCGAACAGATATTTCGGATCCCTTTGAAGACTATAGGGCCAAAGGAAATATCCTCCGATAACAAAGAGAAAGAAGCTTTCTGAGAAACTTCTTTGTGTTCTGGGAAATCACCTCACAGAGTTACAGCTTTCCCCTCAAGAAGCCTTTCGATAAGGCAGTTCTTGTGGAATTGGCAAAGTGATATTGGGAAGCCCATAGAGGGCTATGGTGAAAAAGGAAATATGCTCAGATAAAATCTGGAAAGAAGCTTTCTGAGAAACTGCTTAGTGTTCTGTTAATTCATCTCACAGAATTACATCTGTATTTCGGGGATCTCTTTGCTAGCCTTATTTCTATGGAATCTGAGAACAGATATTTCGGATCCCTTTGAAGACTATAGGGCCAAAGGAAATATCCTCCTATAACAAAGGGAAGAAGCTTTCTGAGAAACTTCTCTGTGTTCTGTGAAATCATCTCACAGAGTTACAGCTTTCCCCTCAAGAAGCCTTTCGCTAAGACAGTTCTTGTGGAATTGGCAAAGTGATATTTGGAAGCCCATAGATGGCTATGGTGAAAAACAGAGTTACATCTGTATTTCGTGGATCTCTTTGCTAGCCTTATTTCTGTGGAGTCTGAGAACAGATATTTCGGATCCCTTTGAAGACTATAGGGCCAAAGGAAATATCCTCCGATAACAAAGAGAAAGAAGTTTTCTGAGAAACTTCTTTGTGTTTTGTGAAATCATCTCACAGAGTTACAGCTTCCCCCTCAAGAAGCCTTTCGCTAAGACAGCTCTTGTGGAATTGGCAAGGTGATATTTGGAAGCCCATAGAGGGCTATGGTGAAAAAGGAAATATCCTCCGATGAAATCTGGAAAGAAGCTTTCTGAGAAACTGCTTAGTGTTCTGTTAATTCATCTCACAGGGTTACATCTGTATCTCGTGGATCTCTTTGCTAGCCTTATTTCTGTGGAATCTGAGAACAGATATTTCGGATCCTTTTGAAGACTATAGGGCCAAAGGAAATATCCTCCGATAACAAAGAGAAAGAAGCTTTCTGAGAAATTTGTTTGTGTTCTGTGAAATCATCTCACAGAGTTACAGCTTTCCGTAGAAGAAGCCTTTCGCTAAGACAGTTCTTGTGCAATTGGCAAAGTGATATTAGGTAGCCCATAGTTGGCAATCGTGAAAAAGGAAATATCCTCAGATGAAATCTGGAAAGAAGCTTTCTGAGAAAGTGCTTAGTGATCTGTTAATTCATCTCACAGAGTTACATCTGTATCTCGTGGATCTCTTTGCTAGCCTTATTTCTGTGGAATCTGTGAACAGATTTCGGATCTCTTTGAAGACGATAGGGCCAAATGAAATATCCTCCGATAACAAAGAGAAAGAAGCTTTCTGAGAAACTTCTTTGTGTTCTGTGAAATCATCTCACAGAGTTACAGCTTTCCCCTCAAAAAGCCTTTCGCTAAGACAGTTCTTGTGGAATTGGCAAAGTGATATTTAGAAGCCCATAGAGGGCTATGGTGAAAAAGGAAATATCCTCAGATGAAATCTGGAAAGAAGCTTTCTGAGAAACTGCTTAGTGTTCTGTTAATTCATCTCACAGAGTTACATATGTATTTCGTGGATCTCTTTGCTAGCCTTATTTCTGGGAATCTGAGAACAGATATTTCGGATCCCTTTGAAGACTATAGGGCCAAAGGAAATATCCTCCGATAACAAAGAGAAAGAAGCTTTTTGAGAAACTTCTTTGTGTTCTGGGAAATCACATCACAGAGTTACAGCTTTCCCCTCAAGAAGCCTTTCGATAAGGCAGTTCTTGTGGAATTGGCAAAGTGATATTGGGAAGCCCATAGAGGGCTATGGTGAAAAAGGAAATATGCTCAGAAAAAATCTGGAAAGAAGCTTTCTGAGAAACTGCTTAGTGTTCTGTTAACTCATCTCACAGAGTTACATCTGTATTTCGTGGATCTCTTTGCTGACCTTATTTCTATGGAATCTGAGAACAGATATTTCGGATCCCTTTGAAGACTATAGGGCCAAAGGAAATATCCTCCGATAGCAAAGGGAAGAAGCTTTCTGAGAAACTTCTTTCTGTTCTGTGAAATCATCTCACAGAGTTACAGCTTTCCCCTCAAGAAGCCTTTCGCTAAGACAGTTCTTGTGGAATTGGCAAAGTGATATTTGGAAGCCCATAGATGGCTATGGTGAAAAAGGAAATATCCTCAGATGAAATCTGGAAAGAAGCTTTCTGAAGAACTGCTTAGTGTTCTGTTAATTCATCTCACAGAGTTACATCTGTATTTCGTGGATCTCTTTGCTAGCCTTATTTCTGTGGAGTCTGAGAACAGATATTTCGGATCCCTTTGAAGACTATTGGGCCAAAGGAAATATCCTCCAATAACAAAGAGAAAGAAGCTTTCTGAGAAACTTCTTTGTGTTTTGTGAAATCATCTCACAGAGTTACAGCTTTCCCCTCAAGAAGCCTTTCGCTAAGACAGCTCTTGTGGAATTGGCAAGGTGATATTTGGAAGCCCATAGAGGGCTATGGTGAAAAAGGAAATATCCTCAGATGAAATCTGGAAAGAAGCTTTCTGAGAAACTGCTTAGTGTTCTGTTAATTCATCTCACAGAGTTACATCTGTATTTCGTGGATGTTTTGCTAGCCTTATTTCTGTGGAATCTGTGAACAGATTTCGGATATCTTTGAAGACGATAGGGCCAAATGAAATATCCTCCGATAACAAAGAGAAAGAAGCTTTCTGAGCAACTTCTTTGTGTTCTGTGAAATCATCTCACAGAGTTACAGCTTTCCCCTCAAGAAGCCTTTCGCAAACACAGTTCTTGTGCAATTGACAAAGTGATATTTGGAAGCCCAAAGAGGGCAATGGTGAAAAAGGAAATATCCTCAGATGAAATCTGGAAAGAAGCTTTCTGAGAAACTGCTTAGTGTTCTCTTAATTCATCTCACAGTGTTACATCTGTATTTCGTGGATCTCTTTGCTAGCCTTATTTCTGGGGAATCTGAGAACAGAAATTTCGGATCCCTTTGAAGACTATTGGGCCAAAGGATATATCTTCCGATAACAAAGAGAAAGAAGCTTTCTGAGAAACTTCTTTGTGTTCTGTGAAATCATCTCACAGAGTTACAGCTTTCTCCTCAAAAAGCCTTTCGCTAAGACAGTTCTTGTGGAATTGGCAAAGTGATATTTAGAAGCCCATAGAGGGCTATGGTGAAAAAGGAAATATCCTCAGATGAAATCTGGAAAGAAGCTTTCTGAGAAACTGCTTAGTGTTCTGTTAATTCATCTCACAGAGTTACATATATATTTCGTGGATCTCTTTGCTAGCCTTATTTCTGGGAATCTGAGAACAGATATTTCGGATCCCTTTGAAGACTATAGGGCCAAAGGAAATATCCTCCGATAACAAAGATAAAGAAGCTTTCTGAGAAACTTCTTTGTGTTCTGGGAAATCATCTCACAGAGTTACAGCTTTCCCCTAAAGAAGCCTTTCGATAAGGCTGTTCTTGTGGAATTGGCAAAGTGATATTGGGAAGCCCATAGAGGGCTATGGTGAAAAAGGAAATATGCTCAAATAAAATCTGGAAAGAAGCTTTCTGAGAAACTGCTTAGTGTTCTGTGAATTCATCTCACAGAGTTACTTCTGTATTTCGTGGATCTCTTTGCTAGCCTTATTTCTATGGAATCTGAGAACAGATATTTCGGATCCCTTTGAAGACTATAGGGCCAAAGGAAATATCCTCCGAAAACAAAGGGAAGAAGCTTTCTGAGAAACTTCTTTGTGTTCTGTGAAATCATCTCACAGAGCTACAGCTTTCCCCTCAAAAAGCCTATCGCTAAGACAGTTCTTGTGGAATTGGCAAAGTGATATTTGGAAGCCCATAGAGGGCTATGGTGAAAAAGAAAATATCCTCAGATAAAATCTGGAAAGAAGCTTTCTGAGAAACTGCTTAGTGTTCTGTTAATTCATCTCACAGAGTTACATCTGTATTTCGTGGATCTCTTTGCTAGCCTTATTTCTGTGGAATCTGAGAACAGATATTTCGGATCCCTTTGAAGACTATAGGGCCAAAGGAAATATCCTCCGATAACAAAGAGAAAGAAGCTTTCTGAGAAACTTCTTTGTGTTCTGTGAAATCATCTCACAGAGTTACAGCTTTCCCCTCAAGAAGCCTTTCGATAAGGCAGTTCTTGTGGAATTGGCAAAGTGATATTTGGAAGCCCATAGAGGGCTATGGTGAAAAAGGAAATATCCTCAGATGAAATCTGGAAAGAAGCTTTCTGAGAAACTGCTTAGTGTTCTGTTAATTCATCTCACAGAGTTACATATGTATTTCGTGGATCTCTTTGCTAGCCTTATTTCTGGGAATCTGAGAACAGATATTTCGGATCCCTTTGAAGACTATAGGGCCAAAGGAAATATCCTCCTATAACAAAGGGAAGAAGCTTTCTGAGAAACTTCTTTGTGTTCTGTGAAATCATCTCACAGAGTTACAGCTTTCCCCTCAAGAAGCCTTTCGCTAAGACATTTCTTGTGGAATTGGCAAAGTGATATTTGGAAGCCCATAGATGGCTATGGTGAAAAACAGAGTTACATCTGTATTTCGTGGATCTCTTTGCTAGCCTTATTTCTGTGGAGTATGAGAACAGATATTTCGGATCCCTTTGAAGACTATAGGGCCAAAGGAAATATCCTCCGATAACAAAGAGAAAGAAGTTTTCTGAGAAACTTCTTTGTGTTTTGTGAAATCATCTCACAGAGTTACAGCTTCCCCCTCAAGAAGCCTTTCGCTAAGACAGCTCTTGTGGAATTGGCAAGGTGATATTTGGAAGCCCATAGAGGGCTATGGTTAAAAAGGAAATATCCTCCGATTAAATCTGGAAAGAAGCTTTCTGAGAAACTGCTTAGTGTTCTGTTAATTCATCTCACAGGGTTACATCTGTATCTCGTGGATCTCTTTGCTAGCCTTATTTCTGTGGAATCTGAGAACAGATATTTCGGATCCTTTTGAAGACTATAGGGCCAAAGGAAATATCCTCCGATAACAAAGAGAAAGAAGCTTTCTGAGAAATTTGTTTGTGTTCTGTGAAATCATCTCACAGAGTTACAGCTTTCCCTAGAAGAAGTCTTTCGCTAAGACAGTTCTTGTGCAATTGGCAAAGTGATATTAGGTAGCCCATAGTTGGCAATCGTGAAAAAGGAAATATCCTCAGATGAAATCTGGAAAGAAGCTTTCTGAGAAAGTGCTTAGTGTTCTGTTAATTCATCTCACAGAGTTACATCTGTATCTCGTGGATCTCTTTGCTAGCCTTATTTCTGTGGAATCTGTGAACAGATTTCGGATCTCTTTGAAGACGATAGGGCCAAATGAAATATCCTCCGATAACAAAGAGAAAGAAGCTTTCTGAGAAACTTCTTTGTGTTCTGTGAAATCATCTCACAGAGTTACAGCTTTCCCCTCAAGAAGCCTTTCGCGAACACAGTTCTTGTGCATTTGACAAAGTGATATTTGGAAGCCCAAAGAGGGCAATGGAGAAAAAGGAAATATCCTCAGATGAAATCTGGAAAGAAACTTTCTGAGAAACTGCTTAGTGTTCTCTTAATTCATCTCTCAGTGTTACATCTGTATTTCGTGGATCTCTTTGCTAGCCTTATTTGTGTGGAATCTGAGAACAGATATTTCGGATCCCTTTGAAGACTATAGGGCCAAAGGAAATATCCTCCGATAACAAAGAGAAAGAAGCTTTCTGAGAAACTTCTTTGTGTTCTGGGAAATCACATCAGAGAGTTACAGCTTTCCCCTCAAGAAGCCTTTCGATAAGGCAGTTCTTGTGGAATTGGCAAAGTGATATTGGGAAGCCCATAGAGGGCTATGGTGAAAAAGGAAATATGCTCAGATAAAATCTGGAAAGAAGCTTTCTGAGAAACTGCTTAGTGTTCTGTTAATTCATCTCACAGAGTTACATCTGTATTTCGTGGATCTCTTTGCTGGCCTTATTTCTATGGAATCTGAGAACAGATATTTCGGATCCCTTTGAAGACTATAGGGCCAAAGTAAATATCCTCCGATAGCAAAGGGAAGAAGCTTTCTGAGAAACTTCTTTGTGTTCTGTGAAATCATCTCACAGAGTTACAGCTTTCCCCTCAAGAAGCCTTTCGATAAGGCAGTTCTTGTGGAATTGGCAAAGTGATATTTGGAAGCCCATAGAGGGCTATGGTGAAAAAGGAAATATCCTCAGATGAAATCTGGAAAGAAGCTTTCTGAGAAACTGCTTAGTGTTCTGTTAATTCATCTCACAGAGTTACATATGTATTTCGTGGATCTCTTTGCTAGCCTTATTTCTGGGAATCTGAGAACAGATATTTCGGATCCCTTTGAAGACTATAGGGCCAAAGGAAATATCCTCCTATAACAAAGGGAAGAAGCTTTCTGAGAAACTTCTTTGTGTTCTGTGAAATCATCTCACAGAGTTACAGCTTTCCCCTCAAGAAGCCTTTCGCTAAGACATTTCTTGTGGAACTGGCAAAGTGATATTTGGAAGCCCATAGATGGCTATGGTGAAAAACAGAGTTACATCTGTATTTCGTGGATCTCTTTGCTAGCCTTATTTCTGTGGAGTATGAGAACAGATATTTCGGATCCCTTTGAAGACTATAGGGCCAAAGGAAATATCCTCCGATAACAAAGAGAAAGAAGTTTTCTGAGAAACTTCTTTGTGTTTTGTGAAATCATCTCACAGAGTTACAGCTTCCCCCTCAAGAAGCCTTTCGCTAAGACAGCTCTTGTGGAATTGGCAAGGTGATATTTGGAAGCCCATAGAGGGCTATGGTGAAAAAGGAAATATCCTCCGATGAAATCTGGAAAGAAGCTTTCTGAGAAACTGCTTAGTGTTCTGTTAATTCATCTCACAGGGTTACATCTGTATCTCGTGGATCTCTTTGCTAGCCTTATTTCTGTGGAATCTGAGAACAGATATTTCGGATCCTTTTGAAGACTATAGGGCCAAAGGAAATATCCTCCGATAACAAAGAGAAAGAAGCTTTCTGAGAAATTTGTTTGTGTTCTGTGAAATCATCTCACAGAGTTACAGCTTTCCCTAGAAGAAGTCTTTCGCTAAGACAGTTCTTGTGCAATTGGCAAAGTGATATTAGGTAGCCCATAGTTGGCAATCGTGAAAAAGGAAATATCCTCAGAAGAAATCTGGAAAGAAGCTTTCTGAGAAAGTGCTTAGTGTTCTGTTAATTCATCTCACAGAGTTACATCTGTATCTCGTGGATCTCTTTGCTAGCCTTATTTCTGTGGAATCTGTGAACAGATTTCGGATCTCTTTGAAGACGATAGGGCCAAATGAAATATCCTCCGATAACAAAGAGAAAGAAGCTTTCTGAGAAACTTCTTTGTGTTCTGTGAAATCATCTCACAGAGTTACAGCTTTCCCCTCAAGAAGCCTTTCGCGAACACAGTTCTTGTGCATTTGACAAAGTGATATTTGGAAGCCCAAAGAGGGCAATGGAGAAAAAGGAAATATCCTCAGATGAAATCTGGAAAGAAACTTTCTGAGAAACTGCTTAGTGTTCTCTTAATTCATCTCTCAGTGTTACATCTGTATTTCGTGGATCTCTTTGCTAGCCTTATTTGTGTGGAATCTGAGAACAGATATTTCGGATCCCTTTGAAGACTATAGGGCCAAAGGAAATATCCTCCGATAACAAAGAGAAAGAAGCTTTCTGAGAAACTTCTTTGTGTTCTGGGAAATCACATCAGAGAGTTACAGCTTTCCCCTCAAGAAGCCTTTCGATAAGGCAGTTCTTGTGGAATTGGCAAAGTGATATTGGGAAGCCCATAGAGGGCTATGGTGAAAAAGGAAATATGCTCAGATAAAATCTGGAAAGAAGCTTTCTGAGAAACTGCTTAGTGTTCTGTTAATTCATCTCACAGAGTTACATCTGTATTTCGTGGATCTCTTTGCTGGCCTTATTTCTATGGAATCTGAGAACAGATATTTCGGATCCCTTTGAAGACTATAGGGCCAAAGTAAATATCCTCCGATAGCAAAGGGAAGAAGCTTTCTGAGAAACTTCTTTGTGTTCTGTGAAATCATCTCACAGAGTTACAGCTTTCCCCTCAAGAAGCCTTTCGCTAAGACAGTTCTTGTGGAATTGGCAAAGTGATATTTGGAAGCCCATAGATGGCTAGGATGAAAAGGGAAATATCCTCAGATGAAATCTGGAAAGAAGCTTTCTGAAGAACTGCTTAGTGTTCTGTTAATTCATCTCACAGAGTTACATCTGTATTTCGTGGATCTCTTTGCTAGCCTTATTTCTGTGGAGTCTGAGAACAGATATTTCGGATCCCTTTGAAGACTATTGGGCCAAAGGAAATATCCTCCAATAACAAAGAGAAAGAAGTTTTCTGAGAAACTTCTTTGTGTTTTGTGAAATCATCTCACAGAGTTACAGCTTTCCCCTCAAGAAGCCTTTCGCTAAGACAGCTCTTGTGGAATTGGCAAGGTGATATTTGGAAGCCCATAGAGGGCTATGGTGAAAAAGGAAATATCCTCAGATGAAATCTGGAAAGAAGCTTTCTGAGAAACTGCTTAGTGTTCTGTTAATTCGTCTCACAGAGTTACATCTGTATTTCGTGGATGTTTTGCTAGCCTTATTTCTGTGGAATCTGTGAACAGATTTCGGATATCTTTGAAGACGATAGGGCCAAATGAAATATCCTCCGATAACAAAGAGAAAGAAGCTTTCTGAGAAACTTCTTTGTGTTCTGTGAAATCATCTCACAGAGTTACAGCTTTCCCCTCAAGAAGCCTTTCGCAAACACAGTTCTTGTGCAATTGACAAAGTGATATTTGGAAGCCCAAAGAGGGCAATGGTGAAAAAGGAAATATCCTCAGATGAAATCTGGAAAGAAGCTTTCTGAGAAACTGCTTAGTGTTCTCTTAATTCATCTCACAGTGTTACATCTGTATTTCGTGGATCTCTTTGCTAGCCTTATTTCTGGGGAATCTGAGAACAGAAATTTCGGATCCCTTTGAAGACTATTGGGCCAAAGGATATATCTTCCGATAACAAAGAGAAAGAAGCTTTCTGAGAAACTTCTTTGTGTTCTGTGAAATCATCTCACAGAGTTACAGCTTTCTCCTCAAAAAGCCTTTCGCTAAGACAGTTCTTGTGGAATTGGCAAAGTGATATTTAGAAGCCCATAGAGGGCTATGGTGAAAAAGGAAATATCCTCAGATGAAATCTGGAAAGAATCTTTCTGAGAAACTGCTTAGTGTTCTGTTAATTCATCTCACAGAGTTACATATATATTTCGTGGATCTCTTTGCTAGCCTTATTTCTGGGAATCTGAGAACAGATATTTCAGATCCCTTTGAAGACTATAGGGCCAAAGGAAATATCCTCCGATAACAAAGAGAAAGAAGCTTTCTGAGAAACTTCTTTGTGTTCTGGGAAATCATCTCACAGAGTTACAGCTTTCCCCTAAAGAAGCCTTTCGATAAGGCTGTTCTTGTGGAATTGGCAAAGTGATATTGGGAAGCCCATAGAGGGCTATGGTGAAAAAGGAAATATGCTCAAATAAAATCTGGAAAGAAGCTTTCTGAGAAACTGCTTAGTGTTCTGTTAATTCATCTCACAGAGTTCCTTCTGTATTTTGTGGATCTCTTTGCTAGCCTTATTTCTATGGAATCTGAGAACAGATATTTCGGATCCCTTTGAAGACTATAGGGTCAAAGGAAATATCCTCCGAAAACAAAGGGAAGAAGCTTTCTGAGAAACTTCTTTGTGTTCTGTGAAATCATCTCACAGAGCTACAGCTTTCCCCTCAAAAAGCCTTTCGCTAAGACAGTTCTTGTGGAATTGGCAAAGTGATATTTGGAAGCCCATAGAGGGCTATGGTGAAAAAGAAAATATGCTCAGATAAAATCTGGAAAGAAGCTTTCTGAGAAACTGCTTAGTGTTCTGTTAATTCATCTCACAGAGTTATATCTGTATTTCGTGGATCTCTTTGCTAGCCTTATTTCTGTGGAATCTGAGAACAGATATTTCGGATCCCTTTGAAGACTATAGGGCCAAAGGAAATATCCTCCGATAACAAAGAGAAAGAAGCTTTCTGAGAAACTTCTTTGTGTTCTGTGAAATCATCTCACAGAGTTACAGCTTTCCCCTCAAGAAGCCTTTCGATAAGGCAGTTCTTGTGGAATTGGCAAAGTGATATTGGGAAGCCCAAAGAGGGCTATTGTGAAAGAGGAAATATCCTCAGATGAAATCTGGAAAGAAGCTTTCTGAGAAACTGCTTAGTGTTCTGTTAATTCATCTCACAGAATTACATCTGTATTTCGTGGATCTCTTTGCTAGCCTTATTTCTGTGGAATCTGAGAACAGATATTTCGGATCCCTTTGAAGACTACAGGGCCAAAGGAAATATCCTCCGATAACAAAGAGAAAGAAGCTTTCTGAGAAACTTCTTTGTGTTCTGTGAAATCATCTCAGAGTTACAGCTTTCCCCTCAAGAAGCCTTTCGATAAGGCAGTTCTTGTGGAATTGGCAAAGTGATATTCGGAAGCCCAAAGAGGGCTATGGTGAAAGAGGAAATATCCTCAGATGAAATCTGGAAAGAAGCTTTCTGAGAAACTGCTTAGTGTTCTGTTAATTCATCTCACAGAGTTACATCTGTATTTCGTGGATCTCTTTGCTAGCCTTATTTCTGTGGAATCTGAGAACAGATATTTCGGATCCGTTTGAAGACTACAGGGCCAAAGGAAATATCCTCCGATAACAAAGAGAAAGAAGCTTTCTGAGAAACTTCTTTGTGTTCTGTGAAATCATCTCACAGAGTTACAGCTTTCCCCTCAAGAAGCCTTTCGCTAAGACAGTTCTTGTGGAATTGGCAGAGTGATATTTGGAAGCCCCTAGAGGGCTATGGTGAAAAAGGAAATATCCTCAGATGAAATCTGGAAAGAAGCTTTCTGAAGAACTGCTTAGTGTTCTCTTAATTCATCTCACACAGTTACATCTGTATTTCGTGGATCTCTTTGCTAGCCTTATTTATGTGGAGTCTGAGAACAGATATTTCGGATCCCTTTGAAGACTATAGGGCCAAAGGAAATATCCTCCGATAACAAAGAGAAAGAAGCTTTCTGAGAAACTTCTTTGTGTTTTGTGAAATTATCTCACAGAGTTACAGCTTTCCCCTCAAGAAGCCTTTCTCTAAGACAGCTCTTGTGGAATTGGCAAGGTGATATTTGGAAGCCCCTAGAGGGCTATGGTGAAAAAGGAAATATCCTCCGATGAAATCTGGAAAGAAGCTTTCTGAGAAAGTGCTTAGTGTTCTGTTAATTCATCTCACAGAGTTACATCTGTATCTCGTGGCTCTCTTTGCTAGCCTTATTTCTGTGGAATCTGAGAACAGATATTTCGGATCCTTTTGAAGACTATAGGGCCAAAGGAAATATCCTCCGATAACAAAGAGAAAGAAGCTTTCTGAGAAACTTCTTTGTGTTCTGTGAAATCATCTCACAAAGTTACAGCTTTCCCTAGAAGAAGCCTTTCGCTAAGACAGTTCTTGTGGAATTGGCAAAGTGATATTGGATAGCCCATATTTGGCTATCGTGAAAAAGGAAATATCCTCACATGAAATCTGGAAAGAAGCTTTCTGAGAAATTGCTTAGTGTTCTGTTAATTCATCTCACAGAGTTACATCTGTATTTCGTGGATCTCTTTGCTAGCCTTATTTCTGTGGAATATGTGAACAGATTTCGGATCTCTTTGAAGACGATAGGGCCAAATGAAATATCCTCCGATAACAAAGAGAAAGAAGCTTTCTGAGAAACTTCTTTGTGTTCTGTGAAATCATCTCACAGAGTTACAGCTTTCCCCTCAAGAAGCCTTTCGCGAACACAGTTCTTGTGCAGTTGACAAAGTGATATTTGGAAGCCCAAAGAGGGCAATGGTGAAAAAGGAAATATCCTCAGATGAAATCTGGAAAGAAGGTTTCTGAGAAACTGCTTAGTGTTCTGTTAATTCATCCCACAGAGTTACATATGTATTTCGTGGATCTCTTTGCTAGTCTTATTTCTGGGAATCTGAGAACAGATATTTCGGATCCCTTTGAAGACTATAGGGCCAAAGGAAATATCCTCCGATAACAAAGAGAAAGAAGCTTTCTGAGAAACTTCTTTGTGTTCTGGGAAATCACCTCACAGAGTTACAGCTTTCCCCTCAAGAAGCCTTTCGATAAGGCAGTTCTTGTGGAATTGGCAAAGTGATATTGGGAAGCCCATAGAGGGCTATGGTGAAAAAGGAAATATGCTCCGATAAAATCTGGAAAGAAGCTTTCTGAGAAACTGCTTAGTGTTCTGTTAATTCATCTCACAGAGTTACATCTGTATTTCGTGGATCTCTTTGCTAGCCTTATTTCTGCGGAGTCTGAGAACAGATATTTCGGATCCCTTTGAAGACTATAGGGCCAAAGGAAATATCCTCCGATAACAAAGAGAAAGAAGTTTTCTGAGAAACTTCTTTGTGTTTTGTGAAATCATCTCACAGAGTTACAGCTTTCCCCTCAAGAAGCCTTTCGCTAAGACAGCTCTTATGGAATTGGCAAGGTGATATTTGGAAGCCCATAGAGGGCTATGGTGAAAAAGGAAATATCCTCCGATGAAATCTGGAAAGAAGTTTTCTGAGAAACTGCTTAGTGTTCTGTTAATTCATCTCACAGAGTTACATCTGTATCTCGTGGATCTCTTTGCTAGCCTTATTTCTGTGGAATCTGAGAACAGATATTTCGGATCCTTTTGAAGACTATAGGGCCAAAGGAAATATCCTCCGATAACAAAGAGAAAGAAGCTTTCTGAGAAACTTGTTTGTGTTCTGTGAAATCATCTCACAGAGTTACAGCTTTCCCTAGAAGAAGCCTTTCGCTAAGACAGTTCTTGTGCAATTGGCAAAGTGATATTAGGTAGCCCATAGTTGGCAATCGTGAAAAAGGAAATATCCTCAGATGAAATCTGGAAAGAAGCTTTCTGAGAAAGTGCTTAGTGTTCTGTTAATTCATCTCACAGAGTTACATCTGTATCTCGTGGATCTCTTTGCTAGCCTTATTTCTGTGGAATCAGAGAACAGATATTTTGGATCCTTTTGAAGACTATAGGGCCAAAGGTAATATCCTCTGATAACAAAGAGAAAGAAGCTTTCTGAGAAACTTCTTTGTGTTCTGTGAAATCATCTCACAGAGTTACAGCTTTCCCTAAAAGAAGCCTTTCGCTAAGACAGTTCTTGTGCAATTGGCAAAGTGATATTAGGTAGCCCATAGTGGGCTATGGTGAAAAAGGAAATATCCTCAGATGAAATCTGGAAAGAAGCTTTCTGAGAAACTGCTTAGTGTTCTGTGAATTCATCTCACAGCGTTACATCTGTATTTCGTGGATCTCTTTGCTAGCCTTATTTCTGTGGAATCTGAGAACAGATATTTCGGATCCCTTTGAAGACTATAGGGCCAAAGGAAATATCTTCCGATAACAAAGAGAAAGAAGCTTTCTGAGAAACTACTTTGTGTTCTGTGAAATCACCTCACAGAGTTACAGCTTTCCCCTCAAGAAGACTTTCGCTAAGACAGTTCTTGTGGAATTGGCAAAGTGATATTTGGAAGCCCCTAGAGGGCTATGGTGAAAAAGGAAATATCCTCAGATGAAATCTGGAAAGAAGTTTTCTGAGACACTGCTTAGTGTTCTGTTAATTCATCTCACAGAGTTACATCTGTATTTCGTGGATCTCTTGGCTAGCCTTATTTCTCTGGAATCTGAGAACAGATATTTCGGATCCCTTTGAAGACTAGAGGGCCAAAGGAAATATCCTCCGATAACAAAGAGAAAGAAGCTTTCTGAGAAACTTCTTTGTGTTCTGTGAAATCTTCTCACAGAGTTACAGCTTTCCCCTCAAGAAGCCTTTCGCTAAGACAGTTCTTGTGGAATTGGCAAAGTGATATATGGAAGCCCCTAGAGGGCTATGGTGAAAAAGGAAATATCCTCAGATGAAATCTGGAAAGAAGCTTTCTGAGAAACTGCTTAGTGTTCTGTTAATTCATCTCACAGAGTTACATCTATATTTCGTGGATATCTCTGCTAGCCTTATTTCTGTGGAATCTGTGAACAGATTTCGGATCTCTTTGAAGACTATAGGGCCAAATGAAATATCCTCCGATAAGAAAGAGAAAGAAGCTTTCTGACAAACTTCTATGTGTTCTGTGAAATCATCTCACAGTGTTGCAGCTTTCCCCTAAACAAGCCTTTCGCTAAGACAGTTCTTGTGGAATAGGCAAAGTGATATTTGGAAGCCCAGAGAGGGCTATGGTGAAAAAGGAAATATCCTCAGATGAAATCTGGAAAGAAGCTTTCTGAGAAACTGCTTAGTGTTCTGTGAATTCATCTCACAGAGTTACATCTGTATTTCTTGGATCTCTTTGCTAGCCTTATTTCTGGGGAATCTGACAACAGATATTTCGGATCCCTTTGAAGACTATAGGGTCAAAGGAAATATCCTCCGATAACAAAGAGAAAGAAGCTTTCTGAGAAACTTCTTTGTGTTCTGTGAAATCATCTCACAGAGTTACAGCTTTCCCCTCAAGAAGCCTTTCGATAAGGCACTTCTTGTGTAATTCGCAAAGTGATATTGGGAAGCCCAAAGAGGGCTATGGTGAAAGAGGAAATATCCTCAGATGAAATCTGGAAAGAAGCTTTCTGAGAAACTGCTTAGTGTTCTGTTAATTCATCTCACAGAGTTACATCTGTATTTCGTGGATCTCGTTGCTAGCCTTATTTCTGTGGAATCTGAGAACAGATATTTCGGATCCCCTTGAAGACTATAGGGCCAAAGGAAATATCCTCCGATAACAAAGAGAAAGAAGCTTTCTGAGAAACTTCTTTGTGTTCTGTGAAATCATCTCACAGAGTTACAGCTTTCCCCTCAAGAAGCCTTTCGCTAAGACAGTTCTTGTGGAATTGGCAAAGTGATATATGGAAGCCCCTAGAGGGCTATGGTGAAAAAGGAAATATCCCTAGATAAAATCTGGAAAGAAGCTTTCTGAGAAACTGCTTAGTGTTCTGTTAATTCATCTCACAGAGTTACATCTGTATTTCGTGGATCTCTTTCCTAGCCTTATTTCTGTGGAATCTGAGAACAGATATTTCGGATCCCTTTGAAGACTATAGGGCCAAAGGAAATATCCTCCGATAACAAAGAGAAAGAAGCGTTCTGAGAAACTTCTTTGTGTTCTGTGAAATCATCTCACAGAGTTACAGCTTTCCCCTCAAGGAGCCTTTCGCTAAGACAGTTCTTGTGGAATTGGCAAAGTGATATATGGAAGACCCTAGACGGCTATGGTGAAAAAGGAAATATCCTCAGATGAAATCTGGAAAGAAGCTTTCTGAGAAACTGCTTAGTGTTCTGTTAATTCATCTCACAGAGTTACATCTGTATTTCTTGGATCTCTTTGCTAGCCTTATTTCTGTGAAGTCTGAGAACAGATATTTCGGATCCCTTTGAAGACTACGGGGCCAAAGGAAATATCCTAAGATAACAAAGAGAAAGAAGCTTTCTGAGAAACTTCTTTGTGTTTTGTGAAATCATCTCACAGAGTTACAGCTTTCCCCTCAAGAAGCCTTTCGCTAAGATAGCTCTTGTGGAATTGGCAAGGTGATATTTGGAAACCCATACAGGTCTATGATGAAAAAAGAAATATCCTCCGATGAAATCTGGAAAGAAGCTTTCTGAGAAACTGCTTAGTGTTCTGTTAATTCATCTCACAGAGTTACATCTGTATCTCGTGGATCTCTTTGCTAGCCTTATTTCTGTGGAATCTGAGAACAGATATTTCGGATCCTTTCGTAGACTATAGGGCCAAAGGAAATATCCTCCGATAACAAAGAGAAAGAAGCTTTCTGAGAAACTTCTTTGTGTTCTGTGAAATCATCTCACAGAGTTACAGCTTTCCCTAGAAGAAGCCTTTCGCTAAGACAGTTCTTGCGGAATTGGCAAAGTGATATTAGGTAGCCCATAGTGGGCTATGGTGAAAAAGGAAATATCCTCCGATGAAATATGGAAAGAAGCTTTCTGAGAAACTGCTTAGTGTTCTGTTAATTCATCTCACAGAGTTACATCTGTATTTCGTGGATCTCTTTGCTAGCCTTATTTCTGTGGAATCTGTGAACAGAATTCGGATCGCTTTGAGGACGATAGGGCCAAATGAAATATCCTCCGATAACAAAGAGAAAGAAGCTTTCTGAGAAACTTCTTTGTGTTCTGTGAAATCATCTCACAGAGTTACAGCTTTCCCCTCAAGAAGCCTTTCTCTAAGACAGTTCTTGTGGAATTGGCGGAGTGATATTTGGAAGCACATAGAGGGCTGTGGTGAAAAAGGAAATATCCTCAGATGAAATCTGGAAAGAAGCTTTCTGAAGAACTGCTTAGTGTTCTGTTAATTCATCTCACAGAGTTACATCTGTATTTCGTGGGTCTCTTTGCTAGCCTTATTTCTGTGGAGTCTGAGAACAGATATTTCGGATCCCTTTGAAGACTATAGGGCCAAAGGAAATATCCTCCGATAACAAAGAGAAAGAAACTTTCTGAGAAACTTCTTTGTGTTTTGTGAAATCATCTCACAGAGTTACAGCTTTCCCCTCAAGAAGCCTTTAGCTAAGATAGCTCTTGTGGAATTTGCAAGGTGATATTTGGAAGCCCATAGAGGGCTATGGTGAAAAAGGAAATATCCTCCGATGAAATCTGGAAAGAAACTTTCTGAGAAACTGCTTAGTGTTCTGTTAATTCATCTCACTGATTTACAACTGTATCTCGTGGATCTCTTTGGTAGCCTTATTTCTGTGGAATCTGAGAACAGATATTTCGGATCCTGTTGAAGACTATAGGGCCAAAGGAAATATCCTCCGATAACAAAGAGAAAGAAGCTTTCTGAGAAACTTCTTTGTGTTCTGTGAAATCATCTCACAGAGTTACAGCTTTCCCTAGAAGAAGCCTTTCGCTAAGACAGTTCTTGTGGAATTGGCAAAGTGATATTTGGTAGCCCATAGTGGGCTATGGTGAAAAAGGAAATATCCTCCGATGAAATCTGGAAAGAAGCTTTCTGAGAAACTGCTTAGTGTTCTCTTAATTCATCTCACAGTGTTACATCTGTATTTCGTGGATCTCTTTGCTATCCTTATTTCTGTGGAATCTGAGAACAGATATTTCGGATCCCTTTGAAGACTATAGGGCCAAAGGAAATATCTTGCGATAACAAAGAGAAAGAAGCTTTCTGAGAAACTTCTTTGTGTTCTGTGAAATCATCTCACAGAGTTACAGCTTTCCCCTCAAGAAGCCTTTCGCTAAGACAATTCTTGTGGAATTGGCAAAGTGATATATTTTTAAGCCCCTAGAGGGCTATGGTGAAAAAGGAAATATCCTCAGATGAAATCTGGAAAGAAGCTTTCTGAGAAACTGCTTGGTGTTCTGTTAATTCATCTCACAGAGTTACATCTGTATTTCGTGGATCTCTTTGCTAGCCTTATTTCTGTGGAATCTGAGAACAGATATTTCGGATCCCTTTGAAGACTATAGGGCCAAAGGAAATATCCTCCGATAACAAAGAGAAAGAAGCTTCCTGAGAAACATCTTTGTGTTCTGTGAAATCATCTCACAGAGTTACAGCTTTCCCCTCAAGAAGCCTTACGCTAAGACAGTTCTTGTGGAATTGGCAAAGTGATATTTGGAAGCCCCTAGAGGGCTATGGTGAAAAAGGAAATATCCACAGATGAAATCTGGAAAGAAGCTTTCTGAGAAACTGCTTAGTGTTCTGTTAATTCATCTCACAGAGTTACATCTGTATTTCGTGGATCTCTTTGCTAGCCTTATTTCTGTGGAATCTGAGAACAGATATTTCGGATCCCTTTGAAGACTATACGGCCAAAGGAAATATCCTCCGATAACAAAGAGAAAGAAGCTTTCTGAGAAACTTCTTTGTGTTCTGTGACATCATCTCACAGAGTTACAGCTTTTCCCCTCAAGTAGCCTTTCGCTAAGACAGTTCTTTTGGAATTGGCAAAGTGACATTTGGTAGCCCTTAGAGGGCTATGGTGAAAAAGGAAATATCCTCAGATGAAATCTGGAAAGAAGCTTTCTGAGAAACTGCTTAGTGTTCTCTTAATTCATCTCACAGAGTTACATCTGTATTTCGTGGATCTCTTTGCTAGCCTTATTTCTGTGGAATCTGAGAACAGATATTTCGGATCCCTTTGAAGACTGTAGGGCCAACGGAAATATCCTCCGATAACCAATAGAGAGAAGCTTTCTGAGAAACTTCTTTGTGTTCTGGTAAATCATCTCTCAGAGTTACAGCTTTCCCTAGAAGAAGCATTTCGCTAAGACAGTTCTTGTGGAATTGGCAAAGTGATATTTGGTAGCCCATTGAGGGCAATGGTGAATAAGGAAATATCCTCAGATGAAATCTGGAAAGCAGCTTTCTGAGAAACTGCTTAGTGTTCTGTTAATTCATCTCACAGAATTACATCTGTATTTCGTGGATCTCTTTGCTAGCGTTATTTTGTGAAATCTGAGGACAGATATTTCGGATACCTTTGAAGACTACAGGTCCAAAGGAAATATCCTCCGATAACAAAGAGAAAGAAGGTTTCTGACAAACTTCTTTGTGTTCCTTGAAATCATCTCACAGAGTTACAGCATTCCCCTCAAGAAGCCTTTCGCTAAGACAGTTCTTGTGGAATTGGCAGAGTGATATTTGGAAGCCCATAGAGGGCTATGCTGAAAAAGGAAATATCCTCAGATGAAATCTGGAAAGAAGCTTTCTGAAGAACTGTTTAGTGTTCTGTTAATTCATCTCACAGAATTACATCTGTATTTCGTGGATCTCTTTGCTAGCCTTATTTCTGTGGAATCTGAGAACAGAAATTTCGGATCCCTTTGAAGACTATAGGACCAAAGAAATTATCCACCGATAACAAAGAGAAAGAAGCTTTCTGAGAAACTTCTTTGTGTTCTCTGAAATCATCTCACAGAGTTACAGCTTTCCCGTCAAGAAGCCTTTTGCTAAGACAGTACTTGTGAATTGGCAAAGTGATATTGGGAAGTCCATAGAGGGCTATGGTGAAAAAGGAAATGTCCTCAGATGAAATCTGGAAAGAAGACTTTTGAGAAACTGCTTAGTGTTCTGTTAATTCATCTCACAGAGTTACATCTGTATTTCGTGGATCTCTTTGTTAGACTTATTTTTGTGGAATCTGAGAACAGATATTTCGGATCCCTTTGAAGACTACAGGGCCAAAGGAAATATCCTCCGATAACAAAGAGAAAGAAGCTTTCTGACAAACTTCTTTAAGTTCTGTGAAATCATCTCACAGAGTTACAGCTTTCCCCTCAAGAAGCCTTTCGCTAAGACAGTTCTTGTAGAATTGGCAGAGTGATATTTGGAAGCCCCTAGAGGGCTATGGTGAAAAAGGAAATATCCTCCGATGAAATCTGGAAAGAAGCTTTCTGAGAAACTGCTTAGTGTTCTGTTAATTCATCTCACAGAGTTACATCTGTATTTCATGGATCTCTTTGCTAGCCTTATTTCTGTGGAATGTGAGAACAGATATTTCGGATCCCTTTGAAGACTATAGGGCCAAAGGAAATATCCTCCGATAACAAGGAGAAAGAAGCTTTCTGAGAAACTTCTTGTGTTCTGTGAAATCATCTCACAGAGTTACAGCTTTCCCGTCAAGAAGCCTTTCGATAAGGCAGTTCTTGTGGAATTGGCAAAGTGATATTGGGAAGCCCAAAGAGGGCTATGGTGAAAAAGGAAATATCCTCAGATGAAATCTGGAAAGAAGCTCTCTGAGAAACTGCTTAGTGTTCTGCTAATTCATCTCACAGAGTTACATCTGTATTTCGTGCATGTCTTTGCTAGCCTTATTTCTGTGGAATCTCAGAACAGATATTTCGGATCCCTTTGAAGTCTATAGGGCCAAAGGAAATATCCTCCGATAACAAAGAGAAAGAAGCTTTCTGAGAAACTTCTTTGTGTTCTGTGAAATCATCTCACAGAGTTACAGCTTTCCCCTCAAGAAGCCTTTCGCTAAGACAGTTCTTGTGGAATTGGCAAAGTGATATATGGAAGCCCCTAGAGGGCTATGGTGAAAAAGGAAATATCCTCAGATGAAATCTGGAAAGAAGCTTTCTGAGAAACTGCTTAGTGTTCTGTTAATTCATCTCACAGAGTTACATCTGTATTTCGTGGATCTCTTTGCTAGCCTGATTTCTGTGGATTCTGAGAACAGATATTTCGGATCCCTTTGAAGACTACAGGGCCAAAGCAAATATCCTCCGATAACAAAGAGAAAGAAGCTTTCGGACAGAGTTCTTTGTGTTCCTTGAAATCATCTCACAGTGTTACAGCTTTCCCCTCAAGAAGCCTTTCGATAAGACAGTTCTTGTGGAATTGGCAGAGTGATATTTGGAAGCCCATAGAGGGCTATGGTGAAAAAGGAAATATCCTCAGATGAAATCTGGAAAGAAGCTTTCTGAAGAACTGTTTAGTGTTCTGTTAATTCATCTCACAGAATTACATCTGTATTTCGTGGATCTCTTTGCTAGCCTTATTTCTGTGGAATCTGAGAACAGAAATTTCGGATCCCTTTGAAGACTATAGGACCAAAGGAATTATCCTCCGATAACAAAGAGAAAGAAGCTTTCTGAGAAACTTCTTTGTGTTCTCTGAAATCATCTCACAGAGTTACAGCTTTCCCGTCAAGAAGCCTTTCGCTAAGACAGTACTTGTGAATTGGCAAAGTGATATTGGGAAGTCCATAGAGGGCTATGGTGAAAAAGGTAATGTCCTCAGATGAAATCTGGAAAGAAGATTTCTGAGAAACTGCTTAGTGTTCTGTTAATTCATCTCACAGAGTTACATCTGTATTTCGTGGATCTCTTTGTTAGACTTATTTCTGTGGAATCTGAGAACAGATATTTCGGATCCCTTTGAAGACTACAGGGCCAAAGGAAATATCCTCCGATAACAAAGAGAAAGAAGCTTTCTGACAAACTTCTTTAAGTTGTGTGAAATTATCTCACAGAGTTACAGCTTTCCCCTCAAGAAGCCTTTGGCTAAGACAGTTCTTGAAGAATTGGCAGAGTGATATTTGGAAGCCCCTAGAGGGCTATGGTAAAAAACGAAATATCCTCCGATGAAATCTGGAAAGAAGCTTTCTGAGAAACTGCTTAGTGTTCTGTTAATTCATCTCACAGAGTTACATCTGTATTTCGTGGATCTCTTTGCTAGCCTTATTTCTGTGGAATGTGAGAACAGATATTTCGGATCCCATTGAAGACTATAGGGCCAAAGGAAATATCCTCCGATAACAAGGAGAAAGAAGCTTTCTGAGAAACTTCTTTGTGTTCTGTGAAATCATCTCACAGAGTTACAGCTTTCCCGTCAAGAAGCCTTTCGATAAGGCAGTTCTTGTGGAATTGGCAAAGTGATATTGGGAACCCCAAAGAGGGCTATAGTGAAAAAGGAAATATCCTCAGATGAAATCTGGAAAGAAGCTTTCTGAGAAACTGCTTAGTGTACTCTTAATTCATCTCACAGAGTTACATCTGTATTTCGAGGATCTCTTTGCTAGCCTTATTTCTGTGGAATCTGAGAACAGATATTTCGGATCCCTTTGAAGGCTATAGGGATATGGAAATATATTCCGATAACAAAGAGAAAGAAGCTTTCTGAGAAACTTCTTTGTGTTCTGTGAAATCATCTCACAGAGTTACAGCTTTCCCGTCAAGAACCCTTTCGCTAAGACAGTTCTTGTGGAATTGCCAAAGTGATATTGGGAAGCCCATAGAGGGCTATGGTGAAAAAGGAAATATCCTCAGATGAAATCTGGAAAGAAGCTCTCTGAGAAACTGCTTAGTGTTCTGCTAATTCATCTCACGGAGTTACGTCTGCATTTCCTGGATCTCTTTGCTAGACTTATTTCTGTGGAATCTGAGAACAGATATTTCGGATCCCTTTGAAGACTATAGGGCCAAAGGAAATATCCTCCGATAACAAAGAGAAAGAAGCTTTCTGAGAAACTTCTTTGTGTTCTGTGAAATCATCTCACAGAGTTACAGCTTTCCCCTCAAGAAGCCTTTCGCTAAGACGGTTCTTGTGGAATTGTCAAAGTGATATATGGAAGCCCCTAGACGGCTATGGTTTAAAAGGAAATATCCCTAGATAAAATCTGGAAAGAAGCTTTCTGAGAAACTGCTTAGTGTTCTGTTAATTCATCTCACAGTGTTACATCTGTATTTCGTGGATCTCTTTGCTAGCCTTATTTCTGTGGAATCTGAGAACAGATACTTCGGATCCCTTTGAAGACTATAGGGCCAAAGGGAATATCCTTCGATAACAAAGAGAAAGAAGCTTTCTGAGAAACTTCTTTGTGTTCTGTGAAATCATCTCTCAGAGTTACAGCTTTCCCCTCAAGAAGCCTTTCGCTAAGACAGTTCTTGTGGATTTGGCAAAGTGATATATGGAAGCCCCTAGAGGGCTATGGTGAAAAAGGAAATATCCTCAGATGAAATCTGGAAAGAAGCTTTCTGAGAAACTGCTTAGTGGTCTGTTAATTCATCTCACAGAGTTACATCTGTATTTCGTGGATCTCTTTGCTAGCCTTATTTCTGTGGACTCTGAGAACAGATGTTTCGGATCCCTTTGAAGACTACAGGGCCAAGGGAAATATCCTCCGATAACAAAGAGAAAGAAGCTTTCTGAGAAACTTCTTTGTGTTCTGTGAAATCATCTCACAGAGTTACAGCTTTCCCTAGAAGAAGCCTTTCGCTAAGACAGTTCTTGTGGAATTGGCAAAGTGATATTTGGTAGCCCATTGAGGGCTATGGTGAAAAAGGAAATATCCTCAGATGAAATCTGGAAAGCAGCTTTCTGAGAAACTGCTTCGTGTTCTATTAATTCATCTCACAGAGTTACATCTGTATTTCGTGGATCTCTTTGCTAGCCTTTTTTCTGTGGAATCTGAGAACAGATGTTTCGGATCCCTTTGAAGCCTACAGGGCCAAAGGAAATATCCTCCGATAACAAAGAGAAAGAAGCTTTCTGACAAACTTCTTTGTGTTCCTTGAAATCATCTCACAGAGTTACAGCTTTCCCCTCAAGAAGCCTTTCGATAAGGCAGTTCCTGTGGAATTGGCAAAGTGATATTGGGAAGCCCATAGAGGGCTATGGTGAAAAAGAAAATATCCTCAGATGAAATCTGTAAAGAAGCTTTCTGAGAAACTGCTTAGTGTTCTGTTAATTCATCTCACAGAGTTACATCTGTATTTCGTGGATCTCTTTGCTAGCCTTATTTCTGTGGAATCTGAGAACAGATATTTAGGATCCTTTTGAAGACTATAGGGCCAAAGGAAATATCCTCCGATAACAAAGAGAAAGAAGCTTTCTGAGAAACTTCTTTGTGTTCTGTGAAATCATCTCACAGAGTTACAGCTTTCCCCTCAACAAGCCTTTCGCTAAGACAGTTCTTGTGGAATTGTCAAAGTGATATATGGAAGCCCCTAGAGGGCTATGGTGCAAAAGGAAATATCCTCAGATGAAATCTGGAAAGAAACTTTCTGAGAAACTGCTTAGTGTTCTGTTAATTCATCTCACAGAGTTACATCTCTATTTCGTGGATCTCTTTGCTAGCCTTATTTCTGTGGAATCTGAGAACAGATGTTTCGGATCCCTTTGAAGCCTACAGGGCCAAAGGAAATATCCTCCGATAACAAAGAGAAAGAAGCTTTCTGAGAAACTTCTTTGTGTTCTGGTAAATCATCACTCAGAGTTACAGCTTTCCCTAGAAGAAGCATTTCGCTAAGACAGTTCTTGTGGAATTGGCAAAGTGATATTTGGTAGCCCATTGAGGGCAATGGTGAATAAGGAAATATACTCAGATGAAATCTGGAAAGCAGCTTTCTGAGAAACTGCTTCGTGTTCTGTTAATTCATCTCACAGAGTTACATCTGTATTACGTGGATCTCTTTGCTAGCCTTATTTCTGTGGAATCTGAGAACAGATATTTCGGATCCCTTTGAAGACTACAGGGCCAAAGCAAATATCCTCCGATAACAAAGAGAAAGAAGCTTTCGGACAAAGTTCTTTGTGTTCCTTGAAATCATCTCACAGAGTTACAGCTTTCCCCTCAAGAAGCCTTTCGATAAGACAGTTCTTGTGGAATTGGCAGAGTGATATTTGGAAGCCCATAGAGGGCTATGGTGAAAAAGGAAATATCCTCAGATGAAATCTGGAAAGAAGCTTTCTGAAGAACTGTTTAGTGTTCTGTTAATTCATCTCACAGAGTTACATCTGTATTTCGTGGATCTCTTTGCTAGCCTTATTTCTGTGGAATCTGAGAACAGATATTTCGGATCCCTTTGAAGACTATAGGGCCAAAGGAAATATCCTCCGATAACAAAGAGAAAAAAGCTTTCTGAGAAACTTCTTTGTGTTCTGTGAATTCATGTCACAGAGTTACAGCTTTCCCATCAAGAAGCCTTTCACTAAGACAGTTCTTGTGGAATTGGCAAAGTGATATTGGGAAGTCCATAGAGGGCTATGGTGAAAAAGGAATTATCCTCAGATGAATCTGGAAAGAAGCTTTCTGAGAAACTGCTTAGTGTTCTGTTAATTCATCTCACAGAATTACATCTGTATTTCGTGGATCTCTTTGCTAGCGTTATTTTGTGAAATCTGAGAACAGATATTTCGGATCCTTTTGAAGACTACAGGGCCAAAGGAAATATCCTCCGATAACAAAGAGAAAGAAGCTTTCTGGCAAACTTCTTTGTGTTCCTTGAAATCATCTCACAGAGTCACAGCATTCCCCTCAAGAAGCCTTTCGCTAAGACAGTTCTTGTGGAATTGGCAGAGTGATATTTGGAAGCCCATAGAGAGCTATGGTGAAAAAGGAAATATCCTCAGATGAAAGCTGGAAAGAAGCTTTCTGAAGAACTGTTTAGTGTTCTGTTAATTCATCTCACAGAGTTACATCTGTATTTCGTGAATCTGTTTGCTAGACTTATTTATGTGGAATCTGAGAACAGAAATTTCGGATCCCTTTGAGGACTATAGGACCAAAGGAATTATCCTCCGATAGCAAAGAGAAAGAAGCTTTCTGAGAAACTTCTTTGTGTTCTCTGAAATCATCTCACAGAGTTACAGCTTTCCCGTCAAGAAGCCTTTCGCTAAGACAGTACTTGTGGAATTGGCAAAGTGATATTTGGAAGTCCATAGAGGGATATGGTGACAAAGGAAATGTCCTCAGATGAAATCTGGAAAGAAGATTTCTGAGAAACTGCTTAGTGTTCTGTTAATTCATCTCACAGAGTTACATCTGTATTTCGTGGATTTCTTTGCTAGACTTATTTCTGTGGAATCTGAGAACAGATATTTCGGATCCCTTTGAAGACTACAGGGCCAAAGGAAATATCTTCCGATAACAAAGAGAAAGAAGCTTTCTGACAAACTTCTCTAAGTTCTGTGAAATCATCTCACAGAGTTACAGCTTTCCCCTCAAGAAGCCTTTCGCTAAGACAGTTCTTGTTCAATTGGAAAAGTGATATTTGGTAGCCCATAGAGGGCTATGGTGAAAAGGAAATACCTTCAGATGAAATCTGGAAAGCAGCTTTCTGAGAAACTGCTTCGTGTTCTGTTAATTCATCTCACAGAGTTACATCTGTATTTCGAGGATCTCTTTGCTAGCCTTATTTCTGTGGAATCTGAGAACAGATATTTCGGATCCCTTTGAAGGCTATAGGGCCAAAGGAAATATATTCCGATAAGAAAGACAAAGAAGCTTTCTGAGAAACTTCTTTGTGTTCTGTGAAATCATCTCACAGAGTTACAGCTTTCCCGTCAAGAAGCCTTTCGCTAAGACAGTTCTTGTGGAATTGCCAAAGTGATATTTGGAAGCCCATAGAGGGCTATGGTGAAAAAGGAAATATCCTCAGATGAAATCTGGAAAGAAGCTCTCTGAGAAACTGCTTAGTGTTCTGCTAATTCATCTCACGGAGTTACATCTGTATTTCCTGGATCTCTTTGCTAGCCTTATTTCTGTGGAATCTGAGAACAGATATTTCGGATCCCTTTGAAGACTATAGGGCCAAAGGAAGTATCCTCCGATAACAAAGAGAAAGAAGCTTTCTGAGAAACTTCTTTGTGTTCTGTGAAATCATCTCACAGAGTTACAACTTTCCCCTCAAGAAGCCTTTCGCTAAGACGGTTCTTGTGGAATTGTCAAAGTGATATATGGAAGCCCCTAGACGGCTATGGTTTAAAAGGAAATATCCCTAGATAAAATCTTGAAAGAATCTTTCTGAGAAACTGCTTAGTGTTCTGTTAATTCATCTCACAGTGTTACATCTGTATTTCGTGGATCTCTTTGCTAGCCTTATTTCTGTGGAATCTGAGAACAGATATTTCGGATCCCTTTGAAGACTATAGGGCCAAAGGGAATATCCTTCGATAACAAAGAGAAAGAAGCTTTCTGAGAAACTTCTTTGTGTTCTGTGAAATCATCTCACAGAGTTACATCTTTCCCTAGAAGAAGCCTTTCACTAAGACAGTTCTTGTGGAATTGGCAAAGTGATATTTGGTAGCCCATTGAGGGCTATGGTGAAAAAGGAAATATCCTCAGATGAAATCTGGAAAGCAGCTTTCTGAGAAACTGCTTCGTGGTCTGTTAATTCATCTCACAGAGTTACATCTGTATTTCGTGGATCTCTTTGCTAGCCTTATTTCTGTGGAATCTGAGAACAGATATTTCGGATCCCTTTGAAGACTACAGGGCCAAAGGAAATATCCTCCGATAACAAAGAGAAAGAAGCTTTCTGACAAACTTCTTTGTGTTCCTTGAAATCATCTCACAGAGTTACAGCTTTCCCCTCAAGAAGCCTTTCGATAAGACAGTTCTTGTGTAATTGGCAAAGTGATATTGGGGAGCCCCTAGAGGGCTATGGTGAAAAAGGAAATATCCTCAGATGAAATCTGGAAAGAAACTTTCTGAGAAACTGCTTAGTGTTCTGTTAATTCATCTCACAGAGTTACATCTCTATTCCGTGGATCTCTTTGCTAGCCTTATTTCTGTGGAATCTGAGAACAGATGTTTCGGATCCCTTTGAAGTCTACAGGGCCAAAGGAAATATCCTCCGATAACAAAGAGAAAGAAGCTTTCTGAGAAACTTCTTTGTGTTCTGGTAAATCATCTCTCAGAGTTACAGCTTTCCCTAGAAGAAGCATTTCGCTATGACAGTTCTTGTGGAATTGGCAAAGTGATATTTGGTAGCCCTTTGAGGGCAATGGTGAATAAGGAAATATCCTCAGATGAAATCTGGAAAGCAGCTTTCTGAGAAACTGCTTCGTGTTCTGTTAATTCATCTCACAGAGTTACATCTGTATTTCGTGGATCTCTTTGCTAGCCTTATTTCTGTGGAATCTGAGAACAGATATTTCGGATCCCTTTGAAGACTATAGGGACAAAGGAAATATATTCCGATAACAAAGAGAAAGAAGCTTTCTGAGAAACTTCTTTGTGTTCTGTGAAATCATCTCACAGAGTTACAGCTTTCCCCTCAAGAAGACTTTCGCTAATACAGTTCTGGTGGAATTGGCAAAGTGATAATTGGAAGCCCCTAGAGGGCTATGGTGAAAAAGGAAATATCCTCAGATGAAATCTGGAAAGAAGCTTTCTGAGAAACTGCTTAGTGTTCTGTTAATTCATCTCACAGAGTTACATCTGTATTTCGTGGATCTCTTTGCTAGAATTATTTCTGTGGAATCTGAGAACAGATATTTCGGATCCCTTTGAAGACTACAGGGCCAAAGCAAATATCCTCCGATAACAAAGAGAAAGAAGCTTTCGGACAAAGTTCTTTGTGTTCCTTGAAATCATCTCACAGAGTTACAGCTTTCCCCTCAAGAAGCCTTTCGATAAGACAGTTCTTGTGGAATTGGCAGAGTGATATTTGGAAGCCCATAGAGGGCTATGGTGAAAAAGGAAATATCCTCCGATGAAATCTGGAAAGAAGCTTTCTGAAGAACTGTTTAGTGTTCTGTTAATTCATCTCACAGAGTTACATCTGTATTTCGTGGATCTCTTTGCTAGCCTTATTTCTATGGAATCTGAGAACAGATATTTCGGATCCCTTTGAAGACTATAGGGCCAAAGGAAATATCCTCCGATAACAAAGAGAAAAAAGCTTTCTGAGAAACTTCTTTGTGTTCTGTGAATTCATGTCACAGAGTTACAGCTTTCCCCTCAAGAAGCCTTTCGCTAAGACAGTTCTTGTTCAATTGGAAAAGTGATATTTGGTAGCCCATAGAGGGCTATAGTGAAAAGGAAATACCTTTAGATGAAATCTGGAAAGCAGCTTTCTAAGAAACTGCTTCGTGTTCTGTTAATTCATCTCACAGAGTTACATCTGTATTTCGAGGATCTCTTTGCTAGCCTTATTTCTGTGGAATCTGAGAACAGATATTTCGGATCCCTTTGAAGGCTATAGGGCCAAAGGAAATATATTCCGATAAGAAAGACAAAGAAGCTTTCTGAGAAACTTCTTTGTGTTCTGTGAAATCATCTCACAGAGTTACAGCTTTCCCGTCAAGAAGCCTTTCGCTAAGACAGTTCTTGTGGAATTGCCAAAGTGATATTTGGAAGCCCATAGAGGGCTATGGTGAAAAAGGAAATATCCTCAGATGAAATCTGGAAAGAAGCTCTCTGAGAAACTGCTTAGTGTTCTGCTAATTCATCTCACGGAGTTACATCTGTATTTCCTGCATCTCTTTGCTAGCCTTATTTCTGTGGAATCTGAGAACAGATATTTCGGATCCCTTTGAAGACTATAGGGCCAAAGGAAATATCCTCCGATAACAAAGAGAAAGAAGCTTTTTGAGAAACTTCTTTGTGTTCTGTGAAATCATCTCACAGAGTTACAGCTTTCCCCTCAAGAAGCCTTTCGCTAAGACGGTTCTTGTGGAATTGTCAAAGTGATATATGGAAGCCCCTAGACGGCTATGGTTTAAAAGGAAATATCCCTAGATAAAATCTTGAAAGAATCTTTCTGAGAAACTGCTTAGTGTTCTGTTAATTTATCTCACAGTGTTACATCTGTATTTCGTGGATCTCTTTGCTAGCCTTATTTCTGTGGAATCTGAGAACAGATATTTCGGATCCCTTTGAAGACTATAGGGCCAAAGGGAATATCCTTCGATAACAAAGAGAAAGAAGCTTTCTGAGAAACTCCTTTGTGTTCTGTGAAATCATCTCACAGAGTTACAGCTTTCCCGCCAAGAAACCTTTCGCTAAGACAGTTCTTGTGGAATTGGCAAAGTGATATATGGAAGCCCCTATAGGGCTATGGTGAAAAAGGAAATATCCTCAGATGAAATCTGTAAAGAAGCTTTCTGAGAAACTGCTTAGTGGTCTGTTAATTCATCTCACAGGGTTACATCTGTATTTTGTGGATCTCTTTGCTAGCCTTATTTCTGTGGACTCTGAGAACAGATGTTTCGGATCCCTTTGAAGACTACAGGGCCAAGGGAAATATCCTCCGATAACAAAGAGAAAGAAGCTTTCTGAGAAACTTCTTTGCGTTCTGTGAAATCATCTCACAGAGTTACAGCTTTCCCTAGAAGAAGCCTTTCACTAAGACAGTTCTTGTGGAATTGGCAAAGTGATATTTGGTAGCCCATTGAGGGCTATGGTGAAAAAGGAAATATCCTCAGATGAAATCTGGAAAGCAGCTTTCTGAGAAACTGCTTAGTGTTCTGTTTATTCATCTCACAGAGTTACATCTGTATTTCGTGGATCTCTTTGCTAGCCTTATTTCTGTGGAATCTGAGAACAGATATTTCGGATCCCTTTGAAGACTATAGGACCAAAGGAAATATCCTCCGATAACAAAGAGAAAGAAGCATTCTGAGAAACTTCTTTGTGTTCTGTGAAATCATCTCACAGAGTTACAGCTTTCCCCTCAAGAAGCCTTTCGATAAGGCAGTTCCTGTGGAATTGGCAAAGTGATATTGGGAAGCCCATAGAGGGCTATGGTGAAAAAGAAAATATCCTCAGATGAAATCTGGAAAGAAGCTTTCTGAGAAACTGCTTAGTGTTCTGTTAATTCATCTCACAGAGTTACATCTGTATTTCGTGGATCTCTTTGCTAGCCTTATTTCTGTGGAATCTGAGAACAGATATTTCGGATCCCTTTGAAGACTATAGGGCCAAACGAAATATCCTCCGATAACAAAGATTAAGAAGCTTTCTGAGAAACTTCTTTGTGTTCTGTGAAATCATCCCACAGAGATACAGCTTTCCCGTCAAGAAGGCTTTCGCTAAGACAGTTCTTGTGGAATTGGCAGAGTGATATTTGGAAGCCCCTAGAGGGCTATGGTGAAAAAGGAAATATCCTCAGATGAAATCTGGAAAGAAGCTTTCTAAGAAAATGCTTAGGGTTCTGTTAATTCATCTAACAGAGTTACATCTGTATTTCATGGATCTCTTTGCTAGCCTTATTTTGTGGAATCTGAGAACAGATATTTCGGATCCCTTTGAAGACTACAGGGCCAAAGCAAATATCCTCCGATAACAAAGAGAAAGAAGCTTTCTGACAAACTTCTTTGTGTTCCTTGAAATCATCTCACAGAGTTACAGCTTTCCCCTCAAGAAGCCTTTCGATAAGACAGTTCTTGTGTAATTGGCAAAGTGATATTGGGGAGCCCCTAGAGGGCTATGGTGAAAAAGGAAATATCCTCAGATGAAATCTGGATAGAAGCTTTCTGAGAAACTGCTTAGTGTTCTGTTAATTCATCTCACTGAGTTACATCTGTATTTCGTGGATCTCTTTGCTAGCCTTATTTCTGTGGAATCTAAGAACAGATGTTTCGGATCCCTTTGAAGACTACAAGGCCAAAGGAAATATCCTCCGATAACAAAGAGAAAGAAGCTTTCTGAGAAACTTCTTTGTGTTCTGTGAAATCATCTCACAGAGTTATAGCTTTCCCTAGAAGAAGCCTTTCGTTAAGACAGTTCTTGTGGAATTGGCAAAGTGATATTTGGTAGTCCATTGAGGGCTATGGTGAAAAAGGAAATATCCTCAGATGAAATCTGGAAAGCAGCTTTCTGAGAAACTTCTTCGTGTTCTGTTAATTCATCTCACAGAGTTTCATCTATATTTCGTGGATCTCTTTGCTAGCCTTATTTCTGTGGAATCTGAGAACAGATATTTCGGATTCCTTTGAAGACTATAGGGCCAAAGGAAATATATTAAGATAACAAAGAGAAAGAAGCTTTCTGAGAAACTTCTTTGTGTTCTGTGAAATCATCTCACAGAGTTACAGCTTTCCCCTCAAGAAGCCTTTCGCTAAGACAGTTCTTGTGGAATTGGCAAAGTGATATTTGGAAGCCCATAGAGGGCTATGGTGAAAAAGGAAATATCCTCAGATGAAATCTGGAAAGAAGTTTTCTGAGAAACTGCTTAGTATTCTGTGAATTCATTTCACAGAGTTACAACTGTATTTCGTGGATCTCTTTGCTAGCCTTATTTCTGTGGAATCTGAGAACAGATATTTCGGATCCCTTTGAAGACTATAGGACCAAAGGAAATATCCTCCGATAACAAAGAGAAAGAAGCTTTCTGAGAACCTTCTTTGTGTTCTGTGAAATCATCTCACAGAGTTACAGCTTTCCCCTCAAGAAGCCTTTCGATAAGGCAGTTCTTGTGGAATTGGCAAAGTGATATTGGGAAGCCCATAGAGGGCTATGGTGAAAAAGAAAATATCCTCAGATGAAATCTGGAAAGAAGCTTTCTGAGAAACTGCTTAGTGTTCTGTTAATTCATCTCACAGAGTTACATCTGTATTTCGTGGATCTCTTTGCTAGCCTTATTTCTGTGGAATCTGAGAACAGATATTTAGGATCCTTTTGAAGACTATAGGGCCAAAGGAAATATCCTCCGATAACAAAGAGAAAGAAGCTTTCTGAGAAACTTCTTTGTGTTCTGTGAAATCATCTCACAGAGTTACAGCTTTCCCCTCAAGAAGCCTTTCGCTAAGACAGTTCTTGTTCAACTGGCAAAGTGATATTTGGAAGCCCCTAGAGGGCTATGGTGCAAAAGGAAATGTCCTCAGATGAAATCTGGAAAGAAGATTTCTGAGAAACTGCTTAGTGTTCTGTTAATTCATCTCACAGAGTTACATCTGTGTTTCGTGGATTTCTTTGCTAGACTTATTTCTGTGGAATCTGAGAACAGATATTTCGGATCCCTTTGAAGACTACAGGGCCAAAGGAAATATCTTCCGATAACAAGGAGAAAAAAGCTTTCTGACAAACTTCTCTAAGTTCTGTGTAATCATCTCACAGAGTTACAGCTTTCCCCTCAAGAAGCCTTTCGCTAAGACAGTTCTTGTTCAATTGGAAAAGTGATATTTGGTAGCCCATAGAGGGCTATGGTGAAAAGGAAATACCTTCAGATGAAATCTGGAAAGCAGCTTTCTGAGAAACTGCTTCGTGTTCTGTTAATTCATCTCACAGAGTTACATCTGTATTTCGAGGATCTCTTTGCTAGCCTTATTTCTGTGGAATCTGAGAACAGATATTTCGGATCCCTTTGAAGGCTATAGGGCCAAAGGAAATATATTCCGATAAGAAAGACAAAGAAGCTTTCTGAGAAACTTCTTTGTGTTCTGTGAAATCATCTCACAGAGTTACAGCTTTCCCGTCAAGAAGCCTTTCGCTAAGACAGTTCTTGTGGAATTGCCAAAGTGATATTTGGAAGCCCCTAGAGGGCTATGGTGAAAAAGGAAATATCCTCAGATGAAATCTGGAAAGAAGCTCTCTGAGAAACTGCTTAGTGTTCTGCTAATTCATCTCACGGAGTTACATCTGTATTTCCTGGATTTCTTTGCTAGCCTTATTTCTGTGGAATCTGAGAACAGATATTTCGGATCCCTTTGAAGACTATAGGGCCAAAGGAAGTATCCTCCGATAACAAAGAGAAAGAAGCTTTCTGAGAAACTTCTTTGTGTTCTGTGAAATCATCTCACAGAGTTACAACTTTCCCCTCAAGAAGCCTTTCGCTAAGACGGGTCTTGTGGAATTGTCAAAGTGATATATGGAAGCCCCTAGACGGCTGTGGTTTAAAAGGAAATATCCCTAGATAAAATCTTGAAAGAATCTTTCTGAGAAACTGCTTAGTGTTCTGTTAATTCATCTCACAGTGTTACATCTGTATTTCGTGGATCTCTTTGCTAGCCTTATTTCTGTGGAATCTGAGAACAGATATTTCGGATCCCTTTAAAGACTATAGGGCCAAAGGGAATATCCTTCGATAACAAAGAGAAAGAAGCTTTCTGAGAAACTTCTTTGTGTTCTGTGAAATCATCTCTCAGAGTTACAGCTTTCCCCTCAAGAAGCCTTTCGCTAAGACAGTTCTTGTGGATTTGGCAAAGTGATATATGGAAGCCCCTAGAGGGCTATGGTGAAAAAGGAAATATCCTCAGATGAAATCTGGAAAGAAGCTTTCTGAGAAACTGCTTAGTGGTCTGTTAATTCATCTCACAGAGTTACATCTGTATTTCGTGGATCTCTTTGCTAGCCTTATTTCTGTGGATTCTGAGAACAGATGTTTCGGATCCCTTTGAAGACTACAGGGCCAAGGGAAATATCCTCCGATAACAAAGAGAAAGAAGCTTTCTGAGAAACTTCTTTGTGTTCTGTGAAATCATCTCACAGAGTTACAGCTTTCCCTAGAAGAAGCCTTTCGCTAAGACAGTTCTTGTGGAATTGGCAAAGTGATATTTGGTAGCCCATTGAGGGATATGGTGAAAAAGGAAATATCCTCAGATGAAATCTGGAAAGCAGCTTTCTGAGAAACTGCTTCGTGTTCTATTAATTCATCTCACAGAGTTACATCTGTATTTCGTGGATCTCTTTGCTAGCCTTATTTCTGTGGAATCTGAGAACAGATGTTTCGGATCCCTTTGAAGCCTACAGGGCCAAAGGAAATATCCTCCGATAACAAAGAGAAAGAAGCTTTCTGACAAACTTCTTTGTGTTCCTTGAAATCATCTCACAGAGTTACAGCTTTCCCCTCAAGAAGCCTTTCGATAAGGCAGTTCCTGTGGAATTGGCAAAGTGATATTGGGAAGCCCATAGAGGGCTATGGTGAAAAAGAAAATATCCTCAGATGAAATCTGGAAAGAAGCTTTCTGAGAAACTGCTTAGTGTTCTGTTAATTCATCTCACAGAGTTACATCTGTATTTCGTGGATCTCTTTGCTAGCCTTATTTCTGTGGAATCTGAGAACAGATATTTAGGATCCTTTTGAAGACTATAGGGCCAACGGAAATATCCTCCGATAACAAAGAGAAAGAAGCTTTCTGAGAAACTTCTTTGTGTTCTGTGAAATCATCTCACAGAGTTACAGCTTTCCCCTCAACAAGCCTTTCGCTAAGACAGTTCTTGTGGAATTGTCAAAGTGATATATGGAAGCCCCTAGAGGGCTATGGTGCAAAAGGAAATATCCTCAGATGAAATCTGGAAAGAAACTTTCTGAGAAACTGCTTAGTGTTCTGTTAATTCATCTCACAGAGTTACATCTCTATTTCGTGGATCTCTTTGCTAGCCTTATTTCTGTGGAATCTGAGAACAGATGTTTCGGATCCCTTTGAAGCCTACAGGGCCAAAGGAAATATCCTCCGATAACAAAGAGAAAGAAGCTTTCTGAGAAACTTCTTTGTGTTCTGGTAAATCATCACTCAGAGTTACAGCTTTCCCTAGAAGAAGCATTTCGCTAAGACAGTTCTTGTGGAATTCGCAAAGTGATATTTGGTAGCCCATTGAGGGCAATGGTGAATAAGGAAATATACTCAGATGAAATCTGGAAAGCAGCTTTCTGAGAAACTGCTTCGTGTTCCGTTAATTCATCTCACAGAGTTACATCTGTATTACGTGGATCTCTTTGCTAGCCTTATTTCTGTGGAATCTGAGAACAGATATTTCGGATCCCTTTGAAGACTACAGGGCCAAAGCAAATATCCTCCGATAACAAAGAGAAAGAAGCTTTCGGACAAAGTTCTTTGTGTTCCTTGAAATCATCTCACAGAGTTACAGCTTTCCCCTCAAGAAGCCTTTCGATAAGACAGTTCTTGTGGAATTGGCAGAGTGATATTTGGAAGCCCGTAGCGGGCTATGGTGAAAAAGGAAATATCCTCAGATGAAAACTGGAAAGAAGCATTCTGAGAAACTGCTTAGTGTTCTGTTAATTCATCTCACAGAGTTACATCTGTATTTCGTGAATCTGCTTGCTAGACTTATTTATGTGGAATCTGAGAACAGAAATTTCGGATCCCTTTGAGGACTATAGGACCAAAGGAATTATCCTCCGATAACAAAAAGAAAGAAGCTTTCTGAGAAACTTCTTTGTGTTCTCTGAAATCATCTCACAGAGTTACAGCTTTCCCGTCAAGAAGCCTTTCGCTAAGACAGTACTTGTGGAATTGGCAAAGTGATATTGGGAAGTCCATAGAGGGATATGGTGACAAAGGAAATGTCCTCAGATGAAATCTGGAAAGAAGATTTCTGAGAAACTGCTTAGTGTTCTGTTAATTCATCTCACAGAGTTACATCTGTATTTCCTGGATTTCTTTGCTAGACTTATTTCTGTGGAATCTGAGAACAGATATTTCGGATCCCTTTGAAGACTACAGGGCCAAAGGAAATATCTTCCGATAACAAAGAGAAAGAAGCTTTCTGACAAACTTCTCTAAGTTCTGTGAAATCATCTCACAGAGTTACAGCTTTCCCCTCAAGAAGCCTTTCGCTAAGACAGTTCTTGTTCAATTGGAAAAGTGATATTTGGTAGCCCATAGAGGGCTATGGTGAAAAGGAAATACCTTCAGATGAAATCTGGAAAGCAGCTTTCTGAGAAACTGCTTCGTGTTCTGTTAATTCATCTCACAGAGTTACATCTGTATTTCGAGGATCTCTTTGCTAGCCTTATTTCTGTGGAATCTGAGAACAGATATTTCGGATCCCTTTGAAGGCTATAGGGCCAAAGGAAATATATTCCGATAAGAAAGACAAAGAAGCTTTCTGAGAAACTTCTTTGTGTTCTGTGAAATCATCTCACAGAGTTACAGCTTTCCCGTCAAGAAGCCTTTCGCTAAGACAGTTCTTGTGGAATTGCCAAAGTGATATTTGGAAGCCCATAGAGGGCTATGGTGAAAAAGGAAATATCCTCAGATGAAATCTGGAAAGAAGCTCTCTGAGAAACTGCTTAGTGTTCTGCTAATTCATCTCACGGAGTTACATCTGTATTTCCTGGATCTCTTTGCTAGCCTTATTTCTGTGGAATCTGAGAACAGATATTTCGGATCCCTTTGAAGACTATAGGGCCAAAGGAAGTATCCTCCGATAACAAAGAGAAAGAAGCTTTCTGAGAAACTTCTTTGTGTTCTGTGAAATCATCTCACAGAGTTACAACTTTCCCCTCAAGAAGCCTTTCGCTAAGACGGTTCTTGTGGAATTGTCAAAGTGATATATGGAAGCCCCTAGACGGCTATGGTTTAAAAGGAAATATCCCTAGATAAAATCTTGAAAGAATCTTTCTGAGAAACTGCTTAGTGTTCTGTTAATTCATCTCACAGTGTTACATCTGTATTTCGTGGATCTCTTTGCTAGCCTTATTTCTGTGGAATCTGAGAACAGATATTTCGAATCCCTTTGAAGACTATAGGGCCAAAGGGAATATCCTTCGATAACAAAGAGAAAGAAGCTTTCTGAGAAACTTCTTTGTGTTCCTTGAAATCATCTCACAGAGTTACAGCTTTCCCCTCAAGAAGCCTTTCGATAAGACGGTTCTTGTGTAATTGGAAAAGTGATATTGGGGAGCCCCTAGAGGGCTATGGTGAAAAAGGAAATATCCTCAGATGAAATCTGGAAAGAAACTTTCTGAGAAACTGCTTAGTGTTCTGTTAATTCATCTCACAGAGTTACATCTCTATTTCGTGGATCTCTTTGCTAGCCTTATTTCTGTGGAATCTGAGAACAGATGTTTCGGATCCCTTTGAAGCCTACAGGGCCAAAGGAAATATCCTCCGATAACAAAGAGAAAGAAGCTTTCTGAGAAACTTCTTTGTGTTCTGTGAAATCATCTCACAGAGTTACAGCTTTCCCTAAAAGAAGCCTTTCGCTAAGACAGTTCTTGTGGAATTGGCAAAGTGATATATGGAAGCCCCTGGAGGGCTATAGTGAAAAAGGAAATATCCTCAGATGAAATCTGGAAAGAAGCTTTCTGAGAAACTGTTTAGTGTTCTGTTAATTCATCTCACAGAGTTACATCTGTATTTCGTGGATCTCTTTGCTAACCTTATTTCTGTGGAATCTGAGAACAGATATTTCGGATCCCTTTGAAGACTATAGGGCCAAAGGAAATATCCTTCGATAACAAAGAGAAAGAAGCTTTCTGAGAAACTTCTTTGTGTTCTGTGAAATCATCTCACAGAGATACAGCTTTCCCCTCAAGAAGCCTTTCGCTAAGACAGTTCTTGTGGAATTGTCAAAGTGATATACGGAAGCCCCTAGAGGGCTATGGTGAAAAAGGAAATATCCTCAGATGAAATCTGGAAAGAAACTTTCTGAGAAACTGCTTAGTGTTCTGTTAATTCATCTCACAGAGTTACATCTGTATTTCGTGGATCTCTTTGCTAGCCTTATTTCTGTGGAATCTGGGAACAGATGTTTCGGATCCCTTTGAAGACTACAGGGCCAAAGGAAATATCCTCCGATAACAAAGAGAAAGAAGCTTTCTGAGAAACTTCTTTGTGTTCTGGTAAATCATCTCTCAGAGTTACAGCTTTCCCTAGAAGAAGCATTTCGCTATGACAGTTCTTGTGGAATTGGCAAAGTGATATTTGGTAGCCCATTGAGGGCAATGGTGAATAAGGAAATATCCTCAGATGAAATCTGGAAAGCAGCTGTCTGAGAAACTGCTTCGTGTTCTGTTAATTCATCTCACAGTGTTACATCTGTATTTCGTGGATCTCTTTGCTATCCTTATTTCTGTGGAATCTGAGAACAGATATTTCGGATCCCTTTGAAGACTATAGGGCCAAAGGAAATATATTCCGATAACAAAGAGAAAGAAGCTTTCTGAGAAACTTCTTTGTGTTCTGTGAAATCATCTCACAGAGTTACAGCTTTCCCCTCAAGAAGACTTTCGCTAATACAGTTCTGGTGGAATTGGCAAAGTGATATTTGGAAGCCCCTAGAGGGCTATGGTGAAAAAGGAAATATCCTCAGATGAAATCTGGAAAGAAGCTTTCTGAGAAACTGCTTAGTGTTCTGTTAATTCATCTCACAGAGTTACATCTGTATTTCGTGGATCTCTTTGCTAGCCTTATTTCTGTGGAATCTGAGAACAGATATTTCGGATCCCTTTGAAGACTACAGGGCCAAAGCAAATATCCTCCGATAACAAAGAGAAAGAAGCTTTCGGACAAAGTTCTTTGTGTTCCTTGAAATCATCTCACAGAGTTACAGCTTTCCCCTCAAGAAGCCTTTCGATAAGACAGTTCTTGTGGAATTGGCAGAGTGATATTTGGAAGCCCTTAGAGGGCTATGGTGAAAAAGGAAATATCCTCCGATGAAATCTGGAAAGAAGCTTTCTGAAGAACTGTTTAGTGTTCTGTTAATTCATCTCACAGAGTTACATCTGTATTTCGTGGATCTCTTTGCTAGCCTTATTTCTGTGGAATCTGAGAACAGATATTTCGGATCCCTTTGAAGACTATAGGGCCAAAGGAAATATCCTCCGATAACAAAGAGAAAAAAGCTTTCTGAGAAACTTCTTTGTGTTCTGTGAATTCATGTCACAGAGTTACAGCTTTCCCCTCAAGAAGCCTTTCGCTAAGACAGTTCTTGTTCAATTGGAAAAGTGATATTTGGTAGCCCATAGAGGGCTATGGTGAAAAGGAAATACTTTCAGATGAAATCTGGAAAGCAGCTTTCTAAGAAACTGCTTCGTGTTCTGTTAATTCATCTCACAGAGTTACATCTGTATTTCGAGGATCTCTTTGCTAGCCTTATTTCTGTGGAATCTGAGAACAGATATTTCGGATCCCTTTGAAGGCTATAGGGCCAAAGGAAATATATTCCGATAAGAAAGACAAAGAAGCTTTCTGAGAAACTTCTTTGTGTTCTGTGAAATCATCTCACAGAGTTACAGCTTTCCCGTCAAGAAACCTTTCGCTAAGACAGTTCTTGTGGAATTGCCAAAGTGATATTTGGAAGCCCATAGAGGGCTATGGTGAAAAAGGAAATATCCTCAGATGAAATCTGGAAAGAAGCTCTCTGAGAAACTGCTTAGTGTTCTGCTAATTCATCTCACGGAGTTACATCTGTATTTCCTGGATCTCTTTGCTAGCCTTTTTTCTGTGGAATCTGAGAACAGATATTTCGGATCCCTTTGAAGACTATAGGGCCAAAGGAAATATCCTCCGATAACAAAGAGAAAGAAGCTTTTTGAGAAACTTCTTTGTGTTCTGTGAAATCATCTCACAGAGTTACAGCTTTCCCCTCAAGAAGCCTTTCGCTAAGACGGTTCTTGTGGAATTGTCAAAGTGATATATGGAAGCCCCTAAACGGCTATGGTTTAAAAGGAAATATCCCTAGATAAAATCTTGAAAGAATCTTTCTGAGAAACTGCTTAGTGTTCTGTTAATTCATCTCACAGTGTTACATCTGTATTTCGTGGATCTCTTTGCTAGCCTTATTTCTGTGGAATCTGAGAACAGATATTTCGGATCCCTTTGAAGACTATAGGGCCAAAGGGAATATCCTTCGATAACAAAGAGAAAGAAGCTTTCTGAGAAACTCCTTTGTGTTCTGTGAAATCATCTCACAGAGTTACACCTTTCCCTTCAAGAAGCCTTTCGCTAAGACAGTTATTGTGGAATTGGCAAAGTGATATATGGAAGCCCCTAGAGGGCTATGGTGAAAAAGGAAATATCCTCAGATGAAATCTGGAAAGAAGCTTTCTGAGAAACTGCTTAGTGGTCTGTTAATTCATCTCACAGAGTTACATCTGTATTTTGTGGATCTCTTTGCTAGCCTTATTTCTGTGGACTCTGAGAACAGATGTTTCGGATCCCTTTGAAGACTACAGGGCCAAGGGAAATATCCTCCGATAACAAAGAGAAAGAAGCTTTCTGAGAAACTTCTTTGTGTTCTGTGAAATCATCTCACAGAGTTACAGCTTTCCCTAGAAGAAGCCTTTCACTAAGACAGTTCTTGTGGAATTGGCAAAGTGATATTTGGTAGCCCATTGAGGGCTATGGTGAAAAAGGAAATATCCTCAGATGAAATCTGGAAAGCAGCTTTCTGAGAAACTGCTTAGTGTTCTGTTTATTCATCTCACAGAGTTACATCTGTATTTCGTGGATCTCTTTGCTAGCCTTATTTCTGTGGAATCTGAGAACAGATATTTCGGATCCCTTTGAAGACTATAGGTCTAAAGGAAATATATTCCGATAACAAAGAGAAAGAAGCTTTCTGAGAAACTTCTTTGTGTTCTGTGAAAACATCTCACAGAGCTACAGCTTTCCCGTCAAGAAGCCTTTGGCTAAGACAGTTCTTGTGGAATTGGCAAAGTGATATTTGGAAGCCCATAGAGGGCTATGGTGAAAAAGGAAATATCCTCAGATGAAATCTGGAAAGAAGGTTTCTGAGAAACTGCTTAGTGTTCTGTTAATTCATCTCACAGAGTTACAACTGTATTTCGTGGATCTCTTTGCTAGCCTTATTTCTGTGGAATCTGAGAACAGATATTTCGGATCCCTTTGAACACTATAGGACCAAAGGAAATATCCTCCGATAACAAAGAGAAAGAAGCTTTCTGAGAAACTTCTTTGTGTTCTGTGAAATCATCTCACAGAGTTACAGCTTTTCCCTCAAGAAGCCTTTCGATAAGGCGGTTCCTGTGGAATTGGCAAAGTGATATTGGGAAGCCCATAGAGGGCTATGGTGAAAAAGAAAATATCCTCAGATGAAATCTGGAAAGAAGCTTTCTGAGAAACTGCTTAGTGTTCTGTTAATTCATCTCACAGAGTTACATCTGTATTTCGTGGATCTCTTTGCTAGCCTTATTTCTGTGGAATCTGAGAACAGATATTTCGGATCCCTTTGAAGACTATAGGGCCAAAGGAAATATCCTCCGATAACAAAGATTAAGAAGCTTTCTGAGAAACTTCTTTGTGTTCTGTGAAATCATCCCACAGAGATACAGCTTTCCCGTCAAGAAGGCTTTCGCTAAGACAGTTCTTGTGGAATTGGCAGAGTGATATTTGGAAGCCCCTAGAGGGCTATGGTGAAAAAGGAAATATCCTCAGATGAAATCTGGAAAGAAGCTTTCTAAGAAAATGCTTAGGGTTCTGTTAATTCATCTCACAGAGTTACATCTGTATTTCATGGATCTCTTTGCTAGCCTTATTTTGTGGAATCTGAGAACAGATATTTCGGATCCCTTTGAAGACTACAGGGCCAAAGCAAATATCCTCCGATAACAAAGAGAAAGAAGCTTTCTGACAAACTTCTTTGTGTTCCTTGAAATCATCTCACAGAGTTACAGCTTTCCCCTCAAGAAGCCTTTCGATAAGACAGTTCTTGTGTAATTGGCAAAGTGATATTGGGGAGCCCCTAGAGGGCTATGGTGAAAAAGGAAATATCCTCAGATGAAATCTGGAAAGAAGCTTTCTGAGAAACTGCTTAGTGTTCTGTTAATTCATCTCACTGAGTTACATCTGTATTTCGTGGATCTCTTTGCTAGCCTTATTTCTGTGGAATCTAAGAACAGATGTTTCGGATCCCTTTGAAGACTACAAGGCCAAAGGAAATATCCTCCGATAACAAAGAGAAAGAAGCTTTCTGAGAAACTTCTTTGTGTTCTGTGAAATCATCTCACAGAGTTATAGCTTTCCCTAGAAGAAGCCTTTCGTTAAGACAGTTCTTGTGGAATTGGCAAAGTGATATTTGGTAGTCCATTGAGGGCTATGGTGAAAAAGGAAATATCCTCAGATGAAATCTGGAAAGAAGCTTTCTGAGAAACTTCTTCGTGTTCTGTTAATTCATCTCACAGAGTTTCATCTATATTTCGTGGATCTCTTTGCTAGCCTTATTTCTGTGGAATCTGAGAACAGATATTTCGGATTCCTTTGAAGACTATAGGGCCAAAGGAAATATATTAAGATAACAAAGAGAAAGAAGCTTTCTGAGAAACTTCTTTGTGTTCTGTGAAATCATCTCACACAGTTACAGCTTTCCCCTCAAGAAGCCGTTCGCTAAGACAGTTCTTGTGGAATTGGCAAAGTGATATTTGGAAGCCCATAGAGGGCTATGGTGAAAAAGGAAATATCCTCAGATGAAATCTGGAAAGAAGTTTTCTGAGAAACTGCTTAGTATTCTGTGAATTCATTTCACAGAGTTACAACTGTATTTCGTGGATCTCTTTGCTAGCCTTATTTCTGTGGAATCTGAGAACAGATATTTCGGATCCCTTTGAAGACTATAGGACCAAAGGAAATATCCTCCGATAACAAAGAGAAAGAAGCTTTCTGAGAACCTTCTTTGTGTTCTGTGAAATCATCTCACAGAGTTACAGCTTTCCCCTCAAGAAGCCTTTCGATAAGGCAGTTCTTGTGGAATTGGCAAAGTGATATTGGGAAGCCCATAGAGGGCTATGGTGAAAAAGAAAATATCCTCAGATGAAATCTGGAAAGAAGCTTTCTGAGAAACTGCTTAGTGTTCTGTTAATTCATCTCACAGAGTTACATCTGTATTTCGTGGATCTCTTTGCTAGCCTTATTTCTGTGGAATCTGAGAACAGATATTTCGGATCCCTTTGAAGACTATAGGGCCAAAGGAAATATCCTTCGATAACAAAGAGAAAGAAGCTTTCTGAGAAACTTCTTTGTGTTCTGTGAAATCATCTCACAGAGTTACAGCTTTCCCCTCAAGAAGCCTTTCGATAAGGCAGTTCTTGTGGAATTGGCAAAGTGATATTGGGAAGCCCATAGAGGGCTATGGTGAAAAAGAAAATATCCTCAGCTGAAATCTGGAAAGAAGCTTTCTGAGAAACTGCTTAGTGTTCTGTTAATTCATCTCACAGAGTTACATCTGTATTTCGTGGATCTCTTTGCTAGCCTTATTTCTGTGGAATCTGAGAACAGATATTTAGGATCCTTTTGAAGACTATAGGGCCAAAGGAAATATCCTCCGATAACAAAGAGAAAGAAGCTTTCTGAGAAACTTCTTTGTGTTCTGTGAAATCATCTCACAGAGTTACAGCTTTCCCCTCAAGAAGCCTTTCGCTAAGACAGTTCTTGTTCAACTGGCAAAGTGATATTTGGAAGCCCCTAGAGGGCTATGGTGCAAAAGGAAATGTCCTCAGATGAAATCTGGAAAGAAGATTTCTGAGAAACTGCTTAGTGTTCTGTTAATTCATCTCACAGAGTTACATCTGTATTTCGTGGATTTCTTTGCTAGACTTATTTCTGTGGAATCTGAGAACAGATATTTCGGATCCCTTTGAAGACTACAGGGCCAAAGGAAATATCTTCCGATAACAAAGAGAAAGAAGCTTTCTGACAAACTTCTCTAAGTTCTGTGAAATCATCTCACAGAGTTACAGCTTTCCCCTCAAGAAGCCTTTCGCTAAGACAGTTCTTGTTCAATTGGAAAAGTGATATTTGGTAGCCCATAGAGGGCTATGGTGAAAAGGAAATACCTTCAGATGAAATCTGGAAAGCAGCTTTCTGAGAAACTGCTTCGTGTTCTGTTAATTCATCTCACAGAGTTACATCTGTATTTCGAGGATCTCTTTGCTAGCCTTATTTCTGTGGAATCTGAGAACAGATATTTCGGATCCCTTTGAAGGCTATAGGGCCAAAGGAAATATATTCCGATAAGAAAGACAAAGAAGCTTTCTGAGAAACTTCTTTGTGTTCTGTGAAATCATCTCACAGAGTTACAGCTTTCCCGTCAAGAAGCCTTTCGCTAAGACAGTTCTTGTGGAATTGCCAAAGTGATATTTGGAAGCCCATAGAGGGCTATGGTGAAAAAGGAAATATCCTCAGATGAAATCTGGAAAGAAGCTCTCTGAGAAACTGCTTAGTGTTCTGCTAATTCATCTCACGGAGTTACATCTGTATTTCCTGGATCTCTTTGCTAGCCTTATTTCTGTGGACTCTGAGAACAGATATTTCGGATACCTTTGAAGACTATAGGGCCAAAGGAAGTATCCTCCGATAACAAAGAGAAAGAAGCTTTCTGAGAAACTTCTTTGTGTTCTGTGAAATCATCTCACAGAGTTACAACTTTCCCCTCAAGAAGCCTTTCGCTAAGACGGTTCTTGTGGAATTGTCAAAGTGATATATGGAAGCCCCTAGACGGCTATGGTTTAAAAGGAAATATCCCTAGGTAAAATCTTGAAAGAATCTTTCTGAGAAACTGCTTAGTGTTCTGTTAATTCATCTCACAGTGTTACATCTGTATTTCGTGGATCTCTTTGCTAGCCTTATTTCTGTGGAATCTGAGAACAGATATTTCGGATCCCTTTGAAGACTATAGGGCCAAAGGGAATATCCTTCGATAACAAAGAGAAAGAAGCTTTCTGAGAAACTTCTTTGTGTTCTGTGAAATCATCTCACAGAGTTACAGCTTTCCCTAGAAGAAGCCTTTCACTAAGACAGTTCTTGTGGAATTGGCAAAGTGAATTTTGTAGCCCATTGAGGGCTATGGTGAAAAAGGAAATATCCTCAGATGAAATCTGGAAAGCAGCTTTCTGAGAAACTGCTTCGTGGTCTGTTAATTCATCTCACAGAGTTACATCTGTATTTCGTGGATCTCTTTGCTAGCCTTATTTCTGTGGAATCTGAGAACAGATATTTCGGATCCCTTTGAAGACTATAGGTCCAAAGGAAATATATTCCGATAACAAAGAGAAAGAAGCTTTCTGAGAAACTTCTTTGTGTTCTGTGAAATCATCTCACAGAGATACAGCTTTCCCGTCAAGAAGGCTTTCGCTAAGACAGTTCTTGTGGAATTGGCAGAGTGATATTTGGAAGCCCCTAGAGGGCTATGGTGAAAAAGGAAATATCCTCAGATGAAATCTGGAAAGAAGCTTTCTGAGAAACTGCTTCGTGTTCTGTTAATTCATCTCACAGAGTTACATCTGTATTTCATGGATCTCTTTGCTAGCCTTATTTTGTGGAAACTGAGAACAGATATTTCGGATCCCTTTGAAGACTACAGGGCCAAGGGAAATATCCTCCGATAACAAAGAGAAAGAAGCTTTCGGACAAAGTTCTTTGTGTTCCTTGAAATCATCTCACAGAGTTACACCTTTCCCCTCAAGAAGCCTTTCGATAAGACAGTTCTTGTGTAATTGGCAAAGTGATATTGGGGAGCCCCTAGAGGGCTATGGTGAAAAAGGAAATATCCTCAGATGAAATCTGGAAAGAAACTTTCTGAGAAACTGCTTAGTGTTCTGTTAATTCATCTCACAGAGTTACATCTCTATTTCGTGGATCTCTTTGCTAGCCTTATTTCTCTGGAATCTGAGAACAGATGTTTCGGATCCCTTTGAAGCCTACAGGGCCAATGGAAATATCCTCCGATAACAAAGAGAAAGAAGCTTTCTCAGAAACTTCTTTGTGTTCTGTGAAATCATCTCACAGAGATACAGCTTTCCCCTCAAGAAGCCTTTCGCTAAGACAGTTCTTGTGGAATTGGAAAAGTGATATTTGGTAGCCCATAGAGGGCTATGGTGAAAAGGAAATACCTTCAGATGAAATCTGGAAAGCAGCTTTCTGAGAAACTGCTTCGTGTTCTGTTAATTCATCTCACAGAGTTACATCTGTATTTAGAGGATCTCTTTGCTAGCCTTATTTCTGTGGAATCTGAGAACAGATATTTCGGATCCCTTTGAAGGCTATAGGGCCAAAGGAAATATATTCCGATAAGAAAGACAAAGAAGCTTTCTGAGAAACTTCTTTGTGTTCTGTGAAATCATCTCACAGAGTTACAGCTTTCCCGTCAAGAAGCCTTTCGCTAAGACAGTTCTTGTGGAATTGCCAAAGTGATATTTGGAAGCCCATAGAGGGCTATGGTGAAAAAGGAAATATCCTCAGATGAAATCTGGAAAGAAGCTCTCTGAGAAACTGCTTAGTGTTCTGCTAATTCATCTCACGGAGTTACATCTGTATTTCCTGGATCTCTTTGCTAGCCTTATTTCTGTGGAATCTGAGAACAGATATTTCGGATCCCTTTGAAGACTATAGGGCCAAAGGAAATATCCTCCGATAACAAAGAGAAAGAAGCTTTTTGAGAAACTTCTTTGTGTTCTGTGAAATCATCTCACAGAGTTACAGCTTTCCCCTCAAGAAGCCTTTCGCTAAGACGGTTCTTGTGGAATTGTCAAAGTGATATATGGAAGCCCCTAGACGGCTATGGTTTAAAAGGAAATATCCCTAGATAAAATCTTGAAAGAATCTTTCTGAGAAACTGCTTAGTGTTCTGTTAATTCATCTCACAGTGTTACATCTGTATTTCGTGGATCTCTTTGCTAGCCTTATTTCTGTGGAATCTGAGAACAGATATTTCGGATCCCTTTGAAGACTATAGGGCCAAAGGGAATATCCTTCGATAACAAAGAGAAAGAAGCTTTCTGAGAAACTCCTTTGTGTTCTGTGAAATCATCTCACAGAGTTACAGCTTTCCCCTCAAGAAGCCTTTCGCTAAGACAGTTCTTGTGGAATTGGCAAAGTGATATATGGAAGCCCCTAGAGGGCTATGGTGAAAAAGGAAATATCCTCAGATGAAATCTGGAAAGAAGCTTTCTGAGAAACTGCTTAGTGGTCTGTTAATTCATCTCACAGAGTTACATCTGTATTTTGTGGATCTCTTTGCTAGCCTTATTTCTGTGGACTCTGAGAAAAGATGTTTCGGATCCCTTTGAAGACTACAGGGCCAAGGGAAATATCCTCCGATAACAAAGAGAAAGAACCTTTCTGAGAAACTTCTTTGTGTTCTGTGAAATCATCTCACAGAGTTACAGCTTTCCCTAGAAGAAGCCTTTCACTAAGACAGTTCTTGTGGAATTGGCAAAGTGATATTTGGTAGCCCATTGAGGGCTATGGTGAAAAAGGAAATATCCTCAGATGAAATCTGGAAAGCAGCTTTCTGAGAAACTGCTTAGTGTTCTGTTTATTCATCTCACAGAGTTACATCTGTATTTCGTGGATCTCTTTGCTAGCCTTATTTCTGTGGAATCTGAGAACAGATATTTCGGATCCCTTTGAAGACTATAGGTCTAAAGGAAATATATTCCGATAACAAAGAGAAAGAAGCTTTCTGAGAAACTTCTTTGTGTTCTGTGAAAACATCTCACAGAACTACAGCTTTCCCGTCAAGAAGCCTTTGGCTAAGACAGTTCTTGTGGAATTGGCAAAGTGATATTTGGAAGCCCATAGAGGGCTATGGTGAAAAAGGAAATATCCTCAGATGAAATCTGGAAAGAAGCTTTCTGAGAAACTGCTTAGTGTTCTGTTAATTCATCTCACAGAGTTACAACTGTATTTCGTGGATCTCTTTGCTAGCCTTATTTCTGTGGAATCTGAGAACAGATATTTCGGATCCCTTTGAAGACTATAGGACCAAAGGAAATATCCTCCGATAACAAAGAGAAAGAAGCTTTCTGAGAAACTTCTTTGTGTTCTGTGAAATCATCTCACAGAGTTACAGCTTTCCCCTCAAGAAGCCTTTCGATAAGGCAGTTCCTGTGGAATTGGCAAAGTGATATTGGGAAGCCCTTAGAGGGCTATGGTGAAAAAGAAAATATCCTCAGATGAAATCTGGAAAGAAGCTTTCTGAGAAACTGCTTAGTGTTCTGTTAATTCATCTCACAGAGTTACATCTGTATTTCGTGGATCTCTTTGCTAGCCTTATTTCTATGGAATCTGAGAACAGATATTTTGGATCCCTTTGAAGACTATAGGGCCAAAGGAAATATCCTCCGATAACAAAGATTAAGAAGCTTTCTGAGAAACTTCTTTGTGTTCTGTGAAATCATCCCACAGAGATACAGCTTTCCCGTCAAGAAGGCTTTCGCTAAGACAGTTCTTGTGGAATTGGCAGAGTGATATTTGGAAGCCCCTAGAGGGCTATGGTGAAAAAGGAAATATCCTCAGATGAAATCTGGAAAGAAGCTTTCTAAGAAAATGCTTAGGGTTCTGTTAATTCATCTCACAGAGTTACATCTGTATTTCATGGATCTCTTTGCTAGCCTTATTTTGTGGAATCTGAGAACAGATATTTCGGATCCCTTTGAAGACTACAGGGCCAAAGCAAATATCCTCCGACAACAAAGAGAAAGAAGCTTTCTGACAAACTTCTTTGTGTTCCTTGAAATCATCTCACAGAGTTACAGCTTTCCCCTCAAGAAGCCTTTCGATAAGACAGTTCTTGTGTAATTGGCAAAGTGATATTGGGGAGCCCCTAGAGGGCTATGGTGAAAAAGGAAATATCCTCAGATGAAACCTGGAAAGAAGCTTTCTGAGAAACTGCTTAGTGTTCTGTTAATTCATCTCACTGAGTTACATCTGTATTTCGTGGATCTCTTTGCTAGCCTTATTTCTGTGGAATCTAAGAACAGATGTTTCGGATCCCTTTGAAGACTACAAGGCCAAAGGAAATATCCTCCGATAACAAAGAGAAAGAAGCTTTCTGAGAAACTTCTTTGTGTTCTGTGAAATCATCTCACAGAGTTATAGCTTTCCCTAGAAGAAGCCTTTCGTTAAGACAGTTCTTGTGGAATTGGCAAAGTGATATTTGGTAGTCCATTGAGGGCTATGGTGAAAAAGGAAATATCCTCAGATGAAATCTGGAAAGAAGCTTTCTGAGAAACTTCTTCGTGTTCTGTTAATTCATCTCACAGAGTTTCATCTATATTTCGTGGATCTCTTTGCTAGCCTTATTTCTGTGGAATCTGAGAACAGATATTTCGGATTCCTTTGAAGACTATAGGGCCAAAGGAAATATATTAAGATAACAAAGAGAAAGAAGCTTTCTGAGAAACTTCTTTGTGTTCTGTGAAATCATCTCACAGGGTTACAGCTTTCCCCTCAAGAAGCCGTTCGCTAAGACAGTTCTTGTGGAATTGGCAAAGTGATATTTGGAAGCCCATAGAGGGCTATGGTGAAAAAGGAAATATCCTCAGATGAAATCTGGAAAGAAGTTTTCTGAGAAACTGCTTAGTATTCTGTGAATTCATTTCACAGAGTTACAACTGTATTTCGTGGATCTCTTTGCTAACCTTATTTCTGTGGAATCTGAGAACAGATATTTCGGATCCCTTTGAAGACTATAGGACCAAAGGAAATATCCTCCGATAACAAAGAGAAAGAAGCTTTCTGAGAACCTTCTTTGTGTTCTGTGAAATCATCTCACAGAGTTACAGCTTTCCCCTCAAGAAGCCTTTCGATAAGGCAGTTCTTGTGGAATTGGCAAAGTGATATTGGGAAGCCCATAGAGGGCTATGGTGAAAAAGATAATATCCTCAGATGAAATCTGGAAAGAAGCTTTCGGAGAAACTGCTTAGTGTTCTGTTAATTCATCTCACAGAGTTACATCTGTATTTCGTGGATCTCTTTGCTAGCCTTATTTCTGTGGAATCTGAGAACAGATATTTCGGATCCCTTTGAAGACTATAGGGCCAAAGGAAATATCCTTCGATAACAAAGAGAAAGAAGCTTTCTGAGAAACTTCTTTGTGTTCTGTGAAATCATCTCACAGAGTTACAGCTTTCCCCTCAAGAAGCCTTTCGATAAGGCAGTTCTTGTGGAATTGGCAAAGTGATATTGGGAAGCCCATAGAGGTCTATGGTGAAAAAGAAAGTATCCTCAGCTGAAATCTGGAAAGAAGCTTTCTGAGAAACTGCTTAGTGTTCTGTTAATTCATCTCACAGAGTTACATCTGTATTTCGTGGATCTCTTTGCTAGCCTTATTTCTGTTGAATCTGAGAACAGATATTTAGGATCCTTTTGAAGACTATAGGGCCAAAGGAAATATCCTACGATAACAAAGAGAAAGAAGCTTTCTGAGAAACTTCTTTGTGTTCTGTGAAATCATCTCACAGAGTTACAGCTTTCCCCTCAAGAAGCCTTTCGCTAAGACAGTTCTTGTTCAACTGGCAAAGTGATATTTGGAAGCCCCTAGAGGGCTATGGTGCAAAAGGAAATGTCCTCAGATGAAATCTGGAAAGAAGAATTCTGAGAAACTGCTTCGTGTTCTGTTAATTCATCTCACAGAGTTACATCTGTATTTCGTGGATTTCTTTGCTAGACTTATTTCTGTGGAATCTGAGAACAGATATTTCGGATCCCTTTGAAGACTACAGGGCCAAAGGAAATATCTTCCGATAACAAAGAGAAAGAAGCTTTCTGACAAACTTCTCTAAGTTCTGTGAAATCATCTCACAGAGTTACAGCTTTCCCCTCAAGAAGCCTTTCGCTAAGACAGTTCTTGTTCAATTGGAAAAGTGATATTTGGTAGCCCATAGAGGGCTATGGTGAAAAGGAAATACCTTCAGATGAAATCTGGAAAGCAGCTTTCTGAGAAACTGCTTCGTGTTCTGTTAATTCATCTCACAGAGTTACATCTGTATTTCGAGGATCTCTTTGCTAGCCTTATTTCTGTGGAATCTGAGAACAGATATTTCGGATCCCTTTGAAGGCTATAGGGCCAAAGGAAATATATTCCGATAAGAAAGACAAAGAAGCTTTCTGAGAAACTTCTTTGTGTTCTGTGAAATCATCTCACAGAGTTACAGCTTTCCCGTCAAGAAGCCTTTCGCTAAGACAGTTCTTGTGGAATTGCCAAAGTGATATTTGGAAGCCCCTAGAGGGCTATGGTGAAAAAGGAAATATCCTCAGATGAAATCTGGAAAGAAGCTCTCTGAGAAACTGCTTAGTGTTCTGCTAATTCATCTCACGGAGTTACATCTGTATTTCCTGGATCTCTTTGCTAGCCTTATTTCTGTGGACTCTGAGAACAGATATTTCGGATCCCTTTGAAGACTATAGGGCCAAAGGAAGTATCCTCCGATAACAAAGAGAAAGAAGCTTTCTGAGAAACTTCTTTGTGTTCTGTGAAATCATCTCACAGAGTTACAACTTTCCCCTCAAGAAGCCTTTCGCTAAGACGGTTCTTGTGGAATTGTCAAAGTGATATATGGAAGCCCCTAGACGACGATGGTTTAAAAGGAAATATCCCTAGATAAAATCTTGAAAGAATCTTTCTGAGAAACTGCTTAGTGTTCTGTTAATTCATCTCACAGTGTTACATCTGTATTTCGTGGATCTCTTTGCTAGCCTTATTTCTGTGGAATCTGAGAACAGATATTTCGGATCCCTTTGAAGACTATAGGGCCAAAGGGAATATCCTTCGATAACAAAGAGAAAGAAGCTTTCTGAGAAACTTCTTTGTGTTCTGTGAAATCATCTCACAGAGTTACAGCTTTCCCTAGAAGAAGCCTTTCACTAAGACAGTTCTTGTGGAATTGGCAAAGTGAATTTGGTAGCCCATTGAGGGCTATGGTGAAAAAGGAAATATCCTCAGATGAAATCTGGAAAGCAGCTTTCTGAGAAACTGCTTCGTGGTCTGTTAATTCATCTCACAGAGTTACATCTGTATTTCGTGGATCTCTTTGCTAGCCTTATTTCTGTGGAATCTGAGAACAGATATTTCGGATCCCTTTGAAGACTATAGGTCCAAAGGAAATATATTCCGATAACAAAGAGAAAGAAGCTTTCTGAGAAACTTCTTTGTGTTCTGTGAAATCATCTCACAGAGATACAGCTTTCCCGTCAAGAAGGCTTTCGCTAAGACAGTTCTTGTGGAATTGGCAGAGTGATATTTGGAAGCCCCTAGAGGGCTATGGTGAAAAAGGAAATATCCTCAGATGAAATCTGGAAAGAAGCTTTCTGAGAAACTGCTTAGGGTTCTGTTAATTCATCTCACAGAGTTACATCTGTATTTCATGGATCTCTTTGCTAGCCTTATTTTGTGGAAACTGAGAACAGATATTTCGGATCCCTTTGAAGACTACAGGGCCAAGGGAAATATCCTCCGATAACAAAGAGAAAGAAGCTTTCTGACAAACTTCTTTGTGTTCCTTGAAATCATCTCACAGAGTTACACCTTTCCCCTCAAGAAGCCTTTCGATAAGACAGTTCTTGTGTAATTGGCAAAGTGATATTGGGGAGCCCCTAGAGGGCTATGGTGAAAAAGGAAATATCCTCAGATGAAATCTGGAAAGAAACTTTCTGAGAAACTGCTTAGTGTTCTGTTAATTCATCTCACAGAGTTACATCTCTATTTCGTGGATCTCTTTGCTAGCCTTATTTCTCTGGAATCTGAGAACAGATGTTTCGGATCCCTTTGAAGCCTACAGGGCCAATGGAAATATCCTCCGATAACAAAGAGAAAGAAGCTTTCTCAGAAACTTCTTTGTGTTCTGTGAAATCATCTCACAGAGATACAGCTTTCCCCTCAAGAAGCCTTTCGCTAAGACAGTTCTTGTGGAATTGGCAAAGTGATATTTGGTAGCCCATAGAGGGCTATGGTGAAAAGGAAATACCTTCAGATGAAATCTGGAAAGCAGCTTTCTGAGAAACTGCTTCGTGTTCTGTTAATTCATCTCACAGAGTTACATCTGTATTTAGAGGATCTCTTTGCTAGCCTTATTTCTGTGGAATCTGAGAACAGATATTTCGGATCCCTTTGAAGGCTATAGGGCCAAAGGAAATATATTCCGATAAGAAAGACAAAGAAGCTTTCTGAGAAACTTCTTTGTGTTCTGTGAAATCATCTCACAGAGTTACAGCTTTCCCGTCAAGAAGCCTTTCGCTAAGACAGTTCTTGTGGAATTGCCAAAGTGATATTTGGAAGCCCATAGAGGGCTATGGTGAAAAAGGAAATATCCTCAGATGAAATCTGGAAAGAAGCTCTCTGAGAAACTGCTTAGTGTTCTGCTAATTCATCTCACGGAGTTACATCTGTATTTCCTGGATCTCTTTGCTAGCCTTATTTCTGTGGACTCTGAGAACAGATATTTCGGATCCCTTTGAAGACTATAGGGCCAAAGGAAGTATCCTCCGATAACAAAGAGAAAGAAGCTTTCTGAGAAACTTCTTTGTGTTCTGTGAAATCATCTCACAGAGTTACAACTTTCCCCTCAAGAAGCCTTTCGCTAAGACGGTTCTTGTGGAATTGTCAAAGTGATATATGGAAGCCCCTAAACGGCTATGGTTTAAAAGGAAATATCCCTAGATAAAATCTTGAAAGAATCTTTCTGAGAAACTGCTTAGTGTTCTGTTAATTCATCTCACAGTGTTACATCTGTATTTCGTGGATCTCTTTGCTAGCCTTATTTCTGTGGAATCTGAGAACAGATATTTCGGATCCCTTTGAAGACTATAGGGCCAAAGGGAATATCCTTCGATAACAAAGAGAAAGAAGCTTTCTGAGAAACTTCTTTGTGTTCTGTGAAATCATCTCACAGAGTTACAGCTTTCCCCTCAAGAAGTCTTTCGCTAATACAGTTCTGGTGGAATTGGCAAAGTGATATTTGGAAGCCCCTAGAGGGCTATGGTGAAAAAGGAAATATCCTCAGATGAAATCTGGAAAGAAGCTTTCTGAGAAACTGCTTCGTGTTCTGTTAATTCATCTCACAGAGTTACATCGGTATTTCGTGGATCTCTTTGCTAGCCTTATTTCTGTGGAATCTGAGAACAGATATTTCGGATCCCTTTGAAGACTACAGGGCCAAAGCAAATATCCTCCGATAACAAAGAGAAAGAAGCTTTCGGACAAAGTTCTTTGTGTTCCTTGAAATCATCTCACAGAGTTACAGCTTTCCCCTCAAGAAGCCTTTCGATAAGAGAGTTCTTGTGGAATTGGCACAGTGATATTTGGAAGCCCATAGAGGGCTATGGTGAAAAAGGAAATATCCTCCGATGAAATCTGGAAAGAAGCTTTCTGAAGAACTGTTTAGTGTTCTGTTAATTCATCTCACAGAGTTACATCTGTATTTCGTGGATCTCTTTGCTAGCCTTATTTCTGTGGAATCTGAGAACAGATATTTCGGATCCCTTTGAAGACTATAGGGCCAAAGGAAATATCCTCCGATAACAAAGAGAAAAAAGCTTTCTGAGAAACTTGTTTGTGTTCTGTGAGTTCATGTCACAGAGTTACAGCTTTCCTCTCAAGAAGCCTTTCGCTAAGACAGTTCTTGTTCAATTGGAAAAGTGATATTTGGTAGCCCATAGAGGGCTATGGTGAAAAGGAAATACCTTCAGATGAAATCTGGAAAGCAGCTTTCTAAGAAAATGCTTCGTGTTCTGTTAATTCATCTCACAGAGTTACATCTGTATTTCGAGGATCTCTTTGCTAGCCTTATTTCTGTGGAATCTGAGAACAGATATTTCGGATCCCTTTGAAGGCTATAGGGCCAAAGGAAATATATTCCGATAAGAAAGACAAAGAAGCTTTCTGAGAAACTTCTTTGTGTTCTGTGAAATCATCTCACAGAGTTACAGCTTTCCCGTCAAGAAGCCTTTCGCTAAGACAGTTCTTGTGGAATTGCCAAAGTGATATTTGGAAGCCCATAGAGGGCTATGGTGAAAAAGGAAATATCCTCAGATGAAATCTGGAAAGAAGCTCTCTGAGAAACTGCTTAGTGTTCTGCTAATTCATCTCACGGAGTTACATCTGTATTTCCTGGATCTCTTTGCTAGCCTTATTTCTGTGGAATCTGAGAACAGATATTTCGGATCCCTTTGAAGACTATAGGGCCAAAGGAAATATCCTCCGATAACAAAGAGAAAGAAGCTTTTTGAGAAACTTCTTTGTGTTCTGTGAAATCATCTCACAGAGTTACAGCTTTCCCCTCAAGAAGCCTTTCGCTAAGACGGTTCTTGTGGAATTGTCAAAGTGATATATGGAAGCCCCTAGACGGCTATGGTTTAAAAGGAAATATCCCTAGATAAAATCTTGAAAGAATCTTTCTGAGAAACTGCTTAGTGTTCTGTTAATTCATCTCACAGTGTTACATCTGTATTTCGTGGATCTCTTTGCTAGCCTTATTTCTGTGGAATCTGAGAACAGATATTTCGGATCCCTTTGAAGACTATAGGGCCAAAGGGAATATCCTTCGATAACAAAGAGAAAGAAGCTTTCTGAGAAACTCCTTTGTGTTCTGTGAAATCATCTCACAGAGTTACAGCTTTCCCCTCAAGAAGCCTTTCGCTAAGACAGTTCTTGTGGAATTGGCAAAGTGATATATGGAAGCCCCTAGAGGGCTATGGTGAAAAAGGAAATATCCTCAGATGAAATCTTGAAAGAAGCTTTCTGAGAAACTGCTTAGTGGTCTGTTAATTCATCTCACAGAGTTACATCTGTATTTTGTGGATCTCTTTGCTAGCCTTATTTCTGTGGACTCTGAGAAAAGATGTTTCGGATCCCTTTGAAGACTACAGGGCCAAGGGAAATATCCTCCGATAACAAAGAGAAAGAAGCTTTCTGAGAAACTTCTTTGTGTTCTGTGAAATCATCTCACAGAGTTACAGCTTTCCCTAGAAGAAGCCTTTCACTAAGACAGTTCTTGTGGAATTGGCAAAGTGATATTTGGTAGCCCATTGAGGGCTATGGTGAAAAAGGAAATATCCTCAGATGAAATCTGGAAAGCAGCTTTCTGAGAAACTGCTTAGTGTTCTGTTTATTCATCTCACAGAGTTACATCTGTATTTCGTGGATCTCTTTGCTAGCCTTATTTCTGTGGAATCTGAGAACAGATATTTCGGATCCCTTTGAAGACTATAGGTCTAAAGGAAATATATTCCGATAACAAAGAGAAAGAAGCTTTCTGAGAAACTTCTTTGTGTTCTGTGAAAACATCTCACAGAACTACAGCTTTCCCGTCAAGAAGCCTTTGGCTAAGACAGTTCTTGTGGAATTGGCAAAGTGATATTTGGAAGCCCATAGAGGGCTATGGTGAAAAAGGAAATATCCTCAGATGAAATCTGGAAAGAAGGTTTCTGAGAAACTGCTTAGTGTTCTGTTAATTCATCTCACAGAGTTACAACTGTATTTCGTGGATCTCTTTGCTAGCCTTATTTCTGTGGAATCTGAGAACAGATATTTCGGATCCCTTTGAAGACTATAGGACCAAAGGAAATATCCTCCGATAACAAAGAGAAAGAAGCTTTCTGAGAAACTTCTTTGTGTTCTGTGAAATCATCTCACAGAGTTACAGCTTTCCCCTCAAGAAGCCTTTCGATAAGGCAGTTCCTGTGGAATTGGCAAAGTGATATTGGGAAGCCCTTAGAGGGCTATGGTGAAAAAGAAAATATCCTCAGATGAAATCCGGAAAGAAGCTTTCTGAGAAACTGCTTAGTGTTCTGTTAATTCATCTCACAGAGTTACATCTGTATTTCGTGGATCTCTTTGCTAGCCTTATTTCTATGGAATCTGAGAACAGATATTTCGGATCCCTTTGAAGACTATAGGGCCAAAGGAAATATCCTCCGATAACAAAGATTAAGAAGCTTTCTGAGAAACTTCTTTGTGTTCTGTGAAATCATCCCACAGAGATACAGCTTTCCCGTCAAGAAGGCTTTCGCTGAGACAGTTCTTGTGGAATTGGCAGAGTGATATTTGGAAGCCCCTAGAGGGCTATGGTGAAAAAGGAAATATCCTCAGATGAAATCTGGAAAGAAGCTTTCTAAGAAAATGCTTAGGGTTCTGTTAATTCATCTCACAGAGTTACATCTGTATTTCATGGATCTCTTTGCTAGCCTTATTTTGTGGAATCTGAGAACAGATATTTCGGATCCCTTTGAAGACTATAGGACCAAACGGAATATCCTTCGATAACAAAGAGAAAGAAGCTTTCTGAGAAACTTCTTTGTGTTCTGTGAAATCATCTCACAGAGTTCCAGCTTTCCCTAGAAGAAGCCTTTCACTAAGACAGTTATTGTGGAATTGGCAAAGTGATATTTGGTAGCCCATTGAGGGCTATGGTGAAAAAGGAAATATCCTCAGATGAAATCTGGAAAGCAGCTTTCTGAGAAACTGCTTCGTGGTCTGTTAATTCATCTCACAGAGTTACATCTGTATTTCGTGGATCTCTTTGCTAGCCTTATTTCTGTGGAATCTGAGAACAGATATTTCGGATCCCTTTGAAGACTATAGGTCCAAAGGAAATATATTCCGATAACAAAGAGAAAGAAGCTTTCTGAGAAACTTCTTTGTGTTCTGTGAAATCATCTCACAGAGATACAGCTTTCCCGTCAAGAAGGCTTTCGCTAAGACAGTTTTTGTGGAATTGGCAGAGTGATATTTGGAAGCCCCTAGAGGGCTATGGTGAAAAAGGAAATATCCTCAGATGAAATCTGGAAAGAAGCTTTCTGAGAAACTGCTTAGGGTTCTGTTAATTCATCTCACAGAGTTACATCTGTATTTCATGGATCTCTTTGCTAGCCTTATTTTGTGGAATCTGAGAACAGATATTTCGGATCCCTTTGAAGACTACAGGGCCAAAGGAAATATCCTCCGATAACAAAGAGAAAGAAGCTTTCTGACAAACTTCTTTGTGTTCCTTGAAATCATCTCACAGAGTTACAGCTTTCCCCTCAAGAAGCCTTTCGATAAGAGTGTTCTTGTGTAATTGGCAAAGTGATATTGGGGAGCCCCTAGAGGGCTATGGTGAAAAAGGAAATATCCTCAGATGAAATCTGGAAAGAAGCTTTCTGAGAAACTGCTTAGTGTTCTGTTAATTCATCTCACTGAGTTACATCTGTATTTCGTGGATCTCTTTGCTAGCCTTATTTCTGTGGAATCTAAGAACAGATGTTTCGGATCCCTTTGAAGACTACAAGGCCAAAGGAAATATCCTCCGATAACAAAGAGAAAGAAGCTTTCTGAGAAACTTCTTTGTGTTCTGTGAAATCATCTCACAGAGTTACAGCTTTCCCTAGAAGAAGCCTTTCGTTAAGACAGTTCTTGTGGAATTGGCAAAGTGATATTTGGTAGTCCATTGAGGGCTATGGTGAAAAAGGAAATATCCTCCGATGAAATCTAGAAAGAAGCTTTCTGAAGAACTGTTTAGTGTTCTGTTAATTCATCTCACAGAGTTACATCTGTATTTCGTGGATCTCTTTGCTAGCGTTATTTCAGTGGAAACTGAGAACAGATATTTCGGATCCCTTTGAAGACTATAGGGCCAAAGGAAATATCCTCCGATAACAAAGAGAAAAAAGCTTTCTGAGAAAGTTCTTTGTGTTCTGTGAAATCATCTCACAGAGTTACAGCTTTCCCGTTAAGAAGCCTTTCGCTAAGACAGTTCTTGTGGAATTGGGAAAGTGATATTGGGAAGTCCATAGAGGGCTATGTTGAAAAAGGAAATATCCTCAGATGAAATCTGGAAAGAAGCTTTCTGAGAAACTGCTTAGTGTTCTGTTAATTCAACTCACACAGTTACATCTGTATTTCGTGGATCTCTTTGCTAGCCTTATTTTGTGGAATCTGAGAACAGATATTTCGGATCCCTTTGAAGACTACAGGGCCAAAGGAAATATCCTCCGATAACAAAGAGAAAGAATCTTTCTGACAAACTTCTTTGTGTTCCTTGAAATCATCTCACAGAGTTACAGCTTTGCCTCAAGAAGCCTTTCGCTAAGACAGTTCTTGTGGAATTGGCAGAGTGATATTTGGAAGCCCCTAGAGGGCTTTGATGAAAAAGGAAATATCCTCCGATGAAATCTGGAAAGAAGCTTTCTGAGAAACTGCTTAGTGTTCTGTTCATTAATCTCACAGAGTTACATCTGTATTTCGTGGATCTCTTTGCTAGCCTTATTTCTGTGGAATCTGAGAACAGATATTTCGGATCCCTTTGAAGACTATAGGTCCAAAGGAAATATCCTCCGATAACAAGGTGAAATAAGCTTTCTGAGAAACTTCTTTGTGTTCTGTGAAATCATCTCACAGAGTTACAGCTTTCCCCTCAAGAAGCCTTTCGCTAAGGCAGTTCTTGTGGAATTGGAAAAGTGATATTTGGAAGCCCTAGAGGACTATGGTGAAAAAGGAAATATCCTCAGATGAAATCTGGAAAGAAGCATTCTGAGAAACTGCTTAGTGTTCTGTTAATTCATCTCACAGAGTTACATCTGTATTTCGTGGATCTCTTTGCTAGCCTCATTTCTGTGGAATCTGAGAACAGATATTTCGGATCCCTTTGAAGACTATAGGGCCAAAGGAAATATCCTCCAATAACAAAGAGAAACAAGCTTTCTGAGAAAATTCTTTGTGTTCTGTGAAATCATCTCACAGAGTTACAGCTTTCCCTTCAAGAAGCCTTTCGCTAAGACAGCTCTTGTGGAATTGACAAAGTGATATTTGGAAGCCCTTAGAGGGCTATGGTGAAAAAGGAAATATCCTCCGATGAAATCTGGAAAGAAGCTTTCTGAGAAATTGCCTAGTGTTCTGTTAATTCATCTCACAGAGTTACATCTGTATTTCGTGGATCTCTTTGCTAGCCTTATTTCTGTGGAATCAGAACAGATAATTCGGATCCCTTTGAAGACTATAAGGCCAAAGGAAATATCCGCCGATAACAATGAGAAAGAAGCTCTCTGAGAAACCTCTTTGTGTTCTGTAAAATCATCTCACAGAGTTACAGCTTTCCCCTCAAGAAGTCTTTCACTGAGACATTTCTTCAGGAATTGGCAGAGTGATATTTGGAAGCCCCTAGAGGGCTATGGTGCAAAAGGAAATATCCTCAGATAAAATCTGGAAAGAAGCTTTCTGAGAAACTGCTTAGGGTTCTGTTAATTCATCTCACAGAGTTACATCTGTATTTCGTGGATCTCTTTGCTAGCCTTATTTCTGTGGAATCTGAGAAGAGATATTTCGGATCCCTTTGAAGACTACAGGGCCAAAGGAAATATCCTCCGATAACAAAGAGAAAGATGCTTTCTGAGAAACTTCTTTGTGTTCTGTGAAATCATCTCACAGAGTTACAGCTTTCCCTAGAAAAAGCCTTTCGCTAAGACAGTTCTTGTGAAATTGGCAAAGTGATATTTGGAAGCCCATACGGCTATGGTTAAAAGGAAATATCCTCAGATGAAATCTGGAAAGAAGCTTTCTGAGAAACTGCTTAGTGTTCTGTTAATTCATTTCACAGAGTTACATCTGTATTTCGTGGATCTCTTTGCTAGCCTTATTTCTGTGGAATCTGAGAACAGATATTTCGGATCCCTTTGAAGACTACAGGGCCAAAGGAAATATCCTCCGATAAAAAAGAGAAAGAAGCCTTCTGAGAAACTTCTTTGTGTTCTGTGAAATCATCTCACAGAGTTGCAGCTTTCCCCTCAAGAACCCTTTCGCTAAGACAGTTCTTGTGGAATTGGCAAAGTGATATTGGGAAGCCCATAGAGGGCTATGGTGAAAAAGGAAATATCCTCAGATGAAATATGGAAAGAAGCTCTCTGAGAAACTGCTTAGTGTTCTGTTAATTCATCTCACAGAGTTACATCTGTATTTCGTGGATCACTTTGCTAGCTTTATTTCTGTGGAATCTGAGAACAGATATTTCGGATCCCTTTGAAGACTATAGGGCCAAAGGAAATATCCTCCGATAACAAAGAGAAAGGAGCTTTCAGAGAAACTTCCTTGTGTTCTGTGAAATCATCTCACAGAGTTATAACTTTCCCATCAACAAGCCTTTCGCTAAGACAGTTCTTGTGGAATTGGCAAAGTGATATTTGGAAGCTCCTACAGGGCCAAGGTTGTAAAAGGAAATATCCTCAGTTGAAATCTGGAAAGAAGCTTTCTGAGAAACTGCTTAGTGTTCTGATAATTCATCCCACAGAGTTACATCTGTATTTCGTGGATCTCTTTGCTAGCCTTATTTCTGTGGAATCTGAGAACAGATATTTGGGATCCCTTTGAAGACTATAGGGCCAAAGGAAATATCCTCCGATAACAAAGAGAAAGAAGCTTTCTGACAAACTTCTTTGTGTTCTGTGAAATCATCTCACAGAGTTACAGCTTTCCCCTCAAGAAGCCTTTCGCTAAGACAGTTCTTGTTCAGTTGGCAAAGTGATATTTGGAAGCCCATAGAGGGCTAAGGTGAAAAAGGAAATATCCTCACATGAAATCTGGAAAGAAGCTTTCTGAGAAACTGCTTAGTGTTCTGTTAATTCATCTCACAGAGTTACATCTGTATTTCGTGGATCTCTTTGCTAGCCTTATTTCTGTGGAATCTGAGAACAGATATTTCGGATAGCTTTGAAGACTATAGGGCCAAAGGAAATATCCTCTGATAACAAAGAGAAAGAAGCTTTCAGAGAAACTTTTTTGTGTTCTGTGAAATCATCTCACAGAGTTATAGCTTTTCCCTTAACAAGCCTTTCGCTAAGACAGTTCTTGTGGAATTGGCAAAGTGATATTTGGAAGCTCCTAGAGGGCCAAGGTTGAAAAAGGAAATATCCTCAGTTGAAATCTGGAAAGAAGCTTTCTGAGAAACTGCTTAGTGTTCTGTGAATTCATCTCACAGAGTTACATCTGTATTTCGTGGATCTCTTTGCTAGCCTTATTTCTGTGGGATCAGAACAGATATTTCGGATCCCTCTGAAGACTATAGGGCCAAAGGAAATATCCTCCGATAACAAAGAGAAAGAAGCTTTCTGAGAAACCTCTTTGTGTTCTGCGAAATCATCTCACAGAGTTACAGCTTTCTCCTCAACAAGCCTTTCACTGAGACAGTTCTTCTGGAATTGGCAGAGTGATATTTGGAAGCCCATAGAGGGCTATGGTGAAAAAGGAAATATCCTCAGATGAAATCTGGAAAGAAGCTTTCTGAGAAACTGCTTAGTGTTCTGATAATTCATCTCACAGAGTTACATCTGTATTTCGTGGATCTCTTTGCTAGCCTTATTTCTGTGGAATCTGAGAACAGATATTTGGGATCCCTTTGAAGACTATAGGGCCAAAGGAAATATCCTCTGATAAGAAAGAGAAAGAAGCTTTCTGAGAAATTTCTTTGTGTTCTGTGAAATCATCTCACAGAGTTACAGCTTTCTTCTCAAGAAGCCTTTCGCTAAGACAGTTCTTGTGGAATTGGCAAAGTGATATTCGGATGCCCCTAGAGGGCTATGGTGAAAAAGGAAATATCCTCAGATGAAATCTGGAAAGAAGCTTTCTGAGAAACTGCTTAGTGTTCTGTTAATTCATCCCACAGAGTTACATCTGTATTTCGTGGATCTCTTTGCTAGCCTTATTTCTGTGGAATCTGAGAACAGATATTTCGGATCCCGTTGAAGACTATAGGGCCTAAGGAAATATCCTCCGATAACAAAGAAAGAAGCTTTCTGAGAAACTTCTTTGTGTTCTGTGAAATCAATTCACAGAGTTACAGCTTTCCCTAGAAGAAGCCTTTCGCTAAGACGGTTCTTGTGGAATTTGCAAAGTGATATTTGGAAGCCCATACAGCTATGGTGAAAAAGGAAATATCCTCAGATGAAAACTGGAAAGAAGCTTTCTGAGAAACTGCTTAGTGTTCTGTTAATTCATCTCACAGAGTTACATCTGTATTTCGTGGATCTCTTTGCTAGCCTTATTTCTGTGGAATCTGAGAACAGATATTTCGGATCCCTTTGAAGACTACAGGGCGAAAGGAAATATCCTCCGATAACAAAGAGAAAGAAGCTTTCTGAGAAACTTCTTTGTGTTCTGTGAAATCATCTCACAGAGTTACAGCTTTCCCCTCAAGAAGCCTTTCGCTAAGACAGTTCCTGTGGAATTGGCAAAGTGATATTGGGAAGTCCATAGAGGGCTATGGTGAAAAAGGAAATATCCTCAGATGAAATCTGGAAAGAAGCTTTCTGAGAAACTGCTTAGTGTTCTGTTAATTCATCTCACAGAGTTACATCTGTATTTCGTGGATCTCTTTGCTAGCCTTATTTCTGTGGAATCTGAGAACAGATATTTCGGATCCCTTTGAAGACTACAGGGCCAAAAGAAATGTCCTCCGATAACAAAGAGAAAGAAGGTTTCTGACAAACTTCTTTAAGTTCTTTGAAATCATCTCACAGAGTTACAGCTTTCACCTCAAGAAGCCTTTCGCTAAGACAGTTCTTGTGTAATTGGCAGAGTGATATTTGGAAGCCCCTAGAGGGCTATGGTGAAAAAGGAAATATCCTCAGATGAAATCTGGAAAGAAGCTTTCTGAAGAACTGCTCAGTGTTCTGCTAATTCATCTCACAGAGTTACATCTGTATTGCGTGGATCTCTTTGCTAGCCTTATTTCTGTGGAATCTGAGAACAGATATTTCGGATCCCTTTGAAGACTACAGGGCCAAAAGAAATGTCCTCCGATAACAAAGAGAAAGAAGCTTTCTGAGAAACTTCTTTGTGTTCTGTGAAATCATCTCACAGAGTTACAGCTTTCCCTAGAAAAAGCCTTTCGCTAAGACAGTTCTTGTGGAATTGGCAAAGTGATATTTGGAAGCCCATACGGCTATGGTTAAAAGGAAATATCCTCAGATGAAATCTGGAAAGAAGTTTTCTGAGAAACTGCTTAGTGTTCTGTTAATTCATCTCACTGAGTTACATCTGTATTTCGTGGATCTCTTTGCTAGCCTTATTTCTGTGGAATCTGAGAACAGATATTTCGGATCCCTTTGAAGACTACAGGGCCAAAGGAAATATCCTCCGATAACAAAGAGAAAGAAGCTTTCTGACAAACTTCTTTGTGTTCTGTGAAATCATCTCACAGAGTTACAGTTTTCCCCTCAAGAAGCCTTTCGCTAAGACAGTTCTTGCGGAATTGGCAGAGTGATATTAGGAAGCCCATAGAGGGCTATGGTGAAAAAGGAAATATCCTCAGATGAAATCTGGAAAGAAGCTTTCTGAGAAACTGCTTAGTGTTCTGTTAATTCATCTCACAGAGTTACATCTGTATTTCGTGGATCTCTTTGCTAGCCTTATTTCTGTGGAATCTGAGAACAGATATTTCGGATCCCTTTGAAGACCATAGGGCCAAAGGAAATATCCTCCGATAAGAAAGAGAAAGAAGCTTTCTGAGAAACTTCTTTGTATTCTGTGAAATCATCTCACAGGGTTACAGCTTTCCCCTCAAGAAGCCTTTCGCTAAGACAGTTCTTGTGGAATTGGCAAAGTGATATTTGGAAACCCATAGAGGGCTATGGTGAAAAAGGAAATATCCTCAGATGAAATCTGGAAAGAAGCTTTCTGAGAAACTGCTTAGTGTTCTGTTAATTCATCTCACAGAGTTACATCTGTATTTAGTGGATCTCTTTGCTAGCCTTATTTCTGTGGAATCTGAGAACAGATATTTCGGATCCCTTTGAAGGCTGTAGGGCCAAAGGAAATATCCTCCGATAACAAAGAGAAAGAAGCTTTCTCAGAAACTTCTTTGTGTTCGGTGAAATCATCTCACAGAGTTACAGCTTTCCCCTCAAGAAGCCTTTCGATAAGGCACTTCTTGTGGAATTGGCAAAGTGATATTTGGAAGCCCATAGAGGGCTATGGTGTAAAAGGAAATATCCTCAGATGAAATCTGGAAAGAAGCTTTGTGAGAAACTGCTTAGTGTTCTGTTAATTCATCTCACAGAGTTACATCTGTATTTCGTGGATCTCTTTACTAGCCTTATTTCTGTGGAATCTGAGAACAGATATTTCGGATCCATTGAAGACTATAGGGCCAAAGGAAACATCCTCCGATAACAAAGAGAAAGAAGCTTTCTGAGAAACTTCTTTGTGTTCTGTGAAATCATCTCACAGAGTTACAGCTTTCCCCTCAAGGAGCCTTTCTCTAAGACAGTTCTTGTTCATTTTGCAAAGTGATATTTGGAATCCCCTAGAGGGCTATGGTGCAAAAGGAAATATCCTCAGATAAAATCTGGAAAGAAGCTTTCTGAGAAACTGCTTAGTGTTCTGTTAATTCATCTCACAGAGTTACATCTGTATTTCGTGGATCTCTTTGCTAGCCTTATTTCTGTGGAATCTGAGAAGAGATATTTCGGATCACTTTGAAGACTACAGGGCCAAAGGAAATATCCTCCGATAACAAAGAGAAAGAAGCTTTCTGAGAAACTGCTTTGTGTTCTGTGAAATCATCTCACAGAGTTACAGCTTTCCCTAGAAAAAGCCTTTCCCTAAGACAGTTCTTGTGGAATTGGCAAAGTGATATTTGGAAGCCCATATGGCTATGGTTAAAAGGAAATATCCTCAGATGAAATCTGGAAAGAAGCTTTCTGAGAAGCTGCTTGGTGTTCTGTTAATTCATCTCACAGAGTTACATCTGTATTTCGTGGATCTCTTTGCTAGCCTTATTTCTGTGGAATCTGAGAACAGATATTTCGGATCCCTTTGAAGACTACAGGGCCAAAGGAAATATCCTCCGATAACAAAGAGAAAGAAGCTTTCTGACAAACTTCTTTGTGTTCTGTGAAATCATCTCACAGAGTTACAGTTTTCCCCTCCAGAAGCCTTTCGCTAAGACAGTTCTTGTGGAATTGGCAGAGTGATATTTGGAAGCCCATAGAGGGCTACTGTGAAAAAGGAAATATCCTCAGATGAAATATGGAAAGAAGCTTTCTGAGAAACTGCTTAGTGTTCTGTTAATGCATCTCACAGAGTTACATCTGTATTTCGTGGATCTCTTTGCTAGCCTTATTTCTGTGGAATCTGAGAATTGATATTTCGGATCCCTTTGAAGAGTATAGGGCCAAAGGAAATATCCTCCGATAACAAAGAGAAAGAAGCTTTCTGAGAAACATCGTTGTGTTCTGTGAAATAATCTCACAGAGTTACAGCTTTCCCTTCAAGAAGCCTTTCGATAAGGCACTTATTGTGGAATTGGCAAAGTGATATTAGGAAGCCCATAGAGGGCTACGGTGAAAAGGGAAATATCCTCAGATGAAATCTGGAAAGAAGCTTTCTGAGAAACTGCTTAGTGTTCTGTTAATTCATCTCACAGAGTTACATCTGTATTTCGTGGATCTCTTTACTAGCCTTATTTCTGTGGAATCTGAGAACAGATATTTCGGATCCCTTTGAAGACTATAGGGCCAAAGGAAATATCCTCCGATAACAAAGAGAAAGAAGCTTTCTGACAAACTTCTTTGTGTTCTGTGAAATCATCTCACAGAGTTACAGCTTTCCCCTCAAGGAGCCTTTCGCTAAGACAGTTCTTGTTCAATTTGCAAAGTGATATTTGGAATCCCCTAAAGGGCTATGGTGCAAAAGGAAATATCCTCAGATAAAATCTGGAAAGAAGGTTTCTGAGAAACTGTTTAGTGTTCTGTTAATTCATCTCACAGAGTTACATCTGTATTTCGTGGATCGCTTTGCTAGCCTTATTTCTGTGGAATCTGAGAACAGATATTTCGGATCCCTTTGAAGACTACAGGGCCAAAGGAAATATCCTCCGATAACAAAGAGAAAGAAGCTTTCTGAGAAACTTCTTTGTGTTCTGTGAAATCATCTCACAGAGTTACAGCTTTCCCTAGAAAAAGCCTTTCGCTAAGACAGTTCTTGTGGAATTGGCAGAGTGATATTTGGAAGCCCATAGAGGGCTATTGTGAAAAAGGAAATATCCTCAGATGAAATATGGAAAGAAGCTTTCTGAGAAACTGCTTAGTGTTCTGTTAATTCATCTCACAGAGTTACATCTGTATTTCGTGGATCTCTTTGCTAGCCTTATTTCTGTGGAATCTGAGAATAGATATTTCGGATTCCTTTGAAGAGTATAGGGCCAAAGGAAATATCCTCCGATAACAAAGAGAAAGAAGCTTTCTGAGAAACATCGTTGTGTTCTGTGAAATAATCTCACAGAGTTACAGCTTTCCCCTCAAGAAACCGTTCGATAAGGCACTTATTGTGGAATTGGCAAAGTGATATTTGGAAGCCCATAGAGGGCTATGGTGAAAAGGGAAATATCCTCAGATGAAATCTGGAAAGAAGCTTTCTGAGAAACTGCTTAGTGTTCTGTTAATTCATCTCACAGAGTTACATCTGTATTTCGTGGATCTCTTTACTAGCCTTATTTCTGTGGAATCTGAGAACAGATATTTCGGATCCCTTTGAAGACTATAGGGCCAAAGGAAATATCCTCCGATAACAAAGAGAAAGAAGCTTTCTGAGAAACTTCTTTGTGTTCTCTGAAATCATCTCACAGAGTTACAGCTTTCCCCTCAAGGAGCCTTTCGCTAAGACAGTTCTTGTTCAATTTGCAAAGTGATATTTGGAATCCCCTAAAGGGCTATGGTGCAAAAGGAAATATCCTCAGATAAAATCTGGAAAGAAGGTTTCTGAGAAACTGTTTAGTGTTCTGTTAATTCATCTCACAGAGTTACATCTGTATTTCGTGGATCGCTTTGCTAGCCTTATTTCTGTGGAATCTGAGAACAGATAATTCGGATCCCTTTGAAGACTACAGGGCCAAAGGAAATATCCTCCGATAACAAAGAGAAAGAAGCTTTCTGACAAACTTCTTTGTGTTCTGTGAAATCATCTCACAGAGTTACAGCTTTCCCCTCAAGGAGCCTTTCGCTAAGACAGTTCTTGTTCAATTTGCAAAGTGATATTTGGAATCCCCTAAAGGGCTATGGTGCAAAAGGAAATATCCTCAGATAAAATCTGGAAAGAAGGTTTCTGAGAAACTGTTTAGTGTTCTGTTAATTCATCTCACAGAGTTACATCTGTATTTCGTGGATCGCTTTGCTAGCCTTATTTCTGTGGAATCTGAGAACAGATATTTCGGATCCCTTTGATGACTACAGGGCCAAAGGAAATATCCTCCGATAACAAAGAGAAAGAAGCTTTCTGAGAAACTTCTTTGTGTTCTGTGAAATCATCTCACAGAGTTACAGCTTTCCCCTCAAGAAGCCTTTCGCTAAGACAGTTCTTGTGGAATTCGCAAAGTGATATATGGAAGCCACTAGAGGGCTATGGTGAAAAAGGTAATATCCTCAGATGAAATCTGGAAAGAAGCTTTCTGAGAAACTGCTTAGTGTTCTGTTAATTCATCTCACAGAGTTACATCTGTATTTCGTGGATCTCTTTGCTAGCCTTATTTCTGTGGAATCTGAGAACAGATATTTAGGATCCTTTTGAAGACTATAGGGCCAAAAGAAATATCCTCCGATAACAAAGAGAAAGAAGCTTTCTGAGAAACTTCTTTGTGTTCTGTGAAATCATCTCACAGAGTTACAGCTTTCCCCTCAAGAAGCCTTTAGCTAAGACAGTTCTTGTGGAATTGGCAAAGTGATATTTGGAAGCCCCTAGAGGGCTATGGTGCAAAAGGAAATATCCTCAGATAAAATCTGGAAAGAAGCTTTCTGAGAAACTGCTTAGTATTCTGTGAATTCATCTCACAGAGTTACAACTGTATTTCGTGGATCTCTTTGCTAGCCTTATTTCTGTGGAGTCTGAGAACAGATATTTCGGATCCCTTTGAAGACTATAGGGCCTAAGGAAATATCCTCCGATAAGAAAGATAGAAGCTTTCTGAGAAACTTTTTTGTGTTCTCTGAAATCATCTCACAGAGTTACAGCTTTCCCCTCAAGAAGTCTTTCGATGAGGCAGGTATTGTGGAATTGGTAAAGTGGTATTGGGAAGCCCATAGTGGGCTATGGTGAAAACGGAAATATCCTTCTATGAAATCTGAAAAGAAGCTTTCTGAGAAACTGGTTAGTGTTCTGTTAATTCTTCTCACTGAGTTACATCTGTATTTCGTGGATCTCTTTGCTAGTCTTATTTCTGTGGAATCTGAGAACAGATATTTCGATTCCCTTGGAAGACTATAGGGACAAAGGAAATATCCTCCGATATCAAAGAGAAAGAAGATTTCGGAGAAACTTCTTTTGTTCTGTGAAAGCAACTCACAGAGTTACAGCTTTTCCTAGAAAAAGCCTTTCGCTAAGACAGTTTTTGTGGAATTTGCAAACTGATATTTGGAAGCCCATACGGCTATGGTGAAAAAGGAAATATCCTTAGATGAAAACTGGAAAGAAGCTTTCTGAGAAACTGCTTAGTGTTCTGTTAATTCATCTCAGAGAGTTACATCTGTATTTCGTGGATCTCTTTGCTAGCCTTATTTCTGTGGAATCTGAGAACAGATATTTCGGATCCCTTTGAAGACTACAGGGCCAAAGGAAATATCCTCCGATAACAAAGAGAAAGAAGCTTTCTGACAAACTTCTTTGTGTTCTGTGAAATCATCTCACAGAGTTACAGCTTTCCCCTCAGGAAGCCTTTCGCTAAGACAGTTCTTGTGGAATTGGCAGAAAGATATTTGGAATCCCTAGAGGGCTATGGTGAAAAAGGAAATATCCTCAGATGAAATCTGGAAAGAAGCTTTCTGAGAAACTGCTTAGTGTTCTGTTAATTCACCTCACAGAGTTACATCGGTATTTCGTGGATCTCTTTACTAGCCTTATTTCTGTGGAATCTGAGAACAGATATTTCGGATCCCTTTGAAGACTATAGGGCCAAAGGAAATATCCTCCAATAACAAAGAGAAAGAAGCTTTCTGAGAAACTTCTTTGTGTTCTCTGAAATCATCTCACAGAGTTACAGCTTTCCCCTCAAGGAGCCTTTCGCTAAGACAGTTCTTGTTCATTTTGCAAAGTGATATTTGGAATCCCCTAGAGGGCTATGGTGCAAAAGGAAATATCCTCAGATAAAATCTGGAAAGAAGCTTTCTGAGAAACTGCTTAGGGTTCTGTTAATTCATCTCACAGAGTTACATCTGTATTTCGTGGATCTCTTCGCTAGCCTTATTTCTGTGGAATCTGAGAAGAGATATTTCGGATCCCTTTGAAGACTACAGGGCCAAGGGAAATATCCTCCGATAACAAAGAGAAAGAAGCTTTCTCAGAAACTTCTTTGTGTTCTGTGAAATCATCTCACAGAGTTACAGCTTTCCCTAGAAAAAGCCTTTCGCTAAGACTGTTCTTGCGGAATTGGCAAAGTGATATTTGGAAGCCCATACGGCTATGGTTAAAAGGAAATATCCTCAGATGAAATCTGGAAAGAAGATTTCTGAGAACCTGCTTAGTGTTCTGTTAATTCATCTCACAGAGTTACATCTGTATTTCGTGGATCTCTTTGCTAGCCTTATTTCTGTGGAATCTGAGAACAGATATTTCGCATCCCTTTGAAGACCAGAGGGCCAAAGGAAATATCCTCCGATAACAAAGAGAAAGAAGCTTTCTGACAAACTTCTTTGTGTTCTGTGAAATCATCTCACAGAGTTACAGTTTTACCCTCAAGAAGCCTTTCGCTAAGACAGTTCTTGTGGAATTGGCAGATTGATATTTGGAAGCCCATAGAGGGCTATTGTGAAAAAGGAAATATCCTCAGATGAAATATGGAAAGAAGCTTTCTGAGAAACTGCTTAGTGTTCTGTTAATTCATCTCACAGAGTTACATCTGTATTTCGTGGATCTCTTTGCTATCCTTATTTCTGTGGAATCTGAGAACAGATATTTGGGATCCCTTTGAAGACTACAGGGCCAAAGGAAATATCCTCCGATAACAAAGAGAAAGAAGCTTTCTGAGAAACTTCTTTGTGTTCTGTGAAATCATCTCACAGAGTTACAGCTTTCCCCTCAAGAAGAGTTTCGCTAAGACAGTTCTTGTGGGATTGGCAGAGTGATATTTGGAATCCCTAGAGGGCTATGGTGAAAAAGGAAATATCCTCAGATGAAATCTGGAAAGAAGCTTTCTGAGAAACTGCTTAGTGTTCTGTTAATTCATCTCACAGAGTTACATCTGTATTTCGTGGATCTCTTTGCTAGCCTTATTTCTGTGGAATCTGAGAATAGATATTTCGGATCCCTTTGAAGAGTATAGGGCCAAAGGAAATATCCTCCGATAACAAAGAGAAAGAAGCTTTCTGAGAAACCTCTTTCTGTTCTGTGAAATCATCTCACAGAGTTACAGCTTTCCCCTCAAGAAGCCTTTCGATAAGGCACTTATTGTGGAATTGGCAAAGTGATATTGGGAAGCCCATAGAGGGCTATGGTGAAAAGGGAAATATCCTCAGATGAAATCTGGAAAGAAGCTTTCTGAGAAACTGCTTAGTGTTCTGTTAATTCATCTCACAGAGTTACATCTGTATTTCGTGGATCTCTTTACTAGCCTTATTTCTGGGGAATCTGAGAACAGATATTTCGGATCCCTTTGAAGACTATAGGGCCAAAGGAAATATCCTCCGATAACAAAGAGAAAGAAGCTTTCTGAGAAACTTCCTTGTGTTCTCTGAAATCATCTCACAGAGTTACAGCTTTCCCCTCAAGGAGCCTTTCGCTAAGACAGTTCTTGTTCATTTTGCAAAGTGATATTTGGAATCCCCTAGAGGGCTATGGTGCAAAAGGAAATATCCTCAGATTAAATCTGGAAAGAAGCTTTCTGAGAAACTGCTTAGGGTTCTGTTAATTCATCTCACAGAGTTACATCTGTATTTCGTGGATCTCTTCGCTAGCCTTATTTCTGTGGAATCTGAGAAGAGATATTTCGGATCCCTTTGAAGACTACAGGGCCAAGGGAAATATCCTCCGATAACAAAGAGAAAGAAGCTTTCTCAGAAACTTCTTTGTGTTCTGTGAAATCATCTCACAGAGTTACAGCTTTCCCTACAAAAAGCCGTTCGCTAAGACAGTTCTTGTGGAATTGGCAAAGTGATATTTGGAAGCCCATACGGCTATGGTTAAAAGGAAATATCCTCAGATGAAATCTGGAATGAAGCTTTCTGAGAAACTGCTTAGTGTTCTGTTAATTCATCTCACAGAGTTACATCTGTATTTCGTGGATCTCTTTGCTAGCCTTATTTCTGTGGAATCTGAGAAGAGATATTTCGCATCCCTTTGAAGACCAGAGGGCCAAAGGAAATATCCTCCGATAACAAAGAGAAAGAAGCTTTCTGACAAACTACTTTGTGTTCTGTGAAATCATCTCACAGAGTTACAGTTTTCCCCTCAAGAAGCCTTTCGCTAAGACAGTTCTTGTGGAATTGGCAGATTGATATTTGGAAGCCCATAGAGGGCTATTGTGAAAAAGGAAATATCCTCAGATGAAATATGGAAATAAGCTTTCTGAGAAACTGCTTAGTGTTCTGTTAATTCATCTCACAGAGTTACATCTGTATTTCGTGGATCTCTTTGCTATCCTTATTTCTGTGGAATCTGAGAACAGATATTTGGGATCCCTTTGAAGACTATAGGGCCAAAGGAAATATCCTCCGATAACAAAGAGAAAGAAGCTTTCTGAGAAACTTCCTTGTGTTCTCTGAAATCATCTCACAGAGTTACAGCTTTCCCCTCAAGGAGCCTTTCGCTAAGACAGTTCTTGTTCAATTTGCAAAGTGATATTTGGAATCCCCTATAGGGCTATGGTGCAAAAGGAAATATCCTCAGATAAAATCTGGAAAGAAGGTTTCTGAGAAACTGCTTAGTGTTCTGTTAATTCATCTCACAGAGTTACATCTGTATTTCGTGGATCTCTTTGCTAGCCTTATTTCTGTGGAATCTGAGAACAGATATTTGGGATCCCTTTGAAGACTACAGGGCCAAAGGAAATATCCTCCGATAACAAAGAGAAAGAAGCTTTCTGACAAACTTCTTTGTGTTCTGTGAAATCATCTCACAGAGTTACAGTTTTCCCCTTAAGAAGCCTTTCGCTAAGACAGTTCTTGTGGAATTGGCAGAGTGATATTTGGAAGCCCATAGAGGGCTATGGTGAAAAAGGAAATATCCTCAGATGAAATCTGGAAAGAAGCTTTCTGAGAAACTGCTTAGTGTTCTGTTAATTCATCTCACAGAGTTACATCTGTATTTCGTGGATTTCTTTGCCAGCCTTATTTCTGTGGAATCTGAGAACAGATATTTCGGATCCCTTTGAAGACTTAAGGGCCAAAGGAAATATCCTCCGATAACAATGAGAAAGAAGCTTTCTGAGAAACTTCTTTGTATTCTGTGAAATCATCTCACAGGGTTACAGCTTTCCACTCAACAAGCCTTTCGGTAAGACAGTTCTTGTGGAATTGGCAAAGTGATATTTGGAAACCCATAGAGGGCTATGGTGAAAAAGGAAATATCCTCAGATGAAATCTGGAAAGAAGCTTTCTGAGAAACTGCTTAGTGTTCTGTTACTTCATCTCACAGAGTTACATCTGTATTTCGTGGATCTCTTGGCTAGCCTTATTTCTGTGGAATCTGAGAACAGATATTTCGGATCCCTTTGAAGGCTATAGGGCCAAAGGAAATATCCTCCGATAACAAAGAGAAAGAAGCTTTCTCAGAAACTTCTTTGTGTTCTGTGAAATCATCTCACAGAGTTACATCTTTCCCCTCAAGAAGCCTTTCGATAAGGCACTTCTTCTGGAATTGGCAAAGTGATATTTGGAAGCCCATAGAGGGCTATGGTGAAAAAGGAAATATCCTCAGATGAAATCTGGAATGAAGCTTTGTGAGAAACTGCTTAGTGTTCTGTTAATTCATCTCACAGAGTTACATCTGTATTTCGTGGATCTCTTTGCTAGCCTTATTTCTGTGGAATCTGAAAACAGATATTTCTGATCCCTTTGAAGACTACAGGGCCAATGGAAATATCCTCCGATAAAAAAGAGAAAGACGCTTTCTGAGAAACTTCTTTGTGTTCTGTGAAGTCATCTCACAGAGTTACAGCTTTCCCTAGCAGAAGCCTTTCGCTAAGACAGTTCTTGTGGAATTGGCAAAGTGACATTGGGTAGCCCACATAGGGCTATGGAGAAAAAGGAAATATCCTCAGATGAAATCTGGAAAGAAGCTTTCTGAGTAACTGCTTAGTGTCCTGTTAATTCATCTCACAGAGTTACATCTGTATTTCGTGAATCTCTTTGCTAGCCTTATTTCTGTGGAATCTGAGAACAGATATTTCGGATCCCTTTGAAGACTATAGTGCAAAAGGAAATATCCTCCGATAACAAAGAGAAAGAAGCTTTCTGAGTAACTTCTTTGTGTTCGGTGAAATCATCTCACAGAGTTACAGCTTTCCCCTCAAGAAGCCTTTCGCTAAGACAGTTCTTGTGGAATTGGCAAAGTGATATTTGGAAGCCCATGGAGGGCTATGGTGAAAAAGGAAATATCCTCAGATGAAATCTGGAAAGAAGCTTTCTGAAGAACTCCTTGGTGTTCTGTTAATTCATCTCACAGAGTTACATCTGTATTTCGTGGATCTCTTTGCTGCCTTATTTCTGTGGAATCTGAGAACAGATATTTCGGATCGCTTTGAAGACTATAGGGCCAAAGGAAATATCCTCCGATAACAAAGAGAAAGAAGCTTTCTGAGAAAGTTCTTTGTGTTCTGTGAAATCACCTCACAGAGTTACAGCTTTCCCCTCAAGAAGCCTTTCGCTAAGACAGCTCTTGTGGAATTGGCAAAGTGATATTTGGAAGCCCTTAAAAGGCTACGGTGAAAAAGGAAATATCCTCCGATGAAATCCGGAAAGAAGCTTTCTGAGAAACTGCTTAGTGTTCTGTTAATTCATCTCACAGGGTTACATCTGTATGTCGTGGATCTCTTTGCTAGCCTTATTTCTGTGGAATCTGAGAACAGATATTTCGGATCCCTTTGAAGACTATAGGGCCAAAGGAAATATCCTCCGATAATAAAGAGAAAGAAGGTTTCTGAGAAACTTCTTTGTGTTCTGTGAAATCATCTCGCAGAGTTACAGCTTTCTCCTCAAGAAGCCTTTCGATAAGGCACGTCTTGTGGAATTGGCAAAGTGATATTTGGAAGCCCAGAGAGGGCTATGGTGAAAAAGGAAATATCCTCCGATGAAATCTGGAAAGAAGCTTTCTGAGAAACTGCTTAGTGTTCTGTTAATTCATGTCACAGAGTTACATCTGTATTTCGTGGATCTCTTTGCTAGCCTTATTTCTGTGGAATCTGAGAACAGATATTTCGGATCCCTTTGAAGACTATAGGGCCAAAGCAAATATCCTCCGATAACAAAGAGAAAGAAGCTTTCTGAGAAACTTCTTTGTGTTCTGTGAAATCATCTCACAGAGTTACAGCTTTCCCCTCAAGAAGCCTTTCGCTAAGACAGTTCTTGTGGAATTGGCAAAGGGATATGTGGAAGCCCCTAGAGGGCTATGGTGAAAAAGGAAATATTCTCAGATGAAATCTGGAAAGAAGATTTCTGAGAAACTGGTTAGTGTTCTGTTAATTCATCTTACAGAGTTACATCTGTATTTCGTGGATCTCTTTGTTAGCCTTATTTCTGTGGAATCTGAGAACAGATATTTCGGATCCCTTTGAAGACTACAAGGCAAAAGGAAATAGTCTCCGATAACAAAGAGAAACAAGCTTTCTGAGAAACTTCTTTGTGTTCTGTGAAATCATCTCACAGAGTTACAGCTTTCCGTAGAAGAATCCTTTTGCTAAGAGAGTTCTTGTGGAACTGGCAAAGTGATATTTGGAAGCCCATAGAGGGCTATGGTGAAAAAGGAAATATCCTCAGATGAAATCTGGAAAGAAGCTTTCTGAGAAACTGCTTAGTGTTCTGTTAATTCATCTCACAGAGTTACATCTGTATTTCGTGGATCTCTTTGCTAGCCTTATTTCTGTGGAATCTGAGAACAGATATTTCGGATCCCTTTGAAGACTATAGGGCCAAAGGAAATAGTCTCCGACAACAAAGAGAAAGATGCTTTCTGAGAAACTTCTTTGTGTTCTGTGAAATCATCTCACACAGTTACAGCTTTCCCTTCAAGAAGCCTTTCGCTAAGACATTTCTTATGGAATTGGCAAAGTGATATATGGAAGCACCTAGAGGGCTATGGTGAAAAAGGAAATATCCTCAGATGAAATCTGGAAAGAAGCTTTCTAGAAACCGCTTAGTGTTCTGTTAATTCATCTCACAGAGTTACAACGGTATTTCGTGGATCTCTTAGCTAGCCTTATTTCTGTTGAATCTGAGAACAGATATTTCGTATCCCTTTGAAGACTATAGGGCCAAAGGAAATATCCTCCGATAACAAAGAGAAAGAAGCTTCCTGAGAAACTTCTTTGTGTTCTGTGAAATCATCTCACAGAGTTACAGCTTTTCCTAGAAGAAGCCTTTCGATAAGACAGTTCTTCTGGAATTGGCAAAGTGATATTTGGTAGCCCATACAGGGCTATGGTGAAAAAGGAAATATCCTCAGATGAAATCTGGAAAGAAGCTTTCTGAGAAACTGCTTAGTGTTCTGTTAATTCATCTCACAGAGTTACATCTGTATTTCGTGGATCTCTTTGCTAGCTTTATTTCTGTGGAATCTGAGAAGAGATATTTCGGATCCCTTTGAAGACTATAGGGCCAAAGGAAAAATCCTCCGATAACAAAGAGAAAGAAGCTTTCTGAGAAAATTCCTCGTGTTCTGTGAAATCATCTCACAGAGTTACAGCTTTCCCCTCAAGAAGCCTTTCGCTAAGACCGTTCTTGTGGAATTGGCAAAGTGATATTTGGAAGCCCCTAGAGGGCTATGGTGAAAAAGGAAATATCCTCAGATGAAATCTGGAAAGAAGCTTTCTGAGAAACTGCTTAGTGTTCTGTTAATTCATCTCACAGAGTTACATCTGTAATTCGTGTATATCTTTGCTAGCCTTATTTCTTTGGAATCAGAACAGATATTTCGGATCCCTTTGAAGACTATAGGGCCAAAGGAAATATCCTCCGATAACAAAGAGAAAGAAGCTTTCTGAGAAACCTCTTTGTGTTCTGTGAAATCATCTCAAAGAGTTACAGCTTTCCCCTGAAGAAGTCTTTCGCTAAGACAGTTCTTGTGGAATTGGCAAAGTGATATTTGGAAGCCCCTAGAGGGCTATGGTGAAAAAGGAAATATCCTCCGATAAAATCTGGAAAGAAGTTTTCTGAGAAACTGCTTAGTGTTCTGTTAATTCATCTCACAGAGTTACATCTGTATTTCCTGGATCTCTTTGCTAGCCTTATTTCCGTGCAATCTGAGAACAGATATTTCGGATCCCTTTGAAGACTATAGGGCCAAAGGAAATATCCTCCGATAACAAAGAGAAAGATGCTTTCAGAGAAACTTCCTTGTGTTCTCTGAAATCATCTCACAGAGTTACAGCTTTCCCCTCAAGAAGCCTTCCGCCAAGACAGTTCTTGTGGAATTGGCAAAGTGATATTTGCAAGCCCCTAGAGGGCTATGGTGAAAAAGGAAATATCCTCAGATGAAATCTGGAAAGAAGATTTCTGAGAAACTGCTTAGTGTTCTGTTAATTCGTCTCACAGAGTTACATCTGTATTTCGTGGTTCTCTCTGCTAGTCTTATTTCTGTGGAATCAGAGGATAGATATTTCGGATCCCTTTGAAGACTATAGGGCCAAAGGAAATATCCTGCGATAACAAAGAGAAAGAAGCATTCTGAGAAACTTCTTTGTGTTCTGTGAAATCATCTCACAGAGTTACAGCTTTCCCCTCAAGAAGCCTTTCGCTAAGACAGTTCTTGTGGAATTGGCAAGGTGATATTTGGAAGCCCATAGAGGGCTATGGTGAAAAAGGAAATATCCTCCGATGAAATCTGGAAAGAAGCTTTCTGAGAAACTGCTTAGTGTTCTGTTAATTCATCTCACAGAGTTACATCTGTATTTCGTGGATCTCTTTGCTAGCCTTATTTCTGTGGAATCTGAGAACAGATATTTCGGATCCCTTTGAAGATGACAGGGCCAAATTAAATATCCTCCGATAATAAAGAGAAAGAAGCTTTCTGAGAAACTTCTTTGTGTTCTGTGAAATCATCTCACAGAGTTACAGCTTTCCCCTCAAGAAGCCTTTCGCTAAGACAGTTCTTGAGGAATTGGCAAAGTGATATTGGGAAGCCCATAGAGGGCTACAGTGAAAAAGGAAATATCCTCAGAGGAAATCTGGAAAGAAGCTTTCTGAGAAACTGCTTAGTGTTCTGTTAATTCATCTCACAGAGTTACATCTGTATTTCGTGGATCTCTTTGCTAGCCTTATTTCTGTGGAATCTGAGAACAGATATTTCGGATCCCTTTGAAGACTATAGGGCCTAAGGAAATATTCTCCGATAACAAAGAAAGAAGCTTTCTGAGAAACTTGTTTGTGTTCTCTGAAATCATCTCACCGAGTTACAACTTTCCCCTCAAGAAGCCTTTCGATGAGGCAGGTATTGTGGAATTGGTAAAGTGGTATTGGGAAGCCCTTAGAGGGCTATGGTGCAAAAGGAAATATCCTTCGATAAAATCTGGAAAGAAGCTTTCTGAGAAACTGCTTAGTGTTCTGTTAATTCATCTCACAGAGTTACATCTGTATTTAGTGGATCTCTTTGCTAGCCTTATTTCTGTTGAATCTGAGAACAGATATTTCGGATCCCTTTGAAGACTACAGGGCCAATGGAAATATCCTCCGATAAAAAAGAGAAAGACGCTTTCTGAGAAACTTCTTTGTGTTCTGTGAAGTCATCTCACAGAGTTACAGCTTTCCCTAGCAGAAGCCTTTCGCTAAGACAGTTCTTGTGGAATTGGCAAAGTGATATTTGCAAGCCCCTAGAGGGCTATGGTGAAAAAGGAAATATCCTCAGATGAAATCTGGAAAGAAGCTTTCTGAGAAACTGCTTAGTGTTCTGTTAATTCATCTCACAGAGTTATATCTGTATTTCGTGGATCTCTTTGCTAACCTTATTTCTGTGGAATCTGAGAACAGATATTTCGGATCCCTTTGAAGACTATAGGGCCAAAGGAAATATCCTCTGATAACAAAGAGAAAGAAGCTTTGTGAGAAACTTCTTTGTGTTCTGTGAAATCATCTCACAGAGTTAATGATTTCCCCTCAAGAAGTCTTTCGCTATGACAGTTCTTCTGGAATTGGCAAAGTGATATTTGGAAGCCCATAGAGAGCTATGGTGAAAAAGGAAATATCCTCCGATGAAAACTGGAAAGAAGTTTTCTGAGAAACTGCTTAGTGTTCTGTTAATTCATCTCACAGAGTTACATCTGTATTTCGTGGATCTCTTTGCTAGCCTTATTTCTGTTGAATCTGAGAACAGATATTTCGGATCCCTTTGAAGACTACAGGGCCAATGGAAATATCCTCCGATAAAAAAGAGAAAGACGCTTTCTGAGAAACTTCTTTGTGTTCTGTGAAGTCATCTCACAGAGTTACAGCTTTCCCTAGCAGAAGCCTTTCGCTAAGACAGTTCTTGTGGAATTGGCAAAGTGACATTGGGTAGCCCACATAGGGCTATGGAGAAAAAGGAAATATCCTCAGATGAAATCTGGAAAGAAGCTTTCTCAGAAACTGCTTAGTGTCCTGTTAATTCATCTCACAGAGTTACATCTGTATTTCGTGAATCTCTTTGCTAGCCTTATTTCTGTGGAATCTGAGAACAGATATTTCGGATCCCTTTGAAGACTATAGTGCAAAAGGAAATATCCTCCGATAAAAAAGAGAAAGAAGCTTTCTGAGTAACTTCTTTGTGTTCGGTGAAATCATCTCACAGAGTTACAGCTTTCCCCTCAAGAAGCCTTTCGCTAAGACAGTTCTTGTGGAATTGGCAAAGTGATATTTGGAAGCCCATGGAGGGCTATGGTGAAAAAGGAAATATCCTCAGATGAAATCTGGAAAGAAGCTTTCTGAAGAACTACTTAGTGTTCTGTTAATTCATCTCACAGAGTTACATCTGTATTTCGTGGATCTCTTTGCTGCCTTATTTCTGTGGAATCTGAGAACAGATATTTCGGATCGCTTTGAAGACTATAGGGCCAAAGGAAATATCCTCCGATAACAAAGAGAAAGAAGCTTTCTGAGAAAGTTCTTTGTGTTCTGTGAAATCACCTCACAGAGTTACAGCTTTCCCCTCAAGAAGCCTTTCGCTAAGACAGCTCTTGTGGAATTGGCAAAGTGATATTTGGAAGCCCTTAAAAGGCTACGGTGAAAAAGGAAATATCCTCCGATGAAATCCGGAAAGAAGCTTTCTGAGAAACTGCTTAGTGTTCTGTTAATTCATCTCACAGGGTTACATCTGTATGTCGTGGATCTCTTTGCTAGCCTTATTTCTGTGGAATCTGAGAACAGATATTTCGGATCCCTTTGAAGACTATAGGGCCAAAGGAAATATCCTCCGATAATAAAGAGAAAGAAGGTTTCTGAGAAACTTCTTTGTGTTCTGTGAAATCATCTCGCAGAGTTACAGCTTTCTCCTCAAGAAGCCTTTCGATAAGGCACGTCTTGTGGAATTGGCAAAGTGATATTTGGAAGCCCAGAGAGGGCTATGGTGAAAAAGGAAATATCCTCCGATGAAATCTGGAAAGAAGCTTTCTGAGAAACTGCTTAGTGTTCTGTTAATTCATGTCACAGAGTTACATCTGTATTTCGTGGATCTCTTTGCTAGCCTTATTTCTGTGGAATCTGAGAACAGATATTTCGGATCCCTTTGAAGACTATAGGGCCAAAGCAAATATCCTCCGATAACAAAGAGAAAGAAGCTTTCTGAGAAACTTCTTTGTGTTCTGTGAAATCATCTCACAGAGTTACAGCTTTCCCCTCAAGAAGCCTTTCGCTAAGACAGTTCTTGTGGAATTGGCAAAGGGATATGTGGAAGCCCCTAGAGGGCTATGGTGAAAAAGGAAATATTCTCAGATGAAATCTGGAAAGAAGATTTCTGAGAAACTGGTTAGTGTTCTGTTAATTCATCTCACAGAGTTACATCTGTATTTCGTGGATCTCTTTGTTAGCCTTATTTCTGTGGAATCTGAGAACAGATATTTCGGATCCCTTTGAAGACTACAAGGCAAAAGGAAATAGTCTCCGATAACAAAGAGAAACAAGCTTTCTGAGAAACTTCTTTGTGTTCTGTGAAATCATCTTACAGAGTTACAGCTTTCCGTAGAAGAATCCTTTTGCTAAGAGAGTTCTTGTGGAACTGGCAAAGTGATATTTGGAAGCCCATAGAGGGCTATGGTGAAAAAGGAAATATCCTCAGATGAAATCTGGAAAGAAGCTTTCTGAGAAACTGCTTAGTGTTCTGTTAATTCATCTCACAGAGTTACATCTGTATTTCGTGGATCTCTTTGCTAGCCTTATTTCTGTGGAATCTGAGAACAGATATTTCGGATCCCTTTGAAGACTATAGGGCCAAAGGAAATATCCTCCGACAACAAAGAGAAAGATGCTTTCTGAGAAACTTCTTTGTGTTCTGTGAAATCATCTCACACAGTTACAGCTTTCCCTTCAAGAAGCCTTTCGCTAAGACAGTTCTTATGGAATTGGCAAAGTGATATATGGAAGCATCTAGAGGGCTACGGTGAAAAAGGAAATATCCTCAGATGAAATCTGGAAAGAAGCTTTCTAGAAACCGCTTAGTGTTCTGTTAATTCATCTCACAGAGTTACATCTGTATTTAGTGGATCTCTTTGCTAGCCTTATTTCTGTTGAATCTGAGAACAGATATTTCGGATCCCTTTGAAGACTACAGGGCCAATGGAAATATCCTCCGATAAAAAAGAGAAAGACGCTTTCTGAGAAACTTCTTTGTGTTCTGTGAAGTCATCTCACAGAGTTACAGCTTTCCCTAGCAGAAGCCTTTCGCTAAGACAGTTCTTGTGGAATTGGCAAAGTGATATTTGCAAGCCCCTAGAGGGCTATGGTGAAAAAGGAAATATCCTCAGATGAAATCTGGAAAGAAGCTTTCTGAGAAACTGCTTAGTGTTCTGTTAATTCATCTCACAGAGTTATATCTGTATTTCGTGGATCTCTTTGCTAACCTTATTTCTGTGGAATCTGAGAACAGATATTTCGGATCCCTTTGAAGACTATAGGGCCAAAGGAAATATCCTCTGATAACAAAGAGAAAGAAGCTTTGTGAGAAACTTCTTTGTGTTCTGTGAAATCATCTCACAGAGTTAATGCTTTCCCCTCAAGAAGTCTTTCGCTATGACAGTTCTTCTGGAATTGGCAAAGTGATATTTGGAAGCCCATAGAGAGCTATGGTGAAAAAGGAAATATCCTCCGATGAAAACTGGAAAGAAGTTTTCTGAGAAACTGCTTAGTGTTCTGTTAATTCATCTCACAGAGTTACATCTGTATTTCGTGGATCTCTTTGCTAGCCTTATTTCTGTTGAATCTGAGAACAGATATTTCGGATCCCTTTGAAGACTATAGGGCCAATGGAAATATCCTCCGATAAAAAAGAGAAAGACGCTTTCTGAGAAACTTCTTTGTGTTCTATGAAGTCATCTCACAGAGTTACAGCTTTCCCTAGCAGAAGCCTTTCACTAAGACAGTTCTTGTGGAATTGGCAAAGTGACATTGGGTAGCCCACATAGGGTTATGGAGAAAAAGGAAATATCCTCAGATGAAATCTGGAAAGAAGCTTTCTGAGAAACTGCTTAGTGTCCTGTTAATTCATCTCACAGAGTTACATCTGTATTTCGTGAATCTCTTTGCTAGCCTTATTTCTGTGGAATCTGAGAACAGATATTTCGGATCCCTTTGAAGACTATAGTGCAAAAGGAAATATCCTCCGATAACAAAGAGAAAGAAGCTTTCTGAGTAACTTCTTTGTGTTCGGTGAAATCATCTCACAGAGTTACAGCTTTCCCCTCAAGAAGCCTTTCGCTAAGGCAGTTCTTGTGGAATTGGCAAAGTGATATTTGGAAGCCCATGGAGGGCTATGGTGAAAAAGGAAATATCCTCAGATGAAATCTGGAAAGAAGCTTTCTGAAGAACTACTTAGTGTTCTGTTAATTCATCTCACAGAGTTACATCTGTATTTCGTGGATCTCTTTGCTGCCTTATTTCTGTGGAATCTGAGAAGAGATATTTCGGATCGCTTTGAAGACTATAGGGCCAAAGGAAATATCCTCTGATAACAAAGAGAAAGAAGCTTTCTGAGAAAGTTCTTTGTGTTCTGTGAAATCACCTCACAGAGTTACAGCTTTCCCCTCAAGAAGCCTTTCGCTAAGACAGCTCTTGTGGAATTGGCAAAGTGATATTTGGAAGCCCTTAAAAGGCTACGGTGAAAAAGGAAATATCCTCCGATGAAATCCGGAAAGAAGCTTTCTGAGAAACTGCTTAGTGTTCTGTTAATTCATCTCACAGGGTTACATCTGTATGTCGTGGATCTCTTTGCTAGCCTTATTTCTGTGGAATCTGAGAACAGATATTTCGGATCCCTTTGAAGACTATAGGGCCAAAGGAAATATCCTCCGATAATAAAGAGAAAGAAGGTTTCTGAGAAACTTCTTTGTGTTCTGTGAAATCATCTCGCAGAGTTACAGCTTTCTCCTCAAGAAGCCTTTCGATAAGGCACGTCTTGTGGAATTGGCAAAGTGATATTTGGAAGCCCAGAGAGGGCTATGGTGAAAAGGAAATATCCTCCGATGAAATCTGGAAAGAAGCTTTCTGAGAAACTGCTTAGTGTTCTGTTAATTCATGTCACAGAGTTACATCTGTATTTCGTGGATCTCTTTGTTTGCCTTATTTCTGTGGAATCTGAGAACAGATATTTCGGATCCCTTTGAAGACTATAGGGCCAAAGCAAATATCCTCCGATAACAAAGAGAAAGAAGCTTTCTGAGAAACTTCTTTGTGTTCTGTGAAATCATCTCACAGAGTTACAGCTTTCCGTAGAAGAATCCTTTTGCTAAGAGAGTTCTTGTGGAACTGGCAAAGTGATATTTGGAAGCCCATAGAGGGCTATGGTGAAAAAGGAAATATCCTCAGATGAAATCTGGAAAGAAGCTTTCTGAGAAACTGCTTAGTGTTCTGTTAATTCATCTCACAGAGTTACATCTGTATTTCGTGGATCTCTTTGCTAGCCTTATTTCTGTGGAATCTGAGATCAGATATTTCGGATCCCTTTGAAGACTATAGGGCCAAAGGAAATATCCTCCGACAACAAAGAGAAAGATGCTTTCTGAGAAACTTCTTTGTGTTCTGTGAAATCATCTCACACAGTTACAGCTTTCCCTTCAAGAAGCCTTTCGCTAAGACAGTTCTTATGGAATTGGCAAAGTGATATATGGAAGCACCTAGAGGGCTATGGTGAAAAAGGAAATATCCTCAGATGAAATCTGGAAAGAAGCTTTCTAGAAACCGCTTAGTGTTCTGTTAATTCATCTCACAGAGTTACAACGGTATTTCGTGGATCTCTTAGCTAGCCTTATTTCTGTTGAATCTGAGAACAGATATTTCGTATCCCTTTGAAGACTACAGGGCCAAGGAAATATCCTCCGATAACAAAGAGAAAGAAGCTTCCTGAGAAACTTCTTTGTGTTCTGTGAAATCATCTCACAGAGTTACAGCTTTTCCTAGATGAAGCCTTTCGATAAGACAGTTCTTCTGGAATTGGCAAAGTGATATTTGGTAGCCCATACAGGGCTATGGTGAAAAAGGAAATATCCTCAGATGAAATCTGGAAAGAAGCTTTCTGAGAAACTGCTTAGTGTTCTGTTAATTCATCTCACAGAGTTACATCTGTATTTCGTGGATCTCTTTGCTAGCTTTATTTCTGTGGAATCTGAGAAGAGATATTTCGGATCCCTTTGAAGACTATAGGGCCAAAGGAAAAATCCTCCGATAACAAAGAGAAAGAAGCTTTCTGAGAAACTTCCTCGTGTTCTGTGAAATCATCTCACAGAGTTACAGCTTTCCCCTCAAGAAGCCTTTCGCTAAGACCGTTCTTGTGGAATTGGCAAAGTGATATTTGGAAGCCCCTAGAGGGCTATGGTGAAAAAGGAAATATCCTCAGATGAAACTGGAAAGAAGCTTTCTGAGAAACTGCTTAGTGTTCTGTTAATTCATCTCACAGAGTTACATCTGTAATTCGTGTATATCTTTGCTAGCCTTATTTCTTTGGAATCAGAACAGATATTTCGGATCCCTTTGAAGACTATAGGGCCAAAGGAAATATCCTCCGATAACAAAGAGAAAGAAGCTTTCTGAGAAACCTCTTTGTGTTCTGTGAAATGATCTCAAAGAGTTACAGCTTTCCCCTGAAGAAGTCTTTCGCTAAGACAGTTCTTGTGGAATTGGCAAAGTGATATTTGGAAGCCCCTAGAGGGCTATGGTGAAAAAGGAAATATCCTCCGATAAAATCTGGAAAGAAGTTTTCTGAGAAACTGCTTAGTGTTCTGTTAATTCATCTCACAGAGTTACATCTGTATTTCGTGGTTCTCTCTGCTAGTCTTATTTCTGTGGAATCAGAGGATAGATATTTCGGATCCCTTTGAAGACTATAGGGCCAAAGGAAATATCCTGCGATAACAAAGAGAAAGAAGCATTCTGAGAAACTTCTTTGTGTTCTGTGAAATCATCTCACAGAGTTACAGCTTTCCCCTCAAGAAGCCTTTTGCTAAGACAGTTCTTGTGGAATTGGAAAGGTGATATTTGGAAGCCCATAGAGGGCTATGGTGAAAAAGGAAATATCCTCCGATGAAATCTGGAAAGAAGCTTTCTGAGAAACTGCTTAGTGTTCTGTTAATTCATCTCACAGAGTTACATCTGTATTTCGTGGATCTCTTTGCTAGCCTTATTTCTGTGGAATCTGAGAACAGATATTTCGGATCCCTTTGAAGACTACAGGGCCAAATTAAATATCCTCCGATAATAAAGAGAAAGAAGCTTTCTGAGAAACTTCTTTGTGTTCTGTGAAATCATCTCACAGAGTTACAGCTTTCCCCTCAAGAAGCCTTTCGCTAAGACAGTTCTTGAGGAATTGGCAAAGTGATATTGGGAAGCCCATAGAGGGCTATGGTGAAAAAGGAAATATCCTCCGATGAAATCTGGAAAGAAGCTTTCTGAGAAACTGCTTAGTGTTCTGTTAATTCATCTTACAGAGTTACATCTGTATTTCGTGGTTCTCTTTGCTAACCTTATTTCTGTGGAATGTGAGAAGAGATATTTCGGATCCCTTTGAAGACTATAGGGCCAAAGGAAATATCCTCCGATAACAAAGAGAAAGAAGCTTTCTGAGAAACTTCTTTGTGTTCTGTGAAATCATCTCACAGAGTTACAGCTTTCCCCTCAACAAGCCTTTCGCTAAGACAGTTCTTGTGGAATTGGCAAAGTGATATTTGGAAGCCCCAAGAGGGCTATGATGAAAATGGAAATATCCTCAGATGAAGTCTGGAAAGAAGCTTTCTGAGAAACTCCTTAGTGTTCTGTTAATTCATCTCACAGAGTTACATCTGTATTTCGTGGATCTCTTTGCTAGCCTTATTTCCGTGGAATCTGAGAACAGATATTTCGGATCCCTTTGAAGACTATAGGGCCTAAGGAAATATCCTCCGATAACAAAGAAAGAAGCTTTCTGAGAAACTTCTTTGTGTTCTCTGAAATCATCTCACAGAGTTACAGCTTTCCCCTCAAGAAGTCTTTCGATGAGGCAGGTATTGTGGAATTGGTAAAGTGGTATTGGGAAGCCCATAGAGGGCTATGGTGAAAAAGGAAATATCCTTCTATGAAATCTGTAAAGAAGCTTTCTGAGAAACTGCTTAGTGTTCTGTTAATTCATCTCACAGAGTTACATCTGTATTTCGTGGATCTCTTTGTTAGCCTTATTTCTGTGGGATCAGAACAGATATTTCTGATCCCTTTGAAGACTATAGAGCCAAAGGAAATATCCTCCGATAACAAAGAGAAAGAAGCTTTCAGAGAAACCTCTTTGTTTTCTGTGAAATCATCTCACAGAGTTACAGCTTTCCCCTCTAGAAGCCTTTCGCTAAGACAGTGCTTGAGGAGTTGGCAAAGTGATATTTGGAAGCCCATAGAGGGCTATGGTGAAAAAGGAAATATCCTCAGATGAAATCTGGAAAGAAGCTTTCTGAGAAACTGCTTAGTGTTCTGTTAATTCATCTCACAGAGTTACATCTGTATTTCGTGGATCTCTTTGCTAGCCCTATTTCTGTGGAATCTGAGAACAGATATCTCGGATCCCTTTGAAGACTATAGGGCCAAAGGAAATATCCTCCGATAACAAAGAGAAAGAAGCTTTCTGAGAAACTTCTTTGTGTTCTGTGAAATCATCTCACAGAGTTACAGCTTTCCCCTCAAGAAGCCTTTCGCTAAGACAGTTCTTGTGGAATTGGCAAAGTGATATTTGGAAGCCCGTAGAGGGCTATGGTGAAAAAGGAAATATCCTCAGATGAAATCTCGAAAGCAGCTTTCTGAGAAACTGCTTAGTATTCTGGTAATTCATCTCACAGAGTTACATCTGTATTTCGTGGATCTCTTTGCTAGCCTTATTTCTGTGGAATCTGAGAACAGATATTTCGGATCCCTTTGAAGACTATAGGGCCAAAAGAAATATCCTCCGATAATAAAGAGAAAGAAGCTTTCTGAGAAAGTTCTTTGTGTTCTGTGAAATCATGTCACAGAGTTACAGCTTTCCCCTCAAGAAGCCTTTCGCTAACACAGTTCTTGTGGAATTGGCAAAGTGATATTGGGAAGCCCTTATAGGGCTATGATGAAAAAGGAAATATCCACAGATGAAATCTGGAAAGAAGCTTTCTGAGAAACTGCTTAGTGTTCTGTTAATTCATCTCACAGAGTTACATCTGTATTTCGTGGATCTCTTTGCTAGCCTTATTTCTGTGGGATCAGAACAGATACTTCGGATCCCTTTGAAGACTATAGAGCCAAAGGAAATATCCTCCGATAACAAAGAGAAAGAAGCTTTCAGAGAAACCTCTTTGTGTTCTGTGAAATCATCTCACAGAGTTACAGCTTTCCCCTCAAGAAGCCTTTCACTGAGACAGTACTTGTGGAATTGGCAGAGTGATATTTGGAAGCCCTTAGAGGGCTGTATTGAAAAAGGAAATATCCTCCGATGAAATCTGGAAAGAAGCTTTCTGAGAAACTGCTTAGTGTTCTGTTAATTCATCTCACAGAGTTACATCTGTATTTCGTGGATCTCTTTGCTAGCCTTATTTCTGCGGAAACTGAGAACAGATATTTCGGATCCCTTTGAACACTATAGGGCCAAAGGAAATATCCTCTGATAAGCAAGAGAAAGAAGCTTTCTGAGAAACTTCTTTGTGTTCTGTGAAATCATCTCACAGAGTTACAGCTTTCCCCTCAAGAAGCCTTTCGCTAAGATAGATCTTGAGGAATTGGCAAAGTGATATTTGGAAGCCCATAGAGGGCTATGGTGGAAAAGGAAATATCCTCAGATGAAATCTGGAAAGAAGTATTCTGAGAAACTGCTTAGTGTTCTGTTAATTCATCTCACAGAGTTACATCTGTATTTCGTGGATCTCTTTGCTAGCCCTATTTCTGTGGAATCTGAGAATAGATATTTCGGATCCCTTTGAAGCCTATAGGGCCAAAGGAAATATCCTCCGATAACAAAGAGAAAGAAGCTTTCTGAGAAACTTCTTTGTGTTCTGTGAAATCATCTCACAGAGTTACAGCTTTCCCCTCAAGAAGCCTTTCGCTAAGACAGTTCTTGTGGAATTGGCAAAGTGATATTTGGAAGCCCGTAGAGGGCTATGGTGAAAAAGGAAATATCCTCAGATGAAATCTCGAAAGCAGCTTTCTGAGAAACTGCTTAGTATTCTGGTAATTCATTTCACAGAGTTACATCTGTATTTCGTGGATCTCTTTGCTAGCCTTATTTCTGTGGAATCTGAGAACAGATATTTCTTATCCCTTTGAAGACTACAGGGCCAAAAGAAATATCCTCCGATAATAAAGAGAAAGAAGCTTTCTGAGAAACTTCTTTGTGTTCTGTGAAATCATGTCACAGAGTTACAGCTTTCCACTCAAGAAGCCTTTCGCTAACACAGTTCTTGTGGAATTGGCAAAGTGATATTGGGAAGCCCTTATAGGGCTATGATGAAAAAGGAAATATCCTCAGATGAAATCTGGAAAGAAGCTTTCTGAGAAACTGCTTAGTGTTCTGTTAATTCATCTCACAGAGTTACATCTGTATTTCGTGGATCTCTTTGCTAGCCTTATTTCTGTGGAATCTGAGAACAGATATTTGGGATCCCTTTGAACACTATAGGGCCAAAGGAAATATCCTCTGATAAGCAAGAGAAAGAAGCTTTCTGAGAAACTTCTTTGTGTTCTGTGAAATCATCTCACAGAGTTACAGCTTTCCCCTTAAGAAGACTTTCGCTAAGACAGATCTTGAGGAATTGGCAAAGTGATTTTTGGAAGCCCATAGAGGGCTATGGTTGAAAAGGAAATATCCTCAGATGAAATCTGGGAAGAAGCATTCTGAGAAACTGCTTAGTGTTCTGTTAATTCATCTCACAGAGTTACATCTGTATTTCCTGGATCTCTTTGCTAGCCCTATTTCTGTGGAATCTGAGAATAGATATTTCGGATCCCTTTGAAGACTGTAGGGCCAAAGGAAATATAATCCAATAACAAAGAGAAAGAAGCTTTCTGAGAAACTTCTTTGTGTTCTGTGAAATCATCTCACAGAGTTACAGCTTTACCCTCAAGAATCATTTCGCTAAGACAGTTCTTGTGGAATTGGCAAAGTGATATTTGGAAGCCCGTAGAGGGCTATGGTGAAAAAGGAAATATCCTCAGATGAAATCTCAAAGCAGCTTTCTGAGAAACTGCTTAGTATTCTGGTAATTCATCTCACAGAGTTACATCTGTATTTCGTGGATCTCTTTGCTAGCCTTATTTCTGTGGAATCTGAGAACAGATATTTCGGATCCCTTTGAAGACTACAGGGCCAAAAGAAATATCCTCCGATAATAAAGAGAAAGAAGTTTTCTGAGAAACTTCTTTCTGTTCTGTGAAATCATGTCACAGAGTTACAGCTTTCCCCTCAAGAAGCCTTTCGCTAAGACAGTTCTTGTGGAATTGGCAAAGTGATATTGGGAAGCCCTTATAGGGCTATGATGAAAAAGGAAATATCCTCAGATGAAATATGGAAAGAAGCTTTCTGAGAAACTGCTTAGTGTTTTGTTAATTCATCTCACAGAGTTACATCTGTATTTCATGGATCTCTTTGCTAGCCTTATTTCCGTGGAATCTGAGAACAGATATTTCGGATCCCTTTGAAGACTATAGGGCCAAAGGAAATATCCTCCGATAACAAAGAGAAAGAAGCTTTCTGAGAAACTTCTTTGTGTTCTGTGAAGTAATCTCACAGAGTTACAGCTTTCCCTAGCAGAAGCCTTTTGCTAAGACAGTTCTTGTGGAATTGGAAAAGTGACATTGGGAAGCCGACATAGGGCTATGGAGAAAAAGGAAATATCCTCAGATGAAATCTGGAAAGAAGCTTTCTGAGAAACTGCTTAGGGTTCTGTTAATTCATCTCACAGAGTTACATCTGTATTTGGTGAATCTCTTTGCTAGCCTTATTTCTGTAGAATCTGAGAACAGATATTTCGGATCCCTTTGAAGACTATAGTGCAAAAGGAAATATCCTCCGATAACAAAGAGAAAGATGCTTTCTGAGGAACTTCTTTGTGTTCGGTGAAATCATCTCACAGAGTTACAGCTTTCCCCTCAAGAAGACTTTCGCTAAGACAGTTCTTGTGGAATTGGCAAGGTGATATTTGGAAGCCCATAGAGGGCTATGGTGAAAAAGGAAATACCCTCAGATGAAATCTGGAAAGAAGCTTTCTGAGAAACTACTTAGTGTTCTGTTAATTCACGTCACAGAGTTACATCTGTATTTCGTGTATCTCTTTGCTAGCCTTATTTCTGTGGAATCTGAGAACAGATACTTCGGATCCCTTTGAAGACTATAGGGCCAAAGGAAATATCCTCCGATAACAAAGAGAAAGAAGCTTTCTGAGAAACTTCTTTGTGTTCTGTGAAATCATCTCACAGAGTTACAGCTTTCCCCTCAAGAAGCCTTTCGCTAAGACAGTTCTTGTGGAATTGGCAAAGTGATATGTGGAAGCCCCTAGAGGGCTATGGTGAACAAGGAAATATTCTCAAATGAAATCTGGAAAGAAGCTTTCTGAGAAACTGCTTAGTGTTCTGTTAATTCATCTCACAGAGTTACATCTGTATTTCGTGGATCTCCTTGTTAGCCTTATTTCTGTGGAATCTGAGAACAGATATTTCGGATCCCTTTGAAGACTACAAGGCTAAAGTAAATAGTCTCCGATAACAAAGAGAAAGAAGCTTTCTGAGAAACTTCTTTGTGTTCTGTGAAATCATCTCACAGAGTTACAGCTTTCCCTAGAAGAATCCTTTTGCTAAGAGAGTTCTTGTGGAATTGGCAAAGTGATATTTGGAAGCCCATAGAGGGCTATGGTGAAAAAGGAAATATCCTCAGATGAAATCTGGAAAGAAGCTTTCTGAGAAACTGCTTAGTGTTCTGTTAATTCATCTCACAGAGTTACATCTGTATTTCGTGGATCTCTTTGCTAACCTTATTTCTGTGGAATCTGACAACAGATATTTCGGATCCCTTTGTAGACTATAGGGCCAAAGGAAATATCCTCCGACAACAAAGAGAAAGAAGCTTTCTGAGAAACTTCTTTGTGTTCTGTGAAATCATCTCACAGAGTTACAGCTTTCCCCTCAAGAAGCCTTTCGCTAAGACAGTTCTTGTGGAATTGGCAAAGTGATATATGGAAGCACCTAGAGGGCTATGGTGAAAAAGGAAATATCCTCAGATGAAATCTGGAAAAAGCTTTCTGAGGAACCGCTTAGTGTTCTGTTAATTCATCTCACAGAGTTACAACGGTATTTCGTGAATCTCCTAGCTAGCCTTATTTCTGTTGAATCTGAGAACAGATATTTCGGATCCCTTTGAAGACTACAGGGCCAAGGAAATATCCTCCGATAACAAAGAGAAAGAAGCTTCCTGAGAAACTTCTTTGTGTTCTGTGAAATCATCTCACAGAGTTACAGCTTTTCCTAGAAGAAGACTTTCGATAAGACAGTTCTTCTGGAATTGACAAAGTGATATTTGGTAGCCCATAGAGGACAATGGTGAAAAAGGAAATATCCTCAGATGAAATCTGGAAAGAAGCTTTCTGAGAAACTGCTTAGTGTTTTGTTAATTCATCTCACAGAGTTACATCTGTATTTCGTGGATCTCTTTGCTAGCTTTATTTCTGTGGAATCTGAGAACAGATATTTCGGATCCTTTTGAAGACTATAGGGCCAAAGGAAATATCCTCCGATAACAGAGAAAAAGAAGCTTTCTGAGAAACTTCTTTGTGTTCTGTGAAATCATCTCACAGAGTTACAGCTTTCCCCTCAAGAAGCCATTCGCTAAGACCGTTCTTGTGGGATTGGCAAAGTGATATTTGGAAGCCCCTAGAGGGCTATGGTGGAAAAGGAAATATTCAGATGAAATATGGAAAGAAGCTTTCTGAGCAACTGCTTAGTGTACTGTTAATTCATCTCACAGAGTTACATCTGTAATTCGTGGATATCTTTTCTAGCCTTATTTCTGTGGAATCTGAGAATAGATATTTCGGATCCCTTTGAAGACTATAGGGCCAAAGGAAATATCCTCCGATAACAAAGAGAAAGAAGCTTTCTGAGAAACTTCTTTGTGTTCTGTGAAATCATCTCACAGAGTTACAGCTTTCCCCTCAAGAAGCCTTTCGCTAAGACAGTTCTTGTGGAATTGGCAAAGTGATATTTGGAAGCCCGTAGAGGGCTATGGTGAAAAAGGAAATATCCTCAGATGAAATCTCGAAAGCAGCTTTCTGAGAAACTGCTTAGTATTCTGGTAATTCATCTCACAGAGTTACATCTGTATTTCGTGGATCTCTTTGCTAGCCTTATTTCTGTGGAATCTGAGAACAGATATTTCTTATCCCTTTGAAGATTACAGGGCCAAAAGAAATATCCTCCGATAATAAAGAGAAAGAAGGTTTCTGAGAAACTTCTTTGTGTTCTGTGAAATCATGTCACAGAGTTACAGCTTTCCACTCAAGAAGCCTTTCGCTAAGACAGTTCTTGTGGAATTGGCAAAGTGATATTGGGAAGCCCTTATAGGGCTATGGTGAAAAAGGAAATATCCACAGATGAAATCTGGAAAGAAGCTTTCTGAGAAACTGCTTAGTGTTCTGTTAATTCATCTCACAGAGTTACATCTGTATTTCGTGGATCTCTTTGCCAGCCTTATTTCCGTGGAATCTGAGAACAGATATTTCGGATCCCTTTGAAGACTATAGGGCCAAAGGAAATATCCTCCGATAACAAAGAGAAAGAAGCTTTCAGAGAAACTTCCTTGTGTTCTGTGAAATAATCTCACAGAGTTACAGCTTTCCCCTCAAGAAGCCTTTCGCTAAGACAGTTCTTGTGGAATAGGCAAAGTGATATTTGCAAGCCCCTAGAGGGCTATGGTGAAAAAGGAAATATCCTCAGATGAAATCTGGAAAGAAGCTTTCTGAGAAACTGCTTAGTGTTCTGCTAATTCATCTCACTGAGTTACATCTGTATTTCGTGGATCTCTTTGCTAGCCTTATTTCTGTGGGATCAGAACAGATATTTCGGATCCCTTTGAAGACTATAGAGCCAAAGGAAATATCCTCCGATAACAAAGAGAAAGAAGCTTTCAGAGAAACCTGTTTGTGTTCTGTGAAATCATCTCACAGAGTTACAGCTTTCCCCTCAAGAAGCCTTTCACTGAGACAGTTCTTGTGGAATTGGCAGAGTGATATTTGGAAGCCCTTAGAGGGCTATGGTTAAAAAGGAAATATCCTCCGATGAAATCTGGAAAGAAGCTTTCTGAGAAACTGCTTAGTGTTCTGTTAATTCATCTCACAGAGTTACATCTGTATTTCGTGGATCTCTTTGCTAGCCTTCTTTCTGTGGAATCTGAGAACAGATATTTCGGATCCCTTTGAACACTATAGGGCCAAAGGAAATATCCTCTGATAATCAAGAGAAAGAAGCTTTCTGAGAAACTTCTTTGTGTTCTGAGAAATCATGTCACAGAGTTACAGCTTTCCCCTCAAGAAGCCTTTCGCTAACACAGTTCTTGTGGAATTGGCAAAGTGATATTGGGAAGCCCTTATAGGGCTATGATGAAAAAGGAAATATCCTCAGATGAAATCTAGAAAGAAGCTTTCTGAGAAACTGCTTAGTGTTCTGTTAATTCATCTCACAGAGTTACATCTGTATTTCGTGGATCTCTTTGCTAGCCTTATTTCCGTGGAATCTGAGAACAGATATTTCGGATCCCTTTGAAGACTATAGTTCCAAAGGAAATATCCTCCGATAACAAAGAGAAAGAAGTTTTCTGAGAAACTTCTTTCTGTTCTGTGAAATCATGTCACAGAGTTACAGCTTTCCCCTCAAGAAGCCTTTCGCTAAGACAGTTCTTGTGGAATTGGCAAAGTGATATTGGGAAGCCCTTATAGGGCTATGATGAAAAAGGAAATATCCTCAGATGAAATCTGGAAAGAAGCTTTCTGAGAAACTGCTTAGTGTTTTGTTAATTCATCTCACAGAGTTACATCTGTATTTCATGGATCTCTTTGCTAGCCTTATTTCCGTGGAATCTGAGAACAGATATTTCGGATCCCTTTGAAGACTATAGGGCCAAAGGAAATATCCTCCGATAACAAAGAGAAAGAAGCTTTCTGAGAAACTTCTTTGTGTTCTGTGAAGTAATCTCACAGAGTTACAGCTTTCCCTAGCAGAAGCCTTTTGCTAAGACAGTTCTTGTGGAATTGGAAAAGTGACATTGGGAAGCCCACATAGGGCTATGGAGAAAAAGGAAATATCCTCAGATGAAATCTGGAAAGAAGCTTTCTGAGAAACTGCTTAGGGTTCTGTTAATTCATCTCACAGAGTTACATCTGTATTTGGTGAATCTCTTTGCTAGCCTTATTTCTGTAGAATCTGAGAACAGATATTTCGGATCCCTTTGAAGACTATAGTGCAAAAGGAAATATCCTCCGATAACAAAGAGAAAGATGCTTTCTGAGGAACTTCTTTGTGTTCGGTGAAATCATCTCACAGAGTTACAGCTTTCCCCTCAAGAAGACTTTCGCTAAGACAGTTCTTGTGGAATTGGCAAGGTGATATTTGGAAGCCCATAGAGGGCTATGGTGAAAAAGGAAATACCCTCAGATGAAATCTGGAAAGAAGCTTTCTGAAGAACTACTTAGTGTTCTGTTAATTCATCTCACAGAGTTACATCAGTATTTCGTGGATCTCCTTGCTGCCTTATTTTTGTGGAATCTGAGAACAGATATTTCGGATCCCTTTGAAGACTATAGGGCCAAAGGAAATATCCTCCGATAACAAAGAGAAAGAAGCTTTCTGAGAAACTTCTTTGTGTTCTGTGAAATCATGTCACAGAGTTACAGCTTTCCTCTCAAGAAGCCTTTCGCTAAGGTCGTTCTTGTGGAATTGGCAAAGTGATATTTGGAAGCCCCTAGAGGGCTATGGTGAAAAAGGAAATATCCTCAGATGAAATCTGGAAAGAAGCTTTCTGAGCAACTGCTTAGTGTCCTGTTAATTCATCTCACAGAGTTACATCTGTAATTCGTGGATATCTTTGCTGGCCTTATTTCTGTGGAATCAGAACAGATATTTCGGATCCCTTTGAAGACTATAGGGCCATAGGAAATATCCTCCGATAACAAAGAGAAAGAAGCTTTCTGAGAAACCTCTTTGTGTTCTGTGAAATCATCTCACAGAGTTACAGCTTTCCCCTCAAGAAGTCTTTCGCTAAGACAGTTCTTGTGGAATTGGCAAAGTGATATTTGGAAGCCCCTACAGGGCTATGGTGAAAAAGGAAATATCCTCAGATGAATCTGGAAAGAAGCTTTCTGAGAAACTGCTTAGTGTTCTGTTAATTCATCTCACAGAGTTTCATCTGTATTTCGTGGATCTCTTTGCTAGGCTTATTTCTGTGGAATCTGAGAAGAGATATTTCGGATCCCTTTGAAGACTATAGGGCCAAAGGAAATATCCTCCGATAACAAAGAGAAAGAAGCTTTCTGAGAAACTTCTTTGTGTACTGTGAAATCATCTCACAGAGTTACAGCTTTCCCCTCAAGAAGCCTTTCGCTAAGACTGTTCTTGTGGAAATGGCAAAGTGATATGTGGAAGCCCATAGAGGGCTATGGTGATAAAGGAAATATCCTCAGATCAAAACTGGAAAGAAGCATTCTGAGAAACTGCTTAGTGTTCTGTTAATTCATCTCACAGAGTTACATCTGTATTTCGTGGATCTCTTTGCTAGTCTTATTTCTGTGGAATCTGAGAACAGATATTTCGGATCCCATTGAAGACTATCGGGCCAAGAGAAATATCCTCCGATAACAATGAGAAAGAAGCTTTCTGAGAACCTTCTTTGTGTTCTGTGAAATCATCTCACAGAGTTACAGCTTTCCCCTCAAGAAGCCTTTCGATAAGGCAGGTCTTGTGGAATTCGCAGAGTGATATTGGAAAGCCCATAGAGGGCTATGGTGAAAAAGGAAATATCCTCAGATGAAATCTGGAAAGAAGCTTTCTGAGAAACTGCTTTGTGTTCTGTGAAATCATCTCACAGAGTTACAGCTTTCCCCTCAAGAAGTCTTTTGCTAAGACAGTTCTTGTGGAATTGGCAAAGTGATATTTGGAAGCCCCTAGAGGGCTATGGTGAAAAAGGAAATATCCTCCGATAAAATCTGGAAAGAAGCTTTCTGAGAAACTACTTAGTGTTCTGTTAATTCATCTCACAGAGTTACATCTGTATTTCCTGGATCTCTTTGCTAGCCTTATTTCCGTGGAATCTGAGAACAGATATTTCGGATCCCTTTGAAGACTACAGGGCCAAAGGAAATATCCTCCGATAACAAAGAGAAAGATGCTTTCAGAGAAACTTCCTTGTGTTCTGTGAAATCATCTCACAGAGTTACAGCTTTCCCCTCAAGAAGCCTTTCGCTAAGACAGTTCTTGTGGAATTGGCAAAGTGATATTTGCAAGCCCCTAGAGGGCTATGGTGAAAAAGGAAATATCCTCAGATGAAATCTGGAAAGAAGCTTTCTGAGAAACTGCTTAGTGTTCTGTTAATTCATCTCACAGAGTTACATCTGTATTTCGTGGATCTCTTTGCTAACGTATTTCTGTGGAATCTGAGAACAGATATTTCGGATCCCTTTGAAGACTATAGGGCCAAAGGAAATATCCTCCGATAACAAAGAGAAATAAGCTTTCTGAGAAACTTCTTTGTGTTCTGTGAAATCATGTCACAGAGTTACAGCTTTCCTCTCAAGAAGCCTTTCGCTAAGATCGTTCTTGTGGAATTGGCAAAGTGATATTTGGAAGCCCCTAGAGGGCTATGGTGAAAAAGGAAATATCCTCAGATGAAATCTGGAAAGAAGCTTTCTGAGCAACTGCTTAGTGTCCTGTTAATTCATCTCACAAAGTTACATCTGTAATTCGTGGCTATCTTTGCTGGCCTTATTTCTGTGGAATCAGAACAGATATTTCGGATCCCTTTGAAGACTATAGGGCCATAGGAAATATCCTCCGATAACAAAGAGAAAGAAGCTTTCTGAGAAACCTCTTTGTGTTCTGTGAAATCATCTCACAGAGTTACAGTTTTCCCCTCAAGAAGTCTTTCGCTAAGACAGTTCTTTTGGAATTGGCAAAGTGATATTTGGAAGCCCCTAGAGGGCTATGGTGAAAAAGGAAATATCCTCAGATGAATCTGGAAAGAAGCTTTCTGAGAAACTGCTTAGTGTTCTGTTAATTCATCTCACAGAGTTTCATCTGTATTTCGTGGATCTCTTTGCTAGGCTTATTTCTGTGGAATCTGAGAAGAGATATTTCGGATCCCTTTGAAGACTATAGGGCCAAAGGAAATATCCTCCGATAACAAAGAGAAAGAAGCTTTCTGAGAAACTTCTTTGTGTTCTGTGAAATCATCTCACAGAGTTACAGCTTTCCCCTCAACAAGCCTTTCGCTAAGACATTTCTTGTGGAATTGGCAAAGTGATATTTGGAAGCCCATAGAGGGCTATGGTGAAAAGGAAATACCCTCAGATGAAATCTGGAAAGAAGCTTTCTGAGAAACTGCTTAGTGTTCTGTTAATTCATCTCACAGAGTTACATCTGTATTTCCTGGATCTTTTTGCTAGCCTTATTTCTGTGGAATCTGAGAACAGATATTTCGGATCCCTTTGAAGACTATAGGGCCAAAGGAAATATCCTCCGACAACAAAGAGAAAGAAGCTTTCTGAGAAACTTCTTTGTGTTCTCTGAAATCATCTCACAGAGTTACAGCTTTCCCCTCAAGAAGCCTTTCGCTAAGACAGTTCTTGTGGAATTGGCAAAGTGATATATGGAAGCACCTAGAGGGCTATGGTGAAAAAGGAAATATCCTCAGATGAAATCTGGAAAGAAGCTTTCTGAGAAACTGCTTAGTGTTCTGTTAATTCATCTCACAGAGTTACATCTGTATTTCGTGGATCTCTTTGCTAGCCTTATTTCTGTGGAATCTGAGAACAGATATTTCGGATCCCTTTGAAGGCTATAGGGCCAAGGGAAATATCCTCCGATATCAATGAGAAAGAAGTTTTCTGAGAAACTTCTTTGTGTTGTGTGAAATCATCTCACAGAGTGACAGCTTTCCCCTCAAGAAGCCTTTCGATAAGGCAGGTCTTGTGGAATTGGCAAAGTGATATTAGGAAGCCCATAGAGGGCTATGGTGAAAAAGGAAATATCCTCAGATGAAATCTGGAAAGAAGCTTTCTGAGAAACTGCTTAGTGTTCTGTTAATTCATCGCACAGAGTTACATCTGTATTTCATGGATCTCTTTGCTAGTCTTATTTCTGTAGAATCTGAGAACAGATATTTCGGATCTCTTTGAAGACTATAGGGCCAAGAGAAATATCCTCCGATAACAATGAGAAAGAAGCTTTCTGAGAAACTTCTTTGTGTTCTGTGAAATCACCTCAGAGAGTTACAGCTTTCCTCTCAAGAAGCCTTTCGATAAGGCAGGTCTTGTGGAATTGGCAGAGTGATATTGGAAAGCCCGTAGTGGGCTATGGTGAAAAAGGAAATATCCTCAGATGAAATCTGGAAAGAAGCTTTCTGAGAAACTGCTTAGTGTTCTCTTAATTCATCTCACAGAGTTACATCTGTATTTCTTGGATCTCTTTGCTAGCCTTATTTCTGTGGAATCTGAGAACAGATATTTCGGATCCCTTTGAAGACTATAGGGCCAAAGGAAATATCCTCCGATAACAAAGAGAAAGAAGTTTTCTGAGAAACTTCTTTGTGTTCTGTGAAATCATCTCACAGAGTTACAGCTTTCCCCTCAAGAAGCCTTTCGCTAAGACAGTTCTTGTGGAATTGGCAAAGAGATATTTGGAAGCCCGTAGAGGGCAATGGTGAAAAAGGAAATCTCCTCCGATGAAATCTGGAAGGAAGCTTTCTAAGAAACTGCTTAGTGTTCTGTTAATTCATCTCACAGAGTTACATCTGTATTTCGTGGATCTCATTGCTAGCCTTATTTCTGTGGAATCTAAGAACAGATATTTCGGATCCCTTTGAAGACTATAGGGCCAAAGGAAATATCCTCCGATAACAAAGAGAAAGAAGCTTTCTGAGAAACTTCTTTGTGTTCTGTGAAATCATCTCACAGAGTTACAGCTTTACCCTCAAGAAGCCTTTCGCTAAGACAGCTCTTGTGGAATTGGCAAAGTGATATTTGGAAGCCCTTAGAGGGCTGTGGTGAAAAAGGAAATATCCTCCGATGAAATCTGGAAAGAAGCTTTCTGAGAAACTGCTTAGTGTTCTGTTAATTCATCTCACAGAGTTACATCTGTATTTCGTGGATCTCTTTGCTAGCCTTCTTTCTGTGGAATCTGAGAACAGATATTTCGGATCCCTTTGAAGACTATAGGGCCAAAGGAAATATCCTCCGATAACAAAGAGAAAGAAGCTTTCTGAGAAACTTCTTTGTGTTCTGTGAAATCTTCTCACAAAGTTACAGCTTTCCCTCAAGAAGCCCTTCGTTAAGACAGTTCTTGTGAAATTGGCAAAGTGATATTTGGAAGCCCCTAGAGGGCTATGTTGAAAAAGGAAATATTCTCAGATGAAATCTGGAAAGAAGCCTTCTGAGAATCTGCTTAGTGTTCTGTTAATTCATCTCACAGAGTTACATCTGTATTTCGTGGATCTCTTTGCTAGCCTTATTTCTGTGGAATGTGAGAACAGATATTTCGGATCCCTTTTAAGACTATAGGGCCAAAGGAAATATCCTCCGATAACAAAGAGAAATAAGCTTTCTGAGAAACTTCTTCGTGTTCTGTGAAATCACCTCACAGAGTTACAGCTTTCCCCTCAAGAAGCCTTTCGCTAAGACCGTTCTTGTGGAATTGGCAAAGTGATATTTGGAAGCCCCTAGAGGGCTATGGTGAAAAAGGAAATATCCTCAGATGAAATCTGGAAAGAAGCTTTCTGAGAAACTGCTTAGTGTCCTGTTAATTCATCTCACACAGTTACATCTTTAATTCGTGGATATCTTTGCTAGCCTTATTTCTGTGGAATCAGAACCGATATTTCGGATCCCTTTGAAGACTATAGGGCCAAAGGAAATATCCTCCGATAACAAAGAGAAAGAAGCTTTCTGAGAAACCTCTTTGTGTTCTGTGAAATCATCTCACAGACTTACAGCTTTCCCCTCAAGAAGCCTTTCACTAAGATATTTCTTGTGGAATTGGCAAAGTGATATTTGGAAGCCCATAGAGGGCTATGGTGAAAAGGAAATACCCTCAGATGAAATCTGGAAAGAAGCTTTCTGAGAAACTGCTTAGTGTTCTCTTAATTCATCTCACAGAGTTACATCTGTATTTCCTGGATCTTTTTGCTAGCCTTATTTCTGTGGAATCTGAGAACAGATATTTCGGATCCCTTTGAAGACTATAGGGCCAAAGGAAATATCCTCCGATAACAAAGAGAAAGAAGCTTTCTGAGAAACTTCTTTGTGTTCTGTGAAATCATCTCACAGAGTTACAGCTTTCCCCTCAAGAAGCCTTTCGCTAAGACAGTTCTTGTGGAATTGGCAAAGTGATATATGGAAGCACCTAGAGGGCTATGGTGAAAAAGGAAATATCCTCAGATGAAATCTGGAAAGAAGCTTTCTGAGAAACTGCTGAGTGTTCTGTTAATTCATCTCACAGAGTTACATCTGTATTTCGTGGATCTCTTTGCTAGCCTTATTTCTGTGGAATCTGAGAACAGATATTTCGGATCCCTTTGAAGACTATAGGGCCAAGGAAATATCCTCCGATAACAAAGACAAAGAAGCTTTCTCAGAAACTTCTTTGTGTTCTGTGAAATCATCTCACAGAGTTACAGCTTTTCCTAGAAGAAGCCTTTCGCTAAGACAGTTCTTGTGGAATTCGCAAAGTGATATTTGGTAGCCCATACAGGACTATGGTGAAAAAGGAAATATCCTCAGATGAAATCTGGAAAGAAGCTTTCTGAGAACCTGCTTAGTGTTCTGTTAATTCATCTCACAGAGTTACATCTGTATTTCGTGGATCTCTTTGCTAGCTTTATTTCTGTGGAATCTGAGAACAGATATTTCGGATCCCTTTGAAGACTAGAGGGCCAAAGGAAATATCCTCCGATAACAAAGAGAAAGAAGCTTTCTGAGAAACTTCTTTGTGTTCTGTGAAATCATCTCACAGAGTTACAGCTTTCCCCTCAAGAAGCCTTTCGCTAAGACAGTTCTTGTGGAATTGGCAAAGTGATATTTGGAAGCCCATAGAGGGCTATAGTTACAAAGGAAATAATCTCATGAAATCTGGAAAGAAGCTTTCTGAGAAACTGCTTAGTGTTCTGTTAATTCATCTCACAGAGTTACATCTGTATTTCGTGGATCTCTTTGCTAGCCTTATTTCTGTGGAATCTGAGAACAGATATTTCAGATCCCTTTGAAGACTATAGGGCCAAGGGAAATATCCTCCGATATCAATGAGAAAGAAGTTTTCTGAGAAACTTCTTTGTGTTGTGTGAAATCATCTCACAGAGTGACAGCTTTCCCCTCAAGAAGCCTTTCGATAAGGCAGGTCCTGTGGAATTGGCAAAGTGATATTAGGAAGCCCATAGAGGGCTATGGTGAAACAGGAAATATCCTCAGATGAAAACTGGAAAGAAGCTTTCTGAGAAACTGCTTAGTGTTCTGTGAATTCATCTCACAGAGTTACATCTGTATTTCGTGGATCTCTTTACTAGCCTTATTTCTGTGGAATCTGAAAACAGATATTACGGATCCCTTTGAAGACTGTAGGGCCAAAGGAAATATCCTCCGATAACAAAGAGAAAGAAGCTTTCTGAGAAACTTCTTTGTGTTCTGTGAAATCATCTCACAGAGTTACAGCTTTCCCGTCAAGAAGCCTTTCGGTAAGACAGTTCTTGCAGAATTGGCAAAGTGATATATGGAAGCCCCTAGAGGGCTATGGTGAAAAAGGAAATATCCTTAGATGAAATCTGGAGAGAAGCTTTCTGAGAACCTACTTAGTGTTCTGTTAATTCATCACACAGAGTTACATCTGTATTTCGTGGATCTCTTTGCTAGCCTTATTTCTGTGGAGTCTGAGAACAGATATTTCGGATCCCTTTGAAGACTCTAGGGCCAAAGGAAATATTCTCCGATAACAAAGAGAAAGAAGCTTTCTGAGAAACTTCTTTGTGTTCTGTGAAATCATCTCACAGAGTTACAGCTTTCCCCTCAAGAAGCCTTTCGCTAAGACAGCTCTTGTGGAATTGGCAAAGTGATATTTGGAAGCCCATGGAGGGCTATGGTGAAAAAGGAAATATCCTCCGATGAAATCTGGAAAGAAGCTTTCTGAGAAACTGCTTAGTGTTCTGTTAATTCATCTCACAGAGTTACGTTCATATTTCGTGGATCTCTTTGCTAGCCTTATTTCTGTGGAATGTGAGAACAGATATTTCGGATCCCTTTGAAGACTATAGGGCCAAAGGAAATATCCTCTGATAACAAAGAGAAAGAAGCTTTCTGAGAAACTTCTTTCTGTTCTGTGAAATCAGCTCACGGAGTTACAGGTTTCCCCTCAAGAAGCCTTTCGCTAAGACAGTTCTTGTGGAATTGGCAAAGTGATATTTGGAAGCCCATACAGGGGTATGGTGAAAAAGGAAATATCCTCAGATGAAATCTGGAAAGAAGCTTTCTGAGAAACTGCTTAGTGTTCTGTTAATTCATCTCACACAATTACATCTGTATTTCGTGGATCTGTTTGCTAGCCTTATTTCTGTGGAATCTGAGAACAGATATTTCGGATCCCTTTGAAGACTATAGGGCCAAAGGAAATATCCTCCGATAACAAAGAGAAAGAAGCTTTCTGAGAAACTTCTTTGTGTTCTGTGAAATCATCTCACGGAGTTACAGCTTTCCCCTCAAGAAGCCTTTCGCTAAGACAGCTCTTGTGGAATTGGCAAAGTGATATTTGGAAGCCCATAGAGGGCTATGGTGAAAAAGGAAATATCCGCCGATGAAATCTGGAAAGAAGCTTTCTGAGAAACTGCTTAGTGTTCTGTTAATTCATCTCAAAGAGTTACATCTGTATGTCGTGGATCTCTTTGCCAACCTTATTTCTGTGGAATCTGGGAACAGATATTTCGGATCCCTTTGAAGACTATAGGGCCAAAGGAAATATCCTCCGAAAACAAAGAGAAAGAAGCTTTCTGAGAAACTTCTTCGTGTTCTGGGAAATCATCTCACAGAGTTACAGCTTTCCCGTCAAGAAGCCTTTCGCTAAGACAGTTCTTGTGGAATTGGCAAAGTGATATTTGGAAGCCCATAGAGGGCTTTGGTGAAAAAGGAAATATCCTCAGATGAAATCTGGAAAGAAGATTTCTGAGAAACTGCTTAGTGTTCTGTGAATTCATCTCACAGAGTTACATCTGTATTTCGTGGATCTCTTTACTAGCCTTATTTCTGTGGAATCTGAGAACAGATATTTCAGATCCCTTTGAAGACTATAGGGCCAAAGGAAATATGCTCCGATAACAAAGAGAAAGAAGCTTTCTGAGAAACTTCTTTGTGTTCTGTGAAATCATCTCACAGAGTTACAGCTTTCCCCTCAAGAAGCCTTTCGCTAAGACAGTTCTTGTGGAATTGGCAAAGTGATATTTGGAAGACCCTAGAGGGCTATGGTGAAAAAGGAAATATCCTCAGATGAAATCTGGAGAGAAGCTTTCTGAGAAACTGCTTAGTGTTCTGTTAATTCATCTCACAGAGTTACATCAGTATTTCGTGGATCCCTTTACTAGCCTTATTTCTGTGGAATCTGAGAACAGATATTTCGGATCCCTTTGAAGACTACAGGGCCAAAGGAAATATCCTCCGATAACAAAGAGAAAGAAGCTTTCTGAGAAACTTCTTTGTGTTCTGGGAAATCAACTCACAGAGTTACAGCTTTCCCCTCAAGAAGTCTTTCGCTAAGACAGTTCTTGTGGAATTGGCAAAGTGATATTTGGAAGCCCCTAGAGGGCTATGGTGAAAAAGGAAGTATCCTCAGATGAAATCTGGAAAGAAGCTTTCTGAGAAACTGCTTAGTGTTCTGTTAATTCATCTCACAGAGTTACATCTGTATTTCGTGGATCTCTTTGGTAGCCTTATTTCTGTGGAATCTTAGAACAGATATTTCGGATCCCTTTGAAGACTATAGGGCCAAAGGAAATATTCTCCGATAACAAAGAGAAAGAAGCTTTCTGAGAAACTTCTTTGTGTTCTGTGAAATCATCTCACAGAGTTACAGCTTTCCCCTCAAGAAGCCTTTCGCTAAGACAGCTCTTGTGGAATTGGCAAAGTGATATTTGGAAGCCCATGGAGGGCTATGGTGAAAAAGGAAATATCCTCCGATGAAATCAGGAAAGAAGCTTTCTGAGAAACTGCTTAGTGTTCTGTTAATTCATCTCACAGAGTTACGTTCGTATTTCGTGGATCTCTTTGCTAGCCTTATTTCTGTGGAATCTGAGAACAGATATTTCGGATCCCTTTGAAGACTATAGGGCCAAAGGAAATATCCTCCGATAACAAAGAGAAAGAATATTTCTGAGAAACTTCTTTGTGTTCTGTGAAATCATCTCACAGAGTTACAGCTTTCCCCACAAGAAGCCTTTCGCTAAGACAGATCTTATGGAATTGGCAAAGTGATATTTGGAAGCCCCTAGAGGGCTATGGTGAAAAAGGAAGTATCCTCAGATGAAATCTGGAAAGAAGCTTTCTGAGAAACTGCTTAGTGTTCTGTTAATTCATCTCACAGAGTTACATCTGTATTTCGTGGATCTCTTTGCTAGCCTTATTTCTGTGGAATCAGAACAGATATTTCGGATCCCTTTGAAGACTATAGGGCCAAAGGAAATATCCTCCGATAACAAAGAGAAAGAAGCTTTCTGAGAAACTTCTTTGTGTTCTGTGAAATCATCTCACAGAGTTACAGCTTTCCCCTCAAGAAGCCTTTCGATAAGGCAGTTCTTGCGGAATTGGCAAAGTGATATTTGAAGCCCGTAGAGAGCTATGGTGAAAAAGGAAATATCCTCAGACGAAGTCTGGAAAGAAGCTTTCTGAGAAACTGCTTAGTGTTCTGTTAATTCATCTCACACACTTACATCTGTATTTCGTGTATCTCTTTGCTAGCCTTATTTCTGTGGAATCTGAGAACAGATATTTCGGATCTCTTTGAAGACTACAGGGCTAAAGGAAATATCCTCCGATAACAAAGAGAAAGAAGCTTTCTGAGAAACTTCTTTGTGTTCTGGGAAATCAACTCACAGAGTTACAGCTTTCCCCTCAAGAAGTCTTTCGCTAAGACAGTTCTTGTGGAATTGGCAAAGTGATATTTGGTAGCCCATAGAGGGCTATGGTGAAAAAGGAAATATCCTCAGATCAAATTTGGAAAGAAGCTTTCTGAGAAACTGCTTAGTGTTCTGTGAATTCATCTCACAGAGTTACATCTGTATTTCGTGGATCTCTTTGCTAGCCTTATTTCTGTGGAATCTTAGAACAGATATTTCGGATCCCTTTGAAGACTATAGGGCCAAAGGAAATATTCTCCGATAACAAAGAGAAAGAAGCTTTCTGAGAAACTTCTTTGTGTTCTGTGAAATCATCTCACAGAGTTACAGCTTTCTCCTCAAGAAGCCTTTCGCTAAGACAGCTCTTGTGGAATTGGCAAAGTGATATTTGGAAGCCCATGGAGGGCTATGGTGAAAAAGGAAATATCCTCCGATGAAATCTGGAAAGAAGCTTTCTGAGAAACTGCTTAGTGTTCTGTTAATTCATCTCACAGAGTTACGTTCGTATTTCGTGGATCTCTTTGCTAGCCTTATTTCTGTGGAATGTGAGAACAGATATTTCGGATCCCTTTGAAGACTATAGGGCCAAAGGAAATATCCTCTGATAACAAAGAGAAAGAAGCTTTCTGAGAAACTTCTTTGTGTTCTGTGAAATCATCTCACAGAGTTACACCTTTCCCCTCAAGAAACCTTTCGCTAAGACAGTTCTTGTGGAATTGGCAAAGTGATATTTGGAAGCCCATAGCGGGCTATGGTGAAAAAGGAATTATCCTCAGATGAAAACTGGAAAGAAGCATTCTGAGAAACTGCTTAGTGTTCTGTTAATTCATCTCACAGAGTTACATCTGTATTTCGTGGATCTCTTTGCTAGCCTTATTTCTGTGGAATCTGAGAACAGATATTTCGGATCCCATTAAAGACTATGGGGCCAAAGGAAATATCCCCCGATAACAAAGAGAAAGAAGCTTTCTGAGAAACTTCTTTGTGTTCTGTGAAATCTGCTCACGGAGTTACAGGTTTCCCCTCAAGAAGCCTTTCGCTAAGACAGTTCTTGTGGAATTGGCAAAGTGATATTTGGAAGCCCATACAGGGGTATGGTGAAAAAGGAAATATCCTCAGATGAAATCTGGAAAGAAGCTTTCTGAGAAACTGCTTAGTGTTCTGTTAATTCATCTCACACAATTACATCTGTATTTCGTGGATCTGTTTGCTAGCCTTATTTCTGTGGAATCTGAGAACAGATATTTCGGATCCCTTTGAAGACTATAGGGCTAAAGGAAATATCCTCCGATAACAAAGAGAAAGAAGCTTTCTGAGAAACTTCTTTGTGTTCTGTGAAATCATCTCACGGAGTTACAGCTTTCCCCTCAAGAAGCCTTTCACTAAGACAGCTCTTGTGGAATTGGCAAAGTGATATTTGGAAGCCCATAGAGGGCTATGGTGAAAAAGGAAATATCCGCCGATGAAATCTGGAAAGAAGCTTTCTGGGAAACTGCTTAGTGTTCTGTTAATTCATCTCAAAGAGTTACATCTGTATGTCGTGGATCTCTTTGCCAACCTTATTTCTGTGGAATCTGGGAACAGATATTTCGGATCCCTTTGAAGACTATAGGGCCAAAGGAAATATCCTCCGATAACAAAGAGAAAGAAGCTTTCTGAGAAACTTCTTCGTGTTCTGGGAAATCATCTCACAGAGTTACAGCTTTCCCCTCAAGAAGCCTTTCACTAAGATATTTCTTGTGGAATTGGCAAAGTGATATTTGGAAGCCCATAGAGGGCTATGGTGAAAAGGAAATACCCTCAGATGAAATCTGGAAAGAAGCTTTCTGAGAAACTGCTTAGTGTTCTCTTAATTCATCTCACAGAGTTACATCTGTATTTCCTGGATCTTTTTGCTAGCCTTATTTCTGTGGAATCTGAGAACAGATATTTCGGATCCCTTTGAAGACTATAGGGCCAAAGGAAATATCCTCCGATAACAAAGAGAAAGAAGCTTTCTGAGAAACTTCTTTGTGTTCTGTGAAATCATCTCACAGAGTTACAGCTTTCCCCTCAAGAAGCCTTTCGCTAAGACAGTTCTTGTGGAATTGGCAAAGTGATATATGGAAGCACCTAGAGGGCTATGGTGAAAAAGGAAATATCCTCAGATGAAATCTGGAAAGAAGCTTTCTGAGAAACTGCTGAGTGTTCTGTTAATTCATCTCACAGAGTTACATCTGTATTTCGTGGATCTCTTTGCTAGCCTTATTTCTGTGGAATCTGAGAACAGATATTTCGGATCCCTTTGAAGACTATAGGGCCAAGGAAATATCCTCCGATAACAAAGACAAAGAAGCTTTCTCAGAAACTTCTTTGTGTTCTGTGAAATCATCTCACAGAGTTACAGCTTTTCCTAGAAGAAGCCTTTCGCTAAGACAGTTCTTGTGGAATTCGCAAAGTGATATTTGGTAGCCCATACAGGACTATGGTGAAAAAGGAAATATCCTCAGATGAAATCTGGAAAGAAGCTTTCTGAGAACCTGCTTAGTGTTCTGTTAATTCATCTCACAGAGTTACATCTGTATTTCGTGGATCTCTTTGCTAGCTTTATTTCTGTGGAATCTGAGAACAGATATTTCGGATCCCTTTGAAGACTAGAGGGCCAAAGGAAATATCCTCCGATAACAAAGAGAAAGAAGCTTTCTGAGAAACTTCTTTGTGTTCTGTGAAATCATCTCACAGAGTTACAGCTTTCCCCTCAAGAAGCCTTTCTCTAAGACAGTTCTTGTGGAATTGGCAAAGTGATATTTGGAAGCCCATAGAGGGCTATAGTTACAAAGGAAATAATCTCATGAAATCTGGAAAGAAGCTTTCTGAGAAACTGCTTAGTGTTCTGTTAATTCATCTCACAGAGTTACATCTGTATTTCGTGGATCTCTTTGCTAGCCTTATTTCTGTGGAATCTGAGAACAGATATTTCAGATCCCTTTGAAGACTATAGGGCCAAGGGAAATATCCTCCGATATCAATGAGAAAGAAGTTTTCTGAGAAACTTCTTTGTGTTGTGTGAAATCATCTCACAGAGTGACAGCTTTCCCCTCAAGAAGCCTTTCGATAAGGCAGGTCCTGTGGAATTGGCAAAGTGATATTAGGAAGCCCATAGAGGTTTATGGTGAAACAGGAAATATCCTCAGATGAAAACTGGAAAGAAGCTTTCTGAGAAACTGCTTAGTGTTCTGTGAATTCATCTCACAGAGTTACATCTGTATTTCGTGGATCTCTTTACTAGCCTTATTTCTGTGGAATCTGAAAACAGATATTACGGATCCCTTTGAAGACTGTAGGGCCAAAGGAAATATCCTCCGATAACAAAGAGAAAGAAGCTTTCTGAGAAACTTCTTTGTGTCCTGTGAAATCATCTCACAGAGTTACAGCTTTCCCGTCAAGAAGCCTTTCGGTAAGACAGTTCTTGCAGAATTGGCAAAGTGATATATGGAAGCCCCTAGAGGGCTATGGTGAAAAAGGAAATATCCTTAGATGAAATCTGGAGAGAAGCTTTCTGAGAACCTACTTAGTGTTCTGTTAATTCATCACACAGAGTTACATCTGTATTTCGTGGATCTCTTTGCTAGCCTTATTTCTGTGGAGTCTGAGAACAGATATTTCGGATCCCTTTGAAGACTCTAGGGCCAAAGGAAATATTCTCCGACAACAAAGAGAAAGAAGCTTTCTGAGAAACTTCTTTGTGTTCTGTGAAATCATCTCACAGAGTTACAGCTTTCCCCTCAAGAAGCCTTTCGCTAAGACAGCTCTTGTGGAATTGGCAAAGTGATATTTGGAAGCCCATGGAGGGCTATGGTGAAAAAGGAAATATCCTCCGATGAAATCTGGAAAGAAGCTTTCTGAGAAACTGCTTAGTGTTCTGTTAATTCATCTCACAGAGTTACTTTCATATTTCGTGGATCTCTTTGCTAGCCTTATTTCTGTGGAATGTGAGAACAGATATTTCGGATCCCTTTGAAGACTATAGGGCCAAAGGAAATATCCTCTGATAACAAAGAGAAAGAAGCTTTCTGAGAAACTTCTTTGTGTTCTGTGAAATCAGCTCACGGAGTTACAGGTTTCCCCTCAAGAAGCCTTTCGCTAAGACAGTTCTTGTGGAATTGGCAAAGTGATATTTGGAAGCCCATACAGGGGTATGGTGAAAAAGGAAATATCCTCAGATGAAATCTGGAAAGAAGCTTTCTGAGAAACTGCTTAGTGTTCTGTTAATTCATCTCACACAATTACATCTGTATTTCGTGGATCTGTTTGCTAGCCTTATTTCTGTGGAATCTGAGAACAGATATTTCGGATCCCTTTGAAGACTATAGGGCCAAAGGAAATATCCTCCGATAACAAAGAGAAAGAAGCTTTCTGAGAAACTTCTTTGTGTTCTGTGAAATCATCTCACGGAGTTACAGCTTTCCCCTCAAGAAGCCTTTCGCTAAGACAGCTCTTGTGGAATTGGCAAAGTGATATTTGGAAGCCCATAGAGGGCTATGGTGAAAAAGGAAATATCCGCCGATGAAATCTGGAAAGAAGCTTTCTGAGAAACTGCTTAGTGTTCTGTTAATTCATCTCAAAGAGTTACATCTGTATGTCGTGGATCTCTTTGCCAACCTTATTTCTGTGGAATCTGGGAACAGATATTTCGGATCCCTTTGAAGACTATAGGGCCAAAGGAAATATCCTCCGAAAACAAAGAGAAAGAAGCTTTCTGAGAAACTTCTTCGTGTTCTGGGAAATCATCTCACAGAGTTACAGCTTTCCCGTCAAGAAGCCTTTCGCTAAGACAGTTCTTGTGGAATTGGCAAAGTGATATTTGGAAGCCCATAGAGGGCTTTGGTGAAAAAGGAAATATCCTCAGATGAAATCTGGAAAGAAGCTTTCTGAGAAACTGCTTAGTGTTCTGTGAATTCATCTCACAGAGTTACATCTGTATTTCGTGGATCTCTTTACTAGCCTTATTTCTGTGGAATCTGAGAACAGATATTTCAGATCCCTTTGAAGACTATAGGGCCAAAGGAAATATGCTCCGATAACAAAGAGAAAGAAGCTTTCTGAGAAACTTCTTTGTGTTCTGTGAAATCATCTCACAGAGTTACAGCTTTCCCCTCAAGAAGCCTTTCACTAAGACAGTTCTTGTGGAATTGGCAAAGTGATATTTGGAAGCCCCTAGAGGGCTATGGTGAAAAAGGAAATATCCTCAGATGAAATCTGGAAAGAAGCTTTCTGAGAAACTGCTTAGTGTTCTGTTAATTCATCTCACAGAGTTACATCAGTATTTCGTGGATCCCTTTACTAGCCTTATTTCTGTGGAATCTGAGAACAGATATTTCGGATCCCTTTGAAGACTACAGGGCCAAAGGAAATATCCTCCGATAACAAAGAGAAAGAAGCTTTCTGAGAAACTTCTTTGTGTTCTGGGAAATCAACTCACAGAGTTACAGCTTTCCCCTCAAGAAGTCTTTCGCTAAGACAGTTCTTGTGGAATTGGCAAAGTGATATTTGGAAGCCCCTAGAGGGCTATGGTGAAAAAGGAAGTATCCTCAGATGAAATCTGGAAAGAAGCTTTCTGAGAAACTGCTTAGTGTTCTGTTAATTCATCTCACAGAGTTACATCTGTATTTCGTGGATCTCTTTGGTAGCCTTATTTCTGTGGAATGTGAGAACAGATATTTCGGATCCCTTTGAAGACTATAGGGCCAAAGGAAATATCCTCTGATAACAAAGAGAAAGAAGCTTTCTGAGAAACTTCTTTGTGTTCTGTGAAATCATCTCACAGAGTTACACCTTTCCCCTCAAGAAACCTTTCGCTAAGACAGTTCTTGTGGAATTGGCAAAGTGATATTTGGAAGCCCATAGCGGGCTATGGTGAAAAAGGAAATATCCTCAGATGAAAACTGGAAAGAAGCATTCTGAGAAACTGCTTAGTGTTCTGTTAATTCATCTCACAGAGTTACATCTGTATTTCGTGGATCTCTTTGCTAGCCTTATTTCTGTGGAATCTGAGAACAGATATTTCGGATCCCATTAAAGACTATGGGGCCAAAGGAAATATCCCCCGATAACAAAGAGAAAGAAGCTTTCTGAGAAACTTCTTTGTGTTCTGTGAAATCTGCTCACGGAGTTACAGGTTTCCCCTCAAGAAGCCTTTCGCTAAGACAGTTCTTGTGGAATTGGCAAAGTGATATTTGGAAGCCCATACAGGGGTATGGTGAAAAAGGAAATATCCTCAGATGAAATCTGGAAAGAAGCTTTCTGAGAAACTGCTTAGTGTTCTGTTAATTCATCTCACACAATTACATCTGTATTTCGTGGATCTGTTTGCTAGCCTTATTTCTGTGGAATCTGAGAACAGATATTTCGGATCCCTTTGAAGACTATAGGGCCAAAGGAAATATCCTCCGATAACAAAGAGAAAGAAGCTTTCTGAGAAACTTCTTTGTGTTCTGTGAAATCATCTCACGGAGTTACAGCTTTCCCCTCAAGAAGCCTTTCGCTAAGACAGCTCTTGTGGAATTGGCAAAGTGATATTTGGAAGCCCATAGAGGGCTATGGTGAAAAAGGAAATATCCGCCGATGAAATCTGGAAAGAAGCTTTCTGGGAAACTGCTTAGTGTTCTGTTAATTCATCTCAAAGAGTTACATCTGTATGTCGTGGATCTCTTTGCCAACCTTATTTCTGTGGAATCTGGGAACAGATATTTCGGATCCCTTTGAAGACTATAGGGCCAAAGGAAATATCCTCCGATAACAAAGAGAAAGAAGCTTTCTGAGAAACTTCTTCGTGTTCTGGGAAATCATCTCACAGAGTTACAGCTTTCCCGTCAAGAAGCCTTTCGCTAAGACAGTTCTTGTGGAATTGGCAAAGTGATATTTGGAAGCCCATAGAGGGCTTTGGTGAAAAAGGAAATATCCTCAGATGAAATCTGGAAAGAAGGTTTCTGAGAAACTGCTTAGTGTTCTGTGAATTCATCTCACAGAGTTACATCTGTATTTCGTGGATCTCTTTACTAGCCTTATTTCTGTGGAATCTGAGAACAGATATTTCAGATCCCTTTGAAGACTATAGGGCCAAAGGAAATATGCTCCGATAACAAAGAGAAAGAAGCTTTCTGAGAAACTTCTTTGTGTTCTGTGAAATCATCTCACAGAGTTACAGCTTTCCCCTCAAGAAGCCTTTCGCTAAGACAGTTCTTGTGGAATTGGCAAAGTGATATTTGGAAGCCCCTAGAGGGCTATGGTGAAAAAGGAAATATCCTCAGATGAAATCTGGAAAGAAGCTTTCTGAGAAACTGCTTAGTGTTCTGTTAATTCATCTCACAGAGTTACATCAGTATTTCGTGGATCCCTTTACTAGCCTTATTTCTGTGGAATCTGAGAACAGATATTTCGGATCCCTTTGAAGACTACAGGGCCAAAGGAAATATCCTCCGATAACAAAGAGAAAGAAGCTTTCTGAGAAACTTCTTTGTGTTCTGGGAAATCAACTCACAGAGTTACAGCTTTCCCCTCAAGAAGTCTTTCGCTAAGACAGTTCTTGTGGAATTGGCAAAGTGATATTTGGAAGCCCCTAGAGGGCTATGGTGAAAAAGGAAGTATCCTCAGATGAAATCTGGAAAGAAGCTTTCTGAGAAACTGCTTAGTGTTCTGTTAATTCATCTCACAGAGTTACATCTGTATTTCGTGGATCTCTTTGGTAGCCTTATTTCTGTGGAATCTTAGAACAGATATTTCGGATCCCTTTGAAGACTATAGGGCCAAAGGAAATATCCTCCGATAACAAAGAGAAAGAAGCTTTCTGAGAAACTTCTTTGTGTTCTGTGAAATCATCTCACAGAGTTACAGCTTTCCCCTCAAGAAGCCTTTCGCTAAGACAGCTCTTGTGGAATTGGCAAAGTGATATTTGGAAGCCCATGGAGGGCTATGGTGAAAAAGGAAATATCCTCCGATGAAATCTGGAAAGAAGCTTTCTGAGAAACTGCTTAGTATTCTGTTAATTCATCTCACAGAGTTACGTTCGTATTTCGTGGATCTCTTTGCTAGCCTTATTTCTGTGGAATCTGAGAACAGATATTTCGGATCCCTTTGAAGACTATAGGGCCAAAGGAAATATCCTCCGATAACAAAGAGAAAGAATATTTCTGAGAAACTTCTTTGTGTTCTGTGAAATCATCTCACAGAGTTACAGCTTTCCCCACAAGAAGCCTTTCGCTAAGACAGATCTTATGGAATTGGCAAAGTGATATTTGGAAGCCCCTAGAGGGCTATGGTGAAAAAGGAAGTATCCTCAGATGAAATCTGGAAAGAAGCTTTCTGAGAAACTGCTTAGTGTTCTGTTAATTCATCTCACAGAGTTACATCTGTATTTCGTGGATCTCTTTGCTAGCCTTATTTCTGTGGAATCAGAACAGATATTTCGGATCCCTTTGAAGACTATAGGGCCAAAGGAAATAGCCTCCGATAACAAAGAGAAAGAAGCTTTCTGAGAAACTTCTTTGTGTTCTGTGAAATCATCTCACAGAGTTACAGCTTTCCCCTCAAGAAGCCTTTCGATAAGGCAGTTCTTGCGGAATTGGCAAAGTGATATTTGAAGCCCGTAGAGAACTATGGTGAAAAAGGAAATATCCTCAGACGAAGTCTGGAAAGAAGCTTTCTGAGAAACTGCTTAGTGTTCTGTTAATTCATCTCACAGAGTTACATCTGTATTTCGTGGATCTCTTTGGTAGCCTTATTTCTGTGGAATCTGAGAACAGATATTTCGGATCCCTTTGAAGACTACAGGGCTAAAGGAAATATCCTCCGATAACAAAGAGAAAGAAGCTTTCTGAGAAACTTCTTTGTGTTCTGGGAAATCAGCTCACAGAGTTACAGCTTTCCCCTCAAGAAGTCTTTCGCTAAGACAGTTCTTGTGGAATTGGCAAAGTGATATTTGGTAGCCCATAGAGGGCTATGGTGAAAAAGGAAATATCCTCAGATCAAATTTGGAAAGAAGCTTTCAGAGAAACTGCTTAGTGTTCTGTGAATTCATCTCACAGAGTTACATCTGTATTTCGTGGATCTCTTTGCTAGCCTTATTTCTGTGGAATCTTAGAACAGATATTTCGGATCCCTTTGAAGACTATAGGGCCAAAGGAAATATTCTCCGATAACAAAGAGAAAGAAGCTTTCTGAGAAACTTCTTTGTGTTCTGTGAAATCATCTCACAGAGTTACAGCTTTCCCCTCAAGAAGCCTTTCGCTAAGACAGATCTTGTGGAATTGGCAAAGTGATATTTGGAAGCCCATGGAGGGCTATGGTGAAAAAGGAAATATCCTCCGATGAAATCTGGAAAGAAGCTTTCTGAGAAACTGCTTAGTGTTCTGTTAATTCATCTCACAGAGTTACGTTCGTATTTCGTGGATCTCTTTGCTAGCCTTATTTCTGTGGAATCTGAGAACAGATATTTCGGATCCCTTTGAAGACTATAGGGCCAAAGGAAATATCCTCCGATAACAAAGAGAAAGAATATTTCTGAGAAACTTCTTTGTGTTCTGTGAAATCATCTCACAGAGTTACAGCTTTCCCCACAAGAAGCCTTTCGCTAAGACAGATCTTATGGAATTGGCAAAGTGATATTTGGAAGCCCCTAGAGGGCTATGGTGAAAAAGGAAGTATCCTCAGATGAAATCTGGAAAGAAGCTTTCTGAGAAACTGCTTAGTGTTCTGTTAATTCATCTCACAGAGTTACATCTGTATTTCGTGGATCTCTTTGCTAGCCTTATTTCTGTGGAATCAGAACAGATATTTCGGATCCCTTTGAAGACTATAGGGCCAAAGGAAATATCCTCCGATAACAAAGAGAAAGAAGCTTTCTGAGAAACTTCTTTGTGTTCTGTGAAATCATCTCACAGAGTTACAGCTTTCCCCTCAAGAAGCCTTTTGATAAGGCAGTTCTTGCGGAATTGGCAAAGTGATATTTGAAGCCCGTAGAGAGCTATGGTGAAAAAGGAAATATCCTCAGACGAAGTCTGGAAAGAAGCTTTCTGAGAAACTGCTTAGTGTTCTGTTAATTCATCTCACACACTTACATCTGTATTTCGTGTATCTCTTTGCTAGCCTTATTTCTGTGGAATCTGAGAACAGATATTTCGGATCCCTTTGAAGACCACAGGGCTAAAGGAAATATCCTCCGATAACAAAGAGAAAGAAGCTTTCTGAGAAACTTCTTTGTGTTCTGGGAAATCAACTCACAGAGTTACAGCTTTCCCCTCAAGAAGTCTTTCGCTAAGACAGTTCTTGTGGAATTGGCAAAGTGATATTTGGTAGCCCATAGAGGGCTATGGTGAAAAAGGAAATATCCTCAGATCAAATTTGGAAAGAAGCTTTCTGAGAAACTGCTTAGTGTTCTGTGAATTCATCTCACAGAGTTACATCTGTATTTCGTGGATCTCTTTGCTAGCCTTATTTCTGTGGAATCTTAGAACAGATATTTCGGATCCCTTTGAAGACTATAGGGCCAAAGGAAATATTCTCCGATAACAAAGAGAAAGAAGCTTTCTGAGAAACTTCTTTGTGTTCTGTGAAATCATCTCACAGAGTTACAGCTTTCCCCTCAAGAAGCCTTTCGCTAAGACAGCTCTTGTGGAATTGGCAAAGTGATATTTGGAAGCCCATGGAGGGCTATGGTGAAAAAGGAAATATCCTCCGATGAAATCTGGAAAGAAGCTTTCTGAGAAACTGCTTAGTGTTCTGTTAATTCATCTCACAGAGTTACGTTCGTATTTCGTGGATCTCTTTGCTAGCCTTATTTCTGTGGAATGTGAGAACAGATATTTCGGATCCCTTTGAAGACTATAGGGCCAAAGGAAATATCCTCTGATAACAAAGAGAAAGAAGCTTTCTGAGAAACTTCTTTGTGTTCTGTGAAATCATCTCACAGAGTTACACCTTTCCCCTCAAGAAACCTTTCGCTAAGACAGTTCTTGTGGAATTGGCAAAGTGATATTTGGAAGCCCATAGCGGGCTATGGTGAAAAAGGAAATATCCTCAGATGAAAACTGGAAAGAAGCATTCTGAGAAACTGCTTAGTGTTCTGTTAATTCATCTCACAGAGTTACATCTGTATTTCGTGGATCTCTTTGCTAGCCTTATTTCTGTGGAATCTGAGAACAGATATTTCGGATCCCATTAAAGACTATGGGGCCAAAGGAAATATCCCCCGATAACAAAGAGAAAGAAGCTTTCTGAGAAACTTCTTTGTGTTCTGTGAAATCTGCTCACGGAGTTACAGGTTTCCCCTCAAGAAGCCTTTCGCTAAGACAGTTCTTGTGGAATTGGCAAAGTGATATTTGGAAGCCCATACAGGGGTATGGTGAAAAAGGAAATATCCTCAGATGAAATCTGGAAAGAAGCTTTCTGAGAAACTGCTTAGTGTTCTGTTAATTCATCTCACACAATTACATCTGTATTTCGTGGATCTGTTTGCTAGCCTTATTTCTGTGGAATCTGAGAACAGATATTTCGGATCCCTTTGAAGACTATAGGGCCAAAGGAAATATCCTCCGATAACAAAGAGAAAGAAGCTTTCTGAGAAACTTCTTTGTGTTCTGTGAAATCATCTCACGGAGTTACAGCTTTCCCCTCAAGAAGCCTTTCGCTAAGACAGCTCTTGTGGAATTGGCAAAGTGATATTTGGAAGCCCATAGAGGGCTATGGTGAAAAAGGAAATATCCGCCGATGAAATCTGGAAAGAAGCTTTCTGGGAAACTGCTTAGTGTTCTGTTAATTCATCTCAAAGAGTTACATCTGTATGTCGTGGATCTCTTTGCCAACCTTATTTCTGTGGAATCTGGGAACAGATATTTCGGATCCCTTTGAAGACTATAGGGCCAAAGGAAATATCCTCCGATAACAAAGAGAAAGAAGCTTTCTGAGAAACTTCTTCGTGTTCTGGGAAATCATCTCACAGAGTTACAGCTTTCCCGTCAAGAAGCCTTTCGCTAAGACAGTTCTTGTGGAATTGGCAAAGTGATATTTGGAAGCCCATAGAGGGCTTTGGTGAAAAAGGAAATATCCTCAGATGAAATCTGGAAAGAAGCTTTCTGAGAAACTGCTTAGTGTTCTGTGAATTCATCTCACAGAGTTACATCTGTATTTCGTGGATCTCTTTACTAGCCTTATTTCTGTGGAATCTGAGAACAGATATTTCAGATCCCTTTGAAGACTATAGGGCCAAAGGAAATATGCTCCGATAACAAAGAGAAAGAAGCTTTCTGAGAAACTTCTTTGTGTTCTGTGAAATCATCTCACAGAGTTACAGCTTTCCCCTCAAGAAGCCTTTCGCTAAGACAGTTCTTGTGGAATTGGCAAAGTGATATTTGGAAGCCCCTAGAGGGCTATGGTGAAAAAGGAAATATCCTCAGATGAAATCTGGAAAGAAGCTTTCTGAGAAACTGCTTAGTGTTCTGTTAATTCATCTCACAGAGTTACATCAGTATTTCGTGGATCCCTTTACTAGTCTTATTTCTGTGGAATCTGAGAACAGATATTTCGGATCCCTTTGAAGACTACAGGGCCAAAGGAAATATCCTCCGATAACAAAGAGAAAGAAGCTTTCTGAGAAACTTCTTTGTGTTCTGGGAAATCAACTCACAGAGTTACAGCTTTCCCCTCAAGAAGTCTTTCGCTAAGACAGTTCTTGTGGAATTGGCAAAGTGATATTTGGAAGACCCTAGAGGGCTATGGTGAAAAAGGAAGTATCCTCAGATGAAATCTGGAAAGAAGCTTTCTGAGAAACTGCTTAGTGTTCTGTTAATTCATCTCACAGAGTTACATCTGTATTTCGTGGATCTCTTTGGTAGCCTTATTTCTGTGGAATCTTAGAACAGATATTTCGGATCCCTTTGAAGACTATAGGGCCAAAGGAAATATCCTCCGATAACAAAGAGAAAGAAGCTTTCTGAGAAACTTCTTTGTGTTCTGTGAAATCATCTCACAGAGTTACAGCTTTCCCCTCAAGAAGCCTTTCGCTAAGACAGCTCTTGTGGAATTGGCAAAGTGATATTTGGAAGCCCATGGAGGGCTATGGTGAAAAAGGAAATATCCTCCGATGAAATCTGGAAAGAAGCTTTCTGAGAAACTGCTTAGTATTCTGTTAATTCATCTCACAGAGTTACGTTCGTATTTCGTGGATCTCTTTGCTAGCCTTATTTCTGTGGAATCTGAGAACAGATATTTCGGATCCCTTTGAAGACTATAGGGCCAAAGGAAATATCCTCCGATAACAAAGAGAAAGAATATTTCTGAGAAACTTCTTTGTGTTCTGTGAAATCATCTCACAGAGTTACAGCTTTCCCCACAAGAAGCCTTTCGCTAAGACAGATCTTATGGAATTGGCAAAGTGATATTTGGAAGCCCCTAGAGGGCTATGGTGAAAAAGGAAGTATCCTCAGATGAAATCTGGAAAGAAGCTTTCTGAGAAACTGCTTAGTGTTCTGTTAATTCATCTCACAGAGTTACATCTGTATTTCGTGGATCTCTTTGCTAGCCTTATTTCTGTGGAATCAGAACAGATATTTCGGATCCCTTTGAAGACTATAGGGCCAAAGGAAATAGCCTCCGATAACAAAGAGAAAGAAGCTTTCTGAGAAACTTCTTTGTGTTCTGTGAAATCATCTCACAGAGTTACAGCTTTCCCCTCAAGAAGCCTTTCGATAAGGCAGTTCTTGCGGAATTGGCAAAGTGATATTTGAAGCCCGTAGAGAACTATGGTGAAAAAGGAAATATCCTCAGACGAAGTCTGGAAAGAAGCTTTCTGAGAAACTGCTTAGTGTTCTGTTAATTCATCTCACAGAGTTACATCTGTATTTCGTGGATCTCTTTGGTAGCCTTATTTCTGTGGAATCTGAGAACAGATATTTCGGATCCCTTTGAAGACTACAGGGCTAAAGGAAATATCCTCCGATAACAAAGAGAAAGAAGCTTTCTGAGAAACTTCTTTGTGTTCTGGGAAATCAACTCACAGAGTTACAGCTTTCCCCTCAAGAAGTCTTTCGCTAAGACAGTTCTTGTGGAATTGGCAAAGTGATATTTGGTAGCCCATAGAGGGCTATGGTGAAAAAGGAAATATCCTCAGATCAAATTTGGAAAGAAGCTTTCTGAGAAACTGCTTAGTGTTCTGTGAATTCATCTCACAGAGTTACATCTGTATTTCGTGGATCTCTTTGCTAGCCTTATTTCTGTGGAATCTTAGAACAGATATTTCGGATCCCTTTGAAGACTATAGGGCCAAAGGAAATATTCTCCGATAACAAAGAGAAAGAAGCTTTCTGAGAAACTTCTTTGTGTTCTGTGAAATCATCTCACAGAGTTACAGCTTTCCCCTCAAGAAGCCTTTCGCTAAGACAGCTCTTGTGGAATTGGCAAAGTGATATTTGGAAGCCCATGGAGGGCTATGGTGAAAAAGGAAATATCCTCCGATGAAATCTGGAAAGAAGCTTTCTGAGAAACTGCTTAGTGTTCTGTTAATTCATCTCACAGAGTTACGTTCGTATTTCGTGGATCTCTTTGCTAGCCTTATTTCTGTGGAATGTGAGAACAGATATTTCGGATCCCTTTGAAGACTATAGGGCCAAAGGAAATATCCTCTGATAACAAAGAGAAAGAAGCTTTCTGAGAAACTTCTTTGTGTTCTGTGAAATCATCTCACAGAGTTACAGCTTTCCCCAAAAGAAGCCTTTCGCTAAGACAGTTCTTGTGGAATTGGCAAAGTGATATTTGGAAGACCCTAGAGGGCTATGCTGATAAAGGAAATATCCTCCGATGAAATCTGGAAAGAAGCTTTCTGAGAAACTGCTTAGTGTTCTGTTAATTCATCTCACAGAGTTTCATCTGTATTTCGTGGATCTCTTTACTAGCCTTATTTCTGTGGAATCTGAGAACAGATATTTCGGATCCCTTTGAATACTTCAGGGCCAAAGGAAATATCCTCCGATAACAAAGAGAAAGAAGCTTTCTGAGAAACTTCTTTGTGTTCTCTGAAATCATCTCACAGAGTTACAGCTTTCCCCTCAAGAAGCCTTTCGCTAAGTCAGTTCTTGTGGAATTGGCAAAGTGATATTTGGAATCCCATAGCGGGCTATGGTGAAAAAGGAAATATCCTCAGATGAAAACTGGAAAGAAGCATTCTGAGAAACTGCTTAGTGTTCTGTTAATTCATCTCACAGAGTTACGTTCGTATTTCGTGGATCTCTTTGCTAGCCTTATTTCTGTGGAATGTGAGAACAGATATTTCGGATCCCTTTGAAGACTATAGGGCCAAAGGAAATATCCTCTGATAACAAAGAGAAAGAAGCTTTCTTAGAAACTTCTTTGTGTTCTGTGAAATCATCTCACAGAGTTACAGCTTTCCCCACAAGAAGCCTTTCGCTAAGACAGTTCTTGTGGAATTGGCAAAGTGATATTTGGAAGACCCTAGAGGGCTATGCTGATAAAGGAAATATCCTCCGATGAAATCTGGAAAGAAGCTTTCTGAGAAACTGCTTAGTGTTCTGTTAATTCATCTCACAGAGTTTCATCTGTATTTCGTGGATCTCTTTACTAGCCTTATTTCTGTGGAATCTGAGAACAGATATTTCGGATCCCTTTGAATACTTTAGGGCCAAAGGAAATATCCTCCGATAACAAAGAGAAAGAAGCTTTCTGAGAAACTTCTTTGTGTTCTCTGAAATCATCTCACAGAGTTACAGCTTTCCCCTCAAGAAGCCTTTCGCTAAGTCAGTTCTTGTGGAATTGGCAAAGTGATATTTGGAAGCCCATAGCGGGCTATGGTGAAAAAGGAAATATCCTCAGATGAAAACTGGAAAGAAGCATTCTGAGAAACTGCTTAGTGTTCTGTTAATTCATCTCACAGAGTTACATCTGTATTTCGTGGATCTCTTTGCTAGCCTTATTTCTGTGGAATCTGAGAACAGATATTTCGGATCCCTTTGAAGACTATAGGGCCAAAGGAAATATGCTCCAATAACAAAGAGAAAGAAGATTTCTGAGAAACTTCTTTGTGTTCTGTGAAATCATCTCACAGAGTTACAGCTTTCCCACAAGAAGCCTTTCGCTAAGACAGATCTTATGGAATTGGCAAAGTGATATTTGGAAGCCCCTAGAGGGCTATGGTGAAAAAGGAAGTATCCTCAGATGAAATCTGGAAAGAAGCTTTCTGAGAAACTGCTTAGTGTTCTGTTAATTCATCTCACAGAGTTACATCTGTATTTCGTGGATCTCTTTGGTAGCCTTATTTCTGTGGAATCTTAGAACAGATATTTCGGATCCCTTTGAAGACTATAGGGCCAAAGGAAATATTCTCCGATAACAAAGAGAAAGAAGCTTTCTGAGAAACTTCTTTGTGTTCTGTGAAATCATCTCACAGAGTTACAGCTTTCCCCTCAAGAAGCCTTTCGATAAGACAGCTCTTGTGGAATTGGCAAAGTGATATTTGGAAGCCCATGGAGGGCTATGGTGAAAAAGGAAATATCCTCCGATGAAATCTGGAACGAAGCTTTCTGAGAAACTGCTTAGTGTTCTGTTAATTCATCTCACAGAGTTACGTTTGTATTTCGTGGATCTCTTTGCTAGCCTTATTTCTGTGGAATGTGAGAACAGATATTTCGGATCCCTTTGAAGACTATAGGGCCAAAGGAAATATCCTCTGATAACAAAGAGAAAGAAGCTTTCTGAGAAACTTCTTTGTGTTCTGTGAAATCATCTCACAGAGTTACAGCTTTCCCCACAAGAAGCCTTTCGCTAAGACAGTTCTTGTGGAATTGGCAAAGTGATATTTGGAAGACCCTAGAGGGCTATGGTGAAAAAGGAAATATCCTCCGATGAAATCTGGAAAGAAGCTTTCTGAGAATCTGCTTAGTGTTCTGTTAATTCAACTCACAGAGTTTCATCTGCATTTCGTGGATCTCTTTGCTAGCCTTATTTCTGTGGAATCTGAGAACAGATATTTCGGATCCCTTTGAATACTTTAGGGCCAAAGGAAATATCCTCCGATAACAAAGAGAAAGAAGCTTTCTGAGAAACTTCTTTGTGTTCAGTGAAATCATCTCACAGAGTTACAGCTTTCCCCTCAAGAAGCCTTTCGCTAAGACAGTTCTTGTGGAATTGGCAAAGTGATATTTGGAAGCCCATAGCGGGCTATGGTGAAAAAGGAAATATCCTCAGATGAAAACTGGAAAGAAGCATTCTGAGAAACTGCTTAGTGTTCTGTTAATTCATCTCACAGAGTTACATCTGTATTTCGTGGATCTCTTTGCTAGCCTTATTTCTGTGGAATCTGAGAACAGATATTTCGGATCCCTTTGAAGACTATAGGGCCAAAGGAAATATCCTCCGATAACAAAGAGAAAGAAGATTTCTGAGAAACTTCTTTGTGTTCTGTGAAATCATCTCACAGAGTTACAGCTTTCCCCACAAGAAGCCTTTCGCTAAGACAGATCTTATGGAATTGGCAAAGTGATATTTGGAAACCCCTAGAGGGCTATGGTGAAAAAGGAAGTATCCTCAGATGAAATCTGGAAAGAAGCTTTCTGAGAAACTGCTTAGTGTTCTGTTAATTCATCTTGCAGAGTTACATCTGTATGTCGTGGATATCTTTGCCAGCCTTATTTCTGTGGAAACTGGGAACAGATATTTCGGATCCCTTTGAAGACTATAGGGCCAAAGGAAATATCCTCCGATAACAAAGAGAAAGAAGCTTTCTGAGAAACTTCTTTGTGTTCTGTGAAATCGTCTCACAGAGTTACAGCTTTCCCCTCAAGAAGCCTTTCGCTAAGACAGTTTTTGTGGAATTGGCAAAGTGATATTTGGAAGCCCGTTAAGGGCAACTGTGAAAAAGGAAATATCCTCAGATGAAAACTGGAAAGAAGCTTTCTGAGAAACTGCTTAGTGTTCTCTGAATTCATCTCACAGAGTTACATCTGTATTTCGTGAATCTCTTTGCTAGCCTTATTTCTGTGGAATCAGAACAGATATTTCGGATAGCTTTGAAGACTATAAGGCCAAAGGAAATATCCTCCGATAACAAAGAGAAAGAAACTTTCTGAGAAACTTCTTTGTGTTCTGTGAAATCATCTCAAAGAGTTACAGCTTTCTCGTGAAGAAGAATTTCCCTAAGACAGTTCTTGTGGAATTGGCAAAGTGATATTTGGAAGCCCTTAGAGGGCTGTGGTGAAAAAGGAAATATCCTCCGATGAAATCTGGAAAGAAGCTTTCTGAGAAACTGCTTAGTGTTCTGTTAATTCATCTCACAGAGTTACATCTGTATTTCGTGGATCTCTTTGCTAGCCTTCTTTCTGTGGAATCTGAGAACAGATATTTCGGATCCCTTTGAAGACTATAGGGCCATAGGGAATATCCTCCGATAACAAAGAGAAAGAAGCTTTCTGAGAAACTTCTTTGTGTTCTGTGAAATCATCTCACAAAGTTACAGCTTTCCCTCAAGAAGCCCTTCGTTAAGACAGTTCTTGTGAAATTGGCAAAGTGATATTTGGAAGCCCCTAGAGGGCTATGGTGAAAAAGGAAATATTCTCAGATGAAATCTGGAAAGAAGCTTTCTGAGAAACTGCTTAGTGTTCTGTTAATTCATCTCACAGAGTTACATCTGTATTTCGTGAATCTCTTTGCTAGCCTTATTTCTGTGGAATCAGAACAGATATTTCGGATAGCTTTGAAGACTATAAGGCCAAAGGAAATATCCTCCGATAACAAAGAGAAAGAAACTTTCTGAGAAACTTCTTTGTGTTCTGTGAAATCATCTCAAAGAGTTACAGCTTTCTCGTGAAGAAGAATTTCCCTAAGACAGTTCTTGTGGAATTGGCAAAGTGATATTTGGAAGCCCATAGAGGGCTATGGTGAAAAAGGAAATATCCTCAGATGAAATCTGGAAAGAAGCTTTCTGAGAAACTGTATGGTGTTCTGTTAATTCATCTCACAGAGTTACATCTGTATTTCGTGGATCTCTTTGCTTGCCTTATTACTGTGGAATCTGAGAACAGATATTTCGGATCCCTTTGAAGACTATAGGCCAAAGGAAATATCCTCCGATAACAAAGAGAAAGAAGCTTTCTGAGAAACTTCTTTCTGTTCTGTGAAATCATCTCACAGAGTTACAGCTTTCCCCTCAAGAAGCCTTTCGATAAGGCAGTTCTTGCGGATTTGGCAAAGTGATATTGGGAAGTCCCTAGAGGGCTATGGTGAAAAAGGAAATATCCTCAGATGAAATCTGGAAAGAAGCTTTCTGAGAAACTGCTTAGTGTTCTGGTAATTCATCTCACACAGTTACATCTGTCTTTCGTGGATCTCTTTGCTACCCTTATTTCTGTGGAATCTGAGAACAGATATTTCGGATCCCTTTGAAGACTATAGGGCCAAAGGAAATATCCTCCGATAACAAAGAGAAAGAAGCTTTCTGAGAAACTTCTTTGTGTTCTCTGAAATCATCTCACAGAGTTACAGCTTTACCCTCAAGAAGCCTTTCGCTAAGACAGCTCTTGTGGAATTGGCAAAGTGATATTTGGAAGCCCTTAGAGGGCTGTGGTGAAAAAGGAAATATCCTCCGATGAAATCTGGAAAGAAGCTTTCTGAGAAACTGCTTAGTGTTCTGTTAATTCATCTCACAGAGTTACATCTGTATTTCGTGGATCTCTTTGCTAGCCTTCTTTCTGTGGAATCTGAGAACAGATATTTCGGATCCCTTTGAAGACTATAGGGCCATAGGGAATATCCTCCGATAACAAAGAGAAAGAAGCTTTCTGAGAAACTTCTTTGTGTTCTGTGAAATCATCTCACAAAGTTACAGCTTTCCCTCAAGAAGCCCTTCGTTAAGACAGTTCTTGTGAAATTGGCAAAGTGATATTTGGAAGCCCCTAGAGGGCTATGGTGAAAAAGGAAATATTCTCAGATGAAATCTGGAAAGAAGCTTTCTGAGAAACTGCTTAGTGTTCTGTTAATTCATCTCACAGAGTCACATCTGTATTTCGTGGATCTCTTTGCTAGCCTTATTTCTGTGGTATGTGAGAACAGATATTTCGGATCCCTTTGAATACTATAGGGCCAAAGGAAATATCCTCCGATAACAAAGAGAAAGAAGCTTTCTGAGAAACTTCTTCGTGTTCTGTGAAATCATCTCACTGAGTTACAGCTTTCCCCTCAAGAAGCCTTTCGCTAAGACCGTTCTTGTGGAATTGGCAAAGTGATATTTGGAAGCCCCAAGAGGGCTATGGTGAAAAAGGAAATATCCTCAGATGAAATCTGGAAAGAAGATTTCTTAGCAACTGCTTAGTGTCCTGTTAATTCATCTCACAGAGTTACATCTGTAATTCGTGGATATCTTTGCTAGCCTTATTTCTGTGGAATCAGAGAACAGATATTTCGGATCCCTTTGAAGACTATAGGGCCAAAGGAAATATCCTCCGACAACAAAGAGGAAGAAGCTTTCTGAGAAACTTCTTTGTGTTCTGTGAAATCATCTCACAGAGTTACAGCTTTCCCCTCAAGAAGCCTTTCGCTAAGACAGTTTTTGTGGAATTGGCAAAGTGATATTTGGAAGCCCGTTAAGGGCAATGGTGAAAAAGGAAATATCCTCAGATGAAAACTGGAAAGAAGCTTTCTGAGAAACTGCTTAGTGTTCTGTGAATTCATCTCACAGAGTTACATCTGTATTTCCTGGATCTCTTTACTAGCCTTATTTCTGTGGAATCTGAAAACAGATATTTCGGAGCCCTTTGAAGACTGTAGGGCCAAAGGAAATATCCTCCGATAACAAAGAGAAAGAAGCTTTCTGAGAAACTTCTTTGTGTTCTGTGAAATCATCTCACAGAGTTACAGCTTTCCCGTCAAGAAGCCTTTCGGTAAGACAGTTCTTGTAGAATTGGCAAAGTGATATATGGAAGCCCCTAGAGGGCTATGGTGAAAAAGGAAATATCCTTAGATGAAATCTGGAAAGAAGCTTTCTGAGAACCTGCTTAGTGTTCTGTTCATTCATCGCACAGAGTTACATCTGTATTTCGTGGATCTCTTTGCTAGCCTTCTTTCTGGGGAATCTGAGAACAGATATTTCGGATCCCTTTGAAGACTATAGGGCCAAAGGAAATATCCTCCGATAACAAAGAGAAAGAAGCTTTCTGAGAAACTACTTTGTGTTCTGTGAAATCATCTCACAGAGTTACAGATTTCCCTAGAAGAAGCCTTTTGCTAAGACAGTTCTTGTGGAATTGGCAAAGTGATATTTGGTAGCCCATAGAGGGCTATGGTGAAAAAGGACATATCCTCCGATGAAATCTGGAAAGAAGCTTTCTGAGAAACTGCTTAGTGTTCTGTTAATTCATCTCGCAGAGTTACATCTGTATTTCGTGGATCTCTTTGCTAGCCTTATTTCTGTGGAATCAGAACAGATATTTCGGATCCCTTTGAAGACTATAAGGCCAAAGGAAATATCCTCGGATACAAAGAGAAAGAAGCTTTCTGAGAAACTTCTTTGTGTTCTGTGAAATCATCTCACAGAGTTACAGCTTTCTCGTGAAGAAGAATTTCCCTAAGACAGTTCTTGTGGAATCGGCAAAGTTATATTTGGAAGCCCTTAGAGGGCTATGGTGAAAAAGGAAATATCCTCAGATGAAATCTGGAAAGAAGCTTTCTGAGAAACTGCATGGTGTTCTGTTAATTCATCTCACAGAGTTACATCTGTATTTCGTGGATCTCTTTGCTAGCCTTATTACTGTGGAATCTGAGAACAGATATTTCGGATCCCTTTGAAGACTATAGGCCAAAGGAAATATCCTCCGATAACAAAGAGAAAGAAGCTGTCTGAGAAACTTCTTTCTGTTCTGTGAAATCATCTCACAGAGTTATAGCGTTCCCCTCAAGAAGCCTTTCGATAAGGCAGTTCTTGCGGATTTGGCAAAGTGATATTTGGAAGCCCCTAGAGGGCTATGGTGAAAAAGCAAATATCCTCAGATGAAATCTGGAAAGAAGCTTTCTGAGAAACTGCTTAGTGTTCTGTTAATTCATCTCACCGAGTTACATCTGTATTTCGTGAATCTCTTTGCTAGCCTTATTTCTGTGGTATCTGAGAACAGATATTTCGGATCCCTTTGAAGACTACAGGGCCAAAGGAAATATCCTCCGATAACAAAGAGAAAGAAGCTTTCTGAGAAACTTCTTTGTGTTCTCTGAAAGCATCTCACAGAGTTACAGCTTTCCCTAGAAGAAGTCTTTCGCTAAGACAGTTCTTGAGGAATTTGCAAAGTGATATTTGGTAGCCCATAGAGGGCTATGGTGAAAAAGGAAATATCCTCCGATGAAATCTGGAAAGCAGCTTTCTGAGAAACTGCTTAGTGTTCTGTTAATTCATCTCACAGAGTTACATCTGTATTTCGTCGATCTCTTTGCTAGCCTTATTTCTGTGGAATCTGAGAACGGATATTTCGGATCCCTTTGAAGACAATAGGGCCAAAGGAAATATCCTCCGATAACAAAGAGAAAGAAGCTTTCTGAGAAATTTCTTTGTGTTCTGTGAAGTCATCTCACAGAGTTACAGCTCTCCCGTCAAGAATAATTTCGCTAAGACAGTTCTTGTGGAATTGGCAAAGTGATATTGGGAAGCCCATTGAGGGCTATGGTGAAAAAGGAAATATCCTCAGATGAAATCTGGAAAGAAGCTTTCTGAGAAACTGCTTAGTGTTCCGTTAATTCGTCTCACACACTTATATCTGCATTTTGTGGATCTCTTTGCTAGGCTTATTTCTGCGGAATCTGAGAACAGATATTTCGGATCCCTTTGAAGACTATAGGGCCAAAGGAAAGATCCTCCGATAACAAAGAGAAAGAAGCTTTCTGAGAAACTTCTTTCTGTTCTGTGAAATCATCTCACAGAGTTACAGCTTTCCCCTCAAGAAGCCTTTCGATAAGGCAGTTCTTGCGGAATTGGCAAAGTGATATTGGAAGCCCGTAGAGAGCTATGGTGAAAAAGGAAATATCCTCAGACGAAGTCTGGAAAGAAGCTTTCTGAGAAACTGCTTAGTGTTCTGTTAATTCATCTCACACACTTACATTTGTATTTCGTGTATCTCTTTGCTAGCCTTATTTCTGTGGAATCTGAGAACAGATATTTCGGATCCCTTTGAAGACTACAGGGCCAAAGTAAATATCCTCCGATAACAAAGAGAAAGAAGCTTTCTGAGAAACTTCTTTGTGTTCTGCGAAATCAACTCACAGAGTTACAGCTTTCCCTTCAAGAACTCTTTCGCTAAGACAGTTCTTGTGGAATTGGCAAAGTGATATTTGGTAGCCCATAGAGGGCTATGGTGAAAAAGGAAATATCCTCAGATCAAATTTGGAAAGAAGCTTTCTGAGAAACTGCTTAGTGTTCTGTTAATTCATCTCACAGAGTTACATCTGTATTTCGTGGATATCTTTGCTAGCCTTATTTCTGTGGAATCTTAGAACAGATATTTCGGATCCCTTTGAAGACTACAGGGCCAAAGCAAATATCCTCCGATAACAAAGAGAAAGAAGCTTTCTGAGAAACTTCTTTGTGTTCTCTGAAAGCATCTCACAGAGTTACAGCTTTCCCTAGAAGAAGTCTTTCGCTAAGACAGTTCTTGTGGAATTTGCAAAGTGATATTTGGTAGCCCATAGAGGGCTATGGTGAAAAAGGAAATATCCTCAGATGAAATCTGGAAAGAAGCTTTCTGAGAAACTGCTAAGTGTTCTTTTAATTCATCTCACAGAGTTACATCTGTATTTCGTCGATCTCTTTGCTAGCCTTATTTCTGTGGAATCTGAGAACGGATATTTCGGATCCCTTTGAAGACAATAGGGCCAAAGGAAATATCCTCCGATAACAAAGAGAAAGAAGCTTTCTGAGAAACTTCTTTGTGTTCTGTGAAATCATCTCACAGAGTTACAGCTTTCCCGTCAAGAAGAATTTCGTTAAGACAGTTCTTCTGGAATTGGCAAGGTGATATTTGGAAGCCAATAGACGGCTATGGTGAAAAAGGAAATATCCTCAGATGAAATCTGGAAAGAAGCTTTCTGAGAAACTGCTTAGTGTTCTGTTAATTCATCTCACAGAGTTACATCTGTATTTCGTGGATATCTTTGCTAACCTTATTTCTCTGGAATCTGAGAACAGATATTTCGGATCCCTTTGAAGACTACAGGGCCAAAGGAAATATCCTCCGATAACAAAGAGAAAGAAGCTTTCTGAGAAACTTCTTTGTGTTCTGTGAAATCATCTCACAGATTTACAGCTTTCCCGTCAAGAAGCCTTTCGCTAATACAGTTCTTGTGGAATTGGCAAAGTGATATTTGGAAGCCCATAGAGGGATATGGTGCAAAAGGAAATATCCTCCGATGAAATCTGGAAAAAAGCTTTCTGAGAAACTGCTTAGTGTTCTGTTAATTTATCTCACAGGGTTACATCTGTATTTCGTGGATCTCTTTGCTAGCCTTCTTTCTGTGGAATCTGAGAACTGATATTTCGGATCCCTTTGAAGACTATAGGGCCAAAGGAAATATCCTCCGATAACAAAGAGAAAGAAGCTTTCTGAGAAACCTCTTTGTGTTCTGTGAAATCATCTCACAGAGTTACAGCTTTCCCCTCAAGAAGTCTTTCGCTAAGACAGTTCTTGTGGAATTGGCAAAGTGATATTTGGAAGCCCCCAGAGGGCTATGGTGAAAAAGGAAATATCCTCAGATGAAATCTGGAAAGAAGCTTTCGGAGAAACTGCTTAGTGTTCTGTTAATTCATCTCACAGAGTTTCATCTGTATTTCGTGGATCTCTTTGCTAGCCTTATTTCTGTGGAATCTGAGAAGAGATATTTCGGATCCCTTTGAAGACTATAGGGCCAAAGGAAATATCCTACGATAACAAAGAGAAAGAAGCTTTCTGAGAATCTTCTTTGTGTACTGTGAAATCATCTCACAGAGTTACACCTTTCCCCTCAAGAAACCTTTCGCTAAGACAGTTCTTGTGGAATTGGCAAAGTGATATTTGGAAGCCCATAGCGGGCTATGGTGAAAAAGGAAATATCCTCAGATGAAAACTGGAAAGAAGCATTCTGAGAAACTGCTTAGTGTTCTGTTAATTCATCTCACAGAGTTACATCTGTATTTCGTGGATCTCTTTGCTAGCCTTATTTCTGTGGAATCTGAGAACAGATATTTCGGATCCCGTTAAAGACTATAGGGCCAAAGGAAATATCCCCCGATAACAAAGAGAAAGAAGCTTTCTGAGAAACTTCTTTGTGTTCTGTGAAATCAGCTCACAGAGTTACAGGTTTCCCCTCAAGAAGCCTTTCGCTAAGACAGTTCTTGTGGAATTGGCAAAGTGATATTTGGAAGCCCATACAGGGGTATGGTGAAAAAGGAAATATACTCAGATGAAATCTGGAAAGAAGCTTTCTGAGAAACTGCTTAGTGTTCTGTTAATTCATCTCACACAATTTCATCTGTATTTCGTGGATCTCTTTGCTAGCCTTATTTCTGCGGAATCTGAGAACAGATATTTCGGATCCCTTTGAAGACTATAGGGCCAAAGGAAATATCCTCCGATAACAAAGAGAAAGAAGCTTTCTGAGAAACTTCTATGTGTACTGTGAAATCATCTCACAGAGTTACAGCTTTCACCTCAAGAAGCCTTTCGCTAAGACAGTTCTTGTGGAATTGGCAAAGTGATATTTGGAAGCCCATAGAGGGCTACGGTGATAAAGAAAATATCCTCAGAAGAAAACTGGAAAGAAGCTTTCTGAGAAACTGCTTAGTGTTCTGTTAATTCATCTCACAGAGTTACATCGGTATTTCCTGGATCTTTTTGCTAGCCTTATTTCTGTGGAATCTGAGAACAGATATTTCGGATCCCTTTGAAGACTATAGGGCCAAAGGAAATATCCTCCGACAACAAAGAGAAAGAAGCTTTCTGAGAAACTTCTTTGTGTTCTGTGAAATCATCTCACAGAGTTACAGCTTTCCCCTCAAGAAGCCTTTCGCTAAGACAGTTTTTGTGGAATTGGCAAAGTGATATTTGGAAGCCCGTTAAGGGCAATGGTGAAAAAGGAAATATCCTCAGATGAAAACTGGAAAGAAGCTTTCTGAGAAACTGCTTAGTGTTCTGTTAATTCATCTCACACACTTACATCTGTATTTCGTGGATCTCTTTACTAGCCTTATTTCTGTGGAATCTGAAAACAGATATTTCGGATCCCTTTGAAGACTGTAGGGCCAAAGGAAATATCCTCCGATAACAAAGAGAAAGAAGCTTTCTGAAAAACTTCTTTGTGTTCTGTGAAATCATCTCACAGAGTTACAGCTTTCCCGTCAAGAAGCCTTTCGGTAAGACAGTTCTTGTAGAATTGGCAAAGTGATATATGGAAGCCCCTAGAGGGCTATGGTGAAAAAGGAAATATCCTTAGATGAAATCTCGAAAGAAGCTTTCTGAGAACCTGCTTAGTGTTCTGTTAATTCATCGCACAGAGTTACATCTGTATTTCGTGGATCTCTTTGCTAGCCTTATTTCTGTGGAATCTGAGAACAGATATTTTGGATCCCTTTGAAGACTATAGGCCAAAGGAAATATCCTCCGATAACAAAGAGAAAGAAGCTTTCTGAGAAACTTCTTTCTGTTCTGTGAAATCATCTCACAGAGTTACAGCTTTCCCCTCAAGAAGCCTTTCGATAAGGCAGTTCTTGCGGATTTGGCAAAGTGATATTGGGAAGTCCCTAGAGGGCTATGGTGAAAAAGGAAATATCCTCAGATGAAATCTGGAAAGAAGCTTTCTGAGAAACTGCTTAGTGTTCTGGTAATTCATCTCACACAGTTACATCTGTCTTTCGTGGATCTCTTTGCTACCCTTATTTCTGTGGAATCTGAGAACAGATATTTCGGATCCCTTTGAAGACTATAGGGCCAAAGGAAATATCCTCCGATAACAAAGAGAAAGAAGCTTTCTGAGAAACTTCTTTGTGTTCTCTGAAATCATCTCACAGAGTTACAGCTTTACCCTCAAGAAGCCTTTCGCTAAGACAGCTCTTGTGGAATTGGCAAAGTGATATTTGGAAGCCCTTAGAGGGCTGTGGTGAAAAAGGAAATATCCTCCGATGAAATCTGGAAAGAAGCTTTCTGAGAAACTGCTTAGTGTTCTGTTAATTCATCTCACAGAGTTACATCTGTATTTCGTGGATCTCTTTGCTAGCCTTCTTTCTGTGGAATCTGAGAACAGATATTTCGGATCCCTTTGAAGACTATAGGGCCATAGGGAATATCCTCCGATAACAAAGAGAAAGAAGCTTTCTGAGAAACTTCTTTGTGTTCTGTGAAATCATCTCACAAAGTTACAGCTTTCCCTCAAGAAGCCCTTCGTTAAGACAGTTCTTGTGAAATTGGCAAAGTGATATTTGGAAGCCCCTAGAGGGCTATGGTGAAAAAGGAAATATTCTCAGATGAAATCTGGAAAGAAGCTTTCTGAGAAACTGCTTAGTGTTCTGTTAATTCATCTCACAGAGTTACATCTGTATTTCGTGGATCTCTTTGCTAGCCTTATTTCTGTGGTATGTGAGAACAGATATTTCGGATCCCTTTGAATACTATAGGGCCAAAGGAAATATCCTCCGATAACAAAGAGAAAGAAGCTTTCTGAGAAACTTCTTCGTGTTCTGTGAAATCATCTCACAGAGTTACAGCTTTCCCCTCAAGAAGCCTTTCGCTAAGACCGTTCTTGTGGAATTGGCAAAGTGATATTTGGAAGCCCCAAGACGGCTATGGTGAAAAAGGAAATATCCTCAGATGAAATCTGGAAAGAAGATTTCTTAGCAACTGCTTAGTGTCCTGTTAATTCATCTCACAGAGTTACATCTGTAATTCGTGGATATCTTTGCTAGCCTTATTTCTGTGGAATCAGAGAACAGATATTTCGGATCCCTTTGAAGACTATAGGGCCAAAGGAAATATCCTCCGACAACAAAGAGGAAGAAGCTTTCTGAGAAACTTCTTTGTGTTCTGTGAAATCATCTCACAGAGTTACAGCTTTCCCCTCAAGAAGCCTTTCGCTAAGACAGTTTTTGTGGAATTGGCAAAGTGATATTTGGAAGCCCGTTAAGGGCAATGGTGAAAAAGGAAATATCCTCAGATGAAAACTGGAAAGAAGCTTTCTGAGAAACTGCTTAGTGTTCTGTGAATTCATCTCACAGAGTTACATCTGTATTTCCTGGATCTCTTTACTAGCCTTATTTCTGTGGAATCTGAAAACAGATATTTCGGAGCCCTTTGAAGACTGTAGGGCCAAAGGAAATATCCTCCGATAACAAAGAGAAAGAAGCTTTCTGTGAAACTTCTTTGTGTTCTGTGAAATCATCTCACAGAGTTACAGCTTTCCCGTCAAGAAGCCTTTCGGTAAGACAGTTCTTGTAGAATTGGCAAAGTGATATATGGAAGCCCCTAGAGGGCTATGGTGAAAAAGGAAATATCCTTAGATGAAATCTGGAAAGAAGCTTTCTGAGAACCTGCTTAGTGTTCTGTTCATTCATCGCACAGAGTTACATCTGTATTTCGTGGATCTCTTTGCTAGCCTTCTTTCTGGGGAATCTGAGAACAGATATTTCGGATCCCTTTGAAGACTATAGGGCCAAAGGAAATATCCTCCGATAACAAAGAGAAAGAAGCTTTCTGAGAAACTACTTTGTGTTCTGTGAAATCATCTCACAGAGTTACAGATTTCCCTAGAAGAAGCCTTTTGCTAAGACAGTTCTTGTGGAATTGGCAAAGTGATATATGGTAGCCCATAGAGGGCTATGGTGAAAAAGGACATATCCTCCGATGAAATCTGGAAAGAAGCGTTCTGAGAAACTGCTTAGTGTTCTGTTAATTCATCTCGCAGAGTTACATCTGTATTTCGTGGATCTCTTTGCTAGCCTTATTTCTGTGGAATCAGAACAGATATTTCGGATCCCTTTGAAGACTATAAGGCCAAAGGAAATATCCTCGGATACAAAGAGAAAGAAGCTTTCTGAGAAACTTCTTTGTGTTCTGTGAAATCATCTCACAGAGTTACAGCTTTCTCGTGAAGAAGAATTTCCCTAAGACAGTTCTTGTGGAATCGGCAAAGTTATATTTGGAAGCCCTTAGAGGGCTATGGTGAAAAAGGAAATATCCTCAGATGAAATCTGGAAAGAAGTTTTCTGAGAAACTGCTTAGTGTTCTGTTAATTCATCTCACAGAGTTACATCTGTATTTAGTGGATCTCTTTGCTAGCCTTATTTCTGTTGAATCTGAGAACAGATATTTCGGATCCCTTTGAAGACTACAGGGCCAATGGAAATATCCTCCGATAAAAAAGAGAAAGACGCTTTCTGAGAAACTTCTTTGTGTTCTGTGAAGTCATCTCACAGAGTTACAGCTTTCCCTAGCAGAAGCCTTTCGCTAAGACAGTTCTTGTGGAATTGGCAAAGTGATATTTGCAAGCCCCTAGAGGGCTATGGTGAAAAAGGAAATATCCTCAGATGAAATCTGGAAAGAAGCTTTCTGAGAAACTGCTTAGTGTTCTGTTAATTCATCTCACAGAGTTATATCTGTATTTCGTGGATCTCTTTGCTAACCTTATTTCTGTGGAATCTGAGAACAGATATTTCGGATCCCTTTGAAGACTATAGGGCCAAAGGAAATATCCTCTGATAACAAAGAGAAAGAAGCTTTGTGAGAAACTTCTTTGTGTTCTGTGAAATCATCTCACAGAGTTAATGATTTCCCCTCAAGAAGTCTTTCGCTATGACAGTTCTTCTGGAATTGGCAAAGTGATATTTGGAAGCCCATAGAGAGCTATGGTGAAAAAGGAAATATCCTCCGATGAAAACTGGAAAGAAGTTTTCTGAGAAACTGCTTAGTGTTCTGTTAATTCATCTCACAGAGTTACATCTGTATTTCGTGGATCTCTTTGCTAGCCTTATTTCTGTTGAATCTGAGAACAGATATTTCGGATCCCTTTGAAGACTACAGGGCCAATGGAAATATCCTCCGATAAAAAAGAGAAAGACGCTTTCTGAGAAACTTCTTTGTGTTCTGTGAAGTCATCTCACAGAGTTACAGCTTTCCCTAGCAGAAGCCTTTCGCTAAGACAGTTCTTGTGGAATTGGCAAAGTGACATTGGGTAGCCCACATAGGGCTATGGAGAAAAAGGAAATATCCTCAGATGAAATCTGGAAAGAAGCTTTCTGAGAAACTCCTTAGTGTCCAGTTAATTCATCTCACAGAGTTACATCTGTATTTCGTGAATCTCTTTGCTAGCCTTATTTCTGTGGAATCTGAGAACAGATATTTCGGATCCCTTTGAAGACTATAGTGCAAAAGGAAATATCCTCCGATAACAAAGAGAAAGAAGCTTTCTGAGTAACTTCTTTGTGTTCGGTGAAATCATCTCACAGAGTTACAGCTTTCCCCTCAAGAAGCCTTTCGCTAAGACAGTTCTTGTGGAATTGGCAAAGTGATATTTGGAAGCCCATGGAGGGCTATGGTGAAAAAGGAAATATCCTCAGATGAAATCTGGAAAGAAGCTTTCTGAAGAACTACTTAGTGTTCTGTTAATTCATCTCACAGAGTTACATCTGTATTTCGTGGATCTCTTTGCTGCCTTATTTCTGTGGAATCTGAGAACAGATATTTCGGATCGCTTTGAAGACTATAGGGCCAAAGGAAATATCCTCCGATAACAAAGAGAAAGAAGCTTTCTGAGAAAGTTCTTTGTGTTCTGTGAAATCACCTCACAGAGTTACAGCTTTCCCCTCAAGAAGCCTTTCGCTAAGACAGCTCTTGTGGAATTGGCAAAGTGATATTTGGAAGCCCTTAAAAGGCTACGGTGAAAAAGGAAATATCCTCCGATGAAATCCGGAAAGAAGCTTTCTGAGAATCTGCTTAGTGTTCTGTTAATTCATCTCACAGGGTTACATCTGTATGTCGTGGATCTCTTTGCTAGCCTTATTTCTGTGGAATCTGAGAACAGATATTTCGGATCCCTTTGAAGACTATAGGGCCAAAGGAAATATCCTCCGATAATAAAGAGAAAGAAGGTTTCTGAGAAACTTCTTTGTGTTCTGTGAAATCATCTCGCAGAGTTACAGCTTTCTCCTCAAGAAGCCTTTCGATAAGGCACGTCTTGTGGAATTGGCAAAGTGATATTTGGAAGCCCAGAGAGGGCTATGGTGAAAAAGGAAATATCCTCCGATGAAATCTGGAAAGAAGCTTTCTGAGAAACTGCTTAGTGTTCTGTTAATTCATGTCACAGAGTTACATCTGTATTTCGTGGATCTCTTTGCTAGCCTTATTTCTGTGGAATCTGAGAACAGATATTTCGGATCCCTTTGAAGACTATAGGGCCAAAGCAAATATCCTCCGATAACAAAGAGAAAGAAGCTTTCTGAGAAACTTCTTTGTGTTCTGTGAAATCATCTCACAGAGTTACAGCTTTCCCCTCAAGAAGCCTTTCGCTAAGACAGTTCTTGTGGAATTGGCATAGGGATATGTGGAAGCCCCTAGAGGGCTATGGTGAAAAAGGAAATATTCTCAGATGAAATCTGGAAAGAAGATTTCTGAGAAACTGGTTAGTGTTCTGTTAATTCATCTCACAGAGTTACATCTGTATTTCGTGGATCTCTTTGTTAGCCTTATTTCTGTGGAATCTGAGAACAGATATTTCGGATCCCTTTGAAGACTACAAGGCAAAAGGAAATAGTCTCCGATAACAAAGAGAAACAAGCTTTCTGAGAAACTTCTTTGTGTTCTGTGAAATCATCTCACAGAGTTACAGCTTTCCGTAGAAGAATCCTTTTGCTAAGAGAGTTCTTGTGGAACTGGCAAAGTGATATTTGGAAGCCCATAGAGGGCTATGGTGAAAAAGGAAATATCCTCAGATGAAATCTGGAAAGAAGCTTTCTGAGAAACTGCTTAGTGTTCTGTTAATTCATCTCACAGAGTTACATCTGTATTTCGTGGATCTGTTTGCTAGCCTTATTTCTGTGGAATCTGAGAACAGATATTTCGGATCCCTTTGAAGACTATAGGGCCAAAGGAAATATCCTCCGACAACAAAGAGAAAGATGCTTTCTGAGAAACTTCTTTGTGTTCTGTGAAATCATCTCACACAGTTACAGCTTTCCCTTCAAGAAGCCTTTCGCTAAGACAGTTCTTATGGAATTGGCAAAGTGATATATGGAAGCATCTAGAGGGCTACGGTGAAAAAGGAAATATCCTCAGATGAAATCTGGAAAGAAGCTTTCTAGAAACCGCTTAGTGTTCTGTTAATTCATCTCACAGAGTTACATCTGTATTTAGTGGATCTCTTTGCTAGCCTTATTTCTGTTGAATCTGAGAACAGATATTTCGGATCCCTTTGAAGACTACAGGGCCAATGGAAATATCCTCCGATAAAAAAGAGAAAGACGCTTTCTGAGAAACTTCTTTGTGTTCTGTGAAGTCATCTCACAGAGTTACAGCTTTCCCTAGCAGAAGCCTTTCGCTAAGACAGTTCTTGTGGAATTGGCAAAGTGATATTTGCAAGCCCCTAGAGGGCTATGGTGAAAAAGGAAATATCCTCAGATGAAATCTGGAAAGAAGCTTTCTGAGAAACTGCTTAGTGTTCTGTTAATTCATCTCACAGAGTTATATCTGTATTTCGTGGATCTCTTTGCTAACCTTATTTCTGTGGAATCTGAGAACAGATATTTCGGATCCCTTTGAAGACTATAGGGCCAAAGGAAATATCCTCTGATAACAAAGAGAAAGAAGCTTTGTGAGAAACTTCTTTGTGTTCTGTGAAATCATCTCACAGAGTTAATGCTTTCCCCTCAAGAAGTCTTTCGCTATGACAGTTCTTCTGGAATTGGCAAAGTGATATTTGGAAGCCCATAGAGAGCTACGGTGAAAAAGGAAATATCCTCCAATGAAAACTGGAAAGAAGTTTTCTGAGAAACTGCTTAGTGTTCTGTTAATTCATCTCACAGAGTTACATCTGTATTTCGTGGATCTCTTTGCTAGCCTTATTTCTGTTGAATCTGAGAACAGATATTTCGGATCCCTTTGAAGACTATAGGGCCAATGGAAATATCCTCCGATAAAAAAGAGAAAGACGCTTTCTGAGAAACTTCTTTGTGTTCTATGAAGTCATCTCACAGAGTTACAGCTTTCCCTAGCAGAAGCCTTTCGCTAAGACAGTTCTTGTGGAATTGGCAAAGTGACATTGGGTAGCCCACATAGGGCTATGGAGAAAAAGGAAATATCCTCAGATGAAATCTGGAAAGAAGCTTTCTGAGAAACTGCTTAGTGTCCTGTTAATTCATCTCACAGAGTTACATCTGTATTTCGTGAATCTCTTTGCTAGCCTTATTTCTGTGGAATCTGAGAACAGATATTTCGGATCCCTTTGAAGACTATAGTGCAAAAGGAAATATCCTCCGATAACAAAGAGAAAGAAGCTTTCTGAGTAACTTCTTTGTGTTCGGTGAAATCATCTCACAGAGTTACAGCTTTCCCCTCAAGAAGCCTTTCGCTAAGGCAGTTCTTGTGGAATTGGCAAAGTGATATTTGGAAGCCCATGGAGGGCTATGGTGAAAAAGGAAATATCCTCAGATGAAATCTGGAAAGAAGCTTTCTGAAGAACTACTTAGTGTTCTGTTAATTCATCTCACAGAGTTACATCTGTATTTCGTGGATCTCTTTGCTGCCTTATTTCTGTGGAATCTGAGAAGAGATATTTCGGATCGCTTTGAAGACTATAGGGCCAAAGGAAATATCCTCCGATAACAAAGAGAAAGAAGCTTTCTGAGAAAGTTCTTTGTGTTCTGTGAAATCACCTCACAGAGTTACAGCTTTCCCCTCAAGAAGCCTTTCGCTAAGACAGCTCTTGTGGAATTGGCAAAGTGATATTTGGAAGCCCTTAAAAGGCTACGGTGAAAAAGGAAATATCCTCCGATGAAATCCGGAAAGAAGCTTTCTGAGAAACTGCTTAGTGTTCTGCTAATTCATCTCACAGGGTTACATCTGTATGTCGTGGATCTCTTTGCTAGCCTTATTTCTGTGGAATCTGAGAACAGATATTTCGGATCCCTTTGAAGACTATAGGGCCAAAGGAAATATCCTCCGATAATAAAGAGAAAGAAGGTCTCTGAGAAACTTCTTTGTGTTCTGTGAAATCATCTCGCAGAGTTACAGCTTTCTCCTCAAGAAGCCTTTCGATAAGGCACGTCTTGTGGAATTGGCAAAGTGATATTTGGAAGCCCAGAGAGGGCTATGGTGAAAAAGGAAATATCCTCCGATGAAATCTGGAAAGAAGCTTTCTGAGAAACTGCTTAGTGTTCTGTTAATTCATGTCACAGAGTTACATCTGTATTTCGTGGATCTCTTTGTTAGCCTTATTTCTGTGGAATCTGAGAACAGATATTTCGGATCCCTTTGAAGACTATAGGGCCAAAGCAAATATCCTCCGATAACAAAGAGAAAGAAGCTTTCTGAGAAACTTCTTTGTGTTCTGTGAAATCATCTCACAGAGTTACAGCTTTCCGTAGAAGAATCCTTTTGCTAAGAGAGTTCTTGTGGAACTGGCAAAGTGATATTTGGAAGCCCATAGAGGGCTATGGTGAAAAAGGAAATATCCTCAGATGAAATCTGGAAAGAAGCTTTCTGAGAAACTGCTTAGTGTTCTGTTAATTCATCTCACAGAGTTACATCTGTATTTCGTGGATCTCTTTGCTAGCCTTATTTCTGTGGAATCTGAGATCAGATATTTCGGATCCCTTTGAAGACTATAGGGCCAAAGGAAATATCCTCCGACAACAAAGAGAAAGATGCTTTCTGAGAAACTTCTTTGTGTTCTGTGAAATCATCTCACACAGTTACAGCTTTCCCTTCAAGAAGCCTTTCGCTAAGACAGTTCTTATGGAATTGGCAAAGTGATATATGGAAGCACCTAGAGGGCTATGGTGAAAAAGGAAATATCCTCAGATGAAATCTGGAAAGAAGCTTTCTAGAAACCGCTTAGTGTTCTGTTAATTCATCTCACAGAGTTACAACGGTATTTCGTGGATCTCTTAGCTAGCCTTATTTCTGTTGAATCTGAGAACAGATATTTCGTATCCCTTTGAAGACTACAGGGCCAAGGAAATATCCTCCGATAACAAAGAGAAAGAAGCTTCCTGAGAAACTTCTTTGTGTTCTGTGAAATCATCTCACAGAGTTACAGCTTTTCCTAGAAGAAGCCTTTCGATAAGACAGTTCTTCTGGAATTGGCAAAGTGATATTTGGTAGCCCATACAGGGCTATGGTGAAAAAGGAAATATCCTCAGATGAAATCTGGAAAGAAGCTTTCTGAGAAACTGCTTAGTGTTCTGTTAATTCATCTCACAGAGTTACATCTGTATTTCGTGGATCTCTTTGCTAGCTTTATTTCTGTGGAATCTGAGAAGAGATATTTCGGATCCCTTTGAAGACTATAGGGCCAAAGGAAAAATCCTCCGATAACAAAGAGAAAGAAGCTTTCTGAGAAACTTCCTCGTGTTCTGTGAAATCATCTCACAGAGTTACAGCTTTCCCCTCAAGAAGCCTTTCGCTAAGACCGTTCTTGTGGAATTGGCAAAGTGATATTTGGAAGCCCCTAGAGGGCTATGGTGAAAAAGGAAATATCCTCAGATGAAATCTGGAAAGAAGCTTTCTGAGAAACTGCTTAGCGTTCTGTTAATTCATCTCACAGAGTTACATCTGTAATTCGTGTATATCTTGGCTAGCCTTATTTCTTTGGAATCAGAACAGATATTTCGGATCCCTTTGAAGACTATAGGGCCAAAGGAAATATCCTCCGATAACAAAGAGAAAGAAGCTTTCTGAGAAACCTCTTTGTGTTCTGTGAAATGATCTCAAAGAGTTACAGCTTTCCCCTGAAGAAGTCTTTCGCTAAGACAGTTCTTGTGGAATTGGCAAAGTGATATTTGGAAGCCCCTAGAGGGCTATGGTGAAAAAGGAAATATCCTCCGATAAAATCTGGAAAGAAGTTTTCTGAGAAACTGCTTAGTGTTCTGTTAATTCATCTCACAGAGTTACATCTGTATTTCCTGGATCTCTTTGCTAGCCTTATTTCCGTGGAATCTGAGAACAGATATTTCGGATCCCTTTGAAGACTATAGGGCCAAAGGAAATATCCTCCGATAACAAAGAGAAAGATGCTTTCAGAGAAACTTCCTTGTGTTCTCTGAAATCATCTCACAGAGTTACAGCTTTCCCCTCAAGAAGCCTTCCGCCAAGACAGTTCTTGTGGAATTGGCAAAGTGATATTTGCAAGCCCCTAGAGGGCTATGGTGAAAAAGGAAATATCCTCAGATGAAATCTGGAAAGAAGATTTCTGAGAAACTGCTTAGTGTTCTGTTAATTCGTCTCACAGAGTTACATCTGTATTTCGTGGTTCTCTCTGCTAGTCTTATTTCTGTGGAATCAGAGGATAGATATTTCGGATCCCTTTGAAGACTATAGGGCCAAAGGAAATATCCTGCGATAACAAAGAGAAAGAAGCATTCTGAGAAACTTCTTTGTGTTCTGTGAAATCATCTCACAGAGTTACAGCTTTCCCCTCAAGAAGCCTTTTGCTAAGACAGTTCTTGTGGAATTGGCAAGGTGATATTTGGAAGCCCATAGAGGGCTATGGTGAAAAAGGAAATATCCTCCGATGAAATCTGGAAAGAAGCTTTGTGAGAAACTGCTTAGTGTTCTGTTAATTCATCTCACAGAGTTACATCTGTATTTCGTGGATCTCTTTGCTAGCCTTATTTCTGTGGAATCTGAGAACAGATATTTCGGATCCCTTTGAAGACTACAGGGCCAAATTAAATATCCTCCGATAATAAAGAGAAAGAAGCTTTCTGAGAAACTTCTTTGTGTTCTGTGAAATCATCTCACAGAGTTACAGCTTTCCCCTCAAGAAGCCTTTCGCTAAGACAGTTCTTGAGGAATTGGCAAAGTGATATTGGGAAGCCCATAGAGGGCTATGGTGAAAAAGGAAATATCCTCCGATGAAATCTGGAAAGAAGCTTTCTGAGAAACTGCTTAGTGTTCTGTTAATTCATCTTACAGAGTTACATCTGTATTTCGTGGTTCTCTTTGCTAACCTTATTTCTGTGGAATGTGAGAAGAGATATTTCGGATCCCTTTGAAGACTGTAGGGCCAAAGGAAATATCCTCCGATAACAAAGAGAAAGAAGCTTTCTGAGAAACTTCTTTGTGTTCTGTGAAATCATCTCACAGAGTTACAGCTTTCCCCTCAACAAGCCTTTCGCTAAGACAGTTCTTGTGGAATTGGCAAAGTGATATTTGGAAGCCCCAAGAGGGCTATGATGAAAATGGAAATATCCTCAGATGAAATCTGGAAAGAAGCTTTCTGAGAAACTCCTTAGTGTTCTGTTAATTCATCTCACAGAGTTACATCTGTATTTCGTGGATCTCTTTGCTAGCCTTATTTCCGTGGAATCTGAGAACAGATATTTCGGATCCCTTTGAAGACTATAGGGCCTAAGGAAATATCCTCCGATAACAAAGAAAGAAGCTTTCTGAGAAACTTCTTTGTGTTCTCTGAAATCATCTCACAGAGTTACAGCTTTCCCCTCAAGAAGTCTTTCGATGAGGCAGGTATTGTGGAATTGGTAAAGTGGTATTGGGAAGCCCATAGAGGGCTATGGTGAAAAAGGAAATATCCTTCTATGAAATCTGTAAAGAAGCTTTCTGAGAAACTGCTTAGTGTTCTGTTAATTCATCTCAGAGAGTTACATCTGTATTTCGTGGATCTCTTTGTTAGCCTTATTTCTGTGGGATCAGAACAGATATTTCTGATCCCTTTGAAGACTATAGAGCCAAAGGAAATATCCTCCGATAACAAAGAGAAAGAAGCTTTCAGAGAAACCTCTTTGTTTTCTGTGAAATCATCTCACAGAGTTACAGCTTTCCCCTCTAGAAGCCTTTCGCTAAGACAGTTCTTGAGGAGTTGGCAAAGTGATATTTGGAAGCCCTTAGAGGGCTATGGTGAAAAAGGAAATATCCTCAGATGAAATCTGGAAAGAAGCTTTCTGAGAAACTGCTTAGTGTTCTGTTAATTCATCTCACAGAGTTACATCTGTATTTCGTGGTTCTCTTTGCTAGCCTTATTTCTGTGGAATGTGAGAAGAGATATTTCGGATCCCTTTGAAGACTATAGGGCCAAAGGAAATATCCTCCGATAACAAAGAGAAAGAAGCTTTCTGAGAAACTTCTTTGTGTTCTGTGAAATCATCTCACAGAGTTACAGCTTTCCCCTCAACAAGCCTTTCTCTAAGACATTTCTTGTGGAATTGGCAAAGTGATATTTGGAAGCCCCAAGAGGGCTGTGGTGAAAATGGAAATATCCTCAGATGAAATCTGGAAAGAAGCTTTCTGAGAAACTGCTTAGTGTTCTGTTAATTCATCTCACAGAGTTACATCTGTATTTCGTGGATCTCTTTGCTAGCCCTATTTCTGTGGAATCTGAGAACAGATATCTCGGATCCCTTTGAAGACTATAGGGCCAAAGGAAATATCCTCCGATAACAAAGAGAAAGAAGCTTTCTGAGAAACTTCTTTGTGTTCTGTGAAATCATCTCACAGAGTTACAGCTTTCCCCTCAAGAAGCCTTTCGTTAAGACAGTTCTTGTGGAATTGGCAAAGTGATATTTGGAAGCCCGTAGAGGGCTATGGTGAAAAAGGAAATATCCTCAGATGAAATCTCGAAAGCAGCTTTCTGAGAAACTGCTTAGTATTCTGGTAATTCATCTCACAGAGTTACATCTGTATTTCGTGGATCTCTTTGCTAGCCTTATTTCTGTGGAATCTGAGAACAGATATTTCGGATCCCTTTGAAGACTATAGGGCCAAAAGAAATATCCTCCGATAATAAAGAGAAAGAAGCTTTCTGAGAAAGTTCTTTGTGTTCTGTGAAATCATGTCACAGAGTTACAGCTTTCCCCTCAAGAAGCCTTTCGCTAACACAGTTCTTGTGGAATTGGCAAAGTGATATTGGGAAGCCCTTATAGGGCTATGATGAAAAAGGAAATATCCACAGATGAAATCTGGAAAGAAGCTTTCTGAGAAACTGCTTAGTGTTCTGTTAATTCATCTCACAGAGTTACATCTGTATTTCGTGGATCTCTTTGCTAGCCTTATTTCTGTGGGATCAGAACAGATACTTCGGATCCCTTTGAAGACTATAGAGCCAAAGGAAATATCCTCCGATAACAAAGAGAAAGAAGCTTTCAGAGAAACCTCTTTGTGTTCTGTGAAATCATCTCACAGAGTTACAGCTTTCCCCTCAAGAAGCCTTTCACTGAGACAGTACTTGTGGAATTGGCAGAGTGATATTTGGAAGCCCTTAGAGGGCTGTGGTGAAAAAGGAAATATCCTCCGATGAAATCTGGAAAGAAGCTTTCTGAGAAACTGCTTAGTGTTCTGTTAATTCATCTCACAGAGTTACATCTGTATTTCGTGGATCTCTTTGCTAGCCTTATTTCTGCGGAAACTGAGAACAGATATTTCGGATCCCTTTGAACACTATAGGGCCAAAGGAAATATCCTCTGATAAGCAAGAGAAAGAAGCTTTCTGAGAAACTTCTTTGTGTTCTGTGAAATCATCTCACAGAGTTACAGCTTTCCCCTCAAGAAGCCTTTCGCTAAGATAGATCTTGAGGAATTGGCAAAGTGATATTTGGAAGCCCATAGAGGGCTATGGTGGAAAAGGAAATATCCTCAGATGAAATCTGGAAAGAAGTATTCTGAGAAACTGCTTAGTGTTCTGTTAATTCATCTCACAGAGTTACATCTGTATTTCGTGGATCTCTTTGCTAGCCCTATTTCTGTGGAATCTGAGAATAGATATTTCGGATCCCTTTGAAGCCTATAGGGCCAAAGGAAATATCCTCCGATAACAAAGAGAAAGAAGCTTTCTGAGAAACTTCTTTGTGTTCTGTGAAATCATCTCACAGAGTTACAGCTTTCCCCTCAAGAAGCCTTTCGCTAAGACAGTTCTTGTGGAATTGGCAAAGTGATATTTGGAAGCCCGTAGAGGGCTATGGTGAAAAAGGAAATATCCTCAGATGAAATCTCGAAAGCAGCTTTCTGAGAAACTGCTTAGTATTCTGGTAATTCATTTCACAGAGTTACATCTGTATTTCGTGGATCTCTTTGCTAGCCTTATTTCTGTGGAATCTGAGAACAGATATTTCTTATCCCTTTGAAGACTACAGGGCCAAAAGAAATATCCTCCGATAATAAAGAGAAAGAAGCTTTCTGAGAAACTTCTTTGTGTTCTGTGAAATCATGTCACAGAGTTACAGCTTTCCACTCAAGAAGCCTTTCGCTAACACAGTTCTTGTGGAATTGGCAAAGTGATATTGGGAAGCCCTTATAGGGCTATGATGAAAAAGGAAATATCCACAGATGAAATCTGGAAAGAAGCTTTCTGAGAAACTGCTTAGTGTTCTGTTAATTCATCTCACAGAGTTACATCTGTATTTCGTGGATCTCTTTGCTAGCCTTATTTCCGTGGAATCTGAGAACAGATATTTCGGATCCCTTTGAAGACTATAGGGCCAAAGGAAATATCCTCCGATAACAAAGAGAAAGAAGCTTTGTGAGAAACTTCTTTGTGTTCTGTGAAGTCATCGCACAGAGTTACAGCTTTCCCTAGCAGAAGCCTTTTGCTAAGGCAGTTCTTGTGGAATTGGCAAAGTGACATTGGGAAGCCCACATAGGGCTATGGAGAAAAAGGAAATATCCTCACATGAAATCTGGAAAGAAGCTTTCTGAGAAACTGCTTAGTGTTCTGTTAATTCATCTCACAGAGTTACATCTGTATTTGGTGAATCTCTTTGCTAGCCTTATTTGTGTGGAATCTGAGAACAGATATTTCGGATCCCTTTGAAGACTATAGTGCAAAAGGAAATATCCTCCGATAACAAAGAGAAAGAAGCTTTCTGAGTAACTTCTTTGTGTTTGGTGAAATCATCTCACAGAGTTACAGCTTTCCCCTCAAGAAGACTTTCGCTAAGACAGTTCTTGTGGAATTGGCAAAGTGATATTTGGAAGCTCATAGAGGGCTATGGTGAAAAAGGAACTATCCTCCGATGAAATCTGGAAAGAAGCTTTCTGAGAAACTGCTTAGTGTTCTGTTAATTCATCTCACAGAGTTACATCTGTATTTCGTGGATCTCTTTGCTAGCCTGATTTCTGTGGAATCTGAGAACAGATATTTCGGATCCCTTTGAACACTATAGGGCCAAAGGAAATATCCTCTGATAATCAAGAGAAAGAAGCTTTCTGAGAAACTTCTTTGTGTTCTGAGAAATCATGTCACAGAGTTACAGCTTTCCCCTCAAGAAGCCTTTCGGTAACACAGTTCTTGTGGAATTGGCAAAGTGATATTGGGAAGCCCTTATAGGGCTATGATGAAAAAGGAAATATCCTCAGATGAAATCTGGAAAGAAGCTTTCTGAGAAACTGCTTAGTGTTCTGTTAATTCATCTCACAGAGTTACATCTGTATTTCGTGGATCTCTTTGCTAGCCTTATTTCTGTGGAATCTGAGAACAGATATTTGGGATCCCTTTGAACACTATAGGGCCAAAGGAAATATCCTCTGATAAGCAAGAGAAAGAAGCTTTCTGAGAAACTTCTTTGTGTTCTGTGAAATCATCTCACAGAGTTACAGCTTTCCCCTTAAGAAGCCTTTCGCTAAGACAGATCTTGAGGAATTGGCAAAGTGATTTTTGGAAGCCCATAGAGGGCTATGGTTGAAAAGGAAATATCCTCAGATGAAATCTGGGAAGAAGCAATCTGAGAAACTGCTTAGTGTTCTGTTAATTCATCTCACAGAGTTACATCTGTATTTCCTGGATCTCTTTGCTAGCCTTATTTCTGTGGAATCTGAGAACAGATATTTCGGATCCTTTTGAAGACTATAGGGCCAAAGGAAATATCCTCCGATAACAGAGAAAAAGAAGCTTTCTGAGAAACTTCTTTGTGTTCTGTGAAATCATCTCACAGAGTTACAGCTTTCCCCTCAAGAAGCCATTCGCTAAGACCGTTCTTGTGGGATTGGCAAAGTGATATTTGGAAGCCCCTAGAGGGCTATGGTGGAAAAGGAAATATTCAGATGAAATATGGAAAGAAGCTTTCTGAGCAACTGCTTAGTGTACTGTTAATTCATCTCACAGAGTTACATCTGTAATTCGTGGATATCTTTTCTAGCCTTATTTCTGTGGAATCTGAGAATAGATATTTCGGATCCCTTTGAAGACTATAGGGCCAAAGGAAATATCCTCCGATAACAAAGAGAAAGAAGCTTTCTGAGAAACTTCTTTGTGTTCTGTGAAATCATCTCACAGAGTTACAGCTTTCCCCTCAAGAAGCCTTTCGCTAAGACAGTTCTTGTGGAATTGGCAAAGTGATATTTGGAAGCCCGTAGAGGGCTATGGTGAAAAAGGAAATATCCTCAGATGAAATCTCGAAAGCAGCTTTCTGAGAAACTGCTTAGTATTCTGGTAATTCATCTCACAGAGTTACATCTGTATTTCGTGGATCTCTTTGCTAGCCTTATTTCTGTGGAATCTGAGAACAGATATTTCTTATCCCTTTGAAGACTACAGGGCCAAAAGAAATATCCTCCGTTAATAAAGAGAAAGAAGGTTTCTGAGAAACTTCTTTGTGTTCTGTGAAATCATGTCACAGAGTTACAGCTTTCCACTCAAGAAGCCTTTCGCTAAGACAGTTCTTGTGGAATTGGCAAAGTGATATTGGGAAGCCCTTATAGGGCTATGGTGAAAAAGGAAATATCCACAGATGAAATCTGGAAAGAAGCTTTCTGAGAAACTGCTTAGTGTTCTGTTAATTCATCTCACAGAGTTACATCTGTATTTCGTGGATCTCTTTGCTAGCCTTATTTCCGTGGAATCTGAGAACAGATATTTCGGATCCCTTTGAAGACTATAGGGCCAAAGGAAATATCCTCCGATAACAAAGAGAAAGAAGCTTTCAGAGAAACTTCCTTGTGTTCTGTGAAATAATCTCACAGAGTTACAGCTTTCCCCTCAAGAAGCCTTTCGCTAAGACAGTTCTTGTGGAATAGGCAAAGTGATATTTGCAAGCCCCTAGAGGGCTATGGTGAAAAAGGAAATATCCTCAGATGAAATCTGGAAAGAAGCTTTCTGAGAAACTGCTTAGTGTTCTGCTAATTCATCTCACTGAGTTACATCTGTATTTCGTGGATCTCTTTGCTAGCCTTATTTCTGTGGGATCAGAACAGATATTTCGGATCCCTTTGAAGACTATAGAGCCAAAGGAAATATCCTCCGATAACAAAGAGAAAGAAGCTTTCAGAGAAACCTGTTTGTGTTCTGTGAAATCATCTCACAGAGTTACAGCTTTCCCCTCAAGAAGCCTTTCACTGAGACAGTTCTTGTGGAATTGGCAGAGTGATATTTGGAAGCCCTTAGAGGGCTATGGTTAAAAAGGAAATATCCTCCGATGAAATCTGGAAAGAAGCTTTCTGAGAAACTGCTTAGTGTTCTGTTAATTCATCTCACAGAGTTACATCTGTATTTCGTGGATCTCTTTGCTAGCCTTCTTTCTGTGGAATCTGAGAACAGATATTTCGGATCCCTTTGAACACTATAGGGCCAAAGGAAATATCCTCTGATAATCAAGAGAAAGAAGCTTTCTGAGAAACTTCTTTGTGTTCTGAGAAATCATGTCACAGAGTTACAGCTTTCCCCTCAAGAAGCCTTTCGCTAACACAGTTCTTGTGGAATTGGCAAAGTGATATTGGGAAGCCCTTATAGGGCTATGATGAAAAAGGAAATATCCTCAGATGAAATCTAGAAAGAAGCTTTCTGAGAAACTGCTTAGTGTTCTGTTAATTCATCTCACAGAGTTACATCTGTATTTCGTGGATCTCTTTGCTAGCCTTATTTCCGTGGAATCTGAGAACAGATATTTCGGATCCCTTTGAAGACTATAGTTCCAAAGGAAATATCCTCCGATAACAAAGAGAAAGAAGTTTTCTGAGAAACTTCTTTCTGTTCTGTGAAATCATGTCACAGAGTTACAGCTTTCCCCTCAAGAAGCCTTTCGCTAAGACAGTTCTTGTGGAATTGGCAAAGTGATATTGGGAAGCCCTTATAGGGCTATGATGAAAAAGGAAATATCCTCAGATGAAATCTGGAAAGAAGCTTTCTGAGAAACTGCTTAGTGTTTTGTTAATTCATCTCACAGAGTTACATCTGTATTTCATGGATCTCTTTGCTAGCCTTATTTCCGTGGAATCTGAGAACAGATATTTCGGATCCCTTTGAAGACTATAGGGCCAAAGGAAATATCCTCCGATAACAAAGAGAAAGAAGCTTTCTGAGAAACTTCTTTGTGTTCTGTGAAGTAATCTCACAGAGTTACAGCTTTCCCTAGCAGAAGCCTTTTGCTAAGACAGTTCTTGTGGAATTGGAAAAGTGACATTGGGAAGCCCACATAGGGCTATGGAGAAAAAGGAAATATCCTCAGATGAAATCTGGAAAGAAGCTTTCTGAGAAACTGCTTAGGGTTCTGTTAATTCATCTCACAGAGTTACATCTGTATTTGGTGAATCTCTTTGCTAGCCTTATTTCTGTAGAATCTGAGAACAGATATTTCGGATCCCTTTGAAGACTATAGTGCAAAAGGAAATATCCTCCGATAACAAAGAGAAAGATGCTTTCTGAGGAACTTCTTTGTGTTCAGTGAAATCATCTCACAGAGTTACAGCTTTCCCCTCAAGAAGACTTTCGCTAAGACAGTTCTTGTGGAATTGGCAAGGTGATATTTGGAAGCCCATAGAGGGCTATGGTGAAAAAGGAAATACCCTCAGATGAAATCTGGAAAGAAGCTTTCTGAAGAACTACTTAGTGTTCTGTTAATTCATCTCACAGAGTTACATCAGTATTTCGTGGATCTCCTTGCTGCCTTATTTTTGTGGAATCTGAGAACAGATATTTCGGATCCCTTTGAAGACTATAGGGCCAAAGGAAATATCCTCCGATAACAAAGAGAAAGAAGCTTTCTGAGAAACTTCTTTGTGTTCTGTGAAATCATGTCACAGAGTTACAGCTTTCCTCTCAAGAAGCCTTTCGCTAAGGTCGTTCTTGTGGAATTGGCAAAGTGATATTTGGAAGCCCCTAGAGGGCTATGGTGAAAAAGGAAATATCCTCAGATGAAATCTGGAAAGAAGCTTTCTGAGCAACTGCTTAGTGTCCTGTTAATTCATCTCACAGAGTTACATCTGTAATTCGTGGATATCTTTGCTGGCCTTATTTCTGTGGAATCAGAACAGATATTTCGGATCCCTTTGAAGACTATAGGGCCATAGGAAATATCCTCCGATAACAAAGAGAAAGAAGCTTTCTGAGAAACCTCTTTGTGTTCTGTGAAATCATCTCACAGAGTTACAGTTTTCCCCTCAAGAAGTCTTTCGCTAAGACAGTTCTTGTGGAATTGGCAAAGTGATATTTGGAAGCCCCTACAGGGCTATGGTGAAAAAGGAAATATCCTCAGATGAATCTGGAAAGAAGCTTTCTGAGAAACTGCTTAGTGTTCTGTTAATTCATCTCACAGAGTTTCATCTGTATTTCGTGGATCTCTTTGCTAGGCTTATTTCTGTGGAATCTGAGAAGAGATATTTCGGATCCCTTTGAAGACTATAGGGCCAAAGGAAATATCCTCCGATAACAAAGAGAAAGAAGCTTTCTGAGAAACTTCTTTGTGTACTGTGAAATCATCTCACAGAGTTACAGCTTTCTCCTCAAGAAGCCTTTCGCTAAGACTGTTCTTGTGGAAATGGCAAAGTGATATGTGGAAGCCCATAGAGGGCTATGGTGATAAAGGAAATATCCTCAGATCAAAACTGGAAAGAAGCATTCTGAGAAACTGCTTAGTGTTCTGTTAATTCATCTCACAGAGTTACATCTGTATTTCGTGGATCTCTTTGCTAGTCTTATTTCTGTGGAATCTGAGAACAGATATTTCGGATCCCATTGAAGACTATAGGGCCAAGAGAAATATCCTCCGATAACAATGAGAAAGAAGCTTTCTGAGAACCTTCTTTGTGTTCTGTGAAATCATCTCACAGAGTTACAGCTTTCCCCTCAAGAAGCCTTTCGATAAGGCAGGTCTTGTGGAATTCGCAGAGTGATATTGGAAAGCCCATAGAGGGCTATGGTGAAAAAGGAAATATCCTCAGATGAAATCTGGAAAGAAGCTTTCTGAGAAACTGCTTTGTGTTCTGTGAAATCATCTCACAGAGTTACAGCTTTCCCCTCAAGAAGCCTTTCGCTAAGACAGTTCTTGTGGAATTGGCAAAGTGATATTTGCAAGCCCCTAGAGGGCTATGGTGAAAAAGGAAATATCCTCAGATGAAATCTGGAAAGAAGCTTTCTGAGAAACTGCTTAGTGTTCTGTTAATTCATCTCACAGAGTTACATCTGTATTTCGTGGATCTCTTTGCTAACGTATTTCTGTGGAATCTGAGAACAGATATTTCGGATCCCTTTGAAGACTATAGGGCCAAAGGAAATATCCTCCGATAACAAAGAGAAATAAGCTTTCTGAGAAACTTCTTTGTGTTCTGTGAAATCATGTCACAGAGTTACAGCTTTCCTCTCAAGAAGCCTTTCGCTAAGATCGTTCTTGTGGAATTGGCAAAGTGATATTTGGAAGCCCCTAGAGGGCTATGGTGAAAAAGGAAATATCCTCAGATGAAATCTGGAAAGAAGCTTTCTGAGCAACTGCTTAGTGTCCTGTTAATTCATCTCACAGAGTTACATCTGTAATTCGTGGCTATCTTTGCTGGCCTTATTTCTGTGGAATCAGAACAGATATTTCGGATCCCTTTGAAGACTATAGGGCCATAGGAAATATCCTCCGATAACAAAGAGAAAGAAGCTTTCTGAGAAACCTCTTTGTGTTCTGTGAAATCATCTCACAGAGTTACAGCTTTCCTCTCAACAAGCCTTTCGCTAAGACATTTCCTGTGGAATTGGCAAAGAGATATTTGGAAGCCCATAGAGGGCTATGGTGAAAAGGAAATACCCTCAGATGAAATCTGGAAAGAAGCTTTCTGAGAAACTGCTTAGTGTTCTGTTAATTCATCTCACAGAGTTACATCTGTATTTCCTGGATCTTTTTGCTAGCCTTATTTCTGTGGAATCTGAGAACAGATATTTCGGATCCCTTTGAAGACTATAGGGCCAAAGGAAATATCCTCCGACAACAAAGAGAAAGAAGCTTTCTGAGAAACTTCTTTGTGTTCTCTGAAATCATCTCACAGAGTTACAGCTTTCCCCTCAAGAAGCCTTTCGCTAAGACAGTTCTTGTGGAATTGGCAAAGTGATATATGGAAGCACCTAGAGGGCTATGGTGAAAAAGGAAATATCCTCAGATGAAATCTGGAAAGAAGCTTTCTGAGAAACTGCTTAGTGTTCTGTTAATTCATCTCACAGAGTTACATCTGTATTTCGTGGATCTCTTTGCTAGCCTTATTTCTGTGGAATCTGAGAACAGATATTTCGGATCCCTTTGAAGGCTATAGGGCCAAGGGAAATATCCTCCGATATCAATGAGAAAGAAGTTTTCTGAGAAACTTCTTTGTGTTGTGTGAAATCATCTCACAGAGTGACAGCTTTCCCCTCGAGAAGCCTTTCGATAAGGCAGGTCTTGTGGAATTGGCAAAGTGATATTAGGAAGCCCATAGAGGGGTATGGTGAAAAAGGAAATATCCTCAGATGAAATCTGGAAAGAAGCTTTCTGAGAAACTGCTTAGTGTTCTGTTAATTCATCGCACAGAGTTACATCTGTATTTCATGGATCTCTTTGCTAGTCTTATTTCTGTAGAATCTGAGAACAGATATTTCGGATCTCTTTGAAGACTATAGGGCCAAGAGAAATATCCTCCGATAACAATGAGAAAGAAGCTTTCTGAGAAACTTCTTTGTGTTCTGTGAAATCACCTCAGAGAGTTACAGCTTTCCTCTCAAGAAGCCTTTCGATAAGGCAGGTCTTGTGGAATTGGCAGAGTGATATTGGAAAGCCCGTAGTGGGCTATGGTGAAAAAGGAAATATCCTCAGATGAAATCTGGAAAGAAGCTTTCTGAGAAACTGCTTAGTGTTCTCTTAATTCATCTCACAGAGTTACATCTGTATTTCTTGGATCTCTTTGCTAGCCTTATTTCTGTGGAATCTGAGAACAGATATTTCGGATCCCTTTGAAGACTATAGGGCCAAAGGAAATATCCTCCGATAACAAAGAGAAAGAAGTTTTCTGAGAAACTTCTTTGTGTTCTGTGAAATCATCTCACAGAGTTACAGCTTTCCCCTCAAGAAGCCTTTCGCTAAGACAGTTCTTGTGGAATTGGCAAAGAGATATTTGGAAGCCCGTAGAGGGCAATGGTGAAAAAGGAAATCTCCTCCGATGAAATCTGGAAAGAAGCTTTCTAAGAAACTGCTTAGTGTTCTGTTAATTCATCTCACAGAGTTACATCTGTATTTCGTGGATCTCTTTGCTAGCCTTATTTCTGTGGAATCTAAGAACAGATATTTCGGATCCCTTTGAAGACTATAGGGCCAAAGGAAATATCCTCCGATAACAAAGAGAAAGAAGCTTTCTGAGAAACTTCTTTGTGTTCTGTGAAATCATCTCACAGAGTTACAGCTTTACCCTCAAGAAGCCTTTCGCTAAGACAGCTCTTGTGGAATTGGCAAAGTGATATTTGGAAGCCCTTAGAGGGCTGTGGTGAAAAAGGAAATATCCTCCGATGAAATCTGGAAAGAAGCTTTCTGAGAAACTGCTTAGTGTTCTGTTAATTCATCTCACAGAGTTACATCTGTATTTCGTGGATCTCTTTGCTAGCCTTCTTTCTGTGGAATCTGAGAACAGATATTTCGGATCCCTTTGAAGACTATAGGGCCAAAGGAAATATCCTCCGATAACAAAGAGAAAGAAGCTTTCTGAGAAACTTCTTTGTGTTCTGTGAAATCTTCTCACAAAGTTACAGCTTTCCCTCAAGAAGCCCTTCGTTAAGACAGTTCTTGTGAAATTGGCAAAGTGATATTTGGAAGCCCCTAGAGGGCTATGTTGAAAAAGGAAATATTCTCAGATGAAATCTGGAAAGAAGCCTTCTGAGAATCTGCTTAGTGTTCTGTTAATTCATCTCACAGAGTTACATCTGTATTTCGTGGATCTCTTTGCTAGCCTTATTTCTGTGGAATGTGAGAACAGATATTTCGGATCCCTTTTAAGACTATAGGGCCAAAGGAAATATCCTCCGATAACAAAGAGAAATAAGCTTTCTGAGAAACTTCTTCGTGTTCTGTGAAATCACCTCACAGAGTTACAGCTTTCCCCTCAAGAAGCCTTTCGCTAAGACCGTTCTTGTGGAATTGGCAAAGTGATATTTGGAAGCCCCTAGAGGGCTATGGTGAAAAAGGAAATATCCTCAGATGAAATCTGGAAAGAAGCTTTCTGAGAAACTGCTTAGTGTCCTGTTAATTCATCTCACACAGTTACATCTTTAATTCGTGGATATCTTTGCTAGCCTTATTTCTGTGGAATCAGAACCGATATTTCGGATCCCTTTGAAGACTATAGGGCCAAAGGAAATATCCTCCGATAACAAAGAGAAAGAAGCTTTCTGAGAAACCTCTTTGTGTTCTGTGAAATCATCTCACAGACTTACAGCTTTCCCCTCAAGAAGCCTTTCACTAAGATATTTCTTGTGGAATTGGCAAAGTGATATTTGGAAGCCCATAGAGGGCTATGGTGAAAAGGAAATACCCTCAGATGAAATCTGGAAAGAAGCTTTCTGAGAAACTGCTTAGTGTTCTCTTAATTCATCTCACAGAGTTACATCTGTATTTCCTGGATCTTTTTGCTAGCCTTATTTCTGTGGAATCTGAGAACAGATATTTCGGATCCCTTTGAAGACTATAGCGCCAAAGGAAATATCCTCCGATAACAAAGAGAAAGAAGCTTTCTGAGAAACTTCTTTGTGTTCTGTGAAATCATCTCACAGAGTTACAGCTTTCCCCTCAAGAAGCCTTTCGCTAAGACAGTTCTTGTGGAATTGGCAAAGTGATATATGGAAGCACCTAGAGGGCTATGGTGAAAAAGGAAATATCCTCAGATGAAATCTGGAAAGAAGCTTTCTGAGAAACTGCTGAGTGTTCTGTTAATTCATCTCACAGAGTTACATCTGTATTTCGTGGATCTCTTTGCTAGCCTTATTTCTGTGGAATCTGAGAACAGATATTTCGGATCCCTTTGAAGACTATAGGGCCAAGGAAATATCCTCCGATAACAAAGACAAAGAAGCTTTCTCAGAAACTTCTTTGTGTTCTGTGAAATCATCTCACAGAGTTACAGCTTTTCCTAGAAGAAGCCTTTCGCTAAGACAGTTCTTGTGGAATTCGCAAAGTGATATTTGGTAGCCCATACAGGACTATGGTGAAAAAGGAAATATCCTCAGATGAAATCTGGAAAGAAGCTTTCTGAGAACCTGCTTAGTGTTCTGTTAATTCATCTCACAGAGTTACATCTGTATTTCGTGGATCTCTTTGCTAGCTTTATTTCTGTGGAATCTGAGAACAGATATTTCGGATCCCTTTGAAGACTAGAGGGCCAAAGGAAATATCCTCCGATAACAAAGAGAAAGAAGCTTTCTGAGAAACTTCTTTGTGTTCTGTGAAATCATCTCACAGAGTTACAGCTTTCCCCTCAAGAAGCCTTTCGCTAAGACAGTTCTTGTGGAATTGGCAAAGTGATATTTGGAAGCCCATAGAGGGCTATAGTTACAAAGGAAATAATCTCATGAAATCTGGAAAGAAGCTTTCTGAGAAACTGCTTAGTGTTCTGTTAATTCATCTCACAGAGTTACATCTGTATTTCGTGGATCTCTTTGCTAGCCTTATTTCTGTGGATTCTGAGAACAGATATTTCAGATCCCTTTGAAGACTATAGGGCCAAGGGAAATATCCTCCGATATCAATGAGAAAGAAGTTTTCTGAGAAACTTCTTTGTGTTGTGTGAAATCATCTCACAGAGTGACAGCTTTCCCCTCAAGAAGCCTTTCGATAAGGCAGGTCCTGTGGAATTGGCAAAGTGATATTAGGAAGCCCATAGAGGGCTATGGTGAAACAGGAAATATCCTCAGATGAAAACTGGAAAGAAGCTTTCTGAGAAACTGCTTAGTGTTCTGTGAATTCATCTCACAGAGTTACATCTGTATTTCGTGGATCTCTTTACTAGCCTTATTTCTGTGGAATCTGAAAACAGATATTACGGATCCCTTTGAAGACTGTAGGGCCAAAGGAAATATCCTCCGATAACAAAGAGAAAGAAGCTTTCTGAGAAACTTCTTTGTGTTCTGTGAAATCATCTCACAGAGTTACAGCTTTCCCGTCAAGAAGCCTTTCGGTAAGACAGTTCTTGCAGAATTGGCAAAGTGATATATGGAAGCCCCTAGAGGGCTATGGTGAAAAAGGAAATATCCTTAGATGAAATCTGGAGAGAAGCTTTCTGAGAACCTACTTAGTGTTCTGTTAATTCATCACACAGAGTTACATCTGTATTTCGTGGATCTCTTTGCTAGCCTTATTTCTGTGGAGTCTGAGAACAGATATTTCGGATCCCTTTGAAGACTCTAGGGCCAAAGGAAATATTCTCCGACAACAAAGAGAAAGAAGCTTTCTGAGAAACTTCTTTGTGTTCTGTGAAATCATCTCACAGAGTTACAGCTTTCCCCTCAAGAAGCCTTTCGCTAAGACAGCTCTTGTGGAATTGGCAAAGTGATATTTGGAAGCCCATGGAGGGCTATGGTGAAAAAGGAAATATCCTCCGATGAAATCTGGAAAGAAGCTTTCTGAGAAACTGCTTAGTGTTCTGTTAATTCATCTCACACAATTACATCTGTATTTCGTGGATCTGTTTGCTAGCCTTATTTCTGTGGAATCTGAGAACAGATATTTCGGATCCCTTTGAAGACTATAGGGCCAAAGGAAATATCCTCCGATAACAAAGAGAAAGAAGCTTTCTGAGAAACTTCTTTGTGTTCTGTGAAATCATCTCACGGAGTTACAGCTTTCCCCTCAAGAAGCCTTTCGCTAAGACAGCTCTTGTGGAATTGGCAAAGTGATATTTGGAAGCCCATAGAGGGCTATGGTGAAAAAGGAAATATCCGCCGATGAAATCTGGAAAGAAGCTTTCTGAGAAACTGCTTAGTGTTCTGTTAATTCATCTCAAAGAGTTACATCTGTATGTCGTGGATCTCTTTGCCAACCTTATTTCTGTGGAATCTGGGAACAGATATTTCGGATCCCTTTGAAGACTATAGGGCCAAAGGAAATATCCTCCGAAAACAAAGAGAAAGAAGCTTTCTGAGAAACTTCTTCGTGTTCTGGGAAATCATCTCACAGAGTTACAGCTTTCCCGTCAAGAAGCCTTTCGCTAAGACAGTTCTTGTGGAATTGGCAAAGTGATATTTGGAAGCCCATAGAGGGCTTTGGTGAAAAAGGAAATATCCTCAGATGAAATCTGGAAAGAAGATTTCTGAGAAACTGCTTAGTGTTCTGTGAATTCATCTCACAGAGTTACATCTGTATTTCGTGGATCTCTTTACTAGCCTTATTTCTGTGGAATCTGAGAACAGATATTTCAGATCCCTTTGAAGACTATAGGGCCAAAGGAAATATGCTCCGATAACAAAGAGAAAGAAGCTTTCTGAGAAACTTCTTTGTGTTCTGTGAAATCATCTCACAGAGTTACAGCTTTCCCCTCAAGAAGCCTTTCGCTAAGACAGTTCTTGTGGAATTGGCAAAGTGATATTTGGAAGCCCCTAGAGGGCTATGGTGAAAAAGGAAATATCCTCAGATGAAATCTGGAAAGAAGCTTTCTGAGAAACTGCTTAGTGTTCTGTTAATTCATCTCACAGAGTTACATCAGTATTTCGTGGATCCCTTTACTAGCCTTATTTCTGTGGAATCTGAGAACAGATATTTCGGATCCCTTTGAAGACTACAGGGCCAAAGGAAATATCCTCCGATAACAAAGAGAAAGAAGCTTTCTGAGAAACTTCTTTGTGTTCTGGGAAATCAACTCACAGAGTTACAGCTTTCCCCTCAAGAAGTCTTTCGCTAAGACAGTTCTTGTGGAATTGGCAAAGTGATATTTGGAAGCCCCTAGAGGGCTATGGTGAAAAAGGAAGTATCCTCAGATGAAATCTGGAAAGAAGCTTTCTGAGAAACTGCTTAGTGTTCTGTTAATTCATCTCACAGAGTTACATCTGTATTTCGTGGATCTCTTTGGTAGCCTTATTTCTGTGGAATCTTAGAACAGATATTTCGGATCCCTTTGAAGACTATAGGGCCAAAGGAAATATTCTCCGATAACAAAGAGAAAGAAGCTTTCTGAGAAACTTCTTTGTGTTCTGTGAAATCATCTCACAGAGTTACAGCTTTCCCCTCAAGAAGCCTTTCGCTAAGACAGCTCTTGTGGAATTGGCAAAGTGATATTTGGAAGCCCATGGAGGGCTATGGTGAAAAAGGAAATATCCTCCGATGAAATCTGGAAAGAAGCTTTCTGAGAAACTGCTTAGTGTTCTGTTAATTCTTCTCAGAGAGTTACGTTCGTATTTCGTGGATCTCTTTGCTAGCCTTATTTCTGTGGAATCTGAGAACAGATATTTCGGATCCCTTTGAAGACTATAGGGCCAAAGGAAATATCCTCCGATAACAAAGAGAAAGAATATTTCTGAGAAACTTCTTTGTGTTCTGTGAAATCATCTCACAGAGTTACAGCTTTCCCCACAAGAAGCCTTTCGCTAAGACAGATCTTATGGAATTGGCAAAGTGATATTTGGAAGCCCCTAGAGGGCTATGGTGAAAAAGGAAGTATCCTCAGATGAAATCTGGAAAGAAGCTTTCTGAGAAACTGCTTAGTGTTCTGTTAATTCATCTCACAGAGTTACATCTGTATTTCGTGGATCTCTTTGCTAGCCTTATTTCTGTGGAATCAGAACAGATATTTCGGATCCCTTTGAAGACTATAGGGCCAAAGGAAATATCCTCCGATAACAAAGAGAAAGAAGCTTTCTGAGAAACTTCTTTGTGTTCTGTGAAATCATCTCACAGAGTTACAGCTTTCCCCTCAAGAAGCCTTTCGATAAGGCAGTTCTTGCGGAATTGGCAAAGTGATATTTGAAGCCCGTAGAGAGCTATGGTGAAAAAGGAAATATCCTCAGACGAAGTCTGGAAAGAAGCTTTCTGAGAAACTGCTTAGTGTTCTGTTAATTCATCTCACACACTTACATCTGTATTTCGTGTATCTCTTTGCTAGCCTTATTTCTGTGGAATCTGAGAACAGATATTTCGGATCCCTTTGAAGACTACAGGGCTAAAGGAAATATCCTCCGATAACAAAGAGAAAGAAGCTTTCTGAGAAACTTCTTTGTGTTCTGGGAAATCAACTCACAGAGTTACAGCTTTCCCCTCAAGAAGTCTTTCGCTAAGACAGTTCTTGTGGAATTGGCAAAGTGATATTTGGTAGCCCATAGAGGGCTATGGTGAAAAAGGAAATATCCTCAGATCAAATTTGGAAAGAAGCTTTCTGAGAAACTGCTTAGTGTTCTGTGAATTCATCTCACAGAGTTACATCTGTATTTCGTGGATCTCTTTGCTAGCCTTATTTCTGTGGAATCTTAGAACAGATATTTCGGATCCCTTTGAAGACTATAGGGCCAAAGGAAATATTCTCCGATAACAAAGAGAAAGAAGCTTTCTGAGAAACTTCTTTGTGTTCTGTGAAATCATCTCACAGAGTTACAGCTTTCTCCTCAAGAAGCCTTTCGCTAAGACAGCTCTTGTGGAATTGGCAAAGTGATATTTGGAAGCCCATGGAGGGCTATGGTGAAAAAGGAAATATCCTCCGTTGAAATCTGGAAAGAAGCTTTCTGAGAAACTGCTTAGTGTTCTGTTAATTCATCTCACAGAGTTACGTTCGTATTTCGTGGATCTCTTTGCTAGCCTTATTTCTGTGGAATGTGAGAACAGATATTTCGGATCCCTTTGAAGACTATAGGGCCAAAGGAAATATCCTCTGATAACAAAGAGAAAGAAGCTTTCTGAGAAACTTCTTTGTGTTCTGTGAAATCATCTCACAGAGTTACACCTTTCCCCTCAAGAAACCTTTCGCTAAGACAGTTCTTGTGGAATTGGCAAAGTGATATTTGGAAGCCCATAGCGGGCTATGGTGAAAAAGGAATTATCCTCAGATGAAAACTGGAAAGAAGCATTCTGAGAAACTGCTTAGTGTTCTGTTAATTCATCTCACAGAGTTACATCTGTATTTCGTGGATCTCTTTGCTAGCCTTATTTCTGTGGAATCTGAGAACAGATATTTCGGATCCCATTAAAGACTATGGGGCCAAAGGAAATATCCCCCGATAACAAAGAGAAAGAAGCTTTCTGAGAAACTTCTTTGTGTTCTGTGAAATCTGCTCACGGAGTTACAGGTTTCCCCTCAAGAAGCCTTTCGCTAAGACAGTTCTTGTGGAATTGGCAAAGTGATATTTGGAAGCCCATACAGGGGTATGGTGAAAAAGGAAATATCCTCAGATGAAATCTGGAAAGAAGCTTTCTGAGAAACTGCTTAGTGTTCTGTTAATTCATCTCACACAATTACATCTGTATTTCGTGGATCTGTTTGCTAGCCTTATTTCTGTGGAATCTGAGAACAGATATTTCGGATCCCTTTGAAGACTATAGGGCCAAAGGAAATATCCTCCGATAACAAAGAGAAAGAAGCTTTCTGAGAAACTTCTTTGTGTTCTGTGAAATCATCTCACGGAGTTACAGCTTTCCCCTCAAGAAGCCTTTCGCTAAGACAGCTCTTGTGGAATTGGCAAAGTGATATTTGGAAGCCCGTAGAGGGCTATGGTGAAAAAGGAAATATCCGCCGATGAAATCTGGAAAGAAGCTTTCTGGGAAACTGCTTAGTGTTCTGTTAATTCATCTCAAAGAGTTACATCTGTATGTCGTGGATCTCTTTGCCAACCTTATTTCTGTGGAATCTGGGAACAGATATTTCGGATCCCTTTGAAGACTATAGGGCCAAAGGAAATATCCTCCGATAACAAAGAGAAAGAAGCTTTCTGAGAAACTTCTTCGTGTTCTGGGAAATCATCTCACAGAGTTACAGCTTTCCCCTCAAGAAGCCTTTCACTAAGATATTTCTTGTGGAATTGGCAAAGTGATATTTGGAAGCCCATAGAGGGCTATGGTGAAAAGGAAATACCCTCAGATGAAATCTGGAAAGAAGCTTTCTGAGAAACTGCTTAGTGTTCTCTTAATTCATCTCACAGAGTTACATCTGTATTTCCTGGATCTTTTTGCTAGCCTTATTTCTGTGGAATCTGAGAACAGATATTTCGGATCCCTTTGAAGACTATAGGGCCAAAGGAAATATCCTCCGATAACAAAGAGAAAGAAGCTTTCTGAGAAACTTCTTTGTGTTCTGTGAAATCATCTCACAGAGTTACAGCTTTCCCCTCAAGAAGCCTTTCGCTAAGACAGTTCTTGTGGAATTGGCAAAGTGATATATGGAAGCACCTAGAGGGCTATGGTGAAAAAGGAAATATCCTCAGATGAAATCTGGAAAGAAGCTTTCTGAGAAACTGCTGAGTGTTCTGTTAATTCATCTCACAGAGTTACATCTGTATTTCGTGGATCTCTTTGCTAGCCTTATTTCTGTGGAATCTGAGAACAGATATTTCGGATCCCTTTGAAGACTATAGGGCCAAGGAAATATCCTCCGATAACAAAGACAAAGAAGCTTTCTCAGAAACTTCTTTGTGTTCTGTGAAATCATCTCACAGAGTTACAGCTTTTCCTAGAAGAAGCCTTTCGCTAAGACAGTTCTTGTGGAATTCGCAAAGTGATATTTGGTAGCCCATACAGGACTATGGTGAAAAAGGAAATATCCTCAGATGAAATCTGGAAAGAAGCTTTCTGAGAACCTGCTTAGTGTTCTGTTAATTCATCTCACAGAGTTACATCTGTATTTCGTGGATCTCTTTGCTAGCTTTATTTCTGTGGAATCTGAGAACAGATATTTCGGATCCCTTTGAAGACTAGAGGGCCAAAGGAAATATCCTCCGATAACAAAGAGAAAGAAGCTTTCTGAGAAACTTCTTTGTGTTCTGTGAAATCATCTCACAGAGTTACAGCTTTCCCCTCAAGAAGCCTTTCGCTAAGACAGTTCTTGTGGAATTGGCAAAGTGATATTTGGAAGCCCATAGAGGGCTATAGTTACAAAGGAAATAATCTCATGAAATCTGGAAAGAAGCTTTCTGAGAAACTGCTTAGTGTTCTGTTAATTCATCTCACAGAGTTACATCTGTATTTCGTGGATCTCTTTGCTAGCCTTATTTCTGTGGAATCTGAGAACAGATATTTCAGATCCCTTTGAAGACTATAGGGCCAAGGGAAATATCCTCCGATATCAATGAGAAAGAAGTTTTCTGAGAAACTTCTTTGTGTTGTGTGAAATCATCTCACAGAGTGACAGCTTTCCCCTCAAGAAGCCTTTCGATAAGGCAGGTCCTGTGGAATTGGCAAAGTGATATTAGGAAGCCCATAGAGGGCTATGGTGAAACAGGAAATATCCTCAGATGAAAACTGGAAAGAAGCTTTCTGAGAAACTGCTTAGTGTTCTGTGAATTCATCTCACAGAGTTACATCTGTATTTCGTGGATCTCTTTACTAGCCTTATTTCTGTGGAATCTGAAAACAGATATTACGGATCCCTTTGAAGACTGTAGGGCCAAAGGAAATATCCTCCGATAACAAAGAGAAAGAAGCTTTCTGAGAAACTTCTTTGTGTTCTGTGAAATCATCTCACAGAGTTACAGCTTTCCCGTCAAGAAGCCTTTCGGTAAGACAGTTCTTGCAGAATTGGCAAAGTGATATATGGAAGCCCCTAGAGGGCTATGGTGAAAAAGGAAATATCCTTAGATGAAATCTGGAGAGAAGCTTTCTGAGAACCTACTTAGTGTTCTGTTAATTCATCACACAGAGTTACATCTGTATTTCGTGGATCTCTTTGCTAGCCTTATTTCTGTGGAGTCTGAGAACAGATATTTCGGATCCCTTTGAAGACTCTAGGGCCAAAGGAAATATTCTCCGACAACAAAGAGAAAGAAGCTTTCTGAGAAACTTCTTTGTGTTCTGTGAAATCATCTCACAGAGTTACAGCTTTCCCCTCAAGAAGCCTTTCGCTAAGACAGCTCTTGTGGAATTGGCAAAGTGATATTTGGAAGCCCATGGAGGGCTATGGTGAAAAAGGAAATATCCTCCGATGAAATCTGGAAAGAAGCTTTCTGAGAAACTGCTTAGTGTTCTGTTAATTCATCTCACAGAGTTACGTTCATATTTCGTGGATCTCTTTGCTAGCCTTATTTCTGTGGAATGTGAGAACAGATATTTCGGATCCCTTTGAAGACTATAGGGCCAAAGGAAATATCCTCTGATAACAAAGAGAAAGAAGCTTTCTGAGAAACTTCTTTGTGTTCTGTGAAATCAGCTCACGGAGTTACAGGTTTCCCCTCAAGAAGCCTTTCGCTAAGACAGTTCTTGTGGAATTGGCAAAGTGATATTTGGAAGCCCATACAGGGGTATGGTGAAAAAGGAAATATCCTCAGATGAAATCTGGAAAGAAGCTTTCTGAGAAACTGCTTAGTGTTCTGTTAATTCATCTCACACAATTACATCTGTATTTCGTGGATCTGTTTGCTAGCCTTATTTCTGTGGAATCTGAGAACAGATATTTCGGATCCCTTTGAAGACTATAGGGCCAAACGAAATATCCTCCGATAACAAAGAGAAAGAAGCTTTCTGAGAAACTTCTTTGTGTTCTGTGAAATCATCTCACGGAGTTACAGCTTTCCCCTCAAGAAGCCTTTCGCTAAGACAGCTCTTGTGGAATTGGCAAAGTGATATTTGGAAGCCCATAGAGGGCTATGGTGAAAAAGGAAATATCCGCCGATGAAATCTGGAAAGAAGCTTTCTGAGAAACTGCTTAGTGTTCTGTTAATTCATCTCAAAGAGTTACATCTGTATGTCGTGGATCTCTTTGCCAACCTTATTTCTGTGGAATCTGGGAACAGATATTTCGGATCCCTTTGAAGACTATAGGGCCAAAGGAAATATCCTCCGAAAACAAAGAGAAAGAAGCTTTCTGAGAAACTTCTTCGTGTTCTGGGAAATCATCTCACAGAGTTACAGCTTTCCCGTCAAGAAGCCTTTCGCTAAGACAGTTCTTGTGGAATTGGCAAAGTGATATTTGGAAGCCCATAGAGGGCTTTGGTGAAAAAGGAAATATCCTCAGATGAAATCTGGAAAGAAGCTTTCTGAGAAACTGCTTAGTGTTCTGTGAATTCATCTCACAGAGTTACATCTGTATTTCGTGGATCTCTTTACTAGCCTTATTTCTGTGGAATCTGAGAACAGATATTTCAGATCCCTTTGAAGACTATAGGGCCAAAGGAAATATGCTCCGATAACAAAGAGAAAGAAGCTTTCTGAGAAACTTCTTTGTGTTCTGTGAAATCATCTCACAGAGTTACAGCTTTCCCCTCAAGAAGCCTTTCGCTAAGACAGTTCTTGTGGAATTGGCAAAGTGATATTTGGAAGCCCCTAGAGGGCTATGGTGAAAAAGGAAATATCCTCAGATGAAATCTGGAAAGAAGCTTTCTGAGAAACTGCTTAGTGTTCTGTTAATTCATCTCACAGAGTTACATCAGTATTTCGTGGATCCCTTTACTAGCCTTATTTCTGTGGAATCTGAGAACAGATATTTCGGATCCCTTTGAAGACTACAGGGCCAAAGGAAATATCCTCCGATAACAAAGAGAAAGAAGCTTTCTGAGAAACTTCTTTGTGTTCTGGGAAATCAACTCACAGAGTTACAGCTTTCCCCTCAAGAAGTCTTTCGCTAAGACAGTTCTTGTGGAATTGGCAAAGTGATATTTGGAAGCCCCTAGAGGGCTATGGTGAAAAAGGAAGTATCCTCAGATGAAATCTGGAAAGAAGCTTTCTGAGAAACTGCTTAGTGTTCTGTTAATTCATCTCACAGAGTTACATCTGTATTTCGTGGATCTCTTTGGTAGCCTTATTTCTGTGGAATCTTAGAACAGATATTTCGGATCCCTTTGAAGACTATAGGGCCAAAGGAAATATTCTCCGATAACAAAGAGAAAGAAGCTTTCTGAGAAACTTCTTTGTGTTCTGTGAAATCATCTCACAGAGTTACAGCTTTCCCCTCAAGAAGCCTTTCGCTAGGACAGCTCTTGTGGAATTGGCAAAGTGATATTTGGAAGCCCATGGAGGGCTATGGTGAAAAAGGAAATATCCTCCGATGAAATCTGGAAAGAAGCTTTCTGAGAAACTGCTTAGTGTTCTGTTAATTCATCTCACAGAGTTACGTTCGTATTTCGTGGATCTCTTTGCTAGCCTTATTTCTGTGGAATCTGAGAACAGATATTTCGGATCCCTTTGAAGACTATAGGGCCAAAGGAAATATCCTCCGATAACAAAGAGAAAGAATATTTCTGAGAAACTTCTTTGTGTTCTGTGAAATCATCTCACAGAGTTACAGCTTTCCCCACAAGAAGCCTTTCGCTAAGACAGATCTTATGGAATTGGCAAAGTGATATTTGGAAGCCCCTAGAGGGCTATGGTGAAAAAGGAAGTATCCTCAGATGAAATCTGGAAAGAAGCTTTCTGAGAAACTGCTTAGTGTTCTGTTAATTCATCTCACAGAGTTACATCTGTATTTCGTGGATCTCTTTGCTAGCCTTATTTCTGTGGAATCAGAACAGATATTTCGGATCCCTTTGAAGACTATAGGGCCAAAGGAAATATCCTCCGATAACAAAGAGAAAGAAGCTTTCTGAGAAACTTCTTTGTGTTCTGTGAAATCATCTCACAGAGTTACAGCTTTCCCCTCAAGAAGCCTTTCGATAAGGCAGTTCTTGCGGAATTGGCAAAGTGATATTTGAAGCCCGTAGAGAGCTATGGTGAAAAAGGAAATATCCTCAGACGAAGTCTGGAAAGAAGCTTTCTGAGAAACTGCTTAGTGTTCTGTTAATTCATCTCACACACTTACATCTGTATTTCGTGTATCTCTTTGCTAGCCTTATTTCTGTGGAATCTGAGAACAGATATTTCGGATCCCTTTGAAGACTACAGGGCTAAAGGAAATATCCTCCGATAACAAAGAGAAAGAAGCTTTCTGAGAAACTTCTTTGTGTTCTGGGAAATCAACTCACAGAGTTACAGCTTTCCCCTCAAGAAGTCTTTCGCTAAGACAGTTCTTGTGGAATTGGCAAAGTGATATTTGGTAGCCCATAGAGGGCTATGGTGAAAAAGGAAATATCCTCAGATCAAATTTGGAAAGAAGCTTTCTGAGAAACTGCTTAGTGTTCTGTGAATTCATCTCACAGAGTTACATCTGTATTTCGTGGATCTCTTTGCTAGCCTTATTTCTGTGGAATCTTAGAACAGATATTTCGGATCCCTTTGAAGACTATAGGGCCAAAGGAAATATTCTCCGATAACAAAGAGAAAGAAGCTTTCTGAGAAACTTCTTTGTGTTCTGTGAAATCATCTCACAGAGTTACAGCTTTCCCCTCAAGAAGCCTTTCGCTAAGACAGCTCTTGTGGAATTGGCAAAGTGATATTTGGAAGCCCATGGAGGGCTATGGTGAAAAAGGAAATATCCTCCGATGAAATCTGGAAAGAAGCTTTCTGAGAAACTGCTTAGTGTTCTGTTAATTCATCTCACAGAGTTACGTTCGTATTTCGTGGATCTCTTTGCTAGCCTTATTTCTGTGGAATGTGAGAACAGATATTTCGGATCCCTTTGAAGACTATAGGGCCAAAGGAAATATCCTCTGATAACAAAGAGAAAGAAGCTTTCTGAGAAACTTCTTTGTGTTCTGTGAAATCATCTCACAGAGTTACACCTTTCCCCTCAAGAAACCTTTCGCTAAGACAGTTCTTGTGGAATTGGCAAAGTGATATTTGGAAGCCCATAGCGGGCTATGGTGAAAAAGGAAATATCCTCAGATGAAAACTGGAAAGAAGCATTCTGAGAAACTGCTTAGTGTTCTGTTAATTCATCTCACAGAGTTACATCTGTATTTCGTGGATCTCTTTGCTAGCCTTATTTCTGTGGAATCTGAGAACAGATATTTCGGATCCCATTAAAGACTATGGGGCCAAAGGAAATATCCCCCGATAACAAAGAGAAAGAAGCTTTCTGAGAAACTTCTTTGTGTTCTGTGAAATCTGCTCACGGAGTTACAGGTTTCCCCTCAAGAAGCCTTTCGCTAAGACAGTTCTTGTGGAATTGGCAAAGTGATATTTGGAAGCCCATACAGGGGTATGGTGAAAAAGGAAATATCCTCAGATGAAATCTGGAAAGAAGCTTTCTGAGAAACTGCTTAGTGTTCTGTTAATTCATCTCACACAATTACATCTGTATTTCGTGGATCTGTTTGCTAGCCTTATTTCTGTGGAATCTGAGAACAGATATTTCGGATCCCTTTGAAGACTATAGGGCCAAAGGAAATATCCTCCGATAACAAAGAGAAAGAAGCTTTCTGAGAAACTTCTTTGTGTTCTGTGAAATCATCTCACGGAGTTACAGCTTTCCCCTCAAGAAGCCTTTCGCTAAGACAGCTCTTGTGGAATTGGCAAAGTGATATTTGGAAGCCCATAGAGGGCTATGGTGAAAAAGGAAATATCCGCCGATGAAATCTGGAAAGAAGCTTTCTGGGAAACTGCTTAGTGTTCTGTTAATTCATCTCAAAGAGTTACATCTGTATGTCGTGGATCTCTTTGCCAACCTTATTTCTGTGGAATCTGGGAACAGATATTTCGGATCCCTTTGAAGACTATAGGGCCAAAGGAAATATCCTCCGATAACAAAGAGAAAGAAGCTTTCTGAGAAACTTCTTCGTGTTCTGGGAAATCATCTCACAGAGTTACAGCTTTCCCGTCAAGAAGCCTTTCGCTAAGACAGTTCTTGTGGAATTGGCAAAGTGATATTTGGAAGCCCATAGAGGGCTTTGGTGAAAAAGGAAATATCCTCAGATGAAATCTGGAAAGAAGCTTTCTGAGAAACTGCTTAGTGTTCTGTGAATTCATCTCACAGAGTTACATCTGTATTTCGTGGATCTCTTTACTAGCCTTATTTCTGTGGAATCTGAGAACAGATATTTCAGATCCCTTTGAAGACTATAGGGCCAAAGGAAATATGCTCCGATAACAAAGAGAAAGAAGCTTTCTGAGAAACTTCTTTGTGTTCTGTGAAATCATCTCACAGAGTTACAGCTTTCCCCTCAAGAAGCCTTTCGCTAAGACAGTTCTTGTGGAATTGGCAAAGTGATATTTGGAAGCCCCTAGAGGGCTATGGTGAAAAAGGAAATATCCTCAGATGAAATCTGGAAAGAAGCTTTCTGAGAAACTGCTTAGTGTTCTGTTAATTCATCTCACAGAGTTACATCAGTATTTCGTGGATCCCTTTACTAGCCTTATTTCTGTGGAATCTGAGAACAGATATTTCGGATCCCTTTGAAGACTATAGGGCCAAACGAAATATCCTCCGATAACAAAGAGAAAGAAGCTTTCTGAGAAACTTCTTTGTGTTCTGTGAAATCATCTCACGGAGTTACAGCTTTCCCCTCAAGAAGCCTTTCGCTAAGACAGCTCTTGTGGAATTGGCAAAGTGATATTTGGAAGCCCATAGAGGGCTATGGTGAAAAAGGAAATATCCGCCGATGAAATCTGGAAAGAAGCTTTCTGAGAAACTGCTTAGTGTTCTGTTAATTCATCTCAAAGAGTTACATCTGTATGTCGTGGATCTCTTTGCCAACCTTATTTCTGTGGAATCTGGGAACAGATATTTCGGATCCCTTTGAAGACTATAGGGCCAAAGGAAATATCCTCCGAAAACAAAGAGAAAGAAGCTTTCTGAGAAACTTCTTCGTGTTCTGGGAAATCATCTCACAGAGTTACAGCTTTCCCGTCAAGAAGCCTTTCGCTAAGACAGTTCTTGTGGAATTGGCAAAGTGATATTTGGAAGCCCATAGAGGGCTTTGGTGAAAAAGGAAATATCCTCAGATGAAATCTGGAAAGAAGCTTTCTGAGAAACTGCTTAGTGTTCTGTGAATTCATCTCACAGAGTTACATCTGTATTTCGTGGATCTCTTTACTAGCCTTATTTCTGTGGAATCTGAGAACAGATATTTCAGATCCCTTTGAAGACTATAGGGCCAAAGGAAATATGCTCCGATAACAAAGAGAAAGAAGCTTTCTGAGAAACTTCTTTGTGTTCTGTGAAATCATCTCACAGAGTTACAGCTTTCCCCTCAAGAAGCCTTTCGCTAAGACAGTTCTTGTGGAATTGGCAAAGTGATATTTGGAAGCCCCTAGAGGGCTATGGTGAAAAAGGAAATATCCTCAGATGAAATCTGGAAAGAAGCTTTCTGAGAAACTGCTTAGTGTTCTGTTAATTCATCTCACAGAGTTACATCAGTATTTCGTGGATCCCTTTACTAGCCTTATTTCTGTGGAATCTGAGAACAGATATTTCGGATCCCTTTGAAGACTACAGGGCCAAAGGAAATATCCTCCGATAACAAAGAGAAAGAAGCTTTCTGAGAAACTTCTTTGTGTTCTGGGAAATCAACTCACAGAGTTACAGCTTTCCCCTCAAGAAGTCTTTCGCTAAGACAGTTCTTGTGGAATTGGCAAAGTGATATTTGGAAGCCCCTAGAGGGCTATGGTGAAAAAGGAAGTATCCTCAGATGAAATCTGGAAAGAAGCTTTCTGAGAAACTGCTTAGTGTTCTGTTAATTCATCTCACAGAGTTACATCTGTATTTCGTGGATCTCTTTGGTAGCCTTATTTCTGTGGAATCTTAGAACAGATATTTCGGATCCCTTTGAAGACTATAGGGCCAAAGGAAATATTCTCCGATAACAAAGAGAAAGAAGCTTTCTGAGAAACTTCTTTGTGTTCTGTGAAATCATCTCACAGAGTTACAGCTTTCCCCTCAAGAAGCCTTTCGCTAGGACAGCTCTTGTGGAATTGGCAAAGTGATATTTGGAAGCCCATGGAGGGCTATGGTGAAAAAGGAAATATCCTCCGATGAAATCTGGAAAGAAGCTTTCTGAGAAACTGCTTAGTGTTCTGTTAATTCATCTCACAGAGTTACGTTCGTATTTCGTGGATCTCTTTGCTAGCCTTATTTCTGTGGAATCTGAGAACAGATATTTCGGATCCCTTTGAAGACTATAGGGCCAAAGGAAATATCCTCCGATAACAAAGAGAAAGAATATTTCTGAGAAACTTCTTTGTGTTCTGTGAAATCATCTCACAGAGTTACAGCTTTCCCCACAAGAAGCCTTTCGCTAAGACAGATCTTATGGAATTGGCAAAGTGATATTTGGAAGCCCCTAGAGGGCTATGGTGAAAAAGGAAGTATCCTCAGATGAAATCTGGAAAGAAGCTTTCTGAGAAACTGCTTAGTGTTCTGTTAATTCATCTCACAGAGTTACATCTGTATTTCGTGGATCTCTTTGCTAGTCTTATTTCTGTGGAATCAGAACAGATATTTCGGATCCCTTTGAAGACTATAGGGCCAAAGGAAATATCCTCCGATAACAAAGAGAAAGAAGCTTTCTGAGAAACTTCTTTGTGTTCTGTGAAATCATCTCACAGAGTTACAGCTTTCCCCTCAAGAAGCCTTTCGATAAGGCAGTTCTTGCGGAATTGGCAAAGTGATATTTGAAGCCCGTAGAGAGCTATGGTGAAAAAGGAAATATCCTCAGACGAAGTCTGGAAAGAAGCTTTCTGAGAAACTGCTTAGTGTTCTGTTAATTCATCTCACACACTTACATCTGTATTTCGTGTATCTCTTTGCTAGCCTTATTTCTGTGGAATCTGAGAACAGATATTTCGGATCCCTTTGAAGACTACAGGGCTAAAGGAAATATCCTCCGATAACAAAGAGAAAGAAGCTTTCTGAGAAACTTCTTTGTGTTCTGGGAAATCAACTCACAGAGTTACAGCTTTCCCCTCAAGAAGTCTTTCGCTAAGACAGTTCTTGTGGAATTGGCAAAGTGATATTTGGTAGCCCATAGAGGGCTATGGTGAAAAAGGAAATATCCTCAGATCAAATTTGGAAAGAAGCTTTCTGAGAAACTGCTTAGTGTTCTGTGAATTCATCTCACAGAGTTACATCTGTATTTCGTGGATCTCTTTGCTAGCCTTATTTCTGTGGAATCTTAGAACAGATATTTCGGATCCCTTTGAAGACTATAGGGCCAAAGGAAATATTCTCCGATAACAAAGAGAAAGAAGCTTTCTGAGAAACTTCTTTGTGTTCTGTGAAATCATCTCACAGAGTTACAGCTTTCCCCTCAAGAAGCCTTTCGCTAAGACAGCTCTTGTGGAATTGGCAAAGTGATATTTGGAAGCCCATGGAGGGCTATGGTGAAAAAGGAAATATCCTCCGATGAAATCTGGAAAGAAGCTTTCTGAGAAACTGCTTAGTGTTCTGTTAATTCATCTCACAGAGTTACGTTCGTATTTCGTGGATCTCTTTGCTAGCCTTATTTCTGTGGAATGTGAGAACAGATATTTCGGATCCCTTTGAAGACTATAGGGCCAAAGGAAATATCCTCTGATAACAAAGAGAAAGAAGCTTTCTGAGAAACTTCTTTGTGTTCTGTGAAATCATCTCACAGAGTTACACCTTTCCCCTCAAGAAACCTTTCGCTAAGACAGTTCTTGTGGAATTGGCAAAGTGATATTTGGAAGCCCATAGCGGGCTATGGTGAAAAAGGAAATATCCTCAGATGAAAACTGGAAAGAAGCATTCTGAGAAACTGCTTAGTGTTCTGTTAATTCATCTCACAGAGTTACATCTGTATTTCGTGGATCTCTTTGCTAGCCTTATTTCTGTGGAATCTGAGAACAGATATTTCGGATCCCATTAAAGACTATGGGGCCAAAGGAAATATCCCCCGATAACAAAGAGAAAGAAGCTTTCTGAGAAACTTCTTTGTGTTCTGTGAAATCTGCTCACGGAGTTACAGGTTTCCCCTCAAGAAGCCTTTCGCTAAGACAGTTCTTGTGGAATTGGCAAAGTGATATTTGGAAGCCCATACAGGGGTATGGTGAAAAAGGAAATATCCTCAGATGAAATCTGGAAAGAAGCTTTCTGAGAAACTGCTTAGTGTTCTGTTAATTCATCTCACACAATTACATCTGTATTTCGTGGATCTGTTTGCTAGCCTTATTTCTGTGGAATCTGAGAACAGATATTTCGGATCCCTTTGAAGACTATAGGGCCAAAGGAAATATCCTCCGATAACAAAGAGAAAGAAGCTTTCTGAGAAACTTCTTTGTGTTCTGTGAAATCATCTCACGGAGTTACAGCTTTCCCCTCAAGAAGCCTTTCGCTAAGACAGCTCTTGTGGAATTGGCAAAGTGATATTTGGAAGCCCATAGAGGGCTATGGTGAAAAAGGAAATATCCGCCGATGAAATCTGGAAAGAAGCTTTCTGGGAAACTGCTTAGTGTTCTGTTAATTCATCTCAAAGAGTTACATCTGTATGTCGTGGATCTCTTTGCCAACCTTATTTCTGTGGAATCTGGGAACAGATATTTCGGATCCCTTTGAAGACTATAGGGCCAAAGGAAATATCCTCCGATAACAAAGAGAAAGAAGCTTTCTGAGAAACTTCTTCGTGTTCTGGGAAATCATCTCACAGAGTTACAGCTTTCCCGTCAAGAAGCCTTTCGCTAAGACAGTTCTTGTGGAATTGGCAAAGTGATATTTGGAAGCCCATAGAGGGCTTTGGTGAAAAAGGAAATATCCTCAGATGAAATCTGGAAAGAAGCTTTCTGAGAAACTGCTTAGTGTTCTGTGAATTCATCTCACAGAGTTACATCTGTATTTCGTGGATCTCTTTACTAGCCTTATTTCTGTGGAATCTGAGAACAGATATTTCAGATCCCTTTGAAGACTATAGGGCCAAAGGAAATATGCTCCGATAACAAAGAGAAAGAAGCTTTCTGAGAAACTTCTTTGTGTTCTGTGAAATCATCTCACAGAGTTACAGCTTTCCCCTCAAGAAGCCTTTCGCTAAGACAGTTCTTGTGGAATTGGCAAAGTGATATTTGGAAGCCCCTAGAGGGCTATGGTGAAAAAGGAAATATCCTCAGATGAAATCTGGAAAGAAGCTTTCTGAGAAACTGCTTAGTGTTCTGTTAATTCATCTCACAGAGTTACATCAGTATTTCGTGGATCCCTTTACTAGCCTTATTTCTGTGGAATCTGAGAACAGATATTTCGGATCCCTTTGATGACTACAGGGCCAAAGGAAATATCCTCCGATAACAAAGAGAAAGAAGCTTTCTGAGAAACTTCTTTGTGTTCTGGGAAATCAACTCACAGAGTTACAGCTTTCCCCTCAAGAAGTCTTTCGCTAAGACAGTTCTTGTGGAATTGGCAAAGTGATATTTGGAAGCCGCTAGAGGGCTATGGTGAAAAAGGAAGTATCCTCAGATGAAATCTGGAAAGAAGCTTTCTGAGAAACTGCTTAGTGTTCTGTTAATTCATCTCACAGAGTTACATCCGTATTTCGTGGATCTGTTTGCTAGCCTTATTTCTGTGGAATCTGAGAACAGATATTTCGGATCCCTTTGAAGACTATAGGGCCAAAGGAAATATCCTCCGATAACAAAGAGAAAGAATATTTCTGAGAAACTTCTTTGTGTTCTGTGAAATCATCTCACAGAGTTACAGCTTTCCCCACAAGAAGCCTTTCGCTAAGACAGATCTTATGGAATTGGCAAAGTGATATTTGGAAGCCCCTAGAGGGCTATGGTGAAAAAGGAAGTATCCTCAGATGAAATCTGGAAAGAAGCTTTCTGAGAAACTGCTTAGTGTTCTGTTAATTCATCTCACAGAGTTACATCTGTATTTCGTGGATCTCTTTGCTAGCCTTATTTCTGTGGAATCAGAACAGATATTTCGGATCCCTTTGAAGACTATAGGGCCAAAGGAAATAGCCTCCGATAACAAAGAGAAAGAAGCTTTCTGAGAAACTTCTTTGTGTTCTGTGAAATCATCTCACAGAGTTACAGCTTTCCCCTCAAGAAGCCTTTCGATAAGGCAGTTCTTGCGGAATTGGCAAAGTGATATTTGAAGCCCGTAGAGAACTATGGTGAAAAAGGAAATATCCTCAGACGAAGTCTGGAAAGAAGCTTTCTGAGAAACTGCTTAGTGTTCTGTTAATTCATCTCACAGAGTTACATCTGTATTTCGTGGATCTCTTTGGTAGCCTTATTTCTGTGGAATCTGAGAACAGATATTTCGGATCCCTTTGAAGACTACAGGGCTAAAGGAAATATCCTCCGATAACAAAGAGAAAGAAGCTTTCTGAGAAACTTCTTTGTGTTCTGGGAAATCAACTCACAGAGTTACAGCTTTCCCCTCAAGAAGTCTTTCGCTAAGACAGTTCTTGTGGAATTGGCAAAGTGATATTTGGTAGCCCATAGAGGGCTATGGTGAAAAAGGAAATATCCTCAGATCAAATTTGGAAAGAAGCTTTCTGAGAAACTGCTTAGTGTTCTGTGAATTCATCTCACAGAGTTACATCTGTATTTCGTGGATCTCTTTGCTAGCCTTATTTCTGTGGAATCTTAGAACAGATATTTCGGATCCCTTTGAAGACTATAGGGCCAAAGGAAATATTCTCCGATAACAAAGAGAAAGAAGCTTTCTGAGAAACTTCTTTGTGTTCTGTGGAATCATCTCACAGAGTTACAGCTTTCCCCTCAAGAAGCCTTTCGCTAAGACAGCTCTTGTGGAATTGGCAAAGTGATATTTGGAAGCCCATGGAGGGCTATGGTGAAAAAGGAAATATCCTCCGATGAAATCTGGGAAGAAGCTTTCTGAGAAACTGCTTAGTGTTCTGTTAATTCATCTCACAGAGTTACGTTCGTATTTCGTGGATCTCTTTGCTAGCCTTATTTCTGTGGAATGTGAGAACAGATATTTCGGATCCCTTTGAAGACTATAGGGCCAAAGGAAATATCCTCTGATAACAAAGAGAAAGAAGCTTTCTGAGAAACTTCTTTGTGTTCTGTGAAATCATCTCACAGAGTTACAGCTTTCCCCACAAGAAGCCTTTCGCTAAGACAGTTCTTGTGGAATTGGCAAAGTGATATTTGGAAGACCCTAGAGGGCTATGCTGATAAAGGAAATATCCTCCGATGAAATCTGGAAAGAGCTTTCTGAGAAACTGCTTAGTGTTCTGTTAATTCATCTCACAGAGTTTCATCTGTATTTCGTGGATCTCTTTACTAGCCTTATTTCTGTGGAATCTGAGAACAGATATTTCGGATCCCTTTGAATACTTTAGGGCCAAAGGAAATATCCTCCGATAACAAAGAGAAAGAAGCTTTCTGAGAAACTTCTTTGTGTTCTCTGAAATCATCTCACAGAGTTACAGCTTTCCCCTCAAGAAGCCTTTCGCTAAGTCAGTTCTTGTGGAATTGGCAAAGTGATATTTGGAAGCCCATAGCGGGCTATGGTGAAAAAGGAAATATCCTCAGATGAAAACTGGAAAGAAGCATTCTGAGAAACTGCTTAGTGTTCTGTTAATTCATCTCACAGAGTTACATCTGTATTTCGTGGATCTCTTTGCTAGCCTTATTTCTGTGGAATCTGAGAACAGATATTTCGGATCCCTTTGAAGACTATAGGGCCAAAGGAAATATGCTCCGATAACAAAGAGAAAGAAGATTTCTGAGAAACTTCTTTGTGTTCTGTGAAATCATCTCACAGAGTTACAGCTTTCCCACAAGAAGCCTTTCGCTAAGACAGATCTTATGGAATTGGCAAAGTGATATTTGGAAGCCCCTAGAGGGCTATGGTGAAAAAGGAAGTATCCTCAGATGAAATCTGGAAAGAAGCTTTCTGAGAAACTGCTTAGTGTTCTGTTAATTCATCTCACAGAGTTACATCTGTATTTCGTGGATCTCTTTGGTAGCCTTATTTCTGTGGAATCTTAGAACAGATATTTCGGATCCCTTTGAAGACTATAGGGCCAAAGGAAATATTCTCCGATAACAAAGAGAAAGAAGCTTTCTGAGAAACTTCTTTGTGTTCTGTGAAATCATCTCACAGAGTTACAGCTTTCCCCTCAAGAAGCCTTTCGATAAGACAGCTCTTGTGGAATTGGCAAAGTGATATTTGGAAGCCCATGGAGGGCTATGGTGAAAAAGGAAATATCCTCCGATGAAATCTGGAACGAAGCTTTCTGAGAAACTGCTTAGTGTTCTGTTAATTCATCTCACAGAGTTACGTTCGTATTTCGTGGATCTCTTTGCTAGCCTTATTTCTGTGGAATGTGAGAGCAGATATTTCGGATCCCTTTGAAGACTATAGGGCCAAAGGAAATATCCTCTGATAACAAAGAGAAAGAAGCTTTCTGAGAAACTTCTTTGTGTTCTGTGAAATCATCTCACAGAGTTACAGCTTTCCCCACAAGAAGCCTTTCGCTAAGACAGTTCTTGTGGAATTGGCAAAGTGATATTTGGAAGACCCTAGAGGGCTATGGTGAAAAAGGAAATATCCTCCGATGAAATCTGGAAAGAAGCTTTCTGAGAATCTGCTTAGTGTTCTGTTAATTCAACTCACAGAGTTTCATCTGCATTTCGTGGATCTCTTTGCTAGCCTTATTTCTGTGGAATCTGAGAACAGATATTTCGGATCCCTTTGAATACTTTAGGGCCAAAGGAAATATCCTCCGATAACAAAGAGAAAGAAGCTTTCTGAGAAACTTCTTTGTGTTCAGTGAAATCATCTCACAGAGTTACAGCTTTCCCCTCAAGAAGCCTTTCGCTAAGACAGTTCTTGTGGAATTGGCAAAGTGATATTTGGAAGCCCATAGCGGGCTATGGTGAAAAAGGAAATATCCTCAGATGAAAACTGGAAAGAAGCATTCTGAGAAACTGCTTAGTGTTCTGTTAATTCATCTCACAGAGTTACATCTGTATTTCGTGGATCTCTTTGCTAGCCTTATTTCTGTGGAATCTGAGAACAGATATTTCGGATCCCTTTGAAGACTATAGGGCCAAAGGAAATATCCTCCGATAACAAAGAGAAAGAAGATTTCTGAGAAACTTCTTTGTGTTCTGTGAAATCATCTCACAGAGTTACAGCTTTCCCCACAAGAAGCCTTTCGCTAAGACAGATCTTATGGAATTGGCAAAGTGATATTTGGAAACCCCTAGAGGGCTATGGTGAAAAAGGAAGTATCCTCAGATGAAATCTGGAAAGAAGCTTTCTGAGAAACTGCTTAGTGTTCTGTTAATTCATCTCACAGAGTTACATCTGTATTTCGTGGATCTCTTTGCTAGCCTTATTTCTGTGGAATCAGAACAGATATTTCGGATCCCTTTGAAGACTATAGGGCCAAAGGAAATATCCTCCGATAACAAAGAGAAAGAAGCTTTCTGAGAAACTCCTTTGTGTTCTGTGAAATCATCCCACAGAGTTACAGCTTTCCCCTCAAGAAGCCTTTCCCTAAGACAGCTCTTGTGGAATTGGCAAAGTGATATGTGGAAGTCCATAGAGGGCTATGGTGAAAAAGGAAATATCCGCCGATGAAATCTGGAAAGAAGCTTTCTGAGAAACTGCTTAGTGTTCTGTTAATTCATCTTGCAGAGTTACATCTGTATGTCGTGGATATCTTTGCCAGCCTTATTTCTGTGGAAACTGGGAACAGATATTTCGGATCCCTTTGAAGACTATAGGGCCAAAGGAAATATCCTCCGATAACAAAGAGAAAGAAGCTTTCTGAGAAACTTCTTTGTGTTCTGTGAAATCGTCTCACAGAGTTACAGCTTTCCCCTCAAGAAGCCTTTCGCTAAGACAGTTTTTGTGGAATTGGCAAAGTGATATTTGGAAGCCCGTTAAGGGCAATGGTGAAAAAGGAAATATCCTCAGATGAAAACTGGAAAGAAGCTTTCTGAGAAACTGCTTAGTGTTCTCTGAATTCATCTCACAGAGTTACATCTGTATTTCGTGAATCTCTTTGCTAGCCTTATTTCTGTGGAATCAGAACAGATATTTCGGATAGCTTTGAAGACTATAAGGCCAAAGGAAATATCCTCCGATAACAAAGAGAAAGAAACTTTCTGAGAAACTTCTTTGTGTTCTGTGAAATCATCTCAAAGAGTTACAGCTTTCTCGTGAAGAAGAATTTCCCTAAGACAGTTCTTGTGGAATTGGCAAAGTGATATTTGGAAGCCCTTAGAGGGCTGTGGTGAAAAAGGAAATATCCTCCGATGAAATCTGGAAAGAAGCTTTCTGAGAAACTGCTTAGTGTTCTGTTAATTCATCTCACAGAGTTACATCTGTATTTCGTGGATCTCTTTGCTAGCCTTCTTTCTGTGGAATCTGAGAACAGATATTTCGGATCCCTTTGAAGACTATAGGGCCATAGGGAATATCCTCCGATAACAAAGAGAAAGAAGCTTTCTGAGAAACTTCTTTGTGTTCTGTGAAATCATCTCACAAAGTTACAGCTTTCCCTCAAGAAGCCCTTCGTTAAGACAGTTCTTGTGAAATTGGCAAAGTGATATTTGGAAGCCCCTAGAGGGCTATGGTGAAAAAGGAAATATTCTCAGATGAAATCTGGAAAGAAGCTTTCTGAGAAACTGCTTAGTGTTCTGTTAATTCATCTCACAGAGTTACATCTGTATTTCGTGGATCACTTTACTAGTCTTATTTCTGTGGAATCTGAGAACAGATATTTCAGATCCCTTTGAAGACTATAGGGCCAAAGGAAATATCCTCCGATAACAAAGAGAAAGAAGCTTTCTGAGATACTTCTTTGTGTTCTGTGAAATCATCTCACAGAGTTACAGCTTTCCCTAGAAGAAGCGTTTCGCTAAGACAGTTCTTGTGGAATTGGCAAAGTGATATTTGGAAGCCCCCAGAGGGCTATGGTGAAAAAGGAAATATCCTCAGATGAAATCTGGAAAGAAGCTTTCTGAGAAACTGCTTAGTGTTCTGTTAATTCATCTCACAGAGTTACATCAGTATTTCGTGGATCCCTTTACTAGCCTTATTTCTGTGGAATCTGAGAACAGATATTTCGGATCCCTTTGAAGACTATAGGGCCAAAGGAAATATGCTCCGATAACAAAGAGAAAGAAGATTTCTGAGAAACTTCTTTGTGTTCTCTGAAATCATCTCACAGAGTTACAGCTTTCCCCTCAAGAAGCCTTTCGCTAAGTCAGTTCTTGTGGAATTGGCAAAGTGATATTTGGAAGCCCATAGCGGGCTATGGTGAAAAATGAAATATCCTCAGATGAAAACTGGAAAGAAGCATTCTGAGAAACTGCTTAGTGTTCTGTTAATTCATCTCACAGAGTTACATCTGTATTTCGTGGATCTCTTTGCTAGCCTTATTTCTGTGGAATCTGAGAACAGATATTTCGGATCCCTTTGAAGACTATAGGGCCAAAGGAAATATGCTCCGATAACAAAGAGAAAGAAGATTTCTGAGAAACTTCTTTGTGTTCTGTGAAATCATCTCACAGAGTTACAGCTTTCCCACAAGAAGCCTTTCGCTAAGACAGATCTTATGGAATTGGCAAAGTGATATTTGGAAGCCCCTAGAGGGCTATGGTGAAAAAGGAAGTATCCTCAGATGAAATCTGGAAAGAAGCTTTCTGAGAAACTGCTTAGTGTTCTGTTAATTCATCTCACAGAGTTACATCTGTATTTCGTGGATCTCTTTGGTAGCCTTATTTCTGTGGAATCTTAGAACAGATATTTCGGATCCCTTTGAAGACTATAGGGCCAAAGGAAATATTCTCCGATAACAAAGAGAAAGAAGCTTTCTGAGAAACTTCTTTGTGTTCTGTGAAATCATCTCACAGAGTTACAGCTTTCCCCTCAAGAAGCCTTTCGATAAGACAGCTCTTGTGGAATTGGCAAAGTGATATTTGGAAGCCCATGGAGGGCTATGGTGAAAAAGGAAATATCCTCCGATGAAATCTGGAACGAAGCTTTCTGAGAAACTGCTTAGTGTTCTGTTAATTCATCTCACAGAGTTACGTTCGTATTTCGTGGATCTCTTTGCTAGCCTTATTTCTGTGGAATGTGAGAACAGATATTTCGGATCCCTTTGAAGACTATAGGGCCAAAGGAAATATCCTCTGATAACAAAGAGAAAGAAGCTTTCTGAGAAACTTCTTTGTGTTCTGTGAAATCATCTCACAGAGTTACAGCTTTCCCCACAAGAAGCCTTTCGCTAAGACAGTTCTTGTGGAATTGGCAAAGTGATATTTGGAAGACCCTAGAGGGCTATGGTGAAAAAGGAAATATCCTCCGATGAAATCTGGAAAGAAGCTTTCTGAGAATCTGCTTAGTGTTCTGTTAATTCAACTCACAGAGTTTCATCTGCATTTCGTGGATCTCTTTGCTAGCCTTATTTCTGTGGAATCTGAGAACAGATATTTCGGATCCCTTTGAAGACTATAGGGCCAAAGGAAATATCCTCCGATAACAAAGAGAAAGAAGCTTTCTGAGAAACTTCTTTGTGTTCAGTGAAATCATCTCACAGAGTTACAGCTTTCCCCTGAAGAAGCCTTTCGCTAAGACAGTTCTTGTGGAATTGGCAAAGTGATATTTGGAAGCCCATAGCGGGCTATGGTGAAAAAGGAAATATCCTCAGATGAAAACTGGAAAGAAGCATTCTGAGAAACTGCTTAGTGTTCTGTTAATTCATCTCACAGAGTTACATCTGTATTTCGTGGATCTCTTTGCTAGCCTTATTTCTGTGGAATCTGAGAACAGATATTTCGGATCCCTTTGAAGACTATAGGGCCAAAGGAAATATCCTCCGATAACAAAGAGAAAGAAGATTTCTGAGAAACTTCTTTGTGTTCTGTGAAATCATCTCACAGAGTTACAGCTTTCCCCACAAGAAGCCTTTCGCTAAGACAGATCTTATGGAATTGGCAAAGTGATATTTGGAAACCCCTAGAGGGCTATGGTGAAAAAGGAAGTATCCTCAGATGAAATCTGGAAAGAAGCTTTCTGAGAAACTGCTTAGTGTTCTGTTAATTCATCTCACAGAGTTACATCTGTATTTCATGGATCTCTTTGCTAGCCTTATTTCTGTGGAATCAGAACAGATATTTCGGATCCCTTTGAAGACTATAGGGCCAAAGGAAATATGCTCCGATAACAAAGAGAAAGAAGCTTTCTGAGAAACTCCTTTGTGTTCTGTGAAATCATCCCACAGAGTTACAGCTTTCCCCTCAAGAAGCCTTTCGCTAAGACAGCTCTTGTGGAATTGGCAAAGTGATATGTGGAAGTCCATAGAGGGATATGGTGAAAAAGGAAATATCCGCCAATGAAATCTGGAAAGAAGCTTTCTGAGAAACTGCTTAGTGTTCTGTTAATTCATCTTGCAGAGTTACATCTGTATGTCGTGGATATCTTTGCCAGCCTTATTTCTGTGGAAACTGGGAACAGATATTTCGGATCCCTTTGAAGACTATAGGGCCAAAGGAAATATCCTCCGATAACAAAGAGAAAGAAGCTTTCTGAGAAACTTCTTTGTGTTCTGTGAAATCGTCTCACAGAGTTACAGCTTTCCCCTCAAGAAGCCTTTCGCTAAGACAGTTTTTGTGGAATTGGCAAAGTGATATTTGGAAGCCCGTTAAGGGCAATGGTGAAAAAGGAAATATCCTCAGATGAAAACTGGAAAGAAGCTTTCTGAGAAACTGCTTAGTGTTCTCTGAATTCATCTCACAGAGTTACATCTGTATTTCGTGAATCTCTTTGCTAGCCTTATTTCTGTGGAATCAGAACAGATATTTCGGATAGCTTTGAAGACTATAAGGCCAAAGGAAATATCCTCCGATAACAAAGAGAAAGAAACTTTCTGAGAAACTTCTTTGTGTTCTGTGAAATCATCTCAAAGAGTTACAGCTTTCTCGTGAAGAAGAATTTCCCTAAGACAGTTCTTGTGGAATTGGCAAAGTGATATTTGGAAGCCCTTAGAGGGCTGTGGTGAAAAAGGAAATATCCTCCGATGAAATCTGGAAAGAAGCTTTCTGAGAAACTGCTTAGTGTTCTGTTAATTCATCTCACAGAGTTACATCTGTATTTCGTGGATCTCTTTGCTAGCCTTCTTTCTGTGGAATCTGAGAACAGATATTTCGGATCCCTTTGAAGACTATAGGGCCATAGGGAATATCCTCCGATAACAAAGAGAAAGAAGCTTTCTGAGAAACTTCTTTGTGTTCTGTGAAATCATCTCACAAAGTTACAGCTTTCCCTCAAGAAGCCCTTCGTTAAGACAGTTCTTGTGAAATTGGCAAAGTGATATTTGGAAGCCCCTAGAGGGCTATGGTGGAAAAGGAAATATTCTCAGATGAAATCTGGAAAGAAGCTTTCTGAGAAACTGCTTAGTGTTCTGTTAATTCATCTCACAGAGTTACATCTGTATTTCGTGGATCACTTTACTAGTCTTATTTCTGTGGAATCTGAGAACAGATATTTCAGATCCCTTTGAAGACTATAGGGCCAAAGGAAATATCCTCCGATAACAAAGAGAAAGAAGCTTTCTGAGATACTTCTTTGTGTTCTGTGAAATCATCTCACAGAGTTACAGCTTTCCCTAGAAGAAGCGTTTCGCTAAGACAGTTCTTGTGGAATTGGCAAAGTGATATTTGGAAGCCCCCAGAGGGCTATGGTGAAAAAGGAAATATCCTCAGATGAAATCTGGAAAGAAGCTTTCTGAGAAACTGCTTAGTGTTCTGTTAATTCATCTCACAGAGTTACATCAGTATTTCGTGGATCCCTTTACTAGCCTTATTTCTGTGGAATCTGAGAACAGATATTTCGGATCCCTTTGAAGACTACAGGGCCAAAGGAAATATCCTCCGATAACAAAGAGAAAGAAGCTTTCTGAGAAACTTCTTTGTGTTCTGGGAAATCAACTCACAGAGTTACAGCTTTCCCCTCAAGAAGTCTTTCGCTAAGACAGTTCTTGTGGAATTGGCAAAGTGATATTTGGAAGCCCCTAGAGGGCTATGGTGAAAAAGGAAGTATCCTCAGATGAAATCTGGAAAGAAGCTTTCTGAGAAACTGCTTAGTGTTCTGTTAATTCATCTCACAGAGTTACATCTGTATTTCGTGGATCTCTTTGGTAGCCTTATTTCTGTGGAATCTTAGAACAGATATTTCGGATCCCTTTGAAGACTATAGGGCCAAAGGAAATATTCTCCGATAACAAAGAGAAAGAAGTTTTCTGAGAAACTTCTTTGTGTTCTGTGAAATCATCTCACAGAGTTACAGCTTTCCCCTCAAGAAGCCTTTCGCTAAGACAGCTGTTGTGTAATTGGCAAAGTGATATTTGGAAGCCCATGGAGGGCTATGGTGAAAAAGGAAATATCCTCCGATGAAATCTGGAAAGAAGCTTTCTGAGAAACTGCTTAGTGTTCTGTTAATTCATCTCACAGAGTTACGTTCGTATTTCGTGGATCTCTTTGCTAGCCTTATTTCTGTGGAATCTGAGAACAGATATTTCGTATCCCTTTGAAGACTATAGGGCCAAAGGAAATATCCTCCGATAACAAAGAGAAAGAAGATTTCTGAGAAACTTCTTTGTGTTCTGTGAAATCATCTCACAGAGTTACAGCTTTCCCCACAAGAAGCCTTTCGCTAAGACAGATCTTATGGAATTGGCAAAGTGATATTTGGAAGCCCCTAGAGGGCTACGGTGAAAAAGGAAGTATCCTCAGATGAAATCTGGAAAGAAGCTTTCTGAGAAACTGCTTAGTGTTCTGTTAATTCATCTCACAGAGTTACATCTGTATTTCGTGGATCTCTTTGCTAACCTTATTTCTGTGGAATCAGAACAGATATTTCGGATCCCTTTGAAGACTATAGGGCCAAAGGAAAGATCCTCCGATTACAAAGAGAAAGAAGCTTTCTGAGAAACTTCTTTGTGTTCTGTGAAATCATCTCACAGAGTTACAGCTTTCCCCTCAAGAAGCCTTTCGATAAGGCAGTTCTTGCGGAATTGGCAAAGTGATATTTGAAGCCCGTAGAGAGCTATGGTGAAAAAGGAAATATCCTCAGACGAAGTCTGGAAAGAAGCTTTCTGAGAAACTGCTTAGTGTTCTGTTAATTCATCTCACAGAGTTACATCTGTATTTCGTGGATCTCTTTGCTAGCCTTATTTCTGTGGAATCTTAGAACAGATATTTCGGATCCCTTTGAAGACTATAGGGCCAAAGGAAATATTCTCCGATAACAAAGAGAAAGAAGCTTTCTGAGAAACTTCTTTGTGTTCTGTGAAATCATCTCACAGAGTTACAGCTTTCCCCTCAAGAAGCCTTTCGCTAAGACAGTTCTTGTGGAATTGGCAAAGTGATATTTGGAAGACCCTAGACGGCTATGCTGATAAAGGAAATATCCTCCGATGAAATCTGGAAAGAAGCTTTCTGAGAAACTGCTTAGTGTTCTGTTAATTCATCTCACAGAGTTTCATCTGTATTTCGTGGATCTCTTTACTAGCCTTATTTCTGTGGAATCTGAGAACAGATATTTCGGATCCCTTTGAATACTTTAGGGCCAAAGGAAATATCCTCCGATAACAAAGAGAAAGAAGCTTTCTGAGAAACTTCTTTGTGTTCTGTGAAATCATCTCACAGAGTTACAGCTTTCTCGTGAAGAAGAATTTCCCTAAGACAGTTCTTGTGGAATTGGCAAAGTGATATTTGGAAGCCCATAGAGGGCTATGGTGAAAAAGGAAATATCCTCAGATGAAATCTGGAAAGAAGCTTTCTGAGAAACTGTATGGTGTTCTGTTAATTCATCTCACAGAGTTACATCTGTATTTCGTGGATCTCTTTGCTAGCCTTATTACTGTGGAATCTGAGAACAGATATTTCGGATCCCTTTGAAGACTATAGGCCAAAGGAAATATCCTCCGATAACAAAGAGAAAGAAGCTTTCTGAGAAACTTCTTTCTGTTCTGAGAAATCATCTCACAGAGTTACAGCTTTCCCCTCAAGAAGCCTTTCGATAAGGCAGTTCTTGCGGATTTGGCAAAGTGATATTGGGAAGTCCCTAGAGGGCTATGGTGAAAAAGGAAATATCCTCAGATGAAATCTGGAAAGAAGCTTTCTGAGAAACTGCTTAGTGTTCTGGTAATTCATCTCACACAGTTACATCTGTCTTTCGTGGATCTCTTTGCTACCCTTATTTCTGTGGAATCTGAGAACAGATATTTCGGATCCCTTTGAAGACTATAGGGCCAAAGGAAATATCCTCCGATAACAAAGAGAAAGAAGCTTTCTGAGAAACTTCTTTGTGTTTTCTGAAATCATCTCACAGAGTTACAGCTTTACCCTCAAGAAGCCTTTCGCTAAGACAGCTCTTGTGGAATTGGCAAAGTGATATTTGGAAGCCCTTAGAGGGCTGTGGTGAAAAAGGAAATATCCTCCGATGAAATCTGGAAAGAAGCTTTCTGAGAAACTGCTTAGTGTTCTGTTAATTCATCTCACAGAGTTACATCTGTATTTCGTGGATCTCTTTGCTAGCCTTCTTTCTGTGGAATCTGAGAACAGATATTTCGGATCCCTTTGAAGACTATAGGGCCATAGGGAATATCCTCCGATAACAAAGAGAAAGAAGCTTTCTGAGAAACTTCTTTGTGTTCTGTGAAATCATCTCACAAAGTTACAGCTTTCCCTCAAGAAGCCCTTCGTTAAGACAGTTCTTGTGAAATTGGCAAAGTGATATTTGGAAGCCCCTAGAGGGCTATGGTGAAAAAGGAAATATTCTCAGATGAAATCTGGAAAGAAGCTTTCTGAGAAACTGCTTAGTGTTCTGTTAATTCATCTCACAGAGTTACATCTGTATTTCGTGGATCTCTTTGCTAGCCTTATTTCTGTGGTATGTGAGAACAGATATTTCGGATCCCTTTGAATACTATAGGGCCAAAGGAAATATCCTCCGATAACAAAGAGAAAGAAGCTTTCTGAGAAACTTCTTCGTGTTCTGTGAAATCATCTCACTGAGTTACAGCTTTCCCCTCAAGAAGCCTTTCGCTAAGACCGTTCTTGTGGAATTGGCAAAGTGATATTTGGAAGCCCCAAGAGGGCTATGGTGAAAAAGGAAATATCCTCAGATGAAATCTGGAAAGAAGATTTCTTAGCAACTGCTTAGGGTCCTGTTAATTCATCTCACAGAGTTACATCTGTAATTCGTGGATATCTTTGCTAGCCTTATTTCTGTGGAATCAGAGAACAGATATTTCGGATCCCTTTGAAGACTATAGGGCCAAAGGAAATATCCTCCGACAACAAAGAGGAAGAAGCTTTCTGAGAAACTTCTTTGTGTTCTGTGAAATCATCTCACAGAGTTACAGCTTTCCCCTCAAGAAGCCTTTCGCTAAGACAGTTTTTGTGGAATTGGCAAAGTGATATTTGGAAGCCCGTTAAGGGCAATGGTGAAAAAGGAAATATCCTCAGATGAAAACTGGAAAGAAGCTTTCTGAGAAACTGCTTAGTGTTCTGTGAATTCATCTCACAGAGTTACATCTGTATTTCCTGGATCTCTTTACTAGCCTTATTTCTGTGGAATCTGAAAACAGATATTTCGGAGCCCTTTGAAGACTGTAGGGCCAAAGGAAATATCCTCCGATAACAAAGAGAAAGAAGCTTTCTGAGAAACTTCTTTGTGTTCTGTGAAATCATCTCACAGAGTTACAGCTTTCCCGTCAAGAAGCCTTTCGGTAAGACAGTTCTTGTAGAATTGGCAAAGTGATATATGGAAGCCCCTAGAGGGCTATGGTGAAAAAGGAAATATCCTTAGATGAAATCTGGAAAGAAGCTTTCTGAGAACCTGCTTAGTGTTCTGTTCATTCATCGCACAGAGTTACATCTGTATTTCGTGGATCTCTTTGCTAGCCTTCTTTCTGGGGAATCTGAGAACAGATATTTCGGATCCCTTTGAAGACTATAGGGCCAAAGGAAATATCCTCCGATAACAAAGAGAAAGAAGCTTTCTGAGAAACTACTTTGTGTTCTGTGAAATCATCTCACAGAGTTACAGATTTCCCTAGAAGAAGCCTTTTGCTAAGACAGTTCTTGTGGAATTGGCAAAGTGATATTTGGTAGCCCATAGAGGGCTATGGTGAAAAAGGACATATCCTCCGATGAAATCTGGAAAGAAGCTTTCTGAGAAACTGCTTAGTGTTCTGTTAATTCATCTCGCAGAGTTACATCTGTATTTCGTGGATCTCTTTGCTAGCCTTATTTCTGTGGAATCAGAACAGATATTTCGGATCCCTTTGAAGACTATAAGGCCAAAGGAAATATCCTCGGATACAAAGAGAAAGAAGCTTTCTGAGAAACTTCTTTGTGTTCTGTGAAATCATCTCACAGAGTTACAGCTTTCTCGTGAAGAAGAATTTCCCTAAGACAGTTCTTGTGGAATCGGCAAAGTTATATTTGGAAGCCCTTAGAGGGCTATGGTGAAAAAGGAAATATCCTCAGATGAAATCTGGAAAGAAGCTTTCTGAGAAACTGCATGGTGTTCTGTTAATTCATCTCACAGAGTTACATCTGTATTTCGTGGATCTCTTTGCTAGCCTTATTACTGTGGAATCTGAGAACAGATATTTCGGATCCCTTTGAAGACTATAGGCCAAAGGAAATATCCTCCGATAACAAAGAGAAAGAAGCTGTCTGAGAAACTTCTTTCTGTTCTGTGAAATCATCTCACAGAGTTATAGCTTTCCCCTCAAGAAGCCTTTCGATAAGGCAGTTCTTGCGGATTTGGCAAAGTGATATTTGCAAGCCCCTAGAGGGCTATGGTGAAAAAGCAAATATCCTCAGATGAAATCTGGAAAGAAGCTTTCTGAGAAACTGCTTAGTGTTCTGTTAATTCATCTCACCGAGTTACATCTGTATTTCGTGAATCTCTTTGCTAGCCTTATTTCTGTGGTATCTGAGAACAGATATTTCGGATCCCTTTGAAGACTACAGGGCCAAAGGAAATATCCTCCGATAACAAAGAGAAAGAAGCTTTCTGAGAAACTTCTTTGTGTTCTCTGAAAGCATCTCACAGAGTTACAGCTTTCCCTAGAAGAAGTCTTTCGCTAAGACAGTTCTTGAGGAATTTGCAAAGTGATATTTGGTAGCCCATAGAGGGCTATGGTGAAAAAGGAAATATCCTCCGATGAAATCTGGAAAGAAGCTTTCTGAGAAACTGCTTAGTGTTCTGTTAATTCATCTCACAGAGTTACATCTGTATTTCGTCGATCTCTTTGCTAGCCTTATTTCTGTGGAATCTGAGAACGGATATTTCGGATCCCTTTGAAGACAATAGGGCCAAAGGAAATATCCTCCGATAACAAAGAGAAAGAAGCTTTCTGAGAAATTTCTTTGTGTTCTGTGAAGTCATCTCACAGAGTTACAGCTCTCCCGTCAAGAAGAATTTCGCTAAGACAGTTCTTGTGGAATTGGCAAAGTGATATTGGGAAGCCCATTGAGGGCTATGGTGAAAAAGGAAATATCCTCAGATGAAATCTGGAAAGAAGCTTTCTGAGAAACTGCTTAGTGTTCCGTTAATTCGTCTCACACACTTATATCTGCATTTTGTGGATCTCTTTGCTAGGCTTATTTCTGCGGAATCTGAGAACAGATATTTCGGATCCCTTTGAAGACTATAGGGCCAAAGGAAAGATCCTCCGATAACAAAGAGAAAGAAGCTTTCTGAGAAACTTCTTTCTGTTCTGTGAAATCATCTCACAGAGTTACAGCTTTCCCCTCAAGAAGCCTTTCGATAAGGCAGTTCTTGCGGAATTGGCAAAGTGATATTGGAAGCCCGTAGAGAGCTATGGTGAAAAAGGAAATATCCTCAGACGAAGTCTGGAAAGAAGCTTTCTGAGAAACTGCTTAGTGTTCTGTTAATTCATCTCACACACTTACATTTGTATTTCGTGTATCTCTTTGCTAGCCTTATTTCTGTGGAATCTGAGAACAGATATTTCGGATCCCTTTGAAGACTACAGGGCCAAAGTAAATATCCTCCGATAACAAAGAGAAAGAAGCTTTCTGAGAAACTTCTTTGTGTTCTGCGAAATCAACTCACAGAGTTACAGCTTTCCCTTCAAGAACTCTTTCGCTAAGACAGTTCTTGTGGAATTGGCAAAGTGATATTTGGTAGCCCTTATAGGGCTATGGTGAAAAAGGAAATATCCTCAGATCAAATTTGGAAAGAAGCTTTCTGAGAAACTGCTTAGTGTTCTGTTAATTCATCTCACAGAGTTACATCTGTATTTCGTGGATCTCTTTGCTAGCCTTATTTCTGTGGAATCTTAGAACAGATATTTCGGATCCCTTTGAAGACTACAGGGCCAAAGGAAATATCCTCCGATAACAAAGAGAAAGAAGCTTTCTGAGAAACTTCTTTGTGTTCTCTGAAAGCATCTCACAGAGTTACAGCTTTCCCTAGAAGAAGTCTTTCGCTAAGACAGTTCTTGTGGAATTTGCAAAGTGATATTTGGTAGCCCATAGAGGGCTATGGTGAAAAAGGAAATATCCTCAGATGAAATCTGGAAAGAAGCTTTCTGAGAAACTGCTAAGTGTTCTTTTAATTCATCTCACAGAGTTACATCTGTATTTCGTCGATCTCTTTGCTAGCCTTATTTCTGTGGAATCTGAGAACGGATATTTCGGATCCCTTTGAAGACAATAGGGCCAAAGGAAATATCCTCCGATAACAAAGAGAAAGAAGCTTTCTGAGAAACTTCTTTGTGTTCTGTGAAATCATCTCACAGAGTTACAGCTTTCCCGTCAAGAAGAATTTCGTTAAGACAGTTCTTCTGGAATTGGCAAGGTGATATTTGGAAGCCAATAGACGGCTATGGTGAAAAAGGAAATATCCTCAGATGAAATCTGGAAAGAAGCTTTCTGAGAAACTGCTTAGTGTTCTGTTAATTCATCTCACAGAGTTACATCTGTATTTCGTGGATATCTTTGCTAACCTTATTTCTCTGGAATCTGAGAACAGATATTTCGGATCCCTTTGAAGACTACAGGGCCAAAGGAAATATCCTCCGATAACAAAGAGAAAGAAGCTTTCTGAGAAACTTCTTTGTGTTCTGTGAAATCATCTCACAGATTTACAGCTTTCCCGTCAAGAAGCCTTTCGCTAATACAGTTCTTGTGGAATTGGCAAAGTGATATTTGGAAGCCCATAGAGGGATATGGTGCAAAAGGAAATATCCTCCGATGAAATCTGGAAAAAAGCTTTCTGAGAAACTGCTTAGTGTTCTGTTAATTTATCTCACAGGGTTACATCTGTATTTCGTGGATCTCTTTGCTAGCCTTCTTTCTGTGGAATCTGAGAACTGATATTTCGGATCCCTTTGAAGACTATAGGGCCAAAGGAAATATCCTCCGATAACAAAGAGAAAGAAGCTTTCTGAGAAACCTCTTTGTGTTCTGTGAAATCATCTCACAGAGTTACAGCTTTCCCCTCAAGAAGTCTTTCGCTAAGACAGTTCTTGTGGAATTGGCAAAGTGATATTTGGAAGCCCCCAGAGGGCTATGGTGAAAAAGGAAATATCCTCAGATGAAATCTGGAAAGAAGCTTTCGGAGAAACTGCTTAGTGTTCTGTTAATTCATCTCACAGAGTTTCATCTGTATTTCGTGGATCTCTTTGCTAGCCTTATTTCTGTGGAATCTGAGAAGAGATATTTCGGATCCCTTTGAAGACTATAGGGCCAAAGGAAATATCCTACGATAACAAAGAGAAAGAAGCTTTCTGAGAATCTTCTTTGTGTACTGTGAAATCATCTCACAGAGTTACACCTTTCCCCTCAAGAAACCTTTCGCTAAGACAGTTCTTGTGGAATTGGCAAAGTGATATTTGGAAGCCCATAGCGGGCTATGGTGAAAAAGGAAATATCCTCAGATGAAAACTGGAAAGAAGCATTCTGAGAAACTGCTTAGTGTTCTGTTAATTCATCTCACAGAGTTACATCTGTATTTCGTGGATCTCTTTGCTAGCCTTATTTCTGTGGAATCTGAGAACAGATATTTCGGATCCCGTTAAAGACTATAGGGCCAAAGGAAATATCCCCCGATAACAAAGAGAAAGAAGCTTTCTGAGAAACTTCTTTGTGTTCTGTGAAATCAGCTCACAGAGTTACAGGTTTCCCCTCAAGAAGCCTTTCGCTAAGACAGTTCTTGTGGAATTGGCAAAGTGATATTTGGAAGCCCATACAGGGGTATGGTGAAAAAGGAAATATACTCAGATGAAATCTGGAAAGAAGCTTTCTGAGAAACTGCTTAGTGTTCTGTTAATTCATCTCACACAATTTCATCTGTATTTCGTGGATCTCATTGCTAGCCTTATTTCTGCGGAATCTGAGAACAGATATTTCGGATCCCTTTGAAGACTATAGGGCCAAAGGAAATATCCTCCGATAACAAAGAGAAAGAAGCTTTCTGAGAAACTTCTATGTGTACTGTGAAATCATCTCACAGAGTTACAGCTTTCCCCTCAAGAAGCCTTTCGCTAAGACAGTTCTTGTGGAATTGGCAAAGTGATATTTGGAAGCCCATAGAGGGCTACGGTGATAAAGAAAATATCCTCAGAAGAAAACTGGAAAGAAGCTTTCTGAGAAACTGCTTAGTGTTCTGTTAATTCATCTCACAGAGTTACATCTGTATTTCGTGGATCTCTTTGCTAGCCTTATTTCTGTGGAATCTGAGAACAGATATTTCGGATCCCATTGAAGACTATAGGGCCAAAGGAAATATCCTCCGATAACAAAGAGAAAGAAGCTTTCTGAGAAACCTCTTTGTATTCTGTGAAATCATCTCACAGTGTTACAGCTTTCCCCTCAACAAGCCTTTCTCTTAGACATTTCTTGTGGAATTGGCAAAGTGATATTTGGTAGCCCATAGAGGGCTATGGTGAAAAGGAAATACCTTCAGATGAAATCTGGAAAGAGGCTTTCTGAGAAACTGCTTAGTGTTCTGTTAATTCATCTCACAGAGTTACATCGGTATTTCCTGGATCTTTTTGCTAGCCTTATTTCTGTGGAATCTGAGAACAGATATTTCGGATCCCTTTGAAGACTATAGGGCCAAAGGAAATATCCTCCGACAACAAAGAGAAAGCAGCTTTCTGAGAAACTTCTTTGTGTTCTGTGAAATCATCTCACAGAGTTACAGCTTTCCCCTCAAGAAGCCTTTCGCTAAGACAGTTTTTGTGGAATTGGCAAAGTGATATTTGGAAGCCCGTTAAGGGCAATGGTGAAAAAGGAAATATCCTCAGATGAAAACTGGAAAGAAGCTTTCTGAGAAACTGCTTAGTGTTCTGTTAATTCATCTCACACACTTACATCTGTATTTCGTGGATCTCTTTACTAGCCTTATTTCTGTGGAATCTGAAAACAGATATTTCGGATCCCTTTGAAGACTGTAGGGCCAAAGGAAATATCCTCCGATAACAAAGAGAAAGAAGCTTTCTGAGAAACTTCTTTGTGTTCTGTGAAATCATCTCACAGAGTTACAGCTTTCCCGTCAAGAAGCCTTTCGGTAAGACAGTTCTTGTAGAATTGGCAAAGTGATATATGGAAGCCCCTAGAGGGCTATGGTGAAAAAGGAAATATCCTTAGATGAAATCTCGAAAGAAGCTTTCTGAGAACCTGCTTAGTGTTCTGTTAATTCATCGCACAGAGTTACATCTGTATTTCGTGGATCTCTTTGCTAGCCTTATTTCTGTGGAATCTGAGAACAGATATTTCGGATCCCTTTGAAGACTATAGGCCAAAGGAAATATCCTCCGATAACAAAGAGAAAGAAGCTTTCTGAGAAACTTCTTTCTGTTCTGTGAAATCATCTCACAGAGTTACAGCTTTCCCCTCAAGAAGCCTTTCGATAAGGCAGTTCTTGCGGATTTGGCAAAGTGATATTGGGAAGTCCCTAGAGGGCTATGGTGAAAAAGGAAATATCCTCAGATGAAATCTGGAAAGAAGCTTTCTGAGAAACTGCTTAGTGTTCTGGTAATTCATCTCACACAGTTACATCTGTATTTCGTGGATCTCTTTGCTAGCCTTATTTCTGTGGTATGTGAGAACAGATATTTCGGATCCCTTTGAATACTATAGGGCCAAAGGAAATATCCTCCGATAACAAAGAGAAAGAAGCTTTCTGAGAAACTTCTTCGTGTTCTGTGAAATCATCTCACAGAGTTACAGCTTTCCCCTCAAGAAGCCTTTCGCTAAGACCGTTCTTGTGGAATTGGCAAAGTGATATTTGGAAGCCCCAAGAGGGCTATGGTGAAAAAGGAAATATCCTCAGATGAAATCTGGAAAGAAGATTTCTTAGCAACTGCTTAGTGTCCTGTTAATTCATCTCACAGAGTTACATCTGTAATTCGTGGATATCTTTGCTAGCCTTATTTCTGTGGAATCAGAGAACAGATATTTCGGATCCCTTTGAAGACTATAGGGCCAAAGGAAATATCCTCCGACAACAAAGAGGAAGAAGCTTTCTGAGAAACTTCTTTGTGTTCTGTGAAATCATCTCACAGAGTTACAGCTTTCCCCTCAAGAAGCCTTTCGCTAAGACAGTTTTTGTGGAATTGGCAAAGTGATATTTGGAAGCCCGTTAAGGGCAATGGTGAAAAAGGAAATATCCTCAGATGAAAACTGGAAAGAAGCTTTCTGAGAAACTGCTTAGTGTTCTGTGAATTCATCTCACAGAGTTACATCTGTATTTCCTGGATCTCTTTACTAGCCTTATTTCTGTGGAATCTGAAAACAGATATTTCGGAGCCCTTTGAAGACTGTAGGGCCAAAGGAAATATCCTCCGATAACAAAGAGAAAGAAGCTTTCTGAGAAACTTCTTTGTGTTCTGTGAAATCATCTCACAGAGTTACAGCTTTCCCGTCAAGAAGCCTTTCGGTAAGACAGTTCTTGTAGAATTGGCAAAGTGATATATGGAAGCCCCTAGAGGGCTATGGTGAAAAAGGAAATATCCTTAGATGAAATCTGGAAAGAAGCTTTCTGAGAACCTGCTTAGTGTTCTGTTCATTCATCGCACAGAGTTACATCTGTATTTCGTGGATCTCTTTGCTAGCCTTCTTTCTGGGGAATCTGAGAACAGATATTTCGGATCCCTTTGAAAACTATAGGGCCAAAGGAAATATCCTCCGATAACAAAGAGAAAGAAGCTTTCTGAGAAACTACTTTGTGTTCTGTGAAATCATCTCACAGAGTTACAGATTTCCCTAGAAGAAGCCTTTTGCTAAGACAGTTCTTGTGGAATTGGCAAAGTGATATATGGTAGCCCATAGAGGGCTATGGTGAAAAAGGACATATCCTCCGATGAAATCTGGAAAGAAGCGTTCTGAGAAACTGCTTAGTGTTCTGTTAATTCATCTCGCAGAGTTACATCTGTATTTCGTGGATCTCTTTGCTAGCCTTATTTCTGTGGAATCAGAACAGATATTTCGGATCCCTTTGAAGACTATAAGGCCAAAGGAAATATCCTCGGATACAAAGAGAAAGAAGCTTTCTGAGAAACTTCTTTGTGTTCTGTGAAATCATCTCACAGAGTTACAGCTTTCTCGTGAAGAAGAATTTCCCTAAGACAGTTCTTGTGGAATCGGCAAAGTTATATTTGGAAGCCCTTAGAGGGCTATGGTGAAAAAGGAAATATCCTCAGATGAAATCTGGAAAGAAGCTTTCTGAGAAACTGCATGGTGTTCTGTTAATTCATCTCACAGAGTTACATCTGTATTTCGTGGATCTCTTTGCTAGCCTTATTACTGTGGAATCTGAGAACAGATATTTCGGATCCCTTTGAAGACTATAGGCCAAAGGAAATATCCTCCGATAACAAAGAGAAAGAAGCTGTCTGAGAAACTTCTTTCTGTTCTGTGAAATCATCTCACAGAGTTATAGCTTTCCCCTCAAGAAGCCTTTCGATAAGGCAGTTCTTGCAGATTTGGCAAAGTGATATTTGCAAGCCCCTAGAGGGCTATGGTGAAAAAGCAAATATCCTCAGATGAAATCTGGAAAGAAGCTTTCTGAGAAACTGCTTAGTGTTCTGTTAATTCATCTCACCGAGTTACATCTGTATTTCGTGAATCTCTTTGCTAGCCTTATTTCTGTGGTATCTGAGAACAGATATTTCGGATCCCTTTGAAGACTACAGGGCCAAAGGAAATATCCTCCGATAACAAAGAGAAAGAAGCTTTCTGAGAAACTTCTTTGTGTTCTCTGAAAGCATCTCACAGAGTTACAGCTTTCCCTAGAAGAAGTCTTTCGCTAAGACAGTTCTTGAGGAATTTGCAAAGTGATATTTGGTAGCCCATAGAGGGCTATGGTGAAAAAGGAAATATCCTCCGATGAAATCTGGAAAGAAGCTTTCTGAGAAACTGCTTAGTGTTCTGTTAATTCATCTCACAGAGTTACATCTGTATTTCGTCGATCTCTTTGCTAGCCTTATTTCTGTGGAATCTGAGAACGGATATTTCGGATCCCTTTGAAGACAATAGGGCCAAAGGAAATATCCTCCGATAACAAAGAGAAAGAAGCTTTCTGAGAAATTTCTTTGTGTTCTGTGAAGTCATCTCACAGAGTTACAGCTCTCCCGTCAAGAAGAATTTCGCTAAGACAGTTCTTGTGGAATTGGCAAAGTGATATTGGGAAGCCCATTGAGGGCTATGGTGAAAAAGGAAATATCCTCAGATGAAATCTGGAAAGAAGCTTTCTGAGAAACTGCTTAGTGTTCCGTTAATTCGTCTCACACACTTATATCTGCATTTTGTGGATCTCTTTGCTAGGCTTATTTCTGCGGAATCTGAGAACAGATATTTCGGATCCCTTTGAAGACTATAGGGCCAAAGGAAAGATCCTCCGATAACAAAGAGAAAGAAGCTTTCTGAGAAACTTCTTTCTGTTCTGTGAAATCATCTCACAGAGTTACAGCTTTCCCCTCAAGAAGCCTTTCGGTAAGGCAGTTCTTGCGGAATTGGCAAAGTGATATTGGAAGCCCGTAGAGAGCTATGGTGAAAAAGGAAATATCCTCAGACGAAGTCTGGAAAGAAGCTTTCTGAGAAACTGCTTAGTGTTCTGTTAATTCATCTCACACACTTACATTTGTATTTCGTGTATCTCTTTGCTAGCCTTATTTCTGTGGAATCTGAGAACAGATATTTCGGATCCCTTTGAAGACTACAGGGCCAAAGTAAATATCCTCCGATAACAAAGAGAAAGAAGCTTTCTGAGAAACTTCTTTGTGTTCTGCGAAATCAACTCACAGAGTTACAGCTTTCCCTTCAAGAACTCTTTCGCTAAGACAGTTCTTGTGGAATTGGCAAAGTGATATTTGGTAGCCCATAGAGGGCTATGGTGAAAAAGGAAATATCCTCAGATCAAATTTGGAAAGAAGCTTTCTGAGAAACTGCTTAGTGTTCTGTTAATTCATCTCACAGAGTTACATCTGTATTTCGTGGATCTCTTTGCTAGCCTTATTTCTGTGGAATCTTAGAACAGATATTTCGGATCCCTTTGAAGACTACAGGGCCAAAGGAAATATCCTCCGATAACAAAGAGAAAGAAGCTTTCTGAGAAACTTCTTTGTGTTCTCTGAAAACATCTCACAGAGTTACAGCTTTCCCTAGAAGAAGTCTTTCGCTAAGACAGTTCTTGTGGAATTTGCAAAGTGATATTTGGTAGCCCATAGAGGGCTATGGTGAAAAAGGAAATATCCTCAGATGAAATCTGGAAAGAAGCTTTCTGAGAAACTGCTAAGTGTTCTTTTAATTCATCTCACAGAGTTACATCTGTATTTCGTCGATCTCTTTGCTAGCCTTATTTCTGTGGAATCTGAGAACGGATATTTCGGATCCCTTTGAAGACAATAGGGCCAAAGGAAATATCCTCCGATAACAAAGAGAAAGAAGCTTTCTGAGAAACTTCTTTGTGTTCTGTGAAATCATCTCACAGAGTTACAGCTTTCCCGTCAAGAAGAATTTCGTTAAGACAGTTCTTCTGGAATTGGCAAGGTGATATTTGGAAGCCAATAGACGGCTATGGTGAAAAAGGAAATATCCTCAGATGAAATCTGGAAAGAAGCTTTCTGAGAAACTGCTTAGTGTTCTGTTAATTCATCTCACAGAGTTACATCTGTATTTCGTGGATATCTTTGCTAACCTTATTTCTCTGGAATCTGAGAACAGATATTTCGGATCCCTTTGAAGACTACAGGGCCAAAGGAAATATCCTCCGATAACAAAGAGAAAGAAGCTTTCTGAGAAACTTCTTTGTGTTCTGTGAAATCATCTCACAGATTTACAGCTTTCCCGTCAAGAAGCCTTTCGCTAATACAGTTCTTGTGGAATTGGCAAAGTGATATTTGGAAGCCCATAGAGGGATATGGTGCAAAAGGAAATATCCTCCGATGAAATCTGGAAAAAAGCTTTCTGAGAAACTGCTTAGTGTTCTGTTAATTTATCTCACAGGGTTACATCTGTATTTCGTGGATCTCTTTGCTAGCCTTCTTTCTGTGGAATCTGAGAACTGATATTTCGGATCCCTTTGAAGACTATAGGGCCAAAGCAAATATCCTCCGATAACAAAGAGAAAGAAGCTTTCTGAGAAACCTCTTTGTGTTCTGTGAAATCATCTCACAGAGTTACAGCTTTCCCCTCAAGAAGTCTTTCGCTAAGACAGTTCTTGTGGAATTGGCAAAGTGATATTTGGAAGCCCCCAGAGGGCTATGGTGAAAAAGGAAATATCCTCAGATGAAATCTGGAAAGAAGCTTTCGGAGAAACTGCTTAGTGTTCTGTTAATTCATCTCACAGAGTTTCATCTGTATTTCGTGGATCTCTTTGCTAGCCTTATTTCTGTGGAATCTGAGAAGAGATATTTCGGATCCCTTTGAAGACTATAGGGCCAAAGGAAATATCCTACGATAACAAAGAGAAAGAAGCTTTCTGAGAATCTTCTTTGTGTACTGTGAAATCATCTCACAGAGTTACACCTTTCCCCTCAAGAAACCTTTCGCTAAGACAGTTCTTGTGGAATTGGCAAAGTGATATTTGGAAGCCCATAGCGGGCTATGGTGAAAAAGGAAATATCCTCAGATGAAAACTGGAAAGAAGCATTCTGAGAAACTGCTTAGTGTTCTGTTAATTCATCTCACAGAGTTACATCTGTATTTCGTGGATCTCTTTGCTAGCCTTATTTCTGTGGAATCTGAGAACAGATATTTCGGATCCCGTTAAAGACTATAGGGCCAAAGGAAATATCCCCCGATAACAAAGAGAAAGAAGCTTTCTGAGAAACTTCTTTGTGTTCTGTGAAATCAGCTCACAGAGTTACAGGTTTCCCCTCAAGAAGCCTTTCGCTAAGACAGTTCTTGTGGAATTGGCAAAGTGATATTTGGAAGCCCATACAGGGGTATGGTGAAAAAGGAAATATACTCAGATGAAATCTGGAAAGAAGCTTTCTGAGAAACTGCTTAGTGTTCTGTTAATTCATCTCACACAATTTCATCTGTATTTCGTGGATCTCTTTGCTAGCCTTATTTCTGCGGAATCTGAGAACAGATATTTCGGATCCCTTTGAAGACTATAGGGCCAAAGGAAATATCCTCCGATAACAAAGAGAAAGAAGCTTTCTGAGAAACTTCTATGTGTACTGTGAAATCATCTCACAGAGTTACAGCTTTCCCCTCAAGAAGCCTTTCGCTAAGACAGTTCTTGTGGAATTGGCAAAGTGATATTTGGAAGCCCATAGAGGGCTACGGTGATAAAGAAAATATCCTCAGAAGAAAACTGGAAAGAAGCTTTCTGAGAAACTGCTTAGTGTTCTGTTAATTCATCTCACAGAGTTACATCTGTATTTCGTGGATCTCTTTGCTAGCCTTATTTCTGTGGAATCTGAGAACAGATATTTCGGATCCCATTGAAGACTATAGGGCCAAAGGAAATATCCTCCGATAACAAAGAGAAAGAAGCTTTCTGAGAAACCTCTTTGTATTCTGTGAAATCATCTCACAGTGTTACAGCTTTCCCCTCAACAAGCCTTTCACTAAGACATTTCTTGTGGAATTGGCAAAGTGATATTTGGTAGCCCATAGAGGGCTATGGTGAAAAGGAAATACCTTCAGATGAAATCTGGAAAGAGGCTTTCTGAGAAACTGCTTAGTGTTCTGTTAATTCATCTCACAGAGTTACATCGGTATTTCCTGGATCTTTTTGCTAGCCTTATTTCTGTGGAATCTGAGAACAGATATTTCGGATCCCTTTGAAGACTATAGGGCCAAAGGAAATATCCTCCGACAACAAAGAGAAAGAAGCTTTCTGAGAAACTTCTTTGTGTTCTGTGAAATCATCTCACAGAGTTACAGCTTTCCCCTCAAGAAGCCTTTCGCTAAGACAGTTTTTGTGGAATTGGCAAAGTGATATTTGGAAGCCCGTTAAGGGCAATGGTGAAAAAGGAAATATCCTCAGATGAAAACTGGAAAGAAGCTTTCTGAGAAACTGCTTAGTGTTCTGTTAATTCATCTCACACACTTACATCTGTATTTCGTGGATCTCTTTACTAGCCTTATTTCTGTGGAATCTGAAAACAGATATTTCGGATCCCTTTGAAGACTGTAGGGCCAAAGGAAATATCCTCCGATAACAAAGAGAAAGAAGCTTTCTGAGAAACTTCTTTGTGTTCTGTGAAATCATCTCACAGAGTTACAGCTTTCCCGTCAAGAAGCCTTTCGGTAAGACAGTTCTTGTAGAATTGGCAAAGTGATATATGGAAGCCCCTAGAGGGCTATGGTGAAAAAGGAAATATCCTTAGATGAAATCTCGAAAGAAGCTTTCTGAGAACCTGCTTAGTGTTCTGTTAATTCATCGCACAGATTACATCTGTATTTCGTGGATCTCTTTGCTAGCCTTATTTCTGTGGAATCTGAGAACAGATATTTCGGATCCCTTTGAAGACTATAGGCCAAAGGAAATATCCTCCGATAACAAAGAGAAAGAAGCTTTCTGAGAAACTTCTTTCTGTTCTGTGAAATCATCTCACAGAGTTACAGCTTTCCCCTCAAGAAGCCTTTCGATAAGGCAGTTCTTGCGGATTTGGCAAAGTGATATTGGGAAGTCCCTAGAGGGCTATGGTGAAAAAGGAAATATCCTCAGATGAAAACTGGAAAGAAGCTTTCTGAGAAACTGCTTAGTGTTCTGGTAATTCATCTCACACAGTTACATCTGTCTTTCGTGGATCTCTTTGCTACCCTTATTTCTGTGGAATCTGAGAACAGATATTTCGGATCCCTTTGAAGACTATAGGGCCAAAGGAAATATCCTCCGATAACAAAGAGAAAGAAGCTTTCTGAGAAACTTCTTTGTGTTCTGTGAAATCATCTCACAGAGTTACAGCTTTACCCTCAAGAAGCCTTTCGCTAAGACAGCTCTTGTGGAATTGGCAAAGTGATATTTGGAAGCCCTTAGAGGGCTGTGGTGAAAAAGGAAATATCCTCCGATGAAATCTGGAAAGAAGCTTTCTGAGAAACTGCTTAGTGTTCTGTTAATTCATCTCACAGAGTTACATCTGTATTTCGTGGATCTCTTTGCTAGCCTTCTTTCTGTGGAATCTGAGAACAGATATTTCGGATCCCTTTGAAGACTATAGGGCCATAGGGAATATCCTCCGATAACAAAGAGAAAGAAGCTTTCTGAGAAACTTCTTTGTGTTCTGTGAAATCATCTCACAAAGTTACAGCTTTCCCTCAAGAAGCCCTTCGTTAAGACAGTTCTTGTGAAATTGGCAAAGTGATATTTGGAAGCCCCTAGAGGGCTATGGTGAAAAAGGAAATATTCTCAGATGAAATCTGGAAAGAAGCTTTCTGAGAAACTGCTTAGTGTTCTGTTAATTCATCTCACAGAGTTACATCTGTATTTCGTGGATCTCTTTGCTAGCCTTATTTCTGTGGTATGTGAGAACAGATATTTCGGATCCCTTTGAATACTATAGGGCCAAAGGAAATATCCTCCGATAACAAAGAGAAAGAAGCTTTCTGAGAAACTTCTTCGTGTTCTGTGAAATCATCTCACAGAGTTACAGCTTTCCCCTCAAGAAGCCTTTCGCTAAGACCGTTCTTGTGGAATTGGCAAAGTGATATTTGGAAGCCCCAAGAGGGCTATGGTGAAAAAGGAAATATCCTCAGATGAAATCTGGAAAGAAGATTTCTTAGCAACTGCTTAGTGTCCTGTTAATTCATCTCACAGAGTTACATCTGTAATTCGTGGATATCTTTGCTAGCCTTATTTCTGTGGAATCAGAGAACAGATATTTCGGATCCCTTTGAAGACTATAGGGCCAAAGGAAATATCCTCCGACAACAAAGAGGAAGAAGCTTTCTGAGAAACTTCTTTGTGTTCTGTGAAATCATCTCACAGAGTTACAGCTTTCCCCTCAAGAAGCCTTTCGCTAAGACAGTTTTTGTGGAATTGGCAAAGTGATATTTGGAAGCCCGTTAAGGGCAATGGTGAAAAAGGAAATATCCTCAGATGAAAACTGGAAAGAAGCTTTCTGAGAAACTGCTTAGTGTTCTGTGAATTCATCTCACAGAGTTACATCTGTATTTCCTGGATCTCTTTACTAGCCTTATTTCTGTGGAATCTGAAAACAGATATTTCGGAGCCCTTTGAAGACTGTAGGGCCAAAGGAAATATCCTCCGATAACAAAGAGAAAGAAGCTTTCTGAGAAACTTCTTTGTGTTCTGTGAAATCATCTCACAGAGTTACAGCTTTCCCGTCAAGAAGCCTTTCGGTAAGACAGTTCTTGTAGAATTGGCAAAGTGATATATGGAAGCCCCTAGAGGGCTATGGTGAAAAAGGAAATATCCTTAGATGAAATCTGGAAAGAAGCTTTCTGAGAACCTGCTTAGTGTTCTGTTCATTCATCGCACAGAGTTACATCTGTATTTCGTGGATCTCTTTGCTAGCCTTCTTTCTGGGGAATCTGAGAACAGATATTTCGGATCCCTTTGAAGACTATAGGGCCAAAGGAAATATCCTCCGATAACAAAGAGAAAGAAGCTTTCTGAGAAACTACTTTGTGTTCTGTGAAATCATCTCACAGAGTTACAGATTTCCCTAGAAGAAGCCTTTTGCTAAGACAGTTCTTGTGGAATTGGCAAAGTGATATATGGTAGCCCATAGAGGGCTATGGTGAAAAAGACATATCCTCCGATGAAATCTGGAAAGAAGCGTTCTGAGAAACTGCTTAGTGTTCTGTTAATTCATCTCGCAGAGTTACATCTGTATTTCGTGGATCTCTTTGCTAGCCTTATTTCTGTGGAATCAGAACAGATATTTCGGATCCCTTTGAAGACTATAAGGCCAAAGGAAATATCCTCGGATACAAAGAGAAAGAAGCTTTCTGAGAAACTTCTTTGTGTTCTGTGAAATCATCTCACAGAGTTACAGCTTTCTCGTGAAGAAGAATTTCCCTAAGACAGTTCTTGTGGAATCGGCAAAGTTATATTTGGAAGCCCTTAGAGGGCTATGGTGAAAAAGGAAATATCCTCAGATGAAATCTGGAAAGAAGCTTTCTGAGAAACTGCATGGTGTTCTGTTAATTCATCTCACAGAGTTACATCTGTATTTCGTGGATCTCTTTGCTAGCCTTATTACTGTGGAATCTGAGAACAGATATTTCGGATCCCTTTGAAGACTATAGGCCAAAGGAAATATCCTCCGATAACAAAGAGAAAGAAGCTGTCTGAGAAACTTCTTTCTGTTCTGTGAAATCATCTCACAGAGTTATAGCTTTCCCCTCAAGAAGCCTTTCGATAAGGCAGTTCTTGCGGATTTGGCAAAGTGATATTTGGAAGCCCCTAGAGGGCTATGGTGAAAAAGCAAATATCCTCAGATGAAATCTGGAAAGAAGCTTTCTGAGAAACTGCTTAGTGTTCTGTTAATTCATCTCACCGAGTTACATCTGTATTTCGTGAATCTCTTTGCTAGCCTTATTTCTGTGGTATCTGAGAACAGATATTTCGGATCCCTTTGAAGACTACAGGGCCAAAGGAAATATCCTCCGATAACAAAGAGAAAGAAGCTTTCTGAGAAACTTCTTTGTGTTCTCTGAAAGCATCTCACAGAGTTACAGCTTTCCCTAGAAGAAGTCTTTCGCTAAGACAGTTCTTGAGGAATTTGCAAAGTGATATTTGGTAGCCCATAGAGGGCTATGGTGAAAAAGGAAATATCCTCCGATGAAATCTGGAAAGCAGCTGTCTGAGAAACTGCTTAGTGTTCTGTTAATTCATCTCACAGAGTTACATCTGTATTTCGTCGATCTCTTTGCTAGCCTTATTTCTGTGGAATCTGAGAACGGATATTTCGGATCCCTTTGAAGACAATAGGGCCAAAGGAAATATCCTCCGATAACAAAGAGAAAGAAGCTTTCTGAGAAATTTCTTTGTGTTCTGTGAAGTCATCTCACAGAGTTACAGCTCTCCCGTCAAGAAGAATTTCGCTAAGACAGTTCTTGTGGAATTGGCAAAGTGATATTGGGAAGCCCTTTGAGGGCTATGGTGAAAAAGGAAATATCCTCAGATGAAATCTGGAAAGAAGCTTTCTGAGAAACTGCTTAGTGTTCCGTTAATTCGTCTCACACACTTATATCTGCATTTTGTGGATCTCTTTGCTAGGCTTATTTCTGCGGAATCTGAGAACAGATATTTCGGATCCCTTTGAAGACTATAGGGCCAAAGGAAAGATCCTCCGATAACAAAGAGAAAGAAGCTTTCTGAGAAACTTCTTTCTGTTCTGTGAAATCATCTCACAGAGTTACAGCTTTCCCCTCAAGAAGCCTTTCGATAAGGCAGTTCTTGCGGAATTGGCAAAGTGATATTGGAAGCCCGTAGAGAGCTATGGTGAAAAAGGAAATATCCTCAGACGAAGTCTGGAAAGAAGCTTTCTGAGAAACTGCTTAGTGTTCTGTTAATTCATCTCACACACTTACATTTGTATTTCGTGTATCTCTTTGCTAGCCTTATTTCTGTGGAATCTGAGAACAGATATTTCGGATCCCTTTGAAGACTACAGGGCCAAAGTAAATATCCTCCGATAACAAAGAGAAAGAAGCTTTCTGAGAAACTTCTTTGTGTTCTGCGAAATCAACTCACAGAGTTACAGCTTTCCCTTTAAGAACTCTTTCGCTAAGACAGTTCTTGTGGAATTGGCAAAGTGATATTTGGTAGCCCATAGAGGGCTATGGTGAAAAAGGAAATATCCTCAGATCAAATTTGGAAAGAAGCTTTCTGAGAAACTGCTTAGTGTTCTGTTAATTCATCTCACAGAGTTACATCTGTATTTCGTGGATCTCTTTGCTAGCCTTATTTCTGTGGAATCTTAGAACAGATATTTCGGATCCCTTTGAAGACTACAGGGCCAAAGGAAATATCCTCCGATAACAAAGAGAAAGAAGCTTTCTGAGAAACTTCTTTGTGTTCTCTGAAAGCATCTCACAGAGTTACAGCTTTCCCTAGAAGAAGTCTTTCGCTAAGACAGTTCTTGTGGAATTTGCAAAGTGATATTTGGTAGCCCATAGAGGGCTATGGTGAAAAAGGAAATATCCTCAGATGAAATCTGGAAAGAAGCTTTCTGAGAAACTGCTAAGTGTTCTTTTAATTCATCTCACAGAGTTACATCTGTATTTCGTCGATCTCTTTGCTAGCCTTATTTCTGTGGAATCTGAGAACGGATATTTCGGATCCCTTTGAAGACAATAGGGCCAAAGGAAATATCCTCCGATAACAAAGAGAAAGAAGCTTTCTGAGAAACTTCTTTGTGTTCTGTGAAATCATCTCACAGAGTTACAGCTTTCCCGTCAAGAAGAATTTCGTTAAGACTGTTCTTCTGGAATTGGCAAGGTGATATTTGGAAGCCAATAGACGGCTATGGTGAAAAAGGAAATATCCTCAGATGAAATCTGGAAAGAAGCTTTCTGAGAAACTGCTTAGTGTTCTGTTAATTCATCTCACAGAGTTACATCTGTATTTCGTGGATATCTTTGCTAACCTTATTTCTCTGGAATCTGAGAACAGATATTTCGGATCCCTTTGAAGACTACAGGGCCAAAGGAAATATCCTCCGATAACAAAGAGAAAGAAGCTTTCTGAGAAACTTCTTTGTGTTCTGTGAAATCATCTCACAGATTTACAGCTTTCCCGTCAAGAAGCCTTTCGCTAATACAGTTCTTGTGGAATTGGCAAAGTGATATTTGGAAGCCCATAGAGGGATATGGTGCAAAAGGAAATATCCTCCGATGAAATCTGGAAAAAAGCTTTCTGAGAAACTGCTTAGTGTTCTGTTAATTTATCTCACAGGGTTACATCTGTATTTCGTGGATCTCTTTGCTAGCCTTCTTTCTGTGGAATCTGAGAACTGATATTTCGGATCCCTTTGAAGACTATAGGGCCAAAGGAAATATCCTCCATAACAAAGAGAAAGAAGCTTTCTGAGAAACCTCTTTGTGTTCTGTGAAATCATCTCACAGAGTTACAGCTTTCCCCTCAAGAAGTCTTTCGCTAAGACAGTTCTTGTGGAATTGGCAAAGTGATATTTGGAAGCCCCCAGAGGGCTATGGTGAAAAAGGAAATATCCTCAGATGAAATCTGGAAAGAAGCTTTCGGAGAAACTGCTTAGTGTTCTGTTAATTCATCTCACAGAGTTTCATCTGTATTTCGTGGATCTCTTTGCTAGCCTTATTTCTGTGGAATCTGAGAAGAGATATTTCGGATCCCTTTGAAGACTATAGGGCCAAAGGAAATATCCTACGATAACAAAGAGAAAGAAGCTTTCTGAGAATCTTCTTTGTGTACTGTGAAATCATCTCACAGAGTTACACCTTTCCCCTCAAGAAACCTTTCGCTAAGACAGTTCTTGTGGAATTGGCAAAGTGATATTTGGAAGCCCATAGCGGGCTATGGTGAAAAAGGAAATATCCTCAGATGAAAACTGGAAAGAAGCATTCTGAGAAACTGCTTAGTGTTCTGTTAATTCATCTCACAGAGTTACATCTGTATTTCGTGGATCTCTTTGCTAGCCTTATTTCTGTGGAATCTGAGAACAGATATTTCGGATCCCGTTAAAGACTATAGGGCCAAAGGAAATATCCCCCGATAACAAAGAGAAAGAAGCTTTCTGAGAAACTTCTTTGTGTTCTGTGAAATCAGCTCACAGAGTTACAGGTTTCCCCTCAAGAAGCCTTTCGCTAAGACAGTTCTTGTGGAATTGGCAAAGTGATATTTGGAAGCCCATACAGGGGTATGGTGAAAAAGGAAATATACTCAGATGAAATCTGGAAAGAAGCTTTCTGAGAAACTGCTTAGTGTTCTGTTAATTCATCTCACACAATTTCATCTGTATTTCGTGGATCTCTTTGCTAGCCTTATTTCTGCGGAATCTGAGAACAGATATTTCGGATCCCTTTGAAGACTATAGGGCCAAAGGAAATATCCTCCGATAACAAAGAGAAAGAAGCTTTCTGAGAAACTTCTATGTGTACTGTGAAATCATCTCACAGAGTTACAGCTTTCCCCTCAAGAAGCCTTTCGCTAAGACAGTTCTTGTGGAATTGGCAAAGTGATATTTGGAAGCCCATAGAGGGCTACGGTGATAAAGAAAATATCCTCAGAAGAAAACTGGAAAGAAGCATTCTGAGAAACTGCTTAGTGTTCTGTTAATTCATCTCACAGAGTTACATCTGTATTTCGTGGATCTCTTTGCTAGCCTTATTTCTGTGGAATCTGAGAACAGATATTTCGGATCCCATTGAAGACTATAGGGCCAAAGGAAATATCCTCCGATAACAAAGAGAAAGAAGCTTTCTGAGAAACCTCTTTGTATTCTGTGAAATCATCTCACAGTGTTACAGCTTTCCCCTCAACAAGCCTTTCACTAAGACATTTCTTGTGGAATTGGCAAAGTGATATTTGGTAGCCCATAGAGGGCTATGGTGAAAAGGAAATACCTTCAGATGAAATCTGGAAAGAGGCTTTCTGAGAAACTGCTTAGTGTTCTGTTAATTCATCTCACAGAGTTACATCGGTATTTCCTGGATCTTTTTGCTAGCCTTATTTCTGTGGAATCTGAGAACAGATATTTCGGATCCCTTTGAAGACTATAGGGCCAAAGGAAATATCCTCCGACAACAAAGAGAAAGAAGCTTTCTGAGAAACTTCTTTGTGTTCTGTGAAATCATCTCACAGAGTTACAGCTTTCCCCTCAAGAAGCCTTTCGCTAAGACAGTTTTTGTGGAATTGGCAAAGTGATATTTGGAAGCCCGTTAAGGGCAATGGTGAAAAAGGAAATATCCTCAGATGAAAACTGGAAAGAAGCTTTCTGAGAAACTGCTTAGTGTTCTGTTAATTCATCTCACACACTTACATCTGTATTTCGTGGATCTCTTTACTAGCCTTATTTCTGTGGAATCTGAAAACAGATATTTCGGATCCCTTTGAAGACTGTAGGGCCAAAGGAAATATCCTCCGATAACAAAGAGAAAGAAGCTTTCTGAGAAACTTCTTTGTGTTCTGTGAAATCATCTCACAGAGTTACAGCTTTCCCGTCAAGAAGCCTTTCGGTAAGACAGTTCTTGTAGAATTGGCAAAGTGATATATGGAAGCCCCTAGAGGGCTATGGTGAAAAAGGAAATATCCTTAGATGAAATCTCGAAAGAAGCTTTCTGAGAACCTGCTTAGTGTTCTGTTAATTCATCGCACAGAGTTACATCTGTACTTCGTGGATCTCTTTGCTAGCCTTATTTCTGTGGAATCTGAGAACAGATATTTCGGATCCCTTTGAAGACTATAGGGCCAAAGGAAATATCCTCCGATAACAAAGAGAAAGAAGCTTTCTGAGAAACTTCTTTGTGTTCTTTGAAATCATCTCACAGATTTACAGCTTTCCCGTCAAGAAGCCTTTCGCTAATACAGTTCTTGTGGAATAGGCAAAGTGTTATTTGGAAGCCCATAGAGGGATATGGTGCAAAAGGAAATATCCTCCGATGAAATCTGGAAAAAAGCTTTCTGAGAAACTGCTTAGTGTTCTGTTAATTTATCTCACAGAGTTACATCTGTATTTCGTGGATCTCTTTGCTAGCCTTCTTTCTGTGGAATCTGAGAACTGATATTTCGGATCCCTTTGAAGACTATAGGGCCAAAGGAAATATCCTCCGATAACAAAGAGAAAGAAGCTTTCTGAGAAACCTCTTTGTGTTCTGTGAAATCATCTCACAGAGTTACAGCTTTCCCCTCAAGAAGTCTTTCGCTAAGACAGTTCTTCTGGAATTGGCAAAGTGATATTTGGAAGCCCCCAGAGGGCTATGGTGAAAAAGGAAAAATCCTCAGATGAAATCTGGAAAGAAGCTTTCAGAGAAACTGCTTTGTGTTCTGTTAATTCATCTCACAGAGTTTCATCTGTATTTCGTGGATCTCTTTGCTAGCCTTATTTCTGTGGAATCTGAGAAGAGATATTTCGGATCCCTTTGAAGACTATAGGGCCAAAGGAAATATCCTACGATAACAAAGAGAAAGAAGCTTTCTGAGAATCTTCTTTGTGTACTGTGAAATCATCTCACAGAGTTACACCTTTCCCCTCAAGAAACCTTTCGCTAAGACAGTTCTTGTGGAATTGGCAAAGTGATATTTGGAAGCCCATAGCGGGCTATGGTGAAAAAGGAAATATCCTCAGATGAAAACTGGAAAGAAGCATTCTGAGAAACTGCTTAGTGTTCTGTTAATTCATCTCACAGAGTTACATCTGTATTTCGTGGATCTCTTTGCTAGCCTTATTTCTGTGGAATCTGAGAACAGATATTTCGGATCCCGTTAAAGACTATAGGGCCAAAGGAAATATCCCCCGATAACAAAGAGAAAGAAGCTTTCTGAGAAACTTCTTTGTGTTCTGTGAAATCAGCTCACGGAGTTACAGGTTTCCCCTCAAGAAGCCTTTCGCTAAGACAGTTCTTGTGGAATTGGCAAAGTGATATTTGGAAGCCCATACAGGGGTATGGTGAAAAAGGAAATATCCTCAGATGAAATCTGGAAAGAAGCTTTCTGAGAAACTGCTTAGTGTTCTGTTAATACATCTCACACAATTTCATCTGTATTTCGTGGATCTCTTTGCTAGCCTTATTTCTGTGGAATCTGAGAACAGATATTTCGGATCCCTTTGAAGACTATAGGGCCAAAGGAAAGATCCTCCGATAACAAAGAGAAAGAAGCTTTTTCAGAAACTTCTTTCTGTTCTGTGAAATCATCTCACAGAGTTACAGCTTTCCCGTCAAGAAGCCTTTCGCTAATACAGTTCTTGTGGAATTGGCAAAGTGATATTGGGAAGCCCCTAGAGGGCTATGGTGAAAAAGGAATTATCCTCAGATGAAATCTGGAAAGAAGCTTTCTGAGAAACTGCTTAGTGTTCTCTTAATTCATCTCACCTGAGTTACATCTGTATTTCGTGGATCTCTTTGCTAGCCTTATTTCTGTTGAATCTGAGCACAGATATTTCGGATCCCTTTGAAGACTACAGGGCCAAAGGAAATATCCTCCGATAACACAGAGAAAGAAGCTTTCTGAGATACTTCTTTGTGTTCTGTGAAATCATCTCACAGAGTTACAGCTTTCCCTAGAAGAAGCGTTTCGCTAAGACAGTTCTTGTGGAATTGGCAAAGTGATATTGGGAAGCCCATTGAGGGCTATGGTGAAAAAGGAAATATCCTCAGATGAAATCTGGAAAGAAGCTTTCTGAGAAACTGCTTAGTGTTCCGTTAATTCGTCTCACACAGTTATATCTGTATTTTGTGGATCTCTTTGCTAGGCTTATTTCTGCGGAATCTGAGAACAGATATTTCGGATCCCTTTGAAGACTACAGGGCCAAAGGAAAGATCCTCCGATAACAAAGAGAAAGAAGCTTTCTGAGAAACTACTTTCTGTTCTGTGAAATCATCTCACAGAGTTACAGCTTTCCCCTCAAGAAGCCTTTCGATAAGGCAATTCTTGCGGAATTGGCAAAGTGATATTGGAAGCCCGTAGAGAGCTATGGTGAAAAAGGAAATAACCTCAGACGAAGTCTGGAAAGAAGCTTTCTGAGAAACTGCTTAGTGTTCTGTTAATTCATCTCACACACTTACATCTGTATTTCGTGTATCTCTTTGCTAGCCTTATTTCTGTGGAATCTGAGAACAGATATTTCGGATCCCTTTGAAGACTACAGGGCCAAAGTAAATATCCTCCGATAACAAAGAGAAAGAAGCTTTCTGAGAAACTTCTTTGTGTTCTGGGAAATCAACTCACAGAGTTACAGCTTTCCCCTCAAGAAGCCTTTCGCTAAGACAGCTCTTGTGGAATTGGCAAAGTGATATTTGGAAGCCCATGGAGGGCTATGGTGAAAAAGGAAATATCCTCCGATGAAATCTGGAAAGAAGCTTTCTGAGAAACTGCTTAGTGTTCTGTTAATTCATCTCACAGAGTTACGTTCGTATTTCGTGGATCTCTTTGCTAGCCTTATTTCTGTGGAATCTGAGAACAGATATTTCGGATCCCTTTGAAGACTATAGGGCCAAAGGAAATATCCTCTGATAACAAAGAGAAAGAAGCTTTCTGAGAAACTTCTTTGTGTTCTGTGAAATCATCTCACAGAGTTACAGCTTTCCCCACAAGAAGCCTTTCGCTAAGACAGTTCTTGTGGAATTGGCAAAGTGATATTTGGAAGACCCTAGAGGGCTATGGTGAAAAAGGAAATATCGTCCGATGAAATCTGGAAAGAAGCTTTCTGAGAAACTGCTTAGTGTTCTGTTAATTCATCTCACAGAGTTTCATCTGTATTTCGTGGATCTCTTTGCTGGCCTTCTTTCTGTGGAATCTGAGAACAGATATTTCGGATCACTTTGAATACTTCAGGGCCAAAGGAAATATCCTCCGATAACAAAGAGAAAGAAGCTTTCTGAGAAACTTCTTTGTGTTCTGTGAAATCATTTCACAGAGTTACAGCTTTCCCCTCAAGAAGCCTTTCGCTAAGACAGTTCTTGTGGAATTGGCAAAGTGATATTTGGAAGCCCATAGCGGGCTATGGTGAAAAAGGAAATATCCTCAGATGAAAACTGGAAAGAAGCATTCTGAGAAACTGCTTAGTGTTCTGTTAATTCATCTCACAGAGTTACATCTGTATTTCGTGGATCTCTTTGCTAGCCTTATTTCTGTGGAATCTGAGAACAGATATTTCGGATCCCTTTGAAGACTATAGGGCCAAAGGAAATATCCTCCGATAACAAAGAGAAAGAAGATTTCTGAGAAACTTCTTTGTGTTCTGTGAAATCATCTCACAGAGTTACAGCTTTCCCCACAAGAAGCCTTTCGCTAAGACAGATCTTATGGAATTGGCAAAGTGATATTTGGAAGCCCCTAGAGGGCTATGGTGAAAAAGGAAGTATCCTCAGATGAAATCTGGAAAGAAGCTTTCTGAGAAACTGCTTAGTGTTGTGTTAATTCATCTCACAGAGTTACATCTGTATTTCGTGGATCTCTTTGCTAGCCTTATTTCTGTGGAAACAGAACAGATATTTCGGATCCCTTTGAAGACTATTGGGCCAAAGGAAATATCCTCCGATAACAAAGAGAAAGAAGCTTTCTGAGAAACTTCTTTGTGTTCTGTGAAATCATCTCACAGAGTTACAGCTTTCCCCTCAAGAAGCCTTTCGCTAAGACAGCTCTTGTGGAATTGGCAAAGTGATATTTGGAAGTCCATAGAGGGCTATGGTGAAAAAGGAAATATCCGCCGATGAAATGTGGAAAGAAGCTTTCTGAGAAACTGCTTAGTGTTCTGTTAATTCATCTTGCAGAGTTACATCTGTATGTCGTGGATCTCTTTGCCAGCCTTATTTCTGTGGAAACTGGGAACAGATATTTTCGATCCCTTTGAAGACTATAGGGCCAAAGGAAATATCCTCCGATAACAAAGAGAAAGAAGCTTTCTGAGAAACTTCTTTGTGTTCAGGGAAATCATCTCACAGAGTTACAGCTTTCCCCTCCAGAAGCCTTTCGCTAAGACAGTTTTTGTGGAATTGGCAAAGTGATATTTGGAAGCCCGTTAAGGGCAATGGTGAAAAAGGAAATATCCTCAGATGAATACTGGAAAGAAGCTTTCTGAGAAACTGCTTAGTGTTCTGTGAATTCATCTCACAGAGTTACATCTGTATTTCGTGGATCTCTTTGCTAGCCTTATTTCTGTGGAATCAGAACAGATATTTCGGATCGCTTTGAAGACTATAAGGCCAAAGGAAATATCCTCGGATAACAAAGAGAAAGAAGCTTTCTGAGAAACTTCTTTGTGTTATGTGAAATCATCTCACAGAGTTACAGCTTTCTCGTGAAGAAGAATTTCCCTAAGACAGTTCTTGTGGATTTGGCAAAGTGATATTTGGAAGCCCATAGAGGGCTATGGTGAAAAAGGAAATATCCTCAGATGAAATCTGGAAAGAAGCTTTCTGAGAAACTGCATGGTGTTCTGTTAATTCATCTCACAGAGTTACATCTGTATTTCGTGGATCTCTTTGCTAGCCTTATTACTGTGGAATCTGAGAACAGATATTTCGGATCCCTTTGAAGACTATAGGCCAAAGGAAATATCCTCGGATAACAAAGAGAAAGAAGCTTTCTGAGAAACTTCTTTCTGTTCTGTGAAATCATCTCACAGAGTTACAGCTTTCCCCTCAAGAAGCCTTTCGATAAGGCAGTTCTTGCGGATTTGGCAAAGTGATATTGGGAAGCCCCAAGAGGGCTATGGTGAAAAAGGAAATATCCTCAGATGAAATCTGGAAAGAAGCTTTCTGAGAAACTGCTTAGTGTTCTGTTAATTCATCTCACAGAGTTACATCTGTCTTTCGTGGATCTCTTTGCTACCCTTATTTCTGTGGAATCTGAGAACAGATATTTCGGATCCCTTTGAAGACTATAAGGCCAAAGGAAAGATCCTCCGATAACAAAGAGAAAGAAGCTTTCTGAGAAACTTCTTTCTGTTCTGTGAAATCATCTCTCAGAGTTACAGCTTTCCCCTCAAGAAGCCTTTCGATAAGGCAGTTCTTGCGGAATTGGCAAAGTGATATTGGAAGCCCGTAGAGATCTATGGTGAAAAAGGAAATATCCTCAGACGAAGTCTGGAAAGAAGCTTTCTGAGAAACTGCTTAGTGTTCTGTTAATTCATCTCACACACTTACATCTGTATTTCGTGTATCTCTTTGCTAGCCTTATTTCTGTGGAATCTGAGAACAGATATTTCGGATCCCTTTGAAGACTACAGGGCCAAAGGAAATATCCTCCGATAACAAAGAGAAAGAAGCTTTCTGAGAAACTTCTTTGTGTTCTGGGAAATCAACTCACAAAGTTACAGCTTTCCCCTCAAGAAGTCTTTCGCTAAGACAGTTCTTGTGGAATTGGCAAAGTGATATTTGGTAGCCCATAGAGGGCTATGGTGAAAAAGGAAATATCCTCAGATCAAATTTGGAAAGAAGCTTTCTGAGAAACTGCTTAGTGTTCTGTTAATTCATCTCACAGAGTAACATCTGTATTTCGTGGATCTCTTTGCTAGCCTTATTTCTGTGGAATCTTAGAACAGATATTTCGGATCCCTTTGAAGACTATAGGGCCAAAGGAAATATTCTCCGATAACAAAGAGAAAGAAGCTTTCTGAGAAACTTCTTTGTGTTCTGTGAAATCATCTCACAGAGTTACAGCTTTCCCCTCAAGAAGCCTTTCGCTAAGACAGCTCTTGTGGAATTGGCAAAGTGATATTTGGAAGCCCATGGAGGGCTATGGTGAAAAAGGAAATATCCTCCGATGAAATCTGGAAAGAAGCTTTCTGAGAAACTGCTTAGTGTTCTGTTAATTCATCTCACAGAGTTACGTTCGTATTTCGTGGATCTCTTTGCTAGCCTTATTTCTGTGGAATGTGAGAACAGATATTTCGGATCCCTTTGAAGACTATAGGGCCAAAGGAAATATCCTCTGATAACAAAGAGAAAGAAGCTTTCTGAGAAACTTCTTTGTGTTCTGTGAAATCATCTCACAGAGTTACAGCTTTCCCCACAAGAAGCCTTTCGCTAAGACAGTTCTTGTGGAATTGGCAAAGTGATATTTGGAAGACCCTAGAGGGCTATGGTGAAAAAGGAAATATCCTCCGATGAAATCTGGAAAGAAGCTTTCGGAGAAACTGCTTAGTGTTCTGTTAATTCATCTCACAGAGTTTCATCTGTATTTCGTGGATCTCTTTGCTAGCCTTATTTCTGTGGAATCTGAGAACAGATATTTCGGATCCCTTTGAATACTTTAGGGCCAAAGGAAATATCCTCCGATAACAAAGAGAAAGAAGCTTTCTGAGAAACTTCTTTGTGTTCTGTGAAATCATTTCACAGAGTTACAGCTTTCCCCTCAAGAAGCCTTTCGCTAAGACAGTTCTTGTGGAATTGGCAAAGTGATATTTGGAAGCCCATAGCGGGCTATGGTGAAAAAGGAAATATCCTCAGATGAAAACTGGAAAGAAGCATTCTGAGAAACTGCTTAGTGTTCTGTTAATTCATCTCACAGAGTTACATCTGTATTTCGTGGATCTCTTTGCTAGCGTTATTTCTGTGGAATCTGAGAACAGATATTTCGGATCCCTTTGAAGGCTATAGGGCCAAAGGAAATATCCTCCGATAACAAAGAGAAAGAAGATTTCTGAGAAACTTCTTTGTGTTCTGTGAAATCATCTCACAGAGTTACAGCTTTCCCCACAAGAAGCCTTTCGCTAAGACAGATCTTATGGAATTGGCAAAGTGATATTTGGAAGCCCCTAGAGGGCTATGGTGAAAAAGGAAGTATCCTCAGATGAAATCTGGAAAGAAGCTTTCTGAGAAACTGCTTAGTGTTCTGTTAATTCATCTCACAGAGTTACATCTGTATTTCGTGGATCTCTTTGCTAGCCTTATTTCTGTGGAATCAGAACAGATATTTCGGATCCCTTTGAAGACTATAGGGCCAAAGGAAATATCCTCCGATAACAAAGAGAAAGAAGATTTCTCAGAAACTTCTTTGTGTTCTGTGAAATCATCTCACAGAGTTATAGCTTTCCCCACAAGAAGCCTTTCGCTAAGACAGATCTTATGGAATTGGCAAAGTGATATTTGGAAGCCCCTAGAGGGCTATGGTGAAAAAGGAAGTATCCTCAGATGAAATCTGGAAAGAAGCTTTCTGAGAAACTGCTTAGTGTTCTGTTAATTCATCTCACAGAGTTACATCTGTATTTCGTGGATCTCTTTGCTAGCCTTATTTCTGTGGAATCAGAACAGATATTTCGGATCCCTTTGAAGACTATAGGGCCAAAGGAAATATCCTCCGATAACAAAGAGAAAGAAGCTTTCTGAGAAACTTCTTTGTGTTCTGTGAAATCATCTCACAGAGTTACAGCTTTCCCCTCAAGAAGCCTTTCGCTAAGACAGCTCTTGTGGAATTGGCAAAGTGATATTTGGAAGTCCATAGAGGGCTATGGTGAAAAAGGAAATATCCGCCGATGAAATCTGGAAAGAAGCTTTCTGAGAAACTGCTTAGTGTTCTGTTAATTCATCTTGCAGAGTTACATCTGTATGTCGTGGATCTCTTTGCCAGCCTTATTTCTGTGGAAACTGGGAACAGATATTTTGGATCCCTTTGAAGACTATAGGGCCAAAGGAAATATCCTCCGATAACAAAGAGAAAGAAGCTTTCTGAGAAACTTCTTTGTGTTCAGGGAAATCATCTCACAGAGTTACAGCTTTCCCCTCAAGAAGCCTTTCGCTAAGACAGTTTTTGTGGAATTGGCAAAGTGATATTTGGAAGCCCGTTAAGGGCAATGGTGAAAAAGGAAATATCCTCAGATGAAAACTGGAAAGAAGCTTTCTGAGAAACTGCTTAGTGTTCTGTGAATTCATCTCACAGAGTTACATCTGTATTTCGTGGATCTCTTTGCTAGCCTTATTTCTGTGGAATCAGAACAGATATTTCGGATCGCTTTGAAGACTATAAGGCCAAAGGAAATATCCTCGGATAACAAAGAGAAAGAAGCTTTCTGAGAAACTTCTTTGTGTTCTGTGAAATCATCTCACAGAGTTACAGCTTTCTCGTGAAGAAGAATTTCCCTAAGACAGTTCTTGTGGAATTGGCAAAGTGATATTTGGAAGCCCATAGAGGGCTATGGTGAAAAAGGAAATATCCTCAGATGAAATCTGGAAAGAAGCTTTCTGAGAAACTGCTTGGTGTTCTTTTAATTCATCTCACAGAGTTACATCTGTATTTCGTGGATCTCTTTGCTAGCCTTATTACTGTGGAATCTGAGAACAGATATTTCGGATCCCTTTGAAGACTATAGGCCAAAGGAAATATCCTCCGATAACAAAGAGAAAGAAGCTTTCTGAGAAACTTCTTTCTGTTCTGGGAAATCATCTCACAGAGTTACAGCTTTCCCCTCAAGAAGCCTTTCGATAAGGCAGTTCTTGCGGATTTGGCAAAGTGATATTGGGAAGCCCCAAGAGGGCTATGGTGAAAAAGGAAATATCCTCAGATGGAATCTGGAAAGAAGCTTTCTGAGAAACTGCTTAGTGTTCTGTTAATTCATCTCACACAGTTACATCTGTCTTTCGTGGATCTCTTTGCTACCCTTATTTCTGTGTAATCTGAGAACAGATATTTCGGATCCCTTTGAAGACTATAGGGCCAAAGGAAATATCCTCCGACAACAAAGAGAAAGAAGCTTTCTGAGAAACTTCTTTGTGTTCTGTGAAATCATCTCACAGAGTTACAGATTTCCGCTCAAGAATACTTTCGCTAAGACAGTTCTTGTGGAATTGGCAAAGTGATATTTGGAATCCCATAGAGGGCTATGGTGAAAAAGCAAATATCCTCAGATGAAATCTGGAAAGAAGCTTTCTGAGAAACTGGTTAGTGTTCTGTTAATTCATCTCACCGAGTTACATGTGTATTTCGTGAATCTCTTTGCTAGCCTTATTTCTGTGGTATCTGAGAACAGATATTTCGGATCCCTTTGAAGACTACAGGGCCAAAGGAAATATCCTCCGATAACAAAGAGAAAGAAGCTTTCTGAGAAACTTCTTTGTGTTCTCTGAAAGCATCTCACAGAGTTACATCTTTCCCTAGAAGAAGTCTTTCGATAAGACAGTTCTTGTGGAATTTGCAAAGTGATATTTGGTAGCCCATAGAGGGCTATGGTGAAAAAGGAAATATCCTCAGATGAAATCTGGAAAAAAGCTTTCTGAGAAACTGCTTAGTGTTCTTTTAATTCATCTCACAGAGTTACATCTGTATTTCGTCGATCTCTTTGCTAGCCTTATTTCTGTGCAATCTGAGAACGGATATTTCGGATCCCTTTGAAGACAATAGGGCCAAAGGAAATATCCCCCGATAACAAAGAGAAAGAAGCTTTCTGAGAAACTTCTTTGTGTTCTGTGAAATCATCTCACGGAGTTACAGGTTTCCCCTCAAGAAGCCTTTCGCTAAGACAGTTCTTGTGGAATTGGCAAAGTGATATTTGGAAGCCCATACTGGGGTATGGTGAAAAAGGAAATATCCTCAGATGAAATCTGGAAAGAAGCTTTCTGAGAAACTGCTTAGTGTTCTGTTAATTCATCTCACACAATTACATCTGTATTTCGTGGATTTCTTTGCTAGCCTTATTTCTGTGGAATCTGAGAACAGATATTTCGGATCCCTTTGAAGACTATAGGGCCAAAGGAAATATGCTCCGATAACAAAGAGAAAGAAGCTTTCTGAGAAACTTCTTTGTGTTCTGTGAAATCATCTCACAGAGTTACAGCTTTCCCGTCAAGAAGCCTTTCGCTAATACAGTTCTTGTGGAATTGGCAAAGTGATATTTGGAAGCCCATAGAGGGATATGGTGCAAAAGGAAATATCCTCCGATGAAATCTGGAAAGAAGCTTTCTGAGAAAATGCTTAGTGTTCTGTTAATTTATCTCACAGAGTTACATCTGTATTTCGTGGATATCTTTGCTAGCCTTCTTTCTGTGGAATCTGAGAACAGATATTTCGGATCCCTTTGAAGACTATAGGGCCAAAGGAAAGATCCTCCGATAACAAAGAGAAAGAAGCTTTCTGAGAAACTACTTTGTGTTGGGTGAAATCATCTCACAGAGTTACAGCTTTCCCCTCAATAAGCCTTTCGATAAGGCAGGTCTTGTGGAATTGGCAAAGTGATATTGGGAAGCCCATAGAGGGCTATGGTGAAAAAGGAAATATCCACAGATGAAATCTGGAAAGAAGCTTTCTGAGAAACTGCTTAGTGTTCTGTTAATTCATCTCACAGAATTACATCTGTATTTCGTGGATCTCTTTGCTAGTCTTATTTCTGTGGAATCTGAGAACAGACATTTCGGATCCCTTTGAAGACTATAGGGCCAAGAGAAATATCCTCCGATAACAAAGAGAAAGAAGCTTTCTGAGAAACTTCTTTGTGTTCTGTGAAATCATCTCACAGAGTTACAGCTTTCCCCTCAAGAAACCTTTCGGTAAGGCAGTTCTTGCGGAATTGGCAAAGTGATATTGGGAAGACCATAGCGGGCTATGGTGAAAAAGGAAATATCCTCCGATGAAATCTGGAAAGAAGCTTTCTGAGAAACTGCTTAGTGTTCTGTTAATTCATCTCACACAATTACATCTGTATTTCGTGGATCTCTTTGCTAGCCTTATTTCTGTGGAATCTGAGAACAGATATTTCGGATCCCTTTGAAGACTATAGGGCCAAAGGAAATATGCTCCCATAACAAAGAGAAAGAAGCTTTCTGAGAAACTTCTTTGTGTTCTGTGAAATCATCTCACAGAATTACAGGTTTCCCCTCAAGAAGCCTTTCGCTAAGACGGCTCTTGTGGAATTGGCAAAGTGATATTTGGAAGCCCATAGAGGGCTATGTTGAAAAAGGAAATATCCGCCGATGAAATCTGGAAAGAAGTTTTCTGAGAAACTGCTTAGTGTTCTGTTAATTCATCTCGCAGAGTTACATGTGTATGTCGTGGATCTCTTTGCCAACCTTATTTCTGTGGAATCTGGGAACAGATATTTCGGATCCCTTTGAAGACTATAGGGCCAAAGGAAATATCCTCCGATAACAAAGAGAAAGAAGCTTTCTGAGAAACTTCTTTGTGTTCTGGGAAATCATCTCACAGAGTTACAGCTTTCCCGTCAAGAAGCCTTTCGCTAAGACAGTTCTTGTGGAATTGGCAAAGTGATATTTGGAAGCCCATAGAGATCTTTGGTGAAAAAGGAAATATCCTCAGATGAAATCTGGAAAGAAGCTTTCTGAGAAACTGCTTAGTGTTCTGTTAATTCATCTCACACAGTTATATCTGTATTTCGTGGATCTCTTTGCTAGCCTTATTTCTGTGGAATCTGAGAACAGATATTTCGGATCCCTTTGAAGACTTTAGGGCCAAAGGAAAGATCCTCCGACAACAAAGAGAAAGAAGCTTTCTGAGAAACTTCTTTGTGTTCTGTGAAATCATCTCACAGAGTTACAGCTTTCCCTCAAGAAGCCCTTCGCTAAGAGAGTTCTTTTAGAATTGGCAAAGGGATATTTGGAAGCCCATGGAGGGCTATGGTGAAAAGGAAATATCCTCAGATGAAATCTGGAGAGAAGCTTTCTGAGAAACTGCTTAGTGTTCTGTTAATTCATCTCACAGAGTTACGTTCGTATTTCGTGGATCTCTTTGCTAGTCTTATTTCTGTGGAATCTGAGAACAGATATTTCAGATCCCTTTGAAGACTATAGGGCCAAAGAAATATCCTCCGATAACAAAGAGAAAGAAGCTTTCTGAGAAACTTCTTTGTGTTCTGTGAAATCATCTCACAGAGTTACAGCTTGCCACTGAAGAAGCCTTTCGCTAAGACAGTTCTTGTGGAATTGGCAAAGTGATATTTGGACGCCCCTAGAGGGCTATGGTGAAAAAGGAAATATCCTCAGATAAAATCTGGAAAGAAGCTTTCTGAGAAACTGCTTAGTGTTCTGTTAATTCATCTCACACAGTTATATCTGTATTTCGTGGATCTCTTTGCTAGCCTTATTTCTGTGGAATCTGAGAACAGATATTTCGGATCCCTTTGAAGACTATATGGCCAAAGGAAAGATCCTCCGATAACAAAGAGAAAGAAGCTTTCTGAGAAACTTCTTTCTGTTCTGTGAAATCATCTCTCAGAGTTACAGCTTTCCCCTCAAGAAGCCTTTCGATAAGGCAGTTCTTGCGGAATTGGCAAAGTGATATTGGAAGCCCGTAGAGATCTATGGTGAAAAAGGAAATATCCTCAGACGAAGTCTGGAAAGAAGCTTTCTGAGAAACTGCTTAGTGTTCTGTTAATTCATCTCACACACTTACATCTGTATTTCGTGTATCTCTTTGCCAGCCTTATTTCTGTGGAATCTGAGAACAGATATTTCGGATCCCTTTGAAGACTACAGGGCCAAAGGAAATATCCTCCGATAACAAAGAGAAAGAAGCTTTCTGAGAAACTTCTTTGTGTTCTGGGAAATCAACTCACAGAGTTACAGCTTTCCCCTCAAGAAGTCTTTCGCTAAGACAGTTCTTGTGGAATTGGCAAAGTGATATTTGGTAGCCCATAGAGGGCTATGGTGAAAAAGGAAATATCCTCAGATCAAATTTGGAAAGAAGCTTTCTGAGAAACTGCTTAGTGTTCTGTTAATTCATCTCACAGAGTAACATCTGTATTTCGTGGATCTCTTTGCTAGCCTTATTTCTGTGGAATCTTAGAACAGATATTTCGGATCCCTTTGAAGACTATAGGGCCAAAGGAAATATTCTCCGATAACAAAGAGAAAGAAGCTTTCTGAGAAACTTCTTTGTGTTCTGTGAAATCATCTCACAGATTTACAGCTTTCCCCTCAAGAAGCCTTTCGCTAACACAGCTCTTGTGGAATTGGCAAAGTGATATTTGGAAGCCCATGGAGGGCTATGGTGAAAAAGGAAATATCCTCCGATGAAATCTGGAAAGAAGCTTTCTGAGAAACTGCTTAGTGTTGTGTTAATTCATCTCACAGAGTTATGTTCGTATTTCGTGGATCTCTTTGCTAGCCTTATTTCTGTGGAATGTGAGAACAGATATTTCGGATCCCTTTGAAGACTATAGGGCCAAAGGAAATATCCTCTGATAACAAAGAGAAAGAAGCTTTCTGAGAAACTTCTTTGTGTTCTGTGAAATCATCTCACAGAGTTACAGCTTTCCCCACAAGAAGCCTTTCGCTAAGACAGTTCTTGTGGAATTGGCAAAGTGATATTTGGAAGACCCTAGAGGGCTATGGTGAAAAAGGAAATATCCCCCGATGAAATCTGGAAAGAAGCTTTCGGAGAAACTGCTTAGTGTTCTGTTAATTCATCTCACAGAGTTTCATCTGTATTTCGTGGATCTCTTTGCTAGCCTTATTTCTGTGGAATCTGAGAACAGATATTTCGGATTGCTTTGAAGACTACAGGGCCAAAGGAAATATCCTCCGATAACAAAGAGAAAGAAGCTTTCTGAGAAACTTCTTTGTGTTCTCTGAAAGCATCTCACAGAGTTACAGCTTTCCCTAGAAGAAGTCTTTCGATAAGACAGTTCTTGTGGAATTTGCAAAGTGATATTTGGTAGCCCATAGAGGGCTATGGTGAAAAAGGAAATATCCTCAGATGAAATCTGGAAAGAAGCTTTCTGAGAAACTGCTTAGTGTTCTTTTAATTCATCTCACAGAGTTACATCTGTATTTCGTCGATCTCTTTGCTAGCCTTATTTCTGTGGAATCTGAGAACGGATATTTCGGATCCCTTTGAAGACAATAGGGCCAAAGGAAATATCCCCCGATAACAAAGAGAAAGAAGCTTTCTGAGAAACTTCTTTGTGTTCTGTGAAATCATCTCACGGAGTTACAGGTTTCCCCTCAAGAAGCCTTTCGCTAAGACAGTTCTTGTGGAATTGGCAAAGTGATATTTGGAAGCCCATACTGGGGTATGGTGAAAAAGGAAATATCCTCAGATGAAATCTGGAAAGAAGCTTTCTGAGAAACTGCTTAGTGTTCTGTTAATTCATCTCACACAATTACATCTGTATTTCGTGGATTTCTTTGCTAGCCTTATTTCTGTGGAATCTGAGAACAGATATTTCGGATCCCTTTGAAGACTATAGGGCCAAAGGAAATATGCTCCGATAACAAAGAGAAAGAAGCTTTCTGAGAAACTTCTTTGTGTTCTGTGAAATCATCTCACAGAGTTACAGCTTTCCCGTCAAGAAGCCTTTCGCTAATACAGTTCTTGTGGAATTGGCAAAGTGATATTTGGAAGCCCATAGAGGGATATGGTGCAAAAGGAAATATCCTCCGATGAAATCTGGAAAGAAGCTTTCTGAGAAAATGCTTAGTGTTCTGTTAATTTATCTCACAGAGTTACATCTGTATTTCGTGGATATCTTTGCTAGCCTTCTTTCTGTGGAATCTGAGAACAGATATTTCGGATCCCTTTGAAGACTATAGGGCCAAAGGAAAGATCCTCCGATAACAAAGAGAAAGAAGCTTTCTGAGAAACTACTTTGTGTTCTGTGAAATCATTTCACAGAGTTACAGCTTTCCCCTCAAGAAGCCTTTCGCTAAGACAGTTCTTGTGGAATTGGCAAAGTGATATTTGGAAGCCCATAGCGGGCTATGGTGAAAAAGGAAATATCCTCAGATGAAAACTGGAAAGAAGCATTCTGAGAAACTGCTTAGTGTTCTGTTATTTCATCTCACAGAGTTACATCTGTATTTCGTGGATCTCTTTGCTAGCGTTATTTCTGTGGAATCTGAGAACAGATATTTCGGATCCCTTTGAAGACTATAGGGCCAAAGGAAATATCCTCCGATAACAAAGAGAAAGAAGATTTCTGAGAAACTTCTTTGTGTTCTGTGAAATCATCTCACAGAGTTACAGCTTTCCCCACAAGAAGCCTTTCGCTAAGACAGATCTTATGGAATTGGAAAAGTGATATTTGGAAGCCCCTAGAGGGCTATGGTGAAAAAGGAAGTATCCTCAGATGAAATCTGGAAAGAAGCTTTCTGAGAAACTGCTTAGTGTTCTGTTAATTCATCTCACAGAGTTACATCTGTATTTCGTGGATCTCTTTGCTAGCCTCATTTCTGTGGAATCAGAACAGATATTTCGGATCCCTTTGAAGACTATAGGGCCAAAGGAAATATCCTCCGATAACAAAGAGAAAGAAGCTTTCTGAGAAACTTCTTTGTATTCTGTGAAATCATCTCACAGAGTTACAGCTTTCCCCTCAAGAAGCCTTTCGCTAAGACAGCTCTTGTGGAATTGGCAAAGTGATATTTGTAAGTCCATAGAGGGCTATGGTGAAAAAGGAAATATCCGCCGATGAAATCTGGAAAGAAGCTTTCTGAGAAACTGCTTAGTGTTCTGTTAATTCATCTTGCAGAGTTACATCTGTATGTCGTGGATCTCTTTGCCAGCCTTATTTCTGTGGAAACTGGGAACAGATATTTTGGATCCCTTTGAAGACTATAGGGCCAAAGGAAATATCCTCCGATAACAAAGAGAAAGAAGCTTTCTGAGAAACTTCTTTGTGTTCAGGGAAATCATCTCACAGAGTTACAGCTTTCCCCTCAAGAAGCCTTTCGCTAAGACAGTTTTTGTGGAATTGGCAAAGTGATATTTGGAAGCCCGTTAAAGGCAATGGTGAAAAAGGAAATATCCTCAGATGAAAACTGGAAAGAAGCTTTCTGAGAAACTGCTTAGTGTTCTGTGAATTCATCTCACAGAGTTACATCTGTATTTCGTGGATCTCTTTGCTAGTCTTATTTCTGTGGAATCAGAACAGATATTTCGGATCGCTTTGGAGACTATAAGGCAAAAGGAAATATCCTCGGATAACAAAGAGAAAGAAGCTTTCTGAGAAACTTCTTTGTGTTCTGTGAAATCATCTCACAGAGTTACAGCTTTCTCGTGAAGAAGAATTTCCCTAAGACAGTTCTTGTGGAATTGGCAAATTGATATTTGGAAGCCCATAGAGGGCTATGGTGAAAAAGGAAATATCCTCAGATGAAATCTGGAAAGAAGCATTCTGAGAAACTGCTTGGTGTTCTGTTAATTCATCTCACAGAGTTACATCTGTATTTCGTGGATCTCTTTGCTAGCCTTATTACTGTGGAATCTGAGAACAGATATTTCGGATCCCTTTGAAGACTATAGGCCAAAGGAAATATCCTCCGATAACAAAGAGAAAGAAGCTTTCTGAGAAACTTCTTTCTGTTCTGTGAAATCATCTCACAGAGTTACAGCTTTCCCCTCAAGAAGCCTTTCGATAAGGCAGTTCTTGCGGATTTGGCAAAGTGATATTGGGAAGCCCCAAGAGGGCTATGGTGAAAAAGGAAATATCCTCAGATGAAATCTGGAAAGAAGCTTTCTGAGAAACTGCTTAGTGTTCTGTTAATTCATCTCACACAGTTACATCTGTCTTTCGTGGATCTCTTTGCTACCCTTATTTCTGTGGAATCTGAGAACAGATATTTCGGATCCCTTTGAAGACTATAGGGCCAAAGGAAATATCCTCCGACAACAAAGAGAAAGAAGCTTTCTGAGAAACTTCTTTGTGTTCTGTGAAATCATCTCACAGAGTTACAGATTTCCGCTCAAGAAGCCTTTCGCTACGACGGCTCTTGTGGAATTGGCAAAGTGATATTTGGAAGCCCATAGAGGGCTATGTTGAAAAAGGAAATATCCGCCGATGAAATCTGGAAAGAAGTTTTCTGAGAAACTGCTTAGTGTTCTGTTAATTCATCTCGCAGAGTTACATGTGTGTGTCGTGGATCTCTTTGCCAACCTTATTTCTGTGGAATCTGGGAACAGATATTTCGGATCCCTTTGAAGACTATAGGGCCAAAGGAAATATCCTCCGATAACAAAGAGAAAGAAGCTCTCTGATAAACTTCTTTGTGTTCTGGGAAATCATCTCACAGAGTTACAGCTTTCCCGTCAAGAAGCCTTTCGCTAAGACAGTTCTTGTGGAATTGGCAAAGTGATATTTGGAAGCCCATAGAGGGCTTTGGTGAAAAAGGAAATATCCTCAGATGAAATCTGGAAAGAAGCTTTCTGAGAAACTGCTTAGTGTTCTGTTAATTCATCTCACACAGTTATATCTGTATTTCGTGGATCTCTTTGCTAGCCTTATTTCTGTGGAATCTGAGAACAGATATTTCGGATCCCTTTGAAGACTATAGGGCCAAAGGAAAGATCCTCCGATAACAAAGAGAAAGAAGCTTTCTGAGAAACTTCTTTGTGTTCTGTGAAATCATCTCACAGAGTTACAGCTTTCCCTCAAGAAGCCCTTCGCTAAGAGAGTTCTTGTGGAATTGGCAAAGGGATATTTGGAAGCCCATGGAGGGCTATGGTGAAAAGGAAATATCCTCAGATGAAATCTGGAAAGAAGCTTTCTGAGAAACTGCTTAGTGTTCTGTTAATTCATCTCACAGAGTTACGTTCGTATTTCGTGGATCTCTTTGCTAGTCTTATTTCTGTGGAATCTGAGAACAGATATTTCAGATCCCTTTGAAGACTATAGGGCCAAAGAAATATCCTCCGATAACAAAGAGAAAGAAGCTTTCTGAGAAACTTCTTTGTGTTCTGTGAAATCATCTCACAGAGTTACAGCTTGCCACTGAAGAAGCCTTTCGCTAAGACAGTTCTTGTGGAATTGGCAAAGTGATATTTGGACGCCCCTAGAGGGCTATGGTGAAAAAGGAAATATCCTCAGATAAAATCTGGAAAGAAGCTTTCTGAGAAACTGCTTAGTGTTCTGTTAATTCATCTCACACAGTTATATCTGTATTTCGTGGATCTCTTTGCTAGCCTTATTTCTGTGGAATCTGAGAACAGATATTTCGGATCCCTTTGAAGACTATAGGGCCAAAGGAAAGATCCTCCGATAACAAAGAGAAAGAAGCTTTCTGAGAAACTTCTTTCTGTTCTGTGAAATCATCTCTCAGAGTTACAGCTTTCCCCTCAAGAAGCCTTTCGATAAGGCAGTTCTTGCGGAATTGGCAAAGTGATATTGGAAGCCCGTAGAGATCTATGGTGAAAAAGGAAATATCCTCAGACGAGGTCTGGAAAGAAGCTTTCTGAGAAACTGCTTAGTGTTCTGTTAATTCATCTCACACACTTACATCTGTATTTCGTGTATCTCTTTGCTAGCCTTATTTCTGTGGAATCTGAGAACAGATATTTCGGATCCCTTTGAAGACTACAGGGCCAAAGGAAATATCCTCCGATAACAAAGAGAAAGAAGCTTTCTGAGAAACTTCTTTGTGTTCTGGGAAATCATCTCACAGAGTTACAGCTTTCCCCTCAAGAAGTCTTTCGCTAAGACAGTTCTTGTGGAATTGGAAAAGTGATATTTGGTAGCCCATAGAGGGCTATGGTGAAAAAGGAAATATCCTCAGATCAAATTTGGAAAGAAGCTTTCTGAGAAACTGCTTAGTGTTCTGTTAATTCATCTCACAGAGTAACATCTGTATTTCGTGGATCTCTTTGCTAGCCTTATTTCTGTGGAATCTTACAACAGATATTTCGGATCCCTTTGAAGACTATAGGGCCAAAGGAAATATTCTCCGATAACAAAGAGAAAGAAGCTTTCTGAGAAACTTCTTTGTGTTCTGTGAAATCATCTCACAGAGTTACAGCTTTCCCCTCAAGAAGCCTTTCGCTAAGACAGCTCTTGTGGAATTGGCAAAGTGATATTTGGAAGCCCATGGAGGGCTATGGTGAAAAAGGAAATATCCTCCGATGAAATCTGGAAAGAAGCTTTCTGAGAAACTGCTTAGTGTTCTGTTAATTCATCTCACAGAGTTACGTTCGTATTTCGTGGATCTCTTTGCTAGCCTTATTTCTGTGGAATGTGAGAACAGATATTTCGGATCCCTTTGAAGACTATAGGGCCAAAGGAAATATCCTCTGATAACAAAGAGAAAGAAGCTTTCTGAGAAACTTCTTTGTGTTCTGTGAAATCATCTCACAGAGTTACAGCTTTCCCCACAAGAAGCCTTTCGCTAAGACAGTTCTTGTGGAATTGGCAAAGTGATATTTGGAAGACCCTAGAGGGCTATGGTGAAAAAGGAAATATCCCCCGATGAAATCTGGAAAGAAGCTTTCGGAGAAACTGCTTAGTGTTCTGTTAATTCATCTCACAGAGTTTCATCTGTATTTCGTGGATCTCTTTGCTAGCCTTATTTCTGTGGAATCTGAGAACAGATATTTCGGATCCCTTTGAATACTTTAGGGCCAAAGGAAATATCCTCCGATAACAAAGAGAAAGAAGCTTTCTGAGAAACTTCTTTGTGTTCTGTGAAATCATTTCACAGAGCTACAGCTTTCCCCTCAAGAAGCCTTTCGCTAAGACAGTTCTTGTGGAATTGGCAAAGTGATATTTGGAAGCCCATAGCGGGCTATGGTGAAAAAGGAAATATCCTCAGATGAAAACTGGACAGAAGCATTCTGAGAAACTGCTTAGTGTTCTGTTAATTCATCTCACAGAGTTACATCTGTATTTCGTGGATCTCTTTGCTAGCGTTATTTCTGTGGTATCTGAGAACAGATATTTCGGATCCCTTTGAAGACTATAGGGCCAAAGGAAATATCCTCCGATAACAAAGAGAAAGAAGATTTCTGAGAAACTTCTTTGTGTTCTGTGAAATCATCTCACAGAGTTACAGCTTTCCCCACAAGAAGCCTTTCGCTAAGACAGATCTTATGGAATTGGCAAAGTGATATTTGGAAGCCCGTAGAGGGCTATGGTGAAAAAGGAAGTATCCTCAGATGAAATCTGGAAAGAAGCTTTCTGAGAAACTGCTTAGTGTTCTGTTAATTCATCTCACAGAGTTACATCTGTATTTCGTGGATCTCTTTGCTAGCCTTATTTCTGTGGAATCAGAACAGATATTTCGGATCCCTTTGAAGACTATAGGGCCAAAGGAAATATCCTCCGATAACAAAGAGAAAGAAGCTTTCTGAGAAACTTCTTTGTGTTCTGTGAAATCATCTCACAGAGTTACAGCTTTCCCCTCAAGAAGCCTTTCGCTAAGACAGCTCTTGTGGAATTGGCAAAGTGATATTTGGAAGTCCATAGAGGGCTATGGTGAAAAAGGAAATATCCGCCGATGAAATCTGGAAAGAAGCTTTCTGAGAAACTGCTTAGTGTTCTGTTAATTCATCTTGCAGAGTTACATCTGTATGTCGTGGATCTCTTTGCCAGCCTTATTTCTGTGGAAACTGGGAACAGATATTTTGGATCCCTTTGAAGACTATAGGGCCAAAGGAAATATCCTCCGATAACAAAGAGAAAGAAGCTTTCTGAGAAACTTCTTTGTGTTCAGGGAAATCATCTCACAGAGTTACAGCTTTCCCCTCAAGAAGCCTTTCGCTAAGACAGTTTTTGTGGAATTGGCAAAGTGATATTTGGAAGCACGTTAAGGGCAATGGTGAAAAAGGAAATATCCTCAGATGAAAACTGGAAAGAAGCTTTCTGAGAAACTGCTTAGTGTTCTGTGAATTCATCTCACAGTGTTACATCTGTATTTCGTGGATCTCTTTGCTAGCCTTATTTCTGTGGAATCAGAACAGATATTTCGGATCGCTTTGAAGACTATAAGGCCAAAGGAAATATCCTCGGATAACAAAGAGAAAGAAGCTTTCTGAGAAACTTCTTTGTGTTCTGTGAAATCATCTCACAGAGTTACAGCTTTCTCGTGAAGAAGAATTTCCCTAAGACAGTTCTTGTGGAATTGGCAAAGTGATATTTGGAAGCCCATAGAGGGCTATGGTGAAAAAGGAAATATCCTCAGATGAAATCTGGAAAGAAGCTTTCTGAGAAACTGCTTGGTGTTCTCTTAATTCATCTCACAGAGTTACATCTGTATTTCGTGGATCTCTTTGCTAGCCTTATTACTGTGGAATCTGAGAACAGATATTTCGGATCCCTTTGAAGACTATAGGCCAAAGGAAATATCCTCCGATAACAAAGAGAAAGAAGCTTTCTGAGAAACTTCTTTCTGTTCTGTGAAATCATCTCACAGAGTTACAGCTTTCCCCTCAAGAAGCCTTTCGATAAGGCAGTTCTTGCGGATTTGGCAAAGTGATATTGGGAAGCCCCAAGAGGGCTATGGTGAAAAAGGAAATATCCTCAGATGAAATCTGGAAAGAAGCTTTCTGAGTAACTGCTTAGTGTTCTGTTAATTCATCTCACAATGTTACATCTGTCTTTCGTGGATCTCTTTGCTACCCTTATTTCTGTGGAATCTGAGAACAGATATTTCGGATCCCTTTGAAGACTATAGGGCCAAAGGAAATATCCTCCGACAACAAAGAGAAAGAAGCTTTCTGAGAAACTTCTTTGTGTTCTGTGAAATCATCTCACAGAGTTACAGATTTCCGCTCAAGAATACTTTCGCTAAGACAGTTCTTGTGGAATTGGCAAAGTGATATTTGGAATCCCATAGAGGGCTATGGTGAAAAAGCAAATATCCTCAGATGAAATCTGGAAAGAAGCTTTCTGAGAAACTACTTAGTGTTCTGTTAATTCATCTCACCGAGTTACATGTGTATTTCGTGATTCTCTTTGCTAGCCTTATTTCTGTGGTATCTGAGAACAGATATTTCGGATTGCTTTGAAGACTACAGGGCCAAAGGAAATATCCTCCGATAACAAAGTGAAAGAAGCTTTCTGAGAAACTTCTTTGTGTTCTCTGAAAGCATCTCACAGAGTTACAGCTTTCCCTAGAAGAAGTCTTTCGATAAGACAGTTCTTGTGGAATTTGCAAAGTGATATTTGGTAGCCCATAGAGGGCTAGGGTGAAAAAGGAAATGTCCTCAGATGAAATCTGGAAAGAAGCTTTCTGAGAAACTGCTTAGTGTTCTTTTAATTCATCTCACAGAGTTACATCTGTATTTCGTCGATCTCTTTGCTAGCCTTATTTCTGTGGAATCTGAGAACGGATATTTCGGATCCCTTTGAAGACAATAGGGCCAAAGGAAATATCCCCCGATAACAAAGAGAAAGAAGCTTTCTGAGAAACTTCTTTGTGTTCTGTGAAATCATCTCACGGAGTTACAGGTTTCCCCTCAAGAAGCCTTTCGCTAAGACAGTTCTTGTGGAATTGGCAAAGTGATATTTGGAAGCCCATACTGGGGTATGGTGAAAAAGGAAATATCCTCAGATGAAATCTGGAAAGAAGCTTTCTGAGAAACTGCTTAGTGTTCTGTTAATTCATCTCACACAATTACATCTGTATTTCGTGGATTTCTTTGCTAGCCTTATTTCTGTGGAATCTGAGAACAGATATTTCGGATCCCTTTGAAGACTATAGGGCCAAAGGAAATATGCTCCGATAACAAAGAGAAAGAAGCTTTCTGAGAAACTTCTTTGTGTTCTGTGAAATCATCTCACAGAGTTACAGCTTTCCCGTCAAGAAGCCTTTCGCTAATACAGTTCTTGTGGAATTGGCAAAGTGATATTTGGAAGCCCATAGAGGGATATGGTGCAAAAGGAAATATCCTCCGATGAAATCTGGAAAGAAGCTTTCTGAGAAAATGCTTAGTGTTCTGTTAATTTATCTCACAGAGTTACATCTGTATTTCGTGGATATCTTTGCTAGCCTTCTTTCTGTGGAATCTGAGAACAGATATTTCGGATCCCTTTGAAGACTATAGGGCCAAAGGAAAGATCCTCCGATAACAAAGAGAAAGAAGCTTTCTGAGAAACTACTTTGTGTTGGGTGAAATCATCTCACAGAGTTACAGCTTTCCCCTCAATAAGCCTTTCGATAAGGCAGGTCTTGTGGAATTGGCAAAGTGATATTGGGAATCCCATAGAGGGCTATGGTGAAAAAGGAAATATCCTCAGATGAAATCTGGAAAGAACCTTTCTGAGAAACTGCTTAGTGTTCTGTTAATTCATCTCACAGAATTACATCTGTATTTCGTGGATCTCTTTGCTAGTCTTATTTCTGTGGAATCTGAGAACAGACATTTCGGATCCCTTTGAAGACTATAGGGCCAAGAGAAATATCCTCCGATAACAAAGAGAAAGAAGCTTTCTGAGAAACTCCTTTGTGTTCTGTGAAATCATCTCACAGAGTTACAGCTTTCCCCTCAAGAAACCTTTCGGTAAGGCAGTTCTTGCGGAATTGGCAAAGTGATATTGGGAAGACCATAGCGGGCTATGGTGAAAAAGGAAATATCCTCAGATGAAATCTGGAAAGAAGCTTTCTGAGAAACTGCTTAGTGTTCTGTTAATTCATCTCACACAATTACATCTGTATTTCGTGGATCTCTTTGCTAGCCTTATTTCTGTGGAATCTGAGAACAGATATTTCGGATCCCTTTGAAGACTATAGGGCCAAAGGAAATATGCTCCGATAACAAAGAGAAAGAAGCTTTCTGAGAAACTTCTTTGTGTTCTGTGAAATCATCTCACAGAGTTACAGCTTTCCCCTCAAGAAGCCTTTCGCTAAGACGGCTCTTGTGGAATTGGCAAAGTGATATTTGGAAGCCCATAGAGGGCTATGTTGAAAAAGGAAATATCCGCCGATGAAATCTGGAAAGAAGTTTTCTGAGAAACTGCTTAGTGTTCTGTTAATTCATCTCGCAGAGTTACATGTGTATGTCGTGGATCCCTTTGCCAACCTTATTTCTGTGGAATCTGGGAACAGATATTTCGGATCCCTTTGAAGACTATAGGGCCAAAGGAAATATCCTCCGATAACAAAGAGAAAGAAGCTTTCTGAGAAACTTCTTTGTGTTCTGGGAAATCATCTCACAGAGTTACAGCTTTCCCGTCAAGAAGCCTTTCGCTAAGACAGTTCTTGTGGAATTGGCAAAGTGATATTTGGAAGCCCATAGAGGGCTTTGGTGAAAAAGGAAATATCCTCAGATGAAATCTGGAAAGAAGCTTTCTGAGAAACTGCTTAGTGTTCTGTTAATTCATCTCACACAGTTATATCTGTATTTCGTGGATCTCTTTGCTAGCCTTATTTCTGTGGAATCTGAGAACAGATATTTCGGATCCCTTTGAAGACTATAGGGCCAAAGGAAAGATCCTCCGATAACAAAGAGAAAGAAGCTTTCTGAGAAACTTCTTTGTGTTCTGTGAAATCATCTCACAGAGTTACAGCTTTCCCTCAAGAAGCCCTTCGCTAAGAGAGTTCTTGTGGAATTGGCAAAGGGATATTTGGAAGCCCATGGAGGGCTATGGTGAAAAGGAAATATCCTCAGATGAAATCTGGAAAGAAGCTTTCTGAAAACTGCTTAGTGTTCTGTTAATTCATTTCACAGAGTTACGTTCGTATTTCGTGGATCTCTTTGCTAGTCTTATTTCTGTGGAATCTGAGAACAGATATTTCAGATCCCATTGAAGACTATAGGGCCAAAGAAATATCCTCCGATAACAAAGAGAAAGAAGCTTTCTGAGAAACTTCTTTGTGTTCTGTGAAATCATCTCACAGAGTTACAGCTTGCCACTGAAGAAGCCTTTCGCTAAGACAGTTCTTGTGGAATTGGAAAAGTGATATTTGGACGCCCCTAGAGGACTATGGTGAAAAAGGAAATATCCTCAGATAAAATCTGGAAAGAAGCTTTCTGAGAAACTGCTTAGTGTTCTGTTAATTCATCTCACACAGTTATATCTGTATTTCGTGGATCTCTTTGCTAGCCTTATTTCTGTGGAATCTGAGAACAGATATTTCGGATCCCTTTGAAGACTATAGGGCCAAAGGAAAGATCCTCCGATAACAAAGAGAAAGAAGCTTTCTGAGAAACTTCTTTCTGTTCTGTGAAATCATCTCTCAGAGTTACAGCTTTCCCCTCAAGAAGCCTTTCGATAAGGCAGTTCTTGCGGAATTGGCAAAGTGATATTGGAAGCCCGTAGAGATCTATGGTGAAAAAGGAAATATCCTCAGACGAAGTCTGGAAAGAAGCTTTCTGAGAAACTGCTTAGTGTTCTGTTAATTCATCTCACACACTTACATCTGTATTTCGTGTATCTCTTTGCTAGCCTTATTTCTGTGGAATCTTAGAACAGATATTTCGGATCCCTTTGAAGACTATAGGGCCAAAGGAAATATTCTCCGATAACAAAGAGAAAGAAGCTTTCTGAGAAAATTCTTTGTGTTCTGTGAAATCATCTCACAGAGTTACAGCTTTCACCTCAAGAAGCCTTTCGCTAAGACAGCTCTTGTGGAATTGGCAAAGTGATATTTGGAAGCCCATGGAGGGCTATGGTGAAAAAGGAAATATCCTCCGATGAAATCTGGAAAGAAGCTTTCTGAGAAACTGCTTAGTGTTCTGTTAATTCATCTCACAGAGTTACGTTCGTATTTCGTGGATCTCTTTGCTAGCCTTATTTCTGTGGAATGTGAGAACAGATATTTCGGATCCCTTTGAAGACTATAGGGCCAAAGGAAATATCCTCTGATAACAAAGAGAAAGAAGCTTTCTGAGAAACTTCTTTGTGTTCTGTGAAATCATCTCACAGAGTTACAGCTTTCCCCACAAGAAGCCTTTCGCTAAGACAGTTCTTGTGGAATTGGCAAAGTGATATTTGGAAGACCCTAGAGGGCTATGGTGAAAAAGAAAATATCCCCCGATGAAATCTGGAAAGAAGCTTTCGGAGAAACTGCTTAGTGTTCTGTTAATTCATCTCACAGAGTTTCATCTGTATTTCGTGGATCTCTTTGCTAGCCTTATTTCTGTGGAATCTGAGAACAGATATTTCGGATCCCTTTGAATACTTTAGGGCCAAAGGAAATATCCTCCGATAACAAAGAGAAAGAAGCTTTCTGAGAAACTTCTTTGTGTTCTGTGAAATCATTTCACAGAGTTACAGCTTTCCCTTCAAGAAGCCTTTCGCTAAGACAGTTCTTGTGGAATTGGCAAAGTGATATTTGGAAGCCCATAGCGGGCTATGGTGAAAAAGGAAATATCCTCAGATGAAAACTGGAAAGAAGCATTCTGAGAAACTGCTTAGTGTTCTGTTAATTCATCTCACAGAGTTACATCTGTATTTCGTGGATCTCTTTGCTAGCCTTATTTCTGTGGAATCTGAGAACAGATATTTCGGATCCCTTTGAAGACTATAGGGCCAAAGGAAATATCCTCCGATAACAAAGAGAAAGAAGCTTTCTGAGAAACTTCTTTGTGTTCTGTGAAATCATTTCACAGAGTTACAGCTTTCCCTTCAAGAAGCCTTTCGCTAAGACAGTTCTTGTGGAATTGGCAAAGTGATATTTGGAAGCCCATAGCGGGCTATGGTGAAAAAGGAAATATCCTCAGATGAAAACTGGAAAGAAGCATTCTGAGAAACTGCTTAGTGTTCTGTTAATTCATCTCACAGAGTTACATCTGTATTTCGTGGATCTCTTTGCCAGCCTTATTTCTGTGGAATCTGAGAACAGATATTTCGGATCCCTTTGAAGACTATAGGGCCAAAGGAAATATCCTCCGATAACAAAGAGAAAGAAGATTTCTGAGAAACTTCTTTGTGTTCTGTGAAATCATCTCACAGAGTTACAGCTTTCCCCACAAGAAGCCTTTCGCTAAGACAGATCTTATGGAATTGGCAAAGTGATATTTGGAAGCCCGTAGAGGGCTATGGTGAAAAAGGAAGTATCCTCAGATGAAATCTGGAAAGAAGCTTTCTGAGAAACTGCTTAGTGTTCTGTTAATTCATCTCACAGAGTTACATCTGTATTTCGTGGATCTCTTTGCTAGCCTTATTTCTGTGGAATCAGAACAGATATTTCGGATCCCTTTGAAGACTATAGGGCCAAAGGAAATATCCTCCGATAACAAAGAGAAAGAAGCTTTCTGAGAAACTTCTTTGTGTTCTGTGAAATCATCTCACAGAGTTACAGCTTTCCCCTCAAGAAGCCTTTCGCTAAGACAGCTCTTGTGGAATTGGCAAAGTGATATTTGGAAGTCCAAAGAGGGCTATGGTGAAAAAGGAAATATCCGCCGATGAAATCTGGAAAGAAGCTTTCTGAGAAACTGCTTAGTGTTCTGTTAATTCATCTTGCAGAGTTACATCTGTATGTCGTGGATCTCTTTGCCAGCCTTATTTCTGTGGAAACTGGGAACAGATATTTTGGATCCCTTTGAAGACTATAGGGCCAAAGGAAATATCCTCCGATAACAAAGAGAAAGAAGCTTTCTGAGAAACTTCTTTGTGTTCAGGGAAATCATCTCACAGAGTTACAGCTTTCCCCTCAAGAAGCCTTTCGCTAAGACAGTTTTTGTGGAATTGGCAAAGTGATATTTGGAAGCCCGTTAAGGGCAATGGTGAAAAAGGAAATATCCTCAGATGAAAACTGGAAAGAAGCTTTCTGAGAAACTGCTTAGTGTTCTGTGAATTCATCTCACAGAGTTACATCTGTATTTCGTGGATCTCTTTGCTAGCCTTATTTCTGTGGAATCAGAACAGATATTTCGGATCGCTTTGAAGACTATAAGGCCCAAGGAAATATCCTCGGATAACAAAGAGAAAGAAGCTTTCTGAGAAACTTCTTTGTGTTCTGTGAAATCATCTCACAGAGTTACAGCTTTCTCGTGAAGAAGAATTTCCCTAAGACAGTTCTTGTGGAATTGGCAAAGTGATATTTGGAAGCCCATAGAGGGCTATGGTGAAAAAGGAAATATCCTCAGATGAAATCTGGAAAGAAGCTTTCTGAGAAACTGCTTGGTGTTCTGTTAATTCATCTCACAGAGTTACATCTGTATTTCGTGGATCTCTTTGCTAGCCTTATTACTGTGGAATCTGAGAACAGATATTTCGGATCCCTTTGAAGACTATAGGCCAAAGGAAATATCCTCCGATAACAAAGAGAAAGAAGCTTTCTGAGAAACTTCTTTCTGTTCTGTGAAATCATCTCACAGAGTTACAGCTTTCCCCTCAAGAAGCCTTTCGATAAGGCAGTTCTTGCGGATTTGGCAAAGTGATATTGGGAAGCCCCAAGAGGGCTATGGTGAAAAAGGAAGTATCCTCAGATGAAATCTGGAAAGAAGCTTTCTGAGAAACTGCTTAGTGTTCTGTTAATTCATCTCACAGAGTTACATCTGTATTTCGTGGATCTCTTTGCTAGCCTTATTTCTGTGGAATCAGAACAGATATTTCGGATCCCTTTGAAGACTATAGGGCCAAAGGAAATATCTTCCGATAACAAAGAGAAAGAAGCTTTCTGAGAAACTTCTTTGTGTTCTGTGAAATCATCTCACAGAGTTACAGCTTTCCCCTCAAGAAGCCTTTCGCTAAGACAGCTCTTGTGGAATTGGCAAAGTGATATTTGGAAGTCCAAAGAGGGCTATGGTGAAAAAGGAAATATCCGCCGATGAAATCTGGAAAGAAGCTTTCTGAGAAACTGCTTAGTGTTCTGTTAATTCATCTTGCAGAGTTACATCTGTATGTCGTGGATCTCTTTGCCAGCCTTATTTCTGTGGAAACTGGGAACAGATATTTTGGATCCCTTTGAAGACTATAGGGCCAAAGGAAATATCCTCCGATAACAAAGAGAAAGAAGCTTTCTGAGAAACTTCTTTGTGTTCAGGGAAATCATCTCACAGAGTTACAGCTTTCCCCTCAAGAAGCCTTTCGCTAAGACAGTTTTTGTGGAATTGGCAAAGTGATATTTGGAAGCCCGTTAAGGGCAATGGTGAAAAAGGAAATATCCTCAGATGAAAACTGGAAAGAAGCTTTCTGAGAAACTGCTTAGTGTTCTGTGAATTCATCTCACAGAGTTACATCTGTATTTCGTGGATCTCTTTGCTAGCCTTATTTCTGTGGAATCAGAACAGATATTTCGGATCGCTTTGAAGACTATAAGGCCAAAGGAAATATCCTCGGATAACAAAGAGAAAGAAGCTTTCTGAGAAACTTCTTTGTGTTCTGTGAAATCATCTCACAGAGTTACAGCTTTCTCGTGAAGAAGAATTTCCCTAAGACAGTTCTTGTGGAATTGGCAAAGTGATATTTGGAAGCCCATAGAGGGCTATGGTGAAAAAGGAAATATCCTCAGATGAAATCTGGAAAGAAGCTTTCTGAGAAACTGCTTGGTGTTCTGTTAATTCATCTCACAGAGTTACATCTGTATTTCGTGGATCTCTTTGCTAGCCTTATTACTGTGGAATCTGAGAACAGATATTTCGGATCCCTTTGAAGACTATAGGCCAAAGGAAATATCCTCCGATAACAAAGAGAAAGAAGCTTTCTGAGAAACTTCTTTCTGTTCTGTGAAATCATCTCACAGAGTTACAGCTTTCCCCTCAAGAAGCCTTTCGATAAGGCAGTTCTTGCGGATTTGGCAAAGTGATATTGGGAAGCCCCAAGAGGGCTATGGTGAAAAAGGAAATATCCTCAGATGACATCTGGAAAGAAGCTTTCTGAGAAACTGCTTAGTGTTCTGTTAATTCATCTCACAGAGTTACATCTGTATTTCGTGGATCTCTTTGCTAGCCTTATTTCTGTTGAATCTGAGAACAGATATTTCAGATCCCTTTGAAGACTATAGGGCCAAAGGAAATATCCTCCGATAACAAAGAGAAAGAAGCTTTCTGAGAAACTTCTTTGTGTTCTGTGAAATCATCTCACAGAGTTACAGCTTTCCCTAAAAGAAGCCTTTCGCTAAGACAGTTCTTGTGGAATTGGCAAAGTGATATTTGGTACCCAAAGAGGGCTATGGTGAAAAAGGAAATATCCTCAGATGAAATCTAGAAAGAAGTTTTCTGAGAAACTGCTTAGTGTTCTGTTAATTCATCTAACAGAGTTACATCTGTATTTCGTGGATCTCTTTGCTAGCCTTATTTCTGTGGAAACTGAGAAGAGATATTTCGGATCCCTTTGAAGACTATAGGGCCAAAGGAAATATCCTGTGATAACAAAGAGAAAGAAGTTTTCTGAGAAACTTCTTTGTGTTCTCTGAAATCATCTCACAGAGTTACAGCTTTCCCCTCAAGGAGCCTTTCGATAAGGCAGGTCTTGTGGAATTGGCAAAGTGCTATTGGGAAGCCCATAGAGGGCTATGGTGAAAAAGGAAATATCCTCAGATGAAATCTGGAAAGAAGCTTTCTGAGAAACTGCTTAGTGTTCTGTTAATTCATCTCAGAGAGTTACATCTGTATTTCGTGGATCTCTTTGCTAGCCTTATTTCTGTGGAATCTGAGAACAGATATTTCAGATCGCTTTGAAGACTACAGGGCCAAAGGAAATATCCTCCGATAACAAAGAGAAAGAAGCTTTCTGAGAAACTTCTTTGTGTTCTGTGAAATCATCTCACAGAGTTACAGCTTTCCCTAGAGGAAGCCTTTCGATAAGACAGTTCTTGTGGAATTGGCAAAGTGATATTTGGTAGCCCATAGAGGGCTATGGTGAAAAAGGAAATATCCTCAGATGAAATCTGGAAAGAAGCTTTCTGAGAAACTGCTTAGTGTTCTGTTAATTCATCTCACAGAGTTACATCTGTATATCCTGGATCTCTTTGTTAGCCTTCTTTCTGTGGAATCTGAGAACAGATATTTCGGATCCCTTTGAATACTTTAGGGCCAAAGGAAATATCCTCCGATAACAAAGAGAAAGAAGCTTTCTGAGAAACTTCTTTGTGTTCTGTGAAATCATTTCACAGAGTTACAGCTTTCCCCTCAAGAAGCCTTTCGCTAAGACAGTTCTTGTGGAATTGGCAAAGTGATATTTGGAAGCCCATAGCGGGCTATGGTGAAAAAGGAAATATCCTCAGATGAAAACTGGAAAGAAGCATTCTGAGAAACTGCTTAGTGTTCTGTTAATTCATCTCACAGAGTTACATCTGTATTTCGTGGATCTCTTTGCCAGCCTTATTTCTGTGGAATCTGAGAACAGATATTTCGGATCCCTTTGAAGACTATAGGGCCAAAGGAAATATCCTCCGATAACAAAGAGAAAGAAGATTTCTGAGAAACTTCTTTGTGTTCTGTGAAATCATCTCACAGAGTTACAGCTTTCCCCACAAGAAGCCTTTTGCTAAGACAGATCTTATGGAATTGGCAAAGTGATATTTGGAAGCCCGTAGAGGGCTATGGTGAAAAAGGAAGTATCCTCAGATGAAATCTGGAAAGAAGCTTTCTGAGAAACTGCTTAGTGTTCTGTTAATTCATCTCACAGAGTTACATCTGTATTTCGTGGATCTCTTTGCTAGCCTTATTTCTGTGGAATCAGAACAGATATTTCGGATCCCTTTGAAGACTATAGGGCCAAAGGAAATATCCTCCGATAACAAAGAGAAAGAAGCTTTCTGAGAAACTTCTTTGTGTTCTGTGAAATCATCTCACAGAGTTACAGCTTTCCCCTCAAGAAGCCTTTCGCTAAGACAGCTCTTGTGGAATTGGCAAAGTGATATTTGGAAGTCCATAGAGGGCTATGGTGAAAAAGGAAATATCCGCCGATGAAATCTGGAAAGAAGCTTTCTGAGAAACTGCTTAGTGTTCTGTTAATTCATCTTGCAGAGTTACATCTGTATGTCGTGGATCTCTTTGCCAGCCTTATTTCTGTGGAAACTGGGAACAGATATTTTGGATCCCTTTGAAGACTATAGGGCCAAAGGAAATATCCTCCGATAACAAAGAGAAAGAAGCTTTCTGAGAAACTTCTTTGTGTTCAGGGAAATCATCTCACAGAGTTACAGCTTTCCCCTCAAGAAGCCTTTCGCTAAGACAGTTTTTGTGGAATTGGCAAAGTGATATTTGGAAGCCCGTTAAGGGCAATGGTGAAAAAGGAAATATCCTCAGATGAAAACTGGAAAGAAGCTTTCTGAGAAACTGCTTAGTGTTCTGTGAATTCATCTCACAGAGTTACATCTGTATTTCGTGGATCTCTTTGCTAGCCTTATTTCTGTGGAATCAGAACAGATATTTCGGATCGCTTTGAAGACTATAAGGCCAAAGGAAATATCCTCGGATAACAAAGAGAAAGAAGCTTTCTGAGAAACTTCTTTGTGTTCTGTGAAATCATCTCACAGAGTTACAGCTTTCTCGTGAAGAAGAATTTCCCTAAGACAGTTCTTGTGGAATTGGCAAAGTGATATTTGGAAGCCCATAGAGGGCTATGGTGAAAAAGGAAATATCCTCAGATGAAATCTGGAAAGAAGCTTTCTGAGAAACTGCTTGGTGTTCTGTTAATTCATCTCACAGAGTTACATCTGTATTTCGTGGATCTCTTTGCTAGCCTTATTCCTGTGGAATCTGAGAACAGATATTTCGGATCCCTTTGAAGACTATAGGCCAAAGGAAATATCCTCCGATAACAAAGAGAAAGAAGCCTTCTGAGAAACTTCTTTCTGTTCTGTGAAATCATCTCACAGAGTTACAGCTTTCCCCTCAAGAAGCCTTTCGATAAGGCAGTTCTTGCGGATTTGGCAAAGTGATATTGGGAAGCCCCAAGAGGGCTATGGTGAAAAAGGAAATATCCTCAGATGACATCTGGAAAGAAGCTTTCTGAGAAACTGCTTAGTGTTCTGTTAATTCATCTCACAGAGTTACATCTGTATTTCGTGGATCTCTTTGCTAGCCTTATTTCTGTTGAATCTGAGAACAGATATTTCAGATCCCTTTGAAGACTATAGGGCCAAAGGAAATATCCTCCGATAACAAAGAGAAAGAAGCTTTCTGAGAAACTTCTTTGTGTTCTGTGAAATCATCTCACAGAGTTACAGCTTTCCCTAAAAGAAGCCTTTCGCTAAGACAGTTCTTGTGGAATAGGCAAAGTGATATTTGGTACCCAAAGAGGGCTATGGTGAAAAAGGAAATATCCTCAGATGAAATCTAGAAAGAAGTTTTCTGAGAAACTGCTTAGTGTTCTGTTAATTCATCTAACAGAGTTACATCTGTATTTCGTGGATCTCTTTGCTAGCCTTATTTCTGTGGAAACTGAGAAGAGATATTTCGGATCCCTTTGAAGACTATAGGGCCAAAGGAAATATCCTGTGATAACAAAGAGAAAGAAGTTTTCTGAGAAACTTCTTTGTGTTCTCTGAAATCATCTCACAGAGTTACAGCTTTCCCCTCAAGGAGCCTTTCGATAAGGCAGGTCTTGTGGAATTGGCAAAGTGCTATTGGGAAGCCCATAGAGGGCTATGGTGAAAAAGGAAATATCCTCAGATGAAATCTGGAAAGAAGCTTTCTGAGAAACTGCTTAGTGTTCTGTTAATTCATCTCAGAGAGTTACATCTGTATTTCGTGGATCTCTTTGCTAGCCTTATTTCTGTGGAATCTGAGAACAGATATTTCAGATCGCTTTGAAGACTACAGGGCCAAAGGAAATATCCTCCGATAACAAAGAGAAAGAAGCTTTCTGAGAAACTTCTTTGTGTTCTGTGAAATCATCTCACAGAGTTACAGCTTTCCCTAGAGGAAGCCTTTCGATAAGACAGTTCTTGTGGAATTGGCAAAGTGATATTTGGTAGCCCATAGAGGGCTATGGTGAAAAAGGAAATATCCTCAGATGAAATCTGGAAAGAAGCTTTCTGAGAAACTGCTTAGTGTTCTGTTAATTCATCTCACAGAGTTACATCTGTATATCCTGGATCTCTTTGTTAGCCTTCTTTCTGTGGAATCTGAGAACAGATATTTCGGATCCCTTTGAATACTTTAGGGCCAAAGGAAATATCCTCCGATAACAAAGAGAAAGAAGCTTTCTGAGAAACTTCTTTGTGTTCTGTGAAATCATTTCACAGAGTTACAGCTTTCCCCTCAAGAAGCCTTTCGCTAAGACAGTTCTTGTGGAATTGGCAAAGTGATATTTGGAAGCCCATAGCGGGCTATGGTGAAAAAGGAAATATCCTCAGATGAAAACTGGAAAGAAGCATTCTGAGAAACTGCTTAGTGTTCTGTTAATTCATCTCACAGAGTTACATCTGTATTTCGTGGATCTCTTTGCTAGCGTTATTTCTGTGGAATCTGAGAACAGATATTTCGGATCCCTTTGAAGACTATAGGGCCAAAGGAAATATCCTCCGATAACAAAGAGAAAGAAGATTTCTGAGAAACTTCTTTGTGTTCTGTGAAATCATCTCACAGAGTTACAGCTTTCCCCACAAGAAGCCTTTCGCTAAGACAGATCTTATGGAATTGGCAAAGTGATATTTGGAAGCCCGTAGAGGGCTATGGTGAAAAAGGATGTATCCTCAGATGAAATCTGGAAAGAAGCTTTCTGAGAAACTGCTTAGTGTTCTGTTAATTCATCTCACAGAGTTACATCTGTATTTCGTGGATCTCTTTGCTAGCCTTATTTCTGTGGAATCAGAACAGATATTTCGGATCCCTTTGAAGACTATAGGGCCAAAGGAAATATCCTCCGATAACAAAGAGAAAGAAGCTTTCTGAGAAACTTCTTTGTGTTCTGTGAAATCATCTCACAGAGTTACAGCTTTCCCCTCAAGAAGCCTTTCGCTAAGACAGCTCTTGTGGAATTGGCAAAGTGATATTTGGAAGTCCATAGAGGGCTATGGTGAAAAAGGAAATATCCGCCGATGAAATCTAGAAAGAAGCTTTCTGAGAAACTACTTAGTGTTCTGTTAATTCATCTTGCAGAGTTACATCTCTATGTCGTGGATCTCTTTGCCAGCCTTATTTCTGTGGAAACTGGGAACAGATATTTTGGATCCCTTTGAAGACTATAGGGCCAAAGGAAATATCCTCCGATAACAAAGAGAAAGAAGCTTTCTGAGAAACTTCTTTGTGTTCAGGGAAATCATCTCACAGAGTTACAGCTTTCCCCTCAAGAAGCCTTTCGCTAAGACAGTTTTTGTGGAATTGGCAAAGTGATATTTGGAAGCCCGTTAAGGGCAATGGTGAAAAAGGAAATATCCTCAGATGAAAACTGGAAAGAAGCTTTCTGAGAAACTGCTTAGTGTTCTGTTAATTCATCTCACAGAGTTACATCTGTATTTCGTGGATCTCTTTGCTAGCCTTATTTCTGTGGAATCAGAACAGATATTTCGGATCGCTTTGAAGACTATAAGGCCAAAGGAAATATCCTCGGATAACAAAGAGAAAGAAGCTTTCTGAGAAACTTCTTTGTGTTCTGTGAAATCATCTCACAGAGTTACAGCTTTCTCGTGAAGAAGAATTTCCCTAAGACAGTTCTTGTGGAATTGGCAAAGTGATATTTGGAAGCCCATAGAGGGCTATGGTGAAAAAGGAAATATCCTCAGATGAAATCTGGAAAGAAGCTTTCTGAGAAACTGCTTGGTGTTCTGTTAATTCATCTCACAGAGTTACATCTGTATTTCGTGGATCTCTTTGCTAGCCTTATTACTGTGGAATCTGAGAACAGATATTTCGGATCCCTTTGAAGACTATAGGCCAAAGGAAATATCCTCCGATAACAAAGAGAAAGAAGCTTTCTGAGAAACTTCTTTCTGTTCTGTGAAATCATCTCACAGAGTTACAGCTTTCCCCTCAAGAAGCCTTTCGATAAGGCAGTTCTTGCGGATTTGGCAAAGTGATATTGGGAAGCCCCAAGAGGGCTATGGTGAAAAAGGAAATATCCTCAGATGACATCTGGAAAGAAGCTTTCTGAGAAACTGCTTAGTGTTCTGTTAATTCATCTCACAGAGTTACATCTGTATTTCGTGGATCTCTTTGCTAGCCTTATTTCTGTTGAATCTGAGAACAGATATTTCAGATCCCTTTGAAGACTATAGGGCCAAAGGAAATATCCTCCGATAACAAAGAGAAAGAAGCTTTCTGAGAAACTTCTTTGTGTTCTGTGAAATCATCTCACAGAGTTACAGCTTTCCCTAAAAGAAGCCTTTCGCTAAGACAGTTCTTGTGGAATTGGCAAAGTGATATTTGGTACCCAAAGAGGGCTATGGTGAAAAAGGAAATATCCTCAGATGAAATCTAGAAAGAAGTTTTCTGAGAAACTGCTTAGTGTTCTGTTAATTCATCTAACAGAGTTACATCTGTATTTCGTGGATCTCTTTGCTAGCCTTATTTCTGTGGAAACTGAGAAGAGATATTTCGGATCCCTTTGAAGACTATAGGGCCAAAGGAAATATCCTGTGATAACAAAGAGAAAGAAGTTTTCTGAGAAACTTCTTTGTGTTCTCTGAAATCATCTCACAGAGTTACAGCTTTCCCCTCAAGGAGCCTTTCGATAAGGCAGGTCTTGTGGAATTGGCAAAGTGCTATTGGGAAGCCCATAGAGGGCTATGGTGAAAAAGGAAATATCCTCAGATGAAATCTGGAAAGAAGCTTTCTGAGAAACTGCTTAGTGTTCTGTTAATTCATCTCAGAGAGTTACATCTGTATTTCGTGGATCTCTTTGCTAGCCTTATTTCTGTGGAATCTGAGAACAGATATTTCAGATCGCTTTGAAGACTACAGGGCCAAAGGAAATATCCTCCGATAACAAAGAGAAAGAAGCTTTCTGAGAAACTTCTTTGTGTTCTGTGAAATCATCTCACAGAGTTACAGCTTTCCCTAGAGGAAGCCTTTCGATAAGACAGTTCTTGTGGAATTGGCAAAGTGATATTTGGTAGCCCATAGAGGGCTATGGTGAAAAAGGAAATATCCTCAGATGAAATCTGGAAAGAAGCTTTCTGAGAAACTGCTTAGTGTTCTGTTAATTCATCTCACAGAGTTACATCTGTATATCCTGGATCTCTTTGTTAGCCTTCTTTCTGTGGAATCTGAGAACAGATATTTCGGATCCCTTTGAATACTTTAGGGCCAAAGGAAATATCCTCCGATAACAAAGAGAAAGAAGCTTTCTGAGAAACTTCTTTGTGTTCTGTGAAATCATCTCACAGAGTTACAGCTTTCCCCTCAAGAAGCCTTTCGCTAAGACAGCTCTTGTGGAATTGGCAAAGTGATATTTGGAAGTCCATAGAGGGCTATGGTGAAAAAGGAAATATCCGCCGATGAAATCTAGAAAGAAGCTTTCTGAGAAACTACTTAGTGTTCTGTTAATTCATCTTGCAGAGTTACATCTGTATGTCGTGGATCTCTTTGCCAGCCTTATTTCTGTGGAAACTGGGAACAGATATTTTGGATCCCTTTGAAGACTATAGGGCCAAAGGAAATATCCTCCGATAACAAAGAGAAAGAAGCTTTCTGAGAAACTTCTTTGTGTTCAGGGAAATCATCTCACAGAGTTACAGCTTTCCCCTCAAGAAGCCTTTCGCTAAGACAGTTTTTGTGGAATTGGCAAAGTGATATTTGGAAGCCCGTTAAGGGCAATGGTGAAAAAGGAAATATCCTCAGATGAAAACTGGAAAGAAGCTTTCTGAGAAACTGCTTAGTGTTCTGTTAATTCATCTCACAGAGTTACATCTGTATTTCGTGGATCTCTTTGCTAGCCTTATTTCTGTGGAATCAGAACAGATATTTCGGATCGCTTTGAAGACTATAAGGCCAAAGGAAATATCCTCGGATAACAAAGAGAAAGAAGCTTTCTGAGAAACTTCTTTGTGTTCTGTGAAATCATCTCACAGAGTTACAGCTTTCTCGTGAAGAAGAATTTCCCTAAGACAGTTCTTGTGGAATTGGCAAAGTGATATTTGGAAGCCCATAGAGGGCTATGGTGAAAAAGGAAATATCCTCAGATGAAATCTGGAAAGAAGCTTTCTGAGAAACTGCTTGGTGTTCTGTTAATTCATCTCACAGAGTTACATCTGTATTTCGTGGATCTCTTTGCTAGCCTTATTTCTGTGGAATCTGAGAACAGATATTTCGGATCCCTTTGAAGACTATAGGCCAAAGGAAATATCCTCCGATAACAAAGAGAAAGAAGCTTTCTGAGAAACTTCTTTCTGTTCTGTGAAATCATCTCACAGAGTTACAGCTTTCCCCTCAAGAAGCCTTTCGATAAGGCAGTTCTTGCGGATTTGGCAAAGTGATATTGGGAAGCCCCAAGAGGGCTATGGTGAAAAAGGAAATATCCTCAGATGACATCTGGAAAGAAGCTTTCTGAGAAACTGCTTAGTGTTCTGTTAATTCATCTCACAGAGTTACATCTGTATTTCGTGGATCTCTTTGCTAGCCTTATTTCTGTTGAATCTGAAACAGATATTTCAGATCCCTTTGAAGACTATAGGGCCAAAGGAAATATCCTCCGATAACAAAGAGAAAGAAGCTTTCTGAGAAACTTCTTTGTGTTCTGTGAAATCATCTCACAGAGTTACAGCTTTCCCTAAAAGAAGCCTTTCGCTAAGACAGTTCTTGTGGAATTGGCAAAGTGATATTTGGTACCCAAAGAGGGCTGTGGTGAAAAAGGAAATATCCTCAGATGAAATCTAGAAAGAAGTTTTCTGAGAAACTGCTTAGTGTTCTGTTAATTCATCTAACAGAGTTACATCTGTATTTCGTGGATCTCTTTGCTAGCCTTATTTCTGTGGAAACTGAGAAGAGATATTTCTGATCCCTTTGAAGACTATAGGGCCAAAGGAAATATCCTGTGATAACAAAGAGAAAGAAGTTTTCTGAGAAACTTCTTTGTGTTCTCTGAAATCATCTCACAGAGTTACAGCTTTCCCCTCAAGGAGCCTTTCGATAAGGCAGGTCTTGTGGAATTGGCAAAGTGCTATTGGGAAGCCCATAGAGGGCTATGGTGAAAAAGGAAATATCCTCAGATGAAATCTGGAAAGAAGCTTTCTGAGAAACTGCTTAGTGTTCTGTTAATTCATCTCAGAGAGTTACATCTGTATTTCGTGGATCTCTTTGCTAGCCTTATTTCTGTGGAATCTGAGAACAGATATTTCAGATCGCTTTGAAGACTACAGGGCCAAAGGAAATATCCTCCGATAACAAAGAGAAAGAAGCTTTCTGAGAAACTTCTTTGTGTTCTGTGAAATCATCTCACAGAGTTACAGCTTTCCCTAGAGGAAGCCTTTCGATAAGACAGTTCTTGTGGAATTGGCAAAGTGATATTTGGTAGCCCATAGAGGGCTATGGTGAAAAAGGAAATATCCTCAGATGAAATCTGGAAAGAAGCTTTCTGAGAAACTGCTTAGTGTTCTGTTAATTCATCTCACAGAGTTACATCTGTATATCCTGGATCTCTTTGTTAGCCTTCTTTCTGTGGAATCTGAGAACAGATATTTCGGATCCCTTTGAAGACTATAGGGCCAAAGGAAATATCCTCTGATAACAAAGAGAAAGAAGCTTTCTGAGAAACTTCTTTGTGTTCTGTGAAATCATCTCACAGAGTTACAGCTTTCCCCTCAAGAAGACTTTCGCTAAGACAGTTTTGTGGAATTGGCAAAGTGATATTTGGAAGCCCCTAGAGGGCTATGGTGAAAAAGGAAATATCCTCAGATGAAATCTGGAAAGAAGCTTTCTGAGAAACTACATGGTGTTCTGTTAATTCATCTCACAGAGTTACATCTGTATTTCGTGGGTCTCTTTGCTAGCCTTATTACTGTGGAATCTGAGAACAGATATTTCGGATCCCTTTGAAGACTTTAGGCCAAAGGAAATATCCTCTGATAACAAAGAGAAAGAAGCTTTCTGAGAAACTTCTTTCTGTTCTGTGAAATCGTCTCACAGAGTTACAGCTTTTCCCTCAAGAAGCCTTTCGATAAGGCAGTTCTTGCGGTATTGGCAACGTGATATTGGAAGCCCGTAGAGGGCTATGGTGAAAAAGGAAATATCCTCAGACGAAATCTGGAAAGAAGCTTTCTGAGAAACTGCTTACTATTCTGTAAATTCATCTCACACAGTTACATCTGTATTTCGTGGATCTCTTTGCTAGCCTTATTTCTGTGGAATCTGAGAACAGATATTTCGGATCCCTTTGAAGACTACAGGGCCAAAGGAAATATCCTCCGATAAGAAAGAGAAAGAAGCTTTCTGAGAAACTTCTTTGTGTTCTGGGAAATCATCTCACAGACTTACAGCTTTCCCCTCAAGAAGTCTTTCGCTAAGACAGTTCTTGTGGAATTGGCAAAGTTATATTTGGTAGCCCATAGAGGGCTATGGTGAAAAAGGAAATATCCTCAGATCAAATTTGGAAAGAAGCTTTCTGAGAAACTGCTTAGTGTTCTGTTAATTCATCTCACAGAGTTACATCTGTATTTCGTGGATCTCTTTGCTAGCCTTATTTCTGTGAATCTGAGAACAGATATTTCGGATCCCTTTGAAGGCTATAGGGCCAAAGGAAATATTCTCCGATAACAAAGAGAAAGAAACTTTCTGAGAAACTTCTTTGGGTTCTGTGAAATCATCTCACAGAGTTACAGCTTTCAACTCAAGAAGCCTTTCGCTAAGACAGCTCTTGTAGAATTGGCAAAGTGATATTTGGAAGCCCTTAGAGGGCTATGGTGAAAAGGGAAATATCCTCCGATGAAATCTGGAAAGAAGCTTTCTGAGAAACTGCTTAGTGTTCTGTTAATTCATCTCACAGAGTTACATCTGTATTTCGTGGATATCTTTGCTAGCCTTATTTCTGTGGAATCTGAGAACAGATATTTCAGATCCCTTTGAAGACTGTACGGCCAAAGGAAATATCCTCCGATAACAAAGAGGAAGAAGCTTTCTGAGAAACTTCTTTGTGTTCTGTGAAATCATCTCACAGAGTTACAGCTTTCCCTCAAGAAGCCCTTCGCTAAGACAGTTCTTGTGGAATTGGCAAAGTGATATTTGGAAGTCCATAGAGGGCTATGGTGAAAAAGGAAATATCCTGAGATGAAATCTGCAAAGAAGCTTTCTGAAAAACTGCTTAGTGTTCTGTTAATCCATCTCACAGAGTTACATCTGTATTTCGTGGATGTCTCTGCTAGCCTTATTTCTGTGGAATCTGAGAACAGATTTTTCGGATCCCTTTGAAGACTATAGGGCCAAAGGAAATATCCTCCGATATCAAAGAGAAAGAAGCTTCCTGACAAACTTCATTGTGTTCTGTGAAATCATCTCACAGAGTTACAGCTTTCCCCTCAAGAAGCCTTTCGTTAAGACAGTTCTTGTGGAATTTGCAAAGTGATATTTGGAAGCCCATAGAGGGCTATGGTGAAAAAGGAAATATCCTCCGATGAAATCTGGAAAGAAGCTTTCTGAGAAACTGCTTAGTGTTCTGTTAATTCATCTCACAGAGTTACATCTGTATATCCTGGATCTCTTTGTTAGCCTTCTTTCTGTGGAATCTGAGAACAGATATTTCGGATCCCTTTGAAGACTATAGGGCCAAAGGAAATATCCTCTGATAACAAAGAGAAAGAAGCTTTCTGAGAAACTTCTTTGTGTTCTGTGAAATCATCTCACAGAGTTACAGCTTTCCCCTCAAGAAGACTTTCGCTAAGACAGTTTTGTGGAATTGGCAAAGTGATATTTGGAAGCCCCTAGAGGGCTATGGTGAAAAAGGAAATATCCTCAGATGAAATCTGGAAAGAAGCTTTCTGAGAAACTACATGGTGTTCTGTTAATTCATCTCACAGAGTTACATCTGTATTTCGTGGGTCTCTTTGCTAGCCTTATTACTGTGGAATCTGAGAACAGATATTTCGGATCCCTTTGAAGACTTTAGGCCAAAGGAAATATCCTCCGATAACAAAGAGAAAGAAGCTTTCTGAGAAACTTCTTTCTGTTCTGTGAAATCGTCTCACAGAGTTACAGCTTTTCCCTCAAGAAGCCTTTCGATAAGGCAGTTCTTGCGGTATTGGCAACGTGATATTGGAAGCCCGTAGAGGGCTATGGTGAAAAAGGAAATATCCTCAGACGAAATCTGGAAAGAAGCTTTCTGAGAAACTGCTTACTATTCTGTAAATTCATCTCACACAGTTACATCTGTATTTCGTGGATCTCTTTGCTAGCCTTATTTCTGTGGAATCTGAGAACAGATATTTCGGATCCCTTTGAAGACTACAGGGCCAAAGGAAATATCCTCCGATAAGAAAGAGAAAGAAGCTTTCTGAGAAACTTCTTTGTGTTCTGGGAAATCATCTCACAGACTTACAGCTTTCCCCTCAAGAAGTCTTTCGCTAAGACAGTTCTTGTGGAATTGGCAAAGTTATATTTGGTAGCCCATAGAGGGCTATGGTGAAAAAGGAAATATCCTCAGATCAAATTTGGAAAGAAGCTTTCTGAGAAACTGCTTAGTGTTCTGTTAATTCATCTCACAGAGTTACATCTGTATTTCGTGGATCTCTTTGCTAGCCTTATTTCTGTGAATCTGAGAACAGATATTTCGGATCCCTTTGAAGGCTATAGGGCCAAAGGAAATATTCTCCGATAACAAAGAGAAAGAAACTTTCTGAGAAACTTCTTTGGGTTCTGTGAAATCATCTCACAGAGTTACAGCTTTCAACTCAAGAAGCCTTTCGCTAAGACAGCTCTTGTAGAATTGGCAAAGTGATATTTGGAAGCCCTTAGAGGGCTATGGTGAAAAGGGAAATATCCTCCGATGAAATCTGGAAAGAAGCTTTCTGAGAAACTGCTTAGTGTTCTGTTAATTCATCTCACAGAGTTACATCTGTATTTCGTGGATATCTTTGCTAGCCTTATTTCTGTGGAATCTGAGAACAGATATTTCAGATCCCTTTGAAGACTGTACGGCCAAAGGAAATATCCTCCGATAACAAAGAGGAAGAAGCTTTCTGAGAAACTTCTTTGTGTTCTGTGAAATCATCTCACAGAGTTACAGCTTTCCCTCAAGAAGCCCTTCGCTAAGACAGTTCTTGTGGAATTGGCAAAGTGATATTTGGAAGTCCATAGAGGGCTATGGTGAAAAAGGAAATATCCTGAGATGAAATCTGCAAAGAAGCTTTCTGAAAAACTGCTTAGTGTTCTGTTAATCCATCTCACAGAGTTACATCTGTATTTCGTGGATGTCTCTGCTAGCCTTATTTCTGTGGAATCTGAGAACAGATTTTTCGGATCCCTTTGAAGACTATAGGGCCAAAGGAAATATCCTCCGATATCAAAGAGAAAGAAGCTTCCTGACAAACTTCATTGTGTTCTGTGAAATCATCTCACAGAGTTACAGCTTTCCCCTCAGGAAGCCTTTCGTTAAGACAGTTCTTGTGGAATTTGCAAAGTGATATTTGGAAGCCCATAGAGGGCTATGGTGAAAAAGGAAATATCCTCCGATGAAATCTGGAAAGATGCTTTCTGAGAAACTGCTTAGTGTTCTGTTAATTCATCTCACAGAGTTACATCTGTATTTCGTGGATCTCTTTGCTAGCCTTGTTTCTGTGGAATCTGAGAACAGATATTTCGGATCCCTTTGAAGACTATAGGGCCAAAGGAAATATCCTCCGATAACAAAGAGAAAGAAGCTTTCTGAGAAACTTCTTTGTGTCCTGTGAAATCAACTCACAGAGTTACAGCTTTCCCCTCAAAAAGCCTTTCGCTAAGACAGTTCTTGTGGAATTGGCAAAGTGATATTTGGAAGCCCATAGAGGGCTATGGTGAAAAAGGAAATATCCTCATATGAAATCTGGAAAGAAGCTTTCTGAGAAACTGCTTAGTGTTCTGTGAATTCATCTCACAGAGTTACATCTGTATTTCGTGGATCTCTTTGCTACCCTTATTTCTGTAGAATCTGAGAACAGATATTTCGGATCCCTTTGAAGACTGTAGGGCCAAAGGAAATATCCTCCGATAGCAAAGAGAAAGAAGCTCTCTGAGAAACTTCTTTGTGTTCTGTGAAATCATCTCACAAAGTTACAGCATTTCCTAGAAGAACCCTTTCGCTAAGACAGTTCTTGTGGAATTGGCAAAGTGATATTGGAAGCCCTTAGAGGGCTATGGTGAAAAAGGAAATATCCTCAGATGAAATCGGGAAAGAAGCTTTCTGAGAAACTGCTTAGTGTTCTGTTAATTCATCTCACAGAGTTACATCGGTATTTCGTGGATCTCTTTGCTAGCCTTATTTCTGTGGAATCTGAGAACAGATATTTCGGATCCCTTTGAAGACTATAGGGCAAAATTAAATATCCTCCGATAACAAAGAGAAAGAAGCTTTCTGAGAAACTTCTTCGTGTTCTGTGAAATCATCTCACAGAGTTACAGCTTTCCCCTCAAGAAGCCTTTCGCTAAGACAGTTTTTGTGGAATTGGCAAAGTGATAAATGGAAGCCCCTAGAGGTCTATGGTGAAAAAGGAAATATCCTCAGATAAAATCTGGAAAGAAGCTTTCTGAGAAACTGCTTAGTGTTCTGTTAATTCATCTCACAGAGTTACATCTGTATTTCATGGATCTCTTTGCTAGCCTTATTTCTGTGGAATCTGAGAACAGATATTTCATATCCCTTTTAAGACTATAGGGCCAAAGGAAATATCCTCCGATAACAAAGAGAAAGAAGCTATCTGAGAAACTTCTTTGTTTTCTGTGAAATCAACTCACAGAGTTACAGATTTCTCCTCAAGAAGCCTTTCGCTAAGACAGTTCTTGTGGAATTGGCAAAGTGATATTTGGAAGCCCATAGAGGGCTATGGTGAAAAAGGAAATATCCTCAGATGAAATCTGGAAAGAAGCTTTCTGAGAACCTGCTTAGTGTTCTGTGAATTCATCTCACAGAGTTACATCTGTATTTCGTGGATCTCTTTGCTAGCCTTATTTCTGTGGAATCTGAGAAGAGATATTTCGGATCCCTTTGAAGACTATAGGGCCAAAGGAAATATCCTCTGATAACAAAGAGAAAGAAGCTTTCTGAGAAACTTCTTTGTGTTCTATGAAATCATCTCACAGAGTTACAGCTTTCCTCTCAAGAAGCCTTTCGATAAGGCAGTTCTTGTGGAATTGGCATAGTGATAATGGGAATCCCATAGAGGGCTATGGTGAAAAAGGAAATATCCTCAGATGAAAACTGGAAAGAAGCTTTCTGAGAAACTGCTTAGTGTTCTGTGAATTCATCTCAGATAGTTACATCTGTATTTCGTGGATCTCTTTGCTAGCCTTATTTCTGTGGAATCTGAGAACAGATATTTCGGATCCCTTTTAAGACTGTACGGCCAAAGGAAATATCCTCCGCTAACAAAAAGAAAGAAGCTTTCTGAGAAACTTCTTTGTGTTCTGGGAAATCATCTCACACAGTTACTGCTTTCCCGTCGAGAAGAATTTCGCTAAGACAGTTCTTGGGGAAATGGCAAAGTGATATTTGCAAGCCCATAGAGGGCTATGGAGAAAAAGGAAATATCCTCAGATAAAATCTGGAAAGAAGCTTTCTGAGAAACTGCTTAGTGTTCTGTGAATTCATCTCACAGAGTTACATCCGTATTTCGTGGATCTCTTTGCTAGCCTTATTACTGTGGAATCTGAGAACAGATATTTCGGATACCTTTGAACACTGTAGGGCCATAGTAAATATCCTCCGATAACAAACAGAAAGAAGCTTTCTGAGAAACTTCTTTTTGTTCTGTGAAATCATCTCACAGAGTTACAGCTTTCCTCTCAAGAAGCCTTTCACTAAGACAGTTCTTGTGGAATTGGCAAAGTAATATTTGGAAGCCCCTAGAGGGCTATGGTGAAAAAGGAAATATCCTCAGATGAAATCTGGAAATAAGCTTTCTGAGAAACTGCTTAGTGTTCTGTTAATTCATCTCACAGAGTTACATCTGTATTTCATGGATCTGTTTGCTAGCTTAATTTCTGTGGGATCTGAGAGCAGATATTTCGGATCCCTTTGAAGACTATAGGGCCAAAGGAAATATCCTCCCACAACAAAGAGAAAAAAGCTTTCTCAGAAACATTTTGTGCTCTGTGAAATCATCTCACAGAGTTACAGCTTTCCCCTCAAGAAGCCTTTCGCTAAGACAGTTCTTGTGGAATTGGCAAAGTGATATTTGGAAGCCCATAGAGGACTATGGTGAAAAAGGAAATATCCTCAGATGAAATCGGGAAAGAAGCTTTCAGAGAAACTGCTTAGTGTTCTGTTAATTCATCTCACAGAGTTACATCTGTATTTCGTGGATCTCTTTGCTAGCCTTATTTCTGTGGAATCTGAGAACAGATATTTCGGATCCCTTTGAAGACTATAGGGCCAAATTAAATATCCTCCGATAAAAAAGAGAAAGAAGCTTTCTGAGAAACTTCTTCGTGTTCTTTGAAATCATCTCACAGAGTTACAGCTTCCCCGTCAAGAAGCCTTTCGCTAAGACCGTTTTTGTGGAGTTGGCAAAGTGATATTTGAAAGTCCATAGAGGGCTATGATGAAAAAGGAAATATCCTCAGATGAAATCTGGAAAGAAGCTTTCTGATGAACTGTTTAGTGTTCTGTTAATTCGTCTCACAGAGTTACATCTGTATTTCGTGGATCTCTTTGCTACCCTTATTTCTGTGGAATCTGAGAACAGATATTTCGGATCCCTTTGAAGACTATAGGGCCAAAGGAAATATCCTCCGATAAAAAAGAGAAAGAAGCTTTCTGAGAAACTTCTTTGTGTTCTGTGAAAACATCTCACAGAGTTACAGCTTTCCCGTCAAGAAGAATTTCCCTAAGACAGTTCTTGTGGAATTGGGAAAGTGACATTTGGAAGCCCAAAGAGGGCTATGGTTAAAAAGGAAATATCCTCAGATGAAATCTGGAAAGAAGCTTTCTGAGAAACTGCATGGTGTTCTGTTAATTCATCTGACCGAGTTACATCTGTATTTCGTGGGTCTCTTTGATAGCCTTATTACTGTGGAATCTGAGAACAGATATTTCGGATATCTCTGAAGCCTTTAGGCCAAAGAAAATATCCTCCGATAAGAAAGAGAAAGAAGCTTTCTGTGAAACTTCTTCATGTTCTTTGAAATCATCTCACAGAGTTACAGCTTTCCCCTCAAGAAGCCTTTCGATAACGCAGTTCTTGCGGAATTGGCAAAGTGATATTGGAAGCCCGTAGAGGGCTATGGTGAAAAAGGAAATATCCTCAGACGAAATCTGGAAAGAAGCTTTCTGAGAAACTGCTTAGTATTCTGTTAATTCATCTCACACTGTTACATCTGTATTTCGTGGATCTCTTTGCTAGCCTTCTTTCTGTGGAATCTGAGAACAGATATTTCGGATCCCTTTGAAGACTACAGGGCCAAAGGAAATATCCTCCGATAACAAAGAGAAAGAAGCTTTCTGAGAAACTTCTTTGTGTTCTGGGAAATCATCTCACAGAGTTACAGCTTTCCCCTCAAGAAGTCTTTCGCTTAGACAGTTCTTGTAGAATTGGCAAAGTGATATTTGGTAGCCCATAGAGGGCTATGGTGAAAAAGGAAATATCCTCAGATCAAATTTGGAAAGAAGCTTTCTGAGAAACTGCTTAGTGTTCCGTTAATTCATCTCACAGAGTTACATCTGTATTTCGTGGATCTCTTTGCTAGCCTTATTTCTGTGTAATCTGAGAACAGATATTTCGGATCCCTTAGAAGACTATAGGGCCAAATTAAATATCCTCCGATAAAAAAGAGAAAGAAGCTTTCTGAGAAACTTCTTCGTGTTCTGTGAAATCATCTCACAGAGTTACAGCTTCCCCGTCAAGAGGCCTTTCGCTAAGACCGCTTTTGTGGAGTTGGCAAAGTGATATTTGGAAGTCCATAGAGGGCTATGGTGAAAAAGGAAATATCCTCAGAGGAAATCTGGAAAGAAGCTTTCTGAGAAACTGCTTAGTGTTCTGTTAATCCATCTCACAGTGTTACATCTGTATTTCGTGGATCTCTTTGCTAGCCTTATTTCTGTGGATTCTGAGAACAGATATTTCGGATCCCTTTGAAGACTACAGGGCCAAAGGAAATATCCTCCGATAACAAAGAGAAAGAAGCTTTCTGACAAACTTCTTTGTGTTCTGTGAAATCATCTCACAGAGTTACAGCTTTCCCCTCAAGAAGCCTTTCGCTAAGACAGTTCTTGTGGAATTGGCAGAGTGATATTTGGAAGACCATAGAGGGCTATGATGAAAAAGGAAATATCCTCAGATGAAATCTGGAAAGAAGCTTTCTGAAGAACTGTTTAGTGTTCTGTTAATTCATCTCACAGAGTTACATCTGTATTTCGTGGATCTCTTTGCTAGCGTTATTTCTGTGGAATCTGAGAACAGATATTTCGGATCCCTTTGAAGACTATAGGGCCAAAGGAAATATCCTCCGATAAAAAAAGAGAAAGAAGCTTTCTGAGAAACTTCTTTGTGTTCTGTGAAAACATCTCACAGAGTTACAGCTTTCCCGTCAAGAAGAATTTCCCTAAGACAGTTCTTGTGGAATTGGCAAAGTGACATTTGGAAGCCTAAAGAGAGCTATGGTTAAAAAGGAAATATCCTCAGATGAAATCTGGAAAGAAGCTTTCTGAGAAACTGCATGGTGTTCTGTTAATTCATCTCACCGAGTTACATCTGTATTTCGTGGGTCTCTTTGCTAGCCTTATTACCGTGGAATCTGAGAACAGATATTTCGGATCTCTCTGAAGACTTTAGGCCAAAGGAAATATCCTCCGATAACAAAGAGAAAGAAGCTTTCTGAGAAACTTCTTTCTGTTCTGTGAAATCATCTCACAGAGTTACAGCTTTCCCCTCAAGAAGCCTTTCGATAACGCAGTTCTTGCGGAATTGGCAAAGTGATATTGGAAGCCCGTAGAGGGCTATGGTGAAAAAGGAAATATCCTCAGACGAAATCTGGAAAGAAGCTTTCTGAGAAACTGCTTAGTATTCTGCTAATTCATCTCACACAGTTACATCTGTATTTCGTGGATCCCTTTGTTAGCCTTATTTCTGTGGAATCTGAGAACAGATATTTCGGATCCCTTTGAAGACTACAGGGCCAAAGGAAATATCCTCCGATAACAAAGAGAAAGAAGCTTTCTGAGAATCTTCTTTGTGTTCTGGGAAATCATCTCACAGAGTTACAGCTTTCCCCTCAAGAAGTCTTTGGCTTAGACAGTTCTTGTGGAATTGGCAAAGTGATATTTGGTAGCCCCTAGAGGGCTATGGTGAAAAAGGAAATATCCTCAGATCAAATTTGGAAAGAAGCTTTCTGAGAAACTGCTTAGTGTTCTGTTAATTCATCTCACAGAGTTACATCTGTATTTCGTGGATCTCTTAGCTAGCCTTATTTCTGTGGAATCTGAGAACAGATATTTCGGATCCCTTTGAAGACTATAGGGCCAAAGGAAATATTCTCTGATAACAAAGAGAAAGAAGCTTTCTGAGAAACTTCTTTGTGTTCTGTGAAATCATCTCACAGAGTTACAGCTTTCCCCTCAAGGAGCCTTTCGCTAAGACAGCTCTTGTGGAATTGGCAAAGTGATATTTGGAAGCCCTTAGAGGGCTAAGTTAAAAAGGGAAATATCCTCCGATGAAATCTGGAAAGAAGCTTTCTGAGAAACTGCTTAGTGTTCTGTTAATTCATCTCACAGAGTTACATCTGTATTTCGTGGATCTCTTAGCTAGCCTTATTTCTGTGGAATCTGAGAACAGATAATTCGGATCCCTTTGAAGACTGTAGGGCCAACGGAAATATCCTCCGATAACAAAGAGAAAGAAGCTTTCTGAGAAACTTCTTTGTGTTCTGTGAAATCTTCTCACAGAGTTACAGCTTTCCCTCAAGAAGCCCTTCGCTAAGACAGTTCTTGTGGAATTGGCAAAGTGATATTTGGAAGCCCATGGAGGGCTATGGTGAAAAAGGAAATATCCTCAGATGAAATCTGGAAAGAAGCTTTCTGAGAAACTGCTTAGTGTTCTGTTAATTCATCTCACAGAGTTACGTTCGTATTTCGTGGATCTGTTTGCTAGCCTTATTTCTGTGGAATCTGAGAACAGATATTTCGGATCCCTTTGAAGACTACAGGGCCAAAGGAAATATCCTCCGATAACAAAGAGAAAGAAGCTTTCTGAGATACTTCTTTGTGTTCTGTGAAATCATCTCACAGAGTTACAGCTTTCCCTGGAAGAAGCCTTTCGCTAAGGCAGTTCTTGTGGAATTGGCAAAGTGATATTTGGAAGCCCATAGAGGGCTATGGGGAAAAAGGAAATATCCTCAGATGAAATCTGGAAAGAAGCTTTGTGAGAAACTGGTTAGTGTTCTGTTAATTCATCTCACAGAGTTACATCTGTATTTCGTGGATCTCTTTGCTAGCCTTATTTCTGTGGAATCTGAGAACAGATATTTCGGATCCCTTTGAAGACTATAGGGCCAAAGGAAATATCCTCCGATAAAAAAGAGAAAGAAGCTTTCTGAGAAACTTCTTTGTCTTCTGTGAAATCATCTCACAGAGTTACAGCTTTCCCGTCAAGAAGAATTTCCCCAAGACAGTTCTTGTGGAATTGGCAAAGTGATATTTGGAAGCCCATAGAGGGGTATGGTTAAAAAGGAAATATCCTCAGATGAAATCTGGAAAGAAGCTTTCTGAGAAACTGCATGGTGTTCTGTTAATTCATCTCACAGAGTTACATCTGTATTTCGTGGGTCTCTTTGCTAGCCTTATTACTGTGGAATCTGAGAACAGATATTTCGGATCCCATTGAAGACTTTAGGCCAAAGGAAATATCCTCCGATAACAAAGAGAAAGAAGCTTTCTGAGAAACTTCTTTCTGTTCTGTGAAATCGTCTCACAGAGTTACAGCTTTCCCCTCAAGAAGCCTTTCGATAAGGCAGTTCTTGAGGAATTGGCAACGTGATATTGGAAGCCCATAGAGGGCTATGGTGAAAAAGGAAATATCCTCAGACGAAATCTGGAAAGAAGCTTTCTGAGAAACTGCTTACTATTCTGTAAATTCATCTCACACAGTTACATCTGTATTTCGTGGATCTCTTTGCTAGCCTTATTTCTGTGGAATCTGAGAACAGATATTTCGGATCCCTTTGAAGACTACAGGGCCAAAGGAAATATCCTCCGATAACAAAGAGAAAGAAGCTTTCTGAGAAACTTCTTTGTGTTCTGGGAAATCATCTCACAGACTTACAGCTTTCCCCTCAAGAAGTCTTTCGCTTAGACAGTTCTTGTGGAATTGGCAAAGTTAAATTTGGTAGCCCATAGAGGGCTATGGTGAAAAAGGAAATATCCTCAGATCAAATTTGGAAAGAAGCTTTCTGAGAAACTGCTTAGTGTTCTGTTAATTCATCTCACAGAGTTACATCTGTATTTCGTGTATCTCTTTGCTAGCCTTATTTCTGAGGAATCTGAGAACAGATATTTCGGATCCCTTTGAAGATTATAGGGCCAAAGGAAATATTCTCCGATAACAAAGAGAAAGAAGCTTTCTGAGAAACTTCTTTGGGTTCTGTGAAATCATCTCACAGAGTTACAGCTTTCCCCTCAAGAAGCCTTTCGCTAAGACAGCTCTTGTAGAATTGGCAAAGTGATATTTGGAAGCCCTTAGAGGGCTATGGTGAAAAGGGAAATATCCTCCGATGAAATCTGGAAAGAAGCTTTCTGAAAAACTGCTTAGTGTTCTGTGAATTCATCTCACAGAGTTACATCTGTATTTCGTGGATCTCTTTGCTAGCCTTATTTCTGTGGAATCTGAGAACAGATATTTCGGATCCCTTTGAAGACTATAGGGCCAAAGGAAATATCCTCCGATAGCAAAGAGAAAGAAGCTTTCTGAGAAACTTCTTTGTGTTCTGTGAAATCATCTCACAGAGTTACAGCTTTTCCTAGAAGAACCCTTTCGCTAAGTCAGTTCTTGTGGAATTGGCAAAGTGATATTGGAATCCCTTAGAGGGCTATGGTGAAAAAGGAAATATCCTCAGATGAAATCGGGAAAGAAGCTTTCTGAGAAACTGCTTAGTGTTCTGTTAATTCATCTCACAGAGTTACATCGGTATTTCGTGGATCTCTTTGCTAGCCTTATTTCTGTGGAATCTGAGAACAGATATTTCGGATCCCTTTGAAGACTATAGGGCCAAATTAAATATCCTCCGATAACAAAGAGAAAGAAGCTTTCTGAGAAACTTCTTCGTGTTCTGTGAAATCATCTCACAGAGTTACAGCTTTCCCCTCAAGAAGCCTTTCGCTAAGACAGTTTTTGTGGAATTGGCAAAGTGATAAATGGAAGCCCCTAGAGGTCTATGGTGAAAAAGGAAATATCCTCAGATAATATCTGGAAAGAAGCTTTCTGAGAAACTGCTTAGTGTTCTGTTAATTCATCTCACAGAGTTACATCTGTATTTCATGCATCTCTTTGCTAGCCTTATTTCTGTGGAATCTGAGAACAGATATTTCGGATCCCTTTGAAGACTATAGGGCCAAAGGAAATATCCTCCGATAACAAAGAGAAAGAAGCTATCTGAGAAACTTCTTTGTTTTCTGTGAAATCAACTCACAGAGTTACAGATTTCTCCTCAAGAAGCCTTTCGCTAAGACAGTTCTTGTGGAATTGGCAAAGTGATATTTGGAAGCCCATAGAGGGCTATGGTGAAAAAGGAAATATCCTCAGATGAAATCTGGAAAGAAGCTTTCTGAGAACCTGCTTAGTGTTCTGTTAATTCATCTCACAGAATTACATCTGTATTTCGTGGATCTCTTTGCTAGCCTTATTTCTGTGGAATCTGAGAAGAGATATTTCGGATCCCTTTGAAGACTATAGGGCCAAAGGAAATATCCTCCGATAACAAAGAGAAAGAAGCTTTCTGAGAAACTTCTTTGTGTTCTGTGAAATCATCTCACAGAGTTACAGCTTTCCTCTCAAGAAGCCTTTCGATAAGGCAGTTCTTGTGGAATTGGCAAAGTGATATTGGGAATCCCATAGAGGGCTATGGTGAAAAAGGAAATATCCTCAGATGAAAACTGGAAAGAAGCTTTCTGAGAAACTGCTTAGTGTTCTGTGAATTCATCTCAGATAGTTACATCTGTATTTCTTGGATCTCTTTGCTAGCCTTATTTCTGTGGAATCTGAGAACAGATATTTCGGATCCCTTTGAAGACTGTACGGCCAAATTAAATATCCTCCGATAACAAAGAGAAAGAAGCTTTCTGAGAAACTTCTTTGTGTTCTGTGAAATCATCTCACAGAGTTACAGCTTTCCCTCAAGAAGCCCTTCGCTAAGACATTTCTTGTGGAATTGGCAAAGTGATATTTGGAAGTCCATAGAGGGCTGTGGTGAAAAAGGAAATATCCTGAGATGAAATCTGCAAAGAAGCTTTCTGAAAAACTGCTTAGTGTTCTGTTAATCCATCTCACAGAGTTACATCTGTATTTCGTGGATCTCTTTGCTAGCCTTATTTCTGTGGAATCTGAGAACAGATATTTCGGATCCCTTTGAAGACTATAGGGCCAAAGGAAAGATCCTCCGATAACAAAGAGAAAGAAGCTTTCTGAGAAACTTCTTTGTGTTCTGTGAAATCATCTCACAGACTTACAGCTTTCCCCTCAAGAAGCCTTTCGCCAAGACAGTTCTTGTGGAATTGGAAAAGTGATATTTGGAAGCCCATAGAGGGCTATGGTGAAAAAGGAAATATCCTCAGATGAAATCTGGAAAGAAGCTTTCTGAGAAACTGCTTAGTGTTCGGTTAATTCATCTACCAGAGTTACATCTGTATTTCGTGGATCTCTTTGCTAGCCTTATTTCTGTGGAATCTGAGAACAGATATTTCGGATCCCTTTGAAGACTATAGGGCCAAAGGAAAGATCCTCCCATAACAAAGAGAAAGAAGCTTTTTGAGCAACTGCTTTGTGTTCTGTGAAATCATCTCACAGAGTTACAGCTTTCCCCTAAAGAAGCCTTTCGCTAAGACAGTTCTGGTGGAATTGGCAAAGTGATATTGGGAAGCCCCTAGAGGGCTATGTTGAAAAAGGAATTATCCTCAGATGAAATCTGGAAAGAAGCTTTCTGAGAAACTGCTTAGTGTTCTCTTAATTCATCTCACCTGAGTTACATCTGTATTTCGTGGATCTCTTTGCTAGCCTTATTTCTGTTGAATCTGAGAACAGATATTTCGGATCCCTTTGAAGACTACAGGGCCAAAGGAAATATCCTCCGCTAACAAAGAGAAAGAAGCTTTCTGAGAAACTTCTTTCTGTTCTGTGAAATCATCTCACAGAGTTACAGATTTCCCCTCAAGAAGCCTTTCGATAACGCAGTTCTTGCGGAATTGGCAAAGTGATATTGGAAGCCCGTAGAGGGCTATGGTGAAAAAGGAAATATCCTCAGACAAAATCTGGAAAGAAGCTTTCTGAGAAACTGCTTAGTGTTCTGTTAATTCATCTCACACAGTTACATCTGTATTTCGTGGATCTCTTTGTTAGCCTTATTTCTGTGGAATCTGAGAACAGATATTTCGGATCCCTTTGAAGACTACAGGGCCAAAGGAAATATCCTCCGATAACAAAGAGAAAGAAGCTTTCTGAGAATCTTCTTTGTGTTCTGGGAAATCATCTCACAGAGTTACAGCTTTCCAATCAAGAAGTCTTTCGCTTAGACAGTTCTTGTGGAATTGGCAAAGTGATATTTGGTAGCCCATAGAGGGCTATGGTGAAAAAGGAAATAACCTCAGATCAAATTTGGAAAGAAGCTTTCTGAGAAACTGCTTAGTGTTCTGTTAATTCATCTCACAGAGTTACATCTGTATTTCGTGGATCTCTTTGCTAGCCTTATTTCTGTGGAATCTGAGAACAGATATTTCGGATCCCTTTGAAGACTATAGGGCCAAAGGAAATATTCTCCGATAACAAAGAGAAAGAAGCTTTCTGAGAAACGTCTTTGTGTTCTGTGAAATCATCTCACAGAGTTACAGCTTTCCCCTCAAGGAGCCTTTCGCTAAGACAGCTCTTGTGGAATTGGCAAAGTGATATTTGGAAGCCCTTAGAGGGCTAAGTTGAAAAGGGAAATATCCTCCGATGAAATCTGGAAAGAAGCTTTCTGAGAAACTGCTTAGTGTTCTGTTAATTCATCTCACAGAGTTACATCTGTATTTCGTGGATCTCTTAGCTAGCCTTATTTCTATGGAATCTGAGAACAGATATTTCGGATCCCTTTGAAGACTGTAGGGCCAACGGAAATATCCTCCGATAACAAAGAGAAAGAAGCTTTCTGAGAAACTTCTTTGTGTTCTGTGAAATCGTCTCACAGAGTTACAGCTTTCCCTCAAGAAGCCCTTCGCTAAGACAGTTCTTGTGGAATTGGCAAAGTGATATTTGGAAGCCCATAGAGGGCTATGATGAAAAAGGAAATATCCTCAGATGAAATCTGGAAAGAAGCTTTCTGAAGAACTGTTTAGTGATCTGTTAATTCATCTCACAGAGTTACATCTGTATTTCGTGGATCTCTTTGCTAGCCTTATTTCTGTGGAATCTGAGAACAGATATTTCGGATCCCTTTGAAGACTATAGGGCCAAAGGAAATATGCTCCGATAAAAAAGAGAAAGAAGCTTTCTGAGAAACTTCTTTGTGTTCTGTGAAAACATCTCACAGAGTTACAGCTTTCCCGTCAAGAAGAATTTCCCTAAGACAGTTCTTGTGGAATTGGCAAAGTGACATTTGGAAGCCTAAAGATGGCTATGGTTAAAAAGGAAATATCCTCAGATGAAATCTGGAAAGAAGCTTTCTGAGAAACTGCATGGTGTTCTGTTAATTCATCTCACCGAGTTACATCTGTATTTCATTGGTCTCTTTGCTAGCCTTTTTACCGTGGAATCTGAGAATAGATATTTCGGATCTCTCTGAAGACTTTAGGCCAAAGGAAATATCCTCCGATAACAAAGAGAAAGAAGCTTTCTGAGAAACTTCTTTCTGATCTGTGAAATCATCTCACAGAGTTACAGCTTTCCCCTCAAGAAGCCTTTCGATAACGCAGTTCTTGCGGAATTGGCAGAGTGATATTGGAAGCCCGTAGAGTGCTATGGTGAAAAAGGAAATATCCTCAGACGAAATCTGGAAAGAAGCTTTCTGAGAAACTGCTTAGTATTCTGTTAATTCATCTCACACAGTTACATCTGTATTTCGTGGATCTCTTTGTTAGCCTTATTTCTGTGGAATCTGAGAACAGATATTTCGGATCCCTTTGAAGACTACATTGCCAAAGGAAATATCCTCCGATAACAAAGAGAAAGAAGCTTTCTGAGAAACTTCTTTGTGTTCTGGGAAATCATCTCACAGAGTTACAGCTTTCCCCTTAAGAAGTCTTTCGCTTAGACAGTTCTTGTGGAATTGGCAAAGTGATATTTGGTAGCCCATAGAGGGCTATGGTGAAAAAGGAAATATCCTCAGATCAAATTTGGAAAGAAGCTTTCTGAGAAACTGCTTAGTGTTCTGTTAATTCATCTCACAGAGTTACATCTGTATTTCGTGGATCTCTTTGCTAGCCTTATTTCTGTGGAATCTGAGAACAGATATTTCGGATCCCTTTGAAGGCTATAGGGCCAAAGGAAATATTCTCCGATAACAAAGAGAAAGAAGCTTTCTGAGAAACTTCTTTGTGTTCTGTGAAATCATCTCACAGAGTTACAGCTTTCCTCTCAAGAAGCCTTTCGATAAGGCAGTTCTTGTGGAATTGGCAAAGTGATATTGGGAATCCCATAGAGGGCTATGGTGAAAAAGGAAATATCCTCAGATGAAAACTGGAAGGAAGCTTTCTGAGAAACTGCTTAGTGTTCTGTGAATTCATCTCAGATAGTTACATCTGTATTTCGTGGATCTCTTTGCTAGCCTTATTTCTGTGGAATCTGAGAACAGATGTTTCGGATCCCTTTGAAGACTATAGGGCCAAAGGAAAGATCCTCCGATAACAAACAGAAAGAAGCTTTCTGAGAAACTTCTTTGTGTTCTGTGAAATCATCTCACAGAGTTACAGCTTTCCCGTCAAGAAGAATTTCGCTAAGACAGTTCTTGTGGAAATGGCAAAGTGATATTTGCAAGCCCATCGAGGGCTATTTAGAAAAAGGAAATATCCTCAGATAAAATCTGGAAAGAAGCTTTCTGAGAAACTGCTTAGTGTTCTGTGAATTCATCTCACAGAGTTACATCTGTATTTCGTGGATCTCTTTGCTAGCCTTACTACTGTGGAATCTGAGAACAGATATTTCGGATACCTTTGAACACTATAGGGCCATAGTAAATATCCTCCGATAACAAAGAGAAAGAAGCTTTCTGAGAAACTTCTTTGTGTTCTGTGAAATCATCTCACAGAGTTACAGCTTTCCTCTCAAGAAGCCTTTCACTAAGACAGTTCTTGTGGAATTGGCAAAGTAATATTTGGAAGCCCCTAGAGGGCTATGGTGAAAAAGGAAATATCCTCAGATGAAATCTGCAAAGAAGCTTTCTGAAGAACTGTTTAGTGTTCTGTTAATTCATCTCACAGAGTTACATCTGTATTTCGTGGATCTCTTTGCTAGCCTTATTTCTGTGGAATCTGAGAACAGATATTTCGGATCCCTTTGAAGACTATAGGGCCAAAGGAAATATCCTCCGATAACAAAGAGAAAGAAGCTTTCTGAGAAACTTCTTTGTGTTCTGTGAAATCATCTCACAGAGTTACAGCTTTCCCCTCAAGAAGCCTTTCGCTAAAACAGTTCTTGTGGAATTCGCAAAGTGATATATAGAAGCCCCTACAGGGCTTTGGTGAAAAAGGATATATCCCTAGATGAAATCGGCAAAGAAGCTTTCTGAGAAACTGCTTAGTGTTCTGTTAATTCATCTCACAGAGTTACATCTGTATTTCGTGGATCTCTTTGCTAGCCTTATTTCTGTGGAATCTGAGAACAGATATTTCGGATCCCTTTGAAGACTATAGGGCCAAAGGAAATATCCTCCGATAACAAAGAGAAAGAAGCTTTCTGAGAAACTTCTTTGGGTTCTGTGAAATCATCTCACAGAGTTACAGCTTTCCTCTCAAGAAGCCTTTCGATAAGGCAGTTCTTGTGGAATTGGCAAAGTGATATTGGGAATCCCATAGAGGGCTATGATGAAAAAGGAAATATCCTAAGATGAAAACTGGTAAGAAGCTTTTTGAGAAACTGCTTAGTGGTCTGATAATTCATCTCAGATAGTTACATCTGTATTCCGTGGATCTCTTTGCTAGCCTTATTTCTGTGGAATCTGAGAACAGATATTTCGGATCCCTTTGAAGAGTATAGGGCCAAAGGGAATATCCTCCGATAACAAAGAGAAAGAAGCTTTCTGAGAAACTTCTTTGTGTTCTGTGAAATCAACTCACAGAGTTACAGCTTTCCCCTCAAGAAGCCTTTCGCTAAGACAGTTCTTGTGGAATTGGCAAAGTGATATTTGGAAGCCCATAGAGGGCTATGGTGAAAAAGAAAATATCCTCAGATGAAATCTGGAAAGAAGCTTTCTGAGAAACTGCTTAGTGTTCTGTTAATTTATCTCACAGAGATACATCTGTATTTCGTGGATCTCTTTGCTAGCCTTATTTCTGTGGAATCTGAGAACAGATATTTCGGATCCCTTTGAAGACTATAGGGCCAAAGGAAAGATCCTCCGATAACAAAGAGAAAGAAGCTTTCTGAGAAACTTCTTTGTGTTCTGTGAATCATCTCACAGACTTACAGCTTTCCCCTCAAGAAGCCTTTCGCCAAGACAGTTCTTGTGGAATTGGAAAAGTGATATTTGGAAGCCCATAGAGGGCTATGGTGAAAAAGGAAATATCCTCAGATGAAATCTGGAAAGAAGCTTTCTGAGAAACTGCTTAGTGTTCGGTTAATTCATCTACCAGAGTTACATCTGTATTTCGTGGATCTCTTTGCTAGCCTTATTTCTGTGGAATCTGAGAACAGATATTACGGATCCCTTTGAAGACTACAGGGCCAAAGGAAATATCCTCCGATAACAAAGAGAAAGAAGCTTTCTGAGAAACTTCTTTGTGTTCTGTGAAAACATCTCACAGAGTTACAGCTTTCCCCTGAAGAAGCCTTTCGCTAAGACAGTTCTTTAGGAATTGGCAGAGTGATATTTTGAAGCCCATAGAGGGCTATGGTGAAAAAGGAAATATCCTCCCATGAAATCTGGAAAGAAGCTTTCTGAGAACTGCTTAGTGTTCTGATAATTCATCTCACAGAGTTACATCTGTATTTCTTGGATCTCTTTGCTAGCCTTATTTCTGTGGAATATGAGAACAGATATTTCGGATCCCTTTGAAGACTATAGGGCCAAAGGAAATATCCTCCGATAACAAAGAGAAAGAATCTTTCTGAGAAACTTCTTTGTGTTCTGTGAAATCAACTCACAGAGTTACAGCTTTCCCCTCAAGAAGCCTTTCGCTAAGACAGTTCTTGTGGAATTGGCAAAGTGATATTTGGAAGCCCCTAGAGGGCTATGGTGAAAAAGGAAATATCCTCAGATGAAATCTGGAAAGAAGCTTTCTGGGAAGCTGCTTAGTGTTCTCTTAATTCATCTCACCTGAGTTACATCTGTATTTCGTGGATCTCTTTGCTAGCCTTATTTCTGTTGAATCTGAGAACAGATATTTCGGATCCCTTTGAAGACTACAGGGCCAAAGAAAATATCCTCCGCTAACAAAGAGAAAGAAGCTTTCTGAGAAACTTCTTTCTGTTCTGTGAAATCATCTCACAGAGTTACAGATTTCCCCTCAAGAAGCCTTTCGATAACGCAGTTCTTGCGGAATTGGCAAAGTGATATTGGAAGCCCGTAGAGGGCTATGGTGAAAAAGGAAATATCCTCAGACGACATCTGGAAAGAAGCTTTCTGAGAAACTGCTTAGTATTCTGTTAATTCATCTCACACAGTTACATCTGTATTTCGTGGATCTCTTTGTTAGCCTTATTTCTGTGGAATCTGAGAACAGATATTTCGGATCCCTTTGAAGACTACAGGGCCAAAGGAAATATCCTCCGATAACAAAGAGAAAGAAGCTTTCTGAGAATCTTCTTTGTGTTCTGGGAAATCATCTCACAGAGTTACAGCTTTCCCCTCAAGAAGTCTTTCGCTTAGACAGTTCTTGTGGAATTGGCAAAGTGATATTTGGTAGCCCATAGAGGGCTATGGTGAAAAAGGAAATATCCTCAGATCAAATTTGGAAAGAAGCTTTCTGAGAAACTGCTTAGTGTTCTGTTAATTCATCTCACAGAGTTACATCTGTATTTCGTGGATCTCTTTGCTAGCCTTATTTCTGTGGAATCTCAGAACAGATATTTCGGATCCCTTTGAAGACTATAGGGCCAAAGGAAATATTCTCCGATAACAAAGAGAAAGAAGCTTTCTGAGAAACTTCTTTGTGTTCTGTGAAATCATCTCACAGAGTTACAGCTTTCCCCTCAAGGAGCCTTTCGCTAAGACAGCTCTTGTGGAATTGGCAAAGTGATATTTGGAAGCCCTTAGAGGGCTAAGTTGAAAAGGGAAATATCCTCCGATGAAATCTGGAAAGAAGCTTTCTGAGAAACTGCTTAGTGTTCTGTTAATTCATCTCACAGAGTTACATCTGTATTTCGTGGATCTCTTAGCTAGCCTTATTTCTGTGGAATCTGAGAACAGATATTTCGGATCCCTTTGAAGACTGTAGGGCCAACGGAAATATCCTCCGATAAAAAAGAGAAAGAAGCTTTCTGAGAAACTTCTTTGTGTTCTGTGAAAACATCTCACAGAGTTACAGCTTTCCCGTCAAGAAGAATTTCCCTAAGACAGTTCTTGTGGAATTGGCAAAGTGACATTTGGAAGCCTAAAGAGGGCTATGGTTAAAAAGGAAATATCCTCAGATGAAATCTGGAAAGAAGCTTTCTGAGAAACTGCATGGTGTTCTGTTAATTCATCTCACCGAGTTACATCTGTATTTCATTGGTCTCTTTGCTAGCCTTATTACCGTGGAATCTGAGAATAGATATTTCGGATCTCTCTGAAGACTTTAGGCCAAAGGAAATATCCTCCGATAACAAAGAGAAAGAAGCTTTCTGAGAAACTTCTTTCTGTTCTGTGAAATCATCTCACAGAGTTACAGCTTTCCCGTCAAGAAGCCTTTCGATAACGCAGTTCTTGCGGAATTGGCAGAGTGATATTGGAAGCCCGTAGAGTGCTATGGTGAAAAAGGAAATATCCTCAGACGAAATCTGGAAAGAAGCTTTCTGAGAAACTGCTTAGTATTCTGTTAATTCATCTCACACAGTTACATCTGTATGTCGTGGATCTCTTTGTTAGCCTTATTTCTGTGGAATCTGAGAACAGATATTTCGGATCCCTTTGAAGACTACATTGCCAAAGGAAATATCCTCCGATAACAAAGAGAAAGAAGCTTTCTGAGAAACTTCTTTGTGTTCTGGGAAATCATCTCACAGAGTTACAGCTTTCCCCTTAAGAAGTCTTTCGCTTAGACAGTTCTTGTGGAATTGGCAAAGTGATATTTGGTAGCCCATAGAGGGCTATGGTGAAAAAGGAAATATCCTCAGATCAAATTTGGAAAGAAGCTTTCTGAGAAACTGCTTAGTGTCTGTTAATTCATCTCACAGAGTTACATCTGTATTTCGTGGATCTCTTTGCTAGCCTTATTTCTGTGGAATCTGAGAACAGATATTTCGGATCCCTTTGAAGACTATAGGGCCAAAGGAAATATTCTCCGATAACAAAGAGAAAGAAGCTTTCTGAGAAACTTCTTTGTGTTCTGTGAAATCATCTCACAGAGTTACAGCTTTCCCCTCAAGAAGCCTTTCGATAAGGCAGTTCTTGTGGAATTGGCAAAGTGATATTGGGAATCCCATAGAGGGCTATGATGAAAAAGGAAATATCCTAAGATGAAAACTGGTAAGAAGCTTTTTGAGATACTGCTTAGTGGTCTGATAATTCATCTCAGATAGTTGCATCTGTATTTCGTGGATCTCTTTGCTAGCCTTATTTCTGTGGAATCTGAGAACAGATATTTCGGATCCCTTTGAAGACTACAGGGCCAAAGGAAATATCCTCCGATAACAAAGAGAAAGAAGCTTTCTGAGAATCTTCTTTGTGTTCTGGGAAATCATCTCACAGAGTTACAGCTTTCCCCTCAAGAAGTCTTTCGCTTAGACAGTTCTTGTGGAATTGGCAAAGTGATATTTGGTAGCCCATAGAGGGCTATGGTGAAAAAGGAAATATCCTCAGATCAAATTTGGAAAGAAGCTTTCTGAGAAACTGCTTAGTGTTCTGTTAATTCATCTCACAGAGTTACATCTGTATTTCGTGGATCTCTTTGCTAGCCTTATTTCTGTGGAATCTCAGAACAGATATTTCGGATCCCTTTGAAGACTATAGGGCCAAAGGAAATATTCTCCGATAACAAAGAGAAAGAAGCTTTCTGAGAAACTTCTTTGTGTTCTGTGAAATCATCTCACAGAGTTACAGCTTTCCCCTCAAGGAGCCTTTCGCTAAGACAGCTCTTGTGGAATTGGCAAAGTGATATTTGGAAGCCCTTAGAGGGCTAAGTTGAAAAGGGAAATATCCTCCGATGAAATCTGGAAAGAAGCTTTCTGAGAAACTGCTTAGTGTTCTGTTAATTCATCTCACAGAGTTACATCTGTATTTCGTGGATCTCTTAGCTAGCCTTATTTCTGTGGAATCTGAGAACAGATATTTCGGATCCCTTTGAAGACTGTAGGGCCAACGGAAATATCCTCCGATAAAAAAGAGAAAGAAGCTTTCTGAGAAACTTCTTTGTGTTCTGTGAAAACATCTCACAGAGTTACAGCTTTCCCGTCAAGAAGAATTTCCCTAAGACAGTTCTTGTGGAATTGGCAAAGTGACATTTGGAAGCCTAAAGAGGGCTATGGTTAAAAAGGAAATATCCTCAGATGAAATCTGGAAAGAAGCTTTCTGAGAAACTGCATGGTGTTCTGTTAATTCATCTCACCGAGTTACATCTGTATTTCATTGGTCTCTTTGCTAGCCTTATTACCGTGGAATCTGAGAATAGATATTTCGGATCTCTCTGAAGACTTTAGGCCAAAGGAAATATCCTCCGATAACAAAGAGAAAGAAGCTTTCTGAGAAACTTCTTTCTGTTCTGTGAAATCATCTCACAGAGTTACAGCTTTCCCGTCAAGAAGCCTTTCGATAACGCAGTTCTTGCGGAATTGGCAGAGTGATATTGGAAGCCCGTAGAGTGCTATGGTGAAAAAGGAAATATCCTCAGACGAAATCTGGAAAGAAGCTTTCTGAGAAACTGCTTAGTATTCTGTTAATTCATCTCACACAGTTACATCTGTATGTCGTGGATCTCTTTGTTAGCCTTATTTCTGTGGAATCTGAGAACAGATATTTCGGATCCCTTTGAAGACTACATTGCCAAAGGAAATATCCTCCGATAACAAAGAGAAAGAAGCTTTCTGAGAAACTTCTTTGTGTTCTGGGAAATCATCTCACAGAGTTACAGCTTTCCCCTTAAGAAGTCTTTCGCTTAGACAGTTCTTGTGGAATTGGCAAAGTGATATTTGGTAGCCCATAGAGGGCTATGGTGAAAAAGGAAATATCCTCAGATCAAATTTGGAAAGAAGCTTTCTGAGAAACTGCTTAGTGTCTGTTAATTCATCTCACAGAGTTACATCTGTATTTCGTGGATCTCTTTGCTAGCCTTATTTCTGTGGAATCTGAGAACAGATATTTCGGATCCCTTTGAAGACTATAGGGCCAAAGGAAATATTCTCCGATAACAAAGAGAAAGAAGCTTTCTGAGAAACTTCTTTGTGTTCTGTGAAATCATCTCACAGAGTTACAGCTTTCCCCTCAAGAAGCCTTTCGATAAGGCAGTTCTTGTGGAATTGGCAAAGTGATATTGGGAATCCCATAGAGGGCTATGATGAAAAAGGAAATATCCTAAGATGAAAACTGGTAAGAAGCTTTTTGAGATACTGCTTAGTGGTCTGATAATTCATCTCAGATAGTTGCATCTGTATTTCGTGGATCTCTTTGCTAGCCTTATTTCTGTGGAATCTGAGAACAGATATTTCGGATCCCTTTGAAGACTACAGGGCCAAAGGAAATATCCTCCGATAACAAAGAGAAAGAAGCTTTCTGAGAAACTTCTTTGTGTTCTGTGAAATCATCTCACAGAGTTACAGCTGACCCCTCAAGAAACCTTTCGATAAGGCAGTTCTTGTGGAATTGGCAAAGTGATATTGGGAAGCCCATAGAGGGCTATGGTGAAAAAGGAAATATCCTCCGATGAAATCTGGAAAGAAGCTTTCTGAGAAACTGCTTAGTGTTCTGTTAATTCATCTCACAGAGTTACATCTGTATTTCGTGGATCTCTTTGCTAGCCTTATTTCTGTGGAATCTGAGAACAGATATTTCGGATCCCTTTGAAGACTATAGGGCCAAAGGAAAGATCCTCCGATAACAAAGAGAAAGAAGCTTTCTGAGAAACTTCTTTGTGTTATGTGAAATCATCTCACAGAGTTACAGCTTTCCCTAGATGAAGCCTTTCAATAAGACAGTTCTTGTGGAATTGGCAAAGTGATATTGGGAAAATCATAGAGGGCTATGGTGAAAAAGGAAATATCCTCAGATGAAATCTGGAAAGAAGCTTTCTGAAAAACTGCTTAGTGTTCTGTTAATTCATCTCACAGAGTTACATCTGTATTTCGTGGGTCTCTTTGCTAGCCTTATTACTGTGGAATCTGAGAACAGATATTTCGGATCCCTTTGAAGACTTTAGGCCAAAGGCAATATCCTCCGATAACAAAGAGAAAGAAGCTTTCTGAGAAACTTCTTTCTGTTCTGTGAAATCATCTCACAGAGTTACAGCTTTCCCCTCAAGAAGCCTTTCGATAAGGCAGTTCTTGCGGAATTTGCAAAGTGATATTTTTAAGCCCATAGCGGGCTACGGTGAAAAAGGAAATATCCTCAGATGAAAACTGGAAAGAAGCATTCTGAGAAACTGCTTAGTGTTCTGTTAATTCATCTCACAGAGTTACATCTGTATTTCGTGGATCCCTTTGCTAGCCTTATTTCTGTGGAATCTGAGAACAGATATTTCGAATCCCTTTGAATACTACAGGGCCAAAGGAAATATCCTCCGATAACAAAGAGAAAGAAGATTTCTGAGAAACTTCTTTGTGTTCTGTGAAATCATCTCACAGAGTTACAGCTTTCCCCTCAAGAAGCCTTTCGCTAAGACAGTTCTTGTGGAATTGGCAAAGTGATATTTGGGAGCCCCTAGAGGGCTATGGTGAAAAAGGAATTATCCTCAGATGAAATCCGGAAAGAAGCTTTCTGAGAAACTGCTTAGTGTTCTGTTAATTCATCTCACAGAGTTACATCTGTATTTCGTGGATCTCTTTGCTAGCCTTATTTCTGTGGAATCAGAACAGATATTTCGGATCCCTTTGACGACTATAGGGCCAAAGGAAATATCCTCCGATAACCAAGAGAAAGAAGCTTTCTGAGAAACCTATTTGTGTTCTGTAAAATCATCTCACAGAGTTACAGCTTTCTCCTCAACAAGCCTTTCACAAAGACAGTTCTTGTGGAATTGGCAAAGTGATATTTGGAGGCCCATAGAGGGCTATGGTGAAAAGGAAATATCCTCAGATGAAATCTGGAAAGAAGCTTTCTGAGAAACTGCTTAGTGTTCTCTTAATTCATCTCACAGAGTTACATCTGTATTTCCTGGATCTTTTTGCTAGCGTTATTTCGGTGGAATCTGAGAACAGATATTTCGGATCGCTTTGAAGACTATAGGGCCAAAGGAAATATCCTCCGTTAACAAAGAGAAAGAAGCTTTCTGAGAAACTTCTTTGTGTTCTGTGAAATCATCTCACAGAGTTACAGCTTTCCCCTCAAGAAGCCTTTCGCTAAGACAGCTCTTGTGGAATTGGCAAAGTGATATTTGGAAGTCCATAGAGGGCTATGGTGAAAAAGGAAATATCCGCCGATGAAATCTGGAAAGAAGCTTTCTGAGAAACTGCTTAGTGTTCTGTTAGTTCATCTTGCAGAGTTACATCTGTATGTCGTGGTTCTCTTTGCCAGCCTTATTTCTGTGGAAACTGAGAACAGATATTTCGGATCCCTTCGAAGACTATTGGGCCAAAGGAAATATCCTCCGATAACAAAGAGAAAGAAGCTTTCTGAGAAACTTCTTTATGTTCTGGGAAATCATCTCACAGAGTTACAGCTTTCCCCTCAAGAAGACTTTCGCTAAGACAGTTCTTGTGGAATTGGCAAAGTGATATTTGGAAGCCCATTGAGGGCTATGGTGAAAAAGGAAATATCCTCAGATGAAATCTGGAAAGAAGCTTTCTGAGAAACTGCTTAGTGTTCTGTTAATTCATCTAACAGAGTTACATCTGTATTTCGTGGATCTCTTTGCTAGCCTTATTTCTGTGGAATCTGAGAACAGATATTTCGGATCGCTTTGAAGACTATAGGGCCAAAGGAAATATCCTCCGATAACAAAGAGAAAGAAGCTTTCTGAGAAACTTCTTTGTGTTCTGTGAAATCATCTCACAGAGTTACAGCTTTCTCGTGAAGAAGAATTTCCCTAAGACAGTTCTTGTGGAATTGGCAAAGTGATAATTGGAAGCCCATAGAGGGCTATGGTGAAAAAGGAAATATCCTCCGATGAAATCTGGAAAGAAGCTTTCTGAGAAACTGCATGGTGTTCTGTTAATTCATCTCACAGAGTTACATCTGTATTTCCTGGATCTCTTTGCTAGCCTTATTACTGTAGAATCTGAGAACAGATATTTCGGATCCCTTTGAAGACTATAGGCCAAAGGAAATATCCTCCGATAACAAAGAGAAAGAAGCTTTCTGACAAACTTCTTTCTGTTCTGTGAAATCATCTCACAGAGTTACAGCTTTCCCCTCAAGAAGCCTTTCGCTAAGACAGTTCTTGTGGAATTGGCAAAGTGATATTGGGAAGCCCCTAGAGGGCTATGGTGAAAAAGGAATTTTCCTCTAATGAAATCTGTAAAGAAGCTTTCTGAGAAACTGCTTAGTGTTCTCTTAATTCATCTCACCTGAGTTACATCTGTATTTCGTGGATCTCTTTGCTAGCCTTATTTCTGTTGAATCTGAGAACAGATATTTCGGATCCCTTTGAAGACTACAGGGCCAAAGGAAATATCTTCCGATATCAAAGAGAAAGAAGCTTTCTGAGATACTTCTTTGTGTTATGTGAAATCATCTCACAGAGTTACAGCTTTCCCTAGATGAAGCCTTTCAATAAGACAGTTCTTGTGGAATTGGCAAAGTGATATTGGGAAACTCATAGAGGGCTATGGTGAAAAAGGAAATATCCTCAGATGAAATCTGGAAAGAAGCTTTCTGAAAAACTGCTTAGTGTTCTGTTAATTCATCTCACAGAGTTACATCTGTATTTCGTGGATCTCTTTGCTAGCCTTATTTCTGTGGAATCTGAGAACAGATATTTCGGATCCCTTTGAAGACTATAGGGCCAAAGGAAATATCCTCCGATAACAAAGAGAAAGAAGCTTTCTGAGAAACTTCTTTGTGTTCTGTGAAATCATCTCACAGAGTTACAGCTTTCCCCTCAAGAAGCCTTTCGCTAAGACAGTTCTGGTGGAATTAGCAAAGTGATATTGGGAAGCCTTTAGAGGGCTATGGTGGAAAAGGAATTATCCTCAGATGAAATCTGGAAAGAAGCTTTCTGAGAAACTGCTTAGTGTTCTCTTAATTCATCTCACCTGAGTTACATCTGTATTTCGTGGATCTCTTTGCTATCCTTATTTCTGTTGAATCTGAGAACAGATATTTCGGATCCCTTTGAAGACTACAGGGCCAAAGGAAATATCCTCCGATAACAAAGAGAAAGAAGCTTTCTGAGATACTTCTTTGTGTTCTGTGAAATCATCTCACAGAGTTACAGCTTTCCCTAGAAGAAGCCTTTCGCTAAGACAGTTCTTGTGGAATTGGCAAAGTGATATTGGGAAGCCCATAGAGGGCTATGTTGAAAAAGGAAATATCCTCAGATGAAATCTGGAAAGAAGCTTTCTGAGAAACAGCTTAGTGTTCTGTTAATTCATCTCACAGAGTTACATCTGTATTTCGTGGGTCTCTTTGCTAGCCTTATTACTGTGGAATCTGAGAACAGATATTTCGGATCCCTTTGAAGACTTTAGGCCAAAGGCAATATCCTCCGATAACAAAGAGAAAGAAGCTTTCTGAGAAACTTCTTTCTGTTCTGTGAAATCATCTCACAGAGTTACAGCTTTCCCCTCAAGAAGCCTTTCGATAAGGCAGTTCTTGCGGAATTTGCAAAGTGATATTTGGAAGCCCATAGCGGGCTATGGTGAAAAAGGAAATATCCTCAGATGAAAATTGGAAAGAAGCATTCTGAGAAACTGCTTAGTGTTCTGTTAATTCATCTCACAGAGTTACATCTGTATTTCGTGGATCTCTTTGCTAGCCTTATTTCTGTGGAATCTGAGAACAGATATTTCGGATCGCTTTGAAGACTATAGGGCCAAAGGAAATATCCTCCGATAACAAAGAGAAAGAAGCTTTCTGAGAAACTTCTTTGTGTTCTGTGAAATCATCTCACAGAGTTACAGCTTTCCCCTCAAGAAGCCTTTCGCTAAGACAGCTCTTGTGGAATTGGCAAAGTGATATTTGGAAGTCCATAGAGGGCTATGGTGAAAAAGGAAATATCCGCCGATGAAATCTGGAAAGAAGCTTTCTGAGAAACTGCTTAGTGTTCTGTTAATTCATCTTGCAGAGTTACATCTGTATGTCGTGGTTCTCTTTGCCAGCCTTATTTCTGTGGAAACTGAGAACAGATATTTCGGATCCCTTCGAAGACTATTGGGCCAAAGGAAATATCCTCCGATAACAAAGAGAAAGAAGCTTTCTGAGAAACTTCTTTATGTTCTGGGAAATCATCTCACAGAGTTACAGCTTTCCCCTCAAGAAGACTTTCGCTAAGACAGTTCTTGTGGAATTGGCAAAGTGATATTTGGAAGCCCATTGAGGGCTATGGTGAAAAAGGAAATATCCTCAGATGAAATCTGGAAAGAAGCTTTCTGAGAAGCTGCTTAGTGTTCGATTAATTCATCTCACAGAGTTACATCTGTATTTCGTGGATCTCTTTGCTAGCCTTATTTCTGTGGAATCTGAGAACAGATATTTCGGATCGCTTTGAAGACTATAGGGCCAAAGGAAATATCCTCCGATAACAAAGAGAAAGAAGCTTTTTGAGAAACTTCTTTGTGTTCTCTGAAATCATCTTACAGAGTTACAGATTTCCCCTCAAGAAGCCTTTCGCTAAGACAGTTCTGGTGGAATTGGCAAAGTGATATTTGGAAGCTCCTAGAGGGCTATGGTGAAAAAGGAATTATCCTCAGATGAAATCTGGAAAGAAGCTTTCTGAGAAACTGCTTAGTGTTCTCTTAATTCATCTCACCTGAGTTACATCTGTATTTCATGGATCTCTTTGCTAGCCTTATTTCTGTTGAATCTGAGAACAGATATTTCGGATCCTTATGAAGATTATAGGGCTAAAGGAAATATCCTCCGATAACAAAGAGAAAGAAGCTTTCTGAGATACTTCTTTGTGTTCTGTGAAATCATCTCACAGAGTTACAGCTTTCCCTAGAAGAAGTCTTTCGCTAAGGCAGTTCTGGTGGAATTGGCAAAGTGATATTTGGAAGCCCATAGAGGGCTATGTTGAAAAAGGAAATATCCTCAGATGAAATCTGGAAAGAAGCTTTCTGAGAAACTGCTTAGTGTTCTGTTAATTCATCTCACAGAGTTACATCTGTATTTCGTGGGTCTCTTTGCTAGCCTTATTACTGTGGAATCTGAGAACAGATATTTCGGATCCCTTTGAAGACTTTAGGCCAAAGGAAATATCCTCCGATAACAAAGAGAAAGAAGCTTTCTGAGAAACCTCTTTCTGTTCTGTGAAATCGTCTCACAGAGTTACAGCTTTCCCCTCAAGAAACCTTTCTATAAGGCAGTTCTTGCGGAATTGGCAACGTGATATTGGAAGCCCGTAGAGGGCTATGGTGAAAAAGGAAATATCCTCAGACGAAATTTGGAAAGAAGCTTTCTGAGAAACTGCTTACTATTCTGTTAATTCATCTCACACAGTTACATCTGTATTTCTTGGATCTCTTTGCTAGCCTTATTTCTGTGGAATCTGAGAACAGATATTTCGGATCCCTTTGAAGACTACAGGGCCAAAGGAAATATCCTCCGATAACAAAGAGAAAGAAGCTTTCTGAGAAACTTCTTTGTGTTCTGGGAAATCATCTCACAGACTTACAGCTTTCCCCTCAAGAAGTCCTTCGCTACGACAGTTCTTGTGGAATTGGCAAAGTGATATTTGGTAGCCCATAGAGGGCTATGGTGAAAAAGGAAACATCCTCAGATCAAATTTGGAAAGAAGCTTTCTGAGAGACTTCTTAGTGTTCTGTTAATTCATCTCACAGAGTTACATCTGTATTTCGTGGATCTCTTTGCTAGCCTTATTTCTGTGGAATCTGATAACAGATATTTCGGATCCCTTTGAAGACTATAGGGCCAAAGGAAATATCCTCCGATAAAAAAGAGAAAGAAGCTTTCTGAGAAACTTCTTTGGGTTCTGTGAAATCATCTCACAGAGTTACAGCTTTCCCCTCAAGAAGCCTTTCGCTAAGACAGCTCTTGTAGAATTGGCAAAGTGATATTTGGAAGCCCTTAGAGGGCTATGGTGAAAAGGGAAATATCCTCCGATGAAATCTGGAAAGAAGCTTTCTGTGAAACTGCTTAGTTTTCTGTTAATTCATCTCAAAGAGTTACATCTGTATTTCGTGGATCTCTTTGCTAGTCTTATTTCTGTGGAATCTGAGAACAGATATTTCGGGTCCCTTTGAAGACTGTACGGCCAAAGGAAATATCCTCCAATAAAAAAGAGAAAGAAGCTTTCTGAGAAACTTCTTTGTGTTCTGTGAAATCATCTCTCAGAGTTACAGCTTTCCCTCAAAAAGCCCTTCGCTAAGACAGTTCTTGTGGAATTGGCAAAGTGATATTTGGAAGCCCTTAGAGGGCTATGGTGAAAAAGGAAATATCCTCCGATGAAATCTGGATAGAAGCTTTCTGAGAAACTGCTTAGTGTTCTGTTAATTCTTCTCACAGTGTTACGTTCGTATTTCGTGGATCTCTTTGCTAGCCTTATTTCTGTGGAATGTGAGAACAGATATTTCGGATCCCTTTGAAGACTATAGGGCCAAAGGAAATATCCTCCGATAACAAAGAGAAAGAAGCTTTCTGAGAAACTTCTTTATGTTCTGGGAAATCATCTCACAGAGTTACAGCTTTCCCCTCAAGAAGACTTTCGCTAAGACAGTTCTTGTGGAATTGGCAAAGTGATATTTGGAAGCCCATTGAGGGCTATGGTGAAAAAGGAAATATCCTCAGATGAAATCTGGAAAGAAGCTTTCTGAGAAACTGCTTAGTGTTCTGTTAATTCATCTAACAGAGTTACATCTGTATTTCGTGGATCTCTTTGCTAGCCTTATTTCTGTGGAATCTGAGAACAGATATTTCGGATCGCTTTGAAGACTATAGGGCCAAAGGAAATATCCTCCGATAACAAAGAGAAAGAAGCTTTCTGAGAAACTTCTTTGTGTTCTGTGAAATCATCTCACAGAGTTACAGCTTTCTCGTGAAGAAGAATTTCCCTAAGACAGTTCTTGTGGAATTGGCAAAGTGATAATTGGAAGCCCATAGAGGGCTATGGTGAAAAAGGAAATATCCTCCGATGAAATCTGGAAAGAAGCTTTCTGAGAAACTGCATGGTGTTCTGTTAATTCATCTCACAGAGTTACATCTGTATTTCCTGGATCTCTTTGCTAGCCTTATTACTGTGGAATCTGAGAACAGATATTTCGGATCCCTTTGAAGACTATAGGCCAAAGGAAATATCCTCCGATAACAAAGAGAAAGAAGCTTTCTGACAAACTTCTTTCTGTTCTGTGAAATCATCTCACAGAGTTACAGCTTTCCCCTCAAGAAGCCTTTCGCTAAGACAGTTCTTGTGGAATTGGCAAAGTGATATTGGGAAGCCCCTAGAGGGCTATGGTGAAAAAGGAATTTTCCTCAGATGAAATCTGTAAAGAAGCTTTCTGAGAAACTGCTTAGTGTTCTCTTAATTCATCTCACCTGAGTTACATCTGTATTTCGTGGATCTCTTTGCTAGCCTTATTTCTGTTGAATCTGAGAACAGATATTTCGGATCCCTTTGAAGACTACAGGGCCAAAGGAAATATCTTCCGATATCAAAGAGAAAGAAGCTTTCTGAGATACTTCTTTGTGTTATGTGAAATCATCTCACAGAGTTACAGCTTTCCCTAGATGAAGCCTTTCAATAAGACAGTTCTTGTGGAATTGGCAAAGTGATATTGGGAAACTCATAGAGGGCTATGGTGAAAAAGGAAATATCCTCAGATGAAATCTGGAAAGAAGCTTTCTGAGAAACTGCTTAGTGTTCTGTTAATTCATCTCACAGAGTTACATCTGTATTTCGTGGATCTCTTTGCTATCCTTATTTCTGTTGAATCTGAGAACAGATATTTCGGATCCCTTTGAAGACTACAGGGCCAAAGGAAATATCCTCCGATAACAAAGAGAAAGAAGCTTTCTGAGATACTTCTTTGTGTTCTGTGAAATCATCTCACAGAGTTACAGCTTTCCCTAGAGGAAGCCTTTCGCTAAGACAGTTCTTGTGGAATTGGCAAAGTGATATTGGGAAGCCCATAGAGGGCTATGGTGAAAAAGGAAATATCCTCAGATGAAATCTGGAAAGAAGCTTTCTGAGAAACAGCTTAGTGTTCTGTTAATTCATCTCACAGAGTTACATCTGTATTTCGTGGGTCTCTTTGCTAGCCTTATTACTGTGGAATCTGAGAACAGATATTTCGGATCCCTTTGAAGACTTTAGGCCAAAGGCAATATCCTCCGATAACAAAGAGAAAGAAGCTTTCTGAGAAACTTCTTTCTGTTCTGTGAAATCATCTCACAGAGTTACAGCTTTCCCCTCAAGAAGCCTTTCGATAAGGCAGTTCTTGCGGAATTTGCAAAGTGATATTTGGAAGCCCATAGCGGGCTACGGTGAAAAAGGAAATATCCTCAGATGAAAACTGGAAAGAAGCATTCTGAGAAACTGCTTAGTGTTCTGTTAATTCATCTCACAGAGTTACATCTGTATTTCGTGGATCTCTTTGCTAGCCTTATTTCTGTGGAATCTGAGAACAGATATTTCGAATCCCTTTGAATACTACAGGGCCAAAGGAAATATCCTCCGATAACAAAGAGAAAGAAGATTTCTGAGAAACTTCTTTGTGTTCTGTGAAATCATCTCACAGAGTTACAGCTTTCCCCTCAAGAAGCCTTTCGCTAAGACAGTTCTTGTGGAATTGGCAAAGTGATATTTGGGAGCCCCTAGAGGGCTATGGTGAAAAAGGAATTATCCTCAAATGAAATCCGGAAAGAAGCTTTCTGAGAAACTGCTTAGTGTTCTGTTAATTCATCTCACAGAGTTACATCTGTATTTCGTGGATCTCTTTGCTAGCCTTATTTCTGTGGAATCAGAACAGATATTTCGGATCCCTTTGAAGACTATAGGGCCAAAGGAAATATCCTCCGATAACAAAGAGAAAGAAGCTTTCTGAGAAACCTATTTGTGTTCTGTAAAATCATCTCACAGAGTTACAGCTTTCTCCTCAACAAGCCTTTCACAAAGACAGTTCTTGTGGAATTGGCAAAGTGATATTTGGAGGCCCATAGAGGGCTATGGTGAAAAGGAAATATCCTCAGATGAAATCTGGAAAGAAGCTTTCTGAGAAACTGCTTAGTGTTCTCTTAATTCATCTCACAGAGTTACATCTGTATTTCCTGGATCTTTTTGCTAGCGTTATTTCGGTGGAATCTGAGAACAGATATTTCGGATCGCTTTGAAGACTATAGGGCCAAAGGAAATATCCTCCGATAACAAAGAGAAAGAAGCTTTCTGAGAAACTTCTTTGTGTTCTGTGAAATCATCTCACAGAGTTACAGCTTTCCCCTCAAGAAGCCTTTCGCTAAGACAGCTCTTGTGGAATTGGCAAAGTGATATTTGGAAGTCCATAGAGGGCTATGGTGAAAAAGGAAATATCCGCCGATGAAATCTGGAAAGAAGCTTTCTGAGAAACTGCTTAGTGTTCTGTTAATTCATCTTGCAGAGTTACATCTGTATGTCGTGGTTCTCTTTGCCAGCCTTATTTCTGTGGAAACTGAGAACAGATATTTCGGATCCCTTCGAAGACTATTGGGCCAAAGGAAATATCCTCCGATAACAAAGAGAAAGAAGCTTTCTGAGAAACTTCTTTATGTTCTGGGAAATCATCTCACAGAGTTACAGCTTTCCCCTCAAGAAGACTTTCGCTAAGACAGTTCTTGTGGAATTGGCAAAGTGATATTTGGAAGCCCATTGAGGGCTATGGTGAAAAAGGAAATATCCTCAGATGAAATCTGGAAAGAAGCTTTCTGAGAAACTGCTTAGTGTTCTGTTAATTCATCTAACAGAGTTACATCTGTATTTCGTGGATCTCTTTGCTAGCCTTATTTCTGTGGAATCTGAGAACAGATATTTCGGATCGCTTTGAAGACTATAGGGCCAAAGGAAATATCCTCCGATAACAAAGAGAAAGAAGCTTTCTGAGAAACTTCTTTGTGTTCTGTGAAATCATCTCACAGAGTTACAGCTTTCTCGTGAAGAAGAATTTCCCTAAGACAGTTCTTGTGGAATTGGCAAAGTGATAATTGGAAGCCCATAGAGGGCTATGGTGAAAAAGGAAATATCCTCCGATGAAATCTGGAAAGAAGCTTTCTGAGAAACTGCATGGTGTTCTGTTAATTCATCTCACAGAGTTACATCTGTATTTCCTGGATCTCTTTGCTAGCCTTATTACTGTGGAATCTGAGAACAGATATTTCGGATCCCTTTGAAGACTATAGGCCAAAGGAAATATCCTCCGATAACAAAGAGAAAGAAGCTTTCTGACAAACTTCTTTCTGTTCTGTGAAATCATCTCACAGAGTTACAGCTTTCCCCTCAAGAAGCCTTTCGCTAAGACAGTTCTTGTGGAATTGGCAAAGTGATATTGGGAAGCCCCTAGAGGGCTATGGTGAAAAAGGAATTTTCCTCAGATGAAATCTGTAAAGAAGCTTTCTGAGAAACTGCTTAGTGTTCTCTTAATTCATCTCACCTGAGTTACATCTGTATTTCGTGGATCTCTTTGCTAGCCTTATTTCTGTTGAATCTGAGAACAGATATTTCGGATCCCTTTGAAGACTACAGGGCCAAAGGAAATATCTTCCGATATCAAAGAGAAAGAAGCTTTCTGAGATACTTCTTTGTGTTATGTGAAATCATCTCACAGAGTTACAGCTTTCCCTAGATGAAGCCTTTCAATAAGACAGTTCTTGTGGAATTGGCAAAGTGATATTGGGAAACTCATAGAGGGCTATGGTGAAAAAGGAAATATCCTCAGATGAAATCTGGAAAGAAGCTTTCTGAAAAACTGCTTAGTGTTCTGTTAATTCATCTCACAGAGTTACATCTGTATTTCGTGGATCTCTTTGCTAGCCTTATTTCTGTGGAATGTGAGAACAGATATTTCGGATCCCTTTGAAGACTATAGGGCCAAAGGAAATATCCTCCGATAACAAAGAGAAAGAAGCTTTCTGAGAAACTTCTTTGTGTTCTGTGAAATCATCTCACAGAGTTACAGCTTTCCCCTCAAGAAGCCTTTCGCTAAGACAGTTCTGGTGGAATTAGCAAAGTGATATTGGGAAGCCCCTAGAGGGCTATGGTGGAAAAGGAATTATCCTCAGATGAAATCTGGAAAGAAGCTTTCTGAGAAACTGCTTAGTGTTCTCTTAATTCATCTCACCTGAGTTACATCTGTATTTCGTGGATCTCTTTGCTAGCCTTATTTCTGTTGAATCTGAGAACAGATATTTCGGATCCCTTTGAAGACTACAGGGCCAAAGGAAATATCCTCCGATAACAAAGAGAAAGAAGCTTTCTGAGATACTTCTTTGTGTTCTGTGAAATCATCTCACAGAGTTACAGCTTTCCCTAGAAGAAGCCTTTCGCTAAGACAGTTCTTGTGGAATTTGCAAAGTGATATTTGGAAGACCATAGCGGGCTATGGTGAAAAAGGAAATATCCTCAGATGAAAACTGGAAAGAAGCATTCTGAGAAACTGCTTAGTGTTCTGTTAATTCATCTCACAGAGTTACATCTGTATTTCGTGGATCTCTTTGCTAGCCTTATTTCTGTGGAATCTGAGAACAGATATTTCGAATCCCTTTGAAGACTACAGGCCAAAGGAAATATCCTCCGATAACAAAGAGAAAGAAGATTTCTGAGAAACTTCTTTGTGTTCTGTGAAATCATCTCACAGAGTTACAGCTTTCCCCTCAAGAAGCCTTTCGCTAAGACAGTTCTTGTGGAATTGGCAAAGTGATATTTGGGAGCCCCTAGAGGGCTATGGTGAAAAAGGAATTATCCTCAGATGAAATCCGGAAAGAAGCTTTCTGAGAAACTGCTTAGTGTTCTGTTAATTCATCTCACAGAGTTACATCTGTATTTCGTGGATCTCTTTGCTAGCCTTATTTCTGTGGAATCAGAACAGATATTTCGGATCCCTTTGAAGACTATAGGGCCAAAGGAAATATCCTCCGATAACAAAGAGAAAGAAGCTTTCTGAGAAACCTATTTGTGTTCTGTAAAATCATCTCACAGAGTTACAGCTTTCTCCTCAACAAGCCTTTCACAAAGACAGTTCTTGTGGAATTGGCAAAGTGATATTTGGAGGCCCATAGAGGGCTATGGTGAAAAGGAAATATCCTCAGATGAAATCTGGAAAGAAGCTTTCTGAGAAACTGCTTAGTGTTCTCTTAATTCATCTCACAGAGTTACATCTGTATTTCCTGGATCTTTTTGCTAGCGTTATTTCTGTGGAATCTGAGAACAGATATTTCGGATCGCTTTGAAGACTATAGGGCCAAAGGAAATATCCTCCGATAACAAAGAGAAAGAAGCTTTCTGAGAAACTTCTTTGTGTTCTGTGAAATCATCTCACAGAGTTACAGCTTTCTCGTGAAGAAGAATTTCCCTAAGACAGTTCTTGTGGAATTGGCAAAGTGATAATTGGAAGCCCATAGAGGGCTATGGTGAAAAAGCAAATATCCTCCGATGAAATCTGGAAAGAAGCTTTCTGAGAAACTGCATGGTGTTCTGTTAATTCATCTCACAGAGTTACATCTGTATTTCCTGGATCTCTTTGCTAGCCTTATTACTGTGGAATCTGAGAACAGATATTTCGGATCCCTTTGAAGACTATAGGCCAAAGGAAATATCCTCCGATAACAAAGAGAAAGAAGCTTTCTGACAAACTTCTTTCTGTTCTGTGAAATCATCTCACAGAGTTACAGCTTTCCCCTCAAGAAGCCTTTCGCTAAGACAGTTCTTGTGGAATTGGCAAAGTGATATTGGGAAGCCCCTAGAGGGCTATGGTGAAAAAGGAATTTTCCTCAGATGAAATCTGTAAAGAAGCTTTCTGAGAAACTTCTTAGTGTTCTCTTAATTCATCTCACCTGAGTTACATCTGTATTTCGTGGATCTCTTTGCTAGCCTTATTTCTGTTGAATCTGAGAACAGATATTTCGGATCCCTTTGAAGACTACAGGGCCAAAGGAAATATCTTCCGATATCAAAGAGAAAGAAGCTTTCTGAGAAACTTCTTTGTGTTCTGTGAAATCATCTCACAGAGTTACAGCTTTCCCTAGATGAAGCCTTTCAATAAGACAGTTCTTGTGGAATTGGCAAAGTGATATTGGGAAACTCATAGAGGGCTATGGTGAAAAAGGAAATATCCTCAGATGAAATCTGGAAAGAAGCTTTCTGAAAAACTGCTTAGTGTTCTGTTAATTCATCTCACAGAGTTACATCTGTATTTCGTGGATCTCTTTGCTAGCCTTATTTCTGTGGAATGTGAGAACAGATATTTCGGATCCCTTTGAAGACTATAGGGCCAAAGGAAATATCCTCCGATAACAAAGAGAAAGAAGCTTTCTGAGAAACTTCTTTGTGTTCTGTGAAATCATCTCACAGAGTTACAGCTTTCCCCTCAAGAAGCCTTTCGCTAAGACAGTTCTGGTGGAATTAGCAAAGGGATATTGGGAAGCCCCTAGAGGGCTGTGGTGAAAAAGGAATTATCCTCAGATGAAATCTGGAAAGAAGCTTTCTGAGAAACTGCTTAGTGTTCTCTTAATTCATCTCACCTGAGTTACATCTGTATTTCGTGGATCTCTTTGCTATCCTTATTTCTGTTGAATCTGAGAACAGATATTTCGGATCCCTTTGAAGACTACAGGGCCAAAGGAAATATCCTCCGATAACAAAGAGAAAGAAGCTTTCTGAGATACTTCTTTGTGTTCTGTGAAATCATCTCACAGAGTTACAGCTTTCCCTAGAAGAATCCTTTCGCTAAGACAGTTCTTGTGGAATTGGCAAAGTGATATTGGGAAGCCCATAGAGGGCTATGTTGAAAAAGGAAATATCCTCAGATGAAATCTGGAAAGAAGCTTTCTGAGAAACAGCTTAGTGTTCTGTTAATTCATCTCACAGAGTTACATCTGTATTTCGTGGGTCTCTTTGCTAGCCTTATTACTGTGGAATCTGAGAACAGATATTTCGGATCCCTTTGAAGACTTTAGGCCAAAGGCAATATCCTCCGATAACAAAGAGAAAGAAGCTTTCTGAGAAACTTCTTTCTGTTCTGTGAAATCATCTCACAGAGTTACAGCTTTCCCCTCAAGAAGCCTTTCGATAAGGCAGTTCTTGCGGAATTTGCAAAGTGATATTTGGAAGCCCATAGCGGGCTATGGTGAAAAAGGAAATATCCTCAGATGAAAACTGGAAAGAAGCATTCTGAGAAACTGCTTAGTGTTCTGTTAATTCATCTCACAGAGTTACATCTGTATTTCGTGGATCTCTTTGCTAGCCTTATTTCTGTGGAATCTGAGAACAGATATTTCGAATCCCTTTGAAGACTACAGGGCCAAAGGAAATATCCTCCGATAACAAAGAGAAAGAAGATTTCTGAGAAACTTCTTTGTGTTCTGTGAAATCATCTCACAGAGTTACAGCTTTCCCCTCAAGAAGCCTTTCGCTAAGACAGTTCTTGTGGAATTGGCAAAGTGATATTTGGGAGCCCCTAGAGGGCTATGGTGAAAAAGGAATTATCCTCAGATGAAATCCGGAAAGAAGCTTTCTGAGAAACTGCTTAGTGTTCTGTTAATTCATCTCACAGAGTTACATCTGTATTTCGTGGATCTCTTTGCTAGCCTTATTTCTGTGGAATCAGAACAGATATTTCAGATCCCTTTGAAGACTATAGGGCCAAAGGAAATATCCTCCGATAACAAAGAGAAAGAATCTTTCTGAGAAACCTATTTGTGTTCTGTAAAATCATCTCACAGAGTTACAGCTTTCTCCTCAACAAGCCTTTCACAAAGACAGTTCTTGTGGAATTGGCAAAGTGATATTTAGAGGCCCATAGAGGGCTATGGTGAAAAGGAAATATCCTCAGATGAAATCTGGAAAGAAGCTTTCTGAGAAACTGCTTAGTGTTCTCTTAATTCCTCTCACAGAGTTACATCTGTATTTCCTGGATCTTTTTGCTAGCGTTATTTCTGTGGAATCTGAGAACAGATATTTCGGATCGCTTTGAAGACTATAGGGCCAAAGGAAATATCCTCCGATAACAAAGAGAAAGAAGCTTTCTGAGAAACTTCTTTGTGTTCTGTGAAATCATCTCACAGAGTTACAGCTTTCCCCTCAAGAAGCCTTTCGCTAAGACAGCTCTTGTGGAATTGGCAAAGTGATATTTGGAAGTCCATAGAGGGCTATGGTGAAAAAGGAAATATCCGCCGATGAAATCTGGAAAGAAGCTTTCTGAGAAACTGCTTAGTGTTCTGTTAATTCATCTTGCAGAGTTACATCTGTATGTCGTGGTTCTCTTTGCCAGCCTTATTTCTGTGGAAACTGAGAACAGATATTTCGGATCCCTTCGAAGACTATTGGGCCAAAGGAAATATCCTCCGATAACAAAGAGAAAGAAGCTTTCTGAGAAACTTCTTTATGTTCTGGGAAATCATCTCACAGAGTTACAGCTTTCCCCTCAAGAAGACTTTCGCTAAGACAGTTCTTGTGGAATTGGCAAAGTGATATTTGGAAGCCCATTGAGGGCTATGGTGAAAAAGGAAATATCCTCAGATGAAATCTGGAAAGAAGCTTTCTGAGAAACTGCTTAGTGTTCGATTAATTCATCTAACAGAGTTACATCTGTATTTCGTGGATCTCTTTGCTAGCCTTATTTCTGTGGAATCTGAGAACAGATATTTCGGATCGCTTTGAAGACTATAGGGCCAAAGGAAATATCCTCCGATAACAAAGAGAAAGAAGCTTTTTGAGAAACTTCTTTGTGTTCTGTGAAATCATCTTACAGAGTTACAGATTTCCCCTCAAGAAGCCTTTCGCTAAGACAGTTCTGGTGGAATTGGCAAAGTGATATTTGGAAGCTCCTAGAGGGCTATGGTGAAAAAGGAATTATCCTCAGATGAAATCTGGAAAGAAGCTTTCTGAGAAACTGCTTAGTGTTCTCTTAATTCATCTCACCTGAGTTACATCTGTATTTCGTGGATCTCTTTGCTAGCCTTATTTCTGTTGAATCTGAGAACAGATATTTCGGATCCTTATGAAGATTATAGGGCTAAAGGAAATATCCTCCGATAACAAAGAGAAAGAAGCTTTCTGAGATACTTCTTTGTGTTCTGTGAAATCATCTCACAGAGTTACAGCTTTCCCTAGAAGAAGCCTTTCGCTAAGGCAGTTCTGGTGGAATTGGCAAAGTGATATTTGGAAGCCCATAGAGGGCTATGTTGAAAAAGGAAATATCCTCAGATGAAATCTGGAAAGAAGCTTTCTGAGAAACTGCTTAGTGTTCTGTTAATTCATCTCAGAGAGTTACATCTGTATTTCGTGGGTCTCTTTGCTAGCCTTATTACTGTGGAATCTGAGAACAGATATTTCGGATCCCTTTGAAGACTTTAGGCCAAAGGAAATATCCTCCGATAACAAAGAGAAAGAAGCTTTCTGAGAAACCTCTTTCTGTTCTGTGAAATCGTCTCACAGAGTTACAGCTTTCCCCTCAAGAAGCCTTTCTATAAGGCAGTTCTTGCGGAATTGGCAACGTGATATTGGAAGCCCGTAGAGGGCTATGGTGAAAAAGGAAATATCCTCAGACGAAATCTGGAAAGAAGCTTTCTGAGAAACTGCTTACTATTCTGTTAATTCATCTCACACAGTTACATCTGTATTTCGTGGATCTCTTTGCTAGCCTTATTTCTGTGGAATCTGAGAACAGATATTTCGGATCCCTTTGAAGACTACAGGGCCAAAGGAAATATCCTCCGATAACAAAGAGAAAGAAGCTTTCTGAGAAACTTCTTTGTGTTCTGGGAAATCATCTCACAGACTTACAGCTTTCCCCTCAAGAAGTCCTTCGCTACGACAGTTCTTGTGGAATTGGCAAAGTGATATTTGGTAGCCCATAGAGGGCTATGGTGAAAAAGGAAACATCCTCAGATCAAATTTGGAAAGAAGCTTTCTGAGAGACTTCTTAGTGTTCTGTTAATTCATCTCACAGAGTTACATCTGTATTTCGTGGATCTCTTTGCTAGCCTTATTTCTGTGGAATCTGATAACAGATATTTCGGATCCCTTTGAAGACTATAGGGCCAAAGGAAATATCCTCCGATAAAAAAGAGAAAGAAGCTTTCTGAGAAACTTCTTTGGGTTCTGTGAAATCATCTCACAGAGTTACAGCTTTCCCCTCAAGAAGCCTTTCGCTAAGACAGCTCTTGTAGAATTGGCAAAGTGATATTTGGAAGCCCTTAGAGGGCTATGGTGAAAAGGGAAATATCCTCCGATGAAATCTGGAAAGAAGCTTTCTGAGAAACTGCTTAGTTTTCTGTTAATTCATCTCAAAGAGTTACATCTGTATTTCGTGGATCTCTTTGCTAGTCTTATTTCTGTGGAATCTGAGAACAGATATTTCGGGTCCCTTTGAAGACTGTACGGCCAAAGGAAATATCCTCCAATAAAAAAGAGAAAGAAGCTTTCTGAGAAACTTCTTTGTGTTCTGTGAAATCATCTCTCAGAGTTACAGCTTTCCCTCAAAAAGCCCTTCGCTAAGACAGTTCTTGTGGAATTGGCAAAGTGATATTTGGAAGCCCTTAGAGGGCTATGGTGAAAAAGGAAATATCCTCCGATGAAATCTGGATAGAAGCTTTCTGAGAAACTGCTTAGTGTTCTGTTAATTCTTCTCACAGTGTTACGTTCGTATTTCGTGGATCTCATTGCTAGCCTTATTTCTGTGGAATGTGAGAACAGATATTTCGGATCCCTTTGAAGACTATAGGGCCAAAGGAAATATCCTCCGATAACAAAGATAAAGAAGCTTTCTGAGAAACTTCTTTGTGTTCTGTGAAATCATCTCACAGAGTTACAGATTTCCCCTCAAGAAGCCTTTCGCTACGACAGTTCTTGTGGAATTGGCAAAGTGATATTTGGAAGACCCTAGAGGGCTAAGGTGAAAAAGGAAATATCCTCAGATGAAATCTGGAAAGAAGCTTTCTGAGAAACTGCTTAGTGTTCTGTTAATTCATCTCACACAGTTACATCTGTCTTTCGTGGATCTCTTTGCTACCCTTATTTCTGTGGAATCTGAGAACAGATATTTCGGATCCCTTTGAAGACTATAGCGCCAAAGGAAATATCCTCTGATAACAAAGAGAAAGAAGCTTTCTGAGAAACTTCTTTGTGTTCTGTGAAATTATCTCAGAAAGTTAGAGCTTTCCCGTCAGGAAGCCTTTCGCTAAGACAGTTCTTGTGGAATTGGCAAAGTGATATTTGGAAGCCCCTAGAGGGCTATGGTGCAAAAGGAAATATCCTCAGATCAAATTTGGAAAGAAGCTTTCTGAGAAACTGCTTAGTGTTCTGTTAATTCATCTCACAGAGTTACATCGGTATTTCGTGGATCTCTTTGCTAGCCTTATTTCTGTGGAATCTGAGAACAGATATTTCGGATCCCTTTGAAGACTGTAGGGCCAACGGAAATATCCTCCGATAACAAAGAGAAAGAAGCTTTCTGAGAAACTTCTTTGTGTTCTGTGAAATCATCTCACAGAGTTACAGCTTTCCCTCAAGAAGCCCTTCGCTAAGACAGTTCTTGTGGAATTGGCAAAGTGATATTTGGAAGCCCATGGAGGGCTATGGTGAAAAAGGAAATATCCTCAGATGAAATCTGGAAAGAAGCTTTCTGAGAAACTGCTTAGAGTTCTGTTAATTCATATCACAGAGTTACGTTCGTATTTCGTGGATCTCTTTGCTAGCCTTATTTCTGTGGAATCTGAGAACAGATGTTTCAGATCCCTTTGAAGACTATACGGCCAAAGGAACTATCCTCCGATAACAAAGAGAAAGAAGCTTTCTAAGAAAATTCTTTGTGTTCTGTGAAATCATCTTACAGAGTTACAGCTTTCCCGTGAAGAAGCCTTTCGCTAAGACAGTTCTTGTGGAATTGGCAAAGTGATATTTGGAAGCCCCTAGAGGGCTATGGTGAAAAAGGAAATATCCTCAGATGAAATCTGGAAAGAAGCTTTCTGAGAAACTGCTTAGTGTTCTCTTAATTCATCTCACACAGTTATATCTGTATTTCGTGGATCTCTTTGCAAGCCTTGTTTCCGTGGAATCTGAGAACAGATAGTTCGGATCCCTTTGAAGACTATAGGGCCAAAGGAAATATCCTCCGATAACAAAGAGAAAGAATCTTTCTGAGAAACTTCTTTGTGTTCTGTGAAATCAACTCACAGAGTTACAGCTTTCCCCTCAAGAAGCCTTTCGCTAAGACAGTTCTTGTGGAATTGGCAAAGTGATATTTGGAAGCCCCTAGAGGGCTATGGTGAAAAAGGAAATATCCTCAGATGAAATCTGGAAAGAAGCTTTCTGAGAAACTGCTTAGTGTTCTGTTAATTCATCTCACACAGTTACATCTGTATTTCGTGGATCTCTTTGCTAGCCTTGTTTCTGTGGAATCTGAGAACAGATATTTCGGATCCCTTTGAAGACTATAGGGCCAAAGGAAAGATCCTCCGATAACAAAGAGAAAGAAGCTTTTTGAGAAACTTCTTTGTGTTCTGTGAAATCATCTTACAGAGTTACAGCTTACCCCTCAAGAAGCCTTTCGCTAAGACAGTTCTGGTGGAATTGGCAAAGTGATATTGGTAAGTCCCTAGAGGGCTATGGTGAAAAAGGAATTTTCCTCAGATGAAATCTGGAAAGAAGCTTTCTGAGAAACTGCTTAGTGTTCTGTTAATTCATCTCACAGAGTTACATCTGTATTTCGTGGATCTCTTTGCTAGCCTTATTTCTGTTGAATCTGAGAACAGATATTTCGGATCCCTTTGAAGACTACAGGGCCAAAGGAAATATCCTCCGATAACAAAGAGAAAGAAGCTTTCTGAGATACTTCTTTGTGTTCTGTGAAATCATCTCACAGAGTTACAGTTTTCCCTAGAAGAAGCCTTTCGCTAAGGCAGTTCTTGTGGAATTGGCAAAGTGATATTAGGAAGCCCATAGAGGGCTATGGTGAAAAAGGAAATATCCTCAGATGAAATCTGGAAAGAAGCTTTCTGAGAAACTGCTTAGTGTTCTGTTAATTCATCTCACAGAGTTACATCTTTGTTACGTGGATATCTTTGATAGCCTTATTTCTGTGGAATCTGAGAACAGATATTTCGGATCCCTTTGAAGACTATAGGGCCAAAGGAAATATCCTCCGATAAAAAAGAGAAAGAAGCTTTCTGAGAAACTTCTTTGTGTTCTGTGAAATCATCTCACAGAGTTACAGCTTTCCCATCAAGAAGAATTTCCCTAAGACAGTTCTTGTGGAATTGGCAAAGTGATATTTGGAAGCCCATAGAGGGCTATGGTTAAAAAGGAAATATCCTCAGATGAAATCTGGAAAGAAGCTTTCTGAGAAACTGCATGATGTTCTGTTAATTCATCTCACAGAGTTACATCTGTATTTTGTGGGTCTCTTTGCTAGCCTTATTACTGTGGAATCTGAGAACAGATATTTCGGATCCCTTTGAAGACTTTAGGCCAAAGGAAATATTCTCCGATAACAAAGAGAAAGAAGCTTTCTGAGAAACTTCTTTCTGTTCTGTGAAATCGTCTCACAGAGTTACAGCTTTCCCCTCAAGAAGCCTTTCTATAAGGCAGTTCTTGCGGAATTGGCAACGTGATATTGGAAGCCCGTAGAGGGCTATGGTGAAAAAGGAAATATCCTCAGACGAAATCTGGAAAGAAGCTTTCTGAGAAACTGCTTACTATTCTGTTAATTCATCTCACACAGTTACATCTGTATTTCGTGGATCTCTTTGCTAGCCTTATTTCTGTGGAATCTGAGAACAGATATTTCCGATCCCTTTGAAGACTACAGGGCCAAAGGAAATATCCTCCGATAACAAAGAGAAAGAAGCTTTCTGAGAAACTTCTTTGTGTTCTGGGAAATCATCTCACAGACTTACAGCTTTCCCCTCAAGAAGTCCTTCGCTACGACAGTTCTTGTGGAATTGGCAAAGTGATATTTGGTAGCCCATAGAGGGCTATGGTGAAAAAGGAAACATCCTCAGATCAAATTTGAAAAGAAGCTTTCTGAGAGACTTCTTAGTGTTCTGTTAATTCATCTCACAGAGTTACATCTGTATTTCGTGGATCTCTTTGCTAGCCTTATTTCTGTGGAATCTGATAACAGATATTTCGGATCCCTTTGAAGACTATAGGGCCAAAGGAAATATCCTCCGATAAAAAAGAGAAAGAAGCTTTCTGAGAAACTTCTTTGGGTTCTGTGAAATCATCTCACAGAGTTACAGCTTTCCCCTCAAGAAGCCTTTCGCTAAGACAGCTCTTGTAGAATTGGCAAAGTGATATTTGGAAGCCGTTAGAGGGCTATGGTGAAAAGGGAAATATCCTCCGATGAAATATGTAAAGAAGCTTTCTGAGAAACTGCTTAGTGTTCTGTTAATTCATCTCACAGAGTTACATCTGTATTTCTTGGATCTCTTTGCTAGCCTTATTTCTGTGGAATCTGAGAACAGATATTTCGGTATTTCGGATCCCTTTGAAGACTATAGGGCCAAAGGAAATATCCTCCGATAACAAAGAAAAAGAAGCTTTCTGAGAAACTTCTTTGTGTCCTGTGAAATCAACTCACAGAGTTACAGCTTTCCCCTCAAGAAGCCTTTCGCTAAGACAGTTCTTGTGGAATTGGCAAAGTGATATTTGGAAGCCCATAGAGGGCTATGGTGAAAAAGGAAATATCCTCATATAAAATCTGGAAAAAAGCTTTCTGAGAAACTGCTTAGTGTTCTGTTAATTCATCTCACAGAGTTACATCTGTATTTCGTGGATCTCTTTGCTAGCCTTATTTCTGTGGAATCTGAGAACAGATATTTCGGATCACTTTGAAGACTATAGGGCCAAAGGAAATATCCTCCGATAGCAAAGAGAAAGAAGCTTTCTGAGAAACTTCTTTGTGTTCTGTGAAATCACCTCACAGAGTTACAGATTTCTCCTCAAGAAGCCTTTCGCTAAGACAGTTCTTGTGGAATTGGCAAAGTGATATTGGGAATCCCATAGAGTGCTATGGTGGAAAAGGAAATATCCTCAGATGAAAACTGGAAAGAAGCTTTCTGAGAAACTGCTAAGTGTTCTGTGAATTCATCTCACAGAGTTACATCTGTATTTCCTGGATCTCTTTGCTAGCCTTATTTCTGTGGAATCTGAGAACAGATATTTCGGATCCCTTTGAAGACTATAGGGCCAAAGGAAATATCCTCCGATAACAAAGAGAAAGAAGCTTTCTGAGAAACTTCTTTGTGTTCTGTGAAATCATCTCACAGAGTTACAGCTGACCCCTGAAGAAACCTTTCGATAAGGCAGTTCTTGTGGAATTGGCAAAGTGATATTGGGAAGCCCATAGAGGGCTATGGTGAAAAAGAAAATATCCTCAGATGAAATCTGGAAAGAAGCTTTCTGAGAAACTGCTTAGTGTTCTGTTAATTCATCTCACAGAGTTACATCTGTATTTCGTGGATCTCTTTGCTAGCCTTATTTCTGTGGAATCTGAGAACAGATATTTCGGATCCCTTTGAAGACTACAGGGCCAAAGGAAATATCCTCCGATAACAAAGAGAAAGAAGATTTCTGAGAAACTTCTTTGTGTTCTGTGAAATCATCTCACAGAGTTACAGCTTTCCCCTCAAGAAGCCTTTCGCTAAGACAGTTCTTGTGGAATTGGCAAAGTGATATTTGGGAGCCCCTAGAGGGCTATGGTGAAAAAGGAATTATCCTCAAATGAAATCCGGAAAGAAGCTTTCTGAGAAACTGCTTAGTGTTCTGTTAATTCATCTCACAGAGTTACATCTGTATTTCGTGGATATCTTTGCTAGCCTTATTTCTGTGGAATCAGAACAGATATTTCGGATCCCTTTGAAGACTATAGGGCCAAAGGAAATATCCTCCGATAACAAAGAGAAAGAAGCTTTCTGAGAAACCTATTTGTGTTCTGTAAAATCATCTCACAGAGTTACAGCTTTCTCCTCAACAAGCCTTTCACAAAGACAGTTCTTGTGGAATTGGCAAAGTGATATTTGGAGGCCCATAGAGGGCTATGGTGAAAAGGAAATATCCTCAGATGAAATCTGGAAAGAAGCTTTCTGAGAAACTGCTTAGTGTTCTCTTAATTCATCTCACAGAGTTACATCTGTATTTCCTGGATCTTTTTGCTAGCGTTATTTCGGTGGAATCTGAGAACAGATATTTCGGATCGCTTTGAAGACTATAGGGCCAAAGGAAATATCCTCCGATAACAAAGAGAAAGAAGCTTTCTGAGAAACTTCTTTGTGTTCTGTGAAATCATCTCACAGAGTTACAGCTTTCCCCTCAAGAAGCCTTTCGCTAAGACAGCTCTTGTGGAATTGGCAAAGTGATATTTGGAAGTCCATAGAGGGCTATGGTGAAAAAGGAAATATCCGCCGATGAAATCTGGAAAGAAGCTTTCTGAGAAACTGCTTAGTGTTCTGTTAATTCATCTTGCAGAGTTACATCTGTATGTCGTGGTTCTCTTTGCCAGCCTTATTTCTGTGGAAACTGAGAACAGATATTTCGGATCCCTTCGAAGACTATTGGGCCAAAGGAAATATCCTCCGATAACAAAGAGAAAGAAGCTTTCTGAGAAACTTCTTTATGTTCTGGGAAATCATCTCACAGAGTTACAGCTTTCCCCTCAAGAAGACTTTCGCTAAGACAGTTCTTGTGGAATTGGCAAAGTGATATTTGGAAGCCCATTGAGGGCTATGGTGAAAAAGGAAATATCCTCAGATGAAATCTGGAAAGAAGCTTTCTGAGAAACTGCTTAGTGTTCTGTTAATTCATCTAACAGAGTTACATCTGTATTTCGTGGATCTCTTTGCTAGCCTTATTTCTGTGGAATCTGAGAACAGATATTTCGGATCCCTTTGAAGACTATAGGCCAAAGGAAATATCCTCCGATAACAAAGAGAAAGAAGCTTTCTGACAAACTTCTTTCTGTTCTGTGAAATCATCTCACAGAGTTACAGCTTTCCCCTCAAGAAGCCTTTCGCTAAGACAGTTCTTGTGGAATTGGCAAAGTGATATTGGGAAGCCCCTAGAGGGCTATGGTGAAAAAGGAATTTTCCTCAGATGAAATCTGTAAAGAAGCTTTCTGAGAAACTTCTTAGTGTTCTCTTAATTCATCTCACCTGAGTTACATCTGTATTTCGTGGATCTCTTTGCTAGCCTTATTTCTGTTGAATCTGAGAACAGATATTTCGGATCCCTTTGAAGACTACAGGGCCAAAGGAAATATCTTCCGATATCAAAGAGAAAGAAGCTTTCTGAGAAACTTCTTTGTGTTCTGTGAAATCATCTCACAGAGTTACAGCTTTCCCTAGATGAAGCCTTTCAATAAGACAGTTCTTGTGGAATTGGCAAAGTGATATTGGGAAACTCATAGAGGGCTATGGTGAAAAAGGAAATATCCTCAGATGAAATCTGGAAAGAAGCTTTCTGAAAAACTGCTTAGTGTTCTGTTAATTCATCTCACAGAGTTACATCTGTATTTCGTGGATCTCTTTGCTAGCCTTATTTCTGTGGAATGTGAGAACAGATATTTCGGATCCCTTTGAAGACTATAGGGCCAAAGGAAATATCCTCCGATAACAAAGAGAAAGAAGCTTTCTGAGAAACTTCTTTGTGTTCTGTGAAATCATCTCACAGAGTTACAGCTTTCCCCTCAAGAAGCCTTTCGCTAAGACAGTTCTGGTGGAATTAGCAAAGGGATATTGGGAAGCCCCTAGAGGGCTGTGGTGAAAAAGGAATTATCCTCAGATGAAATCTGGAAAGAAGCTTTCTGAGAAACTGCTTAGTGTTCTCTTAATTCATCTCACCTGAGTTACATCTGTATTTCGTGGATCTCTTTGCTATCCTTATTTCTGTTGAATCTGAGAACAGATATTTCGGATCCCTTTGAAGACTACAGGGCCAAAGGAAATATCCTCCGATAACAAAGAGAAAGAAGCTTTCTGAGATACTTCTTTGTGTTCTGTGAAATCATCTCACAGAGTTACAGCTTTCCCTAGAAGAATCCTTTCGCTAAGACAGTTCTTGTGGAATTGGCAAAGTGATATTGGGAAGCCCATAGAGGGCTATGTTGAAAAAGGAAATATCCTCAGATGAAATCTGGAAAGAAGCTTTCTGAGAAACAGCTTAGTGTTCTGTTAATTCATCTCACAGAGTTACATCTGTATTTCGTGGGTCTCTTTGCTAGCCTTATTACTGTGGAATCTGAGAACAGATATTTCGGATCCCTTTGAAGACTTTAGGCCAAAGGCAATATCCTCCGATAACAAAGAGAAAGAAGCTTTCTGAGAAACTTCTTTCTGTTCTGTGAAATCATCTCACAGAGTTACAGCTTTCCCCTCAAGAAGCCTTTCGATAAGGCAGTTCTTGCGGAATTTGCAAAGTGATATTTGGAAGCCCATAGCGGGCTATGGTGAAAAAGGAAATATCCTCAGATGAAAACTGGAAAGAAGCATTCTGAGAAACTGCTTAGTGTTCTGTTAATTCATCTCACAGAGTTACATCTGTATTTCGTGGATCTCTTTGCTAGCCTTATTTCTGTGGAATCTGAGAACAGATATTTCGAATCCCTTTGAAGACTACAGGGCCAAAGGAAATATCCTCCGATAACAAAGAGAAAGAAGATTTCTGAGAAACTTCTTTGTGTTCTGTGAAATCATCTCACAGAGTTACAGCTTTCCCCTCAAGAAGCCTTTCGCTAAGACAGTTCTTGTGGAATTGGCAAAGTGATATTTGGGAGCCCCTAGAGGGCTATGGTGAAAAAGGAATTATCCTCAGATGAAATCCGGAAAGAAGCTTTCTGAGAAACTGCTTAGTGTTCTGTTAATTCATCTCACAGAGTTACATCTGTATTTCGTGGATCTCTTTGCTAGCCTTATTTCTGTGGAATCAGAACAGATATTTCAGATCCCTTTGAAGACTATAGGGCCAAAGGAAATATCCTCCGATAACAAAGAGAAAGAATCTTTCTGAGAAACCTATTTGTGTTCTGTAAAATCATCTCACAGAGTTACAGCTTTCTCCTCAACAAGCCTTTCACAAAGACAGTTCTTGTGGAATTGGCAAAGTGATATTTAGAGGCCCATAGAGGGCTATGGTGAAAAGGAAATATCCTCAGATGAAATCTGGAAAGAAGCTTTCTGAGAAACTGCTTAGTGTTCTCTTAATTCCTCTCACAGAGTTACATCTGTATTTCCTGGATCTTTTTGCTAGCGTTATTTCTGTGGAATCTGAGAACAGATATTTCGGATCGCTTTGAAGACTATAGGGCCAAAGGAAATATCCTCCGATAACAAAGAGAAAGAAGCTTTCTGAGAAACTTCTTTGTGTTCTGTGAAATCATCTCACAGAGTTACAGCTTTCCCCTCAAGAAGCCTTTCGCTAAGACAGCTCTTGTGGAATTGGCAAAGTGATATTTGGAAGTCCATAGAGGGCTATGGTGAAAAAGGAAATATCCGCCGATGAAATCTGGAAAGAAGCTTTCTGAGAAACTGCTTAGTGTTCTGTTAATTCATCTTGCAGAGTTACATCTGTATGTCGTGGTTCTCTTTGCCAGCCTTATTTCTGTGGAAACTGAGAACAGATATTTCGGATCCCTTCGAAGACTATTGGGCCAAAGGAAATATCCTCCGATAACAAAGAGAAAGAAGCTTTCTGAGAAACTTCTTTATGTTCTGGGAAATCATCTCACAGAGTTACAGCTTTCCCCTCAAGAAGACTTTCGCTAAGACAGTTCTTGTGGAATTGGCAAAGTGATATTTGGAAGCCCATTGAGGGCTATGGTGAAAAAGGAAATATCCTCAGATGAAATCTGGAAAGAAGCTTTCTGAGAAACTGCTTAGTGTTCGATTAATTCATCTAACAGAGTTACATCTGTATTTCGTGGATCTCTTTGCTAGCCTTATTTCTGTGGAATCTGAGAACAGATATTTCGGATCGCTTTGAAGACTATAGGGCCAAAGGAAATATCCTCCGATAACAAAGAGAAAGAAGCTTTTTGAGAAACTTCTTTGTGTTCTGTGAAATCATCTTACAGAGTTACAGATTTCCCCTCAAGAAGCCTTTCGCTAAGACAGTTCTGGTGGAATTGGCAAAGTGATATTTGGAAGCTCCTAGAGGGCTATGGTGAAAAAGGAATTATCCTCAGATGAAATCTGGAAAGAAGCTTTCTGAGAAACTGCTTAGTGTTCTCTTAATTCATCTCACCTGATTTACATCTGTATTTCGTGGATCTCTTTGCTAGCCTTATTTCTGTTGAATCTGAGAACAGATATTTCGGATCCTTATGAAGATTATAGGGCTAAAGGAAATATCCTCCGATAACAAAGAGAAAGAAGCTTTCTGAGATACTTCTTTGTGTTCTGTGAAATCATCTCACAGAGTTACAGCTTTCCCTAGAAGAAGCCTTTCGCTAAGGCAGTTCTGGTGGAATTGGCAAAGTGATATTTGGAAGCCCATAGAGGGCTATGTTGAAAAAGGAAATATCCTCAGATGAAATCTGGAAAGAAGCTTTCTGAGAAACTGCTTAGTGTTCTGTTAATTCATCTCAGAGAGTTACATCTGTATTTCGTGGGTCTCTTTGCTAGCCTTATTACTGTGGAATCTGAGAACAGATATTTCGGATCCCTTTGAAGACTTTAGGCCAAAGGAAATATCCTCCGATAACAAAGAGAAAGAAGCTTTCTGAGAAACCTCTTTCTGTTCTGTGAAATCGTCTCACAGAGTTACAGCTTTCCCCTCAAGAAGCCTTTCTATAAGGCAGTTCTTGCGGAATTGGCAACGTGATATTGGAAGCCCGTAGAGGGCTATGGTGAAAAAGGAAATATCCTCAGACGAAATCTGGAAAGAAGCTTTCTGAGAAACTGCTTACTATTCTGTTAATTCATCTCACACAGTTACATCTGTATTTCGTGGATCTCTTTGCTAGCCTTATTTCTGTGGAATCTGAGAACAGATATTTCGGATCCCTTTGAAGACTACAGGGCCAAAGGAAATATCCTCCGATAACAAAGAGAAAGAAGCTTTCTGAGAAACTTCTTTGTGTTCTGGGAAATCATCTCACAGACTTACAGCTTTCCCCTCAAGAAGTCCTTCGCTACGACAGTTCTTGTGGAATTGGCAAAGTGATATTTGGTAGCCCATAGAGGGCTATGGTGAAAAAGGAAACATCCTCAGATCAAATTTGGAAAGAAGCTTTCTGAGAGACTTCTTAGTGTTCTGTTAATTCATCTCACAGAGTTACATCTGTATTTCGTGGATCTCTTTGCTAGCCTTATTTCTGTGGAATCTGATAACAGATATTTCGGATCCCTTTGAAGACTATAGGGCCAAAGGAAATATCCTCCGATAAAAAAGAGAAAGAAGCTTTCTGAGAAACTTCTTTGGGTTCTGTGAAATCATCTCACAGAGTTACAGCTTTCCCCTCAAGAAGCCTTTCGCTAAGACAGCTCTTGTAGAATTGGCAAAGTGATATTTGGAAGCCCTTAGAGGGCTATGGTGAAAAGGGAAATATCCTCCGATGAAATCTGGAAAGAAGCTTTCTGAGAAACTGCTTAGTTTTCTGTTAATTCATCTCAAAGAGTTACATCTGTATTTCGTGGATCTCTTTGCTAGTCTTATTTCTGTGGAATCTGAGAACAGATATTTCGGGTCCCTTTGAAGACTGTACGGCCAAAGGAAATATCCTCCAATAAAAAAGAGAAAGAAGCTTTCTGAGAAACTTCTTTGTGTTCTGTGAAATCATCTCTCAGAGTTACAGCTTTCCCTCAAAAAGCCCTTCGCTAAGACAGTTCTTGTGGAATTGGCAAAGTGATATTTGGAAGCCCTTAGAGGGCTATGGTGAAAAAGGAAATATCCTCCGATGAAATCTGGATAGAAGCTTTCTGAGAAACTGCTTAGTGTTCTGTTAATTCTTCTCACAGTGTTACGTTCGTATTTCGTGGATCTCATTGCTAGCCTTATTTCTGTGGAATGTGAGAACAGATATTTCGGATCCCTTTGAAGACTATAGGGCCAAAGGAAATATCCTCCGATAACAAAGATAAAGAAGCTTTCTGAGAAACTTCTTTGTGTTCTGTGAAATCATCTCACAGAGTTACAGATTTCCCCTCAAGAAGCCTTTCGCTACGACAGTTCTTGTGGAATTGGCAAAGTGATATTTGGAAGACCCTAGAGGGCTAAGGTGAAAAAGGAAATATCCTCAGATGAAATCTGGAAAGAAGCTTTCTGAGAAACTGCTTAGTGTTCTGTTAATTCATCTCACACAGTTACATCTGTCTTTCGTGGATCTCTTTGCTACCCTTATTTCTGTGGAATCTGAGAACAGATATTTCGGATCCCTTTGAAGACTATAGCGCCAAAGGAAATATCCTCTGATAACAAAGAGAAAGAAGCTTTCTGAGAAACTTCTTTGTGTTCTGTGAAATTATCTCAGAAAGTTAGAGCTTTCCCGTCAGGAAGCCTTTCGCTAAGACAGTTCTTGTGGAATTGGCAAAGTGATATTTGGAAGCCCCTAGAGGGCTATGGTGCAAAAGGAAATATCCTCAGATCAAATTTGGAAAGAAGCTTTCTGAGAAACTGCTTAGTGTTCTGTTAATTCATCTCACAGAGTTACATCGGTATTTCGTGGATCTCTTTGCTAGCCTTATTTCTGTGGAATCTGAGAACAGATATTTCGGATCCCTTTGAAGACTGTAGGGCCAACGGAAATATCCTCCGATAACAAAGAGAAAGAAGCTTTCTGAGAAACTTCTTTGTGTTCTGTGAAATCATCTCACAGAGTTACAGCTTTCCCTCAAGAAGCCCTTCGCTAAGACAGTTCTTGTGGAATTGGCAAAGTGATATTTGGAAGCCCATGGAGGGCTATGGTGAAAAAGGAAATATCCTCAGATGAAATCTGGAAAGAAGCTTTCTGAGAAACTGCTTAGTGTTCTGTTAATTCATATCACAGAGTTACGTTCGTATTTCGTGGATCTCTTTGCTAGCCTTATTTCTGTGGAATCTGAGAACAGATGTTTCAGATCCCTTTGAAGACTATACGGCCAAAGGAACTATCCTCCGATAACAAAGAGAAAGAAGCTTTCTAAGAAAATTCTTTGTGTTCTGTGAAATCATCTTACAGAGTTACAGCTTTCCCGTGAAGAAGCCTTTCGCTAAGACAGTTCTTGTGGAATTGGCAAAGTGATATTTGGAAGCCCCTAGAGGGCTATGGTGAAAAAGGAAATATCCTCAGATGAAATCTGGAAAGAAGCTTTCTGAGAAACTGCTTAGTGTTCTCTTAATTCATCTCACACAGTTATATCTGTATTTCGTGGATCTCTTTGCAAGCCTTGTTTCCGTGGAATCTGAGAACAGATAGTTCGGATCCCTTTGAAGACTATAGGGCCAAAGGAAATATCCTCCGATAACAAAGAGAAAGAATCTTTCTGAGAAACTTCTTTGTGTTCTGTGAAATCAACTCACAGAGTTACAGCTTTCCCCTCAAGAAGCCTTTCGCTAAGACAGTTCTTGTGGAATTGGCAAAGTGATATTTGGAAGCCCCTAGAGGACTATGGTGAAAAAGGAAATATCCTCAGATGAAATCTGGAAAGAAGCTTTCTGAGAAACTGCTTAGTGTTCTGTTAATTCATCTCACACAGTTACATCTGTATTTCGTGGATCTCTTTGCTAGCCTTGTTTCTGTGGAATCTGAGAACAGATATTTCGGATCCCTTTGAAGACTATAGGGCCAAAGGAAAGATCCTCCGATAACAAAGAGAAAGAAGCTTTTTGAGAAACTTCTTTGTGTTCTGTGAAATCATCTTACAGAGTTACAGCTTACCCCTCAAGAAGCCTTTCGCTAAGACAGTTCTGGTGGAATTGGCAAAGTGATATTGGTAAGTCCCTAGAGGGCTATGGTGAAAAAGGAATTTTCCTCAGATGAAATCTGGAAAGAAGCTTTCTGAGAAACTGCTTAGTGTTCTGTTAATTCATCTCACAGAGTTACATCTGTATTTCGTGGATCTCTTTGCTAGCCTTATTTCTGTTGAATCTGAGAACAGATATTTCGGATCCCTTTGAAGACTACAGGGCCAAAGGAAATATCCTCCGATAACAAAGAGAAAGAAGCTTTCTGAGATACTTCTTTGTGTTCTGTGAAATCATCTCACAGAGTTACAGTTTTCCCTAGAAGAAGCCTTTCGCTAAGGCAGTTCTTGTGGAATTGGCAAAGTGATATTAGGAAGCCCATAGAGGGCTATGGTGAAAAAGGAAATATCCTCAGATGAAATCTGGAAAGAAGCTTTCTGAGAAACTGCTTAGTGTTCTGTTAATTCATCTCACAGAGTTACATCTTTGTTACGTGGATATCTTTGATAGCCTTATTTCTGTGGAATCTGAGAACAGATATTTCGGATCCCTTTGAAGACTATAGGGCCAAAGGAAATATCCTCCGATAAAAAAGAGAAAGAAGCTTTCTGAGAAACTTCTTTGTGTTCTGTGAAATCATCTCACAGAGTTACAGCTTTCCCATCAAGAAGAATTTCCCTAAGACAGTTCTTGTGGAATTGGCAAAGTGATATTTGGAAGCCCATAGAGGGCTATGGTTAAAAAGGAAATATCCTCAGATGAAATCTGGAAAGAAGCTTTCTGAGAAACTGCATGATGTTCTGTTAATTCATCTCACAGAGTTACATCTGTATTTTGTGGGTCTCTTTGCTAGCCTTATTACTGTGGAATCTGAGAACAGATATTTCGGATCCCTTTGAAGACTTTAGGCCAAAGGAAATATTCTCCGATAACAAAGAGAAAGAAGCTTTCTGAGAAACTTCTTTCTGTTCTGTGAAATCGTCTCACAGAGTTACAGCTTTCCCCTCAAGAAGCCTTTCTATAAGGCAGTTCTTGCGGAATTGGCAACGTGATATTGGAAGCCCGTAGAGGGCTATGGTGAAAAAGGAAATATCCTCAGACGAAATCTGGAAAGAAGCTTTCTGAGAAACTGCTTACTATTCTGTTAATTCATCTCACACAGTTACATCTGTATTTCGTGGATCTCTTTGCTAGCCTTATTTCTGTGGAATCTGAGAACAGATATTTCCGATCCCTTTGAAGACTACAGGGCCAAAGGAAATATCCTCCGATAACAAAGAGAAAGAAGCTTTCTGAGAAACTTCTTTGTGTTCTGGGAAATCATCTCACAGACTTACAGCTTTCCCCTCAAGAAGTCCTTCGCTACGACAGTTCTTGTGGAATTGGCAAAGTGATATTTGGTAGCCCATAGAGGGCTATGGTGAAAAAGGAAACATCCTCAGATCAAATTTGAAAAGAAGCTTTCTGAGAGACTTCTTAGTGTTCTGTTAATTCATCTCACAGAGTTACATCTGTATTTCGTGGATCTCTTTGCTAGCCTTATTTCTGTGGAATCTGATAACAGATATTTCGGATCCCTTTGAAGACTATAGGGCCAAAGGAAATATCCTCCGATAAAAAAGAGAAAGAAGCTTTCTGAGAAACTTCTTTGGGTTCTGTGAAATCATCTCACAGAGTTACAGCTTTCCCCTCAAGAAGCCTTTCGCTAAGACAGCTCTTGTAGAATTGGCAAAGTGATATTTGGAAGCCGTTAGAGGGCTATGGTGAAAAGGGAAATATCCTCCGATGAAATATGTAAAGAAGCTTTCTGAGAAACTGCTTAGTGTTCTGTTAATTCATCTCACAGAGTTACATCTGTATTTCGTGGATCTCTTTGCTAGCCTTATTTCTGTGGAATCTGAGAACAGATATTTCGGTATTTCGGATCCCTTTGAAGACTATAGGGCCAAAGGAAATATCCTCCGATAACAAAGAAAAAGAAGCTTTCTGAGAAACTTCTTTGTGTCCTGTGAAATCAACTCACAGAGTTACAGCTTTCCCCTCAAGAAGCCTTTCGCTAAGACAGTTCTTGTGGAATTGGCAAAGTGATATTTGGAAGCCCATAGAGGGCTATGGTGAAAAAGGAAATATCCTCATATAAAATCTGGAAAAAAGCTTTCTGAGAAACTGCTTAGTGTTCTGTTAATTCATCTCACAGAGTTACATCTGTATTTCGTGGATCTCTTTGCTAGCCTTATTTCTGTGGAATCTGAGAACAGATATTTCGGATCACTTTGAAGACTATAGGGCCAAAGGAAATATCCTCCGATAGCAAAGAGAAAGAAGCTTTCTGAGAAACTTCTTTGTGTTCTGTGAAATCACCTCACAGAGTTACAGATTTCTCCTCAAGAAGCCTTTCGCTAAGACAGTTCTTGTGGAATTGGCAAAGTGATATTGGGAATCCCATAGAGTGCTATGGTGGAAAAGGAAATATCCTCAGATGAAAACTGGAAAGAAGCTTTCTGAGAAACTGCTAAGTGTTCTGTGAATTCATCTCACAGAGTTACATCTGTATTTCCTGGATCTCTTTGCTAGCCTTATTTCTGTGGAATCTGAGAACAGATATTTCGGATCCCTTTGAAGACTATAGGGCCAAAGGAAATATCCTCCGATAACAAAGAGAAAGAAGCTTTCTGAGAAACTTCTTTGTGTTCTGTGAAATCATCTCACAGAGTTACAGCTGACCCCTGAAGAAACCTTTCGATAAGGCAGTTCTTGTGGAATTGGCAAAGTGATATTGGGAAGCCCATAGAGGGCTATGGTGAAAAAGAAAATATCCTCAGATGAAATCTGGAAAGAAGCTTTCTGAGAAACTGCTTAGTGTTCTGTTAATTCATCTCACAGAGTTACATCTGTATTTCGTGGATCTCTTTGCTAGCCTTATTTCTGTGGAATCTGAGAACAGATATTTCGGATCCCTTTGAAGACTACAGGGCCAAAGGAAATATCCTCCGATAACAAAGAGAAAGAAGATTTCTGAGAAACTTCTTTGTGTTCTGTGAAATCATCTCACAGAGTTACAGCTTTCCCCTCAAGAAGCCTTTCGCTAAGACAGTTCTTGTGGAATTGGCAAAGTGATATTTGGGAGCCCCTAGAGGGCTATGGTTAAAAAGGAATTATCCTCAAATGAAATCCGGAAAGAAGCTTTCTGAGAAACTGCTTAGTGTTCTGTTAATTCATCTCACAGAGTTACATCTGTATTTCGTGGATATCTTTGCTAGCCTTATTTCTGTGGAATCAGAACAGATATTTCGGATCCCTTTGAAGACTATAGGGCCAAAGGAAATATCCTCCGATAACAAAGAGAAAGAAGCTTTCTGAGAAACCTATTTGTGTTCTGTAAAATCATCTCACAGAGTTACAGCTTTCTCCTCAACAAGCCTTTCACAAAGACAGTTCTTGTGGAATTGGCAAAGTGATATTTGGAGGCCCATAGAGGGCTATGGTGAAAAGGAAATATCCTCAGATGAAATCTGGAAAGAAGCTTTCTGAGAAACTGCTTAGTGTTCTCTTAATTCATCTCACAGAGTTACATCTGTATTTCCTGGATCTTTTTGCTAGCGTTATTTCGGTGGAATCTGAGAACAGATATTTCGGATCGCTTTGAAGACTATAGGGCCAAAGGAAATATCCTCCGATAACAAAGAGAAAGAAGCTTTCTGAGAAACTTCTTTGTGTTCTGTGAAATCATCTCACAGAGTTACAGCTTTCCCCTCAAGAAGCCTTTCGCTAAGACAGCTCTTGTGGAATTGGCAAAGTGATATTTGGAAGTCCATAGAGGGCTATGGTGAAAAAGGAAATATCCGCCGATGAAATCTGGAAAGAAGCTTTCTGAGAAACTGCTTAGTGTTCTGTTAATTCATCTTGCAGAGTTACATCTGTATGTCGTGGTTCTCTTTGCCAGCCTTATTTCTGTGGAAACTGAGAACAGATATTTCGGATCCCTTCGAAGACTATTGGGCCAAAGGAAATATCCTCCGATAACAAAGAGAAAGAAGCTTTCTGAGAAACTTCTTTATGTTCTGGGAAATCATCTCACAGAGTTACAGCTTTCCCCTCAAGAAGACTTTCGCTAAGACAGTTCTTGTGGAATTGGCAAAGTGATATTTGGAAGCCCATTGAGGGCTATGGTGAAAAAGGAAATATCCTCAGATGAAATCTGGAAAGAAGCTTTCTGAGAAACTGCTTAGTGTTCTGTTAATTCATCTAACAGAGTTACATCTGTATTTCGTGGATCTCTTTGCTAGCCTTATTTCTGTGGAATCTGAGAACAGATATTTCGGATCGCTTTGAAGACTATAGGGCCAAAGGAAATATCCTCCGATAACAAAGAGAAAGAAGCTTTCTGAGAAACTTCTTTGTGTTCTGTGAAATCATCTCACAGAGTTACAGCTTTCTCGTGAAGAAGAATTTCCCTAAGACAGTTCTTGTGGAATTGGCAAAGTGATAATTGGAAGCCCATAGAGGGCTATGGTGAAAAAGGAAATATCCTCCGATGAAATCTGGAAAGAAGCTTTCTGAGAAACTGCATGGTGTTCTGTTAATTCATCTCACAGAGTTACATCTGTATTTCCTGGATCTCTTTGCTAGCCTTATTACTGTGGAATCTGAGAACAGATATTTCGGATCCCTTTGAAGACTATAGGCCAAAGGAAATATCCTCCGATAACAAAGAGAAAGAAGCTTTCTGACAAACTTCTTTCTGTTCTGTGAAATCATCTCACAGAGTTACAGCTTTCCCCTCAAGAAGCCTTTCGCTAAGACAGTTCTTGTGGAATTGGCAAAGTGATATTGGGAAGCCCCTAGAGGGCTATGGTGAAAAAGGAATTTTCCTCAGATGAAATCTGTAAAGAAGCTTTCTGAGAAACTGCTTAGTGTTCTCTTAATTCATCTCACCTGAGTTACATCTGTATTTCGTGGATCTCTTTGCTAGCCTTATTTCTGTTGAATCTGAGAACAGATATTTCGGATCCCTTTGAAGACTACAGGGCCAAAGGAAATATCTTCCGATATCAAAGAGAAAGAAGCTTTCTGAGATACTTCTTTGTGTTATGTGAAATCATCTCACAGAGTTACAGCTTTCCCTAGATGAAGCCTTTCAATAAGACAGTTCTTGTGGAATTGGCAAAGTGATATTGGGAAACTCATAGAGGGCTATGGTGAAAAAGGAAATATCCTCAGATGAAATCTGGAAAGAAGCTTTCTGAAAAACTGCTTAGTGTTCTGTTAATTCATCTCACAGAGTTACATCTGTATTTCGTGGATCTCTTTGCTAGCCTTATTTCTGTGGAATGTGAGAACAGATATTTCGGATCCCTTTGAAGACTATAGGGCCAAAGGAAATATCCTCCGATAACAAAGAGAAAGAAGCTTTCTGAGAAACTTCTTTGTGTTCTGTGAAATCATCTCACAGAGTTACAGCTTTCCCCTCAAGAAGCCTTTCGCTAAGACAGTTCTGGTGGAATTAGCAAAGTGATATTGGGAAGCCCCTAGAGGGCTATGGTGGAAAAGGAATTATCCTCAGATGAAATCTGGAAAGAAGCTTTCTGAGAAACTGCTTAGTGTTCTCTTAATTCATCTCACCTGAGTTACATCTGTATTTCGTGGATCTCTTTGCTAGCCTTATTTCTGTTGAATCTGAGAACAGATATTTCGGATCCCTTTGAAGACTACAGGGCCAAAGGAAATATCCTCCGATAACAAAGAGAAAGAAGCTTTCTGAGATACTTCTTTGTGTTCTGTGAAATCATCTCACAGAGTTACAGCTTTCCCTAGAAGAAGCCTTTCGCTAAGACAGTTCTTGTGGAATTGGCAAAGTGATATTGGGAAGCCCATAGAGGGCTATGTTGAAAAAGGAAATATCCTCAGATGAAATCTGGAAAGAAGCTTTCTGAGAAACAGCTTAGTGTTCTGTTAATTCATCTCACAGAGTTACATCTGTATTTCGTGGGTCTCTTTGCTAGCCTTATTACTGTGGAATCTGAGAACAGATATTTCGGATCCCTTTGAAGACTTTAGGCCAAAGGCAATATCCTCCGATAACAAAGAGAAAGAAGCTTTCTGAGAAACTTCTTTCTGTTCTGTGAAATCATCTCACAGAGTTACAGCTTTCCCCTCAAGAAGCCTTTCGATAAGGCAGTTCTTGCGGAATTTGCAAAGTGATATTTGGAAGACCATAGCGGGCTATGGTGAAAAAGGAAATATCCTCAGATGAAAACTGGAAAGAAGCATTCTGAGAAACTGCTTAGTGTTCTGTTAATTCATCTCACAGAGTTACATCTGTATTTCGTGGATCTCTTTGCTAGCCTTATTTCTGTGGAATCTGAGAACAGATATTTCGAATCCCTTTGAAGACTACAGGCCAAAGGAAATATCCTCCGATAACAAAGAGAAAGAAGATTTCTGAGAAACTTCTTTGTGTTCTGTGAAATCATCTCACAGAGTTACAGCTTTCCCCTCAAGAAGCCTTTCGCTAAGACAGTTCTTGTGGAATTGGCAAAGTGATATTTGGGAGCCCCTAGAGGGCTATGGTGAAAAAGGAATTATCCTCAGATGAAATCCGGAAAGAAGCTTTCTGAGAAACTGCTTAGTGTTCTGTTAATTCATCTCACAGAGTTACATCTGTATTTCGTGGATCTCTTTGCTAGCCTTATTTCTGTGGAATCAGAACAGATATTTCGGATCCCTTTGAAGACTATAGGGCCAAAGGAAATATCCTCCGATAACAAAGAGAAAGAAGCTTTCTGAGAAACCTATTTGTGTTCTGTAAAATCATCTCACAGAGTTACAGCTTTCTCCTCAACAAGCCTTTCACAAAGACAGTTCTTGTGGAATTGGCAAAGTGATATTTGGAGGCCCATAGAGGGCTATGGTGAAAAGGAAATATCCTCAGATGAAATCTGGAAAGAAGCTTTCTGAGAAACTGCTTAGTGTTCTCTTAATTCATCTCACAGAGTTACATCTGTATTTCCTGGATCTTTTTGCTAGCGTTATTTCTGTGGAATCTGAGAACAGATATTTCGGATCGCTTTGAAGACTATAGGGCCAAAGGAAATATCCTCCGATAACAAAGAGAAAGAAGCTTTCTGAGAAACTTCTTTGTGTTCTGTGAAATCATCTCACAGAGTTACAGCTTTCTCGTGAAGAAGAATTTCCCTAAGACAGTTCTTGTGGAATTGGCAAAGTGATAATTGGAAGCCCATAGAGGGCTATGGTGAAAAAGCAAATATCCTCCGATGAAATCTGGAAAGAAGCTTTCTGAGAAACTGCATGGTGTTCTGTTAATTCATCTCACAGAGTTACATCTGTATTTCCTGGATCTCTTTGCTAGCCTTATTACTGTGGAATCTGAGAACAGATATTTCGGATCCCTTTGAAGACTATAGGCCAAAGGAAATATCCTCCGATAACAAAGAGAAAGAAGCTTTCTGACAAACTTCTTTCTGTTCTGTGAAATCATCTCACAGAGTTACAGCTTTCCCCTCAAGAAGCCTTTCGCTAAGACAGTTCTTGTGGAATTGGCAAAGTGATATTGGGAAGCCCCTAGAGGGCTATGGTGAAAAAGGAATTTTCCTCAGATGAAATCTGTAAAGAAGCTTTCTGAGAAACTTCTTAGTGTTCTCTTAATTCATCTCACCTGAGTTACATCTGTATTTCGTGGATCTCTTTGCTAGCCTTATTTCTGTTGAATCTGAGAACAGATATTTCGGATCCCTTTGAAGACTACAGGGCCAAAGGAAATATCTTCCGATATCAAAGAGAAAGAAGCTTTCTGAGAAACTTCTTTGTGTTCTGTGAAATCATCTCACAGAGTTACAGCTTTCCCTAGATGAAGCCTTTCAATAAGACAGTTCTTGTGGAATTGGCAAAGTGATATTGGGAAACTCATAGAGGGCTATGGTGAAAAAGGAAATATCCTCAGATGAAATCTGGAAAGAAGCTTTCTGAAAAACTGCTTAGTGTTCTGTTAATTCATCTCACAGAGTTACATCTGTATTTCGTGGATCTCTTTGCTAGCCTTATTTCTGTGGAATGTGAGAACAGATATTTCGGATCCCTTTGAAGACTATAGGGCCAAAGGAAATATCCTCCGATAACAAAGAGAAAGAAGCTTTCTGAGAAACTTCTTTGTGTTCTGTGAAATCATCTCACAGAGTTACAGCTTTCCCCTCAAGAAGCCTTTCGCTAAGACAGTTCTGGTGGAATTAGCAAAGGGATATTGGGAAGCCCCTAGAGGGCTGTGGTGAAAAAGGAATTATCCTCAGATGAAATCTGGAAAGAAGCTTTCTGAGAAACTGCTTAGTGTTCTCTTAATTCATCTCACCTGAGTTACATCTGTATTTCGTGGATCTCTTTGCTATCCTTATTTCTGTTGAATCTGAGAACAGATATTTCGGATCCCTTTGAAGACTACAGGGCCAAAGGAAATATCCTCCGATAACAAAGAGAAAGAAGCTTTCTGAGATACTTCTTTGTGTTCTGTGAAATCATCTCACAGAGTTACAGCTTTCCCTAGAAGAATCCTTTCGCTAAGACAGTTCTTGTGGAATTGGCAAAGTGATATTGGGAAGCCCATAGAGGGCTATGTTGAAAAAGGAAATATCCTCAGATGAAATCTGGAAAGAAGCTTTCTGAGAAACAGCTTAGTGTTCTGTTAATTCATCTCACAGAGTTACATCTGTATTTCGTGGGTCTCTTTGCTAGCCTTATTACTGTGGAATCTGAGAACAGATATTTCGGATCCCTTTGAAGACTTTAGGCCAAAGGCAATATCCTCCGATAACAAAGAGAAAGAAGCTTTCTGAGAAACTTCTTTCTGTTCTGTGAAATCATCTCACAGAGTTACAGCTTTCCCCTCAAGAAGCCTTTCGATAAGGCAGTTCTTGCGGAATTTGCAAAGTGATATTTGGAAGCCCATAGCGGGCTATGGTGAAAAAGGAAATATCCTCAGATGAAAACTGGAAAGAAGCATTCTGAGAAACTGCTTAGTGTTCTGTTAATTCATCTCACAGAGTTACATCTGTATTTCGTGGATCTCTTTGCTAGCCTTATTTCTGTGGAATCTGAGAACAGATATTTCGAATCCCTTTGAAGACTACAGGGCCAAAGGAAATATCCTCCGATAACAAAGAGAAAGAAGATTTCTGAGAAACTTCTTTGTGTTCTGTGAAATCATCTCACAGAGTTACAGCTTTCCCCTCAAGAAGCCTTTCGCTAAGACAGTTCTTGTGGAATTGGCAAAGTGATATTTGGGAGCCCCTAGAGGGCTATGGTGAAAAAGGAATTATCCTCAGATGAAATCCGGAAAGAAGCTTTCTGAGAAACTGCTTAGTGTTCTGTTAATTCATCTCACAGAGTTACATCTGTATTTCGTGGATCTCTTTGCTAGCCTTATTTCTGTGGAATCAGAACAGATATTTCAGATCCCTTTGAAGACTATAGGGCCAAAGGAAATATCCTCCGATAACAAAGAGAAAGAATCTTTCTGAGAAACCTATTTGTGTTCTGTAAAATCATCTCACAGAGTTACAGCTTTCTCCTCAACAAGCCTTTCACAAAGACAGTTCTTGTGGAATTGGCAAAGTGATATTTAGAGGCCCATAGAGGGCTATGGTGAAAAGGAAATATCCTCAGATGAAATCTGGAAAGAAGCTTTCTGAGAAACTGCTTAGTGTTCTCTTAATTCCTCTCACAGAGTTACATCTGTATTTCCTGGATCTTTTTGCTAGCGTTATTTCTGTGGAATCTGAGAACAGATATTTCGGATAGCTTTGAAGACTATAGGGCCAAAGGAAATATCCTCCGATAACAAAGAGAAAGAAGCTTTCTGAGAAACTTCTTTGTGTTCTGTGAAATCATCTCACAGAGTTACAGCTTTCCCCTCAAGAAGCCTTTCGCTAAGACAGCTCTTGTGGAATTGGCAAAGTGATATTTGGAAGTCCATAGAGGGCTATGGTGAAAAAGGAAATATCCGCCGATGAAATCTGGAAAGAAGCTTTCTGAGAAACTGCTTAGTGTTCTGTTAATTCATCTTGCAGAGTTACATCTGTATGTCGTGGTTCTCTTTGCCAGCCTTATTTCTGTGGAAACTGAGAACAGATATTTCGGATCCCTTCGAAGACTATTGGGCCAAAGGAAATATCCTCCGATAACAAAGAGAAAGAAGCTTTCTGAGAAACTTCTTTATGTTCTGGGAAATCATCTCACAGAGTTACAGCTTTCCCCTCAAGAAGACTTTCGCTAAGACAGTTCTTGTGGAATTGGCAAAGTGATATTTGGAAGCCCATTGAGGGCTATGGTGAAAAAGGAAATATCCTCAGATGAAATCTGGAAAGAAGCTTTCTGAGAAACTGCTTAGTGTTCGATTAATTCATCTAACAGAGTTACATCTGTATTTCGTGGATCTCTTTGCTAGCCTTATTTCTGTGGAATCTGAGAACAGATATTTCGGATCGCTTTGAAGACTATAGGGCCAAAGGAAATATCCTCCGATAACAAAGAGAAAGAAGCTTTTTGAGAAACTTCTTTGTGTTCTGTGAAATCATCTTACAGAGTTACAGATTTCCCCTCAAGAAGCCTTTCGCTAAGACAGTTCTGGTGGAATTGGCAAAGTGATATTTGGAAGCTCCTAGAGGGCTATGGTGAAAAAGGAATTATCCTCAGATGAAATCTGGAAAGAAGCTTTCTGAGAAACTGCTTAGTGTTCTCTTAATTCATCTCACCTGAGTTACATCTGTATTTCGTGGATCTCTTTGCTAGCCTTATTTCTGTTGAATCTGAGAACAGATATTTCGGATCCTTATGAAGATTATAGGGCTAAAGGAAATATCCTCCGATAACAAAGAGAAAGAAGCTTTCTGAGATACTTCTTTGTGTTCTGTGAAATCATCTCACAGAGTTACAGCTTTCCCTAGAAGAAGCCTTTCGCTAAGGCAGTTCTGGTGGAATTGGCAAAGTGATATTTGGAAGCCCATAGAGGGCTATGTTGAAAAAGGAAATATCCTCAGATGAAATCTGGAAAGAAGCTTTCTGAGAAACTGCTTAGTGTTCTGTTAATTCATCTCAGAGAGTTACATCTGTATTTCGTGGGTCTCTTTGCTAGCCTTATTACTGTGGAATCTGAGAACAGATATTTCGGATCCCTTTGAAGACTTTAGGCCAAAGGAAATATCCTCCGATAACAAAGAGAAAGAAGCTTTCTGAGAAACCTCTTTCTGTTCTGTGAAATCGTCTCACAGAGTTACAGCTTTCCCCTCAAGAAGCCTTTCTATAAGGCAGTTCTTGCGGAATTGGCAACGTGATATTGGAAGCCCGTAGAGGGCTATGGTGAAAAAGGAAATATCCTCAGACGAAATCTGGAAAGAAGCTTTCTGAGAAACTGCTTACTATTCTGTTAATTCATCTCACACAGTTACATCTGTATTTCGTGGATCTCTTTGCTAGCCTTATTTCTGTGGAATCTGAGAACAGATATTTCGGATCCCTTTGAAGACTACAGGGCCAAAGGAAATATCCTCCGATAACAAAGAGAAAGAAGCTTTCTGGGAAACTTCTTTGTGTTCTGGGAAATCATCTCACAGACTTACAGCTTTCCCCTCAAGAAGTCCTTCGCTACGACAGTTCTTGTGGAATTGGCAAAGTGATATTTGGTAGCCCATAGAGGGCTATGGTGAAAAAGGAAACATCCTCAGATCAAATTTGGAAAGAAGCTTTCTGAGAGACTTCTTAGTGTTCTGTTAATTCATCTCACAGAGTTACATCTGTATTTCGTGGATCTCTTTGCTAGCCTTATTTCTGTGGAATCTGATAACAGATATTTCGGATCCCTTTGAAGACTATAGGGCCAAAGGAAATATCCTCCGATAAAAAAGAGAAAGAAGCTTTCTGAGAAACTTCTTTGGGTTCTGTGAAATCATCTCACAGAGTTACAGCTTTCCCCTCAAGAAGCCTTTCGCTAAGACAGCTCTTGTAGAATTGGCAAAGTGATATTTGGAAGCCCTTAGAGGGCTATGGTGAAAAGGGAAATATCCTCCGATGAAATCTGGAAAGAAGCTTTCTGAGAAACTGCTTAGTTTTCTGTTAATTCATCTCAAAGAGTTACATCTGTATTTCGTGGATCTCTTTGCTAGTCTTATTTCTGTGGAATCTGAGAACAGATATTTCGGGTCCCTTTGAAGACTGTACGGCCAAAGGAAATATCCTCCAATAAAAAAGAGAAAGAAGCTTTCTGAGAAACTTCTTTGTGTTCTGTGAAATCATCTCTCAGAGTTACAGCTTTCCCTCAAAAAGCCCTTCGCTAAGACAGTTCTTGTGGAATTGGCAAAGTGATATTTGGAAGCCCTTAGAGGGCTATGGTGAAAAAGGAAATATCCTCCGATGAAATCTGGATAGAAGCTTTCTGAGAAACTGCTTAGTGTTCTGTTAATTCTTCTCACAGTGTTACGTTCGTATTTCGTGGATCTCATTGCTAGCCTTATTTCTGTGGAATGTGAGAACAGATATTTCGGATCCCTTTGAAGACTATAGGGCCAAAGGAAATATCCTCCGATAACAAAGATAAAGAAGCTTTCTGAGAAACTTCTTTGTGTTCTGTGAAATCATCTCACAGAGTTACAGATTTCCCCTCAAGAAGCCTTTCGCTACGACAGTTCTTGTGGAATTGGCAAAGTGATATTTGGAAGACCCTAGAGGGCTAAGGTGAAAAAGGAAATATCCTCAGATGAAATCTGGAAAGAAGCTTTCTGAGAAACTGCTTAGTGTTCTGTTAATTCATCTCACACAGTTACATCTGTCTTTCGTGGATCTCTTTGCTACCCTTATTTCTGTGGAATCTGAGAACAGATATTTCGGATCCCTTTGAAGACTATAGCGCCAAAGGAAATATCCTCTGATAACAAAGAGAAAGAAGCTTTCTGAGAAACTTCTTTGTGTTCTGTGAAATTATCTCAGAAAGTTAGAGCTTTCCCGTCAGGAAGCCTTTCGCTAAGACAGTTCTTGTGGAATTGGCAAAGTGATATTTGGAAGCCCCTAGAGGGCTATGGTGCAAAAGGAAATATCCTCAGATCAAATTTGGAAAGAAGCTTTCTGAGAAACTGCTTAGTGTTCTGTTAATTCATCTCACAGAGTTACATCGGTATTTCGTGGATCTCTTTGCTAGCCTTATTTCTGTGGAATCTGAGAACAGATATTTCGGATCCCTTTGAAGACTGTAGGGCCAACGGAAATATCCTCCGATAACAAAGAGAAAGAAGCTTTCTGAGAAACTTCTTTGTGTTCTGTGAAATCATCTCACAGAGTTACAGCTTTCCCTCAAGAAGCCCTTCGCTAAGACAGTTCTTGTGGAATTGGCAAAGTGATATTTGGAAGCCCATGGAGGGCTATGGTGAAAAAGGAAATATCCTCAGATGAAATCTGGAAAGAAGCTTTCTGAGAAACTGCTTAGTGTTCTGTTAATTCATATCACAGAGTTACGTTCGTATTTCGTGGATCTCTTTGCTAGCCTTATTTCTGTGGAATCTGAGAACAGATGTTTCAGATCCCTTTGAAGACTATACGGCCAAAGGAACTATCCTCCGATAACAAAGAGAAAGAAGCTTTCTAAGAAAATTCTTTGTGTTCTGTGAAATCATCTTACAGAGTTACAGCTTTCCCGTGAAGAAGCCTTTCGCTAAGACAGTTCTTGTGGAATTGGCAAAGTGATATTTGGAAGCCCCTATAGGGCTATGGTGAAAAAGGAAATATCCTCAGATGAAATCTGGAAAGAAGCTTTCTGAGAAACTGCTTAGTGTTCTCTTAATTCATCTCACACAGTTATATCTGTATTTCGTGGATCTCTTTGCAAGCCTTGTTTCCGTGGAATCTGAGAACAGATAGTTCGGATCCCTTTGAAGACTATAGGGCCAAAGGAAATATCCTCCGATAACAAAGAGAAAGAATCTTTCTGAGAAACTTCTTTGTGTTCTGTGAAATCAACTCACAGAGTTACAGCTTTCCCCTCAAGAAGCCTTTCGCTAAGACAGTTCTTGTGGAATTGGCAAAGTGATATTTGGAAGCCCCTAGAGGGCTATGGTGAAAAAGGAAATATCCTCAGATGAAATCTGGAAAGAAGCTTTCTGAGAAACTGCTTAGTGTTCTGTTAATTCATCTCACACAGTTACATCTGTATTTCGTGGATCTCTTTGCTAGCCTTGTTTCTGTGGAATCTGAGAACAGATATTTCGGATCCCTTTGAAGACTATAGGGCCAAAGGAAAGATCCTCCGATAACAAAGAGAAAGAAGCTTTTTGAGAAACTTCTTTGTGTTCTGTGAAATCATCTTACAGAGTTACAGCTTACCCCTCAAGAAGCCTTTCGCTAAGACAGTTCTGGTGGAATTGGCAAAGTGATATTGGTAAGTCCCTAGAGGGCTATGGTGAAAAAGGAATTTTCCTCAGATGAAATCTGGAAAGAAGCTTTCTGAGAAACTGCTTAGTGTTCTGTTAATTCATCTCACAGAGTTACATCTGTATTTCGTGGATCTCTTTGCTAGCCTTATTTCTGTTGAATCTGAGAACAGATATTTCGGATCCCTTTGAAGACTACAGGGCCAAAGGAAATATCCTCCGATAACAAAGAGAAAGAAGCTTTCTGAGATACTTCTTTGTGTTCTGTGAAATCATCTCACAGAGTTACAGTTTTCCCTAGAAGAAGCCTTTCGCTAAGGCAGTTCTTGTGGAATTGGCAAAGTGATATTAGGAAGCCCATAGAGGGCTATGGTGAAAAAGGAAATATCCTCAGATGAAATCTGGAAAGAAGCTTTCTGAGAAACTGCTTAGTGTTCTGTTAATTCATCTCACAGAGTTACATCTTTGTTACGTGGATATCTTTGATAGCCTTATTTCTGTGGAATCTGAGAACAGATATTTCGGATCCCTTTGAAGACTATAGGGCCAAAGGAAATATCCTCCGATAAAAAAGAGAAAGAAGCTTTCTGAGAAACTTCTTTGTGTTCTGTGAAATCATCTCACAGAGTTACAGCTTTCCCATCAAGAAGAATTTCCCTAAGACAGTTCTTGTGGAATTGGCAAAGTGATATTTGGAAGCCCATAGAGGGCTATGGTTAAAAAGGAAATATCCTCAGATGAAATCTGGAAAGAAGCTTTCTGAGAAACTGCATGATGTTCTGTTAATTCATCTCACAGAGTTACATCTGTATTTTGTGGGTCTCTTTGCTAGCCTTATTACTGTGGAATCTGAGAACAGATATTTCGGATCCCTTTGAAGACTTTAGGCCAAAGGAAATATTCTCCGATAACAAAGAGAAAGAAGCTTTCTGAGAAACTTCTTTCTGTTCTGTGAAATCGTCTCACAGAGTTACAGCTTTCCCCTCAAGAAGCCTTTCTATAAGGCAGTTCTTGCGGAATTGGCAACGTGATATTGGAAGCCCGTAGAGGGCTATGGTGAAAAAGGAAATATCCTCAGACGAAATCTGGAAAGAAGCTTTCTGAGAAACTGCTTACTATTCTGTTAATTCATCTCACACAGTTACATCTGTATTTCGTGGATCTCTTTGCTAGCCTTATTTCTGTGGAATCTGAGAACAGATATTTCCGATCCCTTTGAAGACTACAGGGCCAAAGGAAATATCCTCCGATAACAAAGAGAAAGAAGCTTTCTGAGAAACTTCTTTGTGTTCTGGGAAATCATCTCACAGACTTACAGCTTTCCCCTCAAGAAGTCCTTCGCTACGACAGTTCTTGTGGAATTGGCAAAGTGATATTTGGTAGCCCATAGAGGGCTATGGTGAAAAAGGAAACATCCTCAGATCAAATTTGAAAAGAAGCTTTCTGAGAGACTTCTTAGTGTTCTGTTAATTCATCTCACAGAGTTACATCTGTATTTCGTGGATCTCTTTGCTAGCCTTATTTCTGTGGAATCTGATAACAGATATTTCGGATCCCTTTGAAGACTATAGGGCCAAAGGAAATATCCTCCGATAAAAAAGAGAAAGAAGCTTTCTGAGAAACTTCTTTGGGTTCTGTGAAATCATCTCACAGAGTTACAGCTTTCCCCTCAAGAAGCCTTTCGCTAAGACAGCTCTTGTAGAATTGGCAAAGTGATATTTGGAAGCCGTTAGAGGGCTATGGTGAAAAGGGAAATATCCTCCGATGAAATATGTAAAGAAGCTTTCTGAGAAACTGCTTAGTGTTCTGTTAATTCATCTCACAGAGTTACATCTGTATTTCGTGGATCTCTTTGCTAGCCTTATTTCTGTGGAATCTGAGAACAGATATTTCGGTATTTCGGATCCCTTTGAAGACTATAGGGCCAAAGGAAATATCCTCCGATAACAAAGAAAAAGAAGCTTTCTGAGAAACTTCTTTGTGTCCTGTGAAATCAACTCACAGAGTTACAGCTTTCCCCTCAAGAAGCCTTTCGCTAAGACAGTTCTTGTGGAATTGGCAAAGTGATATTTGGAAGCCCATAGAGGGCTATGGTGAAAAAGGAAATATCCTCATATAAAATCTGGAAAAAAGCTTTCTGAGAAACTGCTTAGTGTTCTGTTAATTCATCTCACAGAGTTACATCTGTATTTCGTGGATCTCTTTGCTAGCCTTATTTCTGTGGAATCTGAGAACAGATATTTCGGATCACTTTGAAGACTATAGGGCCAAAGGAAATATCCTCCGATAGCAAAGAGAAAGAAGCTTTCTGAGAAACTTCTTTGTGTTCTGTGAAATCACCTCACAGAGTTACAGATTTCTCCTCAAGAAGCCTTTCGCTAAGACAGTTCTTGTGGAATTGGCAAAGTGATATTGGGAATCCCATAGAGTGCTATGGTGGAAAAGGAAATATCCTCAGATGAAAACTGGAAAGAAGCTTTCTGAGAAACTGCTAAGTGTTCTGTGAATTCATCTCACAGAGTTACATCTGTATTTCCTGGATCTCTTTGCTAGCCTTATTTCTGTGGAATCTGAGAACAGATATTTCGGATCCCTTTGAAGACTATAGGGCCAAAGGAAATATCCTCCGATAACAAAGAGAAAGAAGCTTTCTGAGAAACTTCTTTGTGTTCTGTGAAATCATCTCACAGAGTTACAGCTGACCCCTGAAGAAACCTTTCGATAAGGCAGTTCTTGTGGAATTGGCAAAGTGATATTGGGAAGCCCATAGAGGGCTATGGTGAAAAAGAAAATATCCTCAGATGAAATCTGGAAAGAAGCTTTCTGAGAAACTGCTTAGTGTTCTGTTAATTCATCTCACAGAGTTACATCTGTATTTCGTGGATCTCTTTGCTAGCCTTATTTCTGTGGAATCTGAGAACAGATATTTCGGATCCCTTTGAAGACTATAGGGCCAAAGGAAAGATCCTCCGATAACAAAGAGAAAGAAGCTTTCTGAGAAACTTCTTTGTGTTCTGTGAAATCATCTCACAGAGTTACAGCTTTCCCCTCAAGAAGCCTTTCGCCAAGACAGTTCTTGTGGAATTGGAAAAGTGATATTTGGAAGCCCATAGAGGGCTATGGTGAAAAAGGAAATATCCTCAGATGAAATCTGGAAAGAAGCTTTCTGAGAAACTGCTTAGTGTTCGGTTAATTCATCTCACAGAGTTACATCTGTATTTCGTGGATCTCTTTGCTAGCCTTATTTCTGTGGAATCTGAGAACAGATATTTCGGATCCCTTTGAAGACTACAGGGCCAAAGGAAATATCCTCCGATAACAAAGAGAAAGAAGCTTTCTGAGAAACTTCTTTGTGTTCTGTGAAAACATCTCACAGAGTTACAGCTTTCCCCTCAAGAAGCCTTTCGCTAAGACAGTTCTTTAGGAATTGGCAGAGTGATATTTGGAAGCCCATAGAGGGCTATGGTGAAAAAGGAAATATCCTCCGATGAAATCTGGAAAGAAGCTTTCGGAGAACTGCTTAGTGTTCTGATAATTCATCTCACAGAGTTACATCTGTATTTCGTGGATCTCTTTGCTAGCCTTATTTCTGTGGAATCTGAGAACAGATATTTCGGATCCCTTTGAAGACTATAGGGCCAAAGGAAAGATCCTCCGATAACAAAGAGAAAGAAGCTTTCTGAGAAACTTCTTTGTGTTCTGTGAAATCATCTCACAGAGTTACAGCTTTCCCCTAAAGAAGCCTTTCGCTAAGACAGTTCTGGTGGAATTGGCAAAGTGATATTTGGAAGCCCATTGAGGGCTATGGTGAAAAAGGAAATATCCTCAGATGAAATCTGGAAAGAAGCTTTCTGAGAAACTGCTTAGTGTTCTGTTAATTCATCTAACAGAGTTACATCTGTATTTCGTGGATCTCTTTGCTAGCCTTATTTCTGTGGAATCTGAGAACAGATACTTCGGATCGCTTTGAAGATTATAGGGCCAAAGGAAATATCCTCCGATAACAAAGAGAAAGAAGCTTTCTGAGAAACTTCTTTGTGTTCTGGGAAATCATCTCACAGAGTAACAGCTTTCTCGTGAAGAAGAATTTCCCTAAGACACTTCTTGTGGAATTGGCAAAGTGATATTTGGAAGCCCATAGAGGGCTATGGTGAAAAAGGAAATATCCTCAGATGAAATCTGGAAAGAAGCTTTCTGAGAAACTGCATGGTGTTCTGTTAATTCATCTCACAGAGTTACATCTGTATTTCGTGGATCTCTTTGCTAGCCTTATTACTGTGGAATCTGAGAACAGATATTTCGGATCCCTTTGAAGACTATAGGCCAATGGAAATATCCTCCGATAACAAAGAGAAAGAAGCTTTCTGACAAACTTCTTTCTGTTCTGTGAAATCATCTCACAGTGTTACAGCTTTCCCCTCAAGAAGCCTTTCGCTAAGACAGTTCTGGTGGAATTGGCAAAGTGATATTGGGAAGCCCCTAGAGGGCTATGGTGAAAAAGGAATTTTCCTCAGATGAAATCTGGAAAGAAGCTTTCTGAGAAACTGCTTAGTGTTCTCTTAATTCATCTCACCTGAGTTACATCTGTATTTCGTGGATCTCTTTGCTAGCCTTATTTCTGTTGAATCTGAGAACAGATATTTCGGAACCCTTTGAAGACTACAGGGCCAAAGGAAATATCCTCCGATAACAAAGAGAAAGAAGCTTTCTGAGATACTTCTTTGTGTTATGTGAAATCATCTCACAGAGTTACAGCTTTCCCTAGATGAAGCCTTTCAATAAGACAGTTCTTGTGGAATTGGCAAAGTGATATTGGGAAGCTCATAGAGGGCTATGATGAAAAAGGAAATATCCTCAGATGAAATCTGGAAAGAAGCTTTCTGAGAAACTGCTTAGTGTTCTGGTAATTCATCTCACAGAGTTACATCTGTATTTCGTGGATCTCTTTGCTAGCCTTATTACCGTGGAATCTGAGAACAGATATTTCGGATCTCTCTGAAGACTTTAAGCCAAAGGAAATATCCTCCGATAAGAAAGAGAAAGAAGCTTTCTCAGAAACTTCTTTCTGTTCTGTGAAATCATCTCACTGAGTTACAGCTTTCCCCTCAAGGAGCCCTTCGCTAAGACAGCTCTTGTGGAATTGGCAAAGTGATATTTGGAAGCCCTTAGAGGGCTATGGTGAAAAGGGAAATATCCTCCGATGAAATCTGGAAAGAAGCTTTCTGAGACACTGCTTAGTGTTCTGTGAATTCATCTCACAGAGTTACATCTGTATTTCGTGAATCTCTTAGCTAGCCTTATTTCTGTGGAATCTGAGAACAGATATTTCGGATCCCTTTAAAGACTGTATGGCCAACGGAAATATCCTCCGATAACAAAGAGAAAGAAGCTTTTTGAGAAACTGCTTTCTGTTCTGTGAAATCATCTTACAGAGTTACAGCTTTCCCCTCAAGAAGCCTTTCGCTAAGACAGTTCTTGTGGAATTGGCAAAGTGATATTGGGAAGCTCCTAGAGGGCTATGGTGAAAAAGGAATTATCCTCAGATGAAATCTGGAAAGAAGCTTTCTGAGAAACTGCTTAGTGTTCTCTTAATTCATCTCACCTGAGTTACATCTGTATTTCGTGGATCTCTTTGCTAGCCTTATTTCTGTTGAATCTGAGAACAGATATTTCGGATCCCTTTGAAGACTACAGGGTCAAAGGAAATATCCTCCGATAACAAAGAGAAAGAAGCTTTCTGAGATACTTCTTTGTGTTCTGTGAAATCATCTCACAGAGTTACAGCTTTCCCTAGAAGAAGCCTTTCGCTAAGGCAGTTCTGTTGGAATTGGCAAAGTGATATTTGGAAGCCCATAGAGGGCTATGTTGAAAAAGGAAATATCCTCAGATGAAATCTGGAAAGAAGCTTTCTGAGAAACTGCTTAGTGTTCTGTTAATTCATCTCACACAGTTACATCCGTATTTCGTGGATCTCTTTGCTAGCCTTATTTCTGTGGAATCTGAGAACAGATATTTCGGATCCCTTTGAAGACTATAGGGCCAAAGGAAATATCCTCCGATAAAAAAGAGAAAGAAGCTTTCTGAAAAACTTCTTTGTGTTCTGTGAAATCATCTCACAGAGTTACAGCTTTCTCCTCAAGAAGAATTTCCCTAAGACAGTTCTTGTGGAATTGGCAAAGTGATATTTGGAAGCCCATAGAGGGCTATGGTTAAAAAGGAAATATCCTCAGATGAAATCTGGAAAGAAGCTTTCTGAGAAACTGCATGATGTTCTGTTAATTCATCTCACAGATTTACATCTGTATTTCGTGGATCTCTTTGCTAGCCTTATTACTGTGGAATCTGAGAACAGATATTTCGGATCCCTTTGAAGACTTTAGGCCAAAGGAAATATCCTCCGATAACAAAGAGAAAGAAGTTTTCTGAGAAACTTCTTTCTGTTCTGTGAAATCGTCTCACAGAGTTACAGCTTTCCCCTCAAGAAGCCTTTCGATAAGGGAGTTCTTGCGGAATTGGCAACGTGATATTGGAAGCCCGTAGAGGGCTATGGTGAAAAAGGAAATATCCTCAGACGAAATCTGGAAAGAAGCTTTCTGAGAGACTTCTTAGTGTTCTGTTAATTCATCTCACAGAGTTACATCTGTATTTCGTGGATCTCTTTGCTAGCCTTATTTCTGTGGAATCTGAGAACAGATATTTCGGATCCCTTTGAAGACTACAGGGCCAAAGGAAATATCCTCCGATAAAAAAGAGAAAGAAGCTTTCTGAGAAAATTCTTTGGGTTCTGTGAAATCATCTCACAGAGTTACAGCTTTCCCCTCAAGAATCCTTTCGCTAAGACAGCTCTTGTAGAATTGGCAAAGTGATATTTGGAAGCCCTTAGAGGGCTATGGTGAAAAGGGAAGTATCCTCCGATGAAATCTGGAAAGAAGCTTTCAGAGAAACTGCTTAGTGTTCTGTTAATTCATCTCACAGAGTTACATCTGTATTTCGTGGATCTCTTTGCTAGCCTTATTTTTGTGGAATCTGAGAACAGATATTTCGGATCCCTTTGAAGACTGCACGGCGAAAGGAAATATCCTCCGATAACAAAGAGAAAGAAGCTTTCTGAGAAACTTCTTTGTGTTCTGTGAAATCATCTCACAGAGTTACAGCTTTCCCTCAAAAAGCCCTTCGCTAAGACAGTTCTTGTGGAATTGGCAAAGTGATATTTGGAAGCCCATGGAGGGCTATGGTGAAAAAGGAAATATCCTCCGATGAAATCTGGAAAGAAGCTTTCTGAGAAACTGCTTAGTGTTCTGTTAATTCATCTCACACAGTTACATCCGTATTTCGTGGATCTCTTTGCTAGCCTTATTTCTGTGGAATCTGAGAACAGATATTTCGGATCCCTTTGAAGACTATAGGGCCAAAGGAAATATCCTCCGATAAAAAAGAGAAAGAAGCTTTCTGAAAAACTTCTTTGTGTTCTGTGAAATCATCTCACAGAGTTACAGCTTTCTCCTCAAGAAGAATTTCCCTAAGACAGTTCTTGTGGAATTGGCAAAGTGATATTTGGAAGCCCATAGAGGGCTATGGTTAAAAAGGAAATATCCTCAGATGAAATCTGGAAAGAAGCTTTCTGAGAAACTGCATGATGTTCTGTTAATTCATCTCACAGATTTACATCTGTATTTCGTGGATCTCTTTGCTAGACTTATTACTGTGGAATCTGAGAACAGATATTTCGGATCCCTTTGAAGACTTTAGGCCAAAGGAAATATCCTCCGATAACAAAGAGAAAGAAGTTTTCTGAGAAACTTCTTTCTGTTCTGTGAAATCGTCTCACAGAGTTACAGCTTTCCCCTCAAGAAGCCTTTCGATAAGGGAGTTCTTGCGGAATTGGCAACGTGATATTGGAAGCCCGTAGAGGGCTATGGTGAAAAAGGAAATATCCTCAGACGAAATCTGGAAAGAAGCTTTCTGAGAGACTTCTTAGTGTTCTGTTAATTCATCTCACAGAGTTACATCTGTATTTCGTGGATCTCTTTGCTAGCCTTATTTCTGTGGAATCTGAGAACAGATATTTCGGATCCCTTTGAAGACTACAGGGCCAAAGGAAATATCCTCCGATAAAAAAGAGAAAGAAGCTTTCTGAGAAAATTCTTTGGGTTCTGTGAAATCATCTCACAGAGTTACAGCTTTCCCCTCAAGAATCCTTTCGCTAAGACAGCTCTTGTAGAATTGGCAAAGTGATATTTGGAAGCCCTTAGAGGGCTATGGTGAAAAGGGAAGTATCCTCCGATGAAATCTGGAAAGAAGCTTTCAGAGAAACTGCTTAGTGTTCTGTTAATTCATCTCACAGAGTTACATCTGTATTTCGTGGATCTCTTTGCTAGCCTTATTTTTGTGGAATCTGAGAACAGATATTTCGGATCCCTTTGAAGACTGCACGGCGAAAGGAAATATCCTCCGATAACAAAGAGAAAGAAGCTTTCTGAGAAACTTCTTTGTGTTCTGTGAAATCATCTCACAGAGTTACAGCTTTCCCTCAAAAAGCCCTTCGCTAAGACAGTTCTTGTGGAATTGGCAAAGTGATATTTGGAAGCCCATGGAGGGCTATGGTGAAAAAGGAAATATCCTCCGATGAAATCTGGAAAGAAACTATCTGAGAAACTGCTTAGTGTTCTGTTAATTCTTCTCACAGTGTTACGTTCGTATTTCGTGGATCTCTTTGCTAGCCTTATTTCTGTGGAATGTGAGAACAGATATTTCGGATCCCTTTGAAGAATATAGGGCCAAGGAAATATCCTCCGATAACAAAGAGAAAGAAGCTTTCTGAGAAACTTCTTTGTGTTGTGTGAAATCATCTCACAGAGTTACACCTTTCCCTTCAAGAAGCCTTTCGCTAAGACAGTTCTTGTGGAATTGGCAAAGTGATATTTGGAAGACCCTAGAGGGCTATGGTGAAAAAGGAAATATCCTCAGATGAAATCTGGAAAGAAGCTTTTTGAGAAACTGCTTAGTGTTCTGTTAATTCATCTCACAGAGTTACATCTCTATTTCGTGGATCTCTTTGCTAGCCTTATTTCTGTGGAATCAGAACATATATTTCGGATCCCTTTGAAGACTCTAGGGCCAAAGGAAATATCCTCCGATAACAAAGAGAAAGAAGCTTTCTGAGAAACTTCTTTCTGTTCTGGGAAATCATCTCACAGAGTTACAGCTTTCCCCTCAAGAAGCCTTTCGATAAGGCACTTCTTGCGGAATTGGCAAAGTGATATTGGGAAGCCCATAGAGGGCTATGATGAAAAAGGAAATATCCTCAGATGAAATCTGGAAAGAAGCTTTCTGAGAAACTGCTTAGTGTTCTGTTAATTCATCTCACACAGTTACATCGGTATTTCGTGGATCTCTTTGCTAGCCTTATTTCTGTGGAATCTGAGAACAGATATTTCGGATCCCTTTGAAGACTGTAGGGCCAACGGAAATATCCTCCGATAACAAAGAGAAAGAAGCTTTCTGAGAAACTTCTTTGTGTTTTGTGAAATCATCTCACAGAGTTACAGCTTTCCCTCAAGAAGCCCTTCGCTAAGACAGTTCTTGTGGAATTGGCAAAGTAATATTTGGAAGCCCATGGAGGGCTATGGTGAAAAAGGAAATATCCTCAGATGAAATCTGGAAAGAAGCTTTCTGAGAAACTGCTTAGTGTTCTGTTAATTCATATCACAGAGTTACGTTCGTATTTCGTGGATCTCTTTGCTAGCCTTATTTCTGTGGAATCTGAGAACAGATATTTCAGATCCCTTTGAAGACTATACGGCCAAAGGAAATATCCTCCGATAACAAAGAGAAAGAAGCTTTCTAAGAAACTTCTTTGTGTTCTGTGAAATCATCTCACAGAGTTACAGCTTTCCACTGAAGAAGCCTTTCGCTAAGACAGTTCTTGTGGAATTGGCAAAGTGATATTTGGAAGCCCCTAGAGGGCTATGGTGAAAAAGGAAATATCCTCAGATGAAATCTGGAAAGAAGCTTTCTGAGAAACTGCTTAGTGTTCTGTTAATTCATCTCACACAGTTATATCTGTATTTCGTGGATCTCTTTGCTAGCCTTGTTTCTGTGGAATCTGAGAACAGATATTTCGGATCCCTTTGAAGACTATAGGGCCAAAGGAAAGATCCTCCGATAACAAAGAGAAAGAAGCTCTTTGAGAAACTTCTTTGTGTTCTGTGAAATCATCTTACAGAGTTATAGCTTACCCCTCAAGAAGCCTTTCGCTAAGACAGTTCTGGTGGAATTGGCAAAGTGATATTGGGAAGCCCCTAGAGGGCTATGGTGAAAAAGGAATTATCCTCAGATGAAATCTGGAAAGAAGCTTTCTGAGAAACTGCTTAGTGTTCTCTTAATTCATCTCACCTGAGTTACATCTGTATTTCGTGGATATTTTTGCTAGCCTTATTTCTGTGGAATCTGAGAACAGATATTTCGGATCCCTTTGAAGACTATAGGGCCAAAGGAAATATCCTCCGATAACAAAGAGAAAGAAGATTTCTGAGAAACTTCTTTGTGTTCTGTGAAATCATCTCACAGAGTTACAGCTTTCCCCTCAAGAAGCCTTTCGCTAAGACAGTTCTTGTGAAATTGGCAAAGTGATATTTGGGAGCCCCTAGAGGGCTATGGTGAAAAAGGAAATATCCTCAGATGAAATCCGGAAAGAAGCTTTCTGAGAAACTGCTTAGTGTTCTGTTAATTCATCTCACAGAGTTACATCTGTATTTCGTGGATCTCTTTGCTAGCCTTATTTCTGTGGAATCAGAACAGATATTTCGGATCCCTTTGAAGACTATAGGGCCAAAGGAAATATCCTCCGATAACAAAGAGAAAGAAGCTTTCTGAGAAACCTCTTTGTGTTCTGTGAAATCATCTCACAGAGTTACAGCTTTCTCCTCAACAAGCCTTTCACAAAGACAGTTCTTGTGGAATTGGCAAAGTGATATTTGGAGGCCCATAGAGGGCTATGGTGAAAAGGAAATATCCTCAGATGAAATCTGGAAAGAAGCTTTCTGAGAAACTGCTTAGTGTTCTCTTAATTCATCTCACAGAGTTACATCTGTATTTCCTGGATCTTTTTGCTAGCGTTATTTCTGTGGAATCTGAGAACAGATATTTCGGAGCGCTTTGAAGACTATAGGGCCAAAGGAAATATCCTCCGATAACAAAGAGAAAGAAGCTTTCTGAGAAACTTCTTTGTGTTCTGTGAAATCATCTCACAGAGTTACAGCTTTCCCCTCAAGAAGCCTTTCGCTAAGACAGCTCTTGTGGAATTGGCAAAGTGATATTTGGAAGCCCATAGAGGGCTATGGTGAAAAAGGAAATATCCGCCGATGAAATCTGGAAAGAAGCTTTCTGAGAAACTGCTTAGTGTTCTGTAAATTCATCTCACAGAGTTACATCTGTATTTCGTGGATCTCTTTGCTAGCCTTATTTCTGTGGAATCTGAGAACAGATATTTCGGATCCCTTGAAGACTATAGGGCCAAAGGAAATATCCTCCGATAAAAAAGAGAAAGAAGCTTTCTGAGAAACTTCTTTGTGTTCTGTGAAATCATCTCACAGAGTTACAGCTTTCCCGTCAAGAAGAATTTCCCTAAGACAGTTCTTGTGGAATTGGCAAAGTGATATTTGGTAGCCCATAGAGGGCTATGGTTAAAAAGGAAATATCCTCAGATGAAATCTGGAAAGAAGCTTTCTGAGAAACTGCATGGTGTTCTGTTAATTCATCTCACAGAGTTACATCTGTATTTCGTGGGTCTCTTTGCTAGCCTTATTACTGTGGAATCTGAGAACAGATATTTCGGATACCTTTGAACACTATAGGGCCATAGTAAATATCCTACGATAACAAAGAGAAAGAAGGTTTCTGAGAAACTTCTTCGTGTTCTGTGAAATCATCTCACAGACGTACAGCTTTCCTCTCAAGAAGCCTTTCACTAAGACAGTTCTTGTGGAATTGGCAAAGTAATATTTGGAATCGCCTAGAGGGCTATGGTGAAAAAGGAAATATCCTCAGATGAAATCTGGAAATAAGCTTTCTGAGAAACTGCTTAGTGTTCTGTTAATTCATCTCACAGAGTTACATCTGTATTTCGTGGATCTGTTTGCTAGCTTAATTTCTGTGGGATCTGAGAGCAGATATTTCGGATCCCTTTGAAGACTATAAGGCCAAAGGAAATATCCTCCGATAACAAAGAGAAAAAAGCTTTCTCAGAAACTTCTTTGTGTTCTGTGAAATCATCTCACAGAGTTACAGCTTTCCCCTCAAGAAGCCTTTCGCTAAGAGAGTTCTTGTGGAATTGGCAAAGTGATATTGGGAAGCCCATAGAGGGCTAAGGTGAAAAAGAAAATATCCTCAGATGAAATCTGGAGAGAAGCTTTCTGAGAAACTGCTTAGTGTTCTGTTAATTCATCTCATCGAGTTACATCTGTATTTCGTGGATCACTTTGCTAGCCTTATTTCTGTGGAATCTGAGAACAGATATTTCGGATCCCTTTGAAGACTATAGGGCCAAAGGAAAGATCCTCCGATAACAAAGAGAAAGAAGCTTTCTGAGAAACTTCTTTGTGTTCTGTGAAATCATCTCACAGAGTTACAGCTTTCCCCTCAAGAAGCCTTTCGCCAAGACAGTTCTTGTGGAATTGGAAAAGTGATATTTGGAAGCCCATAGAGGGCTAAGGTGAAAAAGGAAATATCCTCAGATGAAATCTGGAAAGAAGCTTTCTGAGAAACTACTTAGTGTTCGGTTAATTCATCTCACAGAGTTACATCGGTATTTCGTGGATCTCTTTGCTAGCCTTATTTCTGTGGAATCTGAGAACAGATATTTCGGATCCCTTTGAAGACTATAGGGCCAAAGGAAATATCCTCCGATAACAAAGAGAAAGAAGCTTTCTGGGAAACTTCTTTGTGTTCTGTGAAATCATCTCACAGAGTTACAGCTTTCCCCTCAAGAAGCCTTTGGCTAAGACAGTTCTTGTGGAATTGGCAAAGTGATATTTGGAAGCCGACACAGGGCTATGGTGAAAAAGGAGATATCCTCAGATGAAATCTGGAAAGAAGCTTTCTGAGAAACTGCTTAGTGTTCTGTTAATTCATCTCACAGAGTTACATCTGTATTTCGTGGATCTCTTTGATAGCCTTATTTCTGTGGAATCTGAGAACAGATATTTCGGATCCCTTTGAAGACTATAGGGCCAAAGCAAACATACTCCGATAACAAAGAGAAAGAAGCTTTCTGAGAAACTTCTTTGTGTTCTGTGAAATCATCTCACCGAGTTACAGCTTTCCGTTCAACAAGCCTTTCGCAAAGACAGTTCTTGTGGAATTGGCAAAGTATTATTTGGAAGCCCATAGAATTCTATGGTGAAAAAGGAAATATCTTCAGATGAAATCTGAAAAGAAGCTTTCTGAGAAACTGCTTAGTGTTCTGTTAATTCATCTCACAGAGTTACATCTGTATTTCGTGGATATCTTTGCTAGCCTTATTTCTGTGGAATCTGAGAACAGATATTTCGGATCCCTTTGAAGACTATAGGGCCAAAGGAAGTATCCTCCATAACAAAGAGAAAGAAGCTTTCTGAGAAACTTCTTTGTGTTCTGTGAAATCATCTCACAGAGTTACAGCTTTCCCCTCAACAAGCCTTTCGCTAAGACAGTTCTTGTGGAATTGGCAAAGTGATATTTGGAAGCCCATAGAGTTCTATGGTGAAAAAGGAAATATCCTCAGATGAAATCTGGAAAGAAGCTTTCTGAGAAACTGCTTAGTGTTCTGTTAATTCATCTCACAGAGTTACATCTGTATTTCGTGGATCTCTTTGCTAGCCTTATTTCTGTGGAATCTGAGAACAGATATTTCGGATCCCTTTGAAGACTATAGGGCCAAAGGAAATATCCTCCGATAACAAAGAGAAAGAAGCTCTCTGAGAAACTTCTTTGTGTTCTGTGAAATCATCTCACAGAGTTACAGCTTTGCCTAGAAGAATCCTTATGCTAAGACAGTTCTTGTGGAATTGGCAAAGTGATATTTGGAAGTCCATAGAGTTCTATGGTGAAAAAGGAAATATCCTCAGATGAAATCTGGAAAGAAGCTTTCTGAGAAACTGCTTAGTGTTCTGTTAATTCATCTCACAGAGTTACATCTGTATTTCGTGGATCTGTTTGCTAGCCTTATTTCTGTGGAATCTGAGAACAGATATTTCGGATCCCTTTGAAGACTATAGGGCCAAAGGAAATATCCTCCGATAACAAAGAGAAAGAAGCTTTCTGAGAAACTTCTTTGTGTTCTGTGAAATCATCTCAAGGAGTTACAGCTTCCCCCTCAAGAAGCCTTTCGCTAAGACAGTTCTTGTGGAATTGGCAAAGTATTATTTGGAAACCCATAGAATTCTATGGTTAAAAAGGAAATATCTTCAGATGAAATCTGGAAAGAAGCTTTCTGAGAAACTGCTTAGTGTTCTGTTAATTCATCTCACAGAGTTACATCTGTATTTCGTGGATCTCTTTGCTAGCCTTATTTCTGTGGAATCTCAGAACAGATATTTCGGATCCCTTTGAAGACTATAGGTCCAAAGGAAATATCCTCCGATAACAAAGAGAAAGAAGCTTTCTGAGAAACTTCTTTGTGTTCTGTGAAATCATCTCACAGAGTTACAGCTTTCCCCTCAAGAAGCCTTTCGCTAAGACAGTTCTTGTGGAATTCGCAAAGTGATATATAGAAGCCCCTAGAGGGCTATGGAGAAAAAGGATATATCCCTAGATAAAATCTGGAAAGAAGCTTTCTGAGAAACTGCTTAGTGTTCTGTTAATTCATCTCACAGAGTAACATCTGTATTTCGTGGATCTCTTTGCTAGCCTTATTTCTGTGGAATCTGAGAACAGATATTTCGGATCCCTTTGAAGACTATAGGGCCAAAGGAAATATCCTCCGATAACAAAGAGAAAGAAGCTCTCTGAGAAACTTCTTCGTGTTCTGTGAAATCATCTCACAGAGTTACAGCTTTCCCTAGAAGAATCCTTTCGCTAAGACAGTTCTTGTGGAATTGGCAAAGTGATATTGGGAAGCCCATATAGGGCTATGGTTAAAAAGGAAATATCCTCAGATGACATCTGGAAAGAAGCTTTCTGAGAAACTGCTTTGTGTTCTGTTAATTCATCTCACAGAGTTACATCTGTATTTCGTGGATCTCTTTTATAGCCTTATTTCTGTGAAATCTGAGAACAGATATTTCGGATCCCTTTGAAGACTATAGGGCCAAAGGAAATATCCTCCGATAACAAAGAGAAAGAAGCTTTCTGAGAAACTTCTTTGTGTTCTTTGAAATCATCTCAAGGAGTTTCAGCTTTCCCCTCTAGAAGCCTTTCGCTAAGACAGTTCTTGTGGAATTGGCAAAGTGATATTTGGAAGCCCATAGAGGGCTATGGTGAAAAAGGAAATATCCTCAGATGAAATCTGGAAAGAAGCTTTCTGAGAAACTGCTTAGTGTTCTGTTAATTCATGTCACAGAGTTACATCTGTATTTCGTGGATCTCTTTGCTAGCTTTATTTCTGTGGAATCTGAGAGCGGATATTTCGTATCCCTTTGAAGACTACATGGCCAAAGGAAATATCCTCCGATAACAAAGAGAAAAAAGCTTTCTGAGAATCTTCTTTGTGTTCTGTGAAATCATCTCACAGAGTTACAGCTTTCCCGTCAAGAAGCCTTTCGCTAAGACCGTTCTTGTGGAATTGTCAAAGTGATATTGGGAAGTCCATAGAGGGCTATGGTGAAAAAGGAAATATCCTCAGATGAAATCTGGAAAGAAGCTTTCTGAGAAACTGCTTAGTGTTCTGTTAATCCATCGCACTGAGTTACATCTGTATTTCGTGGATCACTTTGCTAGCCTTATTTCTGTGGAATCTGAGAACAGATATTTCGGATCCCTTTGAAGACTACAGGGTCAAAGGAAATATCCTCCGATAAGAAAGAGAAAGAAGCTTTCTGTCAAACTTCTTTGTGTTCTGTGAAATCATCTCACAGAGTTACAGCTTTCCCCTCAAGAAGCCTTTCGCTAAGACAGGTCTGGTGGAATTGGTAAGTGATATTGGGAAGCCCATATAGGGCTATGGTGAAAAAGGAAATATCCTCAGATGACATCTGGAAAGAAGCTTTCTGAGAAACTGCTTTGTGTTCTGTTAATTCATCTCACAGAGTTACATCTGTATTTCGTGGTACTCTTTGCTAGCCTTATTTCAGTGGAATCTGAGAACAGATATTTCGGATCCCGTTGAAGACTATAGGGCCAAATTAAATATCCTCCGATAATAAAGAGAAAGAAGCTTTCTGAGAAACTTCTTCGTGTTCTGTGAAATCATCTCACAGAGTTACAGCTTTCCCGTCAAGAAGCCTTTCGCTAAGACCGTTCTTGTGGAATTGGCAAAGTGATATTGGGAAGTCCCTAGAGGACTATGGTGAAAAAGGAAATATCCTCAGATGAAATCTGGAAAGAAGCTTTCTGAGAAACTGCTTAGTGTTCTGTTAATCCATCTCACAGAGTTACATCTGTATTTCGTGCATCTCTTTGCTAGCCTTATTTCTGTGGAATCTGAGAACAGATATTTCGGATCCCTTTGAAGAATACAGGGTCAAAGGAAATATCCTCCGATAACAAAGAGAAAGAAGCTTTCTGAGAAACTTCTTTGTGTTCCGTGAAATCATCTCAGAGAGTTACAGCTTTCCCCTCAAGAAGCCTTTCGCTAAGACAGTTCTTCTGGAATTGGCAAAGTGATATTTGAAAGCCAATAGAGGGCTACGTTGAAAAAGGAAATATCCTCAGATGAAATCTGGAAAGAAGCTTTCTGAGAAACTGCATGGTGTTCTGTTAATTCACCTCACAGAGTTACATCTGTATTTCGTGGATCTCTTTGCTAGCCTTATTACTGTGGAATCTGAGAACAGACATTTCGGATCCCTTTGAAAACTATAGGGCCAAAGGAAATATCCTCTGATAACAAAGAGAAAGAAGCTTTCTGAGAAACTTCTTTGTGTTCTGTGAAATCATCTCACAGAGTTACAGCTTTCCCCTCAAGAAAAGTTTCGATAAGGCAGTTCTTGCGGAATTGGCAAAGTGATATTGGGAAGCCCATAGAGGGCTATGGTGAAAAAGGAAATATCCTCAGATGAAATCTGGAAAGAAGCTTTCTGAGAAACTGCTTAGTGTTCTGTTAATTCATCTCACAGAGTTACATCTGTATTTCGTGGATCTCTTTGCTAACCTTATTTCTCTGGAATCTGAGAACAGATATTTCGGATCCCTTTGAAGACTATAGGGCCAAAGGAAATATCCACCGATAACAAAGAGAAAGAAGCTTTCTGAGAAACTTCTTTGTGTTCTGTGAAATCATCTCACAGAGTTACAGCTATCCCGTCAAGAAGCCTTTCGATAATACAGTTCTTGTGGAATTGGAAAAGTGATATTTGGAAGCCCATAGAGGGATATAGTGCAAAAGGAAATATCCTCAGATGAAATCTGGAAAGAAGCTTTCTGAGAAACTTCTTAGTGTTCTGTTAATTTATCTCACAGAGTTACATCTGTATTTCTTGGATCTCTTTGCTAGCCTTATTTCTGTGGAAACTGAGAACAGATATTTCGGATCCCTTTGAAGACTATAGGGCCAAAGGAAATATCCTCCGATAACAAAGAGAAAGAAGCTTTCTGAGAAACTTCTTTGTGTTCTGTGAAATCATCTCACAGAGTTACAGCTTTCCCCTCAAGAAGCCTTTCGATAAGACTGTTCTTGTGGAATTGGCAAAGGGATATTTGGTAGCCCATAGAGGGCTATGGTGAAAAAGGAAATATCCTCAGATGAAATCTGGAAAGAAGCTTTCTGAGAAACTGCTTAGTGTTCTGTTAATTCATCTCACAGAGTTATATCTGTATTTCGTGGATCTCTTTGCTAGCCTTATTTCTGTGGAATCTGAGAACAGACATTTCGGATCCCTTTGAAAACTATAGGGCCAAAGGAAATATCCTCTGATAACAAAGAGAAAGAAGCTTTCTGAGAAACTTCTTTGTGTTCTGTGAAATCATCTCACAGAGTTACAGCTTTCCCCTCAAGAAAAGTTTCGATAAGGCAGTTCTTGCGGAATTGGCAAAGTGATATTGGGAAGCCCATAGAGGGCTATGGTGAAAAAGGAAATATCCTCAGATGAAATCTGGAAAGAAGCTTTCTGAGAAACTGCTTAGTGTTCTGTTAATTCATCTCACAGAGTTACATCTGTATTTCGTGGATCTCTTTGCTAACCTTATTTCTCTGGAATCTGAGAACAGATATTTCGGATCCCTTTGAAGACTATAGGGCCAAAGGAAATATCCACCGATAACAAAGAGAAAGAAGCTTTCTGAGAAACTTCTTTGTGTTCTGTGAAATCATCTCACAGAGTTACAGCTATCCCGTCAAGAAGCCTTTCGATAATACAGTTCTTGTGGAATTGGAAAAGTGATATTTGGAAGCCCATAGAGGGATATAGTGCAAAAGGAAATATCCTCAGATGAAATCTGGAAAGAAGCTTTCTGAGAAACTGCTTAGTGTTCTGTTAATTTATCTCACAGAGTTACATTTGTATTTCTTGGATCTCTTTGCTAGCCTTATTTCTGTGGAAACTGAGAACAGATATTTCGGATCCCTTTGAAGACTATAGGGCCAAAGGAAATATCCTCCGATAACAAAGAGAAAGAAGCTTTCTGAGAAACTTCTTTGTGTTCTGTGAAATCATCTCACAGAGTTACAGCTTTCCCCTCAAGAAGCCTTTCGATAAGACAGTTCTTGTGGAATTGGCAAAGTGATATTTGGTAGCCCATAGAGGGCTATGGTGAAAAAGGAAATATCCTCAGATGAAATCTGGAAAGAAGCTTTCTGAGAAACTGCTTAGTGTTCTGTTAATTCATCTCACAGAGTTATATCTGTATTTCGTGGATCTCTTTGCTAGCCTTATTTCTGTGGAATCTGAGAACAGATATTTCGGATCCCTTTGAAGACTATAGGGCCAAAGGAAATATCCTCCGATAACAAAGAGAAAGAAGCTTTCTGAGAAACTTCTTTGTGTTCTGTGAAATCATCTCACAGAGTTACAGATTTCCGCTCAAGAAGCCTTTCGCTAAGACAGTTCTTGTGGAATTGGCAAAGTGATATTTGGAAGCCCATAGAGGGCTATGGTGAAAAAGGAAATATCCTCCGATGAAATCTGGAAAGAAGCTTTCTGAGAAACTGCTTAGTGTTCTGTTAATTCATCTCACACAGTTACATCTGTATTTCGTGGATCTGTTTGCTAGTCTTATTTCTGTGGAATCTGAGAACAGATATTTCGGATCCCTTTGAAGACTATAGGGCCAAAGGAAATATCCTCCGATAACAAAGAGAAAGAAGTTTTCTGAGAAACTTCTTTGTGTTCTGTGAAATCATCTCACAGACTTACAGCTTTCCCATTAAGAAGCCTTTCGCTAAGACAGTTCTTGTGGAATTGGCAAAGTGATATTGGGAAGCCCCTAGAGGGCTATGGTGAAAAAGGAAATATCCTCAGATGAAATCTGGAAAGAAGCTTTCTGAGAAACTGCTTAGTGTTCTGTTAATTCATCTCACCGAGTTACATCTGTATTTCGTGGATCTCTTTGCTAGCTTAATTTCTGTGGGATCTGAGAGCAGATATTTCGGATCCCTTTGAAGACTATAAGGCCAAAGGAAATATCCTCCGATAACAAAGAGAAAAAAGCTTTCTCAGAAACTTCTTTGTGTTCTGTGAAATCATCTCACAGAGTTACAGCTTTCCCCTCAAGAAGCCTTTTGCTAAGAGAGTTCTTGTGGAATTGGCAAAGTGATATTGGGAAGCCCATAGAGGCCTAAGGTGAAAAAGAAAATATCCTCAGATGAAATCTGGAGAGAAGCTTTCTGAGAAACTGCTTAGTGTTCTGTTAATTCATCTCATCGAGTTACATCTGTATTTCGTGGATCACTTTGCTAGCCTTATTTCTGTGGAATCTGAGAACAGATATTTCGGATCCCTTTGAAGACTATAGGGCCAAAGGAAAGATCCTCCGATAACAAAGAGAAAGAAGCTTTCTGAGAAACTTCTTTGTGTTCTGTGAAATCATCTCACAGAGTTACAGCTTTCCCCTCAAGAAGCCTTTCGCCAAGACAGTTCTTGTGGAATTGGAAAAGTGATATTTGGAAGCCCATAGAGGGCTAAGGTGAAAAAGGAAATATCCTCAGATGAAATCTGGAAAGAAGCTTTCTGAGAAACTACTTAGTGTTCGGTTAATTCATCTCACAGAGTTACATCGGTATTTCGTGGATCTCTTTGCTAGCCTTATTTCTGTGGAATCTGAGAACAGATATTTCGGATCCCTTTGAAGACTATAGGGCCAAAGGAAATATCCTCCGATAACAAAGAGAAAGAAGCTTTCTGGGAAACTTCTTTGTGTTCTGTGAAATCATCTCACAGAGTTACAGCTTTCCCCTCAAGAAGCCTTTGGCTAAGACAGTTCTTGTGGAATTGGCAAAGTGATATTTGGAAGCCGACACAGGGCTATGGTGAAAAAGGAGATATCCTCAGATGAAATCTGGAAAGAAGCTTTCTGAGAAACTGCTTAGTGTTCTGTTAATTCATCTCACAGAGTTACATCTGTATTTCGTGGATCTCTTTGATAGCCTTATTTCTGTGGAATCTGAGAACAGATATTTCGGATCCCTTTGAAGACTATAGGGCCAAAGCAAACATACTCCGATAACAAAGAGAAAGAAGCTTTCTGAGAAACTTCTTTGTGTTCTGTGAAATCATCTCACCGAGTTACAGCTTTCCGTTCAACAAGCCTTTCGCAAAGACAGTTCTTGTGGAATTGGCAAAGTATTATTTGGAAGCCCATAGAATTCTATGGTGAAAAAGGAAATATCTTCAGATGAAATCTGAAAAGAAGCTTTCTGAGAAACTGCTTAGTGTTCTGTTAATTCATCTCACAGAGTTACATCTGTATTTCGTGGATATCTTTGCTAGCCTTATTTCTGTGGAATCTGAGAACAGATATTTCGGATCCCTTTGAAGACTATAGGGCCAAAGGAAGTATCCTCCATAACAAAGAGAAAGAAGCTTTCTGAGAAACTTCTTTGTGTTCTGTGAAATCATCTCACAGAGTTACAGCTTTCCCCTCAACAAGCCTTTCGCTAAGACAGTTCTTGTGGAATTGGCAAAGTGATATTTGGAAGCCCATAGAGTTCTATGGTGAAAAAGGAAATATCCTCAGATGAAATCTGGAAAGAAGCTTTCTGAGAAACTGCTTAGTGTTCTGTTAATTCATCTCACAGAGTTACATCTGTATTTCGTGGATCTCTTTGCTAGCCTTATTTCTGTGGAATCTGAGAACAGATATTTCGGATCCCTTTGAAGACTATAGGGCCATAGGAAATATCCTCCGATAACAAAGAGAAAGAAGCTCTCTGAGAAACTTCTTTGTGTTCTGTGAAATCATCTCACAGAGTTACAGCTTTGCCTAGAAGAATCCTTATGCTAAGACAGTTCTTGTGGAATTGGCGAAGTGATATTTGGAAGTCCATAGAGTTCTATGGTGAACAAGGAAATATCCTCAGATGAAATCTGGAAAGAAGCTTTCTGAGAAACTGCTTAGTGTTCTGTTAATTCATCTCACAGAGTTACATCCGTATTTCGTGGATCTGTTTGCTAGCCTTATTTCTGTGGAATCTGAGAACAGATATTTCGGATCCCTTTGAAGACTATAGGGCCAAAGGAAATATCCTCCGATAACAAAGAGAAAGAAGCTTTCTGAGAAACTTCTTTGTGTTCTGTGAAATCATCTCAAGGAGTTACAGCTTCCCCCTCAAGAAGCCTTTCGCTAAGACAGTTCTTGTGGAATTGGCAAAGTATTATTTGGAAACCCATAGAATTCTATGGTTAAAAAGGAAATATCTTCAGATGAAATCTGGAAAGAAGCTTTCTGAGAAACTGCTTAGTGTTCTGTTAATTCATCTCACAGAGTTACATCTGTATTTCGTGGATCTCTTTGCTAGCCTTATTTCTGTGGAATCTCAGAACAGATATTTCGGATCCCTTTGAAGACTATAGGGCCAAAGGAAATATCCTCCGATAACAAAGAGAAAGAAGCTTTCTGAGAAACTTCTTTGTGTTCTGTGAAATCATCTCACAGAGTTACAGCTTTCCCCTCAAGAAGCCTTTCGCTAAGACAGTTCTTGTGGAATTCGCAAAGTGATATATAGAAGCCCCTAGAGGGCTATGGAGAAAAAGGATATATCCCTAGATAAAATCTGGAAAGAAGCTTTCTGAGAAACTGCTTAGTGTTCTGTTAATTCATCTCACAGAGTAACATCTGTATTTCGTGGATCTCTTTGCTAGCCTTATTTCTGTGGAATCTGAGAACAGATATTTCGGATCCCTTTGAAGACTATAGGGCCAAAGGAAATATCCTCCGATAACAAAGAGAAAGAAGCTCTCTGAGAAACTTCTTCGTGTTCTGTGAAATCATCTCACAGAGTTACAGCTTTCCCTAGAAGAATCCTTTCGCTAAGACAGTTCTTGTGGAATTGGCAAAGTGATATTGGGAAGCCCATATAGGGCTATGGTTAAAAAGGAAATATCCTCAGATGACATCTGGAAAGAAGCTTTCTGAGAAACTGCTTTGTGTTCTGTTAATTCATCTCACAGAGTTACATCTGTATTTCGTGGATCTCTTTTATAGCCTTATTTCTGTGAAATCTGAGAACAGATATTTCGGATCCCTTTGAAGACTGTAGGGCCAAAGGAAATATCCTCCGATAACAAAGAGAAAGAAGCTTTCTGAGAAACTTCTTTGTGTTCTTTGAAATCATCTCAAGGAGTTTCAGCTTTCCCCTCTAGAAGCCTTTCGCTAAGACAGTTCTTGTGGAATTGGCAAAGTGATATTTGGAAGCCCATAGAGGGCTATGGTGAAAAAGGAAATATCCTCAGATGAAATCTGGAAAGAAGCTTTCTGAGAAACTGCTTAGTGTTCTGTTAATTCATGTCACAGAGTTACATCTGTATTTCGTGGATCTCTTTGCTAGCTTTATTTCTGTGGAATCTGAGAGCGGATATTTCGGATCCCTTTGAAGACTACATGGCCAAAGGAAATATCCTCCGATAACAAAGAGAAAAAAGCTTTCTGAGAATCTTCTTTGTGTTCTGTGAAATCATCTCACAGAGTTACAGCTTTCCCGTCAAGAAGCCTTTCGCTAAGACCGTTCTTGTGGAATTGTCAAAGTGATATTGGGAAGTCCATAGAGGGCTATGGTGAAAAAGGAAATATCCTCAGATGAAATCTGGAAAGTAGCTTTCTGAGAAACTGCTTAGTGTTCTGTTAATCCATCGCACTGAGTTACATCTGTATTTCGTGGATCACTTTGCTAGCCTTATTTCTGTGGAATCTGAGAACAGATATTTCGGATCCCTTTGAAGACTACAGGGTCAAAGGAAATATCCTCCGATAAGAAAGAGAAAGAAGCTTTCTGTCAAACTTCTTTGTGTTCTGTGAAATCATCTCACAGAGTTACAGCTTTCCCCTCAAGAAGCCTTTCGCTAAGACAGGTCTGGTGGAATTGGTAAGTGATATTGGGAAGCCCATATAGGGCTATGGTGAAAAAGGAAATATCCTCAGATGACATCTGGAAAGAAGCTTTCTGAGAAACTGCTTTGTGTTCTGTTAATTCATCTCACAGAGTTACATCTGTATTTCGTGGTACTCTTTGCTAGCCTTATTTCAGTGGAATCTGAGAACAGATATTTCGGATCCCGTTGAAGACTATAGGGCCAAATTAAATATCCTCCGATAATAAAGAGAAAGAAGCTTTCTGAGAAACTTCTTCGTGTTCTGTGAAATCATCTCACAGAGTTACAGCTTTCCCGTCAAGAAGCCTTTCGCTAAGACCGTTCTTGTGGAATTGGCAAAGTGATATTGGGAAGTCCCTAGAGGACTATGGTGAAAAAGGAAATATCCTCAGATGAAATCTGGAAAGAAGTTTTCTGAGAAACAGCTTAGTGTTCTGTTAATCCATCTCACAGAGTTACATCTGTATTTCGTGGATCTCTTTGCTAGCCTTATTTCTGTGGAATCTGAGAACAGATATTTCGGATCCCTTTGAAGAATACAGGGTCAAAGGAAATATCCTCCGATAACAAAGAGAAAGAAGCTTTCTGAGAAACTTCTTTGTGTTCCGTGAAATCATCTCAGAGAGTTACAGCTTTCCCCTCAAGAAGCCTTTCGCTAAGACAGTTCTTCTGGAATTGGCAAAGTGATATTTGAAAGCCAATAGAGGGCTACGGTGAAAAAGGAAATATCCTCAGATGAAATCTGGAAAGAAGCTTTCTGAGAAACTGCATGGTGTTCTGTTAATTCACCTCACAGAGTTACATCTGTATTTCGTGGATCTCTTTGCTAGCCTTATTACTGTGGAATCTGAGAACAGACATTTCGGATCCCTTTGAAAACTATAGGGCCAAAGGAAATATCCTCTGATAACAAAGAGAAAGAAGCTTTCTGAGAAACTTCTTTGTGTTCTGTGAAATCATCTCACAGAGTTACAGCTTTCCCCTCAAGAAAAGTTTCGATAAGGCAGTTCTTGCGGAATTGGCAAAGTGATATTGGGAAGCCCATAGAGGGCTATGGTGAAAAAGGAAATATCCTCAGATGAAATCTGGAAAGAAGCTTTCTGAGAAACTGCTTAGTGTTCTGTTAATTCATCTCACAGAGTTACATCTGTATTTCGTGGATCTCTTTGCTAACCTTATTTCTCTGGAATCTGAGAACAGATATTTCGGATCCCTTTGAAGACTATAGGGCCAAAGGAAATATCCACCGATAACAAAGAGAAAGAAGCTTTCTGAGAAACTTCTTTGTGTTCTGTGAAATCATCTCACAGAGTTACAGCTATCCCGTCAAGAAGCCTTTCGATAATACAGTTCTTGTGGAATTGGAAAAGTGATATTTGGAAGCCCATAGAGGGATATAGTGCAAAAGGAAATATCCTCAGATGAAATCTGGAAAGAAGCTTTCTGAGAAACTTCTTAGTGTTCTGTTAATTTATCTCACAGAGTGACATCTGTATTTCTTGGATCTCTTTGCTAGCCTTATTTCTGTGGAAACTGAGAACAGATATTTCATTTCCCTTTGAAGACTATAGGGCCAAAGGAAATATCCTCCGATAACAAAGAGAAAGAAGCTTTCTGAGAAACTTCTTTGTGTTTTGTGAAATCATCTCACAGAGTTACAGCTTTCCCCTCAAGAAGCCTTTCGATAAGACAGTTCTTGTGGAATTGGCAAAGTGATATTTGGTAGCCCATAGAGGGCTATGGTGAAAAAGGAAATATCCTCAGATGAAATCTGGAAAGAAGCTTTCTGAGAAACTGCTTAGTGTTCTGTTAATTCATCTCACAGAGTTATATCTGTATTTCGTGGATCTCTTTGCTAGCCTTATTTCTGTGGAATCTGAGAACAGACATTTCGGATCCCTTTGAAAACTATAGGGCCAAAGGAAATATCCTCTGATAACAAAGAGAAAGAAGCTTTCTGAGAAACTTCTTTGTGTTCTGTGAAATCATCTCACAGAGTTACAGCTTTCCCCTCAAGAAAAGTTTCGATAAGGCAGTTCTTGCGGAATTGGCAAAGTGATATTGGGAAGCCCATAGAGGGCTATGGTGAAAAAGGAAATATCCTCAGATGAAATCTGGAAAGAAGCTTTCTGAGAAACTGCTTAGTGTTCTGTTAATTCATCTCACAGAGTTACATCTGTATTTCGTGGATCTCTTTGCTAACCTTATTTCTCTGGAATCTGAGAACAGATATTTCGGATCCCTTTGAAGACTATAGGGCCAAAGGAAATATCCACCGATAACAAAGAGAAAGAAGCTTTCTGAGAAACTTCTTTGTGTTCTGTGAAATCATCTCACAGAGTTACAGCTATCCCGTCAAGAAGCCTTTCGATAATACAGTTCTTGTGGAATTGGAAAAGTGATATTTGGAAGCCCATAGAGGGATATAGTGCAAAAGGAAATATCCTCAGATGAAATCTGGAAAGAAGCTTTCTGAGAAACTGCTTAGTGTTCTGTTAATTTATCTCACAGAGTTACATCTGTATTTCTTGGATCTCTTTGCTAGCCTTATTTCTGTGGAAACTGAGAACAGATATTTCGGATCCCTTTGAAGACTATAGGGCCAAAGGAAATATCCTCCGATAACAAAGAGAAAGAAGCTTTCTGAGAAACTTCTTTGTGTTCTGTGAAATCATCTCACAGAGTTACAGCTTTCCCCTCAAGAAGCCTTTCGATAAGACAGTTCTTGTGGAATTGGCAAAGTGATATTTGGTAGCCCATAGAGGGCTATGGTGAAAAAGGAAATATCCTCAGATGAAATCTGGAAAGAAGCTTTCTGAGAAACTGCTTAGTGTTCTGTTAATTCATCTCACAGAGTTATATCTGTATTTCGTGGATCTCTTTGCTAGCCTTATTTCTGTGGAATCTGAGAACAGATATTTCGGATCCCTTTGAAGACTATAGGGCCAAAGGAAATATCCTCCGATAACAAAGAGAAAGAAGCTTTCTGAGAAACTTCTTTGTGTTCTGTGAAATCATCTCACAGAGTTACAGATTTCCGCTCAAGAAGCCTTTCGCTAAGACAGTTCTTGTGGAATTGGCAAAGTGATATTTGGAAGCCCATGGAGGGCTATGGTGAAAAAGGAAATATCCTCCGATGAAATCTGGAAAGAAGCTTTCTGAGAAACTGCTTAGTGTTCTGTTAATTCATCTCACACAGTTACATCTGTATTTCGTGGATCTGTTTGCTAGTCTTATTTCTGTGGAATCTGAGAACAGATATTTCGGATCCCTTTGAAGACTATAGGGCCAAAGGAAATATCCTCCGATAACAAAGAGAAAGAAGTTTTCTGAGAAACTTCTTTGTGTTCTGTGAAATCATCTCACAGACTTACAGCTTTCCCATTAAGAAGCCTTTCGCTAAGACAGTTCTTGTGGAATTGGCAAAGTGATATTGGGAAGCCCCTAGAGGGCTATGGTGAAAAAGGAAATATCCTCAGATGAAATCTGGAAAGAAGCTTTCTGAGAAACTGCTTAGTGTTCTGTTAATTCATCTCACCGAGTTACATCTGTATTTCGTGAATCTCTTTGCTAGCCTTATTTCTGTGGAATCTGAGAACAGTTATTTCGGATACCTTTGAAGACTACAGGGCCAAAGGAAATATCCTCCGATAACAAAGAGAAAGAAGCTTTCTGAGAAACTTCTTTGTGTTCTGTGAAATCATCTCACAGAGTTACAGCTTTCCCTAGAAGAAGCCTTTCGCTACGACAGTTCTTGTGGAATTGGCAAAGTGATATTTGGTAGCCCATAGAGGGCTATGGTGAAAAAGGAAATATCCTCAGATGAAATCTGGAAAGAAGCTTTCTGAGCAACTGCTTAGTGTTCTGTTAATTCATCTCACAGAGTTACATCTGTATTTCGTGGATCTCTTTGCTAGCCTTATTTCTGTGGAATCTGAGAACGGATATTTCGGATCCCTTTGAAGACTATAGGGCCAAAGGAAATATCCTCCGATAACAAAGAGAAAGAAGCTTTCTGAGAAACTTCTTTGTGTTCTGTGAAATCATCTCACAGAGTTACAGCTTTCCCGTCAAGAAGAATTTCGCTAAGACAGTTCTTCTGGAATTGGCAAAGTGATATTTGGAAGCCAATAGAGGGCTACGGTGAAAAAAGAAATATCCTCAGATGAAATCTGGAAAGAAGCTTTCTGAGAAACTGCTTAGTCTTCTGTTAATTCATCTCACAGAGTTACATCTGTATTTCGTGGATCTCTTTGCTAGCCTTATTTCTGTGGAATCTGAGAACAGATACTTCGGATCCCTTTGAAGACTATAGGGCCAAAGGAAATATCCTCCGATAACAAAGAGAAAGAAGCTTTCTGAGAAACTTCTTTGTGTTCTGTGAAATCATCTCACAGAGATACAGCTTCCCCGTCAAGAAGCCTTTAGCCAAGACAGTTCTTGTGGAATTGGCAAAGTTATATTGGGAAGTCCACAGAGGGCTATGGTGAAAAAGGAAATATTCTCAGATGAAATCTGGAAAGAAGCTTTCTGAAGAACTGTTTAGTGTTCTGTTAATTCATCTCACAGAGTTACATCTGTATGTCGTGGATCTCTTTGCTAGCCTTATTTCTGTGGAATCTGAGAACAGTAATTTCGGATCCCTTTGAAGACTATAGGGCCAAAGGAAATATCCTCCGATAACAAAGAGAAAGAAGCTTTCTTAGAAACTTCTTTGTGTTCTGTGAAATCATCTCACAGAGTTACAGCTTTTCCTAGAAGAACCCTTTCGATAAGGCAGTTCTTGTGGAATTGGCAAAGTGATATTGGGAATCCCATAGAGGGCTATGGTGAAAAAGGAAATATCGTCAGATGAAATCGGGAAAGAAGCTTTCTGAGAAACTGCTTAGTGTTCTGTTAATTCATCTCACAGAGTTACATCTGTGTTTCGTGGATCTCTTTGCTAGCCTTATTTCTGTGGAATCTGAGAGCAGATATTTCGGATCCCTTTGAAGACTATAGGGCCAAAGGAAATATCCTCCGATAACAAAGAGAAAGAAGCTTTCTGAGAAACTTCTTTGTGTTCTGTGAAATCATCTCACAGAGTTACAGATTTCCGCTCAAGAAGCCTTTCGCTAAGACAGTTCTTGTGGAATTGGCAAAGTGATATTTGGAAGCCCATAGAGGACTATGGTGAAAAAGGAAATATCCTCCGATGAAATCTGGAAAGAAGCTTTCTGAGAAACTGCTTAGTGTTCTGTTAATTCATCTCACACAGTTACATCTGTATTTCGTGGATCTGTTTGCTAGTCTTATTTCTGTGGAATCTGAGAACAGATATTTCGGATCCCTTTGAAGACTATAGGGCCAAAGGAAATATCCTCCGATAACAAAGAGAAAGAAGTTTTCTGAGAAACTTCTTTGTGTTCTGTGAAATCATCTCACAGACTTACAGCTTTCCCATTAAGAAGCCTTTCGCTAAGACAGTTCTTGTGGAATTGGCAAAGTGATATTGGGAAGCCCCTAGAGGGCTATGGTGAAAAAGGAAATATCCTCAGATGAAATCTTTAAAGAAGCTTTCTGAGAAACTGCTTAGTGTTCTGTTAATTCATCTCACCGAGTTACATCTGTATTTCGTGGATCTCTTTGCTAGCCTTATTTCTGTGGAATCTGAGAACAGATATTTCGGATACCTTTGAAGACTACAGGGCCAAAGGAAATATCCTCCGATAACAAAGAGAAAGAAGCTTTCTGAGAAACTTCTTTGTGTTCTGTGAAATCATCTCACAGAGTTACAGCTTTCCCTAGAAGAAGCCTTTCGCTACGACAGTTCTTGTGGAATTGGCAAAGTGATATTTGGTAGACCATAGAGGGCTATGGTGAAAAAGGAAATATCCTCAGATGAAATCTGGAAAGAAGCTTTCTGAGCAACTGCTTAGTGTTCTGTTAATTCATCTCACAGAGTTACATCTGTATTTCGTGGATCTCTTTGCTAGCCTTATTTCTGTGGAATCTGAGAACGGATATTTCGGATCCCTTTGAAGACTATAGGGCCAAAGGAAATATCCTCCGATAACAAAGAGAAAGAAGCTTTCTGAGAAACTTCTTTGGGTTCTGTGAAATCATCTCACAGAGTTACAGCTTTCCCGTCAAGAAGAATTTCGCTAAGACAGTTCTTCTGGAATTGGCAAAGTGATATTTGGAAGCCAATAGAGGGCTACGGTGAAAAAAGAAATATCCTCAGATGAAATCTGGAAAGAAGCTTTCTGAGAAACTGCTTAGTGTTCTGTTAATTCATCTCACAGAGTTACATCTGTATTTCGTGGATCTCTTTGCTAGCCTTATTTCTGTGGAATCTGAGAACAGATACTTCGGATCCCTTTGAAGACTATAGGGCCAAAGGAAATATCCTCCGATAACAAAGAGAAAGAAGCTTTCTGAGAAACTTCTTTGTGTTCTGTGAAATCATCTAACAGAGTTGCAGCTTCCCCGTCAAGAAGCCTTTAGCCAAGACAGTTCTTGTGGAATTGGCAAAGTTATATTGGGAAGTCCACAGAGGGCTACGGTGAAAAAGGAAATATTCTCAGATGAAATCTGGAAAGAAGCTTTCTGAAGAACTGTTTAGTGTTCTGTTAATTCATCTCACAGAGTTACATCTGTATTTCGTGGATCTCTTTGCTAGCCTTATTTCTGTGGAATCTGAGAACAGATATTTCGGATCCCTTTGAAGACTATAGGGCCAAAGGAAATATCCTCCGATAACAAAGAGAAAGAAGCTTTCTTAGAAACTTCTTTGTGTTCTGTGAAATCATCTCACAGAGTTACAGCTTTTCCTAGAAGAACCCTTTCGATAAGGCAGTTCTTGTGGAATTGGCAAAGTGATATTGGGAATCCCATAGAGGGCTATGGTGAAAAAGGAAATATCGTCAGATGAAATCGGGAAAGAAGCTTTCTGAGAAACTGCTTAGTGTTCTGTTAATTCATCTCACAGAGTTACATCTGTATTTCGTGGATCTCTTTGCTAGCCTTATTTCTGTGGAATCTGAGAGCAGATATTTCGGATCCCTTTGAAGACTATAGGGCCAAAGGAAATATCCTCCGATAACAAAGAGAAAGAAGCTTTCTGAGAAACTTCTTTGTGTTCTGTGAAATCATCTCACAGAGTTACAGATTTCCGCTCAAGAAGCCTTTCGCTAAGACAGTTCTTGTGGAATTGGCAAAGTGATATTTGGAAGCCCATAGAGGGCTATGGTGAAAAAGGAAATATCCTCCGATGAAATCTGGAAAGAAGCTTTCTGAGAAACTGCTTAGTGTTCTGTTAATTCATCTCACACAGTTACATCTGTATTTCGTGGATCTGTTTGCTAGTCTTATTTCTGTGGAATCTGAGAACAGATATTTCGGATCCCTTTGAAGACTATAGGGCCAAAGGAAATATCCTCCGATAACAAAGAGAAAGAAGTTTTCTGAGAAACTTCTTTGTGTTCTGTGAAATCATCTCACAGACTTACAGCTTTCCCATTAAGAAGCCTTTCGCTAAGACAGTTCTTGTGGAATTGGCAAAGTGATATTGGGAAGCCCCTAGAGGGCTATGGTGAAAAAGGAAATATCCTCAGATGAAATCTGGAAAGAAGCTTTCTGAGAAACTGCTTAGTGTTCTGTTAATTCATCTCACCGAGTTACATCTGTATTTCGTGGATCTCTTTGCTAGCCTTATTTCTGTGGAATCTGAGAACAGATATTTCGGATACCTTTGAAGACTACAGGGCCAAAGGAAATATCCTCCGATAACAAAGAGAAAGAAGCTTTCTGAGAAACTTCTTAGTGTTCTGTGAAATCATCTCACAGAGATACAGCTTTCCCTAGAAGAAGCCTTTCGCTACGACAGTTCTTGTGGAATTGGCAAAGTGATATTTGGAATCGCCTAGAGGGCTATGGTGAAAAAGGAAATATCCTCAGATGAAATCTGGAAATAAGCTTTCTGAGAAACTGCTTAGTGTTCTGTTAATTCATCTCACAGAGTTACATCTGTATTTCGTGGATCTGTTTGCTAGCTTAATTTCTGTGGGATCTGAGAGCAGATATTTCGGATCCCTTTGAAGAGTATAAGGCCAAAGGAAATATCCTCCGATAACAAAGAGAAAAAAGCTTTCTCAGAAACTTCTTTGTGTTCTGTGAAATCATCTCACAGAGTTACAGCTTTCCCCACAAGAAGCCTTTTGCTAAGACAGTTCTTGTGGAATTGGCAAAGTGATATTGGGAAGCCCATAGAGGGCTAAGGTGAAAAAGAAAATATCCTCAGATGAAATCTGGAGAGAAGCTTTCTGAGAAACTGCTTAGTGTTCTGTTAATTCATCTCATCGAGTTACATCTGTATTTCGTGGATCTCTTTGCTAGCCTTATTTCTGTGGAATCTGAGAACAGATATTTCGGATCCCTTTGAAGACTATAGGGCCAAAGGAAAGATCCTCCGATAACAAAGAGAAAGAAGCTTTCTGAGAAACTTCTTTGTGTTTTGTGAAATCATCTCACAGAGTTACAGCTTTCCCCTCAAGAAGCCTTTCGCCAAGACAGTTCTTGTGGAATTGGAAAAGTGATATTTGGAAGCCCATAGAGGGCTATGGTGAAAAAGGAAATATCCTCAGATGAAATCTGGAAAGAAGCTTTCTGAGAAACTACTTAGTGTTCTGTTAATTCATCTCACAGAGTTACATCTGTATTTCGTGGATCTCTTTGCTAGCCTTATTTCTGTGGAATCTGAGAACAGATATTTCGGATCCCTTTGAAGACTATAGGGCCAAAGGAAATATCCTCCGATAACAAAGAGAAAGAAGCTTTCTGTTAAACTTCTTTGTGTTCTGTGATATCATCTCACAGAGTTACAGCTTTCCCCTCAAGAAGCCTTTCGCTAAGACAGTTCTTGTGGAATTGTCAAAGTGATATTTGGAAGCCCACACAGGGCTATGGTGAAAAAGGAGATATCCTCAGATGAAATCTGGAAAGAAGCTTTCTGAGAAACTGCTTAGTGTTCTGTTAATTCATCTCACAGAGTTACATCTGTATTTCGTGGATCTCTTTGATAGCCTTATTTCTGTGGAATCTGAGAACAGATATTTCGGATCCCTTTGAAGACTATAGGGCCAAAGCAAACATACTCCGATAACAAAGAGAAAGAAGCTTTCTGAGAAACTTCTTTGTGTTCTGTGAAATCATCTCACCGAGTTACAGCTTTTCGTTCAACAAGCCTTTCGCAAAGACAGTTCTTGTGGAATTGGCAAAGTATTATTTGGAAGCCCATAGAATTCAATGGTGAAAAAGGAAATATCTTCAGATGAAATCTGGAAAGAAGCTTTCTGAGAAACTGCTTAGTGTTCTGTTAATTCATCTCACAGAGTTACATCTGTATTTCGTGGATATCTTTGCTAGCCTTATTTCTGTGGAATCTGAGAACAGATATTTCGGATCCCTTTGAAGACTATAGGGCCATATTAAATATCCTCCATAAGAAAGAGAAAGAAGCTTTCTGAGAAACTTCTTTGTGTTCTGTGAAATCATCTCACAGAGTTACAGCTTTCCCCTCAAGAAGCCTTTCCCTAAGACAGTTCTTGTGGAATTGGCAAAGTGATATTTCGAAGCCCATAGAGTTCTATGGTGAAAAAGGAAATATCCTCAGATGAAATCTGGAAAGAAGCTTTCTGAGAAACTGCTTAGTGTTCTGATAATTCATCTCACAGAGTTACATCTGTATTTCGTGGATCTCTTTGCTAGCCTTATTTCTGTGGAATCTGAGAACAGATATTTCGGATCCCTTTGAAGACTATAGGGCCAAAGGAAATATCCTCCGATAACAAAGAGAAAGAAGCTCTCTGAGAAACTTCTTTGTGTTCTGTGAAATCATCTCACAGAGTTACAGCTTTGCCTAGAAGAATCCTTTCGCTAAGACAGTTCTTGTGGAATTGGCAAAGTGATATTTGGAAGTCCATAGAGTTCTATGGTGAAAAAGGAAATATCCTCAGATGAAATCTGGAAAGAAGCTTTCTGAGAAACTGCTTAGTGTTCTGTTAATTCATCTCACAGAGTTACATCTGTATTTCGTGGATCTGTTTGCTAGCCTTATTTCTGTGGAATCTGAGAACAGATATTTCGGATCCCTTTAAAGACTATAGGGCCAAAGGAAATATCCTCCGATAACAAAGAGAAAGAAGCTTTGTGAGAAACTTCTTTGTGTTCTGTGAAATCATCTCAAGGAGTTACAGCTTTCCCCTCAAGAAGCCTTTCGCTAAGACAGTTCTTGTGGAATTGGCAAAGTATTATTTGAAAACCCATAGAATTCTATGGTTAAAAAGGAAATATCTTCAGATGAAATCTGGAAAGAAGCTTTCTGAGAAACTGCTTAGTGTTCCGTTAATTCATCTCACAGAGTTATATCTGTATTTCGTGGATCTCTTTGCTAGCCTTATTTCTGTGGAATCTCAGAACAGATATTTCGGATCCCTTTGAAGACTATAGGGCCAAAGGAAATATCCTCCGATAACAAAGAGAAAGAAGCTTTCTGAGAAACTTCTTTGTGTTCTGTGAAATCATCTCAAGGAGTTTCAGCTTTCCCCTCTAGAAGCCTTTCGCTAAGACAGTTCTTGTGGAATTGGCAAAGTGATATTTGGAAGCCCATAGAGGGCTATGGTGAAAAAGGAAATATCCTCAGATGAAATCTGGAAAGAAGCTTTCTGAGAAACTGCTTAGTGTTCTGTTAATTCATCTCACAGAGTTATATCTGTATTTCGTGGATCTCTTTGCTAGCTTTATTTCTGTGGAATCTGAGAGCGGATATTTCGGATCCCTTTGAAGACTATATGGCCAAAGGAAATATCCTCCGATAACAAAGAGAAAAAAGCTTTCTGAGAAACTTCTTTGTGTTCTGTGAAATCATCTCACAGAGTTACAGCTTTCCCGTCAAGAAGCCTTTCGCTAAGACCGTTCTTGTGGAATTGGCAAAGTGATATTGGGAAGTCCATAGAGGGCTATGGTGAAAAAGGAAATATCCTCAGATGAAATCTGGAAAGAAGCTTTCTGAGAAACTACTTAGTGTTCTGTTAATCCATCGCACTGAGTTACATCTGTATTTCGTGGATCACTTTGCTAGCCTTATTTCTGTGGAATCTGAGAACAGATATTTCGGATCCCTTTGAAGACTACAGGGTCAAAGGAAATATCCTCCGATAAGAAAGAGAAAGAAGCATTCTGTCAAACTCCTTTGTGTTCTGTGAAATCATCTCACAGAGTTACAGCTTTCCCCTCAAGAAGTCTTTCGCTAAGACAGTTCTGGTGGAATTGGCAAAGTGATATTTGGAAGCCCATATAGGGCTATGGTGAAAAAGGAAATATCCTCAGATGACATCTGGAAAGAAGCTTTCTGAGAAACTGCTTTGTGTTCTGTTAATTCATCTCACAGAGTTACATCTGTATTTCGTGGTACTCTTTGCTAGCCTTATTTCAGTGGAATCTGAGAACAGATATTTCGGATCCCGTTGAAGACTATAGGGCCAAATTAAATATCCTCTGATAATAAAGAGAAAGAAGCTTTCTGAGAAACTTCTTCGTGTTCTGTGAAATCATCTCACAGATTTACAGCTTTCCCGTCAAGAAGCCTTTCGCTAAGACCGTTCTTGTGGAATTGGCAAAGTGATATTGGGAAGTCCCTAGAGGGCTATGGTGAAAAAGGAAATATCCTCAGATGAAATCTGGAAAGAAGCTTTCTGAGAAACTGCTTAGTGTTCTGTTAATCCATCTCACAGAGTTACATCTGTATTTCGTGGATCTCTTTGCTAGCCTTATTTCTGTGGAATCTGAGAACAGATATTTCAGATCCCTTTGAAGACTACAGGGTCAAAGGAAATATCCTCCGATAACAAAGAGAAAGAAGCTTTCTGAGAAACTTCTTTGTGTTCCATGAAATCATCTCAGAGAGTTACAGCTTTCCCCTCAAGAAGCCTTTCGCTAAGACAGTTCTTGTGGAATTGGCAGAGTGATATTTGGAAGCCCGTAGAGGGCTAAGGTGAAAAAGGAAATATCCTCTGATGAAATCTGGAAAGAAGCTTTCTGAGAAACTGCCTAGTGTTCTGTTAATTCATCTCACAGAGCTACATCTGTATTTCGTGGATCACTTTGCCAGCCTTATTTCTGTGGAATCTGAGAACAGATATTTCGGATCCCTTTGAAGACTATAGGGCCAAAGGAAATATCCTCCGATAAGAAAGAGAAAGAAGGTTTCTGAGAAACTTCTTTGTGTTCTGTGAAATCATCTCAAGGAGTTACAGCTTTCCCCTCAAGAAGCCTTTCACTAAGAGAGTTCTTGTGGAATTGGCAGAGTGATATTTGGAAGCCCATAGAGGGCTATGGTGAAAAAGGAAATATCCTCAGATGAAATCTGGAAAGAAGCTTTGTGAAGAACTGCTTAGTGTTCTGATAATTCATCTCACAGAGTTACATCTGTATTTCGTGGATCTCTTTGCTAGCCTTATTTCTGTGGAATCTGAGAACAGATATTTCGGATCCCTTTGAAGACTATAGGGCCAAAGCAAACATACTCCGATAACAAAGAGAAAGAAGCTTTCTGAGAAGCTTCTTTGTGTTCTGTGAAATCATCTCACAGAGTTACAGCTTTCCCCTCAACAAGCCTTTCGCTAAGACAGTTCTAGTGGAATTGGCAAAGTATTATTTGGAATCCCATAGAATTCTATGGTGAAAAAGGAAATATCTTCAGATGAAATCTGGAAAGAAGTTTTCTGAGAAACTGCTTAGTGTTCCGTTAATTCATCTCACAGAGTTACATCTGCATTTCGTGGATCTCTTTGCTAGCCTTATTTCTGTGGAATCTGAGAACAGATATTTAGGATCCCTTTGAAGACTATTGGGCCAAAGGAAATATCCTCCGATAACAAAGAGAAAGAAGCTCTCTGAGAAACTTCTTTGTGTTCTGTGAAATCATCTCACAGAGTTACAGCTTTCCCTAGAAGAATCCTTTCGCTAAGACAGTTCTTGTGGAATTGGCAAAGTGATATTGGGAAGCCCATATAGGGCTATGGTGAAAAAGGAAATATCCTCAGATGAAATCTGGAAAGAAGCTTTCTGAGAAACTGCTTAGTGTTCTGTTAATTCATGTCACAGAGTTACATCTGTATTTCGTGGATCTCTTTGCTAGCTTTATTTCTGTGGAATCTGAGAGCGGATATTTCGGATCCCTTTGAAGACTATATGGCCAAAGGAAATATCCTCCGATAACAAAGAGAAAAAAGCTTTCTGAGAAACTTCTTTGTGTTCTGTGAAATCATCTCACAGAGTTACAGCTTTCCCGTCAAGAAGCCTTTCGCTAAGACCGTTCTTGTGGAATTGGCAAAGTGATATTGGGAAGTCCATAGAGGGCTATGGTGAAAAAGGAAATATCCTCAGATGAAATCTGGAAAGAAGCTTTCTGAGAAACTGCTTAGTGTTTTGTTAATCCATCGCACTGAGTTACATCTGTATTTCGTGGATCACTTTGCTAGCCTTATTTCTGTGGAATCTGAGAACAGATATTTCGGATCCCTTTGAAGACTACAGGGTCAAAGGAAATATCCTCCGATAAGAAAGAGAAAGAAGCTTTCTGTCAAACTTCTTTGTGTTCTGTGAAATCATCTCACAGAGTTACAGCTTTCCCCTCAAGAAGCCTTTCGCTAAGACAGTTCTTGTGGAATTCGCAAAGTGATATATAGAAGCCCCTAGAGGGCTATGGAGAAAAAGGATATATCCCTAGGTAAAATCTGGAAAGAAGCTTTCTGAGAAACTGCTTAGTGTTCTGTTAATCCATCGCACTGAGTTACATCTGTATTTCGTGGATCACTTTGCTAGCCTTATTTCTGTGGAATCTGAGAACAGATATTTCGGATCCCTTTGAAGACTACAGGGTTAAAGGAAATATCCTCCGATAAGAAAGAGAAAGAAGCTTTCTGTCAAACTTCTTTGTGTTCTGTGAAATCATCTCACAGAGTTACAGCTTTCCCCTCAAGAAGCCTTTCGCTAAGACAGTTCTGGTGGAATTGGCAAAGTGATATTTGGAAGCCCATATAGGGCTATGGTGAAAAAGGAAATATCCTCAGATGACATCTGGAAAGAAGCTTTCTGAGAAACTGCTTTGTGTTCTGTTAATTCATCTCACAGAGTTACATCTGTATTTCGTGGTACTCTTTGCTAGCCTTATTTCAATGGAATCTGAGAACAGATATTTCGGATCCCGTTGAAGACTATAGGGCCAAATTAAATATCCTCTGATAATAAAGAGAAAGAAGCTTTCTGAGAAACTTCTTCGTGTTCTGTGAAATCATCTCACAGATTTACAGCTTTCCCGTCAAGAAGTCTTTCGCTAAGACCGTTCTTGTGGAATTGGCAAAGTGATATTGGGAAGTCCCTAGAGGGCTAAGGTGAAAAAGGAAATATCCACAGATGAAATCTGGAAAGAAGCTTTCTGAGAAACTGCTTAGTGTTCTGTTAATCCATCTCACAGAGTTACATCTGTATTTCGTGGATCTCTTTGCTAGCCTTATTTCTGTGGAATCTGAGAACAGATATTTCAGATCCCTTGGAAGACTACAGGGTCAAAGGAAATATCCTCCGATAACAAAGAGAAAGAAGCTTTCTGAGAAACTTCTTTGTGTTCCATGAAATCATCTCAGAGAGTTACAGCTTTCCCCTCAAGAAGCCTTTCGCCAAGACAGTTCTTGTGGAATTGGCAGAGTGATATTTGGAAGCCTGTAGAGGGCTAAGGTGAAAAAGGAAATATCCTCAGATGAAATCTGGAAAGAAGCTTTCTGAGAAACTGCCTAGTGTTCTGTTAATTCATCTCACAGAGCTACATCTGTATTTCGTGGATCACTTTGCTAGCCTTATTTCTGTGGAATCTGAGAACAGATATTTCGGATCCCTTTGAAGACTATAGGGCCAAAGGAAATATCCTCCGATAAGAAAGAGAAAGAAGCTTTCTGAGAAACTTCTTTGTGTTCTGTGAAATCATCTCAAGGAGTTACAGCTTTCCCCTCAAGAAGCCTTTCACTAAGAGAGTTCTTGTGGAATTGGCAGAGTGATATTTGGAAGCCCATAGAGGGCTATGGTGAAAAAGGAAATATCCTCAGATGAAATCTTGAAAGAAGCTTTGTGAAGAACTGCTTAGTGTTCTGATAATTCATCTCACAGAGTTACATCTGTATTTCGTGGATCTCTTTGCTAGCCTTATTTCTGTGGAATCTGAGAACAGATATTTCGGATCCCTTTGAAGACTATAGGGCCAAAGCAAACATACTCCGATAACAAAGAGAAAGAAGCTTTCTGAGAAGCTTCTTTGTGTTCTGTGAAATCATCTCACAGAGTTACAGCTTTCCCCTCAAGAAGCCTTTCGCTAAGACAGTTCTAGTGGAATTGGCAAAGTATTATTTGGAAGCCCATAGAATTCTATGGTGAAAAAGGAAATATCTTCAGATGAAATCTGGAAAGAAGCTTTCTGAGAAACTGCTTAGTGTTCCGTTAATTCATCTCACAGAGTTACATCTGCATTTCGTGGATCTCTTTGCTAGCCTTATTTCTGTGGAATCTGAGAACAGATATTTAGGATCCCTTTGAAGACTATTGGGCCAAAGGAAATATCCTCCGATAACAAAGAGAAAGAAGCTCTCTGAGAAACTTCTTTGTGTTCTGTGAAATCATCTCACAGAGTTACAGCTTTCCCTAGAAGAATCCTTTCGCTAAGACAGTTCTTGTGGAATTGGCAAAGTGATATTGGGAAGCCCATATAGGGCTATGGTGAAAAAGGAAATATCCTCAGATGAAATCTGGAAAGAAGCTTTCTGAGAAACTGCTTAGTGTTCTGTTAATTCATGTCACAGAGTTACATCTGTATGTCGTGGATCTCTTTGCTAGCTTTATTTCTGTGGAATCTGAGAGCGGATATTTCGGATCCCTTTGAAGACTATATGGCCAAAGGAAATATCCTCCGATAACAAAGAGAAAAAAGCTTTCTGAGAAACTTCTTTGTGTTCTGTGAAATCATCTCACAGAGTTACAGCTTTCCCGTCAAGAAGCCTTTCGCTAAGACCGTTCTTGTGGAATTGGCAAAGTGATATTGGGAAGTCCATAGAGGGCTATGGTGAAAAAGGAAATATCCTCAGATGAAATCTGGAAAGAAGCTTTCTGAGAAACTGCTTAGTGTTCTGTTAATCCATCGCACTGAGTTACACCTGTATTTCGTGGATCACTTTGCTAGCCTTATTTCTGTGGAATCTGAGAACAGATATTTCGGATCCCTTTGAAGACTACAGGGTCAAAGGAAATATCCTCCGATAAGAAAGAGAAAGAAGCTTTCTGTCAAACTTCTTTGTGTTCTGTGAAATCATCTCACAGAGTTCCAGCTTTCCCCTCAAGAAGCCTTTCGCTAAGACAGTTCTGGTGGAATTGGCAAAGTGATATTGGGAAGCCCATATAGGGCTATGGTGAAAAAGGAAATATCCTCAGATGACATCTGGAAAGAAGCTTTCTGAGAAACTGCTTTGTGTTCTGTTAATTCATCTCACAGAGTTACATCTGTATTTCGTGGTACTCTTTGCTAGCCTTATTTCAGTGGAATCTGAGAACAGATATTTCGGATCCCGTTGAAGACTATAGGGCCAAATTAAATATCCTCTGATAATAAAGAGAAAGAAGCTTTCTGAGAAACTTCTTCGTGTTCTGTGAAATCATCTCACAGAGTTACAGCTTTCCCGTCAAGAAGCCTTTCGCTAATACCGTTCTTGTGGAATTGGCTAAGTGATATTTGGAAGTCCCTAGAGGGCTATGGTGAAAAAGGAAATATCCTCAGATGAAATCTGGAAAGAAGCTTTCTGAGAAACTGCTTAGTGTTCTGTTAATCCATCTCACAGAGTTACATCTGTATTTCGTGGATCTCTTTGCTAGCCTTATTTCTGTGGAATCTGAGAACAGATATTTCGGATCCCTTTGAAGACTACAGGGTCAAAGGAAATATCCTCCGATAACAAAGAGAAAGAAGCTTTCTGAGAAACTTCTTTGTGTTCCGTGAAATCATCTCAGAGAGTTACAGCTTTCCCCTCAAGAAGCCTTTCGCTAAGACAGTTCTTGTGGAATTGGCAGAGTGATATTTGGAAGCCGGTAGAGGGCTAAGGTGAAAAAGGAAATATCCTCAGATGAAAACTGGAAAGATGCTTTCTGAGAAACTGCCTAGTGTTCTTTTAATTCATCTCACAGAGCTACATCTGTATTACGTGGATCACTTTGCTAGCCTTATTTCTGTGGAATCTGAGAACAGATATTTCGGATCCGTTTGAAGACTATAGGGCCAAAGGAAATATCCTCCGATAAGAAAGAGAAAGAAGCTTTCTGAGAAACTTCTTTGTGTTCTGTGAAATCATCTCAAGGAGTTACAGCTTTCCCCTCAAGAAGCCTTTCACTAAGAGAGTTCTTGTGGAATTGGCAGAGTGATATTTGGAAGCCCATAGAGGGCTATGGTGAAAAAGGAAATATCCTCAGATGAAATCTGGAAAGAAGCTTTGTGAAGAACTGCTTAGTGTTCTGATAATTCATCTCACAGAGTTACATCTGTATTTCGTGGATCTCTTTGCTAGCCTTATTTCTGTGGAATCTGAGAACAGATATTTCGGATCCCTTTGAAGAGTCTAGGGCCAAAGGAAATATCCTCCGATAACAAAGAGAAAGAAGCTTTCTGAGAAACTTCTTTGTGTTCTGAGAAATTGTCTCACAGAGTTACAGCTTTCCCTAGAAGAAGCCATTCGCTAAGACCGTTCTTGTGGAATTGGCAAAGTGATATTGGGAAGTCCATAGAGGGCTATGGTGAAAAATAAAATATCCTCAGATGAAATCTGGAAAGAAGCTTTCTGAGAAACTGCTTAGTGTTCTGTTAATCCATCTCACAGAGTTACATCTGTATTTCGTGGATCTCTTTGCTAGCCTTATTTCAGTGGAATCTGAGAACAGATATTTCAGATCCCTTTGAAGACTATAGCGCCAAATTAAATATCCTCCGATAACAAAGAGAAAGAAGCTTTCTGAGAAACTTCTTCATGTTCTGTGAAATCATCTCACAGAGTTACAGCTTTCCCATCAAGAAGCCTTTCGCTAAGACCGTTCTTGTGGAATTGGCAAAATGATACTGGGTAGTCCATAGAGGGCTATGGTGAAAAAGGAAATATCCTCAGATAAAATCTGGAAAGAAGCTTTATGAGAAACTGCTTAGTGTTCCTTTAATTCATTTCACAGAGTTATATCTGTATTTCGTGGATCTCTTTGCTAGCCTTATTTCTGTGGAATCTGAGAACAGATATTTCGGATCCCTTTGAAGACTACAGACCAAAGTAAATATCCTCCGATAACAAAGAGAAAGAAGCTTTCTGACAAACTTCTTTGTGTTCTGTGAAATCATCTCACAGAGTTACAGCTTTCCCCTCAAGAAGCCTTTCGCTAGGACAGTTCTTGTGGAATTGGCAGAGTGATATTTTTAAGCCCATAGAGGGCTATGGTGAAAAAGGAAATATCCTCCGATGAAATCTGGAAGGAAGCATTCTGAGAAACTGCTTAGTGTTCTGTTAATTCATCTCACAGAGTTACATCTTTATTTCGTGGATCTCTTTGCTAGCCTTATTTCTGTGGAATCTGAGAACAGATATTTCGGATCCCTTTGAAGACTATAGGGCCAAAGGAAATATCCTCCGATAACAAAGAGAAAGAATCTTTCTGAGAAACTTCTTTTTGTTCTGTGAAATCATCTCACAGAGTTACAGCTTTCCCCTCAAGAACTCTTTCGCTAAGAGAGTTCTTGTGGAATAGGCAAAGTGATATATGGAAGCCCATAGAGGGCTATGGTGAAAAAGGAAATATCCTCAGATGAAATCTGGAAAGAAGCTTTCTGAGAAACTGCTTAGTGTTCTGTTAATTCATCTCACAGAGTTACATCTGTATTTCATGGATCTCTTTGCTAGCCTTATTTCTGTGGAATCTGAGAACAGATATTTCGGATCCCTTTGAAGACTATAATGCCAAAGGAAATATCCTCCGATAACAAAGAGAAAGAATCTTTCTGAGAAACTTCTTTGTGTTCTGTGAAATCATCTCACAGAGTTCCAGCTTTCCCCCCAAGAAGTTTAAGATAAGGCCGTTCTTGTGGAATTGGCAAAGTGATATTTGGAAGCCCATAGAGGGCTGTGGTGAAAAAGGAAATATCCTCAGATGAAATCTGGAAGGAAGCATTCTGAGAAACTGTTTAGTGTTCTGTTAATTCATCTCACAGAGTTACATCTTCATTTCGTAGATCTCTTTGCTAACCTTATTTCTGTGGAATCTGAGAACAGATATTTCGGATCCCTTTGAAGACTATAGTGCCAAGGGAAAGATCCTCCGATAACAAAGAGAAAGAAGCTTTCTGAGAAACTTCTTTGTGTTCTGTGAAATCATCTCACAGAGTTACAGCTTTCCCCTCAAGAAGTCTTTCGCTAAGACAGTTCTTGTGGAATAGGCAAAGTGATATATGCAAGCCCCTAGAGGGCTTTGGTGAAAAAGGAAATATCCTCCGATGAAATCTGGAAATAAGCTTTCTGAGAAACTTCTTCGTGTTCTGTTAATTCATCTCACAGAGTTGAATCTGTATTTCGTGGATCTCTTTTCTAGCCTTATTTCTGTGGAATCTGAGAACAGATATTTCGGATCACTCTGAAGACTATAGGGCCAAAGGAAATATCCTCCGATAACAAAGAGAAAGAAGCTTTCTGAGAAACATCTTTGTGTTCTGTGAAATCGTCTCACAAAGTTACAGCTTTCCCTAGAAGAAGCCTTTCGCTAAGATCGTTCTTGTGGAATTGGCAAAGTGATATTGGGAAGTCCATAGAGGGCTATGGTGAAAAAGGAAATATCCTCAGATGAAATCTGGAAAGAAGCTTTCTGAGAAACTGCTTAGTGTTCTGTTAATCCATCTCACAGTTACATCTGTTTTTCGTGGATCTCTTTTCTAGCCTTATTTCTGTGGAATCTGAGAACAGATATTTCGGATCCCTTTGAAGACTATAGGGCCAAAGGAAATATCCTCCGATAACAAAGAGAAAGAAGCTTTCTGAAAAACTTCTTTGTGTTCTGTGAAATCATCTCACAGAGTTACAGCTTTCCCCTCAAGAAGTCTTTCGCTAAGACAGTTCTTGTGGAATAGGCAAAGTGATATATGGAAGCCCATAGAGGGCTATGGTGAAAAAGGAAATATCCTCAGATGAAATCTGGAAAGAAGCTTTCTGAGAAACTGCTTAGTGTTCTGTTAATTCATCTCACAGAGTTACATCTGTATTTCGTGGATCTCTTTTCTAGCCTTATTTCTGTGGAATCTGAGAACAGATATTTCGGATCCCTTGAAGACTATAGGACCAAAGGAAATATCCTCCGATAACAAAGAGAAAGAAGCTTTCTGAGAAACTTCTTTGTGTTCTGAGAAATCATCTCACAGAGTTACAGCTTTCCCTAGAAGAAGCCTTTCGCTAAGACCGTTCTTTTGGAATTGGCAAAGTGATATTGGGAAGCCTATAAAGGGCTGTGGTGAAAAAGGAAATATCCTCAGATGAAATCGGGAAGGAAGCTTTCTGAAGAGACTGCTTAGTGTTCTGTTAATTCTATTCACAGAGTTATATCTTTATTTCGTGGATCTCTTTGCTAGCCTTATTTCTGTGGAATCTGAGAACCGATATTTAGGATCCCTTTGAAGACTATAGGGCCAAAGGATATATCCTCCGATAACAAAGAGAAAGGAGCTTTCTGAGAAACTTCTTTTTGTTCTGTGAAATCATCTCACAGAGTTACAGCTTTCCCCTCAAGAAGTCTTTCGCTAAGACAGTTCTTGTGGAATAGGCAAAGTGATATATGGAATCCCATAGAGGGCTATGGTGAAAAAGGAAATATCCTCAGATGAAATCTGGAAAGAAGCTTTCTGAGAAACTGCTTAGTGTTCTGTTAATTCATCTCACAGAGTTACATCTGTATTTCGTGGATCTCTTTGCTAGCCTTATTTCTGTGGAATCTGAGAACAGATATTTCGGATCCCTCTGAAGACTATAGGGCCAAAGGAAATATCCTCCGATAACAAAGAGAAAGAAGCTTTCTGAGAAACTTCTTTGTGTTCTGTGAAATCATCTCACAGAATTACAGCTTTCCCGTCAAGAAGCCTTTCGCTAAGACCGTTCTTGTGGAATTGGCAAAGTGATATTGGGAAGTCCATAGACGGCTATGGTGAAAAAGGAAATATCCTCAGATAAAATCTGGAAAGAAGCTTTCTGAGAAACTGCTTAGTGTTCTGTTAATCCATCTCACAGAGTTACATCTGTATTTCGTGGATCTCTTTGCTAGCCTTATTTCTGTCGAATCTGAGAACAGATATTTCGGATCCCTTTGAAGACTACAGGGTCAAAGAAAATATCCTCCGATAACAAAGAGAAAGAAGCTTTCTGACAAACTTTTTTGTGTTCTGTGAAATCATCTCACAGAGTTACAGCTTTCCCCTCAAGAAACCTTTCGCTAAGACAGTTCTTGTGGAATTGGCAGAGTAATATTTGGAAGCCCATAGAGGGCTAGGATGAAAAGGGAAACATCCTCAGATGAAATCTGGAAAGAAGCTTTCTGAAGAACTGCTTAGTGTTCTGTTAATCCATCTCAAAGAGTTACATCTGTATTTCGTGGATCTCTTTGCTAGCCTTATTTCTGTGGAATCTGAGAACAGATATTTCGGATCCCTTTGAAGACTACAGGGCCAAAGGAAATATCCTCCGATAACAAAGAGAAAGAAGCTTTCTGAGAAACTTCTTTGTGTTCTGTGAAATCATCTCACAGAGTTACAGCTTTCCCCTCAAGAAGCCGTTCGCTAAGACAGTTCTTTAGGAATTGGCAGAGTGATATTTGGAAGCCCATAGAGGGCTATGGTGAAAAAGGAAATATCCTCCGATGAAATCTGGAAAGAAGCGTTCTGATAAACTGCTTAGTGTTCTGTTAATTCATCTCACAGAGTTACATCTGTATTTCGTGGATCTCTTTGCTAGCCTTATTTCTGTGGAATCTGAGAACAGATATTTCGGATCCCGTTGAAGACTACAGGGTCAAAGAAAATATCCTCCGATAACAAAGAGAAAGAAGCTTTCTGACAAACTTCTTTGTGTTCTGTGAAATCATCTCACAGAGTTACAGCTTTCCCCTCAAGAAGCCTTTCGCAAAGACAGTTCTTGTGGAATTGGCAGAGTGATATTTGGAAGCCCAGAGAGGGCTATGATGAAAAAGGAAATATCCTCCGATGAAATCTGGAAAGAAGCGTTCTGATAAACTGCTTAGTGTTCTGTTAATTCATCTCACAGAGTTACATCTGTATTTCGTGGATCTCTTTGCTAGCCTTATTTCTGTGGAATCTGAGAACAGATATTTCGGTTCCCTTTGAAGACTACAGACCAAAGTAAATATCCTCCGATAACAAAGAGAAAGAAGCTTTCTGACAAACTTCTTTGTGTTCTGTGAAATCATCTCACAGAGTTACAGCTTTCCCCTCAAGAAGTCTTTCGCTAAGACAGTTCTTGTGGAATTGGCAGAGTGATATTTGGAAGCCCATAGAGGGCTATGGTGAAAAAGGAAATATCCTCCGATGAAATCTGGAAGGAAGCTTTCTGAGAAACTGCTTAGTGTTCTGTTAATTCATCTCACAGAGTTACATCTTTATTTCATGGATCTCTTTGCTAGCCTTATTTCTGTGGAATCTGAGAACAGATATTTCGGATCCCTTTGAAGACTATAGGGCCAAAGGAAATATCCTCCGATAACAAAGAGAAAGAATCTTTCTGAGAAACGTCTTTGTGTTCTGTGAAATCATCTCACAGAGTTACAGCTTTCCCCTCAAGAACTCTTTCGCTAAGACAGTTCTTGTGGAATAGGCAAAGTGATATATGGAAGCCCATAGAGGGCTATGGTGAAAAAGGAAATATCCTCAGATGAAATCTGGAAAGAAGCTTTCTGAGAAACTGCTTAGTGTTCTGTTAATTCATCTCACAGAGTTACATCTGTATTTCGTGGATCTCTTTGCTAGCCTTATTTCTGTGGAATCTGAGAACAGATATTTAGGATCCCTTTGAAGACTATTGGGCCAAAGGAAATATCCTCCGATAACAAAGAGAAAGAAGCTCTCTGAGAAACTTCTTTGTGTTCTGTGAAATCATCTCACAGAGTTACAGCTTTCCCTAGAAGAATCCTTTCGCTAAGACAGTTCTTGTGGAATTGGCAAAGTGATATTGGGAAGCCCATATAGGGCTATGGTGAAAAAGGAAATATCCTCAGATGAAATCTGGAAAGAAGCTTTCTGAGAAACTGCTTAGTGTTCTGTTAATTCATGTCACAGAGTTACCTCTGTATGTCGTGGATCTCTTTGCTAGCTTTATTTCTGTGGAATCTGAGAGCGGATATTTCGGATCCCTTTGAAGACTATATGGCCAAAGGAAATATCCTCCGATAACAAAGAGAAAAAAGCTTTCTGAGAAACTTCTTTGTGTTCTGTGAAATCATCTCACAGAGTTACAGCTTTCCCGTCAAGAAGCCTTTCGCTAAGACCGTTCTTGTGGAATTGGCAAAGTGATATTGGGAAGTCCATAGAGGGCTATGGTGAAAAAGGAAATATCCTCAGATGAAATCTGGAAAGAAGCTTTCTGAGAAACTGCTTAGTGTTCTGTTAATCCATCGCACTGAGTTACATCTGTATTTCGTGGATCAATTTGCTAGCCTTATTTCTGTGGAATCTGAGAACAGATATTTCGGATCCCTTTGAAGACTACAGGGTCAAAGGAAATATCCTCCGATAAGAAAGAGAAAGAAGCTTTCTGTCAAACTTCTTTGTGTTCTGTGAAATCATCTCACAGAGTTCCAGCTTTCCCCTCAAGAAGCCTTTCGCTAAGACAGTTCTGGTGGAATTGGCAAAGTGATATTGGGAAGCCCATATAGGGCTATGGTGAAAAAGGAAATATCCTCAGATGACATCTGGAAAGAAGCTTTCTGAGAAACTGCTTTGTGTTCTGTTAATTCATCTCACAGAGTTACATCTGTATTTCGTGGTACTCTTTGCTAGCCTTATTTCAGTGGAATCTGAGAACAGATATTTCGGATCCCGTTGAAGACTATAGGGCCAAATTAAATATCCTCTGATAATAAAGAGAAAGAAGCTTTCTGAGAAACTTCTTCGTGTTCTGTGAAATCATCTCACAGAGTTACAGCTTTCCCGTCAAGAAGCCTTTCGCTAATACCGTTCTTGTGGAATTGGCAAAGTGATATTGGGAAGTCCCTAGAGGGCTATGGTGAAAAAGGAAATATCCTCAGATGAAATCTGGAAAGAAGCTTTCTGAGAAACTGCTTAGTGTTCTGTTAATCCATCTCACAGAGTTACATCTGTATTTCGTGGATCTCTTTGCTAGCCTTATTTCTGTGGAATCTGAGAACAGATATTTCGGATCCCTTTGAAGACTACAGGGTCAAAGGAAATATCCTCCGATAACAAAGAGAAAGAAGCTTTCTGAGAAACTTCTTTGTGTTCCGTGAAATCATCTCAGAGAGTTACAGCTTTCCCCTCAAGAAGCCTTTCGCTAAGACAGTTCTTGTGGAATTGGCAGAGTGATATTTGGAAGCCGGTAGAGGGCTAAGGTGAAAAAGGAAATATCCTCAGATGAAATCTGGAAAGATGCTTTCTGAGAAACTGCCTAGTGTTCTTTTAATTCATCTCACAGAGCTACATCTGTATTACGTGGATCACTTTGCTAGCCTTATTTCTGTGGAATCTGAGAACAGATATTTCGGATCCGTTTGAAGACTATAGGGCCAAAGGAAATATCCTCCGATAAGAAAGAGAAAGAAGCTTTCTGAGAAACTTCTTTGTGTTCTGTGAAATCATCTCAAGGAGTTACAGCTTTCCCCTCAAGAAGCCTTTCACTAAGAGAGTTCTTGTGGAATTGGCAGAGTGATATTTGGAAGCCCCTAGAGGGCTATGGTGAAAAAGGAAATATCCTCAGATGAAATCTGGAAAGAAGCTTTGTGAAGAACTGCTTAGTGTTCTGATAATTCATCTCACAGAGTTACATCTGTATTTCGTGGATCTCTTTGCTAGCCTTATTTCTGTGGAATCTGAGAACAGATATTTCGGATCCCTTTGAAGAGTCTAGGGCCAAAGGAAATATCCTCCGATAACAAAGAGAAAGAAGCTTTCTGAGAAACTTCTTTGTGTTCTGAGAAATTGTCTCACAGAGTTACAGCTTTCCCTAGAAGAAGCCATTCGCTAAGACCGTTCTTGTGGAATTGGCAAAGTGATATTGGGAAGTCCATAGAGGGCTATGGTGAAAAATAAAATATCCTCAGATGAAATCTGGAAAGAAGCTTTCTGAGAAACTGCTTAGTGTTCTGTTAATCCATCTCACAGAGTTACATCTGTATTTCGTGGATCTCTTTGCTAGCCTTATTTCAGTGGAATCTGAGAACAGATATTTCAGATCCCTTTGAAGACTATAGCGCCAAATTAAATATCCTCCGATAACAAAGAGAAAGAAGCTTTCTGAGAAACTTCTTCATGTTCTGTGAAATCATCTCACAGAGTTACAGCTTTCCCGTCAAGAAGCCTTTCGCTAAGACCGTTCTTGTGGAATTGGCAAAATGATACTGGGTAGTCCATAGAGGGCTATGGTGAAAAAGGAAATATCCTCAGATAAAATCTGGAAAGAAGCTTTATGAGAAACTGCTTAGTGTTCTGTTAATTCATTTCACAGAGTTATATCTGTATTTCGTGGATCTCTTTGCTAGCCTTATTTCTGTGGAATCTGAGAACAGATATTTCGGATCCCTTTGAAGACTACAGACCAAAGTAAATATCCTCCGATAACAAAGAGAAAGAAGCTTTCTGACAAACTTCTTTGTGTTCTGTGAAATCATCTCACAGAGTTACAGCTTTCCCCTCAAGAAGCCTTTCGCTAGGACAGTTCTTGTGGAATTGGCAGAGTGATATTTTTAAGCCCATAGAGGGCTATGGTGAAAAAGGAAATATCCTCCGATGAAATCTGGAAGGAAGCATTCTGAGAAACTGCTTAGTGTTCTGTTAATTCATCTCACAGAGTTACATCTTTATTTCGTGGATCTCTTTGCTAGCCTTATTTCTGTGGAATCTGAGAACAGATATTTCGGATCCCTTTGAAGACTATAGGGCCAAAGGAAATATCCTCCGATAACAAAGAGAAAGAATCTTTCTGAGAAACTTCTTTTTGTTCTGTGAAATCATCTCACAGAGTTACAGCTTTCCCCTCAAGAACTCTTTCGCTAAGAGAGTTCTTGTGGAATAGGCAAAGTGATATATGGAAGCCCATAGAGGGCTATGGTGAAAAAGGAAATATCCTCAGATGAAATCTGGAAAGAAGCTTTCTGCGAAACTGCTTAGTGTTCTGTTAATTCATCTCACAGAGTTACATCTGTATTTCATGGATCTCTTTGCTAGCCTTATTTCTGTGGAATCTGAGAACAGATATTTCGGATCCCTTTGAAGACTATAATGCCAAAGGAAATATCCTCCGATAACAAAGAGAAAGAATCTTTCTGAGAAACTTCTTTGTGTTCTGTGAAATCATCTCACAGAGTTCCAGCTTTCCCCCCAAGAAGTTTAAGATAAGGCCGTTCTTGTGGAATTGGCAAAGTGATATTTGGAAGCCCATAGAGGGCTGTGGTGAAAAAGGAAATATCCTCAGATGAAATCTGTAAGGAAGCATTCTGAGAAACTGTTTAGTGTTCTGTTAATTCATCTCACAGAGTTACATCTTCATTTCGTAGATCTCTTTGCTAACCTTATTTCTGTGGAATCTGAGAACAGATATTTCGGATCCCCTTGAAGACTATAGTGCCAAGGGAAAGATCCTCCGATAACAAAGAGAAAGAAGCTTTCTGAGAAACTTCTTTGTGTTCTGTGAAATCATCTCACAGAGTTACAGCTTTCCCCTCAAGAAGTCTTTCGCTAAGACAGTTCTTGTGGAATAGGCAAAGTGATATATGCAAGCCCCTAGAGGGCTTTGGTGAAAAAGGAAATATCCTCCGATGAAATCTGGAAATAAGCTTTCTGAGAAACTTCTTCGTGTTCTGTTAATTCATCTCACAGAGTTGAATCTGTATTTCGTGGATCTCTTTTCTAGCCTTATTTCTGTGGAATCTGAGAACAGATATTTCGGATCACTCTGAAGACTATAGGGCCAAAGGAAATATCCTCCGATAACAAAGAGAAAGAAGCTTTCTGAGAAACATCTTTGTGTTCTGTGAAATCGTCTCACAAAGTTACAGCTTTCCCTAGAAGAAGCCTTTCGCTAAGATCGTTCTTGTGGAATTGGCAAAGTGATATTGGGAAGTCCATAGAGGGCTATGGTGAAAAAGGAAATATCCTCAGATGAAATCTGGAAAGAAGCTTTCTGAGAAACTGCTTAGTGTTCTGTTAATCCATCTCACAGTTACATCTGTTTATCGTGGATCTCTTTTCTAGCCTTATTTCTGTGGAATCTGAGAACAGATATTTCGGATCCCTTTGAAGACTATAGGGCCAAAGGAAATATCCTCCGATAACAAAGACAAAGAAGCTTTCTGAGAAACTTCTTTGTGTTCTGTGAAATCATCTCACAGAGTTACAGCTTTCCCCTCAAGAAGTCTTTCGCTAAGACAGTTCTTGTGGAATAGGCAAAGTGATATATGGAAGCCCATAGAGGGCTATGGTGAAAAAGGAAATATCCTCAGATGAAATCTGGAAAGAAGCTTTCTGAGAAACTGCTTAGTGTTCTGTTAATTCATCTCACAGAGTTACATCTGTATTTCGTGGATCTCTTTTCTAGCCTTATTTCTGTGGAATCTGAGAACAGATATTTCGGATCCCTTGAAGACTATAGGACCAAAGGAAATATCCTCCGATAACAAAGAGAAAGAAGCTTTCTGAGAAACTTCTTTGTGTTCTGAGAAATCATCTCACAGAGTTACAGCTTTCCCTAGAAGAAGCCTTTCGCTAAGACCGTTCTTTTGGAATTGGCAAAGTGATATTGGGAAGCCTATAAAGGGCTGTGGTGAAAAAGGAAATATCCTCAGATGAAATCTGGAAGGAAGCTTTCTGAAGAGACTGCTTAGTGTTCTGTTAATTCTTTTCACAGAGTTATATCTTTATTTCGTGGATCTCTTTGCTAGCCTTATTTCTGTGGAATCTGAGAACAGATATTTAGGATCCCTTTGAAGACTATAGGGCCAAAGGATATATCCTCCGATAACAAAGAGAAAGGAGCTTTCTGAGAAACTTCTTTTTGTTCTGTGAAATCATCTCACAGAGTTACAGCTTTCCCCTCAAGAAGTCTTTCGCTAAGACAGTTCTTGTGGAATAGGCAAAGTGATATATGGAATCCCATAGAGGGCTATGGTGAAAAAGGAAATATCCTCAGATGAAATCTGGAAAGAAGCTTTCTGAGAAACTGCTTAGTGTTCTGTTAATTCATCTCACAGAGTTACATCTGTATTTCGTGGATCTCTTTGCTAGCCTTATTTCTGTGGAATCTGAGAACAGATATTTCGGATCCCTCTGAAGACTATAGGGCCAAAGGAAATATCCTCCGATAACAAAGAGAAAGAAGCTTTCTGAGAAACTTCTTTGTGTTCTGTGAAATCATCTCACAGAATTACAGCTTTCCCGTCAAGAAGCCTTTCGCTAAGACAGTTCTTGTGGAATAGGCAAAGTGATATATGGAAGCCCATAGAGGGCTATGGTGAAAAAGGAAATATCCTCAGATGAAATCTGGAAAGAAGCTTTCTGAGAAACTGCTTAGTGTTCTGTTAATTCATCTCACAGAGTTACATCTGTATTTCGTGGATCTCTTTGCTAGCCTTATTTCTGTGGAATCTGAGAACAGATATTTCGGATTCCTTTGAAGACTATAATGCCAAAGGAAATATCCTCCGATAACAAAGAGAAAGAATCTTTCTGAGAAACTTCTTTGTGTTCTGTGAAATCATCTCACAGAGTTCCAGCTTTCCCCCCAAGAAGTTTTCGATAAGGCCGTTCTTGTGGAATTGGCAAAGTGATATTTGGAAGCCCATAGAGGGCTGTGGTGAAAAAGGAAATATCCTCAGATGAAATCTGGAAGGAAGCTTTCTGAGAAACTGTTTAGTGTTCTGTTAATTCATCTCACAGAGTTACATCTTTATTTCGTGTATCTCTTTGCTAGCCTTATTTCTGTGGAATCTGAGAACAGATATTTCGGATCCCTTTGAAAACTATAGGGCCAAAGGAAAGATCCTCCGATAACAAAGAGAAAGAAGCTTTCTGAGAAACTTCTTTGTGTTCTGTGAAATCATCTCACAGAATTACAGCTTTCCCGTCAAGAAGCCTTTCGCTAAGACCGTTCTTGTGGAATTGGCAAAGTGATATTGGGAAGTCCATAGACGGCTATGGTGAAAAAGGAAATATCCTCAGATAAAATCTGGAAAGAAGCTTTCTGAGAAACTGCTTAGTGTTCTGTTAATCCATCTCACAGAGTTACATCTGTATTTCGTGGATCTCTTTGCTAGCCTTATTTCTGTGGAATCTGAGAACAGATATTTCGGATCCCTTTGAAGATTACAGGGTCAAAGAAAATATCCTCCGATAACAAAGAGACAGAAGCTTTCTGACAAACTTTTTTGTGTTCTGTGAAATCATCTCACAGAGTTACAGCTTTCCCCTCAAGAAGACTTTCGCTAAGACAGTTCTTGTGGAATTGGCAGAGTAATATTTGGAAGCCCATAGAGGGCTAGGATGAAAAGGGAAATATCCTCAGATGAAATCTGGAAAGAAGCATTCTGAAGAACTGCTTAGTGTTCTGTTAATCCATCTCACAGAGTTACATCTGTATTTCGTGGATCTCTTTGCTAGCCTTATTTCTGTGGAATCTGAGAACAGATATTTCGGATCCCTTTGAAGACTACAGGGCCAAAGGAAATATCCTCCGATAACAAAGAGAAAGAAGCTTTCTGAGAAACTTCTTTGTGTTCTGTGAAATCATCTCACAGAGTTACAGCTTTCCCCTCAAGAAGCCGTTCGCTAAGACAGTTCTTTAGGAATTGGCAGAGTGATATTTGGAAGCCCATAGAGGGCTATGGTGAAAAAGGAAATATCCTCCGATGAAATCTGGAAAGAAGCGTTCTGATAAACTGCTTAGTGTTCTGTTAATTCATCTCACAGAGTTACATCTGTATTTCGTGGATCTCTTTGCTAGCCTTATTTCTGTGGAATCTGAGAACAGATATTTCGGATCCCTTTGAAGACTACAGACCAAAGTAAATATCCTCCGATAACAAAGAGAAAGAAGCTTTCTGACAAACTTCTTTGTGTTCTGTGAAATCATCTCACAGAGTTACAGCTTTCCCCTCAAGAAGCCTTTCACTAAGACAGTTCTTTAGGAATTGGCAGAGTGATATTTGGAATCCCATAGAGGGCTATGGTGAAAAAGGAAATATCCTCCGATGAAATCTGGAAGGAAGCTTTCTGAGAAACTGCTTAGTGTTCTGTTAATTCATCTCACAGAGTTACATCTTTATTTCGTGGATCTCCTTGCTAGCCTTATTTCTGTGGAATCTGAGAACAGATATTTCGGATCCCTTTGAAGACTATAGGGCCAAAGGAAATATCCTCCGATAACAAAGAGAAAGAAGCTTTCTGAGAAACTTCTTTATGTTCTGTGAAATCATCTCACAGAGTTACAGCTTTCCCCTCAAGAAGCCTTTCGCTAAGACAGTTCTTGTGGAATAGGCAAAGTGATATATGGAAGCCCATAGAGGGCTATGGTGAAAAAGGAAATATCCTCAGATGAAATCTGGAAAGAAGCTTTCTGAGAAACTGCTTAGTGTTCTGTTAATTCATCTCACAGAGTTACATCTGTATTTCGTGGATCTCTTTGCTAGCCTTATTTCTGTGGAATCTGAGAACAGATATTTCGGATCCCTTTGAAGACTATAATGCCAAAGGAAATATCCTCCGATAACAAAGAGAAAGAATCTTTCTGAGAAACTTCTTTGTGTTCTGTGAAATCATCTCACAGAGTTCCAGCTTTCCCCTCAAGAAGTTTTCGATAAGGCAGTTCTTGTGGAATTGGCAAAGTGATATTTGGAAGCCCATAGAGGGCTACGGTGAAAAAGAAAATATCCTTAGATGAAATCTGGAAAGAAGCTTTCTGAGAAACTGCTTCGTGTTCTGTTAATTCATCTCACAGAGATACATCTGTATGTCGTGGATCTCTTTGCTAGCCTTATTTCTGTGGAATCTGAGAAGAGATATTTCGGATCCCTTTGAACACTATAGGGCCAAAGGAAATATCCTCCAATAACAAAGGGAAAGAAGTTTTCTGAGAAACCTCTTTGATTTCTGTGAAATCATGTCACAGAGTTACAGCTTTCCCCTCAAGAAGCCTTTCGCTAAGACAGTTCTTGTGGAATAGGCAAAGTGATATATGGAAGCCCATAGAGGGCTATGGTGAAAAAGGAAATATCCTCAGATGAAATCTGGAAAGAAGCTTTCTGAGAAACTGCTTAGTGTTCTGTTAATTCATCTCACAGAGTTACATCTGTATTTCGTGGATCTCTTTGCTAGCCTTATTTCTGTGGAATCTGAGAACAGATATTTCGGATCCCTTTGAAGACTATAATACCAAAGGAAATATCCTCCGATAACAAAGAGAAAGAATCTTTCTGAGAAACTTCTTTGTGTTCTGTGAAATCATCTCACAGAGTTACAGCTTTCCCCTCAAGAAGCTTTTCGATAAGGCAGTTCTTGTGGAATTGGCAAAGTGATATTGGGAGGCCCATAGAGGTCTATGGTGAAAAAGATAATATCCTTAGATGAAATCTGGAAAGAAGCTTTCTGAGAAACTGCTTCGTGTTCTGTTAATTCATCTCACAGAGATACATCTGTATGTCGTGGATCTCTTTGCTAGCCTTATTTCTGTGGAATCTGAGAACAGATATTTCGGATCCCTTTGAAGACTATAGGGCCAAAGGAAATATCCTCCGATAACAAAGAGAAAGAAGCTTTCTGAGAAACTTCTTTGTGTTCTGTGAAATCATCTCACAGAGTTACAGCTTTCCCCTCAAGAAGTCTTTTGCTAAGACAGTTCTTGTGGAATAGGCAAAGTGATATATGGAAGCCCATAGAGGGCTATGGTGAAAAAGGAAATATCCTCAGATGAAATCTGGAAAGAAGCTTTCTGAGAAACTGCTTCGTGTTCTGTTAATTCATCTCACAGAGTTACATCTGTATTTCATGGATCTCTTTTCTAGCCTTATTTCTGTGGAATCTGAGAACAGATATTTCGGATCCCTTTGAAGACTATAGGACCAAAGGAAATATCCTCCGATAACAAAGAGAAAGAAGCTTTCTGAGAAATTTCTTTGTGTTCTGAGAAATCATCTCACAGAGTTACAGCTTTCCCTAGAAGAAGCCTTTCGCTAAGACCGTTCTTGTGGAATTGGCAAAGTGATATTGGGAAGTCCATAGATGGCTTTGGTGAAAAATAAAATATCCTCAGATGAAATCTGGAAAGAAGCTTTCTGAGAAACTGCTTAGTGTTCTGTTAATCCATCTCACAGAGTTACATCTGTATTACGTGGATCTCTTTGCTAGCCTTATTTCAGTGGAATCTGAGAACAGATATTTCGGATCCCTTTGAAGACTATAGCGCCAAATTAAATATCCTCCGATAACAAAGAGAAAGAAGCTTTCTGAGAAACTTCTTCGTGTTCTGTGAAATCATCTCACAGAGTTACAGCTGTCCCGTCAAGAAGCCTTTCGCTAAGACCGTTCTTCTGGAATTGGCAAAATGATATTGGGAAGTCCATAGAGGGCTATGGTGAAAAAGGAAATATCCTCAGATAAAATCTGGAAAGAAGCTTTCTGAGAAACTGCTTAGTGTTCTGTTAATCCATCTCACAGAGTTACATCTGTATTTCGTGGATCTCTTTGCTAGCCTTATTTCTGTGGAATCTGAGAACAGATATTTCGGATCCCTTTGAAGACTACAGGGTCAAAGGAAATATCCTCCGATAACAAAGAGAAGGAAGCTTTCTGACAAACTTCTTTGTGTTCTGTGAAATCATCTCACAGAGTTACAGCTTTCCCCTCAAGAAGCCTTTCGCTAAGACAGTTCTTGTGGAATTGGCAGAGTAATATTTGGAAGCCCATAGAGGGCTATGATGAAAAAGGAAATATCCTCAGATGAAATCTGGAAAGAAGCTTTCTGAAAAACTGCTTAGTGTTCTGTTAATCCATCTCACAGAGTTACATCTGTATTTCGTGGATCTCTTTGCTAGCCTTATTTCTGTGGAATCTGAGAACAGATATTTCGGATCCCTTTGAAGACTACAGACCAAAGTAAACATCCTCCGATAACAAAGAGAAAGAAGCTTTCTGACAAACTTCTTTGTGTTCTGTGAAATCATCTCACAGAGTTACAGCTTTCCCCTCAAGAAGCCTTTCGCTAAGACAGTTCTTTAGGAATTGGCAGAGTGATATTTGGAAGCCCATAGAGGGCTATGGAGAAAAAGGAAATATCCTCCGATGAAATCTGGAAAGAAGCTTTCTGAGAAACTGCTTAGTGTTCTGTTAGTTCATCCCACAGAGTTACATCTGTATTTCGTGGATCTCTTTGCTAGCCTTATTTCTGTGGAATCTGAGAACAGATATTTCGGATCCCCTTGAAGCCTATAGGGCCAAAGGAAATATCCTCCGATAACAAAGAGAAAGAAGCTTTCTGAGAAACTTCTTTGTGTTCTGTGAAATCATCTCACAGAATTACAGCTTTCCTCTCAAGAAGCCTTTCGCTAAGACAGTTCTTGTGGAATTGGCAAAGTGATATTTGGAAGCCCTTGGAGGGCTATGGTGAAAAAGGAAATATCCTCACATGAAGTCTGGAAAGAAGCTTTCTGAGAAACTGCTTAGTGTTCTGTTAATTCATCTCACAGAGTTACATCTGTATTTCGTGGATATCTTTGCTAGCGTTATTTCTGTGGAATCTGAGAACAGATATTTCGGATCCCTTTGAAGACTATAATGCCAAAGGAAATATCCTCCGATAACAAAGAGAAAGAATCTTTCTGAGAAACTTCTTTGTGTTCTGTGAAATGATCTCACAGAGTTACAGCTTTCCCCTCAAGAAGCTTTTCGATAAGGCAGTTCTTGTGGAATTGGCAAAGTGATATTGGGAAGCCCATAGACGGCTACGGTGAAAAATAAAATATCCTTAGATGAAATCTGGAAAGAAGCTTTCTGAGAAACTGCTTAGTGTTCTGTTAATTCATCTCACAGAGTTACATCTGTATGTCGTGGATCTCTTTGCTAGCCTTATTTCTGTGGAATCTGAGAACAGATATTTAGGATCCCTTTGAAGACTATAGGGCCAAAGGAAATATCCTCCGATAACAAAGAGAAAGAAGCTTTCTGAGAAACTTCTTTGTGTTCTGTGAAATCATCTCACTGAGTTACAGCTTTCCCCTCAAGAAGCCTTTCGCTAAGACAGTTCTTGTGGAATAGGCAAAGTGATATATGGAAGCCCTTAGAGGGCTATGGTGAAAAAGGAAATATCCTCAGATGAAATCTGGAAAGAAGCTTTCTGAGAAACTGCTTAGTGTTCTGTTAATTCATCTCACAGAGTTACATCTGTATTTCGTGGATCACTTTGCTAGCCTTATTTCTGTGGAATCTGAGAACAGATATTTCGGATCCCTTTGAAGACTATAATGCCAAAGGAAATATCCTCCGATAACAAAGAGAAAGAATCTTTCTGAGAAACTTCTTTGTGTTCTGTGAAATCATCTCACAGAGTTCCAGCTTTCCCCGCAAGAAGTTTTCGATAAGGCCGTTCTTGCGGAATTGGCAGAGTGATATTTGGAAGCCCATAGAGGGCTACGGTGAAAAAGAAAATATCCTTAGATGAAATCTGGAAAGAAGTTTTCTGAGAAACTGCTTCATGTTCTGTTAATTCATCTCACAGAGATACATCTGTATGTCGTGGATATCTTTGCTAGCCTTATTTCTGTGGAATCTGAGAAGAGATATTTCGGATCCCTTTGAACACTATAGGGCCAAAGGAAATATCCTCCGATAACAAAGAGAAAGAAGTTTTCTGAGAAACTTCTTTGTGTTCTATGAAATCATCTCACAGAGTTACAGCTTTCCCATCAAGAAGCCTTTCGCTAAGACAGCTCTTGTGGAATAGGCAAAGTGATATATGGAAGCCCATAGAGGGCTATGGTGAAAAAGGAAATATCCTCAGATGAAATCTGGAAAGAAGCTTTCTGAGAAACTGCTTAGTGTTCTGTTAATTCATCTCACAGAGTTACATCTGTATTTCTTGGATCTCTTTGCTAGCCTTATTTCTGTGGAATATGAGAACAGATATTTCGGATCCCTTTGAAGACTATAATACCAAAGGAAATATCCTCCGATAACAAAGAGAAAGAATCTTTCTGAGAAACTTCTTTGTGTTCTGTGAAATCATCTCACAGAGTTACAGCTTTCCCTTCAAGAAGCTTTTTCGATAAGGCAGTTCTTGTGGAATTGGCAAAGTGATATTGGGAAGCCCATAGAGGGCTACGGTGAAAAAGAAAATATCCTTAGATGAAATCTGGAAAGAAGCTTTCTGAGAAACTGCTTAGTGTTCTGTTAATTCATCTCACACAGTTACATCTGTATTTCGTGGATCTCTTTGCTAGCCTTATTTCTGTGGAATCTGAGAACAGATATTTCGGATCCCTTTGAAGACTATAATGCCAAAGGAAATATCCTCCGATAACAAAGAGAAAGAATCTTTCTGAGAAACTTCTTTGGATTCTGTGAAATCATCTCACAGAGTTCCAGCTTTCACCTCAAGAAGTTTTCGATAAGGCCGTTCTTGTGGAATTGGCAAAGTGATATTGGGAAGCCCATAGAGGGCTACGGTGAAAAAGAAAATATCCTTAGATGAAATCTGGAAAGAAGCTTTCTGAGAAACTGCTTCGTGTTCTGTTAATTCATCTCACAGAGTTACATCTGTATGTCGTGGATCTCTTTGCTAGCCTTATTTCTGTGGAATCTGAGAACAGATATTTAGGATCCCTTTGAAGACTATAGGGCCAAAGGAAATATCCTCCGATAACAAAGAGAAAGAAGCTTTCTGAGAAACTTCTTTGTGTTCTGTGAAATCATCTCACTGAGTTACAGCTTTCCCCTCAAGAAGCCTTTCGCTAAGACAGTTCTTGTGGAATAGGCAAAGTGATATATGGAAGCCCTTAGAGGGCTATGGTGAAAAAGGAAATATCCTCAGATGAAATCTGGAAAGAAGCTTTCTGAGAAACTGCTTAGTGTTCTGTTAATTCATCTCACAGAGTTACATCTGTATTTCGTGGATCACTTTGCTAGCCTTATTTCTGTGGAATCTGAGAACAGATATTTCGGATCCCTTTGAAGACTATAATGCCAAAGGAAATATCCTCCGATAACAAAGAGAAAGAATCTTTCTGAGAAACTTCTTTGTGTTCTGTGAAATCATCTCACAGAGTTCCAGCTTTCCCCGCAAGAAGTTTTCGATAAGGCCGTTCTTGCGGAATTGGCAGAGTGATATTTGGAAGCCCATAGAGGGCTACGGTGAAAAAGAAAATATCCTTAGATGAAATCTGGAAAGAAGTTTTCTGAGAAACTGCTTCATGTTCTGTTAATTCATCTCACAGAGATACATCTGTATGTCGTGGATATCTTTGCTAGCCTTATTTCTGTGGAATCTGAGAAGAGATATTTCGGATCCCTTTGAACACTATAGGGCCAAAGGAAATATCCTCCGATAACAAAGAGAAAGAAGTTTTCTGAGAAACTTCTTTGTGTTCTATGAAATCATCTCACAGAGTTACAGCTTTCCCATCAAGAAGCCTTTCGCTAAGACAGCTCTTGTGGAATAGGCAAAGTGATATATGGAAGCCCATAGAGGGCTATGGTGAAAAAGGAAATATCCTCAGATGAAATCTGGAAAGAAGCTTTCTGAGAAACTGCTTAGTGTTCTGTTAATTCATCTCACAGAGTTACATCTGTATTTCTTGGATCTCTTTGCTAGCCTTATTTCTGTGGAATATGAGAACAGATATTTCGGATCCCTTTGAAGACTATAATACCAAAGGAAATATCCTCCGATAACAAAGAGAAAGAATCTTTCTGAGAAACTTCTTTGTGTTCTGTGAAATCATCTCACAGAGTTACTGCTTTCCCTTCAAGAAGCTTTTTCGATAAGGCAGTTCTTGTGGAATTGGCAAAGTGATATTGGGAAGCCCATAGAGGGCTACGGTGAAAAAGAAAATATCCTTAGATGAAATCTGGAAAGAAGCTTTCTGAGAAACTGCTTAGTGTTCTGTTAATTCATCTCACACAGTTACATCTGTATTTCGTGGATCTCTTTGCTAGCCTTATTTCTGTGGAATCTGAGAACAGATATTTCGGATCCCTTTGAAGACTATAATGCCAAAGGAAATATCCTCCGATAACAAAGAGAAAGAATCTTTCTGAGAAACTTCTTTGGATTCTGTGAAATCATCTCACAGAGTTCCAGCTTTCACCTCAAGAAGTTTTCGATAAGGCCGTTCTTGTGGAATTGGCAAAGTGATATTGGGAAGCCCATAGAGGGCTACGGTGAAAAAGAAAATATCCTTAGATGAAATCTGGAAAGAAGCTTTCTGAGAAACTGCTTCGTGTTCTGTTAATTCATCTCACAGAGATACATCTGTATGTCATGGATCTCTTTGCTAGCCTTATTTCTGTGGAATCTGAGAAGAGATATTTCGGATCCCTTTGAACACTATAGGGCCAAAGGACATATCCTCCAATAACAAAGAGAAAGAAGTTTTCTGAGAAACTTCTTTGTGTTCTGTGAAATCATCTCACGGAGTTACAGCTTTCCCCTCAAGAAGCCTTTCGCTAAGACAGTTCTTGTGGAATAGGCAAAGTGATATATGGAAGCCCATAGAGGGCTATGGTGAAAAAGGAAATATCCTCAGATGAAATCTGGAAAGAAGCTTTCTGAGAAACTGCTTAGTGTTCTGTTAATTCATCTCACAGAGTTACATCTGTATTTCGTGGATCTCTTTGCTAGCCTTATTTCTGTGGAATCTGAGAACAGATATTTCGGATCCCTTTGAAGACTATAATACCAAAGGAAATATCCTCCGATAACAAAGAGAAAGAATCTTTCTGAGAAACTTCTTTGTGTTCTGTGAAATCATCTCACAGAGTTACAGCTTTCCCCTCAAGAAGCTTTTCGATAAGGCAGTTCTTGTGGAATTGGCAAAGTGATATTTGGAAGCCCATAGAGGGCTGTGGTGAAAAAGGAAATATCCTCAGATGAAATCTGGAAGGAAGCTTTCTGAGAAACTGCTTAGTGTTCTGTTAATTCATCTCACAGAGTTACATCTTTATTTCGTGTATCTCTTTGCTAGCCTTATTTCTGTGGAATCTGAGAACAGATATTTCGGATCCCTTTGAAGACTATAGGGCCAAAGGAAATATCCTCCGATAACAAAGAGAAAGAATCTTTCTGAGAAACTTCTTTGTGTTCTGTGAAATCATCTCACAGAGTTACAGCTTTCCCCTCAAGAAGCCTTTCGCTAAGACAGTTCTTGTGGAATTGGCAGAGTGATATTTGGAAGCCCATATAGGACTATGGTGAAAAAGGAAATATCCTCAGATGAAATCTGGAAAGAAGCTTTCTGAGAAACTGCTTAGTGTTCTGTTAATTCATCTCAAAGAGTTACATCTGTATTTCGTGGATCTCTTTGCTAGCCTTATTTCTGTGGAATCTGAGAACAGATATTTCGGATCCCTTTGAAGACTATAGGGCCAAAGGAAATATCCTCCGATAACAAAGAGAAAGAAGCTTTCTGAGAAACTTCTTTGTGTTCTGTGAAATCATCTCACAGAGTTACAGCTTTCCCCTCCAGAAGCCTTTCGCTAGTACAGTTCTTGTGGAATTGGCAGAGTGATATTTGGAAGCCCATATAGGACTATGGTGAAAAAGGAAATATCCTCAGATGAAATTTCGAAAGAAGCTTTCTGAGAAACTGCTTAGTGTTCTGTTAATTCATCACACAGAGTTACATCTGTATTTCGTGGATCTCTTTGCTAGCCTTATTTCTGTGGAATCTGAGAACAGAAATTTCGGATCCCTCTGAAGACTATAGGGCCAAAGGAAATATCCTCCGATAACAAAGAGAAGGAAGCTTTCTTAGAAACTTCTTTGTATTCTGTGAAATCATCTCACAGAGTTACAGCTTTCCTCTCAAGAAGACTTTCGCTAAGACAGTTCTTGTGGAATTTGCAAAGTGATATTTGAAAGCCCTTAGAGGGCTATGGTGAAAAAGGAAATATCCTCAGATGAAATCTGGAAAGAAGCTTTCTGAGAAACTGCTTAGTGTTCTGTTAATTCATCTCACAGAGTCACATCTGTATTTCGTGGATCTTTGTTAGCCTTATTTCTGTGGTATCTGAGAACAGATATTTCGGATCCCTTTGAAGACTATAGGGACAAAGGAAATATCCTCTGATAACAAAGAGAAAGAAGCTTTCTGAGAAACTTCTTTGCGTTCTGTGAAATCATCTCAAGGAGTTACAGTTTTCCCCTCAAGAAGCCTTTCGCTAAGACAGTTCTTGTGGAATAGGCAGAGTGATATTTGGAAGCCCATAGAGGGCTTTGGTGAAAAAGGAAATATCCTCAGATGAAATCTGGAAAGAAGATTTCTGAGAAACTGCATAGTGTTCTGTTAATTCATCTCACAGAGTTACATTTGTCTTTCGTGGATCTCTTTGCTAGCCTTATTTCTGTGGAATCTGAGAACAGATATTTCGGATCCCTTTGAAGAATATAGGGCCAAAGGAAATATCCTCCGATAACAAAGAGAAAGAAGCTTTCTGAGAAACTTCTTTGTGTTCTGTGAAATCATCTCACAGAGTTACAGCTTTCCCCTCAAGAAGCCTTTCGCTAAGACAGTTCTTTAGGAATTGGCAGAGTGATTTGGAAGCCCATAGAGGGCTATGGTGAAAAAGGAAATATCCTCTGATGAAATCTGGAAAGAAGCTTTCTGAGAAACTGCTTAGTGTTCTGTTAATTCATCTCACATAGTTACATATGTATTTCGTGGATCTATTTGCTAGCCTTATTTCTGTGGAATCTCAGAACAGATATTTCGGATACCTTTGAAGACTATAGGGACAAAGGAAATATCCTCCAATAACAAAGAGAAAGAAGCTTTCTGAGAAACTTCTTTGTGTTCTGTGAAATCATCTCACAGAGTTACAGCTTTCTCTAGAAGAAGCCTTTCGCTAAGACAGTTCTTGTGGAATTGGCAGAGTGATATTTGGAAGCCCATGGAGCGCTATGTTGAAGTAGGAAATATCCTCAGATGAAATCTGGAAAGAAGATTTCTGAAGAACTGCTTAGTGTTCTGTGAATTCATCTCACAGAGTTACATCTGTATTTCGTGGATCTCTTTGCTAGCCTAATTTCTGTGGAATCTCAGAACAGATATTTCGGATCCCTTTGAAGGCTATAGGGCCAAAGGAAATATCCTCCGATAACAAAGAGAAAGAAGCTTTCTCAGAAACTTCTTTGTGTTCTGTGAAATCATCTCACAGAGTTACAACTTTCCCTAGAAGAATCCTTTCGCTAAGACAGTTCTTGTGGAATTGGCAAAGTGATATTGGGAAGCCTATAGAGGGCAATGGTGAAAAAGTAAATATCCTCAGATGAAATCTGGAAAGAAGATTTCTGAAGAACTGCTTAGTGTTCTGTTAATTCATCTCACAGAGTTACATCTGTATTTCGTGGATCTCTTTGCTAGCCTTATTTCTGTGGAATCTGAGAACAGATATTTCGGATCACTTTGAAGACTATAGGGCCAAAGGAAATATCCTCCGATAACAGAGAAAGAAACTTTCTGAGAAACTTCTTTGTCTTCTGTGAAATCATCTCACTGAATTACAGCTTTTGCTCAAGAAGCCCTTCGTTAAGACAGTTCTTGTGGAATTGGCAAAGTGATATTTGGAAGCCCCTAGAGGGCTATGATGAAAAAGGAAATATCCTCAGATGAAATCTGGAAAGAAGCTTTCTGAGAGACTGCTTAGTGTTCTGTTAATTCATCTCACATAGTTACATCTGTATTTCGTCGATCTCTTTGCTAGCCTGACTTCTGTGGAATCTGAGAACAGATATTTCGGATCCCTTTGAAGACTATAGGGCCAAAGGAAATATCCTCCGATAACAAAGAGAAAGAAGCTTTTTGAGAAACTTCTTTTTGTTCTGTGAAATCATCTCACAGAGTTACAGCTTTCCCCTCAAGAAGCCTTTTGCTAAGACAGTTCTTGTGGAATTGGCAAAGTGATATTTGGAAGCCCATAGAGTTCTATGGTGAAAAAGGAAATATCCTCAGATGAAATCTGGAAAGAAGCTTTCTGAGAAACTGCTTAGTGTTCTGTTAATTCATCTCACAGAGTTACATCTGTATTTCGTGGATCTCTTTGCTAGCCTTATTTCTGTGGAATCTGAGAACAGATATTTCGGATCGCTTTGAAGACTATAGGGCCAAAGGAAATATCCTCCGATAACAAAGAGAAAGAAGCGTTCTGAGAAACTTCTTTGTGTTCTGTGAAATCATCTCACAGAGTTACAGCTTTCCCGTCAAGAAGCCTTTCACTAAGACAGTTCTTATGGAATTGGCAAAGTGATATATGGAAGCCCCAAGAGGGCTATGGTGAAAAGTAAATATCCCTAGATAAAATCTGGAAAGAAGCTTTCTGAGAAACTGCTTAGTGTTCTGTTAATTCACCTCACAGAGTTACATCTGTATTTCGTGGATCTCTTTGCTAGCCTTATTTCTGTGGAATCTGAGAACAGATATTTCGGATCCCTTTGAAGACTATAGGGCCAAAGGAAATATCCTCCGATAACAAAGAGAAAGAAGCTTTCTGAGAAACTTCTTTGTGTTCTGTGAAATCATCTCACAGAGTTACAGCTTTCCGTAGAAGGAGCCTTTCGCTAAGACAGTTCTTGTGGAATTGGCAAAGTGACATTGAGAAGCCCATAGAGGGCTCTGGTGAAAAAGGAAGTATCTTCAGATGAAATCTGGAAAGAAGCTTTCTGAGAAACTGCTTAGTGTTCTCTTAATGCATCTCACAGAGTTACATCTGTATTTCGTGGGTCTCTTTGCTAGTCTTATTTCTGTGGAATCTGAGAACATATATTTCGGATCCCTTTAAAGACTATAGGGCCAAAGGAAATATCCTCCGAAAACAAAGAGAAAGAAGCTTTCTGAGAAACTTCTTTGTATTCTGTGAAATCATCTCACAGAGTTACAGCTTTCCCCTCAAGAAGCCTTTCGATAAGGCAGTTCTTGTGAAATTGGCAAAGTGATATTTGGAAGCCCATAGAGGGCTATGGGGAAAAAGGAAATATCCTCAGATGAAATCTGGAAAGAAGCTTTCTGAGAAGCTGCTTAGTGTTCTGTGAATTCATCTCACAGAGTTACATCTGTATTTCGTGGATCTCTTTGCTAGCATTATTTCTGTGGAATCTGAGAACAGATATCTCGGATCCCTTTGAAGACTATAGGGCCAAAGGAAATATCCTCCGATAACAAAGAGAAAGAAGCTTTCTGAGAAACTTCTTTGTGTTCTGTGAAATCATCTCACAGAGTTACAGCTTTCCCCTCAAGAAGCCTTTCGCTAAGACAGTTCTTGTGGAATTGGCAAAGTGATATTGGGAAGCCCCTAGAGGGCTATGGTGAAAAAGGAAATATCCCTAGATAAAATATGGAAAGAAGCTTTCTGAGAAACTGGTTAGTGTTCTGTTAATTCATCTCACAGAGTTATATCTGTATTTCGTGGATCTCTTTGCTAGCCTTATTTCTGTGGAATCTGGGAACAGATATTTCGGATCCCTTTGAAGACTATAGGGCCAAAGGAAATATCCTCCAATAACAAAGAGAAAGAAGCTTTCTGAGAAACTTCTTTGTGTTCTGTGAAATCATCTCACAGAGTTACAGCTTTCCCCTCAAGAAGCCTTTCGCTAAGACAGTTCTTGTGGAATTGGCAAAGAGATATATGGATGCCCAAAGAGGGCTATGGTGAAAAAGGAAATATCCTCAGATGAAATCTTGGAAGAAGCTTTCTGAGAAACTGCTTAGTGTTCTGTTAATTCATCTCACAGTGTTACATCGGTATTTCGTGGATCTCTTTGCTAGCCTTATTTCTGTGGAAACTGAGAACAGATATTTCGGATCCCTTTGAAGACTATAGGGCCAAAGGAAATATCCTCCGATAACAAAGAGAAAGAACCTTTCTGAGAAACTTCTTTGTGTTCTGTGAAATCATCTCACAGAGTTACAGCTTTCCCCTCAAGAAGCCTTTCGCTAAGACAGTTCTTGTGGAATTGGCAATGTGATATTTGGAAGCCCATAGAGCGCTATGGTGAAAAAGGAAATATCCTCAGATGAAATCTGGAAAGAAGCTTTCTGAGCAACTGCTTAGTGTTCTGTTAATTCATCTCACAGAGTTACATGTGTATTCCGTGGATCTCTTTCCTAGCCTTATTTCTGTGGAATCTGAGAACAGATTTTTCGGATCCCTTTGAAGACTATAGGGCCAAAGGAAATATCCTCCGATAACAAAGAGAAAGAAGCTTTCTTAGAAACTTCTTTGTGTTCTGTGAAATCATCTCACAGAGTTACAGCTTTCCCCTCAAGAAGCCTTTCGCTAAGACAGTTCTTGTGGAATTGGCAAAGTGATATTTGGAAGCCCATAGAGGGCTATTGTGAAAAAGAAAATATCCTCAGATGAAATCTGGAAAGAAGCTTTCTGAGAAACTGCTTAGTGTTCTGTTAATTCATCTCACAGAGTTACATCTGTATTTCGTGGATCTCTTTGCTAGCCTTATTTCTGTGGAATCTGAAAACAGATATTTCGGATCCCTTTGAAGACTATAGGGCCAAAGGAAATATCCTCCGATAACAAAGAGAAAGAACCTTTCTGAGAAACTTCTTTGTGTTCTGTGAAATCATCTCACAGAGTTACAGCTTTCCCCTCAAGAAGCCTTTCGCTAAGACAGTTCTTGTGGAATTGGCAGAGTGATATTTGGAACCCCATAGAGGGCTATTGTGAAAAAGAAAATATCCTCAGATGAAATCTGGAAAGAAGCTTTCTGAGAAACTGCTTAGTGTTCTGTTAATTCATCTCACAGAGTTACATCTGTATTTCGTGAATCTCTTTGCTAGCCTTATTTCTGTGGAATCTGAGAACAGATATTTCGGATCCCTTTGAAGACTATAGGGCCAAAGGAAATATCCTCCGATAACAAAGAGAAAGAAGCTTTCTGAGAAACTTCTTTGTTTTCTGTGAAATCATCTCAAAGAGTTACAGCTTTCCCCTCAAGAAGCCTTTCGCTAAGACAGTTCTTGTGGAATTGGCAAAGAGATATATGGATGCCCATAGAGGGCTAAGGTGAAAAAGGAAATATCCTCAGATGAAATCTGGAAAGAAGCTTTCTGAGAAACTGCTTAGTGTTCTGTTAATTCATGTCACAGAGTTACATCTGTATTTCGTGGATCTCTTTGCTAGCCTTATTTCTGTGGAAACTGAGAACAGATATTTCGGATCCCTTTGAAGACTACTGGGCCAAAAGAAGTATCCTCCGATAACAAAGAGAAAGAAGCTTTCTTAGAAACTTCTTTGTGTTCTGTGAAATCATCGCACAGAGTTACAGCTTTCCCCTCAAGAAGCCTTTCGCTAAGACAGTTCTTGTGGAATTGGCAAAGTGCTACCTGGAAGCCCCTAGAGGGCTATGGTGAAATAGGAAATATCCTCAAATGAAATCTGGAAAGAAGCTTTCTGAGAAACTGCTTAGTGTTCTGTTAATTCATCTCACAGAGTTACATCTGTATTTCGTGGATCTCTTTGCTAGCCTTATTTCTGTGGATTCTGAGAACAGATATTTCGGATCCCTTTGAAGACTATACGGCCAAAGGAAATATCCTCCGATAACAAAGAGAAAGAAGCTTTAAGAGAAACTTTTTGTGTTCTGTGAAATCATCTCACAGAGTTACAGCTTTCCCGTCAAGAAGCCTTTCGCTAAGACAGTTCTTGTGGAATTGGCAAAGTGATATTTGGAAGCCCATAGAGGGCTATTGTGAAAAAGAAAATATCCTCAGATAAAATCTGGAAAGAAGCTTTCTGAGAAACTGCTTAGTGTTTTGTTAATTCATCTCACAGAGTTACATCTGTATTTCGTGGATCTCTTTGCTAGCCTTATTTCTGTGGGATCTGAGAACAGATATTTCGGATCCCTTTGAAGACTATAGGGCCAAAGGAAATATCCTCCGATAACAAAGAGAAAGAAGCTTTCTGAGAAACTTCTTTGTGTTCTGTGAAATCAGCTCACAGAAATACAGCTTTCCCCTCAAGAAGCCTTTCGCTAAGACAGTTCTTGTGGAATTGGCAAAGAGATATATGGATGCCCATAGAGGGCTAAGGTGAAAAAGGAAATATCCTCAGATGAAATCTGGAAAGAAGCTTTCTGAGAAACTGCTTCGTGTTCTGTTAATTCATCTCACAGAGTTACATCTGTATTTCGTGGATCTCTTTGCTAGCCTTATTTCTGTGGAAACTGAGAACAGATATTTCGGATCCCTTTGAAGACTATTGGGCCAAAAGAAGTATCCTCCGATAACAAAGAGAAAGAAGCTTTCTGAGAAACTTCTTTGTGTTCTGTGAAATCATCTCACAGAGTTACAGCTTTCCCCTCAAGAAGCCTTTCGCTAAGACAGTTCTTGTGGAATTGGCAAAGTGCTACCTGGAAGCCCCTAGAGGGCTATGGTGAAAAAGGAAATATCCTCAGATGAAATCTGGAAAGAAGCTTTCTGAGAAACTGCTTAGTGTTCTGTAAATTCATCTCACAGAGTTACATCTGTATTTCGTGGATCTCTTTGCTTGCCTTATTTCTGTGGAATCTGAGAACAGATATTTCGGATCCCTTTGAAGACTATACGGCCAAAGGAAATATCCTCCGATAACAAAGAGAAAGAAGCTTTAAGAGAAACTTCTTTGTGTTCTGTGAAATCATCTCACAGAGTTACAGTTTTCCCGTCAAGAAGACTTTCGCTAAGACAGTTCTTGTGGAATTGGCAAAGAGATATATGGATGCCCATAGAGGGCTAAGGTGAAAAAGGAAATATTCTCAGATGAAATCTGGAAAGAAGCTTTCTGAGAAACTGCTTAGTGTTCTGTTAATTCATCTCACAGAGTTACATCTGTATTTCGTGGATCTCTTGGCTAACCTTATTTCTGTGGAAACTGAGAACAGATATTTCTTATCCCTTTGAAGACTATTGGGCCAAAAGAAGTATCCTCCGATAACAAAGAGAAAGAAGCTTTCTGAGAAACTTCTTTGTGTTCGGTGAAATCATCTCACAGAGTTACAGCTTTCCCCTCAAGAAGCCTTTCGCTAAGACAGTTCTTGTGGAATTGGCAAAGTGCTACCTGGAAGCCCCTAGAGGGCTATGGTGAAATAGGAAATATCCTCAAATGAAATCTGGAAAGAAGCTTTCTGAGAAACTGCTTAGTGTTCTGTTAATTCATCTCACAGAGTTACATCTGTATTTCGTGGATCTCTTTGCTAGCCTTATTTCTGTGGAATCTGAGAACAGATATTTCGGATCCCTTTGAAGACTATAGGGCCAAAGGAAATATCCTCCGATAACAAAGAGAAAGAAGCTTTCTGAGAAACTTCTTTGTGTTCTGTGAAATCACCTCACAGAGTTACAGCTTTCCCCTTTAGAAGCCTTTCGCTAAGACAGTTTTTTTGGAATTGGCAAAGTGATACTGGAAAGCCCATAGAGGGCTATGGTGAAAAAGGAAATATCCTCAGATGAAATCTGGAAAGAAGCTTTCTGAGAAACTGCTTAGTGTTCTGTTAATTCATCTCACAGAGTTACATCTGTATTTCGTGGATCTCTTTGCTAGCCTTATTTCTGTGGAATCTGAGAACAGGTATTTCGGATCCCTTTGAAGACTATAGGGCCAAAGGAAATATCCTCCGATAACAAAGGGAAAGAAGCTTACTGAGAAACTTCTTTGTGTTCTGTGAAATCATCTCACAGAGTTACAGCTTTCCCGTCAAGAAGCCTTTCGCTAAGACAGTTCTTGTGGAATTGGCAAAGAGATATATGGATGCCCAAAGAGGGCTATGGTGAAAAAGGAAATATCCTCAGATGAAATCTTGGAAGAAGCTTTCTGAGAAACTGCTTAGTGTTCTGTTAATTCATCTCACAGAGTTACATCTGTATTTCGTGGATCTCTTTGCTAGCCTTATTTCTGTGGAATGTGAGAACCGATATTTCAGATCCCTTTGAAGACTATAGGGCCAAAGGAAATATCCTCCGATAACAAAGAGAAAGAAGCTTTCTGCGAAACTTCTTTGTGTTCTGTGAAATCATCTCACAGAGTCACAGCTTTCCCCTCTAGAAGACTTTCGCTAAGACAGTTCTTGTGGAACTGGCAAAGTTATATTTGGAACCCCATAGAGGGCTATGGTGAAAAAGGAAATATCCTCAGATGAAATCTGGAAGGAAGCTTTCGGAGAAACTGCTTAGTGTTCTGTGAATTCATCTCACAGAGTTACATGTGTATTTCGTGGATCTCTTTGCTAGCCTTATTTCTGTGGAATCTGAGAACAGATATTTCGGATCCCTTTGAAGACTATAGGGCCAAAGGAAATTTCCTCCGATAACAAAGAGAAAGAAGCTTTCTGAGAAACTTCTTTGTGTTCTGTGAAATCATCTCACAGAGTGACAGCTTTCCCCTCAAGAAGCCTTTCGCTAAGACAGTTCTTGTGGAATTGGCAAAGTGATATTGGGAAGCCCATAGAGGGCTATGGTGAAAAAGGAAATAACCTCAGATGAAATCTGGAAAGAAGCTTTCTTAAAAACTGCTTAGTGTTCTGTTAATTCATCTCACAGAGTTACATCTGTATTTCGTGGATCTCTTTGCTAGCCTTATTTCTGTGGAATCTGAGAACCGATATTTCGGATCCCTTTGAAGACTATAGGGCCAAAGGAAATATCCTCCGATAACAAAGAGAAAGAAGCTTTCTGAGAAACTTCTTTGTGTTCTCTGAAATCATCTCACTGATTTGCAGCTTTCCCCTCAAGAAGCCTTTTGCTAAGACAGTTCTTGTGGAATTGGCAAAGTGATATTTGGAAGCCCATAGAGGGCTATGGTGAAAAAGGAAATATCCTCAGATGAAAACTGGAAAGAAGCTTTCTGAGAAACTGCTTACTGTTCTGTTAATTCATCTCACAGAGTTACATCTGTATTTCGTGGATCTCTTTGCTAGCCTTATTTCTGTGGAATCTGAGAACAGATATTTCGGATCCCTTTGAAGACTATAGGGCCAAAGAAAATATCCTCCGATAACAAAGAGAAAGAAGCTTTCTGAGAAACTTCTCTGTGTTCTGTGAAATCATCTCACACAGTTACAGCTTTCCCTAGAAGAAGCCTTTCGCTAAGACAGTTCTCGTGGAATTGGCACAGTGATATTTGGAAGCCCATAGAGGGATATGGTGAAAAAGGAAATATCCTCAGATGAAATCTGGAAAGAAGCTTTCTGAGAAACTGCTTAGTGTTCTGTTAATTCATCTCACAGAGTTACATCTGTGTTTCGTGGATCTCTTTGCTTGCCTTATTTCTGTGGAATCTGAGAACAGATATTTCGGATCCCTTTGAAGACCATAGGGCCAAAGGAAATATCCTCCGATAACAAAGAGAAAGATGCTTGTTGAGAAACTTCTTTGTGTTCTGTGAAATCATCTTACAGAGTTACAGCTTTCGCCTCAAGAAGCCTTTCGCTAAGACAGTTCTTGTGGAATTGGCAAAGTGATATTTGGAAGACCCTAGAGGGCTATGGTGAAAAAGGAAATATCCTCAGATTAAATCTGGAAAGAAGCTTTCTGAGAAACTGCTTAGTGTTCTGTTAATTCATCTCACAGAGTTACATCTGTATTTCGTGGATCTCTTTCCTAGCCTTTTTTCTGTGGAATCTGAGAACAGATATTTCGGATCCCTTTGAATACTACAGGGCCAAAGGAAATATCCTCCGATAACAAAGAGAAAGAAGCTTTCTGAGGAACTTCTTTGTGTTCTGTGAAATCATCTCACAGAATTACAGCTTTCCCCTCTAGAAACTTTTCGCTAAGACACTTCCTGCGGAAATGGCAAATTGATATTGGGAAGCCCATAGAGGGCTATGGTGAAAAAGGAAATATCCTCAGATGAAATCTGGAAAGAAGCTTTCTGAGAAACTGCTTAGTGTTCTGTTAATTCATCTCACAGAGTTACATCTGTATTTCATGGATGTCTTTGCTAGCCTTATTTCTGTTAAATGTGAGAACAGATATTTCGGATCCTTTTGAAGACTATAGGGCCAAAGGAAATATTCTCAGATAACAAAGAGAAAGAAGCTTTCTGAGAAACTTCTTTGTGTCCTGTGAAATCATCTCACAGAGTTACAGCTTTCCCCTCAAGAAGCCTTTCGCTAAGACAGTTCCTGTGGAATTGGCAAAGTGATATTTGGAAGCCCATAGAGGGCTATGGTGAAAAAGGAAATATCCTCAGATGAAATCTGGAAAGAAGCTTTCTGAGAAACTGCGTAGTGTTCTGTGAATTCATCTCACAGAGTTACATCTGTATTTCGTGGGTCTCTTTGCTAGCCTTTTTTCTGTAGAATCTGAGAACAGATATTTCGGATCCCTTTGAAGACTATAGGGCCAAAGGAAATATCCTCCGATAACAAAGAGAAAGAAGCTTTCTGAGAAACTTCTTTGTGTTCTGTGAAATCATCTCACAGAGTTACAGCTTTCCTTTCAAGAAGCCTTTCGCTAGGACAGTTCTTGTTCAATTGGTAAAGTGATATTTGGAAGCCCATGGAGGGCTATGGTGAAAAAGGAAATATCCTCAGATGAAATCTGGAAAGAAGCTTTCTGAGAAACTGCTTAGTGTTCTGTTAGTTCATCTCACAGAGTTACATCTGTATTTCGTGTTTGTCTTTGCTAGCCTTATTTCTGTGGAATGTGAGAACCGATATTTCGGATCCCTTTGAAGACTATAGGGCCAAAGGAAATATCCTCCGATAACAAAGAGAATGAAGCTTTCTGAGAAACTTCTTTGTGTTCTGTGAAATCATCTCACAGAGTCACAGCTTTCCCCTCTAGAAGACTTTCGCTAAGACAGTTCTTGTGGAACTGGCAAAGTGATATTTGGAACCCCATAGAGGGCTATGGTGAAAAAGGAAATATCCTCAGATGAAATCTGGAAGGAAGCTTTCTGAGAAACTGCTTAGTGTTCTGTTAATTCATCTCACAGAGTTACATGTGTATTTCGTGGATCTCTTTGCTAGCCTTATTTCTGTGGAATCTGAGAACAGATATTTCGGATCCCTTTGAAGACTATAGGGCCAAAGGAAATATCCTCCGATAACAAAGAGAAAGAAGCTTTCTGAGAAACTTCTTTGTGTTCTGTGAAATCATCTCACAGAGTGACAGCTTTCCCCTCAAGAAGCCTTTCGCTAAGACAGTTCTTGTGGAATTGGCAAAGTGATATTGGGAAGCCCATGGAGGGCTATGGTGAAAAAGGAAATAACCACAGATGAAATCTGGAAAGAAGCTTTCTTAAAAACTGCTTAGTGTTCTGTTAATTCATCTCACAGAGTTACATCTGTATTTCGTGGATCTCTTTGCTAGCCTTATTTCTGTGGAATCTGAGAACCGATATTTCGGATCCCTTTGAAGACTATAGGGCCAAAGGAAATATCCTCCGATAACAAAGAGAAAGAAGCTTTCTGAGAAACTTCTTTGTGTTCTCTGAAATCATCTCACTGATTTGCAGCTTTCCCCTCAAGAAGCCTTTTGCTAAGACAGTTCTTGTGGAATTGGCAAAGTGATATTTGGAAGCCCATAGAGGGCTATGGTGAAAAAGGAAATATCCTCAGATGAAAACTGGAAAGAAGCTTTCTGAGAAACTGCTTACTGTTCTGTTAATTCATCTCACAGAGTTACATCTGTATTTCGTGGATCTCTTTGCTAGCCTTATTTCTGTGGAATCTGAGAACAGATATTTCGGATCCCTTTGAAGACTATAGGGCCAAAGAAAATATCCTCCGATAACAAACAGAAAGAAGCTTTCTGAGAAACTTCTCTGTGTTCTGTGAAATCATCTCACACAGTTACAGCTTTCCCTAGAAGAAGCCTTTCGCTAAGACAGTTCTCGTGGAATTGGCACAGTGATATTTGGAAGCCCATAGAGGGATATGGTGAAAAAGGAAATATCCTCAGATGAAATCTGGAAAGAAGCTTTCTGAGAAACTGCTTAGTGTTCTGTTAATTCATCTCACAGAGTTACATCTGTATTTCGTGGATCTCTTTGCTTGCCTTATTTCTGTGGAATCTGAGAACAGATATTTCGGATCCCTTTGAAGACCATAGGGCCAAAGGAAATATCCTCCGATAACAAAGAGAAAGAAGCTTGCTGAGAAACTTCTTTGTGTTCTGTGAAATCATCTTACAGAGTTACAGCTTTCGCCTCAAGAAGCCTTTCGCTAAGACAGTTCTTGTGGAATTGGCAAAGTGATATTTGGAAGACCCTAGAGTGCTATGGTGAAAAAGGAAATATCCTCAGATTAAATCTGGAAAGAAGCTTTCTGAGAAACTGCTTAGTGTTCTGTTAATTCATCTCACAGAGTTACATCTGTATTTCGTGGATCTCTTTCCTAGCCTTTTTTCTGTGGAATCTGAGAACAGATATTTCGGATCCCTTTGAACACTACAGGGCCAAAGGAAATATCCTCCGATAACAAAGAGAAAGAAGCTTTCTGAGGAACTTCTTTGTGTTCTGTGAAATCATCTCACAGAATTACAGCTTTCCCCTCTAGAAACTTTTCGCTAAGACACTTCCTGCGGAAATGGCAAATTGATATTGGGAAGCCCATAGAGGGCTATGGTGAAAAAGGAAATATCCTCAGATGAAATCTGGAAAGAAGCTTTCTGAGAAACTGCTTAGTGTTCTGTTAATTCATCTCACAGAGTTACATCTGTATTTCATGGATGTCTTTGCTAGCCTTATTTCTGTTAAATGTGAGAACAGATATTTCGGATCCTTTTGAAGACTATAGGGCCAAAGGAAATATTCTCAGATAACAAAGAGAAAGAAGCTTTCTGAGAAACTTCTTTGTGTCCTGTGAAATCATCTCACAGAGTTACAGCTTTCCCCTCAAGAAGCCTTTCGCTAAGACAGTTCCTGTGGAATTGGCAAAGTGATATTTGGAAGCCCATAGAGGGCTATGGTGAAAAAGGAAATATCCTCAGATGAAATCTGGAAAGAAGCTTTCTGAGAAACTGCGTAGTGTTCTGTGAATTCATCTCACAGAGTTACATCTGTATTTCGTGGGTCTCTTTGCTAGCCTTTTTTCTGTAGAATCTGAGAACAGATATTTCGGATCCCTTTGAAGACTATAGGGCCAAAGGAAATATCCTCCGATAACAAAGAGAAAGAAGCTTTCTGAGAAATTTCTTTGTGTTCTGTGAAATCATCTCACAGAGTTACAGCTCTCCTTTCAAGAAGCCTTTCGCTAGGACAGTTCTTGTTCAATTGGCAAAGTGATATTTGGAAGCCCATAGAGGGCTATGGTGAAAAAGGAAATACCCTCACATGAAATCTGGAAAGAAGCTTTCTGAGAAACTGCTTAGTGTTCTGTTAATTCATCTCACAGAGTTACATCTGTATTTCGTGGATCTCTTTGCTAGCCTTATTTCTGTGGAATCTGAGAACAGATATTTTGGATCCATTGGAAGACTATAGGGCCAAAGGAAATATCCTCTGATAACAAAGAGAAAGAAGCTTTCTGAGAAACTTCTTTGTGTTCTGTGAAATCATCTCACAGAGTTACAGCTTTCCCCTCAAGAAGCCTTTCGCTAAGACAGTTCTTGTGGAATTGGCAAAGTGATATTTGGAATCCCATGGAGGGCTATGTTGAAAAAGGAAATATCCTCAGATGAAATCTGGTAAGAAGCTTTCTGAGAAACTACTAAGTGTTCTGTTAATTCATCTCACAGAGTTACATCAGTATTTCGTGGATCTCTTTGCTAGCCTTATTTCTGTGGAATCTGAGAACAGATATTTCGGATCCCTTTGAAGACTACAGGGCCAAAGGGAACATCCTACGATAACAAAGAGAAAGAAGCTTTCTGAGAAACTTGTTTGTGTTCTGTGAAATCATCTCACAGAGTTACAGCTTTCCCCTCAAGAAGCCTTTCGCAAAGGCAGTTCTTGTGGAATTGGCAAAGTCATATTGGGAAGCTCGGAGGCCTATGGTGAAAAAGGATATATCCTCAGATGAAATCTGGAAAGAAGCTTTCTGAGAAACTGCTTAGTGTTCTGTTAATTCACCTCACAGAGTTACATCTGTATTTCGTGCATCTCTTTGCTTGCCTTATTTCTGTGGAATCTGAGAACAGATATTTCGGATCCCTTTGAAGACTACAGGGTCAAAGAAAATATCCTCCGATAACAAAGAGAAAGAAGCTTTCTGACAAACTTTTTTGTGTTCTGTGAAATCATCTCACAGAGTTACAGCTTTCCCCTCAAGAAGCCTTTCGCTAAGACAGTTCTTGTGGAATTGGCAGAGTAATATTTGGAAGCCCATAGAGGGCTAGGATGGAAAGGGAAATATCCTCAGATGAAATCTGGAAAGAAGCTTTCTGAAGAACTGCTTAGTGTTCTGTTAATCCATCTCACAGAGTTACATCTGTATTTCGTGGATCTCTTTGCTAGCCTTATTTCTGTGGAATCTGAGAACAGATATTTCGGATCCCTTTGAAGACTACAGGGCCAAAGGAAATATCCTCCGATAACAAAGAGAAAGAAGCTTTCTGAGAAACTTCTTTGTGTTCTGTGAAATCATCTCACAGAGTTACAGCTTTCCCCTCAAGAAGCCGTTCGCTAAGACAGTTCTTAAGGAATTGGCAGAGTGATATTTGGAAGCCCATAGAGGGCTATGGTGAAAAAGGAAATATCCGACGATGAAATCTGGAAAGAAGCGTTCTGATAAACTGCTTAGTGTTCTCTTAATTCATCTCACAGAGTTACATCTGTATTTCGTGGATATCTTAGCTAGCCTTATTTCTGTGGAATCTGAGAACAGATATTTCGGATCCCTTTGAAGACTACAGACCAAAGTAAATATCCTCCGATAACAAAGAGAAAGAAGCTTTCTGACAAACTTCTTTGTGTTCTGTGAAATCATCTCACAGAGTTACAGCTTTCCCCTCAAGAAGCCTTTCGCTAAGACAGTTCTTTAGGAATTGGCAGAGTGATATTTGGAAGCCCATAGAGGCCTAAGGTGAAAAAGGAAATATCCTCCAATGAAATCTGGAAGGAAGCTTTCTGAGAAACTGCTAAGTGTTCTGTTAATTCATCTCACAGAGTTACATCTTTATTTCGTGGATCTCCTTGCTAGCCTTATTTCTGTGGAATCTGAGAACAGATATTTCGGATCCCTTTGAAGACTATAGGGCCAAAGGAAATATCCTCCGATAACAAAGAGAAAGAAGCTTTCTGAGAAACTTCTTTGTGTTCTGTGAAATCATCTCACAGAGTTACAGCTTTCCCCTCAAGAAGCCTTTCGCTAAGACAGTTCTTGTGGAATTGGCAAAGAGATATGTGGATGCCCATAGAGGGCTAAGGTGAAAAAGGTAATATCCTCAGATGAAATCTGGAAAGAAGCTTTCTGAGAAACTGCTTAGTGTTCTGTTAATTCATCTCACAGAGTTACATCTGTATTACGTGGATCTCTTTGCTAACCTTATTTCTGTGGAAACTGAGAACAGATATTTCTTATCCCTTTGAAGACTACTGGGCCAAAAGAAGTATCCTCCGATAACAAAGAGAAAGAAGCTTTCTGAGAAACTTCTTTGTGTTCGGTGAAATCATCTCACAGAGTTACAGCTTTCCCCTCAAGAAGCCTTTCGCTAAGACAGTTGTTGTGGAATTGGCAAAGTGCTATCTGGAAGCCCCTAAAGGGCTATGGTGAAAAAGGAAATATCCTCAAATGAAATCTGGAAAGAAGCTTTCTGAGAAACTGCTTAGTGTTCTGTTAATTCATCTCACAGAGTTACATCTGTATTTCGTGGATCTCTTTGCTAGCCTTATTTCTGTGGAATCTGAGAACAGATATTTCGGATCCCTTTGAAGACTATACGGCCAAAGGAAATATCCTCCGATAACAAAGAGAAAGAAGCTTTAAGAGAAACTTTTTGTGTTCTGTGAAATCATCTCACAGAGTTACAGCTTTCCCCTCAAGAAGCCTTTCGCTAAGACAGTTCTTGTGGAATTGGCAAAGAGATATATGGATGCCCAAAGAGGGCTATGGTGAAAAAGGAAATATCCACAGATGAAATCTTGGAAGAAGCTTTCTGAGAAACTGCTTAGTGTTCTGTTAATTCATCTCACAGAGTTACATCTGTATTTCGTGGATCTCTTTGCTAGCCTTATTTCTGTGGAATCTGAGAACAGATATTTCGGATCCCTTTGAAGACTATAGGGCCAAAGGAAATATCCTCCGATAACAAAGAGAAAGAAGCTTTCTGAGAAATTTCTTTGTGTTCTGTGAAATCATCTCACAGAGTTACAGCTTTCCCCTCAAGAAGCCTTTCGCTAAGACAGTTCTTGTGGAATTGGCAAAGTGATATTGGGAAGCCCATAGAGCGCTATGGTGAAAAAGGAAATATCCTCAGATGAAATCTGGAAAGAAGCTTTCAGAGCAACTGCTTCGTGTTCTGTTAATTCATCTCACAGAGTTACATGAGTATTTCGTGGATCTCTTTGCTAGCCTTATTTCTGTGGAATCTGAGAACAGATATTTTGGATCCATTGGAAGACTATAGGGCCAAAGGAAATATCCTCTGATAACAAAGAGAAAGAAGCTTTCTGAGAAACTTCTTTGTGTTCTGTGAAATCATCTCACAGAGTTACAGCTTTCCCCTCAAGAAGCCTTTCGCTAAGACAGTTCTTGTGGAATTGGCAAAGTGATATTTGGAATCCCATGGAGGGCTATGTTGAAAAAGGAAATATCCTCAGATGAAATCTGGTAAGAAGCTTTCTGAGAAACTACTAAGTGTTCTGTTAATTCATCTCACAGAGTTACATCTGTATTTCGTGGATCTCTTTGCTAGCCTTATTTCTGTGGAATCTGAGAACAGATATTTCGGATCCCTTTGAAGACTACAGGGCCAAAGGGAACATCCTACGATAACAAAGAGAAAGAAGCTTTCTGAGAAACTTGTTTGTGTTCTGTGAAATCATCTCACAGAGTTACAGCTTTCCCCTCAAGAAGCCTTTCGCAAAGGCAGTTCTTGTGGAATTGGCAAAGTCATATTGGGAAGCTCGGAGGCCTATGGTGAAAAACGAAATATCCTCAGATGAAATCTGGAAAGAAGCTTTCTGAGAAACTGCTTAGTGTTCTGTTAATTCATCTCACAGACTTACATCTGTATTTCGTGGATCTCTTTGCTAGCCTTATTTCTGTGGAATCTGAGAACAGATATTTAGGATCCCTTTGAAGACTATAGGGCCAAAGGAATATCCTCCGATAACAAAGAGAAAGAAGCTTTCTGAGAAACTTCTTGGTGTTCTTTGAAATCATCTCACAGAGTTACAGCTTTCACTAGAAGAAGCCTTTCGCTAAGACTGTTCTTGTGGAATTGGCAAAGTGATATTTGGTAGCCCATAGAGGGCTAAGGTGAAAAAGGAAATATCCTCAGATGAAATCTGGAAAGAAGCTTTCTGAGAAACTGCTTAGTGTTCTGTTAATTCATCTCACAGAGTTACATCTGTATTTCGTGGATCTCTTTGCTAGCCTTATTTCTGTGGAATCTGAGAACAGATATTTTGGATCCCTTTGAAGACTATTGGGCCAAAGGAAATATCCTCCGATAACAAAGAGAAAGAAGCTTTCTGAGAAACTTCTTTGTGTTCTGTGAAATCATCTCACAGAGTTACAGCTTTTTCCTCAAGAAGCCTTTCACTAAGACAGTTCTTGTGGAATTGGCATAGTGATATTGGGAAGCCCATAGAGTGCTATGGTGAAAAAGGAAATATCCTCAGATGAAATCTGGAAAGAAGCTTTCTGAGAAACTGCTTAGTGTTCTGTTAATTCATCTCACAGAGTTACATCTGTATTTAGTGGATCTCTTTGCTTGCCTTATTTCTGTGGAATCTGAGAACAGATATTTCGGATCCCTTTAAAGATTATAGGGCCAAAGGAATTATCCTCCGATAACAAAGAGAAAGAAGCTTTCTGAGAAACTTCTTTGTGTTCTGTGAAATCATCTCACAGAGTTACAGTTTTCTCCTCAAGAAGCCTTTCGCTAAGACAGTTCTTGTGGAATTGGCAAAGTGATATTTGGAAGCCCATAGAGGGCTATGGTGAAAAAGGAAATATCCTCAGATGAAATCTGGAAAGAAGCTTTCTGAGAAACTGCTTAGTGTTCTGTTAATTCATCTCACAGAGTTACATCTGTATTTCGTGGATCTCTTTGCTAGCCTTATTTCTGGGGAATCTGAGAATAGATATTTCGGATCCCTTTGGAGACTATAGGGCCAAAGGAAATATCCTAAGATAACAAAGAGAAAGAAGCTTTCTGAGAAACTTCTTTGTGTTCTGTGAAATCATCTCACAGAGTTACAGCTTTCCCCTCTAGAAGCATTTCGCTAAGACAGTTCTTGGGGAATTGGCAAAGTGATACTGGGAAGCCCATAGAGGGCTATGGTAAAAAACAAAATATCCTCAGATGAAATCTGGAAAGAAGCTTTCTGAGAAACTGCTTAGTGTTCTGTTAACTCACCTCACAGAGTTACATCTGTATTCCGTGGATCTCTTTGCTAGCCTTATTTCTGTGGAATCTGAGAACAGATATTTCGGATCCCTTTGAAGACTATAGGGCCAAAGGAAATATCCTCCGATAACAAAGATAAAGAAGCTTTCTCAGAAAATTCTTTGTGTTCTGTGACATCATCTCACAGAGTTACAGCTTTCCTTAGAAGAAGTCTTTCGCTAAGACCGTTCTTGTGGAATTGGCAAAGTGATATTGGGAAGTCCATAGAGGGCTATGGTGAAAAAGGAAATATCCTCAGATAAAATCTGGAAAGAAGCTTTCTGAGAAACTGCTTAGTGTTCTGTTAATCCATCTCACAGAGTTACATCTGTATTTCGTGGATCTCTTTGCTAGCCTTATTTCTGTGGAATCTGAGAACAGATATTTCGGATCCCTTTGAAGACTACAGGGTCAAAGAAAATATCCTCCGATAACAAAGAGAAAGAAGCTTTCTGACAATCTTTTTTGTGTTCTGTGAAATCATCTCACAGAGTTACAGCTTTCCCCTCAAGAAGCCTTTCGCTAAGGCAGTTCTTGTGGAATTGGCAGAGTAATATTTGGAAGCCCATAGAGGGCTAGGATGAAAAGGGAAATATCCTCAGATGAAATCTGGAAAGAAGCTTTCTGAAGAACTGCTTAGTGTTCTGTTAATCCATCTCACAGAGTTATATCTGTATTTCGTGGATCTCTTTGCTAGCCTTATTTCTGTGGAATCTGAGAACAGATATTTCGGATCCCTATGAAGACTACAGGGCCAAAGGAAATATCCTCCGATAACAAAGAGAAAGAAGCTTTCTGAGAAACTTCTTTGTGTTCTGTGAAATCATCTCACAGAGTTACAGCTTTCCCCTCAAGAAGCCGTTCGCTAAGACAGTTCTTTAGGAATTAGCAGAGTGATATTTGGAAGCCCATAGAGGGCTATGGTGAAGAAGGAAATATCCTCCGATGAAATCTGGAAAGAAGCGTTCTGATAAACTGCTTAGTGTTCTCTTAATTCATCTCACAGAGTTACATCTGTATTTCGTGGATCTCGTAGCTAGCCTTATTTCTGTGGAATCTGAGAACAGATATTTCGGATCCCTTTGAAGACTACAGACCAAAGTAAATATCCTCCGATAACAAAGAGAAAGAAGCTTTCTGACAAACTTCTTTGTGTTCTGTGAAATCATCTCACAGAGTTACAGCTTTCCCCTCAAGAAGCCTTTCACTAAGACAGTTCTTTAGGAATTGGCAGAGTGATATTTGGAAGCCCATAGAGGCCTATGGTGAAAAAGGAAATATCCTCCGATGAAATCTGGAAGGAAGCTTTCTGAGAAACTGCTAAGTGTTCTGTTAATTCATCTCACAGAGTTACATCTTTATTTCGTGGATCTCCTTGCTAGCCTTATTTCTGTGGAATCTGAGAACAGATATTTCGGATCCCTTTGAAGACTATAGGGCCAAAGGAAATATCCTCCGATAACAAAGAGAAAGAAGCTTTCTGAGAAACTTCTTTGTGTTCTGTGAAATCATCTCACAGAGTTACAGCTTTCCCCTCAAGAAGCCTTTCGCTAAGACAGTTCTTGTGGAATAGGCAAAGTGATATATGGAAGCCCATAGAGGGCTATGGTGAAAAAGGAAATATCCTCAGATGAAATCTGGAAAGAAGCTTTCTGAGAAACTGCTTAGTGTTCTGTTAATTCATCTCACAGAGTTACATCTGTATTTCGTGGATCTCTTTGCTAGCCTTATTTCTGTGGAATCTGAGAACAGATATTTCGGATCCCTTTGAAGACTATAATGCCAAAGGAAATATCCTCCGATAACAAAGAGAAAGAATCTTTCTGAGAAACTTCTTTGTGTTCTGTGAAATCATCTCACAGAGTTCCAGCTTTCCCCTCAAGAAGTTTTCGATAAGGCAGTTCTTGTGGAACTGGCAAACTGATATTGGGAAGCCCCTAGAGGGCTATGGTGAAAAAGGAAATATCCTCAAATGAAATCTGGAAAGAAGCTTTCTGAGAAACTGCTTAGTGTTCTGTTAATTCATCTCACAGAGTTACATCTGTATTTCGTGGATCTCTTTGCTAGCCTTATTTCTGTGGAATCTGAGAACAGATATTTCGGACCCCTTTGAAGACTATACGGCCAAAGGAAATATCCTCCGATAACAAAGAGAAAGAAGTTTTAAGAGAAACTTTTTGTGTTCTGTGAAATCATCTCACAGAGTTACAGCTTTCCCCTCAAGAAGCCTTTCGCTAAGACAGTTCTTGTGGAATTGGCAAAGAGATATATGGATGCCCCTAGAGGGCTAAGGTGAAAAAGGAAATATCCTCAGATGAAATCTGGAAGGAAGCTTTCTGAGAAACTGCTTAGTGTTCTGTTAATTCATCTCACAGAGTTACATCTGTATTTCGTGGATCTCTTTGCTAACCTTATTTCTGTGGAAACTGAGAACAGATATTTCTTATCCCTTTGAAGACTATTGGGCCAAAAGAAGTATCCTCCGATAACAAAGAGAAAGAAGCTTTCTGAGAAACTTCTTTGTGTTCGGTGAAATCATCTCACAGAGTTACAGCTTTACCCTCAAGAAGCCTTTCGCTAAGACAGTTGTTGTGGAATTGGCAAAGTGCTATCTGGAAGCCCCTAGAGGGCTATGGTGAAAAAGGAAATATCCTCAAATGAAATCTGGAAAGAAGCTTTCTGTAAAACTGCTTAGTGTTCTGTTAATTCATCTCACAGAGTTACATCTGTATTTCGTGGATCTCTTTGCTAGCCTTATTTCTGTGGAATCTGAGAACAGATATTTGGGATCCCTTTGAAGACTATACGGCCAAAGGAAATATCCTCCGATAACAAAGAGAAAGAAGCTTTAAGAGAAACTTTTTGTGTTCTGTGAAATCATCTCACAGAGTTACAGCTTTCCCCTCAAGAAGCCTTTCGCTAAGACAGTTCTTGTGGAATTGGCAAAGAGATATATGGATGCCCAAAGAGGGCTATGGTGAAAAAGGAAATATCCACAGATGAAATCTTGGAAGAAGCTTTCTGAGAAACTGCTTAGTGTTCTGTTAATTCATCTCACAGAGTTACATCTGTATTTCGTGGATCTATTTGCTATCCTTATTTCTGTGGAATCTGAGAACAGATATTTCGGATCCCTTTGAAGACTATAGGGCCAAAGGAAATATCCTCCGATAACAAAGAGAAAGAAGCTTTCCGAGAAATTTCTTTGTGTTCTGTGAAATCATCTCACAGAGTTACAGCTTTCCGCTCAAGAAGCCTTTCGCTAAGACAGTTCTTGTGGAATTGGAAAAGTGATATTGGGAAGCCCATAGAGCGCTATGGTGAAAAAGGAAATATCCTCAGATGAAATCTGGAAAGAAGCTTTCTGAGCAACTGCTTAGTGTTCTGTTAATTCATCTCACAGAGTTACATGAGTATTTCGTGGATCTCTTTGCTAGCCTTATTTCTGTGGAATCTGAGAACAGATATTTTGGATCCATTGGAAGACTATAGGGCCAAAGGAAATATCCTCTGATAACAAAGAGAAAGAAGCTTTCTGAGAAACTTCTTTGTGTTCTGTGAAATCATCTCACAGAGTTACAGCTTTCCCCTCAAGAAGCCTTTCGCTAAGACAGTTCTTGTGGAATTGGCAAAGTGATATTTGGAATCCCATGGAGGGCTATGTTGAAAAAGGAAATATCCTCAGATGAAATCTGGAAAGAAGCTTTCTGAGAAACTACTAAGTGTTCTGTTAATCATCTCACAGAGTTACATCTGTATTTCGTGGATCTCTTTGCTAGCCTTATTTCTGTGGAATCTGAGAACAGATATTTCGGATCCCTTTGAAGACTACAGGGCCAAAGGGAACATCCTACGATAACAAAGAGAAAGAAGCTTTCTGAGAAACTTGTTTGTGTTCTGTGAAATCATCTCACAGAGTTACAGCTTTCCCCTCAAGAAGCCTTTCGCAAAGGCAGTTCTTGTGGAATTGGCAAAGTCATATTGGGAAGCTCGGAGGCCTATGGTGAAAAAGGAAATATCCTCAGATGAAATCTGGAAAGAAGCTTTCTGAGAAACTGCTTAGTGTTCTGTTAATTCACCTCACAGAGTTACATCTGTATTTCGTGGATCTCTTTGCTAGCCTTATTTCTGTGGAATCTGAGAACAGATATTTCGGATCCCTTTGAAGACTATAGGGCCAAAGGAAATATCCTCCGATAACAAAGAGAATGAAGCTTTCTGAGAAACTTCTTTGTGTTCTGTGAAATCATCTCACAGAGTTACAGCTTTCCCGTCAAGAAGCCTTTCGCTAAGACAGTTCTTGTGGAATTGGAAAAGTGATATTGGGAAGCCCATACAGGGCACGGTGAAAAAGGAAATATCCTCAGATGAAATCTGGAAAGAAGCTTTCTGAGAAACTGCTTAGTGTTCTGTTAATTCATCTCACAGACTTACATCTGTATTTCGTGGATCTCTTTGCTAGCCTTATTTCTGTGGAATCTGAGAACAGATATTTAGGATCCCTTTGAAGACTATAGGGCCAAAGGAATATCCTCCGATAACAAAGAGAAAGAAGCTTTCTGAGAAACTTCTTAGTGTTCTGTGAAATCATCTCACAGAGTTACAGCTTTCACTAGAAGAAGCCTTTCGCTAAGACTGTTCTTGTGGAATTGGCAAAGTGATATTTGGTAGCCCATAGAGGGCTAAGGTGAAAAAGGAAATATCCTCAGATGAAATCTGGAAAGAAGCTTTCTGAGAAACTGCTTAGTGTTCTGTTAATTCATCTCACAGAGTTACATCTGTATTTCATGGATCTCTTTGCTAGCCTTATTTCTGTGGAATCTGAGAACAGATATTTTGGATCCCTTTGAAGACTATAGGGCGATAGGAAATATCCTCTGATAACAAAGAGAAAGAAGCTTTCTGAGAAACTTCTTTGTGTTCTGTGAAATCATCTCACAGAGTTACAGCTTTTCCCTCAAGAAGCCTTTCACTAAGACAGTTCTTGTGGAATTGGCAAAGTGATATTGGGAAGCCCATAGAGTGCTATGGTGAAAAAGGAAATATCCTGAGATGAAATCTGGAAAGAAGCTTTCTGAGAAACTGCTTAGTGTTCTGTTAATTCATCTCACAGAGTTACATCTGTATTTCGTGGATCTCTTTGCTAGCCTTATTTCTGTGGAATCTGAGAACAGATATTTCGGATCCCTTTGAAGACTACAGGGCCAAAGGGAACATCCTACGATAACAAAGAGAAAGAAGCTTTCTGAGAAACTTGTTTGTGTTCTGTGAAATCATCTCACAGAGTTACAGCTTTCCCCTCAAGAAGCCTTTCGCAAAGGCAGTTCTTGTGGAATTGGCAAAGTCATATTGGGAAGCTCGGAGGCCTATGGTGAAAAAGGAAATATCCTCAGATGAAATCTGGAAAGAAGCTTTCTGAGAAACTTCTTAGTGTTCTGTTAATTCACGTCACAGAGTTACATCTGTATTTCGTGCATCTCTTTGCTTGCCTTATTTCTGTGGAATCTGAGAACAGATATTTCGGATCCCTTTGAAGACGATAGGGCCAAAGGAAATATCCTCCGATAACAAAGAGAAAGAAGCTTTCTGAGAAACTTCTTTGTGTTCTGTGAAATCATCTCACAGAGTTACAGCTTTCCCTAGAAGGAGCCTTTCGCTAAGACAGTTCTTGTGGAATTGGCAAAGTGATATTTGGAAGCCCGTAGAGGGCTAAGTGTAAAAGGAAATATCCTCAGATGAAATCTGGAAAGAAGCTTTCTGAGAAACTGCTTAGTGTTCTGTTAATTCACCTCACAGAGTTACATCTGTATTTCGTGGATCTCTTTGCTAGCCTTATTTCTGTGGAATCTGAGAAGAGATATTTCGGATCCCTTTGAAGACTATAGGGCCAAAGGAAATATCCTCCGATAACAAAGAGAATGAAGCTTTCTGAGAAACTTCTTTGTGTTCTGTGAAATCATCTCACAGAGTTACAGCTTTCCCGTCAAGAAGCCTTTCGCTAAGACAGTTCTTGTGGAATTGGAAAAGTGATATTGGGAAGCCCATACAGGGCACGGTGAAAAAGGAAATATCCTCAGATGAAATCTGGAAAGAAGCTTTCTGAGAAACTGCTTAGTGTTATGTTAATTCATCTCACAGACTTACATCTGTATTTCGTGGATCTCTTTGCTAGCCTTATTTCTGTGGAATCTGAGAACAGATATTTTGGATCCCTTTGAAGACTATAGGGCCAAAGGAAATATCCTCCGATAACAAAGAGAAAGAAGCTTTTTGAGAAACTTCTTTGTGTTCTGTGAAATCATCTCACAGAGTTACAGCTTTTCCCTCAAGAAGCCTTTCACTAAGACAGTTCTTGTGGAATTGGCAAAGTGATACTGGGAAGCCCATAGAGGGCTATGGTAAAAAACAAAATATCCTCAGATGAAATCTGGAAAGAAGCTTTCTGAGAAACTGCTTAGTGTTCTGTTAATTCACCTCACAGAGTTACATCTGTATTTCGTGGATCTCTTTGCTAGCCTTATTTCTGTGGAATCTGAGAACAGATATTTCGGATCCCTTTGAAGACTATAGGGCCAAAGGAAATATCCTCCGAAAACAAAGATAAAGAAGCTTTCTCAGAAAATTCTTTGTGTTCTGTGACATCATCTCACAGAGTTACAGCTTTCCGTAGAAGAAGCCTTTCGCTAAGACAGTTCTTGTGGAATTGCCAAAGTGATATTGAGAAGCCCATAGAGGGCTATGGTGAAAAAGGAAGTATCTTCAGATGAAATCTGGAAAGAAGCTTTCTGAGAAACTGCTTAGTGTTCTGTGAATTCATCTCACAGAGTTACATCTGTATTTCGTGGATCTCTTTGCTACCCTTATTTCTGTGGCATCTGAGAACAGATATTTCGGATCCCTTTGAAGACTATAGGGCCAAAGGAAATATCCTCCGATAACAAACAGAAAGAAGCTTTCTGAGAAACTTCTCTGTGTTCTGTGAAATCATCTCACACAGTTACAGCTTTCCCTAGAAGAAGCCTTTCGCTAAGACAGTTCTCGTGGAATTGGCACAGTGATATTTGGAAGCCCATAGAGGGAAATGGTGAAAAAGGAAATATCCTCAGATGAAATCTGGAAAGAAGCTTTCTGAGAAACTGCTTAGTGTTCTGTTAATTCATCTCACAGAGTTACATCTGTATTTCGTGGATCTCTTTGCTTGCCTTATTTCTGTGGAATCTGAGAACAGATATTTCGGATCCCTTTGAAGACCATAGGGCCAAAGGAAATATCCTCCGATAACAAAGAGAAAGAAGCTTGCTGAGAAACTTCTTTGTGTTCTGTGAAATCATCTCACAGAGTTACAGCTTTCGCCTCAAGAAGCCTTTCGCTAAGACAGTTCTTGTGGAATTGGCAAAGTGATATTTGGAAGACCCTAGAGGGCTATGGTGAAAAAGGAAATATCCTCAGATTAAATCTGGAAAGAAGCTTTCTGAGAAACTGCTTAGTGTTCTCTTAATTCATCTCACAGAGTTACATCTGTATTTCGTGGATCTCTTTCCTAGCCTTTTTTCTGTGGAATCTGAGAACAGATATTTCGGATCCCTTTGAACACTACAGGGCCAAAGGAAATATCCTCCGATAACAAAGAGAAAGAAGCTTTCTGAGGAACTTCTTTGTGTTCTGTGAAATCATCTCACAGAATTACAGCTTTCCCCTCTAGAAACTTTTCGCTAAGACTCTTCTTGCGGAAATGGCAAATTGATATTGGGAAGCCCATAGAGGGCTATGGTGAAAAAGGAAATATCCTCAGATGAAATCTGGAAAGAAGCTTTCTGAGAAACTGCTTAGTGTTCTGTTAATTCATCTCACAGAGTTACATCTGTATTTCATGGATGTCTTTGCTAGCCTTATTTCTGTTAAATGTGAGAACAGATATTTCGGATCCTTTTGAAGACTATAGGGCCAAAGGAAATATTCTCAGATAACAAAGAGAAAGAAGCTTTCTGAGAAACTTCTTTGTGTCCTGTGAAATCATCTCACAGAGTTACATCTTTCCCCTCAAGAAGCCTTTCGGTAAGACAGTTCCTGTGGAATTGGCAAAGTGATATTTGGAAGCCCATAGAGGGCTATGGTGAAAAAGGAAATATCCTCAGATGAAATCTGGAAAGAAGCTTTCTGAGAAACTCCGTAGTGTTCTGTGAATTCATCTCACAGAGTTACATCTGTATTTCGTGGGTCTCTTTGCTAGCCTTTTTTCTGTAGAATCTGAGAACAGATATTTCGGATCCCTTTGAAGACTATAGGGCCAAAGGAAATATCCTCCGATAACAAAGAGAAAGAATCTTTCTGAGAAACTTCTTTGTGTTCTGTGAAATCATCTCACAGAGTTACAGCTTTCCTTTCAAGAAGCCTTTCGCTAGGACAGTTCTTGTTCAATTGGCAAAGTGATATTTGGAAGCCCATAGAGGGCTATGGTAAAAAAGGAAATACCCTCAGATGAAATCTGGAAAGAAGCTTTCTGAGAAACTGCTTAGTGTTCTGTTAATTCATCTCACAGAGTTACATCTGTATTTCGTGTATCTCTTTGGTAGCCTTATTTCTGTGGAATCTGAGAACAGATATTTCGGATCCCTTTGAAGATTATAGGGCCAATGGAAATATCCTCTGATAACAAAGAGAAAGAAGCTTTTTGAGAAACTTCTTTGTGTTCTGTGAAATCATCTCACAGAGTTACAGCTTTCCCCTCAAGAAGCCTTTCGCTAAGACAATTCTTGTGGAATTGGCAAAGTGATATATGGAAGCCCCTAGAGGGCTATGGTGAAAAAGGAAATATCCTCAGAAGAAATCTGGAAAGAAGCTTTCTGAGAAACTGCTTAGTGTTCTGTTAATTCATCTCACAGAGTTACATCTGTATTTCGTGGATCTCTTTGCTAGCCTTATTTCTGTGGAATATGAGAACAGATATTTCGGATCCCTTTCAAGACTATAGGGCCAAAGGAAATATCCTCCGATAACAAAGAGAAAGAAGCTTTTTGAGAAACTTCTTTGTGTTCTGTGAAATCATCTCACAGAGTTACAGCTTTGCCTAGAAGGAGCCTTTCGCTAAGAGAGTTCTTGTGGAATTGGCAAAGTGATATTTGGAAGCCCATACAGGGCTATGGTGAAAAAGGAAATATCCTCCGATGAAATCTGGAAAGAAGCTTTCTGAGAAACTGCTGAGTGTTCTGTTAATTCATCTCACAGAGTTACATATGTATTTCGTGGTTGTCTTTTCTAGCCTTATTTCTGTGGAATCTGAGAACAGATATTTAGGATCCCTTTGAAGACTATAGGGCCAAAGGAAATATCCTCCGATAACAAAGAGAAAGAAGCTTTCTGAGAAACTTCTTTGTGTTCTGTGAAATCATCTCACAGAACTACAGCTTTCCCGTCAAAAAGCCTTTCGCTAAGACCGTTATTGTGGAATTGGCAAAGTGATATTGGGAAGTCCATAGAGGGCTATGGTGAAAAAGGAAATATCCTCAGATAAAATCTGGAAAGAAGCTTTCTGAGAAACTGCTTAGTGTTCTGTTAATCCATCTCACAGAGTTACATCTGTATTTCGTGGATCTCTTTGCTAGCCTTATTTCTGTGGAATCTGAGAACAGATATTTCGGATACCTTTGAAGACTACAGGGTCAAAGAAAATATCCTCCGATAACAAAGAGAAAGAAGCTTTCTGACAAACTTTTTTCTGTTCTGTGAAATCATCTCACAGAGTTACAGCTTTCCCCTCAAGAAGCCTTTCGCTAAGACAGTTCTTGTGGAATTGGCAGAGTAATATTTGGAAGCCCATAGAGGGCTAGGATGAAAAGGGAAATATCCTCAGATGAAATCTGGAAAGAAGCTTTCTGAAGAACTGCTTAGTGTTCTGTTAATCCATCTCACAGAGTTACATCTGTATTTCGTGGATCTCTTTGCTAGCCTTATTTCTGTGGAATCTGAGAACAGATATTTCGGATCCCTTTGAAGACTACAGGGCCAAAGGAAATATCCTCCGATAACAAAGAGAAAGAAGCTTTCTGAGAAACTTCTTTGTGTTCTGTGAAATCATCTCACAGAGTTACAGCTTTCCCCTCAAGAAGCCGTTCGCTAAGACAGTTCTTTAGGAATTGGCAGAGTGATACTTGGAAGCCCATAGAGGGCTATGGTGAAAAAGGAAATATCCTCCGATGAAATCTGGAAAGAAGCGTTCTGATAAACTGCTTAGTGTTCTCTTAATTCATCTCACAGAGTTACATCTGTATTTCGTGGATCTCTTTGCTAGCCTTATTTCTGTGGAATCTGAGAACAGATATTTCGGATCCCTTTGAAGACTACAGACCAAAGTAAATATTCTCCGATAACAAAGAGAAAGAAGCTTTCTGACAAACTTCTTTGTGTTCTGTGAAATCATCTCACAGAGTTACAGCTTTCCCCTCAAGAAGCCTTTCACTAAGACAGTTCTTTAGGAATTGGCAGAGTGATATTTGGAAGCCCATAGAGGCCTATGGTGAAAAAGGAAATATCCTCCGATGAAATCTGGAAGGAAGCTTTCTGAGAAACTGCTAAGTGTTCTGTTAATTCATCTCACAGAGTTACATCTTTATTTCGTGGATCTCCTTGCTAGCCTTATTTCTGTGGAATCTGAGAACAGATATTTCGGATCCCTTTGAAGACTATAGGGCCAAAGGAAATATCCTCCGATAACAAAGAGAAAGAAGCTTTCTGAGAAACTTCTTTATGTTCTGTGAAATCATCTCACAGAGTTACAGCTTTCCCCTCAAGAAGCCTTTCGCTAAGACAGTTCTTGTGGAATAGGCAAAGTGATATATGGAAGCCCATAGAGGGCTATGGTGAAAAAGGAAATATCCTCAGATGAAATCTGGAAAGAAGCTTTCTGAGAAACTGCTTAGTGTTCTGTTAATTCATCTCACAGAGTTACATCTGTATTTCGTGGATCTCTTTGCTAGCCTTATTTCTGTGGAATCTGAGAACAGATATTTCGGATCCCTTTGAAGACTATAATGCCAAAGGAAATATCCTCCGATAACAAAGAGAAAGAATCTTTCTGAGAAACTTCTTTGTGTTCTGTGAAATCATCTCACAGAGTTCCAGCTTTCCCCTCAAGAAGTTTTCGATAAGGCAGTTCTTGTGGAATTGGCAAAGTGATATTGGGAAGCCCATAGAGGGCTACGGTGAAAAAGAAAATATCCTTAGATGAAATCTGGAAAGAAGCTTTCTGAGAAACTGCTTCGTGTTCTGTTAATTCATCTCACAGAGATACATCTGTATGTCGTGGATCTCTTTGCTAGCCTTATTTCTGTGGAATCTGAGAGGAGATATTTCGGATCCCTTTGAACACTATAGGGCCAAAGGAAATATCCTCCAATAACAAAGGGAAAGAAGTTTTCTGAGAAACCTCTTTGATTTCTGTGAAATCATCTCACAGAGTTACAGCTTTCCCCTCAAGAAGCCTTTCGCTAAGACAGTTCTTGTGGAATAGGCAAAGTGATATATGGAAGCCCTTAGAGGGCTATGGTGAAAAAGGAAATATCCTCAGATGAAATCTGGAAAGAAGCTTTCTGAGAAACTGCTTAGTGTTCTGTTAATTCATCTCACAGAGTTACATCTGTATTTCGTGGATCTCTTTGCTAGCCTTATTTCTGTGGAATCTGAGAACAGATATTTCGGATCCCTTTGAAGACTACAGACCAAAGTAAACATCCTCTGATAACAAAGAGAAAGAAGCTTTCTGTCAAACTTCTTTGTGTTCTGTGAAATCATCTCACAGAGTTACAGCTTTCCTCTCAAGAAGCCTTTCGCTAAGACAGTTCTTGAGGAATTGGCAAAGTGATATTTGGAAGCCCTTGGAGGGCTATGGTGAAAAAGGAAATATCCTCAGATGAAATCTGGAAAGAAGCTTTCTGAGAAACTGCTTAGTGTTCTGTTAATTCATCTCACAGAGTTACATCTGTATTTCATGGATGTCTTTGCTAGCCTTATTTCTGTTAAATGTGAGAACAGATATTTCGGATCCTTTTGAAGACTATAGGGCCAAAGGAAATATTCTCAGATAACAAAGAGAAAGAAGCTTTCTGAGAAACTTCTTTGTGTCCTGTCAAATCATCTCACAGAGTTACAGCTTTCCCCTCAAGAAGCCTTTCGGTAAGACAGTTCCTGTGGAATTGGCAAAGTGATATTTGGAAGCCCATAGAGGGCTATGGTGAAAAAGGAAATATCCTCAGATGAAATCTGGAAAGAAGCTTTCTGAGAAACTGCGTAGTGTTCTGTGAATTCATCTCACAGAGTTACATCTGTATTTCGTGGGTCTCTTTGCTAGCCTTTTTTCTGTAGAATCTGAGAACAGATATTTCGGATCCCTTTGAAGACTATAGGGCCAAAGGAAATATCCTCCGATAACAAAGAGAAAGAAGCTTTCTGAGAAACTTCTTTGTGTTCTGTGAAATCATCTCACAGAGTTACAGCTTTCCTTTCAAGAAGCCTTTCGCTAGGACAGTTCTTGTTCAATTGGCAAAGTGATATTTGGAAGCCCATAGAGGGCTATGGTGAAAAAGGAAATACCCTCAGATGAAATCTGGAAAGAAGCTTTCTGAGAAACTGCTTAGTGTTCTGTTAATTCATCTCACAGAGTTACATCTGTATTTCGTGTATCTCTTTGGTAGCCTTATTTCTGTGGAATCTGAGAACAGATATTTCGGATCCCTTTGAAGATTATAGGGCCAATGGAAATATCCTCCGATAACAAAGAGAAAGAAGCTTTTTGAGAAACTTCTTTGTGTTCTGTGAAATCATCTCACAGAGTTACAGCTTTCCCCTGAAGAAGCCTTTCGCTAAGACAATTCTTGTGGAATTGGCAAAGTGATATATGGAAGCCCCTAGAGGGCTATGGTGAAAAAGGAAATATCCTCAGAAGAAATCTGGAAAGAAGCTTTCTGAGAAACTGCTTAGTGTTCTGTTAATTCATCTCACAGAGTTACATCTGTATTTCGTGGATCTCTTTGCTAGCCTTATTTCTGTGGAATATGAGAACAGATATTTCGGATCCCTTTCAAGACTATAGGGCCAAAGGAAATATCCTCCGATAACAAAGAGAAAGAAGCTTTTTGAGAAACTTCTTTGTGTTCTGTGAAATCATCTCACAGAGTTACAGCTTTCCCTAGAAGGAGCCTTTCGCTAAGAGAGTTCTTGTGGAATTGGCAAAGTGATATTTGGAAGCCCATACAGGGCTATGGTGAAAAAGGAAATATCCTCCGATGAAATCTGGAAAGAAGCTTTCTGAGAAACTGCTTAGTGTTCTGTTAATTCATCTCACAGAGTTACATATGTATTTCGTGGTTGTCTTTTCTAGCCTTATTTCTGTGGAATCTGAGAACAGATATTTCGGATCCCTTTGAAGACTATAGGGCCAAAGGAAATATCCTCCGATAACAAAGAGAAAGAAGCTTTCTGAGAAACTTGTTTGTGTTCTGTGAAATCATCTCACAGAACTACAGCTTTCCCGTCAAAAAGCCTTTCGCTAAGACCGTTCTTGTGGAATTGGCAAAGTGATATTGGGAAGTCCATAGAGGGCTATGGTGAAAAAGGAAATATCCTCAGATAAAATCTGGAAAGAAGCTTTCTGAGAAACTGCTTAGTGTTCTGTTAATCCATCTCACAGAGTTACATCTGTATTTCGTGGATCTCTTTGCTAGCCTTATTTCTGTGGAATCTGAGAACAGATATTTCGGATACCTTTGAAGACTACAGGGTCAAAGAAAATATCCTCCGATAACAAAGAGAAAGAAGCTTTCTGACAAACTTTTTTCTGTTCTGTGAAATCATCTCACAGAGTTACAGCTTTCCCCTCAAGAAGCCTTTCGCTAAGACAGTTCTTGTGGAATTGGCAGAGTAATATTTGGAAGCCCATAGAGGGCTAGGATGAAAAGGGAAATATCCTCAGATGAAATCTGGAAAGAAGCTTTCTGAAGAACTGCTTAGTGTTCTGTTAATCCATCTCACAGAGTTACATCTGTATTTCGTGGATCTCTTTGCTAGCCTTATTTCTGTGGAATCTGAGAACAGATATTTCGGATCCCTTTGAAGACTACAGGGCCAAAGGAAATATCCTCCGATAACAAAGAGAAAGAAGCTTTCTGAGAAACTTCTTTGTGTTCTGTGAAATCATCTCACAGAGTTACAGCTTTCCCCTCAAGAAGCCGTTCGCTAAGACAGTTCTTTAGGAATTGGCAGAGTGATACTTGGAAGCCCATAGAGGGCTATGGTGAAAAAGGAAATATCCTCCGATGAAATCTGGAAAGAAGCGTTCTGATAAACTGCTTAGTGTTCTCTTAATTCATCTCACAGAGTTACATCTGTATTTCGTGGATCTCTTTGCTAGCCTTATTTCTGTGGAATCTGAGAACAGATATTTCGGATCCCTTTGAAGACTACAGACCAAAGTAAATATCCTCCGATAACAAAGAGAAAGAAGCTTTCTGACAAACTTCTTTGTGTTCTGTGAAATCATCTCACAGAGTTACAGCTTTCCCCTCAAGAAGCCTTTCACTAAGACAGTTCTTTAGGAATTGGCAGAGTGATATTTGGAAGCCCATAGAGGCCTACGGTGAAAAAGGAAATATCCTCCGATGAAATCTGGAAGGAAGCTTTCTGAGAAACTGCTAAGTGTTCTGTTAATTCATCTCACAGAGTTACATCTTTATTTCGTGGATCTCCTTGCTAGCCTTATTTCTGTGGAATCTGAGAACAGATATTTCGGATCCCTTTGAAGACTATAGGGCCAAAGGAAATATCCTCCGATAACAAAGAGAAAGAAGCTTTCTGAGAAACTTCTTTATGTTCTGTGAAATCATCTCAAAGAGTTACAGCTTTCCCCTCAAGAAGCCTTTCGCTAAGACAGTTCTTGTGGAATAGGCAAAGTGATATATGGAAGCCCATAGAGGGCTATGGTGAAAAAGGAAATATCCTCAGATGAAATCTGGAAAGAAGCTTTCTGAGAAACTGCTTAGTGTTCTGTTAATTCATCTCACAGAGTTACATCTGTATTTCGTGGATCTCTTTGCTAGCCTTATTTCTGTGGAATCTGAGAACAGATATTTCGGATCCCTTTGAAGACTATAATGCCAAAGGAAATATCCTCCGATAAGAAAGAGAAAGAATCTTTCTGAGAAACTTCTTTGTGTTCTGTGAAATCATCTCACAGAGTTCCAGCTTTCCCCTCAAGAAGTTTTCGATAAGGCAGTTCTTGTGGAATTGGCAAAGTGATATTGGGAAGCCCATAGAGGGCTACGGTGAAAAAGAAAATATCCTTAGATGAAATCTGGAAAGAAGCTTTCTGAGAAACTGCTTCGTGTTCTGTTAATTCATCTCACAGAGATACATCTGTATGTCGTGGATCTCTTTGCTAGCCTTATTTCTGTGGAATCTGAGAGGAGATATTTCGGATCCCTTTGAACACTATAGGGCCAAAGGAAATATCCTCCAATAACAAAGGGAAAGAAGTTTTCTGAGAAACCTCTTTGATTTCTGTGAAATCATCTCACAGAGTTACAGCTTTCCCCTCAAGAAGCCTTTCGCTAAGACAGTTCTTGTGGAATAGGCAAAGTGATATATGGAAGCCCTTAGAGGGCTATGGTGAAAAAGGAAATATCCTCAGATGAAATCTGGAAAGAAGCTTTCTGAGAAACTGCTTAGTGTTCTGTTAATTCATCTCACAGAGTTACATCTGTATTTCGTGGATCTCTTTGCTAGCCTTATTTCTGTGGAATCTGAGAACAGATATTTCGGATCCCTTTGAAGACTACAGACCAAAGTAAACATCCTCTGATAACAAAGAGAAAGAAGCTTTCTGTCAAACTTCTTTGTGTTCTGTGAAATCATCTCACAGAGTTACAGCTTTCCTCTCAAGAAGCCTTTCGCTAAGACAGTTCTTGAGGAATTGGCAAAGTGATATTTGGAAGCCCTTGGAGGGCTATGGTGAAAAAGGAAATATCCTCACATGAAGTCTGGAAAGAAGCTTTCTGACAAACTGCTTAGTGTTCTGTTAATTCATCTCACAGAGTTACATCTGTATTTCGCGGATCTCTTTGCTAGCCTTATTTCTGTGGAATCTGAGAACAGATATTTCGGATCCCTTTGAAGACTATAATGCCAAAGGAAATATCCTCCGATAACAAAGAGAAAGAATCTTTCTGAGAAACTTCTTTGTTTTCTGTGAAATCATCTCACAGAGTTACAGCTTTCCCCTCAAGAAGCTTTTCGATAAGGCAGTTCTTGTGGAATTGGCAAAGTGATATTGGGAAGCCCATAGAGGGCTACGGTGAAAAAGAAAATATCCTTAGATGAAATCTGGAAAGAAGCTTTCTGAGAAACTGCTTCGTGTTCTGTTAATTCATCTCACAGAGATACATCTGTATGTCCTGGATCTCTTTGCTAGCCTTATTTCTGTGGAATCTGAGAAGAGATATTTCGGATCCCTTTGAACACTATAGGGCCAAAGGAAATATCCTCCGATAACAAAGAGAAAGAAGTTTTCTGAGAAACTTCTTTGTGTTCTGTGAAATCATCTCACAGAGTTACAGCTTGCCCCTCAAGAAGCCTTTCGCTAAGACAGTTCTTGTGGAATTGGCAAAGTGATATTTGGAAGCCCATAGAGGGCTGCGGTGAAAAAGGAAATATCCTCAGAAGAAATCTGGAAGGAAGCTTTCTGAGAAACCGCTTAGTGTTCTGTTAATTCATCTCACAGAGTTACATCTTTATTTCGTGTATCTCTTTGCTAGCCTTATTTCTGTGGAATCTGAGAACAGATATTTCGGATCCCTTTGAAGACTATAGGGCCAAAGGAAATATCCTCCGATAACAAAGAGAAAGAAGCTTTCTGAGAAACTTCTTTGTGTTCTGTGAAATCATCTCACAGAGTTACAGCTTTCCCCTCAAGAAGTCTTTCGCTAAGACAGTTCTTGTGGAATAGACAAAGTGATATATGGAAGCCCATAGAGGGCTATGGTGAAAAAGGAAATATCCTCAGATGAAATCTGGAAAGAAGCTTTCTGAGAAACTGCTGCGTGTTCTGTTAATTCATCTCACAGAGTTACATCTGTATTTCGTGGATCTCTTTTCTAGCCTTATTTCTGTGGAATCTGAGAACAGATATTTCGGATCCCTTTGAAGACTATAGGGCCAAAGGAAATATCCTCCGATAACAAAGAGAAAGAATCTTTCTGAGAAACTTCTTCGTGTTCTGTGAAATCATCTCACAGAGTTACAGCTTTCCCCTCAAGAAGCCGTTCGCTAAGACAGTTCTTGTGGAATTGGCAGAGTGATATTTGGAAGCCCATATAGGACTATGGTGAAAAAGGAAATATCCTCAGATGAAATCTGGAAAGAAGCTTTCTGAGAAACTGCTTAGTGTTCTGTTAATCCATCTCACAGAGTTACATCTGTATTTCGTGGATCTCTTTGCTAGCCTTATTTCAGTGGAATCTGAGAACAGATATTTCGGATCCCTTTGAAGACTATAGCGCCAAATTAAATATCCTCCGATAACAAAGAGAAAGAAGCTTTCTGAGAAACTTCTTCGTGTTCTGTGAAATCATCTCACAGAGTTACAGCTGTCCCGTTAAGAAGCCCTTCGCTAAGACCGTTCTTGTGGAATTGGCAAAATGATATTGGGAAGTCCATAGAGGGCTATGGTGAAAAAGGAAATATCCTCAGATAAAATCTGGAAAGAAGCTTTCTGAGAAACTGCTTAGTGTTCTGTTAATCCATCTCACAGTGTTACATCTGTATTTCGTGGATCTCTTTGCTAGCCTTATTTCTGTGGAATCTGAGAACAGATATTTCGGATCCCTTTGAAGACTACAGGGTCAAAGGAAATATCCTCCGATAACAAAGAGAAGGAAGCTTTCTGACAAACTTCTTTGTGTTCTGTGAAATCATCTCACAGAGTTACAGCTTTCCCCTCAAGAAGCCTTTCGCTAAGACAGTCCTTGTGGAATTGGCAGAGTAATATTTGGAAGCCCATAGAGGGCTATGATGAAAAAGGAAATATCCTCAGATGAAATCTGGAAAGAAGCTTTATGAAAAACTGCTTAGTGTTCTGTTAATCCATCTCACAGAGTTACATCTGTATTTCGTGGATCTCTTTGCTAGCCTTATTTCTGTGGAATCTGAGAACAGATATTTAGGATCCCTTTGAAAACTACAGACCAAAGTAAACATCCTCCGATAACAAAGAGAAAGAAGCTTTCTGACAAACTTCTTTGTGTTCTGTGAAATCATCTCACAGAGTTACAGCTTTCCCGTCAAGAAGCCTTTCGCTAAGACAGTTCTTTATTAATTGGCAGAGTGATATTTGGAAAACCATAGAGGGCTATGGTGAAAAAGGAAATATCCTCCGATGAAATCTGGAAAGAAGCTTTCTGAGAAACTGCTTAGTGTTCTGTTAGTTCATCTCACAGAGTTACATCTGTATTTCGTGGATCTCTTTGCTAGACTTATTTCTGTGGAATCTGAGAACAGATATTTCGGATCCACTTGAAGACTATAGGGCCAAAGGAAATATCCTCCGATAACAAAGAGAAAGAAGCTTTCTGAGAAACTTCTTTGTGTTCTGTGAAATCATCTCACAGAATTACAGCTTTCCTCTCAAGAAGCCTTTCGCTAAGACAGTTCTTGTGGAATTGGTAAAGTGATATTTGGAAGCCCTTGGAGGGCTATGGTGAAAAAGGAAATATCCTCACATGAAGTCTGGAAAGAAGCTTTCTGAGAAACTGCTTAGTGTTCTGTTAATTCATCTCACAGAGTTACATCTGTATTTCGTGGATCTCTTTGCTAGCCTTATTTCTGTGGAATCTGAGAACAGATATTTCGGATCCCTTTGAAGACTATAATGCCAAAGGAAATATCCTCCGATAATAAAGAGAAAGAATCTTTCTGAGAAACTTCTTTGTGTTCTGTGAAATCATCTCACAGAGGTACAGCTTTCCCCTCAAGAAGCTTTTCGATAAGGCAGTTCTTGTGGAATTGGCAAAGTGATATTTGGAAGCCCATAGAGGGCTACGGTGAAAAATAAAATATCCTTAGATGAAATCTGGAAAGAAGCTTTCTGAGAAACTGCTTCGTGTTCTTTTAATTCATCTCACAGAGTTACATCTGTATTTCGTGGATCTCTTTGCTAGCCTTATTTCTGTGGAATCTGAGAACAGATATTTCGGATCCCTTTGAAGACTATAATACCTAAGGAAATATCCTCCGATAACAAAGAGAAAGAAGCTTTCTGAGAAACTTCTTTGTGTTCTGTGAAATCATCTCACAGAGTTACAGCTTTCCCCTCAAGAAGCCTTTCGGTAAGACAGTTCTTGTGGAATTGGCAAAGTGATATTTGGAATCCCATGGAGGGCTATGGTGAAAAAGGAAATATCCTCAGATGAAATCTGGAAAGAAGCTTTCTGAGAAACTACTAGGTGTTCTGTTAATTCATCTCACAGAGTTACATCTGTATTTCGTGGATCTCTTTACTAGCCTTATTTCTGTGGAATCTGAGAACAGATATTTCGGATCCCTTTGAAGACTACAGGGCCAAAGGAAATATCCTCCGATAACAAAGAGAAAGAAGCTTTCTGAGAAACTTGTTTGTGTTCTGTGAAATCATCTCACAGAGTTACAGCTTTCCCCTCAAGAAGCCTTTCGCAAAGGCAGTTCTTGTGGAATTGGCAAAGTGATATTGGGAAGCTCGGAGGCCTATGGTGAAAAAGGAAATATCCTCAGATGAAATCTGGAAAGAAGCTTTCTGAGAAACTGTTTAGTGTTCTGTTAATTCGTCTCACAGAGCTACATCTGTATTTCGTGGATCTCTTTGCTAGCCTTATTTCTGTGGAATCTAAGAACAGATATTTCGGATCCCTTTGAAGACTATAGGGGCAAAGGAAATATCCTCCGATAACAAAAAGAAAGAAGCTTTCTGAGAAACTTCTTTGTGTTCTGTGAAATCATCTCACAGAGTGACAGCTTTCCCCTCAAGAAGCCTTTCGCTAAGACAGTTCTTGTGGAATTGGCAAAGTGATATTGGGAAGCCCATAGAGGGCTATGGTGAAAAAGGAAATAACCTGAGATGAAATCTGGAAAGAAGCTTTCTTAAAAACTGCTTAGTGTTCTGTTAATTCATCTCACAGAGTTACATCTGTATTTCGTGGATCTCTTTGCTAGCCTTATTTCTGTGGAATCTGAGAACCGATATTTCGGATCCCTTTGAAGACTATAGGGCCAAAGGAAATATCCTCCGATAACAAAGAGAAAGAAGCTTTCTGAGAAACTTCTTTGTGTTCTCTGAAATCATCTCACTGATTTGCAGCTTTCCCCTCAAGAAGCCTTTTGCTAAGACAGTTCTTGTGGAATTGGCAAAGTGATATTTGGAAGCCCATAGAGGGCTATGGTGAAAAAGGAAATATCCTCAGATGAAAACTGGAAAGAAGCTTTCTGAGAAACTGCTTACTGTTCGGTTAATTCATCTCACAGAGTTACATCTGTATTTCCTGGATCTCTTTGCTAGCCTTATTTCTGTGGAATCTGAGAACAGATATTTCGGATCCCTTTGAAGACTATAGGGCCAAAGTAAATATCCTCCGATAACAAAGAGAAAGAAGCTTTCTGAGAAACTTCTCTGTGTTCTGTGAAATCATCTCACACAGTTACAGCTTTCCCTAGAAGAAGCCTTTCGCTAAGACAGTTCTCGTGGAATTGGCACAGTGATATTTGGAAGCCCATAGAGGGATATGGTGAAAAAGGAAATATCCTCAGATGAAATCTGGAAAGAAGCTTTCTGAGAAACTGCTTAGTGTTCTGTTAATTCATCTCACAGAGTTACATCTGTATTTCGTGCATCTCTTTGCTTGCCTTATTTCTGTGGAATCTGAGAACAGATATTTCGGATCCCTTTGAAGACCACAGGGCCAAAGGAAATATCCTCCGATAACAAAGAGAAAGAAGCTTGCTGAGAAACTTCTTTGTGTTCTGTGAAATCATCTCACAGAGTTACAGCTTTCGCCTCAAGAAGCCTTTCGCTAAGACAGTTCTTGTGATAATTGGCAAAGTGATATTTGGAAGACCCTAGAGGGCTATGGTGAAAAAGGAAATATCCTCAGATTAAATCTGGAAAGAAGCTTTCTGAGAAACTGCTTAGTGTTCTGCTAATTCATCTCACAGAGTTACATCTGTATTTCGTGGATCTCTTTGCTAGCCTTTTTTCTGTGGAATCTGAGAACAGATATTTCGGATCCCTTTGAACACTAAAGGGCCAAAGGAAATATCCTCCGATAACAAAGAGAAAGAAGCTTTCTGAGAAACTTCTTTGTGTTCTGTGAAATCATCTCACAGAGTTACAGCTTTCCTCTCAAGAAGCCTTTCGCTAGGACAGTTCTTGTTCAATTGGCAAAGTGATATTTGGAAGCCCATAGAGGGCTATGGTGAAAAAGGAAATATCCTCAGAAGAAATCTGGAAAGAAGCTTTCTGAGAAACTTCTTAGTGTTCTGTTAATTCATCTCACAGAGTTACATCTGTATTTCGTGGATCTCTTTGCTAGCCTTATTTCTGTGGAATCTGAGAACAGATATTTCGGATCCCTTTCAAGACTATAGGGCCAAAGGAAATATCCTCCGATAACAAAGAGAAAGAAGCTTTTTGAGAAACTTCTTTGTGTTCTGTGAAATCATCTCACAGAGTTACAGCTTTCCCTAGAAGGAGCCTTTCGCTAAGACAGTTCTTGTGGAATTGGCAAAGTGATATTTTGAAGCCCATACAGGGCTATGGTGAAAAAGGAAATATCCTCAGATGAAATCTGGAAAGAAGCTTTCTGAGAAACTGCTTAGTGTTCTGTTAATTCATCTCACAGAGTTACATATGTATTTCGTGGTTGTCTTTTCTAGCCTTATTTCTGTGGAATCTGAGAACAGATATTTCGGATCCCTTTGAAGACTATAGGGCCAAAGGAAATATCCTCCGATAACAAAGAGAAAGAAGCTTTCTGAGAAACTTCTTTGTGTTCTGTGAAATCATCTCACAGAATTACAGCTTTCCCGTCAAGAAGCCTTTCGCTAAGACCGTTCTTGTGGAATTGGCAAAGTGATATTGGGAAGTCCATAGAGGGCTATGGTGAAAAAGGAAATATCCTCAGATAAAATCTGGAAAGAAGCTTTCTGAGAAACTGCTTAGTGTTCTGTTAATTCATCTCACAGAGTTACATCTGTATTTCGTGGATCTCTTTGCTAGCCTTATTTCTGTGGAATCTGAGAACAGATAATTCGGATCCCTTTGAAGACTGCAGGGTCAAAGAAAATATCCTCCGATAACAAAGAGAAAGAAGCTTTCTGACAAACTTTTTTGTGTTCTGTGAAATCATCTCACAGAGTTACAGCTTTCCCCTCAAGAAGCCTTTCGCTAAGACAGTTCTTGTGGAATTGGCAGAGTAATATTTGGAAGCCCATAGAGGGCTAGGATGAAAAGGGAAATATCCTCTGATGAAATCTGGAAAGAAGCTTTCTGAAGTACTGCTTAGTGTTCTGTTAATCCATCTCACAGAGTTACATCTGTATTTCGTGGATCTCTTTGCTAGCCTTATTTCTGTGGAATCTGAGAACAGATATTTCGGATCCCTTTGAAGACTACAGGGCCAAAGGAAATATCCTCCGATAACAAAGAGAAAGAAGCTTTCTGAGAAACTTCTTTGTGTTCTGTGAAATCATCTCACAGAGTTACAGCTTTCCCCTCAAGAAGCCGTTCGCTAAGACAGTTCTTTAGGAATTGGCAGAGTGATATTTGGAAGCCCATAGAGGGCTATGGTGAAAAAGGAAATATCCTCCGATGAAATCTGGAAAGAAGCGTTCTGAGAAACGGCTTAGTGTTCTGTTAATTCATCTCACAGAGTTACATCTGTATTTCGTGGATCTCTTTGCTAGCCTTATTTCTGTGGAATCTGAGAACAGATATTTCGGATCCCTTTGAAAACTACAGACCAAAGTAAATATCCTCCGATAACAAAGAGAAAGAAGCTTTCTGACAAACTTCTTTGTGTTCTGTGAAATCATCTCACAGAGTTACAGCTTTCCCCTCAAGAAGCCTTTCACTAAGACAGTTCTTTAGGAATTGGCAGAGTGATATTTGGAAGCCCATAGAGGGCTATGGTGAAAAAGGAAATATCCTCCGATGAAATCTGGAAGGAAGCTTTCTGAGAAACTGCTTAGTGTTCTGTTAATTCATCTCACAGAGTTACATCTTTATTTCGTGGATCTCCTTGCTAGCCTTATTTCTGTGGAATCTGAGAACAGATATTTCGGATCCCTTTGAAGACTATAGGGCCAAAGGAAATATCCTCCGATAACAAAGAGAAAGAACCTCTCTGAGAAACTTCTTTGTGTTCTGTGAAATCATCTCACAGAGTTACAGCTTTCCCTAGAAGGAGCCTTTCGCTAAGACAGTTCTTGTGGAATTGGCAAAGTGATATTTTGAAGCCCATACAGGGCTATGGTGAAAAAGGAAATATCCTCCGATGAAATCTGGAAAGAAGCTTTCTGAGAAACTGCTTAGTGTTCTGTTAATTCATCTCACAGAGTTACATATGTATTTCGTGGTTGTCTTTTCTAGCCTTATTTCTGTGGAATCTGAGAACAGATATTTCGGATCCCTTTGAAGACTATAGGGCCAAAGGAAATATCCTCCGATAACAAAGAGAAAGAAGCTTTCTGAGAAACTTCTTTGTGTTCTGTGAAATCATCTCGCAGAATTACAGCTTTCCCGTCAAGAAGCCTTTCGCTAAGACCGTTCTTGTGGAATTGGCAAAGTGATATTGGGAAGTCCATAGAGGGCTATGGTGAAAAAGGAAATATCCTCAGATAAAATCTGGAAAGAAGCTTTCTGAGAAACTGCTTAGTGTTCTGTTAATTCATCTCACAGAGTTACATCTGTATTTCGTGGATCTCTTTGCTAGCCTTATTTCTGTGGAATCTGAGAGCAGATAATTCGGATCCCTTTGAAGACTGCAGGGTCAAAGAAAATATCCTCCGATAACAAAGAGAAAGAAGCTTTCTGACAAACTTTTTTGTGTTCTGTGAAATCATCTCACAGAGTTACAGCTTTCCCCTCAAGAAGCCTTTCGCTAAGACAGTTCTTGTGGAATTGGCAGAGTAATATTTGGAAGCCCATAGAGGGCTAGGATGAAAAGGGAAATATCCTCAGATGAAATCTGGAAAGAAGCTTTCTGAAGTACTGCTTAGTGTTCTGTTAATCCATCTCACAGAGTTACATCTGTATTTCGTGGATCTCTTTGCTAGCCTTATTTCTGTGGAATCTGAGAACAGATATTTCGGATCCCTTTGAAGACTACAGGGCCAAAGGAAATATCCTCTGATAAGAAAGAGAAAGAAGCTTTCTGAGAAACTTCTTTGTGTTCTGTGAAATCATCTCACAGAGTTCCAGCTTTCCCCTCAAGAAGTTTTCGATAAGGCAGTTCTTGTGGAATTGGCAAAGTGATATTGGGAAGCCCATAGAGGGCTACGGTGAAAAAGAAAATATCCTTAGATGAAATCTGGAAAGAAGCTTTCTGAGAAACTGCTTCGTCTTCTGTTAATTCATCTCACAGAGATACATCTGTATGTCGTGGATCTCTTTGCTAGCCTTATTTCTGTGGAATCTGAGAAGAGATATTTCGGATCCCTTTGAACACTATAGGGCCAAAGGAAATATCCTCCAATAACAAAGGGAAAGAAGTTTTCTGAGAAACCTCTTTGATTTCTGTGAAATCATCTCACAGAGTTACAGCTTTCCCCTCAAGAAGCCTTTCGCTAAGACAGTTCTTGTGGAATAGGCAAAGTGATATATGGAAGCCCATAGAGGGCTATGGTGAAAAAGGAAATATCCTCAGATGAAATCTGGAAAGAAGCTTTCTGAGAAACTGCTTAGTGTTCTGTTAATTCATCTCACAGAGTTACATCTGTATTTCGTGGATCTCTTTGCTAGCCTTATTTCTGTGGAATCTGAGAACAGATATTTCGGATCCCTTTGAAGACTATAATACCAAAGGAAATATCCTCCGATAACAAAGAGAAAGAATCTTTCTGAGAAACTTCTTTGTGTTCTGTGAAATCATCTCACCGAGTTACAGCTTTCCCCTCAAGAAGCTTTTCGATAAGGCAGTTCTTGTGGAATTGGCAAAGTGATATTGGGAGGCCCATAGAGGGCTACGGTGAAAAAGATAATATCCTTAGATGAAATCTGGAAAGAAGCTTTCTGAGAAACTGCTTCGTGTTCTGTTAATTCATCTCACAGAGATACATCTGTATGTCGTGGATCTCTTTGCTAGCCTTATTTCTGTGGAATCTGAGAACAGATATTTCGGATCCCTTTGAAGACTATAGGGCCAAAGGAAATATCCTCCGATAACAAAGAGAAAGAAGCTTTCTGAGAAACTTCTTTGTGTTCTGGGAAATCATCTCACAGAGTTACAGCTTTCCCCTCAAGAAGTCTTTCGCTAAGACAATTCTTGTGGAATTGGCAAAGTGATATTGGGAAGTCCATAGAGGGCTATGGTGAAAAAGGAAATATCCTCAGATGAAATCTGGAAAGAAGCTTTCTGAGAAACTGCTTAGTGTTCTGTTAATCCATCTCACAGTTACATCTGTTTTTCGTGGATCTCTTTGCTAGCCTTATTTCTGTGGAATCTGAGAACAGATATTTCGGATCCCTTTGAAGACTATAGGGCCAAATTAAATATCCTCCGATAACAAAGAGAAAGAAGCTTTCTGAGAAACTTCTTCGTGTTCTGTGAAATCATCTCACAGAGTTACAGCTTTCCCCTCAAGAAGCCGTTCGCTAAGATAGTTCTTTAGGAATTGGCAGAGTGATATTTGGAAGCCCATAGAGGGCTATGGTGAAAAAGGAAATATCCTCCGATGAAATCTGGAAAGAAGCTTTCTGAGAAACTGCTTAGTGTTCTGTTAATTCATCTCACAGAGTTACATCTGTATTTCGTGGATGTCTTTGCTAGCCTTATTTCTGTGGAATCTGAGAACAGATACTTCGGATCCCCTTGAAGACAATAGGGCCAAAGGAAATATCCTCCGATAACAAAGAGAAAGAATCTTTCTGAGAAACTTCTTTGTGTTCTGTGAAATCATCTCACAGAGTTACAGCTTTCCCCTCAAGAAGCCTTTCGCTAAGACAGTTCTTGTGGAATTGGCAAAGTGATATTTGGAAGCCCTTGGAGGGCTATGGTGAAAAAGGAAATATTCTCACATGAAGTCTGGAAAGAAGCTTTCTGAGAAACTGCTTAGTGTTCTGTTAATTCATCTCACAGAGTTACATCTTTTTTTCTTGGATCTCCTTTCTAGCCTTATTTCTGTGGAATCTGAGAACAGATATTTCGGATCCCTTTGAAGACTATAGGGCCAAAGGAAATATCCTCCGATAACAAAGAGAAAGAAGCTTTCTGAGAAACTTCTTCGTGTTCTGTGAAATCATCTCACAGAGTTACAGCTGTCCCGTCAAGAAGCCTTTCGCTAAGACCGTTCTTGTGGAATTGGCAAAATGATATTGGGAAGTCCATAGAGGGCTATGGTGAAAAAGGAAATATCCTCAGATAAAATCTGGAAAGAAGCTTTCTGAGAAACTGCTTAGTGTTCTGTTAATCCATCTCACAGAGTTACATCTGTATTTCGTGGATCTCTTTGCTAGCCTTATTTCTGCGGAATCTGAGAACAGATATTTCGGATCCCTTTGAAGACTACAGGGTCAAAGGAAATCTCCTCCGATAACAAAGAGAAGGAAGCTTTCTGACAAACTTCTTTGTGTTCTGTAAAATCATCTCACAGAGTTACAGCTTTCCCCTCAAGAAGCCTTTCGCTAAGACAGTTCTTGTGGAATTGGCAGAGTAATATTTGGAAGCCCATAGAGGGCTATGATGAAAAAGGAAATATCCTCAGATGAAATCTGGAAAGAAGCTTTCTGAAAAACTGCTTAGTGTTCTGTTAATCCATCTCACAGAGTTACATCTGTATTTCGTGGATCTCTTTGCTAGCCTTATTTCTGTGGAATCTGAGAACAGATATTTCGGATCCCTTTGAAGAATGCAGACCAATGTAAACATCCTCCGATAACAAAGAGAAAGAAGCTTTCTGAGAAACTTCTTTGTGTTCTGTGAAATCATCTCACAGAGTTACAGCTTTCCCCTCAAGAAGCCTTTCGCTAAGACAGTTCTTTAGGAATTGGCAGAGTGATATTTGGAAGCCCATAGAGGGCTATGATGAAAAAGGAAATATCCTCCGATGAAATCTGGAAAGAAGGTTTCTGAGAAACTGCTTAGTGTTCTGTTAGTTCATCTCACAGAGTTACATCTGTATTTCGTGGATCTCTTTGCTAGCCTTATTTCTGTGGAATCTGAGAACAGATATTTCGGATCCCCTTGAAGACTATAGGGCCAAAGGAAATATACTCCGATAACAAAGAGAAAGAAGCTTTCTGAGAAACTTCTTTGTGTTCTGTGAAATCATCTCACAGAATTACAGCTTTCCTCTCAAGAAGCCTTTCGCTAAGACAGTTCTTGTGGAATTGGCAAAGTGATATTTGGAATCCCATATAGGGCTATGGTGAAAAAGGAAATATCCTCAGATGAAATCTGGAAAGAAGCTTTCTGAGAAACTACTAGGTGTTCTGTTAATTCATCTCACAGAGTTACATCTGTATTTCGTGGATCTCTTTACTAGACTTATTTCTGTGGAATCTGAGAACAGATATTTCGGATCCCTTTGAAGACTACAGGGCCAAAGGAAATATCCTCCGATTACAAAGAGAAAGAAGCTTTCTGAGAAACTTGTTTGTGTTCTGTGAAATCATCTCACAGAGTTACAGCTTTCCCCTCAAGAAGCCTTTCGCAAAGGCAGTTCTTGTGGAATTGGCAAAGTGATATTGGGAAGCTCGGAGGCCTATGGTGAAAAAGGAAATATCCTCAGATGAAATCTGGAAAGAAGCTTTCTGAGAAACTGTTTAGTGTTCTGTTAATTCGTCTCACAGAGCTACATCTGTATTTCGTGGATCTCTTTGCTAGCCTTATTTCTGTGGAATCTAAGAACAGATATTTCGGATCCCTTTGAAGACTATAGGGGCAAAGGAAATATCCTCCGATAACAAAAAGAAAGAAGCTTTCTGAGAAACTTCTTTGTGTTCTGTGAAATCATCTCACAGAGTGACAGCTTTCCCCTCAAGAAGCCTTTCGCTAAGACAGTTCTTGTGGAATTGGCAAAGTGATATTGGGAAGCCCATAGAGGGCTATGGTGAAAAAGGAAATAACCTCAGATGAAATCTGGAAAGAAGCTTTCTTAAAAACTGCTTAGTGTTCTGTTAATTCATCTCACAGAGTTACATCTGTATTTCGTGGATCTCTTTGCTAGCCTTATTTCTGTGGAATCTGAGAACCGATATTTCGGATCCCTTTGAAGACTATAGGGCCAAAGGAAATATCCTCCGATAACAAAGAGAAAGAAGCTTTCTGAGAAACTTCTTTGTGTTCTCTGAAATCATCTCACTGATTTGCAGCTTTCCCCTCAAGAAGCCTTTTGCTAAGACAGTTCTTGTGGAATTGGCAAAGTGATATTTGGAAGCCCATAGAGGGCTATGGTGAAAAAGGAAATATCCTCAGATGAAAACTGGAAAGAAGCTTTCTGAGAAACTGCTTACTGTTCTGTTAATTCATCTCACAGAGTTACATCTGTATTTCCTGGATCTCTTTGCTAGCCTTATTTCTGTGGAATCTGAGAACAGATATTTCGGATCCCTTTGAAGACTATAGGGCCAAAGTAAATATCCTCCGATAACAAAGAGAAAGAAGCTTTCTGAGAAACTTCTCTGTGTTCTGTGAAATCATCTCACACAGTTACAGCTTTCCCTAGAAGAAGCCTTTCGCTAAGACAGTTCTCGTGGAATTGGCACAGTGATATTTGGAAGCCCATAGAGGGATATGGTGAAAAAGGAAATATCCTCAGATGAAATCTGGAAAGAAGCTTTCTGAGAAACTGCTTAGTGTTCTGTTAATTCATCTCACAGAGTTACATCTGTATTTCGTGGATCTCTTTGCTTGCCTTATTTCTGTGGAATCTGAGAACAGATATTTCGGATCCCTTTGAAGACCATAGGGCCAAAGGAAATATCCTCCGATAACAAAGAGAAAGAAGCTTGCTGAGAAACTTCTTTGTGTTCTGTGAAATCATCTCACAGAGTTACAGCTTTCGCCTCAAGAAGCCTTTCGCTAAGACAGTTCTTGTGGAATTGGCAAAGTGATATTTGGAAGACCCTAGAGGGCTATGGTGAAAAAGGAAATATCCTCAGATTAAATCTGGAAAGAAGCTTTCTGAGAAACTGCTTAGTGTTCTGTTAATTCATCTCACAGAGTTACATCTGTATTTCGTGGATCTCTTTGCTAGCCTTTTTTCTGTGGAATCTGAGAACAGATATTTCGGATCCCTTTGAACACTACAGGGCCAAAGGAAATATCCTCCGATAACAAAGAGAAAGAAGCTTTCTGAGGAACTTCTTTGTGTTCTGTGAAATCATCTCACAGAATTACAGCTTTCCCCTCTAGAAACTTTTCGCTAAGACACTTCTTGCGGAAATGGCAAATTGATATTGGGAAGCCCATAGAGGGCTATGGTGAAAAAGGAAATATCCTCAGATGAAATCTGGAAAGAAGCTTTCTGAGAAACTGCGTAGTGGTCTGTGAATTCATCTCACAGAGTTACATCTGTATTTCGTGGATCTCGTTGCTAGCCTTTTTTCTGTAGAATCTGAGAACAGATATTTCGGATCCCTTTGAAGACTATAGGGCCAAAGGAAATATCCTCCGATAACAAAGAGAAAGAAGCTTTCTGAGAAACTTCTTTGTGTTCTGTGAAATCATCTCACAGAGTTACAGCTTTCCTCTCAAGAAGCCTTTCGCTAGGACAGTTCTTGTTCAATTGGCAAAGTGATATTTGGAAGCCTATAGAGGGCTATGGTGAAAAAGGAAATATCCTCAGAAGAAATCTGGAAAGAAGCTTTCTGAGAAACTGCTTAGTGTTCTGTTAATTCATCTCACAGAGTTACATCTGTATTTCGTGGATCTCTTTGCTAGCCTTATTTCTGTGGAATCTGAGAACAGATATTTCGGATCCCTTTCAAGACTATAGGGCCAAAGGAAATATCCTCCGATAACAAAGAGAAAGAAGCTTTTTGAGAAACTTCTTTGTGTTCTGTGAAATCATCTCACAGAGTTACAGCTTTCCCTAGAAGGAGCCTTTCGCTAAGACAGTTCTTGTGGAATTGGCAAAGTGATATTTTGAAGCCCATACAGGGCTATGGTGAAAAAGGAAATATTCTCCGATGAAATCTGGAAAGAAGCTTTCTGAGAAACTGCTTAGTGTTCTGTTAATTCATCTCACAGAGTTACATATGTATTTCGTGGTTGTCTTTTCTAGCCTTATTTCTGTGGAATCTGAGAACAGATATTTCGGATCCCTTTGAAGACTATAGGGCCAAAGGAAATATCCTCCGATAACAAAGAGAAAGAAGCTTTCTGAGAAACTTCTTTGTGTTCTGTGAAATCATCTCACAGAATTACAGCTTTCCCGTCAAGAAGCCTTTCGCTAAGACCGTTCTTGTGGAATTGGCAAAGTGATATTGGGAAGTCCATAGAGGGCTATGGTGAAAAAGGAAATATCCTCAGATAAAATCTGGAAAGAAGCTTTCTGAGAAACTGCTTAGTGTTCTGTTAATTCATCTCACAGAGTTACATCTGTATTTCGTGGATCTCTTTGCTAGCCTTATTTCTGTGGAATCTGAGAACAGATATTTCGGATCCCTTTGAAGACTACAGGGTCAAAGAAAATATCCTCCGATAACAAAGAGAAAGAAGTTTTCTGACAAACTTTTTTGTGTTCTGTGAAATCATCTCACAGAGTTACAGCTTTCCCCTCAAGAAGCCTTTCGCTAAGACAGTTCTTGTGGAATTGGCAGAGTAATATTTGGAAGCCCATAGAGGGCTACGATGAAAAGGGAAATATCCTCAGATGAAATCTGGAAAGAAGCTTTCTGAAGAACTGCTTAGTGTTCTGTTAATCCATCTCACAGAGTTACATCTGTATTTCGTGGATCTCTTTGCTAGCCTTATTTCTGTGGAATCTGAGAACAGATATTTCGGATCCCTTTGAAGACTACAGGGCCAAAGGAAATATCCTCCGATAACAAAAAGAAAGAAGCTTTCTGAGAAACTTCTTTGTGTTCTGTGAAATCATCTCACAGAGTTACAGCTTTCCCCGCAAGAAGCCGTTCGCTAAGACAGTTCTTTAGGAATTGGCAGAGTGATATTTGGAAGCCCATAGAGGGCTATGGTGAAAAAGGAAATATCCTCCGATGAAATCTGGAAAGAAGCGTTCTGAGAAACTGCTTAGTGTTCTGTTAATTCATCTCACAGAGTTACATCTGTATTTCGTGGATCTCTTTGCTAGCCTTATTTCTGTGGAATCTGAGAACAGATATTTCGGATCCGTTTGAAAACTACAGACCAAATAAATATCCTCCGATTACAAAGAGAAAGAAGCTTTCTGACAAACTTCTTTGTGTTCTGTGAAATAATCTCACAGAGTTACAGCTTTCCCCTCAAGAAGCCTTTCACTAAGACAGTTCTTTAGGAATTGGCAGAGTGATATTTGGAAGCCCATAGAGGGCTATGGTGAAAAAGGAAATATCCTCCGATGAAATCTGGAAGGAAGCTTTCTGAGAAACTGCTTAGTGTTCTGTTAATTCATCTCACAGAGTTACATCTTTATTTCGTGGATCTCCTTGCTAGCCTTATTTCTGTGGAATCTGAGAACAGATATTTCGGATCCCTTTGAAGACTATAGGGCCAAAGGAAATATCCTCCGATAACAAAGAGAAAGAAGCTTTCTGAGGAACTTCTTTGTGTTCTGTGAAATCATCTCACAGAATTACAGCTTTCCCCTCTAGAAACTTTTCGCTAAGACACTTCTTGCGGAAATGGCAAATTGATATTGGGAAGCCCATAGAGGGCTATGGTGAAAAAGGAAATATCCTCAGATGAAATCTGGAAAGAAGCTTTCTGAGAAACTGCGTAGTGGTCTGTGAATTCATCTCACAGAGTTACATCTGTATTTCGTGGATCTCGTTGCTAGCCTTTTTTCTGTAGAATCTGAGAACAGATATTTCGGATCCCTTTGAAGACTATAGGGCCAAAGGAAATATCCTCCGATAACAAAGAGAAAGAAGCTTTCTGAGAAACTTCTTTGTGTTCTGTGAAATCATCTCACAGAGTTACAGCTTTCCTCTCAAGAAGCCTTTCGCTAGGACAGTTCTTGTTCAATTGGCAAAGTGATATTTGGAAGCCTATAGAGGGCTATGGTGAAAAAGGAAATATCCTCAGAAGAAATCTGGAAAGAAGCTTTCTGAGAAACTGCTTAGTGTTCTGTTAATTCATCTCACAGAGTTACATCTGTATTTCGTGGATCTCTTTGCTAGCCTTATTTCTGTGGAATCTGAGAACAGATATTTCGGATCCCTTTCAAGACTATAGGGCCAAAGGAAATATCCTCCGATAACAAAGAGAAAGAAGCTTTTTGAGAAACTTCTTTGTGTTCTGTGAAATCATCTCACAGAGTTACAGCTTTCCCTAGAAGGAGCCTTTCGCTAAGACAGTTCTTGTGGAATTGGCAAAGTGATATTTTGAAGCCCATACAGGGCTATGGTGAAAAAGGAAATATTCTCCGATGAAATCTGGAAAGAAGCTTTCTGAGAAACTGCTTAGTGTTCTGTTAATTCATCTCACAGAGTTACATATGTATTTCGTGGTTGTCTTTTCTAGCCTTATTTCTGTGGAATCTGAGAACAGATATTTCGGATCCCTTTGAAGACTATAGGGCCAAAGGAAATATCCTCCGATAACAAAGAGAAAGAAGCTTTCTGAGAAACTTCTTTGTGTTCTGTGAAATCATCTCACAGAATTACAGCTTTCCCGTCAAGAAGCCTTTCGCTAAGACCGTTCTTGTGGAATTGGCAAAGTGATATTGGGAAGTCCATAGAGGGCTATGGTGAAAAAGGAAATATCCTCAGATAAAATCTGGAAAGAAGCTTTCTGAGAAACTGCTTAGTGTTCTGTTAATTCATCTCACAGAGTTACATCTGTATTTCGTGGATCTCTTTGCTAGCCTTATTTCTGTGGAATCTGAGAACAGATATTTCGGATCCCTTTGAAGACTACAGGGTCAAAGAAAATATCCTCCGATAACAAAGAGAAAGAAGTTTTCTGACAAACTTCTTTGTGTTCTGTGAAATCATCTCACAGAGTTACAGCTTTCCCCTCAAGAAGCCTTTCGCTAAGACAGTTCTTGTGGAATTGGCAGAGTAATATTTGGAAGCCCATAGAGGGCTACGATGAAAAGGGAAATATCCTCAGATGAAATCTGGAAAGAAGCTTTCTGAAGAACTGCTTAGTGTTCTGTTAATCCATCTCACAGAGTTACATCTGTATTTCGTGGATCTCTTTGCTAGCCTTATTTCTGTGGAATCTGAGAACAGATATTTCGGATCCCTTTGAAGACTACAGGGCCAAAGGAAATATCCTCCGATAACAAAAAGAAAGAAGCTTTCTGAGAAACTTCTTTGTGTTCTGTGAAATCATCTCACAGAGTTACAGCTTTCCCCGCAAGAAGCCGTTCGCTAAGACAGTTCTTTAGGAATTGGCAGAGTGATATTTGGAAGCCCATAGAGGGCTATAGTGAAAAAGGAAATATCCTCCGATGAAATCTGGAAAGAAGCGTTCTGAGAAACTGCTTAGTGTTCTGTTAATTCATCTCACAGAGTTACATCTGTATTTCGTGGATCTCTTTGCTAGCCTTATTTCTGTGGAATCTGAGAACAGATATTTCGGATCCGTTTGAAAACTACAGACCAAATAAATATCCTCCGATTACAAAGAGAAAGAAGCTTTCTGACAAACTTCTTTGTGTTCTGTGAAATAATCTCACAGAGTTACAGCTTTCCCCTCAAGAAGCCTTTCACTAAGACAGTTCTTTAGGAATTGGCAGAGTGATATTTGGAAGCCCATAGAGGGCTATGGTGAAAAAGGAAATATCCTCCGATGAAATCTGGAAGGAAGCTTTCTGAGAAACTGCTTAGTGTTCTGTTAATTCATCTCACAGAGTTACATCTTTATTTCGTGGATCTCCTTGCTAGCCTTATTTCTGTGGAATCTGAGAACAGATATTTCGGATCCCTTTGAAGACTATAGGGCCAAAGGAAATATCCTCCGATAACAAAGAGAAAGAAGCTTTCTGAGAAACTTCTTTGTGTTCTGTGAAATCATCTCACAGAGTTACAGCTTTCCTCTCAAGAAGCCTTTCGCTAAGACAGTTCTTGTGGAATAGGCAAAGTGATATATGGAAGCCCATAGAGGGCAATGGTGAAAAAGGAAATATCCTCAGATGAAATCTGGAAAGAAGCTTTCTGAGAAACTGCTTAGTGTTCTGTTAATTCATCTCACAGAGTTACATCTGTATTTCGTGGATCTCTTTGCTAGCCTTATTTCTGTGGAATCTGAGAACAGATATTTCGGATCCCTTTGAAGACTATAATGCCAAAGGAAATATCCTCCGATAACAAAGAGAAATAATCTTTCTGAGAAACTTCTTTGTGTTCTGTGAAATCATCTCACAGAGTTCCAGCTTTCCCCTCAAGAAGTTTTCGATAAGGCAGTTCTTGTGGAATTGGCAAAGTGATATTGGGAAGCCCATAGAGGGCTACGGTGAAAAAGAAAATATCCTTAGATGAAATCTGGAAAGAAGCTTTCTGAGAAACTGCTTCGTGTTCTGTTAATTCATCTCACAGAGATACATCTGTATGTCGTGGATCTCTTTGCTAGCCTTATTTCTGTGGAATCTGAGAAGAGATATTTCGGATCCCTTTGAACACTATAGGGCCAAAGGAAATATCCTCCAATAACAAAGGGAAAGAAGTTTTCTGAGAAACCTCTTTGATTTCTGTGAAATCATCTCACAGAGTTACAGCTTTCCCCTCAAGAAGCCTTTCGCTAAGACAGTTCTTGTGGAATAGGCAAAGTGATATATGGAAGCCCATAGAGGGCTATGGTGAAAAAGGAAATATCCTCAGATGAAATCTGGAAAGAAGTTTCTGAGAAACTGCTTAGTGTTCTGTTAATTCATCTCACAGAGTTACATCTGTATTTCGTGGATCTCTTTGCTAGCCTTATTTCTGTGGAATCTGAGAACAGATATTTCGGATCCCTTTGAAGACTATAATACCAAAGGAAATATCCTCCGATAACAAAGAGAAAGAATCTTTCTGAGAAACTTCTTTGTGTTCTGTGAAATCATCTCACCGAGTTACAGCTTTCCCCTCAAGAAGCTTTTCGATAAGGCAGTTCTTGTGGAATTGGCAAAGTGATATTGGGAGGCCCATAGAGGGCTACGGTGAAAAAGATAATATCCTTAGATGAAATCTGGAAAGAAGCTTTCTGAGAAACTGCTTCGTGTTCTGTTAATTCATCTCACAGAGATACATCTGTATGTCGTGGATCTCTTTGCTAGCCTTATTTCTGTGGAATCTGAGAACAGATATTTCGGATCCCTTTGAAGACTATAGGGCCAAAGGAAATATCCTCCGATAACAAAGAGAAAGAAGCTTTCTGAGAAACTTCTTTGTGTTCTGGGAAATCATCTCACAGAGTTACAGCTTTCCCCTCAAGAAGTCTTTCGCTAAGACAATTCTTGTGGAATTGGCAAAGTGATATTGGGAAGTCCATAGAGGGCTATGGTGAAAAAGGAAATATCCTCAGATGAAATCTGGAAAGAAGCTTTCTGAGAAACTGCTTAGTGTTCTGTTAATCCATCTCACAGTTACATCTGTTTTTCGTGGATCTCTTTGCTAGCCTTATTTCAGTGGAATCTGAGAACAGATATTTCGGATCCCTTTGAAGACTATAGGGCCAAATTAAATATCCTCCGATAACAAAGAGAAAGAAGCTTTCTGAGAAACTTCTTCGTGTTCTGTGAAATCATCTCAGAGAGTTACAGCTTTCCCCTCAAGAAGCCGTTCGCTAAGATAGTTCTTTAGGAATTGGCAGAGTGATATTTGGAAGCCCATAGAGGGCTATGGTGAAAAAGGAAATATCCTCCGATGAAATCTGGAAAGAAGCTTTCTGAGAAACTGCTTAGTGTTCTGTTAATTCATCTCACAGAGTTACATCTGTATTTCGTGGATGTCTTTGCTTGCCTTATTTCTGTGGAATCTGAGAACAGATACTGCGGATCCCCTTGAAGACAATAGGGCCAAAGGAAATATCCTCCGATAACAAAGAGAAAGAATCTTTCTGAGAAACTTCTTTGTGTTCTGTGAAATCATCTCACAGAGTTACAGTTTTCCCCTCAAGAAGCCTTTCGCTAAGACAGTTCTTGTGGAATTGGCAAAGTGATATTTGGAAGCCCTTGGAGGGCTATGGTGAAAAAGGAAATATTCTCACATGAAGTCTGGAAAGAAGCTTTCTGAGAAACTGCTTAGTGTTCTGTTAATTCATCTCACAGAGTTACATCTTTTTTTCGTGGATCTGTTTTCTAGCCTTATTTCTGTGGAATCTGAGAACAGATATTTCGGATCCCTTTGAAGACTATAGGGCCAAAGGAAATATCCTCCGATAACAAAGAGAAAGAAGCTTTCAGAGAAACTTCTTCGTGTTCTGTGAAATCATCTCACAGAGTTACAGCTGTCCCGTCAAGAAGCCTTTCGCTAAGACCGTTCTTGTGGAATTGGCAAAATGATATTGGGAAGTCCATAGAGGGCTGTGGTGAAAAAGGAAATATCCTCAGATAAAATCTGGAAAGAAGCTTTCTGAGAAACTGCTTAGTGTTCTGTTAATCCATCTCACAGAGTTACATCTGTATTTCGTGGATCTCTTTGCTAGCCTTACTTCTGCGGAATCTGAGAACAGATATTTCGGATCCCTTTGAAGACTACAGGGTCAAAGGAAATCTCCTCCGATAACAAAGAGAAGGAAGCTTTCTGACAAACTTCTTTGTGTTCTGTGAAATCATCTCACAGAGTTACAGCTTTCCCCTCAAGAAGCCTTTCGCTAAGACAGTTCTTGTGGAATTATCAGAGTAATATTTGGAAGCCCATAGAGGGCTATGATGAAAAAGGAAATATCCTCAGATGAAATCTGGAAAGAAGCTTTCTGAAAAACTGCTTAGTGTTCTGTTAATCCATCTCACAGAGTTACATCTGTATTTCGTGGATCTCTTTGCTAGCCTTATTTCTGTGGAATCTGAGAACAGATATTTCGGATCCCTTTGAAGAATGCAGACCAATGTAAACATCCTCCGATAACAAAGAGAAAGAAGCTTTCTGAGAAACTTCTTTGTGTTCTGTGAAATCATCTCACAGAGTTACAGCTTTCCCCTCAAGAAGCCTTTCGCTAAGACAGTTCTTTAGGAATTGGCAGAGTGATATTTGGAAGCCCATAGAGGGCTATGATGAAAAAGGAAATATCCTCCGATGAAATCTGGAAAGAAGGTTTCTGAGAAACTGCTTAGTGTTCTGTTAGTTCATCTCACAGAGTTACATCTGTATTTCGTGGATCTCTTTGCTAGCCTTATTTCTGTGGAATCTGAGAACAGATATTTCGGATCCCCTTGAAGACTATAGGGCCAAAGGAAATATCCTCCGATAACAAAGAGAAAGAAGCTTTCTGAGAAACTTCTTTGTGTTCTGTGAAATCATCTCACAGAATTACAGCTTTCCTCTCAAGAAGCCTTTCGCTAAGACAGTTCTTGTGGAATTGGCAAAGTGATATTTGGAAGCCCTTGGAGGGCTATGGTGAAAAAGGAAATATCCTCACATGAAGTCTGGAAAGAAGCTTTCTGAGAAACTGCTTAGTGTTCTGTTAATTCATCTCACAGAGTTACATCTGTATTTCGTGGATCTCTTTGCTAGCCTTATTTCTGTGGAATCTGAGAACAGATATTTCGGATCCCTTTGAAGACTAAAATGCCAAAGGAAATATCCTCCGATAACAAAGAGAAAGAATCTTTCTGAGAAACTTCTTTGTGTTCTGTGAAATCATCTCACAGAGTTACAGCTTTCCCCTCAAGAAGCTTTTCGATAAGGCAGTTCTTGTGGAATTGGCAAAGTGATATTGGGAAGCCGATAGAGGGCTACGGTGAAAAAGAAAATATCCTTAGATGAAATCTGGAAAGAAGCTTTCTGAGAAACTGCTTCGTGTTCTGTTAATTCATCTCACAGAGATACATCTGTATGTCGTGGATCTCTTTGCTAGCCTTATTTCTGTGGAATCTGAGAAGAGATATTTCGGATCCCTTTGAACACTATAGGGCCAAAGGACATATCCTCCGATAACAAAGAGAAAGAAGTTTTCTGAGAAACTTCTTTGTGTTCTGTGAAATCATCTCACAGAGTTACAGCTTTCCCATCAAGAAGCCTTTCGCTAAGACAGTTCTTGTGGAATAGGCAAAGTGATATATGGAAGCCCATAGAGGGCTATGATGAAAAAGGAAATATCCTCAGATGAAATCTGGAAAGAAGCTTTCTGAAAAACTGCTTAGTGTTCTGTTAATCCATCTCACAGAGTTACATCTGTATTTCGTGGATCTCTTTGCTAGCCTTATTTCTGTGGAATCTGAGAACAGATATTTCGGATCCCTTTGAAGACTACAGACCAAAGTAAACATCCTCCGATAACAAAGAGAAAGAAGCTTTCTGACAAACTTCTTTGTGTTCTGTGAAATCATCTCACAGAGTTACAGCTTTCCCCTCAAGAAGCCTTTCGCTAAGACAGTTCTTTAGGAATTGGCAGAGTGATATTTGGAAGCCCATAGAGGGCTATGGTGAAAAAGGAAATATCCTCCGATGAAATCTGGAAAGAAGCTTTCTGAGAAACTGCTTAGTGTTCTGTTAGTTCATCTCACAGAGTTACATCTGTATTTCGTGGATCTCTTTGCTAGCCTTATTTCTGTGGAATCTGAGAACAGATATTTCGGATCCCCTTGAAGACTATAGGGCCAAAGGAAATATCCTCCGATAACAAAGAGAAAGAAGCTTTCTGAGAAACTTCTTTGTGTTCTGTGAAATCATCTCACAGAATTACAGCATTCCTCTCAAGAAGCCTTTCGCTAAGACAGTTCTTGTGGAATTGGCAAAGTGATATTTGGAAGCCCTTGGAGGGCTATGGTGAAAAAGGAAATATCCTCACATGAAGTCTGGAAAGAAGCTTTCTGAGAAACTGCTTAGTGTTCTGTTAATTCATCTCACAGAGTTACATCTGTATTTCGTGGATCTCTTTGCTAGCCTTATTTCTGTGGAATCTGAGAACAGATATTTCGGATCCCTTTGAAGACTATAATGCCAAAGGAAATATCCTCCGATAACAAAGAGAAAGAATCTTTCTGAGAAACTTCTTTGTGTTCTGTGAAATCATCTCACAGAGTTACAGCTTTCCCCTCAAGAAGCTTTTCGATAAGGCAGTTCTTGTGGAATTGGCAAAGTGATATTGGGAAGCCCATAGAGGGCTACGGTGAAAAATAAAATATCCTTAGATGAAATCTGGAAAGAAGCTTTCTGAGAAACTGCTTCGTGTTCTGTTAATTCATCTCACAGAGTTACATCTGTATTTCGTGGATCTCTTTGCTAGCCTTATTTCTGTGGAATATGAGAACAGATATTTCGGATCCCTTTGAAGACTATAATACCAAAGGAAATATCCTCCGATAACAAAGAGAAAGAAGCTTTCTGAGAAACTTCTTTGTGTTCGGTGAAATCATCTCACAGAGTTACAGCTTTCCCCTCAAGAAGCCTTTCGATAAGGCAGTTCTTGTGGAATTGGCAAAGTGATATTTGGAATCCCATGGAGGGCTATGGTGAAAAAGGAAATATCCTCAGATGAAATCTGGAAAGAAGCTTTCTGAGAAACTACTAGGTGTTCTGTTAATTCATCTCACAGAGTTACATCTGTATTTCGTGGATCTCTTTGCTAGCCTTTTATCTGTGGAATCTGAGAACAGATATTTCTGATCCTTTTGAAGACTACAGGGCCAAAGGAAATATCCTCCGATAACAAAGAGAAGGAAGCTTTCTGAGAAACTTGTTTGTGTTCTGTGAAATCATCTCACAGAGTTACAGCTTTCCCCTCAAGAAGCCTTTCGCAAAGGCAGTTCTTGTGGAATTGGCAAAGTGATATTGGGAAGCTCGGAGGCCTATGGTGAAAAAGGAAATATCCTCAGATGAAATCTGGAAAGAAGCTTTCTGAGAAACTGTTTTGTGTTCTGTTAATTCGTCTCACAGAGTTACATCTGTATTTCGTGGATCTCTTTGCTAGCCTTATTTCTGTGGAATCTGAGAACAGATATTTCGGATCCCTTTGAAGACTATAGGGGCAAAGTAAATATCCTATGATAACAAAGAGAAAGAATCTTTCTGAGAAACTTCTTCGTGTTCTGTGAAATCATCTCACAGAGTTACAGCTTTCCCCTCAAGAAGCCGTTCGCTAAGATAGTTCTTTAGGAATTGGCAGAGTGATATTTGGAAGCCCATAGAGGGCTATGGTGAAAAAGGAAATATCCTCCGATGAAATCTGGAAAGAAGCTTTCTGAGAAACTGCTTAGTGTTCTGTTAATTCATCTCACAGAGTTACATCTGTATTTCGTGGATGTCTTTGCTAGCCTTATTTCTGTGGAATCTGAGAACAGATACTTCGGATCCCCTTGAAGACAATAGGGCCAAAGGAAATATCCTCCGATAACAAAGAGAAAGAATCTTTCTGAGAAACTTCTTTGTGTTCTGTGAAATCATCTCACAGAGTTACAGCTTTCCCCTCAAGAAGCCTTTCGCTAAGACAGTTCTTGTGGAATTGGCAAAGTGATATTTGGAAGCCCTTGGAGGGCTATGGTGAAAAAGGAAATATTCTCACATGAAGTCTGGAAAGAAGCTTTCTGAGAAACTGCTTAGTGTTCTGTTAATTCATCTCACAGAGTTACATCTTTTTTTCGTGGATCTCTTTTCTAGCCTTATTTCTGTGGAATCTGAGAACAGATATTTCGGATCCCTTTGAAGACTATAGGGCCAAATGAAATATCCTCCGATAACAAAGAGAAAGAAGCTTTCTGAGAAACTTCTTCGTGTTCTGTGAAATCATCTCACAGAGTTACAGCTGTCCCGTCAAGAAGCCTTTCGCTAAGACCGTTCTTGTGGAATTGGCAAAATGATATTGGGAAGTCCTTAGAGGGCTATGGTGAAAAAGGAAATATCCTCAGATAAAATCTGGAAAGAAGCTTTCTGAGAAACTGCTTAGTGTTCTGTTAATCCATCTCACAGAGTTACATCTGTATTTCGTGGATCTCTTTGCTAGCCTTATTTCTGCGGAATCTGAGAACAGATATTTCGGATCCCTTTGAAGACTACAGGGTCAAAGGAAATCTCCTCCGATAACAAAGAGAAGGAAGCTTTCTGACAAACTTCTTTGTGTTCTGTGAAATCATCTCACAGAGTTACAGCTTTCCCCTCAAGAAGCCTTTCGCTAAGAGTGTTCTTGTGGAATTGGCAGAGTAATATTTGGAAGCCCATAGAGGGCTATGATGAAAAAGGAAATATCCTCAGATGAAATCTGGAAAGAAGCTTTCTGAAAAACTGCTTAGTGTTCTGTTAATCCATCTCACAGAGTTACATCTGTATTTCGTGGATCTCTTTGCTAGCCTTATTTCTGTGGAATCTGAGAACAGATATTTCGGATCCCTTTGAAGAATGCAGACCAATGTAAACATCCTCCGATAACAAAGAGAAAGAAGCTTTCTGAGAAACTTCTTTGTGTTCTGTGAAATCATCTCACAGAGTTACAGCTTTCCCCTCAAGAAGCCTTTCGCTAAGACAGTTCTTTAGGAATTGGCAGAGTGATATTTGGAAGCCCATAGAGGGCTATGATGATAAAGGAAATATCCTCCGATGAAATCTGGAAAGAAGGTTTCTGAGAAACTGCTTAGTGTTCTGTTAGTTCATCTCACAGAGTTACATCTGTATTTCGTGGATCTCTTTGCTAGCCTTATTTCTGTGGAATCTGAGAACAGATATTTCGGATCCCCTTGAAGACTATAGGGCCAAAGGAAATATCCTCCGATAACAAAGAGAAAGAAGCTTTCTGAGAAACTTCTTTGTGTTCTGTGAAATCATCTCACAGAATTACAGCTTTCCTCTCAAGAAGCCTTTCGCTAAGACAGTTCTTGTGGAATTGGCAAAGTGATATTTGGAAGCCCTTGGAGGGCTATGGTGAAAAAGGAAATATCCTCACATGAAGTCTGGAAAGAAGCTTTCTGAGAAACTGCTTAGTGTTCTGTTAATTCATCTCACAGAGTTACATCTGTATTTCGTGGATCTCTTTGCTAGCCTTATTTCTGTGGAATCTGAGAACAGATATTTTGGATCCCTTTGAAGACTAAAATGCCAAAGGAAATATCCTCCGATAACAAAGAGAAAGAATCTTTCTGAGAAACTTCTTTGTGTTCTGTGAAATCATCTCACAGAGTTACAGCTTTCCCCTCAAGAAGCTTTTCGATAAGGCAGTTCTTGTGGAATTGGCAAAGTGATATTGGGAAGCCCATAGAGGGCTACGGTGAAAAAGAAAATATCCTTAGATGAAATCTGGAAAGAAGCTTTATGAGAAACTGCTTCGTGTTCTGTTAATTCATCTCAAAGAGTTACATCTGTATTTCGTGGATCTCTTTGCTAGCCTTATTTCTGTGGAATATGAGAACAGATATTTCGGATCCCTTTGAAGACTATAATACCAAAGGAAATATCCTCCGATAACAAAGAGAAAGAAGCTTTCTGAGAAACTTCTTTGTGTTCGGTGAAATCATCTCACAGAGTTACAGCTTTCCCCTCAAGAAGCCTTTCGATAAGGCAGTTCTTGTGGAATTGGCAAAGTGATATTTGGAATCCCATGGAGGGCTATGGTGAAAAAGGAAATATCCTCAGATGAAATCTGGAAAGAAGCTTTCTGAGAAACTACTAGGTGTTCTGTTAATTCATCTCACAGAGTTACATCTGTATTTCGTGGATCTCTTTGCTAGCCTTTTATCTGTGGAATCTGAGAACAGATATTTCTGATCCTTTTGAAGACTACAGGGCCAAAGGAAATATCCTCCGATAACAAAGAGAAGGAAGCTTTCTGAGAAACTTGTTTGTGTTCTGTGAAATCATCTCACAGAGTTACAGCTTTCCCCTCAAGAAGCCTTTCGCAAAGGCAGTTCTTGTGGAATTGGCAAAGTGATATTGGGAAGCTCGGAGGCCTATGGTGAAAAAGGAAATATCCTCAGATGAAATCTGGAAAGAAGCTTTCTGAGAAACTGTTTAGTGTTCTGTTAATTCGTCTCACAGAGTTACATCTGTATTTCGTGGATCTCTTTGCTAGCCTTATTTCTGTGGAATCTGAGAACAGATATTTCGGATCCCTTTGAAGACTATAGGGGCAAAGTAAATATCCTATGATAACAAAGAGAAAGAATCTTTCTGAGAAACTTCTTCGTGTTCTGTGAAATCATCTCACAGAGTTACAGCTTTCCCCTCAAGAAGCCGTTCGCTAAGATAGTTCTTTAGGAATTGGCAGAGTGATATTTGGAAGCCCATAGAGGGCTATGGTGAAAAAGGAAATATCCTCCGATGAAATCTGGAAAGAAGCTTTCTGAGAAACTGCTTAGTGTTCTGTTAATTCATCTCACAGAGTTACATCTGTATTTCGTGGATGTCTTTGCTAGCCTTATTTCTGTGGAATCTGAGAACAGATACTTCGGATCCCCTTGAAGACAATAGGGCCAAAGGAAATATCCTCCGATAACAAAGAGAAAGAATCTTTCTGAGAAACTTCTTTGTGTTCTGTGAAATCATCTCACAGAGTTACAGCTTTCCCCTCAAGAAGCCTTTCGCTAAGACAGTTCTTGTGGAATTGGCAAAGTGATATTTGGAAGCCCTTGGAGGGCTATGGTGAAAAAGGAAATATTCTCACATGAAGTCTGGAAAGAAGCTTTCTGAGAAACTGCTTAGTGTTCTGTTAATTCATCTCACAGAGTTACATCTTTTTTTCGTGGATCTCTTTGCTAGCCTTATTTCTGTGGAATCTGAGAACAGATATTTCGGATCCCTTTGAAGACTATAGGGCCAAAGGAAATATCCTCCGATAACAAAGAGAAAGAAGCTTTCTGAGAAACTTCTTCGTGTTCTGTGAAATCATCTCACAGAGTTACAGCTGTCCCGTCAAGAAGCCTTTCGCTAAGACCGTTCTTGTGGAATTGGCAAAATGATATTGGGAAGTCCTTAGAGGGCTATGGTGAAAAAGGAAATATCCTCAGATAAAATCTGGAAAGAAGCTTTCTGAGAAACTGCTTAGTGTTCTGTTAATCCATCTCACAGAGTTACATCTGTATTTCGTGGATCTCTTTGCTAGCCTTATTTCTGCGGAATCTGAGAACAGATATTTCGGATCCCTTTGAAGACTACAGGGTCAAAGGAAATCTCCTCCGATAACAAAGAGAAGGAAGCTTTCTGACAAACTTCTTTGTGTTCTGTGAAATCATCTCACAGAGTTACAGCTTTCCCCTCAAGAAGCCTTTCGCTAAGAGTGTTCTTGTGGAATTGGCAGAGTAATATTTGGAAGCCCATAGAGGGCTATGATGAAAAAGGAAATATCCTCAGATGAAATCTGGAAAGAAGCTTTCTGAAAAACTGCTTAGTGTTCTGTTAATCCATCTCACAGAGTTACATCTGTATTTCGTGGATCTCTTTGCTAGCCTTATTTCTGTGGAATCTGAGAACAGATATTTCGGATCCCTTTGAAGAATGCAGACCAATGTAAACATCCTCCGATAACAAAGAGAAAGAAGCTTTCTGAGAAACTTCTTTGTGTTCTGTGAAATCATCTCACAGAGTTACAGCTTTCCCCTCAAGAAGCCTTTCGCTAAGACAGTTCTTTAGGAATTGGCAGAGTGATATTTGGAAGCCCATAGAGGGCTATGATGATAAAGGAAATATCCTCCGATGAAATCTGGAAAGAAGGTTTCTGAGAAACTGCTTAGTGTTCTGTTAGTTCATCTCACAGAGTTACATCTGTATTTCGTGGATCTCTTTGCTAGCCTTATTTCTGTGGAATCTGAGAACAGATATTTCGGATCCCCTTGAAGACTATAGGGCCAAAGGAAATATCCTCCGATAACAAAGAGAAAGAAGCTTTCTGAGAAACTTCTTTGTGTTCTGTGAAATCATCTCACAGAATTACAGCTTTCCTCTCAAGAAGCCTTTCGCTAAGACAGTTCTTGTGGAATTGGCAAAGTGATATTTGGAAGCCCTTGGAGGGCTATGGTGAAAAAGGAAATATCCTCACATGAAGTCTGGAAAGAAGCTTTCTGAGAAACTGCTTAGTGTTCTGTTAATTCATCTCACAGAGTTACATCTGTATTTCGTGGATCTCTTTGCTAGCCTTATTTCTGTGGAATCTGAGAACAGATATTTCGGATCCCTTTGAAGACTAAAATGCCAAAGGAAATATCCTCCGATAACAAAGAGAAAGAATCTTTCTGAGAAACTTCTTTGTGTTCTGTGAAATCATCTCACAGAGTTACAGCTTTCCCCTCAAGAAGCTTTTCGATAAGGCAGTTCTTGTGGAATTTGCAAAGTGATATTGGGAAGCCCATAGAGGGCTACGGTGAAAAAGAAAATATCCTTAGATGAAATCTGGAAAGAAGCTTTATGAGAAACTGCTTCGTGTTCTGTTAATTCATCTCACAGAGATACATCTGTATGTCGTGGATCTCTTTGCTAGCCTTATTTCTGTGGAATCTGAGAAGAGATATTTCGGATCCCTTTGAACACTATAGGGCCAAAGGACATATCCTCCGATAACAAAGAGAAAGAAGTTTTCTGAGAAACTTCTTTGTGTTCTGTGAAATCATCTCACAGAGTTACAGCTTTTCCATCAAGAAGCCTTTCGCTAAGACAGTTCTTGTGGAATAGGCAAAGTGATATATGGAAGCCCATAGAGGGCTATGGTGAAAAAGGAAATATCCTCCGATGAAATCTGGAAAGAAGCTTTCTGAGAAACTGCTTAGTGTTCTGTTAATTCATCTCACAGAGTTACATCTGTATTTCGTGGATCTCTTTGCTTGCCTTATTTCTGTGGAATCTGAGAACAGATATTTCGGATCCCTTTGAAGAATGCAGACCAATGTAAACATCCTCCGATAACAAAGAGAAAGAAGCTTTCTGAGAAACTTCTTTGTGTTCTGTGAAATCATCTCACAGAATTACAGCTTTCCTCTCAAGAAGCCTTTCGCTAAGACAGTTCTTGTGGAATTGGCAAAGTGATATTTGGAAGCCCTTGGAGGGCTATGGTGAAAAAGGAAATATCCTCACATGAAGTCTGGAAAGAAGCTTTCTGAGAAACTGCTTAGTGTTCTGTTAATTCATGTCACAGAGTTACATATGTATTTCGTGGATCTCTTTGCTAGCCTTATTTCTGTGGAATCTGAGAACAGATATTTCGGATCCCTTTGAAGACTATAATGCCAAAGGAAATATCCTCCGATAACAAAGAGAAAGAATCTTTCTGAGAAACTTCTTTGTGTTCTGTGAAATCATCTCACAGAGTTACAGCTTTCCCCTCAAGAAGGTTTTCGATAAGGCAGTTCTTGTGGAATTGGCAAAGTGATATTGGGAAGCCCATAGAGGGCTACGGTGAAAAATAAAATATCCTTAGATGAAATCTGGAAAGAAGCTTTCTGAGAAACTGCTTCGTGTTCTGTTAATTCATCTCACAGAGTTACATCTGTATGTCGTGGATCTCTTTGCTAGCCTTATTTCTGTGGAATCTGAGAACAGATATTTCCGATCCCTTTGAAGACTATAGGGCCAAAGGAAATATCCTCCGATAACAAAGAGAAAGAAGCTTTCTGAGAAACTTCTTTGTGTTCTGTGAAATCATCTCACAGAGTTACAGCTTTCCCCTCAAGAAGCCTTTCGCTAAGACAGTTCTTGTGGAATTGGCAAAGTGATATTTGGAAGCCCATAGATGGCTGTGGTGAAAAAGGAAATATCCTCAGATGAAATCTGGAAGGAAGCTTTCTGAAGAAACTGCTTAGTGTTCTGTTAATTCATTTCACAGAGTTATATCTTTATTTCGTGGATCTCTTTGCTAGCCTTATTTCTGTGGAATCTGAGAACAGATATTTAGGATCCCTTTGAAGACTATAGGGCCAAAGGAAATATCCTCCGATAACAAAAAGAAAGAAGCTTTCTGAGAAACTTCTTTGTGTTCTGTGAAATCATCTCACTGAGTTACAGCTTTCCCCTCAAGAAGCCTTTCGCTAAGACAGTTCTTGTGGAATAGGCAAAGTGATATATGGAAGCCCATTGAGGGCTATGGTGAAAAAGGAAATATCCTCAGATGAAATCTGGAAAGAAGCTTTCTGAGAAACTGCTTAGTGTTCTGTTAATTCATCTCACAGAGTTACATCTGTATTTCGTGGATCTCTTTGCTAGCCTTATTTCTGTGGAATCTGAGAACAGATATTTCGGATCCCGTTGAAGACTATAATGCCAAAGGAAATATCCTCCGATAACAAAGAGAAAGAAGCTTTCTGAGAAACTTCTTTGTGTTCTGTGAAATCATCTCACCGATTTCCAGCTTTCCCCTCAAGAAGTTTTCGATAAGGCCGTTCTTGCGGAATTGGCAAAGTGATATTTGGAAGCCCATAGAGGGCTACGGTGAAAAAGAAAATATCCTTAGATGAAATCTGGAAAGAAGCTTTCTGAGAAACTGCTTAGTGTTCTGTTAATTCATCTCACAGAGATACATCTGTATGTCGTGGATCTCTTTGCTAGCCTTATTTCTGTGGAATCTGAGAAGAGATATTTCGGATCCCTTTGAACACTATAGGGCCAAAGGAAATATCCTCTGATAACAAAGAGAAAGAAGTTTTCTGAGAAACTTCTTTGTGTTCTATGAAATCATCTCACAGAGTTACAGCTTTCCCATCAAGAAGCCTTTCGCTAAGACAGTTCTTGTGGAATAGGCAAAGTGATATATGGAAGCCCATAGAGGGCTACGGTGAAAAAGGAAATATCCTCCGATGAAATCTGTAAAGAAGCTTTCTGAGAAACTGCTTAGTGTTTTGTTAGTTCATCTCACAGAGTTACATCAGTATTTCGTGGATCTCTTTGCTAGCCTTATTTCTGTGGAATCTGAGAACAGATATTTCGGATCCCCTTGAAGACTATAGGGCCAAAGGAAATATCCTCCGATAACAAAGAGAAAGAAGCTTTCTGAGAAACTTCTTTGTGTTCTGTGAAATCATCTCACAGAAATACAGCTTTCCTCTCAAGAAGCCTTTCGCTAAGACAGTTCTTGTGGAATTGGCAAAGTGATATTTGGAAGCCCTTGGAGGGCTATGGTGAAAAAGGAAATATCCTCACATGAAGTCTGGAAAGAAGCTTTCTGAGAAACTGCTTAGTGTTCTGTTAATTCTTCTCACAGAGTTACATCTGTATTTCGTGGATCTCTTTGCTAGCCTTATTTCTGTGGAATCTGAGAACAGATATTTCGGATCCCTTTGAAGACTATAATGCCAAAGGAAATATCCTCCGATAACAAAGAGAAAGAATCTTTCTGAGAAACTTCTTTGTGTTCTGTGAAATCATCTCACAGAGTTACAGCTTTCCCCTCAAGAAGCCTTTCGCTAAGACAGTTCTTGTGGAATAGGCAAAGTGATATATGGAAGCCCATTGAGGGCTATGGTGAAAAAGGAAATATCCTCAGATGAAATCTGGAAAGAAGCTTTCTGAGAAACTGCTTAGTGTTCTGTTAATTCATCTCACAGAGTTACATCTGTATTTCGTGGATCTCTTTGCTAGCCTTATTTCTGTGGAATCTGAGAACAGATATTTCGGATCCCTTTGAAGACTATAATGCCAAAGGAAATATCCTCCGATAACAAAGAGAAAGAATCTTTCTGAGAAACTTCTTTGTGTTCTGTGAAATCATCTCACAGAGTTCCAGCTTTCCCCTCAAGAAGTTTTCGATAAGGCCGTTCTTGCGGAATTGGCAAAGTGATATTTGGAAGCCCATAGAGGGCTACGGTGAAAAAGAAAATATCCTTAGATGAAATCTGGAAAGAAGCTTTCTGAGAAACTGCTTCGTGTTCTGTTAATTCATCTCACAGAGATACATCTGTATGTCGTGGATCTCTTTGCTAGCCTTATTTCTGTGGAATCTGAGAAGAGATATTTCGGATCCCTTTGAACACTATAGGGCCAAAGGAAATATCCTCTGATAACAAAGAGAAAGAAGCTTTCTGAGATACTTCTTTGTGTTCTATGAAATCATCTCACAGAGTTACAGCTTTCCCATCAAGAAGCCTTTCGCTAAGACAGTTCTTGTGGAATAGGCAAAGTGATATATGGAAGCCCATAGAGGGCTATGGTGAAAAAGGAAATATCCTCAGATGAAATCTGGAAAGAAGCTTTCTGAGAAACTGGTTAGTGTTCTGTTAATTCATCTCACAGAGTTACATCTGTATTTCGTGGATCTCTTTTCTAGCCTTATTTCTGTGGAATCTGAGAACAGACATTTCGGATCCCTTTGAAGACTATAGGGCCAAAGGAAATATCCTCCGATAACAAAGAGAAAGAATCTTTCTGAGAAACTTCTTTGTGTTCTGTGAAATCATCTCACAGAGTTACAGCTTTCCCCTCAAGAAGCCTTTCGCTAAGACAGTTCTTGTGGAATTGGCAGAGTGATATTTGGAAGCCCATATAGGACTATGTTGAAAAAGGAAATATCCTCAGATGAAATCTGGAAAGAAGCTTTCTGAGAAACTGCTTAGTGTTCCGTTAATTCATCTCACAGAGTTACATCTGTATTTCGTGGATCTCTTTGCTAGCCTTATTTCTGTGGAATCTGAGAACAGATATTTCGGATCCCTTTGAAGACTATAGGGCCAAAGGAAATATCCTCCGATAACAAAGAGAAAAAAGCTTTCTGAGAAACTTCTTTGTGTTCTGTGAAATCATCTCACAGAGTTACAGCTTTTCCTAGAAGAAGCCTTTCGCTAAGACAGTTCTTGTGGAATTAGCAAAGTGATATTTGGAAGCCCATAGAGGACTATGATGAAAAAGGAAATATCCTCAGATGAAATCTGGAAAGAAGCTTTCTGAGAAACTGCTTAGTGTTCTGTTAATTCATCACGCAGAGTTACATCTGTATTTCGTGGATCTCTTTGCTAGCCTTATTTCAGTGGAATCTGAGAACAGATATTTCGGATCCCTTTGAAGACTATAGGGCCAAATTAAATATCCTCCGATAACAAAGAGAAAGAAGCTTTCTGAGAAACTTCTTCGTGTTCTGTGAAATCATGTCACAGAGTTACAGCTTTCCCCTCAAGAAGCCGTTCGCTAAGGCAGTTCTTTAGGAATTGGCAGAGTGATATTTGGAAGCCCATAGAGGGCTATGGTGAAAAAGGAAATATCCTCCGATGAAATCTGGAAAGAAGCTTTCTGAGAAACTGCTTAGTGTTCTGTTAATTCATCTCAGAGAGTTACATCTGTATTTCGTGGATGTCTTTGCTAGCCTTATTTCTGTGGAATCTGAGAACAGATATTTCGGATCCCCTTGAAGACAACAGGGCCAAAGGAAATATCCTCCGATAACAAAGAGAAAGAATCTTTCTGAGAAACTTCTTTGTGTTCTGTGAAATCATCTCACAGAGTTACAGCTTTCCCCTCAAGAAGCCTTTCGCTAAGACAGTTCTTGTGGAATTGGCAAAGTGATATTTGGAAGCCCTTGGAGGGCTATGGTGAAAAAGGAAATATTCTCACATGAAGTCTGGAAAGAAGCTTTCTGAGAAACTGCTTAGTGTTCTGTTAATTCATCTCACAGAGTTACATCTTTTTTTCGTGGATCTCTTTTCTAGCCTTATTTCTGTGGAATCTGAGAACAGATATTTCGGATCCCTTTGAAGACAATAGGGCCAAAGGAAATATCCTCCGATAACAAAGAGAAAGAAGCTTTCTGAGAAACTTCTTCGTGTTCTGTGAAATCATCTCACAGAGTTACAGCTGTCCCGTCAAGAAGCCTTTCGCTAAGACCGTTCTTGTGGAATTGGCAAAATGATATTGGGAAGTCCATAGAGGGCTATGGTGAAAAAGGAAATATCCTCAGATAAAATCTGGAAAGAAGCTTTCTGAGAAACTGCTTAGTGTTCTGTTAATCCATCTCACAGAGTTACATCTGTATTTCGTGGATCTCTTTGCTAGCCTTATTTCTGTGGAATCTGAGAACAGATATTTCGGATCCCTTTGAAGACTACAGGGTCAAAGGAAATATCCTCCGATAACAAAGAGAAGGAAGCTTTCTGACAAACTTCTTTGTGTTCTGTGAAATCATCTCACAGAGTTACAGCTTTCCCCTCAAGAAGCCTTTCGCTAAGACAGTTCTTGTGGAATTGGCAGAGTAATATTTGGAAGCCCATAGAGGGCTATGATGAAAAAGGAAATATCCTCAGATGAAATCTGGAAAGAAGCTTTCTGAAAAACTGCTTAGTGTTCTGTTAATCCATCTCACAGAGTTACATCTGTATTTCGTGGATCTCTTTGCTAGCCTTATTTCTGTGGAATCTGAGAACAGATATTTCGGATCCCTTTGAAGACTACAGACCAAAGTAAACATCCTCCGATAACAATGAGAAAGAAGCTTTCTGACAAACTTCTTTGTGTTCTGTGAAATCATCTCACAGAGTTACAGCTTTCCCCTCAAGAAGCCTTTCGCTAAGACAGTTCTTTAGGAATTGGCAGAGTGATATTTGGAAGCCCATAGAGGGCTATGGTGAAAAAGGAAATATCCTCCGATGAAATCTGGAAAGAAGCTTTCTGAGAAACTGCTTAGTGTTCTTTTAGTTCATCTCACAGAGTTACATCTGTATTTCGTGGATCTCTTTGCTAGCCTTTTTTCTGTGGAATCTGAGAACAGATATTTCGGATCCCCTTGAAGACTATAGGGCCAAAGGAAATATCCTCCGATAACAAAGAGAAAGAAGCTTTCTGAGAAACTTCTTTGTGTTCTGTGAAATCATCTCACAGAATTACAGCTTTCCTCTCAAGAAGCCTTTCGCTAAGACAGTTCTGGTGGAATTGGCAAAGTGATATTTGGAAGCCCTTGGAGGGCTATGGTGAAAAAGGAAATATCCTCACATGAAGTCTGGAAAGAAGCTTTCTGAGAAACTGCTTAGTGTTCTGTTAATTCATCTCACAGAGTTACATCTGTATTTCGTGGATCTCTTTGCTAGCCTTATTTCTGTGGAATCTGAGAACAGATATTTCGGATCCCTTTGAAGACTATAATGCCAAAGGAAATATCCTCCGATAACAAAGAGAAAGAATCTTTCTGAGAAACTTCTTTGTGTTCTGTGAAATCATCTCACAGAGTTACAGCTTTCCCCTCAAGAAGCTTTTCGATAAGGCAGTTCTTGTGGAATTGGCAAAGTGATATTGGGAAGCCCATAGAGGGCTGTGGTGAAAAAGGAAATATCCTCAGATGAAATCTGGAAGGAAGCTTTCTGAAGAAACTGCTTAGTGTTCTGTTAATTCATTTCACAGAGTTATATCTTTATTTCGTGGATCTCTTTGCTAGCCTTATTTCTGTGGAATCTGAGAACAGATATTTAGGATCCCTTTGAAGACTATAGGGCCAAAGGAAATATCCTCCGATAACAAAGATAAAGAAGCTTTCTGAGAAACTTCTTTGTGTTCTGTGATATCATCTCACTGAGTTACAGCTTTCCCCTCAAGAAGCCTTTCGCTAAGACAGTTCTTGTGGAATAGGCAAAGTGATATATGGAAGCCCATTGAGGGCTATGGTGAAAAAGGAAATATCCTCAGATGAAATCTGGAAAGAAGCTTTCTGAGAAACTGCTTCGTGTTCTGTTAATTCATCTCACAGAGATACATCTGTATATCGTGGATCTCTTTGGTAGCCTTATTTCTGTGGAATCTGAGAAGAGATATTTCGGATCCCTTTGAACACTATAGGGCCAAAGGAAATATCCTCTGATAACAAAGAGAAAGAAGTTTTCTGAGAAACTTCTTTGTGTTCTATGAAATCATCACACAGAGTTACAGCTTTCCCATCAAGAAGCCTTTCGCTAAGACAGTTCTTGTGGAATAGGCAAAGTGATATATGGATGCCCATAGAGGGCTATGGTGAAAAAGGAAATATCCTCAGATGAAATCTGGAAAGAAGCTTTCTGAGAAACTGCTTAGTGTTCTGTTAATTCATCTCACAGAGTTACATCTGTATTTCGTGGATCTCTTTGCTAGCCTTATTTCTGTGGAATCTCAGAACAGATATTTCGGATCCCTTTGAAGACTATAATACCAAAGGAAATATCCTCCGATAACAAAGAGAAAGAATCTTTCTGAGAAACTTCTTTGTGTTCTGTGAAATCATCTCACAGAGTTACAGCTTTCCCTTCAAGAAGCTTTTTCGATAAGGCAGTTCTTGTGGAATTGGCAAAGTGATATTGGGAAGCCCATAGAGGGCTACGGTGAAAAAGGAAATATCCTCCGATGAAATCTGGAAAGAAGCTTTCTGAGAAACTGCATGGTGTTCTGTTAATTCATCTCACAGAGTTACATCTGTATTTCCTGGATCTCTTTGCTAGCCTTATTACTGTGGAATCTGAGAACAGATATTTCGGATCCCTTTGAAGACTATAGGCCAAAGGAAATATCCTCCGATAACAAAGAGAAAGAAGCTTTCTGACAAACTTCTTTCTGTTCTGTGAAATCATCTCACAGAGTTACAGCTTTCCCCTCAAGAAGCCTTTCGCTAAGACAGTTCTTGTGGAATTGGCAAAGTGATATTGGGAAGCCCCTAGAGGGCTATGGTGAAAAAGGAATTTTCCTCAGATGAAATCTGTAAAGAAGCTTTCTGAGAAACTGCTTAGTGTTCTCTTAATTCATCTCACCTGAGTTACATCTGTATTTCGTGGATCTCTTTGCTAGCCTTATTTCTGTTGAATCTGAGAACAGATATTTCGGATCCCTTTGAAGACTACAGGGCCAAAGGAAATATCTTCCGATATCAAAGAGAAAGAAGCTTTCTGAGATACTTCTTTGTGTTATGTGAAATCATCTCACAGAGTTACAGCTTTCCCTAGATGAAGCCTTTCAATAAGACAGTTCTTGTGGAATTGGCAAAGTGATATTGGGAAACTCATAGAGGGCTATGGTGAAAAAGGAAATATCCTCAGATGAAATCTGGAAAGAAGCTTTCTGAAAAACTGCTTAGTGTTCTGTTAATTCATCTCACAGAGTTACATCTGTATTTCGTGGATCTCTTTGCTAGCCTTATTTCTGTGGAATGTGAGAACAGATATTTCGGATCCCTTTGAAGACTATAGGGCCAAAGGAAATATCCTCCGATAACAAAGAGAAAGAAGCTTTCTGAGAAACTTCTTTGTGTTCTGTGAAATCATCTCACAGAGTTACAGCTTTCCCCTCAAGAAGCCTTTCGCTAAGACAGTTCTGGTGGAATTAGCAAAGTGATATTGGGAAGCCCCTAGAGGGCTATGGTGGAAAAGGAATTATCCTCAGATGAAATCTGGAAAGAAGCTTTCTGAGAAACTGCTTAGTGTTCTCTTAATTCATCTCACCTGAGTTACATCTGTATTTCGTGGATCTCTTTGCTAGCCTTATTTCTGTTGAATCTGAGAACAGATATTTCGGATCCCTTTGAAGACTACAGGGCCAAAGGAAATATCCTCCGATAACAAAGAGAAAGAAGCTTTCTGAGATACTTCTTTGTGTTCTGTGAAATCATCTCACAGAGTTACAGCTTTCCCTAGAAGAAGCCTTTCGCTAAGACAGTTCTTGTGGAATTGGCAAAGTGATATTGGGAAGCCCATAGAGGGCTATGTTGAAAAAGGAAATATCCTCAGATGAAATCTGGAAAGAAGCTTTCTGAGAAACAGCTTAGTGTTCTGTTAATTCATCTCACAGAGTTACATCTGTATTTCGTGGGTCTCTTTGCTAGCCTTATTACTGTGGAATCTGAGAACAGATATTTCGGATCCCTTTGAAGACTTTAGGCCAAAGGCAATATCCTCCGATAACAAAGAGAAAGAAGCTTTCTGAGAAACTTCTTTCTGTTCTGTGAAATCATCTCACAGAGTTACAGCTTTCCCCTCAAGAAGCCTTTCGATAAGGCAGTTCTTGCGGAATTTGCAAAGTGATATTTGGAAGACCATAGCGGGCTATGGTGAAAAAGGAAATATCCTCAGATGAAAACTGGAAAGAAGCATTCTGAGAAACTGCTTAGTGTTCTGTTAATTCATCTCACAGAGTTACATCTGTATTTCGTGGATCTCTTTGCTAGCCTTATTTCTGTGGAATCTGAGAACAGATATTTCGAATCCCTTTGAAGACTACAGGCCAAAGGAAATATCCTCCGATAACAAAGAGAAAGAAGATTTCTGAGAAACTTCTTTGTGTTCTGTGAAATCATCTCACAGAGTTACAGCTTTCCCCTCAAGAAGCCTTTCGCTAAGACAGTTCTTGTGGAATTGGCAAAGTGATATTTGGGAGCCCCTAGAGGGCTATGGTGAAAAAGGAATTATCCTCAGATGAAATCCGGAAAGAAGCTTTCTGAGAAACTGCTTAGTGTTCTGTTAATTCATCTCACAGAGTTACATCTGTATTTCGTGGATCTCTTTGCTAGCCTTATTTCTGTGGAATCAGAACAGATATTTCGGATCCCTTTGAAGACTATAGGGCCAAAGGAAATATCCTCCGATAACAAAGAGAAAGAAGCTTTCTGAGAAACCTATTTGTGTTCTGTAAAATCATCTCACAGAGTTACAGCTTTCTCCTCAACAAGCCTTTCACAAAGACAGTTCTTGTGGAATTGGCAAAGTGATATTTGGAGGCCCATAGAGGGCTATGGTGAAAAGGAAATATCCTCAGATGAAATCTGGAAAGAAGCTTTCTGAGAAACTGCTTAGTGTTCTCTTAATTCATCTCACAGAGTTACATCTGTATTTCCTGGATCTTTTTGCTAGCGTTATTTCTGTGGAATCTGAGAACAGATATTTCGGATCGCTTTGAAGACTATAGGGCCAAAGGAAATATCCTCCGATAACAAAGAGAAAGAAGCTTTCTGAGAAACTTCTTTGTGTTCTGTGAAATCATCTCACAGAGTTACAGCTTTCTCGTGAAGAAGAATTTCCCTAAGACAGTTCTTGTGGAATTGGCAAAGTGATAATTGGAAGCCCATAGAGGGCTATGGTGAAAAAGCAAATATCCTCCGATGAAATCTGGAAAGAAGCTTTCTGAGAAACTGCATGGTGTTCTGTTAATTCATCTCACAGAGTTACATCTGTATTTCCTGGATCTCTTTGCTAGCCTTATTACTGTGGAATCTGAGAACAGATATTTCGGATCCCTTTGAAGACTATAGGCCAAAGGAAATATCCTCCGATAACAAAGAGAAAGAAGCTTTCTGACAAACTTCTTTCTGTTCTGTGAAATCATCTCACAGAGTTACAGCTTTCCCCTCAAGAAGCCTTTCGCTAAGACAGTTCTTGTGGAATTGGCAAAGTGATATTGGGAAGCCCCTAGAGGGCTATGGTGAAAAAGGAATTTTCCTCAGATGAAATCTGTAAAGAAGCTTTCTGAGAAACTTCTTAGTGTTCTCTTAATTCATCTCACCTGAGTTACATCTGTATTTCGTGGATCTCTTTGCTAGCCTTATTTCTGTTGAATCTGAGAACAGATATTTCGGATCCCTTTGAAGACTACAGGGCCAAAGGAAATATCTTCCGATATCAAAGAGAAAGAAGCTTTCTGAGAAACTTCTTTGTGTTCTGTGAAATCATCTCACAGAGTTACAGCTTTCCCTAGATGAAGCCTTTCAATAAGACAGTTCTTGTGGAATTGGCAAAGTGATATTGGGAAACTCATAGAGGGCTATGGTGAAAAAGGAAATATCCTCAGATGAAATCTGGAAAGAAGCTTTCTGAAAAACTGCTTAGTGTTCTGTTAATTCATCTCACAGAGTTACATCTGTATTTCGTGGATCTCTTTGCTAGCCTTATTTCTGTGGAATGTGAGAACAGATATTTCGGATCCCTTTGAAGACTATAGGGCCAAAGGAAATATCCTCCGATAACAAAGAGAAAGAAGCTTTCTGAGAAACTTCTTTGTGTTCTGTGAAATCATCTCACAGAGTTACAGCTTTCCCCTCAAGAAGCCTTTCGCTAAGACAGTTCTGGTGGAATTAGCAAAGGGATATTGGGAAGCCCCTAGAGGGCTGTGGTGAAAAAGGAATTATCCTCAGATGAAATCTGGAAAGAAGCTTTCTGAGAAACTGCTTAGTGTTCTCTTAATTCATCTCACCTGAGTTACATCTGTATTTCGTGGATCTCTTTGCTATCCTTATTTCTGTTGAATCTGAGAACAGATATTTCGGATCCCTTTGAAGACTACAGGGCCAAAGGAAATATCCTCCGATAACAAAGAGAAAGAAGCCCTCTGAGATACTTCTTTGTGTTCTGTGAAATCATCTCACAGAGTTACAGCTTTCCCTAGAAGAATCCTTTCGCTAAGACAGTTCTTGTGGAATTGGCAAAGTGATATTGGGAAGCCCATAGAGGGCTATGTTGAAAAAGGAAATATCCTCAGATGAAATCTGGAAAGAAGCTTTCTGAGAAACAGCTTAGTGTTCTGTTAATTCATCTCACAGAGTTACATCTGTATTTCGTGGGTCTCTTTGCTAGCCTTATTACTGTGGAATCTGAGAACAGATATTTCGGATCCCTTTGAAGACTTTAGGCCAAAGGCAATATCCTCCGATAACAAAGAGAAAGAAGCTTTCTGAGAAACTTCTTTCTGTTCTGTGAAATCATCTCACAGAGTTACAGCTTTCCCCTCAAGAAGCCTTTCGATAAGGCAGTTCTTGCGGAATTTGCAAAGTGATATTTGGAAGCCCATAGCGGGCTATGGTGAAAAAGGAAATATCCTCAGATGAAAACTGGAAAGAAGCATTCTGAGAAACTGCTTAGTGTTCTGTTAATTCATCTCACAGAGTTACATCTGTATTTCGTGGATCTCTTTGCTAGCCTTATTTCTGTGGAATCTGAGAACAGATATTTCGAATCCCTTTGAAGACTACAGGGCCAAAGGAAATATCCTCCGATAACAAAGAGAAAGAAGATTTCTGAGAAACTTCTTTGTGTTCTGTGAAATCATCTCACAGAGTTACAGCTTTCCCCTCAAGAAGCCTTTCGCTAAGACAGTTCTTGTGGAATTGGCAAAGTGATATTTGGGAGCCCCTAGAGGGCTATGGTGAAAAAGGAATTATCCTCAGATGAAATCCGGAAAGAAGCTTTCTGAGAAACTGCTTAGTGTTCTGTTAATTCATCTCACAGAGTTACATCTGTATTTCGTGGATCTCTTTGCTAGCCTTATTTCTGTGGAATCAGAACAGATATTTCAGATCCCTTTGAAGACTATTGGGCCAAAGGAAATATCCTCCGATAACAAAGAGAAAGAATCTTTCTGAGAAACCTATTTGTGTTCTGTAAAATCATCTCACAGAGTTACAGCTTTCTCCTCAACAAGCCTTTCACAAAGACAGTTCTTGTGGAATTGGCAAAGTGATATTTAGAGGCCCATAGAGGGCTATGGTGAAAAGGAAATATCCTCAGATGAAATCTGGAAAGAAGCTTTCTGAGAAACTGCTTAGTGTTCTCTTAATTCCTCTCACAGAGTTACATCTGTATTTCCTGGATCTTTTTGCTAGCGTTATTTCTGTGGAATCTGAGAACAGATATTTCGGATCGCTTTGAAGACTATAGGGCCAAAGGAAATATCCTCCGATAACAAAGAGAAAGAAGCTTTCTGAGAAACTTCTTTGTGTTCTGTGAAATCATCTCACAGAGTTACAGCTTTCCCCTCAAGAAGCCTTTCGCTAAGACAGCTCTTGTGGAATTGGCAAAGTGATATTTGGAAGTCCATAGAGGGCTATGGTGAAAAAGGAAATATCCGCCGATGAAATCTGGAAAGAAGCTTTCTGAGAAACTGCTTAGTGTTCTGTTAATTCATCTTGCAGAGTTACATCTGTATGTCGTGGTTCTCTTTGCCAGCCTTATTTCTGTGGAAACTGAGAACAGATATTTCGGATCCCTTCGAAGACTATTGGGCCAAAGGAAATATCCTCCGATAACAAAGAGAAAGAAGCTTTCTGAGAAACTTCTTTATGTTCTGGGAAATCATCTCACAGAGTTACAGCTTTCCCCTCAAGAAGACTTTCGCTAAGACAGTTCTTGTGGAATTGGCAAAGTGATATTTGGAAGCCCATTGAGGGCTATGGTGAAAAAGGAAATATCCTCAGATGAAATCTGGAAAGAAGCTTTCTGAGAAACTGCTTAGTGTTCGATTAATTCATCTAACAGAGTTACATCTGTATTTCGTGGATCTCTTTGCTAGCCTTATTTCTGTGGAATCTGAGAACAGATATTTCGGATCGCTTTGAAGACTATAGGGCCAAAGGAAATATCCTCCGATAACAAAGAGAAAGAAGCTTTTTGAGAAACTTCTTTGTGTTCTGTGAAATCATCTTACAGAGTTACAGATTTCCCCTCAAGAAGCCTTTCGCTAAGACAGTTCTGGTGGAATTGGCAAAGTGATATTTGGAAGCTCCTAGAGGGCTATGGTGAAAAAGGAATTATCCTCAGATGAAATCTGGAAAGAAGCTTTCTGAGAAACTGCTTAGTGTTCTCTTAATTCATCTCACCTGAGTTACATCTGTATTTCGTGGATCTCTTTGCTAGCCTTATTTCTGTTGAATCTGAGAACAGATATTTCGGATCCTTATGAAGATTATAGGGCTAAAGGAAATATCCTCCGATAACAAAGAGAAAGAAGCTTTCTGAGATACTTCTTTGTGTTCTGTGAAATCATCTCACAGAGTTACAGCTTTCCCTAGAAGAAGCCTTTCGCTAAGGCAGTTCTGGTGGAATTGGCAAAGTGATATTTGGAAGCCCATAGAGGGCTATGTTGAAAAAGGAAATATCCTCAGATGAAATCTGGAAAGAAGCTTTCTGAGAAACTGCTTAGTGTTCTGTTAATTCATCTCAGAGAGTTACATCTGTATTTCGTGGGTCTCTTTGCTAGCCTTATTACTGTGGAATCTGAGAACAGATATTTCGGATCCCTTTGAAGACTTTAGGCCAAAGGAAATATCCTCCGATAACAAAGAGAAAGAAGCTTTCTGAGAAACCTCTTTCTGTTCTGTGAAATCGTCTCACAGAGTTACAGCTTTCCCCTCAAGAAGCCTTTCTATAAGGCAGTTCTTGCGGAATTGGCAACGTGATATTGGAAGCCCGTAGAGGGCTATGGTGAAAAAGGAAATATCCTCAGACGAAATCTGGAAAGAAGCTTTCTGAGAAACTGCTTACTATTCTGTTAATTCATCTCACACAGTTACATCTGTATTTCGTGGATCTCTTTGCTAGCCTTATTTCTGTGGAATCTGAGAACAGATATTTCGGATCCCTTTGAAGACTACAGGGCCAAAGGAAATATCCTCCGATAACAAAGAGAAAGAAGCTTTCTGAGAAACTTCTTTGTGTTCTGGGAAATCATCTCACAGACTTACAGCTTTCCCCTCAAGAAGTCCTTCGCTACGACAGTTCTTGTGGAATTGGCAAAGTGATATTTGGTAGCCCATAGAGGGCTATGGTGAAAAAGGAAACATCCTCAGATCAAATTTGGAAAGAAGCTTTCTGAGAGACTTCTTAGTGTTCTGTTAATTCATCTCACAGAGTTACATCTGTATTTCGTGGATCTCTTTGCTAGCCTTATTTCTGTGGAATCTGATAACAGATATTTCGGATCCCTTTGAAGACTATAGGGCCAAAGGAAATATCCTCCGATAAAAAAGAGAAAGAAGCTTTCTGAGAAACTTCTTTGGGTTCTGTGAAATCATCTCACAGAGTTACAGCTTTCCCCTCAAGAAGCCTTTCGCTAAGACAGCTCTTGTAGAATTGGCAAAGTGATATTTGGAAGCCCTTAGAGGGCTATGGTGAAAAGGGAAATATCCTCCGATGAAATCTGGAAAGAAGCTTTCTGAGAAACTGCTTAGTTTTCTGTTAATTCATCTCAAAGAGTTACATCTGTATTTCGTGGATCTCTTTGCTAGTCTTATTTCTGTGGAATCTGAGAACAGATATTTCGGGTCCCTTTGAAGACTGTACGGCCAAAGGAAATATCCTCCAATAAAAAAGAGAAAGAAGCTTTCTGAGAAACTTCTTTGTGTTCTGTGAAATCATCTCTCAGAGTTACAGCTTTCCCTCAAAAAGCCCTTCGCTAAGACAGTTCTTGTGGAATTGGCAAAGTGATATTTGGAAGCCCTTAGAGGGCTATGGTGAAAAAGGAAATATCCTCCGATGAAATCTGGATAGAAGCTTTCTGAGAAACTGCTTAGTGTTCTGTTAATTCTTCTCACAGTGTTACGTTCGTATTTCGTGGATCTCATTGCTAGCCTTATTTCTGTGGAATGTGAGAACAGATATTTCGGATCCCTTTGAAGACTATAGGGCCAAAGGAAATATCCTCCGATAACAAAGATAAAGAAGCTTTCTGAGAAACTTCTTTGTGTTCTGTGAAATCATCTCACAGAGTTACAGATTTCCCCTCAAGAAGCCTTTCGCTACGACAGTTCTTGTGGAATTGGCAAAGTGATATTTGGAAGACCCTAGAGGGCTAAGGTGAAAAAGGAAATATCCTCAGATGAAATCTGGAAAGAAGCTTTCTGAGAAACTGCTTAGTGTTCTGTTAATTCATCTCACACAGTTACATCTGTCTTTCGTGGATCTCTTTGCTACCCTTATTTCTGTGGAATCTGAGAACAGATATTTCGGATCCCTTTGAAGACTATAGCGCCAAAGGAAATATCCTCTGATAACAAAGAGAAAGAAGCTTTCTGAGAAACTTCTTTGTGTTCTGTGAAATTATCTCAGAAAGTTAGAGCTTTCCCGTCAGGAAGCCTTTCGCTAAGACAGTTCTTGTGGAATTGGCAAAGTGATATTTGGAAGCCCCTAGAGGGCTATGGTGCAAAAGGAAATATCCTCAGATCAAATTTGGAAAGAAGCTTTCTGAGAAACTGCTTAGTGTTCTGTTAATTCATCTCACAGAGTTACATCGGTATTTCGTGGATCTCTTTGCTAGCCTTATTTCTGTGGAATCTGAGAACAGATATTTCGGATCCCTTTGAAGACTGTAGGGCCAACGGAAATATCCTCCGATAACAAAGAGAAAGAAGCTTTCTGAGAAACTTCTTTGTGTTCTGTGAAATCATCTCACAGAGTTACAGCTTTCCCTCAAGAAGCCCTTCGCTAAGACAGTTCTTGTGGAATTGGCAAAGTGATATTTGGAAGCCCATGGAGGGCTATGGTGAAAAAGGAAATATCCTCAGATGAAATCTGGAAAGAAGCTTTCTGAGAAACTGCTTAGTGTTCTGTTAATTCATATCACAGAGTTACGTTCGTATTTCGTGGATCTCTTTGCTAGCCTTATTTCTGTGGAATCTGAGAACAGATGTTTCAGATCCCTTTGAAGACTATACGGCCAAAGGAACTATCCTCCGATAACAAAGAGAAAGAAGCTTTCTAAGAAAATTCTTTGTGTTCTGTGAAATCATCTTACAGAGTTACAGCTTTCCCGTGAAGAAGCCTTTCGCTAAGACAGTTCTTGTGGAATTGGCAAAGTGATATTTGGAAGCCCCTAGAGGGCTATGGTGAAAAAGGAAATATCCTCAGATGAAATCTGGAAAGAAGCTTTCTGAGAAACTGCTTAGTGTTCTCTTAATTCACCTCACACAGTTATATCTGTATTTCGTGGATCTCTTTGCAAGCCTTGTTTCCGTGGAATCTGAGAACAGATAGTTCGGATCCCTTTGAAGACTATAGGGCCAAAGGAAATATCCTCCGATAACAAAGAGAAAGAATCTTTCTGAGAAACTTCTTTGTGTTCTGTGAAATCAACTCACAGAGTTACAGCTTTCCCCTCAAGAAGCCTTTCGCTAAGACAGTTCTTGTGGAATTGGCAAAGTGATATTTGGAAGCCCCTAGAGGGCTATGGTGAAAAAGGAAATATCCTCAGATGAAATCTGGAAAGAAGCTTTCTGAGAAACTGCTTAGTGTTCTGTTAATTCATCTCACACAGTTACATCTGTATTTCGTGGATCTCTTTGCTAGCCTTGTTTCTGTGGAATCTGAGAACAGATATTTCGGATCCCTTTGAAGACTATAGGGCCAAAGGAAAGATCCTCCGATAACAAAGAGAAAGAAGCTTTTTGAGAAACTTCTTTGTGTTCTGTGAAATCATCTTACAGAGTTACAGCTTACCCCTCAAGAAGCCTTTCGCTAAGACAGTTCTGGTGGAATTGGCAAAGTGATATTGGTAAGTCCCTAGAGGGCTATGGTGAAAAAGGAATTTTCCTCAGATGAAATCTGGAAAGAAGCTTTCTGAGAAACTGCTTAGTGTTCTGTTAATTCATCTCACAGAGTTACATCTGTATTTCGTGGATCTCTTTGCTAGCCTTATTTCTGTTGAATCTGAGAACAGATATTTCGGATCCCTTTGAAGACTACAGGGCCAAAGGAAATATCCTCCGATAACAAAGAGAAAGAAGCTTTCTGAGATACTTCTTTGTGTTCTGTGAAATCATCTCACAGAGTTACAGTTTTCCCTAGAAGAAGCCTTTCGCTAAGGCAGTTCTTGTGGAATTGGCAAAGTGATATTAGGAAGCCCATAGAGGGCTATGGTGAAAAAGGAAATATCCTCAGATGAAATCTGGAAAGAAGCTTTCTGAGAAACTGCTTAGTGTTCTGTTAATTCATCTCACAGAGTTACATCTTTGTTACGTGGATATCTTTGATAGCCTTATTTCTGTGGAATCTGAGAACAGATATTTCGGATCCCTTTGAAGACTATAGGGCCAAAGGAAATATCCTCCGATAAAAAAGAGAAAGAAGCTTTCTGAGAAACTTCTTTGTGTTCTGTGAAATCATCTCACAGAGTTACAGCTTTCCCATCAAGAAGAATTTCCCTAAGACAGTTCTTGTGGAATTGGCAAAGTGATATTTGGAAGCCCATAGAGGGCTATGGTTAAAAAGGAAATATCCTCAGATGAAATCTGGAAAGAAGCTTTCTGAGAAACTGCATGATGTTCTGTTAATTCATCTCACAGAGTTACATCTGTATTTTGTGGGTCTCTTTGCTAGCCTTATTACTGTGGAATCTGAGAACAGATATTTCGGATCCCTTTGAAGACTTTAGGCCAAAGGAAATATTCTCCGATAACAAAGAGAAAGAAGCTTTCTGAGAAACTTCTTTCTGTTCTGTGAAATCGTCTCACAGAGTTACAGCTTTCCCCTCAAGAAGCCTTTCTATAAGGCAGTTCTTGCGGAATTGGCAACGTGATATTGGAAGCCCGTAGAGGGCTATGGTGAAAAAGGAAATATCCTCAGACGAAATCTGGAAAGAAGCTTTCTGAGAAACTGCTTACTATTCTGTTAATTCATCTCACACAGTTACATCTGTATTTCGTGGATCTCTTTGCTAGCCTTATTTCTGTGGAATCTGAGAACAGATATTTCCGATCCCTTTGAAGACTACAGGGCCAAAGGAAATATCCTCCGATAACAAAGAGAAAGAAGCTTTCTGAGAAACTTCTTTGTGTTCTGGGAAATCATCTCACAGACTTACAGCTTTCCCCTCAAGAAGTCCTTCGCTACGACAGTTCTTGTGGAATTGGCAAAGTGATATTTGGTAGCCCATAGAGGGCTATGGTGAAAAAGGAAACATCCTCAGATCAAATTTGAAAAGAAGCTTTCTGAGAGACTTCTTAGTGTTCTGTTAATTCATCTCACAGAGTTACATCTGTATTTCGTGGATCTCTTTGCTAGCCTTATTTCTGTGGAATCTGATAACAGATATTTCGGATCCCTTTGAAGACTATAGGGCCAAAGGAAATATCCTCCGATAAAAAAGAGAAAGAAGCTTTCTGAGAAACTTCTTTGGGTTCTGTGAAATCATCTCACAGAGTTACAGCTTTCCCCTCAAGAAGCCTTTCGCTAAGACAGCTCTTGTAGAATTGGCAAAGTGATATTTGGAAGCCGTTAGAGGGCTATGGTGAAAAGGGAAATATCCTCCGATGAAATATGTAAAGAAGCTTTCTGAGAAACTGCTTAGTGTTCTGTTAATTCATCTCACAGAGTTACATCTGTATTTCGTGGATCTCTTTGCTAGCCTTATTTCTGTGGAATCTGAGAACAGATATTTCGGTATTTCGGATCCCTTTGAAGACTATAGGGCCAAAGGAAATATCCTCCGATAACAAAGAAAAAGAAGCTTTCTGAGAAACTTCTTTGTGTCCTGTGAAATCAACTCACAGAGTTACAGCTTTCCCCTCAAGAAGCCTTTCGCTAAGACAGTTCTTGTGGAATTGGCAAAGTGATATTTGGAAGCCCATAGAGGGCTATGGTGAAAAAGGAAATATCCTCATATAAAATCTGGAAAAAAGCTTTCTGAGAAACTGCTTAGTGTTCTGTTAATTCATCTCACAGAGTTACATCTGTATTTCGTGGATCTCTTTGCTAGCCTTATTTCTGTGGAATCTGAGAACAGATATTTCGGATCACTTTGAAGACTATAGGGCCAAAGGAAATATCCTCCGATAGCAAAGAGAAAGAAGCTTTCTGAGAAACTTCTTTGTGTTCTGTGAAATCACCTCACAGAGTTACAGATTTCTCCTCAAGAAGCCTTTCGCTAAGACAGTTCTTGTGGAATTGGCAAAGTGATATTGGGAATCCCATAGAGTGCTATGGTGGAAAAGGAAATATCCTCAGATGAAAACTGGAAAGAAGCTTTCTGAGAAACTGCTAAGTGTTCTGTGAATTCATCTCACAGAGTTACATCTGTATTTCCTGGATCTCTTTGCTAGCCTTATTTCTGTGGAATCTGAGAACAGATATTTCGGATCCCTTTGAAGACTATAGGGCCAAAGGAAATATCCTCCGATAACAAAGAGAAAGAAGCTTTCTGAGAAACTTCTTTGTGTTCTGTGAAATCATCTCACAGAGTTACAGCTGACCCCTGAAGAAACCTTTCGATAAGGCAGTTCTTGTGGAATTGGCAAAGTGATATTGGGAAGCCCATAGAGGGCTATGGTGAAAAAGAAAATATCCTCAGATGAAATCTGGAAAGAAGCTTTCTGAGAAACTGCTTAGTGTTCTGTTAATTCATCTCACAGAGTTACATCTGTATTTCGTGGATCTCTTTGCTAGCCTTATTTCTGTGGAATCTGAGAACAGATATTTCGGATCCCTTTGAAGACTACAGGGCCAAAGGAAATATCCTCCGATAACAAAGAGAAAGAAGATTTCTGAGAAACTTCTTTGTGTTCTGTGAAATCATCTCACAGAGTTACAGCTTTCCCCTCAAGAAGCCTTTCGCTAAGACAGTTCTTGTGGAATTGGCAAAGTGATATTTGGGAGCCCCTAGAGGGCTATGGTGAAAAAGGAATTATCCTCAAATGAAATCCGGAAAGAAGCTTTCTGAGAAACTGCTTAGTGTTCTGTTAATTCATCTCACAGAGTTACATCTGTATTTCGTGGATATCTTTGCTAGCCTTATTTCTGTGGAATCAGAACAGATATTTCGGATCCCTTTGAAGACTATAGGGCCAAAGGAAATATCCTCCGATAACAAAGAGAAAGAAGCTTTCTGAGAAACCTATTTGTGTTCTGTAAAATCATCTCACAGAGTTACAGCTTTCTCCTCAACAAGCCTTTCACAAAGACAGTTCTTGTGGAATTGGCAAAGTGATATTTGGAGGCCCATAGAGGGCTATGGTGAAAAGGAAATATCCTCAGATGAAATCTGGAAAGAAGCTTTCTGAGAAACTGCTTAGTGTTCTCTTAATTCATCTCACAGAGTTACATCTGTATTTCCTGGATCTTTTTGCTAGCGTTATTTCGGTGGAATCTGAGAACAGATATTTCGGATCGCTTTGAAGACTATAGGGCCAAAGGAAATATCCTCCGATAACAAAGAGAAAGAAGCTTTCTGAGAAACTTCTTTGTGTTCTGTGAAATCATCTCACAGAGTTACAGCTTTCCCCTCAAGAAGCCTTTCGCTAAGACAGCTCTTGTGGAATTGGCAAAGTGATATTTGGAAGTCCATAGAGGGCTATGGTGAAAAAGGAAATATCCGCCGATGAAATCTGGAAAGAAGCTTTCTGAGAAACTCCTTAGTGTTCTGTTAATTCATCTTGCAGAGTTACATCTGTATGTCGTGGTTCTCTTTGCCAGCCTTATTTCTGTGGAAACTGAGAACAGATATTTCGGATCCCTTCGAAGACTATTGGGCCAAAGGAAATATCCTCCGATAACAAAGAGAAAGAAGCTTTCTGAGAAACTTCTTTATGTTCTGTGAAATCATCTCACAGAGTTACAGCTTTCTCGTGAAGAAGAATTTCCCTAAGACAGTTCTTGTGGAATTGGCAAAGTGATAATTGGAAGCCCATAGAGGGCTATGGTGAAAAAGGAAATATCCTCCGATGAAATCTGGAAAGAAGCTTTCTGAGAAACTGCATGGTGTTCTGTTAATTCATCTCACAGAGTTACATCTGTATTTCCTGGATCTCTTTGCTAGCCTTATTACTGTGGAATCTGAGAACAGATATTTCGGATCCCTTTGAAGACTATAGGCCAAAGGAAATATCCTCCGATAACAAAGAGAAAGAAGCTTTCTGACAAACTTCTTTCTGTTCTGTGAAATCATCTCACAGAGTTACAGCTTTCCCCTCAAGAAGCCTTTCGCTAAGACAGTTCTTGTGGAATTGGCAAAGTGATATTGGGAAGCCCCTAGAGGGCTATGGTGAAAAAGGAATTTTCCTCAGATGAAATCTGTAAAGAAGCTTTCTGAGAAACTGCTTAGTGTTCTCTTAATTCATCTCACCTGAGTTACATCTGTATTTCGTGGATCTCTTTGCTAGCCTTATTTCTGTTGAATCTGAGAACAGATATTTCGGATCCCTTTGAAGACTACAGGGCCAAAGGAAATATCTTCCGATATCAAAGAGAAAGAAGCTTTCTGAGATACTTCTTTGTGTTATGTGAAATCATCTCACAGAGTTACAGCTTTCCCTAGATGAAGCCTTTCAATAAGACAGTTCTTGTGGAATTGGCAAAGTGATATTGGGAAACTCATAGAGGGCTATGGTGAAAAAGGAAATATCCTCAGATGAAATCTGGAAAGAAGCTTTCTGAAAAACTGCTTAGTGTTCTGTTAATTCATCTCACAGAGTTACATCTGTATTTCGTGGATCTCTTTGCTAGCCTTATTTCTGTGGAATGTGAGAACAGATATTTCGGATCCCTTTGAAGACTATAGGGCCAAAGGAAATATCCTCCGATAACAAAGAGAAAGAAGCTTTCTGAGAAACTTCTTTGTGTTCTGTGAAATCATCTCACAGAGTTACAGCTTTCCCCTCAAGAAGCCTTTCGCTAAGACAGTTCTGGTGGAATTAGCAAAGTGATATTGGGAAGCCCCTAGAGGGCTATGGTGGAAAAGGAATTATCCTCAGATGAAATCTGGAAAGAAGCTTTCTGAGAAACTGCTTAGTGTTCTCTTAATTCATCTCACCTGAGTTACATCTGTATTTCGTGGATCTCTTTGCTAGCCTTATTTCTGTTGAATCTGAGAACAGATATTTCGGATCCCTTTGAAGACTACAGGGCCAAAGGAAATATCCTCCGATAACAAAGAGAAAGAAGCTTTCTGAGATACTTCTTTGTGTTCTGTGAAATCATCTCACAGAGTTACAGCTTTCCCTAGAAGAAGCCTTTCGCTAAGACAGTTCTTGTGGAATTGGCAAAGTGATATTGGGAAGCCCATAGAGGGCTATGTTGAAAAAGGAAATATCCTCAGATGAAATCTGGAAAGAAGCTTTCTGAGAAACAGCTTAGTGTTCTGTTAATTCATCTCACAGAGTTACATCTGTATTTCGTGGGTCTCTTTGCTAGCCTTATTACTGTGGAATCTGAGAACAGATATTTCGGATCCCTTTGAAGACTTTAGGCCAAAGGCAATATCCTCCGATAACAAAGAGAAAGAAGCTTTCTGAGAAACTTCTTTCTGTTCTGTGAAATCATCTCACAGAGTTACAGCTTTCCCCTCAAGAAGCCTTTCGATAAGGCAGTTCTTGCGGAATTTGCAAAGTGATATTTGGAAGACCATAGCGGGCTATGGTGAAAAAGGAAATATCCTCAGATGAAAACTGGAAAGAAGCATTCTGAGAAACTGCTTAGTGTTCTGTTAATTCATCTCACAGAGTTACATCTGTATTTCGTGGATCTCTTTGCTAGCCTTATTTCTGTGGAATCTGAGAACAGATATTTCGAATCCCTTTGAAGACTACAGGCCAAAGGAAATATCCTCCGATAACAAAGAGAAAGAAGATTTCTGAGAAACTTCTTTGTGTTCTGTGAAATCATCTCACAGAGTTACAGCTTTCCCCTCAAGAAGCCTTTCGCTAAGACAGTTCTTGTGGAATTGGCAAAGTGATATTTGGGAGCCCCTAGAGGGCTATGGTGAAAAAGGAATTATCCTCAGATGAAATCCGGAAAGAAGCTTTCTGAGAAACTGCTTAGTGTTCTGTTAATTCATCTCACAGAGTTACATCTGTATTTCGTGGATCTCTTTGCTAGCCTTATTTCTGTGGAATCAGAACAGATATTTCGGATCCCTTTGAAGACTATAGGGCCAAAGGAAATATCCTCCGATAACAAAGAGAAAGAAGCTTTCTGAGAAACCTATTTGTGTTCTGTAAAATCATCTCACAGAGTTACAGCTTTCTCCTCAACAAGCCTTTCACAAAGACAGTTCTTGTGGAATTGGCAAAGTGATATTTGGAGGCCCATAGAGGGCTATGGTGAAAAGGAAATATCCTCAGATGAAATCTGGAAAGAAGCTTTCTGAGAAACTGCTTAGTGTTCTCTTAATTCATCTCACAGAGTTACATCTGTATTTCCTGGATCTTTTTGCTAGCGTTATTTCTGTGGAATCTGAGAACAGATATTTCGGATCGCTTTGAAGACTATAGGGCCAAAGGAAATATCCTCCGATAACAAAGAGAAAGAAGCTTTCTGAGAAACTTCTTTGTGTTCTGTGAAATCATCTCACAGAGTTACAGCTTTCTCGTGAAGAAGAATTTCCCTAAGACAGTTCTTGTGGAATTGGCAAAGTGATAATTGGAAGCCCATAGAGGGCTATGGTGAAAAAGCAAATATCCTCCGATGAAATCTGGAAAGAAGCTTTCTGAGAAACTGCATGGTGTTCTGTTAATTCATCTCACAGAGTTACATCTGTATTTCCTGGATCTCTTTGCTAGCCTTATTACTGTGGAATCTGAGAACAGATATTTCGGATCCCTTTGAAGACTATAGGCCAAAGGAAATATCCTCCGATAACAAAGAGAAAGAAGCTTTCTGACAAACTTCTTTCTGTTCTGTGAAATCATCTCACAGAGTTACAGCTTTCCCCTCAAGAAGCCTTTCGCTAAGACAGTTCTTGTGGAATTGGCAAAGTGATATTGGGAAGCCCCTAGAGGGCTATGGTGAAAAAGGAATTTTCCTCAGATGAAATCTGTAAAGAAGCTTTCTGAGAAACTTCTTAGTGTTCTCTTAATTCATCTCACCTGAGTTACATCTGTATTTCGTGGATCTCTTTGCTAGCCTTATTTCTGTTGAATCTGAGAACAGATATTTCGGATCCCTTTGAAGACTACAGGGCCAAAGGAAATATCTTCCGATATCAAAGAGAAAGAAGCTTTCTGAGAAACTTCTTTGTGTTCTGTGAAATCATCTCACAGAGTTACAGCTTTCCCTAGATGAAGCCTTTCAATAAGACAGTTCTTGTGGAATTGGCAAAGTGATATTGGGAAACTCATAGAGGGCTATGGTGAAAAAGGAAATATCCTCAGATGAAATCTGGAAAGAAGCTTTCTGAAAAACTGCTTAGTGTTCTGTTAATTCATCTCACAGAGTTACATCTGTATTTCGTGGATCTCTTTGCTAGCCTTATTTCTGTGGAATGTGAGAACAGATATTTCGGATCCCTTTGAAGACTATAGGGCCAAAGGAAATATCCTCCGATAACAAAGAGAAAGAAGCTTTCTGAGAAACTTCTTTGTGTTCTGTGAAATCATCTCACAGAGTTACAGCTTTCCCCTCAAGAAGCCTTTCGCTAAGACAGTTCTGGTGGAATTAGCAAAGGGATATTGGGAAGCCCCTAGAGGGCTGTGGTGAAAAAGGAATTATCCTCAGATGAAATCTGGAAAGAAGCTTTCTGAGAAACTGCTTAGTGTTCTCTTAATTCATCTCACCTGAGTTACATCTGTATTTCGTGGATCTCTTTGCTATCCTTATTTCTGTTGAATCTGAGAACAGATATTTCGGATCCCTTTGAAGACTACAGGGCCAAAGGAAATATCCTCCGATAACAAAGAGAAAGAAGCTTTCTGAGATACTTCTTTGTGTTCTGTGAAATCATCTCACAGAGTTACAGCTTTCCCTAGAAGAATCCTTTCGCTAAGACAGTTCTTGTGGAATTGGCAAAGTGATATTGGGAAGCCCATAGAGGGCTATGTTGAAAAAGGAAATATCCTCAGATGAAATCTGGAAAGAAGCTTTCTGAGAAACAGCTTAGTGTTCTGTTAATTCATCTCACAGAGTTACATCTGTATTTCGTGGGTCTCTTTGCTAGCCTTATTACTGTGGAATCTGAGAACAGATATTTCGGATCCCTTTGAAGACTTTAGGCCAAAGGCAATATCCTCCGATAACAAAGAGAAAGAAGCTTTCTGAGAAACTTCTTTCTGTTCTGTGAAATCATCTCACAGAGTTACAGCTTTCCCCTCAAGAAGCCTTTCGATAAGGCAGTTCTTGCGGAATTTGCAAAGTGATATTTGGAAGCCCATAGCGGGCTATGGTGAAAAAGGAAATATCCTCAGATGAAAACTGGAAAGAAGCATTCTGAGAAACTGCTTAGTGTTCTGTTAATTCATCTCACAGAGTTACATCTGTATTTCGTGGATCTCTTTGCTAGCCTTATTTCTGTGGAATCTGAGAACAGATATTTCGAATCCCTTTGAAGACTACAGGGCCAAAGGAAATATCCTCCGATAACAAAGAGAAAGAAGATTTCTGAGAAACTTCTTTGTGTTCTGTGAAATCATCTCACAGAGTTACAGCTTTCCCCTCAAGAAGCCTTTCGCTAAGACAGTTCTTGTGGAATTGGCAAAGTGATATTTGGGAGCCCCTAGAGGGCTATGGTGAAAAAGGAATTATCCTCAGATGAAATCCGGAAAGAAGCTTTCTGAGAAACTGCTTAGTGTTCTGTTAATTCATCTCACAGAGTTACATCTGTATTTCGTGGATCTCTTTGCTAGCCTTATTTCTGTGGAATCAGAACAGATATTTCAGATCCCTTTGAAGACTATAGGGCCAAAGGAAATATCCTCCGATAACAAAGAGAAAGAATCTTTCTGAGAAACCTATTTGTGTTCTGTAAAATCATCTCACAGAGTTACAGCTTTCTCCTCAACAAGCCTTTCACAAAGACAGTTCTTGTGGAATTGGCAAAGTGATATTTAGAGGCCCATAGAGGGCTATGGTGAAAAGGAAATATCCTCAGATGAAATCTGGAAAGAAGCTTTCTGAGAAACTGCTTAGTGTTCTCTTAATTCCTCTCACAGAGTTACATCTGTATTTCCTGGATCTTTTTGCTAGCGTTATTTCTGTGGAATCTGAGAACAGATATTTCGGATCGCTTTGAAGACTATAGGGCCAAAGGAAATATCCTCCGATAACAAAGAGAAAGAAGCTTTCTGAGAAACTTCTTTGTGTTCTGTGAAATCATCTCACAGAGTTACAGCTTTCCCCTCAAGAAGCCTTTCGCTAAGACAGCTCTTGTGGAATTGGCAAAGTGATATTTGGAAGTCCATAGAGGGCTATGGTGAAAAAGGAAATATCCGCCGATGAAATCTGGAAAGAAGCTTTCTGAGAAACTGCTTAGTGTTCTGTTAATTCATCTTGCAGAGTTACATCTGTATGTCGTGGTTCTCTTTGCCAGCCTTATTTCTGTGGAAACTGAGAACAGATATTTCGGATCCCTTCGAAGACTATTGGGCCAAAGGAAATATCCTCCGATAACAAAGAGAAAGAAGCTTTCTGAGAAACTTCTTTATGTTCTGGGAAATCATCTCACAGAGTTACAGCTTTCCCCTCAAGAAGACTTTCGCTAAGACAGTTCTTGTGGAATTGGCAAAGTGATATTTGGAAGCCCATTGAGGGCTATGGTGAAAAAGGAAATATCCTCAGATGAAATCTGGAAAGAAGCTTTCTGAGAAACTGCTTAGTGTTCGATTAATTCATCTAACAGAGTTACATCTGTATTTCGTGGATCTCTTTGCTAGCCTTATTTCTGTGGAATCTGAGAACAGATATTTCGGATCGCTTTGAAGACTATAGGGCCAAAGGAAATATCCTCCGATAACAAAGAGAAAGAAGCTTTTTGAGAAACTTCTTTGTGTTCTGTGAAATCATCTTACAGAGTTACAGATTTCCCCTCAAGAAGCCTTTCGCTAAGACAGTTCTGGTGGAATTGGCAAAGTGATATTTGGAAGCTCCTAGAGGGCTATGGTGAAAAAGGAATTATCCTCAGATGAAATCTGGAAAGAAGCTTTCTGAGAAACTGCTTAGTGTTCTCTTAATTCATCTCACCTGAGTTACATCTGTATTTCGTGGATCTCTTTGCTAGCCTTATTTCTGTTGAATCTGAGAACAGATATTTCGGATCCTTATGAAGATTATAGGGCTAAAAGAAATATCCTCCGATAACAAAGAGAAAGAAGCTTTCTGAGATACTTCTTTGTGTTCTGTGAAATCATCTCACAGAGTTACAGCTTTCCCTAGAAGAAGCCTTTCGCTAAGGCAGTTCTGGTGGAATTGGCAAAGTGATATTTGGAAGCCCATAGAGGGCTATGTTGAAAAAGGAAATATCCTCAGATGAAATCTGGAAAGAAGCTTTCTGAGAAACTGCTTAGTGTTCTGTTAATTCATCTCAGAGAGTTACATCTGTATTTCGTGGGTCTCTTTGCTAGCCTTATTACTGTGGAATCTGAGAACAGATATTTCGGATCCCTTTGAAGACTTTAGGCCAAAGGAAATATCCTCCGATAACAAAGAGAAAGAAGCTTTCTGAGAAACCTCTTTCTGTTCTGTGAAATCGTCTCACAGAGTTACAGCTTTCCCCTCAAGAAGCCTTTCTATAAGGCAGTTCTTGCGGAATTGGCAACGTGATATTGGAAGCCCGTAGAGGGCTATGGTGAAAAAGGAAATATCCTCAGACGAAATCTGGAAAGAAGCTTTCTGAGAAACTGCTTACTATTCTGTTAATTCATCTCACACAGTTACATCTGTATTTCGTGGATCTCTTTGCTAGCCTTATTTCTGTGGAATCTGAGAACAGATATTTCGGATCCCTTTGAAGACTACAGGGCCAAAGGAAATATCCTCCGATAACAAAGAGAAAGAAGCTTTCTGAGAAACTTCTTTGTGTTCTGGGAAATCATCTCACAGACTTACAGCTTTCCCCTCAAGAAGTCCTTCGCTACGACAGTTCTTGTGGAATTGGCAAAGTGATATTTGGTAGCCCATAGAGGGCTATGGTGAAAAAGGAAACATCCTCAGATCAAATTTGGAAAGAAGCTTTCTGAGAGACTTCTTAGTGTTCTGTTAATTCATCTCACAGAGTTACATCTGTATTTCGTGGATCTCTTTGCTAGCCTTATTTCTGTGGAATCTGATAACAGATATTTCGGATCCCTTTGAAGACTATAGGGCCAAAGGAAATATCCTCCGATAAAAAAGAGAAAGAAGCTTTCTGAGAAACTTCTTTGGGTTCTGTGAAATCATCTCACAGAGTTACAGCTTTCCCCTCAAGAAGCCTTTCGCTAAGACAGCTCTTGTAGAATTGGCAAAGTGATATTTGGAAGCCCTTAGAGGGCTATGGTGAAAAGGGAAATATCCTCCGATGAAATCTGGAAAGAAGCTTTCTGAGAAACTGCTTAGTTTTCTGTTAATTCATCTCAAAGAGTTACATCTGTATTTCGTGGATCTCTTTGCTAGTCTTATTTCTGTGGAATCTGAGAACAGATATTTCGGGTCCCTTTGAAGACTGTACGGCCAAAGGAAATATCCTCCAATAAAAAAGAGAAAGAAGCTTTCTGAGAAACTTCTTTGTGTTCTGTGAAATCATCTCTCAGAGTTACAGCTTTCCCTCAAAAAGCCCTTCGCTAAGACAGTTCTTGTGGAATTGGCAAAGTGATATTTGGAAGCCCTTAGAGGGCTATGGTGAAAAAGGAAATATCCTCCGATGAAATCTGGATAGAAGCTTTCTGAGAAACTGCTTAGTGTTCTGTTAATTCTTCTCACAGTGTTACGTTCGTATTTCGTGGATCTCATTGCTAGCCTTATTTCTGTGGAATGTGAGAACAGATATTTCGGATCCCTTTGAAGACTATAGGGCCAAAGGAAATATCCTCCGATAACAAAGATAAAGAAGCTTTCTGAGAAACTTCTTTGTGTTCTGTGAAATCATCTCACAGAGTTACAGATTTCCCCTCAAGAAGCCTTTCGCTACGACAGTTCTTGTGGAATTGGCAAAGTGATATTTGGAAGACCCTAGAGGGCTAAGGTGAAAAAGGAAATATCCTCAGATGAAATCTGGAAAGAAGCTTTCTGAGAAACTGCTTAGTGTTCTGTTAATTCATCTCACACAGTTACATCTGTCTTTCGTGGATCTCTTTGCTACCCTTATTTCTGTGGAATCTGAGAACAGATATTTCGGATCCCTTTGAAGACTATAGCGCCAAAGGAAATATCCTCTGATAACAAAGAGAAAGAAGCTTTCTGAGAAACTTCTTTGTGTTCTGTGAAATTATCTCAGAAAGTTAGAGCTTTCCCGTCAGGAAGCCTTTCGCTAAGACAGTTCTTGTGGAATTGGCAAAGTGATATTTGGAAGCCCCTAGAGGGCTATGGTGCAAAAGGAAATATCCTCAGATCAAATTTGGAAAGAAGCTTTCTGAGAAACTGCTTAGTGTTCTGTTAATTCATCTCACAGAGTTACATCGGTATTTCGTGGATCTCTTTGCTAGCCTTATTTCTGTGGAATCTGAGAACAGATATTTCGGATCCCTTTGAAGACTGTAGGGCCAACGGAAATATCCTCCGATAACAAAGAGAAAGAAGCTTTCTGAGAAACTTCTTTGTGTTCTGTGAAATCATCTCACAGAGTTACAGCTTTCCCTCAAGAAGCCCTTCGCTAAGACAGTTCTTGTGGAATTGGCAAAGTGATATTTGGAAGCCCATGGAGGGCTATGGTGAAAAAGGAAATATCCTCAGATGAAATCTGGAAAGAAGCTTTCTGAGAAACTGCTTAGTGTTCTGTTAATTCATATCACAGAGTTACGTTCGTATTTCGTGGATCTCTTTGCTAGCCTTATTTCTGTGGAATCTGAGAACAGATGTTTCAGATCCCTTTGAAGACTATACGGCCAAAGGAACTATCCTCCGATAACAAAGAGAAAGAAGCTTTCTAAGAAAATTCTTTGTGTTCTGTGAAATCATCTTACAGAGTTACAGCTTTCCCGTGAAGAAGCCTTTCGCTAAGACAGTTCTTGTGGAATTGGCAAAGTGATATTTGGAAGCCCCTAGAGGGCTATGGTGAAAAAGGAAATATCCTCAGATGAAATCTGGAAAGAAGCTTTCTGAGAAACTGCTTAGTGTTCTCTTAATTCATCTCACACAGTTATATCTGTATTTCGTGGATCTCTTTGCAAGCCTTGTTTCCGTGGAATCTGAGAACAGATAGTTCGGATCCCTTTGAAGACTATAGGGCCAAAGGAAATATCCTCCGATAACAAAGAGAAAGAATCTTTCTGAGAAACTTCTTTGTGTTCTGTGAAATCAACTCACAGAGTTACAGCTTTCCCCTCAAGAAGCCTTTCGCTAAGACAGTTCTTGTGGAATTGGCAAAGTGATATTTGGAAGCCCCTAGAGGGCTATGGTGAAAAAGGAAATATCCTCAGATGAAATCTGGAAAGAAGCTTTCTGAGAAACTGCTTAGTGTTCTGTTAATTCATCTCACACAGTTACATCTGTATTTCGTGGATCTCTTTGCTAGCCTTGTTTCTGTGGAATCTGAGAACAGATATTTCGGATCCCTTTGAAGACTATAGGGCCAAAGGAAAGATCCTCCGATAACAAAGAGAAAGAAGCTTTTTGAGAAACTTCTTTGTGTTCTGTGAAATCATCTTACAGAGTTACAGCTTACCCCTCAAGAAGCCTTTCGCTAAGACAGTTCTGGTGGAATTGGCAAAGTGATATTGGTAAGTCCCTAGAGGGCTATGGTGAAAAAGGAATTTTCCTCAGATGAAATCTGGAAAGAAGCTTTCTGAGAAACTGCTTAGTGTTCTGTTAATTCATCTCACAGAGTTACATCTGTATTTCGTGGATCTCTTTGCTAGCCTTATTTCTGTTGAATCTGAGAACAGATATTTCGGATCCCTTTGAAGACTACAGGGCCAAAGGAAATATCCTCCGATAACAAAGAGAAAGAAGCTTTCTGAGATACTTCTTTGTGTTCTGTGAAATCATCTCACAGAGTTACAGTTTTCCCTAGAAGAAGCCTTTCGCTAAGGCAGTTCTTGTGGAATTGGCAAAGTGATATTAGGAAGCCCATAGAGGGCTATGGTGAAAAAGGAAATATCCTCAGATGAAATCTGGAAAGAAGCTTTCTGAGAAACTGCTTAGTGTTCTGTTAATTCATCTCACAGAGTTACATCTTTGTTACGTGGATATCTTTGATAGCCTTATTTCTGTGGAATCTGAGAACAGATATTTCGGATCCCTTTGAAGACTATAGGGCCAAAGGAAATATCCTCCGATAAAAAAGAGAAAGAAGCTTTCTGAGAAACTTCTTTGTGTTCTGTGAAATCATCTCACAGAGTTACAGCTTTCCCATCAAGAAGAATTTCCCTAAGACAGTTCTTGTGGAATTGGCAAAGTGATATTTGGAAGCCCATAGAGGGCTATGGTTAAAAAGGAAATATCCTCAGATGAAATCTGGAAAGAAGCTTTCTGAGAAACTGCATGATGTTCTGTTAATTCATCTCACAGAGTTACATCTGTATTTTGTGGGTCTCTTTGCTAGCCTTATTACTGTGGAATCTGAGAACAGATATTTCGGATCCCTTTGAAGACTTTAGGCCAAAGGAAATATTCTCCGATAACAAAGAGAAAGAAGCTTTCTGAGAAACTTCTTTCTGTTCTGTGAAATCGTCTCACAGAGTTACAGCTTTCCCCTCAAGAAGCCTTTCTATAAGGCAGTTCTTGCGGAATTGGCAACGTGATATTGGAAGCCCGTAGAGGGCTATGGTGAAAAAGGAAATATCCTCAGACGAAATCTGGAAAGAAGCTTTCTGAGAAACTGCTTACTATTCTGTTAATTCATCTCACACAGTTACATCTGTATTTCGTGGATCTCTTTGCTAGCCTTATTTCTGTGGAATCTGAGAACAGATATTTCCGATCCCTTTGAAGACTACAGGGCCAAAGGAAATATCCTCCGATAACAAAGAGAAAGAAGCTTTCTGAGAAACTTCTTTGTGTTCTGGGAAATCATCTCACAGACTTACAGCTTTCCCCTCAAGAAGTCCTTCGCTACGACAGTTCTTGTGGAATTGGCAAAGTGATATTTGGTAGCCCATAGAGGGCTATGGTGAAAAAGGAAACATCCTCAGATCAAATTTGAAAAGAAGCTTTCTGAGAGACTTCTTAGTGTTCTGTTAATTCATCTCACAGAGTTACATCTGTATTTCGTGGATCTCTTTGCTAGCCTTATTTCTGTGGAATCTGATAACAGATATTTCGGATCCCTTTGAAGACTATAGGGCCAAAGGAAATATCCTCCGATAAAAAAGAGAAAGAAGCTTTCTGAGAAACTTCTTTGGGTTCTGTGAAATCATCTCACAGAGTTACAGCTTTCCCCTCAAGAAGCCTTTCGCTAAGACAGCTCTTGTAGAATTGGCAAAGTGATATTTGGAAGCCGTTAGAGGGCTATGGTGAAAAGGGAAATATCCTCCGATGAAATATGTAAAGAAGCTTTCTGAGAAACTGCTTAGTGTTCTGTTAATTCATCTCACAGAGTTACATTTGTATTTCGTGGATCTCTTTGCTAGCCTTATTTCTGTGGAATCTGAGAACAGATATTTCGGTATTTCGGATCCCTTTGAAGACTATAGGGCCAAAGGAAATATCCTCCGATAACAAAGAAAAAGAAGCTTTCTGAGAAACTTCTTTGTGTCCTGTGAAATCAACTCACAGAGTTACAGCTTTCCCCTCAAGAAGCCTTTCGCTAAGACAGTTCTTGTGGAATTGGCAAAGTGATATTTGGAAGCCCATAGAGGGCTATGGTGAAAAAGGAAATATCCTCATATAAAATCTGCAAAAAAGCTTTCTGAGAAACTGCTTAGTGTTCTGTTAATTCATCTCACAGAGTTACATCTGTATTTCGTGGATCTCTTTGCTAGCCTTATTTCTGTGGAATCTGAGAACAGATATTTCGGATCACTTTGAAGACTATAGGGCCAAAGGAAATATCCTCCGATAGCAAAGAGAAAGAAGCTTTCTGAGAAACTTCTTTGTGTTCTGTGAAATCACCTCACAGAGTTACAGATTTCTCCTCAAGAAGCCTTTCGCTAAGACAGTTCTTGTGGAATTGGCAAAGTGATATTGGGAATCCCATAGAGTGCTATGGTGGAAAAGGAAATATCCTCAGATGAAAACTGGAAAGAAGCTTTCTGAGAAACTGCTAAGTGTTCTGTGAATTCATCTCACAGAGTTACATCTGTATTTCCTGGATCTCTTTGCTAGCCTTATTTCTGTGGAATCTGAGAACAGATATTTCGGATCCCTTTGAAGACTATAGGGCCAAAGGAAATATCCTCCGATAACAAAGAGAAAGAAGCTTTCTGAGAAACTTCTTTGTGTTCTGTGAAATCATCTCACAGAGTTACAGCTGACCCCTGAAGAAACCTTTCGATAAGGCAGTTCTTGTGGAATTGGCAAAGTGATATTGGGAAGCCCATAGAGGGCTATGGTGAAAAAGAAAATATCCTCAGATGAAATCTGGAAAGAAGCTTTCTGAGAAACTGCTTAGTGTTCTGTTAATTCATCTCACAGAGTTACATCTGTATTTCGTGGATCTCTTTGCTAGCCTTATTTCTGTGGAATCTGAGAACAGATATTTCGGATCCCTTTGAAGACTATAGGGCCAAAGGAAAGATCCTCCGATAACAAAGAGAAAGAAGCTTTCTGAGAAACTTCTTTGTGTTCTGTGAAATCATCTCACAGAGTTACAGCTTTCCCCTCAAGAAGCCTTTCGCCAAGACAGTTCTTGTGGAATTGGAAAAGTGATATTTGGAAGCCCATAGAGGGCTATGGTGAAAAAGGAAATATCCTCAGATGAAATCTGGAAAGAAGCTTTCTGAGAAACTGCTTAGTGTTCGGTTAATTCATCTCACAGAGTTACATCTGTATTTCGTGGATCTCTTTGCTAGCCTTATTTCTGTGGAATCTGAGAACAGATATTTCGGATCCCTTTGAAGACTACAGGGCCAAAGGAAATATCCTCCGATAACAAAGAGAAAGAAGCTTTCTGAGAAACTTCTTTGTGTTCTGTGAAAACATCTCACAGAGTTACAGCTTTCCCCTCAAGAAGCCTTTCGCTAAGACAGTTCTTTAGGAATTGGCAGAGTGATATTTGGAAGCCCATAGAGGGCTATGGTGAAAAAGGAAATATCCTCCGATGAAATCTGGAAAGAAGCTTTCTGAGAACTGCTTAGTGTTCTGATAATTCATCTCACAGAGTTACATCTGTATTTCGTGGATCTCTTTGCTAGCCTTATTTCTGTGGAATCTGAGAACAGATATTTCGGATCCCTTTGAAGACTATAGGGCCAAAGGAAAGATCCTCCGATAACAAAGAGAAAGAAGCTTTCTGAGAAACTTCTTTGTGTTCTGTGAAATCATCTCACAGAGTTACAGCTTTCCCCTAAAGAAGCCTTTCGCTAAGACAGTTCTGGTGGAATTGGCAAAGTGATATTTGGAAGCCCATTGAGGGCTATGGTGAAAAAGGAAATATCCTCAGATGAAATCTGGAAAGAAGCTTTCTGAGAAACTGCTTAGTGTTCTGTTAATTCATCTAACAGAGTTACATCTGTATTTCGTGGATCTCTTTGCTAGCCTTATTTCTGTGGAATCTGAGAACAGATACTTCGGATCGCTTTGAAGATTATAGGGCCAAAGGAAATATCCTCCGATAACAAAGAGAAAGAAGCTTTCTGAGAAACTTCTTTGTGTTCTGGGAAATCATCTCACAGAGTTACAGCTTTCTCGTGAAGAAGAATTTCCCTAAGACACTTCTTGTGGAATTGGCAAAGTGATATTTGGAAGCCCATAGAGGGCTATGGTGAAAAAGGAAATATCCTCAGATGAAATCTGGAAAGAAGCTTTCTGAGAAACTGCATGGTGTTCTGTTAATTCATCTCACAGAGTTACATCTGTATTTCGTGGATCTCTTTGCTAGCCTTATTACTGTGGAATCTGAGAACAGATATTTCGGATCCCTTTGAAGACTATAGGCCAATGGAAATATCCTCCGATAACAAAGAGAAAGAAGCTTTCTGACAAACTTCTTTCTGTTCTGTGAAATCATCTCACAGTGTTACAGCTTTCCCCTCAAGAAGCCTTTCGCTAAGACAGTTCTGGTGGAATTGGCAAAGTGATATTGGGAAGCCCCTAGAGGGCTATGGTGAAAAAGGAATTTTCCTCAGATGAAATCTGGAAAGAAGCTTTCTGAGAAACTGCTTAGTGTTCTCTTAATTCATCTCACCTGAGTTACATCTGTATTTCGTGGATCTCTTTGCTAGCCTTATTTCTGTTGAATCTGAGAACAGATATTTCGGAACCCTTTGAAGACTACAGGGCCAAAGGAAATATCCTCCGATAACAAAGAGAAAGAAGCTTTCTGAGATACTTCTTTGTGTTATGTGAAATCATCTCACAGAGTTACAGCTTTCCCTAGATGAAGCCTTTCAATAAGACAGTTCTTGTGGAATTGGCAAAGTGATATTGGGAAGCTCATAGAGGGCTATGATGAAAAAGGAAATATCCTCAGATGAAATCTGGAAAGAAGCTTTCTGAGAAACTGCTTAGTGTTCTGGTAATTCATCTCACAGAGTTACATCTGTATTTCGTGGATCTCTTTGCTAGCCTTATTACCGTGGAATCTGAGAACAGATATTTCGGATCTCTCTGAAGACTTTAAGCCAAAGGAAATATCCTCCGATAAGAAAGAGAAAGAAGCTTTCTCAGAAACTTCTTTCTGTTCTGTGAAATCATCTCACTGAGTTACAGCTTTCCCCTCAAGGAGCCCTTCGCTAAGACAGCTCTTGTGGAATTGGCAAAGTGATATTTGGAAGCCCTTAGAGGGCTATGGTGAAAAGGGAAATATCCTCCGATGAAATCTGGAAAGAAGCTTTCTGAGACACTGCTTAGTGTTCTGTGAATTCATCTCACAGAGTTACATCTGTATTTCGTGAATCTCTTAGCTAGCCTTATTTCTGTGGAATCTGAGAACAGATATTTCGGATCCCTTTAAAGACTGTATGGCCAACGGAAATATCCTCCGATAACAAAGAGAAAGAAGCTTTTTGAGAAACTGCTTTCTGTTCTGTGAAATCATCTTACAGAGTTACAGCTTTCCCCTCAAGAAGCCTTTCGCTAAGACAGTTCTTGTGGAATTGGCAAAGTGATATTGGGAAGCTCCTAGAGGGCTATGGTGAAAAAGGAATTATCCTCAGATGAAATCTGGAAAGAAGCTTTCTGAGAAACTGCTTAGTGTTCTCTTAATTCATCTCACCTGAGTTACATCTGTATTTCGTGGATCTCTTTGCTAGCCTTATTTCTGTTGAATCTGAGAACAGATATTTCGGATCCCTTTGAAGACTACAGGGTCAAAGGAAATATCCTCCGATAACAAAGAGAAAGAAGCTTTCTGAGATACTTCTTTGTGTTCTGTGAAATCATCTCACAGAGTTACAGCTTTCCCTAGAAGAAGCCTTTCGCTAAGGCAGTTCTGTTGGAATTGGCAAAGTGATATTTGGAAGCCCATAGAGGGCTATGTTGAAAAAGGAAATATCCTCAGATGAAATCTGGAAAGAAGCTTTCTGAGAAACTGCTTAGTGTTCTGTTAATTCATCTCACACAGTTACATCCGTATTTCGTGGATCTCTTTGCTAGCCTTATTTCTGTGGAATCTGAGAACAGATATTTCGGATCCCTTTGAAGACTATAGGGCCAAAGGAAATATCCTCCGATAAAAAAGAGAAAGAAGCTTTCTGAAAAACTTCTTTGTGTTCTGTGAAATCATCTCACAGAGTTACAGCTTTCTCCTCAAGAAGAATTTCCCTAAGACAGTTCTTGTGGAATTGGCAAAGTGATATTTGGAAGCCCATAGAGGGCTATGGTTAAAAAGGAAATATCCTCAGATGAAATCTGGAAAGAAGCTTTCTGAGAAACTGCATGATGTTCTGTTAATTCATCTCACAGATTTACATCTGTATTTCGTGGATCTCTTTGCTAGCCTTATTACTGTGGAATCTGAGAACAGATATTTCGGATCCCTTTGAAGACTTTAGGCCAAAGGAAATATCCTCCGATAACAAAGAGAAAGAAGTTTTCTGAGAAACTTCTTTCTGTTCTGTGAAATCGTCTCACAGAGTTACAGCTTTCCCCTCAAGAAGCCTTTCGATAAGGGAGTTCTTGCGGAATTGGCAACGTGATATTGGAAGCCCGTAGAGGGCTATGGTGAAAAAGGAAATATCCTCAGACGAAATCTGGAAAGAAGCTTTCTGAGAGACTTCTTAGTGTTCTGTTAATTCATCTCACAGAGTTACATCTGTATTTCGTGGATCTCTTTGCTAGCCTTATTTCTGTGGAATCTGAGAACAGATATTTCGGATCCCTTTGAAGACTACAGGGCCAAAGGAAATATCCTCCGATAAAAAAGAGAAAGAAGCTTTCTGAGAAAATTCTTTGGGTTCTGTGAAATCATCTCACAGAGTTACAGCTTTCCCCTCAAGAATCCTTTCGCTAAGACAGCTCTTGTAGAATTGGCAAAGTGATATTTGGAAGCCCTTAGAGGGCTATGGTGAAAAGGGAAGTATCCTCCGATGAAATCTGGAAAGAAGCTTTCAGAGAAACTGCTTAGTGTTCTGTTAATTCATCTCACAGAGTTACATCTGTATTTCGTGGATCTCTTTGCTAGCCTTATTTTTGTGGAATCTGAGAACAGATATTTCGGATCCCTTTGAAGACTGCACGGCGAAAGGAAATATCCTCCGATAACAAAGAGAAAGAAGCTTTCTGAGAAACTTCTTTGTGTTCTGTGAAATCATCTCACAGAGTTACAGCTTTCCCTCAAAAAGCCCTTCGCTAAGACAGTTCTTGTGGAATTGGCAAAGTGATATTTGGAAGCCCATGGAGGGCTATGGTGAAAAAGGAAATATCCTCCGATGAAATCTGGAAAGAAGCTTTCTGAGAAACTGCTTAGTGTTCTGTTAATTCATCTCACACAGTTACATCCGTATTTCGTGGATCTCTTTGCTAGCCTTATTTCTGTGGAATCTGAGAACAGATATTTCGGATCCCTTTGAAGACTATAGGGCCAAAGGAAATATCCTCCGATAAAAAAGAGAAAGAAGCTTTCTGAAAAACTTCTTTGTGTTCTGTGAAATCATCTCACAGAGTTACAGCTTTCTCCTCAAGAAGAATTTCCCTAAGACAGTTCTTGTGGAATTGGCAAAGTGATATTTGGAAGCCCATAGAGGGCTATGGTTAAAAAGGAAATATCCTCAGATGAATTCTGGAAAGAAGCTTTCTGAGAAACTGCATGATGTTCTGTTAATTCATCTCACAGATTTACATCTGTATTTCGTGGATCTCTTTGCTAGACTTATTACTGTGGAATCTGAGAACAGATATTTCCGATCCCTTTGAAGACTTTAGGCCAAAGGAAATATCCTCCGATACAAAGAGAAAGAAGTTTTCTGAGAAACTTCTTTCTGTTCTGTGAAATCGTCTCACAGAGTTACAGCTTTCCCCTCAAGAAGCCTTTCGATAAGGGAGTTCTTGCGGAATTGGCAACGTGATATTGGAAGCCCGTAGAGGGCTATGGTGAAAAAGGAAATATCCTCAGACGAAATCTGGAAAGAAGCTTTCTGAGAGACTTCTTAGTGTTCTGTTAATTCATCTCACAGAGTTACATCTGTATTTCGTGGATCTCTTTGCTAGCCTTATTTCTGTGGAATCTGAGAACAGATATTTCGGATCCCTTTGAAGACTACAGGGCCAAAGGAAATATCCTCCGATAAAAAAGAGAAAGAAGCTTTCTGAGAAAATTCTTTGGGTTCTGTGAAATCATCTCACAGAGTTACAGCTTTCCCCTCAAGAATCCTTTCGCTAAGACAGCTCTTGTAGAATTGGCAAAGTGATATTTGGAAGCCCTTAGAGGGCTATGGTGAAAAGGGAAGTATCCTCCGATGAAATCTGGAAAGAAGCTTTCAGAGAAACTGCTTAGTGTTCTGTTAATTCATCTCACAGAGTTACATCTGTATTTCGTGGATCTCTTTGCTAGCCTTATTTTTGTGGAATCTGAGAACAGATATTTCGGATCCCTTTGAAGACTGCACGGCGAAAGGAAATATCCTCCGATAACAAAGAGAAAGAAGCTTTCTGAGAAACTTCTTTGTGTTCTGTGAAATCATCTCACAGAGTTACAGCTTTCCCTCAAAAAGCCCTTCGCTAAGACAGTTCTTGTGGAATTGGCAAAGTGATATTTGGAAGCCCATGGAGGGCTATGGTGAAAAAGGAAATATCCTCCGATGAAATCTGGAAAGAAACTATCTGAGAAACTGCTTAGTGTTCTGTTAATTCTTCTCACAGTGTTACGTTCGTATTTCGTGGATCTCTTTGCTAGCCTTATTTCTGTGGAATGTGAGAACAGATATTTCGGATCCCTTTGAAGAATATAGGGCCAAGGAAATATCCTCCGATAACAAAGAGAAAGAAGCTTTCTGAGAAACTTCTTTGTGTTGTGTGAAATCATCTCACAGAGTTACACCTTTCCCTTCAAGAAGCCTTTCGCTAAGACAGTTCTTGTGGAATTGGCAAAGTGATATTTGGAAGACCCTAGAGGGCTATGGTGAAAAAGGAAATATCCTCAGATGAAATCTGGAAAGAAGCTTTTTGAGAAACTGCTTAGTGTTCTGTTAATTCATCTCACAGAGTTACATCTCTATTTCGTGGATCTCTTTGCTAGCCTTATTTCTGTGGAATCAGAACATATATTTCGGATCCCTTTGAAGACTCTAGGGCCAAAGGAAATATCCTCCGATAACAAAGAGAAAGAAGCTTTCTGAGAAACTTCTTTCTGTTCTGGGAAATCATCTCACAGAGTTACAGCTTTCCCCTCAAGAAGCCTTTCGATAAGGCACTTCTTGCGGAATTGGCAAAGTGATATTGGGAAGCCCATAGAGGGCTATGATGAAAAAGGAAATATCCTCAGATGAAATCTGGAAAGAAGCTTTCTGAGAAACTGCTTAGTGTTCTGTTAATTCATCTCACACAGTTACATCGGTATTTCGTGGATCTCTTTGCTAGCCTTATTTCTGTGGAATCTGAGAACAGATATTTCGGATCCCTTTGAAGACTGTAGGGCCAACGGAAATATCCTCCGATAACAAAGAGAAAGAAGCTTTCTGAGAAACTTCTTTGTGTTTTGTGAAATCATCTCACAGAGTTACAGCTTTCCCTCAAGAAGCCCTTCGCTAAGACAGTTCTTGTGGAATTGGCAAAGTAATATTTGGAAGCCCATGGAGGGCTATGGTGAAAAAGGAAATATCCTCAGATGAAATCTGGAAAGAAGCTTTCTGAGAAACTGCTTAGTGTTCTGTTAATTCATATCACAGAGTTACGTTCGTATTTCGTGGATCTCTTTGCTAGCCTTATTTCTGTGGAATCTGAGAACAGATATTTCAGATCCCTTTGAAGACTATACGGCCAAAGGAAATATCCTCCGATAACAAAGAGAAAGAAGCTTTCTAAGAAACTTCTTTGTGTTCTGTGAAATCATCTCACAGAGTTACAGCTTTCCACTGAAGAAGCCTTTCGCTAAGACAGTTCTTGTGGAATTGGCAAAGTGATATTTGGAAGCCCCTAGAGGGCTATGGTGAAAAAGGAAATATCCTCAGATGAAATCTGGAAAGAAGCTTTCTGAGAAACTGCTTAGTGTTCTGTTAATCCATCTCACACAGTTATATCTGTATTTCGTGGATCTCTTTGCTAGCCTTGTTTCTGTGGAATCTGAGAACAGATATTTCGGATCCCTTTGAAGACTATAGGGCCAAAGGAAAGATCCTCCGATAACAAAGAGAAAGAAGCTCTTTGAGAAACTTCTTTGTGTTCTGTGAAATCATATTACAGAGTTACAGCTTACCCCTCAAGAAGCCTTTCGCTAAGACAGTTCTGGTGGAATTGGCAAAGTGATATTGGGAAGCCCCTAGAGGGCTATGGTGAAAAAGGAATTATCCTCAGATGAAATCTGGAAAGAAGCTTTCTGAGAAACTGCTTAGTGTTCTCTTAATTCATCTCACCTGAGTTACATCTGTATTTCGTGGATATTTTTGCTAGCCTTATTTCTGTGGAATCTGAGAACAGATATTTCGGATCCCTTTGAAGACTATAGGGCCAAAGGAAATATCCTCCGATAACAAAGAGAAAGAAGATTTCTGAGAAACTTCTTTGTGTTCTGTGAAATCATCTCACAGAGTTACAGCTTTCCCCTCAAGAAGCCTTTCGCTAAGACAGTTCTTGTGAAATTGGCAAAGTGATATTTGGGAGCCCCTAGAGGGCTATGGTGAAAAAGGAAATATCCTCAGATGAAATCCGGAAAGAAGCTTTCTGAGAAACTGCTTAGTGTTCTGTTAATTCATCTCACAGAGTTACATCTGTATTTCGTGGATCTCTTTGCTAGCCTTATTTCTGTGGAATCAGAACAGATATTTCGGATCCCTTTGAAGACTATAGGGCCAAAGGAAATATCCTCCGATAACAAAGAGAAAGAAGCTTTCTGAGAAACCTCTTTGTGTTCTGTGAAATCATCTCACAGAGTTACAGCTTTCTCCTCAACAAGCCTTTCACAAAGACAGTTCTTGTGGAATTGGCAAAGTGATATTTGGAGGCCCATAGAGGGCTATGGTGAAAAGGAAATATCCTCAGATGAAATCTGGAAAGAAGCTTTCTGAGAAACTGCTTAGTGTTCTCTTAATTCATCTCACAGAGTTACATCTGTATTTCCTGGATCTTTTTGCTAGCGTTATTTCTGTGGAATCTGAGAACAGATATTTCGGAGCGCTTTGAAGACTATAGGGCCAAAGGAAATATCCTCCGATAACAAAGAGAAAGAAGCTTTCTGAGAAACTTCTTTGTGTTCTGTGAAATCATCTCACAGAGTTACAGCTTTCCCCTCAAGAAGCCTTTCGCTAAGACAGCTCTTGTGGAATTGGCAAAGTGATATTTGGAAGCCCATAGAGGGCTATGGTGAAAAAGGAAATATCCGCCGATGAAATCTGGAAAGAAGCTTTCTGAGAAACTGCTTAGTGTTCTGTAAATTCATCTCACAGAGTTACATCTGTATTTCGTGGATCTCTTTGCTAGCCTTATTTCTGTGGAATCTGAGAACAGATATTTCGGATCCCTTGAAGACTATAGGGCCAAAGGAAATATCCTCCGATAAAAAAGAGAAAGAAGCTTTCTGAGAAACTTCTTTGTGTTCTGTGAAATCATCTCACAGAGTTACAGCTTTCCCGTCAAGAAGAATTTCCCTAAGACAGTTCTTGTGGAATTGGCAAAGTGATATTTGGTAGCCCATAGAGGGCTATGGTTAAAAAGGAAATATCCTCAGATGAAATCTGGAAAGAAGCTTTCTGAGAAACTGCATGGTGTTCTGTTAATTCATCTCACAGAGTTACATCTGTATTTCGTGGGTCTCTTTGCTAGCCTTATTACTGTGGAATCTGAGAACAGATATTTCGGATACCTTTGAACACTATAGGGCCATAGTAAATATCCTACGATAACAAAGAGAAAGAAGGTTTCTGAGAAACTTCTTCGTGTTCTGTGAAATCATCTCACAGACGTACAGCTTTCCTCTCAAGAAGCCTTTCACTAAGACAGTTCTTGTGGAATTGGCAAAGTAATATTTGGAATCGCCTAGAGGGCTATGGTGAAAAAGGAAATATCCTCAGATGAAATCTGGAAATAAGCTTTCTGAGAAACTGCTTAGTGTTCTGTTAATTCATCTCACAGAGTTACATCTGTATTTCGTGGATCTGTTTGCTAGCTTAATTTCTGTGGGATCTGAGAGCAGATATTTCGGATCCCTTTGAAGACTATAAGGCCAAAGGAAATATCCTCCGATAACAAAGAGAAAAAAGCTTTCTCAGAAACTTCTTTGTGTTCTGTGAAATCATCTCACAGAGTTACAGCTTTCCCCTCAAGAAGCCTTTCGCTAAGAGAGTTCTTGTGGAATTGGCAAAGTGATATTGGGAAGCCCATAGAGGGCTAAGGTGAAAAAGAAAATATCCTCAGATGAAATCTGGAGAGAAGCTTTCTGAGAAACTGCTTAGTGTTCTGTTAATTCATCTCATCGAGTTACATCTGTATTTCGTGGATCACTTTGCTAGCCTTATTTCTGTGGAATCTGAGAACAGATATTTCGGATCCCTTTGAAGACTATAGGGCCAAAGGAAAGATCCTCCGATAACAAAGAGAAAGAAGCTTTCTGAGAAACTTCTTTGTGTTCTGTGAAATCATCTCACAGAGTTACAGCTTTCCCCTCAAGAAGCCTTTCGCCAAGACAGTTCTTGTGGAATTGGAAAAGTGATATTTGGAAGCCCATAGAGGGCTAAGGTGAAAAAGGAAATATCCTCAGATGAAATCTGGAAAGAAGCTTTCTGAGAAACTACTTAGTGTTCGGTTAATTCATCTCACAGAGTTACATCGGTATTTCGTGGATCTCTTTGCTAGCCTTATTTCTGTGGAATCTGAGAACAGATATTTCGGATCCCTTTGAAGACTATAGGGCCAAAGGAAATATCCTCCGATAACAAAGAGAAAGAAGCTTTCTGGGAAACTTCTTTGTGTTCTGTGAAATCATCTCACAGAGTTACAGCTTTCCCCTCAAGAAGCCTTTGGCTAAGACAGTTCTTGTGGAATTGGCAAAGTGATATTTGGAAGCCGACACAGGGCTATGGTGAAAAAGGAGATATCCTCAGATGAAATCTGGAAAGAAGCTTTCTGAGAAACTGCTTAGTGTTCTGTTAATTCATCTCACAGAGTTACATCTGTATTTCGTGGATCTCTTTGATAGCCTTATTTCTGTGGAATCTGAGAACAGATATTTCGGATCCCTTTGAAGACTATAGGGCCAAAGCAAACATACTCCGATAACAAAGAGAAAGAAGCTTTCTGAGAAACTTCTTTGTGTTCTGTGAAATCATCTCACCGAGTTACAGCTTTCCGTTCAACAAGCCTTTCGCAAAGACAGTTCTTGTGGAATTGGCAAAGTATTATTTGGAAGCCCATAGAATTCTATGGTGAAAAAGGAAATATCTTCAGATGAAATCTGAAAAGAAGCTTTCTGAGAAACTGCTTAGTGTTCTGTTAATTCATCTCACAGAGTTACATCTGTATTTCGTGGATATCTTTGCTAGCCTTATTTCTGTGGAATCTGAGAACAGATATTTCGGATCCCTTTGAAGACTATAGGGCCAAAGGAAGTATCCTCCATAACAAAGAGAAAGAAGCTTTCTGAGAAACTTCTTTGTGTTCTGTGAAATCATCTCACAGAGTTACAGCTTTCCCCTCAACAAGCCTTTCGCTAAGACAGTTCTTGTGGAATTGGCAAAGTGATATTTGGAAGCCCATAGAGTTCTATGGTGAAAAAGGAAATATCCTCAGATGAAATCTGGAAAGAAGCTTTCTGAGAAACTGCTTAGTGTTCTGTTAATTCATCTCACAGAGTTACATCTGTATTTCGTGGATCTCTTTGCTAGCCTTATTTCTGTGGAATCTGAGAACAGATATTTCGGATCCCTTTGAAGACTATAGGGCCAAAGGAAATATCCTCCGATAACAAAGAGAAAGAAGCTCTCTGAGAAACTTCTTTGTGTTCTGTGAAATCATCTCACAGAGTTACAGCTTTGCCTAGAAGAATCCTTATGCTAAGACAGTTCTTGTGGAATTGGCAAAGTGATATTTGGAAGTCCATAGAGTTCTATGGTGAAAAAGGAAATATCCTCAGATGAAATCTGGAAAGAAGCTTTCTGAGAAACTGCTTAGTGTTCTGTTAATTCATCTCACAGAGTTACATCTGTATTTCGTGGATCTGTTTGCTAGCCTTATTTCTGTGGAATCTGAGAACAGATATTTCGGATCCCTTTGAAGACTATAGGGCCAAAGGAAATATCCTCCGATAACAAAGAGAAAGAAGCTTTCTGAGAAACTTCTTTGTGTTCTGTGAAATCATCTCAAGGAGTTACAGCTTCCCCCTCAAGAAGCCTTTCGCTAAGACAGTTCTTGTGGAATTGGCAAAGTATTATTTGGAAACCCATAGAATTCTATGGTTAAAAAGGAAATATCTTCAGATGAAATCTGGAAAGAAGCTTTCTGAGAAACTGCTTAGTGTTCTGTTAATTCATCTCACAGAGTTACATCTGTATTTCGTGGATCTCTTTGCTAGCCTTATTTCTGTGGAATCTCAGAACAGATATTTCGGATCCCTTTGAAGACTATAGGTCCAAAGGAAATATCCTCCGATAACAAAGAGAAAGAAGCTTTCTGAGAAACTTCTTTGTGTTCTGTGAAATCATCTCACAGAGTTACAGCTTTCCCCTCAAGAAGCCTTTCGCTAAGACAGTTCTTGTGGAATTCGCAAAGTGATATATAGAAGCCCCTAGAGGGCTATGGAGAAAAAGGATATATCCCTAGATAAAATCTGGAAAGAAGCTTTCTGAGAAACTGCTTAGTGTTCTGTTAATTCATCTCACAGTGTAACATCTGTATTTCGTGGATCTCTTTGCTAGCCTTATTTCTGTGGAATCTGAGAACAGATATTTCGGATCCCTTTGAAGACTATAGGGCCAAAGGAAATATCCTCCGATAACAAAGAGAAAGAAGCTCTCTGAGAAACTTCTTCGTGTTCTGTGAAATCATCTCACAGAGTTACAGCTTTCCCTAGAAGAATCCTTTCGCTAAGACAGTTCTTGTGGAATTGGCAAAGTGATATTGGGAAGCCCATATAGGGCTATGGTTAAAAAGGAAATATCCTCAGATGACATCTGGAAAGAAGCTTTCTGAGAAACTGCTTTGTGTTCTGTTAATTCATCTCACAGAGTTACATCTGTATTTCGTGGATCTCTTTTATAGCCTTATTTCTGTGAAATCTGAGAACAGATATTTCGGATCCCTTTGAAGACTATAGGGCCAAAGGAAATATCCTCCGATAACAAAGAGAAAGAAGCTTTCTGAGAAACTTCTTTGTGTTCTTTGAAATCATCTCAAGGAGTTTCAGCTTTCCCCTCTAGAAGCCTTTCGCTAAGACAGTTCTTGTGGAATTGGCAAAGTGATATTTGGAAGCCCATAGAGGGCTATGGTGAAAAAGGAAATATCCTCAGATGAAATCTGGAAAGAAGCTTTCTGAGAAACTGCTTAGTGTTCTGTTAATTCATGTCACAGAGTTACATCTGTATTTCGTGGATCTCTTTGCTAGCTTTATTTCTGTGGAATCTGAGAGCGGATATTTCGTATCCCTTTGAAGACTACATGGCCAAAGGAAATATCCTCCGATAACAAAGAGAAAAAAGCTTTCTGAGAATCTTCTTTGTGTTCTGTGAAATCATCTCACAGAGTTACAGCTTTCCCGTCAAGAAGCCTTTCGCTAAGACCGTTCTTGTGGAATTGTCAAAGTGATATTGGGAAGTCCATAGAGGGCTATGGTGAAAAAGGAAATATCCTCAGATGAAATCTGGAAAGAAGCTTTCTGAGAAACTGCTTAGTGTTCTGTTAATCCATCGCACTGAGTTACATCTGTATTTCGTGGATCACTTTGCTAGCCTTATTTCTGTGGAATCTGAGAACAGATATTTCGGATCCCTTTGAAGACTACAGGGTCAAAGGAAATATCCTCCGATAAGAAAGAGAAAGAAGCTTTCTGTCAAACTTCTTTGTGTTCTGTGAAATCATCTCACAGAGTTACAGCTTTCCCCTCAAGAAGCCTTTCGCTAAGACAGGTCTGGTGGAATTGGTAAGTGATATTGGGAAGCCCATATAGGGCTATGGTGAAAAAGGAAATATCCTCAGATGACATCTGGAAAGAAGCTTTCTGAGAAACTGCTTTGTGTTCTGTTAATTCATCTCACAGAGTTACATCTGTATTTCGTGGTACTCTTTGCTAGCCTTATTTCAGTGGAATCTGAGAACAGATATTTCGGATCCCGTTGAAGACTATAGGGCCAAATTAAATATCCTCCGATAATAAAGAGAAAGAAGCTTTCTGAGAAACTTCTTCGTGTTCTGTGAAATCATCTCACAGAGTTACAGCTTTCCCGTCAAGAAGCCTTTCGCTAAGACCGTTCTTGTGGAATTGGCAAAGTGATATTGGGAAGTCCCTAGAGGACTATGGTGAAAAAGGAAATATCCTCAGATGAAATCTGGAAAGAAGCTTTCTGAGAAACTGCTTAGTGTTCTGTTAATCCATCTCACAGAGTTACATCTGTATTTCGTGCATCTCTTTGCTAGCCTTATTTCTGTGGAATCTGAGAACAGATATTTCGGATCCCTTTGAAGAATACAGGGTCAAAGGAAATATCCTCCGATAACAAAGAGAAAGAAGCTTTCTGAGAAACTTCTTTGTGTTCCGTGAAATCATCTCAGAGAGTTACAGCTTTCCCCTCAAGAAGCCTTTCGCTAAGACAGTTCTTCTGGAATTGGCAAAGTGATATTTGAAAGCCAATAGAGGGCTACGTTGAAAAAGGAAATATCCTCAGATGAAATCTGGAAAGAAGCTTTCTGAGAAACTGCATGGTGTTCTGTTAATTCACCTCACAGAGTTACATCTGTATTTCGTGGATCTCTTTGCTAGCCTTATTACTGTGGAATCTGAGAACAGACATTTCGGATCCCTTTGAAAACTATAGGGCCAAAGGAAATATCCTCTGATAACAAAGAGAAAGAAGCTTTCTGAGAAACTTCTTTGTGTTCTGTGAAATCATCTCACAGAGTTACAGCTTTCCCCTCAAGAAAAGTTTCGATAAGGCAGTTCTTGCGGAATTGGCAAAGTGATATTGGGAAGCCCATAGAGGGCTATGGTGAAAAAGGAAATATCCTCAGATGAAATCTGGAAAGAAGCTTTCTGAGAAACTGCTTAGTGTTCTGTTAATTCATCTCACAGAGTTACATCTGTATTTCGTGGATCTCTTTGCTAACCTTATTTCTCTGGAATCTGAGAACAGATATTTCGGATCCCTTTGAAGACTATAGGGCCAAAGGAAATATCCACCGATAACAAAGAGAAAGAAGCTTTCTGAGAAACTTCTTTGTGTTCTGTGAAATCATCTCACAGAGTTACAGCTATCCCGTCAAGAAGCCTTTCGATAATACAGTTCTTGTGGAATTGGAAAAGTGATATTTGGAAGCCCATAGAGGGATATAGTGCAAAAGGAAATATCCTCAGATGAAATCTGGAAAGAAGCTTTCTGAGAAACTTCTTAGTGTTCTGTTAATTTATCTCACAGAGTTACATCTGTATTTCTTGGATCTCTTTGCTAGCCTTATTACTGTGGAATCTGAGAACAGACATTTCGGATCCCTTTGAAAACTATAGGGCCAAAGGAAATATCCTCTGATAACAAAGAGAAAGAAGCTTTCTGAGAAACTTCTTTGTGTTCTGTGAAATCATCTCACAGAGTTACAGCTTTCCCCTCAAGAAAAGTTTCGATAAGGCAGTTCTTGCGGAATTGGCAAAGTGATATTGGGAAGCCCATAGAGGGCTATGGTGAAAAAGGAAATATCCTCAGATGAAATCTGGAAAGAAGCTTTCTGAGAAACTGCTTAGTGTTCTGTTAATTCATCTCACAGAGTTACATCTGTATTTCGTGGATCTCTTTGCTAACCTTATTTCTCTGGAATCTGAGAACAGATATTTCGGATCCCTTTGAAGACTATAGGGCCAAAGGAAATATCCACCGATAACAAAGAGAAAGAAGCTTTCTGAGAAACTTCTTTGTGTTCTGTGAAATCATCTCACAGAGTTACAGCTATCCCGTCAAGAAGCCTTTCGATAATACAGTTCTTGTGGAATTGGAAAAGTGATATTTGGAAGCCCATAGAGGGATATAGTGCAAAAGGAAATATCCTCAGATGAAATCTGGAAAGAAGCTTTCTGAGAAACTTCTTAGTGTTCTGTTAATTTATCTCACAGAGTTACATCTGTATTTCTTGGATCTCTTTGCTAGCCTTATTTCTGTGGAAACTGAGAACAGATATTTCGGATCCCTTTGAAGACTATAGGGCCAAAGGAAATATCCTCCGATAACAAAGAGAAAGAAGCTTTCTGAGAAACTTCTTTGTGTTCTGTGAAATCATCTCACAGAGTTACAGCTTTCCCCTCAAGAAGCCTTTCGATAAGACTGTTCTTGTGGAATTGGCAAAGTGATATTTGGTAGCCCATAGAGGGCTATGGTGAAAAAGGAAATATCCTCAGATGAAATCTGGAAAGAAGCTTTCTGAGAAACTGCTTAGTGTTCTGTTAATTCATCTCACAGAGTTATATCTGTATTTCGTGGATCTCTTTGCTAGCCTTATTTCTGTGGAATCTGAGAACAGACATTTCGGATCCCTTTGAAAACTATAGGGCCAAAGGAAATATCCTCTGATAACAAAGAGAAAGAAGCTTTCTGAGAAACTTCTTTGTGTTCTGTGAAATCATCTCACAGAGTTACAGCTTTCCCCTCAAGAAAAGTTTCGATAAGGCAGTTCTTGCGGAATTGGCAAAGTGATATTGGGAAGCCCATAGAGGGCTATGGTGAAAAAGGAAATATCCTCAGATGAAATCTGGAAAGAAGCTTTCTGAGAAACTGCTTAGTGTTCTGTTAATTCATCTCACAGAGTTACATCTGTATTTCGTGGATCTCTTTGCTAACCTTATTTCTCTGGAATCTGAGAACAGATATTTCGGATCCCTTTGAAGACTATAGGGCCAAAGGAAATATCCACCGATAACAAAGAGAAAGAAGCTTTCTGAGAAACTTCTTTGTGTTCTGTGAAATCATCTCACAGAGTTACAGCTATCCCGTCAAGAAGCCTTTCGATAATACAGTTCTTGTGGAATTGGAAAAGTGATATTTGGAAGCCCATAGAGGGATATAGTGCAAAAGGAAATATCCTCAGATGAAATCTGGAAAGAAGCTTTCTGAGAAACTGCTTAGTGTTCTGTTAATTTATCTCACAGAGTTACATCTGTATTTCTTGGATCTCTTTGCTAGCCTTATTTCTGTGGAAACTGAGAACAGATATTTCGGATCCCTTTGAAGACTATAGGGCCAAAGGAAATATCCTCCGATAACAAAGAGAAAGAAGCTTTCTGAGAAACTTCTTTGTGTTCTGTGAAATCATCTCACAGAGTTACAGCTTTCCCCTCAAGAAGCCTTTCGATAAGACAGTTCTTGTGGAATTGGCAAAGTGATATTTGGTAGCCCATAGAGGGCTATGGTGAAAAAGGAAATATCCTCAGATGAAATCTGGAAAGAAGCTTTCTGAGAAACTGCTTAGTGTTCTGTTAATTCATCTCACAGAGTTATATCTGTATTTCGTGGATCTCTTTGCTAGCCTTATTTCTGTGGAATCTGAGAACAGATATTTCGGATCCCTTTGAAGACTATAGGGCCAAAGGAAATATCCTCCGATAACAAAGAGAAAGAAGCTTTCTGAGAAACTTCTTTGTGTTCTGTGAAATCATCTCACAGAGTTACAGATTTCCGCTCAAGAAGCCTTTCGCTAAGACAGTTCTTGTGGAATTGGCAAAGTGATATTTGGAAGCCCATAGAGGGCTATGGTGAAAAAGGAAATATCCTCCGATGAAATCTGGAAAGAAGCTTTCTGAGAAACTGCTTAGTGTTCTGTTAATTCATCTCACACAGTTACATCTGTATTTCGTGGATCTGTTTGCTAGTCTTATTTCTGTGGAATCTGAGAACAGATATTTCGGATCCCTTTGAAGACTATAGGGCCAAAGGAAATATCCTCCGATAACAAAGAGAAAGAAGTTTTCTGAGAAACTTCTTTGTGTTCTGTGAAATCATCTCACAGACTTACAGCTTTCCCATTAAGAAGCCTTTCGCTAAGACAGTTCTTGTGGAATTGGCAAAGTGATATTGGGAAGCCCCTAGAGGGCTATGGTGAAAAAGGAAATATCCTCAGATGAAATCTGGAAATAAGCTTTCTGAGAAACTGCTTAGTGTTCTGTTAATTCATCTCACCGAGTTACATCTGTATTTCGTGGATCTCTTTGCTAGCTTAATTTCTGTGGGATCTGAGAGCAGATATTTCGGATCCCTTTGAAGACTATAAGGCCAAAGGAAATATCCTCCGATAACAAAGAGAAAAAAGCTTTCTCAGAAACTTCTTTGTGTTCTGTGAAATCATCTCACAGAGTTACAGCTTTCCCCTCAAGAAGCCTTTTGCTAAGAGAGTTCTTGTGGAATTGGCAAAGTGATATTGGGAAGCCCATAGAGGCCTAAGGTGAAAAAGAAAATATCCTCAGATGAAATCTGGAGAGAAGCTTTCTGAGAAACTGCTTAGTGTTCTGTTAATTCATCTCATCGAGTTACATCTGTATTTCGTGGATCACTTTGCTAGCCTTATTTCTGTGGAATCTGAGAACAGATATTTCGGATCCCTTTGAAGACTATAGGGCCAAAGGAAAGATCCTCCGATAACAAAGAGAAAGAAGCTTTCTGAGAAACTTCTTTGTGTTCTGTGAAATCATCTCACAGAGTTACAGCTTTCCCCTCAAGAAGCCTTTCGCCAAGACAGTTCTTGTGGAATTGGAAAAGTGATATTTGGAAGCCCATAGAGGGCTAAGGTGAAAAAGGAAATATCCTCAGATGAAATCTGGAAAGAAGCTTTCTGAGAAACTACTTAGTGTTCGGTTAATTCATCTCACAGAGTTACATCGGTATTTCGTGGATCTCTTTGCTAGCCTTATTTCTGTGGAATCTGAGAACAGATATTTCGGATCCCTTTGAAGACTATAGGGCCAAAGGAAATATCCTCCGATAACAAAGAGAAAGAAGCTTTCTGGGAAACTTCTTTGTGTTCTGTGAAATCATCTCACAGAGTTACAGCTTTCCCCTCAAGAAGCCTTTGGCTAAGACAGTTCTTGTGGAATTGGCAAAGTGATATTTGGAAGCCGACACAGGGCTATGGTGAAAAAGGAGATATCCTCAGATGAAATCTGGAAAGAAGCTTTCTGAGAAACTGCTTAGTGTTCTGTTAATTCATCTCACAGAGTTACATCTGTATTTCGTGGATCTCTTTGATAGCCTTATTTCTGTGGAATCTGAGAACAGATATTTCGGATCCCTTTGAAGACTATAGGGCCAAAGCAAACATACTCCGATAACAAAGAGAAAGAAGCTTTCTGAGAAACTTCTTTGTGTTCTGTGAAATCATCTCACCGAGTTACAGCTTTCCGTTCAACAAGCCTTTCGCAAAGACAGTTCTTGTGGAATTGGCAAAGTATTATTTGGAAGCCCATAGAATTCTATGGTGAAAAAGGAAATATCTTCAGATGAAATCTGAAAAGAAGCTTTCTGAGAAACTGCTTAGTGTTCTGTTAATTCATCTCACAGAGTTACATCTGTATTTCGTGGATATCTTTGCTAGCCTTATTTCTGTGGAATCTGAGAACAGATATTTCGGATCCCTTTGAAGACTATAGGGCCAAAGGAAGTATCCTCCATAACAAAGAGAAAGAAGCTTTCTGAGAAACTTCTTTGTGTTCTGTAAAATCATCTCACAGAGTTACAGCTTTCCCCTCAACAAGCCTTTCGCTAAGACAGTTCTTGTGGAATTGGCAAAGTGATATTTGGAAGCCCATAGAGTTCTATGGTGAAAAAGGAAATATCCTCAGATGAAATCTGGAAAGAAGCTTTCTGAGAAACTGCTTAGTGTTCTGTTAATTCATCTCACAGAGTTACATCTGTATTTCGTGGATCTCTTTGCTAGCCTTATTTCTGTGGAATCTGAGAACAGATATTTCGGATCCCTTTGAAGACTATAGGGCCATAGGAAATATCCTCCGATAACAAAGAGAAAGAAGCTCTCTGAGAAACTTCTTTGTGTTCTGTGAAATCATCTCACAGAGTTACAGCTTTGCCTAGAAGAATCCTTATGCTAAGACAGTTCTTGTGGAATTGGCGAAGTGATATTTGGAAGTCCATAGAGTTCTATGGTGAACAAGGAAATATCCTCAGATGAAATCTGGAAAGAAGCTTTCTGAGAAACTGCTTAGTGTTCTGTTAATTCATCTCACAGAGTTACATCCGTATTTCGTGGATCTGTTTGCTAGCCTTATTTCTGTGGAATCTGAGAACAGATATTTCGGATCCCTTTGAAGACTATAGGGCCAAAGGAAATATCCTCCGATAACAAAGAGAAAGAAGCTTTCTGAGAAACTTCTTTGTGTTCTGTGAAATCATCTCAAGGAGTTACAGCTTCCCCCTCAAGAAGCCTTTCGCTAAGACAGTTCTTGTGGAATTGGCAAAGTATTATTTGGAAACCCATAGAATTCTATGGTTAAAAAGGAAATATCTTCAGATGAAATCTGGAAAGAAGCTTTCTGAGAAACTGCTTAGTGTTCTGTTAATTCATCTCACAGAGTTACATCTGTATTTCGTGGATCTCTTTGCTAGCCTTATTTCTGTGGAATCTCAGAACAGATATTTCGGATCCCTTTGAAGACTATAGGGCCAAAGGAAATATCCTCCGATAACAAAGAGAAAGAAGCTTTCTGAGAAACTTCTTTGTGTTCTGTGAAATCATCTCACAGAGTTACAGCTTTCCCCTCAAGAAGCCTTTCGCTAAGACAGTTCTTGTGGAATTCGCAAAGTGATATATAGAAGCCCCTAGAGGGCTATGGAGAAAAAGGATATATCCCTAGATAAAATCTGGAAAGAAGCTTTCTGAGAAACTGCTTAGTGTTCTGTTAATTCATCTCACAGAGTAACATCTGTATTTCGTGGATCTCTTTGCTAGCCTTATTTCTGTGGAATCTGAGAACAGATATTTCGGATCCCTTTGAAGACTATAGGGCCAAAGGAAATATCCTCCGATAACAAAGAGAAAGAAGCTCTCTGAGAAACTTCTTCGTGTTCTGTGAAATCATCTCACAGAGTTACAGCTTTCCCTAGAAGAATCCTTTCGCTAAGACAGTTCTTGTGGAATTGGCAAAGTGATATTGGGAAGCCCATATAGGGCTATGGATAAAAAGGAAATATCCTCAGATGACATCTGGAAAGAAGCTTTCTGAGAAACTGCTTTGTGTTCTGTTAATTCATCTCACAGAGTTACATCTGTATTTCGTGGATCTCTTTTATAGCCTTATTTCTGTGAAATCTGAGAACAGATATTTCGGATCCCTTTGAAGACTATAGGGCCAAAGGAAATATCCTCCGATAACAAAGAGAAAGAAGCTTTCTGAGAAACTTCTTTGTGTTCTTTGAAATCATCTCAAGGAGTTTCAGCTTTCCCCTCTAGAAGCCTTTCGCTAAGACAGTTCTTGTGGAATTGGCAAAGTGATATTTGGAAGCCCATAGAGGGCTATGGTGAAAAAGGAAATATCCTCAGATGAAATCTGGAAAGAAGCTTTCTGAGAAACTGCTTAGTGTTCTGTTAATTCATGTCACAGAGTTACATCTGTATTTCGTGGATCTCTTTGCTAGCTTTATTTCTGTGGAATCTGAGAGCGGATATTTCGGATCCCTTTGAAGACTACGTGGCCAAAGGAAATATCCTCCGATAACAAAGAGAAAAAAGCTTTCTGAGAATCTTCTTTGTGTTCTGTGAAATCATCTCACAGAGTTACAGCTTTCCCGTCAAGAAGCCTTTCGCTAAGACCGTTCTTGTGGAATTGTCAAAGTGATATTGGGAAGTCCATAGAGGGCTATGGTGAAAAAGGAAATATCCTCAGATGAAATCTGGAAAGTAGCTTTCTGAGAAACTGCTTAGTGTTCTGTTAATCCATCGCACTGAGTTACATCTGTATTTCGTGGATCACTTTGCTAGCCTTATTTCTGTGGAATCTGAGAACAGATATTTCGGATCCCTTTGAAGACTACAGGGTCAAAGGAAATATCCTCCGATAAGAAAGAGAAAGAAGCTTTCTGTCAAACTTCTTTGTGTTCTGTGAAATCATCTCACAGAGTTACAGCTTTCCCCTCAAGAAGCCTTTCGCTAAGACAGGTCTGGTGGAATTGGTAAGTGATATTGGGAAGCCCATATAGGGCTATGGTGAAAAAGGAAATATCCTCAGATGACATCTGGAAAGAAGCTTTCTGAGAAACTGCTTTGTGTTCTGTTAATTCATCTCACAGAGTTACATCTGTATTTCGTGGTACTCTTTGCTAGCCTTATTTCAGTGGAATCTGAGAACAGATATTTCGGATCCCGTTGAAGACTATAGGGCCAAATTAAATATCCTCCGATAATAAAGAGAAAGAAGCTTTCTGAGAAACTTCTTCGTGTTCTGTGAAATCATCTCACAGAGTTACAGCTTTCCCGTCAAGAAGCCTTTCGCTAAGACCGTTCTTGTGGAATTGGCAAAGTGATATTGGGAAGTCCCTAGAGGACTATGGTGAAAAAGGAAATATCCTCAGATGAAATCTGGAAAGAAGTTTTCTGAGAAACTGCTTAGTGTTCTGTTAATCCATCTCACAGAGTTACATCTGTATTTCGTGGATCTCTTTGCTAGCCTTATTTCTGTGGAATCTGAGAACAGATATTTCGGATCCCTTTGAAGAATACAGGGTCAAAGGAAATATCCTCCGATAACAAAGAGAAAGAAGCTTTCTGAGAAACTTCTTTGTGTTCCGTGAAATCATCTCAGAGAGTTACAGCTTTCCCCTCAAGAAGCCTTTCGCTAAGACAGTTCTTCTGGAATTGGCAAAGTGATATTTGAAAGCCAATAGAGGGCTACGGTGAAAAAGGAAATATCCTCAGATGAAATCTGGAAAGAAGCTTTCTGAGAAACTGCATGGTGTTCTGTTAATTCACCTCACAGAGTTACATCTGTATTTCGTGGATCTCTTTGCTAGCCTTATTACTGTGGAATCTGAGAACAGACATTTCGGATCCCTTTGAAAACTATAGGGCCAAAGGAAATATCCTCTGATAACAAAGAGAAAGAAGCTTTCTGAGAAACTTCTTTGTGTTCTGTGAAATCATCTCACAGAGTTACAGCTTTCCCCTCAAGAAAAGTTTCGATAAGGCAGTTCTTGCGGAATTGGCAAAGTGATATTGGGAAGCCCATAGAGGGCTATGGTGAAAAAGGAAATATCCTCAGATGAAATCTGGAAAGAAGCTTTCTGAGAAACTGCTTAGTGTTCTGTTAATTCATCTCACAGAGTTACATCTGTATTTCGTGGATCTCTTTGCTAACCTTATTTCTCTGGAATCTGAGAACAGATATTTCGGATCCCTTTGAAGACTATAGGGCCAAAGGAAATATCCACCGATAACAAAGAGAAAGAAGCTTTCTGAGAAACTTCTTTGTGTTCTGTGAAATCATCTCACAGAGTTACAGCTATCCCGTCAAGAAGCCTTTCGATAATACAGTTCTTGTGGAATTGGAAAAGTGATATTTGGAAGCCCATAGAGGGATATAGTGCAAAAGGAAATATCCTCAGATGAAATCTGGAAAGAAGCTTTCTGAGAAACTTCTTAGTGTTCTGTTAATTTATCTCACAGAGTGACATCTGTATTTCTTGGATCTCTTTGCTAGCCTTATTTCTGTGGAAACTGAGAACAGATATTTCATTTCCCTTTGAAGACTATAGGGCCAAAGGAAATATCCTCCGATAACAAAGAGAAAGAAGCTTTCTGAGAAACTTCTTTGTGTTCTGTGAAATCATCTCACAGAGTTACAGCTTTCCCCTCAAGAAGCCTTTCGATAAGACAGTTCTTGTGGAATTGGCAAAGTGATATTTGGTAGCCCATAGAGGGCTATGGTGAAAAAGGAAATATCCTCAGATGAAATCTGGAAAGAAGCTTTCTGAGAAACTGCTTAGTGTTCTGTTAATTCATCTCACAGAGTTATATCTGTATTTCGTGGATCTCTTTGCTAGCCTTATTTCTGTGGAATCTGAGAACAGACATTTCGGATCCCTTTGAAAACTATAGGGCCAAAGGAAATATCCTCTGATAACAAAGAGAAAGAAGCTTTCTGAGAAACTTCTTTGTGTTCTGTGAAATCATCTCACAGAGTTACAGCTTTCCCCTCAAGAAAAGTTTCGATAAGGCAGTTCTTGCGGAATTGGCAAAGTGATATTGGGAAGCCCATAGAGGGCTATGGTGAAAAAGGAAATATCCTCAGATGAAATCTGGAAAGAAGCTTTCTGAGAAACTGCTTAGTGTTCTGTTAATTCATCTCACAGAGTTACATCTGTATTTCGTGGATCTCTTTGCTAACCTTATTTCTCTGGAATCTGAGAACAGATATTTCGGATCCCTTTGAAGACTATAGGGCCAAAGGAAATATCCACCGATAACAAAGAGAAAGAAGCTTTCTGAGAAACTTCTTTGTGTTCTGTGAAATCATCTCACAGAGTTACAGCTATCCCGTCAAGAAGCCTTTCGATAATACAGTTCTTGTGGAATTGGAAAAGTGATATTTGGAAGCCCATAGAGGGATATAGTGCAAAAGGAAATATCCTCAGATGAAATCTGGAAAGAAGCTTTCTGAGAAACTGCTTAGTGTTCTGTTAATTTATCTCACAGAGTTACATCTGTATTTCTTGGATCTCTTTGCTAGCCTTATTTCTGTGGAAACTGAGAACAGATATTTCGGATCCCTTTGAAGACTATAGGGCCAAAGGAAATATCCTCCGATAACAAAGAGAAAGAAGCTTTCTGAGAAACTTCTTTGTGTTCTGTGAAATCATCTCACAGAGTTACAGCTTTCCCCTCAAGAAGCCTTTCGATAAGACAGTTCTTGTGGAATTGGCAAAGTGATATTTGGTAGCCCATAGAGGGCTATGGTGAAAAAGGAAATATCCTCAGATGAAATCTGGAAAGAAGCTTTCTGAGAAACTGCTTAGTGTTCTGTTAATTCATCTCACAGAGTTATATCTGTATTTCGTGGATCTCTTTGCTAGCCTTATTTCTGTGGAATCTGAGAACAGATATTTCGGATCCCTTTGAAGACTATAGGGCCAAAGGAAATATCCTCCGATAACAAAGAGAAAGAAGCTTTCTGAGAAACTTCTTTGTGTTCTGTGAAATCATCTCACAGAGTTACAGATTTCCGCTCAAGAAGCCTTTCGCTAAGACAGTTCTTGTGGAATTGGCAAAGTGATATTTGGAAGCCCATGGAGGGCTATGGTGAAAAAGGAAATATCCTCCGATGAAATCTGGAAAGAAGCTTTCTGAGAAACTGCTTAGTGTTCTGTTAATTCATCTCACACAGTTACATCTGTATTTCGTGGATCTGTTTGCTAGTCTTATTTCTGTGGAATCTGAGAACAGATATTTCGGATCCCTTTGAAGACTATAGGGCCAAAGGAAATATCCTCCGATAACAAAGAGAAAGAAGTTTTCTGAGAAACTTCTTTGTGTTCTGTGAAATCATCTCTCAGACTTACAGCTTTCCCATTAAGAAGCCTTTCGCTAAGACAGTTCTTGTGGAATTGGCAAAGTGATATTGGGAAGCCCCTAGAGGGCTATGGTGAAAAAGGAAATATCCTCAGATGAAATCTGGAAAGAAGCTTTCTGAGAAACTGCTTAGTGTTCTGTTAATTCATCTCACCGAGTTACATCTGTATTTCGTGAATCTCTTTGCTAGCCTTATTTCTGTGGAATCTGAGAACAGTTATTTCGGATACCTTTGAAGACTACAGGGCCAAAGGAAATATCCTCCGATAACAAAGAGAAAGAAGCTTTCTGAGAAACTTCTTTGTGTTCTGTGAAATCATCTCACAGAGTTACAGCTTTCCCTAGAAGAAGCCTTTCGCTACGACAGTTCTTGTGGAATTGGCAAAGTGATATTTGGTAGCCCATAGAGGGCTATGGTGAAAAAGGAAATATCCTCAGATGAAATCTGGAAAGAAGCTTTCTGAGCAACTGCTTAGTGTTCTGTTAATTCATCTCACAGAGTTACATCTGTATTTCGTGGATCTCTTTGCTAGCCTTATTTCTGTGGAATCTGAGAACGGATATTTCGGATCCCTTTGAAGACTATAGGGCCAAAGGAAATATCCTCCGATAACAAAGAGAAAGAAGCTTTCTGAGAAACTTCTTTGTGTTCTGTGAAATCATCTCACAGAGTTACAGCTTTCCCGTCAAGAAGAATTTCGCTAAGACAGTTCTTCTGGAATTGGCAAAGTGATATTTGGAAGCCAATAGAGGGCTACGGTGAAAAAAGAAATATCCTCAGATGAAATCTGGAAAGAAGCTTTTTGAGAAACTGCTTAGTCTTCTGTTAATTCATCTCACAGAGTTACATCTGTATTTCGTGGATCTCTTTGCTAGCCTTATTTCTGTGGAATCTGAGAACAGATACTTCGGATCCCTTTGAAGACTATAGGGCCAAAGGAAATATCCTCCGATAACAAAGAGAAAGAAGCTTTCTGAGAAACTTCTTTGTGTTCTGTGAAATCATCTCACAGAGATACAGCTTCCCCGTCAAGAAGCCTTTAGCCAAGACAGTTCTTGTGGAATTGGCAAAGTTATATTGGGAAGTCCACAGAGGGCTATGGTGAAAAAGGAAATATTCTCAGATGAAATCTGGAAAGAAGCTTTCTGAAGAACTGTTTAGTGTTCTGTTAATTCATCTCACAGAGTTACATCTGTATTTCGTGGATCTCTTTGCTAGCCTTATTTCTGTGGAATCTGAGAACAGTAATTTCGGATCCCTTTGAAGACTATAGGGCCAAAGGAAATATCCTCCGATAACAAAGAGAAAGAAGCTTTCTTAGAAACTTCTTTGTGTTCTGTGAAATCATCTCACAGAGTTACAGCTTTTCCTAGAAGAACCCTTTCGATAAGGCAGTTCTTGTGGAATTGGCAAAGTGATATTGGGAATCCCATAGAGGGCTATGGTGAAAAAGGAAATATCGTCAGATGAAATCGGGAAAGAAGCTTTCTGAGAAACTGCTTAGTGTTCTGTTAATTCATCTCACAGAGTTACATCTGTATTTCGTGGATCTCTTTGCTAGCCTTATTTCTGTGGAATCTGAGAGCAGATATTTCGGATCCCTTTGAAGACTATAGGGCCAAAGGAAATATCCTCCGATAACAAAGAGAAAGAAGCTTTCTGAGAAACTTCTTTGTGTTCTGTGAAATCATCTCACAGAGTTACAGATTTCCGCTCAAGAAGCCTTTCGCTAAGACAGTTCTTGTGGAATTGGCAAAGTGATATTTGGAAGCCCATAGAGGGCTATGGTGAAAAAGGAAATATCCTCCGATGAAATCTGGAAAGAAGCTTTCTGAGAAACTGCTTAGTGTTCTGTTAATTCATCTCACACAGTTACATCTGTATTTCGTGGATCTGTTTGCTAGTCTTATTTCTGTGGAATCTGAGAACAGATATTTCGGATCCCTTTGAAGACTATAGGGCCAAAGGAAATATCCTCCGATAACAAAGAGAAAGAAGTTTTCTGAGAAACTTCTTTGTGTTCTGTGAAATCATCTCACAGACTTACAGCTTTCCCATTAAGAAGCCTTTCGCTAAGACAGTTCTTGTGGAATTGGCAAAGTGATATTGGGAAGCCCCTAGAGGGCTATGGTGAAAAAGGAAATATCCTCAGATGAAATCTTTAAAGAAGCTTTCTGAGAAACTGCTTAGTGTTCTGTTAATTCATCTCACCGAGTTACATCTGTATTTCGTGGATCTCTTTGCTAGCCTTATTTCTGTGGAATCTGAGAACAGATATTTCGGATACCTTTGAAGACTACAGGGCCAAAGGAAATATCCTCCGATAACAAAGAGAAAGAAGCTTTCTGAGAAACTTCTTTGTGTTCTGTGAAATCATCTCACAGAGTTACAGCTTTCCCTAGAAGAAGCCTTTCGCTACGACAGTTCTTGTGGAATTGGCAAAGTGATATTTGGTAGACCATAGAGGGCTATGGTGAAAAAGGAAATATCCTCAGATGAAATCTGGAAAGAAGCTTTCTGAGCAACTGCTTAGTGTTCTGTTAATTCATCTCACAGAGTTACATCTGTATTTCGTGGATCTCTTTGCTAGCCTTATTTCTGTGGAATCTGAGAACGGATATTTCGGATCCCTTTGAAGACTATAGGGCCAAAGGAAATATCCTCCGATAACAAAGAGAAAGAAGCTTTCTGAGAAACTTCTTTGGGTTCTGTGAAATCATCTCACAGAGTTACAGCTTTCCCGTCAAGAAGAATTTCGCTAAGACAGTTCTTCTGGAATTGGCAAAGTGATATTTGGAAGCCAATAGAGGGCTACGGTGAAAAAAGAAATATCCTCAGATGAAATCTGGAAAGAAGCTTTCTGAGAAACTGCTTAGTGTTCTGTTAATTCATCTCACAGAGTTACATCTGTATTTCGTGGATCTCTTTGCTAGCCTTATTTCTGTGGAATCTGAGAACAGATACTTCGGATCCCTTTGAAGACTATAGGGCCAAAGGAAATATCCTCCGATAACAAAGAGAAAGAAGCTTTCTGAGAAACTTCTTTGTGTTCTGTGAAATCATCTAACAGAGTTGCAGCTTCCCCGTCAAGAAGCCTTTAGCCAAGACAGTTCTTGTGGAATTGGCAAAGTTATATTGGGAAGTCCACAGAGGGCTACGGTGAAAAAGGAAATATTCTCAGATGAAATCTGGAAAGAAGCTTTCTGAAGAACTGTTTAGTGTTCTGTTAATTCATCTCACAGAGTTACATCTGTATTTCGTGGATCTCTTTGCTAGCCTTATTTCTGTGGAATCTGAGAACAGATATTTCGGATCCCTTTGAAGACTATAGGGCCAAAGGAAATATCCTCCGATAACAAAGAGAAAGAAGCTTTCTTAGAAACTTCTTTGTGTTCTGTGAAATCATCTCACAGAGTTACAGCTTTTCCTAGAAGAACCCTTTCGATAAGGCAGTTCTTGTGGAATTGGCAAAGTGATATTGGGAATCCCATAGAGGGCTATGGTGAAAAAGGAAATATCGTCAGATGAAATCGGGAAAGAAGCTTTCTGAGAAACTGCTTAGTGTTCTGTTAATTCATCTCACAGAGTTACATCTGTATTTCGTGGATCTCTTTGCTAGCCTTATTTCTGTGGAATCTGAGAGCAGATATTTCGGATCCCTTTGAAGACTATAGGGCCAAAGGAAATATCCTCCGATAACAAAGAGAAAGAAGCTTTCTGAGAAACTTCTTTGTGTTCTGTGAAATCATCTCACAGAGTTACAGATTTCCGCTCAAGAAGCCTTTCGCTAAGACAGTTCTTGTGGAATTGGCAAAGTGATATTTGGAAGCCCATAGAGGGCTATGGTGAAAAAGGAAATATCCTCCGATGAAATCTGGAAAGAAGCTTTCTGAGAAACTGCTTAGTGTTCTGTTAATTCATCTCACACAGTTACATCTGTATTTCGTGGATCTGTTTGCTAGTCTTATTTCTGTGGAATCTGAGAACAGATATTTCGGATCCCTTTGAAGACTATAGGGCCAAAGGAAATATCCTCCGATAACAAAGAGAAAGAAGTTTTCTGAGAAACTTCTTTGTGTTCTGTGAAATCATCTCACAGACTTACAGCTTTCCCATTAAGAAGCCTTTCGCTAAGACAGTTCTTGTGGAATTGGCAAAGTGATATTGGGAAGCCCCTAGAGGGCTATGGTGAAAAAGGAAATATCCTCAGATGAAATCTGGAAAGAAGCTTTCTGAGAAACTGCTTAGTGTTCTGTTAATTCATCTCACCGAGTTACATCTGTATTTCGTGGATCTCTTTGCTAGCCTTATTTCTGTGGAATCTGAGAACAGATATTTCGGATACCTTTGAAGACTACAGGGCCAAAGGAAATATCCTCCGATAACAAAGAGAAAGAAGCTTTCTGAGAAACTTCTTAGTGTTCTGTGAAATCATCTCACAGAGATACAGCTTTCCCTAGAAGAAGCCTTTCGCTACGACAGTTCTTGTGGAATTGGCAAAGTGATATTTGGAATCGCCTAGAGGGCTATGGTGAAAAAGGAAATATCCTCAGATGAAATCTGGAAATAAGCTTTCTGAGAAACTGCTTAGTGTTCTGTTAATTCATCTCACAGAGTTACATCTGTATTTCGTGGATCTGTTTGCTAGCTTAATTTCTGTGGGATCTGAGAGCAGATATTTCGGATCCCTTTGAAGAGTATAAGGCCAAAGGAAATATCCTCCGATAACAAAGAGAAAAAAGCTTTCTCAGAAACTTCTTTGTGTTCTGTGAAATCATCTCACAGAGTTACAGCTTTCCCCACAAGAAGCCTTTTGCTAAGACAGTTCTTGTGGAATTGGCAAAGTGATATTGGGAAGCCCATAGAGGGCTAAGGTGAAAAAGAAAATATCCTCAGATGAAATCTGGAGAGAAGCTTTCTGAGAAACTGCTTAGTGTTCTGTTAATTCATCTCATCGAGTTACATCTGTATTTCGTGGATCTCTTTGCTAGCCTTATTTCTGTGGAATCTGAGAACAGATATTTCGGATCCCTTTGAAGACTATAGGGCCAAAGGAAAGATCCTCCGATAACAAAGAGAAAGAAGCTTTCTGAGAAACTTCTTTGTGTTTTGTGAAATCATCTCACAGAGTTACAGCTTTCCCCTCAAGAAGCCTTTCGCCAAGACAGTTCTTGTGGAATTGGAAAAGTGATATTTGGAAGCCCATAGAGGGCTATGGTGAAAAAGGAAATATCCTCAGATGAAATCTGGAAAGAAGCTTTCTGAGAAACTACTTAGTGTTCTGTTAATTCATCTCACAGAGTTACATCTGTATTTCGTGGATCTCTTTGCTAGCCTTATTTCTGTGGAATCTGAGAACAGATATTTCGGATCCCTTTGAAGACTATAGGGCCAAAGGAAATATCCTCCGATAACAAAGAGAAAGAAGCTTTCTGTTAAACTTCTTTGTGTTCTGTGATATCATCTCACAGAGTTACAGCTTTCCCCTCAAGAAGCCTTTCGCTAAGACAGTTCTTGTGGAATTGTCAAAGTGATATTTGGAAGCCCACACAGGGCTATGGTGAAAAAGGAGATATCCTCAGATGAAATCTGGAAAGAAGCTTTCTGAGAAACTGCTTAGTGTTCTGTTAATTCATCTCACAGAGTTACATCTGTATTTCGTGGATCTCTTTGATAGCCTTATTTCTGTGGAATCTGAGAACAGATATTTCGGATCCCTTTGAAGACTATAGGGCCAAAGCAAGCATACTCCGATAACAAAGAGAAAGAAGCTTTCTGAGAAACTTCTTTGTGTTCTGTGAAATCATCTCACCGAGTTACAGCTTTTCGTTCAACAAGCCTTTCGCAAAGACAGTTCTTGTGGAATTGGCAAAGTATTATTTGGAAGCCCATAGAATTCAATGGTGAAAAAGGAAATATCTTCAGATGAAATCTGGAAAGAAGCTTTCTGAGAAACTGCTTAGTGTTCTGTTAATTCATCTCACAGAGTTACATCTGTATTTCGTGGATATCTTTGCTAGCCTTATTTCTGTGGAATCTGAGAACAGATATTTCGGATCCCTTTGAAGACTATAGGGCCATATTAAATATCCTCCATAAGAAAGAGAAAGAAGCTTTCTGAGAAACTTCTTTGTGTTCTGTGAAATCATCTCACAGAGTTACAGCTTTCCCCTCAAGAAGCCTTTCCCTAAGACAGTTCTTGTGGAATTGGCAAAGTGATATTTCGAAGCCCATAGAGTTCTATGGTGAAAAAGGAAATATCCTCAGATGAAATCTGGAAAGAAGCTTTCTGAGAAACTGCTTAGTGTTCTGATAATTCATCTCACAGAGTTACATCTGTATTTCGTGGATCTCTTTGCTAGCCTTATTTCTGTGGAATCTGAGAACAGATATTTCGGATCCCTTTGAAGACTATAGGGCCAAAGGAAATATCCTCCGATAACAAAGAGAAAGAAGCTCTCTGAGAAACTTCTTTGTGTTCTGTGAAATCATCTCACAGAGTTACAGCTTTGCCTAGAAGAATCCTTTCGCTAAGACAGTTCTTGTGGAATTGGCAAAGTGATATTTGGAAGTCCATAGAGTTCTATGGTGAAAAAGGAAATATCCTCAGATGAAATCTGGAAAGAAGCTTTCTGAGAAACTGCTTAGTGTTCTGTTAATTCATCTCACAGAGTTACATCTGTATTTCGTGGATCTGTTTGCTAGCCTTATTTCTGTGGAATCTGAGAACAGATATTTCGGATCCCTTTAAAGACTATAGGGCCAAAGGAAATATCCTCCGATAACAAAGAGAAAGAAGCTTTGTGAGAAACTTCTTTGTGTTCTGTGAAATCATCTCAAGGAGTTACAGCTTTCCCCTCAAGAAGCCTTTCGCTAAGACAGTTCTTGTGGAATTGGCAAAGTATTATTTGAAAACCCATAGAATTCTATGGTTAAAAAGGAAATATCTTCAGATGAAATCTGGAAAGAAGCTTTCTGAGAAACTGCTTAGTGTTCCGTTAATTCATCTCACAGAGTTATATCTGTATTTCGTGGATCTCTTTGCTAGCCTTATTTCTGTGGAATCTCAGAACAGATATTTCGGATCCCTTTGAAGACTATAGGGCCAAAGGAAATATCCTCCGATAACAAAGAGAAAGAAGCTTTCTGAGAAACTTCTTTGTGTTCTGTGAAATCATCTCAAGGAGTTTCAGCTTTCCCCTCTAGAAGCCTTTCGCTAAGACAGTTCTTGTGGAATTGGCAAAGTGATATTTGGAAGCCCATAGAGGGCTATGGTGAAAAAGGAAATATCCTCAGATGAAATCTGGAAAGAAGCTTTCTGAGAAACTGCTTAGTGTTCTGTTAATTCATCTCACAGAGTTATATCTGTATTTCGTGGATCTCTTTGCTAGCTTTATTTCTGTGGAATCTGAGAGCGGATATTTCGGATCCCTTTGAAGACTATATGGCCAAAGGAAATATCCTCCGATAACAAAGAGAAAAAAGCTTTCTGAGAAACTTCTTTGTGTTCTGTGAAATCATCTCACAGAGTTACAGCTTTCCCGTCAAGAAGCCTTTCGCTAAGACCGTTCTTGTGGAATTGGCAAAGTGATATTGGGAAGTCCATAGAGGGCTATGGTGAAAAAGGAAATATCCTCAGATGAAATCTGGAAAGAAGCTTTCTGAGAAACTACTTAGTGTTCTGTTAATCCATCGCACTGAGTTACATCTGTATTTCGTGGATCACTTTGCTAGCCTTATTTCTGTGGAATCTGAGAACAGATATTTCGGATCCCTTTGAAGACTACAGGGTCAAAGGAAATATCCTCCGATAAGAAAGAGAAAGAAGCATTCTGTCAAACTCCTTTGTGTTCTGTGAAATCATCTCACAGAGTTACAGCTTTCCCCTCAAGAAGTCTTTCGCTAAGACAGTTCTGGTGGAATTGGCAAAGTGATATTTGGAAGCCCATATAGGGCTATGGTGAAAAAGGAAATATCCTCAGATGACATCTGGAAAGAAGCTTTCTGAGAAACTGCTTTGTGTTCTGTTAATTCATCTCACAGAGTTACATCTGTATTTCGTGGTACTCTTTGCTAGCCTTATTTCAGTGGAATCTGAGAACAGATATTTCGGATCCCGTTGAAGACTATAGGGCCAAATTAAATATCCTCTGATAATAAAGAGAAAGAAGCTTTCTGAGAAACTTCTTCGTGTTCTGTGAAATCATCTCACAGATTTACAGCTTTCCCGTCAAGAAGCCTTTCGCTAAGACCGTTCTTGTGGAATTGGCAAAGTGATATTGGGAAGTCCCTAGAGGGCTATGGTGAAAAAGGAAATATCCTCAGATGAAATCTGGAAAGAAGCTTTCTGAGAAACTGCTTAGTGTTCTGTTAATCCATCTCACAGAGTTACATCTGTATTTCGTGGATCTCTTTGCTAGCCTTATTTCTGTGGAATCTGAGAACAGATATTTCAGATCCCTTTGAAGACTACAGGGTCAAAGGAAATATCCTCCGATAACAAAGAGAAAGAAGCTTTCTGAGAAACTTCTTTGTGTTCCATGAAATCATCTCAGAGAGTTACAGCTTTCCCCTCAAGAAGCCTTTCGCTAAGACAGTTCTTGTGGAATTGGCAGAGTGATATTTGGAAGCCCGTAGAGGGCTAAGGTGAAAAAGGAAATATCCTCTGATGAAATCTGGAAAGAAGCTTTCTGAGAAACTGCCTAGTGTTCTGTTAATTCATCTCACAGAGCTACATCTGTATTTCGTGGATCACTTTGCCAGCCTTATTTCTGTGGAATCTGAGAACAGATATTTCGGATCCCTTTGAAGACTATAGGGCCAAAGGAAATATCCTCCGATAAGAAAGAGAAAGAAGGTTTCTGAGAAACTTCTTTGTGTTCTGTGAAATCATCTCAAGGAGTTACAGCTTTCCCCTCAAGAAGCCTTTCACTAAGAGAGTTCTTGTGGAATTGGCAGAGTGATATTTGGAAGCCCATAGAGGGCTATGGTGAAAAAGGAAATATCCTCAGATGAAATCTGGAAAGAAGCTTTGTGAAGAACTGCTTAGTGTTCTGATAATTCATCTCACAGAGTTACATCTGTATTTCGTGGATCTCTTTGCTAGCCTTATTTCTGTGGAATCTGAGAACAGATATTTCGGATCCCTTTGAAGACTATAGGGCCAAAGCAAACATACTCCGATAACAAAGAGAAAGAAGCTTTCTGAGAAGCTTCTTTGTGTTCTGTGAAATCATCTCACAGAGTTACAGCTTTCCCCTCAACAAGCCTTTCGCTAAGACAGTTCTAGTGGAATTGGCAAAGTATTATTTGGAATCCCATAGAATTCTATGGTGAAAAAGGAAATATCTTCAGATGAAATCTGGAAAGAAGTTTTCTGAGAAACTGCTTAGTGTTCCGTTAATTCATCTCACAGAGTTACATCTGCATTTCGTGGATCTCTTTGCTAGCCTTATTTCTGTGGAATCTGAGAACAGATATTTAGGATCCCTTTGAAGACTATTGGGCCAAAGGAAATATCCTCCGATAACAAAGAGAAAGAAGCTCTCTGAGAAACTTCTTTGTGTTCTGTGAAATCATCTCACAGAGTTACAGCTTTCCCTAGAAGAATCCTTTCGCTAAGACAGTTCTTGTGGAATTGGCAAAGTGATATTGGGAAGCCCATATAGGGCTATGGTGAAAAAGGAAATATCCTCAGATGAAATCTGGAAAGAAGCTTTCTGAGAAACTGCTTAGTGTTCTGTTAATTCATGTCACAGAGTTACATCTGTATTTCGTGGATCTCTTTGCTAGCTTTATTTCTGTGGAATCTGAGAGCGGATATTTCGGATCCCTTTGAAGACTATATGGCCAAAGGAAATATCCTCCGATAACAAAGAGAAAAAAGCTTTCTGAGAAACTTCTTTGTGTTCTGTGAAATCATCTCACAGAGTTACAGCTTTCCCGTCAAGAAGCCTTTCGCTAAGACCGTTCTTGTGGAATTGGCAAAGTGATATTGGGAAGTCCATAGAGGGCTATGGTGAAAAAGGAAATATCCTCAGATGAAATCTGGAAAGAAGCTTTCTGAGAAACTGCTTAGTGTTTTGTTAATCCATCGCACTGAGTTACATCTGTATTTCGTGGATCACTTTGCTAGCCTTATTTCTGTGGAATCTGAGAACAGATATTTCGGATCCCTTTGAAGACTACAGGGTCAAAGGAAATATCCTCCGATAAGAAAGAGAAAGAAGCTTTCTGTCAAACTTCTTTGTGTTCTGTGAAATCATCTCACAGAGTTACAGCTTTCCCCTCAAGAAGCCTTTCGCTAAGACAGTTCTTGTGGAATTCGCAAAGTGATATATAGAAGCTCCTAGAGGGCTATGGAGAAAAAGGATATATCCCTAGGTAAAATCTGGAAAGAAGCTTTCTGAGAAACTGCTTAGTGTTCTGTTAATCCATCGCACTGAGTTACATCTGTATTTCGTGGATCACTTTGCTAGCCTTATTTCTGTGGAATCTGAGAACAGATATTTCGGATCCCTTTGAAGACTACAGGGTTAAAGGAAATATCCTCCGATAAGAAAGAGAAAGAAGCTTTCTGTCAAACTTCTTTGTGTTCTGTGAAATCATCTCACAGAGTTACAGCTTTCCCCTCAAGAAGCCTTTCGCTAAGACAGTTCTGGTGGAATTGGCAAAGTGATATTTGGAAGCCCATATAGGGCTATGGTGAAAAAGGAAATATCCTCAGATGACATCTGGAAAGAAGCTTTCTGAGAAACTGCTTTGTGTTCTGTTAATTCATCTCACAGAGTTACATCTGTATTTCGTGGTACTCTTTGCTAGCCTTATTTCAATGGAATCTGAGAACAGATATTTCGGATCCCGTTGAAGACTATAGGGCCAAATTAAATATCCTCTGATAATAAAGAGAAAGAAGCTTTCTGAGAAACTTCTTCGTGTTCTGTGAAATCATCTCACAGATTTACAGCTTTCCCGTCAAGAAGTCTTTCGCTAAGACCGTTCTTGTGGAATTGGCAAAGTGATATTGGGAAGTCCCTAGAGGGCTAAGGTGAAAAAGGAAATATCCACAGATGAAATCTGGAAAGAAGCTTTCTGAGAAACTGCTTAGTGTTCTGTTAATCCATCTCACAGAGTTACATCTGTATTTCGTGGATCTCTTTGCTAGCCTTATTTCTGTGGAATCTGAGAACAGATATTTCAGATCCCTTGGAAGACTACAGGGTCAAAGGAAATATCCTCCGATAACAAAGAGAAAGAAGCTTTCTGAGAAACTTCTTTGTGTTCCATGAAATCATCTCAGAGAGTTACAGCTTTCCCCTCAAGAAGCCTTTCGCCAAGACAGTTCTTGTGGAATTGGCAGAGTGATATTTGGAAGCCTGTAGAGGGCTAAGGTGAAAAAGGAAATATCCTCAGATGAAATCTGGAAAGAAGCTTTCTGAGAAACTGCCTAGTGTTCTGTTAATTCATCTCACAGAGCTACATCTGTATTTCGTGGATCACTTTGCTAGCCTTATTTCTGTGGAATCTGAGAACAGATATTTCGGATCCCTTTGAAGACTATAGGGCCAAAGGAAATATCCTCCGATAAGAAAGAGAAAGAAGCTTTCTGAGAAACTTCTTTGTGTTCTGTGAAATCATCTCAAGGAGTTACAGCTTTCCCCTCAAGAAGCCTTTCACTAAGAGAGTTCTTGTGGAATTGGCAGAGTGATATTTGGAAGCCCATAGAGGGCTATGGTGAAAAAGGAAATATCCTCAGATGAAATCTTGAAAGAAGCTTTGTGAAGAACTGCTTAGTGTTCTGATAATTCATCTCACAGAGTTACATCTGTATTTCGTGGATCTCTTTGCTAGCCTTATTTCTGTGGAATCTGAGAACAGATATTTCGGATCCCTTTGAAGACTATAGGGCCAAAGCAAACATACTCCGATAACAAAGAGAAAGAAGCTGTCTGAGAAGCTTCTTTGTGTTCTGTGAAATCATCTCACAGAGTTACAGCTTTCCCCTCAAGAAGCCTTTCGCTAAGACAGTTCTAGTGGAATTGGCAAAGTATTATTTGGAAGCCCATAGAATTCTATGGTGAAAAAGGAAATATCTTCAGATGAAATCTGGAAAGAAGCTTTCTGAGAAACTGCTTAGTGTTCCGTTAATTCATCTCACAGAGTTACATCTGCATTTCGTGGATCTCTTTGCTAGCCTTATTTCTGTGGAATCTGAGAACAGATATTTAGGATCCCTTTGAAGACTATTGGGCCAAAGGAAATATCCTCCGATAACAAAGAGAAAGAAGCTCTCTGAGAAACTTCTTTGTGTTCTGTGAAATCATCTCACAGAGTTACAGCTTTCCCTAGAAGAATCCTTTCGCTAAGACAGTTCTTGTGGAATTGGCAAAGTGATATTGGGAAGCCCATATAGGGCTATGGTGAAAAAGGAAATATCCTCAGATGAAATCTGGAAAGAAGCTTTCTGAGAAACTGCTTAGTGTTCTGTTAATTCATGTCACAGAGTTACATCTGTATGTCGTGGATCTCTTTGCTAGCTTTATTTCTGTGGAATCTGAGAGCGGATATTTCGGATCCCTTTGAAGACTATATGGCCAAAGGAAATATCCTCCGATAACAAAGAGAAAAAAGCTTTCTGAGAAACTTCTTTGTGTTCTGTGAAATCATCTCACAGAGTTACAGCTTTCCCGTCAAGAAGCCTTTCGCTAAGACCGTTCTTGTGGAATTGGCAAAGGGATATTGGGAAGTCCATAGAGGGCTATGGTGAAAAAGGAAATATCCTCAGATGAAATCTGGAAAGAAGCTTTCTGAGAAACTGCTTAGTGTTCTGTTAATCCATCGCACTGAGTTACACCTGTATTTCGTGGATCACTTTGCTAGCCTTATTTCTGTGGAATCTGAGAACAGATATTTCGGATCCCTTTGAAGACTACAGGGTCAAAGGAAATATCCTCCGATAAGAAAGAGAAAGAAGCTTTCTGTCAAACTTCTTTGTGTTCTGTGAAATCATCTCACAGAGTTCCAGCTTTCCCCTCAAGAAGCCTTTCGCTAAGACAGTTCTGGTGGAATTGGCAAAGTGATATTGGGAAGCACATATAGGGCTATGGTGAAAAAGGAAATATCCTCAGATGACATCTGGAAAGAAGCTTTCTGAGAAACTGCTTTGTGTTCTGTTAATTCATCTCACAGAGTTACATCTGTATTTCGTGGTACTCTTTGCTAGCCTTATTTCAGTGGAATCTGAGAACAGATATTTCGGATCCCGTTGAAGACTATAGGGCCAAATTAAATATCCTCTGATAATAAAGAGAAAGAAGCTTTCTGAGAAACTTCTTCGTGTTCTGTGAAATCATCTCACAGAGTTACAGCTTTCCCGTCAAGAAGCCTTTCGCTAATACCGTTCTTGTGGAATTGGCTAAGTGATATTTGGAAGTCCCTAGAGGGCTATGGTGAAAAAGGAAATATCCTCAGATGAAATCTGGAAAGAAGCTTTCTGAGAAACTGCTTAGTGTTCTGTTAATCCATCTCACAGAGTTACATCTGTATTTCGTGGATCTCTTTGCTAGCCTTATTTCTGTGGAATCTGAGAACAGATATTTCGGATCCCTTTGAAGACTACAGGGTCAAAGGAAATATCCTCCGATAACAAAGAGAAAGAAGCTTTCTGAGAAACTTCTTTGTGTTCCGTGAAATCATCTCAGAGAGTTACAGCTTTCCCCTCAAGAAGCCTTTCGCTAAGACAGTTCTTGTGGAATTGGCAGAGTGATATTTGGAAGCCGGTAGAGGGCTAAGGTGAAAAAGGAAATATCCTCAGATGAAAACTGGAAAGATGCTTTCTGAGAAACTGCCTAGTGTTCTTTTAATTCATCTCACAGAGCTACATCTGTATTACGTGGATCACTTTGCTAGCCTTATTTCTGTGGAATCTGAGAACAGATATTTCGGATCCGTTTGAAGACTATAGGGCCAAAGGAAATATCCTCCGATAAGAAAGAGAAAGAAGCTTTCTGAGAAACTTCTTTGTGTTCTGTGAAATCATCTCAAGGAGTTACAGCTTTCCCCTCAAGAAGCCTTTCACTAAGAGAGTTCTTGAGGAATTGGCAGAGTGATATTTGGAAGCCCATAGAGGGCTATGGTGAAAAAGGAAATATCCTCAGATGAAATCTGGAAAGAAGCTTTGTGAAGAACTGCTTAGTGTTCTGATAATTCATCTCACAGAGTTACATCTGTATTTCGTGGATCTCTTTGCTAGCCTTATTTCTGTGGAATCTGAGAACAGATATTTCGGATCCCTTTGAAGAGTCTAGGGCCAAAGGAAATATCCTCCGATAACAAAGAGAAAGAAGCTTTCTGAGAAACTTCTTTGTGTTCTGAGAAATTGTCTCACAGAGTTACAGCTTTCCCTAGAAGAAGCCATTCGCTAAGACCGTTCTTGTGGAATTGGCAAAGTGATATTGGGAAGTCCATAGAGGGCTATGGTGAAAAATAAAATATCCTCAGATGAAATCTGGAAAGAAGCTTTCTGAGAAACTGCTTAGTGTTCTGTTAATCCATCTCACAGAGTTACATCTGTATTTCGTGGATCTCTTTGCTAGCCTTATTTCAGTGGAATCTGAGAACAGATATTTCAGATCCCTTTGAAGACTATAGCGCCAAATTAAATATCCTCCGATAACAAAGAGAAAGAAGCTTTCTGAGAAACTTCTTCATGTTCTGTGAAATCATCTCACAGAGTTACAGCTTTCCCATCAAGAAGCCTTTCGCTAAGACCGTTCTTGTGGAATTGGCAAAATGATACTGGGTAGTCCATAGAGGGCTATGGTGAAAAAGGAAATATCCTCAGATAAAATCTGGAAAGAAGCTTTATGAGAAACTGCTTAGTGTTCTGTTAATTCATTTCACAGAGTTATATCTGTATTTCGTGGATCTCTTTGCTAGCCTTATTTCTGTGGAATCTGAGAACAGATATTTCGGATCCCTTTGAAGACTACAGACCAAAGTAAATATCCTCCGATAACAAAGAGAAAGAAGCTTTCTGACAAACTTCTTTGTGTTCTGTGAAATCATCTCACAGAGTTACAGCTTTCCCCTCAAGAAGCCTTTCGCTAGGACAGTTCTTGTGGAATTGGCAGAGTGATATTTTTAAGCCCATAGAGGGCTATGGTGAAAAAGGAAATATCCTCCGATGAAATCTGGAAGGAAGCATTCTGAGAAACTGCTTAGTGTTCTGTTAATTCATCTCACAGAGTTACATCTTTATTTCGTGGATCTCTTTGCTAGCCTTATTTCTGTGGAATCTGAGAACAGATATTTCGGATCCCTTTGAAGACTATAGGGCCAAAGGAAATATCCTCCGATAACAAAGAGAAAGAATCTTTCTGAGAAACTTCTTTTTGTTCTGTGAAATCATCTCACAGAGTTACAGCTTTCCCCTCAAGAACTCTTTCGCTAAGAGAGTTCTTGTGGAATAGGCAAAGTGATATATGGAAGCCCATAGAGGGCTATGGTGAAAAAGGAAATATCCTCAGATGAAATCTGGAAAGAAGCTTTCTGAGAAACTGCTTAGTGTTCTGTTAATTCATCTCACAGAGTTACATCTGTATTTCATGGATCTCTTTGCTAGCCTTATTTCTGTGGAATCTGAGAACAGATATTTCGGATCCCTTTGAAGACTATAATGCCAAAGGAAATATCCTCCGATAACAAAGAGAAAGAATCTTTCTGAGAAACTTCTTTGTGTTCTGTGAAATCATCTCACAGAGTTCCAGCTTTCCCCCCAAGAAGTTTAAGATAAGGCCGTTCTTGTGGAATTGGCAAAGTGATATTTGGAAGCCCATAGAGGGCTGTGGTGAAAAAGGAAATATCCTCAGATGAAATCTGGAAGGAAGCATTCTGAGAAACTGTTTAGTGTTCTGTTAATTCATCTCACAGAGTTACATCTTCATTTCGTAGATCTCTTTGCTAACCTTATTTCTGTGGAATCTGAGAACAGATATTTCGGATCCCTTTGAAGACTATAGTGCCAAGGGAAAGATCCTCCGATAACAAAGAGAAAGAAGCTTTCTGAGAAACTTCTTTGTGTTCTGTGAAATCATCTCACAGAGTTACAGCTTTCCCCTCAAGAAGTCTTTCGCTAAGACAGTTCTTGTGGAATAGGCAAAGTGATATATGCAAGCCCCTAGAGGGCTTTGGTGAAAAAGGAAATATCCTCCGATGAAATCTGGAAATAAGCTTTCTGAGAAACTTCTTCGTGTTCTGTTAATTCATCTCACAGAGTTGAATCTGTATTTCGTGGATCTCTTTTCTAGCCTTATTTCTGTGGAATCTGAGAACAGATATTTCGGATCACTCTGAAGACTATAGGGCCAAAGGAAATATCCTCCGATAACAAAGAGAAAGAAGCTTTCTGAGAAACATCTTTGTGTTCTGTGAAATCGTCTCACAAAGTTACAGCTTTCCCTAGAAGAAGCCTTTCGCTAAGATCGTTCTTGTGGAATTGGCAAAGTGATATTGGGAAGTCCATAGAGGGCTATGGTGAAAAAGGAAATATCCTCAGATGAAATCTGGAAAGAAGCTTTCTGAGAAACTGCTTAGTGTTCTGTTAATCCATCTCACAGTTACATCTGTTTTTCGTGGATCTCTTTTCTAGCCTTATTTCTGTGGAATCTGAGAACAGATATTTCGGATCCCTTTGAAGACTATAGGGCCAAAGGAAATATCCTCCGATAACAAAGAGAAAGAAGCTTTCTGAAAAACTTCTTTGTGTTCTGTGAAAACATCTCACAGAGTTACAGCTTTCCCCTCAAGAAGTCTTTCGCTAAGACAGTTCTTGTGGAATAGGCAAAGTGATATATGGAAGCCCATAGAGGGCTATGGTGAAAAAGGAAATATCCTCAGATGAAATCTGGAAAGAAGCTTTCTGAGAAACTGCTTAGTGTTCTGTTAATTCATCTCACAGAGTTACATCTGTATTTCGTGGATCTCTTTTCTAGCCTTATTTCTGTGGAATCTGAGAACAGATATTTCGGATCCCTTGAAGACTATAGGACCAAAGGAAATATCCTCCGATAACAAAGAGAAAGAAGCTTTCTGAGAAACTTCTTTGTGTTCTGAGAAATCATCTCACAGAGTTACAGCTTTCCCTAGAAGAAGCCTTTCGCTAAGACCGTTCTTTTGGAATTGGCAAAGTGATATTGGGAAGCCTATAAAGGGCTGTGGTGAAAAAGGAAATATCCTCAGATGAAATCGGGAAGGAAGCTTTCTGAAGAGACTGCTTAGTGTTCTGTTAATTCTATTCACAGAGTTATATCTTTATTTCGTGGATCTCTTTGCTAGCCTTATTTCTGTGGAATCTGAGAACCGATATTTAGGATCCCTTTGAAGACTATAGGGCCAAAGGATATATCCTCCGATAACAAAGAGAAAGGAGCTTTCTGAGAAACTTCTTTTTGTTCTGTGAAATCATCTCACAGAGTTACAGCTTTCCCCTCAAGAAGTCTTTCGCTAAGACAGTTCTTGTGGAATAGGCAAAGTGATATATGGAATCCCATAGAGGGCTATGGTGAAAAAGGAAATATCCTCAGATGAAATCTGGAAAGAAGCTTTCTGAGAAACTGCTTAGTGTTCTGTTAATTCATCTCACAGAGTTACATCTGTATTTCGTGGATCTCTTTGCTAGCCTTATTTCTGTGGAATCTGAGAACAGATATTTCGGATCCCTCTGAAGACTATAGGGCCAAAGGAAATATCCTCCGATAACAAAGAGAAAGAAGCTTTCTGAGAAACTTCTTTGTGTTCTGTGAAATCATCTCACAGAATTACAGCTTTCCCGTCAAGAAGCCTTTCGCTAAGACCGTTCTTGTGGAATTGGCAAAGTGATATTGGGAAGTCCATAGACGGCTATGGTGAAAAAGGAAATATCCTCAGATAAAATCTGGAAAGAAGCTTTCTGAGAAACTGCTTAGTGTTCTGTTAATCCATCTCACAGAGTTACATCTGTATTTCGTGGATCTCTTTGCTAGCCTTATTTCTGTCGAATCTGAGAACAGATATTTCGGATCCCTTTGAAGACTACAGGGTCAAAGAAAATATCCTCCGATAACAAAGAGAAAGAAGCTTTCTGACAAACTTTTTTGTGTTCTGTGAAATCATCTCACAGAGTTACAGCTTTCCCCTCAAGAAGCCTTTCGCTAAGACAGTTCTTGTGGAATTGGCAGAGTAATATTTGGAAGCCCATAGAGGGCTAGGATGAAAAGGGAAACATCCTCAGATGAAATCTGGAAAGAAGCTTTCTGAAGAACTGCTTAGTGTTCTGTTAATCCATCTCAAAGAGTTACATCTGTATTTCGTGGATCTCTTTGCTAGCCTTATTTCTGTGGAATCTGAGAACAGATATTTCGGATCCCTTTGAAGACTACAGGGCCAAAGGAAATATCCTCCGATAACAAAGAGAAAGAAGCTTTCTGAGAAACTTCTTTGTGTTCTGTGAAATCATCTCACAGAGTTACAGCTTTCCCCTCAAGAAGCCGTTCGCTAAGACAGTTCTTTAGGAATTGGCAGAGTGATATTTGGAAGCCCATAGAGGGCTATGGTGAAAAAGGAAATATCCTCCGATGAAATCTGGAAAGAAGCGTTCTGATAAACTGCTTAGTGTTCTGTTAATTCATCTCACAGAGTTACATCTGTATTTCGTGGATCTCTTTGCTAGCCTTATTTCTGTGGAATCTGAGAACAGATATTTCGGATCCCGTTGAAGACTACAGGGTCAAAGAAAATATCCTCCGATAACAAAGAGAAAGAAGCTTTCTGACAAACTTCTTTGTGTTCTGTGAAATCATCTCACAGAGTTACAGCTTTCCCCTCAAGAAGCCTTTCGCAAAGACAGTTCTTGTGGAATTGGCAGAGTGATATTTGGAAGCCCAGAGAGGGCTATGATGAAAAAGGAAATATCCTCCGATGAAATCTGGAAAGAAGCGTTCTGATAAACTGCTTAGTGTTCTGTTAATTCATCTCACAGAGTTACATCTGTATTTCGTGGATCTCTTTGCTAGCCTTATTTCTGTGGAATCTGAGAACAGATATTTCGGTTCCCTTTGAAGACTACAGACCAAAGTAAATATCCTCCGATAACAAAGAGAAAGAAGCTTTCTGACAAACTTCTTTGTGTTCTGTGAAATCATCTCACAGAGTTACAGCTTTCCCCTCAAGAAGTCTTTCGCTAAGACAGTTCTTGTGGAATTGGCAGAGTGATATTTGGAAGCCCATAGAGGGCTATGGTGAAAAAGGAAATATCCTCCGATGAAATCTGGAAGGAAGCTTTCTGAGAAACTGCTTAGTGTTCTGTTAATTCATCTCACAGAGTTACATCTTTATTTCATGGATCTCTTTGCTAGCCTTATTTCTGTGGAATCTGAGAACAGATATTTCGGATCCCTTTGAAGACTATAGGGCCAAAGGAAATATCCTCCGATAACAAAGAGAAAGAATCTTTCTGAGAAACGTCTTTGTGTTCTGTGAAATCATCTCACAGAGTTACAGCTTTCCCCTCAAGAACTCTTTCGCTAAGACAGTTCTTGTGGAATAGGCAAAGTGATATATGGAAGCCCATAGAGGGCTATGGTGAAAAAGGAAATATCCTCAGATGAAATCTGGAAAGAAGCTTTCTGAGAAACTGCTTAGTGTTCTGTTAATTCATCTCACAGAGTTACATCTGTATTTCGTGGATCTCTTTGCTAGCCTTATTTCTGTGGAATCTGAGAACAGATATTTAGGATCCCTTTGAAGACTATTGGGCCAAAGGAAATATCCTCCGATAACAAAGAGAAAGAAGCTCTCTGAGAAACTTCTTTGTGTTCTGTGAAATCATCTCACAGAGTTACAGCTTTCCCTAGAAGAATCCTTTCGCTAAGACAGTTCTTGTGGAATTGGCAAAGTGATATTGGGAAGCCCATATAGGGCTATGGTGAAAAAGGAAATATCCTCAGATGAAATCTGGAAAGAAGCTTTCTGAGAAACTGCTTAGTGTTCTGTGAATTCATGTCACAGAGTTACCTCTGTATGTCGTGGATCTCTTTGCTAGCTTTATTTCTGTGGAATCTGAGAGCGGATATTTCGGATCCCTTTGAAGACTATATGGCCAAAGGAAATATCCTCCGATAACAAAGAGAAAAAAGCTTTCTGAGAAACTTCTTTGTGTTCTGTGAAATCATCTCACAGAGTTACAGCTTTCCCGTCAAGAAGCCTTTCGCTAAGACCGTTCTTGTGGAATTGGCAAAGTGATATTGGGAAGTCCATAGAGGGCTATGGTGAAAAAGGAAATATCCTCAGATGAAATCTGGAAAGAAGCTTTCTGAGAAACTGCTTAGTGTTCTGTTAATCCATCGCACTGAGTTACATCTGTATTTCGTGGATCACTTTGCTAGCCTTATTTCTGTGGAATCTGAGAACAGATATTTCGGATCCCTTTGAAGACTACAGGGTCAAAGGAAATATCCTCCGATAAGAAAGAGAAAGAAGCTTTCTGTCAAACTTCTTTGTGTTCTGTGAAATCATCTCACAGAGTTCCAGCTTTCCCCTCAAGAAGCCTTTCGCTAAGACAGTTCTGGTGGAATTGGCAAAGTGATATTGGGAAGCCCATATAGGGCTATGGTGAAAAAGGAAATATCCTCAGATGACATCTGGAAAGAAGCTTTCTGAGAAACTGCTTTGTGTTCTGTTAATTCATCTCACAGAGTTACATCTGTATTTCGTGGTACTCTTTGCTAGCCTTATTTCAGTGGAATCTGAGAACAGATATTTCGGATCCCGTTGAAGACTATAGGGCCAAATTAAATATCCTCTGATAATAAAGAGAAAGAAGCTTTCTGAGAAACTTCTTCGTGTTCTGTGAAATCATCTCACAGAGTTACAGCTTTCCCGTCAAGAAGCCTTTCGCTAATACCGTTCTTGTGGAATTGGCAAAGTGATATTGGGAAGTCCCTAGAGGGCTATGGTGAAAAAGGAAATATCCTCAGATGAAATCTGGAAAGAAGCTTTCTGAGAAACTGCTTAGTGTTCTGTTAATCCATCTCACAGAGTTACATCTGTATTTCGTGGATCTCTTTGCTAGCCTTATTTCTGTGGAATCTGAGAACAGATATTTCGGATCCCTTTGAAGACTACAGGGTCAAAGGAAATATCCTCCGATAACAAAGAGAAAGAAGCTTTCTGAGAAACTTCTTTGTGTTCCGTGAAATCATCTCAGAGAGTTACAGCTTTCCCCTCAAGAAGCCTTTCGCTAAGACAGTTCTTGTGGAATTGGCAGAGTGATATTTGGAAGCCGGTAGAGGGCTAAGGTGAAAAAGGAAATATCCTCAGATGAAATCTGGAAAGATGCTTTCTGAGAAACTGCCTAGTGTTCTTTTAATTCATCTCACAGAGCTACATCTGTATTACGTGGATCACTTTGCTAGCCTTATTTCTGTGGAATCTGAGAACAGATATTTCGGATCCGTTTGAAGACTATAGGGCCAAAGGAAATATCCTCCGATAAGAAAGAGAAAGAAGCTTTCTGAGAAACTTCTTTGTGTTCTGTGAAATCATCTCAAGGAGTTACAGCTTTCCCCTCAAGAAGCCTTTCACTAAGAGAGTTCTTGTGGAATTGGCAGAGTGATATTTGGAAGCCCCTAGAGGGCTATGGTGAAAAAGGAAATATCCTCAGATGAAATCTGGAAAGAAGCTTTGTGAAGAACTGCTTAGTGTTCTGATAATTCATCTCACAGAGTTACATCTGTATTTCGTGGATCTCTTTGCTAGCCTTATTTCTGTGGAATCTGAGAACAGATATTTCGGATCCCTTTGAAGAGTCTAGGGCCAAAGGAAATATCCTCCGATAACAAAGAGAAAGAAGCTTTCTGAGAAACTTCTTTGTGTTCTGAGAAATTGTCTCACAGAGTTACAGCTTTCCCTAGAAGAAGCCATTCGCTAAGACCGTTCTTGTGGAATTGGCAAAGTGATATTGGGAAGTCCATAGAGGGCTATGGTGAAAAATAAAATATCCTCAGATGAAATCTGGAAAGAAGCTTTCTGAGAAACTGCTTAGTGTTCTGTTAATCCATCTCACAGAGTTACATCTGTATTTCGTGGATCTCTTTGCTAGCCTTATTTCAGTGGAATCTGAGAACAGATATTTCAGATCCCTTTGAAGACTATAGCGCCAAATTAAATATCCTCCGATAACAAAGAGAAAGAAGCTTTCTGAGAAACTTCTTCATGTTCTGTGAAATCATCTCACAGAGTTACAGCTTTCCCGTCAAGAAGCCTTTCGCTAAGACCGTTCTTGTGGAATTGGCAAAATGATACTGGGTAGTCCATAGAGGGCTATGGTGAAAAAGGAAATATCCTCAGATAAAATCTGGAAAGAAGCTTTATGAGAAACTGCTTAGTGTTCTGTTAATTCATTTCACAGAGTTATATCTGTATTTCGTGGATCTCTTTGCTAGCCTTATTTCTGTGGAATCTGAGAACAGATATTTCGGATCCCTTTGAAGACTACAGACCAAAGTAAATATCCTCCGATAACAAAGAGAAAGAAGCTTTCTGACAAACTTCTTTGTGTTCTGTGAAATCATCTCACAGAGTTACAGCTTTCCCCTCAAGAAGCCTTTCGCTAGGACAGTTCTTGTGGAATTGGCAGAGTGATATTTTTAAGCCCATAGAGGGCTATGGTGAAAAAGGAAATATCCTCCGATGAAATCTGGAAAGAAGCTTTCTGAGAAACTGCTTAGTGTTCTGTTAATCCATCTCACAGAGTTACATCTGTATTTCGTGGATCTCTTTGCTAGCCTTATTTCAGTGGAATCTGAGAACAGATATTTCAGATCCCTTTGAAGACTATAGCGCCAAATTAAATATCCTCCGATAACAAAGAGAAAGAAGCTTTCTGAGAAACTTCTTCATGTTCTGTGAAATCATCTCACAGAGTTACAGCTTTCCCCTCAAGAACTCTTTCGCTAAGAGAGTTCTTGTGGAATAGGCAAAGTGATATATGGAAGCCCATAGAGGGCTATGGTGAAAAAGGAAATATCCTCAGATGAAATCTGGAAAGAAGCTTTCTGCGAAACTGCTTAGTGTTCTGTTAATTCATCTCACAGAGTTACATCTGTATTTCATGGATCTCTTTGCTAGCCTTATTTCTGTGGAATCTGAGAACAGATATTTCGGATCCCTTTGAAGACTATAATGCCAAAGGAAATATCCTCCGATAACAAAGAGAAAGAATCTTTCTGAGAAACTTCTTTGTGTTCTGTGAAATCATCTCACAGAGTTCCAGCTTTCCCCCCAAGAAGTTTAAGATAAGGCCGTTCTTGTGGAATTGGCAAAGTGATATTTGGAAGCCCATAGAGGGCTGTGGTGAAAAAGGAAATATCCTCAGATGAAATCTGTAAGGAAGCATTCTGAGAAACTGTTTAGTGTTCTGTTAATTCATCTCACAGAGTTACATCTTCATTTCGTAGATCTCTTTGCTAACCTTATTTCTGTGGAATCTGAGAACAGATATTTCGGATCCCCTTGAAGACTATAGTGCCAAGGGAAAGATCCTCCGATAACAAAGAGAAAGAAGCTTTCTGAGAAACTTCTTTGTGTTCTGTGAAATCATCTCACAGAGTTACAGCTTTCCCCTCAAGAAGTCTTTCGCTAAGACAGTTCTTGTGGAATAGGCAAAGTGATATATGCAAGCCCCTAGAGGGCTTTGGTGAAAAAGGAAATATCCTCCGATGAAATCTGGAAATAAGCTTTCTGAGAAACTTCTTCGTGTTCTGTTAATTCATCTCACAGAGTTGAATCTGTATTTCGTGGATCTCTTTTCTAGCCTTATTTCTGTGGAATCTGAGAACAGATATTTCGGATCACTCTGAAGACTATAGGGCCAAAGGAAATATCCTCCGATAACAAAGAGAAAGAAGCTTTCTGAGAAACATCTTTGTGTTCTGTGAAATCGTCTCACAAAGTTACAGCTTTCCCTAGAAGAAGCCTTTCGCTAAGATCGTTCTTGTGGAATTGGCAAAGTGATATTGGGAAGTCCTTAGAGGGCTATGGTGAAAAAGGAAATATCCTCAGATGAAATCTGGAAAGAAGCTTTCTGAGAAACTGCTTAGTGTTCTGTTAATCCATCTCACAGTTACATCTGTTTATCGTGGATCTCTTTTCTAGCCTTATTTCTGTGGAATCTGAGAACAGATATTTCGGATCCCTTTGAAGACTATAGGGCCAAAGGAAATATCCTCCGATAACAAAGACAAAGAAGCTTTCTGAGAAACTTCTTTGTGTTCTGTGAAATCATCTCACAGAGTTACAGCTTTCCCCTCAAGAAGTCTTTCGCTAAGACAGTTCTTGTGGAATAGGCAAAGTGATATATGGAAGCCCATAGAGGGCTATGGTGAAAAAGGAAATATCCTCAGATGAAATCTGGAAAGAAGCTTTCTGAGAAACTGCTTAGTGTTCTGTTAATTCATCTCACAGAGTTACATCTGTATTTCGTGGATCTCTTTTCTAGCCTTATTTCTGTGGAATCTGAGAACAGATATTTCGGATCCCTTGAAGACTATAGGACCAAAGGAAATATCCTCCGATAACAAAGAGAAAGAAGCTTTCTGAGAAACTTCTTTGTGTTCTGAGAAATCATCTCACAGAGTTACAGCTTTCCCTAGAAGAAGCCTTTCGCTAAGACCGTTCTTTTGGAATTGGCAAAGTGATATTGGGAAGCCTATAAAGGGCTGTGGTGAAAAAGGAAATATCCTCAGATGAAATCTGGAAGGAAGCTTTCTGAAGAGACTGCTTAGTGTTCTGTTAATTCTTTTCACAGAGTTATATCTTTATTTCGTGGATCTCTTTGCTAGCCTTATTTCTGTGGAATCTGAGAACAGATATTTAGGATCCCTTTGAAGACTATAGGGCCAAAGGATATATCCTCCGATAACAAAGAGAAAGGAGCTTTCTGAGAAACTTCTTTTTGTTCTGTGAAATCATCTCACAGAGTTACAGCTTTCCCCTCAAGAAGTCTTTCGCTAAGACAGTTCTTGTGGAATAGGCAAAGTGATATATGGAATCCCATAGAGGGCTATGGTGAAAAAGGAAATATCCTCAGATGAAATCTGGAAAGAAGCTTTCTGAGAAACTGCTTAGTGTTCTGTTAATTCATCTCACAGAGTTACATCTGTATTTCGTGGATCTCTTTGCTAGCCTTATTTCTGTGGAATCTGAGAACAGATATTTCGGATCCCTCTGAAGACTATAGGGCCAAAGGAAATATCCTCCGATAACAAAGAGAAAGAAGCTTTCTGAGAAACTTCTTTGTGTTCTGTGAAATCATCTCACAGAATTACAGCTTTCCCGTCAAGAAGCCTTTCGCTAAGACCGTTCTTGTGGAATTGGCAAAGTGATATTGGGAAGTCCATAGACGGCTATGGTGAAAAAGGAAATATCCTCAGATAAAATCTGGAAAGAAGCTTTCTGAGAAACTGCTTAGTGTTCTGTTAATCCATCTCACAGAGTTACATCTGTATTTCGTGGATCTCTTTGCTAGCCTTATTTCTGTCGAATCTGAGAACAGATATTTCGGATCCCTTTGAAGACTACAGGGTCAAAGAAAATATCCTCCGATAACAAAGAGAAAGAAGCTTTCTGACAAACTTTTTTGTGTTCTGTGAAATCATCTCACAGAGTTACAGCTTTCCCCTCAAGAACTCTTTCGCTAAGAGAGTTCTTGTGGAATAGGCAAAGTGATATATGGAAGCCCATAGAGGGCTATGGTGAAAAAGGAAATATCCTCAGATGAAATCTGGAAAGAAGCTTTCTGCGAAACTGCTTAGTGTTCTGTTAATTCATCTCACAGAGTTACATCTGTATTTCATGGATCTCTTTGCTAGCCTTATTTCTGTGGAATCTGAGAACAGATATTTCGGATCCCTTGAAGACTATAGGACCAAAGGAAATATCCTCCGATAACAAAGAGAAAGAAGCTTTCTGAGAAACTTCTTTGTGTTCTGAGAAATCATCTCACAGAGTTACAGCTTTCCCTAGAAGAAGCCTTTCGCTAAGACCGTTCTTTTGGAATTGGCAAAGTGATATTGGGAAGCCTATAAAGGGCTGTGGTGAAAAAGGAAATATCCTCAGATGAAATCTGGAAGGAAGCTTTCTGAAGAGACTGCTTAGTGTTCTGTTAATTCTTTTCACAGAGTTATATCTTTATTTCGTGGATCTCTTTGCTAGCCTTATTTCTGTGGAATCTGAGAACAGATATTTAGGATCCCTTTGAAGACTATAGGGCCAAAGGATATATCCTCCGATAACAAAGAGAAAGGAGCTTTCTGAGAAACTTCTTTTTGTTCTGTGAAATCATCTCACAGAGTTACAGCTTTCCCCTCAAGAAGTCTTTCGCTAAGACAGTTCTTGTGGAATAGGCAAAGTGATATATGGAATCCCATAGAGGGCTATGGTGAAAAAGGAAATATCCTCAGATGAAATCTGGAAAGAAGCTTTCTGAGAAACTGCTTAGTGTTCTGTTAATTCATCTCACAGAGTTACATCTGTATTTCGTGGATCTCTTTGCTAGCCTTATTTCTGTGGAATCTGAGAACAGATATTTCGGATCCCTCTGAAGACTATAGGGCCAAAGGAAATATCCTCCGATAACAAAGAGAAAGAAGCTTTCTGAGAAACTTCTTTGTGTTCTGTGAAATCATCTCACAGAATTACAGCTTTCCCGTCAAGAAGCCTTTCGCTAAGACCGTTCTTGTGGAATTGGCAAAGTGATATAGGGAAGTCCATAGACGGCTATGGTGAAAAAGGAAATATCCTCAGATAAAATCTGGAAAGAAGCTTTCTGAGAAACTGCTTAGTGTTCTGTTAATCCATCTCACAGAGTTACATCTGTATTTCGTGGATCTCTTTGCTAGCCTTATTTCTGTCGAATCTGAGAACAGATATTTCGGATCCCTTTGAAGACTACAGGGTCAAAGAAAATATCCTCCGATAACAAAGAGAAAGAAGCTTTCTGACAAACTTTTTTGTGTTCTGTGAAATCATCTCACAGAGTTACAGCTTTCCCCTCAAGAAGCCTTTCGCTAAGACAGTTCTTGTGGAATTGGCAGAGTAATATTTGGAAGCCCATAGAGGGCTAGGATGAAAAGGGAAACATCCTCAGATGAAATCTGGAAAGAAGCTTTCTGAAGAACTGCTTAGTGTTCTGTTAATCCATCTCACAGAGTTACATCTGTATTTCGTGGATCTCTTTGCTAGCCTTATTTCTGTGGAATCTGAGAACAGATATTTCGGATCCCTTTGAAGACTACAGGGCCAAAGGAAATATCCTCCGATAACAAAGAGAAAGAAGCTTTCTGAGAAACTTCTTTGTGTTCTGTGAAATCATCTCACAGAGTTACAGCTTTCCCCTGAAGAAGCCGTTCGCTAAGACAGTTCTTTAGGAATTGGCAGAGTGATATTTGGAAGCCCATAGAGGGCTATGGTGAAAAAGGAAATATCCTCCGATGAAATCTGGAAAGAAGCGTTCTGATAAACTGCTTAGTGTTCTGTTAATTCATCTCACAGAGTTACATCTGTATTTCGTGGATCTCTTTGCTAGCCTTATTTCTGTGGAATCTGAGAACAGATATTTCGGATCCCGTTGAAGACTACAGGGTCAAAGAAAATATCCTCCGATAACAAAGAGAAAGAAGCTTTCTGACAAACTTCTTTGTGTTCTGTGAAATCATCTCACAGAGTTACAGCTTTCCCCTCAAGAAGCCTTTCGCAAAGACAGTTCTTGTGGAATTGGCAGAGTGATATTTGGAAGCCCAGAGAGGGCTATGATGAAAAAGGAAATATCCTCCGATGAAATCTGGAAAGAAGCGTTCTGATAAACTGCTTAGTGTTCTGTTAATTCATCTCACAGAGTTACATCTGTATTTCGTGGATCTCTTTGCTAGCCTTATTTCTGTGGAATCTGAGAACAGATATTTCGGTTCCCTTTGAAGACTACAGACCAAAGTAAATATCCTCCGATAACAAAGAGAAAGAAGCTTTCTGACAAACTTCTTTGTGTTCTGTGAAATCATCTCACAGAGTTACAGCTTTCCCCTCAAGAAGCCTTTCGCTAAGACAGTTCTTGTGGAATTGGCAGAGTGATATTTGGAAGCCCATAGAGGGCTATGGTGAAAAAGGAAATATCCTCCGATGAAATCTGGAAGGAAGCTTTCTGAGAAACTGCTTAGTGTTCTGTTAATTCATCTCACAGAGTTACATCTTTATTTCGTGGATCTCTTTGCTAGCCTTATTTCTGTGGAATCTGAGAACAGATATTTCGGATCCCTTTGAAGACTATAGGGCCAAAGGAAATATCCTCCGATAACAAAGAGAAAGAATCTTTCTGAGAAACGTCTTTGTGTTCTGTGAAATCATCTCACAGAGTTACAGCTTTCCCCTCAAGAACTCTTTCGCTAAGACAGTTCTTGTGGAATAGGCAAAGTGATATATGGAAGCCCATAGAGGGCTATGGTGAAAAAGGAAATATCCTCAGATGAAATCTGGAAAGAAGCTTTCTGAGAAACTGCTTAGTGTTCTGTTAATTCATCTCACAGAGTTACATCTGTATTTCGTGGATCTCTTTGCTAGCCTTATTTCTGTGGAATCTGAGAAAAGATATTTCGGATTCCTTTGAAGACTATAATGCCAAAGGAAATATCCTCCGATAACAAAGAGAAAGAATCTTTCTGAGAAACTTCTTTGTGTTCTGTGAAATCATCTCACAGAGTTCCAGCTTTCCCCCCAAGAAGTTTTCGATAAGGCCGTTCTTGTGGAATTGGCAAAGTGATATTTGGAAGCCCATAGAGGGCTGTGGTGAAAAAGGAAATATCCTCAGATGAAATCTGGAAGGAAGCTTTCTGAGAAACTGTTTAGTTTTCTGTTAATTCATCTCACAGAGTTACATCTTTATTTCGTGTATCTCTTTGCTAGCCTTATTTCTGTGGAATCTGAGAACAGATATTTCGGATCCCTTTGGAAACTATAGGGCCAAAGGAAAGATCCTCCGATAACAAAGAGAAAGAAGCTTTCTGAGAAACTTCTTTGTGTTCTGTGAAATCATCTCACAGAATTACAGCTTTCCCGTCAAGAAGCCTTTCGCTAAGACCGTTCTTGTGGAATTGGCAAAGTGATATTGGGAAGTCCATAGACGGCTATGGTGAAAAAGGAAATATCCTCAGATAAAATCTGGAAAGAAGCTTTCTGAGAAACTGCTTAGTGTTCTGTTAATCCATCTCACAGAGTTACATCTGTATTTCGTGGATCTCTTTGCTAGCCTTATTTCTGTGGAATCTGAGAACAGATATTTCGGATCCCTTTGAAGATTACAGGGTCAAAGAAAATATCCTCCGATAACAAAGAGACAGAAGCTTTCTGACAAACTTTTTTGTGTTCTGTGAAATCATCTCACAGAGTTACAGCTTTCCCCTCAAGAAGACTTTCGCTAAGACAGTTCTTGTGGAATTGGCAGAGTAATATTTGGAAGCCCATAGAGGGCTAGGATGAAAAGGGAAATATCCTCAGATGAAATCTGGAAAGAAGCATTCTGAAGAACTGCTTAGTGTTCTGTTAATCCATCTCACAGAGTTACATCTGTATTTCGTGGATCTCTTTGCTAGCCTTATTTCTGTGGAATCTGAGAACAGATATTTCGGATCCCTTTGAAGACTACAGGGCCAAAGGAAATATCCTCCGATAACAAAGAGAAAGAAGCTTTCTGAGAAACTTCTTTGTGTTCTGTGAAATCATCTCACAGAGTTACAGCTTTCCCCTCAAGAAGCCGTTCGCTAAGACAGTTCTTTAGGAATTGGCAGAGTGATATTTGGAAGCCCATAGAGGGCTATGGTGAAAAAGGAAATATCCTCCGATGAAATCTGGAAAGAAGCGTTCTGATAAACTGCTTAGTGTTCTGTTAATTCATCTCACAGAGTTACATCTGTATTTCGTGGATCTCTTTGCTAGCCTTATTTCTGTGGAATCTGAGAACAGATATTTCGGATCCCTTTGAAGACTACAGACCAAAGTAAATATCCTCCGATAACAAAGAGAAAGAAGCTTTCTGACAAACTTCTTTGTGTTCTGTGAAATCATCTCACAGAGTTACAGCTTTCCCCTCAAGAAGCCTTTCACTAAGACAGTTCTTTAGGAATTGGCAGAGTGATATTTGGAAGCCCATAGAGGGCTATGGTGAAAAAGGAAATATCCTCCGATGAAATCTGGAAGGAAGCTTTCTGAGAAACTGCTTAGTGTTCTGTTAATTCGTCTCACAGAGTTACATCTTTATTTCGTGGATCTCCTTGCTAGCCTTATTTCTGTGGAATCTGAGAACAGATATTTCGGATCCCTTTGAAGACTATAGGGCCAAAGGAAATATCCTCCGATAACAAAGAGAAAGAAGCTTTCTGAGAAACTTCTTTATGTTCTGTGAAATCATCTCACAGAGTTACAGCTTTCCCCTCAAGAAGCCTTTCGCTAAGACAGTTCTTGTGGAATAGGCAAAGTGATATATGGAAGCCCATAGAGGGCTATGGTGAAAAAGGAAATATCCTCAGATGAAATCTGGAAAGAAGCTTTCTGAGAAACTGCTTAGTGTTCTGTTAATTCATCTCACAGAGTTACATCTGTATTTCGTGGATCTCTTTGCTAGCCTTATTTCTGTGGAATCTGAGAACAGATATTTCGGATCCCTTTGAAGACTATAATGCCAAAGGAAATATCCTCCGATAACAAAGAGAAAGAATCTTTCTGAGAAACTTCTTTGTGTTCTGTGAAATCATCTCACAGAGTTCCAGCTTTCCCCTCAAGAAGTTTTCGATAAGGCAGTTCTTGTGGAATTGGCAAAGTGATATTTGGAAGCCCATAGAGGGCTACGGTGAAAAAGAAAATATCCTTAGATGAAATCTGGAAAGAAGCTTTCTGAGAAACTGCTTCGTGTTCTGTTAATTCATCTCACAGAGATACATCTGTATGTCGTGGATCTCTTTGCTAGCCTTATTTCTGTGGAATCTGAGAAGAGATATTTCGGATCCCTTTGAACACTATAGGGCCAAAGGAAATATCCTCCAATAACAAAGGGAAAGAAGTTTTCTGAGAAACCTCTTTGATTTCTGTGAAATCATGTCACAGAGTTACAGCTTTCCCCTCAAGAAGCCTTTCGCTAAGACAGTTCTTGTGGAATAGGCAAAGTGATATATGGAAGCCCATAGAGGGCTATGGTGAAAAAGGAAATATCCTCAGATGAAATCTGGAAAGAAGCTTTCTGAGAAACTGCTTAGTGTTCTGTTAATTCATCTCACAGAGTTACATCTGTATTTCGTGGATCTCTTTGCTAGCCTTATTTCTGTGGAATCTGAGAACAGATATTTCGGATCCCTTTGAAGACTATAATACCAAAGGAAATATCCTCCGATAACAAAGAGAAAGAATCTTTCTGAGAAACTTCTTTGTGTTCTGTGAAATCATCTCACAGAGTTACAGCTTTCCCCTCAAGAAGCTTTTCGATAAGGCAGTTCTTGTGGAATTGGCAAAGTGATATTGGGAGGCCCATAGAGGTCTATGGTGAAAAAGATAATATCCTTAGATGAAATCTGGAAAGAAGCTTTCTGAGAAACTGCTTCGTGTTCTGTTAATTCATCTCACAGAGATACATCTGTATGTCGTGGATCTCTTTGCTAGCCTTATTTCTGTGGAATCTGAGAACAGATATTTCGGATCCCTTTGAAGACTATAGGGCCAAAGGAAATATCCTCCGATAACAAAGAGAAAGAATCTTTCTGAGAAACTTCTTTGTGTTCTGTGAAATCATCTCACAGAGTTACAGCTTTCCCCTCAAGAAGCCTTTCGCTAAGACAGTTCTTGTGGAATTGGCAAAGTGATATTTGGAAGCCCTTGGAGGGCTATGGTGAAAAAGGAAATATCCTCACATGAAGTCTGGAAAGAAGCTTTCTGAGAAACTGCTTAGTGTTCTGTTAATTCATCTCACAGAGTTACATCTTTTTTTCGTGGATCTCTTTTCTAGCCTTATTTCTGTGGAATCTGAGAACAGATATTTCGGATCCCTTTGAACACTATAGGGCCAAAGGAAATATCCTCCGATAACAAAGAGAAAGAAGCTTTCTGAGAAACTTCTTTGTGTTCTGTGAAATCATCTCACAGAGTTACAGCTTTCCCCTCAAGAAGTCTTTTGCTAAGACAGTTCTTGTGGAATAGGCAAAGTGATATATGGAAGCCCATAGAGGGCTATGGTGAAAAAGGAAATATCCTCAGATGAAATCTGGAAAGAAGCTTTCTGAGAAACTGCTTCGTGTTCTGTTAATTCATCTCACAGAGTTACATCGGTATTTCATGGATCTCTTTTCTAGCCTTATTTCTGTGGAATCTGAGAACAGATATTTCGGATCCCTTTGAAGACTATAGGACCAAAGGAAATATCCTCCGATAACAAAGAGAAAGAAGCTTTCTGAGAAATTTCTTTGTGTTCTGAGAAATCATCTCACAGAGTTACAGCTTTCCCTAGAAGAAGCCTTTCGCTGAGACCGTTCTTGTGGAATTGGCAAAGTGATATTGGGAAGTCCATAGATGGCTTTGGTGAAAAATAAAATATCCTCAGATGAAATCTGGAAAGAAGCTTTCTGAGAAACTGCTTAGTGTTCTGTTAATCCATCTCACAGAGTTACATCTGTATTACGTGGATCTCTTTGCTAGCCTTATTTCAGTGGAATCTGAGAACAGATATTTCGGATCCCTTTGAAGACTATAGCGCCAAATTAAATATCCTCCGATAACAAAGAGAAAGAAGCTTTCTGAGAAACTTCTTCGTGTTCTGTGAAATCATCTCACAGAGTTACAGCTGTCCCGTCAAGAAGCCTTTCGCTAAGACCGTTCTTCTGGAATTGGCAAAATGATATTGGGAAGTCCATAGAGGGCTATGGTGAAAAAGGAAATATCCTCAGATAAAATCTGGAAAGAAGCTTTCTGAGAAACTGCTTAGTGTTCTGTTAATCCATCTCACAGAGTTACATCTGTATTTCGTGGATCTCTTTGCTAGCCTTATTTCTGTGGAATCTGAGAACAGATATTTCGGATCCCTTTGAAGACTACAGGGTCAAAGGAAATATCCTCCGATAACAAAGAGAAGGAAGCTTTCTGACAAACTTCTTTGTGTTCTGTGAAATCATCTCACAGAGTTACAGCTTTCCCCTCAAGAAGCCTTTCGCTAAGACAGTTCTTGTGGAATTGGCAGAGTAATATTTGGAAGCCCATAGAGGGCTATGATGAAAAAGGAAATATCCTCAGATGAAATCTGGAAAGAAGCTTTCTGAAAAACTGCTTAGTGTTCTGTTAATCCATCTCACAGAGTTACATCTGTATTTCGTGGATCTCTTTGCTAGCCTTATTTCTGTGGAATCTGAGAACAGATATTTCGGATCCCTTTGAAGACTACAGACCAAAGTAAACATCCTCCGATAACAAAGAGAAAGAAGCTTTCTGACAAACTTCTTTGTGTTCTGTGAAATCATCTCACAGAGTTACAGCTTTCCCCTCAAGAAGCCTTTCGCTAAGACAGTTCTTTAGGAATTGGCAGAGTGATATTTGGAAGCCCATAGAGGGCTATGGAGAAAAAGGAAATATCCTCCGATGAAATCTGGAAAGAAGCTTTCTGAGAAACTGCTTAGTGTTCTGTTAGTTCATCCCACAGAGTTACATCTGTATTTCGTGGATCTCTTTGCTAGCCTTATTTCTGTGGAATCTGAGAACAGATATTTCGGATCCCCTTGAAGCCTATAGGGCCAAAGGAAATATCCTCCGATAACAAAGAGAAAGAATCTTTCTGAGAAACTTCTTTGTGTTCTGTGAAATCATCTCACAGAATTACAGCTTTCCTCTCAAGAAGCCTTTCGCTAAGACAGTTCTTGTGGAATTGGCAAAGTGATATTTGGAAGCCCTTGGAGGGCTATGGTGAAAAAGGAAATATCCTCACATGAAGTCTGGAAAGAAGCTTTCTGAGAAACTGCTTAGTGTTCTGTTAATTCATCTCACAGAGTTACATCTGTATTTCGTGGATCTCTTTGCTAGCCTTATTTCTGTGGAATCTGAGAACAGATATTTCGGATCCCTTTGAAGACTATAATGCCAAAGGAAATATCCTCCGATAACAAAGAGAAAGAATCTTTCTGAGAAACTTCTTTGTGTTCTGTGAAATGATCTCACAGAGTTACAGCTTTCCCCTCAAGAAGCTTTTCGATAAGGCAGTTCTTGTGGAATTGGCAAAGTGATATTGGGAAGCCCATAGACGGCTACGGTGAAAAATAAAATATCCTTAGATGAAATCTGGAAAGAAGCTTTCTGAGAAACTGCTTAGTGTTCTGTTAATTCATCTCACAGAGTTACATCTGTATGTCGTGGATCTCTTTGCTAGCCTTATTTCTGTGGAATCTGAGAACAGATATTTAGGATCCCTTTGAAGACTATAGGGCCAAAGGAAATATCCTCCGATAACAAAGAGAAAGAAGCTTTCTGAGAAACTTCTTTGTGTTCTGTGAAATCATCTCACTGAGTTACAGCTTTCCCCTCAAGAAGCCTTTCGCTAAGACAGTTCTTGTGGAATAGGCAAAGTGATATATGGAAGCCCTTAGAGGGCTATGGTGAAAAAGGAAATATCCTCAGATGAAATCTGGAAAGAAGCTTTCTGAGAAACTGCTTAGTGTTCTGTTAATTCATCTCACAGAGTTACATCTGTATTTCGTGGATCACTTTGCTAGCCTTATTTCTGTGGAATCTGAGAACAGATATTTCGGATCCCTTTGAAGACTATAATGCCAAAGGAAATATCCTCCGATAACAAAGAGAAAGAATCTTTCTGAGAAACTTCTTTGTGTTCTGTGAAATCATCTCACAGAGTTCCAGCTTTCCCCGCAAGAAGTTTTCGATAAGGCCGTTCTTGCGGAATTGGCAGAGTGATATTTGGAAGCCCATAGAGGGCTACGGTGAAAAAGAAAATATCCTTAGATGAAATCTGGAAAGAAGTTTTCTGAGAAACTGCTTCATGTTCTGTTAATTCATCTCACAGAGATACATCTGTATGTCGTGGATATCTTTGCTAGCCTTATTTCTGTGGAATCTGAGAAGAGATATTTCGGATCCCTTTGAACACTATAGGGCCAAAGGAAATATCCTCCGATAACAAAGAGAAAGAAGTTTTCTGAGAAACTTCTTTGTGTTCTATGAAATCATCTCACAGAGTTACAGCTTTCCCATCAAGAAGCCTTTCGCTAAGACAGCTCTTGTGGAATAGGCAAAGTGATATATGGAAGCCCATAGAGGGCTATGGTGAAAAAGGAAATATCCTCAGATGAAATCTGGAAAGAAGCTTTCTGAGAAACTGCTTAGTGTTCTGTTAATTCATCTCACAGAGTTACATCTGTATTTCTTGGATCTCTTTGCTAGCCTTATTTCTGTGGAATATGAGAACAGATATTTCGGATCCCTTTGAAGACTATAATACCAAAGGAAATATCCTCCGATAACAAAGAGAAAGAATCTTTCTGAGAAACTTCTTTGTGTTCTGTGAAATCATCTCACAGAGTTACAGCTTTCCCTTCAAGAAGCTTTTTCGATAAGGCAGTTCTTGTGGAATTGGCAAAGTGATATTGGGAAGCCCATAGAGGGCTACGGTGAAAAAGAAAATATCCTTAGATGAAATCTGGAAAGAAGCTTTCTGAGAAACTGCTTAGTGTTCTGTTAATTCATCTCACACAGTTACATCTGTATTTCGTGGATCTCTTTGCTAGCCTTATTTCTGTGGAATCTGAGAACAGATATTTCGGATCCCTTTGAAGACTATAATGCCAAAGGAAATATCCTCCGATAACAAAGAGAAAGAATCTTTCTGAGAAACTTCTTTGGATTCTGTGAAATCATCTCACAGAGTTCCAGCTTTCACCTCAAGAAGTTTTCGATAAGGCCGTTCTTGTGGAATTGGCAAAGTGATATTGGGAAGCCCATAGAGGGCTACGGTGAAAAAGAAAATATCCTTAGATGAAATCTGGAAAGAAGCTTTCTGAGAAACTGCTTCGTGTTCTGTTAATTCATCTCACAGAGATACATCTGTATGTCATGGATCTCTTTGCTAGCCTTATTTCTGTGGAATCTGAGAAGAGATATTTCGGATCCCTTTGAACACTATAGGGCCAAAGGACATATCCTCCAATAACAAAGAGAAAGAAGTTTTCTGAGAAACTTCTTTGTGTTCTGTGAAATCATCTCACGGAGTTACAGCTTTCCCCTCAAGAAGCCTTTCGCTAAGACAGTTCTTGTGGAATAGGCAAAGTGATATATGGAAGCCCATAGAGGGCTATGGTGAAAAAGGAAATATCCTCAGATGAAATCTGGAAAGAAGCTTTCTGAGAAACTGCTTAGTGTTCTGTTAATTCATCTCACAGAGTTACATCTGTATTTCGTGGATCTCTTTGCTAGCCTTATTTCTGTGGAATCTGAGAACAGATATTTCGGATCCCTTTGAAGACTATAATACCAAAGGAAATATCCTCCGATAACAAAGAGAAAGAATCTTTCTGAGAAACTTCTTTGTGTTCTGTGAAATCATCTCACAGAGTTACAGCTTTCCCCTCAAGAAGCTTTTCGATAAGGCAGTTCTTGTGGAATTGGCAAAGTGATATTTGGAAGCCCATAGAGGGCTGTGGTGAAAAAGGAAATATCCTCAGATGAAATCTGGAAGGAAGCTTTCTGAGAAACTGCTTAGTGTTCTGTTAATTCATCTCACAGAGTTACATCTTTATTTCGTGTATCTCTTTGCTAGCCTTATTTCTGTGGAATCTGAGAACAGATATTTCGGATCCCTTTGAAGACTATAGGGCCAAAGGAAATATCCTCCGATAACAAAGAGAAAGAATCTTTCTGAGAAACTTCTTTGTGTTCTGTGAAATCATCTCACAGAGTTACAGCTTTCCCCTCAAGAAGCCTTTCGCTAAGACAGTTCTTGTGGAATTGGCAGAGTGATATTTGGAAGCCCATATAGGACTATGGTGAAAAAGGAAATATCCTCAGATGAAATCTGGAAAGAAGCTTTCTGAGAAACTGCTTAGTGTTCTGTTAATTCATCTCAAAGAGTTACATCTGTATTTCGTGGATCTCTTTGCTAGCCTTATTTCTGTGGAATCTGAGAACAGATATTTCGGATCCCTTTGAAGACTATAGGGCCAAAGGAAATATCCTCCGATAACAAAGAGAAAGAAGCTTTCTGAGAAACTTCTTTGTGTTCTGTGAAATCATCTCACAGAGTTACAGCTTTCCCCTCCAGAAGCCTTTCGCTAGTACAGTTCTTGTGGAATTGGCAGAGTGATATTTGGAAGCCCATATAGGACTATGGTGAAAAAGGAAATATCCTCAGATGAAATTTCGAAAGAAGCTTTCTGAGAAACTGCCTAGTGTTCTGTTAATTCATCACACAGAGTTACATCTGTATTTCGTGGATCTCTTTGCTAGCCTTATTTCTGTGGAATCTGAGAACAGAAATTTCGGATCCCTCTGAAGACTATAGGGCCAAAGGAAATATCCTCCGATAACAAAGAGAAGGAAGCTTTCTTAGAAACTTCTTTGTATTCTGTGAAATCATCTCACAGAGTTACAGCTTTCCTCTCAAGAAGACTTTCGCTAAGACAGTTCTTGTGGAATTTGCAAAGTGATATTTGAAAGCCCTTAGAGGGCTATGGTGAAAAAGGAAATATCCTCAGATGAAATCTGGAAAGAAGCTTTCTGAGAAACTGCTTAGTGTTCTGTTAATTCATCTCACAGAGTCACATCTGTATTTCGTGGATCTTTGTTAGCCTTATTTCTGTGGAATCTGAGAACAGATATTTCGGATCCCTTTGAAGACTATAGGGACAAAGGAAATATCCTCTGATAACAAAGAGAAAGAAGCTTTCTGAGAAACTTCTTTGCGTTCTGTGAAATCATCTCAAGGAGTTACAGTTTTCCCCTCAAGAAGCCTTTCGCTAAGACAGTTCTTGTGGAATAGGCAGAGTGATATTTGGAAGCCCATAGAGGGCTTTGGTGAAAAAGGAAATATCCTCAGATGAAATCTGGAAAGAAGATTTCTGAGAAACTGCATAGTGTTCTGTTAATTCATCTCACAGAGTTACATTTGTCTTTCGTGGATCTCTTTGCTAGCCTTATTTCTGTGGAATCTGAGAACAGATATTTCGGATCCCTTTGAAGAATATAGGGCCAAAGGAAATATCCTCCGATAACAAAGAGAAAGAAGCTTTCTGAGAAACTTCTTTGTGTTCTGTGAAATCATCTCACAGAGTTACAGCTTTCCCCTCAAGAAGCCTTTCGCTAAGACAGTTCTTTAGGAATTGGCAGAGTGATTTGGAAGCCCATAGAGGGCTATGGTGAAAAAGGAAATATCCTCTGATGAAATCTGGAAAGAAGCTTTCTGAGAAACTGCTTAGTGTTCTGTTAATTCATCTCACATAGTTACATATGTATTTCGTGGATCTATTTGCTAGCCTTATTTCTGTGGAATCTCAGAACAGATATTTCGGATACCTTTGAAGAATATAGGGACAAAGGAAATATCCTCCAATAACAAAGAGAAAGAAGCTTTCTGAGAAACTTCTTTGTGTTCTGTGAAATCATCTCACAGAGTTACAGCTTTCTCTAGAAGAAGCCTTTCGCTAAGACAGTTCTTGTGGAATTGGCAGAGTGATATTTGGAAGCCCATGGAGCGCTATGTTGAAGTAGGAAATATCCTCAGATGAAATCTGGAAAGAAGATTTCTGAAGAACTGCTTAGTGTTCTGTGAATTCATCTCACAGAGTTACATCTGTATTTCGTGGATCTCTTTGCTAGCCTAATTTCTGTGGAATCTCAGAACAGATATTTCGGATCCCTTTGAAGGCTATAGGGCCAAAGGAAATATCCTCCGATAACAAAGAGAAAGAAGCTTTCTCAGAAACTTCTTTGTGTTCTGTGAAATCATCTCACAGAGTTACAACTTTCCCTAGAAGAATCCTTTCGCTAAGACAGTTCTTGTGGAATTGGCAAAGTGATATTGGGAAGCCTATAGAGGGCAATGGTGAAAAAGTAAATATCCTCAGATGAAATCTGGAAAGAAGATTTCTGAAGAACTGCTTAGTGTTCTGTTAATTCATCTCACAGAGTTACATCTGTATTTCGTGGATCTCTTTGCTAGCCTTATTTCTGTGGAATCTGAGAACAGATATTTCGGATCACTTTGAAGACTATAGGGCCAAAGGAAATATCCTCCGATAACAAAGAGAATGAAGCTTTCTGAGAAACTTCTTTGTGTTCTGTGAAATCATCTCACAGAGTTACAGCTTTCCCTAGAAGGAGCCTTTCGCTAAGACAGTTCTTGTGGAATTGGCAAAGTGATATTTGGAAGCCCATTCAGGGCTATGGTGAAAAAGGAAATAACCTCAGATGAAATCTGGAAAGAAGCTTTCTTAAAAACTGCTTAGTGTTCTGTTAATTCATCTCACAGAGTTACATCTGTATTTCGTGGATCTCTTTGCTAGCCTTATTTCTGTGGAATCTGAGAACCGATATTTCGGATCCCTTTGAAGACTATAGGGCCAAAGGAAATATCCTCCGATAACAAAGAGAAAGAAGCTTTCTGAGAAACTTCTTTGTGTTCTGTGAAATCATCTCACAGAGTTACAGCTTTCCCCTCAAGAAGCCTTTCGCTAAGACAGTTCTTGTGGAATTGGCAAAGAGATATATGGATGCTCAAAGAGGGCTATGGTGAAAAAGGAAATATCCTCAGATGAAATCTTGGAAGAAGCTTTCTGAGAAACTGCTTAGTGTTCTGTTAATTCATCTCACAGTGTTACATCGGTATTTCGTGGATCTCTTTGCTAGCCTTATTTCTGTGGAAACTGAGAACAGATATTTCGGATCCCTTTGAAGACTATAGGGCCAAAGGAAATATCCTCCGATAACAAAGAGAAAGAACCTTTCTGAGAAACTTCTTTGTGTTCTGTGAAATCATCTCACAGAGTTACAGCTTTCCCCTCAAGAAGCCTTTCGCTAAGACAGTTCTTGTGGAATTGGCAATGTGATATTTGGAAGCCCATAGAGCGCTATGGTGAAAAAGGAAATATCCTCAGATGAAATCTGGAAAGAAGCTTTCTGAGCAACTGCTTAGTGTTCTGTTAATTCATCTCACAGAGTTACATGTGTATTCCGTGGATCTCTTTCCTAGCCTTATTTCTGTGGAATCTGAGAACAGATTTTTCGGATCCCTTTGAAGACTATAGGGCCAAAGGAAATATCCTCCGATAACAAAGAGAAAGAAGCTTTCTTAGAAACTTCTTTGTGTTCTGTGAAATCATCTCACAGAGTTACAGCTTTCCCCTCAAGAAGCCTTTCGCTAAGACAGTTCTTGTGGAATTGGCAAAGTGATATTTGGAAGCCCATAGAGGGCTATTGTGAAAAAGAAAATATCCTCAGATGAAATCTGGAAAGAAGCTTTCTGAGAAACTGCTTAGTGTTCTGTTAATTCATCTCACAGAGTTACATCTGTATTTCGTGGATCTCTTTGCTAGCCTTATTTCTGTGGAATCTGAGAACAGATATTTCGGATCCCTTTGAAGACTATAGGGCCAAAGGAAATATCCTCCGATAACAAAGAGAAAGAAGCTTTCTGAGAAAATTCTTTGTGTTCTGTGAAATCATCTCACAGAGTTACAGCTTTCCCCTCAAGAAGCCTTTCGCTAAGACAGTTCTTGTGGAATTGGCAAAGAGATATATGGATGCCCATAGAGGGCTAAGGTGAAAAAGGAAATATCCTCAGATGAAATCTGGAAAGAAGCTTTCTGAGAAACTGCTTAGTGTTCTGTTAATTCATCTCACAGAGTTACATCTGTATTTCGTGGATCTCTTTGCTAACCTTATTTCTGTGGAAACTGAGAACAGATATTTCTTATCCCTTTGAAGACTATTGGGCCAAAAGAAGTATCCTCCGATAACAAAGAGAAAGAAGCTTTCTGAGAAACTTCTTTGTGTTCTGTGAAATCATCTCACAGAGTTACAGCTTTCCCCTCAAGAAGCCTTTCGCTAAGACAGTTCTTGTGGAATTGGCAAAGTGCTATCTGGAAGCCCCTAGAGGGCTATGGTGAAAAAGGAAATATCCTCAAATGAAATCTGGAAAGAAGCTTTCTGAGAAACTGCTTAGTGTTCTGTTAATTCATCTCACAGAGTTACATCTGTATTTCGTGGATCTCTTTGCTAGCATTATTTCTGTGGAATCTGAGAACAGATATTTCGGATCCCTTTGAAGACTATAGGGCCAAAGGAAATATCCTCCGATAACAAAGAGAAAGAAGCTTTCTGAGAAACTTCTTTGTGTTCTGTGAAATCATCTCACAGAGTTACAGCTTTCCCCTCAAGAAGCCTTTCGCTAAGACAGTTCTTGTGGAATTGGCAAAGTGATATTGGGAAGCCCCTAGAGGGCTATGGTGAAAAAGGAATTATCGATAGATAAAATATGGAAAGAAGGTTTCTGAGAAACTGGTTAGTGTTCTGTTAATTCATCTCACAGAGTTATATCTGTATTTCGTGGATCTCTTTGCTAGCCTTATTTCTGTGGAAACTGAGAACAGATATTTCGGATCCCTTTGAAGACTACAGGGCCAAAGGAAATATCCTCCGATTACAAAGAGAAAGAAGCTTTCTGAGAAACTTCTTTGTGTTCTGTGAAATCATCTCACAGAGTTACAGCTTTCCCCTCAAGAAGCCTTTCGCTAAGACAGTTCTTGTGGAATTGGCAAAGTGCTATCTGGAAGCCCCTTGAGGGCTATGGTGAAAAAGGAAATATCCTCAGATGAAATCTGGAAAGAAGCTTTCTGAGAAACTGCTTAGTGTTCTGTTAATTCATCTCACCGAGTTACATCTGTATTTCATGGATCTCTTTGCTAGCCTTATTTCTGTGGAATCTGAGAACAGATATTTCGGATCCCTTAGAACACTATACGGCCAAAGGAAATATCCTCCGATAACAAAGAGAAAGGAGCTTTAAGAGAAACTTCTTTGTGTTCTGTGAAATCATCTCACAGAGTTACAGCTTTCCCGTCAAGAAGCCTTCCGCTAAGACAGTTCTTGTGGAATGGGCAAAGAGATATATGGATGCCCAAAGAGGGTTATGGTGAAAAGGGAAATATCCTCAGATGAAATCTTGGAAGAAGCTTTCTGAGAAACTGCTTAGTGTTCTGTTAATTCATCTCACAGAGTTACATGTGTATTCCGTGGATCTCTTTGCTAGTCTTATTTCTGTGGAATCTGGGAACAGATTTTTCGGATCCCTTTGAAGACTATAGGGCCAAAGGAAATATCCTCCGATAACAAAGAGAAAGAAGCTTTCTTAGAAACTTCTTTGTGTTCTGTGAAATCATCTCACAGAGTTACAGCTTTCCCGTCAAGAAGCCTTTCGGTAAGACAGTTCTTGTGGAATTGGCAAAGTGATATTTGGAAGCCCATAGAGGGCTATTGTGAAAAAGGAAATATCCTCAGATGAAATCTGGAAAGAAGCTTTCTGAGAAACTGCTTAGTGTTCTGTTAATTCATCTCACAGAGTTACATCTGTATTTCGTGGATCTCTTTGCTAACCTTATTTCTGTGGAAACTGAGAACAGATATTTCTTATCGCTTTGAAGACTATTGGGCCAAAAGAAGTATCCTCCGATAACAAAGAGAAAGAAGCTTTCTGAGAAACTTCTTTCTGTTCGGTGAAATCATCTCACAGAGTTACAGCTTTCCCCTCAAGAAGCCTTTCGCTAAGACAGTTCTTGTGGAATTGGCAAAGTGCTATCTGGAAGCCCCTAGAGGGCTATGGTGAAAAAGGAAATATCCTCAGATGAAATCTTGGAAGAAGCTTTCTGAGAAACTGCTTAGTGTTCTGTTAATTCATCTCACAGAGTTACATCTGTATTTCGTGGACCTCTTTGCTAGCCTTATTTCTGTGGAAACTGAGAACAGATATTTCGGATCCCTCTGAAGACTATAGGGCCAAAGGAAATATCCTCCGATAACAAAGAGAAAGAACCTTTATGAGAAACTTCTTTGTGTTCTGTGAAATCATCTCACAGAGTTACAGCTTTCCCCTCAAGAAGCCTTTCGCTAAGACAGTTCTTGTGGAACTGGCAAAGTGATATTTGGAAGCCCATAGAGCGGTATGGTGAAAAAGGAAATATCCTCAGATGAAATCTGGAAAGAAGCTTTCTAAGCAACTGCTTAGTGTTCTGTTAATTCATCTCACAGAGTTACATGTGTATTTCGTGGATCTCTTTGCTAGCCTTATTTCTGTGGAATCTGAGAACAGATATTTCGGATCCCTTTGAAGACTATAGGGCCAAAGGAAATATCCCCCGATAACAAAGATAAAGAAGCTTTCTGAGAAACTTCTTTGTGTTCTGTGAAATCATCTCACAGAGTTACAGCTTTCCCCTCAAGAAGCCTTTCGCTAAGACAGTTCTTGTGGAATTGGCAAAGAGATATATGGATGCCCATAGAGGGCTATGGTGAAAAAGGAAATATCCTCAGATGAAATCTGGAAAGAAGCTTTCTGAGAAACTGCTTAGTGTTCTGTTAATTCATGTCTCAGAGTTACATCTGTATTTCGTGGATCTCTTTGCTAGCCTTATTTCTGTAGAAACTGAGAACAGATATTTCGGATCCATTTGAAGACTACTGGGCCAAAAGAAGTATCCTCCGATAACAAAGAGAAAGAAGCTTTCTTAGAAAATTCTTTGTGTTCTGTGAAATCATCTCACAGAGTTACAGCTTTCCCGTCAAGAAGCCTTTCGCTAAGACAGTTCTTGTGGAATTGGCAAAGTGATATTTTGAAACCCAAAGAGGGCTACTGTGAAAAAGAAAATATCCTCAGATGAAATCTGGAAAGAAGCTTTCTGAGAAACTGCTTAGTGTTCTGTTAATTCATCTCACAGAGTTACATCTGTATTTCGTGGATCTCTTTGCTAGCCTTATTTCTGTGGAATCTGAAAACAGATATTTCGGATCCCTTTGAAGACTATAGGGCCAAAGGAAATATCCTCCGATAACAAAGAGAAAGAACCTTTCTGAGAAACTTCTTTGTGTTCTGTGAAATCATCTCACAGAGTTACAGCTTTCCCCTCAAGAAGCCTTTCGCTAAGACAGTTCTTGTGGAATTGGCAGAGTGATATTTGGAACCCCATAGAGGGCTATTGTGAAAAAGAAAATATCCTCAGATGAAATCTGGAAAGAAGCTTTCTGAGAAACTGCTTAGTGTTCTGTTAATTCATCTCACAGAGTTACATCTGTATTTCGTGGATCTCTTTGCTAGCCTTATTTCTGTGGAATCTGAGAACAGATATTTCGGATCCCTTTGAAGACTATAGGGCCAAAGGAAATATCCTCCGATAACAAAGAGAAAGAAGCTTTCTGAGAAACTTCTTTGTGTTCTGTGAAATCATCTCAAAGAGTTACAGCTTTCCCCTCAAGAAGCCTTTCGCTAAGACAGTTCTTGTGGAATTGGCAAAGAGATATATGGATGCCCATAGAGGGCTAAGGTGAAAAAGGAAATATCCTCAGATGAAATCTGGAAAGAAGCTTTCTGAGAAACTGCTTAGTGTTCTGTTAATTCATGTCACAGAGTTACATCTGTATTTCGTGGATCTCTTTGCTAGCCTTATTTCTGTGGAAACTGAGAACAGATATTTCGGATCCCTTTGAAGACTACTGGGCCAAAAGAAGTATCCTCCGATAACAAAGAGAAAGAAGCTTTCTTAGAAACTTCTTTGTGTTCTGTGAAATCATCGCACAGAGTTACAGCTTTCCCCTCAAGAAGCCTTTCGCTAAGACAGTTCTTGTGGAATTGGCAAAGTGCTACCTGGAAGCCCCTAGAGGGCTATGGTGAAATAGGAAATATCCTCAAATGAAATCTGGAAAGAAGCTTTCTGAGAAACTGCTTAGTGTTCTGTTAATTCATCTCACAGAGTTACATCTGTATTTCGTGGATCTCTTTGCTAGCCTTATTTCTGTGGAATCTGAGAACAGATATTTCGGATCCCTTTGAAGACTATAGGGCCAAAGGAAATATCCTCCGATAACAAAGAGAAAGAAGCTTTCTGAGAAACTTCTTTGTGTTCTGTGAAATCACCTCACAGAGTTACAGCTTTCCCCTTTAGAAGCCTTTCGCTAAGACAGTTTTTTTGGAATTGGCAAAGTGATACTGGAAAGCCCATAGAGGGCTATGGTGAAAAAGGAAATATCCTCAGATGAAATCTGGAAAGAAGCTTTCTGAGAAACTGCTTAGTGTTCTGTTAATTCATCTCACAGAGTTACATCTGTATTTCGTGGATCTCTTTGCTAGCCTTATTTCTGTGGAATCTGAGAACAGGTATTTCGGATCCCTTTGAAGACTATAGGGCCAAAGGAAATATCCTCCGATAACAAAGGGAAAGAAGCTTACTGAGAAACTTCTTTGTGTTCTGTGAAATCATCTCACAGAGTTACAGCTTTCCCGTCAAGAAGCCTTTCGCTAAGACAGTTCTTGTGGAATTGGCAAAGAGATATATGGATGCCCAAAGAGGGCTATGGTGAAAAAGGAAATATCCTCAGATGAAATCTTGGAAGAAGCTTTCTGAGAAACTGCTTAGTGTTCTGTTAATTCATCTCACAGAGTTACATCTGTATTTCGTGGATCTCTTTGCTAGCCTTATTTCTGTGGAATGTGAGAACCGATATTTCAGATCCCTTTTAAGACTATAGGGCCAAAGGAAATATCCTCCGATAACAAAGAGAAAGAAGCTTTCTGCGAAACTTCTTTGTGTTCTGTGAAATCATCTCACAGAGTCACAGCTTTCCCCTCTAGAAGACTTTCGCTAAGACAGTTCTTGTGGAACTGGCAAAGTTATATTTGGAACCCCATAGAGGGCTATGGTGAAAAAGGAAATATCCTCAGATGAAATCTGGAAGGAAGCTTTCGGAGAAACTGCTTAGTGTTCTGTGAATTCATCTCACAGAGTTACATGTGTATTTCGTGGATCTCTTTGCTAGCCTTATTTCTGTGGAATCTGAGAACAGATATTTCGGATCCCTTTGAAGACTATAGGGCCAAAGGAAATTTCCTCCGATAACAAAGAGAAAGAAGCTTTCTGAGAAACTTCTTTGTGTTCTGTGAAATCATCTCACAGAGTGACAGCTTTCCCCTCAAGAAGCCTTTCGCTAAGACAGTTCTTGTGGAATTGGCAAAGTGATATTGGGAAGCCCATAGAGGGCTATGGTGAAAAAGGAAATAACCTCAGATGAAATCTGGAAAGAAGCTTTCTTAAAAACTGCTTAGTGTTCTGTTAATTCATCTCACAGAGTTACATCTGTATTTCGTGGATCTCTTTGCTAGCCTTATTTCTGTGGAATCTGAGAACCGATATTTCGGATCCCTTTGAAGACTATAGGGCCAAAGGAAATATCCTCCGATAACAAAGAGAAAGAAGCTTTCTGAGAAACTTCTTTGTGTTCTCTGAAATCATCTCACTGATTTGCAGCTTTCCCCTCAAGAAGCCTTTTGCTAAGACAGTTCTTGTGGAATTGGCAAAGTGATATTTGGAAGCCCATAGAGGGCTATGGTGAAAAAGGAAATATCCTCAGATGAAAACTGGAAAGAAGCTTTCTGAGAAACTGCTTACTGTTCTGTTAATTCATCTCACAGAGTTACATCTGTATTTCGTGGATCTCTTTGCTAGCCTTATTTCTGTGGAATCTGAGAACAGATATTTCGGATCCCTTTGAAGACTATAGGGCCAAAGAAAATATCCTCCGATAACAAAGAGAAAGAAGCTTTCTGAGAAACTTCTCTGTGTTCTGTGAAATCATCTCACACAGTTACAGCTTTCCCTAGAAGAAGCCTTTCGCTAAGACAGTTCTCGTGGAATTGGCACAGTGATATTTGGAAGCCCATAGAGGGATATGGTGAAAAAGGAAATATCCTCAGATGAAATCTGGAAAGAAGCTTTCTGAGAAACTGCTTAGTGTTCTGTTAATTCATCTCACAGAGTTACATCTGTGTTTCGTGGATCTCTTTGCTTGCCTTATTTCTGTGGAATCTGAGAACAGATATTTCGGATCCCTTTGAAGACCATAGGGCCAAAGGAAATATCCTCCGATAACAAAGAGAAAGATGCTTGTTGAGAAACTTCTTTGTGTTCTGTGAAATCATCTTACAGAGTTACAGCTTTCGCCTCAAGAAGCCTTTCGCTAAGACAGTTCTTGTGGAATTGGCAAAGTGATATTTGGAAGACCCTAGAGGGCTATGGTGAAAAAGGAAATATCCTCAGATTAAATCTGGAAAGAAGCTTTCTGAGAAACTGCTTAGTGTTCTGTTAATTCATCTCACAGAGTTACATCTGTATTTCGTGGATCTCTTTCCTAGCCTTTTTTCTGTGGAATCTGAGAACAGATATTTCGGATCCCTTTGAATACTACAGGGCCAAAGGAAATATCCTCCGATAACAAAGAGAAAGAAGCTTTCTGAGGAACTTCTTTGTGTTCTGTGAAATCATCTCACAGAATTACAGCTTTCCCCTCTAGAAACTTTTCGCTAAGACACTTCCTGCGGAAATGGCAAATTGATATTGGGAAGCCCATAGAGGGCTATGGTGAAAAAGGAAATATCCTCAGATGAAATCTGGAAAGAAGCTTTCTGAGAAACTGCTTAGTGTTCTGTTAATTCATCTCACAGAGTTACATCTGTATTTCATGGATGTCTTTGCTAGCCTTATTTCTGTTAAATGTGAGAACAGATATTTCGGATCCTTTTGAAGACTATAGGGCCAAAGGAAATATTCTCAGATAACAAAGAGAAAGAAGCTTTCTGAGAAACTTCTTTGTGTCCTGTGAAATCATCTCACAGAGTTACAGCTTTCCCCTCAAGAAGCCTTTCGCTAAGACAGTTCCTGTGGAATTGGCAAAGTGATATTTGGAAGCCCATAGAGGGCTATGGTGAAAAAGGAAATATCCTCAGATGAAATCTGGAAAGAAGCTTTCTGAGAAACTGCGTAGTGTTCTGTGAATTCATCTCACAGAGTTACATCTGTATTTCGTGGGTCTCTTTGCTAGCCTTTTTTCTGTAGAATCTGAGAACAGATATTTCGGATCCCTTTGAAGACTATAGGGCCAAAGGAAATATCCTCCGATAACAAAGAGAAAGAAGCTTTCTGAGAAACTTCTTTGTGTTCTGTGAAATCATCTCACAGAGTTACAGCTTTCCTTTCAAGAAGCCTTTCGCTAGGACAGTTCTTGTTCAATTGGTAAAGTGATATTTGGAAGCCCATGGAGGGCTATGGTGAAAAAGGAAATATCCTCAGATGAAATCTGGAAAGAAGCTTTCTGAGAAACTGCTTAGTGTTCTGTTAGTTCATCTCACAGAGTTACATCTGTATTTCGTGTTTGTCTTTGCTAGCCTTATTTCTGTGGAATGTGAGAACCGATATTTCGGATCCCTTTGAAGACTATAGGGCCAAAGGAAATATCCTCCGATAACAAAGAGAATGAAGCTTTCTGAGAAACTTCTTTGTGTTCTGTGAAATCATCTCACAGAGTCACAGCTTTCCCCTCTAGAAGACTTTCGCTAAGACAGTTCTTGTGGAACTGGCAAAGTGATATTTGGAACCCCATAGAGGGCTATGGTGAAAAAGGAAATATCCTCAGATGAAATCTGGAAGGAAGCTTTCTGAGAAACTGCTTAGTGTTCTGTTAATTCATCTCACAGAGTTACATGTGTATTTCGTGGATCTCTTTGCTAGCCTTATTTCTGTGGAATCTGAGAACAGATATTTCGGATCCCTTTGAAGACTATAGGGCCAAAGGAAATATCCTCCGATAACAAAGAGAAAGAAGCTTTCTGAGAAACTTCTTTGTGTTCTGTGAAATCATCTCACAGAGTGACAGCTTTCCCCTCAAGAAGCCTTTCGCTAAGACAGTTCTTGTGGAATTGGCAAAGTGATATTGGGAAGCCCATGGAGGGCTATGGTGAAAAAGGAAATAACCACAGATGAAATCTGGAAAGAAGCTTTCTTAAAAACTGCTTAGTGTTCTGTTAATTCATCTCACAGAGTTACATCTGTATTTCGTGGATCTCTTTGCTAGCCTTATTTCTGTGGAATCTGAGAACCGATATTTCGGATCCCTTTGAAGACTATAGGGCCAAAGGAAATATCCTCCGATAACAAAGAGAAAGAAGCTTTCTGAGAAACTTCTTTGTGTTCTCTGAAATCATCTCACTGATTTGCAGCTTTCCCCTCAAGAAGCCTTTTGCTAAGACAGTCCTTGTGGAATTGGCAAAGTGATATTTGGAAGCCCATAGAGGGCTATGGTGAAAAAGGAAATATCCTCAGATGAAAACTGGAAAGAAGCTTTCTGAGAAACTGCTTACTGTTCTGTTAATTCATCTCACAGAGTTACATCTGTATTTCGTGGATCTCTTTGCTAGCCTTATTTCTGTGGAATCTGAGAACAGATATTTCGGATCCCTTTGAAGACTATAGGGCCAAAGAAAATATCCTCCGATAACAAACAGAAAGAAGCTTTCTGAGAAACTTCTCTGTGTTCTGTGAAATCATCTCACACAGTTACAGCTTTCCCTAGAAGAAGCCTTTCGCTAAGACAGTTCTCGTGGAATTGGCACAGTGATATTTGGAAGCCCATAGAGGGATATGGTGAAAAAGGAAATATCCTCAGATGAAATCTGGAAAGAAGCTTTCTGAGAAACTGCTTAGTGTTCTGTTAATTCATCTCACAGAGTTACATCTGTATTTCGTGGATCTCTTTGCTTGCCTTATTTCTGTGGAATCTGAGAACAGATATTTCGGATCCCTTTGAAGACCATAGGGCCAAAGGAAATATCCTCCGATAACAAAGAGAAAGAAGCTTGCTGAGAAACTTCTTTGTGTTCTGTGAAATCATCTTACAGAGTTACAGCTTTCGCCTCAAGAAGCCTTTCGCTAAGACAGTTCTTGTGGAATTGGCAAAGTGATATTTGGAAGACCCTAGAGTGCTATGGTGAAAAAGGAAATATCCTCAGATTAAATCTGGAAAGAAGCTTTCTGAGAAACTGCTTAGTGTTCTGTTAATTCATCTCACAGAGTTACATCTGTATTTCGTGGATCTCTTTCCTAGCCTTTTTTCTGTGGAATCTGAGAACAGATATTTCGGATCCCTTTGAACACTACAGGGCCAAAGGAAATATCCTCCGATAACAAAGAGAAAGAAGCTTTCTGAGGAACTTCTTTGTGTTCTGTGAAATCATCTCACAGAATTACAGCTTTCCCCTCTAGAAACTTTTCGCTAAGACACTTCCTGCGGAAATGGCAAATTGATATTGGGAAGCCCATAGAGGGCTATGGTGAAAAAGGAAATATCCTCAGATGAAATCTGGAAAGAAGCTTTCTGAGAAACTGCTTAGTGTTCTGTTAATTCATCTCACAGAGTTACATCTGTATTTCATGGAGGTCTTTGCTAGCCTTATTTCTGTTAAATGTGAGAACAGATATTTCGGATCCTTTTGAAGACTATAGGGCCAAAGGAAATATTCTCAGATAACAAAGAGAAAGAAGCTTTCTGAGAAACTTCTTTGTGTCCTGTGAAATCATCTCACAGAGTTACAGCTTTCCCCTCAAGAAGCCTTTCGCTAAGACAGTTCCTGTGGAATTGGCAAAGTGATATTTGGAAGCCCATAGAGGGCTATGGTGAAAAAGGAAATATCCTCAGATGAAATCTGGAAAGAAGCTTTCTGAGAAACTGCGTAGTGTTCTGTGAATTCATCTCACAGAGTTACATCTGTATTTCGTGGGTCTCTTTGCTAGCCTTTTTTCTGTAGAATCTGAGAACAGATATTTCGGATCCCTTTGAAGACTATAGGGCCAAAGGAAATATCCTCCGATAACAAAGAGAAAGAAGCTTTCTGAGAAATTTCTTTGTGTTCTGTGAAATCATCTCACAGAGTTACAGCTCTCCTTTCAAGAAGCCTTTCGCTAGGACAGTTCTTGTTCAATTGGCAAAGTGATATTTGGAAGCCCATAGAGGGCTATGGTGAAAAAGGAAATACCCTCACATGAAATCTGGAAAGAAGCTTTCTGAGAAACTGCTTAGTGTTCTGTTAATTCATCTCACAGAGTTACATCTGTATTTCGTGGATCTCTTTGCTAGCCTTATTTCTGTGGAATCTGAGAACAGATATTTTGGATCCATTGGAAGACTATAGGGCCAAAGGAAATATCCTCTGATAACAAAGAGAAAGAAGCTTTCTGAGAAACTTCTTTGTGTTCTGTGAAATCATCTCACAGAGTTACAGCTTTCCCCTCAAGAAGCCTTTCGCTAAGACAGTTCTTGTGGAATTGGCAAAGTGATATTTGGAATCCCATGGAGGGCTATGTTGAAAAAGGAAATATCCTCAGATGAAATCTGGTAAGAAGCTTTCTGAGAAACTACTAAGTGTTCTGTTAATTCATCTCACAGAGTTACATCTGTATTTCGTGGATCTCTTTGCTAGCCTTATTTCTGTGGAATCTGAGAACAGATATTTCGGATCCCTTTGAAGACTACAGGGCCAAAGGGAACATCCTACGATAACAAAGAGAAAGAAGCTTTCTGAGAAACTTGTTTGTGTTCTGTGAAATCATCTCACAGAGTTACAGCTTTCCCCTCAAGAAGCCTTTCGCAAAGGCAGTTCTTGTGGAATTGGCAAAGTCATATTGGGAAGCTCGGAGGCCTATGGTGAAAAAGGAAATATCCTCAGATGAAATCTGGAAAGAAGCTTTCTGAGAAACTGCTTAGTGTTCTGTTAATTCACCTCACAGAGTTACATCTGTATTTCGTGCATCTCTTTGCTTGCCTTATTTCTGTGGAATCTGAGAACAGATATTTCGGATCCCTTTGAAGACTACAGGGTCAAAGAAAATATCCTCCGATAACAAAGAGAAAGAAGCTTTCTGACAAACTTTTTTGTGTTCTGTGAAATCATCTCACAGAGTTACAGCTTTCCCCTCAAGAAGCCTTTCGCTAAGACAGTTCTTGTGGAATTGGCAGAGTAATATTTGGAAGCCCATAGAGGGCTAGGATGGAAAGGGAAATATCCTCAGATGAAATCTGGAAAGAAGCTTTCTGAAGAACTGCTTAGTGTTCTGTTTATCCATCTCACAGAGTTACATCTGTATTTCGTGGATCTCTTTGCTAGCCTTATTTCTGTGGAATCTGAGAACAGATATTTCGGATCCCTTTGAAGACTACAGGGCCAAAGGAAATATCCTCCGATAACAAAGAGAAAGAAGCTTTCTGAGAAACTTCTTTGTGTTCTGTGAAATCATCTCACAGAGTTACAGCTTTCCCCTCAAGAAGCCGTTCGCTAAGACAGTTCTTAAGGAATTGGCAGAGTGATATTTGGAAGCCCATAGAGGGCTATGGTGAAAAAGGAAATATCCGACGATGAAATCTGGAAAGAAGCGTTCTGATAAACTGCTTAGTGTTCTCTTAATTCATCTCACAGAGTTACATCTGTATTTCGTGGATATCTTAGCTAGCCTTATTTCTGTGGAATCTGAGAACAGATATTTCGGATCCCTTTGAAGACTACAGACCAAAGTAAATATCCTCCGATAACAAAGAGAAAGAAGCTTTCTGACAAACTTCTTTGTGTTCTGTGAAATCATCTCACAGAGTTACAGCTTTCCCCTCAAGAAGCCTTTCACTAAGACAGTTCTTTAGGAATTGGCAGAGTGATATTTGGAAGCCCATAGAGGCCTAAGGTGAAAAAGGAAATATCCTCCAATGAAATCTGGAAGGAAGCTTTCTGAGAAACTGCTAAGTGTTCTGTTAATTCATCTCACAGAGTTACATCTTTATTTCGTGGATCTCCTTGCTAGCCTTATTTCTGTGGAATCTGAGAACAGATATTTCGGATCCCTTTGAAGACTATAGGGCCAAAGGAAATATCCTCCGATAACAAAGAGAAAGAAGCTTTCTGAGAAACTTCTTTGTGTTCTGTGAAATCATCTCACAGAGTTACAGCTTTCCCCTCAAGAAGCCTTTCGCTAAGACAGTTCTTGTGGAATTGGCAAAGAGATATGTGGATGCCCATAGAGGGCTAAGGTGAAAAAGGTAATATCCTCAGATGAAATCTGGAAAGAAGCTTTCTGAGAAACTGCTTAGTGTTCTGTTAATTCATCTCACAGAGTTACATCTGTATTACGTGGATCTCTTTGCTAACCTTATTTCTGTGGAAACTGAGAACAGATATTTCTTATCCCTTTGAAGACTACTGGGCCAAAAGAGGTATCCTCCGATAACAAAGAGAAAGAAGCTTTCTGAGAAACTTCTTTGTGTTCGGTGAAATCATCTCACAGAGTTACAGCTTTCCCCTCAAGAAGCCTTTCGCTAAGACAGTTGTTGTGGAATTGGCAAAGTGCTATCTGGAAGCCCCTAAAGGGCTATGGTGAAAAAGGAAATATCCTCAAATGAAATCTGGAAAGAAGCTTTGTGAGAAACTGCTTAGTGTTCTGTTAATTCATCTCACAGAGTTACATCTGTATTTCGTGGATCTCTTTGCTAGCCTTATTTCTGTGGAATCTGAGAACAGATATTTCGGATCCCTTTGAAGACTATACGGCCAAAGGAAATATCCTCCGATAACAAAGAGAAAGAAGCTTTAAGAGAAACTTTTTGTGTTCTGTGAAATCATCTCACAGAGTTACAGCTTTCCCCTCAAGAAGCCTTTCGCTAAGACAGTTCTTGTGGAATTGGCAAAGAGATATATGGATGCCCAAAGAGGGCTATGGTGAAAAAGGAAATATCCACAGATGAAATCTTGGAAGAAGCTTTCTGAGAAACTGCTTAGTGTTCTGTTAATTCATCTCACAGAGTTACATCTGTATTTCGTGGATCTCTTTGCTAGCCTTATTTCTGTGGAATCTGAGAACAGATATTTCGGATCCCTTTGAAGACTATAGGGCCAAAGGAAATATCCTCCGATAACAAAGAGAAAGAAGCTTTCCGAGAAATTTCTTTGTGTTCTGTGAAATCATCTCACAGAGTTACAGCTTTCCCCTCAAGAAGCCTTTCGCTAAGACAGTTCTTGTGGAATTGGCAAAGTGATATTGGGAAGCCCATAGAGCGCTATGGTGAAAAAGGAAATATCCTCAGATGAAATCTGGAAAGAAGCTTTCAGAGCAACTGCTTCGTGTTCTGTTAATTCATCTCACAGAGTTACATGAGTATTTCGTGGATCTCTTTGCTAGCCTTATTTCTGTGGAATCTGAGAACAGATATTTTGGATCCATTGGAAGACTATAGGGCCAAAGGAAATATCCTCTGATAACAAAGAGAAAGAAGCTTTCTGAGAAACTTCTTTGTGTTCTGTGAAATCATCTCACAGAGTTACAGCTTTCCCCTCAAGAAGCCTTTCGCTAAGACAGTTCTTGTGGAATTGGCAAAGTGATATTTGGAATCCCATGGAGGGCTATGTTGAAAAAGGAAATATCCTCAGATGAAATCTGGTAAGAAGCTTTCTGAGAAACTACTAAGTGTTCTGTTAATTCATCTCACAGAGTTACATCTGTATTTCGTGGATCTCTTTGCTAGCCTTATTTCTGTGGAATCTGAGAACAGATATTTCGGATCCCTTTGAAGACTACAGGGCCAAAGGGAACATCCTACGATAACAAAGAGAAAGAAGCTTTCTGAGAAACTTGTTTGTGTTCTGTGAAATCATCTCACAGAGTTACAGCTTTCCCCTCAAGAAGCCTTTCGCAAAGGCAGTTCTTGTGGAATTGGCAAAGTCATATTGGGAAGCTCGGAGGCCTATGGTGAAAAAGGAAATATCCTCAGATGAAATCTGGAAAGAAGCTTTCTGAGAAACTGCTTAGTGTTCTGTTAATTCACCTCACAGAGTTACATCTGTATTTCGTGGATCTCTTTGCTAGCCTTATTTCTGTGGAATCTGAGAACAGATATTTCGGATCCCTTTGAAGACTATAGGGCCAAAGGAAATATCCTCCGATAACAAAGAGAATGAAGCTTTCTGAGAAACTTCTTTGTGTTCTGTGAAATCATCTCACAGAGTTACAGCTTTCCCGTCAAGAAGCCTTTCGCTAAGACAGTTCTTGTGGAATTGGAAAAGTGATATTGGGAAGCCCATACAGGGCACGGTGAAAAAGGAAATATCCTCAGATGAAATCTGGAAAGAAGCTTTCTGAGAAACTGCTTAGTGTTCTGTTAATTCATCTCACAGACTTACATCTGTATTTCGTGGATCTCTTTGCTAGCCTTATTTCTGTGGAATCTGAGAACAGATATTTAGGATCCCTTTGAAGACTATAGGGCCAAAGGAATATCCTCCGATAACAAAGAGAAAGAAGCTTTCTGAGAAACTTCTTAGTGTTCTGTGAAATCATCTCACAGAGTTACAGCTTTCACTAGAAGAAGCCTTTCGCTAAGACTGTTCTTGTGGAATTGGCAAAGTGATATTTGGTAGCCCATAGAGGGCTAAGGTGAAAAAGGAAATATCCTCAGATGAAATCTGGAAAGAAGCTTTCTGAGAAACTGCTTAGTGTTCTGTTAATTCATCTCACAGAGTTACATCTGTATTTCATGGATCTCTTTGCTAGCCTTATTTCTGTGGAATCTGAGAACAGATATTTTGGATCCCTTTGAAGACTATAGGGCGATAGGAAATATCCTCTGATAACAAAGAGAAAGAAGCTTTCTGAGAAACTTCTTTGTATTCTGTGAAATCATCTCACAGAGTTACAGCTTTTCCCTCAAGAAGCCTTTCACTAAGACAGTTCTTGTGGAATTGGCAAAGTGATATTGGGAAGCCCATAGAGTGCTATGGTGAAAAAGGAAATATCCTGAGATGAAATCTGGAAAGAAGCTTTCTGAGAAACTGCTTAGTGTTCTGTTAATTCATCTCACAGAGTTACATCTGTATTTCGTGGATCTCTTTGCTAGCCTTATTTCTGTGGAATCTGAGAACAGATATTTCGGATCCCTTTGAAGACTACAGGGCCAAAGGGAACATCCTACGATAACAAAGAGAAAGAAGCTTTCTGAGAAACTTGTTTGTGTTCTGTGAAATCATCTCACAGAGTTACAGCTTTCCCCTCAAGAAGCCTTTCGCAAAGGCAGTTCTTGTGGAATTGGCAAAGTCATATTGGGAAGCTCGGAGGCCTATGGTGAAAAAGGAAATATCCTCAGATGAAATCTGGAAAGAAGCTTTCTGAGAAACTTCTTAGTGTTCTGTTAATTCACGTCACAGAGTTACATCTGTATTTCGTGCATCTCTTTGCTTGCCTTATTTCTGTGGAATCTGAGAACAGATATTTCGGATCCCTTTGAAGACGATAGGGCCAAAGGAAATATCCTCCGATAACAAAGAGAAAGAAGCTTTCTGAGAAACTTCTTTGTGTTCTGTGAAATCATCTCACAGAGTTACAGCTTTCCCTAGAAGGAGCCTTTCGCTAAGACAGTTCTTGTGGAATTGGCAAAGTGATATTTGGAAGCCCGTAGAGGGCTAAGTGTAAAAGGAAATATCCTCAGATGAAATCTGGAAAGAAGCTTTCTGAGAAACTGCTTAGTGTTCTGTTAATTCACCTCACAGAGTTACATCTGTATTTCGTGGATCTCTTTGCTAGCCTTATTTCTGTGGAATCTGAGAAGAGATATTTCGGATCCCTTTGAAGACTATAGGGCCAAAGGAAATATCCTCCGATAACAAAGAGAATGAAGCTTTCTGAGAAACTTCTTTGTGTTCTGTGAAATCATCTCACAGAGTTACAGCTTTCCCGTCAAGAAGCCTTTCGCTAAGACAGTTCTTGTGGAATTGGAAAAGTGATATTGGGAAGCCCATACAGGGCACGGTGAAAAAGGAAATATCCTCAGATGAAATCTGGAAAGAAGCTTTCTGAGAAACTGCTTAGTGTTATGTTAATTCATCTCACAGACTTACATCTGTATTTCGTGGATCTCTTTGCTAGCCTTATTTCTGTGGAATCTGAGAACAGATATTTTGGATCCCTTTGAAGACTATAGGGCCAAAGGAAATATCCTCCGATAACAAAGAGAAAGAAGCTTTCTGAGAAACTTCTTTGTGTTCTGTGAAATCATCTCACAGAGTTACAGCTTTTCCCTCAAGAAGCCTTTCACTAAGACAGTTCTTGTGGAATTGGCAAAGTGATACTGGGAAGCCCATAGAGGGCTATGGTAAAAAACAAAATATCCTCAGATGAAATCTGGAAAGAAGCTTTCTGAGAAACTGCTTAGTGTTCTGTTAATTCACCTCACAGAGTTACATCTGTATTTCGTGGATCTCTTTGCTAGCCTTATTTCTGTGGAATCTGAGAACAGATATTTCGGATCCCTTTGAAGACTATAGGGCCAAAGGAAATATCCTCCGAAAACAAAGATAAAGAAGCTTTCTCAGAAAATTCTTTGTGTTCTGTGACATCATCTCACAGAGTTACAGCTTTCCGTAGAAGAAGCCTTTCGCTAAGACAGTTCTTGTGGAATTGCCAAAGTGATATTGAGAAGCCCATAGAGGGCTATGGTGAAAAAGGAAGTATCTTCAGATGAAATCTGGAAAGAAGCTTTCTGAGAAACTGCTTAGTGTTCTGTGAATTCATCTCACAGAGTTACATCTGTATTTCGTGGATCTCTTTGCTACCCTTATTTCTGTGGCATCTGAGAACAGATATTTCGGATCCCTTTGAAGACTATAGGGCCAAAGGAAATATCCTCCGATAACAAACAGAAAGAAGCTTTCTGAGAAACTTCTCTGTGTTCTGTGAAATCATCTCACACAGTTACAGCTTTCCCTAGAAGAAGCCTTTCGCTAAGACAGTTCTCGTGGAATTGGCACAGTGATATTTGGAAGACCCTAGAGGGCTATGGTGAAAAAGGAAATATCCTCAGATTAAATCTGGAAAGAAGCTTTCTGAGAAACTGCTTAGTGTTCTCTTAATTCATCTCACAGAGTTACATCTGTATTTCGTGGATCTCTTTCCTAGCCTTTTTTCTGTGGAATCTGAGAACAGATATTTCGGATCCCTTTGAACACTACAGGGCCAAAGGAAATATCCTCCGATAACAAAGAGAAAGAAGCTTTCTGAGGAACTTCTTTGTGTTCTGTGAAATCATCTCACAGAATTACAGCTTTCCCCTCTAGAAACTTTTCGCTAAGACTCTTCTTGCGGAAATGGCAAATTGATATTGGGAAGCCCATAGAGGGCTATGGTGAAAAAGGAAATATCCTCAGATGAAATCTGGAAAGAAGCTTTCTGAGAAACTGCTTAGTGTTCTGTTAATTCATCTCACAGAGTTACATCTGTATTTCATGGATGTCTTTGCTAGCCTTATTTCTGTTAAATGTGAGAACAGATATTTCGGATCCTTTTGAAGACTATAGGGCCAAAGGAAATATTCTCAGATAACAAAGAGAAAGAAGCTTTCTGAGAAACTTCTTTGTGTCCTGTGAAATCATCTCACAGAGTTACATCTTTCCCCTCAAGAAGCCTTTCGGTAAGACAGTTCCTGTGGAATTGGCAAAGTGATATTTGGAAGCCCATAGAGGGCTATGGTGAAAAAGGAAATATCCTCAGATGAAATCTGGAAAGAAGCTTTCTGAGAAACTCCGTAGTGTTCTGTGAATTCATCTCACAGAGTTACATCTGTATTTCGTGGGTCTCTTTGCTAGCCTTTTTTCTGTAGAATCTGAGAACAGATATTTCGGATCCCTTTGAAGACTATAGGGCCAAAGGAAATATCCTCCGATAACAAAGAGAAAGAATCTTTCTGAGAAACTTCTTTGTGTTCTGTGAAATCATCTCACAGAGTTACAGCTTTCCTTTCAAGAAGCCTTTCGCTAGGACAGTTCTTGTTCAATTGGCAAAGTGATATTTGGAAGCCCATAGAGAGCTATGGTGAAAAAGGAAATACCCTCAGATGAAATCTGGAAAGAAGCTTTCTGAGAAACTGCTTAGTGTTCTGTTAATTCATCTCACAGAGTTACATCTGTATTTCGTGTATCTCTTTGGTAGCCTTATTTCTGTGGAATCTGAGAACAGATATTTCGGATCCCTTTGAAGATTATAGGGCCAATGGAAATATCCTCTGATAACAAAGAGAAAGAAGCTTTTTGAGAAACTTCTTTGTGTTCTGTGAAATCATCTCACAGAGTTACAGCTTTCCCCTCAAGAAGCCTTTCGCTAAGACAATTCTTGTGGAATTGGCAAAGTGATATATGGAAGCCCCTAGAGGGCTATGGTGAAAAAGGAAATATCCTCAGAAGAAATCTGGAAAGAAGCTTTCTGAGAAACTGCTTAGTGTTCTGTTAATTCATCTCACAGAGTTACATCTGTATTTCGTGGATCTCTTTGCTAGCCTTATTTCTGTGGAATATGAGAACAGATATTTCGGATCCCTTTCAAGACTATAGGGCCAAAGGAAATATCCTCCGATAACAAAGAGAAAGAAGCTTTTTGAGAAACTTCTTTGTGTTCTGTGAAATCATCTCACAGAGTTACAGCTTTCCCTAGAAGGAGCCTTTCGCTAAGAGAGTTCTTGTGGAATTGGCAAAGTGATATTTGGAAGCCCATACAGGGCTATGGTGAAAAAGGAAATATCCTCCGATGAAATCTGGAAAGAAGCTTTCTGAGAAACTGCTGAGTGTTCTGTTAATTCATCTCACAGAGTTACATATGTATTTCGTGGTTGTCTTTTCTAGCCTTATTTCTGTGGAATCTGAGAACAGATATTTAGGATCCCTTTGAAGACTATAGGGCCAAAGGAAATATCCTCCGATAACAAAGAGAAAGAAGCTTTCTGAGAAACTTCTTTGTGTTCTGTGAAATCATCTCACAGAACTACAGCTTTCCCGTCAAAAAGCCTTTCGCTAAGACCGTTATTGTGGAATTGGCAAAGTGATATTGGGAAGTCCATAGAGGGCTATGGTGAAAAAGGAAATATCCTCAGATAAAATCTGGAAAGAAGCTTTCTGAGAAACTGCTTAGTGTTCTGTTAATCCATCTCACAGAGTTACATCTGTATTTCGTGGATCTCTTTGCTAGCCTTATTTCTGTGGAATCTGAGAACAGATATTTCGGATACCTTTGAAGACTACAGGGTCAAAGAAAATATCCTCCGATAACAAAGAGAAAGAAGCTTTCTGACAAACTTTTTTCTGTTCTGTGAAATCATCTCACAGAGTTACAGCTTTCCCCTCAAGAAGCCTTTCGCTAAGACAGTTCTTGTGGAATTGGCAGAGTAATATTTGGAAGCCCATAGAGGGCTAGGATGAAAAGGGAAATATCCTCAGATGAAATCTGGAAAGAAGCTTTCTGAAGAACTGCTTAGTGTTCTGTTAATCCATCTCACAGAGTTACATCTGTATTTCGTGGATCTCTTTGCTAGCCTTATTTCTGTGGAATCTGAGAACAGATATTTCGGATCCCTTTGAAGACTACAGGGCCAAAGGAAATATCCTCCGATAACAAAGAGAAAGAAGCTTTCTGAGAAACTTCTTTGTGTTCTGTGAAATCATCTCACAGAGTTACAGCTTTCCCCTCAAGAAGCCGTTCGCTAAGACAGTTCTTTAGGAATTGGCAGAGTGATACTTGGAAGCCCATAGAGGGCTATGGTGAAAAAGGAAATATCCTCCGATGAAATCTGGAAAGAAGCGTTCTGATAAACTGCTTAGTGTTCTCTTAATTCATCTCACAGAGTTACATCTGTATTTCGTGGATCTCTTTGCTAGCCTTATTTCTGTGGAATCTGAGAACAGATATTTCGGATCCCTTTGAAGACTACAGACCAAAGTAAATATTCTCCGATAACAAAGAGAAAGAAGCTTTCTGACAAACTTCTTTGTGTTCTGTGAAATCATCTCACAGAGTTACAGCTTTCCCCTCAAGAAGCCTTTCACTAAGACAGTTCTTTAGGAATTGGCAGAGTGATATTTGGAAGCCCATAGAGGCCTATGGTGAAAAAGGAAATATCCTCCGATGAAATCTGGAAGGAAGCTTTCTGAGAAACTGCTAAGTGTTCTGTTAATTCATCTCACAGAGTTACATCTTTATTTCGTGGATCTCCTTGCTAGCCTTATTTCTGTGGAATCTGAGAACAGATATTTCGGATCCCTTTGAAGACTATAGGGCCAAAGGAAATATCCTCCGATAACAAAGAGAAAGAAGCTTTCTGAGAAACTTCTTTATGTTCTGTGAAATCATCTCACAGAGTTACAGCTTTCCCCTCAAGAAGCCTTTCGCTAAGACAGTTCTTGTGGAATAGGCAAAGTGATATATGGAAGCCCATAGAGGGCTATGGTGAAAAAGGAAATATCCTCAGATGAAATCTGGAAAGAAGCTTTCTGAGAAACTGCTTAGTGTTCTGTTAATTCATCTCACAGAGTTACATCTGTATTTCGTGGATCTCTTTGCTAGCCTTATTTCTGTGGAATCTGAGAACAGATATTTCGGATCCCTTTGAAGACTATAATGCCAAAGGAAATATCCTCCGATAAGAAAGAGAAAGAATCTTTCTGAGAAACTTCTTTGTGTTCTGTGAAATCATCTCACAGAGTTCCAGCTTTCCCCTCAAGAAGTTTTCGATAAGGCAGTTCTTGTGGAATTGGCAAAGTGATATTGGGAAGCCCATAGAGGGCTACGGTGAAAAAGAAAATATCCTTAGATGAAATCTGGAAAGAAGCTTTCTGAGAAACTGCTTAGTGTTCTGTTAATTCATCTCACAGAGATACATCTGTATGTCGTGGATCTCTTTGCTAGCCTTATTTCTGTGGAATCTGAGAGGAGATATTTCGGATCCCTTTGAACACTATAGGGCCAAAGGAAATATCCTCAAATAACAAAGGGAAAGAAGTTTTCTGAGAAACCTCTTTGATTTCTGTGAAATCATCTCACAGAGTTACAGCTTTCCCCTCAAGAAGCCTTTCGCTAAGACAGTTCTTGTGGAATAGGCAAAGTGATATATGGAAGCCCTTAGAGGGCTATGGTGAAAAAGGAAATATCCTCAGATGAAATCTGGAAAGAAGCTTTCTGAGAAACTGCTTAGTGTTCTGTTAATTCATCTCACAGAGTTACATCTGTATTTCGTGGATCTCTTTGCTAGCCTTATTTCTGTGGAATCTGAGAACAGATATTTCGGATCCCTTTGAAGACTACAGACCAAAGTAAACATCCTCTGATAACAAAGAGAAAGAAGCTTTCTGTCAAACTTCTTTGTGTTCTGTGAAATCATCTCACAGAGTTACAGCTTTCCTCTCAAGAAGCCTTTCGCTAAGACAGTTCTTGAGGAATTGGCAAAGTGATATTTGGAAGCCCTTGGAGGGCTATGGTGAAAAAGGAAATATCCTCAGATGAAATCTGGAAAGAAGCTTTCTGAGAAACTGCTTAGTGTTCTGTTAATTCATCTCACAGAGTTACATCTGTATTTCATGGATGTCTTTGCTAGCCTTATTTCTGTTAAATGTGAGAACAGATATTTCGGATCCTTTTGAAGACTATAGGGCCAAAGGAAATATTCTCAGATAACAAAGAGAAAGAAGCTTTCTGAGAAACTTCTTTGTGTCCTGTCAAATCATCTCACAGAGTTACAGCTTTCCCCTCAAGAAGCCTTTCGGTAAGACAGTTCCTGTGGAATTGGCAAAGTGATATTTGGAAGCCCATAGAGGGCTATGGTGAAAAAGGAAATATCCTCAGATGAAATCTGGAAAGAAGCTTTCTGAGAAACTGCGTAGTGTTCTGTGAATTCATCTCACAGAGTTACATCTGTATTTCGTGGGTCTCTTTGCTAGCCTTTTTTCTGTAGAATCTGAGAACAGATATTTCGGATCCCTTTGAAGACTATAGGGCCAAAGGAAATATCCTCCGATAACAAAGAGAAAGAAGCTTTCTGAGAAACTTCTTTGTGTTCTGTGAAATCATCTCACAGAGTTACAGCTTTCCTTTCAAGAAGCCTTTCGCTAGGACAGTTCTTGTTCAATTGGCAAAGTGATATTTGGAAGCCCATAGAGGGCTATGGTGAAAAAGGAAATACCCTCAGATGAAATCTGGAAAGAAGCTTTCTGAGAAACTGCTTAGTGTTCTGTTAATTCATCTCACAGAGTTACATCTGTATTTCGTGTATCTCTTTGGTAGCCTTATTTCTGTGGAATCTGAGAACAGATATTTCGGATCCCTTTGAAGATTATAGGGCCAATGGAAATATCCTCCGATAACAAAGAGAAAGAAGCTTTTTGAGAAACTTCTTTGTGTTCTGTGAAATCATCTCACAGAGTTACAGCTTTCCCCTGAAGAAGCCTTTCGCTAAGACAATTCTTGTGGAATTGGCAAAGTGATATATGGAAGCCCCTAGAGGGCTATGGTGAAAAAGGAAATATCCTCAGAAGAAATCTGGAAAGAAGCTTTCTGAGAAACTGCTTAGTGTTCTGTTAATTCATCTCACAGAGTTACATCTGTATTTCGTGGATCTCTTTGCTAGCCTTATTTCTGTGGAATATGAGAACAGATATTTCGGATCCCTTTCAAGACTATAGGGCCAAAGGAAATATCCTCCGATAACAAAGAGAAAGAAGCTTTTTGAGAAACTTCTTTGTGTTCTGTGAAATCATCTCACAGAGTTACAGCTTTCCCTAGAAGGAGCCTTTCGCTAAGAGAGTTCTTGTGGAATTGGCAAAGTGATATTTGGAAGCCCATACAGGGCTATGGTGAAAAAGGAAATATCCTCCGATGAAATCTGGAAAGAAGCTTTCTGAGAAACTGCTTAGTGTTCTGTTAATTCATCTCACAGAGTTACATATGTATTTCGTGGTTGTCTTTTCTAGCCTTATTTCTGTGGAATCTGAGAACAGATATTTCGGATCCCTTTGAAGACTATAGGGCCAAAGGAAATATCCTCCGATAACAAAGAGAAAGAAGCTTTCTGAGAAACTTGTTTGTGTTCTGTGAAATCATCTCACAGAACTACAGCTTTCCCGTCAAAAAGCCTTTCGCTAAGACCGTTCTTGTGGAATTGGCAAAGTGATATTGGGAAGTCCATAGAGGGCTATGGTGAAAAAGGAAATATCCTCAGATAAAATCTGGAAAGAAGCTTTCTGAGAAACTGCTTAGTGTTCTGTTAATCCATCTCACAGAGTTACATCTGTATTTCGTGGATCTCTTTGCTAGCCTTATTTCTGTGGAATCTGAGAACAGATATTTCGGATACCTTTGAAGACTACAGGGTCAAAGAAAATATCCTCCGATAACAAAGAGAAAGAAGCTTTCTGACAAACTTTTTTCTGTTCTGTGAAATCATCTCACAGAGTTACAGCTTTCCCCTCAAGAAGCCTTTCGCTAAGACAGTTCTTGTGGAATTGGCAGAGTAATATTTGGAAGCCCATAGAGGGCTAGGATGAAAAGGGAAATATCCTCAGATGAAATCTGGAAAGAAGCTTTCTGAAGAACTGCTTAGTGTTCTGTTAATCCATCTCACAGAGTTACATCTGTATTTCGTGGATCTCTTTGCTAGCCTTATTTCTGTGGAATCTGAGAACAGATATTTCGGATCCCTTTGAAGACTACAGGGCCAAAGGAAATATCCTCCGATAACAAAGAGAAAGAAGCTTTCTGAGAAACTTCTTTGTGTTCTGTGAAATCATCTCACAGAGTTACAGCTTTCCCCTCAAGAAGCCGTTCGCTAAGACAGTTCTTTAGGAATTGGCAGAGTGATACTTGGAAGCCCATAGAGGGCTATGGTGAAAAAGGAAATATCCTCCGATGAAATCTGGAAAGAAGCGTTCTGATAAACTGCTTAGTGTTCTCTTAATTCATCTCACAGAGTTACATCTGTATTTCGTGGATCTCTTTGCTAGCCTTATTTCTGTGGAATCTGAGAACAGATATTTCGGATCCCTTTGAAGACTACAGACCAAAGTAAATATCCTCCGATAACAAAGAGAAAGAAGCTTTCTGACAAACTTCTTTGTGTTCTGTGAAATCATCTCACAGAGTTACAGCTTTCCCCTCAAGAAGCCTTTCACTAAGACAGTTCTTTAGGAATTGGCAGAGTGATATTTGGAAGCCCATAGAGGCCTACGGTGAAAAAGGAAATATCCTCCGATGAAATCTGGAAGGAAGCTTTCTGAGAAACTGCTAAGTGTTCTGTTAATTCATCTCACAGAGTTACATCTTTATTTCGTGGATCTCCTTGCTAGCCTTATTTCTGTGGAATCTGAGAACAGATATTTCGGATCCCTTTGAAGACTATAGGGCCAAAGGAAATATCCTCCGATAACAAAGAGAAAGAAGCTTTCTGAGAAACTTCTTTATGTTCTGTGAAATCATCTCAAAGAGTTACAGCTTTCCCCTCAAGAAGCCTTTCGCTAAGACAGTTCTTGTGGAATAGGCAAAGTGATATATGGAAGCCCATAGAGGGCTATGGTGAAAAAGGAAATATCCTCAGATGAAATCTGGAAAGAAGCTTTCTGAGAAACTGCTTAGTGTTCTGTTAATTCATCTCACAGAGTTACATCTGTATTTCGTGGATCTCTTTGCTAGCCTTATTTCTGTGGAATCTGAGAACAGATATTTCGGATCCCTTTGAAGACTATAATGCCAAAGGAAATATCCTCCGATAAGAAAGAGAAAGAATCTTTCTGAGAAACTTCTTTGTGTTCTGTGAAATCATCTCACAGAGTTCCAGCTTTCCCCTCAAGAAGTTTTCGATAAGGCAGTTCTTGTGGAATTGGCAAAGTGATATTGGGAAGCCCATAGAGGGCTACGGTGAAAAAGAAAATATCCTTAGATGAAATCTGGAAAGAAGCTTTCTGAGAAACTGCTTCGTGTTCTGTTAATTCATCTCACAGAGATACATCTGTATGTCGTGGATCTCTTTGCTAGCCTTATTTCTGTGGAATCTGAGAGGAGATATTTCGGATCCCTTTGAACACTATAGGGCCAAAGGAAATATCCTCCAATAACAAAGGGAAAGAAGTTTTCTGAGAAACCTCTTTGATTTCTGTGAAATCATCTCACAGAGTTACAGCTTTCCCCTCAAGAAGCCTTTCGCTAAGACAGTTCTTGTGGAATAGGCAAAGTGATATATGGAAGCCCTTAGAGGGCTATGGTGAAAAAGGAAATATCCTCAGATGAAATCTGGAAAGAAGCTTTCTGAGAAACTGCTTAGTGTTCTGTTAATTCATCTCACAGAGTTACATCTGTATTTCGTGGATCTCTTTGCTAGCCTTATTTCTGTGGAATCTGAGAACAGATATTTCGGATCCCTTTGAAGACTACAGACCAAAGTAAACATCCTCTGATAACAAAGAGAAAGAAGCTTTCTGTCAAACTTCTTTGTGTTCTGTGAAATCATCTCACAGAGTTACAGCTTTCCTCTCAAGAAGCCTTTCGCTAAGACAGTTCTTGAGGAATTGGCAAAGTGATATTTGGAAGCCCTTGGAGGGCTATGGTGAAAAAGGAAATATCCTCACATGAAGTCTGGAAAGAAGCTTTCTGACAAACTGCTTAGTGTTCTGTTAATTCATCTCACAGAGTTACATCTGTATTTCGCGGATCTCTTTGCTAGCCTTATTTCTGTGGAATCTGAGAACAGATATTTCGGATCCCTTTGAAGACTATAATGCCAAAGGAAATATCCTCCGATAACAAAGAGAAAGAATCTTTCTGAGAAACTTCTTTGTTTTCTGTGAAATCATCTCACAGAGTTACAGCTTTCCCCTCAAGAAGCTTTTCGATAAGGCAGTTCTTGTGGAATTGGCAAAGTGATATTGGGAAGCCCATAGAGGGCTACGGTGAAAAAGAAAATATCCTTAGATGAAATCTGGAAAGAAGCTTTCTGAGAAACTGCTTCGTGTTCTGTTAATTCATCTCACAGAGATACATCTGTATGTCCTGGATCTCTTTGCTAGCCTTATTTCTGTGGAATCTGAGAAGAGATATTTCGGATCCCTTTGAACACTATAGGGCCAAAGGAAATATCCTCCGATAACAAAGAGAAAGAAGTTTTCTGAGAAACTTCTTTGTGTTCTGTGAAATCATCTCACAGAGTTACAGCTTGCCCCTCAAGAAGCCTTTCGCTAAGACAGTTCTTGTGGAATTGGCAAAGTGATATTTGGAAGCCCATAGAGGGCTGCGGTGAAAAAGGAAATATCCTCAGAAGAAATCTGGAAGGAAGCTTTCTGAGAAACCGCTTAGTGTTCTGTTAATTCATCTCACAGAGTTACATCTTTATTTCGTGTATCTCTTTGCTAGCCTTATTTCTGTGGAATCTGAGAACAGATATTTCGGATCCCTTTGAAGACTATAGGGCCAAAGGAAATATCCTCCGATAACAAAGAGAAAGAAGCTTTCTGAGAAACTTCTTTGTGTTCTGTGAAATCATCTCACAGAGTTACAGCTTTCCCCTCAAGAAGTCTTTCGCTAAGACAGTTCTTGTGGAATAGACAAAGTGATATATGGAAGCCCATAGAGGGCTATGGTGAAAAAGGAAATATCCTCAGATGAAATCTGGAAAGAAGCTTTCTGAGAAACTGCTGCGTGTTCTGTTAATTCATCTCACAGAGTTACATCTGTATTTCGTGGATCTCTTTTCTAGCCTTATTTCTGTGGAATCTGAGAACAGATATTTCGGATCCCTTTGAAGACTATAGGGCCAAAGGAAATATCCTCCGATAACAAAGAGAAAGAATCTTTCTGAGAAACTTCTTCGTGTTCTGTGAAATCATCTCACAGAGTTACAGCTTTCCCCTCAAGAAGCCGTTCGCTAAGACAGTTCTTGTGGAATTGGCAGAGTGATATTTGGAAGCCCATATAGGACTATGGTGAAAAAGGAAATATCCTCAGATGAAATCTGGAAAGAAGCTTTCTGAGAAACTGCTTAGTGTTCTGTTAATTCATCTCACAGAGTTACATCTGTATTTCGTGGATCTCTTTGCTAGCCTTATTTCTGTGGAATCTGAGAACAGATATTTCGGATCCCTTTGAAGACTATAGGGCCAAAGGAAATATCCTCCGATAACAAAGAGAAAAAAGCTTTCTGAGAAACTTCTTTGTGTTCTGTGAAATCATCTCACAGAGTTACAGCTTTTCCTAGAAGAAGCCTTTCGCTAAGACAGTTCTTGTGGAATTAGCAAAGTCATATTTGGAAGCCCATAGAGGACTATGATGAAAAAGGAAATATCTTCAGATGAAATCTGGAAAGAAGCTTTCTGAGAAACTGCTTAGTGTTCTGTTAATCCATCTCACAGAGTTACATCTGTATTTCGTGGATCTCTTTGCTAGCCTTATTTCAGTGGAATCTGAGAACAGATATTTCGGATCCCTTTGAAGACTATAGCGCCAAATTAAATATCCTCCGATAACAAAGAGAAAGAAGCTTTCTGAGAAACTTCTTCGTGTTCTGTGAAATCATCTCACAGAGTTACAGCTGTCCCGTTAAGAAGCCCTTCGCTAAGACCGTTCTTGTGGAATTGGCAAAATGATATTGGGAAGTCCATAGAGGGCTATGGTGAAAAAGGAAATATCCTCAGATAAAATCTGGAAAGAAGCTTTCTGAGAAACTGCTTAGTGTTCTGTTAATCCATCTCACAGTGTTACATCTGTATTTCGTGGATCTCTTTGCTAGCCTTATTTCTGTGGAATCTGAGAACAGATATTTCGGATCCCTTTGAAGACTACAGGGTCAAAGGAAATATCCTCCGATAACAAAGAGAAGGAAGCTTTCTGACAAACTTCTTTGTGTTCTGTGAAATCATCTCACAGAGTTACAGCTTTCCCCTCAAGAAGCCTTTCGCTAAGACAGTCCTTGTGGAATTGGCAGAGTAATATTTGGAAGCCCATAGAGGGCTATGATGAAAAAGGAAATATCCTCAGATGAAATCTGGAAAGAAGCTTTATGAAAAACTGCTTAGTGTTCTGTTAATCCATCTCACAGAGTTACATCTGTATTTCGTGGATCTCTTTGCTAGCCTTATTTCTGTGGAATCTGAGAACAGATATTTAGGATCCCTTTGAAAACTACAGACCAAAGTAAACATCCTCCGATAACAAAGAGAAAGAAGCTTTCTGACAAACTTCTTTGTGTTCTGTGAAATCATCTCACAGAGTTACAGCTTTCCCGTCAAGAAGCCTTTCGCTAAGACAGTTCTTTATTAATTGGCAGAGTGATATTTGGAAAACCATAGAGGGCTATGGTGAAAAAGGAAATATCCTCCGATGAAATCTGGAAAGAAGCTTTCTGAGAAACTGCTTAGTGTTCTGTTAGTTCATCTCACAGAGTTACATCTGTATTTCGTGGATCTCTTTGCTAGCCTTATTTCTGTGGAATCTGAGAACAGATATTTCGGATCCACTTGAAGACTATAGGGCCAAAGGAAATATCCTCCGATAACAAAGAGAAAGAAGCTTTCTGAGAAACTTCTTTGTGTTCTGTGAAATCATCTCACAGAATTACAGCTTTCCTCTCAAGAAGCCTTTCGCTAAGACAGTTCTTGTGGAATTGGTAAAGTGATATTTGGAAGCCCTTGGAGGGCTATGGTGAAAAAGGAAATATCCTCACATGAAGTCTGGAAAGAAGCTTTCTGAGAAACTGCTTAGTGTTCTGTTAATTCATCTCACAGAGTTACATCTGTATTTCGTGGATCTCTTTGCTAGCCTTATTTCTGTGGAATCTGAGAACAGATATTTCGGATCCCTTTGAAGACTATAATGCCAAAGGAAATATCCTCCGATAATAAAGAGAAAGAATCTTTCTGAGAAACTTCTTTGTGTTCTGTGAAATCATCTCACAGAGGTACAGCTTTCCCCTCAAGAAGCTTTTCGATAAGGCAGTTCTTGTGGAATTGGCAAAGTGATATTTGGAAGCCCATAGAGGGCTACGGTGAAAAATAAAATATCCTTAGATGAAATCTGGAAAGAAGCTTTCTGAGAAACTGCTTCGTGTTCTTTTAATTCATCTCACAGAGTTACATCTGTATTTCGTGGATCTCTTTGCTAGCCTTATTTCTGTGGAATCTGAGAACAGATATTTCGGATCCCTTTGAAGACTATAATACCTAAGGAAATATCCTCCGATAACAAAGAGAAAGAAGCTTTCTGAGAAACTTCTTTGTGTTCTGTGAAATCATCTCACAGAGTTACAGCTTTCCCCTCAAGAAGCCTTTCGGTAAGACAGTTCTTGTGGAATTGGCAAAGTGATATTTGGAATCCCATGGAGGGCTATGGTGAAAAAGGAAATATCCTCAGATGAAATCTGGAAAGAAGCTTTCTGAGAAACTACTAGGTGTTCTGTTAATTCATCTCACAGAGTTACATCTGTATTTCGTGGATCTCTTTACTAGCCTTATTTCTGTGGAATCTGAGAACAGATATTTCGGATCCCTTTGAAGACTACAGGGCCAAAGGAAATATCCTCCGATAACAAAGAGAAAGAAGCTTTCTGAGAAACTTGTTTGTGTTCTGTGAAATCATCTCACAGAGTTACAGCTTTCCCCTCAAGAAGCCTTTCGCAAAGGCAGTTCTTGTGGAATTGGCAAAGTGATATTGGGAAGCTCGGAGGCCTATGGTGAAAAAGGAAATATCCTCAGATGAAATCTGGAAAGAAGCTTTCTGAGAAACTGTTTAGTGTTCTGTTAATTCGTCTCACAGAGCTACATCTGTATTTCGTGGATCTCTTTGCTAGCCTTATTTCTGTGGAATCTAAGAACAGATATTTCGGATCCCTTTGAAGACTATAGGGGCAAAGGAAATATCCTCCGATAACAAAAAGAAAGAAGCTTTCTGAGAAACTTCTTTGTGTTCTGTGAAATCATCTCACAGAGTGACAGCTTTCCCCTCAAGAAGCCTTTCGCTAAGACAGTTCTTGTGGAATTGGCAAAGTGATATTGGGAAGCCCATAGAGGGCTATGGTGAAAAAGGAAATAACCTGAGATGAAATCTGGAAAGAAGCTTTCTTAAAAACTGCTTAGTGTTCTGTTAATTCATCTCACAGAGTTACATCTGTATTTCGTGGATCTCTTTGCTAGCCTTATTTCTGTGGAATCTGAGAACCGATATTTCGGATCCCTTTGAAGACTATAGGGCCAAAGGAAATATCCTCCGATAACAAAGAGAAAGAAGCTTTCTGAGAAACTTCTTTGTGTTCTCTGAAATCATCTCACTGATTTGCAGCTTTCCCCTCAAGAAGCCTTTTGCTAAGACAGTTCTTGTGGAATTGGCAAAGTGATATTTGGAAGCCCATAGAGGGCTATGGTGAAAAAGGAAATATCCTCAGATGAAAACTGGAAAGAAGCTTTCTGAGAAACTGCTTACTGTTCGGTTAATTCATCTCACAGAGTTACATCTGTATTTCCTGGATCTCTTTGCTAGCCTTATTTCTGTGGAATCTGAGAACAGATATTTCGGATCCCTTTGAAGACTATAGGGCCAAAGTAAATATCCTCCGATAACAAAGAGAAAGAAGCTTTCTGAGAAACTTCTCTGTGTTCTGTGAAATCATCTCACACAGTTACAGCTTTCCCTAGAAGAAGCCTTTCGCTAAGACAGTTCTCGTGGAATTGGCACAGTGATATTTGGAAGCCCATAGAGGGATATGGTGAAAAAGGAAATATCCTCAGATGAAATCTGGAAAGAAGCTTTCTGAGAAACTGCTTAGTGTTCTGTTAATTCATCTCACAGAGTTACATCTGTATTTCGTGCATCTCTTTGCTTGCCTTATTTCTGTGGAATCTGAGAACAGATATTTCGGATCCCTTTGAAGACCACAGGGCCAAAGGAAATATCCTCCGATAACAAAGAGAAAGAAGCTTGCTGAGAAACTTCTTTGTGTTCTGTGAAATCATCTCACAGAGTTACAGCTTTCGCCTCAAGAAGCCTTTCGCTAAGACAGTTCTTGTGATAATTGGCAAAGTGATATTTGGAAGACCCTAGAGGGCTATGGTGAAAAAGGAAATATCCTCAGATTAAATCTGGAAAGAAGCTTTCTGAGAAACTGCTTAGTGTTCTGCTAATTCATCTCACAGAGTTACATCTGTATTTCGTGGATCTCTTTGCTAGCCTTTTTTCTGTGGAATCTGAGAACAGATATTTCGGATCCCTTTGAACACTAAAGGGCCAAAGGAAATATCCTCCGATAACAAAGAGAAAGAAGCTTTCTGAGAAACTTCTTTGTGTTCTGTGAAATCATCTCACAGAGTTACAGCTTTCCTCTCAAGAAGCCTTTCGCTAGGACAGTTCTTGTTCAATTGGCAAAGTGATATTTGGAAGCCCATAGAGGGCTATGGTGAAAAAGGAAATATCCTCAGAAGAAATCTGGAAAGAAGCTTTCTGAGAAACTTCTTAGTGTTCTGTTAATTCATCTCACAGAGTTACATCTGTATTTCGTGGATCTCTTTGCTAGCCTTATTTCTGTGGAATCTGAGAACAGATATTTCGGATCCCTTTCAAGACTATAGGGCCAAAGGAAATATCCTCCGATAACAAAGAGAAAGAAGCTTTTTGAGAAACTTCTTTGTGTTCTGTGAAATCATCTCACAGAGTTACAGCTTTCCCTAGAAGGAGCCTTTCGCTAAGACAGTTCTTGTGGAATTGGCAAAGTGATATTTTGAAGCCCATACAGGGCTATGGTGAAAAAGGAAATATCCTCAGATGAAATCTGGAAAGAAGCTTTCTGAGAAACTGCTTAGTGTTCTGTTAATTCATCTCACAGAGTTACATATGTATTTCGTGGTTGTCTTTTCTAGCCTTATTTCTGTGGAATCTGAGAACAGATATTTCGGATCCCTTTGAAGACTATAGGGCCAAAGGAAATATCCTCCGATAACAAAGAGAAAGAAGCTTTCTGAGAAACTTCTTTGTGTTCTGTGAAATCATCTCACAGAATTACAGCTTTCCCGTCAAGAAGCCTTTCGCTAAGACCGTTCTTGTGGAATTGGCAAAGTGATATTGGGAAGTCCATAGAGGGCTATGGTGAAAAAGGAAATATCCTCAGATAAAATCTGGAAAGAAGCTTTCTGAGAAACTGCTTAGTGTTCTGTTAATTCATCTCACAGAGTTACATCTGTATTTCGTGGATCTCTTTGCTAGCCTTATTTCTGTGGAATCTGAGAACAGATAATTCGGATCCCTTTGAAGACTGCAGGGTCAAAGAAAATATCCTCCGATAACAAAGAGAAAGAAGGTTTCTGACAAACTTTTTTGTGTTCTGTGAAATCATCTCACAGAGTTACAGCTTTCCCCTCAAGAAGCCTTTCGCTAAGACAGTTCTTGTGGAATTGGCAGAGTAATATTTGGAAGCCCATAGAGGGCTAGGATGAAAAGGGAAATATCCTCTGATGAAATCTGGAAAGAAGCTTTCTGAAGTACTGCTTAGTGTTCTGTTAATCCATCTCACAGAGTTACATCTGTATTTCGTGGATCTCTTTGCTAGCCTTATTTCTGTGGAATCTGAGAACAGATATTTCGGATCCCTTTGAAGACTACAGGGCCAAAGGAAATATCCTCCGATAACAAAGAGAAAGAAGCTTTCTGAGAAACTTCTTTGTGTTCTGTGAAATCATCTCACAGAGTTACAGCTTTCCCCTCAAGAAGCCGTTCGCTAAGACAGTTCTTTAGGAATTGGCAGAGTGATATTTGGAAGCCCATAGAGGGCTATGGTGAAAAAGGAAATATCCTCCGATGAAATCTGGAAAGAAGCGTTCTGAGAAACGGCTTAGTGTTCTGTTAATTCATCTCACAGAGTTACATCTGTATTTCGTGGATCTCTTTGCTAGCCTTATTTCTGTGGAATCTGAGAACAGATATTTCGGATCCCTTTGAAAACTACAGACCAAAGTAAATATCCTCCGATAACAAAGAGAAAGAAGCTTTCTGACAAACTTCTTTGTGTTCTGTGAAATCATCTCACAGAGTTACAGCTTTCCCCTCAAGAAGCCTTTCACTAAGACAGTTCTTTAGGAATTGGCAGAGTGATATTTGGAAGCCCATAGAGGGCTATGGTGAAAAAGGAAATATCCTCCGATGAAATCTGGAAGGAAGCTTTCTGAGAAACTGCTTAGTGTTCTGTTAATTCATCTCACAGAGTTACATCTTTATTTCGTGGATCTCCTTGCTAGCCTTATTTCTGTGGAATCTGAGAACAGATATTTCGGATCCCTTTGAAGACTATAGGGCCAAAGGAAATATCCTCCGATAACAAAGAGAAAGAACCTCTCTGAGAAACTTCTTTGTGTTCTGTGAAATCATCTCACAGAGTTACAGCTTTCCCTAGAAGGAGCCTTTCGCTAAGACAGTTCTTGTGGAATTGGCAAAGTGATATTTTGAAGCCCATACAGGGCTATGGTGAAAAAGGAAATATCCTCCGATGAAATCTGGAAAGAAGCTTTCTGAGAAACTGCTTAGTGTTCTGTTAATTCATCTCACAGAGTTACATATGTATTTCGTGGTTGTCTTTTCTAGCCTTATTTCTGTGGAATCTGAGAACAGATATTTCGGATCCCTTTGAAGACTATAGGGCCAAAGGAAATATCCTCCGATAACAAAGAGAAAGAAGCTTTCTGAGAAACTTCTTTGTGTTCTGTGAAATCATCTCGCAGAATTACAGCTTTCCCGTCAAGAAGCCTTTCGCTAAGACCGTTCTTGTGGAATTGGCAAAGTGATATTGGGAAGTCCATAGAGGGCTATGGTGAAAAAGGAAATATCCTCAGATAAAATCTGGAAAGAAGCTTTCTGAGAAACTGCTTAGTGTTCTGTTAATTCATCTCACAGAGTTACATCTGTATTTCGTGGATCTCTTTGCTAGCCTTATTTCTGTGGAATCTGAGAGCAGATAATTCGGATCCCTTTGAAGACTGCAGGGTCAAAGAAAATATCCTCCGATAACAAAGAGAAAGAAGCTTTCTGACAAACTTTTTTGTGTTCTGTGAAATCATCTCACAGAGTTACAGCTTTCCCCTCAAGAAGCCTTTCGCTAAGACAGTTCTTGTGGAATTGGCAGAGTAATATTTGGAAGCCCATAGAGGGCTAGGATGAAAAGGGAAATATCCTCAGATGAAATCTGGAAAGAAGCTTTCTGAAGTACTGCTTAGTGTTCTGTTAATCCATCTCACAGAGTTACATCTGTATTTCGTGGATCTCTTTGCTAGCCTTATTTCTGTGGAATCTGAGAACAGATATTTCGGATCCCTTTGAAGACTACAGGGCCAAAGGAAATATCCTCTGATAAGAAAGAGAAAGAAGCTTTCTGAGAAACTTCTTTGTGTTCTGTGAAATCATCTCACAGAGTTCCAGCTTTCCCCTCAAGAAGTTTTCGATAAGGCAGTTCTTGTGGAATTGGCAAAGTGATATTGGGAAGCCCATAGAGGGCTACGGTGAAAAAGAAAATATCCTTAGATGAAATCTGGAAAGAAGCTTTCTGAGAAACTGCTTCGTCTTCTGTTAATTCATCTCACAGAGATACATCTGTATGTCGTGGATCTCTTTGCTAGCCTTATTTCTGTGGAATCTGAGAAGAGATATTTCGGATCCCTTTGAACACTATAGGGCCAAAGGAAATATCCTCCAATAACAAAGGGAAAGAAGTTTTCTGAGAAACCTCTTTGATTTCTGTGAAATCATCTCACAGAGTTACAGCTTTCCCCTCAAGAAGCCTTTCGCTAAGACAGTTCTTGTGGAATAGGCAAAGTGATATATGGAAGCCCATAGAGGGCTATGGTGAAAAAGGAAATATCCTCAGATGAAATCTGGAAAGAAGCTTTCTGAGAAACTGCTTAGTGTTCTGTTAATTCATCTCACAGAGTTACATCTGTATTTCGTGGATCTCTTTGCTAGCCTTATTTCTGTGGAATCTGAGAACAGATATTTCGGATCCCTTTGAAGACTATAATACCAAAGGAAATATCCTCCGATAACAAAGAGAAAGAATCTTTCTGAGAAACTTCTTTGTGTTCTGTGAAATCATCTCACCGAGTTACAGCTTTCCCCTCAAGAAGCTTTTCGATAAGGCAGTTCTTGTGGAATTGGCAAAGTGATATTGGGAGGCCCATAGAGGGCTACGGTGAAAACGATAATATCCTTAGATGAAATCTGGAAAGAAGCTTTCTGAGAAACTGCTTCGTGTTCTGTTAATTCATCTCACAGAGATACATCTGTATGTCGTGGATCTCTTTGCTAGCCTTATTTCTGTGGAATCTGAGAACAGATATTTCGGATCCCTTTGAAGACTATAGGGCCAAAGGAAATATCCTCCGATAACAAAGAGAAAGAAGCTTTCTGAGAAACTTCTTTGTGTTCTGGGAAATCATCTCACAGAGTTACAGCTTTCCCCTCAAGAAGTCTTTCGCTAAGACAATTCTTGTGGAATTGGCAAAGTGATATTGGGAAGTCCATAGAGGGCTATGGTGAAAAAGGAAATATCCTCAGATGAAATCTGGAAAGAAGCTTTCTGAGAAACTGCTTAGTGTTCTGTTAATCCATCTCACAGTTACATCTGTTTTTCGTGGATCTCTTTGCTAGCCTTATTTCTGTGGAATCTGAGAACAGATATTTCGGATCCCTTTGAAGACTATAGGGCCAAATTAAATATCCTCCGATAACAAAGAGAAAGAAGCTTTCTGAGAAACTTCTTCGTGTTCTGTGAAATCATCTCACAGAGTTACAGCTTTCCCCTCAAGAAGCCGTTCGCTAAGATAGTTCTTTAGGAATTGGCAGAGTGATATTTGGAAGCCCATAGAGGGCTATGGTGAAAAAGGAAATATCCTCCGATGAAATCTGGAAAGAAGCTTTCTGAGAAACTGCTTAGTGTTCTGTTAATTCATCTCACAGAGTTACATCTGTATTTCGTGGATGTCTTTGCTAGCCTTATTTCTGTGGAATCTGAGAACAGATACTTCGGATCCCCTTGAAGACAATAGGGCCAAAGGAAATATCCTCCGATAACAAAGAGAAAGAATCTTTCTGAGAAACTTCTTTGTGTTCTGTGAAATCATCTCACAGAGTTACAGCTTTCCCCTCAAGAAGCCTTTCGCTAAGACAGTTCTTGTGGAATTGGCAAAGTGATATTTGGAAGCCCTTGGAGGGCTATGGTGAAAAAGGAAATATTCTCACATGAAGTCTGGAAAGAAGCTTTTTGAGAAACTGCTTAGTGTTCTGTTAATTCATCTCACAGAGTTACATCTTTTTTTCGTGGATCTCTTTTCTAGCCTTATTTCTGTGGAATCTGAGAACACATATTTCGGATCCCTTTGAAGACTATAGGGCCAAAGGAAATATCCTCCGATAACAAAGAGAAAGAAGCTTTCTGAGAAACTTCTTCGTGTTCTGTGAAATCATCTCACAGAGTTACAGCTGTCCCGTCAAGAAGCCTTTCGCTAAGACCGTTCTTGTGGAATTGGCAAAATGATATTGGGAAGTCCATAGAGGGCTATGGTGAAAAAGGAAATATCCTCAGATAAAATCTGGAAAGAAGCTTTCTGAGAAACTGCTTAGTGTTCTGTTAATCCATCTCACAGAGTTACATCTGTATTTCGTGGATCTCTTTGCTAGCCTTATTTCTGCGGAATCTGAGAACAGATATTTCGGATCCCTTTGAAGACTACAGGGTCAAAGGAAATCTCCTCCGATAACAAAGAGAAGGAAGCTTTCTGACAAACTTCTTTGTGTTCTGTAAAATCATCTCACAGAGTTACAGCTTTCCCCTCAAGAAGCCTTTCGCTAAGACAGTTCTTGTGGAATTGGCAGAGTAATATTTGGAAGCCCATAGAGGGCTATGATGAAAAAGGAAATATCCTCAGATGAAATCTGGAAAGAAGCTTTCTGAAAAACTGCTTAGTGTTCTGTTAATCCATCTCACAGAGTTACATCTGTATTTCGTGGATCTCTTTGCTAGCCTTATTTCTGTGGAATCTGAGAACAGATATTTCGGATCCCTTTGAAGAATGCAGACCAATGTAAACATCCTCCGATAACAAAGAGAAAGAAGCTTTCTGAGAAACTTCTTTGTGTTCTGTGAAATCATCTCACAGAGTTACAGCTTTCCCCTCAAGAAGCCTTTCGCTAAGACAGTTCTTTAGGAATTGGCAGAGTGATATTTGGAAGCCCATAGAGGGCTATGATGAAAAAGGAAATATCCTCCGATGAAATCTGGAAAGAAGGTTTCTGAGAAACTGCTTAGTGTTCTGTTAGTTCATCTCACAGAGTTACATCTGTATTTCGTGGATCTCTTTGCTAGCCTTATTTCTGTGGAATCTGAGAACAGATATTTCGGATCCCCTTGAAGACTATAGGGCCAAAGGAAATATACTCCGATAACAAAGAGAAAGAAGCTTTCTGAGAAACTTCTTTGTGTTCTGTGAAATCATCTCACAGAATTACAGCTTTCCTCTCAAGAAGCCTTTCGCTAAGACAGTTCTTGTGGAATTGGCAAAGTGATATTTGGAATCCCATATAGGGCTATGGTGAAAAAGGAAATATCCTCAGATGAAATCTGGAAAGAAGCTTTCTGAGAAACTACTAGGTGTTCTGTTAATTCATCTCACAGAGTTACATCTGTATTTCGTGGATCTCTTTACTAGACTTATTTCTGTGGAATCTGAGAACAGATATTTCGGATCCCTTTGAAGACTACAGGGCCAAAGGAAATATCCTCCGATTACAAAGAGAAAGAAGCTTTCTGAGAAACTTGTTTGTGTTCTCTGAAATCATCTCACAGAGTTACAGCTTTCCCCTCAAGAAGCCTTTCGCAAAGGCAGTTCTTGTGGAATTGGCAAAGTGATATTGGGAAGCTCGGAGGCCTATGGTGAAAAAGGAAATATCCTCAGATGAAATCTGGAAAGAAGCTTTCTGAGAAACTGTTTAGTGTTCTGTTAATTCGTCTCACAGAGCTACATCTGTATTTCGTGGATCTCTTTGCTAGCCTTATTTCTGTGGAATCTAAGAACAGATATTTCGGATCCCTTTGAAGACTATAGGGGCAAAGGAAATATCCTCCGATAACAAAAAGAAAGAAGCTTTCTGAGAAACTTCTTTGTGTTCTGTGAAATCATCTCACAGAGTGACAGCTTTCCCCTCAAGAAGCCTTTCGCTAAGACAGTTCTTGTGGAATTGGCAAAGTGATATTGGGAAGCCCATAGAGGGCTATGGTGAAAAAGGAAATAACCTCAGATGAAATCTGGAAAGAAGCTTTCTTAAAAACTGCTTAGTGTTCTGTTAATTCATCTCACAGAGTTACATCTGTATTTCGTGGATCTCTTTGCTAGCCTTATTTCTGTGGAATCTGAGAACCGATATTTCGGATCCCTTTGAAGACTATAGGGCCAAAGGAAATATCCTCCGATAACAAAGAGAAAGAAGCTTTCTGAGAAACTTCTTTGTGTTCTCTGAAATCATCTCACTGATTTGCAGCTTTCCCCTCAACAAGCCTTTTGCTAAGACAGTTCTTGTGGAATTGGCAAAGTGATATTTGGAAGCCCATAGAGGGCTATGGTGAAAAAGGAAATATCCTCAGATGAAAACTGGAAAGAAGCTTTCTGAGAAACTGCTTACTGTTCTGTTAATTCATCTCACAGAGTTACATCTGTATTTCCTGGATCTCTTTGCTAGCCTTATTTCTGTGGAATCTGAGAACAGATATTTCGGATCCCTTTGAAGACTATAGGGCCAAAGTAAATATCCTCCGATAACAAAGAGAAAGAAGCTTTCTGAGAAACTTCTCTGTGTTCTGTGAAATCATCTCACACAGTTACAGCTTTCCCTAGAAGAAGCCTTTCGCTAAGACAGTTCTCGTGGAATTGGCACAGTGATATTTGGAAGCCCATAGAGGGATATGGTGAAAAAGGAAATATCCTCAGATGAAATCTGGAAAGAAGCTTTCTGAGAAACTGCTTAGTGTTCTGTTAATTCATCTCAGAGAGTTACATCTGTATTTCGTGGATCTCTTTGCTTGCCTTATTTCTGTGGAATCTGAGAACAGATATTTCGGATCCCTTTGAAGACCATAGGGCCAAAGGAAATATCCTCCGATAACAAAGAGAAAGAAGCTTGCTGAAAAACTTCTTTGTGTTCTGTGAAATCATCTCACAGAGTTACAGCTTTCGCCTCAAGAAGCCTTTCGCTAAGACAGTTCTTGTGGAATTGGCAAAGTGATATTTGGAAGACCCTAGAGGGCTATGGTGAAAAAGGAAATATCCTCAGATTAAATCTGGAAAGAAGCTTTCTGAGAAACTGCTTAGTGTTCTGTTAATTCATCTCACAGAGTTACATCTGTATTTCGTGGATCTCTTTGCTAGCCTTTTTTCTGTGGAATCTGAGAACAGATATTTCGGATCCCTTTGAACACTACAGGGCCAAAGGAAATATCCTCCGATAACAAAGAGAAAGAAGCTTTCTGAGGAACTTCTTTGTGTTCTGTGAAATCATCTCACAGAATTACAGCTTTCCCCTCTAGAAACTTTTCGCTAAGACACTTCTTGCGGAAATGGCAAATTGATATTGGGAAGCCCATAGAGGGCTATGGTGAAAAAGGAAATATCCTCAGATGAAATCTGGAAAGAAGCTTTCTGAGAAACTGCGTAGTGGTCTGTGAATTCATCTCACAGAGTTACATCTGTATTTCGTGGATCTCGTTGCTAGCCTTTTTTCTGTAGAATCTGAGAACAGATATTTCGGATCCCTTTGAAGACTATAGGGCCAAAGGAAATATCCTCCGATAACAAAGAGAAAGAAGCTTTCTGAGAAACTTCTTTGTGTTCTGTGAAATCATCTCACAGAGTTACAGCTTTCCTCTCAAGAAGCCTTTCGCTAGGACAGTTCTTGTTCAATTGGCAAAGTGATATTTGGAAGCCTATAGAGGGCTATGGTGAAAAAGGAAATATCCTCAGAAGAAATCTGGAAAGAAGCTTTCTGAGAAACTGCTTAGTGTTCTGTTAATTCATCTCACAGAGTTACATCTGTATTTCGTGGATCTCTTTGCTAGCCTTATTTCTGTGGAATCTGAGAACAGATATTTCGGATCCCTTTCAAGACTATAGGGCCAAAGGAAATATCCTCCGATAACAAAGAGAAAGAAGCTTTTTGAGAAACTTCTTTGTGTTCTGTGAAATCATCTCACAGAGTTACAGCTTTCCCTAGAAGGAGCCTTTCGCTAAGACAGTTCTTGTGGAATTGGCAAAGTGATATTTTGAAGCCCATACAGGGCTATGGTGAAAAAGGAAATATTCTCCGATGAAATCTGGAAAGAAGCTTTCTGAGAAACTGCTTAGTGTTCTGTTAATTCATCTCACAGAGTTACATATGTATTTCGTGGTTGTCTTTTCTAGCCTTATTTCTGTGGAATCTGAGAACAGATATTTCGGATCCCTTTGAAGACTATAGGGCCAAAGGAAATATCCTCCGATAACAAAGAGAAAGAAGCTTTCTGAGAAACTTCTTTGTGTTCTGTGAAATCATCTCACAGAATTACAGCTTTCCCGTCAAGAAGCCTTTCGCTAAGACCGTTCTTGTGGAATTGGCAAAGTGATATTGGGAAGTCCATAGAGGGCTATGGTGAAAAAGGAAATATCCTCAGATAAAATCTGGAAAGAAGCTTTCTGAGAAACTGCTTAGTGTTCTGTTAATTCATCTCACAGAGTTACATCTGTATTTCGTGGATCTCTTTGCTAGCCTTATTTCTGTGGAATCTGAGAACAGATATTTCGGATCCCTTTGAAGACTACAGGGTCAAAGAAAATATCCTCCGATAACAAAGAGAAAGAAGTTTTCTGACAAACTTTTTTGTGTTCTGTGAAATCATCTCACAGAGTTACAGCTTTCCCCTCAAGAAGCCTTTCGCTAAGACAGTTCTTGTGGAATTGGCAGAGTAATATTTGGAAGCCCATAGAGGGCTAGGATGAAAAGGGAAATATCCTCAGATGAAATCTGGAAAGAAGCTTTCTGAAGAACTGCTTAGTGTTCTGTTAATCCATCTCACAGAGTTACATCTGTATTTCGTGGATCTCTTTGCTAGCCTTATTTCTGTGGAATCTGAGAACAGATATTTCGGATCCCTTTGAAGACTACAGGGCCAAAGGAAATATCCTCCGATAACAAAAAGAAAGAAGCTTTCTGAGAAACTTCTTTGTGTTCTGTGAAATCATCTCACAGAGTTACAGCTTTCCCCGCAAGAAGCCGTTCGCTAAGACAGTTCTTTAGGTATTGGCAGAGTGATATTTGGAAGCCCATAGAGGGCTATGGTGAAAAAGGAAATATCCTCCGATGAAATCTGGAAAGAAGCGTTCTGAGAAACTGCTTAGTGTTCTGTTAATTCATCTCACAGAGTTACATCTGTATTTCGTGGATCTCTTTGCTAGCCTTATTTCTGTGGAATCTGAGAACAGATATTTCGGATCCGTTTGAAAACTACAGACCAAATAAATATCCTCCGATTACAAAGAGAAAGAAGCTTTCTGACAAACTTCTTTGTGTTCTGTGAAATAATCTCACAGAGTTACAGCTTTCCCCTCAAGAAGCCTTTCACTAAGACAGTTCTTTAGGAATTGGCAGAGTGATATTTGGAAGCCCATAGAGGGCTATGGTGAAAAAGGAAATATCCTCCGATGAAATCTGGAAGGAAGCTTTCTGAGAAACTGCTTAGTGTTCTGTTAATTCATCTCACAGAGTTACATCTTTATTTCGTGGATCTCCTTGCTAGCCTTATTTCTGTGGAATCTGAGAACAGATATTTCGGATCCCTTTGAAGACTATAGGGCCAAAGGAAATATCCTCCGATAACAAAGAGAAAGAAGCTTTCTGAGAAACTTCTTTGTGTTCTGTGAAATCATCTCACAGAGTTACAGCTTTCCTCTCAAGAAGCCTTTCGCTAAGACAGTTCTTGTGGAATAGGCAAAGTGATATATGGAAGCCCATAGAGGGCAATGGTGAAAAAGGAAATATCCTCAGATGAAATCTGGAAAGAAGCTTTCTGAGAAACTGCTTAGTGTTCTGTTAATTCATCTCACAGAGTTACATCTGTATTTCGTGGATCTCTTTGCTAGCCTTATTTCTGTGGAATCTGAGAACAGATATTTCGGATCCCTTTGAAGACTATAATGCCAAAGGAAATATCCTCCGATAACAAAGAGAAATAATCTTTCTGAGAAACTTCTTTGTGTTCTGTGAAATCATCTCACAGAGTTCCAGCTTTCCCCTCAAGAAGTTTTCGATAAGGCAGTTCTTGTGGAATTGGCAAAGTGATATTGGGAAGCCCATAGAGGGCTACGGTGAAAAAGAAAATATCCTTAGATGAAATCTGGAAAGAAGCTTTCTGAGAAACTGCTTCGTGTTCTGTTAATTCATCTCACAGAGATACATCTGTATGTCGTGGATCTCTTTGCTAGCCTTATTTCTGTGGAATCTGAGAAGAGATATTTCGGATCCCTTTGAACACTATAGGGCCAAAGGAAATATCCTCCAATAACAAAGGGAAAGAAGTTTTCTGAGAAACCTCTTTGATTTCTGTGAAATCATCTCACAGAGTTACAGCTTTCCCCTCAAGAAGCCTTTCGCTAAGACAGTTCTTGTGGAATAGGCAAAGTGATATATGGAAGCCCATAGAGGGCTATGGTGAAAAAGGAAATATCCTCAGATGAAATCTGGAAAGAAGTTTCTGAGAAACTGCTTAGTGTTCTGTTAATTCATCTCACAGAGTTACATCTGTATTTCGTGGATCTCTTTGCTAGCCTTATTTCTGTGGAATCTGAGAACAGATATTTCGGATCCCTTTGAAGACTATAATACCAAAGGAAATATCCTCCGATAACAAAGAGAAAGAATCTTTCTGAGAAACTTCTTTGTGTTCTGTGAAATCATCTCACCGAGTTACAGCTTTCCCCTCAAGAAGCTTTTCGATAAGGCAGTTCTTGTGGAATTGGCAAAGTGATATTGGGAGGCCCATAGAGGGCTACGGTGAAAAAGATAATATCCTTAGATGAAATCTGGAAAGAAGCTTTCTGAGAAACTGCTTCGTGTTCTGTTAATTCATCTCACAGAGATACATCTGTATGTCGTGGATCTCTTTGCTAGCCTTATTTCTGTGGAATCTGAGAACAGATATTTCGGATCCCTTTGAAGACTATAGGGCCAAAGGAAATATCCTCCGATAACAAAGAGAAAGAAGCTTTCTGAGAAACTTCTTTGTGTTCTGGGAAATCATCTCACAGAGTTACAGCTTTCCCCTCAAGAAGTCTTTCGCTAAGACAATTCTTGTGGAATTGGCAAAGTGATATTGGGAAGTCCATAGAGGGCTATGGTGAAAAAGGAAATATCCTCAGATGAAATCTGGAAAGAAGCTTTCTGAGAAACTGCTTAGTGTTCTGTTAATCCATCTCACAGTTACATCTGTTTTTCGTGGATCTCTTTGCTAGCCTTATTTCAGTGGAATCTGAGAACAGATATTTCGGATCCCTTTGAAGACTATAGGGCCAAATTAAATATCCTCCGATAACAAAGAGAAAGAAGCTTTCTGAGAAACTTCTTCGTGTTCTGTGAAATCATCTCAGAGAGTTACAGCTTTCCCCTCAAGAAGCCGTTCGCTAAGATAGTTCTTTAGGAATTGGCAGAGTGATATTTGGAAGCCCATAGAGGGCTATGGTGAAAAAGGAAATATCCTCCGATGAAATCTGGAAAGAAGCTTTCTGAGAAACTGCTTAGTGTTCTGTTAATTCATCTCACAGAGTTACATCTGTATTTCGTGGATGTCTTTGCTAGCCTTATTTCTGTGGAATCTGAGAACAGATACTGCGGATCCCCTTGAAGACAATAGGGCCAAAGGAAATATCCTCCGATAACAAAGAGAAAGAATCTTTCTGAGAAACTTCTTTGTGTTCTGTGAAATCATCTCACAGAGTTACAGTTTTCCCCTCAAGAAGCCTTTCGCTAAGACAGTTCTTGTGGAATTGGCAAAGTGATATTTGGAAGCCCTTGGAGGGCTATGGTGAAAAAGGAAATATTCTCACATGAAGTCTGGAAAGAAGCTTTCTGAGAAACTGCTTAGTGTTCTGTTAATTCATCTCACAGAGTTACATCTTTTTTTCGTGGATCTGTTTTCTAGCCTTATTTCTGTGGAATCTGAGAACAGATATTTCGGATCCCTTTGAAGACTATAGGGCCAAAGGAAATATCCTCCGATAACAAAGAGAAAGAAGCTTTCAGAGAAACTTCTTCGTGTTCTGTGAAATCATCTCACAGAGTTACAGCTGTCCCGTCAAGAAGCCTTTCGCTAAGACCGTTCTTGTGGAATTGGCAAAATGATATTGGGAAGTCCATAGAGGGCTGTGGTGAAAAAGGAAATATCCTCAGATAAAATCTGGAAAGAAGCTTTCTGAGAAACTGCTTAGTGTTCTGTTAATCCATCTCACAGAGTTACATCTGTATTTCGTGGATCTCTTTGCTAGCCTTACTTCTGCGGAATCTGAGAACAGATATTTCGGATCCCTTTGAAGACTACAGGGTCAAAGGAAATCTCCTCCGATAACAAAGAGAAGGAAGCTTTCTGACAAACTTCTTTGTGTTCTGTGAAATCATCTCACAGAGTTACAGCTTTCCCCTCAAGAAGCCTTTCGCTAAGACAGTTCTTGTGGAATTATCAGAGTAATATTTGGAAGCCCATAGAGGGCTATGATGAAAAAGGAAATATCCTCAGATGAAATCTGGAAAGAAGCTTTCTGAAAAACTGCTTAGTGTTCTGTTAATCCATCTCACAGAGTTACATCTGTATTTCGTGGATCTCTTTGCTAGCCTTATTTCTGTGGAATCTGAGAACAGATATTTCGGATCCCTTTGAAGAATGCAGACCAATGTAAACATCCTCCGATAACAAAGAGAAAGAAGCTTTCTGAGAAACTTCTTTGTGTTCTGTGAAATCATCTCACAGAGTTACAGCTTTCCCCTCAAGAAGCCTTTCGCTAAGACAGTTCTTTAGGAATTGGCAGAGTGATATTTGGAAGCCCATAGAGGGCTATGATGAAAAAGGAAATATCCTCCGATGAAATCTGGAAAGAAGGTTTCTGAGAAACTGCTTAGTGTTCTGTTAGTTCATCTCACAGAGTTACATCTGTATTTCGTGGATCTCTTTGCTAGCCTTATTTCTGTGGAATCTGAGAACAGATATTTCGGATCCCCTTGAAGACTATAGGGCCAAAGGAAATATCCTCCGATAACAAAGAGAAAGAAGCTTTCTGAGAAACTTCTTTGTGTTCTGTGAAATCATCTCACAGAATTACAGCTTTCCTCTCAAGAAGCCTTTCGCTAAGACAGTTCTTGTGGAATTGGCAAAGTGATATTTGGAAGCCCTTGGAGGGCTATGGTGAAAAAGGAAATATCCTCACATGAAGTCTGGAAAGAAGCTTTCTGAGAAACTGCTTAGTGTTCTGTTAATTCATCTCACAGAGTTACATCTGTATTTCGTGGATCTCTTTGCTAGCCTTATTTCTGTGGAATCTGAGAACAGATATTTCGGATCCCTTTGAAGACTAAAATGCCAAAGGAAATATCCTCCGATAACAAAGAGAAAGAATCTTTCTGAGAAACTTCTTTGTGTTCTGTGAAATCATCTCACAGAGTTACAGCTTTCCCCTCAAGAAGCTTTTCGATAAGGCAGTTCTTGTGGAATTGGCAAAGTGATATTGGGAAGCCGATAGAGGGCTACGGTGAAAAAGAAAATATCCTTAGATGAAATCTGGAAAGAAGCTTTCTGAGAAACTGCTTCGTGTTCTGTTAATTCATCTCACAGAGATACATCTGTATGTCGTGGATCTCTTTGCTAGCCTTATTTCTGTGGAATCTGAGAAGAGATATTTCGGATCCCTTTGAACACTATAGGGCCAAAGGACATATCCTCCGATAACAAAGAGAAAGAAGTTTTCTGAGAAACTTCTTTGTGTTCTGTGAAATCATCTCACAGAGTTACAGCTTTCCCATCAAGAAGCCTTTCGCTAAGACAGTTCTTGTGGAATAGGCAAAGTGATATATGGAAGCCCATAGAGGGCTATGATGAAAAAGGAAATATCCTCAGATGAAATCTGGAAAGAAGCTTTCTGAAAAACTGCTTAGTGTTCTGTTAATCCATCTCACAGAGTTACATCTGTATTTCGTGGATCTCTTTGCTAGCCTTATTTCTGTGGAATCTGAGAACAGATATTTCGGATCCCTTTGAAGACTACAGACCAAAGTAAACATCCTCCGATAACAAAGAGAAAGAAGCTTTCTGACAAACTTCTTTGTGTTCTGTGAAATCATCTCACAGAGTTACAGCTTTCCCCTCAAGAAGCCTTTCGCTAAGACAGTTCTTTAGGAATTGGCAGAGTGATATTTGGAAGCCCATAGAGGGCTATGGTGAAAAAGGAAATATCCTCCGATGAAATCTGGAAAGAAGCTTTCTGAGAAACTGCTTAGTGTTCTGTTAGTTCATCTCACAGAGTTACATCTGTATTTCGTGGATCTCTTTGCTAGCCTTATTTCTGTGGAATCTGAGAACAGATATTTCGGATCCCCTTGAAGACTATAGGGCCAAAGGAAATATCCTCCGATAACAAAGAGAAAGAAGCTTTCTGAGAAACTTCTTTGTGTTCTGTGAAATCATCTCACAGAATTACAGCATTCCTCTCAAGAAGCCTTTCGCTAAGACAGTTCTTGTGGAATTGGCAAAGTGATATTTGGAAGCCCTTGGAGGGCTATGGTGAAAAAGGAAATATCCTCACATGAAGTCTGGAAAGAAGCTTTCTGAGAAACTGCTTAGTGTTCTGTTAATTCATCTCACAGAGTTACATCTGTATTTCGTGGATCTCTTTGCTAGCCTTATTTCTGTGGAATCTGAGAACAGATATTTCGGATCCCTTTGAAGACTATAATGCCAAAGGAAATATCCTCCGATAACAAAGAGAAAGAATCTTTCTGAGAAACTTCTTTGTGTTCTGTGAAATCATCTCACAGAGTTACAGCTTTCCCCTCAAGAAGCTTTTCGATAAGGCAGTTCTTGTGGAATTGGCAAAGTGATATTGGGAAGCCCATAGAGGGCTACGGTGAAAAATAAAATATCCTTAGATGAAATCTGGAAAGAAGCTTTCTGAGAAACTGCTTCGTGTTCTGTTAATTCATCTCACAGAGTTCCATCTGTATTTCGTGGATCTCTTTGCTAGCCTTATTTCTGTGGAATATGAGAACAGATATTTCGGATCCCTTTGGAGACTATAATACCAAAGGAAATATCCTCCGATAACAAAGAGAAAGAAGCTTTCTGAGAAACTTCTTTGTGTTCGGTGAAATCATCTCACAGAGTTACAGCTTTCCCCTCAAGAAGCCTTTCGATAAGGCAGTTCTTGTGGAATTGGCAAAGTGATATTTGGAATCCCATGGAGGGCTATGGTGAAAAAGGAAATATCCTCAGATGAAATCTGGAAAGAAGCTTTCTGAGAAACTACTAGGTGTTCTGTTAATTCATCTCACAGAGTTACATCTGTATTTCGTGGATCTCTTTGCTAGCCTTTTATCTGTGGAATCTGAGAACAGATATTTCTGATCCTTTTGAAGACTACAGGGCCAAAGGAAATATCCTCCGATAACAAAGAGAAGGAAGCTTTCTGAGAAACTTGTTTGTGTTCTGTGAAATCATCTCACAGAGTTACAGCTTTCCCCTCAAGAAGCCTTTCGCAAAGGCAGTTCTTGTGGAATTGGCAAAGTGATATTGGGAAGCTCGGAGGCCTATGGTGAAAAAGGAAATATCCTCAGATGAAATCTGGAAAGAAGCTTTCTGAGAAACTGTTTAGTGTTCTGTTAATTCGTCTCACAGAGTTACATCTGTATTTCGTGGATCTCTTTGCTAGCCTTATTTCTGTGGAATCTGAGAACAGATATTTCGGATCCCTTTGAAGACTATAGGGGCAAAGTAAATATCCTATGATAACAAAGAGAAAGAATCTTTCTGAGAAACTTCTTCGTGTTCTGTGAAATCATCTCACAGAGTTACAGCTTTCCCCTCAAGAAGCCGTTCGCTAAGATAGTTCTTTAGGAATTGGCAGAGTGATATTTGGAAGCCCATAGAGGGCTATGGTGAAAAAGGAAATATCCTCCGATGAAATCTGGAAAGAAGCTTTCTGAGAAACTGCTTAGTGTTCTGTTAATTCATCTCACAGAGTTACATCTGTATTTCGTGGATGTCTTTGCTAGCCTTATTTCTGTGGAATCTGAGAACAGATACTTCGGATCCCCTTGAAGACAATAGGGCCAAAGGAAATATCCTCCGATAACAAAGAGAAAGAATCTTTCTGAGAAACTTCTTTGTGTTCTGTGAAATCATCTCACAGAGTTACAGCTTTCCCCTCAAGAAGCCTTTCGCTAAGACAGTTCTTGTGGAATTGGCAAAGTGATATTTGGAAGCCCTTGGAGGGCTATGGTGAAAAAGGAAATATTCTCACATGAAGTCTGGAAAGAAGCTTTCTGAGAAACTGCTTAGTGTTCTGTTAATTCATCTCACAGAGTTACATCTTTTTTTCGTGGATCTCTTTTCTAGCCTTATTTCTGTGGAATCTGAGAACAGATATTTCGGATCCCTTTGAAGACTATAGGGCCAAATGAAATATCCTCCGATAACAAAGAGAAAGAAGCTTTCTGAGAAACTTCTTCGTGTTCTGTGAAATCATCTCACAGAGTTACAGCTGTCCCGTCAAGAAGCCTTTCGCTAAGACCGTTCTTGTGGAATTGGCAAAATGATATTGGGAAGTCCTTAGAGGGCTATGGTGAAAAAGGAAATATCCTCAGATAAAATCTGGAAAGAAGCTTTCTGAGAAACTGCTTAGTGTTCTGTTAATCCATCTCACAGAGTTACATCTGTATTTCGTGGATCTCTTTGCTAGCCTTATTTCTGCGGAATCTGAGAACAGATATTTCGGATCCCTTTGAAGACTACAGGGTCAAAGGAAATCTCCTCCGATAACAAAGAGAAGGAAGCTTTCTGACAAACTTCTTTGTGTTCTGTGAAATCATCTCACAGAGTTACAGCTTTCCCCTCAAGAAGCCTTTCGCTAAGAGTGTTCTTGTGGAATTGGCAGAGTAATATTTGGAAGCCCATAGAGGGCTATGATGAAAAAGGAAATATCCTCAGATGAAATCTGGAAAGAAGCTTTCTGAAAAACTGCTTAGTGTTCTGTTAATCCATCTCACAGAGTTACATCTGTATTTCGTGGATCTCTTTGCTAGCCTTATTTCTGTGGAATCTGAGAACAGATATTTCGGATCCCTTTGAAGAATGCAGACCAATGTAAACATCCTCCGATAACAAAGAGAAAGAAGCTTTCTGAGAAACTTCTTTGTGTTCTGTGAAATCATCTCACAGAGTTACAGCTTTCCCCTCAAGAAGCCTTTCGCTAAGACAGTTCTTTAGGAATTGGCAGAGTGATATTTGGAAGCCCATAGAGGGCTATGATGATAAAGGAAATATCCTCCGATGAAATCTGGAAAGAAGGTTTCTGAGAAACTGCTTAGTGTTCTGTTAGTTCATCTCACAGAGTTACATCTGTATTTCGTGGATCTCTTTGCTAGCCTTATTTCTGTGGAATCTGAGAACAGATATTTCGGATCCCCTTGAAGACTATAGGGCCAAAGGAAATATCCTCCGATAACAAAGAGAAAGAAGCTTTCTGAGAAACTTCTTTGTGTTCTGTGAAATCATCTCACAGAATTACAGCTTTCCTCTCAAGAAGCCTTTCGCTAAGACAGTTCTTGTGGAATTGGCAAAGTGATATTTGGAAGCCCTTGGAGGGCTATGGTGAAAAAGGAAATATCCTCACATGAAGTCTGGAAAGAAGCTTTCTGAGAAACTGCTTAGTGTTCTGTTAATTCATCTCACAGAGTTACATCTGTATTTCGTGGATCTCTTTGCTAGCCTTATTTCTGTGGAATCTGAGAACAGATATTTCGGATCCCTTTGAAGACTAAAATGCCAAAGGAAATATCCTCCGATAACAAAGAGAAAGAATCTTTCTGAGAAACTTCTTTGTGTTCTGTGAAATCATCTCACAGAGTTACAGCTTTCCCCTCAAGAAGCTTTTCGATAAGGCAGTTCTTGTGGAATTGGCAAAGTGATATTGGGAAGCCCATAGAGGGCTACGGTGAAAAAGAAAATATCCTTAGATGAAATCTGGAAAGAAGCTTTATGAGAAACTGCTTCGTGTTCTGTTAATTCATCTCACAGAGTTACATCTGTATTTCGTGGATCTCTTTGCTAGCCTTATTTCTGTGGAATATGAGAACAGATATTTCGGATCCCTTTGAAGACTATAATACCAAAGGAAATATCCTCCGATAACAAAGAGAAAGAAGCTTTCTGAGAAACTTCTTTGTGTTCGGTGAAATCATCTCACAGAGTTACAGCTTTCCCCTCAAGAAGCCTTTCGATAAGGCAGTTCTTGTGGAATTGGCAAAGTGATATTTGGAATCCCATGGAGGGCTATGGTGAAAAAGGAAATATCCTCAGATGAAATCTGGAAAGAAGCTTTCTGAGAAACTACTAGGTGTTCTGTTAATTCATCTCACAGAGTTACATCTGTATTTCGTGGATCTCTTTGCTAGCCTTTTATCTGTGGAATCTGAGAACAGATATTTCTGATCCTTTTGAAGACTACAGGGCCAAAGGAAATATCCTCCGATAACAAAGAGAAGGAAGCTTTCTGAGAAACTTGTTTGTGTTCTGTGAAATCATCTCACAGAGTTACAGCTTTCCCCTCAAGAAGCCTTTCGCAAAGGCAGTTCTTGTGGAATTGGCAAAGTGATATTGGGAAGCTCGGAGGCCTATGGTGAAAAAGGAAATATCCTCAGATGAAATCTGGAAAGAAGCTTTCTGAGAAACTGTTTAGTGTTCTGTTAATTCGTCTCACAGAGTTACATCTGTATTTCGTGGATCTCTTTGCTAGCCTTATTTCTGTGGAATCTGAGAACAGATATTTCGGATCCCTTTGAAGACTATAGGGGCAAAGTAAATATCCTATGATAACAAAGAGAAAGAATCTTTCTGTGAAACTTCTTCGTGTTCTGTGAAATCATCTCACAGAGTTACAGCTTTCCCCTCAAGAAGCCGTTCGCTAAGATAGTTCTTTAGGAATTGGCAGAGTGATATTTGGAAGCCCATAGAGGGCTATGGTGAAAAAGGAAATATCCTCCGATGAAATCTGGAAAGAAGCTTTCTGAGAAACTGCTTAGTGTTCTGTTAATTCATCTCACAGAGTTACATCTGTATTTCGTGGATGTCTTTGCTAGCCTTATTTCTGTGGAATCTGAGAACAGATACTTCGGATCCCCTTGAAGACAATAGGGCCAAAGGAAATATCCTCCGATAACAAAGAGAAAGAATCTTTCTGAGAAACTTCTTTGTGTTCTGTGAAATCATCTCACAGAGTTACAGCTTTCCCCTCAAGAAGCCTTTCGCTAAGACAGTTCTTGTGGAATTGGCAAAGTGATATTTGGAAGCCCTTGGAGGGCTATGGTGAAAAAGGAAATATTCTCACATGAAGTCTGGAAAGAAGCTTTCTGAGAAACTGCTTAGTGTTCTGTTAATTCATCTCACAGAGTTACATCTTTTTTTCGTGGATCTCTTTGCTAGCCTTATTTCTGTGGAATCTGAGAACAGATATTTCGGATCCCTTTGAAGACTATAGGGCCAAAGGAAATATCCTCCGATAACAAAGAGAAAGAAGCTTTCTGAGAAACTTCTTCGTGTTCTGTGAAATCATCTCACAGAGTTACAGCTGTCCCGTCAAGAAGCCTTTCGCTAAGACCGTTCTTGTGGAATTGGCAAAATGATATTGGGAAGTCCTTAGAGGGCTATGGTGAAAAAGGAAATATCCTCAGATAAAATCTGGAAAGAAGCTTTCTGAGAAACTGCTTAGTGTTCTGTTAATCCATCTCACAGAGTTACATCTGTATTTCGTGGATCTCTTTGCTAGCCTTATTTCTGCGGAATCTGAGAACAGATATTTCGGATCCCTTTGAAGACTACAGGGTCAAAGGAAATCTCCTCCGATAACAAAGAGAAGGAAGCTTTCTGACAAACTTCTTTGTGTTCTGTGAAATCATCTCACAGAGTTACAGCTTTCCCCTCAAGAAGCCTTTCGCTAAGAGTGTTCTTGTGGAATTGGCAGAGTAATATTTGGAAGCCCATAGAGGGCTATGATGAAAAAGGAAATATCCTCAGATGAAATCTGGAAAGAAGCTTTCTGAAAAACTGCTTAGTGTTCTGTTAATCCATCTCACAGAGTTACATCTGTATTTCGTGGATCTCTTTGCTAGCCTTATTTCTGTGGAATCTGAGAACAGATATTTCGGATCCCTTTGAAGAATGCAGACCAATGTAAACATCCTCCGATAACAAAGAGAAAGAAGCTTTCTGAGAAACTTCTTTGTGTTCTGTGAAATCATCTCACAGAGTTACAGCTTTCCCCTCAAGAAGCCTTTCGCTAAGACAGTTCTTTAGGAATTGGCAGAGTGATATTTGGAAGCCCATAGAGGGCTATGATGATAAAGGAAATATCCTCCGATGAAATCTGGAAAGAAGGTTTCTGAGAAACTGCTTAGTGTTCTGTTAGTTCATCTCACAGAGTTACATCTGTATTTCGTGGATCTCTTTGCTAGCCTTATTTCTGTGGAATCTGAGAACAGATATTTCGGATCCCCTTGAAGACTATAGGGCCAAAGGAAATATCCTCCGATAACAAAGAGAAAGAAGCTTTCTGAGAAACTTCTTTGTGTTCTGTGAAATCATCTCACAGAATTACAGCTTTCCTCTCAAGAAGCCTTTCGCTAAGACAGTTCTTGTGGAATTGGCAAAGTGATATTTGGAAGCCCTTGGAGGGCTATGGTGAAAAAGGAAATATCCTCACATGAAGTCTGGAAAGAAGCTTTCTGAGAAACTGCTTAGTGTTCTGTTAATTCATCTCACAGAGTTACATCTGTATTTCGTGGATCTCTTTGCTAGCCTTATTTCTGTGGAATCTGAGAACAGATATTTCGGATCCCTTTGAAGACTAAAATGCCAAAGGAAATATCCTCCGATAACAAAGAGAAAGAATCTTTCTGAGAAACTTCTTTGTGTTCTGTGAAATCATCTCACAGAGTTACAGCTTTCCCCTCAAGAAGCTTTTCGATAAGGCAGTTCTTGTGGAATTGGCAAAGTGATATTGGGAAGCCCATAGAGGGCTACGGTGAAAAAGAAAATATCCTTAGATGAAATCTGGAAAGAAGCTTTATGAGAAACTGCTTCGTGTTCTGTTAATTCATCTCACAGAGATACATCTGTATGTCGTGGATCTCTTTGCTAGCCTTATTTCTGTGGAATCTGAGAAGAGATATTTCGGATCCCTTTGAACACTATAGGGCCAAAGGACATATCCTCCGATAACAAAGAGAAAGAAGTTTTCTGAGAAACTTCTTTGTGTTCTGTGAAATCATCTCACAGAGTTACAGCTTTTCCATCAAGAAGCCTTTCGCTAAGACAGTTCTTGTGGAATAGGCAAAGTGATATATGGAAGCCCATAGAGGGCTATGGTGAAAAAGGAAATATCCTCCGATGAAATCTGGAAAGAAGCTTTCTGAGAAACTGCTTAGTGTTCTGTTAATTCATCTCACAGAGTTACATCTGTATTTCGTGGATCTCTTTGCTTGCCTTATTTCTGTGGAATCTGAGAACAGATATTTCGGATCCCTTTGAAGAATGCAGACCAATGTAAACATCCTCCGATAACAAAGAGAAAGAAGCTTTCTGAGAAACTTCTTTGTGTTCTGTGAAATCATCTCACAGAATTACAGCTTTCCTCTCAAGAAGCCTTTCGCTAAGACAGTTCTTGTGGAATTGGCAAAGTGATATTTGGAAGCCCTTGGAGGGCTATGGTGAAAAAGGAAATATCCTCACATGAAGTCTGGAAAGAAGCTTTCTGAGAAACTGCTTAGTGTTCTGTTAATTCATGTCACAGAGTTACATATGTATTTCGTGGATCTCTTTGCTAGCCTTATTTCTGTGGAATCTGAGAACAGATATTTCGGATCCCTTTGAAGACTATAATGCCAAAGGAAATATCCTCCGATAACAAAGAGAAAGAATCTTTCTGAGAAACTTCTTTGTGTTCTGTGAAATCATCTCACAGAGTTACAGCTTTCCCCTCAAGAAGGTTTTCGATAAGGCAGTTCTTGTGGAATTGGCAAAGTGATATTGGGAAGCCCATAGAGGGCTACGGTGAAAAATAAAATATCCTTAGATGAAATCTGGAAAGAAGCTTTCTGAGAAACTGCTTCGTGTTCTGTTAATTCATCTCACAGAGTTACATCTGTATGTCGTGGATCTCTTTGCTAGCCTTATTTCTGTGGAATCTGAGAACAGATATTTCCGATCCCTTTGAAGACTATAGGGCCAAAGGAAATATCCTCCGATAACAAAGAGAAAGAAGCTTTCTGAGAAACTTCTTTGTGTTCTGTGAAATCATCTCACTGAGTTACAGCTTTCCCCTCAAGAAGCCTTTCGCTAAGACAGTTCTTGTGGAATAGGCAAAGTGATATATGGAAGCCCATTGAGGGCTATGGTGAAAAAGGAAATATCCTCAGATGAAATCTGGAAAGAAGCTTTCTGAGAAACTGCTTCGTGTTCTGTTAATTCATCTCACAGAGATACATCTGTATATCGTGGATCTCTTTGGTAGCCTTATTTCTGTGGAATCTGAGAAGAGATATTTCGGATCCCTTTGAACACTATAGGGCCAAAGGAAATATCCTCTGATAACAAAGAGAAAGAAGTTTTCTGAGAAACTTCTTTGTGTTCTATGAAATCATCACACAGAGTTACAGCTTTCCCATCAAGAAGCCTTTCGCTAAGACAGTTCTTGTGGAATAGGCAAAGTGATATATGGATGCCCATAGAGGGCTATGGTGAAAAAGGAAATATCCTCAGATGAAATCTGGAAAGAAGCTTTCTGAGAAACTGCTTAGTGTTCTGTTAATTCATCTCACAGAGTTACATCTGTATTTCGTGGATCTCTTTGCTAGCCTTATTTCTGTGGAATCTCAGAACAGATATTTCGGATCCCTTTGAAGACTATAATACCAAAGGAAATATCCTCCGATAACAAAGAGAAAGAATCTTTCTGAGAAACTTCTTTGTGTTCTGTGAAATCATCTCACAGAGTTACAGCTTTCCCTTCAAGAAGCTTTTTCGATAAGGCAGTTCTTGTGGAATTGGCAAAGTGATATTGGGAAGCCCATAGAGGGCTACGGTGAAAAAGAAAATATCCTTAGATGAAATCTGGAAAGAAGCTTTCTGAGAAACTGCTTAGTGTTCTGTTAATTCATCTCACAGAGTTACATCTGTATTTCGTGGATCTCTTTGCTAGCCTTATTTCCTTGGAATCTGAGAACAGATATTTCGGATCCCTTTGAAGACTATAATGCCAAAGGAAATATCCTCCGATAACAAAGAGAAAGAATCTTTCTGAGAAACTTCTTTGTGTTCTGTGAAATCATCTCACAGAGTTCCAGCTTTCACCTCAAGAAGTTTTCGAAAGGCCGTTCTTGTGTAATTGGCAAAGTGATATTGGGAAGCCCATAGAGGGCTACGGTGAAAAAGAAAATATCCTTAGATGAAATCTGGAAAGAACCTTTCTGAGAAACTGCTTCGTGTTCTGTTAATTCATCTCACAGAGATACATCTGTATGTCGTGGATCTATTTGCTAGCCTTATTTCTGTGGAATCTGAGAAGAGATATTTCGGATCCCTTTGAACACTATAGGGCCAAAGGAAATATCCTCCGATAACAAAGAGAAAGAAGTTTTCTGAGAAACTTCTTTGTGTTCGGTGAAATCATCTCACAGAGTTACAGCTTTCCCATCAAGAAGCCTTTCGCTAAGACAGTTCTTGTGGAATAGGCAAAGTGATATATGGAAGCCCATAGAGGGCTATGGTGAAAAAGGAAATATCCTCAGATGAAATCTGGAAAGAAGCTTTCTGAGAAACTGCTTAGTGTTCTGTTAATCCATCTCACAGAGTTACATCTGTATTTCGTGGATCTCTTTGCTAGCCTTATTTCTGTGGAATCTGAGAACAGATATTTCGGATCCCTTTGAAGACTATAATACCAAAGGAAATATCCTCCGATAACAAAGAGAAAGAATCTTTCTGAGAAACTTCTTTGTGTTCTGTGAAATCATCTCACAGAGTTACAGCTTTCCCCTCAAGAAGCTTTTCGATAAGGCAGTTCTTGTGGAATTGGCAAAGTGATATTGGGAAGCCCATAGAGGGCTACGGTGAAAAAGAAAATATCCTTAGATGAAATCTGGAAAGAAGCTTTCTGAGAAACTGCTTCGTGTTCTGTTACTTCATCTCACAGAGATACATCTGTATGTCCTGGATCTCTTTGCTAGCCTTATTTCTGTGGAATCTGAGAAGAGATATTTCGGATCCCCTTGAACACTATAGGGCCAAAGGAAATATCCTCCGATAACAAAGAGAAAGAAGTTTTCTGAGAAACTTCTTTGTGTTCTGTGAAATCATCTCACAGAGTTACAGCTTGCCCCTCAAGAAGCCTTTCGCTAAGACAGTTCTTGTGGAATTGGCAAAGTGATATTTGGAAGCCCATAGAGGGCTGTGGTGAAAAAGGAAATATCGTCAGATGAAATCTGGAAGGAAGCTTTCTGAGAAACTGCTTAGTGTTCTGTTAATTCATCTCACAGAGTTACATCTTTATTTCCTGTATCTCTTTGCTAGCCTTATTTCTGTGGAATCTGAGAACAGATATTTCGGATCCCTTTGAAGACTATAGGGCCAAAGGAAATATCCTCCGATAACAAAGAGAAAGAAGCTTTCTGAGACACTTCTTTGTGTTCTGTGAAATCATCTCACAGAGTTACAGCTTTCCCCTCAAGAAGTCTTTCGCTAAGACAGTTCTTGTGGAATAGGCAAAGTGATATATGGAAGCCCATAGAGGGCTATGGTGAAAAAGGAAATATCCTCAGATGAAATCTGGAAAGAAGCTTTCTGAGAAACTGCTTCGTGTTCTGTTAATTCATCTCACAGAGTTACATCTGTATTTCGTGGATCTCTTTGCTAGCCTTATTTCTGTGGAATCTGAGAACAGATATTTCGGATCCCTTTGAAGACTATAGGGCCAAAGGAAATATCCTCCGATAACAAAGAGAAAGAATCTTTCTGAGAAACTTCTTTGTGTTCTGTGAAATCATCTCACAGAGTTACAGCTTTCCCCTCAAGAAGCCTTTCGCTAAGACAGTTCTTGTGGAATTGGCAGAGTGATATTTGGAAGCCCATATAGGACTATGGTGAAAAAGGAAATATCCTCAGATGAAATCTGGAAAGAAGCTTTCTGAGAAACTGCTTAGTGTTCTGTTAATTCATCTCACAGAGTTACATCTGTATTTCGTGGATCTCTTTGCTAGCCTTATTTCTGTGGAATCTGAGAACAGATATTTCGGATCCCTTTGAAGACTATAGGGCCAAAGGAAATATCCTCCGATAACAAAGAGAAAAAAGCTTTCTGAGACTTCATTGTGTTCTGTGAAATCATCTCACAGAGTTTCAGCTTTTCCTAGAAGAAGCCTTTCGCTAAGACAGTTCTTGTGGAATTAGCAAAGTGATATTTGGAAGCCCATAGAGGACTATGATGAAAAAGGAAATATCCTCAGATGAAATCTGGAAAGAAGCTTTCTGAGAAACTGCTTAGTGTTCTGTTAATTCATCACGCAGAGTTACATCTGTATTTCGTGGATCTCTTTGCTAGCCTTATTTCAGTGGAATCTGAGAACAGATATTTCGGATCCCTTTGAAGACTATAGGGCCAAATTAAATATCCTCCGATAACAAAGAGAAAGAAGCTTTCTGAGAAACTTCTTCGTGTTCTGTGAAATCATGTCACAGAGTTACAGCTTTCCCCTCAAGAAGCCGTTCGCTAAGGCAGTTCTTTAGGAATTGGCAGAGTGATATTTGGAAGCCCATAGAGGGCTATGGTGAAAAAGGAAATATCCTCCGATGAAATCTGGAAAGAAGCTTTCTGAGAAACTGCTTAGTGTTCTGTTAATTCATCTCAGAGAGTTACATCTGTATTTCGTGGATGTCTTTGCTAGCCTTATTTCTGTGGAATCTGAGAACAGATATTTCGGATCCCCTTGAAGACAACAGGGCCAAAGGAAATATCCTCCGATAACAAAGAGAAAGAATCTTTCTGAGAAACTTCTTTGTGTTCTGTGAAATCATCTCACAGAGTTACAGCTTTCCCCTCAAGAAGCCTTTCGCTAAGACAGTTCTTGTGGAATTGGCAAAGTGATATTTGGAAGCCCTTGGAGGGCTATGGTGAAAAAGGAAATATTCTCACATGAAGTCTGGAAAGAAGCTTTCTGAGAAACTGCTTAGTGTTCTGTTAATTCATCTCACAGAGTTACATCTTTTTTTCGTGGATCTCTTTTCTAGCCTTATTTCTGTGGAATCTGAGAACAGATATTTCGGATCCCTTTGAAGACAATAGGGCCAAAGGAAATATCCTCCGATAACAAAGAGAAAGAAGCTTTCTGAGAAACTTCTTCGTGTTCTGTGAAATCATCTCACAGAGTTACAGCTGTCCCGTCAAGAAGCCTTTCGCTAAGACCGTTCTTGTGGAATTGGCAAAATGATATTGGGAAGTCCATAGAGGGCTATGGTGAAAAAGGAAATATCCTCAGATAAAATCTGGAAAGAAGCTTTCTGAGAAACTGCTTAGTGTTCTGTTAATCCATCTCACAGAGTTACATCTGTATTTCGTGGATCTCTTTGCTAGCCTTATTTCTGTGGAATCTGAGAACAGATATTTCGGATCCCTTTGAAGACTACAGGGTCAAAGGAAATATCCTCCGATAACAAAGAGAAGGAAGCTTTCTGACAAACTTCTTTGTGTTCTGTGAAATCATCTCACAGAGTTACAGCTTTCCCCTCAAGAAACCTTTCGCTAAGACAGTTCTTGTGGAATTGGCAGAGTAATATTTGGAAGCCCATAGAGGGCTATGATGAAAAAGGAAATATCCTCAGATGAAATCTGGAAAGAAGCTTTCTGAAAAACCGCTTAGTGTTCTGTTAATCCATCTCACAGAGTTACATCTGTATTTCGTGGATCTCTTTGCTAGCCTTATTTCTGTGGAATCTGAGAACAGATATTTCGGATCCCTTTGAAGACTACAGACCAAAGTAAACATCCACCGATAACAATGAGAAAGAAGCTTTCTGACAAACTTCTTTGTGTTCTGTGAAATCATCTCACAGAGTTACAGCTTTCCCCTCAAGAAGCCTTTCGCTAAGACAGTTCTTTAGGAATTGGCAGAGTGATATTTGGAAGCCCATAGAGGGCTATGGTGAAAAAGGAAATATCCTCCGATGAAATCTGGAAAGAAGCTTTCTGAGAAACTGCTTAGTGTTCTTTTAGTTCATCTCACAGAGTTACATCTGTATTTCGTGGATCTCTTTGCTAGCCTTATTTCTGTGGAATCTGAGAACAGATATTTCGGATCCCCTTGAAGACTATAGGGCCAAAGGAAATATCCTCCGATAACAAAGAGAAAGAAGCTTTCTGAGAAACTTCTTTGTGTTCTGTGAAATCATCTCACAGAATTACAGCTTTCCTCTCAAGAAGCCTTTCGCTAAGACAGTTCCTGTGGAATTGGCAAAGTGATATTTGGAAGCCCTTGGAGGGCTATGGTGAAAAAGGAAATATCCTCACATGAAGTCTGGAAAGAAGCTTTCTGAGAAACTGCTTAGTGTTCTGTTAATTCATCTCACAGAGTTAAATCTGTATTTCGTGGATCTCTTTGCTAGCCTTATTTCTGTGGAATCTGAGAACAGATATTTCGGATCCCTTTGAAGACTATAATGCCAAAGGAAATATCCTCCGATAACAAAGAGAAAGAATCTTTCTGAGAAACTTCTTTGTGTTCTGTGAAATCATCTCACAGAGTTACAGCTTTCACCTCAAGAAGCTTTTCGATAAGGCAGTTCTTGTGGAATTGGCAAAGTGATATTGGGAAGCCCATAGAGGGCTGTGGTGAAAAAGGAAATATCCTCAGATGAAATCTGGAAGGAAGCTTTCTGAAAAAACTGCTTAGTGTTCTGTTAATTCATTTCACAGAGTTATATCTTTATTTCGTGGATCTCTTTGCTAGCCTTATTTCTGTGGAATCTGAGAACAGATATTTAGGATCCCTTTGAAGACTATAGGGCCAAAGGAAATATCCTCCGATAAAAAAGATAAAGAAGCTTTCTGAGAAACTTCTTTGTGTTCTGTGATATCATCTCACTGAGTTACAGCTTTCCCCTCAAGAAGCCTTTCGCTAAGACAGTTCTTGTGGAATAGGCAAAGTGATATATGGAAGCCCATTGAGGGCTATGGTGAAAAAGGAAATATCCTCAGATGAAATCTGGAAAGAAGCTTTCTGAGAAACTGCTTCGTGTTCTGTTAATTCATCTCACAGAGATACATCTGTATTTCGTGGATCTCTTTGCTAGCCTTATTTCTGTGGAATCTGAGAAGAGATATTTCGGATCCCTTTGAACACTATAGGGCCAAAGGAAATATCCTCTGATAACAAAGAGAAAGAAGTTTTCTGAGAAACTTCTTTGTGTTCTATGAAATCATCACACAGAGTTACAGCTTTCCCATCAAGAAGCCTTTCGCTAAGACAGTTCTTGTGGAATAGGCAAAGTGATATATGGAAGCCCATAGAGGGCTATGGTGAAAAAGGAAATATCCTCAGATGAAATCTGGAAAGAAGCTTTCTGAGAAACTGCTTAGTGTTCTGTTAATTCATCTCACAGAGTTACATCTGTATTTCGTGGATCTCTTTGCTAGCCTTATTTCTGTGGAATCTGAGAACAGATATTTCGGATCCCTTTGAAGACTATAATACCAAAGGAAATATCCTCCGATAACAAAGAGAAAGAATCTTTCTGAGAAACTTCTTTGTGTTCTGTGAAATCATCTCACAGAGTTACAGCTTTCCCTTCAAGAAGCTTTTTCGATAAGGCAGTTCTTGTGGAATTGGCAAAGTGATATTGGGAAGCCCATAGAGGGCTACGGTGAAAAAGAAAATATCCTTAGATGAAATCTGGAAAGAAGCTTTCTGAGAAACTGCTTAGTGTTCTGTTAATTCATCTCACAGAGTTACATCTGTATTTCGTGGATCTCTTTGCTAGCCTTATTTCTGTGGAATCTGAGAACAGATATTTCGGATCCCTTTGAAGACTATAATGCCAAAGGAAATATCCTCCGATAACAAAGAGAAAGAATCTTTCTGAGAAACTTCTTTGTGTTCTGTGAAATCATCTCACAGAGTTCCAGCTTTCACCTCAAGAAGTTTTCGATAAGGCCGTTCTTGTGGAATTGGCAAAGTGATATTGGGAAGCCCATAGAGGGCTACGGTGAAAAAGAAAATATCCTTAGATGAAATCTGGAAAGAACCTTTCTGAGAAACTGCTTCGTGTTCTGTTAATTCATCTCACAGAGATACATCTGTATGTCGTGGATCTCTTTGCTAGCCTTATTTCTGTGGAATCTGAGAAGAGATATTTCGGATCCCTTTGAACACTATAGGGCCAAAGGAAATATCCTCCGATAACAAAGAGAAAGAAGTTTTCTGAGAAACGTCTTTGTGTTCGGTGAAATCATCTCACAGAGTTACAGCTTTCCCATCAAGAAGCCTTTCGCTAAGACAGTTCTTGTGGAATAGGCAAAGTGATATATGGAAGCCCATAGAGGGCTATGGTGAAAAAGGAAATATCCTCAGATGAAATCTGGAAAGAAGCTTTCTGAGAAACTGCTTAGTGTTCTGTTAATTCATCTCACAGAGTTACATCTGTATTTCGTGGATCTCTTTGCTAGCCTTATTTCTGTGGAATCTGAGAACAGATATTTCGGATCCCTTTGAAGACTATAATACCAAAGGAAATATCCTCCGATAACAAAGAGAAAGAATCTTTCTGAGAAACTTCTTTGTGTTCTGTGAAATCATCTCACAGAGTTACAGCTTTCCCCTCAAGAAGCTTTTCGATAAGGCAGTTCTTGTGGAATTGGCAAAGTGATATTGGGAAGCCCATAGAGGGCTACGGTGAAAAAGAAAATATCCTTAGATGAAATCTGGAAAGAAGCTTTCTGAGAAACTGCTTCGTGTTCTGTTACTTCATCTCACAGAGATACATCTGTATGTCCTGAATCTCTTTGCTAGCCTTATTTCTGTGGAATCTGAGAACAGATATTTCGGATCCCTTTGAAGACTATAGGGCCAAAGGAAATATCCTCCGATAACAAAGAGAAAGAATCTTTCTGAGAAACTTCTTTGTGTTCTGTGAAATCATCTCACAGAGTTACAGCTTTCCCCTCAAGAAGCCTTTCGCTAAGACAGTTCTTGTGGAATTGGCAGAGTGATATTTGGAAGCCCATATAGGACTATGGTGAAAAAGGAAATATCCTCAGATGAAATCTGGAAAGAAGCTTTCTGAGAAACTGCTTAGTGTTCTGTTAATTCATCTCACAGAGTTACATCTGTATTTCGTGGATCTCTTTGCTAGCCTTATTTCTGTGGAATCTGAGAACAGATATTTCGGATCCCTTTGAAGACTATAGGGCCAAAGGAAATATCCTCCGATAACAAAGAGAAAAAAGCTTTCTGAGACTTCATTGTGTTCTGTGAAATCATCTCACAGAGTTTCAGGTTTTCCTAGAAGAAGCCTTTCGCTAAGACAGTTCTTGTGGAATTAGCAAAGTGATATTTGGAAGCCCATAGAGGACAATGATGAAAAAGGAAATATCCTCAGATGAAATCTGGAAAGAAGCTTTCTGAGAAACTGCTTAGTGTTTTGTTAATTCATCACGCAGAGTTACATCTGTATTTCGTGGATCTCTTTGCTAGCCTTATTTCAGTGGAATCTGAGAACAGATATTTCGGATCCCTTTGAAGACTATAGGGCCAAAATAAATATCCTCCGATAACAAAGAGAAAGAAGCTTTGTGAGAAACTTCTTCGTGTTCTGTGAAATCATCTCACAGAGTTACAGCTTTCCCGTCAATAAGCCTTTCGCTAAGACCGTTCTTGTGGAATTGGCAAAGTGATATTGGGAAGTCCATAGAGGGCTATGGTGAAAAAGGAAATATCCTCAGATAAAATCTGGAAAGAAGCTTTCTGAGAAACTGCTTAGTGTTCTGTTAATCCATCTCACAGTGTTACATCTGTATTTCGTGGATCTCTTTGCTAGCCTTATTTCTGTGGAATCTGAGAACAGATATTTCGGATCCCTTTGAAGACTAAAGGGTCAAAGGAAATACCCTCCGATAACAAAGAGAAAGAAGCTTTCTGAGAAACTTCTTTGTGTTCTGTGAAATCATCTCACAGAGTTACAGCTTTCCCGTCAAGAAGCCGTTTGCTAAGACAGTTCTTTAGGAATTGGCAGAGTGATATTTGGAAGCCCATATAGGGCTATGGTGAAAAAGGAAATATCCTCAGATGAAATATGGAAAGAAGCTTTCTGAGAAACTGCTTAGTGTTCTGTTAATTCATCTCACAGAGTTACATCTGTATTTTGTAGATCTCTTTGCTAGCCTTATTTCTGTGGAATCTGAGAACAGACATTTCGGATCCCTTTGAAGACTATAATGCCAAAGGAAATATCCTCCGATAACAAAGAGAAAGAAGCTTTCTGAGAAACTTCTTTGTGTTCTGTGAAATCAACTCACAGAGTTACAGCTTTCCGCTCAAGAAGCCTTTCTCTAAGACAGTTCTTGTGGAATTGGCAAAGTGATATTTGGAAGCCCTTGGAGGGCTATGGTGAAAAAGGAAATATCCTCACATGAAGTCTGGAAAGAAGCTTTCTGAGAAACTGCTTAGTGTTCTGTTAATTCATCTCACAGAGTTACATCTGTATTTCGTGGATCTCTTTGCTAGCCTTATTTCTGTGGAATCTGAGAACAGATATTTCGGATCCCTTTGAAGACTATAATGCCAAAGGAAATATCCTCCGATAACAAAGAGAAAGAATCTTTCTGAGAAACTTCTTTGTGTTCTCTGAAATCATCGACAGAGTTACAGCTTTCCCCTCAAGAAGCTTTTCGATAAGGAAGTTCTTGTGGAATTGGCAAAGTGATATTGGGAAGCCCATAGAGGGCAACGGTGAAAAAGAAAATATCCTTAGATGAAATCTGGAAAGAAGCTTTCTGAGAAACTGCTTCGTGTTCTGTTAATTCATCTCACTGAGTTACATCTGTATGTCGTGGATCTCTTTGCTAGCCTTATTTCTATGGAATCTGAGAACAGATATTTCGGATCCCTTTGAACACTATAGGGCCAAAGGAAATATCCTCCGATAACAAAGAGAAAGAAGCTTTCTGAGAAACTTCTTTGTGTTCTGTGAAATCATCTCACAGAGTTACAGCTTTCCCCTCAAGAAGCCTTTCGCTAAGACAGTTCTTGTGGAATTGGCAAAGTGATATTTGGAAGCCCATAGAGGGCTGTGGTGAAAAAGGAAATATCCTCAGATGAAATCTGGAAGGAAACTTTCTGAGAAACTGCTTAGTGTTCTGTTAATTCATCTCACAGAGTTACATCTTTATTTCGTGGATCTCTTTGCTAGCCTTATTTCTGTGGAATCTGAGAACAGATATTTCGGATCCCTTTGAAGACTGTAGGGCCAAAGGAAATATAGTCCGATAACAAAGAGAAAGAAGCCTTCTGAGAAACTTCTTTGTGTTCTGTGAAATCATCTCACAGAGTTACAGCTTTCCCCTCAAGAAGCCTTTCGCTAAGACAGTTCTTGTGGAATAGGCAAAGTGGTATATGGAAGCCCTTAGAGGGCTATGGTGAAAAAGGAAATATCCTCAGATGAAATCTGGAAAGAAGCTTTCTGAGAAACTGCTTAGTGTTCTGTTAATTCATCTCACAGAGTTACATCTGTATTTCGTGGATCTCTTTGCTAGCCTTATTTCTGTGGAATCTGAGAACAGAAATTTCGGGTCCCTTTGAAGACTATAGGGCCAAAGGAAATATCCTCCGATAACAAAGAGAAGGAAGCTTTCTTAGAAACTTCTTTGTATTCTGTGAAATCATCTCACAGAGTTACAGCTTTCTCCTCAAGAAGCCTTTCGCTAAGACAGTTCTTGTGGAATTGGCAAAGTGATATTTGAAAGCCCATAGAGGGCTATGGTGAAAAAGGAAATATCCTCAGATGAAATCTGGAAAGAAGCTTTCTGAGAAACTGCTTAGTGTTCTGTTAATTCATCTCACAGAGTTACATCTGTATTTCGTGGATCTTTGCTAGCCTTATTTCTGTGGAATCTGAGAAGAGATATTTCGGATCCCTTTGAAGACTATAGGGACAAAGGAAATATCCTCTGATAACAAAGAGAAAGAAGCTTTCTGAGAAACTTATTTGCGTTCTGTGAAATCATCTCAAGGAGTTACAGCTTTCCCCTCAAGAAGCCTTTCGCTAAGACAGTTCTTGTGGAATAGGCAGAGTGATATTTGGAAGCCCATAGAGGGCTTTGGTGAAAAAGGAAATATCCTCAGATGAAATCTGGAAAGAAGCTTTCTGAGAAACTGCATAGTGTTCTGTTAATTCATCTCACAGAGTTACATGTGTCTTTCGTGGATCTCTTTGCTAGCCTTATTTCTGTGGAATCTGAGAACAGATATTTCGGATCCCTTTGAAGAATATAGGGCCAAAGGAAATATCCCCGATAACAAAGAGAAGGAAGCTTTCTGAGAAACTTCTTTGTGTTCTGTGAAATCATCTCACAGAGTTACAGCTTTCCCCTCAAGAAGCCTTTCGCTAAGACAGTTCTTTAGGAATTGGCAGAGTGATTTGGAAGCCCATAGAGGGCTATGGTGAAAAAGGAAATATCCTCTGATGAAATCCGGAAAGAAGCTTTCTGAGAAACTGCTTAGTGTTCTGTTAATTCATCTCACATAGTTACATCTGTATTTCGTGGATCTCTTTGCTAGCCTTATTTCTGTGGAATCTCAGAACAGATATTTCGGATCCCTTTGAAGACTATAGGGACAAAGGAAATATCCTCCGATAACAAAGAGAAAGAAGCTTTCTCAGAAACTTCTTTGTGTTCTCTGAAATCATCTCACAGAGTTACAGCTTTCCCCTCAAGAAGCCTTTCGCTAAGACAGTTCTTGTGGAATTGGCAAAGTGATATTGGGAAGCCTATAGAGGGCAATGGTGAAAAAGTAAATATCCTCAGATGAAATCTGGAAAGAAGATTTCTGAAGAACTGCTTAGTGTTCTGTTAATTCATCTCACAGAGTTACATCTGTATTTCGTGGATCTCTTTGCTAGCCTTATTTCTGTGGAATCTGAGAACAGATATTTCGGATCACTTTGAAGACTATAGGGCCAAAGGAAATATCCTCTGATAACAGAGAAAGAAACTTTCTGAGAAACTTCTTTGTGTTCTGTGAAATCATCTCACAGAATTACAGCTTTCGCTCAAGAAGCCCTTTGTTAAGACAGTTCTTGTGGAATTGGCAAAGTGATATTTGGAAGCCCCTAGAGGGCTATGGTGAAAAAGGAAATATCCTCAGATGAAATCTTGAAAGAAGCTTTCTGAGAGACTGCTTAGTGTTCTGTTAATTCATCTCACAGAGTTACATCTGTATTTCGTCGATCTCTTTGCTAGCCTGATTTCTGTGGAATCTGAGAACAGATATTTCGGATCCCTTTGAAGACTATAGGGCCAAAGGAAATATCCTCCGATAACAAAGAGAAAGAAGCTTTCTGAGAAACTTCTTTGTGTTCTGTGAAATCATCTCACAGAGTTACAGCTTTCCCCTCAAGAAGCCTTTCCCTAAGACAGTTCTTGTGGAATTGGCAAAGTGATATATGGAAGTCCCTAGAGGGCTATGGTGAAAAAGGAAATATCGCTAGATAAAATCTGGAAAGAAGCTTTCTGAAAAACTGCTTAGTGTTCTGTTAATTCATCTAACAGTGTTACATCTGTATTTCGTGGATCTCTTTGCTAGCCTTATTTCTGTGGAATCTGAGAACAGTTATTTCGGATCCCTTTGAAGACTACAGGGCCAAAGGAAATATCCTCCAATAACAAAGAGAAAGAAGCTTTCTGAGAAACTTCTTTGTGTTCTGTGAAATCATCTCACAGAGTTACAGCTTTCCCCTCAAGAAGACTTTCGCTAAGACAGTTCTTTTGGAACTGGCAAAGTGATAATTGGAAGACCATAGAGTTCTATGGTGAAAAAGGAAATATCCTCAGATGAAATCTGGAAAGAAGCTTTCTGAGAAACTGCTTAGTGTTCTGTTAATTCATCTCACAGAGTTACATCTGTATTTCGTGGATCGCTTTGCTAGCCTTATTTCTGTGGAATCTGAGAACAGATATTTCGGATCCCTTTGAAGACTATATTGCCAAAGGAAATATCCTCCGATAACAAACAGAAAGAAGCTTTCTGAGAAACCTCTCTGTGTTCTGTGAAATCATCTCACAGAGTTACAGCTTTCCCGTCAAGAAGCCTTTCGCTAAGACAGTTCTTTAGGAATTGGCAGAGTGATATTTGGAAGCCCATATAGGGCTATGGTGAAAAAGGAAATATCCTCAGAGGAAATCTGGAAAGAAGCTTTCTGAGAAACTGCTTAGTGTTCTGTTAATTCATCTCACAGAGTTACATCTGTATTTTGTAGAAATCTTTGCTAGCCTTATTTCTGTGGAATCTGAGAACAGACATTTCGGATCCCTTTGAAGACTATAATGCCAAAGGAAATATCCTCCGATAACAAAGAGAAAGAAGCTTTCTGAGAAACTTCTTTGTGTTCTGTGAAATCATCTCACAGAGTTACAGCTTTCCCCTCAAGAAGCCGTTCGCTAAGACAGTTCTTTAGGAATTGGCAGAGTGATATTTGTAAGCCCATAGAGGGCTATGGTGAAAAAGGAAATATCCTCCGATGAAATCTGGAAAGAAGCTTTCTGAGAAACTGCTTAGTGTTCTGTTAATTCATCTCACAGAGTTACATCTGTATTTCGTGGATCTCTTTGCTAGCCTTATTTCTGTGGAATCTGAGAACAGATATTTCGGATCCCTTTGAAGACTCTAGGGCCAAAGGAAATATTCTCCGATAACAAAGAGAAAGAAGCTTTCTGAGAAACTTCTTTGTGTTCTGTGAAATCTTCTCACAGAGTTACAGCTTTCCCGTCAAGAAGAGTTTCGCTAAGACAATTCTTGTGGAATTGGCAAAGTGATATTTGGAAGCCCACAGAGGGCTACGGTGAAAAAGGAAATATCCTCAGATGAAATCTGGAAAGAAGCTTTCTGAGAAACTGCTTAGTGTTCTGTTAGTTCATCTCACAGAGTTACATCTGTATTTCGTGGATCTCTTTGCTAGCCTTATTTCTGTGGAATCTGAGAACAGATATTTCGGATCCCCTTGAAGACTATAGGGCCAAAGGAAATATCCTCCGATAATAAAGAGAAAGAAGCTTTCTGAGAAACTTGTTTGTGTTCTGTGAAATCAACTCACAGATTTACAGCTTTCCGCTCAAGAAGCCTTTCTCTAAGACAGTTCTTGTGGAATTGGCAAAGTGATATTGGGAAGCCCATAGAGGGCAACGGTGAAAAAGAAAATATCCTTAGATGAAATCTGGAAAGAAGCTTTCTGAGAAACTGCTTCGTGTTCTGTTAATTCATCTCACTGAGTTACATCTGTATGTCGTGGATCTCTTTGCTAGCCTTATTTCTATGGAATCTGAGAACAGATATTTCGGATCCCTTTGAACACTATAGGGCCAAAGGAAATATCCTCCGATAACAAAGAGAAAGAAGCTTTCTGAGAAACTTCTTTGTGTTCTGTGAAATCATCTCACAGAGTTACAGCTTTCCCCTCAAGAAGCCTTTCGCTAAGACAGTTCTTGTGGAATTGGCAAAGTGATATTTGGAAGCCCATAGAGGGCTGTGGTGAAAAAGGAAATATCCTCAGATGAAATCTGGAAGGAAACTTTCTGAGAAACTGCTTAGTGTTCTGTTAATTCATCTCACAGAGTTACATCTTTATTTCGTGGATCTCTTTGCTAGCCTTATTTCTGTGGAATTTGAGAACAGATATTTCGGATCCCTTTGAAGACTATAGGGCCAAAGGAAATATAGTCCGATAACAAAGAGAAAGAAGCCTTCTGAGAAACTTCTTTGTGTTCTGTGAAATCATCTCACAGAGTTACAGCTTTCCCCTCAAGAAGCCTTTCGCTAAGACAGTTCTTGTGGAATAGGCAAAGTGGTATATGGAAGCCCTTAGAGGGCTATGGTGAAAAAGGAAATATCCTCAGATGAAATCTGGAAAGAAGCTTTCTGAGAAACTGCTTAGTGTTCTGTTAATTCATCTCACAGAGTTACATCTGTATTTCGTGGATCTCTTTGCTAGCCTTATTTCTGTGGAATCTGAGAACAGAAATTTCGGGTCCCTTTGAAGACTATAGGGCCAAAGGAAATATCCTCCGATAACAAAGAGAAGGAAGCTTTCTTAGAAACTTCTTTGTATTCTGTGAAATCATCTCACAGAGTTACAGCTTTCTCCTCAAGAAGCCTTTCGCTAAGACAGTTCTTGTGGAATTGGCAAAGTGATATTTGAAAGCCCATAGAGGGCTATGGTGAAAAAGGAAATATCCTCAGATGAAATCTGGAAAGAAGCTTTCTGAGAAACTGCTTAGTGTTCTGTTAATTCATCTCACAGAGTTACATCTGTATTTCGTGGATCTTTGCTAGCCTTATTTCTGTGGAATCTGAGAAGAGATATTTCGGATCCCTTTGAAGACTATAGGGACAAAGGAAATATCCTCTGATAACAAAGAGAAAGAAGCTTTCTGAGAAACTTATTTGCGTTCTGTGAAATCATCTCAAGGAGTTACAGCTTTCCCCTCAAGAAGCCTTTCGCTAAGACAGTTCTTGTGGAATAGGCAGAGTGATATTTGGAAGCCCATAGAGGGCTTTGGTGAAAAAGGAAATATCCTCAGATGAAATCTGGAAAGAAGCTTTCTGAGAAACTGCATAGTGTTCTGTTAATTCATCTCACAGAGTTACATGTGTCTTTCGTGGATCTCTTTGCTAGCCTTATTTCTGTGGAATCTGAGAACAGATATTTCGGATCCCTTTGAAGAATATAGGGCCAAAGGAAATATCCCCGATAACAAAGAGAAGGAAGCTTTCTGAGAAACTTCTTTGTGTTCTGTGAAATCATCTCACAGAGTTACAGCTTTCCCCTCAAGAAGCCTTTCGCTAAGACAGTTCTTTAGGAATTGGCAGAGTGATTTGGAAGCCCATAGAGGGATATGGTGAAAAAGGAAATATCCTCTGATGAAATCCGGAAAGAAGCTTTCTGAGAAACTGCTTAGTGTTCTGTTAATTCATCTCACATAGTTACATCTGTATTTCGTGGATCTCTTTGCTAGCCTTATTTCTGTGGAATCTCAGAACAGATATTTCGGATCCCTTTGAAGACTATAGGGACAAAGGAAATATCCTCTGATAACAAAGAGAAAGAAGCTTTCTGAGAAACTTATTTGCGTTCTGTGAAATCATCTCAAGGAGTTACAGCTTTCCCCTCAAGAAGCCTTTCGCTAAGACAGTTCTTGTGGAATAGGCAGAGTGATATTTGGAAGCCCATAGAGGGCTTTGGTGAAAAAGGAAATATCCTCTGATGAAATCTGGAAAGAAGCTTTCTGAGAAACTGCATAGTGTTCTGCTAATTCATCTCACAGAGTTACATGTGTCTTTCGTGGATCTCTTTGCTAGCCTTATTTCTGTGGAATCTGAGAACAGATATTTCGGATCCATTTGAAGAATATAGGGCCAAAGGAAATATCCTCCGATAACAAAGAGAAAGAAGCTTTCTGAGAAACTTCTTTGTGTTCTGTGAAATCATCTCACAGAGTTACAGCTTTCCCCTCAAGAAGCCTTTCGCTAAGACAGTTCTTTAGGAATTGGCAGAGTGATTTGGAAGCCCATAGAGGGCTATGGTGAAAAAGGAAATATCCTATGATGAAATCCGGAAAGAAGCTTTCTGAGAAACTGCTTAGTGTTCTGTTAATTCATCTCACATAGTTACATCTGTATTTCGTGGATCTCTTTGCTAGCCTTATTTCTGTGGAATCTGAGAACAGATATTTCGGATCCCTTTGAAGACTATAGGGACAAAGGAAATATCCTCCAATAACAAAGAGAAAGAAGCTTTCTGAGAAACTTCTTTGTGTTCTGTGAAATCATCTCACAGAGTTACAGCTTTCTCTAGAAGAAGCCTTTCGCTAAGACAGTTCTTGTGGAATTGGCAGAGTGATATTTGGAAGCCCATGGAGCGCTATGTTGAAGTAGGAAATATCCTCAGATGAAATCTGGAAAGAAGATTTCTGAAGAACTGCTTAGTGTTCTGTGAATTCATCTCACAGAGTTACATCTGTATTTCGTGGATCTCTTTGCTAGCCTTATTTCTGTGGAATCTGAGAACAGATATTTCGGATCCCTTTGAAGACTATAGGGCCAAAGGAAATATCCTCCGATAACAAAGAGAAAGAAGCTTTCTCAGAAACTTCTTTGTGTTCTCTGAAATCATCTCACAGAGTTACAGCTTTCCCCTCAAGAAGCCTTTCGCTAAGACAGTTCTTGTGGAATTGGCAAAGTGATATTGGGAAGCCTATAGAGGGCAATGGTGAAAAAGTAAATATCCTCAGATGAAATCTGGAAAGAAGATTTCTGAAGAACTGCTTAGTGTTCTGTTAATTCATCTCACAGAGTTACATCTGTATTTCGTGGATCTCTTTGCTAGCCTTATTTCTGTGGAATCTGAGAACAGATATTTCGGATCACTTTGAAGACTATAGGGCCAAAGGAAATATCCTCCGATAACAGAGAAAGAAACTTTCTGAGAAACTTCTTTGTGTTCTGTGAAATCATCTCACAGAATTACAGCTTTCGCTCAAGAAGCCCTTCGTTAAGACAGTTCTTGTGGAATTGGCAAAGTGATATTTGGAAGCCTCTAGAGGGCTATGGTGAAAAAGGAAATATCCTCAGATGAAATCTTGAATGAAGCTTTCTGAGAGACTGCTTAGTGTTCTGTTAATTCATCTCACAGAGTTACATCTGTATTTCGTCGATCTCTTTGCTAGCCTGATTTCTGTGGAATCTGAGAACAGATATTTCGGATCCCTTTGAAGACTATAGGGCCAAAGGAAATATCCTCCGATAACAAAGAGAAAGAAGCTTTCTGAGAAACTTCTTTGTGTTCTGTGAAATCATCTCACAGAGTTACAGCTTTCCCCTCAAGAAGCCTTTCCCTAAGACAGTTCTTGTGGAATTGGCAAAGTGATATATGGAAGTCCCTAGAGGGCTATGGTGAAAAAGGAAATATCCCTAGATAAAATCTGGAAAGAAGCTTTCTGAAAAACTGCTTAGTGTTCTGTTCATTCATCTAACAGTGTTACATCTGTATTTCGTGGATCTCTTTGCTAGCCTTATTTCTGTGGAATCTGAGAACAGTTATTTCGGATCCCTTTGAAGACTACAGGGCCAAAGGAAATATCCTCCAATAACAAAGAGAAAGAAGCTTTCTGAGAAACTTCTTTGTGTTCTGTGAAATCATCTCACAGAGTTACAGCTTTCCCCTCAAGAAGACTTTCGCTAAGACAGTTCTTTTGGAACTGGCAAAGTGATAATTGGAAGACCATAGAGTTCTATGGTGAAAAAGGAAATATCCTCAGATGAAATCTGGAAAGAAGCTTTCTGAGAAACTGCTTAGTGTTCTGTTAATTCATCTCACAGAGTTACATCTGTATTTCGTGGATCTCTTTGCTAGCCTTATTTCTGTGGAATCTGAGAACAGATATTTCGGATCCCTTTGAAGACTATATTGCCAAAGGAAATATCCTCCGATAACAAACAGAAAGAAGCTTTCTGAGAAACCTCTCTGTGTTCTGTGAAATCATCTCACAGAGTTACAGCTTTCCCCTCAAGAAGCCTTTCGCTAAGACAGTTCTTTAGGAATTGGCAGAGTGATATTTGGAAGCCCATAGAGGGCTATGGTGAAAAAGGAAATATCCTCTGATGAAATCTCGAAAGAAGCTTTCTGAGAAACTGCTTAGAGTTCTGTTAATTCATCTCACATAGTTACATCTGTATTTCGTGGATCTCTTTGCTAGCCTTATTTCTGTGGAATCTGAGAACAGATATTTCGGATCCCTTTGAAGACTATAGGGCCAAAGGAAATATCCTCCGATAACAAAGAGAAAGAAGCTTTTGAGAAACTTCTTTGTGTTCTGTGAAATCCACTCACAGAGTTTCAGCTTTTCCTAGAAGAAGCCTTTCGCTAAGACAGTTCTTGTGGAATTAGCAAAGTGATATTTGGAAGCCCATAGAGGACAATGATGAAAAAGGAAATATCCTCAGATGAAATCTGGAAAGAAGCTTTCTGAGAAACTGCTTAGTGTTTTGTTAATTCATCACGCAGAGTTACATCTGTATTTCGTGGATCTCTTTGCTAGCCTTATTTCAGTGGAATCTGAGAACAGATATTTCAGATCCCTTTGAAGACTATAGGGCCAAATTAAATATCCTCCGATAATAAAGAGAAAGAAGCTTTGTGAGAAACTTCTTCGTGTTCTGTGAAATCATCTCACAGAGTTACAGCTTTCCCGTCAATAAGCCTTTCGCTAAGACCGTTCTTGTGGAATTGGCAAAGTGATATTGGGAAGTCCATAGAGGGCTATGGTGAAAAAGGAAATATCCTCAGATAAAATCTGGAAAGAAGCTTTCTGAGAAACTGCTTAGTGTTCTGTTAATCCATCTCACAGTGTTACATCTGTATTTCGTGGATCTCTTTGCTAGCCTTATTTCTGTGGAATCTGAGAACAGATATTTCGGATCCCTTTGAAGACTACAGGGTCAAAGGAAATACCCTCCGATAACAAAGAGAAAGAAGCTTTCTGAGAAACTTCTTTGTGTTCTGTGAAATCATCTCACAGAGTTACAGCTTTCCCGTCAAGAAACCGTTTGCTAAGACAGTTCTTTAGGAATTGGCAGAGTGATATTTGGAAGCCCATATAGGGCTATGGTGAAAAAGGAAATATCCTCAGATGAAATCTGGAAAGAAGCTTTCTGAGAAACTGCTTAGTGTTCTGTTAATTCATCTCACAGAGTTACATCTGTATTTTGTAGATCTCTTTGATAGCCTTATTTCTGTGGAATCTGGGAACAGACATTTCGGATCCCTTTGAAGACTATAGGGCCAAAGGAAATATCCTCCGATAACAAAGAGAAAGAAGCTTTCTGATAAACTTCTTTGTGTTCTGTGAAATCATCTCACAGAGTTACAGCTTTCCCCTCAAGAAGCCGTTCGCTAAGACAGTTCTTTAGGAATTGGCAGAGTGATATTTGTAAGCCCATAGAGGGCTATGGTGAAAAAGGAAATATCCTCCGATGAAATCTGGAAAGAAGCTTTCTGAGAAACTGCTTAGTGTTCTGTTAATTCATCTCACAGAGTTACATCTGTATTTCGTGGATCTCTTTGCTAGCCTTATTTCTGTGGAATCTGAGAACAGATATTTCGGATCCCTTTGAAGACTATAGGGCCAAAGGAAATATTCTCCGATAACAAAGAGAAAGAAGCTTTCTGAGAAACTTCTTTGTGTTCTGTGAAATCTTCTCACAGAGTTACAGCTTTCCCGTCAAGAAGAGTTTCGCTAAGACAATTCTTGTGGAATTGGCAAAGTGATATTTGGAAGCCCACAGAGGGCTATGGTGAAAAAGGAAATATCCTCAGATGAAATCTGGAAAGAAGCTTTCTGAGAAACTGCTTAGTGTTCTGTTAGTTCATCTCACAGAGTTACATCTGTATTTCGTGGATCTCTTTGCTAGTCTTATTTCTGTGGAATCTGAGAACAGATATTTCGGATCTCCTTGAAGACTATAGGGCCAAAGGAAATATCCTCCGATAATAAAGAGAAAGAAGCTTTCTGAGAAACTTCTTTGTGTTCTGTGAAATCAACTCACAGAGTTACAGCTTTCCGCTCAAGAAGCCTTTCTCTAAGACAGTTCTTGTGGAATTGGCAAAGTGATATTTGGAAGCCCTTGGAGGGCTATGGTGAAAAAGGAAATATCCTCACATGAAGTCTGGAAAGAAGCTTTCTGAGAAACTGCTTAGTGTTCTGTTAATTCATCTCACAGAGTTACATCTGTATTTCGTGGATCTCTTTGCTAGCCTTATTTCTGTGGAATCTGAGAACAGATATTTCGGATCCCTTTGAAGACTATAATGCCAAAGGAAATATCCTCCGATAACAAAGAGAAAGAATCTTTCTGAGAAACTTCTTTGTGTTCTGTGAAATCATCTCACAGAGTTACAGCTTTCCCCTCAAGAAGCTTTTCGATAAGGAAGTTCTTGTGGAATTGGCAAAGTGATATTGGGAAGCCCATAGAGGGCAACGGTGAAAAAGAAAATATCCTTAGATGAAATCTGGAAAGAAGCTTTCTGAGAAACTGCTTCGTGTTCTGTTAATTCATCTCACTGAGTTACATCTGTATGTCGTGGATCTCTTTGCTAGCCTTATTTCTATGGAATCTGAGAAGAGATATTTTGGATCCCTTTGAACACTATAGGGCCAAAGGAAATATCCTCCGATAACAAAGAGAAAGAAGCTTTCTGAGAAACTTCTTTGTGTTCTGTGAAATCATCTCACAGAGTTACAGCTTTCCCCTCAAGAAGCCTTTCGCTAAGACAGTTCTTGTGGAATTGGCAAAGTGATATTTGGAAGCCCATAGAGGGCTGTGGTGAAAAAGGAAATATCCTCAGATGAAATCTGGAAGGAAACTTTCTGAGAAACTGCTTAGTGTTCTGTTAATTCATCTCACAGAGTTACATCTTTATTTCGTGGATCTCTTTGCTAGCCTTATTTCTGTGGAATCTGAGAACAGATATTTCGGATCCCTTTGAAGACTATAGGGCCAAAGGAAATATCCTCCGATAACAAATAGAAAGAAGCCTTCTGAGAAACTTCTTTGTGCTCTGTGAAATCATCTCACAGAGTTACAGCTTTCCCCTCAAGAAGCCTTTCGCTAAGACAGTTGTTGTGGAATAGGCAAAGTGGTATATGGAAGCCCTTAGAGGGCTATGGTGAAAAAGGAAATATCCTCAGATGAAATCTGGAAAGAAGCTTTCTGAGAAACTGCTTAGTGTTCTGTTAATTCATCTCACAGAGTTACATCTGTATTTCGTGGATCTCTTTGCTAGCCTTATTTCTGTGGAATCTGAGAACAGAAATTTCGGATCCCTTTGAAGACTATAGGGCCAAAGGAAATATCCTCCGATAACAAAGAGAAGGAAGCTTTCTTAGAAACTTCTTTGTATTCTGTGAAATCATCTCACAGAGTTACAGCTTTCCCCTCAAGAAGACTTTCGCTAAGACAGTTCTTGTGGAATTGGCAAAGTGATATTTGAAAGCCCATAGAGGGCTATGGTGAAAAAGGAAATATCCCTAGATAAAATCTGGAAAGAAGCTTTCTGAAAAACTGCTTAGTGTTCTGTTAATTCATCTAACAGTGTTACATCTGTATTTCGTGGATCTCTTTGCTAGCCTTATTTCTGTGGAATCTGAGAACAGTTATTTCGGATCCCTTTGAAGACTACAGGGCCAAAGGAAATATCCTCCAATAACAAAGAGAAAGAAGCTTTCTGAGAAACTTCTTTGTGTTCTGTGAAATCATCTCACAGAGTTACAACTTTCCCCTCAAGAAGACTTTCGCTAAGACAGTTCTTTTGGAATTGGCAAAGTGATAATTGGAAGACCATAGAGTTCTATGGTGAAAAAGGAAATATCCTCAGATGAAATCTGGAAAGAAGCTTTCTGAGAAACTGCTTAGTGTTCTGTTAATTCATCTCACAGAGTTACATCTGTATTTCGTGGATCTCTTTGCTAGCCTTATTTCTGTGGAATCTGAGAACAGATATTTCGGATCCCTTTGAAGACTATAGGGCCAAAGGAAATATCCTCCGATAACAAAGAGAAAGAAGCTTTTGAGAAACTTCTTTGTGTTCTGTGAAATCCACTCACAGAGTTACAGCTTTCCCCTCAAGAAGCCTTTCGCTAAGACAGTTCTTGTGGAATTGGCAAAGTGATATTCGGAAGCCCATATAGCGCTATGGTGAAAAAGGTAATATCTTCAGATGAAATCTGGAAAGAAGATTTCTGAAGAACTGCTTAGTGTTCTGTTAATTCATCTCACAGAGTTACATCTCTACTTCGTGGATCTCTATGCTAGCCTTATTTCTGTGGAATCTGAGAACAGATATTTCGGATCCCTTTGAAGACTATAGGGCCAAAGGAAATATCCTCCGATAACAAAGAGAAAGAAGCTTTCTGAGAAACTTCTTTGTGTTCAGTGAAATCATCTCACAGAGTTACAGCTTACCTCAAGAAGCCTTTCGCTAAGACATTTCTTGTGGAATTAGCAAAGTGATATTTGGAAGCCCATAGAGGGCTACGTTGAAAAGGGAAATATCCTCAGATGAAATCTGGAAAGAAGCTTTCTGAGAAACTGCTTAGTGTTCTGTTAATTTATCTCACAGAGTTGCATCTGTATTTCTTGGATCTCTTTGCTAGCCTTATTTCTGTGGAATCTGAGAACAGATATTTCGGATCCCTTTGAAGACTATAGGGCCAAAGGAAATATCCTCCAATAACAAAGAGCAAGAAGCTTTCTGAGAAACTTCTTTGTGTTCTGTGAAATCATCTCACAGAGTTACAGCTTTCCCCTCAAGAAGCCTTTCGCTAAGATAGTTCTTGTGGAATTTGCAAAGTGATATTGGGAAGCCCATATAGGGCTATGGTGAAAAAGGTAATATCTTCAGATGAAATCTGGAAAGAAGCTTTCTGTGAAACTGCTTAGTGTTCTGTTAATTCATCTCACAGAGTTACATCTGTATTTTGTGGATCTCTTTGCTAGCCTTATTTCTGTGGAATCTGAGAACAGATATTTCGGATCCCTTTGAAGACTATAGGGCCATAGGAAATATCCTCCGATAACAAAGAGAAAGAAGCTTTCTGAGAAACTTCTTTGTGTTCTGTGAAATCATCTCAAGGAGTTACAGCTTTCCCCTCAAGAAGCCTTTCGCTAAGACAGTTCTTGTGGAATTGGCAGAGTGATATTTGGAAGCCCATAGAGGGCTATGGTGAAAAAGGAAATATCCTCAGATGAAATCTGGAAAGAAGCTTTCTGAGAAACTGCTTAGTGTTCTGTTAATTCATCTCACAGAGTTACATCTGTATTTCGTGGATCTCTTTGCTAGCCTTATTTCTGTGGAATCTGAGAACAGATATTTCGGATCCCTTTGAAGACTATAGGGCCAAAGGAAATATCCTCCGATAACAAAGAGAAAGAAGCTTTCTGAGAAACTTCTTTGCGTTCTGTGAAATCATCTCAAGGAGTTACAGCTTTCCCCTCAAGAAGCCTTTCGCTAAGACAGTTCTTGTGGAATAGGCAGAGTGATATTTGGAAGCCCATAGAGGGCTTTGGTGAAAAAGGAAATATCCTCCGATGAAATCTGGAAAGAAGCTTTCTGAGAAACTGCATAGTGTTCTGTTAATTCATCTCACAGAGTTACATGTGTCTTTCGTGGATCTCTTTGCTAGCCTTATTTCTGTGGAATCTGAGAACAGATATTTCGGATCCCTTTGAAGAATATAGGGCCAAAGGAAATATCCTCCGATAACAAAGAGAAAGAAGCTTTCTGAGAAACTTCTTTGTGTTCTGTGAAATCATCTCACAGAGTTACAGCTTTCCCCTCAAGAAGCCTTTCGCTAAGACAGTTCTTTAGGAATTGGCAGAGTGATTTGGAAGCCCATAGAGGGCTATGGTGAAAAAGGAAATATCCTCTGATGAAATCCGGAAAGAAGCTTTCTGGGAAACTGCTTAGTGTTCTGTTAATTCATCTCACATAGTTATATCTGTATTTCGTGGATCTCTTTGCGAGCCTTATTTCTGTGGAATCTCAGAACAGATATTTCGGATCCCTTTGAAGACTATAGGGACAAAGGAAATATCCTCCAATAACAAAGAGAAAGAAGCTTTCTGAGAAACTTCTTTGTGTTCTGTGAAATCATCTCACAGAGTTACAGCTTTCTCTAGAAGAAGCCTTTCGCTAAGACAGTTCTTGTGGAATTGGCAGAGTGATATTTGGAAGCCCATGGAGCGCTATGTTGAAGTAGGAAATATCCTCAGATGAAATCTGGAAAGAAGATTTCTGAAGAACTGCTTAGTGATCTGTGAATTCATCTCACAGAGTTACATCTGTATTTCTTGGATCTCTTTGCTAGCCTTATTTCTGTGGAATCTCAGAACAGATATTTCGGATCCTTTTGAAGACTATAGGGCCGAAAGGAAATATCCTCCGATAACAAAGAGAAAGAAGCTTTCTTAGAAACTTCTTTGTGTTCTGTGAAATCATCTCACAGAGTTACAGCTTTCCCTAGAAGAAGCCTTTCGCTAAGACAGTTCTTGTGGAATTGGCAAAGTGATATTGGGAAGCCCATAGAGGGATACGGTGAAAAAGGAAATATCCTCAGATGAAATCTGGAAAGAAGATTTCTGAAGAACTGCTTAGTGTTCTGTTAATTCATCTCACAGAGTTACATCTGTATTTCGTGGATCTCTTTGCTAGCCTTATTTCTGTGGAATCTGAGAACAGATATTTCGGATCACTTTGAAGACTATAGGGCCAAAGGAATTATCCTCCGATAACAGAGAAAGAAACTTTCTGAGAAACTTCTTTGTGTTCTGTGAAGTCATCTCACAGAATTACAGCTTTCGCTCAAGAAGCCCTTCGTTAAGACAGTTCTTGTGGAATTGGCAAAGTGATATTTGGAAGCCCCTAGAGGGCTATGGTGAAAAAGGAAATATCCTCAGATGAAATCTGGAAAGAAGCTTTCTGAGAGACTGCTTAGTGTTCTGTTAATTCATCTCACAGAGTTACATCTGTATTTCGTCGATCTCTTTGCTAGCCTTATTTCTGTGGAATCTGAGAACAGATATTTCGGATCCCTTTGAAGACTATAGGGCCAAAGGAAATATCCTCCGATAACAAAGAGAAAGAAGCTTTCTGAGAAACTTCTTTGTGTTCTGTGAAATCATCTCACAGAGTTACAGCTTTCCCCTCAAGAAGCCTTTCCCTAAGACAGTTCTTGTGGAATTGGCAAAGTGATATATGGAAGCCCCTAGAGGGCTATGGTGAAAAAGGAAATATCCCTAGATAAAATCTGGAAAGAAGCTTTCTGAAAAACTGCTTAGTGTTCTGTTAATTCATCTAACAGTGTTACATCTGTATTTCGTGGATCTCTTTGCTAGCCTTATTTCTGTGGAATCTGAGAACAGATATTTCGGATCCCTTTGAAGACTATAGGGCCAAAGGAAATATCCTCCAATAACAAAGAGAAAGAAGCTTTCTGAGAAACTTCTTTGTGTTCTGTGAAATCATCTCACAGAGTTACAGCTTTCCCCTCAAGAAGACTTTCGCTAAGACAGTTCTTTTGGAATTGGCAAAGTGATAATTGGAAGACCATAGAGTTCTATGGTGAAAAAGGAAATATCCTCAGATGAAATCTGGAAAGAAGCTTTCTGAGAAACTGCTTAGTGTTCTGTTAATTCATCTCACAGAGTTACATCTGTATTTCGTGGATCTCTTTGCTAGCCTTATTTCTGTGGAATCTGAGAACAGATATTTCGGATCCCTTTGAAGACTATATTGCCAAAGGAAATATCCTCCGATAACAAACAGAAAGAAGCTTTCTGAGAAACCTCTCTGTGTTCTGTGAAATCATCTCACAGAGTTACAGCTTTCCCCTCAAGAAGCCTTTCGCTAAGACAGTTCTTGTGCAATTGGCAAAGTGATATTTGGAAGCCCATAGAGGGCTATGGTGAACAAGGAAATATCCTCAGTTGAAATCTGGAAAGAAGCTTTCTGAGAAACTGCTTAGTGTTCTGTTAATTCATCTCACAGAGTTACATCTGTATTTCGTGGATCTCTTTGCTAGCCTTATTTCTGTGGAATCTGAGATCAGATATTTCGGATCCCTTTGAAGAATATAGGGCAAAAGGAAATATCCTCCGATAACAAAGAGAAAGAAGCTTTCTGAGAAACTTCTTTGTGTTCTGTGAAATCATCTCACAGAGTTACAGCTTTCCCCTCAAGAAGCCTTTCGCTAAGACAGTTCTTTAGGAATTGGCAGAGTGATATTTGGAAGCCCATAGAGGGCTATGGTGAAAAAGGAAATATCCTCTGATGAAATCTGGAAAGAAGCTTTCTGAGAAACTGCTTAGAGTTCTGTTAATTCATCTCACATAGTTACATCTGTATTTCGTGGATCTCTTTGCTAGCCTTATTTCTGTGGAATCTGAGAACAGATATTTCGGATCCCTTTGAAGACTATAGGGCCAAAGGAAATATCCTCCGATAACAAAGAGAAAGAAGCTTTTGAGAAACTTCTTTGTGTTCTGTGAAATCCACTCACAGAGTTACAGCTTTCCCCTCAAGAAGCCTTTCGCTAAGACAGTTCTTGTGGAATTGGCAAAGTGATATTCGGAAGCCCATATAGGGCTATGGTGAAAAAGGTAATATCTTCAGATGAAATCTGGAAAGAAGCTTTCTGAGAAACTGCTTAGTGTTCTGTTAATTCATCTCACAGAGTTACATCGGTATTTTGTGGATCTCTTTGCTAGCCTTATTTCTGTGGAATCTGAGAACAGATATTTCGGATCCCTTTGAAGACTATAGGGCCATAGGAAATATCCTCTGATAACAAAGAGAAAGAAGCTTTCTGAGAAACTTCTTTGTGTTCTGTGAAATCATCTCAAGGAGTTACAGCTTTCCCCTCAAGAAGCCTTTCGTTAAGACAGTTCTTGTGTAATTGGCAAAGTGATATTTGGAGGCCCATAGAGGGCTATGGTGAAAAAGGAAATATCCTCAGATGAAATCTGGAAAGAAGCTTTCTGAGAAACTGCTTAGTGTTCTGTTAATTCATCTCACAGAGTTACATCTGTATTTCGTGGATCTCTTTGCTAGCCTTATTTCTGTGGAATCTGAGAACAGATATTTCGGATCCCTTTGAAGACTATAGGGCCAAATGAAATATCCTCCGATAACAAAGAGAAAGAAGCTTTCTCAGAAACTTCTTTGTGTTCTGTGAAATCATCTCACAGAGTTACAGCTTTCTCTAGAAGAAGCCTTTTGCTAAGACAGTTCTTGTGGAATTGGCAGAGTGATATTTGGAAGCCCATGGAGCGCTATGTTGAAAAAGGAAATATCCTCAGATGAAATCTGGAAAGAAGATTTCTGAAGAACAGCTTAGTGTTCTGTTAATTCATCTCACAGAGTTACATCTGTATTTCGTGGATCTCTTTGCTAGCCTTATTTCTGTGGAATCTGAGAACAGATATTTCGGATCCCTTTGAAGACTATAGGGCCAAAGGAAATATCCTCCGAGAAAAAAGAGAAACAAGCTTTCTGAGAAACTCCTTTGTGTTCTGTGAAATCATCTCACAGAGTTACAGCTTACCCTCAAGAAGCCCTTCGCTTAGACAGTTCTTGTGGAATTGGCAAAGTGATATTTGAAAGCCCATAGAGGGCTATGGTGAAAAGGAAATATCCTCAGATGAAATCTGGAAAGAAGCTTTCTGAGAAACTGCTTAGTGTTCTGTTAATTCATCTCACAGAGTTACATCTGTATTTAGTGGATCTCTTTGCTAGCCTTATTTCTGTGGAATCTGAGAGCAGATATTTCAGAACCCTTTGAAGAATATAGGGCCAAAGGAAATATCCTCCGATAACAAAGAGAAAGAAGCTTTCTGAGAAACTTCTTTGTGTTCTGTGAAATCATCTCACAGAGATACAGCTTTCTCTAGAAGAAGCCTTTCGCTAAGACAGTTCTTTTGGAATTGGCAAAGTGATATTGGGAAGCCCTTAGAGGGCTAGGGTGAAAAAGGAAATATCCTCAGATGAAATCTGGAAAGAAGCTTTCTGAAGAACTGCTTAGTGTTCTGTTAATTCATCTCACAGAGTTACATCTGTATTTCGTGGATCTCTTTGCTAGCCTTATTTCTGTGGAATCTCAGAACAGATATTTCGGATCCCTTTGAAGAGTATAGGGCCATAGGAAATCTCATCCGATAACAAAGAGAAAGAAGCTTTCTGAGAAACTTCTTTGTGTTCTGTGAAATCATCTCAAGGAGTTACAGCTTTCCCCTCAAGAAGCCTTTCGCTAAGACAGTTCTTGTGGAATTGGCAGAGTGATATTTGGAAGCCCATGGAGCGCTATGTTGAAAAAGGAAATATCCTGAGATGAAATCTGGAAAGAAGATTCTGAAGAACTGATTAGTGTTCTGTTAATTCATCTCACAGAGTTATATCTGTATTTCGTGGATCTCTAGCTAGCCTTATTTCTGTGGAATCTGAGAACAGATATTTCGGATCCCTTTGAAGACTATAGGGCCAAAGGAAATATCCTCCGAAAACAAAGAGAAACAAGCTTTCTGAGAAACTTCTTTGTGTTCTGTGAAATCATCTCACAGAGTTACAGCTTACCCTCAAGAAGCCCTTCGCTAAGACAGTTCTTGTGGAATTGGCAAAGTGATATTTCGAAGCCCCTAGAGGGCTATGGTGAAAAACGAAATATCCTCAGATGAAATCTGGAAAGAAGCTTTCTAAGAAACTGCTTAGTGTTCTGTTAATTTATCTCACATAGTTACATCTGTATTTCGTGGATCTCTTTGCTAGCCTTATTTCTGTGGAATCTGAGAACAGATATTTCGGATCCCTTTGAAGACTATAGGGCCAAAGGAAATATCCTCCGATAACAAAGAGAAAGAAGCTTTCTGAGAAACTTCTTTGTGTTCTGTGAAATCATCTCACAGAGTTACAGCTTTCCCGTCAAGAAGCCTTTCACTAAGACAGTTCTTGTGGAATTGGCAAAGTGATATATGGAAGCCCCAAGAGGGCTATGGTGAAAAGGAAATATCCCTAGATAAAATCTGGAAAGAAGCTTTCTGAGAAACTGCTTAGTGTTCTGTTAATTCACCTCACAGAGTTACATCTGTATTTCGTGGATCTCTTTGCTAGCCTTATTTCTGTGGAATCTGAGAACAGATATTTCGGATCCCTTTGAAGACTATAGGGCCAAAGGAAATATCCTCCGATAACAAAGATAAAGAAGCTTTCTGAGAAACTTCTTTGTGTTCTGTGAAATCATCTCACAGAGTTACAGCTTTCCGTAGAAGGAGCCTTTCGCTAAGACAGTTCTTGTGGAATTGGCAAAGTGATATTGAGAAGCCCATAGAGGGCTATGGTGAAAAAGGAAGTATCTTCAGATGAAATCTGGAAAGAAGCTTTCTGAGAAACTGCTTAGTGTTCTCTTAATGCATCTCACAGAGTTACATCTGTATTTCGTGGATCTCTTTGCTAGCCTTATTTCTGTGGAAACTGAGAACAGATACTTCGGATCCCTTTGAAGACTATTGGGCGAAAAGAAGTATCCTCCGATAACAAAGAGAAAGAAGCTTTAAGAGAAACTTCTTTGTGTTCTGTGAAATCATCTCACAGAGTTACAGCTTTCCCGTCAAGAAGCCTTCCGCTAAGACAGTTCTTGTGGAATTGGCAAAGAGATATATGGATGCCCAAAGAGGGTTATGGTGAAAAGGGAAATATCCTCAGATGAAATCTTGAAAGAAGCTTTCTGAGAAACTGCTTAGTGTTCTGTTAATTCATCTCACAGAGTTACATCTGTATTTCGTGGATCTCTTTGCTAGCCTTATTTCTGTGGAAACTGAGAACAGATATTTCGGATCCTTTTAAAGACTATAGGGCCAAAGGAAATATCCTCCGATAACAAAGAGAAAGAACCTTTCTGAGAAACTTCTTTGTGTTCTGTGAAATCATCTCACAGAGTTACAGCTTTCCCCTCAAGAAGCCTTTCGCTAAGACAGTTCTTGTGGAATTGGCAAAGTGATATTTGGAAGCCCATAGAGAGCTATGGTGAAAAAGGAAACATCCTCAGATGAAATCTGGAAAGAAGCTTTCCGAGAAACTGCTTAGTGTTCTGTGAATTCATCTCACAGAGTTACATCTGTATTTCGTGAATCTCTTTGCTAGCCTTATTTCTGTGGAATCTGAGAACAGATATTTCGGATCCCTTTGAAGACTATAATGCCAAAGGAAATATCCTCCGATAACAAAGAGAAAGAAGCTTTCTGAGAAACTTCTTTGTGTTCTGTGAAATCATCTCACAGAGTTACAGCTTTCGCCTCAAGAAGCCTTTCGCTAAGACAGTTCTTGTGATAATTGGCAAAGTGATATTTGGAAGACCCTAGAGGGCTATGGTGAAAAAGGAAATATCCTCAGATTAAATCTGGAAAGAAGCTTTCTGAGAAACTGCTTAGTGTTCTGCTAATTCATCTCACAGAGTTACATCTGTATTTCGTGGATCTCTTTGCTAGCCTTTTTTCTGTGGAATCTGAGAACAGATATTTCGGATCCCTTTGAACACTAAAGGGCCAAAGGAAATATCCTCCGATAACAAAGAGAAAGAAGCTTTCTGAGAAACTTCTTTGTGTTCTGTGAAATCATCTCACAGAGTTACAGCTTTCCTCTCAAGAAGCCTTTCGCTAGGACAGTTCTTGTTCAATTGGCAAAGTGATATTTGGAAGCCCATAGAGGGCTATGGTGAAAAAGGAAATATCCTCAGAAGAAATCTGGAAAGAAGCTTTCTGAGAAACTTCTTAGTGTTCTGTTAATTCATCTCACAGAGTTACATCTGTATTTCGTGGATCTCTTTGCTAGCCTTATTTCTGTGGAATCTGAGAACAGATATTTCGGATCCCTTTGAAGACTATAGGGCCAAAGGAAATATCCTCCGATAACAAAGAGAAAGAAGCTTTTTGAGAAACTTCTTTGTGTTCTGTGAAATCATCTCACAGAGTTACAGCTTTCCCTAGAAGGAGCCTTTCGCTAAGACAGTTCTTGTGGAATTGGCAAAGTGATATTTTGAAGCCCATACAGGGCTATGGTGAAAAAGGAAATATCCTCAGATGAAATCTGGAAAGAAGCTTTCTGAGAAACTGCTTAGTGTTCTGTTAATTCATCTCACAGAGTTACATATGTATTTCGTGGTTGTCTTTTCTAGCCTTATTTCTGTGGAATCTGAGAACAGATATTTCGGATCCCTTTGAAGACTATAGGGCCAAAGGAAATATCCTCCGATAACAAAGAGAAAGAAGCTTTCTGAGAAACTTCTTTGTGTTCTGTGAAATCATCTCACAGAATTACAGCTTTCCCGTCAAGAAGCCTTTCGCTAAGACCGTTCTTGTGGAATTGGCAAAGTGATATTGGGAAGTCCATAGAGGGCTATGGTGAAAAAGGAAATATCCTCAGATAAAATCTGGAAAGAAGCTTTCTGAGAAACTGCTTAGTGTTCTGTTAATTCATCTCACAGAGTTACATCTGTATTTCGTGGATCTCTTTGCTAGCCTTATTTCTGTGGAATCTGAGAACAGATAATTCGGATCCCTTTGAAGACTGCAGGGTCAAAGAAAATATCCTCCGATAACAAAGAGAAAGAAGCTTTCTGACAAACTTTTTTGTGTTCTGTGAAATCATCTCACAGAGTTACAGCTTTCCCCTCAAGAAGCCTTTCGCTAAGACAGTTCTTGTGGAATTGGCAGAGTAATATTTGGAAGCCCATAGAGGGCTAGGATGAAAAGGGAAATATCCTCTGATGAAATCTGGAAAGAAGCTTTCTGAAGTACTGCTTAGTGTTCTGTTAATCCATCTCACAGAGTTACATCTGTATTTCGTGGATCTCTTTGCTAGCCTTATTTCTGTGGAATCTGAGAACAGATATTTCGGATCCCTTTGAAGACTACAGGGCCAAAGGAAATATCCTCCGATAACAAAGAGAAAGAAGCTTTCTGAGAAACTTCTTTGTGTTCTGTGAAATCATCTCACAGAGTTACAGCTTTCCCCTCAAGAAGCCGTTCGCTAAGACAGTTCTTTAGGAATTGGCAGAGTGATATTTGGAAGCCCATAGAGGGCTATGGTGAAAAAGGAAATATCCTCCGATGAAATCTGGAAAGAAGCGTTCTGAGAAACGGCTTAGTGTTCTGTTAATTCATCTCACAGAGTTACATCTGTATTTCGTGGATCTCTTTGCTAGCCTTATTTCTGTGGAATCTGAGAACAGATATTTCGGATCCCTTTGAAAACTACAGACCAAAGTAAATATCCTCCGATAACAAAGAGAAAGAAGCTTTCTGACAAACTTCTTTGTGTTCTGTGAAATCATCTCACAGAGTTACAGCTTTCCCCTCAAGAAGCCTTTCACTAAGACAGTTCTTTAGGAATTGGCAGAGTGATATTTGGAAGCCCATAGAGGGCTACGGTGAAAAAGGAAATATCCTCCGATGAAATCTGGAAGGAAGCTTTCTGAGAAACTGCTTAGTGTTCTGTTAATTCATCTCACAGAGTTACATCTTTATTTCGTGGATCTCCTTGCTAGCCTTATTTCTGTGGAATCTGAGAACAGATATTTCGGATCCCTTTGAAGACTATAGGGCCAAAGGAAATATCCTCCGATAACAAAGAGAAAGAACCTCTCTGAGAAACTTCTTTGTGTTCTGTGAAATCATCTCACAGAGTTACAGCTTTCCCTAGAAGGAGCCTTTCGCTAAGACAGTTCTTGTGGAATTGGCAAAGTGATATTTTGAAGCCCATACAGGGCTATGGTGAAAAAGGAAATATCCTCCGATGAAATCTGGAAAGAAGCTTTCTGAGAAACTGCTTAGTGTTCTGTTAATTCATCTCACAGAGTTACATATGTATTTCGTGGTTGTCTTTTCTAGCCTTATTTCTGTGGAATCTGAGAACAGATATTTCGGATCCCTTTGAAGACTATAGGGCCAAAGGAAATATCCTCCGATAACAAAGAGAAAGAAGCTTTCTGAGAAACTTCTTTGTGTTCTGTGAAATCATCTCGCAGAATTACAGCTTTCCCGTCAAGAAGCCTTTCGCTAAGACCGTTCTTGTGGAATTGGCAAAGTGATATTGGGAAGTCCATAGAGGGCTATGGTGAAAAAGGAAATATCCTCAGATAAAATCTGGAAAGAAGCTTTCTGAGAAACTGCTTAGTGTTCTGTTAATTCATCTCACAGAGTTACATCTGTATTTCGTGGATCTCTTTGCTAGCCTTATTTCTGTGGAATCTGAGAGCAGATAATTCGGATCCCTTTGAAGACTGCAGGGTCAAAGAAAATATCCTCCGATAACAAAGAGAAAGAAGCTTTCTGACAAACTTTTTTGTGTTCTGTGAAATCATCTCACAGAGTTACAGCTTTCCCCTCAAGAAGCCTTTCGCTAAGACAGTTCTTGTGGAATTGGCAGAGTAATATTTGGAAGCCCATAGAGGGCTAGGATGAAAAGGGAAATATCCTCAGATGAAATCTGGAAAGAAGCTTTCTGAAGTACTGCTTAGTGTTCTGTTAATCCATCTCACAGAGTTACATCTGTATTTCGTGGATCTCTTTGCTAGCCTTATTTCTGTGGAATCTGAGAACAGATATTTCGGATCCCTTTGAAGACTACAGGGCCAAAGGAAATATCCTCTGATAAGAAAGAGAAAGAAGCTTTCTGAGAAACTTCTTTGTGTTCTGTGAAATCATCTCACAGAGTTCCAGCTTTCCCCTCAAGAAGTTTTCGATAAGGCAGTTCTTGTGGAATTGGCAAAGTGATATTGGGAAGCCCATAGAGGGCTACGGTGAAAAAGAAAATATCCTTAGATGAAATCTGGAAAGAAGCTTTCTGAGAAACTGCTTCGTCTTCTGTTAATTCATCTCACAGAGATACATCTGTATGTCGTGGATCTCTTTGCTAGCCTTATTTCTGTGGAATCTGAGAAGAGATATTTCGGATCCCTTTGAACACTATAGGGCCAAAGGAAATATCCTCCAATAACAAAGGGAAAGAAGTTTTCTGAGAAACCTCTTTGATTTCTGTGAAATCATCTCACAGAGTTACAGCTTTCCCCTCAAGAAGCCTTTCGCTAAGACAGTTCTTGTGGAATAGGCAAAGTGATATATGGAAGCCCATAGAGGGCTATGGTGAAAAAGGAAATATCCTCAGATGAAATCTGGAAAGAAGCTTTCTGAGAAACTGCTTAGTGTTCTGTTAATTCATCTCACAGAGTTACATCTGTATTTCGTGGATCTCTTTGCTAGCCTTATTTCTGTGGAATCTGAGAACAGATATTTCGGATCCCTTTGAAGACTATAATACCAAAGGAAATATCCTCCGATAACAAAGAGAAAGAATCTTTCTGAGAAACTTCTTTGTGTTCTGTGAAATCATCTCACCGAGTTACAGCTTTCCCCTCAAGAAGCTTTTCGATAAGGCAGTTCTTGTGGAATTGGCAAAGTGATATTGGGAGGCCCATAGAGGGCTACGGTGAAAAAGATAATATCCTTAGATGAAATCTGGAAAGAAGCTTTCTGAGAAACTGCTTCGTGTTCTGTTAATTCATCTCACAGAGATACATCTGTATGTCGTGGATCTCTTTGCTAGCCTTATTTCTGTGGAATCTGAGAACAGATATTTCGGATCCCTTTGAAGACTATAGGGCCAAAGGAAATATCCTCCGATAACAAAGAGAAAGAAGCTTTCTGAGAAACTTCTTTGTGTTCTGGGAAATCATCTCACAGAGTTACAGCTTTCCCCTCAAGAAGTCTTTCGCTAAGACAATTCTTGTGGAATTGGCAAAGTGATATTGGGAAGTCCATAGAGGGCTATGGTGAAAAGGAAATATCCTCAGATGAAATCTGGAAAGAAGCTTTCTGAGAAACTGCTTAGTGTTCTGTTAATCCATCTCACAGTTACATCTGTTTTTCGTGGATCTCTTTGCTAGCCTTATTTCTGTGGAATCTGAGAACAGATATTTCGGATCCCTTTGAAGACTATAGGGCCAAATTAAATATCCTCCGATAACAAAGAGAAAGAAGCTTTCTGAGAAACTTCTTCGTGTTCTGTGAAATCATCTCACAGAGTTACAGCTTTCCCCTCAAGAAGCCGTTCGCTAAGATAGTTCTTTAGGAATTGGCAGAGTGATATTTGGAAGCCCATAGAGGGCTATGGTGAAAAAGGAAATATCCTCCGATGAAATCTGGAAAGAAGCTTTCTGAGAAACTGCTTAGTGTTCTGTTAATTCATCTCACAGAGTTACATCTGTATTTCGTGGATGTCTTTGCTAGCCTTATTTCTGTGGAATCTGAGAACAGATACTTCGGATCCCCTTGAAGACAATAGGGCCAAAGGAAATATCCTCCGATAACAAAGAGAAAGAATCTTTCTGAGAAACTTCTTTGTGTTCTGTGAAATCATCTCACAGAGTTACAGCTTTCCCCTCAAGAAGCCTTTCGCTAAGACAGTTCTTGTGGAATTGGCAAAGTGATATTTGGAAGCCCTTGGAGGGCTATGGTGAAAAAGGAAATATTCTCACATGAAGTCTGGAAAGAAGCTTTTTGAGAAACTGCTTAGTGTTCTGTTAATTCATCTCACAGAGTTACATCTTTTTTTCGTGGATCTCTTTTCTAGCCTTATTTCTGTGGAATCTGAGAACAGATATTTCGGATCCCTTTGAAGACTATAGGGCCAAAGGAAATATCCTCCGATAACAAAGAGAAAGAAGCTTTCTGAGAAACTTCTTCGTGTTCTGTGAAATCATCTCACAGAGTTACAGCTGTCCCGTCAAGAAGCCTTTCGCTAAGACCGTTCTTGTGGAATTGGCAAAATGATATTGGGAAGTCCATAGAGGGCTATGGTGAAAAAGGAAATATCCTCAGATAAAATCTGGAAAGAAGCTTTCTGAGAAACTGCTTAGTGTTCTGTTAATCCATCTCACAGAGTTACATCTGTATTTCGTGGATCTCTTTGCTAGCCTTATTTCTGCGGAATCTGAGAACAGATATTTCGGATCCCTTTGAAGACTACAGGGTCAAAGGAAATCTCCTCCGATAACAAAGAGAAGGAAGCTTTCTGACAAACTTCTTTGTGTTCTGTAAAATCATCTCACAGAGTTACAGCTTTCCCCTCAAGAAGCCTTTCGCTAAGACAGTTCTTGTGGAATTGGCAGAGTAATATTTGGAAGCCCATAGAGGGCTATGATGAAAAAGGAAATATCCTCAGATGAAATCTGGAAAGAAGCTTTCTGAAAAACTGCTTAGTGTTCTGTTAATCCATCTCACAGAGTTACATCTGTATTTCGTGGATCTCTTTGCTAGCCTTATTTCTGTGGAATCTGAGAACAGATATTTCGGATCCCTTTGAAGAATGCAGACCAATGTAAACATCCTCCGATAACAAAGAGAAAGAAGCTTTCTGAGAAACTTCTTTGTGTTCTGTGAAATCATCTCACAGAGTTACAGCTTTCCCCTCAAGAAGCCTTTCGCTAAGACAGTTCTTTAGGAATTGGCAGAGTGATATTTGGAAGCCCATAGAGGGCTATGATGAAAAAGGAAATATCCTCCGATGAAATCTGGAAAGAAGGTTTCTGAGAAACTGCTTAGTGTTCTGTTAGTTCATCTCACAGAGTTACATCTGTATTTCGTGGATCTCTTTGCTAGCCTTATTTCTGTGGAATCTGAGAACAGATATTTCGGATCCCCTTGAAGACTATAGGGCCAAAGGAAATATACTCCGATAACAAAGAGAAAGAAGCTTTCTGAGAAACTTCTTTGTGTTCTGTGAAATCATCTCACAGAATTACAGCTTTCCTCTCAAGAAGCCTTTCGCTAAGACAGTTCTTGTGGAATTGGCAAAGTGATATTTGGAATCCCATATAGGGCTATGGTGAAAAAGGAAATATCCTCAGATGAAATCTGGAAAGAAGCTTTCTGAGAAACTACTAGGTGTTCTGTTAATTCATCTCACAGAGTTACATCTGTATTTCGTGGATCTCTTTACTAGACTTATTTCTGTGGAATCTGAGAACAGATATTTCGGATCCCTTTGAAGACTACAGGGCCAAAGGAAATATCCTCCGATTACAAAGAGAAAGAAGCTTTCTGAGAAACTTGTTTGTGTTCTGTGAAATCATCTCACAGAGTTACAGCTTTCCCCTCAAGAAGCCTTTCGCAAAGGCAGTTCTTGTGGAATTGGCAAAGTGATATTGGGAAGCTCGGAGGCCTATGGTGAAAAAGGAAATATCCTCAGATGAAATCTGGAAAGAAGCTTTCTGAGAAACTGTTTAGTGTTCTGTTAATTCGTCTCACAGAGCTACATCTGTATTTCGTGGATCTCTTTGCTAGCCTTATTTCTGTGGAATCTAAGAACAGATATTTCGGATCCCTTTGAAGACTATAGGGGCAAAGGAAATATCCTCCGATAACAAAAAGAAAGAAGCTTTCTGAGAAACTTCTTTGTGTTCTGTGAAATCATCTCACAGAGTGACAGCTTTCCCCTCAAGAAGCCTTTCGCTAAGACAGTTCTTGTGGAATTGGCAAAGTGATATTGGGAAGCCCATAGAGGGCTATGGTGAAAAAGGAAATAACCTCAGATGAAATCTGGAAAGAAGCTTTCTTAAAAACTGCTTAGTGTTCTGTTAATTCATCTCACAGAGTTACATCTGTATTTCGTGGATCTCTTTGCTAGCCTTATTTCTGTGGAATCTGAGAACCGATATTTCGGATCCCTTTGAAGACTATAGGGCCAAAGGAAATATCCTCCGATAACAAAGAGAAAGAAGCTTTCTGAGAAACTTCTTTGTGTTCTCTGAAATCATCTCACTGATTTGCAGCTTTCCCCTCAAGAAGCCTTTTGCTAAGACAGTTCTTGTGGAATTGGCAAAGTGATATTTGGAAGCCCATAGAGGGCTATGGTGAAAAAGGAAATATCCTCAGATGAAAACTGGAAAGAAGCTTTCTGAGAAACTGCTTACTGTTCTGTTAATTCATCTCACAGAGTTACATCTGTATTTCCTGGATCTCTTTGCTAGCCTTATTTCTGTGGAATCTGAGAACAGATATTTCGGATCCCTTTGAAGACTATAGGGCCAAAGTAAATATCCTCCGATAACAAAGAGAAAGAAGCTTTCTGAGAAACTTCTCTGTGTTCTGTGAAATCATCTCACACAGTTACAGCTTTCCCTAGAAGAAGCCTTTCGCTAAGACAGTTCTCGTGGAATTGGCACAGTGATATTTGGAAGCCCATAGAGGGATATGGTGAAAAAGGAAATATCCTCAGATGAAATCTGGAAAGAAGCTTTCTGAGAAACTGCTTAGTGTTCTGTTAATTCATCTCAGAGAGTTACATCTGTATTTCGTGGATCTCTTTGCTTGCCTTATTTCTGTGGAATCTGAGAACAGATATTTCGGATCCCTTTGAAGACCATAGGGCCAAAGGAAATATCCTCCGATAACAAAGAGAAAGAAGCTTGCTGAAAAACTTCTTTGTGTTCTGTGAAATCATCTCACAGAGTTACAGCTTTCGCCTCAAGAAGCCTTTCGCTAAGACAGTTCTTGTGGAATTGGCAAAGTGATATTTGGAAGACCCTAGAGGGCTATGGTGAAAAAGGAAATATCCTCAGATTAAATCTGGAAAGAAGCTTTCTGAGAAACTGCTTAGTGTTCTGTTAATTCATCTCACAGAGTTACATCTGTATTTCGTGGATCTCTTTGCTAGCCTTTTTTCTGTGGAATCTGAGAACAGATATTTCGGATCCCTTTGAACACTACAGGGCCAAAGGAAATATCCTCCGATAACAAAGAGAAAGAAGCTTTCTGAGGAACTTCTTTGTGTTCTGTGAAATCATCTCACAGAATTACAGCTTTCCCCTCTAGAAACTTTTCGCTAAGACACTTCTTGCGGAAATGGCAAATTGATATTGGGAAGCCCATAGAGGGCTATGGTGAAAAAGGAAATATCCTCAGATGAAATCTGGAAAGAAGCTTTCTGAGAAACTGCGTAGTGGTCTGTGAATTCATCTCACAGAGTTACATCTGTATTTCGTGGATCTCGTTGCTAGCCTTTTTTCTGTAGAATCTGAGAACAGATATTTCGGATCCCTTTGAAGACTATAGGGCCAAAGGAAATATCCTCCGATAACAAAGAGAAAGAAGCTTTCTGAGAAACTTCTTTGTGTTCTGTGAAATCATCTCACAGAGTTACAGCTTTCCTCTCAAGAAGCCTTTCGCTAGGACAGTTCTTGTTCAATTGGCAAAGTGATATTTGGAAGCCTATAGAGGGCTATGGTGAAAAAGGAAATATCCTCAGAAGAAATCTGGAAAGAAGCTTTCTGAGAAACTGCTTAGTGTTCTGTTAATTCATCTCACAGAGTTACATCTGTATTTCGTGGATCTCTTTGCTAGCCTTATTTCTGTGGAATCTGAGAACAGATATTTCGGATCCCTTTCAAGACTATAGGGCCAAAGGAAATATCCTCCGATAACAAAGAGAAAGAAGCTTTTTGAGAAACTTCTTTGTGTTCTGTGAAATCATCTCACAGAGTTACAGCTTTCCCTAGAAGGAGCCTTTCGCTAAGACAGTTCTTGTGGAATTGGCAAAGTGATATTTTGAAGCCCATACAGGGCTATGGTGAAAAAGGAAATATTCTCCGATGAAATCTGGAAAGAAGCTTTCTGAGAAACTGCTTAGTGTTCTGTTAATTCATCTCACAGAGTTACATATGTATTTCGTGGTTGTCTTTTCTAGCCTTATTTCTGTGGAATCTGAGAACAGATATTTCGGATCCCTTTGAAGACTATAGGGCCAAAGGAAATATCCTCCGATAACAAAGAGAAAGAAGCTTTCTGAGAAACTTCTTTGTGTTCTGTGAAATCATCTCACAGAATTACAGCTTTCCCGTCAAGAAGCCTTTCGCTAAGACCGTTCTTGTGGAATTGGCAAAGTGATATTGGGAAGTCCATAGAGGGCTATGGTGAAAAAGGAAATATCCTCAGATAAAATCTGGAAAGAAGCTTTCTGAGAAACTGCTTAGTGTTCTGTTAATTCATCTCACAGAGTTACATCTGTATTTCGTGGATCTCTTTGCTAGCCTTATTTCTGTGGAATCTGAGAACAGATATTTCGGATCCCTTTGAAGACTACAGGGTCAAAGAAAATATCCTCCGATAACAAAGAGAAAGAAGTTTTCTGACAAACTTTTTTGTGTTCTGTGAAATCATCTCACAGAGTTACAGCTTTCCCCTCAAGAAGCCTTTCGCTAAGACAGTTCTTGTGGAATTGGCAGAGTAATATTTGGAAGCCCATAGAGGGCTAGGATGAAAAGGGAAATATCCTCAGATGAAATCTGGAAAGAAGCTTTCTGAAGAACTGCTTAGTGTTCTGTTAATCCATCTCACAGAGTTACATCTGTATTTCGTGGATCTCTTTGCTAGCCTTATTTCTGTGGAATCTGAGAACAGATATTTCGGATCCCTTTGAAGACTACAGGGCCAAAGGAAATATCCTCCGATAACAAAAAGAAAGAAGCTTTCTGAGAAACTTCTTTGTGTTCTGTGAAATCATCTCACAGAGTTACAGCTTTCCCCGCAAGAAGCCGTTCGCTAAGACAGTTCTTTAGGTATTGGCAGAGTGATATTTGGAAGCCCATAGAGGGCTATGGTGAAAAAGGAAATATCCTCCGATGAAATCTGGAAAGAAGCGTTCTGAGAAACTGCTTAGTGTTCTGTTAATTCATCTCACAGAGTTACATCTGTATTTCGTGGATCTCTTTGCTAGCCTTATTTCTGTGGAATCTGAGAACAGATATTTCGGATCCGTTTGAAAACTACAGACCAAATAAATATCCTCCGATTACAAAGAGAAAGAAGCTTTCTGACAAACTTCTTTGTGTTCTGTGAAATAATCTCACAGAGTTACAGCTTTCCCCTCAAGAAGCCTTTCACTAAGACAGTTCTTTAGGAATTGGCAGAGTGATATTTGGAAGCCCATAGAGGGCTATGGTGAAAAAGGAAATATCCTCCGATGAAATCTGGAAGGAAGCTTTCTGAGAAACTGCTTAGTGTTCTGTTAATTCATCTCACAGAGTTACATCTTTATTTCGTGGATCTCCTTGCTAGCCTTATTTCTGTGGAATCTGAGAACAGATATTTCGGATCCCTTTGAAGACTATAGGGCCAAAGGAAATATCCTCCGATAACAAAGAGAAAGAAGCTTTCTGAGAAACTTCTTTGTGTTCTGTGAAATCATCTCACAGAGTTACAGCTTTCCTCTCAAGAAGCCTTTCGCTAAGACAGTTCTTGTGGAATAGGCAAAGTGATATATGGAAGCCCATAGAGGGCAATGGTGAAAAAGGAAATATCCTCAGATGAAATCTGGAAAGAAGCTTTCTGAGAAACTGCTTAGTGTTCTGTTAATTCATCTCACAGAGTTACATCTGTATTTCGTGGATCTCTTTGCTAGCCTTATTTCTGTGGAATCTGAGAACAGATATTTCGGATCCCTTTGAAGGCTATAATGCCAAAGGAAATATCCTCCGATAACAAAGAGAAATAATCTTTCTGAGAAACTTCTTTGTGTTCTGTGAAATCATCTCACAGAGTTCCAGCTTTCCCCTCAAGAAGTTTTCGATAAGGCAGTTCTTGTGGAATTGGCAAAGTGATATTGGGAAGCCCATAGAGGGCTACGGTGAAAAAGAAAATATCCTTAGATGAAATCTGGAAAGAAGCTTTCTGAGAAACTGCTTCGTGTTCTGTTAATTCATCTCACAGAGATACATCTGTATGTCGTGGATCTCTTTGCTAGCCTTATTTCTGTGGAATCTGAGAAGAGATATTTCGGATCCCTTTGAACACTATAGGGCCAAAGGAAATATCCTCCAATAACAAAGGGAAAGAAGTTTTCTGAGAAACCTCTTTGATTTCTGTGAAATCATCTCACAGAGTTACAGCTTTCCCCTCAAGAAGCCTTTCGCTAAGACAGTTCTTGTGGAATAGGCAAAGTGATATATGGAAGCCCATAGAGGGCTATGGTGAAAAAGGAAATATCCTCAGATGAAATCTGGAAAGAAGTTTCTGAGAAACTGCTTAGTGTTCTGTTAATTCATCTCACAGAGTTACATCTGTATTTCGTGGATCTCTTTGCTAGCCTTATTTCTGTGGAATCTGAGAACAGATATTTCGGATCCCTTTGAAGACTATAATACCAAAGGAAATATCCTCCGATAACAAAGAGAAAGAATCTTTCTGAGAAACTTCTTTGTGTTCTGTGAAATCATCTCACCGAGTTACAGCTTTCCCCTCAAGAAGCTTTTCGATAAGGCAGTTCTTGTGGAATTGGCAAAGTGATATTGGGAGGCCCATAGAGGGCTACGGTGAAAAAGATAATATCCTTAGATGAAATCTGGAAAGAAGCTTTCTGAGAAACTGCTTCGTGTTCTGTTAATTCATCTCACAGAGATACATCTGTATGTCGTGGATCTCTTTGCTAGCCTTATTTCTGTGGAATCTGAGAACAGATATTTCGGATCCCTTTGAAGACTATAGGGCCAAAGGAAATATCCTCCGATAACAAAGAGAAAGAAGCTTTCTGAGAAACTTCTTTGTGTTCTGGGAAATCATCTCACAGAGTTACAGCTTTCCCCTCAAGAAGTCTTTCGCTAAGACAATTCTTGTGGAATTGGCAAAGTGATATTGGGAAGTCCATAGAGGGCTATGGTGAAAAAGGAAATATCCTCAGATGAAATCTGGAAAGAAGCTTTCTGAGAAACTGCTTAGTGTTCTGTTAATCCATCTCACAGTTACATCTGTTTTTCGTGGATCTCTTTGCTAGCCTTATTTCAGTGGAATCTGAGAACAGATATTTCGGATCCCTTTGAAGACTATAGGGCCAAATTAAATATCCTCCGATAACAAAGAGAAAGAAGCTTTCTGAGAAACTTCTTCGTGTTCTGTGAAATCATCTCAGAGAGTTACAGCTTTCCCCTCAAGAAGCCGTTCGCTAAGATAGTTCTTTAGGAATTGGCAGAGTGATATTTGGAAGCCCATAGAGGGCTATGGTGAAAAAGGAAATATCCTCCGATGAAATCTGGAAAGAAGCTTTCTGAGAAACTGCTTAGTGTTCTGTTAATTCATCTCACAGAGTTACATCTGTATTTCGTGGATGTCTTTGCTAGCCTTATTTCTGTGGAATCTGAGAACAGATACTGCGGATCCCCTTGAAGACAATAGGGCCAAAGGAAATATCCTCCGATAACAAAGAGAAAGAATCTTTCTGAGAAACTTCTTTGTGTTCTGTGAAATCATCTCACAGAGTTACAGTTTTCCCCTCAAGAAGCCTTTCGCTAAGACAGTTCTTGTGGAATTGGCAAAGTGATATTTGGAAGCCCTTGGAGGGCTATGGTGAAAAAGGAAATATTCTCACATGAAGTCTGGAAAGAAGCTTTCTGAGAAACTGCTTAGTGTTCTGTTAATTCATCTCACAGAGTTACATCTTTTTTTCGTGGATCTGTTTTCTAGCCTTATTTCTGTGGAATCTGAGAACAGATATTTCGGATCCCTTTGAAGACTATAGGGCCAAAGGAAATATCCTCCGATAACAAAGAGAAAGAAGCTTTCAGAGAAACTTCTTCGTGTTCTGTGAAATCATCTCACAGAGTTACAGCTGTCCCGTCAAGAAGCCTTTCGCTAAGACCGTTCTTGTGGAATTGGCAAAATGATATTGGGAAGTCCATAGAGGGCTGTGGTGAAAAAGGAAATATCCTCAGATAAAATCTGGAAAGAAGCTTTCTGAGAAACTGCTTAGTGTTCTGTTAATCCATCTCACAGAGTTACATCTGTATTTCGTGGATCTCTTTGCTAGCCTTACTTCTGCGGAATCTGAGAACAGATATTTCGGATCCCTTTGAAGACTACAGGGTCAAAGGAAATCTCCTCCGATAACAAAGAGAAGGAAGCTTTCTGACAAACTTCTTTGTGTTCTGTGAAATCATCTCACAGAGTTACAGCTTTCCCCTCAAGAAGCCTTTCGCTAAGACAGTTCTTGTGGAATTATCAGAGTAATATTTGGAAGCCCATAGAGGGCTATGATGAAAAAGGAAATATCCTCAGATGAAATCTGGAAAGAAGCTTTCTGAAAAACTGCTTAGTGTTCTGTTAATCCATCTCACAGAGTTACATCTGTATTTCGTGGATCTCTTTGCTAGCCTTATTTCTGTGGAATCTGAGAACAGATATTTCGGATCCCTTTGAAGAATGCAGACCAATGTAAACATCCTCCGATAACAAAGAGAAAGAAGCTTTCTGAGAAACTTCTTTGTGTTCTGTGAAATCATCTCACAGAGTTACAGCTTTCCCCTCAAGAAGCCTTTCGCTAAGACAGTTCTTTAGGAATTGGCAGAGTGATATTTGGAAGCCCATAGAGGGCTATGATGAAAAAGGAAATATCCTCCGATGAAATCTGGAAAGAAGGTTTCTGAGAAACTGCTTAGTGTTCTGTTAGTTCATCTCACAGAGTTACATCTGTATTTCGTGGATCTCTTTGCTAGCCTTATTTCTGTGGAATCTGAGAACAGATATTTCGGATCCCCTTGAAGACTATAGGGCCAAAGGAAATATCCTCCGATAACAAAGAGAAAGAAGCTTTCTGAGAAACTTCTTTGTGTTCTGTGAAATCATCTCACAGAATTACAGCTTTCCTCTCAAGAAGCCTTTCGCTAAGACAGTTCTTGTGGAATTGGCAAAGTGATATTTGGAAGCCCTTGGAGGGCTATGGTGAAAAAGGAAATATCCTCACATGAAGTCTGGAAAGAAGCTTTCTGAGAAACTGCTTAGTGTTCTGTTAATTCATCTCACAGAGTTACATCTGTATTTCGTGGATCTCTTTGCTAGCCTTATTTCTGTGGAATCTGAGAACAGATATTTCGGATCCCTTTGAAGACTAAAATGCCAAAGGAAATATCCTCCGATAACAAAGAGAAAGAATCTTTCTGAGAAACTTCTTTGTGTTCTGTGAAATCATCTCACAGAGTTACAGCTTTCCCCTCAAGAAGCTTTTCGATAAGGCAGTTCTTGTGGAATTGGCAAAGTGATATTGGGAAGCCGATAGAGGGCTACGGTGAAAAAGAAAATATCCTTAGATGAAATCTGGAAAGAAGCTTTCTGAGAAACTGCTTCGTGTTCTGTTAATTCATCTCACAGAGATACATCTGTATGTCGTGGATCTCTTTGCTAGCCTTATTTCTGTGGAATCTGAGAAGAGATATTTCGGATCCCTTTGAACACTATAGGGCCAAAGGACATATCCTCCGATAACAAAGAGAAAGAAGTTTTCTGAGAAACTTCTTTGTGTTCTGTGAAATCATCTCACAGAGTTACAGCTTTCCCATCAAGAAGCCTTTCGCTAAGACAGTTCTTGTGGAATAGGCAAAGTGATATATGGAAGCCCATAGAGGGCTATGATGAAAAAGGAAATATCCTCAGATGAAATCTGGAAAGAAGCTTTCTGAAAAACTGCTTAGTGTTCTGTTAATCCATCTCACAGAGTTACATCTGTATTTCGTGGATCTCTTTGCTAGCCTTATTTCTGTGGAATCTGAGAACAGATATTTCGGATCCCTTTGAAGACTACAGACCAAAGTAAACATCCTCCGATAACAAAGAGAAAGAAGCTTTCTGACAAACTTCTTTGTGTTCTGTGAAATCATCTCACAGAGTTACAGCTTTCCCCTCAAGAAGCCTTTCGCTAAGACAGTTCTTTAGGAATTGGCAGAGTGATATTTGGAAGCCCATAGAGGGCTATGGTGAAAAAGGAAATATCCTCCGATGAAATCTGGAAAGAAGCTTTCTGAGAAACTGCTTAGTGTTCTGTTAGTTCATCTCACAGAGTTACATCTGTATTTCGTGGATCTCTTTGCTAGCCTTATTTCTGTGGAATCTGAGAACAGATATTTCGGATCCCCTTGAAGACTATAGGGCCAAAGGAAATATCCTCCGATAACAAAGAGAAAGAAGCTTTCTGAGAAACTTCTTTGTGTTCTGTGAAATCATCTCACAGAATTACAGCATTCCTCTCAAGAAGCCTTTTGCTAAGACAGTTCTTGTGGAATTGGCAAAGTGATATTGGGAAGCCCATAGAGGGCTACGGTGAAAAAGAAAATATCCTTAGATGAAATCTGGAAAGAAGCTTTCTGAGAAACTGCTTCGTGTTCTGTTACTTCATCTCACAGAGATACATCTGTATGTCCTGAATCTCTTTGCTAGCCTTATTTCTGTGGAATCTGAGAACAGATATTTCGGATCCCTTTGAAGACTATAGGGCCAAAGGAAATATCCTCCGATAACAAAGAGAAAGAATCTTTCTGAGAAACTTCTTTGTGTTCTGTGAAATCATCTCACAGAGTTACAGCTTTCCCCTCAAGAAGCCTTTCGCTAAGACAGTTCTTGTGGAATTGGCAGAGTGATATTTGGAAGCCCATATAGGACTATGGTGAAAAAGGAAATATCCTCAGATGAAATCTGGAAAGAAGCTTTCTGAGAAACTGCTTAGTGTTCTGTTAATTCATCTCACAGAGTTACATCTGTATTTCGTGGATCTCTTTGCTAGCCTTATTTCTGTGGAATCTGAGAACAGATATTTCGGATCCCTTTGAAGACTATAGGGCCAAAGGAAATATCCTCCGATAACAAAGAGAAAAAAGCTTTCTGAGACTTCATTGTGTTCTGTGAAATCATCTCACAGAGTTTCAGGTTTTCCTAGAAGAAGCCTTTCGCTAAGACAGTTCTTGTGGAATTAGCAAAGTGATATTTGGAAGCCCATAGAGGACAATGATGAAAAAGGAAATATCCTCAGATGAAATCTGGAAAGAAGCTTTCTGAGAAACTGCTTAGTGTTTTGTTAATTCATCACGCAGAGTTACATCTGTATTTCGTGGATCTCTTTGCTAGCCTTATTTCAGTGGAATCTGAGAACAGATATTTCGGATCCCTTTGAAGACTATAGGGCCAAAATAAATATCCTCCGATAACAAAGAGAAAGAAGCTTTGTGAGAAACTTCTTCGTGTTCTGTGAAATCATCTCACAGAGTTACAGCTTTCCCCTCAAGAAGCCTTTCGCTAAGACAGTTCTTGTGGAATAGGCAGAGTGATATTTGGAAGCCCATAGAGGGCTTTGGTGAAAAAGGAAATATCCTCAGATGAAATCTGGAAAGAAGCTTTCTGAGAAACTGCATAGTGTTCTGTTAATTCATCTCACAGAGTTACATGTGTCTTTCGTGGATCTCTTTGCTAGCCTTATTTCTGTGGAATCTGAGAACAGATATTTCGGATCCCTTTGAAGAATATAGGGCCAAAGGAAATATCCCCGATAACAAAGAGAAGGAAGCTTTCTGAGAAACTTCTTTGTGTTCTGTGAAATCATCTCACAGAGTTACAGCTTTCCCCTCAAGAAGCCTTTCGCTAAGACAGTTCTTTAGGAATTGGCAGAGTGATTTGGAAGCCCATAGAGGGCTATGGTGAAAAAGGAAATATCCTCTGATGAAATCCGGAAAGAAGCTTTCTGAGAAACTGCTTAGTGTTCTGTTAATTCATCTCACATAGTTACATCTGTATTTCGTGGATCTCTTTGCTAGCCTTATTTCTGTGGAATCTCAGAACAGATATTTCGGATCCCTTTGAAGACTATAGGGACAAAGGAAATATCCTCCGATAACAAAGAGAAAGAAGCTTTCTCAGAAACTTCTTTGTGTTCTCTGAAATCATCTCACAGAGTTACAGCTTTCCCCTCAAGAAGCCTTTCGCTAAGACAGTTCTTGTGGAATTGGCAAAGTGATATTGGGAAGCCTATAGAGGGCAATGGTGAAAAAGTAAATATCCTCAGATGAAATCTGGAAAGAAGATTTCTGAAGAACTGCTTAGTGTTCTGTTAATTCATCTCACAGAGTTACATCTGTATTTCGTGGATCTCTTTGCTAGCCTTATTTCTGTGGAATCTGAGAACAGATATTTCGGATCACTTTGAAGACTATAGGGCCAAAGGAAATATCCTCTGATAACAGAGAAAGAAACTTTCTGAGAAACTTCTTTGTGTTCTGTGAAATCATCTCACAGAATTACAGCTTTCGCTCAAGAAGCCCTTTGTTAAGACAGTTCTTGTGGAATTGGCAAAGTGATATTTGGAAGCCCCTAGAGGGCTATGGTGAAAAAGGAAATATCCTCAGATGAAATCTTGAAAGAAGCTTTCTGAGAGACTGCTTAGTGTTCTGTTAATTCACCTCACAGAGTTACATCTGTATTTCGTCGATCTCTTTGCTAGCCTGATTTCTGTGGAATCTGAGAACAGATATTTCGGATCCCTTTGAAGACTATAGGGCCAAAGGAAATATCCTCCGATAACAAAGAGAAAGAAGCTTTCTGAGAAACTTCTTTGTGTTCTGTGAAATCATCTCACAGAGTTACAGCTTTCCCCTCAAGAAGCCTTTCCCTAAGACAGTTCTTGTGGAATTGGCAAAGTGATATATGGAAGTCCCTAGAGGGCTATGGTGAAAAAGGAAATATCGCTAGATAAAATCTGGAAAGAAGCTTTCTGAAAAACTGCTTAGTGTTCTGTTAATTCATCTAACAGTGTTACATCTGTATTTCGTGGATCTCTTTGCTAGCCTTATTTCTGTGGAATCTGAGAACAGTTATTTCGGATCCCTTTGAAGACTACAGGGCCAAAGGAAATATCCTCCAATAACAAAGAGAAAGAAGCTTTCTGAGAAACTTCTTTGTGTTCTGTGAAATCATCTCACAGAGTTACAGCTTTCCCCTCAAGAAGACTTTCGCTAAGACAGTTCTTTTGGAACTGGCAAAGTGATAATTGGAAGACCATAGAGTTCTATGGTGAAAAAGGAAATATCCTCAGATGAAATCTGGAAAGAAGCTTTCTGAGAAACTGCTTAGTGTTCTGTTAATTCATCTCACAGAGTTACATCTGTATTTCGTGGATCGCTTTGCTAGCCTTATTTCTGTGGAATCTGAGAACAGATATTTCGGATCCCTTTGAAGACTATATTGCCAAAGGAAATATCCTCCGATAACAAACAGAAAGAAGCTTTCTGAGAAACCTCTCTGTGTTCTGTGAAATCATCTCACAGAGTTACAGCTTTCCCGTCAAGAAGCCTTTCGCTAAGACAGTTCTTTAGGAATTGGCAGAGTGATATTTGGAAGCCCATATAGGGCTATGGTGAAAAAGGAAATATCCTCAGAGGAAATCTGGAAAGAAGCTTTCTGAGAAACTGCTTAGTGTTCTGTTAATTCATCTCACAGAGTTACATCTGTATTTTGTAGAAATCTTTGCTAGCCTTATTTCTGTGGAATCTGAGAACAGACATTTCGGATCCCTTTGAAGACTATAATGCCAAAGGAAATATCCTCCGATAACAAAGAGAAAGAAGCTTTCTGAGAAACTTCTTTGTGTTCTGTGAAATCATCTCACAGAGTTACAGCTTTCCCCTCAAGAAGCCGTTCGCTAAGACAGTTCTTTAGGAATTGGCAGAGTGATATTTGTAAGCCCATAGAGGGCTATGGTGAAAAAGGAAATATCCTCCGATGAAATCTGGAAAGAAGCTTTCTGAGAAACTGCTTAGTGTTCTGTTAATTCATCTCACAGAGTTACATCTGTATTTCGTGGATCTCTTTGCTAGCCTTATTTCTGTGGAATCTGAGAACAGATATTTCGGATCCCTTTGAAGACTCTAGGGCCAAAGGAAATATTCTCCGATAACAAAGAGAAAGAAGCTTTCTGAGAAACTTCTTTGTGTTCTGTGAAATCTTCTCACAGAGTTACAGCTTTCCCGTCAAGAAGAGTTTCGCTAAGACAATTCTTGTGGAATTGGCAAAGTGATATTTGGAAGCCCACAGAGGGCTACGGTGAAAAAGGAAATATCCTCAGATGAAATCTGGAAAGAAGCTTTCTGAGAAACTGCTTAGTGTTCTGTTAGTTCATCTCACAGAGTTACATCTGTATTTCGTGGATCTCTTTGCTAGCCTTATTTCTGTGGAATCTGAGAACAGATATTTCGGATCCCCTTGAAGACTATAGGGCCAAAGGAAATATCCTCCGATAATAAAGAGAAAGAAGCTTTCTGAGAAACTTGTTTGTGTTCTGTGAAATCAACTCACAGATTTACAGCTTTCCGCTCAAGAAGCCTTTCTCTAAGACAGTTCTTGTGGAATTGGCAAAGTGATATTGGGAAGCCCATAGAGGGCAACGGTGAAAAAGAAAATATCCTTAGATGAAATCTGGAAAGAAGCTTTCTGAGAAACTGCTTCGTGTTCTGTTAATTCATCTCACTGAGTTACATCTGTATGTCGTGGATCTCTTTGCTAGCCTTATTTCTATGGAATCTGAGAACAGATATTTCGGATCCCTTTGAACACTATAGGGCCAAAGGAAATATCCTCCGATAACAAAGAGAAAGAAGCTTTCTGAGAAACTTCTTTGTGTTCTGTGAAATCATCTCACAGAGTTACAGCTTTCCCCTCAAGAAGCCTTTCGCTAAGACAGTTCTTGTGGAATTGGCAAAGTGATATTTGGAAGCCCATAGAGGGCTGTGGTGAAAAAGGAAATATCCTCAGATGAAATCTGGAAGGAAACTTTCTGAGAAACTGCTTAGTGTTCTGTTAATTCATCTCACAGAGTTACATCTTTATTTCGTGGATCTCTTTGCTAGCCTTATTTCTGTGGAATTTGAGAACAGATATTTCGGATCCCTTTGAAGACTATAGGGCCAAAGGAAATATAGTCCGATAACAAAGAGAAAGAAGCCTTCTGAGAAACTTCTTTGTGTTCTGTGAAATCATCTCACAGAGTTACAGCTTTCCCCTCAAGAAGCCTTTCGCTAAGACAGTTCTTGTGGAATAGGCAAAGTGGTATATGGAACCCTTAGAGGGCTATGGTGAAAAAGGAAATATCCTCAGATGAAATCTGGAAAGAAGCTTTCTGAGAAACTGCTTAGTGTTCTGTTAATTCATCTCACAGAGTTACATCTGTATTTCGTGGATCTCTTTGCTAGCCTTATTTCTGTGGAATCTGAGAACAGAAATTTCGGGTCCCTTTGAAGACTATAGGGCCAAAGGAAATATCCTCCGATAACAAAGAGAAGGAAGCTTTCTTAGAAACTTCTTTGTATTCTGTGAAATCATCTCACAGAGTTACAGCTTTCTCCTCAAGAAGCCTTTCGCTAAGACAGTTCTTGTGGAATTGGCAAAGTGATATTTGAAAGCCCATAGAGGGCTATGGTGAAAAAGGAAATATCCTCAGATGAAATCTGGAAAGAAGCTTTCTGAGAAACTGCTTAGTGTTCTGTTAATTCATCTCACAGAGTTACATCTGTATTTCGTGGATCTTTGCTAGCCTTATTTCTGTGGAATCTGAGAAGAGATATTTCGGATCCCTTTGAAGACTATAGGGACAAAGGAAATATCCTCTGATAACAAAGAGAAAGAAGCTTTCTGAGAAACTTATTTGCGTTCTGTGAAATCATCTCAAGGAGTTACAGCTTTCCCCTCAAGAAGCCTTTCGCTAAGACAGTTCTTGTGGAATAGGCAGAGTGATATTTGGAAGCCCATAGAGGGCTTTGGTGAAAAAGGAAATATCCTCAGATGAAATCTGGAAAGAAGCTTTCTGAGAAACTGCATAGTGTTCTGTTAATTCATCTCACAGAGTTACATGTGTCTTTCGTGGATCTCTTTGCTAGCCTTATTTCTGTGGAATCTGAGAACAGATATTTCGGATCCCTTTGAAGAATATAGGGCCAAAGGAAATATCCCCGATAACAAAGAGAAGGAAGCTTTCTGAGAAACTTCTTTGTGTTCTGTGAAATCATCTCACAGAGTTACAGCTTTCCCCTCAAGAAGCCTTTCGCTAAGACAGTTCTTTAGGAATTGGCAGAGTGATTTGGAAGCCCATAGAGGGATATGGTGAAAAAGGAAATATCCTCTGATGAAATCCGGAAAGAAGCTTTCTGAGAAACTGCTTAGTGTTCTGTTAATTCATCTCACATAGTTACATCTGTATTTCGTGGATCTCTTTGCTAGCCTTATTTCTGTGGAATCTCAGAACAGATATTTCGGATCCCTTTGAAGACTATAGGGACAAAGGAAATATCCTCTGATAACAAAGAGAAAGAAGCTTTCTGAGAAACTTATTTGCGTTCTGTGAAATCATCTCAAGGAGTTACAGCTTTCCCCTCAAGAAGCCTTTCGCTAAGACAGTTCTTGTGGAATAGGCAGAGTGATATTTGGAAGCCCATAGAGGGCTTTGGTGAAAAAGGAAATATCCTCTGATGAAATCTGGAAAGAAGCTTTCTGAGAAACTGCATAGTGTTCTGCTAATTCATCTCACAGAGTTACATGTGTCTTTCGTGGATCTCTTTGCTAGCCTTATTTCTGTGGAATCTGAGAACAGATATTTCGGATCCATTTGAAGAATATAGGGCCAAAGGAAATATCCTCCGATAACAAAGAGAAAGAAGCTTTCTGAGAAACTTCTTTGTGTTCTGTGAAATCATCTCACAGAGTTACAGCTTTCCCCTCAAGAAGCCTTTCGCTAAGACAGTTCTTTAGGAATTGGCAGAGTGATTTGGAAGCCCATAGAGGGCTATGGTGAAAAAGGAAATATCCTATGATGAAATCCGGAAAGAAGCTTTCTGAGAAACTGCTTAGTGTTCTGTTAATTCATCTCACATAGTTACATCTGTATTTCGTGGATCTCTTTGCTAGCCTTATTTCTGTGGAATCTGAGAACAGATATTTCGGATCCCTTTGAAGACTATAGGGACAAAGGAAATATCCTCCAATAACAAAGAGAAAGAAGCTTTCTGAGAAACTTCTTTGTGTTCTGTGAAATCATCTCACAGAGTTACAGCTTTCTCTAGAAGAAGCCTTTCGCTAAGACAGTTCTTGTGGAATTGGCAGAGTGATATTTGGAAGCCCATGGAGCGCTATGTTGAAGTAGGAAATATCCTCAGATGAAATCTGGAAAGAAGATTTCTGAAGAACTGCTTAGTGTTCTGTGAATTCATCTCACAGAGTTACATCTGTATTTCGTGGATCTCTTTGCTAGCCTTATTTCTGTGGAATCTGAGAACAGATATTTCGGATCCCTTTGAAGACTATAGGGCCAAAGGAAATATCCTCCGATAACAAAGAGAAAGAAGCTTTCTCAGAAACTTCTTTGTGTTCTCTGAAATCATCTCACAGAGTTACAGCTTTCCCCTCAAGAAGCCTTTCGCTAAGACAGTTCTTGTGGAATTGGCAAAGTGATATTGGGAAGCCTATAGAGGGCAATGGTGAAAAAGTAAATATCCTCAGATGAAATCTGGAAAGAAGATTTCTGAAGAACTGCTTAGTGTTCTGTTAATTCATCTCACAGAGTTACATCTGTATTTCGTGGATCTCTTTGCTAGCCTTATTTCTGTGGAATCTGAGAACAGATATTTCGGATCACTTTGAAGACTATAGGGCCAAAGGAAATATCCTCCGATAACAGAGAAAGAAACTTTCTGAGAAACTTCTTTGTGTTCTGTGAAATCATCTCACAGAATTACAGCTTTCGCTCAAGAAGCCCTTCGTTAAGACAGTTCTTGTGGAATTGGCAAAGTGATATTTGGAAGCCTCTAGAGGGCTATGGTGAAAAAGGAAATATCCTCAGATGAAATCTTGAATGAAGCTTTCTGAGAGACTGCTTAGTGTTCTGTTAATTCATCTCACAGAGTTACATCTGTATTTCGTCGATCTCTTTGCTAGCCTGATTTCTGTGGAATCTGAGAACAGATATTTCGGATCCCTTTGAAGACTATAGGGCCAAAGGAAATATCCTCCGATAACAAAGAGAAAGAAGCTTTCTGAGAAACTTCTTTGTGTTCTGTGAAATCATCTCACAGAGTTACAGCTTTCCCCTCAAGAAGCCTTTCCCTAAGACAGTTCTTGTGGAATTGGCAAAGTGATATATGGAAGTCCCTAGAGGGCTATGGTGAAAAAGGAAATATCCCTAGATAAAATCTGGAAAGAAGCTTTCTGAAAAACTGCTTAGTGTTCTGTTCATTCATCTAACAGTGTTACATCTGTATTTCGTGGATCTCTTTGCTAGCCTTATTTCTGTGGAATCTGAGAACAGTTATTTCGGATCCCTTTGAAGACTACAGGGCCAAAGGAAATATCCTCCAATAACAAAGAGAAAGAAGCTTTCTGAGAAACTTCTTTGTGTTCTGTGAAATCATCTCACAGAGTTACAGCTTTCCCCTCAAGAAGACTTTCGCTAAGACAGTTCTTTTGAAACTGGCAAAGTGATAATTGGAAGACCATAGAGTTCTATGGTGAAAAAGGAAATATCCTCAGATGAAATCTGGAAAGAAGCTTTCTGAGAAACTGCTTAGTGTTCTGTTAATTCATCTCACAGAGTTACATCTGTATTTCGTGGATCTCTTTGCTAGCCTTATTTCTGTGGAATCTGAGAACAGATATTTCGGATCCCTTTGAAGACTATATTGCCAAAGGAAATATCCTCCGATAACAAACAGAAAGAAGCTTTCTGAGAAACCTCTCTGTGTTCTGTGAAATCATCTCACAGAGTTACAGCTTTCCCCTCAAGAAGCCTTTCGCTAAGACAGTTCTTTAGGAATTGGCAGAGTGATATTTGGAAGCCCATAGAGGGCTATGGTGAAAAAGGAAATATCCTCTGATGAAATCTCGAAAGAAGCTTTCTGAGAAACTGCTTAGAGTTCTGTTAATTCATCTCACATAGTTACATCTGTATTTCGTGGATCTCTTTGCTAGCCTTATTTCTGTGGAATCTGAGAACAGATATTTCGGATCCCTTTGAAGACTATAGGGCCAAAGGAAATATCCTCCGATAACAAAGAGAAAGAAGCTTTTGAGAAACTTCTTTGTGTTCTGTGAAATCCACTCACAGAGTTTCAGCTTTTCCTAGAAGAAGCCTTTCGCTAAGACAGTTCTTGTGGAATTAGCAAAGTGATATTTGGAAGCCCATAGAGGACAATGATGAAAAAGGAAATATCCTCAGATGAAATCTGGAAAGAAGCTTTCTGAGAAACTGCTTAGTGTTTTGTTAATTCATCACGCAGAGTTACATCTGTATTTCGTGGATCTCTTTGCTAGCCTTATTTCAGTGGAATCTGAGAACAGATATTTCAGATCCCTTTGAAGACTATAGGGCCAAATTAAATATCCTCCGATAATAAAGAGAAAGAAGCTTTGTGAGAAACTTCTTCGTGTTCTGTGAAATCATCTCACAGAGTTACAGCTTTCCCGTCAATAAGCCTTTCGCTAAGACCGTTCTTGTGGAATTGGCAAAGTGATATTGGGAAGTCCATAGAGGGCTATGGTGAAAAAGGAAATATCCTCAGATAAAATCTGGAAAGAAGCTTTCTGAGAAACTGCTTAGTGTTCTGTTAATCCATCTCACAGTGTTACATCTGTATTTCGTGGATCTCTTTGCTAGCCTTATTTCTGTGGAATCTGAGAACAGATATTTCGGATCCCTTTGAAGACTACAGGGTCAAAGGAAATACCCTCCGATAACAAAGAGAAAGAAGCTTTCTGAGAAACTTCTTTGTGTTCTGTGAAATCATCTCACAGAGTTACAGCTTTCCCGTCAAGAAACCGTTTGCTAAGACAGTTCTTTAGGAATTGGCAGAGTGATATTTGGAAGCCCATATAGGGCTATGGTGAAAAAGGAAATATCCTCAGATGAAATCTGGAAAGAAGCTTTCTGAGAAACTGCTTAGTGTTCTGTTAATTCATCTCACAGAGTTACATCTGTATTTTGTAGATCTCTTTGATAGCCTTATTTCTGTGGAATCTGGGAACAGACATTTCGGATCCCTTTGAAGACTATAGGGCCAAAGGAAATATCCTCCGATAACAAAGAGAAAGAAGCTTTCTGATAAACTTCTTTGTGTTCTGTGAAATCATCTCACAGAGTTACAGCTTTCCCCTCAAGAAGCCGTTCGCTAAGACAGTTCTTTAGGAATTGGCAGAGTGATATTTGTAAGCCCATAGAGGGCTATGGTGAAAAAGGAAATATCCTCCGATGAAATCTGGAAAGAAGCTTTCTGAGAAACTGCTTAGTGTTCTGTTAATTCATCTCACAGAGTTACATCTGTATTTCGTGGATCTCTTTGCTAGCCTTATTTCTGTGGAATCTGAGAACAGATATTTCGGATCCCTTTGAAGACTATAGGGCCAAAGGAAATATTCTCCGATAACAAAGAGAAAGAAGCTTTCTGAGAAACTTCTTTGTGTTCTGTGAAATCTTCTCACAGAGTTACAGCTTTCCCGTCAAGAAGAGTTTCGCTAAGACAATTCTTGTGGAATTGGCAAAGTGATATTTGGAAGCCCACAGAGGGCTATGGTGAAAAAGGAAATATCCTCAGATGAAATCTGGAAAGAAGCTTTCTGAGAAACTGCTTAGTGTTCTGTTAGTTCATCTCACAGAGTTACATCTGTATTTCGTGGATCTCTTTGCTAGTCTTATTTCTGTGGAATCTGAGAACAGATATTTCGGATCTCCTTGAAGACTATAGGGCCAAAGGAAATATCCTCCGATAATAAAGAGAAAGAAGCTTTCTGAGAAACTTCTTTGTGTTCTGTGAAATCAACTCACAGAGTTACAGGTTTCCGCTCAAGAAGCCTTTCTCTAAGACAGTTCTTGTGGAATTGGCAAAGTGATATTTGGAAGCCCTTGGAGGGCTATGGTGAAAAAGGAAATATCCTCACATGAAGTCTGGAAAGAAGCTTTCTGAGAAACTGCTTAGTGTTCTGTTAATTCATCTCACAGAGTTACATCTGTATTTCGTGGATCTCTTTGCTAGCCTTATTTCTGTGGAATCTGAGAACAGATATTTCGGATCCCTTTGAAGACTATAATGCCAAAGGAAATATCCTCCGATAACAAAGAGAAAGAATCTTTCTGAGAAACTTCTTTGTGTTCTGTGAAATCATCTCACAGAGTTACAGCTTTCCCCTCAAGAAGCTTTTCGATAAGGAAGTTCTTGTGGAATTGGCAAAGTGATATTGGGAAGCCCATAGAGGGCAACGGTGAAAAAGAAAATATCCTTAGATGAAATCTGGAAAGAAGCTTTCTGAGAAACTGCTTCGTGTTCTGTTAATTCATCTCACTGAGTTACATCTGTATGTCGTGGATCTCTTTGCTAGCCTTATTTCTATGGAATCTGAGAAGAGATATTTTGGATCCCTTTGAACACTATAGGGCCAAAGGAAATATCCTCCGATAACAAAGAGAAAGAAGCTTTCTGAGAAACTTCTTTGTGTTCTGTGAAATCATCTCACAGAGTTACAGCTTTCCCCTCAAGAAGCCTTTCGCTAAGACAGTTCTTGTGGAATTGGCAAAGTGATATTTGGAAGCCCATAGAGGGCTGTGGTGAAAAAGGAAATATCCTCAGATGAAATCTGGAAGGAAACTTTCTGAGAAACTGCTTAGTGTTCTGTTAATTCATCTCACAGAGTTACATCTTTATTTCGTGGATCTCTTTGCTAGCCTTATTTCTGTGGAATCTGAGAACAGATATTTCGGATCCCTTTGAAGACTATAGGGCCAAAGGAAATATCCTCCGATAACAAATAGAAAGAAGCCTTCTGAGAAACTTCTTTGTGCTCTGTGAAATCATCTCACAGAGTTACAGCTTTCCCCTCAAGAAGCCTTTCGCTAAGACAGTTCTTGTGGAATAGGCAAAGTGGTATATGGAAGCCCTTAGAGGGCTATGGTGAAAAAGGAAATATCCTCAGATGAAATCTGGAAAGAAGCTTTCTGAGAAACTGCTTAGTGTTCTGTTAATTCATCTCACAGAGTTACATCTGTATTTCTTGGATCTCTTTGCTAGCCTTATTTCTGTGGAATCTGAGAACAGAAATTTCGGATCCCTTTGAAGACTATAGGGCCAAAGGAAATATCCTCCGATAACAAAGAGAAGGAAGCTTTCTTAGAAACTTCTTTGTATTCTGTGAAATCATCTCACAGAGTTACAGCTTTCCCCTCAAGAAGACTTTCGCTAAGACAGTTCTTGTGGAATTGGCAAAGTGATATTTGAAAGCCCATAGAGGGCTATGGTGAAAAAGGAAATATCCCTAGATAAAATCTGGAAAGAAGCTTTCTGAAAAACTGCTTAGTGTTCTGTTAATTCATCTAACAGTGTTACATCTGTATTTCGTGGATCTCTTTGCTAGCCTTATTTCTGTGGAATCTGAGAACAGTTATTTCGGATCCCTTTGAAGACTACAGGGCCAAAGGAAATATCCTCCAATAACAAAGAGAAAGAAGCTTTCTGAGAAACTTCTTTGTGTTCTGTGAAATCATCTCACAGAGTTACAACTTTCCCCTCAAGAAGACTTTCGCTAAGACAGTTCTTTTGGAATTGGCAAAGTGATAATTGGAAGACCATAGAGTTCTATGGTGAAAAAGGAAATATCCTCAGATGAAATCTGGAAAGAAGCTTTCTGAGAAACTGCTTAGTGTTCTGTTAATTCATCTCACAGAGTTACATCTGTATTTCGTGGATCTCTTTGCTAGCCTTATTTCTGAGGAATCTGAGAACAGATATTTCGGATCCCTTTGAAGACTATATTGCCAAAGGAAATATCCTCCGATAACAAACAGAAAGAAGCTTTCTGAGAAACCTCTCTGTGTTCTGTGAAATCATCTCACAGAGTTACAGCTTTCCCCTCAAGAAGCCTTTCGCTAAGACAGTTCTTTAGGAATTGGCAGAGTGATATTTGGAAGCCCATAGAGGGCTATGGTGAAAAAGGAAATATCCTCTGATTAAATCTCGAAAGAAGCTTTCTGAGAAACTGCTTAGAGTTCTGTTAATTCATCTCACATAGTTACATCTGTATTTCGTGGATCTCTTTGCTAGCCTTATTTCTGTGGAATCTGAGAACAGATATTTCGGATCCCTTTGAAGACTATAGGGCCAAAGGAAATATCCTCCGATAACAAAGAGAAAGAAGCTTTTGAGAAACTTCTTTGTGTTCTGTGAAATCCACTCACAGAGTTACAGCTTTCCCCTCAAGAAGCCTTTCGCTAAGACAGTTCTTGTGGAATTGGCAAAGTGATATTCGGAAGCCCATATAGCGCTATGGTGAAAAAGGTAATATCTTCAGATGAAATCTGGAAAGAAGATTTCTGAAGAACTGCTTAGTGTTCTGTTAATTCATCTCACAGAGTTACATCTCTACTTCGTGGATCTCTATGCTAGCCTTATTTCTGTGGAATCTGAGAACAGATATTTCGGATCCCTTTGAAGACTATAGGGCCAAAGGAAATATCCTCCGATAACAAAGAGAAAGAAGCTTTCTGAGAAACTTCTTTGTGTTCAGTGAAATCATCTCACAGAGTTACAGCTTACCTCAAGAAGCCTTTCGCTAAGACATTTCTTGTGGAATTAGCAAAGTGATATTTGGAAGCCCATAGAGGGCTACGTTGAAAAGGGAAATATCCTCAGATGAAATCTGGAAAGAAGCTTTCTGAGAAACTGCTTAGTGTTCTGTTAATTTATCTCACAGAGTTGCATCTGTATTTCTTGGATCTCTTTGCTAGCCTTATTTCTGTGGAATCTGAGAACAGATATTTCGGATCCCTTTGAAGACTATAGGGCCAAAGGAAATATCCTCCAATAACAAAGAGCAAGAAGCTTTCTGAGAAACTTCTTTGTGTTCTGTGAAATCATCTCACAGAGTTACAGCTTTCCCCTCAAGAAGCCTTTCGCTAAGATAGTTCTTGTGGAATTTGCAAAGTGATATTGGGAAGCCCATATAGGGCTATGGTGAAAAAGGTAATATCTTCAGATGAAATCTGGAAAGAAGCTTTCTGTGAAACTGCTTAGTGTTCTGTTAATTCATCTCACAGAGTTACATCTGTATTTTGTGGATCTCTTTGCTAGCCTTATTTCTGTGGAATCTGAGAACAGATATTTCGGATCCCTTTGAAGACTATAGGGCCATAGGAAATATCCTCCGATAACAAAGAGAAAGAAGCTTTCTGAGAAACTTCTTTGTGTTCTGTGAAATCATCTCAAGCAGTTACAGCTTTCCCCTCAAGAAGCCTTTCGCTAAGACAGTTCTTGTGGAATTGGCAGAGTGATATTTGGAAGCCCATAGAGGGCTATGGTGAAAAAGGAAATATCCTCAGATGAAATCTGGAAAGAAGCTTTCTGAGAAACTGCTTAGTGTTCTGTTAATTCATCTCACAGAGTTACATCTGTATTTCGTGGATCTCTTTGCTAGCCTTATTTCTGTGGAATCTGAGAACAGATATTTCGGATCCCTTTGAAGACTATAGGGCCAAAGGAAATATCCTCCGATAACAAAGAGAAAGAAGCTTTCTGAGAAACTTCTTTGCGTTCTGTGAAATCATCTCAAGGAGTTACAGCTTTCCCCTCAAGAAGCCTTTCGCTAAGACAGTTCTTGTGGAATAGGCAGAGTGATATTTGGAAGCCCATAGAGGGCTTTGGTGAAAAAGGAAATATCCTCCGATGAAATCTGGAAAGAAGCTTTCTGAGAAACTGCATAGTGTTCTGTTAATTCATCTCACAGAGTTACATGTGTCTTTCGTGGATCTCTTTGCTAGCCTTATTTCTGTGGAATCTGAGAACAGATATTTCGGATCCCTTTGAAGAATATAGGGCCAAAGGAAATATCCTCCGATAACAAAGAGAAAGAAGCTTTCTGAGAAACTTCTTTGTGTTCTGTGAAATCATCTCACAGAGTTACAGCTTTCCCCTCAAGAAGCCTTTCGCTAAGACAGTTCTTTAGGAATTGGCAGAGTGATTTGGAAGCCCATAGAGGGCTATGGTGAAAAAGGAAATATCCTCTGATGAAATCCGGAAAGAAGCTTTCTGAGAAACTGCTTAGTGTTCTGTTAATTCATCTCACATAGTTATATCTGTATTTCGTGGATCTCTTTGCGAGCCTTATTTCTGTGGAATCTCAGAACAGATATTTCGGATCCCTTTGAAGACTATAGGGACAAAGGAAATATCCTCCAATAACAAAGAGAAAGAAGCTTTCTGAGAAACTTCTTTGTGTTCTGTGAAATCATCTCACAGAGTTACAGCTTTCTCTAGAAGAAGCCTTTCGCTAAGACAGTTCTTGTGGAATTGGCAGAGTGATATTTGGAAGCCCATGGAGCGCTATGTTGAAGTAGGAAATATCCTCAGATGAAATCTGGAAAGAAGATTTCTGAAGAACTGCTTAGTGATCTGTGAATTCATCTCACAGAGTTACATCTGTATTTCTTGGATCTCTTTGCTAGCCTTATTTCTGTGGAATCTCAGAACAGATATTTCGGATCCTTTTGAAGACTATAGGGCCGAAAGGAAATATCCTCCGATAACAAAGAGAAAGAAGCTTTCTCAGAAACTTCTTTGTGTTCTGTGAAATCATCTCACAGAGTTACAGCTTTCCCTAGAAGAAGCCTTTCGCTAAGACAGTTCTTGTGGAATTGGCAAAGTGATATTGGGAAGCCCATAGAGGGATACGGTGAAAAAGGAAATATCCTCAGATGAAATCTGGAAAGAAGATTTCTGAAGAACTGCTTAGTGTTCTGTTAATTCATCTCACAGAGTTACATCTGTATTTCGTGGATCTCTTTGCTAGCCTTATTTCTGTGGAATCTGAGAACAGATATTTCGGATCACTTTGAAGACTATAGGGGCAAAGGAATTATCCTCCGATAACAGAGAAAGAAACTTTCTGAGAAACTTCTTTGTGTTCTGTGAAGTCATCTCACAGAATTACAGCTTTCGCTCAAGAAGCCCTTCGTTAAGACAGTTCTTGTGGAATTGGCAAAGTGATATTTGGAAGCCCCTAGAGGGCTATGGTGAAAAAGGAAATATCCTCAGATGAAATCTGGAAAGAAGCTTTCTGAGAGACTGCTTAGTGTTCTGTTAATTCATCTCACAGAGTTACATCTGTATTTCGTCGATCTCTTTGCTAGCCTTATTTCTGTGGAATCTGAGAACAGATATTTCGGATCCCTTTGAAGACTATAGGGCCAAAGGAAATATCCTCCGATAACAAAGAGAAAGAAGCTTTCTGAGAAACTTCTTTGTGTTCTGTGAAATCATCTCACAGAGTTACAGCTTTCCCCTCAAGAAGCCTTTCCCTAAGACAGTTCTTGTGGAATTGGCAAAGTGATATATGGAAGCCCCTAGAGGGCTATGGTGAAAAAGGAAATATCCCTAGATAAAATCTGGAAAGAAGCTTTCTGAAAAACTGCTTAGTGTTCTGTTAATTCATCTAACAGTGTTACATCTGTATTTCGTGGATCTCTTTGCTAGCCTTATTTCTGTGGAATCTGAGAACAGATATTTCGGATCCCTTTGAAGACTATAGGGCCAAAGGAAATATCCTCCAATAACAAAGAGAAAGAAGCTTTCTGAGAAACTTCTTTGTGTTCTGTGAAATCATCTCACAGAGTTACAGCTTTCCCCTCAAGAAGACTTTCGCTAAGACAGTTCTTTTGGAATTGGCAAAGTGATAATTGGAAGACCATAGAGTTCTATGGTGAAAAAGGAAATATCCTCAGATGAAATCTGGAAAGAAGCTTTCTGAGAAACTGCTTAGTGTTCTGTTAATTCATCTCACAGAGTTACATCTGTATTTCGTGGATCTCTTTGCTAGCCTTATTTCTGTGGAATCTGAGAACAGATATTTCGGATCCCTTTGAAGACTATATTGCCAAAGGAAATATCCTCCGATAACAAACAGAAAGAAGCTTTCTGAGAAACCTCTCTGTGTTCTGTGAAATCATCTCACAGAGTTACAGCTTTCCCCTCAAGAAGCCTTTCGCTAAGACAGTTCTTGTGCAATTGGCAAAGTGATATTTGGAAGCCCATAGAGGGCTATGGTGAACAAGGAAATATCCTCAGTTGAAATCTGGAAAGAAGCTTTCTGAGAAACTGCTTAGTGTTCTGTTAATTCATCTCACAGAGTTACATCTGTATTTCGTGGATCTCTTTGCTAGCCTTATTTCTGTGGAATCTGAGATCAGATATTTCGGATCCCTTTGAAGAATATAGGGCAAAAGGAAATATCCTCCGATAACAAAGAGAAAGAAGCTTTCTGAGAAACTTCTTTGTGTTCTGTGAAATCATCTCACAGAGTTACAGCTTTCCCCTCAAGAAGCCTTTCGCTAAGACAGTTCTTTAGGAATTGGCAGAGTGATATTTGGAAGCCCATAGAGGGCTATGGTGAAAAAGGAAATATCCTCTGATGAAATCTGGAAAGAATCTTTCTGAGAAACTGCTTAGAGTTCTGTTAATTCATCTCACATAGTTACATCTGTATTTCGTGGATCTCTTTGCTAGCCTTATTTCTGTGGAATCTGAGAACAGATATTTCGGATCCCTTTGAAGACTATAGGGCCAAAGGAAATATCCTCCGATAACAAAGAGAAAGAAGCTTTTGAGAAACTTCTTTGTGTTCTGTGAAATCCACTCACAGAGTTACAGCTTTCCCCTCAAGAAGCCTTTCGCTAAGACAGTTCTTGTGGAATTGGCAAAGTGATATTCGGAAGCCCATATAGGGCTATGGTGAAAAAGGTAATATCTTCAGATGAAATCTGGAAAGAAGCTTTCTGAGAAACTGCTTAGTGTTCTGTTAATTCATCTCACAGAGTTACATCGGTATTTTGTGGATCTCTTTGCTAGCCTTATTTCTGTGGAATCTGAGAACAGATATTTCGGATCCCTTTGAAGACTATAGGGCCATAGGAAATATCCTCTGATAACAAAGAGAAAGAAGCTTTCTGAGAAACTTCTTTGTGTTCTGTGAAATCATCTCAAGGAGTTACAGCTTTCCCCTCAAGAAGCCTTTCGTTAAGACAGTTCTTGTGTAATTGGCAAAGTGATATTTGGAGGCCCATAGAGGGCTATGGTGAAAAAGGAAATATCCTCAGATGAAATCTGGAAAGAAGCTTTCTGAGAAACTGCTTAGTGTTCTGTTAATTCATCTCACAGAGTTACATCTGTATTTCGTGGATCTCTTTGCTAGCCTTATTTCTGTGGAATCTGAGAACAGATATTTCGGATCCCTTTGAAGACTATAGGGCCAAATGAAATATCCTCCGATAACAAAGAGAAAGAAGCTTTCTCAGAAACTTCTTTGTGTTCTGTGAAATCATCTCACAGAGTTACAGCTTTCTCTAGAAGAAGCCTTTTGCTAAGACAGTTCTTGTGGAATTGGCAGAGTGATATTTGGAAGCCCATGGAGCGCTATGTTGAAAAAGGAAATATCCTCAGATGAAATCTGGAAAGAAGATTTCTGAAGAACAGCTTAGTGTTCTGTTAATTCATCTCACAGAGTTACATCTGTATTTCGTGGATCTCTTTGCTAGCCTTATTTCTGTGGAATCTGAGAACAGATATTTCGGATCCCTTTGAAGACTATAGGGCCAAAGGAAATATCCTCCGAGAAAAAAGAGAAACAAGCTTTCTGAGAAACTCCTTTGTGTTCTGTGAAATCATCTCACAGAGTTACAGCTTACCCTCAAGAAGCCCTTCGCTTAGACAGTTCTTGTGGAATTGGCAAAGTGATATTTGAAAGCCCATAGAGGGCTATGGTGAAAAGGAAATATCCTCAGATGAAATCTGGAAAGAAGCTTTCTGAGAAACTGCTTAGTGTTCTGTTAATTCATCTCACAGAGTTACATCTGTATTTCGTGGATCTCTTTGCTAGCCTTATTTCTGTGGAATCTGAGAGCAGATATTTCAGAACCCTTTGAAGAATATAGGGCCAAAGGAAATATCCTCCGATAACAAAGAGAAAGAAGCTTTCTGAGAAACTTCTTTGTGTTCTGTGAAATCATCTCACAGAGATACAGCTTTCTCTAGAAGAAGCCTTTCGCTAAGACAGTTCTTTTGAAATTGGCAAAGTGATATTGGGAAGCCCTTAGAGGGCTAGGGTGAAAAAGGAAATATCCTCAGATGAAATCTGGAAAGAAGCTTTCTGAAGAACTGCTTAGTGTTCTGTTAATTCATCTCACAGAGTTACATCTGTATTTCGTGGATCTCTTTGCTAGCCTTATTTCTGTGGAATCTCAGAACAGATATTTCGGATCCCTTTGAAGAGTATAGGGCCATAGGAAATCTCATCCGATAACAAAGAGAAAGAAGCTTTCTGAGAAACTTCTTTGTGTTCTGTGAAATCATCTCAAGGAGTTACAGCTTTCCCCTCAAGAAGCCTTTCGCTAAGACAGTTCTTGTGGAATTGGCAGAGTGATATTTGGAAGCCCATGGAGCGCTATGTTGAAAAAGGAAATATCCTGAGATGAAATCTGGAAAGAAGATTTCTGAAGAACTGATTAGTGTTCTGTTAATTCATCTCACAGAGTTATATCTGTATTTCGTGGATCTCTAGCTAGCCTTATTTCTGTGGAATCTGAGAACAGATATTTCGGATCCCTTTGAAGACTATAGGGCCAAAGGAAATATCCTCCGAAAACAAAGAGAAACAAGCTTTCTGAGAAACTTCTTTGTGTTCTGTGAAATCATCTCACAGAGTTACAGCTTACCCTCAAGAAGCCCTTCGCTAAGACAGTTCTTGTGGAATTGGCAAAGTGATATTTCGAAGCCCCTAGAGGGCTATGGTGAAAAACGAAATATCCTCAGATGAAATCTGGAAAGAAGCTTTCTAAGAAACTGCTTAGTGTTCTGTTAATTTATCTCACATAGTTACATCTGTATTTCGTGGATCTCTTTGCTAGCCTTATTTCTGTGGAATCTGAGAACAGATATTTCGGATCCCTTTGAAGACTATAGGGCCAAAGGAAATATCCTCCGATAACAAAGAGAAAGAAGCTTTCTGAGAAACTTCTTTGTGTTCTGTGAAATCATCTCACAGAGTTACAGCTTTCCCGTCAAGAAGCCTTTCACTAAGACAGTTCTTGTGGAATTGGCAAAGTGATATATGGAAGCCCCAAGAGGGCTATGGTGAAAAGGAAATATCCCTAGATAAAATCTGGAAAGAAGCTTTCTGAGAAACTGCTTAGTGTTCTGTTAATTCACCTCACAGAGTTACATCTGTATTTCGTGGATCTCTTTGCTAGCCTTATTTCTGTGGAATCTGAGAACAGATATTTCGGATCCCTTTGAAGACTATAGGGCCAAAGGAAATATCCTCCGATAACAAAGATAAAGAAGCTTTCTGAGAAACTTCTTTGTGTTCTGTGAAATCATCTCACAGAGTTACAGCTTTCCGTAGAAGGAGCCTTTCGCTAAGACAGTTCTTGTGGAATTGGCAAAGTGATATTGAGAAGCCCATAGAGGGCTATGGTGAAAAAGGAAGTATCTTCAGATGAAATCTGGAAAGAAGCTTTCTGAGAAACTGCTTAGTGTTCTCTTAATGCATCTCACAGAGTTACATCTGTATTTCGTGGATCTCTTTGCTAGCCTTATTTCTGTGGAAACTGAGAACAGATACTTCGGATCCCTTTGAAGACTATTGGGCGAAAAGAAGTATCCTCCGATAACAAAGAGAAAGAAGCTTTAAGAGAAACTTCTTTGTGTTCTGTGAAATCATCTCACAGAGTTACAGCTTTCCCGTCAAGAAGCCTTCCGCTAAGACAGTTCTTGTGGAATTGGCAAAGAGATATATGGATGCCCAAAGAGGGTTATGGTGAAAAGGGAAATATCCTCAGATGAAATCTTGAAAGAAGCTTTCTGAGAAACTGCTTAGTGTTCTGTTAATTCATCTCACAGAGTTACATCTGTATTTCGTGGATCTCTTTGCTAGCCTTATTTCTGTGGAAACTGAGAACAGATATTTCGGATCCTTTTAAAGACTATAGGGCCAAAGGAAATATCCTCCGATAACAAAGAGAAAGAACCTTTCTGAGAAACTTCTTTGTGTTCTGTGAAATCATCTCACAGAGTTACAGCTTTCCCCTCAAGAAGCCTTTCGCTAAGACAGTTCTTGTGGAATTGGCAAAGTGATATTTGGAAGCCCATAGAGAGCTATGGTGAAAAAGGAAACATCCTCAGATGAAATCTGGAAAGAAGCTTTCCGAGAAACTGCTTAGTGTTCTGTGAATTCATCTCACAGAGTTACATCTGTATTTCGTGAATCTCTTTGCTAGCCTTATTTCTGTGGAATCTGAGAACAGATATTTCGGATCCCTTTGAAGACTATAATGCCAAAGGAAATATCCTCCGATAACAAAGAGAAAGAAGCTTTCTGAGAAACTTCTTTGTGTTCTGTGAAATCATCTCACAGAATTACAGCTTTCCCCTCAAGAAGCCTTTCGCTAAGACAGTTCTTGTGGAATTGGCAAAGAGATATATGGATGCCCATAGAGGGCTAAGGTAAAAAAGGAAATATCCTCAGATGAAATCTGGAAAGAAGCTCTCTGAGAAACTGCTTAGTGTTCTGTTAATTCATCTCACAGTGTTACATCTGTATTTCGTGGATCTCTTTTCTAGCCTTCTTTCTGTGGAAACTGAGAACAGATATTTCGGATCCCTTTGAAGACTATTGGGCTAAAAGAAGTATCCTCCGATAACAAAGAGAAAGAAGCTTTCTGAGAAACTTCTTTGTGTTCTGTGAAATCAACTCACAGAGTTACAGCTTTCCCCTCAAGAAGCCGTTCGCTAAGACAGTTCTTGTGGAATTGGCAAAGTGATATTTGGAAACCCATAGAGGGCTGTTGTGAAAAAGAAAATATCCTCAGATGAAATCTGGAAAGAAGATTTCTGAGAAACTGCTTAGTGTTCTGTGAATTCATCTCACAGAGTTACATGTGTATGTCGTGGATCTCTTTGCTAGCCTTATTTCTGTGGAATCTGAGAACAGATATTTCGGATCCATTTGAAGACTATAGGGCCAAAGGAAATATCCTCCGATAACAAAGAGAAAGAAGCTTTCTGAGAAACTTCTTTGTGTTCTGTGAAATCATCTCACAGAGTTACAGCTTTCCCCTCAAGAAGCCTTTCGCTAAGACAGTTCTTGTGGAATTGGCAAAGTGCTATCTGGAAGCCCCTAGAGGGCTATGGTGAAAAAGGAAATATCCTCAAATGAAATCTGGAAAAAAGCTTTCTGAGAAACTGCTTAGTGTTCTGTTAATTCATCTCACAGAGTTACATCTGTATTTCGTGGATCTCTTTGCTAGCATTATTTCTGTGGAATCTGAGAACAAATATTTCGGATCCCATTGAAGACTATAGGGCCAAAGGAAATATCCTCCGATAACAAAGAGAAAGAAGCTTTCTGAGAAACTTCTTTGTGTTCTGTGAAATCATCTCAGAGAGTTACAGCTTTCCCCTCAAGAAGCCTTTCGCTAAAACAGTTCTTGTGGAATTGGCAAAGTGATATTTGGAAGCCCCTAGAGGGCTATGGTGAAAAAGGAATTTTCCCTAGATAAAATATGGAAAGAAGCTTTCTGAGAAACTGGTTAGTGTTCTGTTAATTCATCTCACAGACTTATATCTGTATTTCGTGGATCTCTTTGCTAGCCTTATTTCTGTGGAAACTGAGAACAGATATTTCGGATCCCTTTGAAGACTATTGGGCGAAAAGAAGTATCCTCCGATAACAAAGAGAAAGAAGCTTTCTGAGAAACTTCTTTGTGTTCTGTGAAATCATCTCACAGAGTTACAGCTTTCCCCTCAAGAAGCCTTTCGCTAAGACAGTTCTTGTGGAATTGGCAAAGTGCTATCTGGAAGCCCATTGAGGGCTATGGTGAAAAAGGAAATATCCTCAGATGAAATCTGGAAAGAAGCTTTCTGAGAAACTGCTTAGTGTTCTGTTAATTCATCTCACAGAGTTAAATCTGTATTTCGTGGATCTCTTTGCTAGCCTTATTTCTGTGGAATCTGAGAACAGATATTTCGGATCCCTTTGAAGACTATACGGCAAAAGGAAATATCCTCCGATAACAAAGAGAAAGAAGCTTTAAGAGAAACTTCTTTGTGTTTTGTCAAATCATCTCACAGAGTTACAGCTTTCCCGTCAAGAAGCCTTCCGCTAAGACAGTTCTTGTGGAATTGGCAAAGAGATATATGGATGCCCAAAGAGGGTTATGGTGAAAAGGGAAATATCCTCAGATGAAATCTTGGAAGAAGCTTTCTGAGAAACTGCTTAGTGTTCTGTTAATTCATCTCACAGAGTTACATGTGTATTCCGTGGATCTCTTTGCTAGCCTTATTTCTGTGGAATCTGAGAACAGATTTTTCGGATCCCTTTGAAGACTATAGGGCCAAAGGAAATATCCTCCGATAACAAAGAGAAAGAAGCTTTCTTAGAAACTTCTTTGTGTTCTGTGAAATCATCTCACAGAGTTACAGCTTTCCCGTCAAGAAGCCTTTCGCTAAGACAGTTCTTGTGGAATTGGCAAAGTGATATTTGGAAGCCCATAGAGGGCTATTGTGAAAAAGAAAATATCCTCAGATGAAATCTGGAAAGAAGCTTTCTGAGAAACTGCTTAGTGTTCTGTGAATTCATCTCACAGAGTTACATCTGTATTTCGTGGATCTCTTTGCTAGCCTTATTTCTGTGGAATCTGAGAACAGATATTTCGGATCCCTTTGAAGACTATAGGGCCAAAGGAAATATCCTCCGATAACAAAGAGAAAGAAGCTTTCTGAGAAACTTCTTTGTGTTCTGTGAAATCATCTCACAGAGTTACAGCTTTCCCCTCAAGAAGCCTTTCGCTAAGACAGTTCTTGTGGAATTGGCAAAGAGATATATGGATGCCCATAGAGGGCTAAGGTGAAAAAGGAAATATCCTCAGATGAAATCTGGAAAGAAGCTTTCTGAGAAACTACTTAGTGTTCTGTTAATTCATCTCACAGAGTTACATCTGTATTTCGTGGATCTCTTTGCTAACCTTATTTCTGTGGAAACTGAGAACAGATATTTCTTATCCCTTTGAAGACTATTGGGCCAAAAGAAGTATCCTCCGATAGCAAAGAGAAAGAAGCTTTCTGAGAAACTTCTTTGTGTTCGGTGAAATCATCTCACAGAGTTACAGCTTTCCCCTCAAGAAGCCTTTCGCTAAGAAAGTTCTTGTGGAATTGGCAAAGTGCTATCTGGAAGCCCCTAGAGGGCTATGGTGAAAAAGGAAATATCCTCAAATGAAATCTGGAAAGAAGCTTTCTGAGAAACTGCTTAGTGTTCTGTTAATTCATCTCACAGAGTTACATCTGTATTTCGTGGATCTCTTTACTAGCATTATTTCTGTGGAATCTGAGAACAGATATTTCGGATCCCTTTGAAGACTATAGGGCCAAAGGAAATATCCTCCGATAACAAAGAGAAAGAAGCTTTCTGAGAAACTTCTTTGTGTTCTGTGAAATCATCTCACAGAGTTACAGCTTTCCCCTCAAGAAGCCTTTCGCTAAGACAGTTCTTGTGGAATTGGCAAAGTGATATTGGGAAGCCCCTAGAGGGCTATGGTGAAAAAGGAATTATCCCTAGATAAAATATGGAAAGAAGCTTTCTGAGAAACTGGTTAGTGTTCTGTTAATTCATCTCACAGAGTTATATCTGTATTTCATGGATCTCTTTGCTAGCCTTATTTCTGTGGAATCTGAGAACAGATATTTCGGATCCCTTTGAAGACTATAGGGCCAAAGGAAATATCCTCCGATAACAAAGAGAAAGAAGCTTTCTGAGAAACTTCTTTGTGTTCTGTGAAATCATCTCACAGAGTTACAGCTTTCCCCTCAAGAAGCCTTTCGCTAAGACAGTTCTTGTCGAATTGGCAAAGAGATATATGGATGCCCATAGAGGGCTAAGGTGAAAAAGGAAATATCCTCAGATGAAATCTGGAAAGAAGCTTTCTGAAAAACTGCTTAGTGTTCTGTTAAATAATCTCACAGAGTTACATCTGTATTTCGTGGATCTCTTTGCTAGCCTTATTTCTGTGGGAACTGAGAACAGATATTTGGGATCCCTTTGAAGACTATTGGGCCAAAAGAAGTATCCTCCGATAACAAAGAGAAAGAAGCTTTCTGAGAAACTTCTTTGTGTTCTGTGAAATCATCTCACAGAGTTACAGCTTTCCCCTCAAGAAGCCTTTCGCTAAGACAGTTCTTGTGGAATTGGCAAAGTGCTATCTGGAAGCCCCTAGAGGGCTATGGTGAAAAAGGAAATATCCTCAGATGAAATCTGGAAAGAAGCTTTCTGAGAAACTGCTTAGTGTTCTGTTAATTCATCTCACAGAGTTACATCTGTATTTCGTGGATCTCTTTGCTAGCCTTATTTCTGTGGAATCTGAGAACAGATATTTCGGATCCCTTTGAAGACTATATGGCCAAAGGAAATATCCTCCGATAACAAAGAGAAAGAAGCTTTAAGAGAAACTTCTTTGTGTTCTGTGAAATCATCTCAGAGAGTTACAGCTTTCCCGTCAAGAAGCCTTTCGCTAAGACAGTTCTTGTGGAATTGGCAAAGAGATATATGGATGCCAAAAGAGGGCTATGGTGAAAAAGGAAATATCCTCAGATGAAATCTTGGAAGAAGCTTTATGAGAAACTGCTTAGTGTTCTGTTAATTAATCTCACAGAGTTACATCTGTATTTCGTGGATCTCTTTGTTAGCCTTATTTCGGTGGAAACTGAGAACAGATATTTGGGATCCCTTTGAAGACTATTGGGCCAAAAGAAGTATCCTCCGATAACAAAGAGAAAGAAGCTTTCTGAGAAACTTCTTTGTGTTCTGTGAAATCATCTCACAGAGTTACAGCTTTCCCCTCAAGAAGCCTTTCGCTAAGACACTCCGCGTGGAATTGGCAAAGTGAAATTTGGAAGCCCATACAGGGCTATGGTGAAAAAGGAAATATCCTCCGAAGAAATCTGGAAAGAAGCTTTCTGAGAAACTGCTTAGTGTTCTGTTAATTCATCTCACAAAGTTACATCTGTATTTCGTGCTTGTCTTTGCGAGCCTTATTTCTGTGGAATGTGAGAACAGGTATTTCGGATCCCTTTGAAGACTACAGGGCCAAAGGAAATATCCTCCGATAACAAAGAGAAAGAAGCTTTCTGAGAAACTTCTTTGTGTTCTGTGAAATCATCTCACAGAGTTACAGCTTTCCCCTCAAGAAGCCTTTCGCTAAGACAGTTCTTGTAGAATTGGCAAAGTGATATTTGGAAGCCCATAGAGGGCTAGGTTGAAAAAGGAAATATCCTCAGATGAAATCTGGAAAGAAGCTTTCTGAGAAACTGCTTAGTGTTCTGTTAATTCATCTCACAGAGTTACATGTGTATTTCGTGGATCTCTTTGCTAGTCTTATTTCTGTGGAATCTGAGAACAGATATTTCGGATCCCTTTGAAGACTAAAGGGCCAAAGGAAATATCCTCCGATAACAAACAGAAAGAAGCTTTCTTAGAAACTTCTTTGTGTTCTGTGAAATCATCTCACAGAGTTACAGCTTTCCCGTCAAGAAGCCTTTCGCTAAGACAGTTCTTGTGGAATTGGCAAAGTGATATTGGGAAGCCCATAGAGGGCTATGGTGAAAAAGAAAATATCCTCAGAAGAAATGTGGAAAGAAGCTTTGTGAGAAACTGCTTAGTGTTCTGTTAATTCATCTCACCGAGTTACATCTGTATTTCGTGGATCTCTTTGCTAGCCTTATTTCTGTGGAATCTGAAAACAGATATTTCGGATCCCTTTGAAGACTATTGGGCGAAAAGAACTATCCTCCGATAACAAAGAGAAAGAAGCTTTCTGAGAAACTTCTTTGTGTTCTGTGAAATCATCTCACAGAGTTACAGCTTTCCCCTCAAGAAGCCTTTCGCTAAGACAGTTCTTGTGGAATTGGCAAAGTGCTATCTGGAAGCCCCTAGAGGGCTATGGTGAAAAAGGAAATATCCTCAGATGAAATCTGGAAAGAAGCTTTCTGAGAAACTGCTTAGTGTTCTGTTAATTCATTTCACAGAGTTACATCTGTGTTTCGTGGATCTCTTTGCTAGCATTATTTCTGTGGAATCTGAGAACAGATATTTCGGATCCCTTTGAAGACTATAGGGCCAAAGGAAATATCCTCCGATAACAAAGAGAAAGAAGCTTTCTGAGAAACTTCTTTGTGTTCTGTGAAATCATCTCACAGAGTTACAGCTTTCCCCTCAAGAAGCCTTTCGCTAAGACAGTTCTTGTGGAATTGGCAAAGTGATATTGGGAAGCCCCTAGAGGGCTATGGTGAAAAAGGAATTATCCCTAGATAAAATATGGAAAGAAGCTTTCTGAGAAACTGGTTAGTGTTCTGTTAATTCATCTCACAGAGTTATATCTGTATTTCATGGATCTCTTTGCTAGCCTTATTTCTGTGGAATCTGAGAACAGATATTTCGGATCCCTTTGAAGACTATAGGGCCAAAGGAAATATCCTCCGATAACAAAGAGAAAGAAGCTTTCTGAGAAACTTCTTTGTGTTCTGTGAAATCATCTCACAGAGTTACAGCTTTCCCCTCAAGAAGCCTTTCGCTAAGACAGTTCTTGTCGTATTGGCAAAGAGATATATGGATGCCCATAGAGGGCTAAGGTGAAAAAGGAAATATCCTCAGATGAAATCTGGAAAGAAGCTTTCTGAAAAACTGCTTAGTGTTCTGTTAATTAATCTCACAGAGTTACATCTGTATTTCGTGGATCTCTTTGCTAGCCTTATTTCTGTGGGAACTGAGAACAGATATTTGGGATCCCTTTGAAGACTATTGGGCCAAAAGAAGTATCCTCCGATAACAAAGAGAAAGAAGCTTTCTGAGAAACTTCTTTGTGTTCTGTGAAATCATCTCACAGAGTTACAGCTTTCCCCTCAAGAAGCCTTTCGCTAAGACAGTTCTTGTGGAATTGGCAAAGTGCTATCTGGAAGCCCCTAGAGGGCTATGGTGAAAAAGGAAATATCCTCAGATGAAATCTGGAAAGAAGCTTTCTGAGAAACTGCTTAGTGTTCTGTTAATTCATCTCACAGAGTTACATCTGTATTTCGTGGATCTCTTTGCTAGCCTTATTTCTGTGGAATCTGAGAACAGATATTTCGGATCCCTTTGAAGACTATATGGCCAAAGGAAATATCCTCCGATAACAAAGAGAAAGAAGCTTTAAGAGAAACTTCTTTGTGTTCTGTGAAATCATCTCAGAGAGTTACATCTTTCCCGTCAAGAAGCCTTTCGCTAAGACAGTTATTGTGGAATTGGCAAAGAGATATATGGATGCCAAAAGAGGGCTATGGTGAAAAAGGAAATATCCTCAGATGAAATCTTGGAAGAAGCTTTATGAGAAACTGCTTAGTGTTCTGTTAATTAATCTCACAGAGTTACATCTGTATTTCGTGGATCTCTTTGTTAGCCTTATTTCTGTGGAAACTGAGAACAGATATTTGGAATCCCTTTGAAGACTATTGGGCCAAAAGAAGTATCCTCCGATAACAAAGAGAAAGAAGCTTTCTGAGAAACTTCTTTGTGTTCTGTGAAATCATCTCACAGAGTACAGCTTTCCCCTCAAGAAGCCTTTCGCTAAGACACTCCGTGTGGAATTGGCAAAGTGATATTTGGAAGCCCATACAGGGCTATGGTGAAAAAGGAAATATCCTCCGAAGAAATCTGGAAAGAAGCTTTCTGAGAAACTGCTTAGTGTTCTGTTAATTCATCTCACAAAGTTACATCTGTATTTCGTGCTTGTCTTTGCCAGCCTTATTTCTGTGGAATGTGAGAACAGGTATTTCGGATCCCTTTGAAGACTATAGGGCCAAAGGAAATATCCTCCGATAACAAAGATAAAGAAGCTTTCTGAGAAACTTCTTTGTGTTCTGTGAAATCATCTCACAGAGTTACAGCTTTCCCCTCAAGAAGCCTTTCGCTAAGACAGTTCTTGTGGAATTGGCAAAGTGATATTTGGAAGCCCATAGAGGGCTAGGTTGAAAAAGGAAATATCCTAAGATGAAATCTGGAAAGAAGCTTTCTGAGAAACTGCTTAGTGTTCTGTTAATTCATCTCACAGAGTTACATGTGTATTTCGTGGATCTCTTTGCTAGCCTTATTTCTGTGGAATCTGAGAACAGATATTTCGGATCCCTTTGAAGACTAAAGGGCCAAAGGAAATATCCTCCGATAACAAAGAGAAAGAAGCTTTCTTAGAAACTTCTTTGTGTTCTGTGAAATCATCTCACAGAGTTACAGCTTTCCCGTCAAGAAGCCTTTCGCTAAGACAGTTCTTGTGGAATTGGCAAAGTGATATTGGGAAGCCCATAGAGGGCTATGGTGAAAAAGAAAATATCCTCAGAAGAAATGTGGAAAGAAGCTTTGTGAGAAACTGCTTAGTGTTCTGTTAATTCATCTCACCGAGTTACATCTGTATTTCGTGGATCTCTTTGCTTGCCTTATTTCTGTGGAATCTGAGAACAGATATTTCGGATCCCTTTGAAGACTATTGGGCGAAAAGAACTATCCTCCGATGACAAAGAGAAAGAAGCTTTCTGAGAAACTTCTTTGTGTTCTGTGAAATCATCTCACAGAGTTACAGCTTTCCCCTCAAGAAGCCTTTCGCTAAGACAGTTCTTGTGGAATTGGCAAAGTGCTATCTGGAAGCCCCTAGAGGGCTATGGTGAAAAAGGAAATATCCTCAGATGAAATCTGGAAAGAAGCTTTCTGAGAAACTGCTTAGTGTTCTGTTAATTCATTTCACAGAGTTACATCTGTGTTTCGTGGATCTCTTTGCTAGCCTTATTTCTGTGGAATCTGAGAACAGATATTTCGGATCCCTTTGAAGACTATACGGCCAAAGGAAATATCCTCCGATAACAAAGAGAAAGAAGCTTTAAGAGAAACTTCTTTGTGTTCTGTTAAATCATCTCACAGAGTTACAGCTTTCCCGTCAAGAAGCCATCCGCTAAGACAGTTCTTGTGGAATTGGCAAAGAGATATATGGATGCCCAAAGAGGGTTATGGTGAAAAGGGAAATATCCTCAGATGAAATCTTGGAAGAAGCTTTCTGAGAAACTGCTTAGTGTCCTGTTAATTCATCTCACAGAGTTACATCTGTATTTCGTGGATCTCTTTGCTAGCCTTATTTCTGTGGAAACTGAGAACAGATATTTCGGATCCCTTTGAAGACTATAGGGCCAAAGGAAATATCCTCCGATAACAAAGAGAAAGAACCTTTCTGAGAAACTTCTTTGTGTTCTGTGAAATCATCTCACAGAGTTACAGCTTTCCCGTCAAGAAGCCTTTCGCTAAGACAGTTCTTGTGGAATTGGCAAAGTGATATTTGGAAGCCCATGGAGGGCTATGGTGAAAAAGGAAATATCCTCAGATGAAATATGGAAAGAAGCTTTCTGAGAAACTGCTTAGTGTTCCGTGAATTCATCTCACAGAGTTACATCTGTATTTCGTGAATCTCTTTGCTAGTCTTATTTCTGTGGAATCTGAGAACAGATATTTCGGATCCCTTTGAAGACTATAATGCCAAAGGAAATATCCTCCGATAACAAAGAGAAAGAAGCTTTCTGAGAAACTTCTTTGTGTTCTTTGAAATCATCTCACAGAGTTACAGCTTTCCCCTCAAGAAGCCTTTCGCTAAGACAGTTCTTGTGGAATTGGCAAAGTGATATTTGGAAGCCCATAGAGGGCTAGGTTGAAAAAGGAAATATCCTCAGATGAAATCTGGAAAGAAGCTTTCTGAGAAACTGCTTAGTGTTCTGTTAATTCATCTCACAGAGTTACATGTGTATTTCGTGCATCTCTTTGCTAGCCTTATTTCTGTGGAATCTGAGAACAGATTTTTCGGATCCCTTTGAAGACTATAGGGCCAAAGGAAATATCCTCCGATAACAAAGAGAAAGAAGCTTTCTTAGAAACTTCTTTGTGTTCTGTGAAATCATCTCACAGAGTTACAGCTTTCCCGTCAAGAAGCCTTTCGATAATACAGTTCTTGTGGAATTGGCAAAGTGATATTTGGAAGCCCATAGAGGGCTATTGTGAAAAAGAAAATATCCTCAGATGAAATCTTGGAAGAAGCTTTCTGAGAAACTGCTTAGTGTTCTGTTAATTCATCTCACAGAGTTACATCTGTATTTCGTGGATATCTTTGCTAGCCTTATTTCTGTGGAAACTGAGAACAGATATTTCGGATCCCTTTGAAGACTATTGGGCCAAAAGAAGTATCCTCCGATAACAAAGAGAAAGAAGCTTTCTGAGAAACTTCTTTGTGTTCTGTGAAATCATCTCACAGAGTTACAGCTTTCCCCTCAAGAAGCCTTTCGCTAAGACAGTTCTTGTGGAATTGGCAAAGTGCTACCTGGAAGCCCCTAGAGGGCTATGGTGAAAAAGGAAATATCCTCAGATGAAATCTGGAAAGAAGCTTTCTGAGAAACTGCTTAGTGTTCTGTTAATTCATCTCACAGAGTTACATCTGTATTTCGTGGATCTCTTTGCTTGCCTTATTTCTGTGGAATCTGAGAACAGATATTTCGGATCCCTTTGAAGACTATACGGCCAAAGGAAATATCCTCCGATAACAAAGAGAAAGAAGCTTTAAGAGAAACTTCTTTGTGTTCTGTGAAATCATCTCACAGAGTTACAGTTTTCCCGTCAAGAAGCCTTTCGCTAAGACAGTTCTTGTGGAATTGGCCAAGAGATATATGGATGCCCAAAGAGGGCTATGGTGAAATAGGAAATATCCTCAGATGAAATCTTGGAAGAAGCTTTCTGAGAAACTGCTTAGTGTTCTGTTAATTCATCTCACAGAGTTACATCTGTATTTCGTGGATCTCTTTGCTAGCCTTATTTCTGTGGAAACTGAGAACAGATATTTCGGATCCCTCTGAAGACTATAGGGCCAAAGGAAATATCCTCCGATAACAAAGAGAAAGAAGCTTTCTGAGAAACTTCTTTGTGTTCTGTGAAATCATCTCACAGAGTTACAGCTTTCCCCTCAAGAATCCTTTCGCTAAGACAGTTCTTGTAGAATTGGCAAAGTGATATTTGGAAGCCCATAGAGCGCTATGGTGAAAAAGGAAATATCCTCAGATGAAATCTGGAAAGAAGCTTTCTGAGAAACTGCTTAGTGTTCTGTTAATTCATCTCACAGAGTTACATGTGTATTTCGTGGATCTCTTTGCTAGCCTTATTTCTGTGGAATCTGAGAACAGATATTTCGGATCCCTTTGAAGACTATAGGGCCAAAGGAAATATCCTCCGATAACAAAGAGAAAGAAGCTTTCTTAGAAACTTCTTTGTGTTCTGTGAAATCATCTCACAGAGTTACAGCTTTCCCGTCAAGAAGCCTTTCGCTAAGACACTTCTTGTGGAATTGGCAAAGTGATATTGGGAAGCCCATAGAGGGCTATGGTGAAAAAGAAAATATCCTCAGAACAAATCTGGAAAGAAGCTTTGTGAAAAACTGCTTAGTGTTCTGTTAATTCATCTCACCGAGTTACATCTGTATTTCGTGGATCTCTTTGCTAGCCTTATTTCTGTGAAAACTGAGAACAGATATTTCGGATCCCTTTGAAGACTATTGGGCGAAAAGAAGTATCCTCCGATAACAAAGAGAAAGAAGCTTTCTGAGAAACTTGTTTGTGTTCTGTGAAATCATCTCACAGAGTTACAGCTTTCCCCTCAAGAAGCCTTTCGCAAAGGCAGTTCTTGTGGAATTGGCAAAGTCATATTGGGAAGCTCGGAGGCCTATGGTGAAAAAGGAAATATCCTCAGATGAAATCTGGAAAGAAGCTTTCTGAGAAACTGCTTAGTGTTCTGTTAATTCACCTCATAGAGTTACATCTGTATTTCGTGCATCTCTTTGCTTGCCTTATTTCTGTGGAATCTGAGAACAGATATTTCGGATCCCTTTGAAGACGATAGGGCCAAAGGAAATATCCTCCGATAACAAAGAGAAAGAAGCTTTCTGAGAAACTTCTTTGTGTTCTGTGAAATCATCTCACAGAGTTACAGCTTTCCCTAGAAGGAGCCTTTCGCTAAGACAGTTCTTGTGGAATTGGCAAAGTGATATTTGGAAGCCCGTAGAGGGCTAAGTGTAAAAGGAAATATCCTCAGATGAAATCTGGAAAGAAGCTTTCTGAGAAACTGCTTAGTGTTCTGTTAATTCACCTCACAGAGTTACATCTGTATTTCGTGGATCTCTTTGTTTGCCTTATTTCTGTGGAATCTGAGAACAGATATTTCGGATCCCTTTGAAGACTATTGGGCGAAAAGAACTAACCTCCGATAACAAAGAGAAAGAAGCTTTCTGAGAAACTTCTTTGTGTTCTGTGAAATCATCTCACAGAGTTACAGCTTTCCCCTCAAGAAGCCTTTCGCTAAGACAGTTCTTGTGGAATTGCCAAAGTGCTATCTGGAAGCCCATTGAGGGCTATGGTGAAAAAGGAAATATCCTCAGATGAAATCTGGAAAGAAGCTTTCTGAGAAACTGCTTAGTGTTCTGTTAATTCATCTCACAGAGTTAAATCTGTATTTCGTGGATCTCTTTGCTAGCCTTATTTCTGTGGAATCTGAGAACAGATATTTCGGATCCCTTTGAAGACTATACGGCCAAAGGAAATATCCTCCGATAACAAAGAGAAAGAAGCTTTAAGAGAAACTTCTTTGTGTTCTGTGAAATCATCTCACAGAGTTACAGCTTTCCCGTCAAGAAGCCTTCCGCTAAGACAGTTCTTGTGGAATTGGCAAAGAGATATATGGATGCCCAAAGAGGGTTATGGTGAAAAGGGAAATATCCTCAGATGAAATCTTGGAAGAAGCTTTCTGAGAATCTGCTTAGTGTTCTGTAAATTCATCTCACAGAGTTACATCTGTATTCCGTGGATCTCTTTGCTAGCCTTATTTCTGTGGAATCTGAGAACAGATTTTTCGGATCCCTTTGAAGACTATAGGGCCAAAGGAAATATCCTCCGATAACAAAGAGAAAGAAGCTTTCTTAGAAACTTCTTTGTGTTCTGTGAAATCATCTCACAGAGTTACAGCTTTCCCGTCAAGAAGCCTTTCGGTAAGACAGTTCTTGTGGAATTGGCAAAGTGATATTTGGAAGCCCATAGAGGGCTATTGTGAAAAAGAAAATATCCTCAGATGAAATCTGGAAAGAAGCTTTCTGAGAAACTGCTTAGTGTTCTGTGAATTCATCTCACAGAGTTACATCTGTATTTCGTGGATCTCTTTGCTAGCCTTATTTCTGTGGAATCTGATAACAGATATTTCGGATCCCTTTGAAGACTATAGGGCCAAAGGAAATATCCTCCGATAACAAAGAGAAAGAAGCTTTCTGAGAAACTTCTTTGTGTTCTGTGAAATCATCTCACAGAGTTACAGCTTTCCCCTCAAGAAGCCTTTCGCTAAGACAGTTCTTGTGGAATTGGCTAAGAGATATATGGATGCCCATAGAGGGCTAAGGTGAAAAAGGAAATATCCTCAGATGAAATCTGGAAAGAAGCTTTCTGAGAAACTGCTTAGTGTTCTGTTAATTAATCTCACAGAGTTACATCTGTATTTCGTGGATCTCTTTGCTAGCCTTATTTCTGTGGAAACTGAGAACAGATATTTGGGATCCCTTTGAAGACTATTGGGCCAAAAGAAGTATCCTCCGATAACAAAGAGAAAGAAGCTTTCTGAGAAACTTCTTTGTGTTCTGTGAAATCATCTCACAGAGTTACAGCTTTCCCCTCAAGAAGCCTTTCGCTAAGACAGTTCTTGTGGAATTGGCAAAGTGCTATCTGGAAGCCCCTAGAGGGCTATCGTGAAAAAGGAAATATCCTCAGATGAAATCTGGAAAGAAGCTTTCTGAGAAACTGCTTAGTGTTCTGTTAATTCATCTCACAGAGTTACATCTGTATTTCGTGGATCTCTTTGCTAGCCTTATTTCTGTGGAATCTGAGAACAGATATTTCGGATCCCTTTGAAGACTATATGGCCAAAGGAAATATCCTCCGATAACAAAGAGAAAGAAGCTTTAAGAGAAACTTCTTTGTGTTCTGTGAAATCATCTCACAGAGTTACAGCTTTCCCCTCAAGAAGCCTTTCGCTAAGATACTCCGTGTGGAATTGGCAAAGTGATATTTGGAAGCCCATACAGGGCTATGGTGAAAAAGGAAATATCTTCCGAAGAAATCTGGAAAGAAGCTTTCTGAGAAACTGCTTAGTTTTCTGTTAATTCATCTCACAAAGTTTCATCTGTATTTCGTGCTTGTTTTTGAGAGCCTTATTTCTGTGGAATGTGAGAACAGGTATTTCGGATCCCTTTGAAGACTATAGGGCCAAAGGAAATATCCTCCGATAACAAAGATAAAGAAGCTTTCTGAGAAACTTCTTTGTGTTCTGTGAAATCATCTCACAGAGTTACAGCTTTCCCCTCAAGAAGCCTTTCGCTAAGACAGTTCTTGTGGAATTGGCAAAGTGATATTTGGAAGCCCATAGAGGGCTAGGTTGAAAAAGGAAATATCCTCAGATGAAATCTGGAAAGAAGCTTTCTGAGAAACTGCTTAGTGTTCTGTTAATTCATCTCACAGAGTTACATGTGTATTTCGTGGATCTCTTTGCTAGCCTTATTTCTGTGGAATCTGAGAACAGATATTTCGGATCCCTTTGAAGACTATAGGGCCAAAGGAAATATCCTCCGATAACAAAGAGAAAGAAGCTTTCTTAGAAACTTCTTTGTGTTCTGTGAAATCATCTCACAGAGTTACAGCTTTCCCGTCAAGAAGCCTTTCGCTAAGACAGTTCTTGTGGAATTGGCAAAGTGATATAGGGAAGCCCATAGAGGGCTATGGTGAAAAAGAAAATATCCTCAGAAGAAATCTGGAAAGAAGCTTTGTGAGAAACTGCTTAGTGTTCTGTTAATTCATCTCACCGAGTTACATCTGTATTTCGTGGATCTCTTTGCTAGCCTTATTTCTGTGAAAACTGAGAACAGATATTTCGGATCCCTTTGAAGACTATTGGGCGAAAAGAAGTATCCTCCGATAACAAAGAGAAAGAAGCTTTCTGAGAAACTTCTTTGTGTTCTGTGAAATCATCTCACAGAGTTACAGCTTTCCCCTCAAGAAGCCTTTCGCTAAGACAGTTCTTGTGGAATTGGCAAAGTGATATTTGGAATCCCATGGAGGGCTATGTTGAAAAAGGAAATATCCTCAGATGAAATCTGGAAAGAAGCTTTCTGAGAAACTACTAAGTGTTCTGTTAATTCATCTCACAGACTTACATCTGTATTTCGTGGATCTCTTTGCTAGCCTTATTTCTGTGGAATCTGAGAACAGATATTTCGGATCCCTTTGAAGACTACAGGGCCAAAGGGAACATCCTACGATAACAAAGAGAAAGAAGCTTTCTGAGAAACTTGTTTGTGTTCTGTGAAATCTTCTCACAGAGTTACAGCTTTCCCCTCAAGAAGCCTTTCGCAAAGGCAGTTCTTGTGGAATTGGCAAAGTCATATTGGGAAGCTCGGAGGCCTATGGTGAAAAAGGAAATATCCTCAGATGAAATCTGGAAAGAAGCTTTCTGAGAAACTGCTTAGTGTTCTGTTAATTCACCTCATAGAGTTACATCTGTATTTCGTGCATCTCTTTGCTTGCCTTATTTCTGTGGAATCTGAGAACAGATATTTCGGATCCCTTTGAAGACGATAGGGCCAAAGGAAATATCCTCCGATAACAAAGAGAAAGAAGCTTTCTGAGAAACTTCTTTGTGTTCTGTGAAATCATCTCACAGAGTTACAGCTTTCCCTAGAAGGAGCCTTTCGCTAAGACAGTTCTTGTGGAATTGGCAAAGTGATATTTGGAAGCCCGTAGAGGGCTAAGTGTAAAAGGAAATATCCTCAGATGAAATCTGGAAAGAAGCTTTCTGAGAACCTGCTTAGTGTTCTGTTAATTCACCTCACAGAGTTACATCTGTATTTCGTGGATCTCTTTGCTTGCCTTATTTCTGTGGAATCTGAGAACAGATATTTCGGATCCCTTTGAAGACTATAGGGCCAAAGGAAATATCCTCCGATAACAAAGAGAATGAAGCTTTCTGAGAAACTTCTTTGTGTTCTGTGAAATCATCTCACAGAGTTACAGCTTTCCCTTGAAGGAGCCTTTCGCTAAGACAGTTCTTGTGGAATTGGCAAAGTGATATTTGGAAGCCCATTCAGGGCTATGGTGAAAAAGGAAATATCCTCCGATGAAATCTGGAAAGAAGCTTTCTGAGAAACTGCTTAGTGTTCTGTTAATTCATCTCACAGAGTTACATCTCTATTTCGTGTTTGTCTTTGCTAGCCTTATTTCTGTGGAATGTGAGAACCGATATTTCGGATCCCTTTGAAGACTATAGGGCCAAAGGAAATATCCTCTGATAACAAAGAGAAAGAAGCTTTCTGAGAAACTTCTTTGTGTTCTGTGAAATCATCTCACAGAGTTACAGCTTTTCCCTCTAGAAGACTTTCGCTAAGACAGTTCTTGTGGAACTGGCAAAGTGATATTTGGAAGCCCATAGAGGGCTATGGTGAAAAAGGAAATATCCTCAGATGAAATCTAGAAAGAAGCTTTCTGAGACATTGCTTAGTGTTCTGTTAATTCAACTCACAGAGTTACATCTGTATTTCGTGGATCTCTTTGCTAGCCTTATTTCTGTGGAATCTGAGAACAGATATTTCGGATCCCTTTGAAGACTATAGGGCCAAAGGAAATATCCTCCGATAACAAAGAGAAAGAAGCTTTCTGAGAAACTTCTTTGTGTTCTGCGAAATCATCTCACAGAGTTACAGCTTTCCCCTCAAGAAGCCTTTCGCTAAGACAGTTCTTGTGGAATTGGCAAAGTGATATTGGGAAGCCCATAGAGGGCTATTGTGAAAAAGGAAATATCCTCAGATGAAATCTGGAAAGAAGCTTTCTGAGAAACTGCTTAGTGTTCTGTGAATTCATCACACAGAGTTACATCTGTATTTCGTGGATCTCTTTGCTACCCTTATTTCTGTGGCATCTGAGAACAGATATTTCGGATCCCTTTGAAGACTATAGGGCCAAAGGAAATATCCTCCGATAACAAAGAGAAAGAAGCTTTCTGAGAAACTTCTTTGTGTTCTGTGAAATCATCTCACAGAGTTCCAGCTTTCACCTCAAGAAGACTTTCGCTAAGACAGTTTTTGTGGAATTGGCAAAGTGATATTTGGAAGCCAAGAGGGCTATGGTGAAAAAGGAAATATCCTCAGAAGAAATCTGGAAAGAAGGTTTCGGAGAAACTGCTTAGTGTTCTGTTAATTCATCTCACAGAGTTACATCTGTATTTCGTGGATCGCTTTGCTAGCCTTATTTCTGTGGAATCTGCGAACAGATATTTCGGATACCTTTGAAGACTATAGGGCCAAAGGAAATATCCTCCGATAACAAAGAGAAAGAAGCTTTCTGAGAAACTTCTTTGTGTTCTGTGAAATCATCTCACAGAGTTACAGCTTTCCCCTTTAGAAGCCTTTCGCTAAGACAGTTCTTGTGGAATTGGCAAAGTGATACTGGAAAGCCCATAGAGGGCTATGGTGAAAAAGGAAATATCCTCAGATGAAATCTGGAAAGAAGCTTTCTGAGAAACTGCTAAGTGTTCTCTTAATTCATCTCACAGAGTTATATCTGTATTTCGTGGATCTCTTTGCTAGCCTTATTTCTGTGGTATCTGAGAACAGGTATTTAGGATCCCTTTGAAGACTATAGGGCCAAAGGAAAGATCCTCCGATAACAAAGAGAAAGAAGCTTTCTGAGAAACTTCTTTGTGTTCTGGGAAATCATCTCACAGAGTTACAGCTTTCCCCTCAAGAAGTCTTTCGCTAAGACAATTCTTGTGGAATTGGCAAAGTGATATATGGAAGCCCATAGAGGGCTATGGTGAAAAAGGTAATATCCTCCGATGAAATCTGGAAAGAAGCTTTCTGAGAAACTGCTTAGTGTTGTGTTAATTCATCTCACAGAGTTACATCTGTATTTCGTGGTTGTCTTTGCTAGCCTTATTTCTGTGGAATCTGAGAACAGATATTTCGGATCCCTTTGAAGACTATAGGGCCAAAGGAAATATCCTCCGATAACAAAGAGAAAGAAGCTTTCTGAGAAACTTCTTTGTGTTCTGTGAAATCATCTCACAGAGTTACAGCTTTCCCCTCAAGAAGCCTTTCGCTAAGACAGTTCTTGTGGAATTGGGAAAGAGATATATGGATGCCCATAGAGGGCTAAGGTGAAAAAGGAAATATCCTCAGATGAAATCTGGAAAGAAGCTTTCTGAGAAACTGCTTAGTGTTCTGTTAATTTATCTCACAGAGTTACATCTGTATTTCGTGGATCTCTTTGCTAGCCTTATTTCTGTGGAATCTGAGAACAGATATTTTGGATCCCTTTGAAGACTATAGGGCCAAAGGAAATATCCTCCGATAACAAAGAGAAAGAAGCTTTCTGAGAAACTTCTTTGTGTTCTGTGAAATCATCTCACAGAGTTACAGCTTTTCCCTCAAGAAGCCTTTCGCTAAGACAGTTCTTGTGGAATTGGCAAAGTGATATTTGGAAGCCCATAGAGAGCTATGGTGAAAAAGGAAATATCCTCAGATGAAATCTGGAAAGAAGCTTTCTGAGAAACTGCTTAGTGTTCTGTTAATTCATCTCACAGAGTTACATCTGTATTTCGTGGATCTCTTTGCTAGCCTTATTTCTGGGGAATCTGAGAACAGATATTTCGGATCCCTTTGGAGACTATAGGGCCAAAGGAAATATCCTCCGATAACAAAGAGAAAGAAGCTTTCTGAGAAACTTCTTTGTGTTCTGTGAAATCATCTCACAGAGTTACAGCTTTCCCCTCTAGAAGCATTTCGCTAAGACAGTTCTTGGGGAATTGGCAAAGTGATACTGGGAAGCCCATAGAGGGCTATGGTAAAAAACAAAATATCCTCAGATGATATCTGGAAAGAAGCTTTCTGAGAAACTGCTTAGTGTTCTGTTAATTCACCTCACAGAGTTACGTCTGTATTTCGTGGATCTCTTTGCTAGCCTTATTTCTGTGGAATCTGAGAACAGATATTTCGGATCCCTTTGAAGACTATAGGGCCAAAGGAAATATCCTCCGATAACAAAGATAAAGAAGCTTTCTCAGAAAATTCTTTGTGTTCTGTGAAATCATCTCACAGAGTTACAGCTTTCCGTAGAAGAAGCCTTTCGCTAAGACAGTTCTTGTGGAATTGGCAAAGTGATATTGAGAAGCCCATAGAGGGCTATGGTGAAAAAGGAAGTATCTTCAGATGAAATCTGGAAAGAAGCTTTCTGAGAAACTGCTTAGCGTTCTCTTAATGCATCTCACAGAGTTACATCTGTATTTCGTGGATCTATTTGCTAGCCTTATTTCTGTGGAATCTGAGAACATATATTTCGGATCCCTTTAAAGACTATAGGGCCAAAGGAAATATCCTCCGAAAACAAAGAGTAAGAAGCTTTCTGAGAAACTTCTTTGTGTTCTGTGAAATCATCTCACAGAGTTACAGCTTTCCCTAGATGAAGCCTTTCGCTAAGACAGTTCTTGTGGAATTGGCAAAGTGATATTTGGAAGCCCCAAGAGGGCTATGGTGAAAAAGGAAATATCCTCAGATGAAATCTGGAAAGAAGCTTTCTGAGAAACTGCTTAGTGTTCTGTTAATTCATCTCACAGAGTTACATGTGTATTTCGTGGATCTCTTTGCTAGCCTTATTTCTGTGGAATCTGAGAACAGATATTTCGGATCCCTTTGAAGACTATAGGGCCAAAGGAAATATCCTCCGATAACAAAGAGAATGAAGCTTTCTGAGAAACTTCTTTGTGTTCTGTGAAATCATCTCACAGAGTTACAGCTTTCCCTAGAAGGAGCCTTTCGCTAAGACAGTTCTTGTGGAATTGGCAAAGTGATATTTGGAAGCCCATTCAGGGCTATGGTGAAAAAGGAAATATCCTCCAATGAAATCTGGAAAGAAGCTTTCTGAGAAACTGCTTAGTGTTCTGTTAATTCATCTCACAGAGTTACATCTGTATTTCGTGTTTGTCTTTGCTAGCTTTATTTCTGTGGAATGTGAGAACCGATATTTCGGATCCCTTTGAAGACTATAGGGCCAAAGGAAATATCCTCCGATAACAAAGAGAAAGAAGCTTTCTAGAAACCTCTTTGTGTTCTGCGAAATCATCTCACAGAGTTACAGCTTTCCCCTGAAGAAGCCTTTCTCTAAGACAGTTCTTGTGGAATTGGCAAAGTGATATTAGGAAGCCCATAGAGGGCTATGGTGAAAAAGCAAATATCCTCCGATGAAATCTGGAAAGAAGCTTTCTGAGAAACTGCTTAGTGTTCTGTTAATTCATCTCACAGAGTTACATCTGTATTTCGTGGATCTCTTTGCTAGCCTTATTTCTGTGGAATCTGAGAACAGATATTTAGGATCCCTTTGAAGACTATAGGGCCAAAGGAATATCCTCCGATAACAAAGAGAAAGAAGCTTTCTGAGAAACTTCTTAGTGTTCTGTGAAATCATCTCACAGAGTTACAGCTTTCACTAGAAGAAGCCTTTCGCTAAGACTGTTCTTGTGGAATTGGCAAAGTGATATTTGGTAGCCCATAGAGGGCTAAGGTGAAAAAGGAAATATCCTCAGATGAAATCTGGAAAGAAGCTTTCTGAGAAACTGCTTAGTGTTCTGTTAATTCATCTCACAGAGTTACATCTGTATTTCGTGGATCTCTTTGCTTGCCTTATTTCTGTGGAATCTGAGAACAGATATTTCGGATCCCTTTAAAGACTATAGGGCCAAAGGAAATATCCTCCGATAACAAAGAGAAAGAAGCTTTCTGAGAAACTTCTTTGTGTTCTGTGAAATCATCTCACAGAGTTACAGTTTTCCCCTCAAGAAGCCTTTCGATAAGACAGTTCTTGTGGAATTGGCAAAGTGATATTTGGAAGCCCATAGAGAGCTATGGTGAAAAAGGAAATATCCTCAGATGAAATCTGGAAAGAAGCTTTCTGAGAAACTGCTTAGTGTTCTGTTAATTCATCTCCCAGAGTTACATCTGTATTTCGTGGATCTCTTTGCTAGCCTTATTTCTGGGGATTCTGAGAAGAGATATTTCGGATCCCTTTGGAGACTATAGGGCCAAAGGAAATATCCTCCGATAACAAAGAGAAAGAAGCTTTCTGAGAAACTTCTTTGTGTTCTGTGAAATCATCTCACAGAGTTACAGCTTTCCCCTCTAGAAGCATTTCGCTAAGACAGTTCTTGGGGAATTGGCAAAGTGATACTGGGAAGCCCATAGAGGGCTATGGTAAAAAACAAAATATCCTCAGATGAAATCTGGAAAGAAGCTTTCTGAGAAACTGCTTAGTGTTCTGTTAATTCACCTCACAGAGTTACATCTGTATTTCGTGGATCTCTTTGCTAGCCTTATTTCTGTGGAATCTGAGAACAGATATTTCGGATCCCTTTGAAGACTATAGGGCCAAAGGAAATATCCTCCGATAACAAAGATAAAGAAGCTTTCTCAGAAAATTCTTTGTGTTCTGTGAAATCATCTCACAGAGTTACAGCTTTCCGTAGAAGAAGCCTTTCGCTAAGACAGTTCTTGTGGAATTGGCAAAGTGCTATCTGGAAGCCCCTAGAGATGTATGGTGAAAAAGGAAATATCCTCAGATGAAATCTGGAAAGAAGCTTTCTGAGAAACTGCTTAGTGTTCTGTGAATTCATCTCACAGAGTTACATCTGTATTTCGTGGATCTCTTTGCTACCCTTATTTCTGTGGCATCTGAGAACAGATATTTCGGATCCCTTTGAAGACTATAGGGCCAAAGGAAATATCCTCCGATAACAAACAGAAAGAAGCTTTCTGAGAAACTTCTTTGTGTTCTGTGAAATCATCTCACAGAGTTATAGCTTTCCCTAGAAGGAGCCTTTCGCTAAGACAGTTTTTGTGGAATTGGCAAAGTGATATTTGGAAGCCCCAAGAGGGCTATGGTGAAAAAGGAAATATCCTCAGATGAAATCTGGAAAGAAGCTTTCTGAGAAACTGCTTAGTGTTCTGTAAATTCACCTCACAGAGTTACATGTGTATTTCGTGGATCTCTTTGCTAGCCTTATTTCTGTGGAATCTGAGAACAGATATTTCGGATCCCTTTGAAGACTATAGGGCCAAAGGAAATATCCTCCGATAACAAAGAGAATGAAGCTTTCTGAGAAACTTCTTTGTGTTCTGTGAAATCATCTCACAGAGTTACAGCTTTCCCTAGAAGGAGCCTTTCGCTAAGACAGTTCTTGTGGAATTTGCAAAGTGATATTTGGAAGCCCATTCAGGGCTATGGTGAAAAAGGAAATATCCTCCAATGAAATCTGGAAAGAAGCTTTCTGAGAAACTGCTTAGTGTTCTGTTAATTCATCTCACAGAGTTACATCTGTATTTCGTGTTTGTCTTTGCTAGCCTTATTTCTGTGGAATGTGAGAACCGATATTTCGGATCCCTTTGAAGACTATAGGGCCAAAGGAAATATCCTCCGATAACAAAGAGAAAGAAGCTTTCTGAGAAACCTCTTTGTGTTCTGCGAAATCATCTCACAGAGTTACAGCTTTCCCCTGAAGAAGCCTTTCTCTAAGACAGTTCTTGTGGAATTGGCAAAGTGATATTAGGAAGCCCATAGAGGGCTATGGTGAAAAAGGAAATATCCTCCGATGAAATCTGGAAAGAAGCTTTCTGAGAAACTGCTTAGTGTTCTGTTAATTCATCTCACAGAGTTACATCTGTATTTCGTGGATCTCTTTGCTAGCCTTATTTCTGTGGAATCTGAGAACAGATATTTAGGATCCCTTTGAAGACTATAGGGCCAAAGGAATATCCTCCGATAACAAAGAGAAAAAAGCTTTCTGAGAAACTTCTTAGGGTTCTGTGAAATCATCTCACAGAGTTACAGTTTTCACTAGAAGAAGCCTTTCGCTAAGACTGTTCTTGTGGAATTGGCAAAGTGATATTTGGTAGCCCATAGAGGGCTAAGGTGAAAAAGGAAATATCCTCAGATGAAATCTGGAAAGAAGCTTTCTGAGAAACTGCTTAGTGTTCTGTTAATTCATCTCACAGAGTTACATCTGTATTTCGTGGATCTCTTTGCTAGCCTTATTTCTGTGGAATCTGAGAACAGATATTTTGGATCCCTTTGAAGACTAAAGGGCCAAAGGAAATATCCTCCGATAACAAAGAGAACGAAGCTTTCTGAGAAACTTCTTTGTGTTCTGCGAAATCATCTCACAGAGTTACAGCTTTTCCCTCAAGAAGCCTTTCACTAAGACAGTTCTTGTGGAATTGGCAAAGTGATATTGGGAAGCCCATAGAGTGCTATGGTGAAAAAGGAAATATCCTGAGATGAAATCTGGAAAGAAGCTTTCTGAGAAACTGCTTAGTGTTCTGTTAATTCATCTCACAGAGTTACATCTGTATTTAGTGGATCTCTTTGCTTGCCTTATTTCTGTGGAATCTGAGAACAGATATTTCGGATCCCTTTAAAGACTATAGGGCCAAAGGAAATATCCTCCGATAACAAAGAGAAAGAAGCTTTCTGAGAAACTTCTTTGTGTTCTGTGAAATCATCTCACAGAGTTACAGTTTTCCCCTCAAGAAGCCTTTCGCTAAGACAGTTCTTGTGGAATTGGCAAAGTGATATTTGGAAGCCCATAGAGAGCTATGGTGAAAAAGGAAATATCCTCAGATGAAATCTGGAAAGAAGCTTTCTGAGAAACTGCTTAGTGTTCTGTTAATTCATCTCACAGAGTTACATCTGTATTTCGTGGATCTCTTTGCTAGCCTTATTTCTGGGGAATCTGAGAACAGATATTTCGGATCCCTTTGGAGACTATAGGGCCAAAGGAAATATCCTCCGATAACAAAGAGAAAGAAGCTTTCTGAGAAACTTCTTTGTGTTCTGTGAAATCATCTCACAGAGTTACAGCTTTCCCCTCTAGAAGCATTTCGCTAAGACAGTTCTTGGGGAATTGGCAAAGTGATACTGGGAAGCCCATAGAGGGCTATGGTAAAAAACAAAATATCCTCAGATGAAATCTGGAAAGAAGCTTTCTGAGAAACTGCTTAGTGTTCTGTTAATTCACCTCACAGAGTTACATCTGTATTTCGTGGATCTCTTTGCTAGCCTTATTTCTGTGGAATCTGAGAACAGATATTTCGGATCCCTTTGAAGACTATAGGGCCAAAGGAAATATCCTCCGATAACAAAGATAAAGAAGCTTTCTCAGAAAATTCTTTGTGTTCTGTGAAATCATCTCACAGAGTTACAGCTTTCCGTAGAAGAAGCCTTTCGCTAAGACAGTTTTGTGGAATTGGCAAAGTGCTATCTGGAAGCCCCTAGAGATGTATGGTGAAAAAGGAAATATCCTCAGATGAAATCTGGAAAGAAGCTTTCTGAGAAACTGCTTAGTGTTCTGTGAATTCATCTCACAGAGTTACATCTGTATTTCGTGGATCTCTTTGCTACCCTTATTTCTGTGGCATCTGAGAACAGATATTTCGGATCCCTTTGAAGACTATAGGGCCAAAGGAAATATCCTCCGATAACAAACAGAAAGAAGCTTTCTGAGAAACTTCTTTGTGTTCTGTGAAATCATCTCACAGAGTTATAGCTTTCCCTAGAAGGAGCCTTTCGCTAAGACAGTTTTTGTGGAATTGGCAAAGTGATATTTGGAAGCCCCAAGAGGGCTATGGTGAAAAAGGAAATATCCTCAGATGAAATCTGGAAAGAAGCTTTCTGAGAAACTGCTTAGTGTTCTGTAAATTCACCTCACAGAGTTACATGTGTATTTCGTGGATCTCTTTGCTAGCCTTATTTCTGTGGAATCTGAGAACAGATATTTCGGATCCCTTTGAAGATAATAGGGCCAAAGGAAATATCCTCCGATAACAAAGAGAATGAAGCTTTCTGAGAAACTTCTTTGTGTTCTGTGAAATCATCTCACAGAGTTACAGCTTTCCCTAGAAGGAGCCTTTCGCTAAGACAGTTCTTGTGGAATTGACAAAGTGATATTTGGAAGCCCATTCAGGGCTATGGTGAAAAAGGAAATATCCTCCAATGAAATCTGGAAAGAAGCTTTCTGAGAAACTGCTTAGTGTTCTGTTAATTCATCTCACAGAGTTACATCTGTATTTCGTGTTTGTCTTTGCTAGCCTCATTTCTGTGGAATGTGAGAACCGATATTTCGGATCCCTTTGAAGACTATAGGGCCAAAGGAAATATCCTCCGATAACAAAGAGAAAGAAGCTTTCTGAGAAACCTCTTTGTGTTCTGCGAAATCATCTCACAGAGTTACAGCTTTCCCCTGAAGAAGCCTTTCTCTAAGACAGTTCTTGTGGAATTGGCAAAGTGATATTAGGAAGCCCATAGAGGGCTATGGTGAAAAAGGAAATATCCTCCGATGAAATCTGGAAAGAAGCTTTCTGAGAAACTGCTTAGTGTTCTGTTAATTCATCTCACAGAGTTACATCTGTATTTCGTGGATCTCTTTGCTAGCCTTATTTCTGTGGAATCTGAGAACAGATATTTAGGATCCCTTTGAAGACTATAGGGCCAAAGGAATATCCTCCGATAACAAAGAGAAAGAAGCTTTCTGAGAAACTTCTTAGTGTTCTGTGAAATCATCTCACAGAGTTACAGCTTTCACTAGAAGAAGCCTTTCGCTAAGACTGTTCTTGTGGAATTGGCAAAGTGATATTTGGTAGCCCATAGAGGGCTAAGGTGAAAAAGGAAATATCCTCAGATGAAATCTGGAAAGAAGCTTTCTGAGAAACTGCTTAGTGTTCTGTTAATTCATCTCACAGAGTTACATCTGTATTTCGTGGATCTCTTTGCTAGCCTTATTTCTGTGGAATCTGAGAACAGATATTTTGGATCCCTTTGAGGACTATAGGGCCAAAGGAAATATCCTCCGATAACAAAGAGAAAGAAGCTTTCTGAGAAACTTCTTTGTGTTCTGTGAAATCATCTCACAGAGTTACAGCTTTTCCCTCAAGAAGCCTTTCACTAAGACAGTTCTTGTGGAATTGGCAAAGTGATATTGGGAAGCCCATAGAGTGCTATGGTGAAAAAGGAAATATCCTGAGATGAAATCTGGAAAGAAGCTTTCTGAGAAACTGCTTAGTGTTCTGTTAATTCATCTCACAGAGTTACATCTGTATTTAGTGGATCTCTTTGCTTGCCTTATTTCTGTGGAATCTGAGAACAGATATTTCGGATCCCTTTAAAGACTATAGGGCCAAAGGAAATATCCTCCGATAACAAAGAGAAAGAAGCTTTCTGAGAAACTTCTTTGTGTTCTGTGAAATCATCTCACAGAGTTACAGTTTTCCCCTCAAGAAGCCTTTCGCTAAGACAGTTCTTGTGGAATTGGCAAAGTGATATTTGGAAGCCCATAGAGAGCTATGGTGAAAAAGGAAATATCCTCAGATGAAATCTGGAAAGAAGCTTTCTGAGAAACTGCTTAGTGTTCTGTTAATTCATCTCACAGAGTTACATCTGTATTTCGTGGATCTCTTTGCTAGCCTTATTTCTGGGGAACTGAGAACAGATATTTCGGATCCCTTTGGAGACTATAGGGCCAAAGGAATATCCTCCGATAACAAAGAGAAAGAAGCTTTCTGAGAAACTTCTTTGTGTTCTGTGAAATCATCTCACAGAGTTACAGCTTTCCCCTCTAGAAGCATTTCGCTAAGACAGTTCTTGGGGAATTGGCAAAGTGATACTGGGAAGCCCATAGAGGGCTATGGTAAAAAACAAAATATCCTCAGATGAAATCTGGAAAGAAGCTTTCTGAGAAACTGCTTAGTGTTCTGTTAATTCACCTCACAGAGTTACATCTGTATTTCGTGGATCTCTTTGCTAGCCTTATTTCTGTGGAATCTGAGAACAGATATTTCGGATCCCTTTGAAGACTATAGGGCCAAAGGAAATATCCTCCGATAACAAAGATAAAGAAGCTTTCTCAGAAAATTCTTTGTGTTCTGTGAAATCATCTCACAGAGTTACAGCTTTCCGTAGAAGAAGCCTTTCGCTAAGACAGTTCTTGTGGAATTGGCAAAGTGATATTGAGAAGCCCATAGAGGGCTATGGTGAAAAAGGAAGTATCTTCAGATGAAATCTGGAAAGAAGCTTTCTGAGAAACTGCTTAGCGTTCTCTTAATGCATCTCACAGAGTTACATCTGTATTTCGTGGATCTATTTGCTAGCCTTATTTCTGTGGAATCTGAGAACATATATTTCGGATCCCTTTAAAGACTATAGGGCCAAAGGAAATATCCTCCGAAAACAAAGAGTAAGAAGCTTTCTGAGAAACTTCTTTGTGTTCTGTGAAATCATCTCACAGAGTTACAGCTTTCCCTAGATGAAGCCTTTCGCTAAGACAGTTCTTGTGGAATTGGCAAAGTGATATTTGGAAGCCCCAAGAGGGCTATGGTGAAAAAGGAAATATTCTCAGATGAAATCTGGAAAGAAGCTTTCTGAGAAACTGCTTACTGTTCTGTAAATTCACCTCACAGAGTTACATGTGTATTTCGTGGATCTCTTTGCTAGCCTTATTTCTTTGGAATCTGAGAACAGATATTTCGGATCCCTTTGAAGACTATAGGGCCAAAGTAAATATCCTCCGATAACAAAGAGAATGAAGCTTTCTGAGAAACTTCTTTGTGTTCTGTGAAATCATCTCACAGAGTTACAGCTTTCCCCTGAAGAAGCCTTTCGCTAAGACAGTTCTTGTGGAATTGGCAAAGTGATATTTGGAAGCCCATAGAGGGCTATGGTGAAAAAGCAAATATCCTCCGATGAAATCTGGAAAGAAGCTTTCTGAGAAACTGCTTAGTGTTCTGTTAATTCATCTCACAGAGTTACATCTGTATTTCGTGGATCTCTTTGCTAGCCTTATTTCTGTGGAATCTGAGAACAGATATTTTGGATCCCTTTGAAGACTATAGGGCCAAAGGAAATATCCTCCGATAACAAAGAGAAAGAAGCTTTCTGAGAAACTTCTTTGTGTTCTGTGAAATCATCTCACAGAATTACAGCTTTTCCCTCAAGAAGCCTTTCACTAAGACAGTTCTTGTGGAATTGGCAAAGTGATATTGGGAAGCCCATAGAGTGCTATGGTGAAAAAGGAAATATCCTGAGATGAAATCTGGAAAGAAGCTTTCTGAGAAACTGCTTAGTGTTCTGTTAATTCATCTCACAGAGTTACATCTGTATTTAGTGGATCTCTTTGCTTGCCTTATTTCTGTGGAATCTGAGAACAGATATTTCGGATCCCTTTAAAGACTATAGGGCCAAAGGAAATATCCTCCGATAACAAAGAGAAAGAAGCTTTCTGAGAAACTTCTTTGTGTTCTGTGAAATCATCTCACAGAGTTACAGTTTTCCCCTCAAGAAGCCTTTCGCTAAGACAGTTCTTGTGGAATTGGCAAAGTGATATTTGGAAGCCCATAGAGAGCTATGGTGAAAAAGGAAATATCCTCAGATGAAATCTGGAAAGAAACTTTCTGAGAAACTGCTTAGTGTTCTGTTAATTCATCTCACAGAGTTACATCTGTATTTCGTGGATCTCTTTGCTAGCCTTATTTCTGGGGAATCTGAGAACAGATATTTCGGATCCCTTTGGAGACTATAGGGCCAAAGGAAATATCCTCCGATAACAAAGAGAAAGAAGCTTTCTCAGAAAATTCTTTGTGTTCGGTGAAATCATCTCACAGAGTTACAGCTTTCCGTAGAACAAGCCTTTCGCTAAGACAGTTCTTGTGGAATTGGCAAAGTGATATTGAGAAGCCCATAGAGGGCTATGGTGAAAAAGGAAGTACCTTCAGATGAAATCTGGAAAGAAGCTTTCTGAGAAACTGCTTAGCGTTCTCTTAATGCATCTCACAGAGTTACATCTGTATTTCGTGGATCTATTTGCTAGCCTTATTTCTGTGGAATCTGAGAACATATATTTCGGATCCCTTTAAAGACTATAGGGCCAAAGGAAATATCCTCCGAAAACAAAGAGTAAGAAGCTTTCTGAGAAACTTCTTTGTGTTCTGTGAAATCATCTCACAGAGTTACAGCTTTCCCTAGATGAAGCCTTTCGCTAAGACAGTTCTTGTGGAATTGGCAAAGTGATATTTGGAAGCCCCAAGAGGGCTATGGTGAAAAAGGAAATATCCTCAGATGAAATCTGGAAAGAAGCTTTCTGAGAAACTGCTTAGTGTTCTGTAAATTCACCTCACAGAGTTACATGTGTATTTCGTGGATCTCTTTGCTAGCCTTATTTCTGTGGAATCTGAGAACAGATATTTCGGATCCATTTGAAGACTATAGGGCCAAAGGAAATATCCTCCGATAACAAAGAGAATGAAGCTTTCTGAGAAACTTCTTTGTGTTCTGTGAAATCATCTCACAGAGTTACAGCTTTCCCTAGAAGGAGCCTTTCGCTAAGACAGTTCTTGTGGAATTGGCAAAGTGATATTTGGAAGCCCTTTCAGGGCTATGGTGAAAAAGGAAATATCCTCCAATGAAATCTGGAAAGAAGCTTTCTGAGAAACTGCTTAGTGTTCTGTTAATTCATCTCACAGAGTTACATCTGTATTTCGTGTTTGTCTTTGCTAGCTTTATTTCTGTGGAATGTGAGAACCGATATTTCGGATCCCTTTGAAGACTATAGGGCCAAAGGAAATATCCTCAGATAACAAAGAGAAAGAAGCTTTCTAGAAACCTCTTTGTGTTCTGCGAAATCATCTCACAGAGTTACAGCTTTCCCCTGAAGAAGCCTTTCTCTAAGACAGTTCTTGTGGAATTGGCAAAGTGATATTAGGAAGCCCATAGAGGGCTATGGTGAAAAAGGAAATATCCTCCGATGAAATCTGGAAAGAAGCTTTCTGAGAAACTGCTTAGTGTTCTGTTAATTCATCTCACAGAGTTACATCTGTATTTCGGGGATCTCTTTGCTAGCCTTATTTCTGTGGAATCTGAGAACAGATATTTAGGATCCCTTTGAAGACTATAGGGCCAAAGGAATATCCTCCGATAACAAAGAGAAAGAAGCTTTCTGAGAAACTTCTTAGTGTTCTGTGAAATCATCTCACAGAGTTACAGCTTTCACTAGAAGAAGCCTTTCGCTAAGACTGTTCTTGTGGAATTGGCAAAGTGATATTTGGTAGCCCATAGAGGGCTAAGGTGAAAAAGGAAATATCCTCAGATGAAATCTGGAAAGAAGCTTTCTGAGAAACTGCTTAGTGTTCTGTTAATTCATCTCACAGAGTTACATCTGTATTTCGTGGATCTCTTTGCTAGCCTTATTTCTGTGGAATCTGAGAACAGATATTTTGGATCCCTTTGAGGACTATAGGGCCAAAGGAAATATCCTCCGATAACAAAGAGAAAGAAGCTTTCTGAGAAACTTCTTTGTGTTCTGTGAAATCATCTCACAGAGTTACAGCTTTTCCCTCAAGAAGCCTTTCACTAAGACTGTTCTTGTGGAATTGGCAAAGTGATATTGGGAAGCCCATAGAGTGCTATGGTGAAAAAGGAAATATCCTGAGATGAAATCTGGAAAGAAGCTTTCTGAGAAACTGCTTAGTGTTCTGTTAATTCATCTCACAGAGTTACATCTGTATTTAGTGGATCTCTTTGCTTGCCTTATTTCTGTGGAATCTGAGAACAGATATTTCGGATCCCTTTAAAGACTATAGGGCCAAAGGAAATATCCTCCGATAACAAAGAGAAAGAAGCTTTCTGAGAAACTTCTTTGTGTTCTGTGAAATCATCTCACAGAGTTACAGTTTTCCCTCAAGAAGCCTTTCGATAAGACAGTTCTTGTGGAATTGGCAAAGTGATATTTGGAAGCCCATAGAGAGCTATGGTGAAAAAGGAAATATCCTCAGATGAAATCTGGAAAGAAGCTTTCTGAGAAACTGCTTAGTGTTCTGTTAATTCATCTCACAGAGTTACATCTGTATTTCGTGGATCTCTTTGCTAGCCTTATTTCTGGGGAATCTGAGAACAGATATTTCGGATCCCTTTGGAGACTATAGGGCCAAAGGAAATATCCTCCGATAACAAAGAGAAAGAAGCTTTCTGAGAAACTTCTTTGTGTTCTGTGAAATCATCTCACAGAGTTACAGCTTTCCCCTCTAGAAGCATTTCGCTAAGACAGTTCTTGGGGAATTGGCAAAGTGATACTGGGAAGCCCATAGAGGGCTATGGTAAAAAACAAAATATCCTCAGATGAAATCTGGAAAGAAGCTTTCTGAGAAACTGCTTAGTGTTCTGTTAATTCACCTCACAGAGTTACATCTGTATTTCGTGGATCTCTTTGCTAGCCTTATTTCTGTGGAATCTGAGAACAGATATTTCGGATCCCTTTGAAGACTATAGGGCCAAAGGAAATATCCTCCGATAACAAAGATAAAGAAGCTTTCTCAGAAAATTCTTTGTGTTCTGTGAAATCATCTCACAGAGTTACAGCTTTCCGTAGAAGAAGCCTTTCGCTAAGACAGTTCTTGTGGAATTGGCAAAGTGCTATCTGGAAGCCCCTAGAGATGTATGGTGAAAAAGGAAATATCCTCAGATGAAATCTGGAAAGAAGCTTTCTGAGAAACTGCTTAGTGTTCTGTGAATTCATCTCACAGAGTTACATCTGTATTTCGTGGATCTCTTTGCTACCCTTATTTCTGTGGCATCTGAGAACAGATATTTCGGATCCCTTTGAAGACTATAGGGCCAAAGGAAATATCCTCCGATAACAAACAGAAAGAAGCTTTCTGAGAAACTTCTTTGTGTTCTGTGAAATCATCTCACAGAGTTATAGCTTTCCCTAGAAGGAGCCTTTCGCTAAGACAGTTTTTGTGGAATTGGCAAAGTGATATTTGGAAGCCCCAAGAGGGCTATGGTGAAAAAGGAAATATCCTCAGATGAAATCTGGAAAGAAGCTTTCTGAGAAACTGCTTAGTGTTCTGTAAATTCACCTCACAGAGTTACATGTGTATTTCGTGGATCTCTTTGCTAGCCTTATTTCTGTGGAATCTGAGAACAGATATTTCGGATCCCTTTGAAGACTATAGGGCCAAAGGAAATATCCTCCGATAACAAAGAGAATGAAGCTTTCTGAGAAACTTCTTTGTGTTCTGTGAAATCATCTCACAGAGTTACAGCTTTCCCTAGAAGGAGCCTTTCGCTAAGACAGTTCTTGTGGAATTGGCAAAGTGATATTTGGAAGCCCATTCAGGGCTATGGTGAAAAAGGAAATATCCTCCAATGAAATCTGGAAAGAAGCTTTCTGAGAAACTGCTTAGTGTTCTGTTAATTCATCTCACAGAGTTACATCTGTATTTCGTGTTTGTCTTTGCTAGCCTTATTTCTGTGGAATGTGAGAACCGATATTTCGGATCCCTTTGAAGACTATAGGGCCAAAGGAAATATCCTCCGATAACAAAGAGAAAGAAGCTTTCTGAGAAACCTCTTTGTGTTCTGCGAAATCATCTCACAGAGTTACAGCTTTCCCCTGAAGAAGCCTTTCTCTAAGACAGTTCTTGTGGAATTGGCAAAGTGATATTAGGAAGCCCATAGAGGGCTATGGTGAAAAAGGAAATATCCTCCGATGAAATCTGGAAAGAAGCTTTCTGAGAAACTGCTTAGTGTTCTGTTAATTCATCTCACAGAGTTACATCTGTATTTCGTGGATCTCTTTGCTAGCCTTATTTCTGTGGAATCTGAGAACAGATATTCAGGATCCCTTTGAAGACTATAGGGCCAAAGGAATATCCTCCGATAACAAAGAGAAAGAAGCTTTCTGAGAAACTTCTTAGTGTTCTGTGAAATCATCTCACAGAGTTACAGCTTTCACTAGAAGAAGCCTTTCGCTAAGACTGTTCTTGTGGAATTGGCAAAGTGATATTTGGTAGCCCATAGAGGGCTAAGGTGAAAAAGGAAATATCCTCAGATGAAATCTGGAAAGAAGCTTTCTGAGAAACTGCTTAGTGTTCTGTTAATTCATCTCACAGAGTTACATCTGTATTTCGTGGATCTCTTTGCTAGCCTTATTTCTGTGGAATCTGAGAACAGATATTTTGGATCCCTTTGAAGACTATAGGGCCAAAGGAAATATCCTCCGATAACAAAGAGAAAGAAGCTTTCTGAGAAACTTCTTTGTGTTCTGTGAAATCATCTCACAGAGTTACAGCTTTTCCCTCAAGAAGCCTTTCACTAAGACAGTTCTTGTGGAATTGGCAAAGTGATATTGGGAAGCCCATAGAGTGCTATGGTGAAAAAGGAAATATCCTGAGATGAAATCTGGAAAGAAGCTTTCTGAGAAACTGCTTAGTGTTCTGTTAATTCATCTCACAGAGTTACATCTGTATTTAGTGGATCTCTTTGCTTGCCTTATTTCTGTGGAATCTGAGAACAGATATTTCGGATCCCTTTAAAGACTATAGGGCCAAAGGAAATATCCTCCGATAACAAAGAGAAAGAAGCTTTCTGAGAAACTTCTTTGTGTTCTGTGAAATCATCTCACAGAGTTACAGTTTTCCCTCAAGAAGCCTTTCGATAAGACAGTTCTTGTGGAATTGGCAAAGTGATATTTGGAAGCCCATAGAGAGCTATGGTGAAAAAGGAAATATCCTCAGATGAAATCTGGAAAGAAGCTTTCTGAGAAACTGCTTAGTGTTCTGTTAATTCATCTCACAGAGTTACATCTGTATTTCGTGGATCTCTTTGCTAGCCTTATTTCTGGGGAATCTGAGAACAGATATTTCGGATCCCTTTGGAGACTATAGGGCCAAAGGAAATATCCTCCGATAACAAAGAGAAAGAAGCTTTCTGAGAAACTTCTTTGTGTTCTGTGAAATCATCTCACAGAGTTACAGCTTTCCCCTCTAGAAGCATTTCGCTAAGACAGTTCTTGGGGAATTGGCAAAGTGATACTGGGAAGCCCATAGAGGGCTATGGTAAAAAACAAAATATCCTCAGATGAAATCTGGAAAGAAGCTTTCTGAGAAACTGCTTGGTGTTCTGTTAATTCACCTCACAGAGTTACATCTGTATTTCGTGGATCTCTTTGCTAGCCTTATTTCTGTGGAATCTGAGAACAGATATTTCGGATCCCTTTGAAGACTATAGGGCCAAAGGAAATATCCTCCGATAACAAAGATAAAGAAGCTTTCTCAGAAAATTCTTTGTGTTCTGTGAAATCATCTCACAGAGTTACAGCTTTCCGTAGAAGAAGCCTTTCGCTAAGACAGTTCTTGTGGAATTGGCAAAGTGCTATCTGGAAGCCCCTAGAGATGTATGGTGAAAAAGGAAATATCCTCAGATGAAATCTGGAAAGAAGCTTTCTGAGAAACTGCTTAGTGTTCTGTGAATTCATCTCACAGAGTTACATCTGTATTTCGTGGATCTCTTTGCTACCCTTATTTCTGTGGCATCTGAGAACAGATATTTCGGATCCCTTTGAAGACTATAGGGCCAAAGGAAATATCCTCCGATAACAAACAGAAAGAAGCTTTCTGAGAAACTTCTTTGTGTTCTGTGAAATCATCTCACAGAGTTATAGCTTTCCCTAGAAGGAGCCTTTCGCTAAGACAGTTTTTGTGGAATTGGCAAAGTGATATTTGGAAGCCCCAAGAGGGCTATGGTGAAAAAGGAAATATCCTCAGATGAAATCTGGAAAGAAGCTTTCTGAGAAACTGCTTAGTGTTCTGTAAATTCACCTCACAGAGTTACATGTGTATTTCGTGGATCTCTTTGCTAGCCTTATTTCTGTGGAATCTGAGAACAGATATTTCGGATCCCTTTGAAGACTATAGGGCCAAAGGAAATATCCTCCGATAACAAAGAGAATGAAGCTTTCTGAGAAACTTCTTTGTGTTCTGTGAAATCATCTCACAGAGTTACAGCTTTCCCTAGAAGGAGCCTTTCGCTAAGACAGTTCTTGTGGAATTGGCAAAGTGATATTTGGAAGCCCATTCAGGGCTATGGTGAAAAAGGAAATATCCTCCAATGAAATCTGGAAAGAAGCTTTCTGAGAAACTGCTTAGTGTTCTGTTAATTCATCTCACAGAGTTACATCTATATTTCGTGTTTGTCTTTGCTAGCCTTATTTCTGTGGAATGTGAGAACCGATATTTCGGATCCCTTTGAAGACTATAGGGCCAAAGGAAATATCCTCCGATAACAAAGAGAAAGAAGCTTTCTGAGAAACCTCTTTGTGTTCTGCGAAATCATCTCACAGAGTTACAGCTTTCCCCTGAAGAAGCCTTTCTCTAAGACAGTTCTTGTGGAATTGGCAAAGTGATATTAGGAAGCCCATAGAGGGCTATGGTGAAAAAGGAAATATCCTCCGATGAAATCTGGAAAGAAGCTTTCTGAGAAACTGCTTAGTGTTCTGTTAATTCATCTCACAGAGTTACATCTGTATTTCGTGGATCTCTTTGCTAGCCTTATTTCTGTGGAATCTGAGAACAGATATTTAGGATCCCTTTGAAGACTATAGGGCCAAAGGAATATCCTCCGATAACAAAGAGAAAGAAGCTTTCTGAGAAACTTCTTAGTGTTCTGTGAAATCATCTCACAGAGTTACAGCTTTCACTAGAAGAAGCCTTTCGCTAAGACTGTTCTTGTGGAATTGGCAAAGTGATATTGGGAAGCCCATAGAGTGCTATGGTGAAAAAGGAAATATCCTGAGATGAAATCTGGAAAGAAGCTTTCTGAGAAACTGCTTAGTGTTCTGTTAATTCATCTCACAGAGTTACATCTGTATTTAGTGGATCTCTTTGCTTGCCTTATTTCTGTGGAATCTGAGAACAGATATTTCGGATCCCTTTAAAGACTATAGGGCCAAAGGAAATATCCTCCGATAACAAAGAGAAAGAAGCTTTCTGAGAAACTTCTTTGTGTTCTGTGAAATCATCTCACAGAGTTACAGTTTTCCCTCAAGAAGCCTTTCGATAAGACAGTTCTTGTGGAATTGGCAAAGTGATATTTGGAAGCCCATAGAGAGCTATGGTGAAAAAGGAAATATCCTCAGATGAAATCTGGAAAGAAGCTTTCTGAGAAACTGCTTAGTGTTCTGTTAATTCATCTCACAGAGTTACATCTGTATTTCGTGGATCTCTTTGCTAGCCTTATTTCTGGGGAATCTGAGAACAGATATTTCGGATCCCTTTGGAGACTATAGGGCCAAAGGAAATATCCTCCGATAACAAAGAGAAAGAAGCTTTCTGAGAAACTTCTTTGTGTTCTGTGAAATCATCTCACAGAGTTACAGCTTTCCCCTCTAGAAGCATTTCGCTAAGACAGTTCTTGGGGAATTGGCAAAGTGATACTGGGAAGCCCATAGAGGGCTATGGTAAAAAACAAAATATCCTCAGATGAAATCTGGAAAGAAGCTTTCTGAGAAACTGCTTAGTGTTCTGTTAATTCACCTCACAGAGTTACATCTGTATTTCGTGGATCTCTTTGCTAGCCTTATTTCTGTGGAATCTGAGAACAGATATTTCGGATCCCTTTGAAGACTATAGGGCCAAAGGAAATATCCTCCGATAACAAAGATAAAGAAGCTTTCTCAGAAAATTCTTTGTGTTCTGTGAAATCATCTCACAGAGTTACAGCTTTCCGTAGAAGAAGCCTTTCGCTAAGACAGTTCTTGTGGAATTGGCAAAGTGCTATCTGGAAGCCCCTAGAGATGTATGGTGAAAAAGGAAATATCCTCAGATGAAATCTGGAAAGAAGCTTTCTGAGAAACTGCTTAGTGTTCTGTGAATTCATCTCACAGAGTTACATCTGTATTTCGTGGATCTCTTTGCTACCCTTATTTCTGTGGCATCTGAGAACAGATATTTCGGATCCCTTTGAAGACTATAGGGCCAAAGGAAATATCCTCCGATAACAAACAGAAAGAAGCTTTCTGAGAAACTTCTTTGTGTTCTGTGAAATCATCTCACAGAGTTATAGCTTTCCCTAGAAGGAGCCTTTCGCTAAGACAGTTTTTGTGGAATTGGCAAAGTGATATTTGGAAGCCCCAAGAGGGCTATGGTGAAAAAGGAAATATCCTCAGATGAAATCTGGAAAGAAGCTTTCTGAGAAACTGCTTAGTGTTCTGTAAATTCACCTCACAGAGTTACATGTGTATTTCGTGGATCTCTTTGCTAGCCTTATTTCTGTGGAATCTGAGAACAGATATTTCGGATCCCTTTGAAGACTATAGGGCCAAAGGAAATATCCTCCGATAACAAAGAGAATGAAGCTTTCTGAGAAACTTCTTTGTGTTCTGTGAAATCATCTCACAGAGTTACAGCTTTCCCTAGAAGGAGCCTTTCGCTAAGACAGTTCTTGTGGAATTGGCAAAGTGATATTTGGAAGCCCATTCAGGGCTATGGTGAAAAAGGAAATATCCTCCAATGAAATCTGGAAAGAAGCTTTCTGAGAAACTGCTTAGTGTTCTGTTAATTCATCTCACAGAGTTACATCTATATTTCGTGTTTGTCTTTGCTAGCCTTATTTCTGTGGAATGTGAGAACCGATATTTCGGATCCCTTTGAAGACTATAGGGCCAAAGGAAATATCCTCCGATAACAAAGAGAAAGAAGCTTTCTGAGAAACCTCTTTGTGTTCTGCGAAATCATCTCACAGAGTTACAGCTTTCCCCTGAAGAAGCCTTTCTCTAAGACAGTTCTTGTGGAATTGGCAAAGTGATATTAGGAAGCCCATAGAGGGCTATGGTGAAAAAGGAAATATCCTCCGATGAAATCTGGAAAGAAGCTTTCTGAGAAACTGCTTAGTGTTCTGTTAATTCATCTCACAGAGTTACATCTGTATTTCGTGGATCTCTTTGCTAGCCTTATTTCTGTGGAATCTGAGAACAGATATTTAGGATCCCTTTGAAGACTATAGGGCCAAAGGAATATCCTCCGATAACAAAGAGAAAGAAGCTTTCTGAGAAACTTCTTAGTGTTCTGTGAAATCATCTCACAGAGTTACAGCTTTCACTAGAAGAAGCCTTTCGCTAAGACTGTTCTTGTGGAATTGGCAAAGTGATATTGGGAAGCCCATAGAGTGCTATGGTGAAAAAGGAAATATCCTGAGATGAAATCTGGAAAGAAGCTTTCTGAGAAACTGCTTAGTGTTCTGTTAATTCATCTCACAGAGTTACATCTGTATTTAGTGGATCTCTTTGCTTGCCTTATTTCTGTGGAATCTGAGAACAGATATTTCGGATCCCTTTAAAGACTATAGGGCCAAAGGAAATATCCTCCGATAACAAAGAGAAAGAAGCTTTCTGAGAAACTTCTTTGTGTTCTGTGAAATCATCTCACAGAGTTACAGTTTTCCCTCAAGAAGCCTTTCGATAAGACAGTTCTTGTGGAATTGGCAAAGTGATATTTGGAAGCCCATAGAGAGCTATGGTGAAAAAGGAAATATCCTCAGATGAAATCTGGAAAGAAGCTTTCTGAGAAACTGCTTAGTGTTCTGTTAATTCATCTCACAGAGTTACATCTGTATTTCGTGGATCTCTTTGCTAGCCTTATTTCTGGGGAATCTGAGAACAGATATTTCGGATCCCTTTGGAGACTATAGGGCCAAAGGAAATATCCTCCGATAACAAAGAGAAAGAAGCTTTCTGAGAAACTTCTTTGTGTTCTGTGAAATCATCTCACAGAGTTACAGCTTTCCCCTCTAGAAGCATTTCGCTAAGACAGTTCTTGGGGAATTGGCAAAGTGATACTGGGAAGCCCATAGAGGGCTATGGTAAAAAACAAAATATCCTCAGATGAAATCTGGAAAGAAGCTTTCTGAGAAACTGCTTAGTGTTCTGTTAATTCACCTCACAGAGTTACATCTGTATTTCGTGGATCTCTTTGCTAGCCTTATTTCTGTGGAATCTGAGAACAGATATTTCGGATCCCTTTGAAGACTATAGGGCCAAAGGAAATATCCTCCGATAACAAAGATAAAGAAGCTTTCTCAGAAAATTCTTTGTGTTCTGTGAAATCATCTCACAGAGTTACAGCTTTCCGTAGAAGAAGCCTTTCGCTAAGACAGTTCTTGTGGAATTGGCAAAGTGCTATCTGGAAGCCCCTAGAGATGTATGGTGAAAAAGGAAATATCCTCAGATGAAATCTGGAAAGAAGCTTTCTGAGAAACTGCTTAGTGTTCTGTGAATTCATCTCACAGAGTTACATCTGTATTTCGTGGATCTCTTTGCTACCCTTATTTCTGTGGCATCTGAGAACAGATATTTCGGATCCCTTTGAAGACTATAGGGCCAAAGGAAATATCCTCCGATAACAAACAGAAAGAAGCTTTCTGAGAAACTTCTTTGTGTTCTGTGAAATCATCTCACAGAGTTATAGCTTTCCCTAGAAGGAGCCTTTCGCTAAGACAGTTTTTGTGGAATTGGCAAAGTGATATTTGGAAGCCCCAAGAGGGCTATGGTGAAAAAGGAAATATCCTCAGATGAAATCTGGAAAGAAGCTTTCTGAGAAACTGCTTAGTGTTCTGTAAATTCACCTCACAGAGTTACATGTGTATTTCGTGGATCTCTTTGCTAGCCTTATTTCTGTGGAATCTGAGAACAGATATTTCGGATCCCTTTGAAGACTATAGGGCCAAAGGAAATATCCTCCGATAACAAAGAGAATGAAGCTTTCTGAGAAACTTCTTTGTGTTCTGTGAAATCATCTCACAGAGTTACAGCTTTCCCTAGAAGGAGCCTTTCGCTAAGACAGTTCTTGTGGAATTAGCAAAGTGATATTTGGAAGCCCATTCAGGGCTATGGTGAAAAAGGAAATATCCTCCAATGAAATCTGGAAAGAAGCTTTCTGAGAAACTGCTTAGTGTTCTGTTAATTCATCTCACAGAGTTACATCTGTATTTCGTGTTTGTCTTTGCTAGCCTTATTTCTGTGGAATGTGAGAACCGATATTTCGGATCCCTTTGAAGACTATAGGGCCAAAGGAAATATCCTCCGATAACAAAGAGAAAGAAGCTTTCTGAGAAACCTCTTTGTGTTCTGCGAAATCATCTCACAGAGTTACAGCTTTCCCCTGAAGAAGCCTTTCTCTAAGACAGTTCTTGTGGAATTGGCAAAGTGATATTAGGAAGCCCATAGAGGGCTATGGTGAAAAAGGAAATATCCTCCGATGAAATCTGGAAAGAAGCTTTCTGAGAAACTGCTTAGTGTTCTGTTAATTCATCTCACAGAGTTACATCTGTATTTCGTGGATCTCTTTGCTAGCCTTATTTCTGTGGAATCTGAGAACAGATATTCAGGATCCCTTTGAAGACTATAGGGCCAAAGGAATATCCTCCGATAACAAAGAGAAAGAAGCTTTCTGAGAAACTTCTTAGTGTTCTGTGAAATCATCTCACAGAGTTACAGCTTTCACTAGAAGAAGCCTTTCGCTAAGACTGTTCTTGTGGAATTGGCAAAGTGATATTTGGTAGCCCATAGAGGGCTAAGGTGAAAAAGGAAATATCCTCAGATGAAATCTGGAAAGAAGCTTTCTGAGAAACTGCTTAGTGTTCTGTTAATTCATCTCACAGAGTTACATCTGTATTTCGTGGATCTCTTTGCTAGCCTTATTTCTGTGGAATCTGAGAACAGATATTTTGGATCCCTTTGAAGACTATAGGGCCAAAGGAAATATCCTCCGATAACAAAGAGAAAGAAGCTTTCTGAGAAACTTCTTTGTGTTCTGTGAAATCATCTCACAGAGTTACAGCTTTTCCCTCAAGAAGCCTTTCACTAAGACAGTTCTTGTGGAATTGGCAAAGTGATATTGGGAAGCCCATAGAGTGCTATGGTGAAAAAGGAAATATCCTGAGATGAAATCTGGAAAGAAGCTTTCTGAGAAACTGCTTAGTGTTCTGTTAATTCATCTCACAGAGTTACATCTGTATTTAGTGGATCTCTTTGCTTGCCTTATTTCTGTGGAATCTGAGAACAGATATTTCGGATCCCTTTAAAGACTATAGGGCCAAAGGAAATATCCTCCGATAACAAAGAGAAAGAAGCTTTCTGAGAAACTTCTTTGTGTTCTGTGAAATCATCTCACAGAGTTACAGTTTTCCCTCAAGAAGCCTTTCGATAAGACAGTTCTTGTGGAATTGGCAAAGTGATATTTGGAAGCCCATAGAGAGCTATGGTGAAAAAGGAAATATCCTCAGATGAAATCTGGAAAGAAGCTTTCTGAGAAACTGCTTAGTGTTCTGTTAATTCATCTCACAGAGTTACATCTGTATTTCGTGGATCTCTTTGCTAGCCTTATTTCTGGGGAATCTGAGAACAGATATTTCGGATCCCTTTGGAGACTATAGGGCCAAAGGAAATATCCTCCGATAACAAAGAGAAAGAAGCTTTCTGAGAAACTTCTTTGTGTTCTGTGAAATCATCTCACAGAGTTACAGCTTTCCCCTCTAGAAGCATTTCGCTAAGACAGTTCTTGGGGAATTGGCAAAGTGATACTGGGAAGCCCATAGAGGGCTATGGTAAAAAACAAAATATCCTCAGATGAAATCTGGAAAGAAGCTTTCTGAGAAACTGCTTGGTGTTCTGTTAATTCACCTCACAGAGTTACATCTGTATTTCGTGGATCTCTTTGCTAGCCTTATTTCTGTGGAATCTGAGAACAGATATTTCGGATCCCTTTGAAGACTATAGGGCCAAAGGAAATATCCTCCGATAACAAAGATAAAGAAGCTTTCTCAGAAAATTCTTTGTGTTCTGTGAAATCATCTCACAGAGTTACAGCTTTCCGTAGAAGAAGCCTTTCGCTAAGACAGTTCTTGTGGAATTGGCAAAGTGCTATCTGGAAGCCCCTAGAGATGTATGGTGAAAAAGGAAATATCCTCAGATGAAATCTGGAAAGAAGCTTTCTGAGAAACTGCTTAGTGTTCTGTGAATTCATCTCACAGAGTTACATCTGTATTTCGTGGATCTCTTTGCTACCCTTATTTCTGTGGCATCTGAGAACAGATATTTCGGATCCCTTTGAAGACTATAGGGCCAAAGGAAATATCCTCCGATAACAAACAGAAAGAAGCTTTCTGAGAAACTTCTTTGTGTTCTGTGAAATCATCTCACAGAGTTATAGCTTTCCCTAGAAGGAGCCTTTCGCTAAGACAGTTTTTGTGGAATTGGCAAAGTGATATTTGGAAGCCCCAAGAGGGCTATGGTGAAAAAGGAAATATCCTCAGATGAAATCTGGAAAGAAGCTTTCTGAGAAACTGCTTAGTGTTCTGTAAATTCACCTCACAGAGTTACATGTGTATTTCGTGGATCTCTTTGCTAGCCTTATTTCTGTGGAATCTGAGAACAGATATTTCGGATCCCTTTGAAGACTATAGGGCCAAAGGAAATATCCTCCGATAACAAAGAGAATGAAGCTTTCTGAGAAACTTCTTTGTGTTCTGTGAAATCATCTCACAGAGTTACAGCTTTCCCTAGAAGGAGCCTTTCGCTAAGACAGTTCTTGTGGAATTGGCAAAGTGATATTTGGAAGCCCATTCAGGGCTATGGTGAAAAAGGAAATATCCTCCAATGAAATCTGGAAAGAAGCTTTCTGAGAAACTGCTTAGTGTTCTGTTAATTCATCTCACAGAGTTACATCTATATTTCGTGTTTGTCTTTGCTAGCCTTATTTCTGTGGAATGTGAGAACCGATATTTCGGATCCCTTTGAAGACTATAGGGCCAAAGGAAATATCCTCCGATAACAAAGAGAAAGAAGCTTTCTGAGAAACCTCTTTGTGTTCTGCGAAATCATCTCACAGAGTTACAGCTTTCCCCTGAAGAAGCCTTTCTCTAAGACAGTTCTTGTGGAATTGGCAAAGTGATATTAGGAAGCCCATAGAGGGCTATGGTGAAAAAGGAAATATCCTCCGATGAAATCTGGAAAGAAGCTTTCTGAGAAACTGCTTAGTGTTCTGTTAATTCATCTCACAGAGTTACATCTGTATTTCGTGGATCTCTTTGCTAGCCTTATTTCTGTGGAATCTGAGAACAGATATTTAGGATCCCTTTGAAGACTATAGGGCCAAAGGAATATCCTCCGATAACAAAGAGAAAGAAGCTTTCTGAGAAACTTCTTAGTGTTCTGTGAAATCATCTCACAGAGTTACAGCTTTCACTAGAAGAAGCCTTTCGCTAAGACTGTTCTTGTGGAATTGGCAAAGTGATATTTGGTAGCCCATAGAGGGCTAAGGTGAAAAAGGAAATATCCTCAGATGAAATCTGGAAAGAAGCTTTCTGAGAAACTGCTTAGTGTTCTGTTAATTCATCTCACAGAGTTACATCTGTATTTCGTGGATCTCTTTGCTAGCCTTATTTCTGTGGAATCTGAGAACAGATATTTTGGATCCCTTTGAAGACTATAGGGCCAAAGGAAATATCCTCCGATAACAAAGAGAAAGAAGCTTTCTGAGAAACTTCTTTGTGTTCTGTGAAATCATCTCACAGAGTTACAGCTTTCCCCTCAAGAAGCCTTTCGCTAAGACAGTTCTTGTGGAATTGGCAAAGTGATATTGGGAAGCCCATAGAGTGCTATGGTGAAAAAGGAAATATCCTGAGATGAAATCTGGAAAGAAGCTTTCTGAGAAACTGCTTAGTGTTCTGTTAATTCATCTCACAGAGTTACATCTGTATTTAGTGGATCTCTTTGCTTGCCTTATTTCTGTGGAATCTGAGAACAGATATTTCGGATCCCTTTAAAGACTATAGGGCCAAAGGAAATATCCTCCGATAACAAAGAGAAAGAAGCTTTCTGAGAAACTTCTTTGTGTTCTGTGAAATCATCTCACAGAGTTACAGTTTTCCCCTCAAGAAGCCTTTCGCTAAGACAGTTCTTGTGGAATTGGCAAAGTGATATTTGGAAGCCCATAGAGAGCTATGGTGAAAAAGGAAATATCCTCAGATGAAATCTGGAAAGAAGCTTTCTGAGAAACTGCTTAGTGTTCTGTTAATTCATCTCACAGAGTTACATCTGTATTTCGTGGATCTCTTTGCTAGCCTTATTTCTGGGGAACTGAGAACAGATATTTCTGATCCCTTTGGAGACTATAGGGCCAAAGGAAATATCCTCCGATAACAAAGAGAAAGAAGCTTTCTGAGAAACTTCTTTGTGTTCTGTGAAATCATCTCACAGAGTTACAGCTTTCCCCTCTAGAAGCATTTCGCTAAGACAGTTCTTGGGGAATTGGCAAAGTGATACTGGGAAGCCCATAGAGGGCTATGGTAAAAAACAAAATATCCTCAGATGAAATCTGGAAAGAAGCTTTCTGAGAAACTGCTTAGTGTTCTGTTAATTCACCTCACAGAGTTACATCTGTATTTCGTGGATCTCTTTGCTAGCCTTATTTCTGTGGAATCTGAGAACAGATATTTCGGATCCCTTTGAAGACTATAGGGCCAAAGGAAATATCCTCCGATAACAAAGATAAAGAAGCTTTCTCAGAAAATTCTTTGTGTTCTGTGAAATCATCTCACAGAGTTACAGCTTTCCGTAGAAGAAGCCTTTCGCTAAGACAGTTCTTGTGGAATTGGCAAAGTGATATTGAGAAGCCCGTAGAGGGCTATGGTGAAAAAGGAAGTATCTTCAGATGAAATCTGGAAAGAAGCTTTCTGAGAAACTGCTTAGCGTTCTCTTAATGCATCTCACAGAGTTACATCTGTATTTCGTGGATCTATTTGCTAGCCTTATTTCTGTGGAATCTGAGAACATATATTTCGGATCCCTTTAAAGACTATAGGGCCAAAGGAAATATCCTCCGAAAACAAAGAGTAAGAAGCTTTCTGAGAAACTTCTTTGTGTTCTGTGAAATCATCTCACAGAGTTACAGCTTTCCCTAGATGAAGCCTTTCGCTAAGACAGTTCTTGTGGAATTGGCAAAGTGATATTTGGAAGCCCCAAGAGGGCTATGGTGAAAAAGGAAATATCCTCAGATGAAATCTGGAAAGAAGCTTTCTGAGAAACTGCTTACTGTTCTGTAAATTCACCTCACAGAGTTACATGTGTATTTCGTGGATCTCTTTGCTAGCCTTATTTCTTTGGAATCTGAGAACAGATATTTCGGATCCCTTTGAAGACTATAGGGCCAAAGTAAATATCCTCCGATAACAAAGAGAATGAAGCTTTCTGAGAAACTTCTTTGTGTTCTGTGAAATCATCTCACAGAGTTACAGCTTTCCCCTGAAGAAGCCTTTCGCTAAGACAGTTCTTGTGGAATTGGCAAAGTGATATTTGGAAGCCCATAGAGGGCTATGGTGAAAAAGCAAATATCCTCCGATGAAATCTGGAAAGAAGCTTTCTGAGAAACTGCTTAGTGTTCTGTTAATTCATCTCACAGAGTTACATCTGTATTTCGTGGATCTCTTTGCTAGCCTTATTTCTGTGGAATCTGAGAACAGATATTTTGGATCCCTTTGAAGACTATAGGGCCAAAGGAAATATCCTCCGATAACAAAGAGAAAGAAGCTTTCTGAGAAACTTCTTTGTGTTCTGTGAAATCATCTCACAGAATTACAGCTTTTCCCTCAAGAAGCCTTTCACTAAGACAGTTCTTGTGGAATTGGCAAAGTGATATTGGGAAGCCCATAGAGTGCTATGGTGAAAAAGGAAATATCCTGAGATGAAATCTGGAAAGAAGCTTTCTGAGAAACTGCTTAGTGTTCTGTTAATTCATCTCACAGAGTTACATCTGTATTTAGTGGATCTCTTTGCTTGCCTTATTTCTGTGGAATCTGAGAACAGATATTTCGGATCCCTTTAAAGACTATAGGGCCAAAGGAAATATCCTCTGATAACAAAGAGAAAGAAGCTTTCTGAGAAACTTCTTTGTGTTCTGTGAAATCATCTCACAGAGTTACAGTTTTCCCCTCAAGAAGCCTTTCGCTAAGACAGTTCTTGTGGAATTGGCAAAGTGATATTTGGAAGCCCATAGAGAGCTATGGTGAAAAAGGAAATATCCTCAGATGAAATCTGGAAAGAAACTTTCTGAGAAACTGCTTAGTGTTCTGTTAATTCATCTCACAGAGTTACATCTGTATTTCGTGGATCTCTTTGCTAGCCTTATTTCTGGGGAATCTGAGAACAGATATTTCGGATCCCTTTGGAGACTATAGGGCCAAAGGAAATATCCTCCGATAACAAAGAGAAAGAAGCTTTCTGAGAAACTTCTTTGTGTTCTGTGAAATCATCTCACAGAGTTACAGCTTTCCCCTCTAGAAGCATTTCGCTAAGACAGTTCTTGGGGAATTGGCAAAGTGATACTGGGAAGCCCATAGAGGGCTATGGTAAAAAACAAAATATCCTCAGATGAAATCTGGAAAGAAGCTTTCTGAGAAACTGCTTAGTGTTCTGTTAATTCACCTCACAGAGTTACGTCTGTATTTCGTGGATCTCTTTGCTAGCCTTATTTCTGTGGAATCTGAGAACAGATATTTCGGATCCCTTTGAAGACTATAGGGCCAAAGGAAATATCCTCCGATAACAAAGATAAAGAAGCTTTCTCAGAAAATTCTTTGTGTTCTGTGAAATCATCTCACAGAGTTACAGCTTTCCGTAGAAGAAGCCTTTCGCTAAGACAGTTCTTGTGGAATTGGCAAAGTGATATTGAGAAGCCCATAGAGGGCTATGGTGAAAAAGGAAGTACCTTCAGATGAAATCTGGAAAGAAGCTTTCTGAGAAACTGCTTAGCGTTCTCTTAATGCATCTCACAGAGTTACATCTGTATTTCGTGGATCTATTTGCTAGCCTTATTTCTGTGGAATCTGAGAACATATATTTCGGATCCCTTTAAAGACTATAGGGCCAAAGGAAATATCCTCCGAAAACAAAGAGTAAGAAGCTTTCTGAGAAACTTCTATGTGTTCTGTGAAATCATCTCACAGAGTTACAGCTTTCCCTAGATGAAGCCTTTCGCTAAGACAGTTCTTGTGGAATTGGCAAAGTGATATTTGGAAGCCCCAAGAGGGCTATGGTGAAAAAGGAAATATCCTCAGATGAAATCTGGAAAGAAGCTTTCTGAGAAACTGCTTAGTGTTCTGTAAATTCACCTCACAGTGTTACATGTGTATTTCGTGGATCTCTTTGCTAGCCTTATTTCTGTGGAATCTGAGAACAGATATTTCGGATCCCTTTGAAGACTATAGGGCCAAAGGAAATATCCTCCGATAACAAAGAGAATGAAGCTTTCTGAGAAACTTCTTTGTGTTCTGTGAAATCATCTCACAGAGTTACAGCTTTCCCTAGAAGGAGCCTTTCGCTAAGACAGTTCTTGTGGAATTGGCAAAGTGATATTTGGAAGCCCTTTCAGGGCTATGGTGAAAAAGGAAATATCCTCCAATGAAATCTGGAAAGAAGCTTTCTGAGAAACTGCTTAGTGTTCTGTTAATTCATCTCACAGAGTTACATCTGTATTTCGTGTTTGTCTTTGCTAGCTTTATTTCTGTGGAATGTGAGAACCGATATTTCGGATCCCTTTGAAGACTATAGGGCCAAAGGAAATATCCTCAGATAACAAAGAGAAAGAAGCTTTCTAGAAACCTCTTTGTGTTCTGCGAAATCATCTCACAGAGTTACAGCTTTCCCCTGAAGAAGCCTTTCTCTAAGACAGTTCTTGTGGAATTGGCAAAGTGATATTAGGAAGCCCATAGAGGGCTATGGTGAAAAAGGAAATATCCTCCGATGAAATCTGGAAAGAAGCTTTCTGAGAAACTGCTTAGTGTTCTGTTAATTCATCTCACAGAGTTACATCTGTATTTCGTGGATCTCTTTGCTAGCCTTATTTCTGTGGAATCTGAGAACAGATATTTAGGATCCCTTTGAAGACTATAGGGCCAAAGGAATATCCTCCGATAACAAAGAGAAAGAAGCTTTCTGAGAAACTTCTTAGTGTTCTGTGAAATCATCTCACAGAGTTACAGCTTTCACTAGAAGAAGCCTTTCGCTAAGACTGTTCTTGTGGAATTGGCAAAGTGATATTTGGTAGCCCATAGAGGGCTAAGGTGAAAAAGGAAATATCCTCAGATGAAATCTGGAAAGAAGCTTTCTGAGAAACTGCTTAGTGTTCTGTTAATTCATCTCACAGAGTTACATCTGTATTTCGTGGATCTCTTTGCTAGCCTTATTTCTGTGGAATCTGAGAACAGATATTTTGGATCCCTTTGAGGACTATAGGGCCAAAGGAAATATCCTCCGATAACAAAGAGAAAGAAGCTTTCTGAGAAACTTCTTTGTGTTCTGTGAAATCATCTCACAGAGTTACAGCTTTTCCCTCAAGAAGCCTTTCACTAAGACAGTTCTTGTGGAATTGGCAAAGTGATATTGGGAAGCCCATAGAGTGCTATGGTGAAAAAGGAAATATCCTGAGATGAAATCTGGAAAGAAGCTTTCTGAGAAACTGCTTAGTGTTCTGTTAATTCATCTCACAGAGTTACATCTGTATTTAGTGGATCTCTTTGCTTGCCTTATTTCTGTGGAATCTGAGAACAGATATTTCGGATCCCTTTAAAGACTATAGGGCCAAAGGAAATATCCTCCGATAACAAAGAGAAAGAAGCTTTCTGAGAAACTTCTTTGTGTTCTGTGAAATCATCTCACAGAGTTACAGTTTTCCCCTCAAGAAGCCTTTCGATAAGACAGTTCTTGTGGAATTGGCAAAGTGATATTTGGAAGCCCATAGAGAGCTATGGTGAAAAAGGAAATATCCTCAGATGAAATCTGGAAAGAAGCTTTCTGAGAAACTGCTTAGTGTTCTATTAATTCATCTCACAGAGTTACATCTGTATTTCGTGGATCTCTTTGCTAGCCTTATTTCTGGGGAATCTGAGAACAGATATTTCGGATCCCTTTGGAGACTATAGGGCCAAAGGAAATATCCTCCGATAACAAAGAGAAAGAAGCTTTCTGAGAAACTTCTTTGTGTTCTGTGAAATCATCTCACAGAGTTACAGCTTTCCCCTCTAGAAGCATTTCGCTAAGACAGTTCTTGGGGAATTGGCAAAGTGATACTGGGAAGCCCATAGAGGGCTATGGTAAAAAACAAAATATCCTCAGATGAAATCTGGAAAGAAGCTTTCTGAGAAACTGCTTAGTGTTCTGTTAATTCACCTCACAGAGTTACATCTGTATTTCGTGGATCTCTTTGCTTGCCTTATTTCTGTGGAATCTGAGAACAGATATTTCGGATCCCTTTGAAGACTATAGGGCCAAAGGAAATATCCTCCGATAACAAAGATAAAGAAGCTTTCTCAGAAAATTCTTTGTGTTCTGTGAAATCATCTCACAGAGTTACAGCTTTCCGTAGAAGAAGCCTTTCGCTAAGACAGTTCTTGTGGAATTGGCAAAGTGCTATCTGGAAGCCCCTAGAGATGTATGGTGAAAAAGGAAATATCCTCAGATGAAATCTGGAAAGAAGCTTTCTGAGAAACTGCTTAGTGTTCTGTGAATTCATCTCACAGAGTTACATCTGTATTTCGTGGATCTCTTTGCTACCCTTATTTCTGTGGCATCTGAGAACAGATATTTCGGATCCCTTTGAAGACTATAGGGCCAAAGGAAATATCCTCCGATAACAAACAGAAAGAAGCTTTCTGAGAAACTTCTTTGTGTTCTGTGAAATCATCTCACAGAGTTATAGCTTTCCCTAGAAGGAGCCTTTCGCTAAGACAGTTTTTGTGGAATTGGCAAAGTGATATTTGGAAGCCCCAAGAGGGCTATGGTGAAAAAGGAAATATCCTCAGATGAAATCTGGAAAGAAGCTTTCTGAGAAACTGCTTAGTGTTCTGTAAATTCACCTCACAGAGTTACATGTGTATTTCGTGGATCTCTTTGCTAGCCTTATTTCTGTGGAATCTGAGAACAGATATTTCGGATCCCTTTGAAGACTATAGGGCCAAAGGAAATACCCTCCGATAACAAAGAGAATGAAGCTTTCTGAGAAACTTCTTTGTGTTCTGTGAAATCATCTCACAGAGTTACAGCTTTCCCTAGAAGGAGCCTTTCGCTAAGACAGTTCTTGTGGAATTGGCAAAGTGATATTTGGAAGCCCATTCAGGGCTATGGTGAAAAAGGAAATATCCTCCAATGAAATCTGGAAAGAAGCTTTCTGAGAAACTGCTTAGTGTTCTGTTAATTCATCTCACAGAGTTACATCTGTATTTCGTGTTTGTCTTTGCTAGCCTTATTTCTGTGGAATGTGAGAACGATATTTCGGATCCCTTTGAAGACTATAGGGCCAAAGGAAATATCCTCCGATAACAAAGAGAAAGAAGCTTTCTGAGAAACCTCTTTGTGTTCTGCGAAATCATCTCACAGAGTTACAGCTTTCCCCTGAAGAAGCCTTTCTCTAAGACAGTTCTTGTGGAATTGGCAAAGTGATATTAGGAAGCCCATAGAGGGCTATGGTGAAAAAGGAAATATCCTCCGATGAAATCTGGAAAGAAGCTTTCTGAGAAACTGCTTAGTGTTCTGTTATTCATCTCACAGAGTTACATCTGTATTTCGTGGATCTCTTTGCTAGCCTTATTTCTGTGGAATCTGAGAACAGATATTTAGGATCCCTTTGAAGACTATAGGGCCAAAGGAATATCCTCCGATAACAAAGAGAAAGAAGCTTTCTGAGAAACTTCTTAGTGTTCTGTGAAATCATCTCACAGAGTTACAGCTTTCACTAGAAGAAGCCTTTCGCTAAGACTGTTCTTGTGGAATTGGCAAAGTGATATTTGGTAGCCCATAGAGGGCTAAGGTGAAAAAGGAAATATCCTCAGATGAAATCTGGAAAGAAGCTTTCTGAGAAACTGCTTAGTGTTCTGTTAATTCATCTCACAGAGTTACATCTGTATTTCGTGGATCTCTTTGCTACCCTTATTTCTGTGGAATCTGAGAACAGATATTTTGGATCCCTTTGAAGACTATAGGGCCAAAGGAAATATCCTCCGATAACAAAGAGAAAGAAGCTTTCTGAGAAACTTCTTTGTGTTCTGTGAAATCATCTCACAGAGTTACAGCTTTTCCCTCAAGAAGCCTTTCACTAAGACAGTTCTTGTGGAATTGGCAAAGTGATATTGGGAAGCCCATAGAGTGCTATGGTGAAAAAGGAAATATCCTGAGATGAAATCTGGAAAGAAGCTTTCTGAGAAACTGCTTAGTGTTGTGTTAATTCATCTCACAGAGTTACATCTGTATTTAGTGGATCTCTTTGCTTGCCTTATTTCTGTGGAATCTGAGAACAGATATTTCGGATCCCTTTAAAGACTATAGGGCCAAAGGAAATATCCTCCGATAACAAAGAGAAAGAAGCTTTCTGAGAAACTTCTTTGTGTTCTGTGAAATCATCTCACAGAGTTACAGTTTTCCCCTCAAGAAGCCTTTCGCTAAGACAGTTCTTGTGGAATTGGCAAAGTGATATTTGGAAGCCCATAGAGAGCTATGGTGAAAAAGGAAATATCCTCAGATGAAATCTGGAAAGAAGCTTTCTGAGAAACTGCTTAGTGTTCTGTTAATTCATCTCACAGAGTTACATCTGTATTTCGTGGATCTCTTTGCTAGCCTTATTTCTGGGGAACTGAGAACAGATATTTCGGATCCCTTTGGAGACTATAGGGCCAAAGGAAATATCCTCCGATAACAAAGAGAAAGAAGCTTTCTGAGAAACTTCTTTGTGTTCTGTGAAATCATCTCACAGAGTTACAGCTTTTCCCTCTAGAAGCATTTCGCTAAGACAGTTCTTGGGGAATTGGCAAAGTGATACTGGGAAGCCCATAGAGGGCTATGGTAAAAAACAAAATATCCTCAGATGAAATCTGGAAAGAAGCTTTCTGAGAAACTGCTTAGTGTTCTGTTAATTCACCTCACAGAGTTACATCTGTATTTCGTGGATCTCTTTGCTAGCCTTATTTCTGTGGAATCTGAGAACAGATATTTCGGATCCCTTTGAAGACTATAGGGCCAAAGGAAATATCCTCCGATAACAAAGATAAAGAAGCTTTCTCAGAAAATTCTTTGTGTTCTGTGAAATCATCTCACAGAGTTACAGCTTTCCGTAGAAGAAGCCTTTCGCTTCTTTCTAGACAGTTCTTGTGGAATTGGCAAAGTGATATTGAGAAGCCCATAGAGGGCTATGGTGAAAAAGGAAGTATCTTCAGATGAAATCTGGAAAGAAGCTTTCTGAGAAACTGCTTAGCGTTCTCTTAATGCATCTCACAGAGTTACATCTGTATTTCGTGGATCTATTTGCTAGCCTTATTTCTGTGGAATCTGAGAACATATATTTCGGATCCCTTTAAAGACTATAGGGCCAAAGGAAATATCCTCCGAAAACAAAGAGTAAGAAGCTTTCTGAGAAACTTCTTTGTGTTCTGTGAAATCATCTCACAGAGTTACAGCTTTCCCTAGATGAAGCCTTTCGCTAAGACAGTTCTTGTGGAATTGGCAAAGTGATATTTGGAAGCCCCAAGAGGGCTATGGTGAAAAAGGAAATATCCTCAGATGAAATCTGGAAAGAAGCTTTCTGAGAAACTGCTTAGTGTTCTGTAAATTCACCTCACAGAGTTACATGTGTATTTCGTGGATCTCTTTGCTAGCCTTATTTCTGTGGAATCTGAGAACAGATATTTCGGATCCCTTTGAAGATTATAGGGCCAAAGTAAATATCCTCCGATAACAAAGAGAATGAAGCTTTCTGAGAAACTTCTTTGTGTTCTGTGAAATCATCTCACAGAGTTACAGCTTTCCCTAGAAGGAGCCTTTCGCTAAGACAGTTCTTGTGGAATTGGCAAAGTGATATTTGGAAGCCCATTCAGGGCTATGGTGAAAAAGGAAATATCCTCCAATGAAATCTGGAAATAAGCTTTCTGAGAAACTGCTTAGTGTTCTGTTAATTCATCTCACAGAGTTACATCTGTTTTTCGTGTTTGTCTTTGCTAGCCTTATTTCTGTGGAATGTGAGAACCGATATTTCGGATCCCTTTGAAGACTATAGGGCCAAAGGAAATATCCTCCGATAACAAAGAGAAAGAAGCTTTCTGAGAAACCTCTTTGTGTTCTGCGAAATCATCTCACAGAGTTACAGCTTTCCCCTGAAGAAGCCTTTCTCTAAGACAGTTCTTGTGGAATTGGCAAAGTGATATTAGGAAGCCCATAGAGGGCTATGGTGAAAAAGGAAATATCCTCCGATGAAATCTGGAAAGGAAGCTTTCTGAGAAACTGCTTAGTGTTCTGTTAATTCATCTCACAGAGTTACATCTGTATTTCGTGGATCTCTTTGCTAGCCTTATTTCTGTGGAATCTGAGAACAGATATTTAGGATCCCTTTGAAGACTATAGGGCCAAAGGAATATCCTCCGATAAAAAAGAGAAAGAAGCTTTCTGAGAAACTTCTTAGTGTTCTGTGAAATCATCTCACAGAGTTACAGCTTTCACTAGAAGAAGCCTTTCGCTAAGACTGTTCTTGTGGAATTGGCAAAGTGATATTTGGTAGCCCATAGAGGGCTAAGGTGAAAAAGGAAATATCCTCAGATGAAATCTGGAAAGAAGATTTCTGAGAAACTGCTTAGTGTTCTGTTAATTCATCTCACAGAGTTACATCTGTATTTCGTGGATCTCTTTGCTAGCCTTATTTCTGTGGAATCTGAGAACAGATATTTTGGATCCCTTTGAAGACTATAGGGCCAAAGGAAATATCCTCCGATAACAAAGAGAAAGAAGCTTTCTGAGAAGCTTCTTTGTGTTCTGTGAAATCATCTCACAGAGTTACAGCTTTTCCCTCAAGAAGCCTTTCACTAAGACAGTTCTTGTGGAATTGGCAAAGTGATATTGGGAAGCCCATAGAGTGCTATGGTGAAAAAGGAAATATCCTGAGATGAAATCTGGAAAGAAGCTTTCTGAGAAACTGCTTAGTGTTCTGTTAATTCATCTCACAGAGTTACATCTGTATTTAGTGGATCTCTTTGCTTGCCTTATTTCTGTGGAATCTGAGAACAGATATTTCGGATCCCTTTAAAGACTATAGGGCCAAAGGAAATATCCTCCGATAACAAAGAGAAAGAAGCTTTCTGAGAAACTTCTTTGTGTTCTGTGAAATCATCTCACAGAGTAACAGTTTTCCCCTCAAGAAGCCTTTCGATAAGACAGTTCTTGTGGAATTGGCAAAGTGATATTTGGAAGCCCATAGAGAGCTATGGTGAAAAAGGAAATATCCTCAGATGAAATCTGGAAAGAAGCTTTCTGAGAAACTGCTTAGTGTTCTGTTAATTCATCTCACAGAGTTACATCTGTATTTCGTGGATCTCTTTGCTAGCCTTATTTCTGGGGAATCTGAGAACAGATATTTCGGATCCCTTTGGAGACTATAGGGCCAAAGGAAATATCCTCCGATAACAAAGAGAAAGAAGCTTTCTGAGAAACTTCTTTGTGTTCTGTGAAATCATCTCACAGAGTTACAGCTTTCCCCTCTAGAAGCATTTCGCTAAGACAGTTCTTGGGGAATTGGCAAAGTGATACTGGGAAGCCCATAGAGGGCTATGGTAAAAAACAAAATATCCTCAGATGAAATCTGGAAAGAAGCTTTCTGAGAAACTGCTTAGTGTTCTGTTAATTCACCTCACAGAGTTACATCTGTATTTCGTGGATCTCTTTGCTTGCCTTATTTCTGTGGAATCTGAGAACAGATATTTCGGATCCCTTTGAAGACTATAGGGCCAAAGGAAATATCCTCCGATAACAAAGATAAAGAAGCTTTCTCAGAAAATTCTTTGTGTTCTGTGAAATCATCTCACAGAGTTACAGCTTTCCGTAGAAGAAGCCTTTCGCTAAGACAGTTCTTGTGGAATTGGCAAAGTGCTATCTGGAAGCCCCTAGAGATGTATGGTGAAAAAGGAAATATCCTCAGATGAAATCTGGAAAGAAGCTTTCTGAGAAACTGCTTAGTGTTCTGTGAATTCATCTCACAGAGTTACATCTGTATTTCGTGGATCTCTTTGCTACCCTTATTTCTGTGGCATCTGAGAACAGATATTTCGGATCCCTTTGAAGACTATAGGGCCAAAGGAAATATCCTCCGATAACAAACAGAAAGAAGCTTTCTGAGAAACTTCTTTGTGTTCTGTGAAATCATCTCACAGAGTTATAGCTTTCCCTAGAAGGAGCCTTTCGCTAAGACAGTTTTTGTGGAATTGGCAAAGTGATATTTGGAAGCCCCAAGAGGGCTATGGTGAAAAAGGAAATATCCTCAGATGAAATCTGGAAAGAAGCTTTCTGAGAAACTGCTTAGTGTTCTGTAAATGCACCTCACAGAGTTACATGTGTATTTCGTGGATCTCTTTGCTAGCCTTATTTCTGTGGAATCTGAGAACAGATATTTCGGATCCCTTTGAAGACTATAGGGCCAAAGGAAATATCCTCCGATAACAAAGAGAATGAAGCTTTCTGAGAAACTTCTTTGTGTTCTGTGAAATCATCTCACAGAGTTACAGCTTTCCCTAGAAGGAGCCTTTCGCTAAGACAGTTCTTGTGGAATTGGCAAAGTGATATTTGGAAGCCCATTCAGGGCTATGGTGAAAAAGGAAATATCCTCCAATGAAATCTGGAAAGAAGCTTTCTGAGAAACTGCTTAGTGTTCTGTTAATTCATCTCACAGAGTTACATCTGTATTTCGTGTTTGTCTTTGCTAGCCTTATTTCTGTGGAATGTGAGAACGATATTTCGGATCCCTTTGAAGACTATAGGGCCAAAGGAAATATCCTCCGATAACAAAGAGAAAGAAGCTTTCTGAGAAACCTCTTTGTGTTCTGCGAAATCATCTCACAGAGTTACAGCTTTCCCCTGAAGAAGCCTTTCTCTAAGACAGTTCTTGTGGAATTGGCAAAGTGATATTAGGAAGCCCATAGAGGGCTATGGTGAAAAAGGAAATATCCTCCGATGAAATCTGGAAAGAAGCTTTCTGAGAAACTGCTTAGTGTTCTGTTATTCATCTCACAGAGTTACATCTGTATTTCGTGGATCTCTTTGCTAGCCTTATTTCTGTGGAATCTGAGAACAGATATTTAGGATCCCTTTGAAGACTATAGGGCCAAAGGAATATCCTCCGATAACAAAGAGAAGGAAGCTTTCTGAGAAACTTCTTAGTGTTCTGTGAAATCATCTCACAGAGTTACAGCTTTCACTAGAAGAAGCCTTTCGCTAAGACTGTTCTTGTGGAATTGGCAAAGTGATATTTGGTAGCCCATAGAGGGCTAAGGTGAAAAAGGAAATATCCTCAGATGAAATCTGGAAAGAAGCTTTCTGAGAAACTGCTTAGTGTTCTGTTAATTCATCTCACAGAGTTACATCTGTATTTCGTGGATCTCTTTGCTACCCTTATTTCTGTGGAATCTGAGAACAGATATTTTGGATCCCTTTGAAGACTATAGGGCCAAAGGAAATATCCTCCGATAACAAAGAGAAAGAAGCTTTCTGAGAAACTTCTTTGTGTTCTGTGAAATCATCTCACAGAGTTACAGCTTTTCCCTCAAGAAGCCTTTCACTAAGACAGTTCTTGTGGAATTGGCAAAGTGATATTGGGAAGCCCATAGAGTGCTATGGTGAAAAAGGAAATATCCTGAGATGAAATCTGGAAAGAAGCTTTCTGAGAAACTGCTTAGTGTTGTGTTAATTCATCTCACAGAGTTACATCTGTATTTAGTGGATCTCTTTGCTTGCCTTATTTCTGTGGAATCTGAGAACAGATATTTCGGATCCCTTTAAAGACTATAGGGCCAAAGGAAATATCCTCCGATAACAAAGAGAAAGAAGCTTTCTGAGAAACTTCTTTGTGTTCTGTGAAATCATCTCACAGAGTTACAGTTTTCCCCTCAAGAAGCCTTTCGCTAAGACAGTTCTTGTGGAATTGGCAAAGTGATATTTGGAAGCCCATAGAGAGCTATGGTGAAAAAGGAAATATCCTCAGATGAAATCTGGAAAGAAGCTTTCTGAGAAACTGCTTAGTGTTCTGTTAATTCATCTCACAGAGTTACATCTGTATTTCGTGGATCTCTTTGCTAGCCTTATTTCTGGGGAACTGAGAACAGATATTTCGGATCCCTTTGGAGACTATAGGGCCAAAGGAAATATCCTCCGATAACAAAGAGAAAGAAGCTTTCTGAGAAACTTCTTTGTGTTCTGTGAAATCATCTCACAGAGTTACAGCTTTTCCCTCTAGAAGCATTTCGCTAAGACAGTTCTTGGGGAATTGGCAAAGTGATACTGGGAAGCCCATAGAGGGCTATGGTAAAAAACAAAATATCCTCAGATGAAATCTGGAAAGAAGCTTTCTGAGAAACTGCTTAGTGTTCTGTTAATTCACCTCACAGAGTTACATCTGTATTTCGTGGATCTCTTTGCTAGCCTTATTTCTGTGGAATCTGAGAACAGATATTTCGGATCCCTTTGAAGACTATAGGGCCAAAGGAAATATCCTCCGATAACAAAGATAAAGAAGCTTTCTCAGAAAATTCTTTGTGTTCTGTGAAATCATCTCACAGAGTTACAGCTTTCCGTAGAAGAAGCCTTTCGCTTCTTTCTAGACAGTTCTTGTGGAATTGGCAAAGTGATATTGAGAAGCCCATAGAGGGCTATGGTGAAAAAGGAAGTATCTTCAGATGAAATCTGGAAAGAAGCTTTCTGAGAAACTGCTTAGCGTTCTCTTAATGCATCTCACAGAGTTACATCTGTATTTCGTGGATCTATTTGCTAGCCTTATTTCTGTGGAATCTGAGAACATATATTTCGGATCCCTTTAAAGACTATAGGGCCAAAGGAAATATCCTCCGAAAACAAAGAGTAAGAAGCTTTCTGAGAAACTTCTTTGTGTTCTGTGAAATCATCTCACAGAGTTACAGCTTTCCCTAGATGAAGCCTTTCGCTAAGACAGTTCTTGTGGAATTGGCAAAGTGATATTTGGAAGCCCCAAGAGGGCTATGGTGAAAAAGGAAATATCCTCAGATGAAATCTGGAAAGAAGCTTTCTGAGAAACTGCTTAGTGTTCTGTAAATTCACCTCACAGAGTTACATGTGTATTTCGTGGATCTCTTTGCTAGCCTTATTTCTGTGGAATCTGAGAACAGATATTTCGGATCCCTTTGAAGATTATAGGGCCAAAGTAAATATCCTCCGATAACAAAGAGAATGAAGCTTTCTGAGAAACTTCTTTGTGTTCTGTGAAATCATCTCACAGAGTTACAGCTTTCCCTAGAAGGAGCCTTTCGCTAAGACAGTTCTTGTGGAATTGGCAAAGTGATATTTGGAAGCCCATTCAGGGCTATGGTGAAAAAGGAAATATCCTCCAATGAAATCTGGAAAGAAGCTTTCTGAGAAACTGCTTAGTGTTCTGTTAATTCATCTCACAGAGTTACATCTGTTTTTCGTGTTTGTCTTTGCTAGCCTTATTTCTGTGGAATGTGAGAACCGATATTTCGGATCCCTTTGAAGACTATAGGGCCAAAGGAAATATCCTCCGATAACAAAGAGAAAGAAGCTTTCTGAGAAACCTCTTTGTGTTCTGCGAAATCATCTCACAGAGTTACAGCTTTCCCCTGAAGAAGCCTTTCTCTAAGACAGTTCTTGTGGAATTGGCAAAGTGATATTAGGAAGCCCATAGAGGGCTATGGTGAAAAAGGAAATATCCTCCGATGAAATCTGGAAAGGAAGCTTTCTGAGAAACTGCTTAGTGTTCTGTTAATTCATCTCACAGAGTTACATCTGTATTTCGTGGATCTCTTTGCTAGCCTTATTTCTGTGGAATCTGAGAACAGATATTTAGGATCCCTTTGAAGACTATAGGGCCAAAGGAATATCCTCCGATAAAAAAGAGAAAGAAGCTTTCTGAGAAACTTCTTAGTGTTCTGTGAAATCATCTCACAGAGTTACAGCTTTCACTAGAAGAAGCCTTTCGCTAAGACTGTTCTTGTGGAATTGGCAAAGTGATATTTGGTAGCCCATAGAGGGCTAAGGTGAAAAAGGAAATATCCTCAGATGAAATCTGGAAAGAAGCTTTCTGAGAAACTGCTTAGTGTTCTGTTAATTCATCTCACAGAGTTACATCTGTATTTCGTGGATCTCTTTGCTAGCCTTATTTCTGTGGAATCTGAGAACAGATATTTTGGATCCCTTTGAAGACTATAGGGCCAAAGGAAATATCCTCCGATAACAAAGAGAAAGAAGCTTTCTGAGAAGCTTCTTTGTGTTCTGTGAAATCATCTCACAGAGTTACAGCTTTTCCCTCAAGAAGCCTTTCACTAAGACAGTTCTTGTGGAATTGGCAAAGTGATATTGGGAAGCCCATAGAGTGCTATGGTGAAAAAGGAAATATCCTGAGATGAAATCTGGAAAGAAGCTTTCTGAGAAACTGCTTAGTGTTCTGTTAATTCATCTCACAGAGTTACATCTGTATTTAGTGGATCTCTTTGCTTGCCTTATTTCTGTGGAATCTGAGAACAGATATTTCGGATCCCTTTAAAGACTATAGGGCCAAAGGAAATATCCTCCGATAACAAAGAGAAAGAAGCTTTCTGAGAAACTTCTTTGTGTTCTGTGAAATCATCTCACAGAGTAACAGTTTTCCCCTCAAGAAGCCTTTCGATAAGACAGTTCTTGTGGAATTGGCAAAGTGATATTTGGAAGCCCATAGAGAGCTATGGTGAAAAAGGAAATATCCTCAGATGAAATCTGGAAAGAAGCTTTCTGAGAAACTGCTTAGTGTTCTGTTAATTCATCTCACAGAGTTACATCTGTATTTCGTGGATCTCTTTGCTAGCCTTATTTCTGGGGAATCTGAGAACAGATATTTCGGATCCCTTTGGAGACTATAGGGCCAAAGGAAATATCCTCCGATAACAAAGAGAAAGAAGCTTTCTGAGAAACTTCTTTGTGTTCTGTGAAATCATCTCACAGAGTTACAGCTTTCCCCTCTAGAAGCATTTCGCTAAGACAGTTCTTGGGGAATTGGCAAAGTGATACTGGGAAGCCCATAGAGGGCTATGGTAAAAAACAAAATATCCTCAGATGAAATCTGGAAAGAAGCTTTCTGAGAAACTGCTTAGTGTTCTGTTAATTCATCTCACAGAGTTACATCTGTATTTCGTGGATCTCTTTGCTAGCCTTATTTCTGTGGAATCTGAGAACAGATATTTCGGATCCCTTTGAAGACTATAGGGCCAAAGGAAATATCCTCCGATAACAAAGATAAAGAAGCTTTCTCAAAAAATTCTTTGTGTTCTGTGAAATCATCTCACAGAGTTACAGCTTTCCGTAGAAGAAGCCTTTCGCTAAGACAGTTCTTGTGGAATTGGCAAAGTGATATTGAGAAGCCCATAGAGGGCTATGGTGAAAAAGGAAGTATCTTCAGATGAAATCTGGAAAGAAGCTTTCTGAGAAACTGCTTAGCGTTCTCTTAATGCATCTCACAGAGTTACATCTGTATTTCGTGGATCTATTTGCCAGCCTTATTTCTGTGGAATCTGAGAACATATATTTCGGATCCCTTTAAAGACTATAGGGCCAAAGGAAATATCCTCCGATAACAAAGAGAATGAAGCTTTCTGAGAAACTTCTTTGTGTTCTGTTAAATCATCTCACAGAGTTACAGCTTTCCCCTCAAGAAGCCTTTCGCTAAGACAGTTCTTGTGGAATTGGCAAAGAGATATATGGATGCCCATAGAGGGCTAAGGTGAAAAAGGAAATATCCTCAGATGAAATCTGGAAAGAAGCTTTCTGAGAAACTGCTTAGTGTTCTGTTAATTCATCTCACAGAGTTACATCTATATTTCGTGGATCTCTTTGCTAGCATTATTTCTGTGGAAACTGAGAACAGATATTTGGGATCCCTTTGAAGACTATTGGGCCAAAAGAAGTATCCTCCGATAACAAAGAGAAAGAAGCTTTCTGAGAAACTTCTTTGTGTTCTGTGAAATCATCTCACAGAGTTATAGCTTTACCTAGAAGGAGCCTTTCGCTAAGACAGTTTTTGTGGAATTGGCAAAGTGATATTTGGAAGCCCCAAGAGGGCTATGGTGAAAAAGGAAATATCCTCCGATGAAATCTGGAAAGAAGCTTTCTGAGAAACTGCTTAGTGTTCTGTTAATTCATCTCACAGAGTTACTCCTGTATTTCGTGTTTGTCTTTGCTAGCCTTATTTCTGTGGAATGTGAGAACCGATATTTCGGATCCCTTTGAAGACTATAGGGCCAAAGGAAATATCCTCCGATAACAAAGAGAAAGAAGCTTTCTGAGAAACTTCTTTGTGTTCTGTGAAATCATCTCACAGAGTCACAGCTTTCCCCTCTAGAAGACTTTCGCTAAGACAGTTCTTGTGGAACTGGCAAAGTGATATTTGGAACCCCATAGAGGGCTATTGTGAAAAAGGAAATATCCTCAGATGAAATCTGGAAAGAAGCTTTCTGAGAAACTACTAGGTGTTCTGTTAATTCATCTCACAGAGTTACATCTGTATTTCGTGGATCTCTTTGCTAGCATTATTTCTGTGGAATCTGAGAACAGATATTTCGGATCCCTTTGAAGACTACAGGGCCAAAGGAAATATCCTCCGATAACGAAGAGAAGGAATCTTTCTGAGAAACTTGTTTGTGTTCTGTGAAATCATCTCACAGAGTTACAGCTTTCCCCTCAAGAAGCCTTTCGCAAAGGCAGTTCTTGTGGAATTGGCAAAGTGATATTGGGAAGCTCGGAGGCCTATGGTGAAAAAGGAAATATCCTCAGATGAAATCTGGAAAGAAGCTTTCTGAGAAACTGTTTAGTGTTCTGTTAATTCGTCTCACAGAGTTACATCTGTATTTCGTGGATCTCTTTGCTAGCCTTATTTCTGTGGAATCTGAGAACAGATATTTCGGATCCCTTTGAAGACTATAGGGCCAAAGGAAATATCCTCCGATAACAAAGAGAAAGAAGCTTTCTGAGAAACTTCTTTGTGTTCTGTGAAATCATCTCACAGAGTGACAGCTTTCCCCTCAAGAAGCCTTTCGCTAAGACAGTTCTTGTGGAATTGGCAAAGTGATATTGGGAAGCTCATAGAGGGCTATGGTGAAAAAGGAAATAACCTCAGATGAAATCTGGAAAGAAGCTTTCTTAAAAACTGCTTAGTGTTCGGTTAATTCATCTCACAGAGTTACATCTGTATTTCGTGGATCTCTTTGCTAGCCTTATTTCTGTGGAATCTGAGAACCGATATTTCGGATCCCTTTGAAGACTATAGGGCCAAAGGAAATATCCTCCGATAACAAAGAGAAAGAAGCTTTCTGAGAAACTTTTTTGTGTTCTGTGAAATCATCTCACAGAGTTAGAGCTTTCCCCTCAAGAAGCCTTTCGCTAAGACAATTCTTGTGGAATTGGCAAAGTGATATATGGAAGCCCCTAGAGGGCTATGGTGAAATACGAAACATCCTCAGATGAAATCTGGCAAGAAGCTTTCTGAGAAACTGCTTAGTGTTCTGTTAATTCATCTCACAGAGTTACATCTGTATTTCGTGGATCTCTTTGCTAGCTTTATTTCTGTGGAATCTGAGAACAGATATTTCGGATCCCTTTGGAGTCTATAGGGCCAAAGGAAATATCCTCCGATAACAAAGAGAATGAAGCTTTCTGAGAAACTTCTTTGTGTTCTGTGAAATCATCTCACAGAGTTACAGCTTTCCCCAGAAGAAGCCTTTCGCTAAGACAGTTCTTGTGGAATTGGCAAAGTGATATTTGGAAGCCCATAGAGGGCTATGGTGAAAAAGGAAATATCCTCAGATGAAATCTGGAAAGAAGCTTTCTGAGAAACTGCTTAGTGTTCTGTTAATTCATCTCACAGAGTTAGATCTGTATTTCGTGGATCTCTTTGCTAGCCTTATTTCTGTGGAATCTGAGAACAGATATTTCGGATCCCTTTGAAGACTCTAGGGCCAAAGGAAATATCCTCCGATAACAAAGAGAAAGAAGCTTTCTGAGAAACTTCTTTGTGTTCTGTGAAATCATCTCTCAGAGTTAGAGCTTTCCGCTCAAGAAGCCTTTCGCTAAGACAATTCTTGTGGAATTGGCAAAGTGATATATGGAAGCCCCTAGAGGGCTATGGTGAAATACGAAACATCCTCAGATGAAATCTGGCAAGAAGCTTTCTGAGAAACTGCTTAGTGTTCTGTTAATTCATCTCACAGAGTTACATCTGTATTTCGTGGATCTCTTTGCTAGCCTTATTTCTGTGGAATCTGAGAACAGATATTTCCGATCCCTTTGAAGACAATAGGGCCAAAGGAAATATTCTCCGATAACAAAGAGAATGAAGCTTTCTGAGAAACTTCTTTGTGTTCTGTGAAATCATCTCACAGAGTTACATCTTTCCCTACAAGAAGCCTTTCGCTAAGACAGTTCTTGTGGAATTGGCAGAGTGATATTTGGTAGCCCTTAGAGGGCTATGGTGAAAAAGGAAATATCCTCAGATGAAATCTGGAAAGAAGCTTTCTGAGAAACTGCTTAGTGTTCTGTAAATTCACCTCACAGAGTTACATCTGTATTTCGTGGATCTCTTTGGTAGCCTTATTTCTGTGGAATCTGAGAACAGATATTTCGGATCCCTTTGAAGACTATAGGGCCAAAGGAAATATCCTCCGATAACAAAGAGAAAGAAGCTTTCTGAGAAACTTCTTTGTGTTCTGTGAAATCATCTCACAGAGTTACAGCTTTAGCCTCAAGAAGCCTTTCGCTAAGACAGTTCTTGTGGAATTGGCAGAGTGATATTTGGAAGCCCATAGAGGGCTATGGTGAAAAAGGAAATATCCTCAGATGAAATCTGGAAAGAAGCTTTCTGAAGAACTGCTTAGTGTTCTGTTAATTCATCTCACAGAGTTACATCTGTATTTCGTGGATCTCTTTGCTAGCCTTATTTCTGTGGAATCTGAGAACAGATATTTCGGATCCCTTTGAAGACTATAGGGCCAAAGGAAATATCCTCCGATAACAAAGAGAAAGAAGCTTTCTGAGAAACCTCTTTGTGTTCTGTGAAATCATCTCACAGAGTTACAGTTTTCCCCTCAAGAAGCCTTTCTCTAAGACAGTTCTTGTGGAATTGGCAAAGTGATATTGGGAAGCCCATAGAAGGCTATGGTGAAAAAGGAAATATCCTCAGATGAAATCTGGAAAGAAGCTTTCTGAGAAACTGCTTAGTGTTCTGTTAATTCACCTCACAGAGTTACATCTGTATTTCGTGCATCTCTTTGCTTGCCTTATTTCTGTGGAATCTGAGAACAGATATTTCGGATCCCTTTGAAGACGATAGGGCCAAAGGAAATATCCTCCGATAACAAAGAGAAAGAAGCATGCTGAGAAACTTCTTTGTGTTCTGTGAAATCATCTCACAGAGTTACAGCTTTCCCCTCAAGAAGCCTTTCGCTAAGACAGTTCTTGTGGAATTGGCAAAGTGATATTGGGAAGCCCATAGAGGGCTAAGTGTAAAAGGAAATATCCTCAGATGAAATCTGGAAAGAAGCTTTCTGAGAAACTGCTTAGTGTTCTGTTAATTCACCTCACAGAGTTACATCTGTATTTCGTGGATCTCTTTGCTAGCCTTATTTCTGTGGAATCTGAGAACAGATATTTCGGATCCCTTTGAAGACTATAGGGCCAAAGGAAATATCCTCCGATAACAAAGAGAATGAAGCTTTCTGAGAAACTTCTTTGTGTTCTGTGAAATCATCTCACAGAGTTACAGCTTTCCCTAGAAGGAGCCTTTCGCTAAGACAGTTCTTGTGGAATTGGCAAAGTGATATTTGGAAGCCCATTCAGGGCTATGGTGAAAAAGGAAATATCCTCCAATGAAATCTGGAAAGAAGCTTTCTGACAAACTGCTTAGTGTTCTGTTAATTCATCTCACAGAGTTACATCTGTATTTCGTGTTTGTCTTTGCTAGCCTTATTTCTGTGGAATGTGAGAACCGATATTTCGGATCCCTTTGAAGACTATAGGGCCAAAGGAAATATCCTCCGATAACAAAGAGAAAGAAGCTTTCTGAGAAACCTCTTTGTGTTCTGCGAAATCATCTCACAGAGTTACAGCTTTCCCCGGAAGAAGCCTTTCTCTAAGACAGTTCTTGTGGAATTGGCAAAGTGATATTAGGAAGCCCATAGAGGGCTATGGTGAAAAAGGAAATATCCTCCGATGAAATCTGGAAAGAAGCTTTCTGAGAAACTGCTTAGTGTTCTGTGAATTCATTTCACAGAGTTACATCTGTATTTCGTGGATCTCTTTGCTAGCCTTATTTCTGTGGAATCTGAGAACAGATATTTCGGATCCCTTTGAAGACTATAGGGCCAAAGGAAATATCCTCCGATAACAAAGAGAAAGAAGCTTTCTGAGAAACTTCTTTGTGTTCTGTGAAATCATCTCACAGAGTTAGAGCTTTCCCCTCAAGAAGCCTTTCGCTAAGACAGTTCTTGTGGAATTGGCAAAGTGATATTTGGAAGCCCATAGAGGGCTATGGTGAAAAAGGAAATATCCTCAGATGAAATCTGGAAAGAAGTTTTCTGAGAAACTGCTTAGTGTTCTGTTAATTCATCTCACAGAGTTACATCTGTATTTCGTGGATCTCTTTGCTAGCCTTATTTCTGGGGAATCTGAGAAGAGATATTTCGGATCCCTTTGGAGACTGTAGGGCCAAAGGAAATATCCTCCGATAACAAAGAAAAAGAAACTTTTTGAGAAACTTCTTTGTGTTCTGTGAAATCATCTCACAGAGTTACAGCTTTCCCCTCAAGAAGCCTTTCGCTAAGACAGTTCTTGTGGAATTGGCAAAGTGATATTGGGAATCCAATAGAGGGCTATGGTGAAAAAGGAAATATCCTCAGATGAAATCTGGAAAGAAGCTTTCTGAGAAACTGCTTAGTGTTCTGTTAATTCATCTCACAGAGTTACATCTGTATTTCGTGGATCTCTTTGCCAGCCTTATTTCTGTGGAATCTGAGAACAGATATTTCGGATCCCTTTCAAGACTATAGGGCCAAAGGAAATATCCTCTGATAACAAAGAGAAAGAAGCTTTCTGAGAAACTTCTTTGTGTTCTGTGAAATCATCTCACATAGTTACAGCTTTCCCCTCAAGAAGCCTTTCGCTAAGACAGTTCTTGTTGAATTGGCAAAGTGATATTTGGAAGCCCATAGAGGGCTACGGTGAAAAAGGAAATATCCTCAGAAGAAATCTGGAAAGAAGGTTTCGGAGAAACTGCTTAGTGTTCTGTTAATTCATCTCACAGAGTTACATCTGTATTTCGTGGATCGCTTTGCTAGCCTTATTTCTGTGGAATCTGAGAACAGATATTTCGGATCCCTTTGAAGACTATAGGGCCAAAGGAAATATCCTCCGATAACAAAGAGAAACAAGCTTTCTGAGAAACTTCTTTGTGTTCTGTGAAATCATCTTACAGAGTTACAGCTTTCCCCTTTAGAAGCTTTTCGCTAAGACAGTTCTTGTGGAATTGGCAAAGTGATACTGGGAAGCCCATAGAGGGCTATGGTGAAAAAGGAAATATCCTGAGATGAAATCTGGAAAGAAGCTTTCTGAGAAACTGCTTAGTGTTCTGTTAATTCATCTCACAGAGTTACATCTGTATTTCGTGGATCTCTTTGCTAGCCTTATTTCTGTGGAATCTGAGAACAGATATTTCGGATCCCTTTGAAGACTATAGGGCCAAAGGAAATATCCTCTGATAACAAACAGAAAGAAGCTTTCTGAGAAACTTCTTTGTGTTCTGTGAAATCATCTCACAGAGTTACAGCTTTCCCTAGAAGGAGCCTTTCGCTAAGACAGTTCTTGTGGAATTGGCAAAGTGATATTTGGAAGCCCCAAGAGGGCTATGGTGAAAAACGAAATATCCTCCAATGAAATCTGGAAAGAAGCTTTCTGATAAACTGCTTAGTGTTCTGTTAATTCATCTCACAGAGTTACATCTGTATTTCGTGTTTGTCTTTGCTAGCCTTATTTCTGTGGAATGTGAGAACCGATATTTCGGATCCCTTTGAAGACTATAGGGCCAAAGGAAATATCCTCCGATGACAAAGATAAAGAAGCTATCTGAGAAACTTCTTTGTGTTCTGTGAAATCATCTCACAGAGTTACAGCTTTCCCGTCTAGAAGACTTTCGCTAAGACAGTTCTTGTGGACCTGGCAAAGTGATATTTGGAAGCCCATAGAGGGCTATGGTGAAAAAGGAAATATCCTCAGATGAAATCTGGAAGGTAGCTTTCTGAGAAACTGCTTAGTGTTCTGTTAATTCATCTCACAGAGTTACATCTGTATTTCGTGGATCTCTTTGCTAGCCTTATTTCTGTGGAATCTCAGAACAGATATTTCGGATCCCTTTGAAGACTATAGGGCCAAAGGAAATATCCTCCGATAACAAACAGAAAGAAGCTTTCTGAGAAACTTCTTTGTGTTCTGTGAAATCATCTCACAGAGTTACAGCTTTCCCTAGAAGGAGCCTTTCGCTAAGACAGTTCTTGTGGAATTGGCAAAGTGATAATTGGAAGCCCCAAGAGGGCTATGGTGAAAAACGAAATATCCTCCAATGAAATCTGGAAAGAAGATTTCTGAGAAACTGCTTAGTGTTCTGTTAATTCATCTCACAGAGTTACATCTGTATTTCGTGGATCTCTTTGCTAGCTTTATTTCTGTGGAATCTGAGAACAGATATTTCGGATCCCTTTGGAGTCTATAGGGCCAAAGGAAATATCCTCCGATAACAAAGAGAATCAAGCTTTCTGAGAAACTTCTTTGTGTTCTGTGAAATCATATCACAGAGTTACAGCTTTCCCCAGAAGAAGCCTTTCTCTAAGACAGTTCTTGTGGAATTGGCAAAGTGATATTTGGAAGCCCATAGAGGGCTATGGTGAAAAAGGAAATATCCTCAGATGAAATCTGGAAAGAAGCTTTCTGAGAAACTGCTTAGTGTTCTGTTAATTCATCTCACAGACTTAGATCTGTATTTCGTGGATCTCTTTGCTAGCCTTATTTCTGTGGAATCTGAGAACAGATATTTCGGATCCCTTTGAAGACTCTAGGGCCAAAGGAAATATCCTCCGATAACAAAGAGAAAGAAGCTTTCTGAGAAACTTCTTTGTGTTCTGTGAAATCATCTCTCAGAGTTAGAGCTTTCCCCTCAAGAAGCCTTTCGCTAAGACAATTCTTGTGGAATTGGCAAAGTGATATATGGAAGCCCCTAGAGGGCTATGGTGAAATACGAAACATCCTCAGATGAAATCTGGCAAGAAGCTTTCTGAGAAACAGCTTAGTGTTCTGTTAATTCATCTCACAGAGTTACATCTGTATTTCGTGGATCTCTTTGCTAGCCTTATTTCTGTGGAATCTGAGAACAGATATTTCCGATCCCTTTGAAGACAATAGGGCCAAAGGAAATATTCTCCGATAACAAAGAGAATGAAGCTTTCTGAGAAACTTCTTTGTGTTCTGTGAAATCATCTCACAGAGTTACATCTTTCCCTACAAGAAGCCTTTCGCTAAGACAGTTCTTGTGGAATTGGCAGAGTGATATTTGGTAGCCCTTAGAGGGCTATGGTGAAAAAGGAAATATCCTCAGATGAAATCTGGAAAGAAGCTTTCTGAGAAACTGCTTAGTGTTCTGTAAATTCACCTCACAGAGTTACATCTGTATTTCGTGGATCTCTTTGGTAGCCTTATTTCTGTGGAATCTGAGAACAGATATTTCGGATCCCTTTGAAGACTATAGGGCCAAAGGAAATATCCTCCGATAACAAAGAGAAAGAAGCTTTCTGAGAAACTTCTTTGTGTTCTGTGAAATCATCTCACAGAGTTACAGCTTTAGCCTCAAGAAGCCTTTCGCTAAGACAGTTCTTGTGGAATTGGCAGAGTGATATTTGGAAGCCCATAGAGGGCTATGGTGAAAAAGGAAATATCCTCAGATGAAATCTGGAAAGAAGCTTTCTGAAGAACTGCTTAGTGTTCTGTTAATTCATCTCACAGAGTTACATCTGTATTTCGTGGATCTCTTTGCTAGCCTTATTTCTGTGGAATCTGAGAACAGATATTTCGGATCCCTTTGAAGACTATAGGGCCAAAGGAAATATCCTCCGATAACAAAGAGAAAGAAGCTTTCTGAGAAACCTCTTTGTGTTCTGTGAAATCATCTCACAGAGTTACAGTTTTCCCCTCAAGAAGCCTTTCTCTAAGACAGTTCTTGTGGAATTGGCAAAGTGATATTGGGAAGCCCATAGAAGGCTATGGTGAAAAAGGAAATATCCTCAGATGAAATCTGGAAAGAAGCTTTCTGAGAAACTGCTTAGTGTTCTGTTAATTCACCTCACAGAGTTACATCTGTATTTCGTGCATCTCTTTGCTTGCCTTATTTCTGTGGAATCTGAGAACAGATATTTCGGATCCCTTTGAAGACGATAGGGCCAAAGGAAATATCCTCCGATAACAAAGAGAAAGAAGCATTCTGAGAAACTTCTTTGTGTTCTGTGAAATCATCTCACAGAGTTACAGCTTTCCCCTCAAGAAGCCTTTCGATAAGACAGTTCTTGTGGAATTGGCAAAGTGATATTGGGAAGCCCATAGAGGGCTAAGTGTAAAAGGAAATATCCTCAGATGAAATCTGGAAAGAAGCTTTCTGAGAAACTGCTTAGTGTTCTGTTAATTCACCTCACAGAGTTACATCTGTATTTCGTGGATCTCTTTGCTAGCCTTATTTCTGTGGAATCTGAGAACAGATATTTCGGAGCCCTTTGAAGACTATAGGGCCAAAGGAAATATCCTCCGATAACAAAGAGAATGAAGCTTTCTGAGAAACTTCTTTGTGTTCTGTGAAATCATCTCACAGAGTTACAGCTTTCCCTAGAAGGAGCCTTTCGCTAAGACAGTTCTTGTGGAATTGGCAAAGTGATATTTGGAAGCCCATAGAGGGCTATGGTGAAAAAGGAAATATCCTCAGATGAAATCTGGAAAGAAGTTTTCTGAGAAACTGCTTAGTGTTCTGTTAATTCATCTCACAGAGTTACATCTGTATTTCGTGGATCTCTTTGCTAGCCTTATTTCTGGGGAATCTGAGAAGAGATATTTCGGATCCCTTTGGAGACTGTAGGGCCAAAGGAAATATCCTCCGATAACAAAGAAAAAGAAACTTTTTGAGAAACTTCTTTGTGTTCTGTGAAATCATCTCACAGAGTTACAGCTTTCCCCTCAAGAAGCCTTTCGCTAAGACAGTTCTTGTGGAATTGGCAAAGTGATATTGGGAATCCCATAGAGGGCTATGGTGAAAAAGGAAATATCCTCAGATGAAATCTGGAAAGAAGCTTTCTGAGAAACTGCTTAGTGTTCTGTTAATTCATCTCACAGAGTTACATCTGTATTTCGTGGATCTCTTTGCCAGCCTTATTTCTGTGGAATCTGAGAACAGATATTTCGGATCCCTTTCAAGACTATAGGGCCAAAGGAAATATCCTCTGATAACAAAGAGAAAGAAGCTTTCTGAGAAACTTCTTTGTGTTCTGTGAAATCATCTCACATAGTTACAGCTTTCCCCTCAAGAAGCCTTTCGCTAAGACAGTTCTTGTTGAATTGGCAAAGTGATATTTGGAAGCCCATAGAGGGCTACGGTGAAAAAGGAAATATCCTCAGAAGAAATCTGGAAAGAAGGTTTCGGAGAAACTGCTTAGTGTTCTGTTAATTCATCTCACAGAGTTACATCTGTATTTCGTGGATCGCTTTGCTAGCCTTATTTCTGTGGAATCTGAGAACAGATATTTCGGATCCCTTTGAAGACTATAGGGCCAAAGGAAATATCCTCCGATAACAAAGAGAAACAAGCTTTCTGAGAAACTTCTTTGTGTTCTGTGAAATCATCTTACAGAGTTACAGCTTTCCCCTTTAGAAGCTTTTCGCTAAGACAGTTCTTGTGGAATTGGCAAAGTGATACTGGGAAGCCCATAGAGGGCTATGGTGAAAAAGGAAATATCCTGAGATGAAATCTGGAAAGAAGCTTTCTGAGAAACTGCTTAGTGTTCTGTCAATTCATCTCACAGAGTTACATCTGTATTTCGTGGATCTCTTTGCTAGCCTTATTTCTGTGGAATCTGAGAACAGATATTTCGGATCCCTTTGAAGACTATAGGGCCAAAGGAAAAATCCTCCGATAACAAACAGAAAGAAGCTTTCTGAGAAACTTCTTTGTGTTCTGTGAAATCATCTCACAGAGTTACAGCTTTCCCTAGAAGGAGCCTTTCGCTAAGACAGTTCTTGTGGAATTGGCAAAGTGATATTTGGAAGCCCCAAGAGGGCTATGGTGAAAAACGAAATATCCTCCAATGAAATCTGGAAAGAAGCTTTCTGAGAAACTGCTTAGTGTTCTGTTAATTCATCTCACAGAGTTACATCTGTATTTCGTGTTTGTCTTTGCTAGCCTTATTTCTGTGGAATGTGAGAACCGATATTTCGGATCCCTTTGAAGACTATAGGGCCAAAGGAAATATCCTCCGATGACAAAGATAAAGAAGCTATCTGAGAAACTTCTTTGTGTTCTGTGAAATCATCTCACAGAGTTACAGCTTTCCCGTCTAGAAGACTTTCGCTAAGACAGTTCTTGTGGAACTGGCAAAGTGATATTTGGAAGCCCATAGAGGGCTATGGTGAAAAAGGAAATATCCTCAGATGAAATCTGGAAGGTAGCTTTCTGAGAAACTGCTTAGTGTTCTGTTAATTCATCTCACAGAGTTACATCTGTATTTCGTGGATCTCTTTGCTAGCCTTATTTCTGTGGAATCTCAGAACAGATATTTCGGATCCCTTTGAAGACTATAGGGCCAAAGGAAATATCCTCCGATAACAAAGAGAAAGAAGCTTTCTGAGAAACTTCTTTGTGTTCTGTGAAATCATCTCACAGAGTTACAGCTTTCCCTAGAAGGAGCCTTTCGCTAAGACAGTTCTTGTGGAATTGGCAAAGTGATAATTGGAAGCCCCAAGAGGGCTATGGTGAAAAACGAAATATCCTCCAATGAAATCTGGAAAGATTTCTGAGAAACTGCTTAGTGTTCTGTTAATTCATCTCACAGAGTTATATCTGTATTTCGTGTTTGTCTTTGCTAGCCTTATTTCTGTGTAACGTGAGAACCGATATTTCGGATCCCTTTGAAGACTATAGGGCCAAAGGAAATATCCTCCGATGACAAAGAGAAAGAAGCTTTCTGAGAAACTTCTTTGTGTTCTGTGAAATCATCTCACAGAGTTACAGCTTTCCCCTCTAGAAGACTTTCGCTAAGACAGTTCTTGTGGAACTGGCAAAGTGATATTTGGAAGCCCATAGAGGGCTATGGTGAAAAAGGAAATATCCTCAGATGAAATCTGGAAGGAAGCTTTCTGAGAAACTGGTTGGTGTTCTCTTAGTTCATCTCACAGAGTTACATGTGTATTTCGTGGATCTCTTTGCTAGCCTTATTTCTGTGGAATCTGAGAACAGATAATTCGGATCCCTTTGAAGACTATAGGGCCAAAGGAAATATCCTCCGATAGCAAAGAGAAAGAAGCTTTCTGAGAAACTTCTTTGTGTTCTGTGAAATGATCTCACAGAGTTACAGCTTTCCCTAGAAGAAGCCTTTCGCTTAGACAGTTCTTGTGGATTTGGCAAAGTGATATTTTGAAACCCATACAGGGTTATGGTGAAAAAGGAAATATCCTCTGATGAAATCTGGAATGAAGCTTTATGAGAAACTGCTTAGTGTTCTGTTAATTCATCTCACAGAGTTACATCTGTATTTCGTGGATCTCTTTGCTAGCCTTATTTCTGTGGAATCTCAGAACAGATATTTCGGATCCCTTTGAAGACTATAGGGCCAAAGGAAATATCCTCCGATAACAAAGAGAAAGAAGCTTTCTGAGAAACTTCTTTGTGTTCTGTGAAATCATCTCACAGAGTTACAGTTTTCCCCTCAAGAAGCCTTTCTCTAAGACAGTTCTTGTGGAATTGGCAAAGTGATATTGGGAAGCCCATAGAAGGCTACGGTGAAAAAGGAAATATACTCAGATGAAATCTGGAAAGAAGCTTTCTGAGAAACTGCTTAGTGTTCTGTTAATTCACCTCACAGAGTTACATCTGTATTTCGTGCATCTCTTTGCTTGCCTTATTTCTGTGGAATCTGAGAACAGATATTTCGGATCCCTTTGAAGACGATAGGGCCAAAGGAAATATCCTCCGATAACAAAGAGAAAGAAGCTTTCTGAGAAACTTCTTTGTGTTCTGTGAAATTATCTCACAGAGTTACAGCTTTCCCCTCAAGAAGCCTTTCGCTAAGACAGTTCTTGTGGAATTGGCAAAGTGATATTTGGAAGCCCATAGAGGGCTAAGTGTAAAAGGAAATATCCTCAGATGAAATCTGGAAAGAAGATTTCTCAGAAACTGCTTAGTGTTCTGTTAATTCACCTCACAGAGTTACATCTGTATTTCGTGGATCTCTTTGCTAGCCTTATTTCTGTGGAATCTGAGAACAGATATTTCGGATCCCTTTGAAGACTATAGTTCCAAAGGAAATATCCTCCAATAACAAAGAGAATGAAGCTTTCTGAGAAAATTCTTTGTGTTCTGTGAAATCACCTCACAGAGTTACAGCTTTCCCTAGAAGGAGCCTTTCGCTAAGACAGTTCTTGTGGAATTGGCAAAGTGATATTTGGAAGCCCATTCAGGGCTATGGTGAAAAAGGAAATATCCTCAGATGAAATCTGGAAAGAAGCTTTCTGAGAAACTGCTTAGTGTTCTGTTAATTCATCTCACAGAGTTACATCTGTATTTCGTGTTTGTCTTTGCTAGCCTAATTTCTGTGGAATGTGAGAACCGATATTTCGGATCCCTTTGAAGACTATAGGGCCAAAGGAAATATCCTCCGATAACAAAGAGAAAGAAGCTTTCTGAGAAACTTCTTTGTGTTCTGTGAAATCATCTCACAGAGTTACAGCTTTCCCCTCTAGAAGACTTTCGCTAAGACAGTTCTTGTGGAACTGGCAAAGTGATATTTGGAAGCCCATAGAGGGCTATGGTGAAAAAGGAAATATCCTCAGATGAAATCTAGAAAGAAGCTTTCTGAAACATTGCTTAGTGTTCTGTTAATTCATCTCACAGAGTTACATCTGTATTTCGTGGATCTCTTTGCTTCCCTTATTTCTGTGGAATCTGAGAACAGATATTTCGGATCCCTTTGAAGATTATAGGGCCAAAGGAAATATCGTCTGATAACAAAGAGAAAGAAGCTTTCTGAGAAACTTCTTTGTGTTCTGCGAAATCAACTCACAGAGTTACAGCTTTCCCCTGAAGAAGCCTTTCTCTAAGACAGTTCTTGTGGAATTGGCAAAGTGATATTGGGAAGCCCATAGAGGGCTACGGTGAAAAAGGAAATATCCTCAGATGAAATCTGGAAGGAAGCTTTCTGAGAAACTGCTTAGTGTTCTGTTAATTCATCTCACAGAGTTACATTTGTATTTCGTGGATCTCTTTGCTAGCCTTATTTCTGTGGAATCTGAGAACAGATATTTCGGATCACTTTGAAGACTATAGGGCCAATGGAAATATCCTCCGATAACAAAGAGAAGGAAGCTTTCTAAGAAACTTCTTTGTGTTCTGTGAAATCATCTCACAGAGTTACAGCTTTCCCTAGAAGAAGCCTTTCGCTAAGACAGTTCTTGTGGAATTGGCAAAGTGATATTTGGAAGCCCATACAGGGCTATGTTGAAAAAGGAAATATCCTCCGATGAAATCTGGAAAGAAGCTTTCTGAGAAACTGCTTAGTGTTCTGTTAATTCATCTCACAGAGTTACATCTGTATTTCGTGGATCTCTTTGCTAGCTATATTTCTGTGGAATCTGAGAACAGATATTTCGGATCCCTTTGGAGTCTATAGGGCCAAAGGAAATATCCACCGATAACAAAGAGAAAGAAGCTTTCTGAGAAACTTCTTTGTGTTCTGTGAAATCATCTCACAGAGTTACAGCTTTCCCCAGAAGAAGCCTTTCGCTAAGACAGTTCTTGTGGAATTGGCAAAGTGATATTTGGAAGCCCATAGAGGGCTATGGTGAAAAAGGAAATATCCTCAGATGAAATCTGGAAAGAAGCTTTCTGAGAGACTGCTTAGTGTTCTGTTAATTCATCTCACAGAGTTACATCTGTATTTCGTGGATCTCTTTGCTAGCCTTATTTCTGTGGAATCTGAGAACAGATATTTCGGATCCCTTTGAAGACTCTAGGGCCAAAGGAAATATCCTCCGATAACAAAGAGAAAGAAGCTTTGTGAGAAACTTCTTTGTGTTCTGTGAAATCATCTCACAGAGTTAGAGCTTTCCCCTCAAGAAGCCTTTCGCTAAAACAATTCTTGTGGAATTGGCAAAGTGATATATGGAAGCCCCTAGAGGGCTATGGTGAAATACGAAATATCCTCAGATGAAATCTGGCATGAAGCTTTCTGAGAAACTGCTTAGTGTTCTGTTAATTCATCTCACAGAGTTACAACTGTATTTCGTGGATCTCTTTGCTAGCCTGATTTCTGTGGAATCTGAGAACAGATATTTCCGATCCCTTTGAAGACAATAGGGCCAAAGGAAATATCCTCCGATAACAAAGAGAATGAAGCTTTCTGAGAAACTTCTTTGTGTTCTGTGAAATCATCTCACATAGTTACAGCTTTCTCCTCAAGAAGCCTTTCGCTAAGACAGTTCTTGTTGAATTGGCAAAGTGATATTTGGAAGCCCATAGAGGGCTACGGTGAAAAAGGAAATATCCTCAGAAGAAATCTGGAAAGAAGGTTTCGGAGAAACTGCTTAGTGTTCTGTTAATTCATCTCACAGAGTTACATCTGTATTTCGTGGATCGCTTTGCTAGCCTTATTTCTGTGGAATCAGAGAACAGATATTTCGGATCCCTTTGAAGACTATAGGGCCAAAGGAAATATCCTCCGATAACAAAGAGAAACAAGCTTTCTGAGAAACTTCTTTGTGTTCTGTGAAATCATCTCACAGAGTTACAGCTTTCCCCTTTAGAAGCCTTTCGCTAAGACAGTTCTTGTGGAATTGGCAAAGTGATACTGGGAAGCCCATAGAGGGCTATGGTGAAAAAGGAAATATCCTGAGATGAAATCTGGGAAGAAGCTTTCTGAGAAACTGCTTAGTGTTCTGTTAATTCATCTCACAGAGTTACATCTGTATTTCGTGGATCTCTTTGCTACCCTTATTTCTGTGGAATCTGAGAACAGATATTTCCGATCCCTTTGAAGACTATAGGGCCAAAGGAAATATCCTCCGATAACAAACAGAAAGAAGCTTTCTGAGAAACTTCTTTGTGTTCTGTGAAATCATCTCACAGAGTTACAGCTTTCCCTAGAAGGAGCCTATCGCTAAGACAGTTCTTGTGGAATTGGCAAAGTGTTATTTGGAAACCCCAAGAGGGCTATGGTGAAAAACGAAATATCCTCCAATGAAATCTGGAAAGAAGCTTTCTGAGAAACTGCTTAGTGTTCTGTTAATTCATCTCACAGAGTTACATCTGTATTTCGTGTTTGTCTTTGCTAGCCTTATTTCTGTGGAATGTGAGAACCGATATTTCGGATCCCTTTGAAGACTATAGGGCCAAAGGAAATATCCTACGATGACAAAGAGAAAGAAGCTTTCTGAGAAACTTCTTTGTGTTCTGTGAAATCATCTCACAGAGTTACAGCTTTCCCCTCTAAAAGACTTTCGCTAAGACAGTTCTTGTGGAACTGGCAAAGTGATATTTGGAAGCCCATAGGGGGCTATGGTGAAAAAGGAAATATCCTCAGATGAAATCTGGAAGGAAGCTTTCTGAGAAACTGCTTAGTGTTCTGTTAATTCATCTCACAGAGTTACATCTGTATTTCGTGGATCTCTTTGCCAGCCTTATTTCTGTGGAATCTGAGAACAGATATTTCGGATCCCTTTCAAGACTATAGGGCCAAAGGAAATATCCTCTGATAACAAAGAGAAAGAAGCTTTCTGAGAAACTTCTTTGTGTTCTGTGAAATCATCTCACATAGTTACAGCTTTCCCCTCAAGAAGCCTTTCGCTAAGACAGTTCTTGTTGAATTGGCAAAGTGATATTTGGAAGCCCATAGAGGGCTACGGTGAAAAAGGAAATATCCTCAGAAGAAATCTGGAAAGAAGGTTTCGGAGAAACTGCTTAGTGTTCTGTTAATTCATCTCACAGAGTTACATCTGTATTTCGTGGATCGCTTTGCTAGCCTTATTTCTGTGGAATCTGAGAACAGATATTTCGGATCCCTTTGAAGACTATAGGGCCAAAGGAAATATCCTCCGATAACAAAGAGAAACAAGCTTTCTGAGAAACTTCTTTGTGTTCTGTGAAATCATCTTACAGAGTTACAGCTTTCCCCTTTAGAAGCTTTTCGCTAAGACAGTTCTTGTGGAATTGGCAAAGTGATACTGGGAAGCCCATAGAGGGCTATGGTGAAAAAGGAAATATCCTGAGATGAAATCTGGAAAGAAGCTTTCTGAGAAACTGCTTAGTGTTCTGTTAATTCATCTCACAGAGTTACATCTGTATTTCGTGGATCTCTTTGCTAGCCTTATTTCTGTGGAATCTGAGAACAGATATTTCGGATCCCTTTGAAGACTATAGGGCCAAAGGAAAAATCCTCCGATAACAAACAGAAAGAAGCTTTCTGAGAAACTTCTTTGTGTTCTGTGAAATCATCTCACAGAGTTACAGCTTTCCCTAGAAGGAGCCTTTCGCTAAGACAGTTCTTGTGGAATTGGCAAAGTGATATTTGGAAGCCCCAAGAGGGCTATGGTGAAAAACGAAATATCCTCCAATGAAATCTGGAAAGAAGCTTTCTGAGAAACTGCTTAGTGTTCTGTTAATTCATCTCACAGAGTTACATCTGTATTTCGTGTTTGTCTTTGCTAGCCTTATTTCTGTGGAATGTGAGAACCGATATTTCGGATCCCTTTGAAGACTATAGGGCCAAAGGAAATATCCTCCGATGACAAAGATAAAGAAGCTATCTGAGAAACTTCTTTGTGTTCTGTGAAATCATCTCACAGAGTTACAGCTTTCCCGTCTAGAAGACTTTCGCTAAGACAGTTCTTGTGGAACTGGCAAAGTGATATTTGGAAGCCCATAGAGGGCTATGGTGAAAAAGGAAATATCCTCAGATGAAATCTGGAAGGTAGCTTTCTGAGAAACTGCTTAGTGTTCTGTTAATTCATCTCACAGAGTTACATCTGTATTTCGTGGATCTCTTTGCTAGCCTTATTTCTGTGGAATCTCAGAACAGATATTTCGGATCCCTTTGAAGACTATAGGGCCAAAGGAAATATCCTCCGATAACAAAGAGAAAGAAGCTTTCTGAGAAACTTCTTTGTGTTCTGTGAAATCATCTCACAGAGTTACAGCTTTCCCTAGAAGGAGCCTTTCGCTAAGACAGTTCTTGTGGAATTGGCAAAGTGATAATTGGAAGCCCCAAGAGGGCTATGGTGAAAAACGAAATATCCTCCAATGAAATCTGGAAAGAAGATTTCTGAGAAACTGCTTAGTGTTCTGTTAATTCATCTCACAGAGTTATATCTGTATTTCGTGTTTGTCTTTGCTAGCCTTATTTCTGTGTAACGTGAGAACCGATATTTCGGATCCCTTTGAAGACTATAGGGCCAAAGGAAATATCCTCCGATGACAAAGAGAAAGAAGCTTTCTGAGAAACTTCTTTGTGTTCTGTGAAATCATCTCACAGAGTTACAGCTTTCCCCTCTAGAAGACTTTCGCTAAGACAGTTCTTGTGGAACTGGCAAAGTGATATTTGGAAGCCCATAGAGGGCTATGGTGAAAAAGGAAATATCCTCAGATGAAATCTGGAAGGAAGCTTTCTGAGAAACTGGTTGGTGTTCTCTTAGTTCATCTCACAGAGTTACATGTGTATTTCGTGGATCTCTTTGCTAGCCTTATTTCTGTGGAATCTGAGAACAGATAATTCGGATCCCTTTGAAGACTATAGGGCCAAAGGAAATATCCTCCGATAGCAAAGAGAAAGAAGCTTTCTGAGAAACTTCTTTGTGTTCTGTGAAATGATCTCACAGAGTTACAGCTTTCCCTAGAAGAAGCCTTTCGCTAAGACAGTTCTTGTGGATTTGGCAAAGTGATATTTTGAAACCCATACAGGGTTATGGTGAAAAAGGAAATATCCTCTGATGAAATCTGGAATGAAGCTTTATGAGAAACTGCTTAGTGTTCTGTTAATTCATCTCACAGAGTTACATCTGTATTTCGTGGATCTCTTTGCTAGCCTTATTTCTGTGGAATCTCAGAACAGATATTTCGGATCCCTTTGAAGACTATAGGGCCAAAGGAAATATCCTCCGATAACAAAGAGAAAGAAGCTTTCTGAGAAACTTCTTTGTGTTCTGTGAAATCATCTCACAGAGTTACAGTTTTCCCCTCAAGAAGCCTTTCTCTAAGACAGTTCTTGTGGAATTGGCAAAGTGATATTGGGAAGCCCATAGAAGGCTACGGTGAAAAAGGAAATATCCTCAGATGAAATCTGGAAAGAAGCTTTCTGAGAAACTGCTTAGTGTTCTGTTAATTCACCTCACAGAGTTACATCTGTATTTCGTGCATCTCTTTGCTTGCCTTATTTCTGTGGAATCTGAGAACAGATATTTCGGATCCCTTTGAAGACGATAGGGCCAAAGGAAATATCCTCCGATAACAAAGAGAAAGAAGCTTTCTGAGAAACTTCTTTGTGTTCTGTGAAATTATCTCACAGAGTTACAGCTTTCCCCTCAAGAAGCCTTTCGCTAAGACAGTTCTTGTGGAATTGGCAAAGTGATATTTGGAAGCCCATAGAGGGCTAAGTGTAAAAGGAAATATCCTCAGATGAAATCTGGAAAGAAGCTTTCTCAGAAACTGCTTAGTGTTCTGTTAATTCACCTCACAGAGTTACATCTGTATTTCGTGGATCTCTTTGCTAGCCTTATTTCTGTGGAATCTGAGAACAGATATTTCGGATCCCTTTGAAGACTATAGTTCCAAAGGAAATATCCTCCAATAACAAAGAGAATGAAGCTTTCTGAGAAAATTCTTTGTGTTCTGTGAAATCACCTCACAGAGTTACAGCTTTCCCTAGAAGGAGCCTTTCGCTAAGACAGTTCTTGTGGAATTGGCAAAGTGATATTTGGAAGCCCATTCAGGGCTATGGTGAAAAAGGAAATATCCTCAGATGAAATCTGGAAAGAAGCTTTCTGAGAAACTGCTTAGTGTTCTGTTAATTCATCTCACAGAGTTACATCTGTATTTCGTGTTTGTCTTTGCTAGCCTAATTTCTGTGGAATGTGAGAACCGATATTTCGGATCCCTTTGAAGACTATAGGGCCAAAGGAAATATCCTCCGATAACAAAGAGAAAGAAGCTTTCTGAGAAACTTCTTTGTGTTCTGTGAAATCATCTCACAGAGTTACAGCTTTCCCCTCTAGAAGACTTTCGCTAAGACAGTTCTTGTGGAACTGGCAAAGTGATATTTGGAAGCCCATAGAGGGCTATGGTGAAAAAGGAAATATCCTCAGATGAAATCTAGAAAGAAGCTTTCTGAAACATTGCTTAGTGTTCTGTTAATTCATCTCACAGAGTTACATCTGTATTTCGTGGATCTCTTTGCTTCCCTTATTTCTGTGGAATCTGAGAACAGATATTTCGGATCCCTTTGAAGATTATAGGGCCAAAGGAAATATCGTCTGATAACAAAGAGAAAGAAGCTTTCTGAGAAACTTCTTTGTGTTCTGCGAAATCAACTCACAGAGTTACAGCTTTCCCCTGAAGAAGCCTTTCTCTAAGACAGTTCTTGTGGAATTGGCAAAGTGATATTGGGAAGCCCATAGAGGGCTACGGTGAAAAAGGAAATATCCTCAGATGAAATCTGGAAGGAAGCTTTCTGAGAAACTGCTTAGTGTTCTGTTAATTCATCTCACAGAGTTACATTTGTATTTCGTGGATCTCTTTGCTAGCCTTATTTCTGTGGAATCTGAGAACAGATATTTCGGATCACTTTGAAGACTATAGGGCCAATGGAAATATCCTCCGATAACAAAGAGAAGGAAGCTTTCTAAGAAACTTCTTTGTGTTCTGTGAAATCATCTCACAGAGTTACAGCTTTCCCTAGAAGAAGCCTTTCGCTAAGACAGTTCTTGTGGAATTGGCAAAGTGATATTTGGAAGCCCATACAGGGCTATGTTGAAAAAGGAAATATCCTCCGATGAAATCTGGAAAGAAGCTTTCTGAGAAACTGCTTAGTGTTCTGTTAATTCATCTCACAGAGTTACATCTGTATTTCGTGGATCTCTTTGCTAGCTATATTTCTGTGGAATCTGAGAACAGATATTTCGGATCCCTTTGGAGTCTATAGGGCCAAAGGAAATATCCACCGATAACAAAGAGAAAGAAGCTTTCTGAGAAACTTCTTTGTGTTCTGTGAAATCATCTCACAGAGTTACAGCTTTCCCCAGAAGAAGCCTTTCGCTAAGACAGTTCTTGTGGAATTGGCAAAGTGATATTTGGAAGCCCATAGAGGGCTATGGTGAAAAAGGAAATGTCCTCAGATGAAATCTGGAAAGAAGCTTTCTGAGAGACTGCTTAGTGTTCTGTTAATTCATCTCACAGAGTTACATCTGTATTTCGTGGATCTCTTTGCTAGCCTTATTTCTGTGGAATCTGAGAACAGATATTTCGGATCCCTTTGAAGACTCTAGGGCCAAAGGAAATATCCTCCGATAACAAAGAGAAAGAAGCTTTGTGAGAAACTTCTTTGTGTTCTGTGAAATCATCTCACAGAGTTAGAGCTTTCCCCTCAAGAAGCCTTTCGCTAAAACAATTCTTGTGGAATTGGCAAAGTGATATATGGAAGCCCCTAGAGGGCTATGGTGAAATACGAAATATCCTCAGATGAAATCTGGCATGAAGCTTTCTGAGAAACTGCTTAGTGTTCTGTTAATTCATCTCACAGAGTTACAACTGTATTTCGTGGATCTCTTTGCTAGCCTGATTTCTGTGGAATCTGAGAACAGATATTTCCGATCCCTTTGAAGACAATAGGGCCAATGGAAATATCCTCCGATAACAAAGAGAATGAAGCTTTCTGAGAAACTTCTTTGTGTTCTGTGAAATCATCTCACATAGTTACAGCTTTCCCCTCAAGAAGCCTTTCGCTAAGACAGTTCTTGTTGAATTGGCAAAGTGATATTTGGAAGCCCATAGAGGGCTACGGTGAAAAAGGAAATATCCTCAGAAGAAATCTGGAAAGAAGGTTTCGGAGAAACTGCTTAGTGTTCTGTTAATTCATCTCACAGAGTTACATCTGTATTTCGTGGATCGCTTTGCTAGCCTTATTTCTGTGGAATCAGAGAACAGATATTTCGGATCCCTTTGAAGACTATAGGGCCAAAGGAAATATCCTCCGATAACAAAGAGAAACAAGCTTTCTGAGAAACTTCTTTGTGTTCTGTGAAATCATCTCACAGAGTTACAGCTTTCCCCTTTAGAAGCCTTTCGCTAAGACAGTTCTTGTGGAATTGGCAAAGTGATACTGGGAAGCCCATAGAGGGCTATGGTGAAAAAGGAAATATCCTGAGATGAAATCTGGGAAGAAGCTTTCTGAGAAACTGCTTAGTGTTCTGTTAATTCATCTCACAGAGTTACATCTGTATTTCGTGGATCTCTTTGCTACCCTTATTTCTGTGGAATCTGAGAACAGATATTTCCGATCCCTTTGAAGACTATAGGGCCAAAGGAAATATCCTCCGATAACAAACAGAAAGAAGCTTTCTGAGAAACTTCTTTGTGTTCTGTGAAATCATCTCACAGAGTTACAGCTTTCCCTAGAAGGAGCCTATCGCTAAGACAGTTCTTGTGGAATTGGCAAAGTGTTATTTGGAAACCCCAAGAGGGCTATGGTGAAAAACGAAATATCCTCCAATGAAATCTGGAAAGAAGCTTTCTGAGAAACTGCTTAGTGTTCTGTTAATTCATCTCACAGAGTTACATCTGTATTTCGTGTTTGTCTTTGCTAGCCTTATTTCTGTGGAATGTGAGAACCGATATTTCGGATCCCTTTGAAGACTATAGGGCCAAAGGAAATATCCTCCGATGACAAAGAGAAAGAAGCTTTCTGAGAAACTTCTTTGTGTTCTGTGAAATCATCTCACAGAGTTACAGCTTTCCCCTCTAAAAGACTTTCGCTAAGACAGTTCTTGTGGAACTGGCAAAGTGATATTTGGAAGCCCATAGGGGGCTATGGTGAAAAAGGAAATATCCTCAGATGAAATCTGGAAGGAAGCTTTCTGAGAAACTGCTTAGTGTTCTGTTAATTCATCTCACAGAGTTACATCTGTATTTCGTGGATCTCTTTGCTAGCCTTATTTCTGTGGAATCTGAGAACAGATATTTCGGACCCTTTGAAGACTATAGGGCCAAAGGAAATATCCTCCGATAACAAACAGAAAGAAGCTTTCTGAGAAACTTCTTTGTGTTCTGTGAAATCATCTCACAGAGTTACAGCTTTCCCTAGAAGGAGCCTTTCGCTAAGACAGTTCTTGTGGAATTGGCAAAGTGATATTTGGAAGCCCCAAGAGGGCTATGGTGAAAAACGAAATATCCTCCAATGTAATCTGGAAAGAAGCTTTCTGAGAAACTGCGTAGTGTTCTGTTAATTCATCTCACAGAGTTACATCTGTATTTCGTGTTTGTCTTTGCTAGCCTTATTTCTGTGGAATGTGAGAACCGATATTTTGGATCCCTTTGAAGACGATAGGGCCAAAGGAAATATCCTCCGATGACAAAGAGAAAGAAGCTTTCTGAGAAACTTCTTTGTGTTCTGTGAAATCATCTCACAGAGTTACAGCTTTCCCCTCTAGAAGACTTTCGCTAAGACAGTTCTTGTGGAACTGGCAAAGTGATATTTGGAAGCCCTTAGAGGGCTATGGTGAAAAAGGAAATATCCTCAGATGAAATCTGGAAGGAAGCTTTCTGAGAAACTGCTTGGTGTTCTGTTAGTTCATCTCACAGAGTTACATGTGTATTTCGTGGATCTCTTTGCTAGCCTTATTTCTGTGGAATCTGAGAACAGATAATTCGGATCCCTTTGAAGACTATAGGGCCAAAGGAAATATCCTCCGATAACAAAGAGAAAGAAGCTTTCTGAGAAACTTCTTTGTGTTCTGTGAAATCATCTCACAGAGTTACAGCTTTCCCTAGAAGAAGCCTTTCGCTAAGACAGTTCTTGTGGATTTGGCAAAATGATATTTTGAAGCCCATACAGGGTTATGGTGAAAAAGGAAATATCCTCTGATGAAATCTGGAAAGAAGCTTTATGAGAAACTGCTTAGTGTTCTGTTAATTCATCTCACAGAGTTACATCTGTATTTCGTGGATCTCTTTGCTAGCCTTATTTCTGTGGAATGTGAGAACAGATATTTCGGATCCCTTTGAAGACTATAGGGCCAAAGGAAATATCCTCCGATAACAAAGAGAAAGAAGCTTTCTGAGAAACTTCTTTGTGTTCTGTGAAATCATCTCACAGAGTTCCAGCTTTCCCCTCAAGAAGCCTTTCGCTAAGACAGTTCCTGTGGAATTGGCAAAGTGATATTTGGAAGCCAAGAGGGCTATGGTGAAAAAGGAAATATCCTCAGATGAAATCTAGAAAAAAGCTTTCTGAGACATTGCTTAGTGTTGTGTTGATTCATCTCACAGAGTTACATCTTTATTTCGTGGATCTCTTTGCTAGCCTTATTTCTGTGGAATCTGAGAACAGATATTTCGGATCCCTTTGAAGACTATAGGTCCAAAGGAAATATCCTCTGATAACAAAGAGAAAGAAGCTTTCTGAGAAACTTCTTTGTGTTCTGTGAAATCATCTCACAGAGTTACAGCTTTCCCCTCAAGAAGCCTTTCGCTAAGACAGTTCTTGTTGAATTGGCAAAGTGATATTTGGAAGCCCATAGAGGGCTACGGTGAAAAAGGAAATATCCTCAGAAGAAATCTGGAAGGAAGCTTTCTTAGAAACTGCTTAGTGTTCTGTTAATTCATCTCACAGAGTTACATCTGTATTTCGTGGATCTCTTTGCTAGCCTTATTTCTGTGGAATCTGAGAACAGATATTTCGGATCCCTTTGAAGACTATAGGTCCAAAGGAAATATCCTCTGATAACAAAGAGAAAGAAGGTTTCTGAGAAACTTCTTTGTGTTCTGTGAAATCATCTCACAGAGTTACAGCTTTCCCCTTTAGAAGCCTTTCGCTAAGACAGTTCTTGTGGAATTGGCAAAGTGATACTGGGAAGCCCATAGAGGTCTATGGTGAAAAAGGAAATATCCTCAGATGAAATCTGGAAAGAACTCTTTGCTAGCCTTATTTCTGTGGAATCTGAGAACAGATATTTCGGATCCCTTTGAAGACTATAGTGCCAAAGGAAATATCCTCCGATAACAAACAGAAAGAAGCTTTCTGAGAAACTTCTTTGTGTTCTGTGAAATCATCTCACAGAGTTACAGCTTTCCCTAGAAGGAGCCTTTCGCTAAGACAGTTCTTGTGGAATTGGCAAAGTGATATTTGGAAGCCCCAAGAGGGCTATGGTGAAAAACGAATTATCCTCCGATGAAATCTGAAAAGAAGCTTTCTGAGACATTGCTTAGTGTTCTGTTGATTCATCTCACAGAGTTACATCTGTATTTCGTGGATCTCTTTGCTAGCCTTATTTCTGTGGAATCTGAGAACAGATATTTCGGATCCCTTTGAAGACTATAGGGCCAAAGGAAATATCCTCCGAAAACAAAGAAAAAGAAGCTTTTTGAGAAACTTCTTTGTGTTCTGTGAAATCATCTCACAGAGTTACAGCTTTCCCCTCAAGAAGCCTTTCGCTAAGGCAGTTCTTGTGGAATTGGCAAAGTGATATTGGGAAGCCCATAGATTGCTATGGTGAAAAAGGAAATATCCTCAGATGAAATCTGGAAAGAAGCTTTCTGAGAAACTGCTTAGTGTTCTGTTAATTCATCTCACAGAGTTACAACTGTATTTCGTGGATCTCTTTGATAGCCTTATTTCTGTGGAATCTGAGAACAGATATTTCGGATCCCTTTGAAGACTATAGGGCCAAAGGAAATATCCTCTGATAACAAAGAGAAAGAAGCTTTCTGAGAAACTTCTTTGTGTTCTGTGAAATCATCTCACATAGTTACAGCTTTCCCCTCAAGAAGCCTTTCGCTAAGACAGTTCTTGTTGAATTGGCAAAGTGATATTTGGAAGCCCATAGAGGGCTACGGTGAAAAAGGAAATATCCTCAGAAGAAATCTGGAAAGAAGGTTTCGGAGAAACTGCTTAGTGTTCTGTTAATTCATCTCACAGAGTTACATCTGTATTTCGTGGATCGCTTTGCCAGCCTTATTTCTGTGGAATCTGAGAACAGATATTTCGGATCCCTTTGAAGACTATAGGGCCAAAGGAAATATCCTCCGATAACAAAGAGAAAGAAGCTTTCTGAGAAACTTCTTTGTGTTCTGTGAAATCATCTCACTGAGTTACAGCTTTCCCCTTTAGAAGCCTTTCGCTAAGAAAATTCTTGTGGAATTGGCAATGTGATACTGGGAAGCCCATAGAGGGCTATGGTGAAAAAGGAAATATCCTCAGATGAAATCTGGAAAGAAGCTTTCTGAGAAACTGCTTAGTGTTCTGTTAATTCATTTCACAGAGTTACATCTGTATTTCATGGATCTCTTTGCTAGCCTTATTTCTGTGGAATCTGAGAACAGATATTTCGGATCCCTTTGAAGACTATTGGGCCAAAGGAAATATCCTCCGATAACAAAGGGAAAGAAGCTTTCTGAGAAACTTCTTTGTGTTCTGTGAAATCATCTCACAGAGTTACAGCTTTCCCCTCCAGAAGCCTTTCGCTAAGACAGTTCTTGTGGAATTGGCAAAGTGATATTTGGAAGCCCATAGAGGGCTAAGTGTAAAAGGAACTATCCTCAGATGAAATCTGGAAAGAAGCTTTCTGAGAAACTGCTTAGTGTTCTGTTAATTCATCTCACAGAGTTACATCTGTATTTCGTGGATCTCTTTGCTAGCCTGATTTCTGTGGAATCTGAGAACAGATATTTAGGATCCCTTTGAAGACTATAGGGCCAAAGGAAATATCCTCCGATAACAAAGAGAAAGAAGCTTTCTGAGAAACTTCTTTGTGTTCTGTGAAATCAACTCACAGAGTTACAGCTTTCCCTAGAAGGAGCCTTTCGCTAAGACAGTTCTTGTGGAATTGGCAAAGTGATATTCGGAAGCCTATAGAGGGCTATGGTGAAAAAGGAAATATCCTCAGATGAAATCTGGAAAGAAGCTTTCTGAGAAACTGCTTAGTGTTCTGTTAACTCATCTCACAGAGTTACATCTGTATTTCGTGGATCTCTTTGCTAGCCTTATTTCTGTGCAATCTGAGAACAGATATTTCGGATCCCTTTGAAGACTATAGGGCCAAAGGAAAGATCCTCCGAAAACAAAGAGAAAGAAGCTTTCTGAGAAACTTCTCTGTGTTCTGGGAAATCATCTCACAGATGTACAGCGTTCCCCTCAAGAAGCCTTTCGCTAAGACAGTTCTTGTGGAATTGGCAAAGTGATATTTGGAAGCCCATAGAGGGCTAAGTGTAAAAGGAAATATCCTCAGATGAAATCTGGAAAGAAGATTTCTTAAAAACTGCTTAGTGTTCTGTTAATTCATCTCACAGAGTTACATCTGTATTTCGTGGATCTCTTTGCTAGCCTTATTTCTGTGGAATCTGAGAACAGATATTTCGGATCCCTTTCAAGACAATAGGGCCAAAGGAAATATCCTCCGATAACAAAGAGAATGAAGCTTTCTGAGAAACTTCTTTGTCTTCTGTGAAATCATCTCACAGAGTTACATCTTTCCCTACAAGAAGCCTTTCGCTAAGACAGTTCTTGTGGAATTGGCAAAGTGATATTGGGTAGCCAATAGAGGGCTATGGTGAAAAAGGAAATATCCTCCGATGAAACCTGGAAAGAACCTTTCTGAGAAACTGCTTAGTGTTCTGTTAATTCATCTCACAGAGTTACATCTGTATTTCGTGGATCTCTTTGCTAGCCTTATTTCTGTGGAATCTGAGAACAGATATTTCGGATCCCTTTGAAGACTATAGGGCCAAAGGAAATATTCTCCGGTAACAAAGAGAAAGAAGCTTTCTGAAAAACTTCTTTGTGTTCTGTGAAATCATCTCACAGAGTTACAGCTTTCCCCTCAAGAAGCCTTTCGCTAAGACAGTTCTTGTGGAATTGGCAAAGTGATATTGGGAAGCCCATAGAGGGCTATGGTGAAAAAGGAAATATCCTCAGATGAAATCTGGAAAGAAGCTTTCTGAGAAACTGCTTAGTGTTCTGTTAATTCATCTCACAGAGTTACATCTGTATTTCGTGGATCTCTTTGCTAGCCTTATTTCTGTGGAATCTGAGAACAGATATTTCGGATCCCTTTGGAGTCTATAGGGCCAAAGGAAATATCCTCCGATAACAAAGAGAATGAAGCTTTCTGAGAAACTTCTTTGTGTTCTGTGAAATCATCTCACAGAGTTACAGCTTTCCCCTCAAGAAGCCTTTCGCTAAGACAGTTCTTGTGGAATTGGAAAGGTGATATTTGGAAGCCCATAGAGGGCTACGGTGAAAAATGAAATATCCTCAGATGAAATCTGGAAAGAAGGTTTCTGAGAAACTGCTTAGTGTTCTGTTAATTCATCTCACAGAGTTACATCTGTATTTCGTGGATCTCTTTGCTAGCCTTATTTCTGTGGAATCTGAGAACAGATAATTCGGATCCCTTTGAAGACTATAGGGCCAAAGGAAATATTCTCCGGTAACAAAGAGAAAGAAGCTTTCTGAAAAACTTCTTTGTGTTCTGTGAAATCATCTCACAGAGTTACAGCTTTCCCCTCAAGAAGGCTTTCGCTAAGACAGTTCTTGTGGAATTGGCAAAGTGATATTGGGAAGCCCATAGAGGGCTATGGTGAAAAAGGAAATATCCTCAGATGAAATCTGGAAAGAAGCTTTCTGAGAAACTGCTTAGTGTTCTGTTAATTCATCTCACAGAGTTACATCTGTATTTCGTGGATCTCTTTGCTTGCCTTATTTCTGTGGAATCTGAGAACAGATATTTCGGATCCCTTTGAAGACTATAGGGCCAAAGGAAATATCCTCCGATAACAAAGAGAAAGAAGCTTTCTGAGAAACTTCTTTGTGTTCTGTGAAACCATCTCACAGAGTTACAGCTTTCCCCTCAAGAAGCCTTTCGCTAAGACAGTTCTTGTGGAATTGGAAAGGTGATATTTGGAAGCCCATAGAGGGCTACGGTGAAAAATGAAATATCCTCAGATGAAATCTGGAAAGAAGGTTTCTGAGAAACTGCTTAGTGTTCTGTTAATTCATCTCACAGAGTTACATCTGTATTTCGTGGATCTCTTTGCTAGCCTTATTTCTGTGGAATCTGAGAACAGATATTTCGGATCCCTTTGAAGACTACAGGGCCAAAGGAAATATCCACCGATAACAAAGAGAAAGAAGCTTTCTGAGAAACTTCTTTGTGTTCTATAAAATCATCTCACAGAGTTACAGCTTTCCCCTCTAGGAGCATTTCGCTAAGACAGTTCTTGGGGAATTGGAAAAGTGATACTGGGAAACCCATAGATGGCTATGGTGAAAAACGAAATATCCTCAGATGAAATCTGGAAAGAAGCTTTCTGAGAAACTGCTTAGTGTTCTGTTAATTCATCTCACAGAGTTACATCTGTATTTCGTGGATCTCTTTGCTAGCCTTATTTCTGTGGAATCTGAGAACAGATATTTAGGATCCCTTTGAAGACTATAGGGCCAAAGGAAATATCCTCCGATAACAAAGAGAAAGAAGCTTTCTGAGAAACTTCTTTGTGTTCTGTGAAATCATCTCACAGAGTTACAGCTTTCCCCTCAAGAAGCCTTTCGCTAAGACAGTTCTTGTGGAATTGGCAAAGTGATATTTGGAAGCCCATAGAGGGCTAAGTGTAAAAGGAACTATCCTCAGATGAAATCTGGAAAAAAGCTTTCTGAGAAACTGCTTAGTGTTCTGTTAATTCATCTCACAGAGTTACATCTGTATTTCGTGGATCTCTTTGCTAGCCTTATTTCTGTGGAATCTGAGAACAGATATTTCGGATCCCTTTGAAGACAATAGGGCCAAAGGAAATATTCTCCGATAACAAAGAGAATGAAGCTTTCTGAGAAACTTCTTTGTCTTCTGTGAAATCATCTCACAGAGTTACAGCTTTACCCTCAAGAAGCCTTTCGCTAAGACAGTTCTTGTGGAATTGGCAAAGTGATATTGGGAAGACCATAGAGGGCTATGGTGAAAAAGGAAATATCCTCAGATGAAATCTGGAAAGAAGCTTTCTGAGACACTGCTTAGTGTTCTGTTAATTCATCTCACAGAGTTACATCTGTATTTCGTGGATCGCTTTGCTTGCCTTATTTCTGTGGAATCTGAGAACAGATATTTCGGATCCCTTTGAAGACTATAGGGCCAAAGGAAATATCCTCCGGTTAGAAAGAGAAAGAAGCTTTCTGAGAAACTTCTTTGTGTTCTGTGAAATCATCTCACAGAGTTACAGCTTTCCCCTCAAAAAGCCTTTCGCTAAGACAGTTCTTGTGGAATTGGCAAAGTGATATTTGGAAGCCCATAGAGGGCTAAGTGTAAAAGGAAATATCCTCAGATGAAATCTGGAAAGAAGATTTCTTAAAAACTGCTTAGTGTTCTGTTAATTCATCTCACAGAGTTACATCTGTATTTCGTGGATCTCTTTGCTAGCCTTATTTCTGTGGAATCTGAGAACAGATATTTCGGATCCATTTCAAGACAATAGGGCCAAAGGAAATATCCTCCGATAACAAAGAGAATGAAGCTTTCTGAGAAACTTCTTTGTCTTCTGTGAAATCATCTCACAGAGTTACATCTTTCCCTACAAGAAGCCTTTCGCTAAGACAGTTCTTGTGGAATTGGCAAAGTGATATTGGGTAGCCAATAGAGGGCTATGGTGAAAAAGGAAATATCCTCCGATGAAATCTGGAAAGAACCTTTCTGAGAAACTGCTTAGTGTTCTGTTAATTCATCTCACAGAGTTACATCTGTATTTCGTGGATCTCTTTGCTAGCCTTATTTCTGTGGAATCTGAGAACAGATATTTCGGATCCCTTTGAAGACTATAGGGCCAAAGGAAATATTCTCCGGTAACAAAGAGAAAGAAGCTTTCTGAAAAACTTCTTTGTGTTCTGTGAAATCATCTCACAGAGTTACAGCTTTCCCCTCAAGAAGGCTTTCGCTAAGACAGTTCTTGTGGAATTGGCAAAGTGATATTGGGAAGCCCATAGAGGGCTATGGTGAAAAAGGAAATATCCTCAGATGAAATCTGGAAAGAAGCTTTCTGAGAAACTGCTTAGTGTTCTGTTAATTCATCTCACAGAGTTACATCTGTATTTCGTGGATCTCTTTGCTTGCCTTATTTCTGTGGAATCTGAGAACAGATATTTCGGATCCCTTTGAAGACTATAGGGCCAAAGGAAATATCCTCCGATAACAAAGAGAAAGAAGCTTTCTGAGAAACTTCTTTGTGTTCTGTGAAACCATCTCACAGAGTTACAGCTTTCCTCTCAAGAAGCCTTTCGCTAAGACAGTTCTTGTGGAATTGGAAAGGTGATATTTGGAAGCCCATAGAGGGCTACGGTGAAAAATGAAATATCCTCAGATGAAATCTGGAAAGAAGGTTTCTGAGAAACTGCTTAGTGTTCTGTTAATTCATCTCACAGAGTTACATCTGTATTTCGTGGATCTCTTTGCTAGCCTTATTTCTGTGGAATCTGAGAACAGATATTTCGGATCCCTTTGAAGACTACAGGGCCAAAGGAAATATCCACCGATAACAAAGAGAAAGAAGCTTTCTGAGAAACTTCTTTGTGTTCTATAAAATCATCTCACAGAGTTACAGCTTTCCCCTCTAGGAGCATTTCGCTAAGACAGTTCTTGGGGAATTGGAAAAGTGATACTGGGAAACCCATAGATGGCTATGGTGAAAAACGAAATATCCTCAGATGAAATCTGGAAAGAAGCTTTCTGAGAAACTGCTTAGTGTTCTGTTAATTCATCTCACAGAGTTACATCTGTATTTCGTGGATCTCTTTGCTAGCCTTATTTCTGTGGAATCTGAGAACAGATATTTAGGATCCCTTTGAAGACTATAGGGCCAAAGGAAATATCCTCCGATAACAAAGAGAAAGAAGCTTTCTGAGAAACTTCTTTGTGTTCTGTGAAATCATCTCACAGAGTTACAGCTTTCCCCTCAAGAAGCCTTTCGCTAAGACAGTTCTTGTGGAATTGGCAAAGTGATATTTGGAAGCCCATAGAGGGCTAAGTGTAAAAGGAACTATCCTCAGATGAAATCTGGAAAAAAGCTTTCTGAGAAACTGCTTAGTGTTCTGTTAATTCATCTCACAGAGTTACATCTGTATTTCGTGGATCTCTTTGCTAGCCTTATTTCTGTGGAATCTGAGAACAGATATTTCGGATCCCTTTGAAGACAATAGGGCCAAAGGAAATATTCTCCGATAACAAAGAGAATGAAGCTTTCTGAGAAACTTCTTTGTCTTCTGTGAAATCATCTCACAGAGTTACAGCTTTACCCTCAAGAAGCCTTTCGCTAAGACAGTTCTTGTGGAATTGGCAAAGTGATATTGGGAAGACCATAGAGGGCTATGGTGAAAAAGGAAATATCCTCAGATGAAATCTGGAAAGAAGCTTTCTGAGACACTGCTTAGTGTTCTGTTAATTCATCTCACAGAGTTACATCTGTATTTCGTGGATCGCTTTGCTTGCCTTATTTCTGTGGAATCTGAGAACAGATATTTCGGATCACTTTGAAGACTATAGGGCCAAAGGAAATATCCTCCGGTTAGAAAGAGAAAGAAGCTTTCTGAGAAACTTCTTTGTGTTCTGTGAAATCATCTCACAGAGTTACAGCTTTCCCCTCAAAAAGCCTTTCGCTAAGACAGTTCTTGTGGAATTGGCAAAGTGATATTTGGAAGCCCATAGAGGGCTAAGTGTAAAAGGAAATATCCTCAGATGAAATCTGGAAAGAAGATTTCTTAAAAACTGCTTAGTGTTCTGTTAATTCATCTCACAGAGTTACATCTGTATTTCGTGGATCTCTTTGCTAGCCTTATTTCTGTGGAATCTGAGAACAGATATTTCGGATCCATTTCAAGACAATAGGGCCAAAGGAAATATCCTCCGATAACAAAGAGAATGAAGCTTTCTGAGAAACTTCTTTGTCTTCTGTGAAATCATCTCACAGAGTTACATCTTTCCCTACAAGAAGCCTTTCGCTAAGACAGTTCTTGTGGAATTGGCAAAGTGATATTGGGTAGCCAATAGAGGGCTATGGTGAAAAAGGAAATATCCTCCGATGAAATCTGGAAAGAACCTTTCTGAGAAACTGCTTAGTGTTCTGTTAATTCATCTCACAGAGTTACATCTGTATTTCGTGGATCTCTTTGCTAGCCTTATTTCTGTGGAATCTGAGAACAGATATTTCGGATCCCTTTGAAGACTATAGGGCCAAAGGAAATATTCTCCGGTAACAAAGAGAAAGAAGCTTTCTGAAAAACTTCTTTGTGTTCTGTGAAATCATCTCACAGAGTTACAGCTTTCCCCTCAAGAAGGCTTTCGCTAAGACAGTTCTTGTGGAATTGGCAAAGTGATATTTGGAAGCCCATAGAGGGCTATGGTGAAAAAGGAAATCTCCTCAGATGAAATCTGGAAAGAAGCTTTCTGAGAAACTGCTTAGTGTTCTGTTAATTCATCTCACAGAGTTACATCTGTATTTCGTGGATCTCTTTGCTTGCCTTATTTCTGTGGAATCTGAGAACAGATATTTCGGATCCCTTTGAAGACTATAGGGCCAAAGGAAATATCCTCCGATAACAAAGAGAAAGAAGCTTTCTGAGAAACTTCTTTGTGTTCTGTGAAACCATCTCACAGAGTTACAGCTTTCCCCTCAAGAAGCCTTTCGCTAAGACAGTTCTTGTGGAATTGGAAAGGTGATATTTGGAAGCCCATAGAGGGCTACGGTGAAAAATGAAATATCCTCAGATGAAATCTGGAAAGAAGGTTTCTGAGAAACTGCTTAGTGTTCTGTTAATTCATCTCACAGAGTTACATCTGTATTTCGTGGATCTCTTTGCTAGCCTTATTTCTGTGGAATCTGAGAACAGATATTTCGGATCCCTTTGAAGACTACAGGGCCAAAGGAAATATCCACAGATAACAAAGAGAAAGAAGCTTTCTGAGAAACTTCTTTGTGTTCTGTAAAATCATCTCACAGAGTTACAGCTTTCCCCTCTAGGAGCATTTCGCTAAGACAGTTCTTGGGGAATTGGCAAAGTGATACTGGGAAACCCATAGATGGCTATGGTGAAAAACGAAATATCCTCAGATGAAATCTGGAAAGAAGCTTTCTGAGAAATTGCTTAGTGTTCTGTTAATTCATCTCACAGAGTTACATCTGTATTTCGTGGATCTCTTTGCTAGCCTTATTTCTGTGGAATCTGAGAACAGATATTTAGGATCCCTTTGAAGACTATAGGGCCAAAGGAAATATCCTCCGATAACAAAGAGAAAGAAGCTTTCTGAGAAACTTCTTTGTGTTCTGTGAAATCATCTCACAGAGTTACAGCTTTCCCCTCAAGAAGCCTTTCGCTAAGACAGTTCTTGTGGAATTGGCAAAGTGATATTTGGTAGCCCATAGAGTTCTATGGTGAAAAAGGAAATATCCTCAGATGAAATCTGGGAAGAAGCTTTCTGAGAAACTGCTTAGTGTTCTGTTAATTCATCTCACAGAGTTACATCTGTATTTCGTGGATCTCTTTGCTAGCCTTATTTCTGTGGAATCTGAGAACAGATATTTCGGATCCCTTTGAAGACTATAGGGCCAAAGGAAATATCCTCCGATAACAAAGAGAAAGAAGCTTTCTGAGAAACTTCTTTGTGTTCTGTGAAATCATCTCACAGAGTTACAGCTTTCCCCTCAACAAGCCTTTCGCTAAGACAGTTCTTGTGGAATTGGCAAAGTGATATTTGGAAGCCCATAGAGGGCTATGGTGAAAAAGGAAATATCCTGAGATGAAATCTGGAAAGAAGCTTTCTGAGAAACTGCTTAGTTTTCTGTTAATTCATCTCACAGAGTTACATCTGTATTTAATGAATCTCTTTCCTTGCCTTATTTCTGTGGAATCTGAGAACAGATATTGCGGATCCCTTTGAAGACTATAGGGCCAAAGGAAATATCCTCCGATAACAAAGAGAAAGAAGCTTTCTGAGAAACTTCTTTGTGTTCTGTGAAATCATCTCACAGAGTTACAGCTTTCCCGTCAAGAAGCCTTTCGCTAAGACAGTTCTTGTGGAATTGGCAAAGTGATATTTGGAAGCCCATAGAGAGATATGGTGAAAAAGGAAATATCCTCAGATGAAATCTGGAAAGAAGCTTTCTGAGAAACTGCTTAGTGTTCTGTTAATTCATCTCACAGAGTTACATCTGTATTTCGTGGATCTCTTTGCTAGCCTTATTTCTGGGGAATGTGAGAACAGATATTTCGGATCCCTTTGGAGACTATAAGGCCAAAGGAAATATCCTCCGATAACAAAGAGAAAGAAGCTTTCTGAGAAACTTCTTTGTGTTCTGTGAAATCATCTCACAGAGTTACAGCCTTCCCCTCAGGAAGCCTTTCGCTAAGACAGTTCTTCTGGAATTGGCAAAGTGATATTTGGAAGCCCAAAGAGAGCTACGGTGAAAAAGGAATTATCCTCAGATGAAATCAGGAAAGAAGGTTTCTGAGAAACTGCTTAGTGTTCTGTTAATTCATCTCACAGACTTACATCTGTATTTCGTGGATCTCTTTGCTAGCCTTATTTCTGTGGAATCTGAGAACAGATATTTCGGATCCCTTTGAAGACTATAGGGCCAAAGGAAATATCCTCCGATAAGAAAGAGAAAGAAGCTTTCTGAGAAACTTCTTTGTGTTCTCTGAAATCATCTCACAGAGTTACAGCTTTCCCCTCAAGAAGCCTTTCGCTAAGACAGTTCTTGTGGAATTGGCAAAGTGATATTTGGTAGCCCATAGAGGGCTATGGTGAAAAAGGAAATATCCTCTGATGAAATCTGCAAAGAAGCTTTCTGAGAAACTGCTTAGTGTTCTGTTAATTCATCTCACAGGGTTACATATGTATTTCGTGGATCTCTTTGCTAGCCTTGTTTCTGTGGAATCTGAGAACAGATATTTCGGATCCCTTTGAAGACTATAGGGCCAAAGGAAATATCCTCCGAAAAAAAAGAGAAAGAAGCTTTCTGAGAAACTTCTTTGTGTTGTGTGAAATCATCTCACAGAGTTACAGCTTTCCCTAGAAGAAGCCTTTCGCTAAGACAGTTCTTGTGGAATTGGCAAAGTGATATTTGGTAGCCCATAGAGGGCCATGGTGAAAAAGGAAATATCCTCAGATGAAATCTGGAAAGAAGCTTTCTGAGAAACTGCTTAGTGTTCTGTTAATTCATCTCACAGAGTTACATCTGTATTTCGTGGATATCTTTGCTAGTCTTATTTCTGGGGAATCTGAGAACAGATATTTCGGATCCCTTTGAAGACTATAGGGCCAAAGGAAATATCCTCCGATAACAAAGAGAAAGAAGCTTTCTGAGAAACTTCTTTGTGTTCTGTGAAATCATCTCACAGAGTTACAGCTTTCCCTAGAAGAAGCCTTTTGCTAAGACAGTTCTTGTGGAATTGGCAAAGTGATATTTGGAAGCCCATAGAGGGCTATGGTGAAAAAGGAAATATCCTCCGATGAAATCTGCAAAGAAGCTTTCTGAGAAACTGCTTAGTGTTCTGTTAATTTATCTCACAGAGTTACATCTGTATTTTGTGGTTGTCTTTGCTAGCCTTATTTCTGTGGAATGTGAGAACAGATATTTCGGATCCCTTTGAAGACTATAGGCCAAAGGAAATATCCTCCGATAAAAAAGAGAAAGAAGCTTTCTGAGAAACTTCTTTGTGTTCTGTGAAATAATCTCACAGAGTTACAGCTTTCCCCTGAAGAAGCCTTTCGCTAAGACAGTTCCTGTGGAATTGGCAAAGTGATATTTGGAAGCCCATAGAGGGCTATGGTGAAAAAGGAAATATCCTCAGATGAAATCTGGAAAGAAGCTTTCTGAGACATTGCTTAGTGTTCTGTTAATTCATCTCACAGAGTTACATCTGTATTTCGTGGATCACTTTGCTAGCCTTATTTCTTTGGAATCTGAGAACAGATATTTTGGATCCCTTTGAAGACAATAGGGCCAAAGGAAATATCCTCTGATAACAAAGAGAAAGAAGCTTTCTGAGAAACTTCTTTGTGTTCTGTGAAATCATCTCACAGAGATACAGCTTTCCCCTCAAGAAGCCTTTCGCCAAGACAGTTCTTGTGGAATTGGCAAAGTGATATTTGGAAGCCCATAGAGGGATATAGTGAAAAAGGAAATATCCTCAGATGAAATCTGGAAAGAAGCTTTCTGAGAACCTGCTTAGTGTTCTATGAATTCATCTCACAGAGTTACATCTATATTTCGTGGATCTCTTTGCTAGCCTTATTTCTGTGGAAACTGAGAACAGATATTTCGGATCCCTTTGAAGACTATAGGGCCAAAGGAAATATCCTCCGATAACAAAGAGAAAGAAGCTTTCTGAAAAACCTCTTTGTGTTCCGTGAAATCATCTCACAGAGTTACAGTTTTCCCCTCAAGAAGCCTTTCTCTAAGACAGTTCTTGTGGAATTGGCAAAGTGATATTGGGAAGCCCATAGAAGGCTATGGTGAAAAAGGAAATATCCTCAGATGAAATCTGGAAAGAAGCTTTCTGAGAAACTGCTTAGTGTTCTGTTAATTCATCTCACAGAGTTACATGTGTATTTCGTGGATTTCTTTGCTAGCCTTTTTTCTGGGGAATATGAGAACAAATATTTCGGATCCCTTTGGAGACTATAGGGCCAAAGGAAATATCCTCCGATAACAAAGAGAAAGAAGCTTTCTGAGAAACTTCTTTGTGTTCTGTGAAATCATCTCACAGAGTTACAGCTTTCCCCTCAAGAAGCCTTTCGCTAGGACAGTTCTTGTGGAATTGGCAAAGTTATATTGGGAAGCCCATAGAGGGCTATGGTGAAAAAGGAAGTATCCTCCGATGAAATCTGCAAAGAAGCTTTCTGAGAAACTGCTTAGTGTTCTGTTAATTCATCTCACAGAGTTACATCTGTATTTTGTGGTTGTCTTTGCTAGCCTTATTTCTGTGGAATGTGAGAACAGATATTTCGGATCCCTTTGAAGACTATAGGCCAAAGGAAATATCCTCCGATAAAAAAGAGAAAGAAGCTTTCTGAGAAACTTCTTTGTGTTCTGTGAAATCATCTCACAGAGTTACAGCTTTCCCCTCCAGAAGCCTTTCGCTAAGACAGTTCTTGTGGAATTGGCAAAGTGATATTTGGAAGCCCATAGAGGGCTATGGTGAAAAAGGAAATATCCTCAGATGAAATCTGGAAAGAAGCTTTCTGAGAAACTGCTTAGTTTTCTGTTAATTCATCTCACAGAGTTACATCTGTATTTCGTGGATCTCTTTGCTAGCCTTATTTCTGTGGAAACTGAGAACAGATATTTCGGATCCCTTTGAAGACTATAGGGCCAAAGGAAGTATCCTCCGATAACAAAGAAAAAGAAGCTTTCTGAGAAACTTCTTTGTGTTCTGTGAAATCATCTCACAGAGTTACAGCTTTCCCCTCAACAAGCCTTTCGCTAAGACAGTTCTTGTGGAATTGGCAAAGTGATATTTGGAAGCCCATAGAGGGCTATGGTGAAAAAGGAAATATCCTCAGATGAAATCTGGAAAGAAGCTTTCTGAGAAACTGCTTAGTGTTCTGTTAATTCATCTCACAGAGTTACATGTGTATTTCGTGGATCTCTTAGCTAGCCTTATTTCTGGGGAATATGAGAACAAATATTTCGGATCCCTTTGGAGACTATAGGGCCAAAGGAAATATCCTCCGATAACAAAGAGAAAAAAGCTTTCTGAGAAACTTCTTTGTGTTCTGTGAAATCATCTCACAGAGTTACAGCTTTCCCCTCAAGAAGCCTTTTCCTAAGACAGTTCTTTTGGAATTGGCAAAGTGATATTTGGAAGCCCATAGAGGGCTATGGTGAAAAAGGAAATATCCTCAGATGAAATCTGGAAAGAAGCTTTCTGAGAAACTGCTTAGTGTTCTGTTAATTCATCTCACAGAGTTACATCTGTATTTCATGGATCTCTTTGCTAGCCTTATTTCTGTGGAATCTGAGAACAGATATTTCGGATCCCTTTGAAGACTATAGGGCCAAAGGAAATATCCTCCGATAACAAAGAGAAAGAAGCTTTCTGAGAAACTTCTTTGTGTTCTGTGAAACCATCTCACAGAGTTACAGCTTTCCCCTCAAGAAGCCTTTCGCTAAGACAGTTCTTGTGGAATTGGAAAGGTGATATTTGGAAGCCCATAGAGGGCTACGGTGAAAAATGAAATATCCTCAGATGAAATCTGGAAAGAAGGTTTCTGAGAAACTGCTTAGTGTTCTGTTAATTCATCTCACAGAGTTACATCTGTATTTCGTGGATCTCTTTGCTAGCCTTATTTCTGTGGAATCTGAGAACAGATATTTCGGATCCCTTTGAAGACTACAGGGCCAAAGGAAATATCCACCGATAACAAAGAGAAAGAAGCTTTCTGAGAAACTTCTTTGTGTTCTGTGAAATCATCTCACAGAGTTACAGCTTTCCCCTCTAGGAGCATTTCGCTAAGACAGTTCTTGGGGAATTGGCAAAGTGATACTGGGAAACCCATAGATGGCTATGGTGAAAAACGAAATATCCTCAGATGAAATCTGGAAAGAAGCTTTCTGAGAAACTGCTTAGTGTTCTGTTAATTCATCTCACAGAGTTACATCTGTATTTCGTGGATCTCTTTGCTAGCCTTATTTCTGTGGAATCTGAGAACAGATATTTCGGATCCCTTTGAAGACTATAGGGCCAAAGGAAATATCCTCCGATAACAAAGAGAAAGAAGCTTTCTGAGAAACTTCTTTGTGTTCTGTGAAATCATCTCACAGAGTTACAGCTTTCCCCTCAAAAAGCCTTTCGCTAAGACAGTTCTTGTGGAATTGGCAAAGTTATATTGGGAAGCCCATAGAGGGCTATGGTGAAAAAGGAAATATCCTCCGATGAAATCTGCAAAGAAGCTTTCTGAGAAACTGCTTAGTGTTCTGTTAATTCATCTCACAGAGTTACATCTGTATTTTGTGGTTGTCTTTGCTAGCCTTATTTCTGTGGAATGTGAGAACAGATATTTCGGATCCCTTTGAAGACTATAGGCCAAAGGAAATATCCTCCGATAAAAAAGAGAAAGAAGCTTTCTGAGAAACTTCTTTGTGTCCTGTGAAATAATCTCACAGAGTTACAGCTTTCCCCTGAAGAAGCCTTTCGCTAAGACAGTTCCTGTGGAATTGGCAAAGTGATATTTGGAAGCCCATAGAGGGCTATGGTGAAAAAGGAAATATCCTCAGATGAAATCTGGAAAGAAGCTTTCTGAGACATTGCTTAGTGTTCTGTTAATTCATCTCACAGAGTTACATCTGTATTTCGTGGATCTCTTTGCTAGCCTTATTTCTTTGGAATCTGAGAACAGATATTTTGGATCCCTTTGAAGACAATAGGGCCAAAGGAAATATCCTCCGATAACAAAGAGAAAGAAGCTTTCTGAGAAACTTCTTTGTGTTCTGTGAAATTATCTCACAGAGTTACAGCTTTCCCCTCAAGAAGCCTTTCGCCAAGACAGTTCTTGTGGAATTGGCAAAGTGATATTTGGAAGCCCATAGATGGCTATGGTGAAAAAGGAAATATCCTCAGATGAAATCTGGAAAGAAGCTTTCTGAGAAACTGCTTAGTGTTCTATGAATTCATCTCACAGAGTTACATCTGTATTTCGTGGATCTCTTTGCTAGCCTTATTTCTGTGGAAACTGAGAACAGATATTTCGGATCCCTTTGAAGACTATAGGGCCAAAGGAAGTATCCTCCGATAACAAAGAAAATGAAGCTTTCTGAGAAACACTTTGTGTTCTGTGAAATCATCTCACAGAGTTACAGCTTTCCCCTCAACAAGCCTTTCGCTAAGACAGTTCTTGTGGAATTGGCAAAGTGATATTTGGAAGCCCATAGAGGGCTATGGTGAAAAAGGTAATATCCTCAGATGAAATCTGGAAAGAAGCTTTCTTAAAAACTGCTTAGGGTTCTGTTAATTCATCTCACAGAGTTATATCTGTATTTCGTGGATCTCTTTGCTAGCCTTATTTCTGTGGAATCTGAGAACAGATATTTCGGATCACTTTGAAGACAATAGGGCCAAAGGAAATATCCTCCGATAACAAAGAGAATGAAGCTTTCTGAGAAACTTCTTTGTATTCTGTGAAATCATCTCACAGAGTTACATCTTTCCCTACAAGAAGCCTTTCGCTAAGACAGTTCTTCTGGAATTGGCAAAGTGATATTGGGTAGCCAATAGAGGGCTATGGTGAAAAAGGAAATATCCTCCGATGAAATCTGGAAGGAACCTTTCTGAGAAACTGCTTAGTGTTCTGTCAATTCATCTCACAGAGTTACATCTGTATTTCGTGGATCTCTTTGCTAGCCTTATTTCTGTGGAATCTGAGAACAGATATTTCGGATCCCTTTGAAGACTATAGGGCCAAAGGAAATATCCTCCGATAACAAAGAGAAAGAAGCTTTCTGAGAAACTTCTTTGTGTTCTGTGAAATAATCTCACAGAGTTACAGCTTTCCCCTCAAGAAGGCTTTCGCTAAGACAGTTCTTGTGGAATTGGCAAAGTGATATTTGGAAGCCCATTCAGGGCTATGGTGAAAAAGGAAATATCCTCCGATGAAATCTGGAAAGAAGCTTTCTGAGAAACTGCTTAGTGTTCTGTTAATTCATCTCACAGAGTTACATCTGTATTTCGTGGATCTCTTTGCTTGCCTTATTTCTGTGGAATCTGAGAACAGATATTTCGGATCCCTTTGAAGACTATAGGGCCAAAGGAAATATCCTCCGATAACAAAGGGAAAGAAGCTTTCTGAGAAACTTCTTTGTGTTCTGTGAAATCATCTCACAGAGTTACAGCTTTCCCCTGAAGAAGCCTTTCGCTAAGACAGTTCTTGTGGAATTTGCAAAGTGATATATGGAAGCCCCTAGAGGGCTATGGTGAAAAAGGTAATATCCTCAGATGAAATCTGGAAAAAAGCTTTCTTAAAAATTGCTTAGTGTTCTGTTAATTTATCTCACAGAGTTACATCTGTATTTCGTGGATCTCTTTGCTAGCCTTATTTTTGTGGAATCTTAGAACAGATATTTCGGATCACTTTGAAGACAATAGGGCCTTAGGAAATATCCTCCGATAACAAAGAGAATGAAGCTTTCTGAGAAACGTCTTTGTCTTCTGTGAAATCATCTCACAGAGTTACATCTTTCCCTACAAGAAGCTTTTCGCTAAGACAGTTCTTCTGGAATTGGCAAAGTGATATTGGGTAGCCAATAGAGGGCTATGGTGAAAAAGGAAATATCCTCCGATGAAATCTTGAAAGAACCTTTCTGAGAAACTGCTTAGTGTTCTGTTAATTCATCTCACAGAGTTACATCTGTATTTCGTGGATCTCTTTGCTAGCCTTATTTCTGTGGAATCTGAGAACAGATATTTCGGATCCCTTTGAAGACTATAGGGCCAAAGGAAATATCCTCCGATAACAAAGAGAAAGAAGCTTTCTGAGAAACTTCTTTGTGTTCTGTGAAATCATCTCACAGAGTTACAGCTTTCCCCTCAAGAAGGCTTTCGCTAAGACAGTTCTTGTGGAATTGGCAAAGTGATATTGGGAAGCCCTTAGAGGGCTATGGTGAAAAAGGAAATATCCTCAGATGAAATCTGGAAAGAAGCTTTCTGAGAAACTGCTTAGTGTTCTGTTAATTCATCTCACAGAGTTACATCTGTATTTCGTGGATCTCTTTGCTAGCCTTATTTCTGTGGAATCTGAGAACAGATATTTCGGATCCCTTTGAAGACTATAGGGCCAAAGGAAATATCCTCTGATAACAAAGAGTAAGAAGCTTTCTGAGAAACTTCTTTGTGTTCTGTGAAATCATCTCACAGATTTACAGCTTTCCCCACAAGAAGCCTTTCGCTAAGACAGTTCTTGTGGAATTGGCAAGGTGATATTTGGAAGCCCATAGAGGGCTACGGTGAAAAATGAAATATCCTCAGATGAAATCTGGAAAGAAGGTTTCTGAGAAACTGCTTAGTGTTCTGTTAATTCATCTCACAGAGTTACATCTGTATTTCGTGGATCTCTTTGCTAGCCTTATTTCTGTGGAATCTGAGAACAGATATTTCGGATCCCTTTGAAGACTACAGGGCCAAAGGAAATATCCTAAGATAACAAAGAGAAAGAAGCTTTCTGAGAAACTTCTTTGTGTTCTGTGAAATTATCTCACAGAGTTACAGCTTTCCCCTCTAGAAGCATTTCGCTAAGACAGTTCTTGGGGAATTGGCAAAGTGATACTGGGAAGCCCATAGAGGGCTAGGGTGAAAAAGGAAATATCCTGAGATGAAATCTGGAAAGTAGCTTTCTGAGAAACTGCTTAGTATTCTGTTAATTCATCTCACAGAGTTACATCTGTATTTAGTGGATCTCTTTGCTTGCCTTATTTCTGTGGAATCTGAGAACAGATATTTCGGATCCCTTTGAAGACTATAGGGCCAAAGGAAATATCCTCAGATAAAAAAGAGAAAGAAGCTTTCTGAGAAACTTCTTTGTGTTCTGTGAAATCATCTCACAGAGTTACAGCTTTCCCTAGAAGAAGCCTTTCGCTAAGACAGTTCTTGTGGAATTGGCAAAGTGATATTTGGAAGCCCATAGAGAGCTATGGTGAAAAAGGAAATATCCTCCGATGAAATCTGCAAAGAAGCTGTCTGAGAAACTGCTTAGTGTTCTGTTAATTCATCTCACACAGTTACATCTGTATTTCGTGGATCTCTTTGCTAGCCTTATTTCTGGGGAATCTGAGAACAGATATTTCGGATCCCTTTGGAGACTATAGGGCCAAAGGAAATATCCTGCGATAACAAAGAGAAAGAAGCTTTCTGAGAAACTTCTTTGTGTTCTGTGAAATCATCTCACAAAGTTACAGCTTTCCCCTCAAGACGCCTTTCGCTAAGACAGTTCTTGTGGAATTGGCAAAGTGATATTGGGAAGCCCATAGAGGGCAATGGTGAAAAAGGAAATATCCTCAGATGAAATCTGGAAAGAAGCTTTCTGAGAAACTGCTTAGTGTTCTCTTAATTCATCTCACAGTGTTACATCTGTATTTCCTGGATCTCTTTGCTAGCCTTATTTCTGTGGAATCTGAGAACAGATATTTCGGATCCCTTTGAAGACCATAGGGCCAAAGGAAATATCCTCCGATAACAAAGAGAAAGAAGCTTTCTGGGAAACTTCTTTGTGTTCTGTGAAATCATCTCACAGAGTTACAGCTTTCCCCGCAAGAAGCCTTTCGCTAAGACAGTTCTTCTGGAATTGGCAAAGTGATATTTGGAAGCCCATAGAGAGCTACGGTGAAAAAGGAATTATCCTCAGATGAAATCTGGAAAGAAGGTTTCTGAGAAACTGCTTAGTGTTCTGTTAATTCATCTCACAGAGTTACATCTGTATTTCGTGGATCTCTTTGCTTGCCTTATTTCTGTGGAATCTGAGAACAGATATTTCGGATCCCTTTGAAGACTATAGGGCCAAAGGAAATATCCTCCGATAACAAAGAGAAAGAAGCTTTCTGAGAAACTTCTTTGTGTTCTGTGAAATCATCTCACAGAGTTACAGCTTTCCCCTCAAGAAGGCTTTCGCTAAGACAGTTCTTGTGGAATTGGCAAAGTGATATTTGGAAGCCCATAGAGGGCTATCGTGAAAAAGGAAATATCCTCAGATGAAATCTGGAAAGAAGCTTTCTGAGAAACTGCTTAGTGTTCTGTTAATTCGTCTCACAGAGTAACATCTGTATTTCGTGGATCTCTTTGCTAGCCTTATTTCTGTGGAATCTGAGAACAGATATTTCGGATCCCTTTGAAGACTATAGGGCCAAAGGAAATATCCTCCGATAACAAAGAGAATGAAGCTGTCTGAGAAACTTCTTTGTGTCCTGTGAAATCATCTCACAGAGTTACAGCTTTCCCCTCAAGAAGCCTTTCGCTAAGACAGTTCTTGTGGAATTGGCAAAGTGATATTGGGAAGCCCATAGAGGGCTATGGTGAAAAAGGAAATATCCTCAGATGAAATCTGGAAAGAAGCTTTCTGAGAAACTGCTTAGTGTTCTGTTAATTCATCTCACAGAGTTACATCTGTATTTCGTGGATCTCTTTGCTTCCCTTATTTCTGTGGAATCTGAGAACAGATATTTCGGATCCCTTTGAAGACTATAGGGCCAAAGGAAATATCCTCCGATAACAAAGAGAAAGAAGCTTTCTGAGAAACTTCTTTGTGTTCTGTGAAATCATCTCACAAAGTTACAGCTTTCCCCTCAAGACGCCTTTCGCTAAGACAGTTCTTGTGGAATTGGCAAAGTGATATTGGGAAGCCCATAGAGGGCAATGGTGAAAAAGGAAATATCCTCAGATGAAATCTGGAAAGAAGCTTTCTGAGAAACTGCTTAGTGTTCTCTTAATTCATCTCACAGTGTTACATCTGTATTTCCTGGATCTCTTTGCTAGCCTTATTTCTGTGGAATCTGAGAACAGATATTTCGGATCCCTTTGAAGACCATAGGGCCAAAGGAAATATCCTCCGATAACAAAGAGAAAGAAGCTTTCTGGGAAACTTCTTTGTGTTCTGTGAAATCATCTCACAGAGTTACAGCTTTCCCCTCAAGAAGCCTTTCGCTAAGACAGTTCTTCTGGAATTGGCAAAGTGATATTTGGAAGCCCATAGAGAGCTACGGTGAAAAAGGAATTATCCTCAGATGAAATCTGGAAAGAAGGTTTCTGAGAAACTGCTTAGTGTTCTGTTAATTCATCTCACAGAGTTACATCTGTATTTCGTGGATCTCTTTGCTAGTCTTATTTCTGTGGAATCTGAGAACAGATATTTCGGATCCCATTGAAGACTATAGGGCCAAAGGAAATATCCTCCGATAAAAAAGAGAAAGAAGCTTTCTGAGAAACTTCTTTGTGTTCTGTGAAATCATCTCACAGAGTTACAGCTTTCCCCCCTAGAAGCATTTCGCTAAGACAGTTCTTGGGGTATTGGCAAAGTGATACTGGGAAGCCCATAGAGGGCTATGGTAAAAAAGGAAATATACTCAGATGAAATCTGGAAAGAAGCTTTCTGAGAAACTGGTTAGTGTTCTGTTAATTCATCTCACAGAGTTACATCTGTATTTCGTGGATCTCTTTGCTTGCCTTATTTCTGTGGAATCTGAGAACAGATATTTCGGATCCCTTTGAAGACTATAGGGCCAAAGGAAATATCCTCCGATAACAAAGAGAAAGAAGCTTTCTGAGAAACTTCTTTGTGTTCTGTGAAATCATCTCACAGAGTTACAGCTTTCCCCTCAAGAAGGCTTTCGCTAAGACAGTTCTTGTGGAATTGGCAAAGTGATATTTGGAAGCCCATAGAGGGCTATGGTGAAAAAGGAAATATCCTCAGATGAAATCTGGAAAGAAGCTTTCTGATAAACTGCTTAGTGTTCTGTTAATTCATCTCACAGAGTTACATCTGTATTTCGTGGATCTCTTTGCTTCCCTTATTTCTGTGGAATCTGAGAACAGATATTTCGGATCCCTTTGAAGACTATAGGGCCAAAGGAAATATCCTCCGATAACAAAGAGAATGAAGCTGTCTGAGAAACTTCTTTGTGTCCTGTGAAATCATCTCACAGAGTTACAGCTTTCCCCTCAAGAAGCCTTTCGCTAAGACAGTTCTTGTGGAATTGGCAAAGTGATATTGGGAAGCCCATAGAGGGCTATGGTGAAAAAGGAAATATCCTCAGATGAAATCTGGAAAGAAGGTTTCTGAGAAACTGCTTAGTGTTCTGTTAATTCATCTCACAGAGTTACATCTGTATTTCGTGGATCTCTTTGCTTCCCTTATTTCTGTGGAATCTGAGAACAGATATTTCGGATCCCTTTGAAGACTATAGGGCCAAAGGAAATATCCTCCGATAACAAAGAGAAAGAAGCTTTCTGAGAAACTTCTTTGTGTTCTGTGAAATCATCTCACAGAGTTACAGCTTTCCCCTCAAGAAGCCTTTCGCTAAGACAGTTCTTGTGGAATTGGCAAAGTGATATTTGGAAGCCCATAGAGGGCTAAGTGTAAAAGGAAATATCCTCAGATGAAATCTGGAAAGAAGCTTTCTGAGAAACTGCTTAGTGTTCTGTTAATTCATCTCACAGAGTTACATCTGTATTTCGTGGATCTCTTTGCTAGCCTTATTTCTGGGGAATCTGAGAACAGATATTTCGGATCCCTTTGGAGACTGTAGGGCCAAAGGAAATATCCTCCGATAACAAAGTGATAGAAGCTTTCTGAGAAACTTCTTTGTGTTCTGTGAAATCATCTCACAGAGTTACAGCTTTCCCCTCAAGAAGCCTTTCGCTAAGACAGTTCTTGTGGAATTGGCAAAGTGATATTGGGAAGCCCATACAGGGCACGGTGAAAAAGGAAATATCCTGAGATGAAATCTGGAAAGAAGCTTTCTGAGAAACTGCTTAGTGTTCTGTTAATTCATCTCACAGAGTTACATCTGTATTTCGTGGATCTCTTTGCTAGCCTTATTTCTGTGGAATCTGAGAACAGATATTTCGGATCCCTTTGAAGACTATAGGGCCAAAGGAAATATCCTCTGATAACAAAGAGAAAGAAGCTTTCTGAGAAACTTCTTTGTGTTCTGTGAAATCATCTCACAGATTTACAGCTTTCCCCACAAGAAGCCTTTCGCTAAGACAGTTCTTGTGGAATTGGCAAGGTGATATTTGGAAGCCCATAGAGGGCTACGGTGAAAAATGAAATATCCTCAGATGAAATCTGGAAAGAAGGTTTCTGAGAAACTGCTTAGTGTTCTGTTAATTCATCTCACAGAGTTACATCTGTATTTCGTGGATCTCTTTGCTAGCCTTATTTCTGCGGAATCTGAGAACAGATATTTCGGATCCCTTTGAAGACTACAGGGCCAAAGGAAATATCCTAAGATAACAAAGAGAAAGAAGCTTTCTGAGAAACTTCTTTGTGTTCTGTGAAATTATCTCACAGAGTTACAGCTTTCCCCTCTAGAAGCATTTCGCTAAGACAGTTCTTGGGGAATTGGCAAAGTGATACTGGGAAGCCCATAGAGGGCTAGGGTGAAAAAGGAAATATCCTGAGATGAAATCTGGAAAGAAGCTTTCTGAGAAACTGCTTAGTATTCTGTTAATTCATCTCACAGAGTTACATCTGTATTTAGTGGATCTCTTTGCTTGCCTTATTTCTGTGGAATCTGAGAACAGATATTTCGGATCCCTTTGAAGACTATAGGGCCAAAGGAAATATCCTCCGAGAACAAAGAGAAAGAAGCTTTCTGAGAAACTTCTTTGTGTTCTGTGAAATCATCTCACAGAGTTACAGCTTTCCCCTCAAGAAGGCTTTCGCTAAGACAGTTCTTGTGGAATTGGCAAAGTGATATTTGGAAGCCCATAGAGGGCTATCGTGAAAAAGGAAATATCCTCAGATGAAATCTGGAAAGAAGCTTTCTGAGAAACTGCTTAGTGTTCTGTTAATTCATCTCACAGAGTTACATCTGTATTTCGTGGATCTCTTTGCTTCCCTTATTTCTGTGGAATCTGAGAACAGATATTTCGGATCCCTTTGAAGACTATAGGGCCAAAGGAAATATCCTCCGATAACAAAGAGAATGAAGCTGTCTGAGAAACTTCTTTGTGTCCTGTGAAATCATCTCACAGAGTTACAGCTTTCCCCTCAAGAAGCCTTTCGCTAAGACAGTTCTTGTGGAATTGGCAAAGTGATATTGGGAAGCCCATAGAGGGCTATGGTGAAAAAGGAAATATCCTCAGATGAAATCTGGAAAGAAGCTTTCTGAGAAACTGCTTAGTGTTCTGTTAATTCATCTCACAGAGTTACATCTGTATTTCGTGGATCTCTTTGCTTCCCTTATTTCTGTGGAATCTGAGAACAGATATTTCGGATCCCTTTGAAGACTATAGGGCCAAAGGAAATATCCTCCGATAACAAAGAGAAAGAAGCTTTCTGAGAAACTTCTTTGTGTTCTGTGAAATCATCTCACAAAGTTACAGCTTTCCCCTCAAGACGCCTTTCGCTAAGACAGTTCTTGTGGAATTGGCAAAGTGATATTGGGAAGCCCATAGAGGGCAATGGTGAAAAAGGAAATATCCTCAGATGAAATCTGGAAAGAAGCTTTCTGAGAAACTGCTTAGTGTTCTCTTAATTCATCTCACAGTGTTACATCTGTATTTCCTGGATCTCTTTGCTAGCCTTATTTCTGTGGAATCTGAGAACAGATATTTCGGATCCCTTTGAAGACCATAGGGCCAAAGGAAATATCCTCCGATAACAAAGAGAAAGAAGCTTTCTGGGAAACTTCTTTGTGTTCTGTGAAATCATCTCACAGAGTTACAGCTTTCCCCTCAAGAAGCCTTTCGCTAAGACAGTTCTTCTGGAATTGGCAAAGTGATATTTGGAAGCCCATAGAGAGCTACGGTGAAAAAGGAATTATCCTCAGATGAAATCTGGAAAGAAGGTTTCTGAGAAACTGCTTAGTGTTCTGTTAATTCATCTCACAGAGTTACATCTGTATTTCGTGGATCTCTTTGCTAGTCTTATTTCTGTGGAATCTGAGAACAGATATTTCGGATCCCTTTGAAGACTATAGGGCCAAAGGAAATATCCTCCGATAAAAAAGAGAAAGAAGCTTTCTGAGAAACTTCTTTGTGTTCTGTGAAATCATCTCACAGAGTTACAGCTTTCCCCCCTAGAAGCATTTCGCTAAGACAGTTCTTGGGGTATTGGCAAAGTGATACTGGGAAGCCCATAGAGGGCTATGGTAAAAAAGGAAATATACTCAGATGAAATCTGGAAAGAAGCTTTCTGAGAAACTGCTTAGTGTTCTGTTAATTCATCTCACAGAGTTACATCTGTATTTCGTGGATCTCTTTGCTTGCCTTATTTCTGTGGAATCTGAGAACAGATATTTCGGATCCCTTTGAAGACTATAGGGCCAAAGGAAATATCCTCCGATAACAAAGAGAAAGAAGCTTTCTGAGAAACTTCTTTGTGTTCTGTGAAATCATCTCACAGAGTTACAGCTTTCCCCTCAAGAAGGCTTTCGCTAAGACAGTTCTTGTGGAATTGGCAAAGTGATATTTGGAAGCCCATAGAGGGCTATGGTGAAAAAGGAAATATCCTCAGATGAAATCTGGAAAGAAGCTTTCTGAGAAACTGCTTAGTGTTCTGTTAATTCATCTCACAGAGTTACATCTGTATTTCGTGGATCTCTTTGCTTCCCTTATTTCTGTGGAATCTGAGAACAGATATTTCGGATCCCTTTGAAGACTATAGGGCCAAAGGAAATATCCTCCGATAACAAAGAGAATGAAGCTGTCTGAGAAACTTCTTTGTGTCCTGTGAAATCATCTCACAGAGTTACAGCTTTCCCCTCAAGAAGCCTTTCGCTAAGACAGTTCTTGTGGAATTGGCAAAGTGATATTGGGAAGCCCATAGAGGGCTATGGTGAAAAAGGAAATATCCTCAGATGAAATCTGGAAAGAAGCTTTCTGAGAAACTGCTTAGTGTTCTGTTAATTCATCTCACAGAGTTACATCTGTATTTCGTGGATCTCTTTGCTTCCCTTATTTCTGTGGAATCTGAGAACAGATATTTCGGATCCCTTTGAAGACTATAGGGACAAAGGAAATATCCTCCGATAACAAAGAGAAAGAAGCTTTCTGAGAAACTTCTTTGTGTTCTGTGAAATCATCTCACAGAGTTACAGCTTTCCCCTCAAGAAGCCTTTCGCTAAGACAGTTCTTGAGGAATTGGCAAAGTGATATTTGGAAGCCCATAGAGGGCTAAGTGTAAAAGGAAATATCCTCAGATGAAATCTGGAAAGAAGCTTTCTGAGAAACTGCTTAGTGTTCTGTTAATTCATCTCACAGAGTTACATCTGTATTTCGTGGATCTGTTTGCTAGCCTTATTTCTGGGGAATCTGAGAACAGATATTTCGGATCCCTTTGGAGACTGTAGGGCCAAAGGAAATATCCTCCGATAACAAAGTGATAGAAGCTTTCTGAGAAACTTCTTTGTGTTCTGTGAAATCATCTCACAGAGTTACAGCTTTCCCCTCAAGAAGCCTTTCGCTAAGACAGTTCTTGTGGAATTGGCAAAGTGATATTGGGAAGCCCATACAGGGCACGGTGAAAAAGGAAATATCCTGAGATGAAATCTGGAAAGAAGCTTTCTGAGAAACTGCTTAGTGTTCTGTTAATTCATCTCACAGAGTTACATCTGTATTTCGTGGATCTCTTTGCTAGCCTTATTTCTGTGGAATCTGAGAACAGATATTTCGGATCCCTTTGAAGACTATAGGGCCAAAGGAAATATCCTCTGATAACAAAGAGAAAGAAGCTTTCTGAGAAACTTCTTTGTGTTCTGTGAAATCATCTCACAGATTTACAGCTTTCCCCACAAGAAGCCTTTCGCTAAGACAGTTCTTGTGGAATTGGCAAGGTGATATTTGGAAGCCCATAGAGGGCAATGGTGAAAAATGAAATATCCTCAGATGAAATCTGGAAAGAAGGTTTCTGAGAAACTGCTTAGTGTTCTGTTAATTCATCTCACAGAGTTACATCTGTATTTCGTGGATCTCTTTGCTAGCCTTATTTCTGCGGAATCTGAGAACAGATATTTCGGATCCCTTTGAAGACTACAGGGCCAAAGGAAATATCCTAAGATAACAAAGAGAAAGAAGCTTTCTGAGAAACTTCTTTGTGTTCTGTGAAATTATCTCACAGAGTTACAGCTTTCCCCTCTAGAAGCATTTCGCTAAGACAGTTTTTGGGAATTGGCAAAGTGATACTGGGAAGCCCATAGAGGGCTAGGGTGAAAAAGGAAATATCCTGAGATGAAATCTGGAAAGAAGCTTTCTGAGAAACTGCTTAGTATTCTGTTAATTCATCTCACAGAGTTACATCTGTATTTAGTGGATCTCTTTGCTTGCCTTATTTCTGTGGAATCTGAGAACAGATATTTCGGATCCCTTTGAAGACTATAGGGCCAAAGGAAATATTCTCCGAGAACAAAGAGAAAGAAGCTTTCTGAGAAACTTCTTTGTGTTCTGTGAAATCATGTCACAGAGTTACAGCTTTCCCCTCAAGAACCCTTTTGCTAAGACAGTTCTTGTGGAATTGGCAAAGTGATATTTGGAAGCCCATAGAGGGCTAAGTGTAAAAGGAAATATTCTCAGATGAAATCTGGAAAGACGCTTTCTGAGAAACTGCTTAGTGTTTTGTTAATTCATCTCACAGAGTTACATCTGTATTTCGTGGATCTCTTTGCTAGCCTGATTTCTGTGGAATCTGAGAACAGATATTTCGGATCCCTTTGAAGACTGTAGGGCCAAAGGAAATATCCTCGGATAACAAAGAGAAAGAAGCTTTCTGAGAAACTTCTTTGTGTTCTGTGAAATCATCTCACAGAGTTACAGCTTTCCCTAGAAGGAGCCTTTCGCTAGGACAGTTCTTGTGGAATTGGCAAAGTGATATTGGGAATCCTATAGAGGGCTATGGTGAAAAAGGAAATATCCTCAGATGAAATCTGGAAAGAAACTTTCTGAGAAACTGCTTAATGTTCTGTTAATTCATCTCACAGAGTTACATCTGTATTTCGTGGATCTCTTTGCTAGCCTTATTTCTGTGGAATCTGAGAACAGATATTTCGGATCCCTTTGAAGACTATAATGCCAAAGGAAATATCCTCCGATAACAAAGAGAAAGAAGCTTTCTGAGAAACTTCTTTGTGTTCTGTGAAATCATCTCACAGAGTTACAGCATTCCCCTTAAGAAGCCTTTCGCTAAGACAGTTCTTGTGGAATTGGCAAAGTTTTATTTGGAAGCCCGTAGTGGGCTATGGTGAAAAAGGAAATATCCTCAGATGAAATCTGGAAAGAAGCTTTCTGAGAAACTGCTTAGTGTTCTGTTAATTCTTCTCACAGAGTTACATCTGTATTTCGTGGATCTCTTTGCTAGCCTTATTTCTGTGGAATCTGAGAACAGATATTTCGGATCCCTTTGAAGACTATAGGGCCAAAGAAATATCCTCCGATAACAAAGAGAAAGAAGCTTTCTGAGAAACTTCTTTGTGTTCTGTGAAATCATCTCACAGAGTTACAGCTTTCCCCTCATGAAGTCTTTCGCTAAGACAGTTCTTGTGGAATTGGCAAAGTGATATTTGGAAGCCCATAGAGGGCTACAGTGAAAAAGGAAATATCCTCAGATGAAATCTGGAAAGAAGCTTTCTGAGAAACTGCTAAGTGTTCTGTTAATTCATCTCACAGAGTTACATCTGTATTTCGTGGATCTCTTTGCTAGCCTTATTTCTGTGGAATCTGAGAACAGATATTTCGGATCCCTTTGAAGACTATAGGGCCAAAGGAAATATCCTCCGATAACAAAGAGAAAGAAACTTTCTGAGAAACTTCTTTGTGTTCTGTGAAATCATCTCACAGAGTTACAGCTTTCCCCTCTAGAAGCCTTTCGCTAAGACAGTTCTGGTGGAATTGGCAAAGTCATACTGGGAAGCCCATAGAGGGCTATGGTGAAAAAGGAAATATCCTCAGATGAAATCTGGAAAGAAGCTTTCTGAGAAACTGCTTAGTGTTCTGTTAATTCATCTCACAGTGTTACATCTATATTTCGTGGATCTCTTTGCTAGCCTTATTTCTGTGGAATCTGAGAACAGATATTTCGGATCCCTTTGAACACTATAGGGCCAAAGGAAATATCCTCCGATAACAAAGAGAAAGAAGCTTTCTGAGAAACTTCTTTGTGTTCTGTGAAATCATATCACAGAGTTACAGCTTTCACTAGAAGAAGCCTTTCGCTAAGACAGTTCTTGTGGAATTGGCAAAGTGATATTTGGAAGCCCATAGAGGGCTATGGTGAAAAAGGAAATATCCTCAGATGAAATCTGGAAAGAAGCTTTCTGAGAAACTGCTTTGTGTTCTGTTAATTCATCTAGCAGATTTACATCTGTATTTCGTGGATGTCTTTGCTCTCCTTATTTCTGTGGAATGTGAGAACAGATATTTCGGATCCCTTTGAAGACTATAGGGCAAAAGGAAATATCCTCCGATAACAAAGAGAAAGAAGCTTTCTGAGAAACTTCTTTGTGTTCTGTGAAATCATCTCACAGAGTTACAGCTTTCCCCTCAAGAAGCCTTTCGCTAAGACAATTCTTGTGGAATTGGCAAAGGGATATTTGGAAGCCCATAGAGGGCTATGGTGAAAAAGGAAATATCCTCAGATGAAATCTGGAAAGAAACTTTGTGAGAAACTGCTTAATGTTCTGTTAATTCATCTCACAGAGTTACATCTGTATTTCGTGCATCTCTTTGCTAGCCTTATTTCTGTGGAATCTGAGAACAGATATTTCAGATCCCTTTGAATACTATAAGGCCAAAGGAAATATCCTCCGATAACAAAGAGAAAGAAGCTTTCTGAGGAACTTCTTTGTGTTCTGTGAAATCATCTCACAGAGTTACAGGTTTCCCCTTAAGAAGCCTTTCGCTAAGACAGTTCTTGTGGAATTGGCAAAGTTTTATTTGGAAGCCCTTTAGAGGGCTTTGGTGAAAAAGGAAATATTCTCAGATGAAATCTGGAAAGAAGCTTTCTGAAAAACTGCTTAGTGTTCTGTGAATTCATCTCACAGAGTTACATCTGTATTTCGTGGATCTCTTTGCTAGCCTTATTTCTGTGGAATCTGAGAACAGATATTTCGGATCCCTTTGAAGACTACAGGGCCGAAGGAAATATCCTGCGATAACAAAGAGAAAGAAGCTTTCTGAGAAACTTCTTTGAGTTCTGTGAAATCATATCAGAGTGTTACAGCTTTCCGCTCAAGAAGCCTTTCGCTAAGACAGTTCTTGTGGAATTGGCAAAGAGATATATGGATGCCCTAAGAGGGCTAAGGTGAAAAACGAAATATCCTCAGAGGAAATCTGGAAAGAAGCTTTCTGAGAAACTGCTTAGTGTTCTGTTAATTCATCTCACAGAGTTACATCTGTATTTCGTGGATCTCTTTGCTAGCCTTATTTCTGTGGAATCTGAGAACAGATATTTCGGATCCCTTTGAAGACTATAGGGCCAAAGGAAATATCCTGCGATAACAAAGAGAAAGAAGCTTTCTGAGAAACTTCTTTGTGTTCTGTGAAAGCATCTCACAGAGTTACAGCTTTCCCCTCAAGAAGCCTTTCACTAAGACAGTTCTTGTGGAATTGGCAAAGTGATATTTGGAAGCCCATAGAGGGCTATGGTGAAAAAGGAAATATCCTCAGATGAAATCTGGAAAGAAGCTTTCTGAGAAACTGCTTAGTTTTCTGTTAATTCATCTCACAGAGTTACATCTGTATTTCGTGGATCTCTTTGCTAGCCTTATTTCTGTGGAATCTGAGAACAGATATTTCGGATCCCTTTGAAGACTATAGGGCCAAAGGAAATATCCTCCGATAACAAAGAGAAAGAAGCTTTCTGAGAAACTTCTTTGTGTTCCCTGAAATCATCTCACAGAGTTACAGCTATCCCCTCAAGAAGCCTTTCGCTAAGACAGTTCTGGTGGAATTGGCAAAGTGATATTTGGAAGCCCCTAGAGGGCTATGGTGAAAAAGGAAATATCCTCAGATGAAATCTGGAAAGAAGCTTTCTGAGAAACTGCTTAGTGTTCTGTTAACTCAGCTCACAGAGTTACATCTGTATTTCGTGGATCTCTTTGCTAGCCTTATTTCTGTGGAATCTGAGAACAGATATTTCGGATCCCTATGAAGACTATACGGCAAAGGAAATATCCTCCGATAACAAAGAGAAAGAAGCATTCTGAGAAACTTCTTTGTGTTCTGTGAAATAATCTCACAGAGTTACAGCTTTCGCCTCAAGAAGCCTTTCCCTAAGACAGTTCAGGTGGAATTGGCAAAGTGATATTTGGAAGCCCCTAGAGGGCTATGGTGAAAAAGGAAATACCCTCTAATGAAATCTGGAAAGAAGCTTTCTGAGAAACTGCTTAGTGTTCTGTTAATTCATCTCACAGAGTTACATCTGTATTTCGTGGATCTCTTTGCTAGCCTTATTTCTGTGGAATCTGAGAACAGATATTTCGGATCCCTTTGAAGATTATAGGGCCAAAGGAAAAATCCTCCGATAACAAAGAAAAAGAAGCTTTCTGAGAAACTTCTTTGTGTTCTGTGAAATCATCTCACAGAGTTACAGCTTTCCCCTCAAGAAGCCTTTCGCTAAGACAGTTCTTGTGGAATTGGCAAAGTGATATTGGGAAGCCCATAGAGGGCTATCGTGAAAAAGGAAATATCCTCAGATGAAATCTGGAAAGAAGCTTTCTGAGAAACTGCTTAGTGTTCTGTTAATTCATCCCACAGAGTTACATCTGTATTTCGTGGATGTCTTTGCTATCCTTATTTCTGTGGAATGTGAGAACAGATATTTCGGATCCCTTTGAAGACTATAGGGCCAAAGGAAATATCATCCGATAACAAAGAGAAAGAAGAATTCTGAGAAACTTCTTTGTGTTCTGTGAAATAATCTCACAGAGTTACAGCTTTCCCCTCAAGAAGCCTTTCGCTAAGACAATTCTTGTGGAATTGGCAAAGTGATATTTCGAAGCCCATAGTGGGCTATGGTGAAAAAGGAAATATCCTCAGATGAAATCTGGAAAGAAGCTTTCTGAGAAACTGCTTAGTGTTCTGTTAATTCATCTCACAGAGTTACATCTGTATTTCGTGGATCTCTTTGCTAGCCTTATTTCTGTGGAATCTGAGAACAGATATTTCTGATCCCTTTGGAGACTATAGGGCCAAAGGAAATATCCTCCGATAACAAAGAGAAAGAAGCTTTCTGAGAAACTTCGTTGTGTTCCCTGAAATCATCTCACAGAGTTACAGCTTTCACCTCAAGAAGCCTTTCGCTAAGACAGTTCTTGTGGAATTGGCAAAGTGATAAATGGAAGCCCCTAGAGGCCTATGGTGAAAAAGGAAATATCCTCAGATGAAATCTGGAAAGAAGCTTTCTGAGAAACTGCTTAGTGTTCTGTTAACTCAGCTCACACAGTTACATCTGTATTTCGTGGATCTCTTTGCTAGCCTTATTTCTCTGGAATCTGAGAACAGATATTTCGGATCCCTTTGAAGACTATACGGCAAAGGAAATATCCTCCGATAAAAAGAGAAAGAAGCTTTCTGAGAAAATTCTTTGTGTTCTTTGAAATAATCTCACAGAGTTACAGCTTTCGCCTCAAGAAGCCTTTCGCTAAGACAGTTCATGTGGAATTGGCAAAGTGATATTTGGAAACCCCTAGAGGGCTATGGTGAAAAAGGAAATATCCTCTAATGAAATCTGGAAAGAAGCTTTCTGAGAAACTGCTTAGTGTTCTGTTAATTCATCTGACAGAGTTACATCTGTATTTCATGGATCTCTTTGCTAGCCTTATTTCTGTGGAATCTGAGAACAGATATTTCGGATCCCTTGAAGACTATAGGGCCAAAGGAAATATCCTCCGATAACAAAGAGAAAGAAGCTTTCTGAGAAACTTCTTTGTATTCTGTGAAATCATCTCACAGAGTTACAGCTTTCCCCTCAAGAAGGCTTTCGCTAAGACAGTTCTTGTGGAATTGGCAAAGTGATATTTGGAAGCCCATAGAGGGCTACGGTGAAAAAGGAACTATTCTCAGATGAAATCTGGAAAGAAGCTTTCTGAGAAACTGCTTAGTGTTTTGTTAATTCATCTGACAGAGTTACATCTGTATTTCATGGATCTCTTTGCTAGCCTTATTTCTGTGGAATCTGAGAACAGATATTTCGGATCCCTTGAAGACTATAGGGCCAAAGGAAATATCCTCCGATAACAAAGAGAAAGAAGCTTTCTGAGAAACTTCTTTGTATTCTGTGAAATCATCTCACAGAGTTACAGCTTTCCCCTCAAGAAGGCTTTCGCTAAGACAGTTCTTGTGGAATTGGCAAGGTGATATTTGGAACCCCATAGAGGGCTACGGTGAAAAAGGAACTATCCTCAGATGAAATCTGGAAAGAAGCTTTCTGAGAAACTGCTTAGTGTTCTGTTAATTCATCTCACAGAGTTACATCTGTATTTCGTGGATCTCTTTGCAAGCCTTATTTCTGTGGAATCTGAGAACAGATATTTCGGATCGCTTTGAAGACTATAGGGCCAAAGGAATGATCCTCCGATAACAAAGAGAAAGAAGCTTTCTGAGAAACTTCTTTGTGTTCTGTGAAATCATCTCAAAGAGTTACAGCTTTCCCCTCAAGAAGCCTTTCGCTAAGACAGTTCTTGTGGAATTGGCAAAGTGATACTGGGAAGCGCATAGAGGTCTATGGTGAAAAAGGAAATATCCTCAGATGAAATCTGTAAAGAAGCTTTCTGAGAAACTGCTTAGTGTTCTGTTAATTCATCTCACAGAGTTACATCTGTATTTCGTGGATCTCTTTGCTAGCCTTATTTCTGTGGAATCTCAGAACAGATATTTCGGATCCCTTTGAAGACTATAGGGCGAAAGGAAATAACCTCCGATAACAAAGAGAAAGAAGCTTTCTGAGAAACTTCTTTTGTTCTGTGAAATCATCTCACAGAGTTACAGCTTTCACTAGAAGAAGCCTTTCGATAAGGCAGGTCTTGTGGAATTGGCAAAGTGATATTGGGAAGCCCATAGAGGGCTATGGTGAAAAAGGAAATATACTCCGATGAAATCTGGAAAGAAGCTTTCTGAGAAACTGCTTAGTGTTCTGTTAATTCATCTCACAGAGTTACATCTGTATTTCATGGATGTCTTTGCTATCCTCATTTCTGTGGAATCTGAGAACAGATATTTCGGATCCCTTTGAAGACTATAGGGCCAAAGGAAATATCCTCCGATAACAAAGAGAAAGAAGCTTTCTGAGAAACTTCTTTGTGTTCAGTGAAATAATATCACAGAATTACAGCTTTCCCCTCAAGAAGCCTTTCGCTAAGACAATTCTTGTGGAATTGGCAAAGTGATATTTGGAAGCCCATAGATGGCTATGGTGAAAAAGGAAATATCCTCAGATGAAATCTGGAAAGAAGCTTTCTGAGAAACTGCTTAGTGTTCTGTGAATTCATCCCACTGAGTTACATCTGTATTTCGTGGATCTCTTTGCTAGCCTCTATTCTGTGGAATCTGAGAACAGATATTTCGGATCACTTTGAAGACTATAGGGCCAAAGGAAATAACCTCCGATAACAAAGAGAAAGAAGCTTTCTGAGAAACTTCTTTTGTTCTGTGAAATCATCTCACAGAGTTACAGCTTTCACTAGAAGAAGCCTTTCGATAAGGCAGGTCTTGTGGAATTGGCAAAGTGATATTGGGAAGCCCATAGAGGGCTATGGTGAAAAAGGAAATATACTCCGATGAAATCTGGAAAGAAGCTTTCTGAGAAACTGCTTAGTGTTCTGTTAATTCATCTCACAGAGTTACATCTGTATTTCATGGATGTCTTTGCTATCCTTATTTCTGTGGAATGTGAGAACAGATATTTCGGATCCCTTTGAAGAATATAGGGCCAAAGGAAATATCCTCCGATAACAAAGAGAAAGAAGCTTTCTGAGAAACTTCTTTGTGTTCAGTGAAATAATATCACAGAGTACAGGTTTCCCCTCAAGAAGCCTTTCGCTAAGACAATTCTTGTGGAATTGACAAAGTGATATTTGGAAGCCCATAGATGGCTATGGTGAAAAAGGAAATATCCTCAGATGAAATCTGGAAAGAAACTTTCTGAGAAACTGCTTAATGTTCTCTTAATTCATCTCACAGAGTTACATCTGTATTTCGTGGATCTCTTTGCTAGCCTTATTTCTGTGGAATCTGAGAACAGATATTTCGGATCCCTTTGAAGACTATAATGCCAAAGGAAATATCCTCCGATAACAAAGAGAAAGAAGCTTTCTGAGAAACTTCTTTGTGTTCTGTGAAATCATCTCACAGAGTTACAGCATTCCCCTTAAGAAGCCTTTCGCTAAGACAGTTCTTGTGGAATTGGCAAAGTTTTATTTGGAAGCCCGTAGTGGGCTATGATGAAAAAGGAAATATCCTCAGATGAAATCTGGAAAGAAGCTTTCTGAGAAACTGCTTAGTGTTCTGTGAATTCATCCCACTGAGTTACATCTGTATTTCGTGGATCTCTTTGCTAGCCTCCTTTCTGTGGAATCTGAGAACAGATATTTCGGATCACTTTGAAGACTATAGGGCCAAAGGAAATATCCTCCGATAACAAAGAGAAAGAAGCTTTCTGAGAAACTTCTTTGTGTTCTGTGAAATCATCTCACAGAGTTACAGCTTTCCCCTCAAGAAGCCTTTCGCTAAGACAGTTCTTGTAAATTGGCAAAGTGATATTTGGAAGCCCATAGAGGGCTATGGTAAAAAGGAAATATCCTCAGATGAAATCTGGAAAGAAGCTTTCTGAGAAACTGCTTAGTGTTCTGTTAATTCATCTCACAGAGTTACATCTGTATTTCGTGGATCTCTTTGCTAGCCTTATTTCTGTGGAATCTGAGAACAGATATTTCGGATCCCTTTGAAGACTATAGGGACAAAGTAAATATCCTGCGATAACAAAGAGAAAGAAGCTTTCTGAGAAACTTCTTTGTGTTCTGTTAATTCATCTCACAGAGTTACATCTGTATTTCGTGGATCTCTTTGCTAGCCTTATTTCTGTGGAATCTGAGAACAGATATTTCGGATCCCTTTGAAGACAATAGGGACAAAGTAAATATCCTGCGATAACAAAGAGAAAGAAGCTTTCTGAGAAACTTATTTGTGTTCTCTGAAATCATATCACAGAGTTACAGCTTTCCCCTCAAGAAGCCTTTCGCTAAGACAGTTCTTGTGGAATTGGCAAAGAGATATATGGATGCCCATAGAGGGCTATGGTGAAAAAGGGAATATCCTCAGATGAAATCTGGAAAGAAGCTTTCTGAGAAACTGCTTAGTGTTCTGTTAATTCATCTCACAGAGTTACATCTGTATTTCGTGGATCTCTTTGCTAGCCTTATTTCTGGGGAATCTGAGAACAGATATTTCGGATCCCTTTGAAGACTATAGGGCCAAAGGAAATATCCTCCGATAACAAAGAGAAAGAAGCTTTCTGAGAAACTTCTTTGTGTTCTGTGAAATCATATCACAGAGTTACAGCTTTCCCCTCAAGAAGCCTTTCGCTAAGACAGTTCTTGTGGAATTGGCAAAGTGATATTTGGAAGCCCATAGAGGGCGATGGAGAAAAAGGAAATATCCTCAGATGAAATCTGGAAAGAAGCTTTCTGAGAAACTGCTTAGTGTTCTGTTAATTCATCTCACAGAGTTACATCTGTATTTCGTGGATCTCTTTGCTAGCCTTATTTCTGTGGAATCTGAGAACAGATATTTCGGATCCCTTTGAAGACTATAGGGCCAAAGGAAATATCATCTGATAACAAAGAGAAAGAAGAATTCTGAGAAACTTCTTTGTGTTCTGTGAAATAATCTCACAGAGTTACAGCTTTCCCCTCAAGAAGCCTTTCGCTAAGACAATTCTTGTGGAATTGGCAAAGTGATATTTCGAAGCCCATAGTGGGCTATGGTGAAAAAGGAAATATCCTCAGATGAAATCTGGAAAGAAGCTTTCTGAGAAACTGCTTAGTGTTCTGTTAATTCATCTCACAGTGTTACATCTGTATTTCGTGGATCTCTTTGCTAGCCTTATTTCTGTGGAATCTGAGAACAGATATTTCTGATCCCTTTGGAGACTATAGGGCCAAATCAAATATCCTCCGATAACAAAGAGAAAGAAGCTTTCTGAGAAACTTCGTTGTGTTCCCTGAAATCATCTCACAGAGTTACAGCTTTCCCCTCAAGAAGCCTTTCGCTAAGACAGTTCTTGTGGAATTGGCAAAGTGATAAATGGAAGCCCCTAGAGGCCTATGGTGAAAAAGGAAATATCCTCAGATGAAATCTGGAAAGAAGCTTTCTGAGAAACTGCTTAGTGTTCTGTTAACTCAGCTCACACAGTTACATCTGTATTTCGTGGATCTCTTTGCTAGCCTTATTTCTCTGGAATCTGAGAACAGATATTTCGGATCCCTTTGAAGACTATACGGCAAAGGAAATATCCTCCGATAAAAAGAGAAACAAGCTTTCTGAGAAAATTCTTTGTGTTCTTTGAAATAATCTCACAGAGTTACAGCTTTCGCCTCAAGAAGCCTTTCGCTAAGACAGTTCATGTGGAATTGGCAAAGTGATATTTGGAAACCCCTAGAGGGCTATGGTGAAAAAGGAAATATCCTCTAATGAAATCTGGAAAGAAGCTTTCTGAGAAACTGCTTAGCGTTCTGTTAATTCATCTGACAGAGTTACATCTGTATTTCATGGATCTCTTTGCTAGCCTTATTTCTGTGGAATCTGAGAACAGATATTTCGGATCCCTTGAAGACTATAGGGCCAAAGGAAATATCCTCCGATAACAAAGAGAAAGAAGCTTTCTGAGAAACTTCTTTGTATTCTGTGAAATCATCTCACAGAGTTACAGCTTTCCCCTCAAGAAGGCTTTCGCTAAGACAGTTCTTGTGGAATTGGCAAAGTGATATTTGGAAGCCAATAGAGGGCTACGGTGAAAAAGGAACTATTCTCAGATGAAATCTGGAAAGAAGCTTTCTGAGAAACTGCTTAGTGTTTTGTTAATTCATCTGACAGAGTTACATCTGTATTTCATGGATCTCTTTGCTAGCCTTATTTCTGTGGAATCTGAGAACAGATATTTCGGATCCCTTGAAGACTATAGGGCCAAAGGAAATATCCTCCGATAACAAAGAGAAAGAAGCTTTCTGAGAAACTTCTTTGTGTTCTGTGAAATCATCTCAAAGAGTTACAGCTTTCCCCTCAAGAAGCCTTTCGCTAAGACAGTTCTTGTGGAATTGGCAAAGTGATACTGGGAAGCGCATAGAGGTCTATGGTGAAAAAGGAAATGTCCTCAGATGAAATCTGGAAAGAAGCTTTCTGACAAACTGCTTAGTGTTCTGTTAATTCATCTCACAGAGTTACATCTGTATTTCGTGGATCTCTTTGCTAGCCTTATTTCTGTGGAATCTCAGAACAGATATTTCGGATCCCTTTGAAGACTATAGGGCCAAAGGAAATAACCTCTGATAACAAAGAGAAAGAAGCTTTCTGAGAAACTTCTTTTGTTCTGTGAAATCATCTCACAGAGTTACAGCTTTCACTAGAAGAAGACTTTCGATAAGGCAGGTCTTGTGGAATTGGCAAAGTGATATTGGGAAGCCCCTAGAGGGCTATGGTGAAAAAGGAAATATACTCCGATGAAATCTGGAAAGAAGCTTTCTGAGAAACTGCTTAGTGTTCTGTTAATTCATCTCACAGAGTTACATCTGTATTTCATGGATGTCTTTGCTATCCTTATTTCTGTGGAATGTGAGAACAGATATTTCGGATCCCTTTGAAGACTATAGGGCCAAAGGAAATATCCTCCGATAACAAAGAGAAAGAAGCTTTCTGAGAAACTTCTTTGTGTTCAGTGAAATAATAACACAGAGTTACAGCTTTCCCCTCAAGAAGCCTTTCGCTAAGACAATTCTTGTGGAATTGGCAAAGTGATATTTGGAAGCCCATAGATGGCTATGGTGAAAAAGGAAATATCCTCAGATGAAATCTGGAAAGAAAATTTCTGAGTAACTGCTTAATGTTCTGTTAATTCATCTCACAGAGTTACATCTGTATTTCGTGGATCTCTTTGCTAGCCTTATTTCTGTGGAATCTGAGAACAGATATTTCGGATCCCTTTGAAGACTATAGTGCCAAAGGAAAAATCCTCCGATAACAAAGAGAAAGAAGCTTTCTGAGAAACTTCTTTGTGTTCTGTGAAATCATCTCACAGAGTTACAGCATTCCCCTTAAGAAGCCTTTCGCTAAGACAGTTCTTGTGGAATTGGCAAAGTTTTATTTGGAAGCCCGTAGTGGGCTATGGTGAAAAAGGAAATATCCTCAGATGAAATCTGGAAAGAAGCTTTCTGAGAAACTGCTTAGTGTTCTGTGAATTCATCCCACTGAGTTACATCTGTATTTCGTTGATCTCTTTGCTAGCCTCTATCCTGTGGTATCTGAGAACAGATATTTCGGATCACTTTGAAGACTATAGGGCCAAAGGAAATATCCTCCGATAACAAAGAGAAAGAAGCTTTCTGAGAAACTTCTTTGTGTTCTGTGAAATCATCTCACAGAGTTACAGCTTTCCCCTCAAGAAGCCTTTCGCTAAGACAGTTCTTGTAAATTGGCAAAGTGATATTTGGAAGCCCATAGAGGGCTATGGTAAAAAGGAAATATCCTCAGATGAAATCTGGAAAGAAGCTTTCTGAGAAACTGCTTAGTGTTCTGTTAATTCATCTCACAGAGTTACATCTGTATTTCGTGGATCTCTTTGCTAGCCTTATTTCTGTGGAATCTGAGAACAGATATTTCGGATCCCTTTGAAGACTATAGGGACAAAGTAAATATCCTGCGATAACAAAGAGAAAGAAGCTTTCTGAGAAACTTCTTTGTGTTCTGTTAATTCATCTCACAGAGTTACATCTGTATTTCGTGGATCTCTTTGCTAGCCTTATTTCTGTGGAATCTGAGAACAGATATTTCGGATCCCTTTGAAGACTGTAGGGACAAAGTAAATATCCTGCGATAACAAAGAGAAAGAAGCTTTCTGAGAAACTTATTTGTGTTCTCTGAAATCATATCACAGAGTTACAGCTTTCCCCTCAAGAAGCCTTTCGCTAAGACAGTTCTTGTGGAATTGGCAAAGAGATATATGGATGCCCATAGAGGGCTATGGTGAAAAAGGGAATATCCTCAGATGAAATCTGGAAAGAAGCTTTCTGAGAAACTGCTTAGTGTTCTGTTAATTCATCTCACAGAGTTACATCTGTATTTCGTGAATCTCTTTGCTAGCCTTATTTCTGGGGAATCTGAGAACAGATATTTCGGATCCCTTTGAAGACTATAGGGCCAAAGGAAATATCCTCCGATAACAAATAGAAAGAAGCTTTCTGAGAAACTTCTTTGTGTTCTGTGAAATCATCTCACAGAGTTACAGCTTTCCCCTCAAGAAGCCTTTCGCTAAGACAGTTCTTGTGGAATTGGCAAAGTGATACTGTGAAGCGCATAGAGGTCTATGTTGAAAAAGGAAATATCCTCAGATGAAATCTGGAAAGAAGCTTTCTGAGAAACTGCTTAGTGTTCTGTTAATTCATCTCACAGAGTTACATCTGTATTTCGTGGATCTCTTTGCTAGCCTTATTTCTGTGGAATCTGAGAACAGATATTTCGGATCCCTTTGAGACTATAGGGCCAAAGGAAAGATCCTCCGATAACAAGGAGAAAGAAGCTTTCTGAGAAACTTCTTTGTGTTCTGTGAAATCATCTCACAGAGTTACAGCTTTCCCGTCAAGAAGCCTTTCGCTAAGACAGTTCTGGTGGAATTGGCAAAGTGATATTGGGAAGCCCATAGAGGGCTAAGGTGAAAAAGGAAATATCCTCATATGAAATCTGGAAAGAAGCTTTCTGAGAAACTGCTTAGTGTTCTGTTAATTCATCTCACAGAGTTACAACTGTATTTCGTGGATCTCTTTGCTAGCCTTATTTCTGTGGAATCTGAGAACAGATATTTCGGATCACTTTGAAGACTATAGGGCCAAAGGAAAGATCCTCCGATAACAAAGAGAAAGAAGCTTTCTGAGAAACTTCTTTGTGTTCTGTGAAATCATCTCAGAGAGTTACAGCTTTCCCCTCAAGAAGCCTTTCGCTACGACAGTTCTTGTGGAATTGGCAAAGTGATATTGTAAAGCCCATAGTGGGCTAGGGTGAAAATGGAAATATCCTCAGATGAAATCTGGATAGAAGCTTTTTGAGAAACTTTTTAGTGTTCCGTTAATTCATCTCACAAGAGTTTCATCTGTATTTCTGGGATTTCTTTGCTAGCCTTATTTCTGTGGAACCTGAGAACAGGTATTTCGGATCCCTTTGAAGACTATAGGGCCAAAGGAAATATCCTCCGATAACAAAGAGAAAGAAGCTTTCTGAGAAACTTCTTTGTGTTTTGTGAAATCATTTCACAGAGTTACAGCTTTCCCTAGAAGAAGCCTTTCGCTAAGACAGTTCTTGTGGAATTGGCAAAGTGATATTTGGAAGCCCCTAGATGGCTATGGTGAAAAAGGAAATATCCTCAGATGAAATCTGGAAAGAAGCTTTCTGAGAAACTGCTTAGTGTTCCGTTAATTCATCTCACAGAGTTACATCTGTATTTCGTGGATCTCTTTGCTAGCCTTATTTCTGTGGAATCTGAGAACAGAGATTTCAGATTCCTTTGAAGACTATAGGGCCAAAGGAAATATCCTCCAATAACCAAGAGAAAGAAGCTTTCTGAGAAACTTCTTTGTGTTCTGTGAAATCTTCTCACAGAGTTACAGCTTTCCCCTCTAGAAGACTTTCGCTAAGGCAGTTCTTGCGGAAATGGCAAAGTGATATTTGGAAGCCCATAAGACTGTGGTGAAAAAGGAAATATCCTCAGATGAAAACTGGAAAGAAGCATTCTGAGAAACTGCTTAGTGTTCTGTTAATTCATCTCACAGAGTTACATCTGTATTTCGTGGATCTCTTTGCTAGCCTTATTTCTGTGGATCCTGAGAACAGGTATTTCGGATCCGTTTGAACATTATATTGCCAAAGGAACTATCCTCCGATAACAAAGAGAAAGAAGCTTTCTGAGAAACTTCTTTGTGTTCTGTGAAATCATCTCGCAGAGTTACAGCTTTCCCCTCAAGAAGCCTTTCGCTAAGACAGTTCTTGTGGAATTGGCAAAGTGATATTTGAAGCCCATAGAGGGCTATGGTGATAAAGGAAATATCATCAGATGATATCTGGAAAGAAGCTTTCTGAGAAACTGCTTAGTGTTCTGTTAATTCATCTCACAGACTTACATCTGTATTTCGTGGATCTCTTTGCTAGCCTTATTTCTGTGGAATCTGAGAACAGAGATTGCAGATTCCTTTGAAGACTATAGGGCCAAAGGAAATATCCTCCGATAACAAAGAGAAAGAAGCTTTCTGAGAAACTTCTTTGTGTTCTGTGAAATCTTCTCACAGAGTTAGAGCTTTCCCCTCTAGAAGCCTTTTGCTAAGGCAGTTCTTGCGGAAATGGCAAAGTGATATTGGGAAGCCCATAGAGGGCTATGGTGAAAAAGGAAATATCCTCAGATGAAATCTGGAAAGAAGCTTTCTGAGAAACTGCTTAGTGTTCTGTTAATTCATCTCACAGAGTTACATCTGTATTTCGTGGATCTCTTTGCTAGCCTTATTTCTGTGGAATCTGAGAACAGATATTTCGGATCCCTTTGAAGACTATAGGGCCAAAGGAAATATCCTCCGGTAACAAAGAGAAAGAAGCTTTCTGAGAAACTTCTTTGTGTTCTGTGAAATCATCTCACAGAGTTACAGCTTTCTCCTCGAGAAGCCTTTCGCTAAGACAGCTCTTGTGGAATTGGCAAAGTGATATTTGGAAGCCCATAGAGGTCTATGGTGAAAAAGGAAATATCCTCTGATGAAATCTGGAAAGAAGCTTTCTGAGAAACTGCTTAGTGTTCTGTTAATTCATCTCACAGAGTTACATCCTTATTTGGTGGATCTCTTTGCTAGCCTTATTTCTTTGGAATCTGAGAACAGATATTTCGGATCCATTTGAAGGCTATAGGGCCAAAGGAAATATCCTCCGATAACAAAGAGAAAGAAGCTTTCTGAGAAACTGCTTAGTGTTCTGTTAATTCATCTCACATAGTTACATCTGTATTTCGTGGATCTCTTTTCTAGCCTTATTTCTGTGGAACCTGAGAACAGATATTTCGGATCCCTTTGAAGACTATAGGGCCAAAGGAAATATCGTCCGATAACAAAGAGAAAGAAGCTTTCTGAGAAACTTCTTTGGGTTCTGTGAAATCATCTCACAGAGTTACAGCTTTCCCTAGAAGAAGACTTTCGCTAAGACAGTTCTTGTGGAATTGGCAAAGTGATATTTGGAAGCCCCAGAGGGCTATGGTGAAAAAGGAAATATCCTGAGATGAAATCTGGAAAGAAGCTTTCTGAAAAACTGCTTAGTGTTCTGTTAATTCATCTCACAGAGTTACATGTGTATTTCGTGGATCTCTTTGCTAGCCTTATTTCTGTGGAACCTGAGAACAGATATTTCGGATCCCTTTGAAGATTATATTGCAAAAGGAAATATCCTCCGATAACAAAGAGAAAGAAGCTTTCTGAGAAACTTCTTTGTATTCTGTGAAATCATCTCACAGAGTTACAGCTTTCCCTAGAAGAAGCCTTTCGCTAAGACAGTTCTTGTGGAATTGGTAAAGTGATATTTGGAAGCCCTTAGAGGGCTATGGTGAATAAGGAAAAATTCTCAGATGAAATCTGGAAAAAAGCTTTCTGAGAAACTGCTTCGTGTTCTGTTAATTCATCTCACAGAGTTACATCTGTATTTTGTGGATCTCTTTGCTAGCCTTATTTCTGTGGAATCTGAGAACAGATATTTCGGATTCCTTTGAATATTATAGGGGGAAAGAAAATATCCTCCGATAACAAAGAGAAAGAAGCTTTCTGAGAAACTTCTTTGTGTTCTGTGAAATCATCTCACAGAGTTACAGCTTTTCCCTCAAGAAGCCTTTCGCTAAGACAGTTCTTGTTGAATTGGCAGAGTGATATTTGGAAGCCCATAGAGGGCTACGGTGAAAAAGGAAATATCCTCAGATGAAATCTGAAAAGAAGCTTTCTGAGAAACTGCTTAGTGTTCTGTTAATTCATCTCACAGAGTTACATCTTTTTTTGGTGAATCTCTTTGCTAGCCTTATTTCTGTGGAATCTGAGAACAGATATTTCGGATCGTTTGAAGACTATAGGGCCAAAGGAAATATCCTTCGATAACAAAGAGAAAGATGCTTTCTGAGAAACTTCTTTGTGTTCTGTGAAATCATCTCAGAGAGTTACAGCTTTCCCCTCCAGAAGCCTTTCGCTAAGACAGTTCTTGTGGAATTGGCAAAGTGATATTGGGAAGCCCGGAGGGCTATGGTGAAAAGGAAATATCCTCAGATGAAATCTGGAAAGAAGCTTTCTGAGAAACGGCTTAGTGTTCTGTTAATTCATCTCACAGAGTTACATCTGTATTTCGTGGATCTCTTTGCCAGCCTTATTCCTGTGGAATCTGAGAACAGATATTTCGGATCCCTTTGAAGACTACAGGGCCAAAGGAAATATCCTCCGATAACAAAGAGAAAGAAGCTTTCTGAGAAACTTCTTTGTGTTCCGTGAAATCATCTCACAGAGTTACAGCTTTCCCCTCAAGAAGCCTTTCGCTAAGACAGTTCTTGTGGATTGGCAAAGTGATATTTGGAATCCCATAGAGGGCTATGGTGAAAAAGGAAATATCCTCAGATGATATCTGGAAAGTAGCTTTCTGAGAAACTGCTTAGTGTTCTGATAATTCATCTCACAGAGTTACATCTGTATTTCGTGGATCTCTTTGCTAGCCTTATTTCTGTGGAATCTGAGAACAGATATTTCGGATCCCTTTGAAGACTATAGGGCCAAAGGAAAGATCCTCCGATTACAAAGAGAAAGAAGCTTTCTGAGAAACTTCTTTGTGTTCTGTGAAATCATCTCACAGAGTTACAGCTTTCCCTAGAAGAAGCCTTTCGCTAAGACAGTTCTTGTGGAATTGGCAAAGTGATATTTGGAAGCCCATAGAGAGCTATGGTGAAAAAGGAAATATCCTCCGATGAAATCTGCAAAGAAGCTGTCTGAGAAACTGCTTAGTGTTCTGTTAATTCATCTCACACAGTTACATCTGTATTTCGTGGATCTCTTTGCTAGCCTTATTTCTGGGGAATCTGAGAACAGATATTTCGGATCCCTTTGGAGACTATAGTGCCAAAGGAAATATCCTCCGATAACAAAGAGAAAGAAGCTTTCTGAGAAACTTCTTTGTGTTCTGTGAAATCATCTCACAGAGTTACAGCTTTCCCCTCAAGACGCCTTTCGCTAAGACAGTTCTTGTGGAATTGGCAAAGTGATATTGGGAAGCCCATAGAGGGCAATGGTGAAAAAGGAAATATCCTCAGATGAAATCTGGAAAGAAGCTTTCTGAGAAACTGCTTAGTGTTCTCTTAATTCATCTCACAGTGTTACATCTGTATTTCCTGGATCTCTTTGCTAGCCTTATTTCTGTGGAATCTGAGAACAGATATTTCGGATCCCTTTGAAGACCATAGGGCCAAAGGAAATATCCTCCGATAACAAAGAGAAAGAAGCTTTCTGGGAAACTTCTTTGTGTTCTGTGAAATCATCTCACAGAGTTACAGCTTTCCCCTCAAGAAGCCTTTCGCTAAGACAGTTCTTCTGGAATTGGCAAAGTGATATTTGGAAGCCCATAGAGAGCTACAGTGAAAAAGGAATTATCCTCAGATGAAATCTGGAAAGAAGGTTTCTGAGAAACTGCTTAGTGTTCTGTTAATTAATCTCACAGAGTTACATCTGTATTTCGTGGATCTCTTTGCTAGTCTTATTTCTGTGGAATCTGAGAACAGATATTTCGGATCCCTTTGAAGACTATAGGGCCAAAGGAAATATCCTCCGATAAAAAAGAGAAAGAAGCTTTCTGAGAAACTTCTTAGTGTTCTGTGAAATCATCTCACAGAGTTACAGCTTTCCCCCCAGAAGCATTTCGCTAAGACAGTTCTTGGGGTATTGGCAAAGTGATACTGGGAAGCCCATAGAGGGCTATGGTAAAAAAGGAAATATCCTGAGATGAAATCTGGAAAGAAGCTTTCTGAGAAACTGCTTAGTGTTCTGTTAATTCATCTCACAGAGTTACATCTGTATTTCGTGGATCTCTTTGCTTGCCTTATTTCTGTGGAATCTGAGAACAGATATTTCGGATCCCTTTGAAGACTATAGGGCCAAAGGAAATATCCTCCGATAACAAAGAGAAAGAAGCTTTCTGAGAAACTTCTTTGTGTTCTGTGAAATCATCTCACAGAGTTACAGCTTTCCCCTCAAGAAGGCTTTCGCTAAGACAGTTCTTGTGGAATTGGCAAAGTGATATTTGGAAGCCCATAGAGGGCTATGGTGAAAAAGGAAATATCCTTAGATGAAATCTGGAAAGAAGCTTTCTGAGAAACTGCTTAGTGTTCTGTTAATTCATCTCACAGAGTTACATCTGTATTTCGTGGATCTCTTTGCTTCCCTTATTTCTGTGGAATCTGAGAACAGATATTTCGGATCCCTTTGAAGACTATAGGGCCAAAGGAAATATCCTCCGATAACAAAGAGAATGAAGCTGTCTGAGAGACTTCTTTGTGTCCTGTGAAATCATCTCACAGAGTTACAGCTTTCCCCTCAGGAAGCCTTTCGCTAAGACAGTTCTTGTGGAATTGGCAAAGTGATATTGGGAAGCCCATAGAGGGCTATGGTGAAAAAGGAAATATCCTCAGATGAAATCTGGAAAGAAGCTTTCTGAGAAACTGCTTAGTGTTCTGTTAATTCATCTCACAGAGTTACATCTGTATTTCGTGGATCTCTTTGCTTGCCTTATTTCTGTGGAATCTGAGAACAGATATTTCGGATCCCTTTGAAGACTATAGGGCCAAAGGAAATATCCTCTGATAACAAAGAGAAAGAAGCTTTCTGAGAAACTTCTTTGTGTTCTGTGAAATCATCTCACAGATTTACAGCTTTCCCCACAAGAAGCCTTTCGCTAAGACAGTTCTTGTGGAATTGGCAAGGTGATATTTGGAAGCCCTTAGAGGGCTACGGTGAAAAATGAAATATCCTCAGATGAAATCTGGAAAGAAGGTTTCTGAGAAACTGCTTAGTGTTCTGTTAATTCATCTCACAGAGTTACATCTGTATTTCGTGGATCTCTTTGATAGCCTTATTTCTGTGGAATCTGAGAACAGATATTTCGGATCCCTTTGAAGACTACAGGGCCAAAGGAAATATCCTAAGATAACAAAGAGAAAGAAGCTTTCTGGGAAACTTCTTTGTGTTCTGTGAAATTATCTCACAGAGTTACAGCTTTCCCCTCTAGAAGCATTTCGCTAAGACAGTTCTTGGGGAATTGGCAAAGTGATACTGGGAAGCCCATAGAGGGCTAGGGTGAAAAAGGAAATATCCTGAGATGAAATCTGGAAAGAAGCTTTCTGAGAAACTGCTTAGTATTCTTTTAATTCATCTCAGAGAGTTACATCTGTATTTCGTGGATCTCTTTGCTAGTCTTATTTCTGTGGAATCTGAGAACAGATATTTCGGATCCCTTTGAAGACTATAGGGCCAAAGGAAATATCCTCCGATAACAAAGAGAAAGAAGCTTTCTGAGAAACTTCTTTGTGTTCTGTGAAATCATCTCACAGAGTTACAGCTTTCCCCCCTAGAAGCATTTCGCTAAGACAGTTCTTGGGGTATTGGCAAAGTGATACTGGGAAGCCCATAGAGGGCTATGGTAAAAAAGGAAATATACTCAGATGAAATCTGGAAAGAAGCTTTCTGAGAAACTGCTTAGTGTTCTGTTAATTCATCTCACAGAGTTACATCTGTATTTCGTGGATCTCTTTGCTAGCCTTATTTCTGTGGAATCTGAGAACAGATATTTCGGATCCCTTTGAAGACTATAGGGCCAAAGGAAATATCCTCCGATAACAAAGAGAAAGAAGCTTTCTGAGAAACTTCTTTGTGTTCTGTGAAATCATCTCACAGAGTTACAGCTTTCACAAGAAGAAGCCTTTCGCTAAGACAGTTCTTGTGGAATTGGCAAAGTGATATTTGGAAGCCCATAGAGGGCTATGGTGAAAAAGGAAATATCCTCCGATGAAATCTGGAAAGAACCTTTCTGAGAAACTGCTTAGTGTTCTGTTAATTCATCTCACAGAGTTACATCTGTATTTCGTGGTTGTCTTTGCTAGCCTTATTTGTGTGGAATGTGAGAACAGATATTTCGGATCCCTTTGAAGACTATAGGGCCAAAGGAAATATCCTCTGATAACAAAGAGAAAGAAGCTTTCTGAGAAACTTCTTTGTGTTCTGTGAAATCATCTCACAGAGTTACAGCTTTCCCCTCAAGAAGCCTTTCGCTAAGACAGTTCCTGTGGAATTGGCAAAGTGATATTTGGAAGCCCATAGAGGGCTATGGTGAAAAAGGAAATATCCTCAGATGAAATCTGGAAAGCAGCTTTCTGAGACATTGCTTAGTGTTCCGTTAATTCATCTCACACAGTTACATCTGTATTTCGTGGATCTCTTTGCTAGCCTTATTTCTATGGAATCTGAGAACAGATATCTCGGATCCCTTTGAAGACTATGGGGCCAAAGGAAATATCCTCCGATAACAAAGAGAAAGAAGCTTTCTGAGAAACTTCTTTGTGTTCTGTGAAATCATCTCCCAGAGTTACAGCTTTCCCCACAGGAAGCCTTTCGCTAAGACAGTTCTTGTGGAATTGGCAAGGTGATATTTGGTAGCCCATAGAGGGCTATGGTGAAAAAGGAAATATCCTCAGATGAAATCTGGAAAGAAGCTTTCTGAGAAACTGCTTAGTGTTCTGTTAATTCATCTCACAGAGTTACATCTGTGTTTTGTGGATCTCTTTGCTAGCCTTATTTCTGTGGAATCTGAGAACAGATATTTCGGATCCCTTTGAAGACTATAGGGCCAAAGGAAATATCCTCCGATAACAAAGAGAAAGAAGCTTTCTGAGAAACTTCTTTGTGTTCTGTGAAATCATCTCACAGAGTTACAGCTTTCCCCTCTAGAAGCATTGCGCTAAGACCGTTCTTGTGGAATTGGCAAAGTGATACTGGGAAGCCCATAGAGGGCTATGGTAAAAAAGGAAATATCCTCAGATGAAATCTGGAAAGAAGCTCTCTGAGACACTTCTTAGTGTTCTGTTAATTCATCTCACAGAGTTACATCTGTATTTCGTGGATCTCTTTGCTAGCCTTATTTCTGTGGAATCGGAGAACAGATATTTCGGATCCCTTTGAAGACTATAGGGCCAAAGGAAATATCCTCCGATAACAAAGAGAAAGAAGCTTTCTGAGAAACTTCTTTGTGTTCTGTGAAATCATCTCACAGAGTTACAGCTTTTCCCTCAAGAAGCCTTTCGCTAAGACAGTTCTTGTGGAATTGACAAAGTGATATTGGGAAGCCGATAGAGGGCTATGGTGAAAAAGGAAATATCCTCAGATGAAATCTGGAAAGAAGCTTTCTGAGAAACTGCTTAGTGTTCTGTTAATTCATCTCACAGAGTTACATCTGTATTTCGTGGATCTCTTTGCTTGCCTTATTTCTGTGGAATCTGAGAACAGATATTTCGGATCCCTTTGAAGACTATAGGGCCAAAGGAAATATCCTCCGATAACAAAGAGAAAGAAGCTTTCTGAGAAACTTCTTTGTGTTCTGTGAAATCATGTCACAGAGTTACAGCTTTCCCCTCAAGAAGCCTTTTGCTAAGACAGTTCTTGTGGAATTGGCAAAGTGATATTTGGAAGCCCATAGAGGGCTAAGTGTAAAAGGAAATATCCTCAGATGAAATCTGGAAAGAAGCTTTCTGAGAAACTGCTTAGTGTTCTGTTAATTCATCTCACAGAGTTACATCTGTATTTCGTGGATCTCTTTGCTAGCCTGATTTCTGTGGAATCTGAGAACAGATATTTCGGATCCCTTTGAAGACTCTAGGGCCAAAGGAAATATCCTCCGATAACAAAGAGAAAGAAGCTTTCTGAGAAACTTCTTTGTGTTCTGTGAAATCATCTCACAGAGTTACAGCTTTCACGAGAAGAAGCCTTTCGCTAAGACAGTTCTTGTGGAATTGGCAAAGTGATATTTGGTAGCCCATAGAGGGCTATGGTGAAAAAGGAAATATCCTCAGATGAAATCTGGAAAGAAGCTTTCTGAGAAACTGCTTAGTGTTCTGTTAATTCATCTCACAGAGTTACATCTGTGTTTTGTGGATCTCTTTGCTAGCCTTATTTCTGTGGAATCTGAGAACAGATATTTCGGATCCCTTTGAAGACTATAGGGCCAAAGGAAATATCCTCCGATAACAAAGAGAAAGAAGCTTTCTGAGAAACTTCTTTGTGTTCTGTGAAATCATCTCACAGAGTTACAGCTTTCCCCTCTAGAAGCATTGCGCTAAGACCGTTCTTGTGGAATTGGCAAAGTGATACTGGGAAGCCCATAGAGGGCTATGGTAAAAAAGGAAATATCCTCAGATGAAATCTGGAAAGAAGCTCTCTGAGACACTTCTTAGTGTTCTGTTAATTCATCTCACAGAGTTACATCTGTATTTCGTGGATCTCTTTGCTAGCCTTATTTCTGTGGAATCGGAGAACAGATATTTCGGATCCCTTTGAAGACTATAGGGCCAAAGGAAATATCCTCCGATAACAAAGAGAAAGAAGCTTTCTGAGAAACTTCTTTGTGTTCTGTGAAATCATGTCACAGAGTTACAGCTTTTACCTCAAGAAGCCTTTCGCTAAGACAGTTCCTGTGGAATTGGCAAAGGGATATTGGGAAGCCTATAGAGGGCTATGGTGAAAAAGGAAATATCCTCAGATGAAATCTGGAAAGAAGCTTTCTGAGAAACTGCTTAGTGTTCTGTTAATTCATCTCACAGAGTTACATCTGTATTTCGTGGATCTCTTTGCTTGCCTTATTTCTGTGGAATCTGAGAACAGATATTTCGGATCCCTTTGAAGACTATAGGGCCAAAGGAAATATCCTCCAATAACAAAGAGAAAGAAGCTTTCTGAGAAACTTCTTTGTGTTCTGTGAAATCATGTCACAGAGTTACAGCTTTCCCCTCAAGAAGCCTTTTGCTAAGACAGTTCTTGTGGAATTGGCAAAGTGATATTTGGAAGCCCATAGAGGGCTAAGTGTAAAAGGAAATATCCTCAGATGAAATCTGGAAAGACGCTTTCTGAGAAACTGCTTAGTGTTCTGTTAATTCATCTCACAGAGTTACATCTGTATTTCGTGGATCTCTTTGCTAGCCTGATTTCTGTGGAATCTGAGAACAGATATTTCGGATCCCTTTGAAGACTGTAGGGCCAAAGGAAATATCCTCCGATAACAAAGAGAAAGAAGCTTTCTGAGAAACTTCTTTGTGTTCTGTGAAATCATCTCACAGAGTTACAGCTTTCCCTAGAAGGAGCATTTCGCTAGGACAGTTCTTGTGGAATTGGCAAAGTGCTATCTGGAAGCCCCTAGAGGGCTATGGTGAAAAAGGAAATATCCTCAGATGAAATCTGGAAAGAAGTTTCTGAGAAACTGCTTAGTGTTCTGTTAATTCATCTCACAGAGTTACATCTGTATTTCGTGGATCTCTTTGCTAGCCTTATTTCTGTGGAATCTGAGAACAGATATTTCAGATGCCTTTGAAGACTATAGGGCCAAAGGAAATATCCTCCGATAACAAAGAGAAAGAAGCTTTCTGAGAAACTTCTTTGTGTTCTGTGAAATCATCTCTCTGAGTTACAGCTTTCCCCTTTAGAAGCCTTTCGCTAAGAAAATTCTTGTATAATTGGCAATGTGATACTGGGAAGCCCATATAGGGCTATGGTGAAAAAGGAAATATCCTCAGATGAAATCTGGAAAGAAACTTTCTGAGAAACTGCTTAATGTTCTGTTAATTCATCTCACAGAGTTACATCTGTATTTCGTGGATCTCTTTGCTAGCCTTATTTCTGTGGAATCTGAGAACAGATATTTCGGATCCCTTTGAAGACTATAATGCCAAAGGAAATATCCTCCGATAACAAAGAGAAAGAAGCTTTCTGAGAAACTTCTTTGTGTTCTGTGAAATCATCTCACAGAGTTACAGCATTCCCCTTAAGAAGCCTTTCGCTAAGACAGTTCTTGTGGAATTGGCAAAGTTTTATTTGGAAGCCCGTAGTGGGCTATGGTGAAAAAGGAAATATCCTCAGATGAAATCTGGAAAGAAGCTTTCTGAGAAACTGCTTAGTGTTCTGTTAATTCTTCTCACAGAGTTACATCTGTATTTCGTGGATCTCTTTGCTAGCCTTATTTCTGTGGAATCTGAGAACAGATATTTCGGATCCCTTTGAAGACTATAGGGCCAAAGAAATATCCTCCGATAACAAAGAGAAAGAAGCTTTCTGAGAAACTTCTTTGTGTTCTGTGAAATCATCTCACAGAGTTACAGCTTTCCCCTCATGAAGTCTTCCGCTAAGACAGTTCTTGTGGAATTGGCAAAGTGATATTTGGAAGCCCATAGAGGGCTACAGTGAAAAAGGAAATATCCTCAGATGAAATCTGGAAAGAAGCTTTCTGAGAAACTGCTAAGTGTTCTGTTAATTCATCTCACAGAGTTACATCTGTATTTCGTGGATCTCTTTGCTAGCCTTATTTCTGTGGAATCTGAGAACAGATATTTCGGATCCCTTTGAAGACTATAGGGCCAAAGGAAATATCCTCCGATAACAAAGAGAAAGAAACTTTCTGAGAAACTTCTTTGTGTTCTGTGAAATCATCTCACAGAGTTACAGCTTTCCCCTCTAGAAGCCTTTCGCTAAGACAGTTCTGGTGGAATTGGCAAAGTCATACTGGGAAGCCCATAGAGGGCTATGGTGAAAAAGGAAATATCCTCAGATGAAATCTGGAAAGAAGCTTTCTGAGAAACTGCTTAGTGTTCCGTTAATTCATCTCACAGTGTTACATCTATATTTCGTGGATCTCTTTGCTAGCCTTATTTCTGTGGAATCTGAGAACAGATATTTCGGATCCCTTTGAGCACTATAGGGCCAAAGGAAATATCCTCCGATAACAAAGAGAAAGAAGCTTTCTGAGAAACTTCTTTGTGTTCTGTGAAATCATATCACAGAGTTACAGCTTTCACTAGAAGAAGCCTTTCGCTAAGACAGTTCTTGTGGAATTGGCAAAGTGATATTTGGAAGCCCATAGAGGGCTATGGTGAAAAAGGAAATATCCTCAGATGAAATCTGGAAAGAAGCTTTCTGAGAAACTGCTTTGTGTTCTGTTAATTCATCTAGCAGATTTACATCTGTATTTCGTGGATGTCTTTGCTCTCCTTATTTCTGTGGAATGTGAGAACAGATATTTCGGATCCCTTTGAAGACTATAGGGCAAAAGGAAATATCTTCCGATAACAAAGAGAAAGAAGCTTTCTGAGAAACTTCTTTGTGTTCTGTGAAATCATCTCACAGAGTTACAGCTTTCCCCTCAAGAAGCCTTTCGCTAAGACAATTCTTGTGGAATTGGCAAAGGGATATTTGGAAGCCCATAGAGGGCTATGGTGAAAAAGGAAATATCCTCAGATGAAATCTGGAAAGAAACTTTGTGAGAAACTGCTTAATGTTCTGTTAATTCATCTCACAGAGTTACATCTGTATTTCGTGCATCTCTTTGCTAGCCTTATTTCTGTGGAATCTGAGAACAGATATTTCGGATCCCTTTGAATACTATAAGGCCAAAGGAAATATCCTCCGATAACAAAGAGAAAGAAGCTTTCTGAGGAACTTCTTTGTGTTCTGTGAAATCATCTCACAGAGTTACAGGTTTCCCCTTAAGAAGCCTTTCGCTAAGACAGTTCTTGTGGAATTGGCAAAGTTTTATTTGGAAGCCCTTTAGAGGGCTATGGTGAAAAAGGAAATATTCTCAGATGAAATCTGGAAAGAAGCTTTGTGAAAAACTGCTTAGTGTTCTGTGAATTCATCTCACAGAGTTACATCTGTATTTCGTGGATCTCTTTGCTAGCCTTATTTCTGTGGAATCTGAGAACAGATATTTCGGATCCCTTTGAAGACTACAGGGCCGAAGGAAATATCCTGCGATAACAAAGAGAAAGAAGCTTTCTGAGAAACTTCTTTGAGTTCTGTGAAATCATATCAGAGTGTTACAGCTTTCCCCTCAAGAAGCCTTTCGCTAAGACAGTTCTTGTGGAATTGGCAAAGAGATATATGGATGCCCATAGAGGGCTAAGGTGAAAAACGAAATATCCTCAGAGGAAATCTGGAAAGAAGCTTTCTGAGAAACTGCTTAGTGTTCTGTTAATTCATCTCACAGAGTTACATCTGTATTTCGTGGATCTCTTTGCTAGCCTTATTTCTGTGGAATCTGAGAACAGATATTTCGGATGCCTTTGAAGACTATAGGGCCAAAGGAAATATCCTGCGATAACAAAGAGAAAGAAGCTTTCTGAGAAACTTCTTTGTGTTCTGTGAAAGCATCTCACAGAGTTACAGCTTTCCCCTCAAGAAGCCTTTCACTAAGACAGTTCTTGTGGAATTGGCAAAGTGATATTTGGAAGCCCATAGAGGGCTATGGTGAAAAAGGAAATATCCTCAGATGAAATCTGGAAAGAAGCTTTCTGAGAAACTGCTTAGTGTTCTGTTAATTCATCTCACAGAGTTACATCTGTATTTCGTGGATCTCTTTGCTAGCCTTATTTCTGTGGAATCTGAGAACAGATATTTCGGATCCCTTTGAAGACTATAGGGCCAAAGGAAATATCCTCCGATAACAAAGATAAAGAAGCTTTCTGAGAAACTTCTTTGTGTTCCCTGAAATCATCTCACAGAGTTACAGCTATCCCCTCAAGAAGCCTTTCGCTAAGACAGTTCTGGTGGAATTGGCAAAGTGATATTTGGAAGCCCCTAGAGGGCTATGGTGAAAAAGGAAATATCCTGAGATGAAATCTGGAAAGAAGCTTTCTGAGAAACTGCTTAGTGTTCTGTTAACTCAGCTCACAGAGTTACATCTGTATTTCATGGATCTCTTTGGTAGCCTTATTTCTGTGGAATCTGAGAACAGATATTTCGGATCCCTATGAAGACTATACGGCAAAGGAAATATCCTCCGATAACAAAGAGAAAGAAGCATTCTGAGAAACTTCTTTGTGTTCTGTGAAATAATCTCACAGAGTTACAGCTTTCGCCTCAAGAAGCCTTTCCCTAAGACAGTTCAGGTGGAATTGGCAAAGTGATATTTGGAAGCCCCTAGAGTTCTATGGTGAAAAAGGAAATATCCTCTAATAAAATCTGGAAAGAAGCTTTCTGAGAAACTGCTTAGTGTTCTGTTAATTCATCTCACAGAGTTACATCTGTATTTCGTGGATCTCTTTGCTAGCCTTATTTCTGTGGAATCTGAGAACAGATATTTCGGATCCCTTTGAAGATTATAGGGCCAAAGGAAAAATCCTCCGATAACAAAGAAAAAGAAGCTTTCTGAGAAACTTCTTTGTGTTCTGTGAAATCATCTCACAGAGTTACAGCTTTCCCCTCAAGAAGCCTTTCGCTAAGACAGTTCTTGTGGAATTGGCAAAGTGATATTGGGAAGCCCATAGAGGGCTATCGTGAAAAAGGAAATATCCTCAGATGAAATCTGGAAAGAAGCTTTCTGAGAAACTGCTTAGTGTTCTGTTAATTCATCCCACAGAGTTACATCTGTATTTCGTGGATGTCTTTGCTATCCTTATTTCTGTGGAATGTGAGAACAGATATTTCGGATCCCTTTGAAGACTATAGGACCAAAGGAAATATCATCCGATAACAAAGAGAAAGAAGAATTCTGAGAAACTTCTTTGTGTTCTGTGAAATAATCTCACAGAGTTACAGCTTTCCCCTCAAGAAGCCTTTCGCTAAGACAGTTCTTGTGGAATTGGCAAAGTGATAAATGGAATCCCCTAGAGGCCTATGGTGAAAAAGGAAATATCCTCAGATGAAATCTGGAAAGAAGCTTTCTGAGAAACTGCTTAGTGTTCTGTTAACTCAGCTCACACAGTTACATCTGTATTTCGTGGATCTCTTTGCTAGCCTTATTTCTCTGGAATCTGAGAACAGATATTTCGGATCCCTTTGAAGACTATACGGCAAAGGAAATATCCTCCGATAAAAAGAGAAAGAAGCTTTCTGAGAAAATTCTTTGTGTTCTTTGAAATAATCTCACAGAGTTACAGCTTTCGCCTCAAGAAGCCTTTCGCTAAGACAGTTCATGTGGAATTGGCAAAGTGATATTTGGAAACCCCTAGAGGGCTATGGTGAAAAAGGAAATATCCTCTAATGAAATCTGGAAAGAAGCTTTCTGAGAAACTGCTTAGTGTTCTGTTAATTCATCTGACATAGTTACATCTGTATTTCATGGATCTCTTTGCTAGCCTTATTTCTGTGGAATCTGAGAACAGATATTTCGGATCCGTTGAAGACTATAGGGCCAAAGGAAATATCCTCCGATAACAAAGAGAAAGAAGCTTTCTGAGAAACTTCTTTGTATTCTGTGAAATCATCTCACAGAGTTACAGCTTTCCCCTCAAGAAGGCTTTCGCTAAGACAGTTCTTGTGGAATTGGCAAAGTGATATTTGGAAGCCCATAGAGGGCTACGGTGAAAAAGGAAATATCCTCAGATGAAATCTGGAAAGAAGCTTTCTGAGAAACTGCTTAGTGTTTTGTTAATTCATCTGACAGAGTTACATCTGTATTTCATGGATCTCTTTGCTAGCCTTATTTCTGTGGAATCTGAGAACAGATATTTCGGATCCCTTGAAGACTATAGGGCCAAAGGAAATATCCTCCGATAACAAAGAGAAAGAAGCTTTCTGAGAAACTTCTTTGTATTCTGTGAAATCATCTCACAGAGTTACAGCTTTCTCCTCAAGAAGGCTTTCGCTAAGACAGTTCTTGTGGAATTGGCAAGGTGATATTTGGAACCCCATAGAGGGCTACGGTGAAAAAGGAACTATCCTCAGATGAAATCTGGAAAGAAGCTTTCTGAGAAACTGCTTAGTGTTCTGTTAATTCATCTCACAGAGTTACATCTGTATTTCGTGGATCTCTTTGCAAGCCTTATTTCTGTGGAATCTGAGAACAGATATTTCGGATCGCTTTGAAGACTATAGGGCCAAAGGAATGATCCTCCGATAACAAAGAGAAAGAAGCTTTCTGAGAAACTTCTTTGTGTTCTGTGAAATCATCTCAAAGAGTTACAGCTTTCCCCTCAAGAAGCCTTTCGCTAAGACAGTTCTTGTGGAATTGGCAAAGTGATACTGGGAAGCGCATAGAGGTCTATGGTGAAAAAGGAAATATCCTCAGATGAAATCTGTAAAGAAGCTTTCTGAGAAACTGCTTAGTGTTCTGTTAATTCATCTCACAGAGTTACATCTGTATTTCGTGGATCTCTTTGCTAGCCTTATTTCTGTGGAATCTCAGAACAGATATTTCGGATCCCTTTGAAGACTATAGGGCCAAAGGAAATAACCTCCGATAACAAAGAGAAAGAAGCTTTCTGAGAAACTTCTTTTGTTCTGTGAAATCATCTCACAGAGTTACAGCTTTCACTAGAAGAAGCCTTTCGATAAGGCAGGTCTTGTGGAATTGGCAAAGTGATATTGGGAAGCCCATAGAGGGCTATGGTGAAAAAGGAAATATACTCCGATGAAATCTGGAAAGAAGCTTTCTGAGAAACTGCTTAGTGTTCTGTTAATTCATCTCACAGAGTTACATCTGTATTTCATGGATCTCTTTGCTATCCTCATTTCTGTGGAATCTGAGAACAGATATTTCGGATCCCTTTGAAGACTATAGGGCCAAAGGAAATATCCTCCGATAACAAAGAGAAAGAAGCTTTCTGAGAAACTTCTTTGTGTTCAGTGAAATAATATCACAGAATTACAGCTTTCCCCTCAAGAAGCCTTTCGCTAAGACAATTCTTGTGGAATTGGCAAAGTGATATTTGGAAGCCCATAGATGGCTCTGGTGAAAAAGGAAATATCCTCAGATGAAATCTGGAAAGAAGCTTTCTGAGAAACTGCTTAGTGTTCTGTGAATTCATCCCACTGAGTTACATCTGCATTTCGTGGATCTCTTTGCTAGCCTCTATTCTGTGGAATCTGAGAACAGATATTTCGGATCACTTTGAAGACTATAGGGCCAAAGGAAATAACCTCCGATAACAAAGAGAAAGAAGCTTTCTGAGAAACTTCTTTTGTTCTGTGAAATCATCTCACAGAGTTACAGCTTTCACTAGAAGAAGCCTTTCGATAAGGCAGGTCTTGTGGAATTGGCAAAGTGATATTGGGAAGCCCATAGAGGGCTATGGTGAAAAAGGAAATATACTCCGATGAAATCTGGAAAGAAGCTTTCTGAGAAACTGCTTAGTGTTCTGTTAATTCATCTCACAGAGTTACATCTGTATTTCATGGATGTCTTTGCTATCCTTATTTCTGTGGAATGTGAGAACAGATATTTCGGATCCCTTTGAAGAATATAGGGCCAAAGGAAATATCCTCCGATAACAAAGAGAAAGAAGCTTTCTGAGAAACTTCTTTGTGTTCAGTGAAATAATATCACAGAGTACAGGTTTCCCCTCAAGAAGCCTTTCGCTAAGACAATTCTTGTGGAATTGACAAAGTGATATTTGGAAGCCCATAGATGGCTATGGTGAAAAAGGATATATCCTCAGATGAAATCTGGAAAGAAACTTTCTGAGAAACTGCTTAATGTTCTGTTAATTCATCTCACAGAGTTACATCTGTATTTCGTGGATCTCTTTGCTAGCCTTATTTCTGTGGAATCTGAGAACAGATATTTCGGATCCCTTTGAAGACTATAATGCCAAAGGAAATATCCTCCGATAACAAAGAGAAAGAAGCTTTCTGAGAAACTTCTTTGTGTTCTGTGAAATCATCTCACAGAGTTACAGCATTCCCCTTAAGAAGCCTTTCGCTAAGACAGTTCTTGTGGAATTGGCAAAGTTTTATTTGGAAGCCCGTAGTGGGCTATGATGAAAAAGGAAATATCCTCAGATGAAATCTGGAAAGAAGCTTTCTGAGAAACTGCTTAGTGTTCTGTGAATTCATCCCACTGAGTTACATCTGTATTTCGTGGATCTCTTTGCTAGCCTCCTTTCTGTGGAATCTGAGAACAGATATTTCGGATCACTTTGAAGACTATAGGGCCAAAGGAAATATCCTCCGATAACAAAGAGAAAGAAGCTTTCTGAGAAACTTCTTTGTGTTCTGTGAAATCATCTCACAGAGTTACAGCTTTCCCCTCAAGAAGCCTTTCGCTAAGACAGTTCTTGTAAATTGGCAAAGTGATATTTGGAAGCCCATAGTGGGCTATGGTAAAAAGGAAATATCCTCAGATGAAATCTGGAAAGAAGCTTTCTGAGAAACTGCTTAGTGTTCTGTTAATTCATCTCACAGAGTTACATCTGTATTTCGTGGATCTCTTTGCTAGCCTTATTTCTGTGGAATCTGAGAACAGATATTTCGGATCCCTTTGAAGACTATAGGGACAAAGTAAATATCCTGCGATAACAAAGAGAAAGAAGCTTTCTGAGAAACTTCTTTGTGTTCTGTTAATTCATCTCACAGAGTTACATCTGTATTTCGTGGATCTCTTTGCTAGCCTTATTTCTGTGGAATCTGAGAACAGATATTTCGGATCCCTTTGAAGACAATAGGGACAAAGTAAATATCCTGCGATAACAAAGAGAAAGAAGCTTTCTGAGAAACTTATTTGTGTTCTCTGAAATCATATCACAGAGTTACAGCTTTCCCCTCAAGAAGCCTTTCGCTAAGACAGTTCTTGTGGAATTGGCAAAGAGATATATGGATGCCCATAGAGGGCTATGGTGAAAAAGGGAATATCCTCAGATGAAATCTGGAAAGAAGCTTTCTGAGAAACTGCTTAGTGTTCTGTTAATTCATCTCACAGAGTTACATCTGTATTTCGTGGATCTCTTTGCTAGCCTTATTTCTGTGGAATCTGAGAACAGATATTTCGGATCCCTTTGAAGACTATAGGGCCAAAGGAAATATCCTCCGATAACAAAGAGAAAGAAGCTTTCTGAGAAACTTCTTTGTGTTCAGTGAAATAATATCACAGAGTACAGGTTTCCCCTCAAGAAGCCTTTCGCTAAGACAATTCTTGTGGAATTGACAAAGTGATATTTGGAAGCCCATAGATGGCTATGGTGAAAAAGGAAATATCCTCAGATGAAATCTGGAAAGAAACTTTCTGAGAAACTGCTTAATGTTCTGTTAATTCATCTCACAGAGTTACATCTGTATTTCGTGGATCTCTTTGCTAGCCTTATTTCTGTGGAATCTGAGAACAGATATTTCGGATCCCTTTGAAGACTATAATGCCAAAGGAAATATCCTCCGATAACAAAGAGAAAGAAGCTTTCTGAGAAACTTCTTTGTGTTCTGTGAAATCATCTCACAGAGTTACAGCATTCCCCTTAAGAAGCCTTTCGCTAAGACAGTTCTTGTGGAATTGGCAAAGTTTTATTTGGAAGCCCGTAGTGGGCTATGATGAAAAAGGAAATATCCTCAGATGAAATCTGGAAAGAAGCTTTCTGAGAAACTGCTTAGTGTTCTGTGAATTCATCCCACTGAGTTACATCTGTATTTCGTGGATCTCTTTGCTAGCCTCCTTTCTGTGGAATCTGAGAACAGATATTTCGGATCACTTTGAAGACTATAGGGCCAAAGGAAATATCCTCCGATAACAAAGAGAAAGAAGCTTTCTGAGAAACTTCTTTGTGTTCTGTGAAATCATCTCACAGAGTTACAGCTTTCCCCTCAAGAAGCCTTTCGCTAAGACGGTTCTTGTAAATTGGCAAAGTGATATTTGGAAGCCCATAGAGGGCTATGGTAAAAAGGAAATATCCTCAGATGAAATCTGGAAAGAAGCTTTCTGAGAAACTGCTTAGTGTTCTGTTAATTCATCTCACAGAGTTACATCTGTATTTCGTGGATCTCTTTGCTAGCCTTATTTCTGTGGAATCTGAGAACAGATATTTCGGATCCCTTTGAAGACTATAGGGACAAAGTAAATATCCTGCGATAACAAAGAGAAAGAAGCTTTCTGAGAAACTTCTTTGTGTTCTGTTAATTCATCTCACAGAGTTACATCTGTATTTCGTGGATCTCTTTGCTAGCCTTATTTCTGTGGAATCTGAGAACAGATATTTCGGATCCCTTTGAAGACAGTAGGGACAAAGTAAATATCCTGCGATAACAAAGAGAAAGAAGCTTTCTGAGAAACTTATTTGTGTTCTCTGAAATCATATCACAGAGTTACAGCTTTCCCCTCAAGAAGCCTTTCGCTAAGACAGTTCTTGTGGAATTGGCAAAGAGATATATGGATGCCCATAGAGGGCTATGGTGAAAAAGGGAATATCCTCAGATGAAATCTGGAAAGAAGCTTTCTAAGAAACTGCTTAGTGTTCTGTTAATTCATCTCACAGAGTTACATCTGTATTTCGTGGATCTCTTTGCTAGCCTTATTTCTGGGGAATCTGAGAACAGATATTTCGGATCCCTTTGAAGACTATAGGGCCAAAGGAAATATCCTCCGATAACAAAGAGAAAGAAGCTTTCTGAGAAACTTCTTTGTGTTCTGTGAAATCATATCACAGAGTTACAGCTTTCCCCTCAAGAAGCCTTTCGCTAAGACAGTTCTTGTGGAATTGGCAAAGTGATATTTGGAAGCCCATAGAGGGCGATGGAGAAAAAGGAAATATCCTCAGATGAAATCTGGAAAGAAGCTTTCTGAGAAACTGCTTAGTGTTCTGTTAATTCATCTCACAGAGTTACATCTGTATTTCGTGGATCTCTTTGCTAGCCTTATTTCTGTGGAATCTGAGAACAGATATTTCGGATCCCTTTGAAGACTATAGGGCCAAAGGAAATATCATCTGATAACAAAGAGAAAGAAGAATTCTGAGAAACTTCTTCGTGTTCTGTGAAATAATCTCACAGAGTTACAGCTTTCCCCTCAAGAAGCCTTTCGCTAAGACAATTCTTGTGGAATTGGCAAAGTGATATTTCGAAGCCCATAGTGGGCTATGGTGAAAAAGGAAATATCCTCAGATGAAATCTGGAAAGAAGCTTTCTGAGAAACTGCTTAGTGTTCTGTTAATTCATCTCACAGAGTTACATCTGTATTTCGTGGATCTCTTTGCTAGCCTTATTTCTGTGGAATCTGAGAACAGATATTTCTGATCCCTTTGGAGACTATAGGGCCAAAGGAAATATCCTCCGATAACAAAGAGAAAGAAGCTTTCTGAGAAACTTCGTTGTGTTCCCTGAAATCATCTCACAGAGTTACAGCTTTCCCCTCAAGAAGCCTTTCGCTAAGACAGTTCTTGTGGAATTGGCAAAGTGATAAATGGAAGCCCCTAGAGGCCTATGGTGAAAAAGGAAATATCCTCAGATGAAGTCTGGAAAGAAGCTTTCTGAGAAACTGCTTAGTGTTCTGTTAACTCAGCTCACACAGTTACATCTGTATTTCGTGGATCTCTTTGCTAGCCTTATTTCTCTGGAATCTGAGAACAGATATTTCGGATCCCTTTGAAGACTATACGGCAAAGGAAATATCCTCCGATAAAAAGAGAAAGAAGCTTTCTGAGAAAATTCTTTGTGTTCTTTGAAATAATCTCACAGAGTTACAGCTTTCGCCTCAAGAAGCCTTTCGCTAAGACAATTCATGTTGAATTGGCAAAGTGATATTTGGAAACCCCTAGAGGGCTATGGTGAAAAAGGAAATATCCTCTAATGAAATCTGGAAAGAAGCTTTCTGAGAAACTGCTTAGTGTTCTGTTAATTCATCTGACAGAGTTACATCTGTATTTCATGGATCTCTTTGCTAGCCTTATTTCTGTGGAATCTGAGAACAGATATTTCGGATCCCTTGAAGACTATAGGGCCAAAGGAAATATCCTCCGATAACAAAGAGAAAGAAGCTTTCTGAGAAACTTCTTTGTATTCTGTGAAATCATCTCACAGAGTTACAGCTTTCCCCTCAAGAAGGCTTTCGCTAAGACAGTTCTTGTGGAATTGGCAAAGTGATATTTGGAAGCCCGTAGAGGGCTACGGTGAAAAAGGAACTATTCTCAGATGAAATCTGGAAAGAAGCTTTCTGAGAAACTGCTTAGTGTTTTGTTAATTCATCTGACAGAGTTACATCTGTATTTCATGGATCTCTTTGCTAGCCTTATTTCTGTGGAATCTGAGAACAGATATTTCGGATCCCTTGAAGACTATAGGGCCAAAGGAAATATCCTCCGATAACAAAGAGAAAGAAGCTTTCTTAGAAACTTCTTTGTATTCTGTGAAATCATCTCACAGAGTTACAGCTTTCCCCTCAAGAAGGCTTTCGCTAAGACAGTTCTTGTGGAATTGGCAAGGTGATATTTGGAACCCCATAGAGGGCTACGGTGAAAAAGGAACTATCCTCAGATGAAATCTGGAAAGAAGCTTTCTGAGAAACTGCTTAGTGTTCTGTTAATTCATCTCACAGAGTTACATCTGTATTTCGTGGATCTCTTTGCAAGCCTTATTTCTGTGGAATCTGAGAACAGATATTTCGGATCGCTTTGAAGACTATAGGGCCAAAGGAATGATCCTCCGATAACAAAGAGAAAGAAGCTTTCTGAGAAACTTCTTTGTGTTCTGTGAAATCATCTCAAAGAGTTACAGCTTTCCCCTCAAGAAGCCTTTCGCTAAGACAGTTCTTGTGTAATTGGCAAAGTGATACTGGGAAGCGCATAGAGGTCTATGGTGAAAAAGGAAATATCCTCAGATGAAATCTGGAAAGAAGCTTTCTGACAAACTGCTTAGTGTTCTGTTAATTCATCTCACAGAGTTACATCTGTATTTTGTGGATCTCTTTGCTAGCCTTATTTCTGTGGAATCTCAGAACAGATATTTCGGATCCCTTTGAAGACTATAGGGCCAAAGGAAATAACCTCTGATAACAAAGAGAAAGAAGCTTTCTGAGAAACTTCTTTTGTTCTGTGAAATCATCTCACAGAGTTACAGCTTTCACTAGAAGAAGACTTTCGATAAGGCAGGTCTTGTGGAATTGGCAAAGTGATATTGGGAAGCCCATAGAGGGCTATGGTGAAAAAGGAAATATACTCCGATGAAATCTGGAAAGAAGCTTTCTGAGAAACTGCTTAGTGTTCTGTTAATTCATCTCACAGAGTTACATCTGTATTTCATGGATGTCTTTGCTATCCTTATTTCTGTGGAATGTGAGAACAGATATTTCGGATCCCTTTGAAGACTATAGGGCCAAAGGAAATATCCTCCGATAACAAAGAGAAAGAAGCTTTCTGAGAAACTTCTTTGTGTTCAGTGAAATAATATCACAGAGTTACAGCTTTCCCCTCAAGAAGCCTTTCGCTAAGACAATTCTTGTGGAATTGGCAAAGTGATATTTGGAAGCCCATAGATGGCTATGGTGAAAAAGGAAATATCCTCAGATGAAATCTGGAAAGAAACTTTCTGAGAAACTGCTTAATGTTCTGTAAATTCATCTCACAGAGTTACATCTGTATTTCGTGGATCTCTTTGCTAGCCTTATTTCTGTGGAATCTGAGAACAGATATTTCGGATCCCTTTGAAGACTATAGTGCCAAAGGAAAAATCCTCCGATAACAAAGAGAAAGAAGCTTTCTGAGAAACTTCTTTGTGTTCTGTGAAATCATCTCACAGAGTTACAGCATTCCCCTTAAGAAGCCTTTCGCTAAGACAGTTCTTGTGGAATTGGCAAAGTTTTATTTGGAAGCCCGTAGTGGGCTATGGTGAAAAAGGAAATATCCTCAGATGAAATCTGGAAAGAAGCTTTCTGAGAAACTGCTTAGTGTTCTGTTAATTCATCTCACAGAGTTACATCTGTATTTCGTGGATCTCTTTGCTAGCCTTATTTCTGTGGAATCTGAGAACAGATATTTCTGATCCCTTTGGAGACTATAGGGCCAAAGGAAATATCCTCCGATAACAAAGAGAAAGAAGCTTTCTGAGAAACTTCGTTGTGTTCCCTGAAATCATCTCACAGAGTTACAGCTTTCCCCTCAAGAAGCCTTTCGCTAAGACAGTTCTTGTGGAATTGGCAAAGTGATAAATGGAAGCCCCTAGAGGCCCATGGTGAAAAAGGAAATATCCTCAGATGAAATCTGGAAAGAAGCTTTCTGAGAAACTGCTTAGTGTTCTGTTAACTCAGCTCACACAGTTACATCTGTATTTCGTGGATCTCTTTGCTAGCCTTATTTCTCTGGAATCTGAGAACAGATATTTCGGATCCCTTTGAAGACTATACGGCAAAGGAAATATCCTCCGATAAAAAGAGAAAGAAGCTTTCTGAGAAAATTCTTTGTGTTCTTTGAAATAATCTCACAGAGTTACAGCTTTCGCCTCAAGAAGCCTTTCGCTAAGACAGTTCATGTGGAATTGGCAAAGTGATATTTGGAAACCCCTAGAGGGCTATGGTGAAAAAGGAAATATCCTCTAATGAAATCTGGAAAGAAGCTTTCTGAGAAACTGCTTAGTGTTCTGTTAATTCATCTGACAGAGTTACATCTGTATTTCATGGATCTCTTTGCTAGCCTTATTTCTGTGGAATCTGAGAACAGATATTTCGGATCCCTTGAAGACTATAGGGCCAAAGGAAATATCCTCCGATAACAAAGAGAAAGAAGCTTTCTGAGAAACTTCTTTGTATTCTGTGAAATCATCTCACAGAGTTACAGCTTTCCCCTCAAGAAGGCTTTCGCTAAGACAGTTCTTGTGGAATTGGCAAAGTGATATTTGGAAGCCCATAGAGGGCTACGGTGAAAAAGGAACTATTCCCAGATGAAATCTGGAAAGAAGCTTTCTGAGAAACTGCTTAGTGTTTTGTTAATTCATCTGACAGAGTTACATCTGTATTTCATGGATCTCTTTGCTAGCCTTATTTCTGTGGAATCTGAGAACAGATATTTCGGATCCCTTGAAGACTATAGGGCCAAAGGAAATATCCTCCGATAACAAAGAGAAAGAAGCTTTCTGAGAAACTTCTTTGTATTCTGTGAAATCATCTCACAGAGTTACAGCTTTCCCCTCAAGAAGGCTTTCGCTAAGACAGGTCTTGTGGAATTGGCAAGGTGATATTTGGAACCCCATAGAGGGCTACGGTGAAAAAGGAACTATCCTCAGATGAAATCTGGAAAGAAGCTTTCTGAGAAACTGCTTAGTGTTCTGTTAATTCATCTCACAGAGTTACATCTGTATTTCGTGGATCTCTTTGCAAGCCTTATTTCTGTGGAATCTGAGAACAGATATTTCGGATCGCTTTGAAGACTATAGGGCCAAAGGAATGATCCTCCGATAACAAAGAGAAAGAAGCTTTCTGAGAAACTTCTTTGTGTTCTGTGAAATCATCTCAAAGAGTTACAGCTTTCCCCTCAAGAAGCCTTTCGCTAAGACAGTTCTTGTGGAATTGGCAAAGTGATACTGGGAAGCGCATAGAGGTCTATGGTGAAAAAGGAAATATCCTCAGATGAAATCTGGAAAGAAGCTTTCTGACAAACTGCTTAGTGTTCTGTTAATTCATCTCACAGAGTTACATCTGTATTTCGTGGATCTCTTTGCTAGCCTTATTTCTGTGGAATCTCAGAACAGATATTTCGGATCCCTTTGAAGACTATAGGGCCAAAGGAAATAACCTCTGATAACAAAGAGAAAGAAGCTTTCTGAGAAACTTCTTTTGTTCTGTGAAATCATCTCACAGAGTTACAGCTTTCACTAGAAGAAGACTTTCGATAAGGCAGGTCTTGTGGAATTGGCAAAGTGATATTCGGAAGCCCATAGAGGGCTATGGTGAAAAAGGAAATATACTCCGATGAAATCTGGAAAGAAGCTTTCTGAGAAACTGCTTAGTGTTCTGTTAATTCATCTCACAGAGTTACATCTGTATTTCATGGATGTCTTTGCTATCCTTATTTCTGTGGAATGTGAGAACAGATATTTCGGATCCCTTTGAAGACTATAGGGCCAAAGGAAATATCCTCCGATAACAAAGAGAAAGAAGCTTTCTGAGAAACTTCTTTGTGTTCAGTGAAATAATATCACAGAGTTACAGCTTTCCCCTCAAGAAGCCTTTCGCTAAGACAATTCTTGTGGAATTGGCAAAGTGATATTTGGAAGCCCAAAGATGGCTATGGTGAAAAAGGAAATATCCTCAGATGAAATCTGGAAAGAAACTTTCTGAGAAACTGCTTAATGTTCTGTTAATTCATCTCACAGAGTTACATCTGTATTTCGTGGATCTCTTTGCTAGCCTTATTTCTGTGGAATCTGAGAACAGATATTTCGGATCCCTTTGAAGACTATAGTGCCAAAGGAAAAATCCTCCGATAACAAAGAGAAAGAAGCTTTCTGAGAAACTTCTTTGTGTTCTGTGAAATCATCTCACAGAGTTACAGCATTCCCCTTAAGAAGCCTTTCGCTAAGACAGTTCTTGTGGAATTGGCAAAGTTTTATTTGGAAGCCCGTAGTGGGCTATGGTGAAAAAGGAAATATCCTCAGATGAAATCTGGAAAGAAGCTTTCTGAGAAACTGCTTAGTGTTCTGTTAATTCATCCCACTGAGTTACATCTGTATTTCGTGGATCTCTTTGCTAGCCTCTATCCTGTGGTATCTGAGAACAGATATTTCGGATCACTTTGAAGACTATAGGGCCAAAGGAAATATCCTCCGATAACAAAGAGAAAGAAGCTTTCTGAGAAACTTCTTTGTGTTCTGTGAAATCATCTCACAGAGTTACAGCTTTCCCCTCAAGAAGCCTTTCGCTAAGACAGTTCTTGTAAATTGGCAAAGTGATATTTGGAAGCCCATAGAGGGCTATGGTAAAAAGGAAATATCCTCAGATGAAATCTGGAAAGAAGCTTTCTGAGAAACTGCTTAGTGTTCTGTTAATTCATCTCACAGAGTTACATCTGTATTTCGTGGATCTCTTTGCTAGCCTTATTTCTGTGGAATCTGAGAACAGATATTTCGGATCCCTTTGAAGACTATAGGGACAAAGTAAATATCCTGCGATAACAAAGAGAAAGAAGCTTTCTGAGAAACTTCTTTGTGTTCTGTTAATTCATCTCACAGAGTTACATCTGTATTTCGTGGATCTCTTTGCTAGCCTTATTTCTGTGGAATCTGAGAACAGATATTTCGGATCCCTTTGAAGACTGTAGGGACAAAGTAAATATCCTGCGATAACAAAGAGAAAGAAGCTTTCTGAGAAACTTATTTGTGTTCTCTGAAATCATATCACAGAGTTACAGCTTTCCCCTCAAGAAGCCTTTCGCTAAGACAGTTCTTGTGGAATTGGCAAAGAGATATATGGATGCCCATAGAGGGCTATGGTGAAAAAGGGAATATCCTCAGATGAAATCTGGAAAGAAGCTTTCTGAGAAACTGCTTAGTGTTCTGTTAATTCATCTCACAGAGTTACATCTGTATTTCGTGAATCTCTTTGCTAGCCTTATTTCTGTGGAATCTGAGAACAGATATTTCGGATCCCTTTGAAGACTATAGGGCCAAAGGAAATATCCTCCGATAACAAATAGAAAGAAGCTTTCTGAGAAACTTCCTTGTGTTCTGTGAAATCATCTCACAGAGTTACAGCTTTCCCCTCAAGAAGCCTTTCGCTAAGACAGTTCTTGTGGAATTGGCAAAGTGATATTTGGAAGCCCATAGAGGGCTATTGTGAAAAAGGAAATATCCTCAGATGAAATCTGGAAAGAAGCTTTCTGAGAAACTGCTTAGTGTTCTGTTAATTCATCTCACAGAGTTACATCTGTATTTCGTGGATCTCTTTGCTAGCCTTATTTCTCTGGAATGTGAGAACAGATATTTCGGATCCCTTTGAAGACTATAGGGCCAAAGGAAATATCCTACGATTAAAAAGAGAAAGATGTTTTGTAAGAAACTTCTTTGTGTTCTGTGAAATCATCTCACAGAGTTACATCCGTATTTCGTGGATCTCTTTGCAAGCCTTATTTCTGTGGAATCTGAGAACAGATATTTCGGATCGCTTTGAAGACTATAGGGCCAAAGGAAAGATCCTCTGATAACAAAGAGAAAGAAGCTTTCTGAGAAACTTCTTTGTGTTCTGTGAAATCATCTCAAAGAGTTACAGCTTTCCCCTCAAGAAGCCTTTCGCTAAGACAGTTCTTGTGGAATTGGCAAAGTGATACTGTGAAGCGCATAGAGGTCTATGTTGAAAAAGGAAATATCCTCAGATGAAATCTGGAAAGAAGCTTTCTGAGAAACTGCTTAGTGTTCTGTTAATTCATCTCACAGAGTTACATCTGTATTTCGTGGATCTCTTTGCTAGCCTTATTTCTGTGGAATCTGAGAACAGATATTTCGGATCCCTTTGAAGACTATAGGGCCAAAGGAAATATCCTCCGATAACAAAGAGAAAGAAGCTTTCTGAGAAACTTCTTTTGTTCTGTGAAATCATCTCACAGAGTTACAGCTTTCACTAGAAGAAGCCTTTCGATAAGGCAGGTCTTGTGGAATTGGCAAAGTGATATTGGGAAGCCCATAGAGGGCTATGGTGAAAAAGGAAATATACTCCGATGAAATCTGGAAAGAAGCTTTCTGAGAAACTGCTTAGTGTTCTGTTAATTCATCTCACAGAGTTACATCTCTATTTCGTGGATCTCTTTGCTAGCCTTATTTCTGTGGAATCTGAGAACAGATATTTCGGATCCCTTTGAGACTATAGGGCCAAAGGAAAGATCCTCCGATAACAAGGAGAAAGAAGCTTTCTGAGAAACTTCTTTGTGTTCTGTGAAATCATCTCACAGAGTTACAGCTTTCCCGTCAAGAAGCCTTTCGCTAAGACAGTTCTGGTGGAATTGGCAAAGTGATATTGGGAAGCCCATAGAGGGCTAAGGTGAAAAAGGAAATATCCCCAGATGAAATCTGGAAAGAAGCTTTCTGAGAAACTGCTTAGTGTTCTGCAAATTCATCTCACAGAGTTACATCTGTATTTCATGGATCTCTTTGCTAGCCTTATTTCTGGGGAATCTGAGAACAGATATTTCGGATCCCTTTGAAGAGTACAGGGCAAAGGAAATATCCTCCGATAACAAAGAGAAAGAAGTTTTCTGGGAAACTTCTTTGTGTTTTGTGTAATCATCTCACAGAGTTACAGCTTTCCCCTCAAGAAGACTTTCGCAAAGGCAGTTCTTGTGTAATTGGCAAAGTGATAGTGGGAAGCCCGGAGGCCTATGGTGAAAAAGGAAATCTCCTCAGATGAAATCTGGAAAGAAGGTTGCTGAGAAGCTGCTTAGTGTTCTGTTAATTCATCTCACAGAGTGACATCTGTATTTCTTTGACCTCTTTGCTAGCCTTAGTTCTGTGGAATCAGAGAACAGATATTTCGGATCCCTTTGAAGACGATAGGGCCAAAGGAAATACCCTCCGATAACAAAGAGAAAGAAGCTTTCTGAAAAACTTCTTTGTGTTCTGTGAAATCATCTCACAGAGTTACAGCTTTCCCCTCAAGAAGCCTTTCGCTAAGACAGTTCTTGGGGAATTGGCAAAGTGATATTGGGAAGCCCGGAGGGCTATGGTGAAAAAGGAAATATCCTCATATGAAATCTGGAAAGAAGCTTTCTGAGAAACTGCTTAGTGTTCTGTTAATTCATCTCACAGAGTTACAACTGTATTTCGTGGATCTCTTTGCTAGCCTTATTTCTGTGGAATCTGAGAACAGATATTTCGGATCACTTTGAAGACTATAGGGCCAAAGGAAAGATCCTCCGATAACAAAGAGAAAGAAGCTTTCTGAGAAACTTCTTTGTGTTCTGTGAAATCATCTCACAGAGTTACAGCTTTCCCCTCAAGAAGCCTTTCGCTACGACAGTTCTTGTGGAATTGGCAAAGTGATATTGTAAAGCCCATAGTGGGCTAGGGTGAAAATGGAAATATCCTCAGATGAAATCTGGATAGAAGCTTTTTGAGAAACTTTTTAGTGTTCCGTTAATTCATCTCACAGAGTTTCATCTGTATTTCTGGGATTTCTTTGCTAGCCTTATTTCTGTGGAACTGAGAACAGGTATTTCGGATCCCTTTGAAGACTATATGGCCAAAGGAAATATCCTCCGATAACAAAGAGAAAGAAGCTTTCTGAGAAACTTCTTTGTGTTCTGTGAAATCATTTCACAGAGTTACAGCTTTCCCTAGAAGAAGCCTTTCGCTAAGACAGTTCTTGTGGAATTGGCAAAGTGATATTTGGAAGCCCCTAGATGGCTATGGTGAAAAAGGAAATATCCTCAGATGAAATCTGGAAAGAAGCTTTCTGAGAAACTGCTTAGTGTTCCGTTAATTCATCTCACAGAGTTACATCTGTATTTCGTGGATCTCTTTGCTAGCCTTATTTCTGTGGAATCTGAGAACAGAGATTTCAGATTCCTTTGAAGACTATAGGGCCAAAGGAAATATCCTCCAATAACAAAGAGAAAGAAGCTTTCTGAGAAACTTCTTTGTGTTCTGTGAAATCTTCTCACAGAGTTACAGCTTTCCCCTCTAGAAGACTTTCGCTAAGGCAGTTCTTGCGGAAATGGCAAAGTGATATTGGGAAGCCCATAAGACTGTGGTGAAAAAGGAAATATCCTCAGATGAAAACTGGAAAGAAGCTTTCTGAGAAACTGCTTAGTGTTCTGTTAATTCATCTCACAGAGTTACATCTGTATTTCGTGGATCTCTTTGCTAGCCTTATTTCTGTGGATCCTGAGAACAGGTATTTCGGATCCGTTTGAAGATTATATTGCCAAAGGAACTATCCTCCGATAACAAAGAGAAAGAAGCTTTCTGAGAAACTTCTTTGTGTTCTGTGAAATCATCTCGCAGAGTTACAGCTTTCCCCTCAAGAAGCCTTTCGCTAAGACAGTTCTTGTGGAATTGGCAAAGTGATATTTGAAGCCCATAGAGGGCTATGGTGATAAAGGAAATATCATCAGATGATATCTGGAAAGAAGCTTTCTGAGAAACTGCTTAGTGTTCTGTTAATTCATCTCACAGACTTACATCTGTATTTCGTGGATCTCTTTGCTAGCCTTATTTCTGTGGAATCTGAGAACAGATATTTGGGATCCCTTTGAAGACTATAGGGCCAAAGGAAATATCCTCCGATAACAAAGAGAAAGAAGCTTTCTGAGAAACTTCTTTGTGTTCTGTGAAATCATCTCACAGAGTTACAGCTTTCGCCTCAAGAAGCCTTTCGCTAAGACAGTTCTTGTGGAATTGGCAAAGTGATATTTGGAAGCCCCTAGAGGGCTATGGTGAAAAAGGAAATATCCTCAGATGAAATCTGGAAAGAAGCTTTCTGAGAAACTGCTTAGTGTTCCGTTAATTCATCTCACTGAGTTACATCTGTATTTCGTGGATCTCTTTGCTAGCCTTATTTCTGTGGAATCTGAGAACAGAGATTGCAGATTCCTTTGAAGACTATAGGGCCAAAGGAAATATCCTCCGATAACAAAGAGAAAGAAGCTTTCTGAGAAACTTCTTTGTGTTCTGTGAAATCTTCTCACAGAGTTAGAGCTTTCCCCTCTAGAAGCCTTTTGCTAAGGCAGTTCTTGCGGAAATGGCAAAGTGATATTGGGAAGCCCATAGAGGGCTATGGTGAAAAAGGAAATATCCTCAGATGAAATCTGGAAAGAAGCTTTCTGAGAAACTGCTTAGTGTTCTGTTAATTCATCTCACAGAGTTACATCTGTATTTCGTGGATCTCTTTGCTAGCCTTATTTCTGTGGAATCTGAGAAGAGATATTTCGGATCCCTTTGAAGACTATAGGGCCAAAGGAAATATCCTCCGGTAACAAAGAGAAAGAAGCTTTCTGAGAAACTTCTTTGTGTTCTGTGAAATCATCTCACAGAGTTACAGCTTTCTCCTCGAGAAGCCTTTCGCTAAGACAGCTCTTGTGGAATTGGCAAAGTGATATTTGGAACCCCTAGAGGTCTATGGTGAAAAAGGAAATATCCTCTGATGAAATCTGGAAAGAAGCTTTCTGAGAAACTGCTTAGTGTTCTGTTAATTCATCTCACAGAGTTACATCCTTATTTGGTGGATCTCTTTGCTAGCCTTATTTCTTTGGAATCTGAGAACAGATATTTCGGATCCATTTGAAGGCTATAGGGCCAAAGGAAATATCCTCCGATAACAACGAGAAAGAAGCTTTCTGAGAAACTGCTTAGTGTTCTGTTAATTCATCTCACATAGTTACATCTGTATTTCGTGGATCTCTTTGCTAGCCTTATTTCTGTGGAATCTGAGAACAGATATTTCGGATCCCTTTGAAGACTATAGTGCCAAAGGAAAAATCCTCCGATAACAAAGAGAAAGAAGCTTTCTGAGAAACTTCTTTGTGTTCTGTGAAATCATCTCACAGAGTTACAGCATTCCCCTTAAGAAGCCTTTCGCTAAGACAGTTCTTGTGGAATTGGCAAAGTTTTATTTGGAAGCCCGTAGTGGGCTATGGTGAAAAAGGAAATATCCTCAGATGAAATCTGGAAAGAAGCTTTCTGAGAAACTGCTTAGTGTTCTGTTAATTCATCCCACTGAGTTACATCTGTATTTCGTGGATCTCTTTGCTAGCCTCTATCCTGTGGTATCTGAGAACAGATATTTCGGATCACTTTGAAGACTATAGGGCCAAAGGAAATATCCTCCGATAACAAAGAGAAAGAAGCTTTCTGAGAAACTTCTTTGTGTTCTGTGAAATCATCTCACAGAGTTACAGCTTTCCCCTCAAGAAGCCTTTCGCTAAGACAGTTCTTGTAAATTGGCAAAGTGATATTTGGAAGCCCATAGAGGGCTATGGTAAAAAGGAAATATCCTCAGATGAAATCTGGAAAGAAGCTTTCTGAGAAACTGCTTAGTGTTCTGTTAATTCATCTCACAGAGTTACATCTGTATTTCGTGGATCTCTTTGCTAGCCTTATTTCTGTGGAATCTGAGAACAGATATTTCGGATCCCTTTGAAGACTATAGGGACAAAGTAAATATCCTGCGATAACAAAGAGAAAGAAGCTTTCTGAGAAACTTCTTTGTGTTCTGTTAATTCATCTCACAGAGTTACATCTGTATTTCGTGGATCTCTTTGCTAGCCTTATTTCTGTGGAATCTGAGAACAGATATTTCGGATCCCTTTGAAGACTGTAGGGACAAAGTAAATATCCTGCGATAACAAAGAGAAAGAAGCTTTCTGAGAAACTTATTTGTGTTCTCTGAAATCATATCACAGAGTTACAGCTTTCCCCTCAAGAAGCCTTTCGCTAAGACAGTTCTTGTGGAATTGGCAAAGAGATATATGGATGCCCATAGAGGGCTATGGTGAAAAAGGGAATATCCTCAGATGAAATCTGGAAAGAAGCTTTCTGAGAAACTGCTTAGTGTTCTGTTAATTCATCTCACAGAGTTACATCTGTATTTCGTGAATCTCTTTGCTAGCCTTATTTCTGTGGAATCTGAGAACAGATATTTCGGATCCCTTTGAAGACTATAGGGCCAAAGGAAATATCCTCCGATAACAAATAGAAAGAAGCTTTCTGAGAAACTTCCTTGTGTTCTGTGAAATCATCTCACAGAGTTACAGCTTTCCCCTCAAGAAGCCTTTCGCTAAGACAGTTCTTGTGGAATTGGCAAAGTGATATTTGGAAGCCCATAGAGGGCTATTGTGAAAAAGGAAATATCCTCAGATGAAATCTGGAAAGAAGCTTTCTGAGAAACTGCTTAGTGTTCTGTTAATTCATCTCACAGAGTTACATCTGTATTTCGTGGATCTCTTTGCTAGCCTTATTTCTCTGGAATGTGAGAACAGATATTTCGGATCCCTTTGAAGACTATAGGGCCAAAGGAAATATCCTACGATAAAAAAGAGAAAGATGTTTTGTAAGAAACTTCTTTGTGTTCTGTGAAATCATCTCACAGAGTTACATCCGTATTTCGTGGATCTCTTTGCAAGCCTTATTTCTGTGGAATCTGAGAACAGATATTTCGGATCGCTTTGAAGACTATAGGGCCAAAGGAAAGATCCTCTGATAACAAAGAGAAAGAAGCTTTCTGAGAAACTTCTTTGTGTTCTGTGAAATCATCTCAAAGAGTTACAGCTTTCCCCTCAAGAAGCCTTTCGCTAAGACAGTTCTTGTGGAATTGGCAAAGTGATACTGTGAAGCGCATAGAGGTCTATGTTGAAAAAGGAAATATCCTCAGATGAAATCTGGAAAGAAGCTTTCTGAGAAACTGCTTAGTGTTCTGTTAATTCATCTCACAGAGTTACATCTGTATTTCGTGGATCTCTTTGCTAGCCTTATTTCTGTGGAATCTGAGAACAGATATTTCGGATCCCTTTGAAGACTATAGGGCCAAAGGAAATATCCTCCGATAACAAAGAGAAAGAAGCTTTCTGAGAAACTTCTTTTGTTCTGTGAAATCATCTCACAGAGTTACAGCTTTCACTAGAAGAAGCCTTTCGATAAGGCAGGTCTTGTGGAATTGGCAAAGTGATATTGGGAAGCCCATAGAGGGCTATGGTGAAAAAGGAAATATACTCCGATGAAATCTGGAAAGAAGCTTTCTGAGAAACTGCTTAGTGTTCTGTTAATTCATCTCACAGAGTTACATCTCTATTTCGTGGATCTCTTTGCTAGCCTTATTTCTGTGGAATCTGAGAACAGATATTTCGGATCCCTTTGAGACTATAGGGCCAAAGGAAAGATCCTCCGATAACAAGGAGAAAGAAGCTTTCTGAGAAACTTCTTTGTGTTCTGTGAAATCATCTCACAGAGTTACAGCTTTCCCGTCAAGAAGCCTTTCGCTAAGACAGTTCTGGTGGAATTGGCAAAGTGATATTGGGAAGCCCATAGAGGGCTAAGGTGAAATAGGAAATATCCCCAGATGAAATCTGGAAAGAAGCTTTCTGAGAAACTGCTTAGTGTTCTGCAAATTCATCTCACAGAGTTACATCTGTATTTCATGGATCTCTTTGCTAGCCTTATTTCTGGGGAATCTGAGAACAGATATTTCGGATCCCTTTGAAGAGTACAGGGCAAAGGAAATATCCTCCGATAACAAAGAGAAAGAAGTTTTCTGGGAAACTTCTTTGTGTTTTGTGTAATCATCTCACAGAGTTACAGCTTTCCCCTCAAGAAGACTTTCGCAAAGGCAGTTCTTGTGTAATTGGCAAAGTGATAGTGGGAAGCCCGGAGGCCTATGGTGAAAAAGGAAATCTCCTCAGATGAAATCTGGAAAGAAGGTTGCTGAGAAGCTGCTTAGTGTTCTGTTAATTCATCTCACAGAGTGACATCTGTATTTCTTTGACCTCTTTGCTAGCCTTAGTTCTGTGGAATCAGAGAACAGATATTTCGGATCCCTTTGAAGACGATAGGGCCAAAGGAAATACCCTCCGATAACAAAGAGAAAGAAGCTTTCTGAAAAACTTCTTTGTGTTCTGTGAAATCATCTCACAGAGTTACAGCTTTCCCCTCAAGAAGCCTTTCGCTAAGACAGTTCTTGGGGAATTGGCAAAGTGATATTGGGAAGCCCGGAGGGCTATGGTGAAAAAGGAAATATCCTCATATGAAATCTGGAAAGAAGCTTTCTGAGAAACTGCTTAGTGTTCTGTTAATTCATCTCACAGAGTTACAACTGTATTTCGTGGATCTCTTTGCTAGCCTTATTTCTGTGGAATCTGAGAACAGATATTTCGGATCACTTTGAAGACTATAGGGCCAAAGGAAAGATCCTCCGATAACAAAGAGAAAGAAGCTTTCTGAGAAACTTCTTTGTGTTCTGTGAAATCATCTCACAGAGTTACAGCTTTCCCCTCAAGAAGCCTTTCGCTACGACAGTTCTTGTGGAATTGGCAAAGTGATATTGTAAAGCCCATAGTGGGCTAGGGTGAAAATGGAAATATCCTCAGATGAAATCTGGATAGAAGCTTTTTGAGAAACTTTTTAGTGTTCCGTTAATTCATCTCACAGAGTTTCATCTGTATTTCTGGGATTTCTTTGCTAGCCTTATTTCTGTGGAACTGAGAACAGGTATTTCGGATCCCTTTGAAGACTATATGGCCAAAGGAAATATCCTCCGATAACAAAGAGAAAGAAGCTTTCTGAGAAACTTCTTTGTGTTCTGTGAAATCATTTCACAGAGTTACAGCTTTCCCTAGAAGAAGCCTTTCGCTAAGACAGTTCTTGTGGAATTGGCAAAGTGATATTTGGAAGCCCCTAGATGGCTATGGTGAAAAAGGAAATATCCTCAGATGAAATCTGGAAAGAAGCTTTCTGAGAAACTGCTTAGTGTTCCGTTAATTCATCTCACAGAGTTACATCTGTATTTCGTGGATCTCTTTGCTAGCCTTATTTCTGTGGAATCTGAGAACAGAGATTTCAGATTCCTTTGAAGACTATAGGGCCAAAGGAAATATCCTCCAATAACAAAGAGAAAGAAGCTTTCTGAGAAACTTCTTTGTGTTCTGTGAAATCTTCTCACAGAGTTACAGCTTTCCCCTCTAGAAGACTTTCGCTAAGGCAGTTCTTGCGGAAATGGCAAAGTGATATTGGGAAGCCCATAAGACTGTGGTGAAAAAGGAAATATCCTCAGATGAAAACTGGAAAGAAGCTTTCTGAGAAACTGCTTAGTGTTCTGTTAATTCATCTCACAGAGTTACATCTGTATTTCGTGGATCTCTTTGCTAGCCTTATTTCTGTGGATCCTGAGAACAGGTATTTCGGATCCGTTTGAAGATTATATTGCCAAAGGAACTATCCTCCGATAACAAAGAGAAAGAAGCTTTCTGAGAAACTTCTTTGTGTTCTGTGAAATCATCTCGCAGAGTTACAGCTTTCCCCTCAAGAAGCCTTTCGCTAAGACAGTTCTTGTGGAATTGGCAAAGTGATATTTGAAGCCCATAGAGGGCTATGGTGATAAAGGAAATATCATCAGATGATATCTGGAAAGAAGCTTTCTGAGAAACTGCTTAGTGTTCTGTTAATTCATCTCACAGACTTACATCTGTATTTCGTGGATCTCTTTGCTAGCCTTATTTCTGTGGAATCTGAGAACAGATATTTGGGATCCCTTTGAAGACTATAGGGCCAAAGGAAATATCCTCCGATAACAAAGAGAAAGAAGCTTTCTGAGAAACTTCTTTGTGTTCTGTGAAATCATCTCACAGAGTTACAGCTTTCGCCTCAAGAAGCCTTTCGCTAAGACAGTTCTTGTGGAATTGGCAAAGTGATATTTGGAAGCCCCTAGAGGGCTATGGTGAAAAAGGAAATATCCTCAGATGAAATCTGGAAAGAAGCTTTCTGAGAAACTGCTTAGTGTTCCGTTAATTCATCTCACTGAGTTACATCTGTATTTCGTGGATCTCTTTGCTAGCCTTATTTCTGTGGAATCTGAGAACAGAGATTGCAGATTCCTTTGAAGACTATAGGGCCAAAGGAAATATCCTCCGATAACAAAGAGAAAGAAGCTTTCTGAGAAACTTCTTTGTGTTCTGTGAAATCTTCTCACAGAGTTAGAGCTTTCCCCTCTAGAAGCCTTTTGCTAAGGCAGTTCTTGCGGAAATGGCAAAGTGATATTGGGAAGCCCATAGAGGGCTATGGTGAAAAAGGAAATATCCTCAGATGAAATCTGGAAAGAAGCTTTCTGAGAAACTGCTTAGTGTTCTGTTAATTCATCTCACAGAGTTACATCTGTATTTCGTGGATCTCTTTGCTAGCCTTATTTCTGTGGAATCTGAGAAGAGATATTTCGGATCCCTTTGAAGACTATAGGGCCAAAGGAAATATCCTCCGGTAACAAAGAGAAAGAAGCTTTCTGAGAAACTTCTTTGTGTTCTGTGAAATCATCTCACAGAGTTACAGCTTTCTCCTCGAGAAGCCTTTCGCTAAGACAGCTCTTGTGGAATTGGCAAAGTGATATTTGGAACCCCTAGAGGTCTATGGTGAAAAAGGAAATATCCTCTGATGAAATCTGGAAAGAAGCTTTCTGAGAAACTGCTTAGTGTTCTGTTAATTCATCTCACAGAGTTACATCCTTATTTGGTGGATCTCTTTGCTAGCCTTATTTCTTTGGAATCTGAGAACAGATATTTCGGATCCATTTGAAGGCTATAGGGCCAAAGGAAATATCCTCCGATAACAACGAGAAAGAAGCTTTCTGAGAAACTGCTTAGTGTTCTGTTAATTCATCTCACATAGTTACATCTGTATTTCGTGGATCTCTTTTCTAGCCTTATTTCTGTGGAACCTGAGAACAGATATTTCGGATCCCTTTGAAGACTATAGGGCCAAAGGAAATATCCTCCGATAACAAAGAGAAAGAAGCTTTCTGAGAAACTTCTTTGGGTTCTGTGAAATCATCTCACAGAGTTACAGCTTTCCCTAGAAGAAGACTTTCGCTAAGACAGTTCTTGTGGAATTGGCAAAGTGATATTTGGAAGCCCCAGAGGGCTATGGTGAAAAAGGAAATATCCTGAGATGAAATCTGGAAAGAAGCTTTCTGAAAAACTGCTTAGTGTTCTGTTAATTCATCTCACAGAGTTACATGTGTATTTCGTGGATCTCTTTGCTAGCCTTATTTCTGTGGAACCTGAGAACAGATATTTCGGATCCCTTTGAAGATTATATTGCAAAAGGAAATATCCTCCGATAACAAAGAGAAAGAAGCTTTCTGAGAAACTTCTTTGTGTTCTGTGAAATCAGCTCACAGAGTTACAGCTTTCCCCTCAAGAAGCCTTTCGCTAAGACAGTTTTTGTTGAATTGGCAGAGTGATATTTGGAAGCCCATAGAGGGCTATGGTGAAAAAGGAAATATCCTCAGATGAAATCTGAAAAGAAGCTTTCTGAGAAACTGCTTAGTGTTCTGTTAATTCACCTCACAGAGTTACATCTTTATTTGGTGGATCTCTTTGCTAGCCTTATTTCTGTGGAATCTGAGAACAGATATTTCGGATCCCTTTGAAGACTATAGGGCCAAAGGAAATATCCTCCGATAACAAAGAGAAAGATGCTTTCTGAGAAACTTCTTTGTGTTCTGTGAAATCATCTCACAGAGTTACAGCTTTCCCCTCAAGAAGCCTTTCGCTAAGACAGTTCTTGTGGAATTGGCAAAGTGATATTGGGAAGCCCCTAGAGGGCTATGGTGAAAAAGGAAATATCCTCAGATGAAATCTGGAAGGAAGCTTTATGACAAACTGCTTCGTGTTCTGTTAATTCATCTCACAGTGTTACATCTGTATTTCGTGGATCTCTTTGCTAGCCTTATTTCTGTGGAATTTGAGAACAGATATTTCGGATTCCTTTGAAGATTATAGGGGGAAAGAAAATATCCTCCGATAACAAAGAGAAAGAAGCTTTCTGAGAAACTTCTTTGTGTTCTGTGAAATCATCTCACAGAGTTACAGCTTTCCCCTCAAGAAGCCTTTCGCTAAGACAGTTCTTGTTGAATTGGCAGAGTGATATTTGGAAGCCCATAGAGGGCTACGGTGAAAAAGGAAATATCCTCAGATGAAATCTGAAAAGAAGCTTTCTGAGAAACTGCTTAGTGTTCTGTTAATTCATCTCACAGAGTTACATCTTTTTTTGGTGAATCTCTATGCTAGCCTTATTTCTGTGGAATCTGAGAACAGATATTTCGGATCGTTTGAAGACTATAGGGCCAAAGGAAATATCCTTCGATAACAAAGAGAAAGATGCTTTCTGAGAAACTTCTTTGTGTTCTGTGAAATCATCTCACAGAGTTACAGCTTTCCCCTCAAGAAGCCTTTCGCTAAGACAGTTCTTGTGGAATTGGCAAAGTGATATTGGGAAGCCCTTAGAGGGCTATGGTGAAAAAGGAAATATCCTCAGATGAAATCTGTAAAGAAGCTTTCTGAGAAACTGCTTAGTGTTCTGTTAATTCATCTCACAGAGTTACATCTGTATTTCGTGGATCTCTTTGCTAGCCTTATTTCTGTGGAATCTGAGAACAGATATTTCGGATCCCTTTGAAGACAATAGGGCCGAAGGAAATATCCTCCGGTAACAAAGAGAAAGAAGCTTTCTGAAAAACTTCTTTGTGTTCTGTGAAATCATCTCACAGAGTTACAGCTTTCCCCTCCAGAAGCCTTTCGCTAAGACAGTTCCTGTGGAATTGGCAAAGTGATATTGGGAAGCCCGGAGGGCTATGGTGAAAAGGAAATATCCTCAGATGAAATCTGGAAAGAAGCTTTCTGAGAAACGGCTTAGTGTTCTGTTAATTCATCTCACATAGTTACATCTGTATTTCGTGGATCTCTTTTCTAGCCTTATTTCTGTGGAACCTGAGAACAGATATTTCGGATCCCTTTGAAGACTATAGGGCCAAAGGAAATATCCTCCGATAACAAAGAGAAAGAAGCTTTCTGAGAAACTTCTTTGGGTTCTGTGAAATCATCTCACAGAGTTACAGCTTTCCCTAGAAGAAGACTTTCGCTAAGACAGTTCTTGTGGAATTGGCAAAGTGATATTTGGAAGCCCCAGAGGGCTATGGTGAAAAAGGAAATATCCTCAGATGAAATCTGGAAAGAAGCTTTCTGAAAAACTGCTTAGTGTTCTGTTAATTCATCTCACAGAGTTACATGTGTATTTCGTGGATCTCTTTGCTAGCCTTATTTCTGTGGAACCTGAGAACAGATATTTCGGATCCCTTTGAAGATTATATTGGAAAAGGAAATATCCTCCGATAACAAAGAGAAAGAAGCTTTCTGAGAAACTTCTTTGTGTTCTGTGAAATCATCTCACAGAGTTACCGCTTTCCCCTCAAGAAGCCTTTCACTAAGCCAGTTCTTGTGGAATTGGCAAAGTGATATTGGGAAGCCCATAGAGGGCTATGGTGAAAAAGGAAATATCCTCAGATGAAATCTGGAAAGAATCTTTCTGAGAATCTGCTTCGTGTTCTGTTAATTCATCTTACAGAGGTACATCTGTATTTCGTGGATCTCTTTGCTAGCCTTATTTCTGTGGAATCTGAGAACAGATATTTCGGATCCCTTTGAAGACAATAGGGCCGAAGGAAATATCCTCCGGTAACAAAGAGAAAGAAGCTTTCTGCGAAACTTCTTTGTGTTCTGTGAAATCATCTCACAGAGTTACAGCTTTCCCCTCCAGAAGCCTTTCGCTAAGACAGTTCTTGTGGAATTGGCAAAGTGATATCGGGAAGCCCGGAGGGCTATGGTGAAAAGGAAATATCCTCAGATGAAATCTGGAAAGAAGCTTTCTGAGAAACTGCTTAGTGTTCTGTTAATTCATCTCACAGAGTTACATCTGTATTTCGTGGATCTCTTTGCCAGCCTTATTCCTGTGGAATCTGAGAACAGATATTTCGGATCCCTTTGAAGACTACAGGGCCAAAGGAAATATCCTCCGATAACAAAGAGAAAGAAGCTTTCTGAGAAACTTCTTTGTGTTCCGTGAAATCATCTCACAGAGTTACAGCTTTCCCCTCAAGAAGCCTTTCGCTAAGACAGTTCTTGTGGAATTGGCAAAGTGATATTTGGAAGCCCATAGAGGGCTATGGAGAAAAAGGAAATATCCTCAGATGATATCTGGAAAGTAGCTTTCTGAGAAACTGCTTAGTGTTCTGTTAATTCATCTCACAGAGTTACATCTGTATTTCGTGGATCTCTTTGCTAGCCTTATTTCTGTGGAATCTGAGAACAGATATTTCGGATCCCTTTGAAGACTATAGGGCCAAAGGAAAGATCCTCCGATTACAAAGAGAAAGAAGCTTTCTGAGAAACTTCTTTGTGTTCTGTGAAATCATCTCACTTAGTTACAGCTTTCCCCTCAAGAAGCCTTTCGCTAAGACAGTTCTTGTGGCATTGGCAAAGTGATACTTGGAAGAACATAGAGGGCTATGGTGAAAAAGAAAATATTCTCAGATGAAATCTGGAAAGAAGCTTTCTGAGAAACTGCTTAGTGTTCTGTTAATTCATCTCACAGAGTTACATCTGTATTTCGTGGATCTCTTTGCTAGCCTTATTTCTGTGGAATCTGAGAAGAGATATTTCGGATCCCTTTGAAGACTATAGGGACAAAGGAAATATTCTCCGGTAACAAAGAGAAAGAAGCTTTCTGAGAAACTTCTTTGTGTTCTGTGAAATCATCTCACAGAGTTACAGCTTTCCCCTCAAGAAGCCTTTCGCTAAGACAGTTCTTGTGGAATTGGCAAAGTGATATTTGGAAGCCCATAGAGGTCAATGGTGAAAAAGGAAATATCCTCTGATGAAATCTGGAAAGAAGCTTTCTGAGAAACTGCTTAGTGTTCTGTTAATCCATCTCACAGAGTTACATCTTTATGTGGTGGATCTCTTTGCTAGCCTTATTTCTTTGGAATCTGAGAACAGATATTTCGGATCCATTTGAAGGCTATAGGGCCAAAGGAAATATCCTCCGATAACAAAGAGAAGGAAGCTTTCTGAGAAACTGCTTAGTGTTCTGTTAATTCATCTCACATAGTTACATCTGTATTTCGTGGATCTCTTTGCTAGCCTTATTTCTGTGGAATCTGAGAATAGATATTTCGGATCCCTTTGAAGACTATAGGGCCAAAGGAAATATCCTCCGATAACAAAGAGAAAGAAGCTTTCTGAGAAACTTCTTTGTGTTCCGTGAAATCATCTCACAGAGTTACAGCTTTCCCTAGAAGAAGACTTTCGCGAAGACAGTTCTTGTGGAATTGGCAAAGTGATATTTGGAAGCCCCAGTGGGCTATGGTGAAAAAGGAAATATCCTCAAATGAAAGATGGAAAGAACCTTTCTGAAAAACTGCTTAGTGTTCTGTTAATTTATCTCACAGTGTTACATGTGTATTTCGTGGATCTCTTTGCTAGCCTTATTTCTGTGGAACCTGAGAACAGATATTTCGGATCCCTTTGAACACTATAGGGCCAAAGGAAATATCCTCCGATAACAAAGAGAAAGAAGCTTTCTGAGAAACTTCTTTGTGTTCTGTGAAATCATCTCACAGAGTTACAGCTTTCCCTAGAAGAAGCCTTTCGCTAAGACAGTTCTTGTGGAATTGGCAAAGTGATATTTCGAAGCCCATAGAGGGCTATGCTGAAAAAGGAAATATCCTCAGATGATATCTGGAAAGTAGCTTTCTGAGAAACTGCTTAGTGTTCTGTTAATTCATCTCACAGAGTTACACCTGTATTTCGTGGATCTCTTTGCTAGCCTTATTTCTGTGGAATCTGAGAAGAGATATTTCGGATCCCTTTGAAGACTATAGGGCCAAAGGAAAGATCCTCCGATTACAAAGAGAAAGAAGCTTTCTGAGAAACTTCGTTGTGTTCTGTGAAATCATCTCACAGAGTTACAGCTTTCCCCTCAGGAAGCCTTTCGCTAAGACAGTTCTTGTGGAATTGGCAAAGTGATATTTGGAAGCCCATAGAGGGCTATGGTGAATAAGGAAAAATTCTCAGATGAAATCTGGAAAAAAGCTTTCTGAGAAACTGCTTCGTGTTCTGTTAATTCATCTCACAGAGTTACATCTGTATTTCGTGGATCTCGTTGCTAGCATTATTTCTGTGGAATCTGAGAATAGATATTTCGGATCCCTTTGAAGATTATAGGGGGAAAGAAAATATCCTCCAATAACAAAGAGAAAGAAGCTTTCTGAGAAACTTCTTTGTCTTCTGTGAAATCAGCTCACAGAGTTACAGCTTTCCCCTCAAGAAGCCTTTCGCTAAGACAGTTCTTGTTGAATTGGCAGAGTGATATGTTGAAGCCCATAGAGGGCTATGGTGAAAAAGGAAATATCCTCAGATGAAATCTGAAAAGAAGCTTTCTGAGAAACTGCTTAGTGTTCTGTTAATTCATCTCACAGAGTTACATCTTTATTTGGTGGATCTCTTTGCTAGCCTTATTTCTGTGGAATCTGAGAACAGATATTTCGGATCCCTTTGAAGACTATAGGGCCAAAGGAAATATCCTCCGATAACAAAGAGAAAGATGCTTTCTGAGAAACTTCTTTGTGTTCTGTGAAATCATCTCACAGAGTTACAGCTTTCCCCTCAAGAAGCCTTTCGCTAAGACAGTTCTTGTGGAATTGGCAAAGTGATATTGGGAAGCCCTTAGAGGGCTATGGTGAAAAAGGAAATATCCTCAGATGAAATCTGTAAAGAAGCCTTCTGAGAAACTGCTTAGTGTTCTGTTAATTCATCTCACAGAGTTACATCTGTATTTCGTGGATCTCTTTGCTAGCCTTATTTCTGTGGAATCTGAGAACAGATATTTCGGATCCCTTTGAAGACTATAGGGCCAAAGGAAATATCCTCCGATAAGAAAGAGAAAGAAGCTTTCTGAGAAACTTCTTTGTGTTCTGTGAAATCATCTCACAGAGTTACAGCTTTCCCCTCCAGAAGCCTTTCGCTAAGACAGTTCTTGTGGAATTGGCAAAGTGATATTGGGAAGCCCGGAGGGGTATGGTGAAAAGGAAATATCCTCAGATGAAATCTGGAAAGAAGCTTTCTGAGAAACTGCTTAGTGTTCTGTTAATTCATCTCACAGAGTTACATCTGTATTTCGTGGATCTCTTTGCCAGCCTTATTCCTGTGGAATCTGAGAACAGATATTTCGGATCCCTTTGAAGACTACAGGGCCAAAGGAAATATCCTCCGATAACAAAGAGAAAGAAGCTTTCTGAGAAACTTCTTTGTGTTCCGTGAAATCATCTCACAGAGTTACAGCTTTCCCCTCAAGAAGCCTTTCGCTAAGACAGTTCTTGTGGAATTGGCAAAGTGATATTTGGAATCCCATAGAGGGCTATGGTGAAAAAGGAAATATCCTCAGATGATATCTGGAAAGTAGCTTTCTGAGAAACTGCTTAGTGTTCTGTTAATTCATCTCACAGAGTTACATCTGTATTTCGTGGATCTCTTTGCTAGCCTTATTTCTGTGGAATCTGAAAACAGATATTTCGGATCCCTTTGAAGACTATAGGGCCAAAGGAAAGATCCTCCGATTACAAAGAGAAAGAAGCTTTCTGAGAAACTTCTTTGTGTTCTGTGAAATCATCTCACAGAGTTACAGCTTTCCCCTCAGGAAGCCTTTCGCTAAGACAGTTCTTGTGCAATTGGCAAAGTGATATTTGGAAGCCCCTAGAGGGCTATGGTGAAAAAGGAAATATCCTCAGATGAAATCTGGAAGGAAGCTTTATTACAAACTGCTTCGTGTTCTGTTAATTCATCTCACAGTGTTACATCTGTATTTCGTGGATCTCTTTGCTAGCCTTATTTCTGTGGAATTTGAGAACAGATATTTCGGATCCCTTTGAAGACTATAAGGCCAAAGGAAGTATCCTCATGTAACAAAGGGAAAGAAGCTTTCTGAGAAACTTCTTTGTGTTCTGTGAAATCATCTCACAGAGTTACAGCTTTCCCTTCAAGAAGCCTTTCGCTAAGACAGTTCTTGTGGAATTGGCAAAGTGATATGGGGAAGCCCATAGAGGGCTATTGTGAATAAGGAAAAATTCTCAGATGAAATCTGGAAAAAAGCTTTCTGAGAAACTGCTTAGTGTTCTGTTAATTCATCTCACAGAGTTACATCTGTATTTCGTGGATCTCTTTGCTAGCCTTATTTCTGTGGAATCTGAGAACACATATTTCGGATCCTTTTGAAGACTATAGGGCCAAACGAAATATCCTCCGATAACAAAGAGAAAGAAGCTTTCTGAGAAACTTCTTTGTGTTCTGTGAAATCATCTCACAGAGTTACAGCTTTCCCCTTAAGAAGCCTATCGCTAAGACAGTTCTTGTGGAATTGGCAAAGTGATATTTGGAAGCCCATAGTGGGCTATGGTGAAAAAGGAAATATCCTCAGATGAAATCTGGAAAGAAGCTTTCTGAGAAACTGCTTAGTGTTCTGTTAATTCATCTCACAGAGTTACATCTGTATTTCGTGGATCTCTTTGCTAGCCATATTTCTGTGGAATCTGAGAAGAGATATTTCGGATCCCTTTGAAGACTATAGGGCCAAAGGAAATATCCTCCGGTTAGAAAGAGAAAGAAGCTTTCTGAGAAACTTCTTTGTGTTCTGTGAAATCATCTCACAGAGTTACAGCTTTCCCCTCAAGAAGCCTTTCGCTAAGACAGTTCTTGTGGAATTGGCAAAGTGATATTTGGAAGCCCATAGAGGTCTATGTTGAAAAAGGAAATATCATCTGATGAAATCTGGAAAGAAGCTTTCTGAGAAACTGCTTAGTGTTCTGTTAATTCATCTCACAGAGTTACAACTTTATTTGGTGGATCTCTTTGCTAGCCTTATTTCTTTGGAATCTGAGAACAGATATTTCGGATCCATTTGAAGGCTATAGGGCCAAAGGAAATATCCTCCGATAACAAAGAGAAAGAAGCTTTCTGAGAAACTGCTTAGTGTTCTGTTAAATCATCTCACATAGTTACATCTGTATTTCGTGGATCTCTTTTCTGGCCTTATTTGTGTGGAACCTGAGAACAGATATTTCGGATCCCTTTGAAGACTATAGGGCCAAAGGAAATATCCTCCGATAACAAAGAGAAAGAAGCTTTCTGAGAAACTTCTTTGGGTTCTGTGCAATCATCTCACAGAGTTACAGCTTTCCCTAGAAGAAGACTTTCGCTAAGACAGTTCTTGTGGAATTGGCAAAGTGATATTTGGAAGCCCCAGAGGGCTATGGTGAAAAAGGAAATATCCTCAGATGAAATCTGGAAAGAAGCTTTCTGAAAAACTGCTTAGTGTTCTGTTAATTCAACTCACAGAGTTACATGTGTATTTCGTGGATCTCTTTGCTAGCCTTATTTCTGTGGAACCTGAGAACAGATATTTCGGATCCCTTTGAAGATTATATTGCAAAAGGAAATATTCTCCGATAACAAAGAGAAAGAAGCTTTCTGAGAAACTTCTTTGTGTTCTGTGAAATCATCTCACAGAGTTACAGCTTTCCCTAGAAGAAGCCTTTCGCTAAGACAGTTCTTGTGGAATTGGTAAAGTGATATTTGGAAGCCCTTAGAGGGCTATGGTGAAAACGGAAATATCCTCAGATGAAATCTGGAAACAAGCTTTCTGAGAAACTGCTTAGTGTTCTGTTAATTCATCTCACAGAGTTACATCTGTATTTCGTGGATCTCTTTGCTAGCCTTATTTCTGGGGAATCTGAGAACAGATATTTCGGATCCCTTTGAAGATTATAGGGGGAAAGAAAATATCCTCCGATAACAAAGAGAAAGAAGCTTTCTGAGAAACTTCTTTGTGTTCTGTGAAATCAGCTCACAGAGTTACAGCTTTCCCCTCAAGAAGCCTTTCGCTAAGACAGTTCTTGTTGAATTGGCAGAGTGATATTTGGAAGCCCATAGAGGGCTATGGTGAAAAAGGAAATATCCTCAGATGAAATCTGAAAAGAAGCTTTCTGAGAAACTGCTTAGTGTTCTGTTAATTCATCTCACAGAGTTACATCTTTATTTGGTGGATCTCTTTGCTAGCCTTATTTCTGTGGAATCTGAGAACAGATATTTCGGATCCCTTTGAAGACTATAGGGCCAAAGGAAATATCCTCCGATAACAAAGAGAAAGATGCTTTATGAGAAACTTCTTTGTGTTCTGTGAAATCATCTCACAGAGTTACAGCTTTCCCCTCAAGAAGCCTTTCGCTAAGACAGTTCTTGTGGAATTGGCAAAGTGATATTGGGAAGCCCTTAGAGGGCTACAGTGCAAAAGGAAATATACTCAGATGAAATCTGTAAAGAAGCTTTCTGAGAAACTGCTTAGTGTTCTGTTAATTCATCTCACAGAGTTACATCTGTATTTCGTGGATCTCTTTGCTAGCCTTATTTCTGAGGAATCTGAGAACAGATATTTCGGATCCCTTTGAAGACTATAGGGCCAAAGGAAATGTCCTCCGGTAAGAAAGAGAAAGAAGCTTTCTGAGAAACTTCTTTGTGTTCTGTGAAATCATCTCACAGAGTTACAGCTTTCCCCTCAAGAAGCCTTTCGCTAAGACAGTTCTTGTGGAATTGGCAAAGTGATATTGGGAAGCCCATAGAGGGCTATGGTGAAAAAGGAAATACCCTCAGATGAAATCTGGAAAGAATCTCTCTGAGAATCTGCTTCGTGTTCTGTTAATTCATCTTACAGAGGTACATCTGTATTTCGTGAATCTCTTTGCTTGCCTTATTTCTGTGGAATCTGAGAACAGATATTTCGGATCCCTTTGAAGACAATAGGGCCGAAGGAAATATCCTCCGGTAACAAAGAGAAAGAAGCTTTCTGAGAAACTTGTTTGTGTTCTGTGAAATCATCTCACAGAGTTACAGCTTTCCCCTCCAGAAGCCTTTCGCTAAGACAGTTCTTGTGGAATTGGCAAAGTGATATTGGGAAGTCCGGAGGGCTATGGTGAAAAGGAAATATCCTCAGATGAAATCTGGAAAGAAGCTTTCTGAGAAACTGCTTAGTGTTCTGTTAATTCATCTCACAGAGTTACATCTGTATTTCGTGGATCTCTTTGTCAGCCTTATTCCTGTGGAATCTGAGAACAGATATTTCGGATCCCTTTGAAGACTACAGGGCCAAAGGAAATATCCTCCGATAACAAAGAGAAAGAAGCTTTCTGAGAAACTTCTTTGTGTTCCGTGAAATCATCTCACAGAGTTACAGCTTTCCCCTCAAGAAGCCTTTCGCTAAGACAGTTCTTGTGGAATTGGCAAAGTGATATTTGGAATCCCATAGAGGGCTATGGTGAAAAAGGAAATATCCTCAGATGATATCTGGAAAGTAGCTTTCTGAGAAACTGCTTAGTGTTCTGTTAATTCATCTCACAGAGTTACATCTGTATTTCGTGGATCTCTTTGCTAGCCTTATTTCTGTGGAATCTGAAAACAGATACTTCGGATCCCTTTGAAGACTATAGGGCCAAAGGAAAGATCCTCCGATTACAAAGAGAAAGAAGCTTTCTGAGAAACTTCTTTGTGTTCTGTGAAATCATCTCACAGAGTTACAGCTTTCCCCTCAGGAAGCCTTTCGCTAAGACAGTTCTTGTGGAATTGGCAAAGTGATATTTGGAAGCCCCTAGAGGGCTACGGTGAAAAAGGAAATATCCTCAGATGAAATCTTTAAGGAAGCTTTATGACAAACTGCTTCGTGTTCTGTTAATTCATCTCACAGTGTTACATCTGTATTTCGTGGATCTCTTTGCTAGCCTTATTTCTGTGGAATTTGAGAACAGATATTTCGGATCCCTTTGAAGACAATAAGGCCAAAGGAAGTATCCTCCGGTAACAAAGGGAAAGAAGCTTTCTGAGAAACTTCTTTGTGTTCTGTGAAATCATCTCACAGAGTTACAGCTTTCCCCTCAAGAAGCCTTTCGCTAAGACAGTTCTTGTGGAATTGGCAAAGTGATATTGGGAAGCCCATAGAGGGCTATGGTGAATAAGGAAAAATTCTCAGATGAAATCTGGAAAAAAGCTTTCTGAGAAACTGCTTCGTGTTCTGTTAATTCATCTCACAGAGTTACATCTGTATTTCGTGGATCTCTTTGCTAGCCTTATTTCTGTGGAAACTGAGAACAGATATTTCGGATCCTTTTGAAGACTATAGGGCCAAAGGAAATATCCTCCGATAACAAAGAGAAAGAAGCTTTCTGAGAAACTTCCTTGTGTTCTGTGAAATCATCTCACAGAGTTACAGCTTTCCCCTTAAGAAGCCTATCGCTAAGACAGTTCTTGTGGAATTGGCAAAGTGATATTTGGAAGCCCATAGTGGGCTATGGTGAAAAAGGAAATATCCTCAGATGAAATCTGGAAAGAAGCTTTCTGAGAAACTGCTTAGTGTTCTGTTAATTCATCTCACAGAGTTACATCTGTATTTCGTGGATCTCTTTGCTAGCCTTATTTCTGTGGAATCTGAGAACAGATATTTCGGATCCCTTTGAAGACTATAGGGCCAAAGGAAAGATCCTCTGATGACAAAGAGAAGGAAGCCTTCTGAGAAACTTCTTTGTGTTCTGTGAAATCATCTCACTTAGTTACAGCTTTCCCCTCAAGAAGCCTTTCGCTAAGACAGTTCTTGTGGAATTGGAAAAGTGATATTTGGAAGAACATAGAGGGCTATGGTGAAAAAGAAAATATCCTCAGATGAAATCTGGAAAGAAGCTTTCTGAGAAACTGCTTAGTGTTCTGTTAATTTATCTCACAGAGTTACATCTGTATTTCGGGGATCTCTTTCTAGCCATATTTCTGTGGAATCTGAGAAGAGATATTTCGGATCCCTTTGAAGACTATAGGGCCAAAGGAAATATCCTCCGGTAACAAAGAGAAAGAAGCTTTCTGAGAAACTTCTTTGTGTTCTGTGAAATCATCTCACAGAGTTACAGCTTTCCCCTCAAGAAGCCTTTCGCTAAGACAGTTCTTGTGGAATTGGCAAAGTGATATTTGGAAGCCCATAGAGGTCTATGGTGAAAAAGGAAATATCCTCTGATGAAATCTGGAAAGAAGCTTTCTGAGAAACTGCTTAGTGTTCTGTTAATTCATCTCACAGAGTTACATCTTTATTTGGTGGATCTCTTTGCTAGCCTTATTTCTTTGGAATCTGAGAACAGATATTTCGGATCCATTTGAAGGCTATAGGGCCAAAGGAAATATCCTCCGATAACAAAGAGAAAGAAGCTTTCTGAGAAACTGCTTAGTGTTCTGTTAAATCATCTCACATAGTTACATCTGTATTTCGTGGATCTCTTTTCTAGCCTTATTTCTGTGGAACCTGAGAACAGATATTTCGGATCCCTTTGAAGACTATAGGGCCAAAGGAAATATCCTCCGATAACAAAGAGAAAGAAGCTTTCTGAGAAACTTCTTTGGGTTCTGTGCAATCATCTCACAGAGTTACAGCTTTCCCTAGAAGAAGACTTTCGCTAAGACAGTTCTTGTGGAATTGGCAAAGTGATATTTGGAAGCCCATAGAGGGCTATGGTGAAAAAGGAAATATCCTCAGATGAAATCTGGCAAGAAGCTTTCTGACAAACTGCTTAGTGTTCTGTTAATTCATCTCACAGAGTTACATCTGTGTTTCGCGGATCTCTTTGCTAGCCTTATTTCTGTGGAATCTGAGAAAAGATATTTCGGATCCCTTTGAAGACTATAGGGCCAAAGGAAATATCCTCCGATAACAAAGAGAAAGAAGCTTTCTGAGAAACTTCTTTGTGTTCTGTGAAATCATCTCACAGAGTTACAGCTTTCCCTAGAAGAAGCCTTTCGCTAAGACAGTTCTTGTGGAATTGGTAAAGTGATATTTGGAAGCCCTTAGAGGGCTATGGTGAAAACGGAAATATCCTCAGATGAAATCTGGAAACAAGCTTTCTGAGATACTGCTTATTGTTCTGTTAATTCATCTCACAGAGTTACATCTGTATTTCGTGGATCTCTTTGCTAGCCTTATTTCTGGGGAATATGAGAACAGATATTTCGGATCCCTTTGAAGATTATAGGGGGAAAGAAAATATCCTCCGATAACAAAGAGAAAGAAGCTTTCTGAGAAACTTCTTTGTGTTCTGTGAAATCAGCTCACAGAGTTACAGCTTTCCCCTCAAGAAGCCTTTCGCTAAGACAGTTCTTGTTGAATTGGCAGAGTGATATTTGGAAGCCCATAGAGGGCTATGGTGAAAAAGGAAATATCCTCAGATGAAATCTGAAAAGAAGCTTTCTGAGAAACTGCTTAGTGTTCTGTTAATTCATCTCACAGAGTTACATCTTTATTTGGTGGATCTCTTTGCTAGCCTTATTTCTGTGGAATCTGAGAACAGATATTTCGGATCCCTTTGAAGACTATAGGGCCAAAGGAAATATCCTCCGATAACAAAGAGAAAGATGCTTTATGAGAAACTTCTTTGTGTTCTGTGAAATCATCTCACAGAGTTACAGCTTTCCCCTCAAGAAGCCTTTCGCTAAGACAGTTCTTGTGGAATTGGCAAAGTGATATTGGGAAGCCCTTAGAGGGCTACGGTGAAAAAGGAAATATACTCAGATGAAATCTGTAAAGAAGCTTTCTGAGAAACTGCTTAGTGTTCTGTTAATTCATCTCACAGAGTTACATCTGTATTTCGTGGATCTCTTTGCTAGCCTTATTTCTGTGGAATCTGAGAACAGATATTTCGGATCCCTTTGAAGACTATAGGGCCAAAGGAAATATCCTCCGGTAAGAAAGAGAAAGAAGCTTTCTGAGAAACTTCTTTGTGTTCTGTGAAATCATCTCACAGAGTTACAGCTTTCCCCTCAAGAAGCCTTTCGCTAAGACAGTTCTTGTGGATTTGGCAAAGTGATATTGGGAAGCCCATAGAGGGCTATGGTGAAAAAGGAAATACCCTCAGATGAAATCTGGAAAGAATCTCTCTGAGAATCTGCTTCGTGTTCTGTTAATTCATCTTACAGAGGTACATCTGTATTTCGTGGATCTCTTTGCTTGCCTTATTTCTGTGGAATCTGAGAACAGATATTTCGGATCCCTTTGAAGACAATAGGGCCGAAGGAAATATCCTCCGGTAACAAAGAGAAAGAAGCTTTCTGAGAAACTTGTTTGTGTTCTGTGAAATCATCTCACAGAGTTACAGCTTTCCCCTCCAGAAGCCTTTCGCTAAGACAGTTCTTGTGGAATTGGCAAAGTGATATTGGGAAGCCCGGAGGGCTATGGTGAAAAGGAAATATCCTCAGATGAAATCTGGAAAGAAGCTTTCTGAGAAACTGCTTAGTGTTCTGTTAATTCATCTCACAGAGTTACATCTGTATTTCGTGGATCTCTTTGCCAGCCTTATTCCTGTGGAAACTGAGAACAGATATTTCGGATCCCTTTGAAGACTACAGGGCCAAAGGAAATATCCTCCGATAACAAAGAGAAAGAAGCTTTCTGAGAAACTTCTTTGTGTTCCGTGAAATCATCTCACAGAGTTACAGCTTTCCCCTCAAGAAGCCTTTCGCTAAGACAGTTCTTGTGGAATTGGCAAAGTGATATTTGGAATCCCATAGAGGGCTATGGTGAAAAAGGAAATATCCTCAGATGATATCTGGAAAGTAGCTTTCTGAGAAACTGCTTAGTGTTCTGTTAATTCATCTCACAGAGTTACATCTGTATTTCGTGGATCTCTTTGCTAGCCTTATTTCTGTGGAATCTGAAAACAGATATTTCGGATCCCTTTGAAGACTATAGGGCCAAAGGAAAGATCCTCCGATTACAAAGAGAAAGAAGCTTTCTGAGAAACTTCTTTGTGTTCTGTGAAATCATCTCACAGAGTTACAGCTTTCCCCTCAGGAAGCCTTTCGCTAAGACAGTTCTTGTGGAATTGGCAAAGTGATATTTGGAAGCCCCTAGAGGGCTATGGTGAAAAAGGAAATATCCTCAGATGAAATCTTTAAGGAAGCTTTATGACAAACTGCTTCGTGTTCTGTTAATTCATCTCACAGTGTTACATCTGTATTTCGTGGATCTCTTTGCTAGCCTTATTTCTGTGGAATTTGAGAACAGATATTTCGGATCCCTTTGAAGACAATAAGGCCAAAGGAAGTATCCTCCGGTAACAAAGGGAAAGAAGCTTTCTGAGAAACTTCTTTGTGTTCTGTGAAATCATCTCACAGAGTTACAGCTTTCCCCTCAAGAAGCCTTTCGCTAAGACAGTTCTTGTGGAATTGGCAAAGTGATATTGGGAAGCCCATAGAGGGCTATGGTGAATAAGGAAAAATTCTCAGATGAAATCTGGAAAAAAGCTTTCTGAGAAACTGCTTCGTGTTCTGTTAATTCATCTCACAGAGTTACATCTGTATTTCGTGGATCTCTTTGCTAGCCTTATTTCTGTGGAATCTGAGAACAGATATTTCGGATCCTTTTGAAGACTATAGGGACAAAGGAAATATACTCCGATAACAAAGACAAAGAAGCTTTCTGAGAAACTTCTTTGTGTTCTGTGAAATCATCTCACAGAGTTACAGCTTTCCCCTTAAGAAGCCTATCGCTAAGACAGTTCTTGTGGAATTGGCAAAGTGATATTTGGAAGCCCATAGTGGGCTATGGTGAAAAAGGAAATATCCTCAGATGAAATCTGGAAAGAAGCTTTCTGAGAAACTGCTTAGTGTTCTGTTAATTCATCTCACAGAGTTACATCTGTATTTCGTGGATCTCTTTGCTAGCCTTATTTCTGTGGAATCTGAGAACAGATATTTCGGATCCCTTTGAAGACTATAGGGCCAAAGGAAAGATCCTCTGATGACAAAGAGAAGGAAGCCTTCTGAGAAACTTCTTTGTGTTCTGTGAAATCATCTCACTTAGTTACAGCTTTCCCCGCAAGAAGCCTTTCGCTAAGACAGTTCTTGTGGAATTGGAAAAGTGATATTTGGAAGAACATAGAGGGCTATGGTGAAAAAGAAAATATCCTCAGATGAAATCTGGAAAGAAGCTTTCTGAGAAACTGCTTAGTGTTCTGTTAATTTATCTCACAGAGTTACATCTGTATTTCGGGGATATCTTTGCTAGCCATATTTCTGTGGAATCTGAGAAGAGATATTTCGGATCCCTTTGAAGACTATAGGGCCAAAGGAAATATCCTCCGATAACAAAGAGAAAGAAGCTTTCTGAGAAACTTCTTTGTGTTCTGTGAAATCATCTCACAGAGTTACAGCTTTCCCCTCAAGAAGCCTTTCGCTAAGACAGTTCTTGTGGAATTGGCAAAGTGATATTTGGAAGCCCTTAGAGGTCTATGGTGAAAAAGGAAATATCCTCTGATGAAATCTGGAAAGAAGCTTTCTGAGAAACTGCTTAGTGTTCTGTTAATTCATCTCACAGAGTTACATCTTTATTTGGTGGATCTCTTTGCTAGCCTTATTTCTTTGGAATCTGAGAACAGATATTTCGGATCCATTTGAAGGCTATAGGGCCAAAGGAAATATCCTCCGATAACAAAGAGAAAGAAGCTTTCTGAGAAACTGCTTAGTGTTCTGTTAAATCATCTCACATAGTTACATCTGTATTTCGTGGATCTCTTTTCTAGCCTTATTTCTGTGGAACCTGAGAACAGATATTTCGGATCCCTTTGAAGACTATAGGGCCAAAGGAAATATCCTCCGATAACAAAGAGAAAGAAGCTTTCTGAGAAACTTCTTTGGGTTCTGTGCAATCATCTCACAGAGTTACAGCTTTCCCTAGAAGAAGACTTTCGCTAAGACAGTTCTTGTGGAATTGGCAAAGTGATATTTGGAAGCCCATAGAGGGCTATGGTGAAAAAGGAAATATCCTCAGATGAAATCTGGAAAGAAGCTTTCTGACAAACTGCTTAGTGTTCTGTTAATTCATCTCACAGAGTTACATCTGTGTTTCGCGGATCTCTTTGCTAGCCTTATTTCTGTGGAATCTGAGAAAAGATATTTCGGATCCCTTTGAAGACTATAGGGCCAAAGGAAATATCCTCCGATAACAAAGAGAAAGAAGCTTTCTGAGAAACTTCTTTGTGTTCTGTGAAATATCTCACAGAATTACAGCTTTCCCTAGAAGAAGCCTTTCGTTAAGACAGTTCTTGTGGAATTGGTATAGTGATATTTGGAAGCCCCTAGAGGGCTATGGTGCAAAAGGAAATATCCTCAGATGAAATCTGGAAAGAAGCTTTCTGAGAAACTGCTTAGTGTTCTGCTAATTCATCTCACAGAGTTACATCTGTATTTCGTGGATCTCTTTGCTAGCCTTATTTGTGTGGAATCTGAGAACAGATATTTCGGATCCCTTTGAAGACTATAGGGCCAAAGGAAATATCCTCCGATAACAAAGAGAAAGAAGCTTTCTGAGAAACTTCTTTGTGTTCTGTGAAATCAGCTCACAGAGTTACAGCTTTCCCCTCAAGAAGCCTTTCGCTAAGACAGTTCTTGTAGAATTGGCAGAGTGATATATGGAAGCCCCTAGAGGGCTGTGGTGAAAAAGGAAATATCCTCAGATGAAATCTGGAAAGAAGCTTTCTGAGAAACTCCTTAGTGTTCTGTAAATTCATCTCACAGAGTTACATCTGTATTTCGTGGATCCCTTTGCTAGCCTTATTTCTGTTGAATCTGAGAACAGATATTTCGGATCCCTTGGAAGACTACAGGGCCAAAGGAAATATCCTCCGATCACAAAGAGAAAGAAGCTTTCTGAGAAACTTCTTTGTGTTCTGTGAAATCATCTCACAGAGTTACAGCTTTCCCCTCAAGAAGCCTTTCGATAAGGTAGTTCTTGTGGAATTGGCAAAGTGACATTTGGAAGCCCATAGAGGGCTATGTTGAAAAAGGAAATATACTCAGATGAAATCTGGAAAGAAGCTTTCTGAGAAACTGCTTAGTGTTCTGTTAATTCATCTCACAGAGTTACATCTGTGTTTCGTGGATCTCTTTGCTAGCCTTATTTCTGTGGAAACTGAGAAAAGATATTTCGGATCCCTTTGAAAACTATAGGGCCAAAGGAAATATCCTCCGATAACAAAGAGAAAGAAGCTTTCTGAGAAACTTCTTTGTGTTCTGTGAAATATCTCACAGAATTACAGCTTTCCCCTCAAGAAGCCTTTCGCTAAGACAGTTCTTGTGGAATTGGCAAAGTGATATTTGGAAGCCCATAGAGGGCTATGGTGAAAAAGGAAATATCCTCAGATGAAATCTGAAAAGAAGCTTTCTGAGAAACTGCTTAGTGTTCTGTTAATTCATCTCACAGAGTTACATCTTTATTTGGTGGATCTCTTTGCTAGCCTTATTTCTGTGGAATCTGAGAACAGATATTTCGGATCCCTTTGAAGACTATAGGGCCAAAGGAAATATCCTCCGATAACAAAGAGAAAGATGCTTTATGAGAAACTTCTTTGTGTTCTGTGAAATCATCTCACAGAGTTACAGCTTTCCCCTCAAGAAGCCTTTCGCTAAGACAGTTCTTGTGGAATTGGCAAAGTGATATTGGGAAGCCCTTAGAGGGCTACGGTGAAAAAGGAAATATACTCAGATGAAATCTGTAAAGAAGCTTTCTGAGAAACTGCTTAGTGTTCTGTTAATTCATCTCACAGAGTTACATCTGTATTTCGTGGATCTCTTTGCTAGCCTTATTTCTGTGGAATCTGAGAACAGATATTTCGGATCCCTTTGAAGACTATAGGGCCAAAGGAAATATCCTCCGGTAAGAAAGAGAAAGAAGCTTTCTGAGAAACTTCTTTGTGTTCTGTGAAATCATCTCACAGAGTTACAGCTTTCCCCTCAAGAAGCCTTTCGCTAAGACAGTTCTTGTGGATTTGGCAAAGTGATATTGGGAAGCCCATAGAGGGCTATGGTGAAAAAGGAAATACCCTCAGATGAAATCTGGAAAGAATCTCTCTGAGAATCTGCTTCGTGTTCTGTTAATTCATCTTACAGAGGTACATCTGTATTTCGTGGATCTCTTTGCTTGCCTTATTTCTGTGGAATCTGAGAACAGATATTTCGGATCCCTTTGAAGACAATAGGGCCGAAGGAAATATCCTCCGGTAACAAAGAGAAAGAAGCTTTCTGAGAAACTTGTTTGTGTTCTGTGAAATCATCTCACAGAGTTACAGCTTTCCCCTCCAGAAGCCTTTCGCTAAGACAGTTCTTGTGGAATTGGCAAAGTGATATTGGGAAGCCCGGAGGGCTATGGTGAAAAGGAAATATCCTCAGATGAAATCTGGAAAGAAGCTTTCTGAGAAACTGCTTAGTGTTCTGTTAATTCATCTCACAGAGTTACATCTGTATTTCGTGGATCTCTTTGCCAGCCTTATTCCTGTGGAATCTGAGAACAGATATTTCGGATCCCTTTGAAGACTACAGGGCCAAAGGAAATATCCTCCGATAACAAAGAGAAAGAAGCTTTCTGAGAAACTTCTTTGTGTTCCGTGAAATCATCTCACAGAGTTACAGCTTTCCCCTCAAGAAGCCTTTCGCTAAGACAGTTCTTGTGGAATTGGCAAAGTGATATTTGGAATCCCATAGAGGGCTATGGTGAAAAAGGAAATATCCTCAGATGATATCTGGAAAGTAGCTTTCTGAGAAACTGCTTAGTGTTCTGTTAATTCATCTCACAGAGTTACATCTGTATTTCGTGGATCTCTTTGCTAGCCTTATTTCTGTGGAATCTGAAAACAGATATTTCGGATCCCTTTGAAGACTATAGGGCCAAAGGAAAGATCCTCCGATTACAAAGAGAAAGAAGCTTTCTGAGAAACTTCTTTGTGTTCTGTGAAATCATCTCACAGAGTTACAGCTTTCCCCTCAGGAAGCCTTTCGCTAAGACAGTTCTTGTGGAATTGGCAAAGTGATATTTGGAAGCCCCTAGAGGGCTATGGTGAAAAAGGAAATATCTTCAGATGAAATCTTTAAGGAAGCTTTATGACAAACTGCTTCGTGTTCTGTTAATTCATCTCACAGTGTTACATCTGTATTTCGTGGATCTCTTTGCTAGCCTTATTTCTGTGGAATTTGAGAACAGATATTTCGGATCCCTTTGAAGACAATAAGGCCAAAGGAAGTATCCTCCGGTAACAAAGGGAAAGAAGCTTTCTGAGAAACTTCTTTGTGTTCTGTGAAATCATCTCACAGAGTTACAGCTTTCCCCTCAAGAAGCCTTTCGCTAAGACAGTTCTTGTGGAATTGGCAAAGTGATATTGGGAAGCCCATAGAGGGCTATGGTGAATAAGGAAAAATTCTCAGATGAAATCTGGAAAAAAGCTTTCTGAGAAACTGCTTCGTGTTCTGTTAATTCATCTCACAGAGTTACATCTGTATTTCGTGGATCTCTTTGCTAGCCTTATTTCTGTGGAATCTGAGAACAGATATTTCGGATCCTTTTGAAGACTATAGGGACAAAGGAAATATCCTCCGATAACAAAGAGAAAGAAGCTTTCTGAGAAACTTCTTTGTGTTCTGTGAAATCATCTCACAGAGTTACAGCTTTCCCCTTAAGAAGCCTATCGCTAAGACAGTTCTTGTGGAATTGGCAAAGTGATATTTGGAAGCCCATAGTGGGCTATGGTGAAAAAGGAAATATCCTCAGATGAAATCTGGAAAGAAGCTTTCTGAGAAACTGCTTAGTGTTCTGTTAATTCATCTCACAGAGTTACATCTGTATTTCGTGGATCTCTTTGCTAGCCTTATTTCTGTGGAATCTGAGAACAGATATTTCGGATCCCTTTGAAGACTATAGGGCCAAAGGAAAGATCCTCTGATGACAAAGAGAAGGAAGCCTTCTGAGAAACTTCTTTGTGTTCTGTGAAATCATCTCACTTAGTTACAGCTTTCCCCTCAAGAAGCCTTTCGCTAAGACAGTTCTTGTGGAATTGGAAAAGTGATATTTGGAAGAACATAGAGGGCTATGGTGAAAAAGAAAATATCCTCAGATGAAATCTGGAAAGAAGCTTTCTGAGAAACTGCTTAGTGTTCTGTTAATTTATCTCACAGAGTTACATCTGTATTTCGGGGATCTCTTTGCTAGCCATATTTCTGTGGAATCTGAGAAGAGATATTTCGGATCCCTTTGAAGACTATAGGGCCAAAGGAAATATCCTCCGATAACAAAGAGAAAGAAGCTTTCTGAGAAACTTCTTTGTGTTCTGTGAAATCATCTCACAGAGTTACAGCTTTCCCCTCAAGAAGCCTTTCGCTAAGACAGTTCTTGTGGAATTGGCAAAGTGATATTTGGAAGCCCTTAGAGGTCTATGGTGAAAAAGGAAATATCCTCTGATGAAATCTGGAAAGAAGCTTTCTGAGAAACTGCTTAGTGTTCTGTTAATTCATCTCACAGAGTTACATCTTTATTTGGTGGATCTCTTTGCTAGCCTTATTTCTTTGGAATCTGAGAACAGATATTTCGGATCCATTTGAAGGCTATAGGGCCAAAGGAAATATCCTCCGATAACAAAGAGAAAGAAGCTTTCTGAGAAACTGCTTAGTGTTCTGTTAAATCATCTCACATAGTTACATCTGTATTTCGTGGATCTCTTTTCTAGCCTTATTTCTGTGGAACCTGAGAACAGATATTTCGGATCCCTTTGAAGACTATAGGGCCAAAGGAAATATCCTCCGATAACAAAGAGAAAGAAGCTTTCTGAGAAACTTCTTTGGGTTCTGTGCAATCATCTCACAGAGTTACAGCTTTCCCTAGAAGAAGACTTTCGCTAAGACAGTTCTTGTGGAATTGGCAAAGTGATATTTGGAAGCCCCTAGAGGGCTATGGTGCAAAAGGAAATATCCTCAGATGAAATCTGGAAAGAAGCTTTCTTAGAAACTGCTTAGTGTTCTGTTAATTCATATCACAGAGTTACATCTGTATTCGTGGATCTCTTTGCTAGCCTTATTTGTGTGGAATCTGAGAACAGATATTTCGGATCCCTTTGAAGACTATAGGGCCAAAGGAAAGATCCTCCGATTACAAAGAGAAAGAAGTTTTCTGAGAAACTTCTTTGTGTTCTGTGAAATCATCTCACAGAGTTACAGCTTTCCCCTCAGGAAGCCTTTCGCTAAGACAGTTCTTGGGGAATTGGCAAAGTGATATTTGGAAGCCCCTAGAGGGCTATGGTGAAAAAGGAAATATCCTCAGATGAAATCTGGAAGGAAGCTTTATGACAAACTGCTTCGTGTTCTGTTAATTCATCTCAGAGTGTTACATCTGTATTTCGTGGATCTCTTTGCAAGCCTTATTGCTGTGGAATTTGAGAACAGATATTTCTTATCCCTTTGAAGACAATAAGGCAAAAGGAAGTATCCTCCGGTAACAAAGGGAAAGAAGCTTTCTGAGAAACTTCTTTGTGTTCTGTGAAATCATCTCACAGAGTTACAGCTTTCCCCTTCAGAAGCATTTCGCTAAGACAGTTCTTGTGGAATTGGCAAAGTGATATTGGGAAGCCCATAGAGGGCTATGGTGAATAAGGAAAAATTCTCAGATGAAATCTGGAAAAAAGCTTTCCGAGAAACTGCTTCGTGTTCTGTTAATTCATCTCACAGAGTTACATCTGTATTTCGTGGATCTCTTTGCTAGCCTTTTTCTTTGGAATCTGAGAACAGATATTTCGGATCCCTTTGAAGACTATAGGGCCAAAGGAAATATCCTCCGATAACAAAGAGAAAGAAGCTTTCTGAGAAACTTGTTTGTGTTCTGTAAAATCATCTCACAGAGTTACAGCTTTCCCCTCAAGAAGCCTTTCGATAAGGCAGTTCTTGTGGAATTGGCAAAGTGATATTGGGAATCCCATAGAGGGCTATGGTGAAAAAGGAAATATCCTCAGATGAAATCTGAAAAGAAGCTTTCTGAGAAACTGCTTAGTGTTCTGTTAATTCATCTCACAGAGTTACATCTTTATTTGGTGGATCTCTTTGCTAGCCTTATTTCTTTGGAATCTGAGAACAGATATTTCGGATCCCTTTGAAGACTATAGGGCCAAAGGAAATATCCTCCGATCACAAAGAGAAAGAAGCTTTCGGAGAAACTACTTTGTGTTCTGTGAAATCATCTCACAGAGTTACAGCTTTCCCTAGAAGAAGCCTTTCGCTAAGACAGTGCTTGTGGAATAGGCAAAGTGATATTTGGAAGCCCATAGAGGGCAATGGTGAAAAAGGAAATATCCTCAGATGAAATCTTTAAAGAAGCTTTCTGAGAAACTGCTTAGTGTTCTGTTAATTCATCTCACAGAGTTACATCTGTATTTCATGGATCTCTTTGCTAGCCTTATTTCTGTGGAATCTGTGAACAGATATTTCGGATACCCTTGAAGACTATAGGGCCAAAGGAAATATCCTCCGATAACAAAGAGAAAGAAGCTTTCTGAGAAACTTCTTTGTGTTCTGTGAAATCAACTCACAAAGTTACAGCTTTCCCCTCAAGAAGACTGTCGCTAAGACAGTTCTTGTGGAATTGGCAAAGTGATATTTGGAAGCCGATAGAGTGCTACGGTGAAAAAGGAAGTATCCTCAGATGAAATCTGGAAAGAAGCTTTCTGAGAAACTGCTTAGTGTTCTGTTAATTCATCTCACAGAGTTACATCTGTGTTTCGTGGATCTCTTTGCTAGCCTTATTTCTGTGGAATCTGAGAACAGATATTTCGGATCCCTTTGAAGACTATAGGGCCAAAGTAAATATCCTCCGATAACAAAGAGAAAGAAGCTTTCTGAGAAACTTCTTTGTGTTCTGTGAAATCATCTCACAGAGTTACAGCTTTCCCCTCAAGAAGCCTTTCGATAAGGTAGTTCTTGTGGAATTGGCAAAGTGAAATTTGGAAGCCCATAGAGGGCTGTGGTGAAAAAGGAAATATCCTCAGATGAAATCTGGAAAGAAGCTTTCTGAGAAACTGCTTAGTGTTCTGTAAATTCATCTCACAGAGTTACATATGTATTTCGTGGATCCCTTTGCTAGCCTTATTTCTGTTTAATCTGAGAACAGATATTTCGGATCCCTTTGAAGACTACAGGGCCAAAGGAAATATCCTCCGTTAACAAAGAGAAAGAAGCTTTCTGAGAAACGTCTTTGTGTTCTGTGAAATCATCTCACAGAGTTACAGCTTTCCCTAGAAGAAGCCTTTCGCTAAGACAGTGCTTGTGGAATAGGCAAAGTGATATTTGGAAGCCCATAGAGGGCTATGGTTAAAAAGGAAATATCCTCAGATGAAATCTGGAAAGAAGCTTTCTGAGAAACTGCTTAGTGTTCTGTTAATTCATCTCACAGAGTTACATCTGTATTTCGTGGATCTCTTTGCTAGCCTTATTTCTGTGGAATCTGAGAACAGATATTTCGGATTCCTTTGAAGACTACAGGGCCAAAGGAAATATCCTCCGATAACAGAGAAAGAAGCTTTCTGAGAAACTTCTTTGTGTTCTGTGAAATCATCTCACAGAGTTACAGCTTTCCCCTCAAGAAGCCTTTCGCTAAGACAGTTCTTTAGGAATTGGCAGAGTGATATTTGGAAGCCCATAGAGGGCAATGGTGAAAAAGGAAATATCCTCAGATGAAATCTGGAAAGAAGCTTTCTGAGAAACTGCTTAGTGTTCTGTTAATTCATCTCACAGAGTTATATCTGTATTTCGTGGATATCTTTGCTAGCCTTATTTCTGTGGAATCTGTGAACAGATATTTCGGATCCCCTTGAAGACTATAGGGCCAAAGGAAATATCCTCCGATAACAAAGAGAAAGAAGCTTTCTGAGAAACTTCTTTGTGTTCTGTGAAATCAACTCACAGAGTTACAGCTTTCCCCTCAAGAAGACTGTCGCTAAGACAGGTCTTGTGGAATTGGCAAAGTGATATTTGGAAGCCGATACAGTGCTATGGTGAAAAAGGAAATATCCTCAGATGAAATCTGGAAAGAAGCTTTCTGAGAAACTGCTTAGTGTTCTGTTAATTCATCTCACAGAGTTACATCTGTATTTCGTGGTTCTCTTTGCTAGCCTTATTCTGTGGAATCTGAGAAGAGATATTTCGGATCCCTTTGAAGACTATAGGGCCAAAGGAAATATCCTCCGATAACAAAGAGAAAGAAGCTTTCTGAGAAACTTCTTTGTGTTCTGTGAAATCATCTCACAGAGTTACAGCTTTCCCCTCAAGAAGCCTTTCGATAAGATAGTTCTTGTGGAATTGGCAAAGTGATATTTGGAAGCCCATAGAGGGCTATGTTTAAAATGGAAATATCCTCAGATGAAATCTGGAAAGAAGCTTTCTGACAAACTGCTTAGTGTTCTGTTAATTCATCTCACTGAGTTACATCTGTATTTCATGGATCTCTTTGCTAGCCTTATTTCTGTGGAATCTGAGAACAGATATTTCGGATTCCTTTGAAGACTACAGGGCCAAAGGAAATATCCTCCGATAACAAAGAGAAAGAAGCTTTCTGAGAAACTTCTTTGTGTTCTGTGAAATCATCTCACAGAGTTACAGCTTTCCCCTCAAGAAGCCTTTCGCTAAGACAGTTCTTTGGGAATTGGCAGAGTGATATTTGGAAGCCCATAGAGGGCAATGTTGAAAAAGGAAATATCCTCAGATGAAATCTGTAAAGAAGCTTTCTGAGAAACTGCTTAGTGTTCTGTTAATTCATCTCACAGAGTTACATCTGTATTTCATGGATCTCTTTGCTAGCCTTATTTCTGTGGAATCTGAGAAAAGATATTTCGGATCCCCTTGAAGACTGTAGGGCCACAGGAAATATCCTCCGATAACAAAGAGAAAGAAGCTTTCTGAGAAACTTGTTTGTGTTCTCTGAAATCAACTCACAGAGTTACAGCTTTCCCCTCAAGAAGACTGTCACTAAGACAGTTCTTGTGGAATTGGCAAAGTGATATTTGGAAGCCGATAGAGTGCTATGGTGAAAAAGGAAATATCCTCCGATGAAATCTGGAAAGAAGCTTTCTGAGAAACTGCTTAGTGTTCTGTTAATTCATCTCACAGAGTTACATCTGTATTTCGTGGATCTCTTTGCTAGCCTTATTTCTGTGGAATCTGAGAACAGATATTTCGGATCCCTTTGAAGACTATAGGGCCAAAGGAAATATCCTCCGATAACAAAGAGAAAGAAGCTTTCTGAGAAACTTCTTTGTGTTCTGTGAAATCATCTCACAGAGTTACAGCTTTCCCCTCAAGAAGCCTTTCGATAAGGTAGTTCTTGTGGAATTGGCAAAGTGATATTTGGAAGCCCATAGAGGGCTGTGGTGAAAAAGGAAATATCCTCAGATGAAATCTGGAAAGAAGCTTTCTGAGAAACTGCTTAGTGTTCTTTAAATTCATCTCACAGAGTTACATCTGTATTTCGTGGATCCCTTTGCTAGCCTTATTTCTGTTGAATCTGAGAACAGATATTTCGGATCCCTTTGAAGACTACAGGGCCAAAGGAAATATCCTCCGATAACAAAGAGAAAGAAGCTTTCTGAGAAACTTCTTCGTGTTCTGTGAAATCATCTCACAGAGTTACAGCTTTCCCCTCAAGAAGCCTTTCGCTAAGACAGTTCTTGTGGAATTGGCAAAGTGATATTTGGAAGCCCCTAGAGGGCTATAGTGAAAAAGGAAATATCCTCAGATAATATCTGGAAAGAAGCTTTCTGAGAAACTGTTTAGTGTTCTGTTAATTCATCTCACAGAGTTACATCTGTATTACGTGGATCTCTTTGCTAGCCTTATTTCTGTGGAATCTGAGAGCAGATATTTCCGAGACTATAGGGCCAAAGGAAATATCCTCCGATAACAAAGAGAATGAAGCTTTCTGAGAAACTTCTTTGTGTTCTGTGAAATCATCTCACAGAGTTACAGCTTTCCCGTCAAGAAGCCTTTCGCTAAACAGTTCTTGTGGAATAGGCAAAGTGATATTGGGAAGTCCATAGAGGGCTATGGTGAAAAAGGAAATATCCTCAGATGAAATCTGGAAAGAAGATTTCTGAGAAACTGCTTAGTGTTCTGTTAATCCATCTCACAGAGTTACATCTGTATTTCGTGGATCTCTTTGCTAGCCTTTTTCTGTGGAATCTGAGAACAGATATTTCGGATCCCTTTGAAGACTATAGGGCCAAAGGAAATATCCTCCGATAACAAAGAGAAAGAAGCTTTCTGAGAAACTTCTTTGTGTTCTGTGAAATCAACTCACAGAGTTACAGCTTTCCCCTCAAGAAGCCTTTCGCTAAGACAGTTCTTGTGGAATTGGCAAAGGGATATTTGGAAGCCCATAGAGGGCTATGGTGAAAAAGGAAATATCCTCAGATGAAATCTGGAAAGAAGCTTTCTGAGAAACTGCTTAGTGTTCTGTTAATTCATCTCACAGAGTTACATCTGTATTTCGTGGATCTCTTTGCTAGCCTTATTCTGTGGAATCTGAGAACAGATATTTTGGATCCCTTTGAAGACTATAGGGCCAAAGGAAATATCCTCCGATAACAAAGAGAAAGAAGCTTTCTGAGAAACTTCTTTGTGTTCTGTGAAATCATCTCACAGAGTTACAGCTTTCCCCTCAAGAAGCCTTTCGATAAGGTAGTTCTTGTGGAATTGGCAAAGTGATATTTGGAAGCCCATAGAGGGCTATGTTGAAAAAGGAAATATCCTCAGATGAAATCTGGAAAGAAGCTTTCTGACAAACTGCTTAGTGTTCTGTTAATTCATCTCACTGAGTTACATCTGTATTTCATGATCTCTTTGCTAGCCTTATTTCTGTGGAATCTGAGAACAGATATTTCGGATTCCTTTGAAGACTACAGGGCCAAAGGAAATATCCTCCGATAACAAAGAGAAAGAAGCTTTCTGAGAAACTTCTTTGTGTTCTGTGAAATCATCTCACAGAGTTACAGCTTTCCCCTCAAGAAGCCTTTCGCTAAGACAGTTCTTTAGGAATTGGCAGAGTAATATTTGGAACCCCTAGAGGGCAATGGTGAAAAAGGAAATATCCTCAGATGAAATCTGTAAAGAAGCTTTCTGAGAAACTGCTTAGTGTTCTGTTAATTCATCTCACAGAGTTATTTCTGTATTTCATGGATCTCTTTGCTAGCCTTATTTCTGTGGAATCTGAGAAAAGATATTTCGGATCCCCTTGAAGACTGTAGGGCCACAGGAAATATCCTCCAATAACAAAGAGAAAGAAGCTTTCTGAGAAACTTCTTTGTGTTCTGTGAAATCAATATACACAGTTACAGCTTTCCCCTCAAGAAGACTGTCGCTAAGACAGTTCTTGTGGAATTGGCAAAGTGATATTTTGAAGCCGATAGAGTGCTATGGTGAAAAAGGAAATATCCTCAGATAAAATCTGGAAAGAAGCTTTCTGAGAAACTGCTTAGTGTTCTGTTAATTCATCTCACAGAGTTACATCTGTATTTCGTGGATCTCTTTGCTAGCCTTATTTCTGTGGAATCTGAGAACAGATATTTCGGATCCCTTTGAAGACTATAGGGCCAAAGGAAATATCCTCCGATTACAAAGAGAAAGAAGCTTTCTGAGAAACTTCTTTGTGTTCTGTGAAATCATCTCACAGAGTTACAGCTTTCCCCTCAAGAAGACTTTCGCGAAGACAGTTCTTGAGGAATTGGCAAAGTGATATTTGGAAGCCCATAGAGGGCTATGGTGAAAAAGGAAATATCCTCCGATGAAATCTGGAAAGAAGCTTTCTGAGAAACTGCTTAGTGTTCTGTTAATTCATCTCACAGAGTTACATCTGTATTTCGTGGTTCTCTTTGCTAGCCTTATGTCTGTGGAATGTGAGAACAGATATTTCGGATCCCTTTGAAGACTATAGTGCCAAAGGAAATATCCTCCGATAACAAAGAGAAAGAAGCTTTCTGAGAAACTACTTTGTGTTTTTTGAAATCATCTCACAGAGTTACAGCTTTACCCTCAACAAGCCTTTCTCTAAGACAGTTCTTGTGGAATTGGCAAAGTGATATTTGGAAGCCCCTAGAGGGCTACGGTGAAAAAGGAAATATCCTCAAATGAAATCTGGAAAGAAGCTTTCTGAGAAACTGCTTAGTGTTCTCTTAATTCATCTCACAGAGTTACATCTGTATTTCGTGGATCTCTTTGCTAGCCTTATTTCTGTGGAATCTGAGAACAGATATTTCGGATCCCTTTGAAGACTATAGGGCCTAAAGAAATATCCTCCGAAAACAAAGAAAGAAGCTTTCTGAGAAACTTCTTTGTGTTCTCTGAAATCATCTCACAGAGTTACAGCTTTCCCCTCAAGAAGCCTTTCGATGAGGCAGGTATTGTGGAATTGGTAAAGTGGTATTGGGAAGCCCATAGAGGGCTATGGTGAAAAAGGAAATATCCTTCTATGAAATCTGTAAAGAAGCTTTCTGAGAAACTGCTTAGTGTTCTGTTAATTCATCTCACAGAGTTACATCTGTATTTCGTGGATCTCTTTGCTAGCCTTATTTCTGTGGGATCAGAACAGATATTTCGGATCCCTTTGAAGACTATAGGGCCAAAGGAAATATCCTCCGATAACAAAGAGAAAGAAGCTTTCAGGGAAACCTCTTTGTGTTCTGTGAAATCATCTCACAGAGTTACAGCTTTCCCCTCAAGAAGCCTTTCACTGAGACAGTTCTTGTGGAATTGGCAGAGTGATATTTGGAAGCCCTTAGAGGGCTATGGTTAAAAAGAAAATATCCTCCGATGAAATCTGGAAAGAAGCTTTCTGAGAAACTGCTTAGTGTTCTGTTAATTAATCTCACAGAGTTACATCTGTATTTCGTGGATCTCTTTGCTAGCCTTATTTCTGTGGAATCTGAGAACAGATATTTCGGATCCCTTTGAACACTATAGGGCCAAAGGAAATATCCTCTGATAATCAAGAGAAAGAAGCTTTCTGAGAAACTTCTTTGTGTTCTGAGAAATCATGTCACAGAGTTACAGCTTTCCCCTCAAGAAGCCTTTCGCTAACACAGCTCTTGTGGAATTGGCAAAGTGATATTGGGAAGCCCTTATAGGGCTATGATGAAAAAGGAAATATCCTCAGATGAAATCTGGAAAGAAGCTTTCTGAGAAACTGCTTAGTGTTTTGTTAATTCATCTCACAGAGTTACATCTGTATTTCATGGATCTCTTTGCTAGCCTTATTTCCGTGGAATCTGAGAACAGATATTTCGGATCCCTTTGAAGACTATAGGGCCAAAGGAAATATCCTCCGATAACAAAGAGAAAGAAGCTTTCTGAGAAACTTCTTTGTGTTCTGTGAAGTAATCTCACAGAGTTACAGCTTTCCCTAGCAGAAACCTTTTGCTAAGACAGTTCTTGTGGAATTGGAAAAGTGACATTGGGAAGCCCACATAGGGCTATGGAGAAAAAGGAAATATCCTCAGATGAAATCTGGAAAGAAGCTTTCTGAAGAACTACTTAGTGTTCTGTTAATTCATCTCACAGAGTTACATCTGTATTTCGTGGATCTCTTTGCTGCCTTATTTCTGTGGAATCTGAGAACAGATATTTCGGATCCCTTGAAGACTACAGGGCCAAAGGAAATATCCTCCGATAACAAAGAGAAAGAAGCTTTCTGAGAAAGTTCTTTGTGTTCTGTGAAATCACCTCACAGAGTTACAGCTTTCCCCTCAAGAAGCCTTTCGCTAAGACAGCTCTTGTGGAATTGGCAAAGTGATATTTGGAAGCCCTTAAAGGGCTACGGTGAAAAAGGAAATATCCTCCGATGAAATCTGGAAAGAAGCTTTCTGAGAAACTGCTTAGTGTTCTGTTAATTCATCTCACAGGGTTACATCTGTATGTCGTGGATCTCTTTGCTAGCCTTATTTCTGTGGAATCTGAGAACAGATAGTTCGGATCCCTTTGAAGACTATAGGGCCAAAGGAAATATCCTCCGATAATAAAGAGAAAGAAGGTTTCTGAGAAACTTCTTTCTGTTCTGTGAAATCATCTCGCAGAGTTACAGCTTTCCCCTCAGGAAGCCTTTCGATAAGGCAGGTCTTGTGGAATTGGCAAAGTGATATTTGGAAGCCCAAAGAGGGCTATGGTGAAATAGGAAATATCCTCCGATGAAATCTGGAAAGAAGCTTTCTGAGAAACTGCTTAGTGTTCTGTTAATTCATGTCACAGAGTTACATCTGTATTTCGTGGATCTCTTTGCTAGCCTTATTTCTGTGGAATCTGAGAACAGATATTTCGGATCCCTTTGAAGACTATAGGGCCAAAGGAAATATCCTCCGATAACAAAGAGAAAGAAGCTTTCTGAGAAACTTCTTTGTGTTCTGTGAAATCATCTCACAGAGTTACAGCTTTCCCCACAAGAAGCCTTTCGCTAAGACAGTTCTTGTGGAATTGGCAAAGTGATATGTGGAAGCCCATAGAGGGCTATGGTGAAAAAGGAAATATTCTCAGATGAAATCTGGAAAGAAGATTTCTGAGAAACTGCTTAGTGTTCTGTTAATTCATCTCACAGAGTTTCATCTGTATTTCGTGGATCTCTTTGTTAGATTTATTTCTGTGGAATCTGAGAACAGATATTTCGGATCCCTTTGAAGACTACAAGGCAAAAGGAAATAGTCTCCGATAACAAAGAGAAACAAGCTTTCTGAGAAACTTCTTTGTGTTCTGTGAAATCATCTCACAGAGTTACAGCTTTCCCTAGAAGAATCCTTTTGCTAAGAGAGTTCTTGTGGAACTGGCAAAGCGATATTTGGAAGCCCATAGCGGGCTATGGAGAAAAAGAAATATCCTCAGATGAAATCTGGAAAGAAGCTTTCTGAGAAACTGCTTAGTGTTCTGTTAATTCATCTCACAGAGTTACATCTGTATTTCGTGGATCTCTTTGCTAGCCTTATTTCTGTGGAATCTGAGAACAGATATTTCGGATCCCTTTGAAGACTATAGGGCCAAAGGAAATATCCTCCGACAACAAAGAGAACGATGCTTTCTGAGAAACTTCTTTGTGTTCTGTGAAATCATCTCACACAGTTACAGCTTTCCCCTCAAGAAGCCTTTCGCTAAGACAGTTCTTGTGGAATTGGCAAAGTGATATATGGAAGCACCTAGAGGGCTATGGTGAAAAAGGAAATATCCTCAGATGAAATCTGGAAAGAAGCTTTCTGAGAAACCGCTTAGTGTTCTGTTAATTCATCTCACAGAGGTACAACGGTATTTCATGGATCTCTTAGCTAGCCTTATTTCTGTTGAATCTGAGAACAGATATTTCGTATCCCTTTGAAGACTACAGGGCCAAGGTAATATCCTCCGATAACAAAGAGAAAGAAGCTTCCTGAGAAACTTCTTTGTGTTCTGTGAAATCATCTCACAGAGTTACAGCTTTTCCTAGAAGAAGCCTTTCGATAAGACAGTTCTTCTGGAATTGGCAAAGTGATATTTGGTAGCCCATACAGGGCTATGGTGAAAAAGGAAATATCCTCAGATGAAATCTGGAAAGAAGCTTTCTGAGAAACTGCTTAGTGTTCTGTTAATTCATCTCACAGAGTTACATCTGTATTTCGTGGATCTCTTTGCTAGCTTTATTTCTGTGGAATCTGAGAAGAGATAATTCGGATCCCTTTGAAGACTATAGGGCCAAAGGAAAAATCCTCCGATAACAAAGAGAAAGAAGCTTTCTGAGAAACTTCTTCGTGTTCTGTGAAATCATCTCACAGAGTTACAGCTTTCCCCTCAAGAAGCCTTTCGCTAAGACCGTTCTTGTGGAATTGGCAAAGTGATATTTGGAAGCCCCTAGAGGGCTATGGTGAAAAAGGAAATATCCTCAGATGAAATCTGGAAAGAAGCTTTCTGAGAAACTGCTTAGTGTTCTGTTAATTCATCTCACAGAGTTACATCTGTAATTCGTGGATATCTTTGCTAGCCTTATTTCTTTGGAATCAGAACAGATATTTCGGATCCCTTTGAAGACTATAGGGCCAAGGGAAATATCCTCCGATAACAAAGAGGAAGAAGCTTTCTGAGAAACTTCTTTGTGTTCTGTGAAATCATCTCAAAGAGTTACAGCTTTCCCCTGAAGAAGTCTTTCGCTAAGACAGTTCTTGTGGAATTTGCAAAGTGATATTTGGAAGCCCCTAGAGGGCTATGGTGAAAAAGGAAATATCCTCCGATAAAATCTGGAAAGAAGTTTTCTGAGAAACTGCTTAGTGTTCTGTTAATTCATCTCACAGAGTTACATCTGTATTTCCTGGATCTCTTTGCTAGCCTTATTTCCGTGGAATCTGAGAACAGATATTTCGCATCCCTTTGAAGACTATAGGGCCAAAAGAAATATCCTCCGATAATAAAGAGAAAGAAGCTTTCTGAGAAAGTTCTCTGTGTTCTGTGAAATCATGTCACAGAGTTACAGCTTTCCCCTCAAGAAGCCTTTCGCTAACACAGTTCTTGTGGAATTGGCAAAGTGATATTGGGAAGCCCTTATAGGGCTATGATGAAGATGGAAATATCCTCAGATGAAATCTGGAAAGAAGCTTTCTGAGAAACTGCTTAGTGTTCTGTTAATTCATCTCACAGAGTTACATCTGTATTTCGTGGATATCTTTGCTAGCCTTATTTCCGTGGAATCTGAGAACAGATATTTCGGATCCCTTTGAAGACTATAGGGCCAAAGGAAATATCCTCCGATAACAAAGAGAAAGAAGCTTTCAGAGAAACTTCCTTGTGTTCTGTGAAATAATCTCACAGAGTTACAGCTTTCCCTTCAAGAAGCCTTTCACTAAGACAGTTCTTGTGGAATTGGCAAAGTGATATTTGCAAGCCCCTAGAGGGTTATGGTGAAAAAGGAAATATCCTCAGATGAAATCTGGAAAGAAGCTTTCTGAGAAACTGCTTAGTGTACTGTTAATTCATCTCACAGAGTTACATCTGTATTTCGTGGATCTCTTTGCTAACCTTATTTCTGTGGAATCTGAGAACAGATATTTCGGATCCCTTTGAAGACTACAGGGCCAAGGGAAATATCCTCTGATAACAAAGAGAAAGAAGCTTTGTGAGAAACTTCTTTGTGTTCTGCGAAATCATCTCACAGAGTTACAGCTTTCCCCTCAAGAAGCCTTTCGCTAAGACAGTTCTTGTGGAATTGGCAAAGTGATATTTGCAAGCTCCTAGAGGGCTATGGTTAAAAAGGAAATATCCTAAGATGAAATCTGGAAAGAAGCTTTCTGAGAAACTGCTTAGTGTTCTGTTAATTCGTCTCACAGAGTTACATCGGTATTTCGTGGATCTCGTTGCTAGGCTTATTTCTGTGGAATCTGAGGATAGATATTTCGGATCCCTTTGAAGACTATAGGGCCAAAGGAAATATCCTGCGATAACAACGAGAAAGAAGCATTCTGAGAAACTTCTTTGTGTTCTGTGAAATCATCTCACAGAGTTACAGCTTTCCCCTCAAGAAGCCTTTCGCTAAGACAGTTCTTGTGGAATTGGCAAGGTGATATTTGGAAGCCCATAGAGGGCTATGGTGAAAAAGGAAATATCCTCAGATGAAATCTGGAAAGAAGATTTCTGAGAAACTGCTTAGTGTTCTGGTAATTCATCTCACAGAGTTACATCTGTATTTCGTGGATCTCTTTGCTAGCCTTATTTCTGTGGAATCTGAGAACAGATATTTCGGATCCCTTTGAAGACTACAGGGCCAAATTAAATATCCTCCGATAATAAAGAGAAAGAAGCTTTCGGAGAAACTTCTTTGTGTTCTGTGAAATCATCTCACAGAGTTACAGCTTTCCCCTCAAGAAGCCTTTCGCTAAGACAGTTCTTGAGGAATTGGCAAAGTGATATTTGGAAGCCCATAGAGGGCTATGGTGAAAAAGGAAATATCCTCCGATGAAATCTGGAAAGAAGCTTTGTGAGAAACGGCTTAGTGTTCTGTTAATTCATCTCACAGAGTTACATCTGTATTTCGTGGTTCTCTTTGCTAGCCTTATTTCTGTGGAATGTGAGAAGAGATATTTCGGATCCCTTTGAAGACTATAGGGCCAAAGGAAATATCCTCCGATAACAAAGAGAAAGAAGCTTTCTGAGAAACTTCTTTGTGTTCTGTGAAATCATCTCACAGAGTTACAGCTTTCCCCTCAACAAGCCTTTCGGTAAGACAGTTCTTGTGGAATTGGCAAAGTGATATTTGGACGCCCCAAGAGGGCTATGATGAAAATGGAAATATCCTCAGATGAAATCTGGAAAGAAGCTTTCTGAGAAACTCCTTAGTGTTCTGTTAATTCATCTCACAGAGTTACATCTGTATTTCGTGGATCTCTTTGCTAGCCTTATTTCCGTGGAATCTGAGAACAGATATTTCGGATCCCTTTGAAGACTATAGGGCCTAAGGAAATATCCTCCGATAACAAAGAAAGAAGCTTTCTGAGAAACTTCTTTGTGTTCTCTGAAATCATCTCACAGAGTTACAGCTTTCCCCTCAAGAAGTCTTTCGATGAGGCAGGTATTGTGGAATTGGTAAAGTGGTATTGGGAAGACCATAGAGGGCTATGGTGAAAAAGGAAATATCCTTCTATGAAATCTGTAAAGAAGCTTTCTGAGAAACTGCTTAGTGTTCTGTTAATTCATCTCACAGAGTTACATCTGTATTTCGTGGATCTCTTTGGTAGCCTTATTTCTGTGGGATCAGAACAGATATTTCGGATCCCTTTGAAGACTATAGAGCCAAAGGAAATATCCTCCGATAACAAAGAGAAAGAAGCTTTCAGAGAAACCTCTTTGTGTTCTGTGAAATCATCTCACAGAGTTACAGCTTTCCCCTCAAGAAGCCTTTCGCTAAGACAGTTCTTGAGGAATTGGCAAAGTGATATTTGGAAGCCCATAGAGGGCTATGGTGAAAAAGGAAATATCCTCTGATGAAATCTGGAAAGAAGCTTTCTGAGAAACTGCTTAGTGTTCTGTTAATTCATCTCACAGAGTTACATCTGTATTTCGTGGTTCTCTTTGCTAGCCTTTTTTCTGTGGAATGTGAGAAGAGATATTTCGGATCCCTTTGAAGACTATAGGGCCAAAGGAAATATCCTCCGATAACAAAGAGAAACAAGCTTTCTGAGAAACTTCTTTGTGTTCTGTGAAATCATCTCACAGAGTTACAGCTTACCCTCAAGAAGACCTTCGCTAAGACAGTTCTTGTGGAATTCGCAAAGTGATGTTTGGAAGCCCCTAGAGGGCTATGGTGAAAAAGGAAATATCCTCAGATGAAATCTGGAAGGAAGCTTTCTGAGAAACTGCTTATTGTTCTGTTAATTCATCTCACAGAGTTACATCTGTATTTCGTGGATCTCTTTGCTAGCCTTATTTCTGTGGAATCTGAGAACAGATATTTCGGATCCCTTTGAAGACTATAGAGCCTAAGGAAATATCCTCCGATATCAAAGAAAGAAGCTTTCTGAGAAACTTCTTTGTGTTCTCTGAAATCATCTCACAGAGTTACAGCTTTCCCCTCAAGAAGTCTTTTGATGAGGCAGGTATTGTGGAATTGGTAAAGTGGTATTGGGAAGCCCATAGAGGGCTATGGTGAAAAAGGAAATATCCTTCTATGAAATCTGTAAAGAAGCTTTCTGAGAAACTGCTTAGTGTTCTGTTAATTCATCTCACAGAATTACATCTGTATTTCGTGGATCTCTTTGCTAGCCTTATTTCTGTGGGATCAGAACAGATATTTCGGATCCCTTTGAAGACTACAGAGCCAAAGGAAATATCCTCCGATAACAAAGAGAAAGAAGCTTTCAGAGAAACCTCTTTGTGTTCTGTGAAATCATCTCACAGTGTTACAGCTTTCCCCTCAAGAAGCCTTTCACTGAGACAGTTCTTGTGGAATTGGCAGAGTGATATTTGGAAGCCCTTAGAGGGCTATGGTAAAAAAGGAAATATCCTCCGATGAAATCTGGAAAGAAGATTTCTGAGAAACTGCTTAGTGTTCTGTTAATTCATCTCACAGAGTTACATCTGTATTTCGTGGATCTCTTTGCTAGCCTTATTTCTGTGGAATCTGAGAACAGATATTTCGGATCCCTTTGAAGACTCTAGGGCCAAAGGAAATATCCTCTGATAAGCAAGAGGAAGAAGCTTTCTGAGAAACTTCTTTGTGTTCTGTGAAATCATCTCACAGAGTTACAGCTTTCCCTAGAAGAAGCCTTTCGCTAAGACAGATCTTGTGGAATTGGCAAAGTGATATTTGGAAGCCCATAGAGGGCTATGGTGGAAAAGGAAATATCCTCAGATGAAATCTGGAAAGAAGCATTCTGAGAAACTGCTTAGTGTTCTGTTAATTCATCTCACAGAGTTACATCTGTATTTCGTGGATCTCTTTGCTAGCCCTATTTCTGTGGAATCTGAGAACAGATATCTCGGATCCCTTTGAAGACTATAGGGCCAAAGGAAATATCCTCCGATAACAAAGAGAAAGAAGCTTTCTGAGAAACTTCTTTGTGTTCTGTGAAATCATCTCACAGAGTTACAGCTTTCCCCTCAAGAAGCCTTTCGCTAAGACAGTTCTTGTGGAATTGGCAAAGTGATATATGGAAGCCCGTAGAGGGCTATGGTGAAAAAGGAAATATCCTCAGATGAAATCTCGAAAGCAGCTTTCTGAGAAACTACTTAGTATTCTGGTAATTCATCTCACAGAGTTACATCTGTATTTCGTGGATCTCTTTGCTAGCCTTATTTCTGTGGAATCTGAGAACAGATATTTCGGATCCCTTTGAAGACTATAGGGCCAAAAGAAATATCCTCCGATAATAAAGAGAAAGAAGCTTTCTGAGAATGTTCTTTGTGTTCTGTGAAATCATGTCACAGAGTTACAGCTTTCCCCTCAAGAAGACTGTCGCTAACACAGTTCTTGTGGAATCGGCAAAGTGATATTGGGAAGCCCTTATAGGGCTATGATGAAAAAGGAAATATCCTCAGATGAAATCTGGAAAGAAGCTTTCTGAGAAACTGCTTAGTGTTCTGTTAATTCATCTCACAGAGTTACATCTGTATTTCGTGGATCTCTTTGCTAGCCTTATTTCCGTGGAATCTGAGAACAGATATTTCGGATCCCTTTGAAGACTATAGGGCCAAAGGAAATATCCTCCGATAACAAAGAGAAAGAAGCTTTCAGAGAAACTTCTTGTGTTCTGTGAAATAATCTCACAGAGTTACAGCTTTCCCCTCAAGAAGCCTTTCACTAAGACAGTTCTTGTGGAATTGGCAAAGTGATATTTGCAAGCCCCTAGAGGGTTATGGTGAAAAAGGAAATATCCTCAGATGAAATCTGGAAAGAAGCTTTCTGAGAAACTGCTTAGTGTACTGTTAATTCATCTCACAGAGTTACATCTGTATTTCGTGGATCTCTTTGCTAACCTTATTTCTGTGGAATCTGAGAACAGATATTTCGGATCCCTTTGAAGACTACAGGGCCAAGGGAAATATCCTCTGATAACAAAGAGAAAGAAGCTTTGTGAGAAACTTGTTTGTGTTCTGCGAAATCATCTCACAGAGTTACAGCTTTCCCCTCAAGAAGCCTTTCGCTAAGACAGTTCTTGTGGAATTGGCAAAGTGATATTTGCAAGCCCCTAGAGGGCTATGGTTAAAAAGGAAATATCCTCAGATGAAATCTGGAAAGAAGCTTAGTGAGAAACTGCTTAGTGTTCTGTTAATTCGTCTCACAGAGTTACATCGGTATTTCGTGGATCTGTTTGCTAGTCTTATTTCTGTGGAATCTGAGGATAGATATTTCGGATCCCTTTGAAGACTATAGGGCCAAAGGAAATATCCTGCGATAACAAAGAGAAAGAAGCATTCTGAGAAACTTCTTTGTGTTCTGTGAAATCATCTCACAGAGTTACAGCTTTCCCCTCAAGAAGCCTTTCGCTAAGACAGTTCTTGTGGAATTGGCAAGGTGATATTTGGAAACCCATAGATGGCTATGGTGAAAAAGGAAATATCCTCAGATGAAATCTGGAAAGAAGATTTCTGAGAAACTGCTTAGTGTTCTGGTTTTTCATCTCACAGAGTTACATCTGTATTTCGTGGATCTCTTTGCTAGCCTTATTTCTGTGGATTCTGAGAACAGATATTTCGGATCCCTTTGAAGACTACAGGGCCAAATTAAATATCCTCCGATAATAAAGAGAAAGAAGCTTTCTGAGAAACTTCTTTGTGTTCTGTGAAATCATCTCACAGAGTTACAGCTTTCCCCTCAAGAAGCCTTTCGCTAAGACAGTTCTTGAGGAATTGGCAAAGTGATATTTGGAAGCCCATAGAGGGCTATGGTGAAAAAGGAAATATCCTCCGATGAAATCTGGAAAGAAGCTTTCTGAGAAACTGCTTAGTGTTCTGTTAATTCATCTCACAGAGTTACATCTGTATTTCGTGGTTCTCTTTGCTAGCCTTATTTCTGTGGAATGTGAGAAGAGATATTTCGGATCCCTTTGAAGACTATAGGGCCAAAGGAAATATCCTCCGATAACAAAGAGAAAGAACCTTTCTGAGAAACTTCTTTGTGTTCTGTGAAATCATCTCACAGAGTTACAGCTTTCCCCTCAACAAGCCTTTCGGTAAGAGAGTTCTTGTGGAATTGGCAAAGTGATATTTGGAAGCCCCAAGAGGGCTATGTTGAAAATGGAAATATCCTCAGATGAAATCTGGAAAGAAGCTTTCTGAGAAACTCCTTAGTGTTCTGTTAATTCATCTCACAGAGTTACATCTGTATTTCGTGGATCTCTTTGCTAGCCTTATTTCCGTGGAATCTGAGAACAGATATTTCGGATCCCTTTGAAGACTATAGGGCCAAAGGAAATATCCTCCGATAACAAAGAGAAACAAGCTTTCTGAGAAACTTCTTTGTGTTCTGTGAAATCATCTCACAGAGTTACAGCTTACCCTCAAGAAGACCTTCGCTAAGACAGTTCTTGTGGAATTCGCAAAGTGATGTTTGGAAGCCCCTAGAGGGCTATGGTGAAAAAGGAAATATCCTCAGATGAAATCTGGAAGGAAGCTTTCTGAGAAACTGCTTAGTGTTCTGTTAATTCATCTCACAGAGTTACATCTGTATTTCGTGGATCTCTTTGCTAGCTTTATTTCTGTGGAATCTGAGAACAGATATTTCGGATCCCTTTGAAGACTATAGGGCCTAAGGAAATATCCTCCGATAACAAAGAGAAAGAAGCTTTCTGAGAAACTCCTTTGTGTTCTGTGAAATCATCTCACAGAGTTACAGCTTTCCCCTCAAGAAGCCTTTCGCTAAGACAGTTCTTGTGGAATTGGCAAAGTGATATTTGGAAGCCCGTAGAGGGCTATGGTGAAAAAGGAAATATCCTCAGATGAAATCTCGAAAGCAGCTTTCTGAGAAACTGCTTAGTATTCTGGTAATTCATCTCACAGAGTTACATCTGTATTTCGTGGATCTCTTTGCTAGCCTTATTTCTGTGGAATCTGAGAACAGATATTTCGGATCCCTTTGAAGACTATAGGGCCAAAAGAAATATCCTCCGATAATAAAGAGAAAGAAGCTTTCTGAGAAAGTTCTTTGTGTTCTGTGAAATCATGTCACAGAGTTACAGCTTTCCCCTCAAGAAGCCTTTCGCTAACACAGTTCTTGTGGAATTGGCAAAGTGATATTGGGAAGCCCTTATAGGGCTATGATGAAAAAGGAAATATCCTCAGATGAAATCTGGAAAGAAGCTTTCTGAGAAACTGCTTAGTGTTCTGTTAATTCATCTCACAGAGTTACATGTGAATTTCGTGGATCTCTTTGCTAGCCTTATTTCTGTGGAATCTGAGAAGAGATATTTCGGATCCCTTTGAAGACTACAGGGCCAAAGGAAATATCCTCCGATAACAAAGAGAAAGAAGCTTTCTGAGAAACTTCTTTGTGTTCTGTGAAATCATCTCACAGAGTTACAGCTTTCCCCTCAAGAAGCCTTTCGCTAAGACAGTTCTTGTGGAATTGGCAAAGTGATATTTGGAAGCCCGTAGAGGGCTATGGTGAAAAAGGAAATATCCTCAGATGAAATCTCGAAAGCAGCTTTCTGAGAAACTGCTTAGTATTCTGGTAATTCATCTCACAGAGTTACATCTGTATTTCGTGGATCTCTTTGCTAGCCTTATTTCTGTGGAATCTGAGAACAGATATTTCTTATCCCTTTGAAGACTACAGGGCCAAAAGAAATATCCTACGATAATAAAGGAAAGAAGCTTTCTGAGAAACTTCTTTGTGTTCTGTGAAATCATCTCACAGAGTTACAGCTTTCCACTCAAGAAGCCTTTCGCTAACACAGTTCTTGTGGAATTGGCAAAGTGATATTGGGAAGCCCTTATAGGGCTATGATGAAAAAGGAAATATCCACAGATGAAATCTGGAAAGAAGCTTTCTGAGAAACTGCTTAGTGTTCTGTTAATTCATCTCACAGAGTTACATCTGTATTTCGTGGATCTCTTTGCTAGCCTTATTTCCGTGGAATCTGAGAACAGATATTTCGGATCCCTTTGAAGACTATAGGGCCAAAGGAAATATCCTCCGATAACAAAGAGAAAGAAGCTTTCAGAGAAACTTCCTTGTGTTCTGTGAAATAATCTCACAGAGTTACAGCTTTCCCCTCAAGAAGCCTTTCGCTAAGACAGTTCTTGTGGAATTGGCAAAGTGATATTTGCAAGCCCCTAGAGGGCTATGGTGAAAAAGGAAATATCCTCAGATGAAATCTGGAAAGAAGCTTTCTGAGAAACTGCTTAGTGTTCTGTTAATTCATCTCACAGAGTTACATCCGTATTTCGTGGATCTCTTTGCTAGCCTTATTTCTGTGGGATCAGAACAGATATTTCGGATCCCTTTGAAGACTATAGAGCCAAAGGAAATATCCTCCGATAACAAAGAGAAAGAAGCTTTCAGAGAAACCTCTTTGTGTTCTGTGAAATCATCTCACAGAGTTACAGCTTTCCCCTCAAGAAGCCTTTCACTGAGACAGTTCTTGTGGAATTGGCAGAGTGATATTTGGAAGCCCTTAGAGGGCTATGGTTAAAAAGGAAATATCCTCCGATGAAATCTGGAAAGAAGTTTTCTGAGAAACTGCTTAGTGTTCTGTTAATTCATCTCACAGAGTTACATCTGTATTTCGTGGATCTCTTTGCTAGCCTTATTTCTGTGGAATCTGAGAACAGATATTTCGGATCCCTTTGAACACTATAGGGCCAAAGGAAATTTCCTCAGATAATCAAGAGAAAGAAGCTTTCTGAGAAACTTCTTTGTGTTCTGAGAAATCATGTCACAGAGTTACAGCTTTCGTCTGAAGAAGCCTTTCGCTAACACAGTTCTTGTGGAATTGGCAAAGTGATATTGGGAAGCCCTTATAGGGCTATGATGAAAAAGGAAATATCCTCAGATGAAATCTGGAAAGAAGCTTTCTGAGAAACTGCTTAGTGTTCTGTTAATTCATCTCACAGAGTTACATCTGTATTTCGTGGATATCTTTGCTAGCCTTATTTCCGTGGAATCTGAGAACAGATATTTCGGATCCCTTTGAAGACTATAGGGCCAAAGGAAATATCCTCCGATAACAAAGAGAAAGAAGCTTTCAGAGAAACTTCCTTGTGTTCTGTGAAATAATCTCACAGAGTTACAGCTTTCCCCTCAAGAAGCCTTTCACTAAGACAGTTCTTGTGGAATTGGCAAAGTGATATTTGCAAGCCCCTAGAGGGCTATGGTGAAAAAAGAAATATCCGCAGATGAAATCTGGAAAGAAGCTTTCTGAGAAACTGCTTAGTGTTCTGTTAATTCATCTCACAGAGTTACATCTGTATTTCGTGGATCTCTTTGCTAGCCTTATTTCTGTTGAATCTGAGAATAGATATTTCGGATCCCTTTGAAGACTACAGGGCCAAAGGAAATATCCTCCGATAACAAAGAGAAAGAAGCTTTGTGAGAAACTTCTTTGTGTTCTGTGAAGTCATCTCACAGAGTTACAGCTTTCCCTAGCAGAATCCTTTTGCTAAGACAGTTCTTGTGGAATTGGCAAAGTGACATTGGGAAGCCCACATAGGGCTATGGAGAAAAAGGAAATATCCTCACATGAAATCTGGAAAGAAGCATTCTGAGAAACTGCTTAGTGTTCTGTTAATTCATCTCACAGAGTTACATCTGTATTTGGTGAATCTCTTTGCTAGCCTTATTTCTGTGGTATCTGAGAACAGATATTTCGGATCCCTTTGAAGACTATAGTGCAAAAGGAAATATCCTCCGATAACAAAGAGAAAGAAGCATTCTGAGTAACTTCTTTGTGTTCTGTGAAATCATCTCACAGAGTTACAGCTTTCCCCTCAAGAAGCCTTTCGCGAAGACAGTTCTTGAGGAATTGGCAGAGTGATATTTGGAAGCCCATAGAGGGCTATGGTGAAAAAGGAAATATCCTCAGATGAAATCTGGAAAGAAGCTTTCTGAGAAACTGCTTAGTGTTCTGTTAATTCATCTCACAGAGTTACATCTGTATTTCGTGGTTCTCTTTGCTAGCCTTATGTCTGTGGAATGTGAGAACAGATATTTCGGATCCCTTTGAAGACTATAGTGCCAAAGGAAATATCCTCCGATAACAAAGAGAAAGAAGCTTTCTGAGAAACTTCTTTGTGTTCTGTGAAATCATCTCACAGAGTTACAGCTTTACCCTCAACAAGCCTTTCTCTAAGACAGTTCTTGTGGAATTCGCAAAGTGATATTTGGAAGCCCCTAGAGGGCTATGGTGAAAAAGGAAATATCCTCAAATGAAATCTGGAAAGAAGCTTTCTGAGAAACTGCTTAGTGTTCTGTTAATTCATCTCACAGAGTTACATCTGTATTTCGTGGATCTCTTTGCTAGCCTTATTTCTGTGGAATCTGAGAACAGATATTTCGGATCCCTTTGAAGACTATAGGGCCTAAAGAAATATCCTCCGAAAACAAAGAAAGAAGCTTTCTGAGAAACTTCTTTGTGTTCTCTGAAATCATCTCACAGAGTTACAGCTTTCCCCTCAAGAAGCCTTTCGTTGAGGCAGGTATTGTGGAATTGGTAAAGTGGTATTGGGAAGCCCATAGAGGGCTATGGTGAAAAAGGAAATATCCTTCTATGAAATCTGTAAAGAAGCTTTCTGAGAAACTGCTTAGTGTTCTGTTAATTCATCTCACAGAGTTACATCTGTATTTCGTGGATCTCTTTGCTAGCCTTATTTCTGTGGGATCAGAACAGATATTTCGGATCCCTTTGAAGACTATAGAGCCAAAGGAAATATCCTCCGATAACAAAGAGAAAGAAGCTTTCAGAGAAACCTCTTTGTGTTCTGTGAAATCATCTCACAGAGTTACAGCTTTCCCCTCAAGAAGCCTTTCACTGAGACAGTTCTTGTGGAATTGGCAGAGTGATATTTGGAAGCCCTTAGAGGGCTATGGTTAAAAAGGAAATATCCTCCGATGAAATCTGGAAAGAAGCTTTCTGAGAAACTGCTTAGTGTTCTGTTAATTCATCTCACAGAGTTACATCTGTATTTCGTGGATCTCTTTGCTAGCCTTATTTCTGTGGAATCTGAGAACAGATATTTCGGATCCCTTTGAAGACTATAGGGCCAAAGGAAATATCCTCTTATAATCCAGAGAAAGAAGCTTTCTGAGAAACTTCTTTGTGTTCTGAGAAATCATGTCACAGAGTTACAGCTTTCCCCTCAAGAAGCCTTTCGCTAACACAGTTCTTGTGGAATTGGCAAAGTGATATTGGGAAGCCCTTATAGGGCTATGATGAAAAAGGAAATATCCTGAGATGAAATCTGGAAAGAAGCTTTCTGAGAAACTGCTTAGTGTTCTGTTAATTCATCTCACAGAGTTACATCAGTATTTCGTGGATCTCTTTGCTAGCCTTATTTCCGTGGAATCTGAGAACAGATATTTCGGATCCCTTTGAAGACTATAGGGCCAAAGGAAATATCCTCCGATAACAAAGAGAAAGAAGCTTTCACAGAAACTTCCTTGTGTTCTGTGAAATAATCTCACAGAGTTACAGCTTTCCCCTCAAGAAGCCTTTCACTAAGACAGTTCTTGTGGAATTGGCAAAGTGATATTTGCAAGCCCCTAGAGGGCTATGGTGAAAAGGAAATATCCTCAGATGAAATCTGGAAAGAAGCTTTCTGAGAAACTGCTTAGTGTTCTGTTAATTCATCTCACAGAGTTACATCTGTATTTCGTGGATCTCTTTGCTAACCTTATTTCTGTGGAATCTGAGAGCAGATATTTCGGATCCCTTTGAAGACTGCAGGGCCAAGGGAAATATCCTCTGATAACAAATAGAAAGAAGCTTTGTGAGAAACTTCTTTGTGTTCTGTGAAATCATCTCACAGAGTTACAGCTTTCCCCTGAAGAAGCCTTTCGCCAAGACAGTTCTTGTGGAATTGGCAAAGTGATATTTGCAAGCCCCTAGAGGGGTTTGGTGAAAAAGGAAATATCCTCAGATGAAATCTGGAAAGAAGCTTTCTGAGAAACTGCTTAGTGTTCTGTTAATTCATCTCACAGAGTTACATCTGTATTTCGTGGTTCTCTTTGCTAGTCTTATTTCTGTGGAATCTGAGGATAGATATTTCGGATCCCTTTGAAGACTAGGGGGCCAAAGGAAATATCCTGCGATAACAAAGAGAAAGAAGCATTCTGAGAAACTTCTTTGTGTTCTGTGAAATCATCTCACAGAGTTACAGCTTTCCCCTCAAGAAGCCTTTCCCTAAGACAGTTCTTGTGGAATTGGCAAGGTGATATTTGGAAGCCCATAGAGGGCTATGGTGAAAAAGGAAATATCCTCAGATGAAATCTGGAAAGAAGCTTTCTGAGAAACTGCTTAGTGTTCTGGTAATTCATCTCACAGAGTTACATCTGTATTTCGTGGATCTCTTTGCTAGCCTTATTTCTGTGGAATCTGAGAACAGATATTTCGGATCCGTTTGAAGACTACAGGGCCAAATTAAATATCCTCCGATAATAAAGAGAAAGAAGCTTTCTGAGAAACTTCTTTGTGTTCTGTGAAATCATCTCACAGAGTTACAGCTTTCCCCTCAAGAAGCCTTTCGCTAAGACAGTTCTTGAGGAATTGGCAAAGTGATATTTGGAAGCCCTTAGAGGGCTATGGTGAAAAAGGAAATATCCTCCGATGAAATCTGGAAAGAAGCTTTCTGAGAAACTGCTTAGTGTTCTGTTAATTCATCTCACAGAGTTACATCTGTATTTCGTGGATCTCTTTGCTAGCCTTATTTCTGTGGAATGTCGGAACAGATATTTCGGATCCCTTTGAAGACTATAGGGCCAAAGGAAATATCCTCCGATAACAAAGAGAAAGAAGCTTTCTGAGAATCTTCTTTGTGTTCCGTGAAGTCATCTCACAGAGTTACAGCTTTCCCTAGCAGAAGCCTTTTGCTAAGACAGTTCTTGTGGAATTGGAAAAGTGACATTGGGAAGCCCACATAGGGCTATGGAGAAAAAGGAAATATCCTCAGATGAAATCTGGAAAGAAGCTTTCTGAGAAACTGCTTAGGGTTCTGTTAATTCATCTCACAGAGTTACATCTGTATTTGGTGAATCTCTTTGCTAGCCTTATTTCTGTAGAATCTGAGAAAAGATATTTCGGATCCCTTTGAAGACTATAGTGCAAAAGGAAATATCCTCCGATAACAAAGAGAAAGAAGCTTTCTGAGTAACTTCTTTGTGTTCGGTGAAATCATCTCACAGAGTTACAGCTTTCCCCTCAAGAAGACTTTCGCTAAGACAGTTCTTGTGGAATTGGCAAAGTGATATTTGGAAGCCCATAGAGGGCTATGGTGAAAAAGGAAATACCCTCAGATGAAATCTGGAAAGAAGCTTTCTGAAGAACTACTTAGTGTTCTGTTAATTCATCTCACAGAGTTACATCTGTATTTCGTGGATCTCTTTGCTGCCTTATTTCTGTGGAATCTGAGAACAGATATTTCGGATCCCTTTGAAGACTATAGGGCCAAAGGAAATATCCTCCGATAACAAAGAGAAAGAAGCTTTCTGAGAAACTTCTTTGTGTTCTGTGAAATCTCCTCACAGAGTTACAGCTTTCCCCTCAAGAAGCCTTTCGCTAAGACAGCTCTTGTGGAATTGGCAAAGTAATATTTGGAAGCCCTTAGAGGGCTATGGTGAAAAAGGAAATATCCTCCGATGAAATCTGGAAAGAAGCTTTCTGAGAAACTGCTTAGTGTTCTGTTAATTCACCTCACAGGGTTACATCTGTATGTCGTGGATCTCTTTGCTAGCCTTATTTCTGTGGAATCTGAGAACAGATATTTCGGATCCCTTTGAAGACTATAGGGCCAAAGGAAATATCCTCCGATAACAAAGAGAAAGAAGCTTTATGAGAAACTTCTTTGTGTTCTGTGAAATCATCTCGCAGAGTTACAGCTTTCCCCTCAAGAAGCCTTTCGATAAGGCAGGTCTTGTGGAATTGGCAAAGTGATATTTAGAAGCCCATAGAGGGCTATGGTGAAAAAGGAAATATCCTCCGATGAAATCTGGAAAGAAGCTTTCTGAGAAACTGCTTAGTGTTCTGTTAATTCATCTCACAGAGTTACATCTGTATTTCGTGGATCTCCTTGTTAGCCTTATTTCTGTGGAATCTGAGAACAGATATTTCGGATCCCTTTGAAGACTACAAGGCTAAAGTAAATAGTCTCCGATAACAAAGAGAAAGAAGCTTTCTGAGAAACTTCTTTGTGTTCTGTGAAATCATCTCACAGAGTTACAGCTTTCCCTAGAAGAATCCTTTTGCTAAGAGATTTCTTGTGGAATTGGCAAAGTGATATTTGGAAGCCCATAGAGGGCTATGGTGAAAAAGGAAATATCCTCAGATGAAATCTGGAAAGAAGCTTTCGGAGAAACTGCTTAGTGTTCTGTTAATTCATCTCACAGAGTTACATCTGTATTTCGTGGATCTCTTTGCTAACCTTATTTCTGTGGAATCTGACAACAGATATTTCGGATCCCTTTGTAGACTATAGGGCCAAAGGAAATATCCTCCGACAACAAAGAGAAAGAAGCTTTCTGAGAAACTTCTTTGTGTTCTGTGAAATCATCTCACAGAGTTACAGCTTTCCCCTCAAGAAGCCTTTCGCTAAGACAGTTCTTGTGGAATTGGCAAAGTGATATATGGAAGCACCTAGAGGGCTATGGTGAAAAAGGAAATATCCTCAGATGAAATCTGGAAAGAAGCTTTCTGAGAAACCACTTAGTGTTCTGTTAATTCATCTCACAGAGTTACAACGGTATTTCGTGTATCTCCTAGCTAGCCTTATTTCTGTTGAATCTGAGAACAGATATTTCGGAACCCTTTGAAGACTACAGGGCCAAGGAAATATCCTCCGATAACAAAGAGAAAGAAGCGTCCTGAGAAACTTCTTTGTGTTCTGTGAAATCATCTCACAGACTTACAGCTTTTCCTAGAAGAAGCCTTTCGATAAGACAGTTCTTCTGGAATTGACAAAGTGATATTTGGTAGCCCATACAGGGCTATGGTGAAAAAGGAAATATCCTCAGATGAAATCTGGAAAGAAGCTTTCTGAGAAACTGCTTAGTGTTTTGTTAATTCATCTCACAGAGTTACATCTGTATTTCGTGGATCTCTTTGCTAGCTTTATTTCTGTGGAATCTGAGAACAGATATTTCGGATCCTTTTGAAGACTATAGGGCCAAAGGAAATATCCTCCGATAACAAAGAGAAAGAAGCTTTCTGAGAAACTTCTTTGTGTTCTGTGAAATCATCTCACAGAGTTACAGCTTTCCCCTCAAGAAGCCATTCGCTAAGACCGTTCTTGTGGAATTGGCAAAGTGATATTTGGAAGCCCCTAGAGGGCTATGGTGGAAAAGGAAATATCCTCAGATGAAATATGGAAAGAAGCTTTCTGAGCAACTGCTTAGTGTCCTGTTAATTCATCTCACAGAGTTACATCTGTAATTCGTGGATATCTTTTCTAGCCTTATTTCTGTGGAATCAGAACAGATATTTCGGATCCCTTTGAAGACTATAAGGCCAAAGGAAATATCCTCCGATAACAAAGAGAAAGAAGCTTTCTGAGAAACCTCTTTGTGTTCTGTGAAATCTTCTCAAAGAGTTACAGCTTTCCCCTCAAGAAGCCTTTCACTGAGACAGTTCTTGTGGAATTGGCAGAGTGATATTTGGAAGCCCCTAGAGGGCTATGGTGAAAAAGGAAATATCCTCAAATGAAATCTGGAAAGAAGCTTTCTGAGAAACTGCTTAGTGTTCTGTTAATTCATCTCACAGAGTTACATCTGTATTTCGTGGATCTCTTTGCTAGCATTATTTCTGTGGAATCTGAGAACAGATATTTCGGATCCCTTTGAAGACTATAGGGCCTAAAGGAATATCCTCCGAAAACAAAGAAAGAAGCTTTCTGAGAAACTTCTTTGTGCTCTCTGAAATCATCTCACAGAGTTACAGCTTTCCCCTCAAGAAGCCTTTCGATGAGGCAGGTATTGTGGAATTGGTAAAGTGGTATTAGGAAGCCCATAGAGGGCTATGGTGAAAAAGGAAATATCCTTCTATGAAATCTGTAAAGAAGCTTTCTGAGAAACTGCTTAGTGTTCTGTTAATTCATCACACAGAGTTACATCTGTATTTCGTGGATCTCTTTGCTAGCCTTATTTCTGTGGGATCAGAACAGATATTTCGGATCCCTTTGAAGACTATAGAGCCAAAGGAAATATCCTCCGATAACAAAGAGAAAGAAGCTTTCAGAGAAACCTCTTTGTGTTCTGTGAAATCATCTCACAGAGTTACAGCTTTCCCCTCAAGAAGCCTTTCGCTAACACAGTTCTTGTGGAATTGGCAAAGTGTTATTGGGAAGCCCTTATAGGGCTATGATGAAAAAGGAAATATCCTCAGATGAAATCTGGAAAGAAGCTTTCTGAGAAACTGCTTAGTGTTCTGTTAATTCATCTCACAGAGTTACATCTGTATTTCGTGGATCTCTTTGCTAGCCTTATTTCCGTGGAATCTGAGAACAGATATTTCGGATCCCTTTGAACACTATAGGGCCAAAGGAAATATCCTCCGATAACAAAGAGAAAGAAGCTTTCAGAGAAACTTCCTTGTGTTCTGTGAAATAATCTCACAGAGTTACAGCTTTCCCCTCAAGAAGCCTTTCACTAAGACAGTTCTTGTGGAATTGGCAAAGTGATATTTGCAAGCCCCTAGAGGGCTATGGTGAAAAAGGAAATATCCTCAGATGAAATCTGGAAAGAAGCTTTCTGAGAAACTGCTTAGTGTTCTGTTAATTCATCTCACAGAGTTACATCTGTATTTCGTGGATCTCTTTGCTAGCCTTATTTCTGTGGAATCTGAGAACAGATATTTCGGATCCCTTTGAAGACTATAGGGCCAAAGGAAATATCCTCTTATAATCAAGAGAAAGAAGCTTTCTGAGAAACTTCTTTGTGTTCTGAGAAATCATGTCACAGAGTTACAGCTTTCCCCTCAAGAAGCCTTTCACTAAGACAGTTCTTGTGGAATTGGCAAAGTGATATTTGCAAGCCCCTAGAGGGCTATGGTGAAAAAGGAAATATCCTCAGATGAAATCTGGAAAGAAGCTTTCTGAGAAACTGCTTAGTGTTCTGTTAATTCATCTCACAGAGTTACATCTGTATTTCGTGGATCTCTTTGCTAACCTTATTTCTGTGGAATCTGAGAGCAGATATTTCGGATCCCTTTGAAGACTGCAGGGCCAAGGGAAATATCCTCTGATAACAAATAGAAAGAAGCTTTGTGAGAAACTTCTTTGTGTTCTGTGAAATCATCTCACAGAGTTACAGCTTTCCCCTCAAGAAGCCTTTCGCCAAGACAGTTCTTGTGGAATTGGCAAAGTGATATTTGCAAGCCCCTAGAGGGGTTTGGTGAAAAAGGAAATATCCTCAGATGAAATCTGGAAAGAAGCTTTCTGAGAAACTGCTTAGTGTTCTGTTAATTCATCTCACAGAGTTACATCTGTATTTCGTGGTTCTCTTTGCTAGTCTTATTTCTGTGGAATCTGAGGATAGATATTTCGGATCCCTTTGAAGACTAGGGGGCCAAAGGAAATATCCTGCGATAACAAAGAGAAAGAAGCATTCTGAGAAACTTCTTTGTGTTCTGTGAAATCATCTCACAGAGTTACAGCTTTCCCCTCAAGAAGCCTTTCCCTAAGACAGTTCTTGTGGAATTGGCAAGGTGATATTTGGAAGCCCAGAGAGGGCTATGGTGAAAAAGGAAATATCCTCAGATGAAATCTGGAAAGAAGCTTTCTGAGAAACTGCTTAGTGTTCTGGTAATTCATCTCACAGAGTTACATCTGTATTTCGTGGATCTCTTTGCTAGCCTTATTTCTGTGGAATCTGAGAACAGATATTTCGGATCCCTTTGAAGACTACAGGGCCAAATTAAATATCCTCCGATAATAAAGAGAAAGAAGCTTTCTGAGAAACTTCTTTGTGTTCTGTGAAATCATCTCACAGAGTTACAGCTTTCCCCTCAAGAAGTCTTTCGCTAAGACAGTTCTTGAGGAATTGGCAAAGTGATATTTGGAAGCCCTTAGAGGGCTATGGTGAAAAAGGAAATATCCTCCGATGAAATCTGGAAAGAAGCTTTCTGAGAAACTGCTTAGTGTTCTGTTAATTCATCTCACAGAGTTACATCTGTATTTCGTGGATCTCTTTGCTAGCCTTATTTCTGTGGAATGTCGGAACAGATATTTCGGATCCCTTTGAAGACTATAGGGCCAAAGGAAATATCCTCCGATAACAAAGAGAAAGAAGCTTTCTGAGAAACTTCTTTGTGTTCTGTGAAATCATCTCACAGAATTACAGCTTTCCCCTCAACAAGCCTTTCTCTAAGACAGTTCTTGTGGAATTGGCAAAGTGATATTTGGAACCCCCAAGAGGGCTATGGTGAAAAAGGAAATATCCTCAGATGAAATCTGGAAAGAAGCTTTCTGAGAAACTGCTTAGTGTTCTGTTAATTCATCTCACAGAGTTACATCTGTATTTCGTGGATCTCTTTGCTAGCCTTATTTCTGTGGAATCTGAGAACAGATATTTCGGATCCCTTTGAACACTATAGGGCCAAAGGAAATATCCTCTGATAAGCAAGAGAAAGAAGCTTTCTGAGAAACTTCTTTGTGTTCTGTGAAATCATCTCACAGAGTTACAGCTTTCCCCTTAAGAAGCCTTTCGCTAAGACAGATCTTGAGGAATTGGCAAAGTGATTTTTGGAAGCCCATAGAGGGCTATGGTGGAAAACGAAATATCCTCAGATGAAATCTGGAAAGAAGCATTCTGAGAAACTGCTTAGTGTTCTGTTAATTCATCTCCCAGAGTTACATCTGTATTTCGTGGATCTCTTTTCTAGCCCTATTTCTGTGGAATCTGAGAATAGATATTTCGGATCCCTTTGAAGACTGTAGGGCCAAAGGAAATATCCTCCGATAACAAAGAGAAAGAAGCTTTCTGAGAAACTTCTTTGTGTTCTGTGAAATCATCTCACAGAGTTACAGCTTTCCCCTCAAGAATCCTTTCGCTAAGACAGTTCTTGTGGAATTGGCAAAGTGATATTTGGAAGCCCGTAGAGGGCTATGGTGAAAAAGGAAATATCCTCAGATGAAATCTGAAAGCAGCTTTCTGAGAAACTGCTTAGTATTCTATTAATTCATCTCACAGAGTTACATCTGTATTTCGTGGATCTCTTTGCTAGCCTTATTTCTGTGGAATCTGAGAACAGATATTTCAGATCCCTTTGAAGAATATAGGGCCAAAGGAAATATCCTTCGATAACAAAGAGAAAGAAGCTTTCTGAGAAACTTCTTTGTGTTCTGTGAAATCATCTCACAGAGTTACAGCTTTCCCCTGAAGAAGCCTTTCGCTAACACAGTTCTTGTGGAATTGGCAAAGTGATATTGGGAAGCCCTTATAGGGCTATGATGAAAAAGGAAATATCCTCAGATGAAATCTGGAAAGAAGCTTTCTGAGAAACTGCTTAGTGTTTTGTTAATTCATCTCACAGAGTTACATCTGTATTTCATGGATCTCTTTGCTAGCCTTATTTCCGTGGAATCTGAGAACAGATATTTCGGATCCCTTTGAAGACTATAGGGCCAAAGGAAATATCCTCCGATAACAAAGAGAAAGAAGCTTTCTGAGAAACTTCTTTGTGTTCCGTGAAGTCATCACACAGAGTTACAGCTTTCCCTAGCAGAAGCCTTTTGCTAAGACAGTTCTTGTGGAATTGGAAAAGTGACATTGGGAAGCCCACATAGGGCTATGGAGAAAAAGGAAATATCCTCAGATGAAATCTGGAAAGAAACTTTCTGAGAAACTGCTTAGGGTTCTGTTAATTCATCTCACAGAGTTACATCTGTATTTGGTGAATCTCTTTGCTGGCCTTATTTCTGTAGAATCTGAGAAAAGATATTTCGGATCCCTTTGAAGACTATAGTGCAAAAGGAAATATCCTCCGATAACAAAGAGAAAGAAGCTTTCTGAGTAACTTCTTTGTGTTCGGTGAAATCATCTCACAAAGTTACAGCTTTCCCCTCAAGAAGACTTTCGCTAAGACAGTTCTTGTGGAATTGGCAAAGTGATATTTGGAAGCCCATAGAGGGCTATGGTGAAAAAGGAAATACCCTCAGATGAAATCTGGAAAGAAGCTTTCTGAAGAACTACTTAGTGTTCTGTTAATTCATCTCACAGAGTTACATCTGTATTTCGTGGATCTCTTTGCTGCCTTATTTCTGTGGAATCTGAGAACAGATATTTCGGAACCCTTTGAAGACTACAGGGCCAAGGAAATATCCTCCGATAACAAAGAGAAAGAAGCGTCCTGAGAAACTTCTTTGTGTTCTGTGAAATCATCTCACAGACTTACAGCTTTTCCTAGAAGAAGCCTTTCGATAAGACAGTTCTTCTGGAATTGACAAAGTGATATTTGGTAGCCCATACAGGGCTATGGTGAAAAAGGAAATATCCTCAGATGAAATCTGGAAAGAAGCTTTCTGAGAAACTGCTTAGTGTTTTGTTAATTCATCTCACAGAGTTACATCTGTATTTCGAGGATCTCTTTGCTAGCTTTATTTCTGTGGAATCTGAGAACAGATATTTCGGATCCTTTTGAAGACTATAGGGCCAAAGGAAATATCCTCCGATAACAAAGAGAAAGAAGCTTTCTGAGAAACTTCTTTGTGTTCTGTGAAATCATCTCACAGAGTTACAGCTTTCCCCTCAAAGAGCCATTCGCTAAGACCGTTCTTGTGGAATTGGCAAAGTGATATTTGGAAGCCCCTAGAGGGCTATGGTGGAAAAGGAAATATCCTCAGATGAAATATGGAAAGAAGCTTTCTGAGCAACTGCTTAGTGTCCTGTTAATTCATCTCACAGAGTTACATCTGTAATTCGTGGATATCTTTTCTAGCCTTATTTCTGTGGAATCAGAACAGATATTTCGGATCCCTTTGAAGACTATAAGGCCAAAGGAAATATCCTCCGATAACAAAGAGAAAGAAGCTTTCTGAGAAACCTCTTTGTGTTCTGTGAAATCTTCTCAAAGAGTTACAGCTTTCCCCTCAAGAAGCCTTTCACTGAGACAGTTCTTGTGGAATTGGCAGAGTGATATTTGGAAGCCCCTAGAGGGCTATGGTGAAAAAGGAAATATCCTCAAATGAAATCTGGAAAGAAGCTTTCTGAGAAACTGCTTAGTGTTCTGTTAATTCATCTCACAGAGTTACATCTGTATTTCGTGGATCTCTTTGCTAGCATTATTTCTGTGGAATCTGAGAACAGATATTTCGGATCCCTTTGAAGACTATAGGGCCTAAAGGAATATCCTCCGAAAACAAAGAAAGAAGCTTTCTGAGAAACTTCTTTGTGCTCTCTGAAATCATCTCACAGAGTTACAGCTTTCCCCTCAAGAAGCCTTTCGATGAGGCAGGTATTGTGGAATTGGTAAAGTGGTATTAGGAAGCCCATAGAGGGCTATGGTGAAAAAGGAAATATCCTTCTATGAAATCTGTAAAGAAGCTTTCTGAGAAACTGCTTAGTGTTCTGTTAATTCATCACACAGAGTTACATCTGTATTTCGTGGATCTCTTTGCTAGCCTTATTTCTGTGGGATCAGAACAGATATTTCGGATCCCTTTGAAGACTATAGAGCCAAAGGAAATATCCTCCGATAACAAAGAGAAAGAAGCTTTCAGAGAAACCTCTTTGTGTTCTGTGAAATCATCTCCCAGAGTTACAGCTTTCCCCTCAAGAAGCCTTTCACTGAGACAGTTCCTGTGGAATTGGCAGAGTGATATTTGGAAGCCCTTAGAGGGCTATAGTTAAAAAGGAAATATCCTCCGATGAAATCTGGAAAGAAGCTTTCTGAGAAACTGCTTAGTGTTCTGTTAATTCATCTCACAGAGTTACATCTGTATTTCGTGGATCTCTTTGCTAGCCTTATTTCTGTGGAATCTGAGAACAGATATTTCGGATCCCTTTGAACACTATAGGGCCAAAGGAAATATCCTCTGATAATCAAGAGAAAGAAGCTTTCTGAGAAACTTCTTTGTGTTCTGAGAAATCATGTCACAGAGTTACAGCTTTCCCCTCAAGAAGCCTTTCGCTAACACAGTTCTTGTGGAATTGGCAAAGTGTTATTGGGAAGCCCTTATAGGGCTATGATGAAAAAGGAAATATCCTCAGATGAAATCTGGAAAGAAGCTTTCTGAGAAACTGCTTAGTGTTCTGTTAATTCATCTCACAGAGTTACATCTGTATTTCGTGGATCTCTTTGCTAGCCTTATTTCCGTGGAATCTGAGAACAGATATTTCGGATCCCTTTGAACACTATAGGGCCAAAGGAAATATCCTCCGATAACAAAGAGAAAGAAGCTTTCAGAGAAACTTCCTTGTGTTCTGTGAAATAATCTCACAGAGTTACAGCTTTCCCCTCAAGAAGCCTTTCACTAAGACAGTTCTTGTGGAATTGGCAAAGTGATATTTGCAAGCCCCTAGAGGGCTATGGTGAAAAAGGAAATATCCTCAGATGAAATCTGGAAAGAAGCTTTCTGAGAAACTGCTTAGTGTTCTGTTAATTCATCTCACAGAGTTACATCTGTATTTCGTGGATCTCTTGCTAACCTTATTTCTGTGGAATCTGAGAACAGATATTTCGGATCCCTTTGAAGACTGCAGGGCCAAGGGAAATATCCTCTGATAACAAAGAGAAAGAAGCTTTGTGAGAAACTTCTTTGTGTTCTGTGAAATCATCTCACAGAGTTACAGCTTTCCTCTCAAGAAGCCTTTCGCTAAGACAGTTCTTGTGGAATTGGCAAAGTGATATTTGCAAGCCCCTAGAGGGGTTTGGTGAAAAAGGAAATATCCTCAGATGAAATCTGGAAAGAAGCTTTCTGAGAAACTGCTTAGTGTTCTGTTAATTCATCTCACAGAGTTACATCTGTATTTCGTGGTTCTCTTTGCTAGTCTTATTTCTGTGGAATCTGAGGATAGATATTTCGGATCCCTTTGAAGACTAGGGGGCCAAAGGAAATATCCTGCGATAACAAAGAGAAAGAAGCTTTCTGAGAAACTTCTTTGTGTTCTGTGAAATCATCTCACAGAGTTACAGCTTTCCACTCAAGAAGCCTTTCGCTAAGACAGTTCTTGTGGAATTGGCAAGGTGATATTTGGAAGCCCATAGAGGGCTATGGTGACAAAGGAAATATCCTCAGATGAAATCTGGAAAGAAGCTTTCTGAGAAACTGCTTAGTGTTCTGGTAATTCATCTCACAGAGTTACATCTGTATTTCGTGGATCTCTTTGCTAGTCTTATTTCTGTGGAATCTGAGAACAGATATTTCGGATCCCTTTGAAGACTACAGGGCCAAATTAAATATCCTCCGATAATAAAGAGAAAGAAGCTTTCTGAGAAACTTCTTTGTGTTCTGTGAAATCATCTCACAGAGTTACAGCTTTCCCCTCAAGAAGCCTTTCGCTAAGACAGTTCTTGAGGAATTGGCAAAGTGATATTTGGAATCCCCAAGAGGGCTATGGTGAAAAAGGAAATATCCTCAGATGAAATCTGGAAAGAAGCTTTCTGAGAAACTGCTTAGTGTTCTGTTAATTCATCTCACAGAGTTACATCTGTATTTCGTGGATCTCTTTGCTAGCCTTATTTCTGTGGAATCTGAGAACAGATATTTCGGATCCCTTTGAACACTATAGGGCCAAAGGAAATATCCTCTGATAAGCAAGAGAAAGAAGCTTTCTGAGAAACTTCTTTGTGTTCTGTGAAATCATCTCACAGAGTTACAGCTTTCCCCTTAAGAAGCCTTTCGCTAAGACAGATCTTGAGGAATTGGCAAAGTGATTTTTGGAAGCCCATAGAGGGCTATGGTGGAAAAGGAAATATCCTCAGATGAAATCTGGAAAGAAGCATTCTGAGAAACTGCTTAGTGTTCTGTTAATTCATCTCACAGAGTTACATCTGTATTTCGTGGATCTCTTTGCTAGCCCTATTTCTGTGGAATCTGAGAATAGATATTTCGGATCCCTTTGAAGACTGTAGGGCCAAAGGAAATATCCTCCGATAACAAAGAGAAAGAAGCTTTCTGAGAAACTTCTTTGTGTTCTGTGAAATCATCTCACAGAGTTACAGCTTTCCCCTCAAGAATCCTTTCGCTAAGACAGTTCTTGTGGAATTGGCAAAGTGATATTTGGAAGCCCGTAGAGGGCTATGGTGAAAAAGGAAATATCCTCAGATGAAATCTGAAAGCAGCTTTCTGAGAAACTGCTTAGTATTCTGGTAATTCATCTCACACAATTACATCTGTATTTCGTGGATCTCTTTGCTAGCCTTATTTCTGTGGAATCTGAGAACAGATATTTCGGATCCCTTTGAAGACTACAGGGCCAAAAGAAATATCCTCCGATAATAAAGAGAAAGAAGCTTTCTGAGAAACTTCTTTCTGTTCTGTGAAATCATGTCACAGAGTTACAGCTTTCCCCTCAAGAAGCCTTTCGATAAGGCAGGTCTTGTGGAATTGGCAAAGTGATATTTAGAAGCCCATAGAGGGCTATGGTGAAAAAGGAAATATCCTCCGATGAAATCTGGAAAGAAGCTTTCTGAGAAACTGCTTAGTGTTCTGTTAATTCATCTCACAGAGTTACATCTGTATTTCGTGGATCTCCTTGTTAGCCTTATTTCTGTGGAATCTGAGAACAGATATTTCGGATCCCTTTGAAGACTACAAGGCTAAAGTAAATAGTCTCCGATAACAAAGAGAAAGAAGCTTTCTGAGAAACTCCTTTGTGTTCTGTGAAATCATCTCACAGAGTTACAGCTTTCCCTAGAAGAATCCTTTTGCTAAGAGATTTCTTGTGGAATTGGCAAAGTGATATTTGGAAGCCCATAGAGGGCTATGGTGAAAAAGGAAATATCCTCAGATGAAATCTGGAAAGAAGCTTTCTGAGAAACTGCTTAGTGTTCTGTTAATTCATCTCACAGAGTTACATCTGTATTTCGTGGATCTCTTTGCTAACCTTATTTCTGTGGAATCTGACAACAGATATTTCGGATCCCTTTGTAGACTATAGGGCCAAAGGAAATATCCTCCGACAACAAAGAGAAAGAAGCTTTCTGAGAAACTTCTTTGTGTTCTGTGAAATCATCTCACAGAGTTACAGCTTTCCCCTCAAGAAGCCTTTCGCTAAGACAGTTCTTGTGGAATTGGCAAAGTGATATATGGAAGCACCTAGAGGGCTATGGTGAAAAAGGAAATATCCTCAGATGAAATCTGGAAAGAAGCTTTCTGAGAAACCACTTAGTGTTCTGTTAATTCATCTCACAGAGTTACAACGGTATTTCGTGTATCTCCTAGCTAGCCTTATTTCTGTTGAATCTGAGAACAGATATTTCGGAACCCTTTGAAGACTACAGGGCCAAGGAAATATCCTCCGATAACAAAGAGAAAGAAGCGTCCTGAGAAACTTCTTTGTGTTCTGTGAAATCATCTCACAGACTTACAGCTTTTCCTAGAAGAAGCCTTTCGATAAGACAGTTCTTCTGGAATTGACAAAGTGATATTTGGTAGCCCATACAGGGCTATGGTGAAAAAGGAAATATCCTCAGATGAAATCTGGAAAGAAGCTTTCTGAGAAACTGCTTAGTGTTTTGTTAATTCATCTCACAGAGTTACATCTGTATTTCGTGGATCTCTTTGCTAGCTTTATTTCTGTGGAATCTGAGAACAGATATTTCGGATCCTTTTGAAGACTATAGGGCCAAAGGAAATATCCTCCGATAACAAAGAGAAAGAAGCTTTCTGAGAAACTTCTTTGTGTTCTGTGAAATCATCTCACAGAGTTACAGCTTTCCCCTCAAGAAGCCATTCGCTAAGACCGTTCTTGTGGAATTGGCAAAGTGATATTTGGAAGCCCCTAGAGGGCTATGGTGGAAAAGGAAATATCCTCAGATGAAATATGGAAAGAAGCTTTCTGAGCAACTGCTTAGTGTCCTGTTAATTCATCTCACAGAGTTACATCTGTAATTCGTGGATATCTTTTCTAGCCTTATTTCTGTGGAATCAGAACAGATATTTCGGATCCCTTTGAAGACTATAAGGCCAAAGGAAATATCCTCCGATAACAAAGAGAAAGAAGCTTTCTGAGAAACCTCTTTGTGTTCTGTGAAATCATCTCAAAGAGTTACAGCTTTCCCCTCAAGAAGCCTTTCACTGAGACAGTTCTTGTGGAATTGGCAGAGTGATATTTGGAAGCCCCTAGAGGGCTATGGTGAAAAAGGAAATATCCTCAAATGAAATCTGGAAAGAAGCTTTCTGAGAAACTGCTTAGTGTTCTGTTAATTCATCTCACAGAGTTACATCTGTATTTCGTGGATCTCTTTGCTAGCATTATTTCTGTGGAATCTGAGAACAGATATTTCGGATCCCTTTGAAGACTATAGGGCCTAAAGAAATATCCTCCGAAAACAAAGAAAGAAGCTTTCTGAGAAACTTCTTTGTGTTCTCTGAAATCATCTCACAGACTTACAGCTTTCCCCTCAAGAAGCCTTTCGATGAGGCAGGTATTGTGGAATTGGTAAAGTGGTATTGGGAAGCCCATAGAGGGCTATGGTGAAAAAGGAAATATCCTTCTATGAAATCTGTAAAGAAGCTTTCTGAGAAACTGCTTAGTGTTCTGTTAATTCATCTCACAGAGTTACATCTGTATTTCGTGGATCTCTTTGCTAGCCTTATTTCTGTGGGATCAGAACAGATATTTCGGATCCCTTTGAAGACTATAGAGCCAAAGGAAATATCCTCCGATAACAAAGAGAAAGAAGCTTTCAGAGAAACCTCTTTGTGTTCTGTGAAATCATCTCACAGAGTTACAGCTTTCCCCTCAAGAAGCCTTTCACAGAGACAGTTCCTGTGGAATTGGCAGAGTGATATTTGGAAGCCCTTAGAGGGCTATAGTTAAAAAGGAAATATCCTCCGATGAAATCTGGAAAGAAGCTTTCTGAGAAACTGCTTAGTGTTCTGTTAATTCATCTCACAGAGTTACATCTGTATTTCGTGGATCTCTTTGCTAGCCTTATTTCTGTGGAATCTGAGAACAGATATTTCGGATCCCTTTGAACACTATAGGGCCAAAGGAAATATCCTCTGATAATCAAGAGAAAGAAGCTTTCTGAGAAACTTCTTTGTGTTCTGAGAAATCATGTCACAGAGTTACAGCTTTCCCCTCAAGAAGCCTTTCGCTAACACAGTTCTTGTGGAATTGGCAAAGTGATATTGGGAAACCCTTATAGGGCTATGATGAAAAAGGAAATATCCTCAGATGAAATCTGGAAAGAAGCTTTCTGAGAAACTGCTTAGTGTTCTGTTAATTCATCTCACAGAGTTACATCTGTATTTCGTGGATCTCTTTGCTAGCCTTATTTCCGTGGAATCTGAGAACAGATATTTCGGATCCCTTTGAAGACTATAGGGCCAAAGGAAATATCCTCCGATAACAAAGAGAAAGAAGCTTTCACAGAAACTTCCTTGTGTTCTGTGAAATAATCTCACAGAGTTACAGCTTTCCCCTCAAGAAGCCTTTCACTAAGACAGTTCTTGTGGAATTGGCAAAGTGATATTTGCAAGCCCCTAGAGGGCTATGGTGAAAAAGGAAATATCCTCAGATGAAATCTGGAAAGAAGCTTTCTGAGAAACTGCTTAGTGTTCTGTTAATTCATCTCACAGAGTTACATCTGTATTTCGTGGATCTCTTTGCTAACCTTATTTCTGTGGAATCTGAGAGCAGATATTTCGGATCCCTTTGAAGACTGCAGGGCCAAGGGAAATATCCTCTGATAACAAATAGAAAGAAGCTTTGTGAGAAACTTCTTTGTGTTCTGTGAAATCATCTCACAGAGTTACAGCTTTCCCCTCAAGAAGCCTTTCGCTAAGACAGTTCTTGTGGAATTGGCAAAGTGATATTTGCAAGCCCCTAGAGGGGTTTGGTGAAAAAGGAAATATCCTCAGATGAAATCTGGAAAGAAGCTTTCTGAGAAACTGCTTAGTGTTCTGTTAATTCATCTCACAGAGTTACATCTGTATTTCGTGGTTCTCTTTGCTAGTCTTATTTCTGTGGAATCTGAGGATAGATATTTCGGATCCCTTTGAAGACTAGGGGGCCAAAGGAAATATCCTGCGATAACAAAGAGAAAGAAGCATTCTGAGAAACTTCTTTGTGTTCTGTGAAATCATCTCACAGAGTTACAGCTTTCCCCTCAAGAAGCCTTTCGCTAAGACAGTTCTTGTGGAATTGGCAAGGTGATATTTGGAAGCCCATAGAGGGCTATGGTGAAAAAGGAAATATCCTCAGATGAAATCTGGAAAGAAGCTTTCTGAGAAACTGCTTAGTGTTCTGGTAATTCATCTCACAGAGTTACATCTGTATTTCGTGGATCTCTTTGCTAGCCTTATTTCTGTGGAATCTGAGAACAGATATTTCGGATCCCTTTGAAGACTACAGGGCCAAATTAAATATCCTCCGATAATAAAGAGAAAGAAGCCTTCTGAGAAACTTCTTTGTGTTCTGTGAAATCATCTCACAGAGTTACAGCTTTCCCCTCAAGAAGGCTTTCGCTAAGACAGTTCTTGAGGAATTGGCAAAGTGATATTTGGAAGCCCTTAGAGGGCTATGGTGAAAAAGGAAATATCCTCCGATGAAATCTGGAAAGAAGCTTTCTGAGAAACTGCTTAGTGTTCTGTTAATTCATCTCACAGAGTTACATCTGTATTTCGTGGATCTCTTTGCTAGCCTTATTTCTGTGGAATCTGAGAACAGATATTTCGGATCCCTTTGAAGACTACAGGGCCAAAGCAAATATCCTCCGATAACAAAGAGAAAGAAGCTTTCTGAGAAACTTCTTTGTGTTCTGTGAAATCATCTCACAGAATTACAGCTTTCCCCTCAACAAGCCTTTCTCTAAGACAGTTCTTGTGGAATTGGCAAAGTGATATTTGGAATCCCCAAGAGGGCTATGGTGAAAAAGGAAATATCCTCAGATGAAATCTGGAAAGAAGCTTTCTGAGAAACTGCTTAGTGTTCTGGTAATTCATCTCACAGAGTTACATCTGTATTTCGTGGATCTCTTTGCTAGCCTTATTTCTGTGGAATCTGAGAACAGATATTTCGGATCCCTTTGAACACTATAGGGCCAAAGGAAATATCCTCTGATAAGCAAGAGAAAGAAGCTTTCTGAGAAACTTCTTTGTGTTCTGTGAAATCATCTCACAGAGTTACAGCTTTCCCCTTAAGAAGCCTTTCGCTAAGACAGATCTTGAGGAATTGGCAAAGTGATTTTTGGAAGCCCATAGAGGGCTATGGTGGATAACGAAATATCCTCAGATGAAATCTGGAAAGAAGCATTCTGAGAAACTGCTTAGTGTTCTGTTAATTCATCTCCCAGAGTTACATCTGTATTTCGTGGATCTCTTTGCTAGCCCTATTTCTGTGGAATCTGAGAATAGATATTTCGGATCCCTTTGAAGACTGTAGGGCCAAAGGAAATATCCTCCGATAACAAAGAGAAAGAAGCTTTCTGAGAAACTTCTTTGTGTTCTGTGAAATCATCTCACAGAGTTACAGCTTTCCCCTCAAGAATCCTTTCGCTAAGACAGTTCTTGTGGAATTGGCAAAGTGATATTTGGAAGCCCGTAGAGGGCTATGGTGAAAAAGGAAATATCCTCAGATGAAATCTGAAAGCAGCTTTCTGAGAAACTGCTTAGTATTCTGGTAATTCATCTCACAGAGTTACATCTGTATTTCGTGGATGTCTTTGCTAGCCTTATTTCTGTGGAATCTGAGAAAAGATATTTCGGATCCCTTTGAAGACTATAGTGCAAAAGGAAATATCCTCCGATAACAAAGAGAAAGAAGCTTTCTGAGGAACTTCTTTGTGTTCGGTGAAATCATCTCACAGAGTTACAGCTTTCCCCTCAAGAAGACTTTCGCTAAGACAGTTCTTGTGGAATTGGCAAAGTGATATTTGGAACCCCTAGAGGGCTATGGTGAAAAAGGAAATACCCTCAGATGAAATCTGGAAAGAAGCTTTCTGAAGAACTACTTAGTGTTCTGTTAATTCATCTCACAGAGTTACATCTGTATTTCGTGGATCTCTTTGCTGACTTATTTCTGTGGAATCTGAGAACAGATATTTCGGATCCCTTTGAAGACTATAGGGCCAAAGGAAATATCCTCCGATAACAAAGAGAAAGAAGCTTTCTGAGAAACTTCTTTGTGTTCTGTGAAATCTCCTCACAGAGTTACAGCTTTCCCCTCAAGAAGCCTTTCGCTAAGACAGCTCTTGTGGAATTGGCAAAGTAATATTTGGAAGCCCTTAGAGGGCTACGGTGAAAAAGGAAATATCCTCCGATGAAATCTGGAAAGAAGCTTTCTGAGAAACTGCTTAGTGTTCTGGTAATTCACCTCACAGGGTTACATCTGTATGTCGTGGATCTCTTTGCTAGCCTTATTTCTGTGGAATCTGAGAACAGATATTTCGGATCCCTTTGAAGACTATAGGGCCAAAGGAAATATCCTCCGATAACAAAGAGAAAGAAGCTTTCTGAGAAACTTCTTTGTGTTCTGTGAAATCATCTCGCAGAGTTACAGCTTTCCCCTCAAGAAGCCTTTCGATAAGGCAGGTCTTGTGGAATTGGCAAAGTGATATTTAGAAGCCCGTAGAGGGCTATGGTGAAAAAGGAAATATCCTCCGATGAAATCTGGAAAGAAGCTTTCTGAGAAACTGCTTAGTGTTCTGTTAATTCATCTCACAGAGTTACATCTGTATTTCGTGGATCTCCTTGTTAGCCTTATTTCTGTGGAATCTGAGAACAGAAATTTCGGATCCCTTTGAAGACTACAAGGCTAAAGTAAATAGTCTCCGATAACAAAGAGAAAGAAGCTTTCTGAGAAACTTCTTTGTGTTCTGTGAAATCATCTCACAGAGTTACAGCTTTCCCTAGAAGAATCCTTTTGCTAAGAGATTTCTTGTGGAATTGGCAAAGTGATATTTGGAAGCCCATAGAGGGCTATGGTGAAAAAGGAAATATCCTCCGATGAAATCTGGAAAGAAGCTTTCTGAGAAACTGCTTAGTGTTCTGTTAATTCATCTCACAGAGTTACATCTGTATTTCGTGGATCTCTTTGCTAACCTTATTTCTGTGGAATCTGACAACAGATATTTCGGATCCCTTTGTAGACTATAGGGCCAAAGGAAATATCCTCCGACAACAAAGAGAAAGAAGCTTTCTGAGAAACTTCTTTGTGTTCTGTGAAATCATCTCACAGAGTTACAGCTTTCCCCTCAAGAAGCCTTTCGATAAGACAGTTCTTGTGGAATTGGCAAAGTGATATATGGAAGCACCTAGAGGGCTATGGTGAAAAAGGAAATATCCTCAGATGAAATCTGGAAAGAAGCTTTCTGAGAAACCACTTAGTGTTCTGTTAATTCATCTCACCGAGTTACAACGGTATTTCGTGTATCTCCTAGCTAGCCTTATTTCTGTTGAATCTGAGAACAGATATTTCGGAACCCTTTGAAGACTACAGGGCCAAGGAAATATCCTCCGATAACAAAGAGAAAGAAGCGTCCTGAGAAACTTCTTTGTGTTCTGTGAAATCATCTCACAGACTTACAGCTTTTCCTAGAAGAAGCCTTTCGATAAGACAGTTCTTCTGGAATTGACAAAGTGATATTTGGTAGCCCATACAGGGCTATGGTGAAAAAGGAAATATCCTCAGATGAAATCTGGAAAGAAGCTTTCTGAGAAACTGCTTAGTGTTTTGTTAATTCATCTCACAGAGTTACATCTGTATTTCGTGGATCTCTTTGCTAGCTTTATTTCTGTGGAATCTGAGAACAGATATTTCGGATCCTTTGGAAGACTATAGGGCCAAAGGAAATATCCTCCGATAACAAAGAGAAAGAAGCTTTCTGAGAAACTTCTTTGTGTTCTGTGAAATCATCTCACAGAGTTACAGCTTTCCCCTCAAGAAGCCATTCGCTAAGACCGTTCTTGTGGAATTGGCAAAGTGATATTTGGAAGCCCCTAGAGGGCTATGGTGGAAAAGGAAATATCCTCAGATGAAATATGGAAAGAAGCTTTCTGAGCAACTGCTTAGTGTCCTGTTAATTGATCTCACAGAGTTACATCTGTAATTCGTGGATATCTTTTCTAGCCTTATTTCTGTGGAATCAGAACAGATATTTCGGATCCCTTTGAAGACTATAAGGCCAAAGGAAATATCCTCCGATAACAAAGAGAAAGAAGCTTTCTGAGAAACCTCTTTGTGTTCTGTGAAATCATCTCAAAGAGTTACAGCTTTCCCCTCAAGAAGCCTTTCACTGAGACAGTTCTTGTGGAATTGGCAGAGTGATATTTGGAAGCCCCTAGAGGGCTATGGTGAAAAAGGAAATATCCTCAAATGAAATCTGGAAAGAAGCTTTCTGAGAAACTGCTTAGTGTTCTGTTAATTCATCTCACAGAGTTACATCTGTATTTCGTGGATCTCTTTGCTAGCCTTATTTCTGTGGGATCAGAACAGATATTTCGGATCCCTTTGAAGACTATAGAGCCAAAGGAAATATCCTCCGATAACAAAGAGAAAGAAGCTTTCAGAGAAACCTCTTTGTGTTCTGTGAAATCATCTCACAGAGTTACAGCTTTCCCCTCAAGAAGCCTTTCACAGAGACAGTTCCTGTGGAATTGGCAGAGTGATATTTGGAAGCCCTTAGAGGGCTATAGTTAAAAAGGAAATATCCTCCGATGAAATCTGGAAAGAAGCTTTCTGAGAAACTGCTTAGTGTTCTGTTAATTCATCTCACAGAGTTACATCTGTATTTCGTGGATCTCTTTGCTAGCCTTATTTCTGTGGAATCTGAGAACAGATATTTCGGATCCCTTTGAACACTATAGGGCCAAAGGAAATATCCTCTGATAATCAAGAGAAAGAAGCTTTCTGAGAAACTTCTTTGTGTTCTGAGAAATCATGTCACAGAGTTACAGCTTTCCCCTCAAGAAGCCTTTCGCTAACACAGTTCTTGTGGAATTGGCAAAGTGATATTGGGAAACCCTTATAGGGCTATGATGAAAAAGGAAATATCCTCAGATGAAATCTGGAAAGAAGCTTTCTGAGAAACTGCTTAGTGTTCTGTTAATTCATCTCACAGAGTTACATCTGTATTTCGTGGATGTCTTTGCTAGCCTTATTTCTGTGGAATCTGAGAACAGATATTTCGGATCCCTTTGAAGACTATAGGGCCAAAGGAAATATCCTCCGATAACAAAGAGAAAGAAGCTTTCACAGAAACTTCCTTGTGTTCTGTGAAATAATCTCACAGAGTTACAGCTTTCCCCTCAAGAAGCCTTTCACTAAGACAGTTCTTGTGGAATTGGCAAAGTGATATTTGCAAGCCCCTAGAGGGCTATGGTGAAAAAGGAAATATCCTCAGATGAAATCTGGAAAGAAGCTTTCTGAGAAACTGCTTAGTGTTCTGTTAATTCATCTCACAGAGTTACATCTGTATTTCGTGGATCTCTTTGCTAACCTTATTTCTGTGGAATCTGAGAGCAGATATTTCAGATCGCTTTGAAGACTACAGGGCCAAAGGAAATATCCTCCGATAACAAAGAGAAAGAAGCTTTCTGAGAAACTTCTTTGTGTTCTGTGAAATCATCTCACAGAGTTACAGCTTTCCCCTCAAGAAGGCTTTCGCTAAGACAGTTCTTGAGGAATTGGCAAAGTGATATTTGGAAGCCCTTAGAGGGCTATGGTGAAAAAGGAAATATCCTCCGATGAAATCTGGAAAGAAGCTTTCTGAGAAACTGCTTAGTGTTCTGTTAATTCATCTCACAGAGTTACATCTGTATTTCGTGGATCTCTTTGCTAGCCTTATTTCTGTGGAATCTGAGAACAGATATTTCGGATCCCTTTGAAGACTACAGGGCCAAAGCAAATATCCTCCGATAACAAAGAGAAAGAAGCTTTCTGAGAAACTTCTTTGTGTTCTGTGAAATCATCTCACAGAATTACAGCTTTCCCCTCAACAAGCCTTTCTCTAAGACAGTTCTTGTGGAATTGGCAAAGTGATATTTGGAATCCCCAAGAGGGCTATGGTGAAAAAGGAAATATCCTCAGATGAAATCTGGAAAGAAGCTTTCTGAGAAACTGCTTAGTGTTCTGGTAATTCATCTCACAGAGTTACATCTGTATTTCGTGGATCTCTTTGCTAGCCTTATTTCTGTGGAATCTGAGAACAGATATTTCGGATCCCTTTGAACACTATAGGGCCAAAGGAAATATCCTCTGATAAGCAAGAGAAAGAAGCTTTCTGAGAAACTTCTTTGTGTTCTGTGAAATCATCTCACAGAGTTACAGCTTTCCCCTTAAGAAGCCTTTCGCTAAGACAGATCTTGAGGAATTGGCAAAGTGATTTTTGGAAGCCCATAGAGGGCTATGGTGGATAACGAAATATCCTCAGATGAAATCTGGAAAGAAGCATTCTGAGAAACTGCTTAGTGTTCTGTTAATTCATCTCCCAGAGTTACATCTGTATTTCGTGGATCTCTTTGCTAGCCCTATTTCTGTGGAATCTGAGAATAGATATTTCGGATCCCTTTGAAGACTGTAGGGCCAAAGGAAATATCCTCCGATAACAAAGAGAAAGAAGCTTTCTGAGAAACTTCTTTGTGTTCTGTGAAATCATCTCACAGAGTTACAGCTTTCTCCTCAAGAATCCTTTCGCTAAGACAGTTCTTGTGGAATTGGCAAAGTGATATTTGGAAGCCCGTAGAGGGCTATGGTGAAAAAGGAAATATCCTCAGATGAAATCTGAAAGCAGCTTTCTGAGAAACTGCTTAGTATTCTGGTAATTCATCTCACAGAGTTACATCTGTATTTCGTGGATGTCTTTGCTAGCCTTATTTCTGTGGAATCTGAGAACAGATATTTCGGATCCCTTTGAAGACTACAGGGCCAAAAGAAATATCCTCCGATAATAAAGAGAAAGAAGCTTTCTGAGAAACTTCTTTCTGTTCTGTGAAATCATGTCACAGAGTTACAGCTTTCCCCTGAAGAAGCCTTTCGCTAACACAGTTCTTGTGGAATTGGCAAAGTGATATTGGGAAGCCCTTATAGGGCTATAATGAAAAAGGAAATATCCTCAGATGAAATCTGGAAAGAAGCTTTCTGAGAAACGGCTTAGTGTTTTGTTAATTCATCTCACAGAGTTACATCTGTATTTCATGGATCTCTTTGCTAGCCTTATTTCCGTGGAATCTGAGAACAGATATTTCGGATCCCTTTGAAGACTATAGGGCCAAAGGAAATATCCTCCGATAACAAAGAGAAAGAAGCTTTCTGAGAAACTTCTTTGTGTTCTGTGAAGTCATCTCACAGAGTTACAGCTTTCCCTAGCAGAAGCCTTTTGCTAAGACAGTTCTTGTGGAATTGGAAAAGTGACATTGGGAAGCCCACATAGGGCTATGGAGAAAAAGGAAATATCCTCAGATGAAATCTGGAAAGAAGCTTTCTGAGAAACTGCTTAGGGTTCTGTTAATTCATCTCACAGAGTTACATCTGTATTTGGTGAATGTCTTTGCTAGCCTTATTTCTGTAGAATCTGAGAAAAGATATTTCGGATCCCTTTGAAGACTATAGTGCAAAAGGAAATATCCTCCGATAACAAAGAGAAAGAAGCTTTCTGAGGAACTTCTTTGTGTTCGGTGAAATCATCTCACAGAGTTACAGCTTTCCCCTCAAGAAGACTTTCGCTAAGACAGTTCTTGTGGAATTGGCAAAGTGATATTTGGAACCCCTAGAGGGCTATGGTGAAAAAGGAAATACCCTCAGATGAAATCTGGAAAGAAGCTTTCTGAAGAACTACTTAGTGTTCTGTTAATTCATCTCACAGAGTTACATCTGTATTTCGTGGATCTCTTTGCTGCCTTATTTCTGTGGAATCTGAGAACAGATATTTCGGATCCCTTTGAAGACTATAGGGCCAAAGGAAATATCCTCCGATAACAAAGAGAAAGAAGCTTTCTGAGAAACTTCTTTGTGTTCTGTGAAATCATCTCGCAGAGTTACAGCTTTCCCCTCAAGAAGCCTTTCGATAAGGCAGGTCTTGTGGAATTGGCAAAGTGATATTTAGAAGCCCGTAGAGGGCTATGGTGAAAAAGGAAATATCCTCCGATGAAATCTGGAAAGAAGCTTTCTGAGAAACTGCTTAGTGTTCTGTTAATTCATCTCACAGAGTTACATCTGTATTTCGTGGATCTCCTTGTTAGCCTTATTTCTGTGGAATCTGAGAACAGATATTTCGGATCCCTTTGAAGACTACAAGGCTAAAGTAAATAGTCTCCGATAACAAAGAGAAAGAAGCTTTCTGAGAAACTTCTTTGTGTTCTGTGAAATCATCTCACAGAGTTACAGCTTTCCCTAGAAGAATCCTTTTGCTAAGAGATTTCTTGTGGAATTGGCAAAGTGATATTTGGAAGCCCATAGAGGGCTATGGTGAAAAAGGAAATATCCTCCGATGAAATCTGGAAAGAAGCTTTCTGAGAAACTGCTTAGTGTTCTGTTAATTCATCTCACAGAGTTACATCTGTATTTCGTGGATCTCTTTGCTAACCTTATTTCTGTGGAATCTGACAACAGATATTTCGGATCCCTTTGTAGACTATAGGGCCAAAGGAAATATCCTCCGACAACAAAGAGAAAGAAGCTTTCTGAGAAACTTCTTTGTGTTCTGTGAAATCATCTCACAGAGTTACAGCTTTCCCCTCAAGAAGCCTTTCGCTAAGACAGTTCTTGTGGAATTGGCAAAGTGATATATGGAAGCACCTAGAGGGCTATGGTGAAAAAGGAAATATCCTCAGATGAAATCTGGAAAGAAGCTTTCTGAGAAACCACTTAGTGTTCTGTTAATTCATCTCACCGAGTTACAACGGTATTTCGTGTATCTCCTAGCTAGCCTTATTTCTGTTGAATCTGAGAACAGATATTTCGGAACCCTTTGAAGACTACAGGGCCAAGGAAATATCCTCCGATAACAAAGAGAAAGAAGCGTCCTGAGAAACTTCTTTGTGTTCTGTGAAATCATCTCACAGACTTACAGCTTTTCCTAGAAGAAGCCTTTCGATAAGACAGTTCTTCTGGAATTGACAAAGTGATATTTGGTAGCCCATACAGGGCTATGGTGAAAAAGGAAATATCCTCAGATGAAATCTGGAAAGAAGCTTTCTGAGAAACTGCTTAGTGTTTTGTTAATTCATCTCACAGAGTTACATCTGTATTTCGTGGATCTCTTTGCTAGCTTTATTTCTGTGGAATCTGAGAACAGATATTTCGGATCCTTTGGAAGACTATAGGGCCAAAGGAAATATCCTCCGATAACAAAGAGAAAGAAGCTTTCTGAGAAACTTCTTTGTGTTCTGTGAAATCATCTCACAGAGTTACAGCTTTCCCCTCAAGAAGCCATTCGCTAAGACCGTTCTTGTGGAATTGGCAAAGTGATATTTGGAAGCCCCTAGAGGGCTATGGTGGAAAAGGAAATATCCTCAGATGAAATATGGAAAGAAGCTTTCTGAGCAACTGCTTAGTGTCCTGTTAATTGATCTCACAGAGTTACATCTGTAATTCGTGGATATCTTTTCTAGCCTTATTTCTGTGGAATCAGAACAGATATTTCGGATCCCTTTGAAGACTATAAGGCCAAAGGAAATATCCTCCGATAACAAAGAGAAAGAAGCTTTCTGAGAAACCTCTTTGTGTTCTGTGAAATCATCTCAAAGAGTTACAGCTTTCCCCTCAAGAAGCCTTTCACTGAGACAGTTCTTGTGGAATTGGCAGAGTGATATTTGGAAGCCCCTAGAGGGCTATGGTGAAAAAGGAAATATCCTCAAATGAAATCTGGAAAGAAGCTTTCTGAGAAACTGCTTAGTGTTCTGTTAATTCATCTCACAGAGTTACATCTGTATTTCGTGGATCTCTTTGCTAGCATTATTTCTGTGGAATCTGAGAACAGATATTTCGGATCCCTTTGAAGACTATAGGGCCTAAAGAAATATCCTCCGAAAACAAAGAAAGAAGCTTTCTGAGAAACTTCTTTGTGTTCTCTGAAATCATCTCACAGACTTACAGCTTTCCCCTCAAGAAGCCTTTCGATGAGGCAGGTATTGTGGAATTGGTAAAGTGGTATTGGGAAGCCCATAGAGGGCTATGGTGAAAAAGGAAATATCCTTCTATGAAATCTGTAAAGAAGCTTTCTGAGAAACTGCTTAGTGTTCTGTTAATTCATCTCACAGAGTTACATCTGTATTTCGTGGATCTCTTTGCTAGCCTTATTTCTGTGGGATCAGAACAGATATTTCGGATCCCTTTGAAGACTATAGAGCCAAAGGAAATATCCTCCGATAACAAAGAGAAAGAAGCTTTCAGAGAAACCTCTTTGTGTTCTGTGAAATCATCTCACAGAGTTACAGCTTTCCCCTCAAGAAGCCTTTCACTGAGACAGTTCCTGTGGAATTGGCAGAGTGATATTTGGAAGCCCTTAGAGGGCTATAGTTAAAAAGGAAATATCCTCCGATGAAATCTGGAAAGAAGCTTTCTGAGAAACTGCTTAGTGTTCTGTTAATTCATCTCACAGAGTTACATCTGTATTTCGTGGATCTCTTTGCTAGCCTTATTTCTGTGGAATCTGAGAACAGATATTTCGGATCCCTTTGAACACTATAGGGCCAAAGGAAATATCCTCTGATAATCAAGAGAAAGAAGCTTTCTGAGAAACTTCTTTGTGTTCTGAGAAATCATGTCACAGAGTTACAGCTTTCCCCTCAAGAAGCCTTTCGCTAACACAGTTCTTGTGGAATTGGCAAAGTGATATTGGGAAGCCCTTATAGGGCTATGATGAAAAAGGAAATATCCTCAGATGAAATCTGGAAAGAAGCTTTCTGAGAAACTGCTTAGTGTTCTGTTAATTCATCTCACAGAGTTACATCTGTATTTCGTGGATCTCTTTGCTAGCCTTATTTCCGTGGAATCTGAGAACAGATATTTCGGATCCCTTTGAAGACTATAGGGCCAAAGGAAATATCCTCCGATAACAAAGAGAAAGAAGCTTTCAGAGAAACTTCCTTGTGTTCTGTGAAATAATCTCACAGAGTTACAGCTTTCCCCTCAAGAAGCCTTTCACTAAGACAGTTCTTGTGGAATTGGCAAAGTGATATTTGCAAGCCCCTAGAGGGCTATGGTGAAAAAGGAAATATCCTCAGATGAAATCTGGAAAGAAGCTTTCTGAGAAACTGCTTAGTGTTCTGTTAATTCATCTCACAGAGTTACATCTGTATTTCGTGGATCTCTTTGCTAACCTTATTTCTGTGGAATCTGAGAACAGATATTTCGGATCCCTTTGAAGACTGCGGGGCCAAGGGAAATATCCTCTGATAACAAAGAGAAAGAAGCTTTGTGAGAAACTTCTTTGTGTTCTGTGAAATCATCTCACAGAGTTACAGCTTTCCCCTCAAGAAGCCTTTCGCTAAGACAGTTCTTGTGGAATTGGCAAAGTGATATTTGCAAGCCCCTAGAGGGGTTTCGTGAAAAAGGAAATATCCTCAGATGAAATCTGTAAAGAAGCTGTCTGAGAAACTGCTTAGTGTTCTGTTAATTCATCTCACAGAGTTACATCTGTATTTCGTGGTTCTCTTTGCTAGTCTTATTTCTGTGGAATCTGAGGATAGATATTTCGGATCCCTTTGAAGACTAGGGGGCCAAAGGAAATATCCTGCGATAACAAAGAGAAAGAAGCTTTCTGAGAAACTTCTTTGTGTTCTGTGAAATCATCTCACAGAGTTACAGCTTTCCACTCAAGAAGCCTTTCGCTAAGACAGTTCTTGTGGAATTGGCAAGGTGATATTTGGAAGCCCATAGAGGGCTATGGTGACAAAGGAAATATGCTCAGATGAAATCTGGAAAGAAGCTTTCTGAGAAACTGCTTAGTGTTCTGGTAATTCATCTCACAGGGTTACATCTGTATTTCGTGGATCTCTTTGCTAGTCTTATTTCTGTGGAATCTGAGAACAGATATTTCGGGTCCCTTTGAAGACTACAGGGCCAAATTAAATATCCTCCGATAATAAAGAGAAAGAAGCTTTCTGAGAAACTTCTTTGTGTTCTGTGAAATCATCTCACAGAGTTACAGCTTTCCCCTCAAGAAGCCTTTCGCTAAGACAGTTCTTGAGGAATTGGCAAAGTGATATTTGGAATCCCCAAGAGGGCTATGGTGAAAAAGGAAATATCCTCAGATGAAATCTGGAAAGAAGCTTTCTGAGAAACTGCTTAGTGTTCTGTTAATTCATCTCACAGAGTTACATCTGTATTTCGTGGATCTCTTTGCTAGCCTTATTTCTGTGGAATCTGAGAACAGATATTTCGGATACCTTTGAACACTATAGGGCCAAAGGAAATATCCTCTGATAAGCAAGAGAAAGAAGCTTTCTGAGAAACTTCTTTGTGTTCTGTGAAATCATCTCACAGAGTTACAGCTTTCCCCTTAAGAAGCCTTTCGCTAAGACAGATCTTGAGGAATTGGCAAAATGATTTTTGGAAGCCCATAGAGGGCTATGGTGGAAAAGGAAATATCCTCAGATGAAATCTGGAAAGAAGCATTCTGAGAAACTGCTTAGTGTTCTGTTAATTCATCTCACAGAGTTACATCTGTATTTCGTGGATCTCTTTGCTAGCCCTATTTCTGTGGAATCTGAGAATAGATATTTCGGATCCCTTTGAAGACTGTAGGGCCAAAGGAAATATCCTCCAATAACAAAGAGAAAAAAGCTTTCTGAGAAACTTCTTTGTGTTCTGTGAAATCATCTCACAGAGTTACAGCTTTCCCCTCAAGAATCCTTTTGCTAAGACAGTTCTTGTGGAATTGGCAAAGTGATATTTGGAAGCCCGTAGAGGGCTATGGTGAAAAAGGAAATATCCTCAGATGAAAAATGAAAGCAGCTTTCTGAGAAACTGCTTAGTATTCTGGTAATTCATCTCACACAATTACATCTGTATTTCGTGGATCTCTTTGCTAGCCTTATTTCTGTGGAATCTGAGAACAGATATTTCGGATCCCTTTGAAGACTACAGGGCCAAAAGAAATATCCTCCGATAATAAAGAGAAAGAAGCTTTCTGAGAAACTTCTTTCTGTTCTGTGAAATCATGTCACAGAGTTACAGCTTTCCCCTCAAGAAGCCTTTCGCTAACACAGTTCTTGTGGAATTGGCAAAGTGATATTGGGAAGCAATTATAGGGCTATGATGAAAAAGGAAATATCCTCAGATGAAATCTGGAAAGAAGCTTTCTGAGAAACTGCTTAGTGTTTTGTTAATTCATCTCACAGAGTTACATCTGTATTTCGTGGATCTCTTTGCTAGCCTTATTTCCGTGGAATCTGAGAACAGATATTTCGGATCCCTTTGAAGACTATAGGGCCAAAGGAAATATCCTCCGATAACAAAGAGAAAGAAGCTTTCTGAGAAACTTCTTTGTGTTCTGTGAAGTCATCTCACAGAGTTACAGCTTTCCCTAGCAGAAGCCTTTTGCTAAGACAGTTCTTGTGGAATTGGAAAAGTGACATTGGGAAGCCCACATAGGGCTATGGAGAAAAAGGAAATATCCTCAGATGAAATCTGGAAAGAAGCTTTCTGAGAAACTGCTTAGGGTTCTGTTAATTCATCTCACAGAGTTACATCTGTATTTGGTGAATCTCTTTGCTAGCCTTATTTCTGTAGAATCTGAGAACAGATATTTCGGATCCCTTTGAAGACTATAGTGCAAAAGGAAATATCCTCCGATAACAAAGAGAAAGAAGCTTTCTGAGGAACTTCTTTGTGTTCGGTGAAATCATCTCACAGAGTTACAGCTTTCCCCTCAAGAAGACCTTCGCTAAGACAGTTCTTGTGGAATTGGCAAAGTGATATTTGGAAGCCCATAGAGGGCTATGGTGAAAAAGGAAATACCCTCAGATGAAATCTGGAAAGAAGCTTTCTGAAGAACTACTTAGTGTTCTGTTAATTCATCTCACAGAGTTACATCTGTATTTCGTGGATCTCTTTGCTGCCTTATTTCTGTGGAATCTGAGAACAGATATTTCGGATCCCTTTGAAGACTATAGGGCCAAAGGAAATATCCTCCGATAACAAAGAGAAAGAAGCTTTCTGAGAAACTTCTTTGTGTTCTGTGAAATCTCCTCACAGAGTTACAGCTTTCCCCTCAAGAAGTCTTTCGCTAAGACAGCTCTTGTGGAATTGGCAAAGTAATATTTGGAAGCCCTTAGAGGGCTACGGTGAAAAAGGAAATATCCTCCTATGAAATCTGGAAAGAAGCTTTCTGAGAAACTGCTTAGTGTTCTGTTAATTCACCTCACAGGGTTACATCTGTATGTCGTGGATCTCTTTGCTAGCCTTATTTCTGTGGAATCTGAGAACAGATATTTCGGATCGCTTTGAAGACTATAGGGCCAAAGGAAATATCCTCTGATAACAAAGAGAAAGAAGCTTTCTGAGAAACTTCTTTGTGTTCTGTGAAATCATCTCGCAGAGTTACAGCTTTCCCCTCAAGAAGCCTTTCGATAAGGCAGGTCTTGTGGAATTGGCAAAGTGATATTTGGAAGCCCATAGAGGGCTATGGTGAAAAAGGAAATATCCTCCGATGAAATCTGGAAAGAAGCTTTCTGAGAAACTGCTTAGTGTTCTGTTAATTCATCTCACAGAGTTACATCTGTATTTCGTGGATCTCCTTGTTAGCCTTATTTCTGTGGAATCTGAGAACAGATATTTCGGATCCCTTTGAAGACTACAAGGCTAAAGTAAATAGTCTCCGATAACAAAGAGAAAGAAGCTTTCTGAGAAACTTCTTTGTGTTCTGTGAAATCATCTCACAGAGTTACAGCTTTCCCTAGAAGAATCCTTTTGCTAAGAGAGTTCTTGTGGAATTGGCAAAGTGATATTTGGAAGCCCATAGAGGGCTATGGTGAAAAAGGAAATATCCTCAGATGAAATCTGGAAAGAAGCTTTCTGAGAAACTGCTTAGTGTTCTGTTAATTCATCTCACAGAGTTACATCTGTATTTCGTGGATCTCTTTGCTAACCTTATTTCTGTGGAATCTGACAACAGATATTTCGGATCCCTTTGTAGACTATAGGGCCAAAGGAAATATCCTCCGACAACAAAGAGAAAGAAGCTTTCTGAGAAACTTCTTTGTGTTCTGTGAAATCATCTCACAGAGTTACAGCTTTCCCCTCAAGAAGCCTTTCGCTAAGACAGTTCTTGTGGAATTGGCAAAGTGATATATGGAAGCACCTAGAGGGCTATGGTGAAAAAGGAAATATCCTCAGATGAAATCTGGAAAGAAGCTTTCTGAGAAACCGCTTAGTGTTCTGTTAATTCATCTCACAGAGTTACAACGGTATTTCGTGTATCTCCTAGCTAGCCTTATTTCTGTTGAATCTGAGAACAGATATTTCGGAACCCTTTGAAGACTACAGGGCCAAGGAAATATCCTCCGATAACAAAGAGAAAGAAGCTTCCTGGGAAACTTCTTTGTGTTCTGTGAAATCATCTCACAGAGTTACAGCTTTTCCTAGAAGAAGCCTTTCGATAAGACAGTTCTTCTGGAATTGACAAAGTGATATTTGGTAGCCCATACAGGGCTATGGTGAAAAAGGAAATATCCTCAGATGAAATCTGGAAAGAAGCTTTCTGAGAAACTGCTTAGTGTTTTGTTAATTCATCTCACAGAGTTACATCTGTATTTCGTGGATCTCTTTGCTAGCTTTATTTCTGTGGAATCTGAGAACAGATATTTCGGATCCTTTGGAAGACTATAGGGCCAAAGGAAATATCCTCCGATAACAAAGAGAAAGAAGCTTTCTGAGAAACTTCTTTGTGTTCTGTGAAATCATCTCACAGAGTTACAGCTTTCCCCTCAAGAAGCCATTCGCTAAGACCGTTCTTGTGGAATTGGCAAAGTGATATTTGGAAGCCCCTAGAGGGCTATGGTGGAAAAGGAAATATCCTCAGATGAAATATGGAAAGAAGCTTTCTGAGCAACTGCTTAGTGTCCTGTTAATTGATCTCACAGAGTTACATCTGTAATTCGTGGATATCTTTTCTAGCCTTATTTCTGTGGAATCAGAACAGATATTTCGGATCCCTTTGAAGACTATAAGGCCAAAGGAAATATCCTCCGATAACAAAGAGAAAGAAGCTTTCTGAGAAACCTCTTTGTGTTCTGTGAAATCATCTCAAAGAGTTACAGCTTTCCCCTCAAGAAGCCTTTCACTGAGACAGTTCTTGTGGAATTGGCAGAGTGATATTTGGAAGCCCCTAGAGGGCTATGGTGAAAAAGGAAATATCCTCAAATGAAATCTGGAAAGAAGCTTTCTGAGAAACTGCTTAGTGTTCTGTTAATTCATCTCACAGAGTTACATCTGTATTTCGTGGATCTCTTTGCTAGCATTATTTCTGTGGAATCTGAGAACAGATATTTCGGATCCCTTTGAAGACTATAGGGCCTAAAGAAATATCCTCCGAAAACAAAGAAAGAAGCTTTCTGAGAAACTTCTTTGTGTTCTCTGAAATCATCTCACAGACTTATAGCTTTCCCCTCAAGAAGCCTTTCGATGAGGCAGGTATTGTGGAATTGGTAAAGTGGTATTGGGAAGCCCATAGAGGGCTATGGTGAAAAAGGAAATATCCTTCTATGAAATCTGTAAAGAAGCTTTCTGAGAAACTGCTTAGTGTTCTGTTAATTCATCTCACAGAGTTACATCTGTATTTCGTGGATCTCTTTGCTAGCCTTATTTCTGTGGGATCAGAACAGATATTTCGGATCCCTTTGAAGACTATAGAGCCAAAGGAAATATCCTCCGATAACAAAGAGAAAGAAGCTTTCAGAGAAACCTCTTTGTGTTCTGTGAAATCATCTCACAGAGTTACAGCTTTCCCCTCAAGAAGCCTTTCACTGAGACAGTTCCTGTGGAATTGGCAGAGTGATATTTGGAAGCCCTTAGAGGGCTATAGTTAAAAAGGAAATATCCTCCGATGAAATCTGGAAAGAAGCTTTCTGAGAAACTGCTTAGTGTTCTGTTAATTCATCTCACAGAGTTACATCTGTATTTCGTGGATCTCTTTGCTAGCCTTATTTCTGTGGAATCTGAGAACAGATATTTCGGATCCCTTTGAACACTATAGGGCCAAAGGAAATATCCTCTGATAATCAAGAGAAAGAAGCTTTCTGAGAAACTTCTTTGTGTTCTGAGAAATCATGTCACAGAGTTACAGCTTTCCCCTCAAGAAGCCTTTCGCTAACACAGTTCTTGTGGAATTGGCAAAGTGATATTGGGAAGCCCTTATAGGGCTATGATGAAAAAGGAAATATCCTCAGATGAAATCTGGAAAGAAGTTTTCTGAGAAAATGCTTAGTGTTCTGTTAATTCATCTCACAGAGTTACATCTGTATTTCGTGGATCTCTTTGCTAGCCTTATTTCCGTGGAATCTGAGAACAGATATTTCGGATCCCTTTGAAGACTATAGGGCCAAAGGAAATATCCTCCGATAACAAAGAGAAAGAAGCTTTCAGAGAAACTTCCTTGTGTTCTGTGAAATAATCTCACAGAGTTACAGGTTTCCCCTCAAGAAGCCTTTCACTAAGACAGTTCTTGTGGAATTGGCAAAGTGATATTTGCAAGCCCCTAGAGGGCTATGGTGAAAAAAGGAAATATCCTCAGATGAAATCTGGAAAGAAGCTTTCTGAGAAACTGCTTAGTGTTCTGTTAATTCATCTCACAGAGTTACATCTGTATTTCGTGGATCTCTTTGCTAACCTTATTTCTGTGGAATCTGAGAACAGATACTTCGGATCCCTTTGAAGACTGCAGGGCCAAGGGAAATATCCTCTGAAAACAAAGAGAAAGAAGCTTTGTGAGAAACTTCTTTGTGTTCTGTGAAATCATCTCACAGAGTTACAGCTTTCCCCTCAAGAAGCCTTTCGCTAAGACAGTTCTTGTGGAATTGGCAAAGTGATATTTGCAAGCCCCTAGAGGGGTTTGGTGAAAAAGGAAATATCCTCAGATGAAATCTGTAAAGAAGCTTTCTGAGAAACTGCTTAGTGTTCTGTTAATTCATCTCACAGAGTTACATCTGTATTTCGTGGTTCTCTTTGCTAGTCTTATTTCTGTGGAATCTGAGGATAGATATTTCGGATCCCTTTGAAGACTAGGGGGCCAAAGTAAATATCCTGCGATAACAAAGAGAAAGAAGCTTTCTGAGAAACTTCTTTGTGTTCTGTGAAATCATCTCACAGAGTTACAGCTTTCCACTCAAGAAGCCTTTCGCTAAGACAGTTCTTGTGGAATTGGCAAGGTGATATTTGGAAGCCCATAGAGGGCTATGGTGACAAAGGAAATATCCTCAGATGAAATCTGGAAAGAAGCTTTCTGAGAAACTGCTTAGTGTTCTGGTAATTCATCTCACAGAGTTACATCTGTATTTCGTGGATCTCTTTGCTAGTCTTATTTCTGTGGAATCTGAGAACAGATATTTCGGGTCCCTTTGAAGACTACAGGGCCAAATTAAATATCCTCCGATAATAAAGAGAAAGAAGCTTTCTGAGAAACTTCTTTGTGTTCTGTGAAATCATCTCACAGAGTTACAGCTTTCCCCTCAAGAAGCCTTTCGCTAAGACAGTTCTTGAGGAATTGGCAAAGTGATATTTGGAATCCGCAAGAGGGCTATGGTGAAAAAGGAAATATCCTCAGATGAAATCTGGAAAGAAGCTTTCTGAGAAACTGCTTAGTGTTCTGTTAATTCATCTCACAGAGTTACATCTGTATTTCGTGGATCTCTTTGCTAGCCTTATTTCTGTGGAATCTGAGAACAGATATTTCGGATACCTTTGAACACTATAGGGCCAAAGGAAATATCCTCTGATAAGCAAGAGAAAGAAGCTTTCTGAGAAACTTCTTTGTGTTCTGTGAAATCATCTCACAGAGTTACAGCTTTCCCCTTAAGAAGCCTTTCGCTAAGACAGATCTTGAGGAATTGGCAAAGTGATTTTTGGAAGCCCATAGAGGGCTATGGTGGAAAAGGAAATATCCTCAGATGAAATCTGGAAAGAAGCATTCTGAGAAACTGCTTAGTGTTCTGTTAATTCATCTCACAGAGTTACATCTGTATTTCGTGGATCTCTTTGCTAGCCCTATTTCTGTGGAATCTGAGAATAGATATTTCGGATCCCTTTGAAGACTGTAGGGCCAAAGGAAATATCCTCCAATAACAAAGAGAAAAAAGCTTTCTGAGAAACTTCTTTGTGTTCTGTGAAATCATCTCACAGAGTTACAGCTTTCCCCTCAAGAATCCTTTCGCTAAGACAGTTCTTGTGGAATTGGCAAAGTGATATTTGGAAGCCCGTAGAGGGCTATGGTGAAAAAGGAAATATCCTCAGATGAAATCTGAAAGCAGCTTTCTGAGAAACTGCTTAGTATTCTGGTAATTCATCTCACACAATTACATCTGTATTTCGTGGATCTCTTTGCTAGCCTTATTTCTGTGGAATCTGAGAACAGATATTTCGGATCCCTTTGAAGACTACAGGGCCAAAAGAAATATCCTCCGATAATAAAGAGAAAGAAGCTTTCTGAGAAACTTCTTTCTGTTCTGTGAAATCATGTCACAGAGTTACAGCTTTCCCCTCAAGAAGCCTTTCGCTAACACAGTTCTTGTGGAATTGGCAAAGTGATATTGGGAAGCAATTATAGGGCTATGATGAAAAAGGAAATATCCTCAGATGAAATCTGGAAAGAAGCTTTCTGAGAAACTGCTTAGTGTTTTGTTAATTCATCTCACAGAGTTACATCTGTATTTCGTGGATCTCTTTGCTAGCCTTATTTCCGTGGAATCTGAGAACAGATATTTCGGATCCCTATGAAGACTATAGGGCCAAAGGAAATATCCTCCGATAACAAAGAGAAAGAAGCTTTCTGAGAAACTTCTTTGTGTTCTGTGAAGTCATCTCACAGAGTTACAGCTTTCCCTAGCAGAAGCCTTTTGCTAAGACAGTTCTTGTGGAATTGGAAAAGTGACATTGGGAAGCCCACATAGGGCTATGGAGAAAAAGGAAATATCCTCAGATGAAATCTGGAAAGAAGCTTTCTGAGAAACTGCTTAGGGTTCTGTTAATTCATCTCACAGAGTTACATCTGTATTTGGTGAATCTCTTTGCTAGCCTTATTTCTGTAGAATCTGAGAACAGATATTTCGGATCCCTTTGAAGACTATAGTGCAAAAGGAAATATCCTCCGATAACAAAGAGAAAGAAGCTTTCTGAGGAACTTCTTTGTGTTCGGTGAAATCATCTCACAGAGTTACAGCTTTCCCCTCAAGAAGACTTTCGCTAAGGCAGTTCTTGTGGAATTGGCAAAGTGATATTTGGAAGCCCATAGAGGGCTATGGTGAAAAAGGAAATACCCTCAGATGAAATCTGGAAAGAAGCTTTCTGAAGAACTACTTAGTGTTCTGTTAATTCATCTCACAGAGTTACATCTGTATTTCGTGGATCTCTTTGCTGCCTTATTTCTGTGGAATCTGAGAACAGATATTTCGGATCCCTTTGAAGACTATAGGGCCAAAGGAAATATCCTCCGATAACAAAGAGAAAGAAGCTTTCTGAGAAACTTCTTTGTGTTCTGTGAAATCTCCTCACAGAGTTACAGCTTTCCCCTCAAGAAGCCTTTCGCTAAGACAGCTCTTGTGGAATTGGCAAAGTAATATTTGGAAGCCCTTAGAGGGCTACGGTGAAAAAGGAAATATCCTCCGATGAAATCTGGAAAGAAGCTTTCTGAGAAACTGCTTAGTGTTCTGTTAATTCACCTCACAGGGTTACATCTGTATGTCGTGGATCTCTTTGCTAGCCTTATTTCTGTGGAATCTGAGAACAGATATTTCGGATCCCTTTGAAGACTATAGGGCCAAAGGAAATATCCTCTGATAACAAAGAGAAAGAAGCTTTCTGAGAAACTTCTTTGTGTTCTGTGAAATCATCTTGCAGAGTTACAGCTTTCCCCTCAAGAAGCCTTTCGATAAGGCAGGTCTTGTGGAATTGGCAAAGTGATATTTGGAAGCCCATAGAGGGCTATGGTGAAAAAGGAAATATCCTCCGATGAAATCTGGAAAGAAGCTTTCTGAGAAACTGCTTAGTGTTCTGTTAATTCATCTCACAGAGTTACATCTGTATTTCGTGGATCTCCTTGTTAGCCTTATTTCTGTGGAATCTGAGAACAGATATTTCGGATCCCTTTGAAGACTACAAGGCTAAAGTAAATAGTCTCCGATAACAAAGAGAAAGAAGCTTTCTGAGAAACTTCTTTGTGTTCTGTGAAATCATCTCACAGAGTTACAGCTTTCCCTAGAAGAATCCTTTTGCTAAGAGAGTTCTTGTGGAATTGGCAAAGTGATATTTGGAAGCCCATAGAGGGCTATGGTGAAAAAGGAAATATCCTCAGATGAAATCTGGAAAGAAGCTTTCTGAGAAACTGCTTAGTGTTCTGTTAATTCATCTCACAGAGTTACATCTGTATTTCGTGGATCTCTTTGCTAACCTTATTTCTGTGGAATCTGACAACAGATATTTCGGATCCCTTTGTAGACTATAGGGCCAAAGGAAATATCCTCCGACAACAAAGAGAAAGAAGCTTTCTGAGAAACTTCTTTGTGTTCTGTGAAATCATCTCACAGAGTTACAGCTTTCCCCTCAAGAAGCCTTTCGCTAAGACAGTTCTTGTGGAATTGGCAAAGTGATATATGGAAGCACCTAGAGGGCTATGGTGAAAAAGGAGATATCCTCAGATGAAATCTGGAAAGAAGCTTTCTGAGAAACCGCTTAGTGTTCTGTTAATTCATCTCACAGAGTTACAACGGTATTTCGTGTATCTCCTAGCTAGCCTTATTTCTGTTGAATCTGAGAACAGATATTTCGGAACCCTTTGAAGACTACAGGGCCAAGGAAATATCCTCCGATAACAAAGAGAAAGAAGCTTCCTGAGAAACTTCTTTGTGTTCTGTGAAATCATCTCACAGAGTTACAGCTTTCCCCTCAAGAAGTCTTTCGCTAAGACAGTTCTTGAGGAATTGACAAAGTGATATTTGGAAGCCCATAGAGGGCTATGGTGAAAAAGGAAATATCCTCCGATGAAATCTGGAAAGAAGCTTTCTGAGAAACTGCTTAGTGTTCTGTTAATTCATCTCACAGAGTTACATCTGTATTTCGTGGTTCTCTTTGCTAGCCTTATTTCTGTGGAATGTGAGAACAGATATTTCGGATCCCTTTGAAGACTATAGGGCCAAAGGAAATATCCTCCGATAACAAAGAGAAAGAAGATTTCTGAGAAACTTCTTTGTGTTCTGTGAAATCATCTCACAGAGTTACAGCTTTCCCCTCAACAAGCCTTTCTCTAAGACAGTTCTTGTGGAATTGGCAAAGTGATATTTGGAAGCCCCAAGAGGGCTATGGTGAAAAAGGAAATATCCTCAGATGAAATCTGGAAAGAAGCTTTCTGAGAAACTGCTTAGTGTTCTGTTAATTCATCTCACAGAGTTACATCTGTATTTCGTGGATCTCTTTGCTAGCCTTATTTCTGTGGAATCTGAGAACAGATATTTCGGATCCCTTTGAAGACTATAGGGCCTAAGGAAATATCCTCCGATAACAAAGAAAGAAGCTTTCTGAGAAACTTCTTTGTGTTCTCTGAAATCATCTCACAGAGTTACAGCTTTCCCCTCAAGAAGTCTTTCGATGAGGCAGGTATTGTGGAATTGGTAAAGTGGTATTGGGAAGCCCATAGAGGGCTATGGTGAAAAAGGAAATATCCTTCTATGAAATCTGTAAAGAAGCTTTCTGAGAAATTGCTTAGTGTTCTGTTAATTCATCTCACAGAGTTACATCTGTATTTCGTGGATCTCTTTGGTAGCCTTATTTCTGTGGGATCAGAACAGATATTTCGGATCCCTTTGAAGACTATAGAGCCAAAGGAAATATCCTCCGATAACAAAGAAAAAGAAGCTTTCAGAGAAACCTCTTTGTGTTCTGTGAAATCATCTCACAGAGTTACAGCTTTCCCCTCAAGAAGCCTTTCACTGAGACAGTTCTTGTGGAATTGGCAGAGTGATATTTGGAAGCCCTTAGAGGGCTATGGTTAAAAAGGAAATATCCTCCGATGAAATCTGGAAAGAAGCTTTCTGAGAAACTGCTTAGTGTTCTGTTAATTCATCTCACAGAGTTACATCTGTAATTCGTGGATATCTTTTCTAGCCTTATTTCTGTGGAATCAGAACAGATATTTCGGATCCCTTTGAAGACTATAGGGCCAAAGGAAATATCCTCCGATAACAAAGAGAAAGAAGCTTTCTGAGAAACCTCTTTGTGTTCTGTGAAATCATCTCAAAGAGTTACAGCTTTCCCCTGAAGAAGCCTTTCGCTAAGACAGTTCTTGTGTAACTGGCAAAGTGATATTTGGAAGCCCCTAGAGGGCTATGGTGAAAAAGGAAATATCCTCCGATAAAATCTGGAAAGAAGCTTTCTGAGAAACTGCTTAGTGTTCTGTTAATTCATCTCACAGAGTTACATCTGTATTTCGTGGATCTCTTTGCTAGCCTTATTTCCGTGGAATCTGAGAACAGATATTTCGGATCCCTTTGAAGACTATAGGGCCAAAGGAAATATCCACCGATAACAAAGAGAAAGATGGTTTCAGAGAAACTTCCTTGTGTTCTGTGAAATCATCTCACAGAGTTACAGCTTACCCCTCAAGAAGCCTTTCGCTAAGACAGTTCTTGTGGAATTGGCGAAGTGATATTTGCAAGCCCCTAGAGGGCTATGGTGAAAAAGGAAATATGCTCAGATGAAATCTGGAAAGAAGCTTTCTGAGAAACTGCTTAGTGTTCTGTTAATTCATCTCACAGAGTTACATCTGTATTTCGTGGATCTCCTTGTTAGCCTATTTCTGTGGAATCTGAGAACAGATATTTCGGATCCCTTTGAAGACTACAAGGCTAAAGTAAATAGTCTCCGATAACAAAGAGAAAGAAGCTTTCTGAGAAACTTCTTTGTGTTCTGTGAAATCATCTCACAGAGTTACAGCTTTCCCTAGAAGAATCCTTTTGCTAAGAGAGTTCTTGTGGAATTGGCAAAGTGATATTTGGAAGCCCTTAGAGGGCTATGGTGAAAAAGGAAATATCCTCAGATGAAATCTGGAAAGAAGCTTTCTGAGAAACTGCTTAGTGTTCTGTTAATTCATCTCACAGAGTTACATCTGTATTTCGTGGATCTCTTTGCTAGCTTTATTTCTGTGGAATCTGAGAACAGATATTTCGGATCCCTTTGAAGACTATAGGGCCAAAGGAAATATCCTCCGATAACAAAGAGAAAGAAGCTTTCTGAGAAACTTCTTTGTGTTCTGTGAAATCATCTCACAGAGTTACAGCTTTCCCCTCAAGAAGCCTTTCGCTAAGACCGTTCTTGTGGAATTGGCAAAGTGATATTTGGAAGCCCCGAGAGGGCTATGGTGAAAAAGGAAATATCCTCAGATGAAATATGGAAAGAAGCTTTCTGAGCAGCTGCTTAGTGTCCTGTTAATTCATCTCACAGAGTTACATCTGTAATTCGTGGATATCTTTGCTAGCCTTATTTCTGTGGAATCAGAACAGATATTTCGGATCCCTTTGAAGACTCTAGGGCCAAAGGAAATATCCTCCGATAACAAAGAGAAAGAAGCTTTCTGAGAAACCTCTTTGTGTTCTGTGAAATCATCTCAAAAAGTTACAGCTTTCCCCTGAAGAAGTCTTTCGCTAAGACAGTTCTTGTGGAATTGGCAAAGTGATATTTGGAAGCCCCTAGAGGGCTATGGTGATAAAGGAAATATCCTCCGATAAAATATGGAAAGAAGCTTTCTGAGAAACTGCTTAGTGTTCTGTTAATTCATCTCACAGAGTTACATCTGTATTTCCTGGATCTCTTTGCTAGCCTTATTTCCGTGGAATCTGAGAACAGATATTTCGGATCCCTTTGAAGACTATAGGGCCAAAGGAAATATCCTCCGATAACAAAGAGAAAGATGCTTTCAGAGAAACTTCCTTGTGTTCTGTGAAATCATCTCACAGAGTTACAGCTTTCCCCTCAAGAAGCCTTTCGCTAAGACAGTTCTTGTGGAATTGGCAAAGTGATATTTGGAAGCCCCTAGAGGGCTATGGTGAAAAAGGAAATATCCTCAGATGAAATCTGGAAAGAAGTTTTCTGAGAAACTGCTTAGTGTTCTGTTAATTCATCTCACAGAGTTACATCTGTATTTCGTGTATCTCTTTGCTAGCCTTATTTTTGCGGAATCTGAGAGCAGATATTTGGGATCCCTTTGAACACTATAGGGCCAAAGGAAATATCCTCTGATAAGCAAGAGAAAGAAGCTTTCTGAGAAACTTCTTTGTGTTCTGTGAAATCATCTCACAGAGTTACAGCTTTCCACTCAAGAAGCCTTTCACTAAGACAGTTCTTGTGGAATTGGCAAGGTGATATTTGGAAGCCCATAGAAGGCTATGGTGAAAAAGGAAATATCCTCAGATGAAATCTGGAAAGAAGCTTTCTGAGAAACCGCTTAGTGTTCTGGTAATTCATCTCACAGAGTTACATCTGTATTTCGTGGATCTCTTTGCTAGCCTTATTTCTGTGGAATCTGAGAACAGATATTTCGGATCCCTTTGAAGACTACAGGGCCAAATTAAATATCCTCCGATAATAAAGAGAAAGAAGCTTTCTGAGAGACTTCTTGGTGTTCTGTGAAATCATCTCACAGAGTTACAGCTTTCCCCTCAAGAAGCCTTTCGTAAGACAGTTCTTGAGGAATTGGCAAAGTGATATTTGGAAGCCCATAGAGGGCTATGGTGAAAAAGGAAATATCCTCCGATGAAATCTGGAAAGAAGCTTTCTGAGAAACTGCTTAGTGTTCTGTTAATTCATCTCACAGAGTTACATCTGTATTTCGTGGATCTCTTTGCTAGCCTTATTTTTGCGGAAACTGAGAGCAGATATTTGGGATCCCTTTGAACACTATAGGGCCAAAGGAAATATCCTCTGATAAGCAAGAGAAAGAAGCTTTCTGAGAAACTTCTTTGTGTTCTGTGAAATCATCTCACAGAGTTACAGCTTTCCACTCAAGAAGCCTTTCACTAAGACAGTTCTTGTGGAATTGGCAAGGTGATATTTGGAAGCCCATAGAAGGCTATGGTGAAAAAGGAAATATCCTCAGATGAAATCTGGAAAGAAGCTTTCTGAGAAACCGCTTAGTGTTCTGGTAATTCATCTCACAGAGTTACATCTGTATTTCGTGGATCTCTTTGCTAGCCTTATTTCTGTGGAATCTGAGAACAGATATTTCGGATCCCTTTGAAGACTACAGGGCCAAATTAAATATCCTCCGATAATAAAGAGAAAGAAGCTTTCTGAGAGACTTCTTGGTGTTCTGTGAAATCATCTCACAGAGTTACAGCTTTCCCCTCAAGAAGCCTTTCGTAAGACAGTTCTTGAGGAATTGGCAAAGTGATATTTGGAAGCCCATAGAGGGCTATGGTGAAAAAGGAAATATCCTCCGATGAAATCTGGAAAGAAGCTTTCTGAGAAACTGCTTAGTGTTCTGTTAATTCATCTCACAGAGTTACATCTGTATTTCGTGGATCTCTTTGCTAGCCTTATTTTTGCGGAAACTGAGAGCAGATATTTGGGATCCCTTTGAACACTATAGGGCCAAAGGAAATATCCTCTGATAAGCAAGAGAAAGAAGCTTTCTGAGAAACTTCTTTGTGTTCTGTGAAATCATCTCACAGAGTTACAGCTTCCCACTCAAGAAGCCTTTCGCTAAGACAGTTCTTGTGGAATTGGCAAGGTGATATTTGGAAGCCCATAGAAGGCTATGGTGAAAAAGGAAATATCCTCAGATGAAATCTGGAAAGAAGCTTTCTGAGAAACCGCTTAGTGTTCTGGTAATTCATCTCACAGAGTTACATCTGTATTTCGTGGATCTCTTTGCTAGCCTTATTTCTGTGGAATCTGAGAACAGATATTTCGGATCCCTTTGAAGACTACAGGGCCAAATTAAATATCCTCCGATAATAAAGAGAAAGAAGCTTTCTGAGAGACTTCTTGGTGTTCTGTGAAATCATCTCACAGAGTTACAGCTTTCCCCTCAAGAAGCCTTTCGTAAGACAGTTCTTGAGGAATTGGCAAAGTGATATTTGGAAGCCCATAGAGGGCTATGGTGAAAAAGGAAATATCCTCCGATGAAATCTGGAAAGAAGCTTTCTGAGAAACTGCTTAGTGTTCTGTTAATTCATCTCACAGAGTTACATCTGTATTTCGTGGTTCTCTTTGCTAGCCTTATTTCTGTGGAATGTGAGAACAGATATTTCGGATCCCTTTGAAGACTACAGGGCCAAATTAAATATCCTCCGATAATAAAGAGAAAGAAGCTTTCTGAGAGACTTCTTGGTGTTCTGTGAAATCATCTCACAGAGTTACAGCTTTCCCCTCAAGAAGCCTTTCGCTAAGACAGTTCTTGAGGAATTGGCAAAGTGATATTTGGAAGCCCATAGAGGGCTATGGTGAAAAAGGAAATATCCTCCGATGAAATCTGGAAAGAAGCTTTCTGAGAAACTGCTTAGTGTTCTGTTAATTCATCTCACAGTGTTACATCTGTATTTCGTGGTTCTCTTTGCTAGCCTTATTTCTGTGGAATGTGAGAACAGATATTTCGGATCCCTTTGAAGACTATAGGGCCAAAGGAAATATCCTCCGATAACAAAGAGAAAGAAGATTTCTGAGAAACTTCTTTGTGTTCTGTGAAATCATCTCACAGAGTTACAGCTTTCCCCTCAAGAAGCCTTTCTCTAAGACAGTTCTTGTGGAATTGGCAAAGTGATATTTGGAAGCCCCAAGAGGGCTATGGTGAAAAAGGAAATATCCTCAGATGAAATCTGGAAAGAAGCTTTCTGAGAAACTGCTTAGTGTCCTGTTAATTCATCTCACAGAGTTACATCTGTATTTCGTGGATGTCTTTGATAGCCTTATTTCTGTGGAATCTGAGAACAGATATTTCGGATCCCTTTGAAGACTATAGGGCCTAAGGAAATATCCTCCGATAACAAAGAAAGAAGCTTTCTGAGAAACTTCTTTGTGTTCTCTGAAATCATCTCACAGAGTTACAGCTTTCCCCTCAAGTAGTCTTTCGATGAGGCAGGTATTGTGGAATTGGTAAAGTGGTATTGGGAAGCCCATAGAGGGCTATGGTGAAAAAGGAAATATCCTTCTATGAAATCTGTAAAGAAGCTTTCTGAGAAAATGCTTAGTGTTCTGTTAATTCATCTCACAGAGTTACATCTGTATTTCGTGGATCTCTTTGCTAGCCTTATTTCTGTGGGATCAGAACAGATATTTCGGATCCCTTTGAAGACTACAGGGCCAAAAGAAATATCCTCCGATAATAAAGAGAAAGAAGCTTTCTGAGAAACTTCTTTGTGTTCTGTGAAATCATGTCACAGAGTTACAGCTTTCCCTTCAAGAAGCCTTTCGCTAACACAGTTCTTGTGGAATTGGCAAAGTGATATTGGGAAGCCCTTATAGGGCTATGATGAAAAAGGAAATATCCTCAGATGAAATCTGGAAAGAAGCTTTCTGGGAAACTGCTTAGTGTTCTGTTAATTCATCTCACAGAGTTACATCTGTATTTCTTGGATCTCTTTGCTAGCCTTATTTCCGTGGAATCTGAGAACAGATATTTCGGATCCCTTTGAAGACTATAGGGCCAAAGGAAATATCCTCCGATAACAAAGAGAAAGAAGCTTTCTGAGAAACTTCTTTGTGTTCTGTGAAGTCATCTCACAGAGTTACAGCTTTCCCTAGCAGAAGCCTTTCGCTAAGACAGTTCTTCTGGAATTGGCAAAGTGACATTGGGAAGCCCACATAGGGCTATGGAGAAAAAGGAAATATCCTCAGATGAAATCTGGAAAGAAGTTTTCTGAGAAACTGCTTAGTGTTCTGTTAATTCATCTCACAGAGTTACATCTGTATTTGGTGAATCTCTTTGCTAGCCTTATTTCTGTGGAATCTGAGAACAGATATTTCGGATCCCTTTGAAGACTATAGTGCAAAAGGAAACATCCTCCGATAACAAAGAGAAAGAAGCTTTCTGAGTAACTTCTTTGTGTTCGGTGAAATCATCTCACAGAGTTACAGCTTTCCCCTCAAGAAGACTTTCGCTAAGACAGTTCTTGTGGAATTGGCAAAGTGATATTTGGAAGCCCATAGAGGGCTATGGTGAAAAAGGAAATATTCTCAGATGAAATCTGGAAAGAAGCTTTCTGAAGAACTACTTAGTGTTCTGTTAATTCATCTCACAGAGTTACATCTGTATTTCGTGGATCTCTTTGCTGCCTTATTTCTGTGGAATCTGAGAACAGATATTTCGGATCCCTTTGAAGACTATAGGGGCAAAGGAAATATCCTCCGATAACAAAGAGAAAGAAGCTTTCTGAGAAACTTCTTTGTGTTCTGTGAAATCACCTCACAGAGTTACAGCTTTCCCCTCAAGAAGCCTTTCGCTAAGACAGCTCTTGTGGAATTGGCAAAGTAATATTTGGAAGCCCTTAGAGGGCTACGGTGAAAAAGGAAATATCCTCCGATGAAATCTGGAAAGAAGCTTTCTGAGAAACTGCTTAGTGTTCTGTTAATTCATCTCACTGGGTTACATCTGTATGTCGTGGATCTCTTTGCTAGCCTTATTTCTGTGGAATCTGAGAACAGATATTTCGGATCCCTTTGAAGACTATAGGGCCAAAGGAAATATCCTCCGATAACAAAGAGAAAGAAGCTTTCTGAGAAACTTCTTTGTGTTCTGTGAAATCATCTCGCAGAGTTACAGCTTTCCACTCAAGAAGCCTTTCGATAAGGCAGGTCTTGTGGAATTGGCAAAGTGATATGTGGAAGCCCCTAGAGGGCTATGGTGAAAAAGGAAATATTCTCAGATGAAATCTGGAAAGAAGCTTTCTGAGAAACTGCTTAGTGTTCTGTTAATTCATCTCACAGAGTTACATCTGTATTTCGTGGATCTCCTTGTTAGCCTTATTTCTGTGGAATCTGAGAACAGATATTTCGGATCCCTTTGAAGACTACAAGGCTAAAGTAAATAGTCTGCGATAACAAAGAGAAAGAAGCTTTCTGAGAAACTTCTTTGTGTTCTGTGAAATCATCTCACAGAGTTACAGCTTTCCCTAGAAGAATCCTTTTGCTAAGAGAGTTCTTGTGGAATTGGCAAAGTGATATTTGGAAGCCCATAGAGGGCTATGGTGAAAAAGGAAATATCCTCAGATGAAATCTGGAAAGAAGCTTTCTGAGAAACTGCTTAGTGTTCTGTTAATTCATCTCACAGAGTTACATCTGTATTTCGTGGATCTTTTTGCTAGCCTTATTTCTGTGGAATCTGACAACAGATATTTCGGATCCCTTTGTAGACTATAGGGCCAAAGGAAATATCCTCCGACAACAAAGAGAAAAAAGCTTTCTGAGAAACTTCTTTGTGTTCTGTGAAATCATCTCACAGAGTTACAGCTTTCCCCTCAAGAAGCCTTTCGCTAAGACAGTTTTTGTGGAATTGGTAAAGTGATATATGGAAGCACCTAGAGGGCTATGGTGAAAAAGGAAATATCCTCAGATGAAATCTGGAAAGAAGCTTTCTGAGAAACCGCTTAGTGTTCTGTTAATTCATCTCACAGAGTTACAACGGTATTTCGTGTATCTCCTAGCTAGCCTTATTTCTGTTGAATCTGAGAACAGATATTTCGGATCCCTTTGAAGACTATAGGGCCAAAGGAAATATCCTCCGATAACAAAGAGAAAGAAGCTTTTGGAGAAACTTCTTTGTGTTCTGTGAAATCATCTCACAGAGTTACAGCTTTTCCTAGAAGAAGCCTTTCGATAAGACAGTTCTTCTGGAATTGGCAAAGTGATATTTGGTAGCCCATACAGGGCTATGGTGAAAAAGGAAATATCCTCAGATGAAATCAGGAAAGAAGCTTTCTGAGAAACTGCTTAGTGTTCTGTTAATTCATCTCACAGAGTTACACCTGTATTTCGTGGATCTCTTTGCTAGCTTTATTTCTGTGGAATCTGAGAACAGATATTTCGGATCCTTTTGAAGACTATAGGGCCAAAGGAAATATCCTCCGATAACAAAGAGAAAGAAGCTTTCTGAGAAACTTCTTTGTGTTCTGTGAAATCATCTCACAGAGTTACAGCTTTCCCCTCAAGAAGCCTTTCGCTAAGACCGTTCTTGTGGAATTGGCAAAGTGATATTTGGAAGCCCCTAGAGGGCTATGGTGGAAAAGGAAATATCCTCAGTGAAATATGGAAAGAAGCTTTCTTAGCAACTGCTTAGTGTTCTGTTAATTCATCTCACAGAGTTACATCTGTAATTCGTGGATATCTTTGCTAGCCTTATTTCTGTGGAATCAGAACAGATATTTCGGATCCCTTTGAATACTATAGGGCCAAAGGAAATATCCTCCGATAACAAAGAGAAAGAAGCTTTCTGAGAAACCTCTTTGTGTTCTGTGAAATCATCTCAAAAAGTTACAGCTTTCTTCTGAAGAAGTCTTTCGCTAAGACAGTTCTTGTGGAATTGGCAAAGTGATATTTGGAAGCCCCTAGAGGGCTATGGTGAAAAAGGAAATATCCTCCGATAAAATCTGGAAAGAAGCTTTCTGAGAAACTGCTTAGTGTTCTGTTAATTCATCTCACAGAGTTACATCTGTATTTCCTGGATCTCTTTGCTAGCCTTATTTCTGTGGAATCTGAGAACAGATATTTCGGATCCCTTTGAAGACTATAGGGCCAAAGGAAATATCCTCCGATAACAAAGAGAAAGATGCTTTCAGAGAAACTTCCTTGTGTTCTGTGAAATCATCTCACAGAGTTACAGCTTTCCCCTCAAGAAGCCTTTCGCTAAGACAGTTCTTGTGGAATTGGCAAAGTGATATTTGTAAGCCCCTAGAGGGCTATGGTGAAAAAGGAAATATCCTCAGATGAAATCTGGAAAGAAGCTTTCTGAGAAACTGCTTAGTGTTCTGTTAATTCATCTCACAGAGTTACATCTGTATTTCGTGGATCTCTTTGCTAGTCTTATTTCTGTGGAATCTGAGAATAGATATTTCGGATCCCTTTGAAGACTATAGGGCCAAAGAAAATATACTGCGATAACAAAGAGAAAGAAGCAATATGAGAAACTTCTTTGTGTTCTGTGAAATCATCTCACAGAGTTACAGCTTTCCCCTCAAGAAGCCTTTCGCTAAGACAGTTCTTGTGGAATTGGCAAGGTGATATTTGGAAGCCCATAGAGGGCTAGGGTGAAAAAGGAAATATCCTCAGATGAAATCTGGAAAGAAGCTTTCTGAGAAACTGCTTAGTGTTCTGGTAATTCATCTCACAGAGTTACATCCGTTTTTCGTGGATCTCTTTGCTAGCCTTATTTCTGTGGAATCTGAGAACAGATATTTCGGATCCCTTTGAAGACTACAGGGCCAAATTAAATATCCTCCGATAATAAAGAGAAAGAAGCTTTCTGAGAGACTTCTTTGTGTTCTGTGAAATCATCTCACAGAGTTACAGCTTTCCCCTCAAGAAGCCTTTCGCTAAGACAGTTCTTGAGGAATTGGCAAAGTGATATTTGGAAGCCCATAGAGGGCTATGGTGAAAAAGGAAATATCCTCCGATGAAATCTGGAAAGAAGCTTTCTGAGAAACTGCTTAGTGTTCTGTTAATTCATCTCACAGAGTTACATCTGTATTTCGTGGTTCTCTTTGCTAGCCTTATTTCTGTGGAATGTGAGAACAGATATTTCGGATCCCTTTGAAGACTATAGGGCCAAAGGAAATATCCTCCGATAACAAAGAGAAAGAAGATTTCTGAGAAACTTCTTTGTGTTCTGTGAAATCATCTCACAGAGTTACAGCTTTCCCCTCAACAAGCCTTTCTCTAAGACAGTTCTTGTGGAATTGGCAAAGTAATATTTGGAAGCCCCAAGAGGGCTATGGTGAAAAAGGAAATATCCTCAGATGAAATCTGAAAAGAAGCTTTCTGAGAAACTGCTTAGTGTTCTGTTAATTCATCTCACAGAGTTACATCTGTATTTCGTGGATCTCTTTGCTAGCCTAATTTCTGTGGAATCTGAGAACAGATATTTCGGATCCCTTTGAAGACTATAGGGCCTAAGGAAATATCCACCGATAACAAAGAAAGAAGCTTTGTGAGAAACTTCTTTGTGTTCTGTGAAATCATCTCACAGAGTTACAGCTTTTCCTAGAAGAAGCCTTTCGATAAGACAGTTCTTCTGGAATTGGCAAAGAGATATTTGGAAACCCCTAGAGGGCTATGGTGGAAAAGGAAATATCCTCAGTGAAATATGGAAAGAAGCTTTCTGAGCAACTGCTTAGTGTCCTGTTAATTCATCTCACAGAGTTACATCTGTAATTCGTGGTTACCTTTGCTAGCCTTATTTCTCTGGAATCAGAACAGATATTTCGGATCCCTTTGAACTCTATAGGGCCAAAGGAAATATCCTCCGATAACAAAGAGAAAGAAGCTTTCTGAGAAACTTCTTTGTGTTCTGTGAAATCATGTCACAGAGTTACAGCGTTCCCCTCAAGAAGCCTTTCGCTAAGACAGTTCTTTTGGAATTGGAAAAGTGATATTGGGAAGCCCTTATAGGGCTATGATGAAAAAGGAAATATCCTCAGATGAAATCTGGAAAGAAACTTTCTGAGAAACTGCTTAGTGTTCTGTTAATTCATCTCACAGAGTTACATCTGTATTTCGTGGATCTCTTTGCTAGCCTTATTTCTGTGGAATCTGAGAACAGATATTTCGGATCCCTTTGAAGACTATAGGGCCAAAGGAAATATCCTCCGATAACAAAGAGAAAGAAGCTTTCTGAGAAACTCTTTGTGTTCTGTGAAATCATCTCACAGAGTTACAGCTTTCCCCTCAAGAAGCCTTTCGCTAAGACATTTCTTGTTCAATTGGCAAAGTGATATTTGGAAGCCCCTAGAGGGCTATGGTGCAAAAGTAAATATCCTCCGATAAAATCTGGAAAGAAGCTTTCTGAGAAACTGCTTAGTGTTCTGTTAATTCATCTCACAGAGTTACATCTGTATTTCCTGGATCTCTTTGCTAGCCTTATTTCCGTGGAATGTGAGAACAGATATTTCGGATCCCTTTGAAGACTATAGGGCCAAAGGAAATACCCTCGATAACAAAGAGAAAGAAGCTTTCAGAGAAACTTCCTTGTGTTCTGTGAAATTATCTCACAGAGTTACAGCTTTCCCCTCAAGAAGCCTTTCGCTAAGAGAGTTCTTGTGGAATTGGCAAAGTGATATTTGCAAGCCCCTAGAGGGCTACGGTGAAAAAGGAAATATCTTCAGATGAAATCTCGACAGCAGCTTTCTGAGAAACTGCTTAGTATTCTGGTAATTCATCTCACAGAGTTACATCTGTATTTCGTGGATCTCTTTGCTAGCCTTATTTCTGTGGAATCTGAGAACAGATATTTCGGATCCCTTTGAAGACTACAGGGCCAAAGGAAATATCCTCCGATAACAAAGAGAAAGAAGCTTTCTGAGAAACTTCTTTGTGTTCTGTGCAATCATCTCACAGAGTTACAGCTTTCCCTAGAGGAATCCTTTTGCTAAGAGAGTTCTTGTGGAATTGGCAAAGTGATATTTGGAAGCCCAGAGAGGGCTATGGTGAAAAAGGAAATATCCTCAGATGAAATCTGGAAAGAAGCTTTCTGAGAAACTGCTTAGTGTTCTGTTAATTCATCTCACAGAGTTACATCTGTATTTCGTGGATCTCTTTGCTAGCCTTATTTCTGTGGAATCTGAGAACAGATATTTCGGATCCCTTTGAAGACTATAGGGCCAAAGGAAATATCCTCCGACAACAAAGAGAAAGAAGCTTTCTGAGAAACTTCTTTGTGTTCTGTGAAATCATCTCACAGAGTTACAGCTTTCCCCTCAAGAAGCCTTTCGCTAAGACAGTTCTTGTGGAATTGGCAAAGTGATATATGGAAGCACCTAGAGGGCTATGGTGAAAAAGGAAATATCCTCAGATGAAATCTGGAAAGAAGCTTTCTGAGAAACCGCTTAGTGTTCTGTTAATTCATCTCATAGAGTTACAACGGTATTTCGTGGATCTCTTAGCTAGCCTTAATTCTTTTGAATCTGAGAACCGATATTTCGGATCCCTTTGAAGACTACAGGGCCACGAAATATCCTCCGATAACAAAGAGAAAGAAGCTTCCTGAGAAACTTCTTTCTGTTCTGTGAAATCATCTCACAGAGTTACAGCTTTCCCCTCAAGAAGCCTTTCGCTAAGACAGTTCTTGTGGAATTGGCAAAGTGATATTTGGAAGCCCATGGAGGGCTATGGTGAAAAAGGAAATATCTTCAGATGAAATCCGGAAAGAAGCTTTCTGAGAAACTGCTTAGTGTTCTGTGAATTCATCTCACAGAGTTACATCTGTATTTCGTGGATCTCTTTGCTAGCCTTATTTCTGTGGAATCTAAGAACAGATATTAAGGATCCCTTTGAAAATTATAGGGCCAAAGGAAATATCCTCTGATAACAAAGAGAAAGAAGCTTTCTGAGAAACTTCTTTGTGTTCTGTGAAATCATCTCACAGAGTTACAGCTTTACCCTCAAGAAGCCTTTCGCTAAGATAGCTCTTGTGGAATTGGCAAAGTGATATTTGGAAGCCCTTAGAGGGTTGTGGTGAAAAAGGAAATATCCTCCGATGAAATCTGGAAAGAAACTTTCTGAGAAACTGCTTAGTGTTCTGTTAATTCATCTCACCGAGTTACATCTGTATTTCGTGGATCTCTTTGCTAGCCTTATTTCTGTGGAATGTGAGAACAGATATTTCGGATCCCTTTGAAGACTATAGGGTAAAAGGAAATATCCTCCGATAACAAAGAGGAAGAAGCTTTCTGAGAAACCTCTTTGTGTTCTGTGAAATCATCTCACAGAGTTACAGCTTTCCCCTCAAGAAGTCCTTCGCTAAGACAGTTCTTGTGGAATTGGCAAAGTGATATTTGGAAGCCCCTAGAGGGCTATGGTGAAAAAGGAAATATCCTCCGATAAAATCTGGAAAGAAGCTTTCTGAGAAACTACTTAGTGTTCTGTTAATTCATCTCACAGAGTTACATCTGTATTTCCTGGATCTCTTTGCTAGCCTTATTTCCGTGGAATCTGAGAACAGATATTTCGGATCCCTTTGAAGACTACAGGGCCAAAGGAAATATCCTCCGATAACAAAGAGAAAGATGCTTTCAGAGAAACTTCCTTGTGTTCTGTGAAATCATCTCACAGAGTTACAGCTTTCCCCTCAAGAAGCCTTTCGCTAAGACAGTTCTTGTGGAATTGGCAAAGTGATATTTGGAAGCCCCTAGAGGGCTATGGTGAAAAAGGAAATATCCCCAGATGAAATCTGGAAAGAAGCTTTCTGAGAAACTGCTTAGTGTTCTGTTAATTCATCTCACAGAGTTACATCTGTATTTAGTGGATCTCTTTGCTAACGTATTTCTGTGGAATCTGAGAACAGATATTTCGGATCCCTTTGAAGACTATAGGGCCAAAGGAAATATCCTCCGATAACAAAGAGAAATAAGCTTTCTGAGAAACTTCTTTGTGTTCTGTGAAATCATGTCACAGAGTTACAGCTTTCCTCTCAAGAAGCCTTTCGCTAAGATCGTTCTTGTGGAATTGGCAAAGTGATATTTGGAAGCCCCTAGAGGGCTATGATGAAAAAGGAAATATCCTCAGATGAAATCTCGAAAGAAGCTTTCTGAGCAACTGCTTAGTGTCCTGTTAATTCATCTCACAGAGTTACATCCGTAATTCGTGGATATCTTTGCTGGCCTTATTTCTGTGGTATCAGAACAGATATTTCGGATCCCTTTAAAGACTATAGGGCCAAAGGAAATATCCTCCGATAACAAAGAGAAAGAAGCTTTCTGAGAAACCTCTTTGTGTTCTGTGAAATCATCTCACAGAGTTACAGTTTTCCCCTCAAGAAGTCTTTCGCTAAGACCGTTCTTGTGGAATTGGCAAAGTGATATTTGGAAGCCCCTAGAGGGCTATGGTGAAAAAGGAAATATCCTCAGATGAATCTGGAAAGAAGCTTTCTGAGAAACTGCTTAGTGTTCTGTTAATTCATCTCACAGAGTTTCATCTGTATTTCGTGGATCTGTTTGCTAGGCTTATTTCTGTGGAATCTGAGAAAAGATATTTCGGATCCCTTTGAAGACTATAGGGCCAAAGGAAATATCCTCCGATAACAAAGAGAAAGAAGCTTTCTGAGAAACTTCTTTGTGTACTGTGAAATCATCTCACAGAGTTACAGCTTTCCCCTCAAGAAGCCTTTCGCTAAGACTGTTCTTGTGGAATTGGCAAAGTGATATGTGGAAGCCCATAGAGGGCTATGGTGATAAAGGAAATATCCTCAGATCAAAACTGGAAAGAAGCATTCTGAGAAACTGCTTAGTGTTCTGTTAATTCATCTCACAGAGTTACATCTGTATTTCGTGGATCGCTTTGCTAGCCTTATTTCTGTGGAATCTGAGAACAGATATTTCGGATCCCATTGAAGACTATAGGGCCAAAGGAAATATCCTCCGATAACAAAGAGAAAGAAGCTTTCTGAGAAACTTCTTTGTGTTCTGTGAAATCATCTCACAGAGTTACAGCTTTCCCCTCAACAAGCCTTTCACTAAGACATTTCTTGTGGAATTAGCAAAGTGATATTTGGAAGCCCATAGAGGGCTATGGTGAAAAAGGAAATATCCTCAGATGAAATCTGGAAAGAAGCTTTCTGAGAAACTGCTTAGTGTTCTGTTAATTCATCGCACAGAGTTACATCTGTATTTCGTGGATCTCTTTGCTAGTCTTATTTCTGTGGAATCTGAGAACAGATATTTCGGATCCCTTTGAAGACTATAGGGCCAAGAGAAATATCCTCCGATAACAATGAGAAAGAAGCTTTCTGAGAAACTTCTTTGTGTTCTGTGAAATCACCTCACAGAGTTACAGCTTTCCTCTCAAGAAGCCTTTCGATAAGGCAGGTCTTGTGGAATTGGCAGAGTGATATTGGAAAGCCCATAGTGGGCTATGGTGAAAAAGGAAATATCCTCAGATGAAATCTGGAAAGAAGCTTTCTGAGAAACTGCTTAGTGTTCTCTTAATTCATCTCACAGAGTTACATCTGTATTTCTTGGATCTCTTTGCTAGCCTTATTTCTGTGGAATGTGAGAACAGATATTTCGGATCCCTTTTAAGACTATAGGGCCAAAGGAAATATCCTCCGATAACAAAGAGAAATAAGCTTTCTGAGAAACTTCTTCGTGTTCTGTGAAATCACCTCACAGAGTTACAGCTTTCCCCTCAAGAAGCCTTTCGCTAAGACCGTTCTTGTGGAATTGGCAAAGTGATATTTGGAAGCCCCTAGAGGGCTATGGTGAAAAAGGAAATATCCTCAGATGAAATCTGGAAAGAAGCTTTCTTAGCAACTGCTTAGTGTCCTGATAATTCATCTCACACAGTTACATCTTTAATTCGTGGATATCTTTGCTAGCCTTATTTCTGTGGAATCAGAACAGATATTTCGGATCCCTTTGAAGACTATAGGGCCAAAGGAAATATCCTCCGATAACAAAGAGAAAGAAGCTTTCTGAGAAACCTCTTTGTGTTCTGTGAAATCATCTCACAGAGTTACAGCTTTGCCCTCAAGAAGTCTTTCGCTAAGACAGTTCTTGTGGAATTGGCAAAGTGATAATTGGAAGCCCATAGAGGGCTATGGTGAAAAAGGAAATATCCTCAGATGAAATCTGGAAAGAAGCTTTCTGAGAAACTGCTTAGTGTTCTGTTAATTCATCTCACAGAGTTACATCTGTATATCGTGGATCTCTTTGCTAGCCTTATTTCTGTGGAATCTGAGAACAGATATTTCGGATCCCTTTGAAGATTATAGGGCCAAAGGAAATATCCTCCGATAACAAAGGGAAAGAAGCTTTCTGAGAAACCTCTTTGTGTTCTGTGAAATCATCCCACAGAGTTACAGCTTTCCCCTCAACAAGCCTTTCACTAAGACATTTATTGTGGAATTGGCAATGTGATATTTGGAAGCCCATAGAGGGCTATGGTGAAAAGGAAATACCCTCAGATGAAATCTGGAAAGAAGCTTTCTGAGAAACTGCTTAGTGTTCTCTTAATTCATCTCACAGAGTTACATCTGTATTTCCTGGATCTTTTTGCTAGCCTTATTTCTGTGGAATCTGAGAACAGATATTTCGGATCCCTTTGAAGACTATAGGGCCAAAGGAAATATCCTCCGATAACAAAAGAAAGAAGCTTTCTGAGAAACTTCTTTGTGTTCTGTGAAATCATCTCACAGAGTTACAGCTTTCCCCTCAAGAAGCCTTTCGGTAAGACAGTTCTTGTGGAATTGGCAAAGTGATATATGGAAGCACCTAGAGGGCTATGGTGAAAAAGGAAATATCCTCAGATGAAATCTGGAAAGAAGCTTTCTGAGAAACTGCTTAGTGTTCTGTTAATTCATCTCACAGAGTTACATCTGTATTTCGTGGATCTCTTTGCTAGCCTTATTTCTGTGGAATCTGAGAACAGATATTTCGGATCCCTTTGAAGACTATAGGGCCAAGGAAATATCCTCCGATAACAAAGACAAAGAAGCTTTCTGAGAAACTTCTTTGTGTTCTGTGAAATCATCTCACAGAGTTACAGCTTTTCCTAGAAGAAGCCTTTCGCTAAGACAGTTCTTGTGGAATTCGCAAAGTGATATTTGGTAGCCCATACAGGGCTATGGTGAAAAAGGAAATATCCTCAGATGAAATCTGGAAAGAAGCTTTCTGAGAACCTGCTTAGTGTTCTGTTAATTCATCTCACAGAGTTACATCTGTATTTCGTGGATCTCTTTGCTAGCTTTATTTCTGTGGAATCTGAGAACAGATATTTCGGATCCCTTTGAAGACTATAGGGCCAAAGGAAATATCCTCCGATAACAAAGAGAAAGAAGCTTTCTGAGAAACTTCTTTGTGTTCTGTGAAATCATCTCACAGAGATACAGCTTTCCCCTCAAGAAGCCTTTCGCTAAGACAGTTCTTGTGGAATTGGCAAAGTGATATTTGGAAGCCCGTAGAGGGCTATGGTTACAAAGGATATAATCTCATGAAATCTGGAAAGAAGCTTTCTGAGAAACTGCTTAGTGTTCTGTTAATTCATCTCACAGAGTTACATCTGTATTTCGTGGATCTCTTTGCTAGCCTTATTTCTGTGGAATCTGAGAACAGATATTTCAGATCCCTTTGAAGACTATAGGGCCAAGGGAAATATCCTCCGATATCAATAAGAAAGAAGTTTTCTGAGAAACTTCTTTGTGTTGTGTGAAATCATCTCACAGAGTGACAGCTTTCCCCTCAAGAAGCCTTTCGATAAGGCAGGTCCTGTGGAATTGGCAAAGTGATATTAGGAAGCCCATAGAGGGCTATGGTGAAAAAGGTAATATCCTCAGATGAAAACTGGAAAGAAGCTTTCTGAGAAAGTGCTTAGTGTTCTGTGAATTCATCTCACAGAGTTACATCTGTATTTCGTGGATCTCTTTACTAGCCTTATTTCTGTGGAATCTGAAAACAGATATTACGGATCCCTTTGAAGACTGTAGGGCCAAAGGAAATATCCTCCGATAACAAAGAGAAAGAAGCTTTCTGAGAAACTTCTTTGTGTTCTGTGAAATCATCTCACAGAGTTACAGCTTTCCCGTCAAGAAGCCTTTCGGTAAGACAGTTCTTGTAGAATTGGCAAAGTGATATATGGAAGCCCCTAGAGGGCTATGGTGAAAAAGGAAATATCCTTAGATGAAATCTGGAAAGAAGCTTTCTGAGAACCTGCTTAGTGTTCTGTTAATTAATCACACAGAGTTACATCTGTATTTCGTGGATCTCTTTGCTAGCCTTATTTCTGTGGAATCTGAGAACAGATATTTCGGATCCCTTTGAAGACTATAGGGCCAAAGGAAATATCCTCCGATAACAAAGAGAAAGAAGCTTTCTGAGAAACTTCTTTGTGTTCTGTGAAATCATCTCACAGAGTTACAGCTTTCCCTAGAAGAAGCCTTTCGCTAAGACAGTTCTTGTGGAATTGGCAAAGTGATATTTGGTAGCCCATAGAGGGCTATGGTGAAAAAGGAAATATCCTCAGATGAAATCTGGAAAGAAGCTTTCTGAGAAACTGCTTAGTGTTCTGTTAATTCATCTCACAGAGTTACATCTGTATTTCGTGGATCTCTTTGCTAGCCTTATTTCTGTGGAATCAGAACAGATATTTCGGATCCCTTTGAAGAGTATAAGGCCAAAGGAAATATCCTCGGATAACAAAGAGAAAGAAGCTTTCTGAGAAACTTCTTTGTGTTCTGTGAAATCATCTCACAGAGTTACAGCTTTCTCGTGAAGAAGAATTTCCCTAAGACAGTTCTTGTGGAATTGGCAAAGTGATATTTGGAAGCCCATAGAGGGCTATGGTGAAAAGGGAAATATCCTCAGATGAAATCTGGAAAGAAGCTTTCTGAGAAACTGCATGGTGTTCTGTTAATTCATCTCACAGAGTTACATCTGTATTTCGTGGATCTCTTTGCTAGCCTTATTACTGTGGAATCTGAGAACAGATATTTCGGATCCCTTTGAAGACTATAGGCCAAAGGAAATATCATCCGATAACAAAGAGAAAGAAGCTTTCTGAGAAACTTCTTTCTGTTCTGTGAAATCATCTCACAGAGTTACAGCTTTCCCCTCAAGAAGCCTTTCGATAAGGCAGTTCTTGCGGATTTGGCAAAGTGATATTGGGAAGCCCCTAGAGGGCTATGGTGAAAAAGGAAATATCCTCAGATGAAATCTGGAAAGAAGCTTTCTGAGAAACTGCTTAGTGTTCTGTTAATTCATCTCACAGAGTTACATCTCTATATTGTGGATCTCTTTGCTAGCCTTATTTCTGTGGAATCTGAGAACAGATATTTCGGATCCCTTTGAAGATTATAGGGCCAAAGGAAATATCCTCCGATAACAAAGAGAAAGAATCTTTCTGAGAAACCTCTTTGTGTTCTGTGAAATCATCTCACAGAGTTACAGCTTTCCCCTCAACAAGCCTTTCACTAAGGCATTTCTTCTGGAATTGGCAAAGTGATATTTGGAAGCCCATAGAGGGCTATGGTGAAAAGGAAATACCCTCAGATGAAATCTGGAAAGAAGCTTTCTGAGAAACTGCTTAGTGTTCTGTTAATTCATCTCACAGAGTTACATCTGTATTTCGTGGATCTCTTTGCTAGCGTTATTTCTGTGGAATCTGAGAACAGATATTTCGGATCCCTTTGAAGACTATAGGGCCAAGGAAATATCCTCCGATAACAAAGACAAAGAAGCTTTCTGAGAAACTTCTTTGTGTTCTGTGAAATCATCTCACAGAGTTACAGCTTTTCCTAGAAGAAGCCTTTCGCTAAGACAGTTCTTGTGGAATTCGCAAAGTGATATTTGGTAGCCCATACAGGGCTATGGTGAAAAAGGAAATATCCTCAGATGAAATCCGGAAAGAAGCTTTCTGAGAAACTGCTTAGTGTTCTGTTAATTCATCTCACAGAGTTACATCTGTATTTCGTGGATCTCTTTGCTAGCTTTATTTCTGTGGAATCTGAGAACAGATATTTCGGATCCCTTTGAAGACTATAGGGCCAAAGGAAATATCCTCCGATAACAAAGAGAAAGAAGCTTTCTGAGAAACTTCTTTGTGTTCTGTGAAATCATCTCACAGAGATACAGCTTTCCCCTCAAGAAGCCTTTCGCTAAGACAGTTCTTGTGGAATTGGCAAAGTGATATTTGGAAGCCCATAGAGGGCTATGGTTACAAAGGAAATAATCTCATGAAATCTGGAAAGAAGCTTTCTGAGAAACTGCTTAGTGTTCTGTTAATTCATCTCACAGAGTTACATCTGTATTTCGTGGATCTCTTTGCTAGCCTTATTTCTGTGGAATCTGAGAACAGATATTTCAGATCCCTTTGAAGACTATAGGGCCAAGGGAAATATCCTCCGATATCAATGAGAAAGAAGTTTTCTGAGAAACTTCTTTATGTTGTGTGAAATCATCTCACAGAGTGACAGCTTTCCCCTCAAGAAGCCTTTCGATAAGGCAGGTCCTGTGGAATTGGCAAAGTGATATTAGGAAGCCCATAGAGGGCTATGGTGAAAAAGGAAATATCCTCAGATGAAAACTGGAAAGAAGCTTTCTGAGAAAGTGCTTAGTGTTCTGTGAATTCATCTCACAGAGTTACATCTGTATTTCGTGGATCTCTTTACTAGCCTTATTTCTGTGGAATCTGAAAACAGATATTACGGATCCCTTTGAAGACTGTAGGGCCAAAGGAAATATCCTCCGATAACAAAGAGAAAGAAGCTTTCTGAGAAACTTCTTTGTGTTCTGTGAAATCATCTCACAGAGTTACAGCTTTCCCGTCAAGAAGCCTTTCGGTAAGACAGTTCTTGTAGAATTGGCAAAGTGATATATGGAAGCCCCTAGAGGGCTATGGTGAAAAAGGAAATTTCCTTAGATGAAATCTGGAAAGAAGCTTTCTGAGAACCTGCTTAGTGTTCTGTTAATTAATCACACAGAGTTACATCTGTATTTCGTCGATCTCTTTGCTAGCCTTATTTCTGTGGAATCTGAGAACAGATATTTCGGATCCCTTTGAAGACTATAGGGCCAAAGGAAATATCCTCCGATAACAAAGAGAAAGAAGCTTTCTGAGAAACTTCTTTGTGTTCTGTGAAATCATCTCACAGAGTTACAGCTTTCCCTAGAAGAAGCCTTTCGCTAAGACAGTTCTTGTGGAATTGGCAAAGTGATATTTGGTAGCCCATAGAGGGCTATGGTGAAAAAGGAAATATCCTCAGATGAAATCTGGAAAGAAGCTTTCTGAGAAACTGCTTAGTGTTCTGTTAATTCATCTCACAGAGTTACATCTGTATTTCGTGGATCTCTTTGCTAGCCTTATTTCTGTGGAATCAGAACAGATATTTCGGATCCCTTTGAAGACTATAAGGCCAAAGGAAATATCCTCGGATAACAAAGAGAAAGAAGCTTTCTGAGAAACTTCTTTGTGTTCTGTGAAATCATCTCACAGAGTTACAGCTTTCTCGTGAAGAAGAATTTCCCTAAGACAGTTCTTGTGGAATTGGCAAAGTGATATTTGGAAGCCCATAGAGGGCTATGGTGAAAAGGGAAATATCCTCAGATGAAATCTGGAAAGAAGCTTTCTGAGAAACTGCATGGTGTTCTGTTAATTCATCTCACAGAGTTACATCTGTATTTCGTGGATCTCTTTGCTAGCCTTATTACTGTGGAATCTGAGAACAGATATTTCGGATCCCTTTGAAGACTATAGGCCAAAGGAAATATCCTCCGATAACAAAGAGAAAGAAGCTATCTGAGAAACTTCTTTCTGTTCTGTGAAATCATCTCACAGAGTTACAGCTTTCCCCTCAAGAAGCCTTTCGATAAGGCAGTTCTTGCGGATTTGGCAAAGTGATATTGGGAAGCCCCTAGAGGGCTATGGTGAAAAAGGAAATATCCTCAGATGAAATCTGGAAAGAAGCTTTCTCAGAAACTGCTTAGTGTTCTGTTAATTCATCTCACACAGTTACATCTGTCTTTCGTGGATCTCTTTGCTACCCTTATTTCTGTGGAATCTGAGAACAGATATTTCGGATCCCTTTGAAGACTATAGGGCCAAAGGAAATATCCTCCGATAACAAAGAGAAAGAAGCTTTCTGAGAAACTTCTTTGTGTTCTGTGAAATCATCTCACAGAGTTACAGATTTCCGCTCAAGAATCCTTTCGCTAAGACAGTTCTTGTGGAATTGGCAAAGTGATATTTGGAAGCCCATAGAGGGCTATGGTGAAAAAGCAAATATCCTCAGATGAAATGTGGAAAGAAGATTTCTGAGAAACTGCTTAGTGTTCTGTTAATTCATCTCACAGAGTTTCATCTGTATTTCGTGGATCTCTTTGCTAGCCTTATTTCTGTGGTATCTGAGAACAGATATTTCGGATCCCTTTGAAGACTACAGGGCCAAAGGAAATATCCTCCGATAACAAAGAGAAAGAAGCTTTCTGAGAAACTTCTTTGTGTTCTCTGAAAGCATCTCACAGAGTTACAGCTTTCCCTAGAAGAAGTCTTTCGCTAAGACAGTTCTTGTGGAATTTGCAAAGTGATATTTGGTAGCCCATAGAGGGCTATGGTGAAAAAGGAAATATCCTCAGATGAAATCTGGAAAGAAGCTTTCTGAGAAACTGCTTAGTGTTCTGTTAATTCATCTCAAAGAGTTACATCTGTATGTCGTGGATCTCTTTGCCAACCTTATTTCCGTGGAATCTGGGAACAGATATTTCGGATCCCTTTGAAGAGTATAGGGCCAAAGGAAATATCCTCCGATAACAAAGAGAAAGAAGCTTTCTGAGAAACTTCTTTGTGTTCTGGGAAATCATCTCACAGAGTTACAGCTTTCCCGTCAAGAAGCCTTTCGCTAAGACAGTTCTTGTGGAATTGGCAAAGTGATATTTGGAAGCCCATACAGGGGTATGGTGAAAAAGGAAGTATCCTCAGATGAAATCTGGAAAGAAGCTTTCTGAGAAACTGCTTAGTGTTCTTTAATTCATCTCACACAATTACATCTGTATTTCGTGGATCTCTTTGGTAGCCTTATTTCTGTGGAATTTTAGAACAGATATTTCGGATCCCTTTGAAGACTATAGGGCCAAAGGAAATATCCTCCGATAACAAAGAGAAAGAAGCTTTCTGAGAAACTCCTTTGTGTTCTGTGAAATCATCCCACAGAGTTACAGCTTTCCCCTCAAGAAGCCTTTCGCTAAGACAGCTCTTGTGGAATTGGAAAAGTGATATTTGGAAGTCCATAGAGGGCTATGGTGAAAAAGCAAATATCCGCCGATGAAATCTGGAAAGAAGCTTTCTGAGAAACTGCTTAGTGTTCTGTTAATTCATCTTGCAGAGTTACATCTGTATGTCGTGGATCTCTTTGCCAGCCTTATTTCTGTGGAAACTGGGAACAGATATTTCGGATCCCTTTGAAGACTATAGGGCCAAAGGAAATATCCTCCGATAACAAAGAGAAAGAAGCTTTCTGAGAAACTTCTTTGTGTTCTGTGAAATCGTCTCACAGAGTTACAGCTTTCCCCTCATGAAGCCTTTCGCTAAGACAGTTCTTGTGGAATTGGCAAAGTGATATTTGGAAGCCCGTTAAGGGCAATGGTGAAAAAGGAAATATCCTCAGATGAAAACTGGAAAGAAGCTTTCTGAGAAACTGCTTAGTGTTCTCTTAATTCATCTCACAGAGTTACATCTGTATTTCGTGAATCTCTTTGCTAGCCTTATTTCTGTGGAATCAGAACAGATATTTCGGATCGCTTTGAAGACTATAAGGCCAAAGGAAATATCCTCCGATAACAAAGAGAAAGAAACTTTCTGAGAAACTTCTTTGTGTTCTGTGAAATCATCTCACAGAGTTACAGCTTTCTCGTGAAGAAGAATTTCCCTAAGACAGTTCTTGTGGAATTGGCAAAATGATATTTGGAAGCCCATAGAGGGCTATGGTGAAAAAGGAAATATCCTCAGATGAAATCTGGAAAGAAGCTTTCTGAGAAACTGCATGGTGTTCTGTTAATTCATCTCACAGAGTTACATCTGTATTTCGTGGATCTCTTTGCTAGCCTTATTACTGTGGAATCTGAGAACAGATATTTCGGATCCCTTTGAAGACTATAGGCCAAAGGAAATATCCTCCGATAACAAAGAGAAAGAAGCTTTCTGAGAAACTTCTTTCTGTTCTGTGAAATCATCTCACAGAGTTACAGCTTTCCCCTCAAGAAGCCTTTCGATAAGGCAGTTCTTGCGGATTTGGCAAAGTGATATTGGGAAGCCCCTAGAGGGCTATGGTGAAAAAGGAAATATCCTCAGATGAAATCTGGAAAGATGCTTTCTGAGAAACTGCTTAGTGTTCTGTTAATTCATCTCACACAGTTACATCTGTCTTTCGTGGATCTCTTTGCTACCCTTATTTCTGTGGAATCTGAGAACAGATATTTCGGATCCCTTTGAAGACTATAGGGCCAAAGGAAATATCCTCCGATAACAAAGAGAAAGAAGCATTCTGAGAAACTTCTTTGTGTTCTCTGAAATCATCTCACAGAGTTACAGCTTTACCCTCAAGAAGCCTTTCGCTAAGACAGCTCTTGTGGAATTGGCAAAGTGATATTTGGAAGCCCTTAGAGGGCTGTGGTGAAAAAGGAAATATCCTCCGATGAAATCTGGAAAGAAGCTTTCTGAGAAATTGCTTAGTGTTCTGTTAATTCATCTCACAGAGTTACATCTGTATTTCGTGGATCTCTTTGCTAGCCTTCTTTCTGTGGAATCTGAGAACAGATATTTCGGATCCCTTTGAAGACTATAGGGCCAAAGGGAATATCCTCCGATAACAAAGAGAAAGAAGCTTTCTGAGAAACTGCTTAGTGTTCTGTTAATTCATCTCACAGAGTTACATCTGTAATTCGTGGATATCTTTGCTAGCCTTATTTCTCTGGAATCAGAACAGATATTTCGGATCCCTTTGAAGACTATAGGGCCAAAGGAAATATCCTCCGATAACAAAGAGAAAGAAGCTTTCTGAGAAACCTCTTTGTGTTCTGTGAAATCATCTCACAGAGTTACAGCTTTGCCCTCAAGTAGTCTTTCACTAAGACAGTTCTTTTGGAATTGGCAAAGTGATATTTGGAAGCCCCTAGAGGGCTACGGTGAAAAAGGAAATATCCTCAGATGAAATCTGGAAAGAAGCTTTCTGAGAAACTGCTTAGTGTTCTGTTAATTCATCTCACAGAGTTTCATCTGTATTTCGTGGATCTCTTTGCTAGCCTTATTTCTGTGGAATCTGAGAAGAGATATTTCGGATCCCTTTGAAGACTATAGGGCCAAAGGAAATATCCTCCGATAACAAAGAGAAAGAAGCTTTCTGAGAAACTTCTATGTGTACTGTGAAATCATCTCACAGAGTTACAGCTTTCCCCTCAAGAAGCCTTTCGCTAAGACAGTTCTTGTGGAATTGGCAAAGTGATATTTGGAAGCCCATAGAGTGCTATGGTGATAAAGAAAATATCCTCAGATGAAAACTGGAAAGAAGCTTTCTGAGAACCTGCTTAGTGTTCTGTTAATTCATCTCACAGAGTTACATCTGTATATCGTGGATCTCTTTGCTAGCCTTATTTCTGTGGAATCTGAGAACAGATATTTCGGATCCCATTGAAGACTATAGGGCCAAAGGAAATATCCTCCGATAACAAAGAGAAAGAAGCTTTCTGAGAAACCTCTTTGTATTCTGTGAAATCATCTCACAGAGTTACAGCTTTCCCCTCAACAAGCCTTTCACTAAGACATTTCTTGTGGAATTGGCAAAGTGATATTTGGTAGCCCATAGAGGGCTATGGTGAAAAGGAAATACCTTCAGATGAAATCTGGAAAGAGGCTTTCTGAGAAACTGCTTAGTGTTCTGTTATTTCATCTCACAGAGTTACATCGGTATTTCCTGGATCTTTTTGCTAGCCTTATTTCTGTGGAATCTGAGAACAGATATTTCGGATCCCTTTGAAGACTATAGGGCCAAAGGAAATATCCTCCGACAACAAAGAGAAAGAAGCTTTCTGAGAAACTTCTTTGTGTTCTGTGAAATCATCTCACAGAGTTACAGCTTTCCCCTCAAGAAGCCTTTCGCTAAGACAGTTTTTGTGGAATTGGCAAAGTGATATTTGGAAGCCCGTTAAGGGCAATGGTGAAAAAGGAAATATCCTCAGATGAAAACTGGAAAGAAGCTTTCTGAGAAACTGCTTAGTGTTCTGTGAATTCATCTCACAGAGTTACATCTGTATTTCGTGGATCTCTTTACTAGCCTTATTTCTGTGGAATCTGAAAACAGAAATTTCGGATCCCTTTGAAGACTGTAGGGCCAAAGGAAATATCCTCCGATAACAAAGAGAAAGAAGCTTTCTGAGAAACTTCTTTGTGTTCTGTGAAATCATCTCACAGAGTTACAGCTTTCCCGTCAAGAAGCCTTTCGCTAAGACAGTTCTTGTAGAATTGGCAAAGTGATATATGGAAGCCCCTAGAGGGCTATGGTGAAAAAGGAAATATCCTTAGATGAAATCTGGAAAGAAGCTTTCTGAGAAACTGCTTAGTGTTCTGTTAATTCATCGCACAGAGTTACATCTGTATTTCGTGGATCTCTTTGCTAGCCTTATTTCTGTGGAATCTGAGAACAGATATTTCGGATCCCTTTGAAGACTATAGGGCCAAAGGAAATATCCTCCGATAACAAAGAGAAAGAAGCTTTCTGAGAAACTTCTTTGTGTTCTGGGAAATCATCTCACAGAGTTACAGCTTTCCCTAGAAGAAGTCTTTCGCTAAGACAGTTCTTGTGGAATTGGCAAAGTGATATTTGGTAGCCCCTAGAGGGCTATGGTGAAAAAGGAAATATCCTCAGATGAAATCTGGAAAGAAGCTTTCTGAGAAACTGCTTAGTGTTCTGTTAATTCATCTCGCAGAGTTACATCTGTATTTCGTGGATCTCTTTGCTAGCCTTATTTCTGTGGAATCAGAACAGATATTTCGGATCCCTTTGAAGACTATAAGGCCAAAGGAAATATCCTCGGATAACAAAGAGGAAGAAGCTTTCTGAGAAACTTCTTTGTGTTCTGTGAAATCATCTCACAGAGTTACAGCTTTCTCGTGAAGAAGAATTTCCCTAAGACAGTTCTTGTGGAATCGGCAAAGTTATATTTGGAAGCCCATAGAGGGCTATGGTGAAAAAGGAAATATCCTCAGATGAAATCTGGAAAGAAGCTTTCTGAGAAACTGCATGGTGTTCTGTTAATTCATCTCACAGAATTACATCTGTATTTCTTGGATCTCTTTGCTAGCCTTATTACTGTGGAATCTGAGAACAGATATTTCGGATCCCTTTGAAGACTATAGGCCAAAGGAAATATCCTCCGATAACAAAGAGAAAGAAGCTTTCTGAGAAACTTCTTTCTGTTCTGTGAAATCATCTCACAGAGTTACAGCTTTCCCCTCAAGAAGCCTTTCGATAAGGCAGTTCTTGCGGATTTGGCAAAGTGATATTTGGAAGCCCCTAGAGGGCTATGGTGAAAAAGGAAATATCCTCAGATGAAATCTGGAAAGAAGCTTTCTGAGAAACTGCTTAGTGTTCTGTTAATTCATCTCACACAGTTACATCTGTCTTTCGTGGATCTCTTTGCTACCCTTATTTCTGTGGAATCTGAGAACAGATATTTCGGATCCCTTTGAAGACTATAGGGCCAAAGGAAATATCCTCCGATAACAAAGAGAAAGAAGCTTTCTGAGAAACTTCTTTGTGTTCTGTGAAATCATCTCACAGATTTACAGCATTCCCCTCAAGACGCCTTTCGCTAAGACAGTTCTTGTGGAATTGGCAAGGTGATATTTGGAAGCCCCTTGAGGGCTATGGTGAAAAAGGAAATATCCTCAGATGAAATCTGGAAAGAAGCTTTCTGAGAAACTGCTTAGTGTTCTGTTAATTCATCTCACACAGTTATATCTGTATTTCGTGGATCTCTTTGCTAGCCTTATTTCTGTGGAATCTGAGAACAGATATTTCGGATCCCTTTGAAGACTATAGGGCCAAAGGAAAGATCCTCCGATAAGAAAGAGAAAGAAGCTTTCTGAGAAACGTCTTTGTGTTCTGTGAAATCATCTCACAGAGTTACAGCTTTCCCTCAAGAAGCCCTTCGCTAAGAGAGTTCTTGTGGAATTGGCAGAGGGAATTTGGAAGCCCATGGAGGGCTATGGTGAAAAGGAAATATCCTCAGATGAAATCTGGAAAGAAGCTTTCTGAGAAACTGCTTAGTGTTCTGTTAATTCATCTCACAGAGTTACGTTCGTATTTCGTGAATCTCTTTGCTAGCCTTATTTCTGTGGAATCTGAGAACAGATATTTCAGATCCCTTTGAAGACTATAGGGCCAAAGGAAATATCCTCCGATAACAAAGAGAAAGAAGCTTTCTGAGAAACTTCTTTGTGTTCTGTGAAATCATCTCACAGAGTTACAGCTTGCCACTGAAGAAGCCTTTCGCTAAGACAGTTCTTCTGGACATGGCAAAGTGATATTTGGAAGCCCCTAGAGGGCTATGGTGAAAAAGGAAATATCCTCAGATAAAATCTGGAAAGAAGCTTTCTGAGAAACTGCTTAGTGTTCTGTTAATTCATCTCACACAGTTATATCTGTATTTCGTGGATCTCTTTGCTAGCCTTATTTCTGTGGAATCAGAACAGATATTTCGAATCCCTTTGAGACTATAGGGCCAAAGGAAATATCCTCCAATAACAAAGAGAAAGAAGCTTTCAGAGAAACCTCTTTGTGTTCTGTGAAATCATCTCACAGAGTTACAGCTTTCTCCTCAACAAGCCTTTCACAAAGACAGTTCTTGTGGAATTGGCAAAGTGATATTTGGAGGCCCATAGAGGGCTATGGTGAAAAGGAAATATCCTCAGATGAAATCTGGAAAGAAGCTTTCTGAGAAACTGCTTAGTGTTCTGTGAATTCATCTCACAGAGTTACATCTGTATTTCCTGGGTCTTTTTCTACCGTTATTTCTGTGGAATCTGAGAACAGATATTTCAGATCGCTTTGAAGAGTATAGGGCCAAAGGAAATATCCTCCGATAACAAAGAGAAAGAAGCTTTCTGGGAAACTTCTTTGTGTTCTGTGAAATCATCTCACAGAGTTACAGCTTTCCCCTCAAGAAGTCTTTCGCTAAGACAGCTCTTGTGGAATTGGCAAAGTGATATTTGGAAGCCCATAGAGGGCTATGGTGAAAAAGGAAATATCCGCCGATGAAATCTGGAAAGAAGCTTTCTGAGAAACTGCTTAGTGTTCTGTTAATTCATCTTGCAGAGTTACATCTGTATGTCGTGCTTCTCTTTGCCAGCCTTATTTCTGTGGAAACTGGGAACAGATATTTCGGATCCCTTCGAAGACTATTGGGCCAAAGGAAATATCCTCCGATAACAAAGAGAAAGAAGCTTTCTGAGAAACTTCCTTGTGTTCTTGGAAATCATCTCACAGAGTTAAAGCTTTCCCTTCAAGAAGCCTTTCGCTAAGACAGTTATTGTGGAATTGGCAAAGTGATATTTAGAAGCCCATTGAGGGCTATGGTGAAAAAGGAAATATCCTCAGATGAAATCTGGAAAGAAGCTTTCTGAGAAACTGCTTACTGTTCTGTTAATTCATCTCACAGAGTTACATCTGTATTTCGTGGATCTCTTTGCTAGCCTTATTTCTGTGGAATCTGAGAACAGATATTTCGGATCGCTTTGAAGACTATAGGGCCAAAGGAAATATCCTCCGATAACAAAGAGAAAGAAGCTTTCTGAGAAACTTCTTTGTGTTCTGTGAAATCATCTCACAGAGTTACAGCTTTCTCGTGAAGAAGAATTTCCCTAAGACAGTTCTTGTGGAATTGGCAAAGTGATATTTGGAAGCCCCTAGAGGGCTATGGTGAAAAAGGAAATATCCTCAGATGAAACCTGGAAAGAACCTTTCTGAGAAACTGCTTAGTGTTCTGTTAAATCATCTCACACTGTTATATCTGTTTTTCGTGGATCTCTTTGCTAGCCTTATTTCTGTGGAATCTGAGAACAGATATTTCGGATCCCTTTGAAGACTATAGGGCCAAAGGAAATATCCTCCGATAACAAAGAGAAAGAAGCTTTTTGAGAAACTTCTTTGTGTTCTGTGAAATCATCTTACAGAGTTACAGCTTTCCCCTCAAGAAGCCTTTCGCTAAGATAGTTCTGGTGGAATTGGCAAAGTGATATTGGGAAGCCTCTAGAGGGCTATGGTGAAAAAGGAATTATCCTCAGATGAAATCTGGAAAGAAGCTTTCTGAGAAACTGCTTAGTGTTCTCTTAATTCATCTCACCTGAGTTACATCTGTATTTCGTGGATCTCTTTGCTAGCCTTATTTCTGTTGAATCTGAGAACAGATATTTCGGATCCCTTTGAAGACTACAGGGCCAAAGGAAATATCCTCCGATAACAAAGAGAAAGAAGCTTTCTGCGATACTTCTTTGTGTTCTGTGAAATCATCTCACAGAGTTACAGCTTTCACTAGAAGAAGCCTTTCGCTAAGGCAGTTCTTTTGGAATTGGCAAAGTGATATTTGGAAGCCCATAGAGGGCTATGGTGAAAAAGGAAATATCCTCAGATGAAATCTGGAAAGAAGCTCTCTGAGAAACTGCTTAGTGTTCTGTTAATTCATCTCACAGAGTTACATCTGTATTTCGTGGATCTCTTTGCTAGCCTTATTTCTGTGGAATCTGAGAACAGACATTTCGGATCCCTTTGAAGACTATAGGGCCAAGAGAAATATCCTCCGATAACAAAGAGAAAGAAGCTTTCTGAGAAACTTCTTTGTGTTCTGTGAAATCATCTCACATAGTTACAGCTTTCCCCTCAAGAAACCTTTCGGTAAGGCAGTTCTTGCGGAATTGGCAAAGTGATATTGGGAAGACCATAGCGGGCTATGGTGAAAAAGGAAATATCCTCAGATGAAATCTGGAAAGAAGCTTTCTGAGAAACTGCTTAGTGTTCTGTTAATTCATCTCACAGAGTTACATCTGTATTTCGTGGATCTCTTTGCTAACCTTATTTCTCTGGAATATGAGAACAGATATTTCGGATCCCTTTGAAGACTATAGGGCCAAAGGAAATATCCTCCGATAACAAAGAGAAAGAAGCTTTCTGAGAAACTTCTTTGTGTTCTGTGAAATCATCTCACAGAGTTACAGCTTTCCCCTCAAGAAGCCTTTCGCTAAGACAGTTATTGTGGAATAGGCAAAGTGATATTTGGAAGCCTATAGAGGGATATGGTGCAAAAGGAAATATCCTCCGATGAAATCTGGAAAGAAGATTTCTGAGAAACTGCTTAGTGTTCTGTTAATTTATCTCACAGAGTTACATCTGTATTTCGTGGATCTCTTTGCTAGCCTTCTTTCTGTGGAATCTGAGAACTGATATTTCGGATCCCTTTGAAGACTATAGGGCCAAAGGAAATATCCTCCGATAACAAAGAGAAAGAAGCTTTCTGAGAAACCTCTTTGTGTTCTGTGAAATCATCTCACAGAGTTACAGCTTCCCCTCAAGAAGTCTTTCGCTAAGACAGTTCTTGTGGAATTGGCAAAGTGATATTTGGAAGCCCCCAGAGGGCTATGGTGGAAAAGGAAATATCCTCACATGAAATCTGGAAAGAAGCTTTCGGAGAATCTGCTTAGTGTTCTGTTAATTCATCTCACAGACTTTCATCTGTATTTCGTGGATCTCTTTGCTAGCCTTATTTCTGTGGAATCTGAGAAGAGATATTTCGGATCCCTTTGAAGACTATAGGGCCAAAGGAAATATCCTACGATAACAAAGAGAAAGAAGCTTTCTGAGAAACTTCTTTGTGTACTGTGAAATCATCTCACAGAGTTACACCTTTCCCCTCAAGAAACATTTCGCTAAGACAGTTCTTGTGGAAATGGCAAAGTGATATTTGGAAGCCCATAGCGGACTATGGTGAAAAAGGAAATATCCTCAGATGAAAACTGGAAAGAAGCATTCTGAGAAACTGCTTAGTGTTCTGTTAATTCATCTCACAAAGTTACATCTGTATTTCGTGGATCTCTTTGCTAGCCTTATTTCTGTGGAATCTGAGAACAGATATTTCGGATCCCATTAAAGACTATAGGGCCAAAGGAAATATCCCCCGATAACAAAGAGAAAGAAGCTTTCTGAGAAACTTCTTTGTGTTTTGTGAAATCAGCTCACGGAGTTACAGGTTTCCCCTCAAGAAGCCTTTCGCTAAGACAGTTCTTGTGGAATTGGCAAAGTGATATTTGGAAGCCCATACAGGGGTATGGTGAAAAAGGAAATATCCTCAGATGAAATCTGGAAAGAAGCTTTCTGAGAAACTGCTTAGTGTACTGTTAATTCATCTCACACAATTACATCTGTATTTCGTGGATCTCTCTGCTAGCCTTATTTCTGTGGAATCTGAGAACAGATATTTCAGATCCCTTTGAAGACTATAGGGCCAAAGGAAATATCCTCCGATAACAAAGAGAAAGAAGCTTTCTGAGAAACTTCTTTGTGTTCTGTGAAATCATCTCACAGAGTTACAGCTTTCCCCTCAAGAAGCCTTTCGCTAAGACAGTTCTTGTGGAATTGGCAAAGTGATATTTGGCAGACCCTAGAGGGCTATGGTGAAAAAGGAAATATCCTCAGATGAAATCTGGAAAGAAGCTTTCTGAGAAACTGCTTAGTGTTTTGTTAATTCATCTCACAGAGTTTAATCTGTATTTCGTGGATATCTTTGCTAGCCTTATTTCTGTGGAATCTGAGAACAGATATTTCGGATCCCTTTGAAGGCTTTAGGGCCAAAGGAAATATCCTCCGATAACAAAGAGAAAGAAGCTTTCTGAGAAACTTCTTTGTCTTCTGTGAAATCATCTCACAGAGTTACAGCTTTCCCCTCAAGAAGCCTTTCGCTAAGACAGTTCTTGTGGAATTGGCAAAGTGATATTTGGAAGCCCATAGCGGGCTATGGTGAAAAAGGAAATATCCTCAGATGAAAACTGGAAAGAAGCATTCTGAGAAAGTGCTTAGTGTTCTGTTAATTCATCTCACAGAGTTACATCTGTATTTCGTGGATCTCTCTGCTAGCCTTATTTCTGTGGAATCTGAGAATAGATATTTCGGATCCCTTTGAAGACTATAGGGGCAAAGGAAATATCCTTCGATAACAAAGAGAAACAAGATTTCTGAGAAACTTCTTTGTGTTCTGTGAAATCATCTCACAGAGTTACAGCTTTCCCTTCAAGAAGCCTTTCGCTAAGACAGTTCTTGTGGAATTGGCAAAGTGATATTGGGAAGCCCAAAGAGGGCTATGGTGAAAAAGGAAATATCCTCAGATGCAATCTGGAAAGAAGCTTTCTGAGAAACTGCTTAGTGTACTGTTAATTCATCTCACACAATTACATCTGTATTTCGTGGATCTCTCTGCTAGCCTTATTTCTGTGGAATCTGAGAACAGATATTTCAGATCCCTTTGAAGACTATAGGGCCAAAGGAAATATCCTCCGATAACAAAGAGAAAGAAGCTTTCTGAGAAACTTCTTTGTGTTCTGTGAAATCATCTCACAGAGTTACAGCTTTCCCCTCAAGAAGCCTTTCGCTAAGACAGTTCTTGTGGAATTGGCAAAGTGATATTTGGCAGACCCTAGAGGGCTATGGTGAAAAAGGAAATATCCTCAGATGAAATCTGGAAAGAAGCTTTCTGAGAAACTGCTTAGTGTTTTGTTAATTCATCTCACAGAGTTTAATCTGTATTTCGTGGATATCTTTGCTAGCCTTATTTCTGTGGAATCTGAGAACAGATATTTCGGATCCCTTTGAAGGCTTTAGGGCCAAAGGAAATATCCTCCGATAACAAAGAGAAAGAAGCTTTCTGAGAAACTTCTTTGTCTTCTGTGAAATCATCTCACAGAGTTACAGCTTTCCCCTCAAGAAGCCTTTCGCTAAGACAGTTCTTGTGGAATTGGCAAAGTGATATTTGGAAGCCCATAGCGGGCTATGGTGAAAAAGGAAATATCCTCAGATGAAAACTGGAAAGAAGCATTCTGAGAAAGTGCTTAGTGTTCTGTTAATTCATCTCACAGAGTTACATCTGTATTTCGTGGATCTCTCTGCTAGCCTTATTTCTGTGGAATCTGAGAATAGATATTTCGGATCCCTTTGAAGACTATAGGGGCAAAGGAAATATCCTTCGATAACAAAGAGAAACAAGATTTCTGAGAAACTTCTTTGTGTTCTGTGAAATCATCTCACAGAGTTACAGCTTTCCCTTCAAGAAGCCTTTCGCTAAGACAGTTCTTGTGGAATTGGCAAAGTGATATTGGGAAGCCCAAAGAGGGCTATGGTGAAAAAGGAAATATCCTCAGATGAAATCTGGAAAGAAGCTTTCTGAGAAACTGCTTAGTGTTCTGTTAATTCATCTCACAGAGTTACATCTGTATTTCGTGGATCTCTTTGCTAACCTTATTTATCTGGAATCTGAGAACAGATATTTCGGAACGCTTTGAAGACTATAGGGCCAAAGGAAATATCCTCCGATAACAAAGAGAAAGAAGCTTTCTGAGAAACTTCTTTGTGTTCTGTGAAATCATCTCACAGAGTTACAGCTTTCCCGTCAAGAAGCCTTTCGCTAATACAGTTCTTGTGGAATTCGCAAAGTGATATTTGGAAGCCCATAGAGGGATATGGTGCAAAAGGAAATATCCTCCTATGAAATCTGGAAAGAAGCTCTCTGAGAAACTGCTTAGTGTTCTGTTAATTTATCTCACAGAGTTACATCTGTATTTCGTGGATCTCTTTGCTAGCCTTCTTTCTGTGGAATCAGAGAACAGATATTTCGGATCCCTTTGAAGACTATAGGGCCAAAGGAAAGATCCTCCGATAACAAAGAGAAAGAAGTTTTCTGAGAAACTTCTTTGTGTTGGGTGAAATCATCTCACAGAGTTACAGCTTTCCCCTCAATAAGCCCTTCGATAAGGCAGGTCTTGTGGAATTGGCAAAGTGATATTGGGAAGCCCATAGAGGGCTATGGTGAAAAAGGAAATATCCTCAGATGAAATCTGGAAAGAAGCTTTCTGAGAAACTGCTTAGTGTTCTGTTAATTCATCTCACAGAATTACATCTGTATTTCGTCGATCTCTTTGCTAGTCTTATTTCTGTGGAATCTGAGAAGAGACATTTCGGATCCCTTTGAAGACTATAGGGCCAAGAGAAATATCCTCCGATAACAAAGAGAAAGAAGCTTTCTGAGAAACTTCTTTGTGTTCTGTGAAATCATCTCACAGAGTTACAGCTTTCCCCTCAAGAAACCTTTCGGTAAGGCAGTTCTTGCGGAATTGGCAAAGTGATATTGGGAAGCCCATAGAGGGCTATGGTGAAAAAGGAAATATCCTCAGATGAAATCTGGAAAGAAGCTTTCGGAGAAACTGCTTAGTGTTCTGTTAATTCATCTCACAGAGTTACATCTGTATTTCGTGGATCTCTTTGCTAACCTTATTTCTCTGGAATCTGAGAACAGGTATTTCGGATTCCTTTGAAGACTATAGGGCCAAAGGAAATATCCTCCGATAACAAAGAGAAAGAAGCTTTCTGAGAAACTTCTTTGTGTTCTGTTAAATCATCTCACAGAGTTACAGCTTTACCCTCAAGAAGTCTTTCGCTAAGACAGTTCTTGTGGAATTGGCAAAGTGATATTTGGAAGCCCATAGCGGGCTATGGTGAAAAAGGAAATATCCTCAGATGAAAACTTGAAAGAAGCATTCTAAGAAACTGCTTAGTGTTCTGTTAATTCATCTCACAGAGTTACATCTGTATTTCGTGGATCTCTTTGCTAGCCTTATTTCTGTGGAATCTGAGAACAGATATTTCGGATCCCTTTGAAGACTATAGGGCCAAAGGAAATATGCTCCGATAACAAAGAGAAAGAAGCTTTCTGAGAAACTTCTTTGTGTTCTGTGAAATCATCTCACAGAGTTACAGCTTTCCCCTCAAGAAGCCTTTCGCTGAGACGGCTCTTGTGGAATTGGCAAAGTGATATTTGGAAGCCCATAGAGGGCTATGTTGAAAAAGGAAATATCCGCCGATGAAATCTGGAAAGAAGTTTTCTGAGAAACTGCTTAGTGTTCTGTTAATTCATCTCGCAGAGTTACATCTGTATGTCGTGGATCTCTTTGCCAACCTTATTTCTGTGGAATCTGGGAACAGATATTTCGGATCCCTTTGAAGACTATAGGGCCAAAGGAAATATCCTCCGATAACAAAGAGAAAGAAGCTTTCTGAGAAACTTCTTTGTGTTCTGGGAAATCATCTCACAGAGTTACAGCTTTCCCGTCAAGAAGCCTTTCGCTAAGACAGTTCTTGTGGAATTGGCAAAGTGATATTTGGAAGCCCATAGAGGGCTTTGGTGAAAAAGGAAATATCCTCAGATGAAATCTGGAAAGAAGCTCTCTGAGAAACTGCTTAGTGTTCTGTGAATTCATCTCACAGAGTTACATCTGTATTTCGTGGATCTCTTTACTAGCCTTATTTCTGTGGAATCTGAGAACAGATATTTCAGATCCCTTTGAAGACTATAGGGCCAAAGGAAATATCCTCCGATAACAAAGAGAAAGAAGCTTTCTGAGAAACTTCTTTGTGTTCTGTGAAATCATCTCACAGAGTTACAGCATTCCCCTCAAGACGCCTTTCGCTAAGACAGTTCTTGTGGAATTGGCAAGGTGATATTTGGAAGCCCCTTGAGGGCTATGGTGAAAAAGGAAATATCCTCAGATGAAATCTGGAAAGAAGCTTTCTGAGAAACTGCTTAGTGTTCTGTTAATTCATCTCACACAGTTATATCTGTATTTCGTGGATCTCTTTGCTAGCCTTATTTCTGTGGAATCTGAGAACAGATATTTCGGATCCCTTTGAAGACTATAGGGCCAAAGGAAAGATCCTCCGATAAGAAAGAGAAAGAAGCTTTCTGAGAAACTTCTTTGTGTTCTGTGAAATCATCTCACAGAGTTACAGCTTTCCCTCAAGAAGCCCTTCGCTAAGAGAGTTCTTGTGGAATTGGCAGAGGGAATTTGGAAGCCCATGGAGGGCTATGGTGAAAAGGAAATATCCTCAGATGAAATCTGGAAAGAAGCTTTCTGAGAAACTGCTTAGTGTTCTGTTAATTCATCTCACAGAGTTACGTTCGTATTTCGTGGATCTCTTTGCTAGTCTTATTTCTGTGGAATCTGAGAACAGATATTTCAGATCCCTTTGAAGACTATAGGGCCAAAGGAAATATCCTCCGATAACAAAGAGAAAGAAGCTTTCTGAGAAACTTCTTTGTGTTCTGTGAAATCATCTCACAGAGTTACAGCTTGCCACTGAAGAAGCCTTTCGCTAAGACAGTTCTTGTGGAATTGGCAAAGTGATATTTAGAAGCCCATTGAGGGCTATGGTGAAAAAGGAAATATCCTCAGATGAAATCTGGAAAGAAGCTTTCTGAGAAACTGCTTAGTGTTCTGTTAATTCATCTCACAGAGTTACATCTGTATTTCGTGGATCTCTTTGCTAGCCTTATTTCTGTGGAATCTGAGAACAGATATTTCGGATCGCTTTGAAGACTATAGGGCCAAAGGAAATATCCTCCGATAACAAAGAGAAAGAAGCTTTCTGAGAAACTTCTTTGTGTTCTGTGAAATCATCTCACAGAGTTACAGCTTTCTCGTGAAGAAGAATTTCCCTAAGACAGTTCTTGTGGAATTGGCAAAGTGATATTTGGAAGCCCCTAGAGGGCTATGGTGAAAAAGGAAATATCCTCAGATGAAACCTGGAAAGAACCTTTCTGAGAAACTGCTTAGTGTTCTGTTAATTCATCTCACACTGTTATATCTGTTTTTCGTGGATCTCTTTGCTAGCCTTATTTCTGTGGAATCTGAGAACAGATATTTCGGATCCCTTTGAAGACTATAGGGCCAAAGGAAATATCCTCCGATAACAAAGAGAAAGAAGCTTTTTGAGAAACTTCTTTGTGTTCTGTGAAATCATCTTACAGAGTTACAGCTTTCCCCTCAAGAAGCCTTTCGCTAAGATAGTTCTGGTGGAATTGGCAAAGTGATATTGGGAAGCCTCTAGAGGGCTATGGTGAAAAAGGAATTATCCTCAGATGAAATCTGGAAAGAAGCTTTCTGAGAAACTGCTTAGTGTTCTCTTAATTCATCTCACCTGAGTTACATCTGTATTTCGTGGATCTCTTTGCTAGCCTTATTTCTGTTGAATCTGAGAACAGATATTTCGGATCCCTTTGAAGACTACAGGGCCAAAGGAAATATCCTCCGATAACAAAGAGAAAGAAGCTTTCTGCGATACTTCTTTGTGTTCTGTGAAATCATCTCACAGAGTTACAGCTTTCACTAGAAGAAGCCTTTCGCTAAGGCAGTTCTTTTGGAATTGGCAAAGTGATATTTGGAAGCCCATAGAGGGCTATGGTGAAAAAGGAAATATCCTCAGATGAAATCTGGAAAGAAGCTTTCTGAGAAACTGCTTAGTGTTCTGTTAATTCATCTCACAGAGTTACATCTGTATTTCGTGGATCTCTTTGCTAGCCTTATTTCTGTGGAATCTGAGAACAGATATTTCGGATCCCTTTGAAGACTATAGGGCCAAAGGGAATATCCTCCGATAACAAAGAGAAAGAAGCTTTCTGAGAAACTTCTTTGTGTTCTCTGAAATCATCTCACAGAGTTACAGCTTTCCCGTCAAGAAGAATTTCCCTAAGACAGTTCTTGTGGAATTGGCGAAGTGATATTTGGAAGCCCATAGAGGGCTATGGTGAAAAAGGAAATATCCTCAGATGAAATCTGGAAAGAAGCTTTCTGAGAAACTGCATGGTGTTCTGTTAATTCATCTCACAGAGTTACATCTGTATTTCGTGGGTCTCTTTGCTAGCCTTATTACTGTGGAATCTGAGAACAGATATTTCGGATCCCTTTGAAGACTTTAGGCCAAAGGAAATATCCTCCGATAACAAAGAGAAAGAAGCTTTCTGAGAAACTTCTTTCTGTTCTGTGAAATCGTCTCACAGAGTTACAGCTTTCCCCTCAAGAAGCCTTTCAATAAGGCAGTTCTTGCGGAATTGGCAACGTGATATTGGAAGCCCGTAGAGGGCTATGGTGAAAAAGGAAATATCCTCAGACGAAATCTGGAAAGAAGCTTTCTGAGAAACTGCTTACTATTCTGTTAATTCATCTCACACAGTTACATCTGTATTTCGTGGATCTCTTTGCCAGCCTTATTTCTGTGGAATCTGAGAACAGATATTTCGGATCCCTTTGAAGACTACAGGGCCAAAGCAAATATCCTCCGATAACAAAGAGAAAGAAGCTTTCTGAGAAACTTCTTTGTGTTCTGGGAAATCATCTCACAGACTTACAGCTTTCCCCTCAAGAAGTCTTTCGCCAAGACAGTTCTTGTGGAATTGGCAAAGTGATATTTGGTAGCCCATAGAGGGTTATGGTGAAAAACGAAATATCCTCAGATCAAATTTGGAAAGAAGCTTTCTGAGAAACTGCTTAGTGTTCTGTTAATTCATCTCACAGAGTTACATCTGTATTTCGTGGATCTCTTTTCTAGCCTTATTTCTGTGGAATCTGAGAACAGATATTTCGGATCCCTTTGAAGACTATAGGGCCAAAGGAAATATTCTCCGATAACAAAGAGAAAGAAGCTTTCTGAGAAACTTCTTTGTGTTCTGTGAAATCATCTCACAGAGTTACAGCTTTCCCCTCAAGAAGCCTTTCGCTAACACAGCTCTTGTAGAATTGGCAAAGTGATATTTGGAAGCCCTTAGAGGGCTATGGTGAAAAGGGAAATATCCTCCGATGAAATCTGGAAAGAAGCTTTCTGAGAAACTGCTTAGTGTTCTGTTCATTCATCTCACAGAGTTACATCTGTATTTCGTGGATCTCTTTGCTAGCCTTATTTCTGTGGAATCTGAGAACAGATATTTCGGATCCCTTTGAAGACTGTACGGCCAAAGGAAATATCCTCCGATAACAAAGAGAAAGTAGCTTTCTGAGAAACTTCTTTGTGTTCTGTGAAATCATCTCACAGAGTTACAGCTTTCCCTCAAGAAGCCCTTCGCTAAGACAGTTCTTGTGGAATTGGCAAAGTGATATTTGGAAGCCCATGGAGGGCTATGGTGAAAAAGGAAATATCCTCAGATGAAATCTGGAAAGAAGCTTTCTGAGAAACTGCTTAGTGTTCTGTTAATTCATCTCGCAGAGTTACATCTGTATTTCGTGGATCTCTTTGCTAGCCTTATTTCTGTGGAATCAGAACAGATATTTCGGATCCCTTTGAAGACTCTAGGGCCAAAGGAAATATCCTCCGATAACAAAGAGAAAGAAGCTTTCTAGAAACTTCTTTGTGTTCTGGGAAATCATCTCACAGAGTTACAGCTTTCTCGTGAAGAAGAATTTCCCTAAGACAGTTCTTGTGGAATTGGCAAAGTGATATTTGGAAGCCCATAGAGGGCTATGGAGAAAAAGGAATTATCCTCAGATGAAATCTGGAAAGAAGCTTTCTGAGAAACTGCATGGTGTTCTGTTAATTCATCTCACAGAGTTACATCTGTATTTCTTGGATCTCTTTGCTAGCCTTATTACTGTGGAATCTGAGAACAGATATTTCGGATCCCTTTGAAGACTATAGGCCAAAGGAAATATCCTCCGATAACAAAGAGAAAGAAACTTTCTGAGAACTTCTTTCTGTTCTGTGAAATCATCTCACAGAGTTACAGCTTTCCCCTCAAGAAGCCTTTCGATAAGGCACTTCTTACGGAATTGGCAAAGTGATATTGGGAAGCCCATAGAGGGCTATGATGAAAAAGGAAATATCCTCAGATGAAATCTGGAAAGAAGCTTTCTGAGAAACTGCTTAGTGTTCTGTTAATTCATCTCACACAGTTACATCTGTCTTTCGTGGATCTCTTTGCTACCCTTATTTCTGTGGAATCTGAGAACAGATATTTCGGATCCCTTTGAAGACTATAGGGCCAAAGGAAATATCCTCCGATAACAAAGAGAAAGAAGCTTTCAGAGAAACCTCTTTGTGTTCTGTGAAATCATCTCACAGAGTTACAGCTTTCTCCTCAACAAGCCTTTCACAAAGACAGTTCTTGTGGAATTGGCAAAGTGATATTTGGAGGCCCATAGAGGGCTATGGTGAAAAGGAAATATCCTCAGATGAAATCTGGAAAGAAGCTTTCTGAGAAACTGCTTAGTGTTCTGTTAATTCATCTCACAGAGTTACATCTGTATTTCCTGGGTCTTTTTCTACCGTTATTTCTGTGGAATCTGAGAACAGATATTTCGGATCGCTTTTAAGAGTATAGGGCCAAAGGAAATATCCTCCGATAACAAAGAGAAAGAAGCTTTCTGGGAAACTTCTTTGTGTTCTGTGAAATCATCTCACAGAGTTACAGCTTTCCCCTCAAGAAGCCTTTCGCTAAGACACCTCTTGTGGAATTGGCAAAGTGATATTTGGAAGCCCATAGAGGGCTATGGTGAAAAAGGAAATATCCGCCGATGAAATCTGGAAAGAAGCTTTCTGAGAAACTGCTTAGTGTTCTGTTAATTCATCTTGCAGAGTTACATCTGTATGTCGTGGTTCTCTTTGCCAGCCTTATTTCTGTGGAAACTGGGAACAGATATTTCGGATCCCTTCGAAGACTATTGGGCCAAAGGAAATATCCTCCGATAACAAAGAGAAAGAAGCTTTCTGAGAAACTTCCTTGTGTTCTGGGAAATCATCTCACAGAGTTACAGCTTTCCCCTCAAGAAGCCTTTCGCTAAGACAGTTATTGTGGAATTGGCAAAGTGATATTTAGAAGCCCATTGAGGGCTATGGTGAAAAAGGAAATATCCTCAGATGAAATCTGGAAAGAAGCTTTCTGAGAAACTGCTTAGTGTTCTGTTAATTCATCTCACAGAGTTACATCTGTATTTCGTGGATCTCTTTGCTAGCCTTATTTCTGTGGAATCTGAGAACAGATATTTCGGATCGCTTTGAAGACTATAGGGCCAAAGGAAATATCCTCCGATAACAAAGAGAAAGAAGCTTTCTGAGAAACTTCTTTGTGTTCTGTGAAATCATCTCACAGAGTTACAGCTTTCTCGTGAAGAAGAATTTCCCTAAGACAGTTCTTGTGGAATTGGCAAAGTGATATTTGGAAGCCCCTAGAGGGCTATGGTGAAAAAGGAAATATCCTCAGATGAAACCTGGAAAGAACCTTTCTGAGAAACTGCTTAGTGTTCTGTTAATTCATCTCACACTGTTATATCTGTATTTCGTGGATCTCTTTGCTAGCCTTATTTCTGTGGAATCTGAGAACAGATATTTCGGATCCCTTTGAAGACTGTACGGCCAAAGGAAATATCCTCCGATAACAAAGAGAAAGAAGCTTTCTGAGAAACTTCTTTGTGTTCTGTGAAATCATCTCACAGAGTTACAGCTTTCCCTCAAGAAGCCCTTCGCTAAGACAGTTCTTGTGGAATTGGCAAAGTGATATTTGGAAGCCCATGGAGGGCTATGGTGAAAAAGGAAATATCCTCAGATGAAATCTGGAAAGAAGCTTTCTGAGAAACTGCATGGTGTTCTGTTAATTCATCTCACAGAGTTACATCTGTATTTCTTGGATCTCTTTGCTAGCCTTATTACTGTGGAATCTGAGAACAGATATTTCGGATCCCTTTGAAGACTATAGGCCAAAGGAAATATCCTCCGATAACAAAGAGAAAGAAACTTTCTGAGAAACTTCTTTCTGCTCTGTGAAATCATCTCACAGAGTTACAGCTTTCCCCTCAAGAAGCCTTTCGATAAGGCACTTCTTGCGGAATTGGCAAAGTGATATTGGGAAGCCCATAGAGGGCTATGATGAAAAAGGAAATATCCTCAGATGAAATCTGGAAAGAAGCTTTCTGAGAAACTGCTTAGTGTTCTGTTAATTCATCTCACACAGTTACATCTGTCTTTCGTGGATCTCTTTGCTACCCTTATTTCTGTGGAATCTGAGAACAGATATTTCGGATCCCTTTGAAGACTATAGGGCCAAAGGAAATATCCTCTGATAACAAAGAGAAAGAAGCTTTCTGAGAAACTTCTTTGTGTTCTGTGAAATCATCTCAGAAAGTTACAGCTTTCCCGTCAAGATGCCTTTCGCTGAGACAGTTCTTGTGGAATTGGCAAAGTGATATTTGGAAGCCCCTAGAGGGCTATGGTGCAAAAGGAAATATCCTCAGATGAAATCTGGAAAGAAGCTTTCTGAGAAACTGCTTAGTGTTCTGTTAATTTATCTCACAGAGTTACATCTGTATTTCGTGGATCTCTTTGCTAGCCTTATTTCTGTGGAATCTGAGAACAGATATTTCGGATCCCATTGCAGACTATAGGGCCAAAAGAAATATCATCCGATAACAAAGAGAAAGAATCTTTCTGAGAAACTTCTTTGTGTTCTGTGAAATCATCTCACAGAGTTACAGCTTTCCCCTCCAGAAGCCTTTCGCTAAGACATTTCTTGTGGAATTGGCAAAGGGATATATGGTAGCCCCTAGAGGGCTGTGGTGAAAAAGGAACTATCCTCAGATGAAATCTGGAAAGAAGCTTTCTGAGAAACTGCTTAGTGTTCTGTTAATTCATCTCACAGAGTTACATCTGTATTTCGTGGATCTCCTTGCTAGCCTTATTTCTGTTGAATCTGAGAACAGATATTTCAGATCCCTTTGAAGACTATAGGGCCAAAGGAAATATCCTCCGATAACAAAGAGAAAGAAGCTTTCTGAGAAACTTCCTTGTGTTCTGTGAAATCATCTCACAGAGTTACAGCTTTCCCTAGAAGAAGCCTTTCGCTAAGACAGTTCTTGTGGAACTGGCAAAGTGATATTTGGTTCCGAAAGAGGGCTATAGTGAAAAAGGAAATATCCTCAGATGAAATCTGGAAAGAAGTTTTCTGAGAAACTGCTTAGTGTTCTGTTAATTCATCTAACAGAGTTACATCTGTATTTCGTGGATCTCTTTGCTAGCCTTATTTCTGTGGAAACTGAGAAGAGATATTTCGGATCCCTTTGAAGACTATACGGCCAAAGGAAATATCCTGTGATAACAAAGAGAAAGAAGTTTTCTGGGAAACTTCTTTGTGTTCTCTGAAATCATCTCACAGAGTTACAGCTTTCCCCTCAAGGAGCCTTTCGATAAGGCAGGTCTTGTGGAATTGGCAAAGTGCTATTGGGAAGCCCATAGAGGGCTATGGTGAAAAAGGAAATATCCTCAGATGAAATCTGGAAAGAAGCTTTCTGAGAAACTGCTTAGTGTTCTGTTAATTCATCTCACAGAGTTACATCTGTATTTCGTGGATCTCTTTGCTAGCCTTATTTCTGTGGAATCTGAGAACAGATATTTCAGATCGCTTTGAAGACTACAGGGCCAAAGGAAATATCCTCCGATAACAAAGAGAAAGAAGCTTTCAGAGAAACCTCTTTGTGTTCTGTGAAATCATCTCACAGAGTTACAGCTTTCTCCTCAACAAGCCTTTCACAAAGACAGTTCTTGTGGAATTGGCAAAGTGAAATTTGGAGGCCCATAGAGGGCTATGGTGAAAAGGAAATATCCTCAGATGAAATCTGGAAAGAAGCTTTCTGAGAAACTGCTTAGTGTTCTGTTAATTCATCTCACAGAGTTACATCTGTATTTCCTGGGTCTTTTTCTACCGTTATTTCTGTGGAATCTGAGAACAGATATTTCGGATCGCTTTGAAGAGTATAGGGCCAAAGGAAATATCCTCCGATAACAAAGAGAAAGAAGCTTTCTGAGAAACTTCCTTGTGTTCTGGGAAATCATCACACAGAGTTACAGCTTTCCCCTCCAGAAGCCTTTCGCTAAGACAGTTCTTGTGGAATTGGCAAAGGGATATATGGTAGCCCCTAGAGGGCTGTGGTGAAAAAGGAACTATCCTCAGATGAAATCTGGAAAGAAGCTTTCTGAGAAACTGCTTAGTGTTCTGTTAATTCATCTCACAGAGTTACATCTGTATTTCGTGGATCTCTTTGCTAGCCTTATTACTGTGGAATCTGAGAACAGATATTTCGGATCCCTTTGAAGACTATAGGCCAAAGGAAATATCCTCCGATAACAAAGAGAAAGAAACTTTCTGAGAAACTTCTTTCTGTTCTGTGAAATCATCTCACAGAGTTACAGCTTTCCCCTCAAGAAGCCTTTCGATAAGGCACTTCTTGCGGAATTGGCAAAGTGATATTGGGAAGCCCATAGAGGGCTATGATGAAAAAGGAAATATCCTCAGATGAAATCTGGAAAGAAGCTTTCTGAGAAACTGCTTAGTGTTCTGTTAATTCATCTCACACAGTTACATCTGTCTTTCGTGGATCTCTTTGCTACCCTTATTTCTGTGGAATCTGAGAAGAGATATTTCGGATCCCTTTGAAGAATATAGGGCCAAAGGAAATATCCTCCGATAACAAAGAGAAAGAAGCTTTCAGAGAAACCTCTTTGTGTTCTGTGAAATCATCTCACAGAGTTACAGCTTTCTCCTCAACAAGCCTTTCACAAAGACAGTTCTTGTGGAATTGGCAAAGTGATATTTGGAGGCCCATAGAGGGCTATGGTGAAAAGGAAATATCCTCAGATGAAATCTGGAAAGAAGCTTTCTGAGAAACTGCTTAGTGTTCTGTTAATTCATCTCACAGAGTTACATCTGTATTTCCTGGGTCTTTTTCTACCGTTATTTCTGTGGAATCTGAGAACAGATATTTCGGATCGCTTTGAAGAGTATAGGGCCAAAGGAAATATCCTCCGATAACAAAGAGAAAGAAGCTTTCTGAGAAACTTCTTTGTGTTCTGTGAAATCATCTCACAGAGTTACAGCTTTCCCCTCAAGAAGCCTTTCGCTAAGACACCTCTTGTGGAATTGGCAAAGTGATATTTGGAAGCCCATAGAGGGCTATGGTGAAAAAGGAAATATCCGCCGATGAAATCTGGAAAGAAGCTTTCTGAGAAACTTCTTTGTGTTCTGTGAAATCATCTCACAGAGTTACAGCTTTCCCCTCAAGAAGCCTTTCGCTAAGACACCTCTTGTGGAATTGGCAAAGTGATATTTGGAAGCCCATAGAGGGCTATGGTGAAAAAGGAAATATCCGCCGATGAAATCTGGAAAGAAGCTTTCTGAGAAACTGCTTAGTGTTCTGTTAATTCATCTTGCAGAGTTACATCTGTATGTCGTGGTTCTCTTTGCCAGCCTTATTTCTGTGGAAACTGGGAACAGATATTTCGGATCCCTTCGAAGACTATTGGGCCAAAGGAAATATCCTCCGATAACAAAGAGAAAGAAGCTTTCTGAGAAACTTCCTTGTGTTCTGGGAAATCATCACACAGAGTTACAGCTTTCCCCTCAAGAAGCCTTTCGCTAAGACAGTTATTGTGGAATTGGCAAAGTGATATTTAGAAGCCCATTGAGGGCTATGGTGAAAAAGGAAATATCCTCAGATGAAATCTGGAAAGAAGCTTTCTGAGAAACTGCTTAGTGTTCTGTTAATTCATCTCACAGAGTTACATCTGTATTTCCTGGATCTCTTTGCTAGCCTTATTTCTGTGGAATCTGAGAACAGATATTTCGGATCGCTTTGAAGACTATAGGGCCAAAGGAAATATCCTCCGATAACAAAGAGAAAGAAGCTTTCTGAGAAACTTCTTTGTGTTCTGTGAAATCATCTCACAGAGTTACAGCTTTCTCGTGAAGAAGAATTTCCCTAAGACAGTTCTTGTGGAATTGGCAAAGTGATATTTGGAAGGCCCTAGAGGGCTATGGTGAAAAAGGAAATATCCTCAGATGAAACCTGGAAAGAACCTTTCTGAGAAACTGCTTAGTGTTCTGTTAATTCATCTCACACTGTTATATCTGTTTTTCGTGGATCTCTTTGCTAGCCTTATTTCTGTGGAATCTGAGAACAGATATTTCGGATCCCTTTGAAGACTATAGGGCCAAAGGAAAGATCCTCCGATAACAAAGAGAAAGAAGCTTTTTGAGAAACTTCTTTGTGTTCTGTGAAATCATCTTACAGAGTTACAGCTTTCCCCTCAAGAAGCCTTTCGCTAAGATAGTTCTGGTGGAATTGGCAAAGTGATATTGGGAAGCCTCTAGAGGGCTATGGTGAAAAAGGAATTATCCTCAGATGAAATCTGGAAAGAAGCTTTCTGAGAAACTGCTTAGTGTTCTCTTAATTCATCTCACCTGAGTTACATCTGTATTTCGTGGATCTCTTTGCTAGCCTTATTTCTGTTGAATCTGAGAACAGATATTTCGGATCCCTTTGAAGACTATAGGGCCAAAGGAAATATCCTCCGATAACAAAGAGAAAGAAGCTTTCTGCGATACTTCTTTGTGTTCTGTGAAATCATCTCACAGAGTTACAGCTTTCACTAGAAGAAGCCTTTCGCTAAGGCAGTTCTTGTGGAATTGGCAAAGTGATATTTGGAAGCCCATAAAGGGCCATGGTGAAAAAGGAAATATCCTCAGATGAAATCTGGAAAGAAGCTTTCTGAGAAACTGCTTAGTGTTCTGTTAATTCATCTCACAGAGTTACATCTGTATTTCGTGGATCTCTTTGCTAGCCTTATTTCTGTGGAATCTGAGAACAGATATTTCGGATCCCTTTGAAGACTATATGGCCAAAGGGAATATCCTCCGATAACAAAGAGAAAGAAGCTTTCTGAGAAACTTCTTTGTGTTCTCTGAAATCATCTCACAGAGTTACAGCTTTCCCGTCAAGAAGAATTTCCCTAAGACAGTTCTTGTGGAATTGGCGAAGTGATATTTGGAAGCCCATGGAGGGCTATGGTGAAAAAGGAAATATCCTCAGATGAAATCTGGAAAGAAGCTTTCTGAGAAACTGCTTAATGTTCTGTTAATTCTTCTCACAGAGTTACGTTCGTATTTCGTGGATCTCTTTGCTAGCCTTATTTCTGTGGAATGTGAGAACAGATATTTCGGATCCCTTTGAAGACTATAGGGCCAAAGGAAATATCCTCCGATGACAAAGAGAAAGAAGCTTTCTGAGAAACTTCTTTGTGTTCTGTGAAATCATCTCACAGAGTTACAGATTTCCCCTCAAGAAGCCTTTCGCTAAGACAGTTCTTGTGGAATTGGCAAAGTGATATTTGGAAGACCCTAGAGGGCTATGGTGAAAAAGGAAATATCCTCAGATGAAATCTGGAAAGAAGCTTTCTAAGAAATTGCTTAGTGTTCTGTTAATTCATCTCGCAGAGTTACATCTGTATTTCGTGGATCTCTTTGCTAGCCTTATTTCTGTGGAATCAGAACAGATATTTCGTATCCCTTTGAAGACTCTAGGGCCAAAGGAAATATCCTCCGATAACAAAGAGAAAGAAGCTTTCTGAGAAACTTCTTTGTGTTCTGGGAAATCATCTCACAGAGTTACAGCTTTCTCGTGAAGGAGAATTTCCTTAAGACAGTTCTTGTGGAATTGGCAAAGTGATATTTGAAGCCCATAGAGGGCTATGGTGAAAAAGGAAATATCCTCAGATGAAATCTGGAAAGAAGCTTTCTGAGAAACTGCTTAGTGTTCTGTTAATTCATCTCACACAGTTACATCTGTCTTTCGTGGATCTCTTTGCTACCCTTATTTCTGTGGAATCTGAGAACAGATATTTCGGATCCCTTTGAAGACTATAGGGCCAAAGGAAATATCCTCTGATAACAAAGAGAAAGAAGCTTTCTGAGAAACTTCTTTGTGTTCTGTGAAATCATCTCAGAAAGTTACAGCTTTCCCGTCAAGAAGCCTTTCGCTAAGACTGTTCTTGTGGAATTGGCAAAGTGATATTTGGAAGCCCCTAGAGGGCTATGGTGCAAAAGGAAATATCCTCAGATGAAATCTGGAAAGAAGCTTTCTGAGAAACTGCTTAGTGTTCTGTTAATTTATCTCACAGAGTTACATCTGTATTTCGTGGATCTCTTTGCTACCCTTATATCTGTGGAATCTGAGAACAGATATTTCGGATCCCTTTGAAGACTATAGGGTCAAAAGAAATATCCTCCGATTACAAAGAGAAAGAATCTTTCTGAGAAACTTCTTTGTGTTCTGTGAAATCATCTCACAGAGTTACAGCTTTCCCCTCCAGAAGCCTTTCGCTCAGACAGTTCTTGTGGAATTGGCAAAGTGATATATGGTAGCCCCTAGAGGGCTGTGGTGAAAAAGGAACAATCCTCAGATGAAATCTGGAAAGAAGCTTTCTGAGAAACTGCTTAGTGTTCTGTTAATTCATCTCACAGAGTTACATCTGTATTTCGTGGATCTCTTTGCTAGCCTTATTTCTGTTGAATCTGAGAACAGATATTTCAGATCCCTTTGAAGACTATAGGGCCAAAGGAAATATCCTCCGATAACAAAGAGAAAGAAGCTTTCTGAGAAACTTCCTTGTGTTCTGTGAAATCATCTCACAGAGTTACAGCTTTCCCTAGAAGAAGCCTTTCGCTAAGACAGTTCTTGTGGAATTGGCAAAGTGATATTTGGTACCGAAAGAGGGCTATGGTGAAAAAGGAAATATCCTCAGATGAAATCTGGAAAGAAGTTTTCTGAGAAACTGCTTAGTGTTCTGTTAATTCATCTAACAGAGTTACATCTGTATTTCGTGGATCTCTTTGCTAGCCTTATTTCTTTGGAAACTGAGAAGAGATATTTCGGATCCCTTTGAAGACTATACGGCCAAAGGAAATATCCTGTGATAACAAAGAGAAAGAAGTTTTCTGAGAAACTTCTTTGTGTTCTCTGAAATCATCTCACAGAGTTACAGCTTTCCCCTCAAGGAGCCTTTCGATAAGGCAGGTCTTGTGGAATTGGCAAAGTGCTATTGGGAAGCCCATAGAGGGCTATGGTGAAAAAGGAAATATCCTCAGATGAAATCTGGAAAGAAGCTTTCTGAGAACCTGCTTAGTGTTCTGTGAATTCATCTCACAGAGTTACATCTGTATTTCGTGGATCTCTTTGCTAGCCTTATTTCTGTGGAATCTGAGAACAGATATTTCGGATCCCTTTGAAGACTATACGGCCAAAGGAAATATCCTCCGATAACAAAGAGAAAGAAGCTTTCTGAGAAACTTCTTTGTGTTCTGTGAAATCATCTCACAGAGTTACAGCTTTCCTCTCAAGAAGCCTTTCGATAAGGCAGTCTTGTGGAATTGGCAAAGTGATATTGGGAATCCCATAGAGGGCTATGATGTAAAAGGAAATATCCTAAGATGAAAACTGGTAAGAAGCTTTTTGAGAAACTGCTTAGTGGTCTGATAATTCATCTCAGATAGTTACATCTGTATTTCTTGGATCTCTTTGCTAGCCTTATTTCTGTGGAATCTGAGAACAGATATTTCGGATCCCTTTGAAGAGTATAGGGCCAAAGGAAATATCCTCCGATAACAAAGAGAAAGAAGCTTTCTGAGAAACTTCTTTGTGTTCTGTGAAATCAACTCACAGAGTTACAGCTTTCCCCTCAAGAAGCCTTTCGCTAAGACAGTTCTGGTGGAATTGGCAAAGTGATATATGGAAGCCCATAGAGGGCTATGGTGAAAAGGGAGATATCCTCAGATGAAATCTGGAAAGAAGCTTTCTGAGAAACTGCTTAGTATTCTGTTAATTCATCTCACAGAGTTACATCTGTATTTCGTGGATCTCTTTGCTAGCCTTATTTCTGTGGAGTCTGAGAACAGATATTTCGGATCGCTTTGAAGACTATAGGGCCAAAGGAAATATCCTCCGATAACAAAGAGAAAGAAGCTTCTGAGAAACTTCTTTGTGTTCTGTGAAATCATCTCACAGAGTTACAGCTGACCCCTCAAGAAACCTTTCGATAAGGCAGTTCTTGTGGAATTGGGAAAGTGATATTGGGAAGCCCAAAGAGGGCTATGGTGAAAAAGAAAATATCCTCAGATGAAATCTGGAAAGAAGCTTTCTGAGAAACTGCTTAGTGTTCTGTTAATTCATCTCACAGAGTTACATCTGTATTTCGTGGATCTCTTTGCTAGCCTTATTTCTGTGGAATCTGAGAACAGATATTTCGGATCCCTTTGAAGACTATAGGGCCAAAGGAAAGATCTTCCGATAACAAAGAGAAAGAAGCTTTCTGAGAAACTTCTTTGTGTTCTGTGAAATCATCTCACAGAGTTACAGCTTTCCCTCAAGAAGCCCTTCGCTAAGACAGTTCTTGTGGAATTGGCAAAGTGATATTTGGAAGCCCATGGAGGGCTATGGTGAAAAAGGAAATATCCTCAGATGAAATCTGGAAAGAAGCTTTCTGAGAAACTGCTTAATGTTCTGTTAATTCTTCTCACAGAGTTACGTTCGTATTTCATGGATCTCTTTGCTAGCCTTATTTCTGTGGAATGTGAGAACAGATATTTCGGATCCCTTTGAAGACTATAGGGCCAAAGGAAATATCCTCCGATGACAAAGAGAAAGAAGCTTTCTGAGAAACTTCTTTGTGTTCTGTGAAATCATCTCACAGAGTTACAGATTTCCCCTCAAGAAGCCTTTCGCTAAGACAGTTCTTGTGGAATTGGCAAAGTGATATTTGGAAGACCCTAGAGGGCTATGGTGAAAAAGGAAATATCCTCAGATGAAATCTGGAAAGAAGCTTTCTAAGAAATTGCTTAGTGTTCTGTTAATTCATCTCGCAGAGTTACATCTGTATTTCGTGGATCTCTTTGCTAGCCTTATTTCTGTGGAATCAGAACAGATATTTCGTATCCCTTTGAAGACTCTAGGGCCAAAGGAAATATCCTCCGATAACAAAGAGAAAGAAGCTTTCTGAGAAACTTCTTTGTGTTCTGGGAAATCATCTCACAGAGTTACAGCTTTCTCGTGAAGAAGAATTTCCTTAAGACAGTTCTTGTGGAATTGGCAAAGTGATATTTGAAGCCCATAGAGGGCTATGGTGAAAAAGGAAATATCCTCAGATGAAATCTGGAAAGAAGCTTTCTGAGAAACTGCTTAGTGTTCTGTTAATTCATCTCACAGAGTTACATCTGTCTTTCGTGGATCTCTTTGCTACCCTTATTTCTGTGGAATCTGAGAACAGATATTTCGGATCCCTTTGAAGACTATAGGGCCAAAGGAAATATCCTCTGATAACAAAGAGAAAGAAGCTTTCTGAGAAACTTCTTTGTGTTCTGTGAAATCATCTCACAGAGTTACAGCTTTCCCCTCAAGAAGACTTTCGCTAAGACAGTTCTTGTGGAATTGGCAAAGTGATATTTGGAAGCCCCTAGAGGGCTATGGTGAAAAAGGAAATATCCTCAGATGAAATCTGGAAAGAAGCTTTCTGAGAAACTGCATGGTGTTCTGTTAATTCATCTCACAGAGTTACATCTGTATTTCGTGGGTCTCTTTGCTAGCCTTATTACTGTGGAATCTGAGAACAGATATTTCGGATCCCTTTGAAGACTTTAGGCCAAAGGAAATATCCTCCGATAACAAAGAGAAAGAAGCTTTCTGAGAAACTTCTTTCTGTTCTGTGAAATCGTCTCACAGAGTTACAGCTTTCCCCTCAAGAAGCGTTTCGATAAGGCAGTTCTTGCGGAATTGGCAACGTGATATTGGAAGCCCGTAGAGGGCTATGGTGAAAAAGGAAATATCCTCAGACGAAATCTGGAAAGAAGCTTTCTGAGAAACTGCTTACTATTCTGTAAATTCATCTCACACAGTTACATCTGTATTTCGTGGATCTCTTTGCTAGCCTTATTTCTGTGGAATCTGAGAACAGATATTTCGGATCCCTTTGAAGACTACAGGGCCAAAGGAAATATCCTCCGATAAGAAAGAGAAAGAAGCTTTCAGAGAAACCTCTTTGTGTTCTGTGAAATCATCTCACAGAGTTACAGCTTTCTCCTCAACAAGCCTTTCACAAAGACAGTTCTTGTGGAATTGGCAAAGTGATATTTGGAGGCCCATAGAGGGCTATGGTGAAAAGGAAATATCCTCAGATGAAATCTGGAAAGAAGCTTTCTGAGAAACTGCTTAGTGTTCTGTTAATTCATCTCACAGAGTTACATCTGTATTTCCTGGGTCTTTTTCTACCGTTATTTCTGTGGAATCTGAGAACAGATATTTCGGATCGCTTTTAAGAGTATAGGGCCAAAGGAAATATCCTCCGATAACAAAGAGAAAGAAGCTTTCTGGGAAACTTCTTTGTGTTCTGTGAAATCATCTCACAGAGTTACAGCTTTCCCCTCAAGAAGCCTTTCGCTAAGACACCTCTTGTGGAATTGGCAAAGTGATATTTGGAAGCCCATAGAGGGCTATGGTGAAAAAGGAAATATCCGCCGATGAAATCTGGAAAGAAGCTTTCTGAGAAACTGCTTAGTGTTCTGTTAATTCATCTTGCAGAGTTACATCTGTATGTCGTGGTTCTCTTTGCCAGCCTTATTTCTGTGGAAACTGGGAACAGATATTTCGGATCCCTTCGAAGACTATTGGGCCAAAGGAAATATCCTCCGATAACAAAGAGAAAGAAGCTTTCTGAGAAACTTCCTTGTGTTCTGGGAAATCATCTCACAGAGTTACAGCTTTCCCCTCAAGAAGCCTTTCGCTAAGACAGTTATTGTGGAATTGGCAAAGTGATATTTAGAAGCCCATTGAGGGCTATGGTGAAAAAGGAAATATCCTCAGATGAAATCTGGAAAGAAGCTTTCTGAGAAACTGCTTAGTGTTCTGTTAATTCATCTCACAGAGTTACATCTGTATTTCGTGGATCTCTTTGCTAGCCTTATTTCTGTGGAATCTGAGAACAGATATTTCGGATCGCTTTGAAGACTATAGGGCCAAAGGAAATATCCTCCGATAACAAAGAGAAAGAAGCTTTCTGAGAAACTTCTTTGTGTTCTGTGAAATCATCTCACAGAGTTACAGCTTTCTCGTGAAGAAGAATTTCCCTAAGACAGTTCTTGTGGAATTGGCAAAGTGATATTTGGAAGCCCCTAGAGGGCTATGGTGAAAAAGGAAATATCCTCAGATGAAACCTGGAAAGAACCTTTCTGAGAAACTGCTTAGTGTTCTGTTAATTCATCTCACACTGTTATATCTGTTTTTCGTGGATCTCTTTGCTAGCCTTATTTCTGTGGAATCTGAGAACAGATATTTCGGATCCCTTTGAAGACTATAGGGCCAAAGGAAAGATCCTCCGATAACAAAGAGAAAGAAGCTTTTTGAGAAACTTCTTTGTGTTCTGTGAAATCATCTTACAGAGTTACAGCTTTCCCCTCAAGAAGCCTTTCGCTAAGATAGTTCTGGTGGAATTGGCAAAGTGATATTGGGAAGCCTCTAGAGGGCTATGGTGAAAAAGGAATTATCCTCAGATGAAATCTGGAAAGAAGCTTTCTGAGAAACTGCTTAGTGTTCTCTTAATTCATCTCACCTGAGTTACATCTGTATTTCGTGGATCTCTTTGCTAGCCTTATTTCTGTTGAATCTGAGAACAGATATTTCGGATCCCTTTGAAGACTATAGGGCCAAAGGAAATATCCTCCGAAAACAAAGAGAAAGAAGCTTTCTGCGATACTTGTTTGTGTTCTGTGAAATCATCTCACAGAGTTACAGCTTTCACTAGAAGAAGCCTTTCGCTAAGGCAGTTCTTGTGGAATTGGCAAAGTGATATTTGGAAGCCCATAGAGGGCCATGGTGAAAAAGGAAATATCCTCAGATGAAATCTGGAAAGAAGCTTTCTGAGAAACTGCTTAGTGTTCTGTTAATTCATCTCACAGAGTTACATCTGTATTTCGTGGATCTCTTTGCTAGCCTTATTTCTGTGGAATCTGAGAACAGATATTTCGGATCCCTTTGAAGACTATAGGGCCAAAGGGAATATCCTCCGATAACAAAGAGAAAGAAGCTTTCTGAGAAACTTCTTTGTGTTCTCTGAAATCATCTCACAGAGTTACAGCTTTCCCGTCAAGAAGAATTTCCCTAAGACAGTTCTTGTGGAATTGGCGAAGTGATATTTGGAAGCCCATAGAGGGCTATGGTGAAAAAGGAAATATCCTCAGATGAAATCTGGAAAGAAGCTTTCGGAGAAACTGCATGGTGTTCTGTTAATTCATCTCACAGAGTTACATCTGTATTTCGTGGGTCTCTTTGCTAGCCTTATTACTGTGGAATCTGAGAACAGATATTTCGGATCCCTTTGAAGACTTTAGGCCAAAGGAAATATCCTCCGATAACAAAGAGAAAGAAGCTTTCTGAGAAACTTCTTTCTGTTCTGTGAAATCGTCTCACAGAGTTACAGCTTTCCCCTCAAGAAGCCTTTCAATAAGGCAGTTCTTGCGGAATTGGCAACGTGATATTGGAAGCCCGTAGAGGGCTATGGTGAAAAAGGAAATATCCTCAGACGAAATCTGGAAAGAAGCTTTCTGAGAAACTGCTTACTATTCTGTTAATTCATCTCACACAGTTACATCTGTATTTCTTGGATCTCTTTGCTAGCCTTATTTCTGTGGAATCTGAGAACAGATATTTCGGATCCCTTTGAAGACTACAGGGCCAAAGCAAATATCCTCCGATAACAAAGAGAAAGAAGCTTTCTGAGAAACTTCTTTGTGTTCTGGGAAATCATCTCACAGACTTACAGCTTTCCCCTCAAGAAGTCTTTCGCCAAGACAGTTCTTGTGGAATTGGCAAAGTGATATTTGGTAGCCCATAGAGGGCTATGGTGAAAAACGAAATATCCTCAGATCAAATTAGGAAAGAAGCTTTCTGAGAAACTGCTTAGTGTTCTGTTAATTCATCTCACAGAGTTACATCTGTATTTCGTGGATCTCTTTGCTAGCCTTATTTCTGTGGAATCTGAGAACAGATATTTCGGATCCCTTTGAAGACTATAGGGCCAAAGGAAATATTCTCCGATAACAAAGAGAAAGAAGCTTTCTGAGAAACTTCTTTGTGTTCTGTGAAATCATCTCACAGAGTTACAGCTTTCCCCTCAAGAAGCCTTTCGCTAACACAGCTCTTGTAGAATTGGCAAAGTGATATTTGGAAGCCCTTAGAGGGCTATGGTGAAAAGGGAAATATCCTCCGATGAAATCTGGAAAGAAGCTTTCTGAGAAACTGCTTAGTGTTCTGTTAATTGATCTCACAGAGTTACATCTGTATTTCGTGGATCTCTTTGCTAGCCTTATTTCTGTGGAATCTGAGAACAGATATTTCGGATCCCTTTGAAGACTGTACGGCCAAAGGAAATATCCTCCGATAACAAAGAGAAAGAAGCTTTCTGAGAAACTTCTTTGTGTTCTGTGAAATCATCTCACAGAGTTACAGCTTTCCCTCAAGAAGCCCTTCGCTAAGACAGTTCTTGTGGAATTGGCAAAGTGATATTTGGAAGCCCATGGAGGGCTATGGTGAAAAAGGAAATATCCTCAGATGAAATCTGGAAAGAAGCTTTCTGAGAAACTGCATGGTGTTCTGTTAATTCATCTCACAGAGTTACATCTGTATTTCTTGGATCTCTTTGCTAGCCTTATTACTGTGGAATCTGAGAACAGATATTTCGGATCCCTTTGAAGACTATAGGCCAAAGGAAATATCCTCCGATAACAAAGAGAAAGAAACTTTCTGAGAAACTTCCTTCTGCTCTGTGAAATCATCTCACAGAGTTACAGCTTTCCCCTCAAGAAGCCTTTCGATAAGGCACTTCTTGCGGAATTGGCAAAGTGATATTGGGAAGCCCATAGAGGGCTATGATGAAAAAGGAAATATCCTCAGATGAAATCTGGAAAGAAGCTTTCTGAGAAACTGCTTAGTGTTCTGTTAATTCATCTCACACAGTTACATCTGTCTTTCGTGGATCTCTTTGCTACCCTTATTTCTGTGGAATCTGAGAACAGATATTTCGGATCCCTTTGAAGACTATAGGGCCAAAGGAAATATCCTCTGATAACAAAGAGAAAGAAGCTTTCTGAGAAACTTCTTTGTGTTCTGTGAAATCATCTCAGAAAGTTACAGCTTTCCCGTCAAGATGCCTTTCGCTGAGACAGTTCTTGTGGAATTGGCAAAGTGATATTTGGAAGCCCCTAGAGGGCTATGGTGCAAAAGGAAATATCCTCAGATGAAATCTGGAAAGAAGCTTTCTGAGAAACTGCTTAGTGTTCTGTTAATTTATCTCACAGAGTTACATCTGTATTTCGTGGATCTCTTTGCTAGCCTTATTTCTGTGGAATCTGAGAACAGATATTTCGGATCCCATTGCAGACTATAGGGCCAAAAGAAATATCCTCCGATAACAAAGAGAAAGAATCTTTCTGAGAAACTTCTTTGTGTTCTGTGAAATCATCTCACAGAGTTACAGCTTTCCCCTCCAGAAGCCTTTCGCTAAGACATTTCTTGTGGAATTGGCAAAGGGATATATGGTAGCCCCTAGACGGCTGTGGTGAAAAAGGAACTATCCTCAGATGAAATCTGGAAAGAAGCTTTCTGAGAAACTGCTTAGTGTTCTGTTAATTCATCTCACAGAGTTACATCTGTATTTCGTGGATCTCCTTGCTAGCCTTATTTCTGTTGAATCTGAGAACAGATATTTCAGATCCCTTTGAAGACTATAGGGCCAAAGGAAATATCCTCCGATAACAAAGAGAAAGAAGCTTTCTGAGAAACTTCCTTGTGTTCTGTGAAATCATCTCACAGAGTTACAGCTTTCCCTAGAAGAAGCCTTTCGCTAAGACAGTTCTTGTGGAACTGGCAAAGTGATCTTTGGTTCCGAAAGAGGGCTATAGTGAAAAAGGAAATATCCTCAGATGAAATCTGGAAAGAAGTTTTCTGAGAAACTGCTTAGTGTTCTGTTAATTCATCTAACAGAGTTACATCTGTATTTCGTGGATCTCTTTGCTAGCCTTATTTCTGTGGAAACTGAGAAGAGATATTTCGGATCCCTTTGAAGACTATACGGCCAAAGGAAATATCCTGTGATAACAAAGAGAAAGAAGTTTTCTGAGAAACTTCTTTGTGTTCTCTGAAATCATCTCACAGAGTTACAGCTTTCCCCTCAAGGAGCCTTTCGATAAGGCAGGTCTTGTGGAATTGGCAAAGTGCTATTGGGAAGCCCATAGAGGGCTATGGTGAAAAAGGAAATATCCTCAGATGAAATCTGGAAAGAAGCTTTCTGAGAAACTGCTTAGTGTTCTGTTAATTCATCTCACAGAGTTACATCTGTATTTCGTGGATCTCTTTGCTAGCCTTATTTCTGTGGAATCTGAGAACAGATATTTCAGATCGCTTTGAAGACTACAGGGCCAAAGGAAATATCCTCCGATAACAAAGAGAAAGAAGCTTTCAGAGAAACCTCTTTGTGTTCTGTGAAATCATCTCACAGAGTTACAGCTTTCTCCTCAACAAGCCTTTCACAAAGACAGTTCTTGTGGAATTGGCAAAGTGAAATTTGGAGGCCCATAGAGGGCTATGGTGAAAAGGAAATATCCTCAGATGAAATCTGGAAAGAAGCTTTCTGAGAAACTGCTTAGGGTTCTGTTAATTCATCTCACAGAGTTACATCTGTATTTCCTGGGTCTTTTTCTACCGTTATTTCTGTGGAATCTGAGAACAGATATTTCGGATCGCTTTGAAGAGTATAGGGCCAAAGGAAATATCCTCCGATAACAAAGAGAAAGAAGCTTTCTGAGAAACTTCTTTGTGTTCTGTGAAATCATCTAACAGAGTTACAGCTTTCCCCTCAAGAAGCCTTTCGCTAAGACACCTCTTGTGGAATTGGCAAAGTGATATTTGGAAGCCCATAGAGGGCTATGGTGAAAAAGGAAATATCCGCCGATGAAATCTGGAAAGAAGCTTTCTGAGAAACTGCTTAGTGTTCTGTTAATTCATCTTGCAGAGTTACATCTGTATGTCGTGGTTCTCTTTGCCAGCCTTATTTCTGTGGAAACTGGGAACAGATATTTCGGATCCCTTCGAAGACTATTGGGCCAAAGGAAATATCCTCCGATAACAAAGAGAAAGAAGCTTTCTGAGAAACTTCCTTGTGTTCTGGGAAATCATCACACAGAGTTACAGCTTTCCCCTCCAGAAGCCTTTCGCTAAGACAGTTCTTGTGGAATTGGCAAAGGGATATATGGTAGCCCCTAGAGGGCTGTGGTGAAAAAGGAACTATCCTCAGATGAAATCTGGAAAGAAGCTTTCTGAGAAACTGCTTAGTGTTCTGTTAATTCATCTCACAGAGTTACATCTGTATTTCGTGGATCTCTTTGCTAGCCTTATTACTGTGGAATCTGAGAACAGATATTTCGGATCCCTTTGAAGACTATAGGCCAAAGGAAATATCCTCCGATAACAAAGAGAAAGAAACTTTCTGAGAAACTTCTTTCTGTTCTGTGAAATCATCTCACAGAGTTACAGCTTTCCCCTCAAGAAGCCTTTCGATAAGGCACTTCTTGCGGAATTGGCAAAGTGATATTGGGAAGCCCATAGAGGGCTATGATGAAAAAGGAAATATCCTCAGATGAAATCTGGAAAGAAGCTTTCTGAGAAACTGCTTAGTGTTCTGTTAATTCATCTCACACAGTTACATCTGTCTTTCGTGGATCTCTTTGCTACCCTTATTTCTGTGGAATCTGAGAAGAGATATTTCGGATCCCTTTGAAGAATATAGGGCCAAAGGAAATATCCTCCGATAACAAAGAGAAAGAAGCTTTCAGAGAAACCTCTTTGTGTTCTGTGAAATCATCTCACAGAGTTACAGCTTTCTCCTCAACAAGCCTTTCACAAAGACAGTTCTTGTGGAATTGGCAAAGTGATATTTGGAGGCCCATAGAGGGCTATGGTGAAAAGGAAATATCCTCAGATGAAATCTGGAAAGAAGCTTTCTGAGAAACTGCTTAGTGTTCTGTTAATTCATCTCACAGAGTTACATCTGTATTTCCTGGGTCTTTTTCTACCGTTATTTCTGTGGAATCTGAGAACAGATATTTCGGATCGCTTTGAAGAGTATAGGGCCAAAGGAAATATCCTCCGATAACAAAGAGAAAGAAGCTTTCTGAGAAACTTCTTTGTGTTCTGTGAAATCATCTCACAGAGTTACAGCTTTCCCCTCAAGAAGCCTTTCGCTAAGACACCTCTTGTGGAATTGGCAAAGTGATATTTGGAAGCCCATAGAGGGCTATGGTGAAAAAGGAAATATCCGCCGATGAAATCTGGAAAGAAGCTTTCTGAGAAACTGCTTAGTGTTCTGTTAATTCATCTTGCAGAGTTACATCTGTATGTCGTGGTTCTCTTTGCCAGCCTTATTTCTGTGGAAACTGGGAACAGATATTTCGGATCCCTTCGAAGACTATTGGGCCAAAGGAAATATCCTCCGATAACAAAGAGAAAGAAGCTTTCTGAGAAACTTCCTTGTGTTCTGGGAAATCATCACACAGAGTTACAGCTTTCCCCTCAAGAAGCCTTTCGCTAAGACAGTTATTGTGGAATTGGCAAAGTGATATTTAGAAGCCCATTGAGGGCTATGGTGAAAAAGGAAATATCCTCAGATGAAATCTGGAAAGAAGCTTTCTGAGAAACTGCTTAGTGTTCTGTTAATTCATCTCACAGAGTTACATCTGTATTTCCTGGATCTCTTTGCTAGCCTTATTTCTGTGGAATCTGAGAACAGATATTTCGGATCGCTTTGAAGACTATAGGGCCAAAGGAAATATCCTCCGATAACAAAGAGAAAGAAGCTTTCTGAGAAACTTCTTTGTGTTCTGTGAAATCATCTCACAGAGTTACAGCTTTCTCGTGAAGAAGAATTTCCCTAAGACAGTTCTTGTGGAATTGGCAAAGTGATATTTGGAAGGCCCTAGAGGGCTATGGTGAAAAAGGAAATATCCTCAGATGAAACCTGGAAAGAACCTTTCTGAGAAACTGCTTAGTGTTCTGTTAATTCATCTCACACTGTTATATCTGTTTTTCGTGGATCTCTTTGCTAGCCTTATTTCTGTGGAATCTGAGAACAGATATTTCGGATCCCTTTGAAGACTATAGGGCCAAAGGAAAGATCCTCCGATAACAAAGAGAAAGAAGCTTTTTGAGAAACTTCTTTGTGTTCTGTGAAATCATCTTACAGAGTTACAGCTTTCCCCTCAAGAAGCCTTTCGCTAAGATAGTTCTGGTGGAATTGGCAAAGTGATATTGGGAAGCCTCTAGAGGGCTATGGTGAAAAAGGAGTTACCCTCAGATGAAATCTGGAAAGAAGCTTTCTGAGAAACTGCTTAGTGTTCTTTTAATTCATCTCACCTGAGTTACATCTGTATTTCGTGGATCTCTTTGCTAGCCTTATTTCTGTTGAATCTGAGAACAGATATTTCGGATCCCTTTGAAGACTATAGGGCCAAAGGAAATATCCTCCGATAACAAAGAGAAAGAAGCTTTCTGCGATACTTCTTTGTGTTCTGTGAAATCATCTCACAGAGTTACAGCTTTCACTAGAAGAAGCCTTTCGCTAAGGCAGTTCTTGTGGAATTGGCAAAGTGATATTTGGAAGCCCATAAAGGGCCATGGTGAAAAAGGAAATATCCTCAGATGAAATCTGGAAAGAAGCTTTCTGAGAAACTGCTTAGTGTTCTGTTAATTCATCTCACAGAGTTACATCTGTATTTCGTGGATCTCTTTGCTAGCCTTATTTCTGTGGAATCTGAGAACAGATATTTCGGATCCCTTTGAAGACTATATGGCCAAAGGGAATATCCTCCGATAACAAAGAGAAAGAAGCTTTCTGAGAAACTTCTTTGTGTTCTCTGAAATCATCTCACAGAGTTACAGCTTTCCCGTCAAGAAGAATTTCCCTAAGACAGTTCTTGTGGAATTGGCGAAGTGATATTTGGAAGCCCATGGAGGGCTATGGTGAAAAAGGAAATATCCTCAGATGAAATCTGGAAAGAAGCTTTCTGAGAAACTGCTTAATGTTCTGTTAATTCTTCTCACAGAGTTACGTTCGTATTTCGTGGATCTCTTTGCTAGCCTTATTTCTGTGGAATGTGAGAACAGATATTTCGGATCCCTTTGAAGACTATAGGGCCAAAGGAAATATCCTCCGATGACAAAGAGAAAGAAGCTTTCTGAGAAACTTCTTTGTGTTCTGTGAAATCATCTCACAGAGTTACAGATTTCCCCTCAAGAAGCCTTTCGCTAAGACAGTTCTTGTGGAATTGGCAAAGTGATATTTGGAAGACCCTAGAGGGCTATGGTGAAAAAGGAAATATCCTCAGATGAAATCTGGAAAGAAGCTTTCTAAGAAATTGCTTAGTGTTCTGTTAATTCATCTCGCAGAGTTACATCTGTATTTCGTGGATCTCTTTGCTAGCCTTATTTCTGTGGAATCAGAACAGATATTTCGTATCCCTTTGAAGACTCTAGGGCCAAAGGAAATATCCTCCGATAACAAAGAGAAAGAAGCTTTCTGAGAAACTTCTTTGTGTTCTGGGAAATCATCTCACAGAGTTACAGCTTTCTCGTGAAGGAGAATTTCCTTAAGACAGTTCTTGTGGAATTGGCAAAGTGATATTTGAAGCCCATAGAGGGCTATGATGAAAAAGGAAATATCCTCAGATGAAATCTGGAAAGAAGCTTTCTGAGAAACTGCTTAGTGTTCTGTTAATTCATCTCACACAGTTACATCTGTCTTTCGTGGATCTCTTTGCTACCCTTATTTCTGTGGAATCTGAGAACAGATATTTCGGATCCCTTTGAAGACTATAGGGCCAAAGGAAATATCCTCTGATAACAAAGAGAAAGAAGCTTTCTGAGAAACTTCTTTGTGTTCTGTGAAATCATCTCAGAAAGTTACAGCTTTCCCGTCAAGAAGCCTTTCGCTAAGACTGTTCTTGTGGAATTGGCAAAGTGATATTTGGAAGCCCCTAGAGGGCTATGGTGCAAAAGGAAATATCCTCAGATGAAATCTGGAAAGAAGCTTTCTGAGAAACTGCTTAGTGTTCTGTTAATTTATCTCACAGAGTTACATCTGTATTTCGTGGATCTCTTTGCTACCCTTATATCTGTGGAATCTGAGAACAGATATTTCGGATCCCTTTGAAGACTATAGGGTCAAAAGAAATATCCTCCGATTACAAAGAGAAAGAATCTTTCTGAGAAACTTCTTTGTGTTCTGTGAAATCATCTCACAGAGTTACAGCTTTCCCCTCCAGAAGCCTTTCGCTCAGACAGTTCTTGTGGAATTGGCAAAGTGATATATGGTAGCCCCTAGAGGGCTGTGGTGAAAAAGGAACAATCCTCAGATGAAATCTGGAAAGAAGCTTTCTGAGAAACTGCTTAGTGTTCTGTTAATTCATCTCACAGAGTTACATCTGTATTTCGTGGATCTCTTTGCTAGCCTTATTTCTGTTGAATCTGAGAACAGATATTTCAGATCCCTTTGAAGACTATAGGGCCAAAGGAAATATCCTCCGATAACAAAGAGAAAGAAGCTTTCTGAGAAACTTCCTTGTGTTCTGTGAAATCATCTCACAGAGTTACAGCTTTCCCTAGAAGAAGCCTTTCGCTAAGACAGTTCTTGTGGAATTGGCAAAGTGATATTTGGTACCGAAAGAGGGCTATGGTGAAAAAGGAAATATCCTCAGATGAAATCTGGAAAGAAGTTTTCTGAGAAACTGCTTAGTGTTCTGTTAATTCATCTAACAGAGTTACATCTGTATTTCGTGGATCTCTTTGCTAGCCTTATTTCTTTGGAAACTGAGAAGAGATATTTCGGATCCCTTTGAAGACTATACGGCCAAAGGAAATATCCTGTGATAACAAAGAGAAAGAAGTTTTCTGAGAAACTTCTTTGTGTTCTCTGAAATCATCTCACAGAGTTACAGCTTTCCCCTCAAGGAGCCTTTCGATAAGGCAGGTCTTGTGGAATTGGCAAAGTGCTATTGGGAAGCCCATAGAGGGCTATGGTGAAAAAGGAAATATCCTCAGATGAAATCTGGAAAGAAGCTTTCTGAGAACCTGCTTAGTGTTCTGTGAATTCATCTCACAGAGTTACATCTGTATTTCGTGGATCTCTTTGCTAGCCTTATTTCTGTGGAATCTGAGAACAGATATTTCGGATCCCTTTGAAGACTATACGGCCAAAGGAAATATCCTCCGATAACAAAGAGAAAGAAGCTTTCTGAGAAACTTCTTTGTGTTCTGTGAAATCATCTCACAGAGTTACAGCTTTCCTCTCAAGAAGCCTTTCGATAAGGCAGTCTTGTGGAATTGGCAAAGTGATATTGGGAATCCCATAGAGGGCTATGATGTAAAAGGAAATATCCTAAGATGAAAACTGGTAAGAAGCTTTTTGAGAAACTGCTTAGTGGTCTGATAATTCATCTCAGATAGTTACATCTGTATTTCTTGGATCTCTTTGCTAGCCTTATTTCTGTGGAATCTGAGAACAGATATTTCGGATCCCTTTGAAGAGTATAGGGCCAAAGGAAATATCCTCCGATAACAAAGAGAAAGAAGCTTTCTGAGAAACTTCTTTGTGTTCTGTGAAATCAACTCACAGAGTTACAGCTTTCCCCTCAAGAAGCCTTTCGCTAAGACAGTTCTGGTGGAATTGGCAAAGTGATATATGGAAGCCCATAGAGGGCTATGGTGAAAAGGGAGATATCCTCAGATGAAATCTGGAAAGAAGCTTTCTGAGAAACTGCTTAGTATTCTGTTAATTCATCTCACAGAGTTACATCTGTATTTCGTGGATCTCTTTGCTAGCCTTATTTCTGTGGAGTCTGAGAACAGATATTTCGGATCGCTTTGAAGACTATAGGGCCAAAGGAAATATCCTCCGATAACAAAGAGAAAGAAGCTTTCTGAGAAACTTCTTTGTGTTCTGTGAAATCATCTCACAGAGTTACAGCTGACCCCTCAAGAAACCTTTCGATAAGGCAGTTCTTGTGGAATTGGGAAAGTGATATTGGGAAGCCCAAAGAGGGCTATGGTGAAAAAGAAAATATCCTCAGATGAAATCTGGAAAGAAGCTTTCTGAGAAACTGCTTAGTGTTCTGTTAATTCATCTCACAGAGTTACATCTGTATTTCGTGGATCTCTTTGCTAGCCTTATTTCTGTGGAATCTGAGAACAGATATTTCGGATCCCTTTGAAGACTATAGGGCCAAAGGAAAGATCTTCCGATAACAAAGAGAAAGAAGCTTTCTGAGAAACTTCTTTGTGTTCTGTGAAATCATCTCACAGAGTTACAGCTTTCCCTCAAGAAGCCCTTCGCTAAGACAGTTCTTGTGGAATTGGCAAAGTGATATTTGGAAGCCCATGGAGGGCTATGGTGAAAAAGGAAATATCCTCAGATGAAATCTGGAAAGAAGCTTTCTGAGAAACTGCTTAATGTTCTGTTAATTCTTCTCACAGAGTTACGTTCGTATTTCGTGGATCTCTTTGCTAGCCTTATTTCTGTGGAATGTGAGAACAGATATTTCGGATCCCTTTGAAGACTATAGGGCCAAAGGAAATATCCTCCGATGACAAAGAGAAAGAAGCTTTCTGAGAAACTTCTTTGTGTTCTGTGAAATCATCTCACAGAGTTACAGATTTCCCCTCAAGAAGCCTTTCGCTAAGACAGTTCTTGTGGAATTGGCAAAGTGATATTTGGAAGACCCTAGAGGGCTATGGTGAAAAAGGAAATATCCTCAGATGAAATCTGGAAAGAAGCTTTCTAAGAAATTGCTTAGTGTTCTGTTAATTCATCTCGCAGAGTTACATCTGTATTTCGTGGATCTCTTTGCTAGCCTTATTTCTGTGGAATCAGAACAGATATTTCGTATCCCTTTGAAGACTCTAGGGCCAAAGGAAATATCCTCCGATAACAAAGAGAAAGAAGCTTTCTGAGAAACTTCTTTGTGTTCTGGGAAATCATCTCACAGAGTTACAGCTTTCTCGTGAAGAAGAATTTCCTTAAGACAGTTCTTGTGGAATTGGCAATGTGATATTTGAAGCCCATAGAGGGCTATGGTGAAAAAGGAAATATCCTCAGATGAAATCTGGAAAGAAGCTTTCTGAGAAACTGCTTAGTGTTCTGTTAATTCATCTCACAGAGTTACATCTGTCTTTCGTGGATCTCTTTGCTAGCCTTATTTCTGTGGAATCTGAGAACAGATATTTCGGATCCCTTTGAAGACTTTAGGCCAAAGGAAATATCCTCCGATAACAAAGAGAAAGAAGCTTTCTGAGAAACTTCTTTCTGTTCTGTGAAATCGTCTCACAGAGTTACAGCTTTCCCCTCAAGAAGCGTTTCGATAAGGCAGTTCTTGCGGAATTGGCAACGTGATATTGGAAGCCCGTAGAGGGCTATGGTGAAAAAGGAAATATCCTCAGACGAAATCTGGAAAGAAGCTTTCTGAGAAACTGCTTACTATTCTGTAAATTCATCTCACACAGTTACATCTGTATTTCGTGGATCTCTTTGCTAGCCTTATTTCTGTGGAATCTGAGAACAGATATTTCGGATCCCTTTGAAGACTACAGGGCCAAAGGAAATATCCTCCGATAAGAAAGAGAAAGAAGCTTTCTGAGAAACTTCTTTGTGTTCTGGGAAATCATCTCACAGACTTACAGCTTTCCCCTCAAAAAGTCTTTCGCTAAGACAGTTCTTGTGGAATTGGCAAAGTTATATTTGGTAGCCCATAGAGGGCTATGGTGAAAAAGGAAATATCCTCAGATCAAATTTGGAAAGAAGCTTTCTGAGAAACTGCTTAGTGTTCTGTTAATTCATCTCACAGAGTTACATCTGTATTTCGTGGATCTCTTTGCTAGCCTTATTTCTGTGGAATCTGAGAACAGATATTTCGGATCCCTTTGAAGGCTATAGGGCCAAAGGAAATATTCTCCGATAACAAAGTGAAAGAAGCTTTCTGAGAAACTTCTTTGGGTTCTGTGAAATCATCTCACAGAGTTACAGCTTTCAACTCAAGAAGCCTTTCGCTAAGACAGCTCTTGTAGAATTGGCAAAGTGATATTTGGAAGCCCTTAGAGGGCTATGGTGAAAAGGGAAATATCCTCCGATGAAATCTAGAAAGAAGCTTTCTGAGAAACTGCTTAGTGTTCTGTTAATTCATCTCACAGAGTTACATCTGTATTTCGTGGATCTCTTTGCTAGCCTTATTTCTGTGGAATCTGAGAACAGATATTTCAGATCCCTTTGAAGACTGTACGGCCAAAGGAAATATCCTCCGATAACAAAGAGAAAGAAGCTTTCTGAGAAACTTCTTTGTGTTCTGTGAAATCATCTCACAGAGTTACAGCTTTCCCTCAAGAAGCCCTTCGCTAAGACAGTTCTTGTGGAATTGGCAAAGTGATATTTGGAAGTCCATAGAGGGCTATGGTGAAAAAGGAAATATCCTGAGATGAAATCTGCAAAGAAGCTTTCTGAAAAACTGCTTAGTGTTCTGTTAATCCATCTCACTGAGTTACATCTGTATTTCGTAGATCTCTCTGCTAGCCTTATTTCTGTGGAATCTGAGAACAGATATTTCGGATCCCTTTGAAGACTATAGGGCCAAAGGAAATATCCTCCGATATCAAAGAGAAAGAAGCTTTCTGACAAACTTCATTGTGTTCTGTGAAATCATCTCACAGAGGTACAGCTTTCCCCTCAAGAAGCCTTTCGTTAAGACAGTTCTTGTGGAATTTGCAAAGTGATATTTGGAAGCCCATAGAGGGCTATGGTGAAAAAGGAAATATCCTCCGATGAAATCTGGAAAGAAGCTTTCTGAGAAACTGCTTAGTGTTCTGTTAATTCATCTCACAGAGTTACATCTGTATTTCGTGGATCTCTTTGCTAGCCTTATTTCTGTGGAATCTGAGAACAGATATTTCGGATCCCTTTGAAGACTATAGGGCCAAAGGAAATATCCTCCGATAACAAAGAGAAAGAAGCTTTCTGAGAAACTTCTTTGTGTTCTGTGAAATCAACTCACAGAGTTACAGCTTTCCCCTCAAGAAGCCTTTCGCTAAGACAGTTCTGGTGGAATTGGCAAAGTGATATTTGGAAGCCCATAGAGGGCTATGGTGAAAAGGGAAATATCCTCAGATGAAATCTGGAAAGAAGCTTTCTGAGAAACTGCTTAGTATTCTGTTAATTCATCTCACAGAGTTACATCTGTATTTCGTGGATCTCTTTCCTAGCCTTATTTCTGTGGAGTCTGAGAACAGATATTTCGGATCGCTTTGAAGACTATAGGGCCAAAGGAAATATCCTCCGATAACAAAGAGAAAGAAGCTTTCTGAGAAACTTCTTTGTGTTCTGTGAAATCATCTCACAGAGTTACAGCTGACCCCTCAAGAAACCTTTCGATAAGGCAGTTCTTGTGGAATTGGGAAAGTGATATTGGGAAGCCCAAAGAGGGCTATGGTGAAAAAGAAAATATCCTCAGATGAAATCTGGAAAGAAGCTTTCTGAGAAACTGCTTAGTGTTCTGTTAATTCATCTCACAGAGTTACATCTGTATTTCGTGGATCTCTTTGCTAGCCTTATTTCTGTGGAATCTGAGAACAGATATTTCGGATCCCTTTGAAGACTATAGGGCCAAAGGAAAGATCTTCCGATAACAAAGAGAAAGAAGCTTTCTGAGAAACTTCTTTGTGTTCTGTGAAATCATCTCACAGAGTTACAGCTTTCCCTCAAGAAGCCCTTCGCTAAGACAGTTCTTGTGGAATTGGCAAAGTGATATTTTGAAGTCCATGGAGGGCTATGGTGAAAAAGGAAATATCCTCACATGAAATCTGGAAAGAAGCTTTCTGAGAAACTGCTTAATGTTCTGTTAATTCTTCTCACAGAGTTAGGTTCGTATTTCGTGGATCTCTTTGCTAGCCTTATTTCTGTGGAATGTGAGAACAGATATTTCGGATCCCTTTGAAGACTATAGGGCCAAAGGAAATATCCTCCGATGACAAAGAGAAAGAAGCTTTCTGAGAAACTTCTTTGTGTTCTTTGAAATCATCTCACAGAGTTACAGATTTCCCCTCAAGAAGCCTTTCGCTAAGACAGTTCTTGTGGAATTGGCAAAGTGATATTTGGAAGACCCTAGAGGGCTATGGTGAAAAAGGAAATATCCTCAGATGAAATCTGGAAAGAAGCTTTCTAAGAAATTGCTTAGTGTTCTGTTAATTCATCTCGCAGAGTTACATCTGTATTTCGTGGATCTCTTTGCTAGCCTTATTTCTGTGGAATCAGAACAGATATTTAGGATCCCTTTGAAGACTCTAGGGCCAAAGGAAATATCCTCCGATAACAAAGAGAAAGAAGCTTTCTGAGAAACTTCTTTGTGTTCTGGGAAATCATCTCAGAAAGTTACAGCTTTCCCGTCAAGAAGCCTTTCGCTAAGACAGTTCTTGTGGAATTGGCAAAGTGATATTTGGAAGCCCCTAGAGGGCTATGGTGCAAAAGGAAATATCCTCAGATGAAATCTGGAAAGAAGCTTTCTGAGAAACTGCTTAGTGTTCAGTTAATTTATCTCACAGAGTTACATCTGTATTTCGTGGATCTCTTTGCTAGCCTTATATCTGTGGAATCTGAGAACAGATATTTCGGATCCCTTTGAAGACTATAGGGTCAAAAGAAATATCCTCCGATAACAAAGAGAAAGAATCTTTCTGAGAAACTTCTTTGTGTTCTGTGAAATCATCTCACAGAGTTACAGCTTTCCCCTCCAGAAGCCTTTCCCTAAGACAGTTCTTGTGGAATTGGCAAAGTGATATATGGTAGCCCCTAGAGGGCTGTGGTGAAAAAGGAACAATCCTCAGATGAAATCTGGAAAGAAGCTTTCTGAGAAACTGCTTAGTGTTCTGTTAATTCATCTCACAGAGTTACATTTGTATTTCTTGGATCTCTTTGCTAGCCTTATTTCTGTTGAATCTGAGAACAGATATTTCAGATCCCTTTGAAGACTATAGGGCCAAAGGAAATATCCTCCGATAACAAAGAGAAAGAAGCTTTCTTAGAAACTTCTTTGTGTTCTGTGAAATCATCTCACAGAGTTACAGCTTTCCCTAGAAGAAGCCTTTCGCTAAGACAGTTCTTGTGGAATTGGCAAAGTGATATTTGGTACCCAAAGAGGGCTATGGTGAAAAAGGAAATATCCTCAGATGAAATCTAGAAAGAAGTTTTCTGAGAAACTGCTTAGTGTTCTGTTAATTCATCTAACAGAGTTACATCTGTATTTCGTGGATCTCTTTCCTAGCCTTATTTCTGTGGAAACTGAGAAGAGATATTTCGGATCCCTTTGAAGACTATAGGGCCAAAGGAAATATCCTGTGATAACAAAGAGAAAGAAGTTTTCTGAGAAACTTCTTTGTGTTCTCTGAAATCATCTCACAGAGTTACAGCTTTCCCCTCAAGGAGCCTTTCGATAAGGCAGGTCTTGTGGAATTGGCAAAGTGCTATTGGGAAGCCCATAGAGGGCTATGGTGAAAAAGGAAATATCCTCAGATGAAATCTGGAAAGAAGCTTTCTGAGAAACTGCTTAGTGTTCTGTTAATTCATCTCACAGAGTTACATCTGTATTTCGTGGGTCTCTTTGCTAGCCTTATTACTGTGGAATCTGAGAACAGATATTTCGGATCCCTTTGAAGACTTTAGGCCAAAGGAAATATCCTCCGATAACAAAGAGAAAGAAGCTTTCTGAGAAACTTCTTTCTGTTCTGTGAAATCGTCTCACAGAGTTACAGCTTTCCCCTCAAGAAGCCTTTCGATAAGGCAGTTCTTGCGGAATTGGCAACGTGATATTGGAAGCCCGTAGAGGGCTATGGTGAAAAAGGAAATATCCTCAGACGAAATCTGGAAAGAAGCTCTCTGAGAAACTGCTTACTATTCTGTAAATTCGTCTCACACAGTTACATCTGTATTTCGTGGATCTCTTTGCTAGCCTTATTTCTGTGGAATCTGAGAACAGATATTTCGGATCCCTTTGAAGACTACAGGGCCAAAGGAAATATCCTCCGATAAGAAAGAGAAAGAAGCTTTCTGAGAAACTTCTTTGTGTTCTGGGAAATCATCTCACAGACTTACAGCTTTCCCCTCAAGAAGTCTTTCACTAAGACATTTCTTGTGGAATTGGCAAAGTTATATTTGGTAGCCCATAGAGGGCTATGGTGAAAAAGGAAATATCCTCAGATCAAATTTGGAAAGAAGCTTTCTGAGAAACTGCTTAGTGTTCTGTTAATTCATCTCACAGAGTTACATCTGTATTTCGTGGATCTCTTTGCTAGCCTTATTTCTGTGGAATCTGAGAACAGATATTTCGGATCCCTTTGAAGGCTATAGGGCCAAAGGAAATATTCTCCGATAACAAAGAGAAAGAAGCTTTCTGAGAAACTTCTTTGGGTTCTGTGAAATCATCTCACAGAGTTACAGCTTTCAACTCAAGAAGCCTTTCGCTAAGACAGCTCTTGTAGAATTGGCAAAGTGATATTTGGAAGCCCTTAGAGGGCTATGGTGAAAAGGGAAATATCCTCCGATGAAATCTGGAAAGAAGCTTTCTGAGAAACTGCTTAGTGTTCTGTTAATTCATCTCACAGAGTTACATCTGTATTTCGTGGATCTCTTTGCTAGCCTTATTTCTGTGGAATCTGAGAACAGATATTTCAGATCCCTTTGAAGACTGTACGGCCAAAGGAAATATCCTCCGATAACAAAGAGAAAGAAGCTTTCTGAGAAACTTCTTTGTGTTCTGTGAAATCATCTCACAGAGTTACAGCTTTCCCTCAAGAAGCCCTTCGCTAAGACAGTTCTTGTGGAATTGGCAAAGTGATATTTGGAAATCCATAGAGGGCTATGGTGAAAACGGAAATATCCTGAGATGAAATCTGCAAAGAAGCTTTCTGAAAAACTGCTTAGTGTTCTGTTAATCCATCTCACAGAGTTACATCTGTATTTCGTGGATCTCTCTGCTAGCCTTATTTCTGTGGAATCTGAGAACAGATATTTCGGATCCCTTTGAACACTATAGGGCCAAAGGAAATATCCTCCGATATCAAAGAGAAAGAAGCTTTCTGACAAACTTCATTGTGTTCTGTGAAATCATCTCACAGAGTTACAGCTTTCCCCTCAAGAAGCCTTTCGTTAAGACAGTTCTTGTGGAATTTGCAAAGTGATATTTGGAAGCCCATAGAGGGCTATGGTGAAAAAGGAAATATCCTCCGATGAAATCTGGAAAGAAGCTTTCTGAGAAACTGCTTAGTGTTCTGTTAATTCATCTCACAGAGTTACATCTGTATTTCGTGGATCTCTTTGCTAGCCTTATTTCTGTGGAATCTGAGAACAGATATTTCGGATCCCTTTGAAGACTATAGGGCCAAAGGAAATATCCTCCGATAACAAAGAGAAAGAAGCTTTCTGAGAAACTTCTTTGTGTCCTGTGAAATCAACTCACAGAGTTACAGCTTTCCCTCAAAAAGCCTTTCGCTAAGACAGTTCTTGAGGAATTGGCAAAGTGATATTTGGAAGCCCATAGAGGGCTATGGTGAAAAAGGAAATATCCTCATATGAAATCTGGAAAGAAGCTTTCTGAGAAACTGCTTAGTGTTCTGTGAATTCATCTCACAGAGTTACATCTGTATTTCGTGGATCTCTTTGCTACCCTTATTTCTGTGGAATCTGAGAACAGATATTTCGGATCCCTTTGAAGACTGTAGGGCCAAAGGAAATATCCTCCGATAGCAAAGAGAAAGAAGCTCTCTGAGAAACTTCTTTGTGTTCTGTGAAATCATCTCACAGAGTTACAGCATTTCCTAGAAGAACCCTTTCGCTAAGACAGTTCTTGTGGAATTGGCAAAGTGATATTGGAAGCCCTTAGAGGGCTATGGTGAAAAAGGAAATATCCTCAGATGAAATCTGGAAAGAAGATTTCTGAGAAACTGCTTAGTGTTCTGTTAATTCATCTCACAGAGTTACATCGGTATTTCGTGGATCTCTTTGCTAGCCTTATTTCTGTGGAATCTGAGAACAGATATTTCGGATCCCTTTGAAGACTATAGGGCCATATTAAATATCCTCCGATAACAAAGAGAAAGAAGCTTTCTGAGAAACTTCTTCGTGTTCTGTGAAATCATCTCACAGAGTTACAGCTTTCCCCTCAAGAAGCCTTTCGCTAAGACAGTTTTTGTGGAATTGGCAAAGTGATAAATGGAAGCCCCTAGAGGTCTATGGTGAAAAAGGAAATATCCTCAGATAAAATCTGGAAAGAAGCTTTCTGACAAACTGCTTAGTGTTCTGTTAATTCATCTCACAGAGTTACATCTGTATTTCATGGATCTCTTTGCTAGCCTTATTTCTGTGGAATCTGAGAACAGATATTTCGGATCCCTTTGAAGAGTATAGGGCCAAAGGAAATATCCTCCGATAACAAAGAGAAAGAAGCTATCTGAGAAACTTCTTTGTTTTCTGTGAAATCAACTCACAGAGTTACAGATTTCTCCTCAAGAAGCCTTTCGCTAAGACAGTTCTTGTGGAATTGGCAAAGTGATATTTGGAAGCCCATAGAGGGCTATGGTGAAAAAGGAAATATCCTCAGATGAAATCTGGAAAGAAGCTTTCTCAGAACCTGCTTAGTGTTCTGTGAATTCATCTCACAGAGTTACATCTGCATTTCGTGGATCTCTTTGCTAGCCTTATTTCTGTGGAATCTGAGAAGAGATATTTCGGATCCCATTGAAGACTATAGGGCCAAAGGAAATATCCTCTGATAACAAAGAGAAAGAAGCTTTCTGAGAAACTTCTTTGTGTTCTGTGAAATCATCTCACAGAGTTACAGCTTTCCTCTCAAGAAGCCTTTCGATAAGGCAGTTCTTGTGGAATTGGCATAGTGATATTGGGAATCCCATAGAGGGCTTTGGTGAAAAAGGAAATATCCTCAGATGAAAACTGGAAAGAAGCTTTCTGAGAAACTGCTTAGTGTTCTGTGAATTCATCTCAGATAGTTACATCTGTATTTCGTGGATCTCTTTGCTAGCCTTATTTCTGTGGAATCTGAGAACAGATATTTCGGATCCCTTTGAAGACTGTACGGCCAAAGGAAATATCCTCCGCTAACAAAGAGAAAGAAGCTTTCTGAGAAACTTCTTTGTGTTCTGTGAAATCATCTCACAGAGTTACAGCTTTCCCTCAAGAAGCCTTTCGCTAAGACAGTTCTTGTGGAATTGGCAAAGTGATATTTGGAAGTCCATAGAGGGCTATGGTGAAAAAGGAAATATCCTCAGATGTAATCTGGAAAGAAGCTTTCTGAGAAACTGCTTAGTGTTCTGTTAATTCACCTCACAGAGTTACATCTGTATTTCGTGTATCTCTTTGCTAGCCTTATTTCTGTGGAATCTGAGAACAGATATTTCGGATCCCTTTGAAGACTATAGGGCCAAAGGAAAGATCCTCCGATAACAAAGAGAAAGAAGCTTTCTGAGAAACTTCTTTGTGTTCTGGGAAATCATCTCACACAGTTACTGCTTTCCCGTCAAGAAGAATTTCGCTAAGACAGTTCTTGGGGAAATGGTAAAGTGATATTTGCAAGCCCATAGAGGGCTATGGAGAAAAAGGAAATATCCTCAGATAAAATCTGGAAAGAAGCTTTCTGAGAAACTGCTTAGTGTTCTGTGAATTCATCTCACAGAGTTACATCCGTATTTCGTGGATCTCTTTGCTAGCCTTATTACTGTGGAATCTGAGAACAGATATTTCGGATACCTTTGAACACTGTAGGGCCATAGTAAACATCGTCCGATAACAAACAGAAAGAAGCTTTCTGAGAAACTTCTTTTTGTTCTGTGAAATCATCTCACAGAGTTACAGCTTTCCTCTCAAGAAGCCTTTCACTAAGACAGTTCTTGTGGAATTGGCAAAGTAATATTTGGAAGCCCCTAGAGGGCTATGGTGAAAAAGGAAATATCCTCAGATGAAATCTGGAAATAAGCTTTCTGAGAAACTGCTTAGTGTTCTGTTAATTCATCTCACAGAGTTACATCTGTATTTCGTGGATCTGTTTGCTAGCTTAATTTCTGTGGGATCTGAGAGCAGATATTTCGCATCCCTTTGAAGACTATAGGGCCAAAGGAAATATCCTCCCATAACAAAGAGAAAAAAGCTTTCTCAGAAACTTTTTGTGTTCTATGCAATCATCTCACAGAGTTACAGCTTTTCCTAGAAGAAGACTTTCGCTAAGACAGTTCTTGTGGAATTGGCAAAGTGATATTTGGAAGCCCATAGAGGACTATGGTGAAAAAGGAAATATCCTCAGATGAAATCGGGAAAGAAGCTTTCAGAGAAACTGCTTAGTGTTCTGTTAATTCATCTCACAGAGTTACATCTGTATTTCGTGGATCTCTTTGCTAGCCTTATTTCTGTGGAATCTGAGAACAGATATTTCGGATCCCTTTGAAGACTATAGGGCCAAATTAAATATCCTCCGATAATAAAGAGAAAGAAGCTTTCTGAGAAACTTCTTCGTGTTCTTTGAAATCATCTCACAGAGTTACAGCTTCCCCGTCAAGAAGCCTGTCGATAAGACCGTTTTTGTGGAGTTGGCAAAGTGATATTTGAAAGTCCATAGAGGGCTATGATGAAAAAGGAAATATCCTCAGATGAAATCTGGAAAGAAGCTTTCTGAAGAACTGTTTAGTGTTCTGTTAATTCATCTCACAGAGTTACATCTGTATTTCCAGAATCTCTTTGCTACCCTTATTTCTGTGGAAACTGAGAACAGATATTTCGGATCCCTTTGAAGACTATAGGGCCAAAGGAAATATCCTCCGATAAAAAAGAGAAAGAAGCTTTCTGAGAAACTTCTTTGTGTTCTGTGAAAACATCTCACAGAGTTACAGCTTTCCCGTCAAGAAGAATTTCCCTAAGACAGTTCTTGTGGAATTGGCAAAGTGACATTTGGAAGCCCAAAGAGGGCTATGGTTAAAAAGGAAATATCCTCAGATGAAATCTGGAAAGAAGGTTTCTGAGAAACTGCATGGTGTTCTGTTAATTCATCTCACCGAGTTACATCTGTATTTCGTCGGTCTCTTTGATAGCCTTATTACCGTGGAATCTGAGAACAGATATTTCGGATATCTCTGAAGCCTTTAGGCCAAAGGAAATATCCTCCGATAAGAAAGAGAAAGAAGCTTTCTGAGAAACTTCTTTCTGTTCAGTGAAATCATCTCACAGAGTTACAGCTTTCCCCTCAAGAAGCCTTTCGATAACGCAGTTCTTGCGGAATTGGCAAAGTGATATTGCAAGCCCGTAGAGGGCTAAGGTGAAAAAGGAAATATCCTCAGACGAAATCTGGAAAGAAGCTTTCTGAGAAACTGCTTAGTATTCTGTTAATTCATCTCACACAGTTACATCTGTATTTCGTGGATCTCTTTGCTAGCCTTATTTCTGTGGAATCTGAGAACAGATATTTCGGATCCCTTTGAAGACTACAGGGCCAAAGGAAATATCCTCCGATAACAAAGAGAAAGAAGCTTTCTGAGAAACTTCTTTGTGTTCTGGGAAATCATCTCACAGAGTTACAGCTTTCCCCTCAAGAAGTCTTTCACTTAGACAGTTCTTGTGGAATTGGCAAAGTGATATTTGGTAGCCCATAGAGGGCTATGGTGAAAAAGGAAATATCCTCAGATCAAATTTGGAAAGAAGCTTTCTGAGAAACTGCTTAGTGTTCTGTTAATTCATCTCACAGAGTTACATCTGTATTTCGTGGATCTCTTTGCTAGCCTTGTTTCTGTGGAATCTGAGAACAGATATTTCGGATCCCTTAGAAGACTATAGGGCCAAATTAAATATCCTCCGATAAAAAGAGAAAGAAGCTTTCTGAGAAACTTCTTCGTGTTCTTTGAAATCATCTCACAGAGTTACTGCTTCCCCGTCAAGAAGCCTTTCGCTAAGACCGTTTTTGTGGAGTTGGCAAAGTGATATTTGGAAGTCCATAGAGGGCTATGGTGAAAAAGGAAATATCCTCAGATGAAATCTGGAAAGAAGCTTTCTGAGAAACTGCTTAGTGTTCTCTTAATCCATCTCACAGAGTTACATCTGTATTTCGTGGATCTCTTTGCTAGCCTTATTTCTGTGGAATCTGAGAACAGATATTTCGGATCCCTTTGAAGACTACAGGGCCAAAGGAAATATCCTCCGATAACAAAGAGAAAGAAGCTTTCTGACAAACTTCTTTGTGTTCTGTGAAATCATCTCACAGAGTTACAGCTTTCCCCTCAAGAAGCCTTTCACTAAGACAGTTCTTGTGGAATTGGCAGAGTGATATTTGGAAGCCCATAGAGGGCTATGATGAAAAAGGAAATATCCTCAGATGAAATCTTGAAATAAGCTTTCTGAAGAACTGTTTAGTGTTCTGTTAATTCATCTCACAGAGTTACATCTGTATTTCGTGGATCTCTTTGCTAGCCTTATTTCTGTGGAATCTGAGAACAGATATTTCAGATCCCTTTGAAGACTATAGGGCCAAAGGAAATATCCTCCGATAAAGAAGAGAAAGAAGCTTTCTGAGAAACTTCTTTGTGTTCTGTGAAAACATCTCACAGAGTTACAGCTTTCCCGTCAAGAAGAATTTCCCTAAGACAGTTCTTGTGGAATTGGCGAAGTGACATTTGGAAGCCTAAAGAGGGCTATGGTTAAAAAGGAAATATCCTCAGATGAAATCTGGAAAGAAGCTTTCTGAGAAACTGCATGGTGTTCTGTTAATTCATCTCACCGAGTTACATCTGTATTTCGTGGGTCTCTTTGCTAGCCTTATTACCGTGGAATCTGAGAACAGATATTTCGGATCTCTCTGAAGACTTTAGGCCAAAGGAAATATCCTCCGATAAGAAAGAGAAAGAAGCTTTCTGAGAAACTTCTTTCTGTTCTGTGAAATCATCTCACAGAGTTACAGCTTTCCCCTCAAGAAGCCTTTCGATAACGCAGTTCTTGCGGAATTGGCAAAGTGATATTGGAAGCCCGTAGAGGGCTATGGTGAAAAAGGAAATATCCTCAGACGAAATCTGGAAAGAAGCTTTCTGAGAAACTGCTTAGTATTCTGTTAATTCATCTCACACAGTTACATCTGTATTTCGTGGATCTCTTTGCTAGCCTTATTTCTGTGGAATCTGAGAACAGATATTTCGGATCCCTTTGAAGACTACAGGGCCAAAGGAAATATCCTCCGATAACAAAGAGAAAGAAGCTTTCTGAGAAACTTCTTTGTGTTCTGGGAAATCATCTCACAGAGTTACAGCTTTCCCCTCAAGAAGTCTTTCGCTTAGACAGTTCTTGTGGAATTGGCAAAGTGATATTTGGTAGCCCATAGAGGGCTATGGTGAAAAAGGAAATATCCTCAGATCAAATTTGGAAAGAAGCTTTCTGAGAAACTGCTTAGTGTTCCGTTAATTCATCTCACAGAGTTACATCTGTATTTCGTGGATCTCTTTGCTAGCCTTATTTCTGTGTAATCTGAGAACAGATATTTCGGATCCCTTAGAAGACTATAGGGCCAAATTAAATATCCTCCGATAAAAAAGAGAAAGAAGCTTTCTGAGAAACTTCTTCGTGTTCTTTGAAATCATCTCACAGAGTTACAGCTTCCCCGTCAAGAGGCCTTTCGCTAAGACCGTTTTTGTGGAGTTGGCAGAGTGATATTTGGAAGTCCTTAGAGGGCTATGGTGAAAAAGGAAATATCCTCAGATGAAATCTGGAAAGAAGCTTTCTGAGAAACTGCTTAGTGTTCTGTTAATCCATCTCACAGTGTTACATCTGTATTTCGTGGATCTCTTTGCTAGCCTTATTTCTGTGGAATCTGAGAACAGATATTTCGGATCCCTTTGAAGACTACAGGGCCAAAGGAAATATCCTCCGATAACAAAGAGAAAGAAGCTTTCTGACAAACTTCTTTGTGTTCTGTGAAATCATCTCACAGAGTTACAGATTTCCCCTCAAGAAGCCTTTCGCTAAGACAGTTCTTGTGGAATTGGCAGAGTGATATTTGGAAGACCATAGAGGGCTATGATGAAAAAGGAAATATCCTCAGATGAAATCTGGAAAGAAGCTTTCTGAAGAACTGTTTAGTGTTCTGTTAATTCATCTCACTGAGTTACATCTGTATTTCGTGGATCTCTTTGCTAGCGTTATTTCTGTGGAATCTGAGAACAGATATTTCGGATCCCTTTGAAGACTATAGGGCCAAAGGAAATATCCTCCGATAAAAAAGAGAAAGAAGCTTTCTGAGAAACTTCTTTGTGTTCTGTGAAAACATCTCACAGAGTTACAGCTTTCCCGTCAGAAGAATTTCTCTAAGACAGTTCTTGTGGAATTGGCAAAGTGACATTTGGAAGCCTAAAGAGGGCTATGGTTAAAAAGGAAATATCCTCAGATGAAATCTGGAAAGAAGCTTTCTGAGAAACTGCATGGTGTTCTGTTAATTCATCTCACCGAGTTACATCTGTATTTCGTGGGTCTCTTTGCTAGCCTTATTACCGTGGAATCTGAGAACAGATATTTCGGATCTCTCTGAAGACTTTAGGCCAAAGGAAATATCCTCCGATAACAAAGAGAAAGAAGCTTTCTGAGAAACTTCTTTCTGTTCTGTGAAATCATCTCACAGAGTTACAGCTTTCCCCTCAAGAAGCCTTTCGATAACGTAGTTCTTGCGGAATTGGCAAAGTGATATTGGAAGCCCGTAGAGGGCTATGGTGAAAAAGGAAATATCCTCAGACGAAATCTGGAAAGAAGCTTTCTGAGAAACTGCTTAGTATTCTGTTAATTCATCTCACACAGTTACATCTGAATTTCGTGGATCTCTTTGTTAGCCTTATTTCTGTGGAATCTGAGAACAGATATTTCGGATCGCTTTCAAGACTACAGGGCCAAAGGAAATATCCTCCGATAACAAAGAGAAAGAAGCTTTCTGAGAATCTTCTTTGTGTTCTGGGAAATCATCTCACAGAGTTACAGCTTTCCCCTCAAGAAGTCTTTCGCTTAGACAGTTCTTGTGGAATTGGCAAAGTGATATTTGGTAGCCCCTAGAGGGCTATGGTGAAAAAGGAAATTTCCTCAGATCAAATTTGGAAAGAAGCTTTCTGAGAAACTGCTTAGTGTTCTGTTAATTCATCTCACAGAGTTACATCTGTATTTCGTGGATCTCTTTGCTAGCCTTATTTCTGTGGAATCTGAGAACAGATATTTCGGATCCCTTTGAAGACTATAGGGCCAAAGGAAATATTCTCCGATAACAAAGAGAAAGAAGCTTTCTGAGAAACTTCTTTGTGTTCTGTGAAATCATCTCACAGAGTTACAGCTTTCCCCTCAAGGAGCCTTTCGCTAAGACAGCTCTTGTGGAATTGGAAAAGTGATATTTGGAAGCCCTTAGAGGGCTAAGTTGAAAAGGGAAATATCCTCCGATGAAATCTGGAAAGAAGCTTTCTGAGAAACTGCTTAGTGTTCTGTTAATTCATCTCACAGAGTTACATCTGTATTTCGTGGATCTCTTAGCTAGCCTTATTTCTGTGGAATCTGAGAACAGATATTTCGGATCCCTTTGAAGACTGTAGGGCCAGCGGAAATATCCTCCGATAACAAAGAGAAAGAAGCTTTCTGAGAAACTTCTTTGTGTTCTGTGAAATCATCTCACAGAGTTACAGCTTTCCCTCAAGAAGCCCTTCGCTAAGACAGTTCTTGTGGAATTGGCAAAGTGATATTTGGAAGCACATGGAGGGCTATGGTGAAAAAGGAAATATCCTCAGATGAAATCTGGAAAGAAGCTTTCTGAGAAACTGCTTAGTGTTCTGTTAATTCATCTCACAGAGTTACGTTCGTATTTCGTGGATCTGTTTGCTAGCCTTATTTCTGTGGAATCTGAGAACAGATATTTCGGATCCCTTTGAAGACTACAGGGCCAAAGGAAATATCCTCCGATAACAAAGAGAAAGAAGCTTTCTGAGATACTTCTTTGTGTTCTGTGAAATCATCTCACAGAGTTACAGCTTTCCCTAGAAGAAGCCTTTCGCTAAGGCAGTTCTTGTGGAATTGGCAAAGTGATATTTGGAAGCCCATAGAGGGCTATGATGAAAAAGGAAATATCCTCAGATGAAATCTGGAAAGAAGGTTTCTGAAGACCTGTTTAGTGTTCTGTTAATTCATCTCACAGAGTTACATCTGTATTTCGTGGATCTCTTTGCTAGCCTTATTTCTGTGGAATCTGAGAACAGATATTTCGGATCCCTTTGAAGACTACAGGGCCAAAGGAAATATCCTCCGTTAAAAAAGAGAAAGAAGCGTTCTGAGAAACTTCTTTGTGTTCTGTGAAAACATCTCACAGAGTTACAGCTTTCCCGTCAAGAAGAATTTCCCTAAGACAATTCTTGTGGAATTGGCAAAGTGACATTTGGAAGCCTAAAGACGGCTATGGTTAAAAAGGAAATATCCTCAGATGAAATCTGGAAAGGAGCTTTCTGAGAAACTGCATGGTGTTCTGTTAATTCATCTCACCGAGTTACATCTGTATTTCGTGGGTCTCTTTGCTAGCCTTATTACCGTGGAATCTGAGAACAGATATTTCGGATCTCTCTGAAGACTTTAGGCCAAAGGAAATATCCTCCGATAACAAAGAGAAAGAAGCTTTCTGAGAAAATTCTTTCTGTTCTGTGAAATCATCTCACAGAGTTACAGCTTTCCCCTCAAGAAGCCTTTCAATAAGGCAGTTCTTGCGGAATTGGCAACGTGATATTGGAAGCCCGTAGAGGGCTATGGTGAAAAAGGAAATATCCTCAGACGAAATCTGGAAAGAAGCTTTCTGAGAAACTGCTTACTATTCTGTTAATTCATCTCACACAGTTACATCTGTATTTCTTGGATCTCTTTGCTAGCCTTATTTCTGTGGAATCTGAGAACAGATATTTCGGATCCCTTTGAAGACTACAGGGCCAAAGCAAATATCCTCCGATAACAAAGAGAAAGAAGCTTTCTGAGAAACTTCTTTGTGTTCTGGGAAATCATCTCACAGACTTACAGCTTTCCCCTCAAGAAGTCTTTCGCCAAGACAGTTCTTGTGGAATTGGCAAAGTGATATTTGGTAGCCCATAGAGGGCTATGGTGAAAAACGAAATATCCTCAGATCAAATTTGGAAAGAAGCTTTCTGAGAAAGTGCTTAGTGTTCTGTTAATTCATCTCACAGAGTTACATCTGTATTTCGTGGATCTCTTTGCTAGCCTTATTTCTGTGGAATCTGAGAACAGATATTTCGGATCCCTTTGAAGACTATAGGGCCAAAGGAAATATTCTCCGATAACAAAGAGAAAGAAGCTTTCTGAGAAACTTCTTTGTGTTCTGTGAAATCATCTCACAGAGTTACAGCTTTCCCCTCAAGAAGCCTTTCGCTAACACAGCTCTTGTAGAATTGGCAAAGTGATATTTGGAAGCCCTTAGAGGGCTATGGTGAAAAGGGAAATATCCTCCGATGAAATCTGGAAAGAAGCTTTCTGAGAAACTGCTTAGTGTTCTGTTAATTGATCTCACAGAGTTACATCTGTATTTCGTGGATCTCTTTGCTAGCCTTATTTCTGTGGAATCTGAGAACAGATATTTCGGATCCCTTTGAAGACTGTACGGCCAAAGGAAATATCCTCCGATAACAAAGAGAAAGAAGCTTTCTGAGAAACTTCTTTGTGTTCTGTGAAATCATCTCACAGAGTTACAGCTTTCCCTCAAGAAGCCCTTCGCTAAGACTGTTCTTGTGGAATTGGCAAAGTGATATTTGGAAGCCCATGGAGGGCTATGGTGAAAAAGGAAATATCCTCAGATGAAATCTGGAAAGAAGCTTTCTGAGAAACTGCATGGTGTTCTGTTAATTCATCTCACAGAGTTACATCTGTATTTCTTGGATCTCTTTGCTAGCCTTATTACTGTGGAATCTGAGAACAGATATTTCGGATCCCTTTGAAGACTATAGGCCAAAGGAAATATCCTCCGATAACAAAGAGAAAGAAACTTTCTGAGAAACTTCTTTCTGCTCTGTGAAATCATCTCACAGAGTTACAGCTTTCCCCTCAAGAAGCCTTTCGATAAGGCACTTCTTGCGGAATTGGCAAAGTGATATTGGGAAGCCCATAGAGGGCTATGATGAAAAAGGAAATATCCTCAGATGAAATCTGGAAAGAAGCTTTCTGAGAAACTGCTTAGTGTTCTGTTAATTCATCTCACACAGTTACATCTGTCTTTCGTGGATCTCTTTGCTACCCTTATTTCTGTGGAATCTGAGAACAGATATTTCGGATCCCTTTGAAGACTATAAGGCCAAAGGAAATATCCTCTGATAACAAAGAGAAAGAAGCTTTCTGAGAAACTTCTTTGTGTTCTGTGAAATCATCTCAGAAAGTTACAGCTTTCCCGTCAAGATGCCTTTCGCTAAGACAGTTCTTGTGGAATTGGCAAAGTGATATTTGGAAGCCCCTAGAGGGCTATGGTGCAAAAGGAAATATCCTCAGATGAAATCTGGAAAGAAGCTTTCTGAGAAACTGCTTAGTGTTCTGTTAATTTATCTCACAGAGTTACATCTGTATTTCGTGGATCTCTTTGCTAGCCTTATTTCTGTGGAATCTGAGAACAGATATTTCGGATCCCATTGCAGACTATAGGGCCAAAAGAAATATCCTCCGATAACAAAGAGAAAGAATCTTTCTGAGAAACTTCTTTGTGTTCTGTGAAATCATCTCACAGAGTTACAGCTTTCCCCTCCAGAAGCCTTTCGCTAAGACATTTCTTGTGGAATTGGCAAAGGGATATATGGTAGCCCCTAGAGGGCTGTGGTGAAAAAGGAACTATCCTCAGATGAAATCTGGAAAGAAGCTTTCTGAGAAACTGCTTAGTGTTCTGTTAATTCATCTCACAGAGTTACATCTGTATTTCGTGGATCTCTTTGCTAGCCTTATTTCTGTTGAATCTGAGAACAGATATTTCAGATCCCTTTGAAGACTATAGGGCCAAAGGAAATATCCTCCGATAACAAAGAGAAAGAAGCTTTCTGAGAAACTTCCTTGTGTTCTGTGAAATCATCTCACAGAGTTACAGCTTTCCCTAGAAGAAGCCTTTCGCTAAGACAGTTCTTGTGGAACTGGCAAAGTGATATTTGGTACCGAAAGAGGGCTATAGTGAAAAAGGAAATATCCTCAGATGAAATCTGGAAAGAAGTTTTCTGAGAAACTGCTTAGTGTTCTGTTAATTCATCTAACAGAGTTACATCTGTATTTCGTGGATCTCTTTGCTAGCCTTGTTTCTGTGGAAACTGAGAAGAGATATTTCGGATCCCTTTGAAGACTATACGGCCAAAGGAAATATCCTGTGATAACAAAGAGAAAGAAGTTTTCTGAGAAACTTCTTTGTGTTCTCTGAAATCATCTCACAGAGTTACAGCTTTCCCCTCAAGGAGCCTTTCGATAAGGCAGGTCTTGTGGAATTGGCAAAGTGCTATTGGGAAGCCCATAGAGGGCTATGGTGAAAAAGGAAATATCCTCAGATGAAATCTGGAAAGAAGCTTTCTGAGAAGCTGCTTAGTGTCCTGTTAATTCATCTCACAGAGTTACATCTGTATTTCGTGGATCTCTTTGCTAGCCTTATTTCTGTGGAATCTGAGAAGAGATATTTCAGATCGCTTTGAAGACTACAGGGCCAAAGGAAATATCCTCCGATAACAAAGAGAAAGAAGCTTTCTGAGAAACTTCTTTGTGTTCTGTGAAATCATCTCACAGAGTTACAGCTTTTCCTAGAGGAAGCCTTTCGATAAGACAGTTCTTGTGGAATTGGAAAAGTGATATTTGGTAGCCCATAGAGGGCTATGGTGAAAAAGGAAATATCCTCAGATGAAATCTGGAAAGAAGCTTTCTGAGAAACTGCTTAGTGTTCTGTTAATTCATCTCACAGAGTTACATCTGTATATCCTGGATCTCTTTGTTAGCCTTCTTTCTGTGGAATCTGAGAACAGATATTTCGGATCCCTTTGAAGACTATAGGGCCAAAGGAAATATCCTCCGATAACAAAGAGAAAGAAGCTTTCTGAGAATCTTCTTTGTGTTCTGGGAAATCATCTCACAGAGTTACAGCTTTCCCCTCAAGAAGTCTTTCGCTTAGACAGTTCTTGTGGAATTGGCAAAGTGATATTTGGTAGCCCCTAGAGGGCTATGGTGAAAAAGGAAATTTCCTCAGATCAAATTTGGAAAGAAGCTTTCTGAGAAACTGCTTAGTGTTCTGTTAATTCATCTCACAGAGTTACATCTGTATTTCGTGGATCTCTTTGCTAGCCTTATTTCTGTGGAATCTGAGAACAGATATTTCGGATCCCTTTGAAGACTATAGGGCCAAAGGAAATATTCTCCGATAACAAAGAGAAAGAAGCTTTCTGAGAAACTTCTTTGTGTTCTGTGAAATCATCTCACAGAGTTACAGCTTTCCCCTCAAGGAGCCTTTCGCTAAGACAGCTCTTGTGGAATTGGAAAAGTGATATTTGGAAGCCCTTAGAGGGCTAAGTTGAAAAGGGAAATATCCTCCGATGAAATCTGGAAAGAAGCTTTCTGAGAAACTGCTTAGTGTTCTGTTAATTCATCTCACAGAGTTACATCTGTATTTCGTGGATCTCTTAGCTAGCCTTATTTCTGTGGAATCTGAGAACAGATATTTCGGATCCCTTTGAAGACTGTAGGGCCAGCGGAAATATCCTCCGATAACAAAGAGAAAGAAGCTTTCTGAGAAACTTCTTTGTGTTCTGTGAAATCATCTCACAGAGTTACAGCTTTCCCTCAAGAAGCCCTTCGCTAAGACAGTTCTTGTGGAATTGGCAAAGTGATATTTGGAAGCACATGGAGGGCTATGGTGAAAAAGGAAATATCCTCAGATGAAATCTGGAAAGAAGCTTTCTGAGAAACTGCTTAGTGTTCTGTTAATTCATCTCACAGAGTTACGTTCGTATTTCGTGGATCTGTTTGCTAGCCTTATTTCTGTGGAATCTGAGAACAGATATTTCGGATCCCTTTGAAGACTACAGGGCCAAAGGAAATATCCTCCGATAACAAAGAGAAAGAAGCTTTCTGAGATACTTCTTTGTGTTCTGTGAAATCATCTCACAGAGTTACAGCTTTCCCTAGAAGAAGCCTTTCGCTAAGGCAGTTCTTGTGGAATTGGCAAAGTGATATTTGGAAGCCCATAGAGGGCTATGATGAAAAAGGAAATATCCTCAGATGAAATCTGGAAAGAAGGTTTCTGAAGAACTGTTTAGTGTTCTGTTAATTCATCTCACAGAGTTACATCTGTATTTCGTGGATCTCTTTGCTAGCCTTATTTCTGTGGAATCTGAGAACAGATATTTCGGATCCCTTTGAAGACTATAGGGCCAAAGGAAATATCCTCCGTTAAAAAAGAGAAAGAAGCGTTCTGAGAAACTTCTTTGTGTTCTGTGAAAACATCTCACAGAGTTACAGCTTTCCCGTCAAGAAGAATTTCCCTAAGACAATTCTTGTGGAATTGGCAAAGTGACATTTGGAAGCCTAAAGACGGCTATGGTTAAAAAGGAAATATCCTCAGATGAAATCTGGAAAGGAGCTTTCTGAGAAACTGCATGGTGTTCTGTTAATTCATCTCACCGAGTTACATCTGTATTTCGTGGGTCTCTTTGCTAGCCTTATTACCGTGGAATCTGAGAACAGATATTTCGGATCTCTCTGAAGACTTTAGGCCAAAGGAAATATCCTCCGATAACAAAGAGAAAGAAGCTTTCTGAGAAAATTCTTTCTGTTCTGTGAAATCATCTCACAGAGTTACAGCTTTCCCCTCAAGAAGCCTTTCGATAACGCACTTCTTGCGGAATTGGCAAAGTGATATTGGAAGCCCGTAGAGGGCTATGGTGAAAAAGGAAATATCCTCAGACGAAATCTGGAAAGAAGCTTTCTGAGAAACTGCTTAGTATTCTGTTAATTCATCTCACAGAGTTACATCTATATTTCGTGGATCTCTTTGCTAGCCTTATTTCTGTGGAATCTGAGAACAGATATTTCGGATCCCTTTGAAGACTATAGGGCCAAAGGAAATATTCTCCGATAACAAAGAGAAAGAAGCTTTCTGAGAAACGTCTTTGTGTTCTGTGAAATCATCTCACAGAGTTACAGCTTTCCACTCAAGGAGCCTTTCGCTAAGACAGCTCTTGTGGAATTGGCAAAGTGATATTTGGAAGCCCTTAGAGGGCTATGTTGAAAAGGGAAATATCCTCCGATGAAATCTGGAAAGAAGCTTTCTGAGAAACTGCTTAGTGTTCTGTTAATTCATCTCACAGAGTTACATCTGTATTTCGTGGATCTCTTAGCTAGCCTTATTTCTGTGGAATCTGAGAACAGATAATTCGGATCCCTTTGAAGACTTTAGGCCAAAGGAAATATCCTCCGATAACAAAGAGAAAGAAGCTTTCTGAGAAACTTCTTTCTGTTCTGTGAAATCGTCTCACAGAGTTACAGCTTTCCCCTCAAGAAGCCTTTCAATAAGGCAGTTCTTGCGGAATTGGCAACGTGATATTGGAAGCCCGTAGAGGGCTATGGTGAAAAAGGAAATATCCTCAGACGAAATCTGGAAAGAAGCTTTCTGAGAAACTGCTTACTATTCTGTTAATTCATCTCACACAGTTACATCTGTATTTCTTGGATCTCTTTGCTAGCCTTATTTCTGTGGAATCTGAGAACAGATATTTCGGATCCCTTTGAAGACTACAGGGCCAAAGCAAATATCCTCCGATAACAAAGAGAAAGAAGCTTTCTGAGAAACTTCTTTGTGTTCTGGGAAATCATCTCACAGACTTACAGCTTTCCCCTCAAGAAGTCTTTCGCCAAGACAGTTCTTGTGGAATTGGCAAAGTGATATTTGGTAGCCCATAGAGGGCTATGGTGAAAAACGAAATATCCTCAGATCAAATTTGGAAAGAAGCTTTCTGAGAAAGTGCTTAGTGTTCTGTTAATTCATCTCACAGAGTTACATCTGTATTTCGTGGATCTCTTTGCTAGCCTTATTTCTGTGGAATCTGAGAACAGATATTTCGGATCCCTTTGAAGACTATAGGGCCAAAGGAAATATTCTCCGATAACAAAGAGAAAGAAGCTTTCTGAGAAACTTCTTTGTGTTCTGTGAAATCATCTCACAGAGTTACAGCTTTCCCCTCAAGGAGCCTTTCGCTAAGACAGCTCTTGTGGAATTGGAAAAGTGATATTTGGAAGCCCTTAGAGGGCTAACTTGAAAAGGGAAATATCCTCCGATGAAATCTGGAAAGAAGCTTTCTGAGAAACTGCTTAGTGTTCTGTTAATTCATCTCACAGAGTTACATCTGTATTTCGTGGATCTCTTAGCTAGCCTTATTTCTGTGGAATCTGAGAACAGATATTTCGGATCCCTTTGAAGACTGTAGGGCCAGCGGAAATATCCTCCGATAACAAAGAGAAAGAAGCTTTCTGAGAAACTTCTTTGTGTTCTGTGAAATCATCTCACAGAGTTACAGCTTTCCCTCAAGAAGCCCTTCGCTAAGACAGTTCTTGTGGAATTGGCAAAGTGATATTTGGAAGCACATGGAGGGCTATGGTGAAAAAGGAAATATCCTCAGATGAAATCTGGAAAGAAGCTTTCTGAGAAACTGCTTAGTGTTCTGTTCATTCATCTCACAGAGTTACGTTCGTATTTCGTGGATCTGTTTGCTAGCCTTATTTCTGTGGAATCTGAGAACAGATATTTCGGATCCCTTTGAAGACTACAGGGCCAAAGGAAATATCCTCCGATAACAAAGAGAAAGAAGCTTTCTGAGATACTTCTTTGTGTTCTGTGAAATCATCTCACAGAGTTACAGCTTTCCCTAGAAGAAGCCTTTCGCTAAGGCAGTTCTTGTGGAATTGGCAAAGTGATATTTGGAAGCCCATAGAGGGCTATGATGAAAAAGGAAATATCCTCAGATGAAATCTGGAAAGAAGGTTTCTGAAGAACTGTTTAGTGTTCTGTTAATTCATCTCACAGAGTTACATCTGTATTTCGTGGATCTCTTTGCTAGCCTTATTTCTGTGGAATCTGAGAACAGATATTTCGGATCCCTTTGAAGACTATAGGGCCAAAGGAAATATCCTCCGTTAAAAAAGAGAAAGAAGCGTTCTGAGAAACTTCTTTGTGTTCTGTGAAAACATCTCACAGAGTTACAGCTTTCCCGTCAAGAAGAATTTCCCTAAGACAATTCTTGTGGAATTGGCAAAGTGACATTTGGAAGCCTAAAGACGGCTATGGTTAAAAAGGAAATATCCTCAGATGAAATCTGGAAAGGAGCTTTCTGAGAAACTGCATGGTGTTCTGTTAATTCATCTCACCGAGTTACATCTGTATTTCGTGGGTCTCTTTGCTAGCCTTATTACCGTGGAATCTGAGAACAGATATTTCGGATCTCTCTGAAGACTTTAGGCCAAAGGAAATATCCTCCGATAACAAAGAGAAAGAAGCTTTCTGAGAAAATTCTTTCTGTTCTGTGAAATCATCTCACAGAGTTACAGCTTTCCCCTCAAGAAGCCTTTCGATAACGCACTTCTTGCGGAATTGGCAAAGTGATATTGGAAGCCCGTAGAGGGCTATGGTGAAAAAGGAAATATCCTCAGACGAAATCTGGAAAGAAGCTTTCTGAGAAACTGCTTAGTATTCTGTTAATTCATCTCACAGAGTTACATCTATATTTCGTGGATCTCTTTGCTAGCCTTATTTCTGTGGAATCTGAGAACAGATATTTCGGATCCCTTTGAAGACTATAGGGCCAAAGGAAATATTCTCCGATAACAAAGAGAAAGAAGCTTTCTGAGAAACGTCTTTGTGTTCTGTGAAATCATCTCACAGAGTTACAGCTTTCCACTCAAGGAGCCTTTCGCTAAGACAGCTCTTGTGGAATTGGCAAAGTGATATTTGGAAGCCCTTAGAGGGCTATGTTGAAAAGGGAAATATCCTCCGATGAAATCTGGAAAGAAGCTTTCTGAGAAACTGCTTAGTGTTCTGTTAATTCATCTCACAGAGTTACATCTGTATTTCGTGGATCTCTTAGCTAGCCTTATTTCTGTGGAATCTGAGAACAGATAATTCGGATCCCTTTGAAGACTTTAGGCCAAAGGAAATATCCTCCGATAACAAAGAGAAAGAAGCTTTCTGAGAAACTTCTTTCTGTTCTGTGAAATCGTCTCACAGAGTTACAGCTTTCCCCTCAAGAAGCCTTTCAATAAGGCAGTTCTTGCGGAATTGGCAACGTGATATTGGAAGCCCGTAGAGGGCTATGGTGAAAAAGGAAATATCCTCAGACGAAATCTGGAAAGAAGCTTTCTGAGAAACTGCTTACTATTCTGTTAATTCATCTCACACAGTTACATCTGTATTTCTTGGATCTCTTTGCTAGCCTTATTTCTGTGGAATCTGAGAACAGATATTTCGGATCCCTTTGAAGACTACAGGGCCAAAGCAAATATCCTCCGATAACAAAGAGAAAGAAGCTTTCTGAGAAACTTCTTTGTGTTCTGGGAAATCATCTCACAGACTTACAGCTTTCCCCTCAAGAAGTCTTTCGCCAAGACAGTTCTTGTGGAATTGGCAAAGTGATATTTGGTAGCCCATAGAGGGCTATGGTGAAAAACGAAATATCCTCAGATCAAATTTGGAAAGAAGCTTTCTGAGAAAGTGCTTAGTGTTCTGTTAATTCATCTCACAGAGTTACATCTGTATTTCGTGGATCTCTTTGCTAGCCTTATTTCTGTGGAATCTGAGAACAGATATTTCGGATCCCTTTGAAGACTATAGGGCCAAAGGAAATATTCTCCGATAACAAAGAGAAAGAAGCTTTCTGAGAAACTTCTTTGTGTTCTGTGAAATCATCTCACAGAGTTACAGCTTTCCCCTCAAGAAGCCTTTCGCTAACACAGCTCTTGTAGAATTGGCAAAGTGATATTTGGAAGCCCTTAGAGGGCTATGGTGAAAAGGGAAATATCCTCCGATGAAATCTGGAAAGAAGCTTTCTGAGAAACTGCTTAGTGTTCTGTTAATTGATCTCACAGAGTTACATCTGCATTTCGTGGATCTCTTTGCTAGCCTTATTTCTGTGGAATCTGAGAACAGATATTTCGGATCCCTTTGAAGACTGTACGGCCAAAGGAAATATCCTCCGATAACAAAGAGAAAGAAGCTTTCTGAGAAACTTCTTTGTGTTCTGTGAAATCATCTCACAGAGTTACAGCTTTCCCTCAAGAAGCCCTTCGCTAAGACTGTTCTTGTGGAATTGGCAAAGTGATATTTGGAAGCCCATGGAGGGCTATGGTGAAAAAGGAAATATCCTCAGATGAAATCTGGAAAGAAGCTTTCTGAGAAACTGCATGGTGTTCTGTTAATTCATCTCACAGAGTTACATCTGTATTTCTTGGATCTCTTTGCTAGCCTTATTACTGTGGAATCTGAGAACAGATATTTCGGATCCCTTTGAAGACTATAGGCCAAAGGAAATATCCTCCGATAACAAAGAGAAAGAAACTTTCTGAGAAACTTCTTTCTGCTCTGTGAAATCATCTCACAGAGTTACAGCTTTCCCCTCAAGAAGCCTTTCGATAAGGCACTTCTTGCGGAATTGGCAAAGTGATATTGGGAAGCCCATAGAGGGCTATGATGAAAAAGGAAATATCCTCAGATGAAATCTGGAAAGAAGCTTTCTGAGAAACTGCTTAGTGTTCTGTTAATTCATCTCACACAGTTACATCTGTCTTTCGTGGATCTCTTTGCTACCCTTATTTCTGTGGAATCTGAGAACAGATATTTCGGATCCCTTTGAAGACTATAGGGCCAAAGGAAATATCCTCTGATAACAAAGAGAAAGAAGCTTTCTGAGAAACTTCTTTGTGTTCTGTGAAATCATCTCAGAAAGTTACAGCTTTCCCGTCAAGATGCCTTTCGCTAAGACAGTTCTTGTGGAATTGGCAAAGTGATATTTGGAAGCCCCTAGAGGGCTATGGTGCAAAAGGAAATATCCTCAGATGAAATCTGGAAAGAAGCTTTCTGAGAAACTGCTTAGTGTTCTGTTAATTTATCTCACAGAGTTACATCTGTATTTCGTGGATCTCTTTGCTAGCCTTATTTCTGTGGAATCTGAGAACAGATATTTCGGATCCCATTGCAGACTATAGGGCCAAAAGAAATATCCTCCGATAACAAAGAGAAAGAATCTTTCTGAGAAACTTCTTTGTGTTCTGTGAAATCATCTCACAGAGTTACAGCTTTCCCCTCCAGAAGCCTTTCGCTAAGACATTTCTTGTGGAATTGGCAAAGGGATATATGGTAGCCCCTAGAGGGCTGTGGTGAAAAAGGAACTATCCTCAGATGAAATCTGGAAAGAAGCTTTCTGAGAAACTGCTTAGTGTTCTGTTAATTCATCTCACAGAGTTACATCTGTATTTCGTGGATCTCTTTGCTAGCCTTATTTCTGTTGAATCTGAGAACAGATATTTCAGATCCCTTTGAAGACTATAGGGCCAAAGGAAATATCCTCCGATAACAAAGAGAAAGAAGCTTTCTGAGAAACTTCCTTGTGTTCTGTGAAATCATCTCACAGAGTTACAGCTTTCCCTAGAAGAAGCCTTTCGCTAAGACAGTTCTTGTGGAACTGGCAAAGTGATATTTGGTACCGAAAGAGGGCTATAGTGAAAAAGGAAATATCCTCAGATGAAATCTGGAAAGAAGTTTTCTGAGAAACTGCTTAGTGTTCTGTTAATTCATCTAACAGAGTTACATCTGTATTTCGTGGATCTCTTTGCTAGCCTTGTTTCTGTGGAAACTGAGAAGAGATATTTCGGATCCCTTTGAAGACTATACGGCCAAAGGAAATATCCTGTGATAACAAAGAGAAAGAAGTTTTCTGAGAAACTTCTTTGTGTTCTCTGAAATCATCTCACAGAGTTACAGCTTTCCCCTCAAGGAGCCTTTCGATAAGGCAGGTCTTGTGGAATTGGCAAAGTGCTATTGGGAAGCCCATAGAGGGCTATGGTGAAAAAGGAAATATCCTCAGATGAAATCTGGAAAGAAGCTTTCTGAGAAACTGCTTAGTGTTCTGTTAATTCATCTCACAGAGTTACATCTGTATTTCGTGGATCTCTTTGCTAGCCTTATTTCTGTGGAATCTGAGAACAGATATTTCAGATCGCTTTGAAGACTACAGGGCCAAAGGAAATATCCTCCGATAACAAAGAGAAAGAAGCTTTCTGAGAAACTTCTTTGTGTTCTGTGAAATCATCTCACAGAGTTACAGCTTTTCCTAGAGGAAGCCTTTCGATAAGACAGTTCTTGTGGAATTGGAAAAGTGATATTTGGTAGCCCATAGAGGGCTATGGTGAAAAAGGAAATATCCTCAGATGAAATCTGGAAAGAAGCTTTCTGAGAAACTGCTTAGTGTTCTGTTAATTCATCTCACAGAGTTACATCTGTATATCCTGGATCTCTTTGTTAGCCTTCTTTCTGTGGAATCTGAGAACAGATATTTCGGATCCCTTTGAAGACTATAGGGCCAAAGGAAATATCCTCTGATGACAAAGAGAAAGAAGCTTTCTGAGAAACTTCTTTGTGTTCTGTGAAATCATCTCACAGAGTTACAGCTTTCCCCTCAAGAAGACTTTCGCTAAGACAGTTCTTGTGGAATTGGCAAAGTGATATCTGGAAGCCCCTAGAGGGCTATGGTGAAAAAGGAAATATCCTCAGATGAAATCTGGAAAGAAGCTTTCTGAGAAACTGCTTAGTGTTCTGTTAATTCATCTCACAGAGTTACATCTGTATTTCGTGGATCTCTTTGCTAGCCTTATTTCTGTTGAATCTGAGAACAGATATTTCGGATCCCTTTGAAGACTATAGGGCCAAAGGAAATATGCTCCGATAACAAAGAGAAAGAAGCTTTCTGAGAAACTTCTTTGTGTTCTGTGAAATCATCTCACAGAGTTACAGCTTTCCCCTCAAGAAGCCTTTCGCTGAGACGGCTCTTGTGGAATTGGAAAAGTGATATTTGGAAGCCCATAGAGGGCTATGTTGAAAAAGGAAATATCCGCCGATGAAATCTGGAAAGAAGTTTTCTGAGAAACTGCTTAGTGTTCTGTTAATTCATCTCGCAGAGTTACATCTGTATGTCGTGGATCTCTTTGCCAACCTTATTTCTGTGGAATCTGGGAACAGATATTTCGGATCCCTTTGAAGACTATAGGGCCAAAGGAAATATCCTCCGATAACAAAGCGAAAGAAGCTTTCTGAGAAACTTCTTTGTGTTCTGGGAAATCATCTCACAGAGTTACAGCTTTCTCGTGAAGAAGAATTTCCCTAAGACAGTTCTTGTGGAATTGGCAAAGTGATATTTGGAAGCCCATAGAGGGCTATGGTGAAAAAGGAATTATCCTCAGATGAAATCTGGAAAGAAGCTTTCTGAGAAACTGCATGGTGTTCTGTTAATTCAACTCACAGAGTTACATCTGTATTTCTTGGATCTCTTTGCTAGCCTTATTACTGTGGAATCTGAGAACAGATATTTCGGATCCCTTTGAAGACTATAGGCCAAAGGAAATATCCTCCGATAACAAAGAGAAAGAAACTTTCTGAGAAACTTCTTTCTGTTCTGTGAAATCATCTCACAGAGTTACAGCTTTCCCCTCAAGAAGCCTTTCGATAAGGCACTTCTTGCGGAATTGGCAAAGTGATATTGGGAAGCCCATAGAGGGCTATGATGAAAAAGGAAATATCCTCAGATGAAATCTGGAAAGAAGCTTTCTGAGAAACTGCTTAGTGTTCTGTTAATTCATCTCACACAGTTACATCTGTCTTTCGTGGATCTCTTTGCTACCCTTATTTCTGTGGAATCTGAGAACAGATATTTCGGATCCCTTTGAAGACTATAGGGCCAAAGGAAATATCCTCCGATAACAAAGAGAAAGAAGCTTTCAGAGAAACCTCTTTGTGTTCTGTGAAATCATCTCACAGAGTTACAGCTTTCTCCTCAACAAGCCTTTCACAAAGACAGTTCTTGTGGAATTGGCAAAGTGATATTTGGAGGCCCATAGAGGGCTATGGTGAAAAGGAAATATCCTCAGATGAAATCTGGAAAGAAGCTTTCTGAGAAACTGCTTAGTGTTCTGTTAATTCATCTCACAGAGTTACATCTGTATTTCCTGGGTCTTTTTCTACCGTTATTTCTGTGGAATCTGAGAACAGATATTTCGGATCGCTTTGAAGAGTATAGGGCCAAAGGAAATATCCTCCGATAACAAAGAGAAAGAAGCTTTCTGAGAAACTTCTTTGTGTTCTGTGAAATCATCTCACAGAGTTACAGCTTTCCCCTCAAGAAGCCTTTCGCTAAGACACCTCTTGTGGAATTGGCAAAGTGATATTTGGAAGCCCATAGAGGGCTATGGTGAAAAAGGAAATATCCGCCGATGAAATCTGGAAAGAAGCTTTCTGAGAAACTGCTTAGTGTTCTGTTAATTCATCTTGCAGAGTTACATCTGTATGTCGTGGTTCTCTTTGCCAGCCTTATTTCTGTGGAAACTGGGAACAGATATTTCGGATCCCTTCGAAGACTATTGGGCCAAAGGAAATATCCTATGATAACAAAGAGAAAGAAGCTTTCTGAGAAACTTCCTTGTGTTCTGGGAAATCATCACACAGAGTTACAGCTTTCCCCTCCAGAAGCCTTTCGCTAAGACAGTTCTTGTGGAATTGGCAAAGGGATATATGGTAGCCCCTAGAGGGCTGTGGTGAAAAAGGAACTATCCTCAGATGAAATCTGGAAAGAAGCTTTCTGAGAAACTGCTTAGTGTTCTGTTAATTCATCTCACAGAGTTACATCTGTATTTCGTGGATCTCTTTGCTAGCCTTATTACTGTGGAATCTGAGAACAGATATTTCGGATCCCTTTGAAGACTATAGGCCAAAGGAAATATCCTCCGATAACAAAGAGAAAGAAACTTTCTGAGAAACTTCTTTCTGTTCTGTGAAATCATCTCACAGAGTTACAGCTTTCCCCTCAAGAAGCCTTTCGATAAGGCACTTCTTGCGGAATTGGCAAAGTGATATTGGGAAGCCCATAGAGGGCTATGATGAAAAAGGAAATATCCTCAGATGAAATCTGGAAAGAAGCTTTCTGAGAAACTGCTTAGTGTTCTGTTAATTCATCTCACACAGTTACATCTGTCTTTCGTGGATCTCTTTGCTACCCTTATTTCTGTGGAATCTGAGAACAGATATTTCGGATCCCTTTGAAGACTATAGGGCCAAAGGAAATATCCTCCGATAACAAAGAGAAAGAAGCTTTCAGAGAAACCTCTTTGTGTTCTGTGAAATCATCTCACAGAGTTACAGCTTTCTCCTCAACAAGCCTTTCACAAAGACAGTTCTTGTGGAATTGGCAAAGTGATATTTGGAGGCCCATAGAGGGCTATGGTGAAAAGGAAATATCCTCAGATGAAATCTGGAAAGAAGCTTTCTGAGAAACAGCTTAGTGTTCTGTTAATTCATCTCACAGAGTTACATCTGTATTTCCTGGGTCTTTTTCTACCGTTATTTCTGTGGAATCTGAGAACAGATATTTCGGATCGCTTTGAAGAGTATAGGGCCAAAGGAAATATCCTCCGATAACAAAGAGAAAGAAGCTTTCTGAGAAACTTCTTTGTGTTCTGTGAAATCATCTCACAGAGTTACAGCTTTCCCCTCAAGAAGCCTTTCGCTAAGACACCTCTTGTGGAATTGGCAAAGTGATATTTGGAAGCCCATAGAGGGCTATGGTGAAAAAGGAAATATCCGCCGATGAAATCTGGAAAGAAGCTTTCTGAGAAACTGCTTAGTGTTCTGTTAATTCATCTTGCAGAGTTACATCTGTATGTCGTGGTTCTCTTTGCCAGCCTTATTTCTGTGGAAACTGGGAACAGATATTTCGGATCCCTTCGAAGACTATTGGGCCAAAGGAAATATCCTCCGATAACAAAGAGAAAGAAGCTTTCTGAGAAACTTCCTTGTGTTCTGGGAAATCATCACACAGAGTTACAGCTTTCCCCTCAAGAAGCCTTTCGCTAAGACAGTTATTGTGGAATTGGCAAAGTGATATTTAGAAGCCCATTGAGGGCTATGGTGAAAAAGGAAATATCCTCAGATGAAATCTGGAAAGAAGCTTTCTGAGAAACTGCTTAGTGTTCTGTTAATTCATCTCACAGAGTTACATCTGTATTTCCTGGATCTCTTTGCTAGCCTTATTTCTGTGGAATCTGAGAACAGATATTTCGGATCGCTTTGAAGACTATAGGGCCAAAGGAAATATCCTCCGATAACAAAGAGAAAGAAGCTTTCTGAGAAACTTCTTTGTGTTCTGTGAAATCATCTCACAGAGTTACAGCTTTCTCGTGAAGAAGAATTTCCCTAAGACAGTTCTTGTGGAATTGGCAAAGTGATATTTGGAAGGCCCTAGAGGTCTATGGTGAAAAAGGAAATATCCTCAGATGAAACCTGGAAAGAACCTTTCTGAGAAACTGCTTAGTGTTCTGTTAATTCATCTCACACTGTTATATCTGTTTTTCGTGGATCTCTTTGCTAGCCTTATTTCCGTGGAATCTGAGAACAGATATTTCGGATCCCTTTGAAGACTATAGGGCCAAAGGAAAGATCCTCCGATAACAAAGAGAAAGAAGCTTTTTGAGAAACTTCTTTGTGTTCTGTGAAATCATCTTACAGAGTTACAGCTTTCCCCTCAAGAAGCCTTTCGCTAAGATAGTTCTGGTGGAATTGGCAAAGTGATATTGGGAAGCCTCTAGAGGGCTATGGTGAAAAAGGAATTATCCTCAGATGAAATCTGGAAAGAAGCTTTCTGAGAAACTGCTTAGTGTTCTCTTAATTCATCTCACCTGAGTTACATCTGTATTTCGTGGATCTCTTTGCTAGCCTTATATCTGTTGAATCTGAGAACAGATATTTCGGATCCCTTTGAAGACTATAGGGCCAAAGGAAATATCCTCCGATAACAAAGAGAAAGAAGCTTTCTGCGATACTTCTTTGTGTTCTGTGAAATCATCTCACAGAGTTACAGCTTTCACTAGAAGAAGCCTTTCGCTAAGGCAGTTCTTGTGGAATTGGCAAAGTGATATTTGGAAGCCCATAAAGGGCCATGGTGAAAAAGGAAATATCCTCAGATGAAATCTGGAAAGAAGCTTTCTGAGAAACTGCTTAGTGTTCTGTTAATTCATCTCACAGAGTTACATCTGTATTTCGTGGATCTCTTTGCTAGCCTTATTTCTGTGGAATCTGAGAACAGATATTTCGGATCCCTTTGAAGACTATATGGCCAAAGGGAATATCCTCCGATAACAAAGAGAAAGAAGCTTTCTGAGAAACTTCTTTGTGTTCTCTGAAATCATCTCACAGAGTTACAGCTTTCCCGTCAAGAAGAATTTCCCTAAGACAGTTCTTGTGGAATTGGCGAAGTGATATTTGGAAGCCCATAGAGGGCTATGGTGAAAAAGGAAATATCCTCAGATGAAATCTGGAAAGAAGCTTTCTGAGAAACTGCATGGTGTTCTGTTAATTCATCTCACAGAGTTACATCTGTATTTCGTGGGTCTCTTTGCTAGCCTTATTACTGTGGAATCTGAGAACAGATATTTCGGATCCCTTTGAAGACTTTAGGCCAAAGGAAATATCCTCCGATAACAAAGAGAAAGAAGCTTTCTGAGAAACTTCTTTCTGTTCTGTGAAATCGTCTCACAGAGTTACAGCTTTCCCCTCAAGAAGCCTTTCAATAAGGCAGTTCTTGCGGAATTGGCAACGTGATATTGGAAGCCCGTAGAGGGCTATGGTGAAAAAGGAAATATCCTCAGACGAAATCTGGAAAGAAGCTTTCTGAGAAACTGCTTACTATTCTGTTAATTCATCTCACACAGTTACATCTGTATTTCGTGGATCTCTTTGCTAGCCTTATTTCTGTGGAATCTGAGAACAGATATTTCAGATCCCTTTGAAGACTACAGGGCCAAAGCAAATATCCTCCGATAACAAAGAGAAAGAAGCTTTCTGAGAAACTTCTTTGTGTTCTGGGAAATCATCTCACAGAGTTACAGCTTTCCCCTCAAGAAGCTTTTCGATAAGGCAGTTCTTGTGGAATTGGCAAAGTGATATTGGGAAGCCCATAGAGGGCTATGGTGAAAAAGATAATATCCTTAGATGAAATCTGGAAAGAAGCTTTCTGAGAAACTGCTTCGTGTTCTGTTAATTCATCTCACAGAGATACATCTGTATTTCTTGGATCTCTTTGCTAGCCTTATTACTGTGGAATCTGAGAACAGATATTTCGGATCCTTTTGAAGACTATAGGCCAAAGGAAATATCCTCCGATAACAAAGAGAAAGAAACTTTCTGAGAAACTTCTTTCTGTTCTGTGAAATCATCTCACAGAGTTACAGCTTTCCCCTCAAGAAGCCTTTCGATAAGGCACTTCCTGCAGAATTGGCAAAGTGATATTGGGAAGCCCATAGAGGGCTATGATGAAAAAGGAAATATCCTCAGATGAAATCTGGAAAGAAGCTTTCTGAGAAACTGCTTAGTGTTCTGTTAATTCATCTCACACAGTTACATCTGTCTTTCGTGGATCTCTTTGCTACCCTTATTTCTGTGGAATCTGAGAACAGATATTTCGGATCCCTTTGAAGACTATAGGGCCAAAGGAAATATCCTCTGATAACAAAGAGAAAGAAGCTTTCTGAGAAACTTCTTTGTGTTCTGTGAAATCATCTCAGAAAGTTACAGCTTTCCCGTCAAGATGCCTTTCGCTAAGACAGTTCTTGTGGAATTGGCAAAGTGATATTTGGAAGCCCCTAGAGGGCTATGGTGCAAAAGGAAATATCCTCAGATGAAATCTGGAAAGAAGCTTTCTGAGAAACTGCTTAGTGTTCTGTTAATTTATCTCACAGAGTTACATCTGTATTTCGTGGATCTCTTTGCTAGCCTTATTTCTGTGGAATCTGAGAACAGATATTTCGGATAACATTGAAGACTATAGGGCCAAAAGAAATATCCTCCGATAACAAAGAGAAAGAATCTTTCTGAGAAACTTCTTTGTGTTCTGTGAAATCATCTCACAGAGTTACAGCTTTCCCCTCCAGAAGCCTTTCGCTAAGACAGTTCTTGTGGAATTGGCAAAGGGATATATGGTAGCCCCTAGAGGGCTGTGGTGAAAAAGGAACTATCCTCAGATGAAATCTGGAAAGAAGCTTTCTGAGAAACTGCTTAGTGTTCTGTTAATTCATCTCACAGAGTTACATCTGTATTTCGTGGATCTCTTTGCTAGCCTTATTTCTGTTGAATCTGAGAACAGATATTTCAGATCCCTTTGAAGACTATAGGGCCAAAGGAAATATCCTCCGATAACAAAGAGAAAGAAGCTTTCTGAGAAACTTCCTTGTGTTCTGTGAAATCATCTCACAGAGTTACAGCTTTCCCTAGAAGAAGCCTTTCGCTAAGACAGTTCTTGTGGAATTGGCAAAGTGATATTTGGTACCGAAAGAGGGCTATGGTGAAAAAGGAAATATCCTCAGATGAAATCTGGAAAGAAGTTTTCTGAGAAACTGCTTAGTGTTCTGTTAATTCATCTAACAGAGTTACATCTGTATTTCGTGGATCTCTTTGCTAGCCTTATTTCTTTGGAAACTGAGAAGAGATATTTCGGATCCCTTTGAAGACTATACGGCCAAAGGAAATATCCTGTGATAACAAAGAGAAAGAAGTTTTCTGAGAAACTTCTTTGTGTTCTCTGAAATCATCTCACAGAGTTACAGCTTTCCCCTCAAGGAGCCTTTCGATAAGGCAGGTCTTGTGGAATTGGCAAAGTGCTATTGGGAAGCCCATAGAGGGCTATGGTGAAAAAGGAAATATCCTCAGATGAAATCTGGAAAGAAGCTTTCTGAGAACCTGCTTAGTGTTCTGTGAATTCATCTCACAGAGTTACATCTGTATTTCGTGGATCTCTTTGCTAGCCTTATTTCTGTGGAATCTGAGAACAGATATTTCAGATCGCTTTGAAGACTACAGGGCCAATGGAAATATCCTCCGAAAACAAAGAGAAAGAAGCTTTCTGAGAAACTTCTTTGTGTTCTGTGAAATCATCTCACAGAGTTACAGCTTTTCCTAGAGGAAGCCTTTCGATAAGACAGTTCTTGTGGAATTGGCAAAGTGATATTTGGTAGCCCATAGAGGGCTATGGTGAAAAAGGAAATATCCTCAGATGAAATCTGGAAAGAAGCTTTCTGAGAAACTGCTTAGTGTTCTGTTAATTCATCTCACAGAGTTACATCTGTATATCCTGGATCTCTTTGTTAGCCTTCTTTCTGTGGAATCTGAGAACAGATATTTCGGATCCCTTTGAAGACTATAGGGCCAAAGGAAATATCCTCTGATGACAAAGAGAAAGAAGCTTTCTGAGAAACTTCTTTGTGTTCTGTGAAATCATCTCACAGAGTTACAGCTTTCCCCTCAAGAAGACTTTCGCTAAGACAGTTCTTGTGGAATTGGCAAAGTGATATTTGGAAGCCCCTAGAGGGCCATGGTGAAAAAGGAAATATCCTCAGATGAAATCTGGAAAGAATCTTTCTGAGAAACTGCTTAGTGTTCTGTTAATTCATCTCACAGAGTTACATCTGTATTTCGTGGATCTCTTTGCTAACCTTATTTCTGTGGAATCTGAGAACAGATATTTCGGATCCCTTTGAAGACTCTAGGGCCAAAGGAAGTATCCTCCGATAACAAAGAGAAAGAAGCTTTCTGAGAAACTTCTTTGTGTCCTGTGAAATCAACTCACAGAGTTACAGCTTTCCCCTCAAGAAGCCTTTCGCTAAGACAGTTCTTGTGGAATTGGCAAAGTGATGTTTGGAAGCCCATAGAGGGCTACGGTGAAAAAGGAAATATCCTCATAAGAAATCTGGAAAGAAGCTTTCTGAGAAACTGCTTAGTGTTCTGTTAATTCACCTCACAGAGTTACATCTGTATTTCGTGGATCTCTTTGCTAGCCTTATTTCTGTGGAATCTGAGAACAGATATTTCGGAACGTTTGAAGACTATAGGGCCAAAGGAAATATCCTCCGATAATAAAGAGAAAGAAGCTTTCTCAGAAACTTCTTTGTGTTCTGTGAAATCATCTCAGAGAGTTACAGCTTTCTCCTCAACAAGCCTTTCACAAAGACAGTTCTTGTGGAATTGGCAAAGTGATATTGGAAGCCCTTAGAGGGCTATGGTGAAATAGAAAATATCCTCAGATGAAAACGGGAAAGAAGCTTTCTGAGAAACTGCTTAGTGTTCTGTTAATTCATCTCACAGAGTTACATCTGTATTTCGTGGATCTCTTTGCTAGCCTTATTTCTGTGGAATCTGAGAACAGATATTTCGGATCCCTTTGAAGACTATACGGCCAAAGGAAATATCCTCCGATAACAAAGAGAAAGAAGCTTTCTGAGAAACTTCTTTGTGTTCTGTGAAATCATCTCACAGAGTTACAGCTTTCCTCTCAAGAAGCCTTTCGATAAGGCAGTCTTGTGGAATTGGGAAAGTGATATTGGGAAGCCCAAAGAGGGCTATGGTGAAAAAGAAAATATCCTCAGATGAAATCTGGAAAGAAGCTTTCTGAGAAACTGCTTAGTGTTCTGTTAATTCATCTCACAGAGTTACATCTGTATTTCGTGGATCTCTTTGCTAGCCTTATTTCTGTGGAATCTGAGAACAGATATTTCAGATCCCTTTGAAGACTATAGGGCCAAAGGAAAGATCTTCCGATAACAAAGAGAAAGAAGCTTTCTGAGAAACTTCTTTGTGTTCTGTGAAATCATCTCACAGAGTTACAGCTTTCCCTCAAGAAGCCCTTCGCTAAGACAGTTCTTGTGGAATTGGCAAAGTGATATTTGGAAGCCCATGGAGGGCTATGGTGAAAAAGGAAATATCCTCAGATGAAATCTGGAAAGAAGCTTTCTGAGAAACTGCTTAATGTTCTGTTAATTCTTCTCACAGAGTTACGTTCGTATTTCGTGGATCTCTTTGCTAGCCTTATTTCTGTGGAATGTGAGAACAGATATTTCGGATCCCTTTGAAGACTATAGGGCCAAAGGAAATATCCTCCGATGACAAAGAGAAAGAAGCTTTCTGAGAAACTTCTTTGTGTTCTGTGAAATCATCTCACAGAGTTACAGATTTCCCCTCAAGAAGCCTTTCGCTAAGACAGTTCTTGTGGAATTGGCAAAGTGATATTTGGAAGACCCTAGAGGGCTATGGCGAAAAAGGAAATATCCTCAGATGAAATCTGGAAAGAAGCTTTCTAAGAAATTGCTTAGTGTTCTGTTAATTCATCTCGCAGAGTTACATCTGTATTTCGTGGATCTCTTTGCTAGCCTTATTTCTGTGGAATCAGAACAGATATTTCGTATCCCTTTGAAGACTCTAGGGCCAAAGGAAATATCCTCCGATAACAAAGAGAAAGAAGCTTTCTGAGAAACTTCTTTGTGTTCTGGGAAATCATCTCACAGAGTTACAGCTTTCTCGTGAAGAAGAATTTCCTTAAGACAGTTCTTGTGGAATTGGCAAAGTGATATTTGAAGCCCATAGAGGGCTATGGTGAAAAAGGAAATATCCTCAGATGAAATCTGGAAAGAAGCTTTCTGAGAAACTGCTTAGTGTTCTGTTAATTCATCTCACACAGTTACATCTGTCTTTCGTGGATCTCTTTGCTACCCTTATTTCTGTGGAATCTGAGAACAGATATTTCGGATCCCTTTGAAGACTATAGGGCCAAAGGAAATATCCTCTGATAACAAAGAGAAAGAAGCTTTCTGAGAAACTTCTTTGTGTTCTGTGAAATCATCTCAGAAAGTTACAGCTTTCCCGTCAAGAAGCCTTTCGCTAAGACTGTTCTTGTGGAATTGGCAAAGTGATATTTGGAAGCCCCTAGAGGACTATGGTGCAAAAGGAAATATCCTCAGATGAAATCTGGAAAGAAGCTTTCTGAGAAACTGCTTAGTGTTCTGTTAATTTATCTCACAGAGTTACATCTGTATTTCGTGGATCTCTTTGCTACCCTTATATCTGTGGAATCTGAGAACAGATATTTCGGATCCCTTTGAAGACTATAGGGTCAAAAGAAATATCCTCCGATAACAAAGAGAAAGAATCTTTCTGAGAAACTTCTTTGTGTTCTGTGAAATCATCTCACAGAGTTACAGCTTTCCCCTCCAGAAGCCTTTCGCTAAGACAGTTCTTGTGGAATTGGCAAAGTGATATATGGTAGCCCCTAGAGGGCTGTGGTGAAAAAGGAACAATCCTCAGATGAAATCTGGAAAGAAGCTTTCTGAGAAACTGCTTAGTGTTCTGTTAATTCATCTCACAGAGTTACATCTGTATTTCGTGGATCTCTTTGCTAGCCTTATTTCTGTTGAATCTGAGAACAGATATTTCAGATCCCTTTGAAGACTATAGGGCCAAAGGAAATATCCTCCGATAACAAAGAGAAAGAAGCTTTCTGAGAAACTTCTTTGTGTTCTGTGAAATCATCTCACAGAGTTACAGCTTTCCCTAGAAGAAGCCTTTCGCTAAGACAGTTCTTGTGGAATTGGCAAAGTGATATTTGGTACCCAAAGAGGGCTATGGTGAAAAAGGAAATATCCTCAGATGAAATCTAGAAAGAAGTTTTCTGAGAAACTGCTTAGTGTTCTGTTAATTCATCTAACAGTGTTACATCTGTATTTCGTGGATCTCTTTGCTAGCCTTATTTCTGTGGAAACTGAGAAGAGATATTTCGGATCCCTTTGAAGACTATAGGGCCAAAGGAAATATCCTGTGATAACAAAGAGAAAGAAGTTTTCTGAGAAACTTCTTTGTGTTCTCTGAAATCATCTCACAGAGTTACAGCTTTCCCCTCAAGGAGCCTTTCGATAAGGCAGGTCTTGTGGAATTGGCAAAGTGCTATTGGGAAGCCCATAGAGGGCTATGGTGAAAAAGGAAATATCCTCAGATGAAATCTGGAAAGAAGCTTTCTGAGAAACTGCTTAGTGTTCTGTTAATTCATCTCACAGAGTTACATCTGTATTTCGTGGATCTCTTTGCTAGCCTTATTTCTGTGGAATCTGAGAACAGATATTTCAGATCGCTTTGAAGACTACAGGGCCAAAGGAAATATCCTCCGATAACAAAGAGAAAGAAGCTTTCTGAGAAACTTCTTTGTGTTCTGTGAAATCATCTCACAGAGTTACAGCTATCCCTAGAGGAAGCCTTTCGACAAGACAGTTCTTGTGGAATTGGCAAAGTGATATTTGGTAGCCCATAGAGGGCTATGGTGAAAAAGGAAATATCCTCAGATGAAATCTGGAAAGAAGCTTTCTGAGAAACTGCTTAGTGTTCTGTTAATTCATCTCACAGAGTTACATCTGTATATCCTGGATCTCTTTGTTACCCTTCTTTCTGTGGAATCTGAGAACAGATATTTCGGATCCCTTTGAAGACTATAGGGCCAAAGGAAATATCCTCTGATAACAAAGAGAAAGAAGCTTTCTGAGAAACTTCTTTGTGTTCTGTGAAATCATCTCACAGAGTTACAGCTTTCCCCTCAAGAAGACTTTCGCTAAGACAGTTCTTGTGGAATTGGCAAAGTGATATTTGGAAGCCCCTAGAGGGCTATGGTGAAAAAGGAAATATCCTCAGATGAAATCTGGAAAGAAGCTTTCTGAGAAACTGCATGGTGTTCTGTTAATTCATCTCACAGAGTTACATCTGTATTTCGTGGGTCTCTTTGCTAGCCTTATTACTGTGGAATCTGAGAACAGATATTTCGGATCCCTTTGAAGACTTTAGGCCAAAGGAAATATCCTCCGATAACAAAGAGAAAGAAGCTTTCTGACAAACTTCTTTCTGTTCTGTGAAATCGTCTCACAGAGTTACAGCTTTCCCCTCAAGAAGCGTTTCGATAAGGCAGTTCTTGCGGAATTGGCAACGTGATATTGGAAGCCCGTAGAAGGCTATGGTGAAAAAGGAAATATCCTCAGACGAAATCTGGAAAGAAGCTTTCTGAGAAACTGCTTACTATTCTGTAAATTCATCTCACACAGTTACATCTGTATTTCGTGGATCTCTTTGCTAGCCTTATTTCTGTGGAATCTGAGAACAGATATTTCGGATCCCTTTGAAGACTACAGGGCCAAAGGAAATATCCTCCGATAAGAAAGAGAAAGAAGCTTTCTGAGAAACTTCTTTGTGTTCTGGGAAATCATCTCACAGACTTACAGCTTTCCCCTCAAAAAGTCTTTCGCTAAGACAGTTCTTGTGGAATTGGCAAAGTTATATTTGGTAGCCCATAGAGGGCAATGGTGAAAAAGGAAATATCCTCAGATCAAATTTGGAAAGAAGCTTTCTGAGAAACTGCTTAGTGTTCTGTTAATTCATCTCACAGAGTTACATCTGTATTTCGTGGATCTCTTTGCTAGCCTTATTTCTGTGGAATCTGAGAACAGATATTTCGGATCCCTTTGAAGGCTATAGGGCCAAAGGAAATATTCTCCGATAACAAAGAGAAAGAAGCTTTCTGAGAAACTTCTTTGGGTTCTGTGAAATCATCTCACAGAGTTACAGCTTTCAACTCAAGAAGCCTTTCGCTAAGACAGCTCTTGTAGAATTGGCAAAGTGATATTTGGAAGCCCTTAGAGGGCTATGGTGAAAAGGGAAATATCCTCCGATGAAATCTAGAAAGAAGCTTTCTGAGAAACTGCTTAGTGTTCTGTTAATTCATCTCACAGAGTTACATCTGTATTTCGTGGATCTCTTTGCTAGCCTTATTTCTGTGGAATCTGAGAACAGATATTTCAGATCCCTTTGAAGACTGTACGGCCAAAGGAAATATCCTCCGATAACAAAGAGAAAGAAGCTTTCTGAGAAACTTCTTTGTGTTCTGTGAAATCATCTCACAGAGTTACAGCTTTCCCTCAAGAAGCCCTTCGCTAAGACAGTTCTTGTGGAATTGGCAAAGTGATATTTGGAAGTCCATAGAGGGCTATGGTGAAAAAGGAAATATCCTGAGATGAAATCTGCAAAGAAGCTTTCTGAAAAACTGCTTAGTGTTCTGTTAATCCATCTCACAGAGTTACATCTGTATTTCGTAGATCTCTCTGCTAGCCTTATTTCTGTGGAATCTGAGAACAGATATTTCGGATCCCTTTGAAGACTATAGGGCCAAAGGAAATATCCTCCGATATCAAAGAGAAAGAAGCTTTCTGACAAACTTCATTGTGTTCTGTGAAATCATCTCACAGAGGTACAGCTTTCCCCTCAAGAAGCCTTTCGTTAAGACAGTTCTTGTGGAATTTGCAAAGTGATATTTGGAAGCCCATAGAGGGCTATGGTGAAAAAGGAAATATCCTCCGATGAAATCTGGAAAGAAGCTTTCTGAGAAACTGCTTAGTGTTCTGTTAATTCATCTCACAGAGTTACATCTGTATTTCGTGGATCTCTTTGCTAGCCTTATTTCTGTGGAATCTGAGAACAGATATTTCGGATCCCTTTGAAGACTATAGGGCCAAAGGAAATATCCTCCGATAACAAAGAGAAAGAAGCTTTCTGAGAAACTTCTTTGTGTTCTGTGAAATCAACTCACAGAGTTACAGCTTTCCCCTCAAGAAGCCTTTCGCTTAGACAGTTCTGGTGGAATTGGCAAAGTGATATTTGGAAGCCCATAGAGGGCTATGGTGAAAAGGGAAATATCCTCAGATGAAATCTGGAAAGAAGCTTTCTGAGAAACTGCTTAGTATTCTGTTAATTCATCTCACAGAGTTACATCTGTATTTCGTGGATCTCTTTGCTAGCCTTATTTCTGTGGAGTCTGAGAACAGATATTTCGGATCGCTTTGAAGACTATAGGGCCAAAGGAAATATCCTCCGATAACAAAGAGAAAGAAGCTTTCTGAGAAACTTCTTTGTGTTCTGTGAAATCATCTCACAGAGTGACAGCTGACCCCTCAAGAAACCTTTCGATAAGGCAGTTCTTGTGGAATTGGGAAAGTGATATTGGGAAGCCCAAAGAGGGCTATGGTTAAAAAGAAAATATCCTCAGATGAAATCTGGAAAGAAGCTTTCTGAGAAACTGCTTAGTGTTCTGTTAATTCATCTCACAGAGTTACATCTGTATTTCGTGGATCTCTTTGCTAGCCTTATTTCTGTGGAATCTGAGAACAGATATTTCGGATCCCTTTGAAGACTATAGGGCCAAAGGAATGTCTTCCGATAACAAAGAGAAAGAAGCTTTCTGAGAAACTTCTTTGTGTTCTGTGAAATCATCTCACAGAGTTACAGCTTTCCCTCAAGAAGCCCTTCGCTAAGACAGTTCTTGTGGAATTGGCAAAGTGATATTTGGAAGCCCATGGAGGGCTATGGTGAAAAAGGAAATATCCTCAGATGAAATCTGGAAAGAAGCTTTCTGAGAAACTGCTTAATGTTCTGTTAATTCTTCTCACAGAGTTACGTTCGTATTTCGTGGATCTCTTTGCTAGCCTTATTTCTGTGGAATGTGAGAACAGATATTTCGGATCCCTTTGAAGACTATAGGGCCAAAGGAAATATCCTCCGATGACAAAGAGAAAGAAGCTTTCTGAGAAACTTCTTTGTGTTCTGTGAAATCATCTCACAGAGTTACAGATTTCCCCTCAAGAAGCCTTTCGCTAAGACAGTTCTTGTGGAATTGGCAAAGTGATATTTGGAAGACCCTAGAGGGCTATGGTGAAAAAGGAAATATCCTCAGATGAAATCTGGAAAGAAGCTTTCTAAGAAATTGCTTAGTGTTCTGTTAATTCATCTCGCAGAGTTACATCTGTATTTCGTGGATCTCTTTGCTAGCCTTATTTCTGTGGAATCAGAACAGATATTTAGGATCCCTTTGAAGACTCTAGGGCCAAAGGAAATATCCTCCGATAACAAAGAGAAAGAAGCTTTCTGAGAAACTTCTTTGTGTTCTGGGAAATCATCTCACAGAGTTACAGCTTTCTCGTGAAGAAGAATTTCCTTAAGACAGTACTTGTGGAATTGGCAAAGTGATATTTGAAGCCCATAGAGGGCTATGGTGAAAAAGGAAATATCCTCAGATGAAATCTGGAAAGAAGCTTTCTGAGAAACTGCTTAGTGTTCTGTTAATTCATCTCACACAGTTACATCTGTCTTTCGTGGATCTCTTTGCTACCCTTATTTCTGTGGAATCTGAGAACAGATATTTCGGATCCCTTTGAAGACTATAGGGCCAAAGGAAATATCCTCTGATAACAAAGAGAAAGAAGCTTTCTGAGAAACTTCTTTGTGTTCTGTGAAATCATCTCAGAAAGTTACAGCTTTCCCGTCAAGAAGCCTTTCGCTAAGACAGTTCTTGTGGAATTGGCAAAGTGATATTTGGAAGCCCCTAGAGGGCTATGGTGCAAAAGGAAATATCCTCAGATGAAATCTGGAAAGAAGCTTTCTGAGAAACTGCTTAGTGTTCTGTTAATTTATCTCACAGAGTTACATCTGTATTTCGTGGATCTCTTTGCTAGCCTTATATCTGTGGAATCTGAGAACAGATATTTCGGATCCCTTTGAAGACTATAGGGTCAAAAGAAATATCCTCCGATAACAAAGAGAAAGAATCTTTCTGAGAAACTTCTTTGTGTTCTGTGAAATCATCTCACAGAGTTACAGCTTTCCCCTCCAGAAGCCTTTCGCTAAGACAGTTCTTGTGGAATTGGCAAAGTGATATATGGTAGCCCCTAGAGGGCTGTGGTGAAAAAGGAACAATCCTCAGATGAAATCTGGAAAGAAGCTTTCTGAGAAACTGCTTAGTGTTCTGTTAATTCATCTCACAGAGTTACATTTGTATTTCGTGGATCTCTTTGCTAGCCTTATTTCTGTTGAATCTGAGAACAGATATTTCAGATCCCTTTGAAGACTATAGGGCCAAAGGAAATATCCTCCGATAACAAAGAGAAAGAAGCTTTCTTAGAAACTTCTTTGTGTTCTGTGAAATCATCTCACAGAGTTACAGCTTTCCCTAGAAGAAGCCTTTCGCTAAGACAGTTCTTGTGGAATTGGCAAAGTGATATTTGGTACCCAAAGAGGGCTATGGTGAAAAAGGAAATATCCTCAGATGAAATCTAGAAAGAAGTTTTCTGAGAAACTGCTTAGTGTTCTGTTAATTCATCTAACAGAGTTACATCTGTATTTCGTGGATCTCTTTCCTAGCCTTATTTCTGTGGAAACTGAGAAGAGATATTTCGGATCCCTTTGAAGACTATAGGGCCAAAGGAAATATCCTGTGATAACAAAGAGAAAGAAGTTTTCTGAGAAACTTCTTTGTGTTCTCTGAAATCATCTCACAGAGTTACAGCTTTCCCCTCAAGGAGCCTTTCGATAAGGCAGGTCTTGTGGAATTGGCAAAGTGCTATTGGGAAGCCCATAGAGGGCTATGGTGAAAAAGGAAATATCCTCAGATGAAATCTGGAAAGAAGCTTTCTGAGAAACTGCTTAGTGTTCTGTTAATTCATCTCACAGAGTTACATCTGTATTTCGTGGGTCTCTTTGCTAGCCTTATTACTGTGGAATCTGAGAACAGATATTTCGGATCCCTTTGAAGACTTTAGGCCAAAGGAAATATCCTCCGATAACAAAGAGAAAGAAGCTTTCTGAGAAACTTCTTTCTGTTCTGTGAAATCGTCTCACAGAGTTACAGCTTTCCCCTCAAGAAGCCTTTCGATAAGGCAGTTCTTGCGGTATTGGCAACGTGATATTGGAAGCCCGTAGAGGGCTATGGTGAAAAAGGAAATATCCTCAGACGAAATCTGGAAAGAAGCTCTCTGAGAAACTGCTTACTATTCTGTAAATTCGTCTCACACAGTTACATCTGTATTTCGTGGATCTCTTTGCTAGCCTTATTTCTGTGGAATCTGAGAACAGATATTTCGGATCCCTTTGAAGACTACAGGGCCAAAGGAAATATCCTCCGATAAGAAAGAGAAAGAAGCTTTCTGAGAAACTTCTTTGTGTTCTGGGAAATCATCTCACAGACTTACAGCTTTCCCCTCAAGAAGTCTTTCACTAAGACATTTCTTGTGGAATTGGCAAAGTTATATTTGGTAGCCCATAGAGGGCTATGGTGAAAAAGGAAATATCCTCAGATGAAATCTGGAAAGAAGCTTTGTGAAGAACTGCTTAGTGTTCTGTTAATTCATCTCACAGAGTTACATCTGTATTTCGTGGATCTCTTTGCTAGCCTTATTTCTGTGGAATCTGAGAACAGATATTTCGGATCCCTTTGAAGGCTATAGGGCCAAAGGAAATATTCTCCGATAACAAAGAGAAAGAAGCTTTCTGAGAAACTTCTTTGGGTTCTGTGAAATCATCTCACAGAGTTACAGCTTTCAACTCAAGAAGCCTTTCGCTAAGACAGCTCTTGTAGAATTGGCAAAGTGATATTTGGAAGCCCTTAGAGGGCTATGGTGAAAAGGGAAATATCCTCCGATGAAATCTGGAAAGAAGCTTTCTGAGAAACTGCTTAGTGTTCTGTTAATTCATCTCACAGAGTTACATCTGTATTTCGTGGATCTCTTTGCTAGCCTTATTTCTGTGGAATCTGAGAACAGATATTTCAGATCCCTTTGAAGACTGTACGGCCAAAGGAAATATCCTCCGATAACAAAGAGAAAGAAGCTTTCTGAGAAACTTCTTTGTGTTCTGTGAAATCATCTCACAGAGTTACAGCTTTCCCTCAAGAAGCCCTTCGCTAAGACAGTTCTTGTGGAATTGGCAAAGTGATATTTGGAAATCCATAGAGGGCTATGGTGAAAAAGGAAATATCCTGAGATGAAATCTGCAAAGAAGCTTTCTGAAAAACTGCTTAGTGTTCTGTTAATCCATCTCACAGAGTTACATCTGTATTTCGTGGATCTCTCTGCTAGCCTTATTTCTGTGGAATCTGAGAACAGATATTTCGGATCCCTTTGAAGACTATAGGGCCAAAGGAAATATCCTCCGATATCAAAGAGAAAGAAGCTTTCTGACAAACTTCATTGTGTTCTGTGAAATCATCTCACAGAGTTACAGCATTTCCTAGAAGAACCCTTTCGCTAAGACAGTTCTTGTGGAATTGGCAAAGTGATATTGGAAGCCCTTAGAGGGCTATGGTGAAAAAGGAAATATCCTCAGATGAAATCTGGAAAGAAGATTTCTGAGAAACTGCTTAGTGTTCTGTTAATTCATCTCACAGAGTTACATCGGTATTTCGTGGATCTCTTTGCTAGCCTTATTTCTGTGGAATCTGAGAACAGATATTTCGGATCCCTTTGAAGACTATAGGGCCATATTAAATATCCTCCGATAACAAAGAGAAAGAAGCTTTCTGAGAAACTTCTTCGTGTTCTGTGAAATCATCTCACAGAGTTACAGCTTTCCCCTCAAGAAGCCTTTCGCTAAGACAGTTTTTGTGGAATTGGCAAAGTGATAAATGGAAGCCCCTAGAGGTCTATGGTGAAAAAGGAAATATCCTCAGATAAAATCTGGAAAGAAGCTTTCTGACAAACTGCTTAGTGTTCTCTTAATTCATCTCACAGAGTTACATCTGTATTTCATGGATCTCTTTGCTAGCCTTATTTCTGTGGAATCTGAGAACAGATATTTCGGATCCCTTTGAAGAGTATAGGGCCAAAGGAAATATCCTCCGATAACAAAGAGAAAGAAGCTATCTGAGAAACTTCTTTGTTTTCTGTGAAATCAACTCACAGAGTTACAGATTTCTCCTCAAGAAGCCTTTCGCTAAGACAGTTCTTGTGGAATTGGCAAAGTGATATTTGGAAGCCCATAGAGGGCTATGGTGAAAAAGGAAATATCCTCAGATGAAATCTGGAAAGAAGCTTTCTGAGAACCTGCTTAGTGTTCTGTTAATTCATCTCACAGAGTTACATCTGTATTTCGTGGATCTCTTTGCTAGCCTTATTTCTGTGGAATCTGAGAACAGATATTTCGGATCCCTTTGAAGGCTATAGGGCCAAAGGAAATATCCTCTGATAACAAAGAGAAAGAAGCTTTCTGAGAAACTTCTTTGTGTTCTGTGAAATCATCTCACAGAGTTACAGCTTTCCTCTCAAGAAGCCTTTCGATAAGGCACTTCTTGTGGAATTGGCATAGTGATATTGGGAATCCCATAGAGGGCTTTGGTGAAAAAGGAAATATCCTCAGATGAAAACTGGAAAGAAGCTTTCTGAGAAACTGCTTAGTGTTCTGTGAATTCATCTCAGATAGTTACATCTGTATTTCGTGGATCTCTTTGCTAGCCTTATTTCTGTGGAATCTGAGAACAGATATTTCGGATCCCTTTGAAGACTGTACGGCCAAAGGAAATATCCTCCGCTAACAAAGAGAAAGAAGCTTTCTGAGAAACTTCTTTGTGTTCTGTGAAATCATCTCACAGAGTTACAGCTTTCCCTCAAGAAGCCTTTCGCTAAGACAGTTCTTGTGGAATTGGCAAAGTGATATTTGGAAGTCCATAGAGGGCTATGGTGAAAAAGGAAATATCCTCAGATGTAATCTGGAAAGAAGCTTTCTGAGAAACTGCTTAGTGTTCTGTTAATTCATCTCACAGAGTTACATCTGTATTTCGTGTATCTCTTTGCTAGCCTTATTTCTGTGGAATCTGAGAACAGATATTTCGGATCCCTTTGAAGACTATAGGGCCAAAGGAAAGATCCTCCGATAACAAAGAGAAAGAAGCTTTCTGAGAAACTTCTTTGTGTTCTGGGAAATCATCTCACACAGTTACTGCTTTCCCGTCAAGAAGAATTTCGCTAAGACAGTTCTTGGGGAAATGGTAAAGTGATATTTGCAAGCCCATAGAGGGCTATGGAGAAAAAGGAAATATCCTCAGATAAAATCTGGAAAGAAGCTTTCTGAGAAACTGCTTAGTGTTCTGTGAATTCATTCACAGAGTTACATCCGTATTTCGTGGATCTCTTTGCTAGCCTTATTACTGTGGAATCTGAGAACAGATATTTCGGATACCTTTGAACACTGTAGGGCCATAGTAAACATCGTCCGATAACAAACAGAAAGAAGCTTTCTGAGAAACTTCTTTTTGTTCTGTGAAATCATCTCACAGAGTTACAGCTTTCCTCTCAAGAAGCCTTTCACTAAGACAGTTCTTGTGGAATTGGCAAAGTAATATTTGGAAGCCCCTAGAGGGCTATGGTGAAAAAGGAAATATCCTCAGATGAAATCTGGAAATAAGCTTTCTGAGAAACTGCTTAGTGTTCTGTTAATTCATCTCACAGAGTTACATCTGTATTTCGTGGATCTGTTTGCTAGCTTAATTTCTGTGGGATCTGAGAGCAGATATTTCGCATCCCTTTGAAGACTATAGGGCCAAAGGAAATATCCTCCCATAACAAAGAGAAAAAAGCTTTCTCAGAAACTTTTTGTGTTCTATGCAATCATCTCACAGAGTTACAGCTTTTCCTAGAAGAAGACTTTCGTTAAGACAGTTCTTGTGGAATTGGCAAAGTGATATTTGGAAGCCCATAGAGGACTATGGTGAAAAAGGAAATATCCTCAGATGAAATCGGGAAAGAAGCTTTCAGAGAAACTGCTTAGTGTTCTGTTAATTCATCTCACAGAGTTACATCTGTATTTCGTGGATCTCTTTGCTAGCCTTATTTCTGTGGAATCTGAGAACAGATATTTCGGATCCCTTTGAAGACTATAGGGCCAAATTAAATATCCTCCGATAAAAAAGAGAAAGAAGCTTTCTGAGAAACTTCTTCGTGTTCTTTGAAATCATCTCACAGAGTTACAGCTTCCCCGTCAAGAAGCCTGTCGATAAGACCGTTTTTGTGGAGTTGGCAAAGTGATATTTGAAAGTCCATAGAGGGCTATGATGAAAAAGGAAATATCCTCAGATGAAATCTGGAAAGAAGCTTTCTGAAGAACTGTTTAGTGTTCTGTTAATTCATCTCACAGAGTTACATCTGTATTTCCAGAATCTCTTTGCTACCCTTATTTCTGTGGAATCTGAGAACAGATATTTCGGATCCCTTTGAAGACTATAGGGCCAAAGGAAATATCCTCCGATAAAAAAGAGAAAGAAGCTTTCTGAGAAACTTCTTTGTGTTCTGTGAAAACATCTCACAGAGTTACAGCTTTCCCGTCAAGAAGAATTTCCCTAAGACAGTTCTTGTGGAATTGGCAAAGTGACATTTGGAAGCCCAAAGAGGGCTATGGTTAAAAAGGAAATATCCTCAGATGAAATCTGGAAAGAAGGTTTCTGAGAAACTGCATGGTGTTCTGTTAATTCATCTCACCGAGTTACATCTGTATTTCGTGGGTCTCTTTGATAGCCTTATTACCGTGAAATCTGAGAACAGATATTTCGGATATCTCTGAAGCCTTTAGGCCAAAGGAAATATCCTCCGATAAGAAAGAGAAAGAAGCTTTCTGAGAAACTTCTTTCTGTTCAGTGAAATCATCTCACAGAGTTACAGCTTTCCCCTCAAGAAGCCTTTCGATAACGCAGTTCTTGCGGAATTGGCAAAGTGATATTGCAAGCCCGTAGAGGGCTAAGGTGAAAAAGGAAATATCCTCAGACGAAATCTGGAAAGAAGCTTTCTGAGAAACTGCTTAGTATTCTGTTAATTCATCTCACACAGTTACATCTGTATTTCGTGGATCTCTTTGCTAGCCTTATTTCTGTGGAATCTGAGAACAGATATTTCGGATCCCTTTGAAGACTACAGGGCCAAAGGAAATATCCTCCGATAACAAAGAGAAAGAAGCTTTCTGAGAAACTTCTTTGTGTTCTGGGAAATCATCTCACAGAGTTACAGCTTTCCCCTCAAGAAGTCTTTCACTTAGACAGTTCTTGTGGAATTGGCAAAGTGATATTTGGTAGCCCATAGAGGGCTATGGTGAAAAAGGAAATATCCTCAGATCAAGTTTGGAAAGAAGCTTTCTGAGAAACTGCTTAGTGTTCTGTTAATTCATCTCACAGAGTTACATCTGTATTTCATGGATCTCTTTGCTAGCCTTATTTCTGTGGAATCTGAGAACAGATATTTCGGATCCCTTAGAAGACTATAGGGCCAAATTAAATATCCTCCGATAAAAAAGAGAAAGAAGCTTTCTGAGAAACTTCTTCGTGTTCTTTGAAATCATCTCACAGAGTTACAGCTTCCCCGTCAAGAAGCCTTTCGCTAAGACCGTTTTTGTGGAGTTGGCAAAGTGATATTTGGAAGTCCATAGAGGGCTATGGTGAAAAAGGAAATATCCTCAGATGAAATCTGGAAAGAAGCTTTCTGAGAAACTGCTTAGTGTTCTCTTAATCCATCTCACAGAGTTACATCTGTATTTCGTGGATCTCTTTGCTAGCCTTATTTCTGTGGAATCTGAGAACAGATATTTCGGATCCCTTTGAAGACTAACAGGGCCAAAGGAAATATCCTCCGATAACAAAGAGAAAGAAGCTTTCTGACAAACTTCTTTGTGTTCTGTGAAATCATCTCACAGAGTTACAGATTTCCCCTCAAGAAGCCTTTCACTAAGACAGTTCTTGTGGAATTGGCAGAGTGATATTTGGAAGACCATAGAGGGCTATGATGAAAAAGGAAATATCCTCAGATGAAATCTGGAAAGAAGCTTTCTGAAGAACTGTTTAGTGTTCTGTTAATTCATCTCACTGAGTTACATCTGTATTTCGTGGATCTCTTTGCTAGCGTTATTTCTGTGGAATCTGAGAACAGATATTTCGGATCCCTTTCAAGACTACAGGGCCAAAGGAAATATCCTCCGATAACAAAGAGAAAGAAGCTTTCTGAGAATCTTCTTTGTGTTCTGGGAAATCATCTCACAGAGTTATAGCTTTCCCTCAAGAAGCCCTTCGCTAAGACAGTTCTTGTGGAATTGGCAAAGTGATATTTGGAAGCCCATGGAGGGCTATGGTGAAAAAGGAAATATCCTCAGATGAAATCTGGAAAGAAGCTTTCTGAGAAACTGCTTAGTGTTCTGTTAATTCATCTCACAGAGTTACGTTCGTATTTCGTGGATCTGTTTGCTAGCCTTATTTCTGTGGAATCTGAGAACAGATATTTCGGATCCCTTTGAAGACTACAGGGCCAAAGGAAATATCCTCCGATAACAAAGAGAAAGAAGCTTTCTGAGATACTTCTTTGTGTTCTGTGAAATCATCTCACAGAGTTACAGCTTTCCCTAGAAGAAGCCTTTCGCTAAGGCAGTTCTTGTGGAACTGGCAAAGTGATATTTGGAAGCCCATAGAGGGCTATGATGAAAAAGGAAATATCCTCAGATGAAATCTGGAAAGACGCTTTCTGAAGAACTGTTTAGTGTTCTGTTAATTCATCTCACAGAGTTACATCTGTATTTCGTGGATCTCTTTGCTAGCCTTATTTCTGTGGAATCTGAGAACAGATATTTCGGATCCCTTTGAAGACTATAGGGCCAAAGGAAATATCCTCCGTTAAAAAAGAGAAAGAAGCGTTCTGAGAAACTTCTTTGTGTTCTGTGAAAACATCTCACAGAGTTACAGCTTTCCCGTCAAGAAGAATTCCCCTAAGACAATTCTTGTGGAATTGGCAAAGTGACATTTGGAAGCCTAAAGACGGCTATGGTTAAAAAGGAAATATCCTCAGATGAAATCTGGAAAGGAGCTTTCTGAGAAACTGCATGGTGTTCTGTTAATTCATCTCACCGAGTTACATCTGTATTTCGTGGGTCTCTTTGCTAGCCTTATTACCGTGGAATCTGAGAACAGATATTTCGGATCTCTCTGAAGACTTTAGGCCAAAGGAAATATCCTCCGATAACAAAGAGAAAGAAGCTTTCTCAGAAAATTCTTTCTGTTCTGTGAAATCATCTCACAGAGTTACAGCTTTCCCCTCAAGAAGCCTTTCGATAACGCAGTTCTTGCGGAATTGGCAAAGTGATATTGGAAGCCCGTAGAGGGCTATGGTGAAAAAGGAAATATCCTCAGACGAAATCTGGAAAGAAGCTTTCTGAGAAACTGCTTAGTATTCTGTTAATTCATCTCACAGAGTTACATCTATATTTCGTGGATCTCTTTGCTAGCCTTATTTCTGTGGAATCTGAGAACAGATATTTCGGATCCCTTTGAAGACTATAGGGCCAAAGGAAATATTCTCCGATAACAAAGAGAAAGAAGCTTTCTGAGAAACGTCTTTGTGTTCTGTGAAATCATCTCACAGAGTTACAGCTTTCCACTCAAGGAGCCTTTCGCTAAGACAGCTCTTGTGGAATTGGCAAAGTGATATTTGGAAGCCCTTAGAGGGCTATGTTGAAAAGGGAAATATCCTCCGATGAAATCTGGAAAGAAGCTTTCTGAGAAACTGCTTAGTGTTCTGTTAATTCATCTCACAGAGTTACATCTGTATTTCGTGGATCTCTTAGCTAGCCTTATTTCTGTGGAATCTGAGAACAGATAATTCGGATCCCTTTGAAGACTGTATGGCCAACGGAAATATCCTCCGATAACAAAGAGAAAGAAGCTTTCTGAGAAACTTCTTTGTGTTCTGTGAAATCTTCTCACAGAGTTACAGCTTTCCCTCAAGAAGCCCTTCGCTAAGACAGTTCTTGTGGAATTGGCAAAGTGATATTTGGAAGCCCATAGAGGGGTATGGTTAAAAAGGAAATATCCTCAGATGAAATCTGGAAAGAAGCTTTCTGAGAAACTGCATGGTGTTCTGTTAATTCATCTCACAGAGTTACATCTGTATTTCGTGGGTCTCTTTGCTAGCCTTATTACTGTGGAATCTGAGAACAGATATTTCGGATCCCATTGAAGACTTTAGGCCAAAGGAAATATCCTCCGATAACAAAGAGAAAGAAGCTTTCTGAGAAACTTCTTTCTGTTCTGTGAAATCGTCTCACAGAGTTACAGCTTTCCCCTCTAGAAGCCTTTCGATAAGGCAGTTCTTGAGGAATTGGCAACGTGATATTTGGAAGCCCTTAGAGGGCTATGGTGAAAAGGGAAATATCCTCCGATGAAATCTGGAAAGAAGCTTTCTGAGAAACTGCTTAGTGTTCTGTGAATTCATCTCACAGAGTTACATCTGTATTTCGTGGATCTCTTTGCTAGCCTTATTTCTGTGGAATCTGAGAACAGATATTTCGGATCCCTTTGAAGACTATAGGGCCAAAGGAAATATCCTCCGATAGCAAAGAGAAAGAAGCTTTCTGAGAAACTTCTTTGTGTTCTGTGAAATCATCTTACAGAGTTACAGCTTATCCTAGAAGAACCCTTTCGCTAAGACAGTTCTTGTGGAATTGGCAAAGTGATATTGGAATCCCTTAGAGGGCTACGGTGAAAAAGGAAATATCCTCAGGTGAAATCGGGAAAGAAGCTTTCTGAGAAACTGCTTAGTGTTCTGTTAATTCATCTCACAGAGTTACATCGGTATTTCGTGGGTCTCTTTGCTAGCCTTATTTCTGTGGAATCTGAGAACAGATATTTCGGATCCCTTTGAAGACTATAGGGCCAAATTAAATATCCTCCGATAACAAAGAGAAAGAAGCTTTCTGAGAAACTTCTTCGTGTTCTGTGAAATCATCTCACAGAGTTACAGCTTTCCCCTCAAGAAGCCTTTCGCTAAGACAGTTTTTGTGGAATTGGCAAAGTGATAAATGGAAGCCCCTAGAGGTCTATGGTGAAAAAGGAAATATCCTCAGATAAAATCTGGAAAGAAGCTTTCTGAGAAACTGCTTAGTGTTCTGTTAATTCATCTCACAGAGTTACATCTGTATTTCATGCATCTCTTTGCTAGCCTTATTTCTGTAGAATCTGAGAACAGATATTTCGGATCCCTTTGAAGACTATAGGGCCAAAGGAAATATCCTCCGATAACAAAGAGAAAGAAGCTATCTGAGAAACTTCTTTGTTTTCTGTGAAATCAACTCACAGAGTTACAGATTTCTCCTCAAGAAGCCTTTCGCTAAGACAGTTCTTGTGGAATTGGCAAAGTGATATTTGGAAGCCCCTAGAGGGCTATGGTGAAAAAGGAAATATCCTCAGATGAAATCTGGAAAGAAGCTTTCTGAGAACCTGCTTAGTGTTCTGTTAATTCATCTCACAGAGTTACATCTGTATTTCGTGGATCTCTTTGCTAGCCTTATTTCTGTGGAATCTGAGAAGAGATATTTCGGATCCCTTTGAAGACTATAGGGCCAAAGGAAATATCCTCCGATAACAAAGAGAAAGAAGCTTTCTGAGAAACTTCTTTGTGTTCTGTGAAATCATCTCACAGAGTTACAGCTTTCCTCTCAAGAAGCCTTTCGATAAGGCAGTTCTTGTGGAATTGGCAAAGTGATATTGGGAATCCCATAGAGGGCTATGGTGAAAAAGGAAATATCCTCAGATGAAAACTGGAAAGAAGCTTTCTGAGAAACTGCTTAGTGTTCTGTGAATTCATCTCAGATAGTTACATCTGTATTTCGTGGATCTCTTTGCTAGCCTTATTTCTGTGGAATCTGAGAACAGATATTTCGGATCCCTTTGAAGACTGTACGGCCAAATTAAATATCCTCCGATAACAAAGAGAAAGATGCTTTCTGAGAAACTTCTTTGTGTTCTGTGAAATCATCTCACAGAGTTACAGCTTTCCCTCAAGAAGCCCTTCGCTAAGACATTTCTTGTGGAATTGGCAAAGTGATAGTTGGAAGTCCATAGAGGGCTATGGTGAAAAAGGAAATATCCTGAGATGAAATCTGCAAAGAAGCTTTCTGAAAAACTGCTTAGTGTTCTGTTAATCCATCTCACAGAGTTACATCTGTATTTCGTGGATCACTCTGCTAGCCTTATTTCTGTGGAATCTGAGAACAGATATTTCGGATCCCTTTGAAGACTATAGGGCCAAAGGAAATATCCTCCGATATCAAAGAGAAAGAAGCTTTCTGACAAATTTCATTGTGTTCTGTGAAATCATCTCACAGAGTTACAGCTTTCCCCTCAAGAAGCCTTTCGTTAAGACAGTTCTTGTGGAATTTGCAAAGTGATATTTGGAAGCCCATAGAGGACTATGGTGAAAAAGGAAATATCCTCCGATGAAACCTGGAAAGAAGCTTTCTGAGAAACTGCTTAGTATTTTGTTAATTCATCTCACAGAGTTACATCTGTATGTCGTGTATCTCTTTGCTAGCCTTATTTCTGTGGAATCTGAGAACAGATATTTCGGATCCCTTCGAAGACTATAGGGCCAAAGGAAATATCCTCCGATAACAAAGAGAAAGAAGCTTTCTGAGAAACTTCTTTGTATCCTGTGAAATCAACTCACAGAGTTACAGCTTTCCCCTCAAGAAGCCTTTCGCTAAGACAGTTCTTGTGGAATTGGCAAAGTGATATTTGGAAGCCCATAGAGGGCTATGGTGAAAAAGGAAATATCCTCATATGAAATCTGGAAAGAAGCTTTCTGAGAAACTGCTTAGTGTTCTGTTAATTCATCTCACAGAGTTACATCTGTATTTCGTGGATCTCCTTGCTAGCCTTATTTCTGTGGAATCTGAGAACAGATATTTCGGATCCCTTTGAAGACTATAGGGCCAAAGGAAATATCCTCCGATAGCAAAGAGAAAGAAGCTTTCTGAGAAACTTCTTTTTGTTCTGTGAAATCATCTCACAGAGTTACAGCTTTTCCTAGAAGAACCCTTTCGCTAAGACAGTTCTTGTGGAATTGGCAAAGTGATATTGGAAGCCCTTAGAGGGCTATGGTGAAAAAGGAAATATCCTCAGATGAAATCGGGAAAGAAGCTTTCTGAGAAACTGCTTAGTGTTCTGTTAATTCATCTCACAGAGTTACATCGGTATTTCGTGGATCTCTTTGCTAGCCTTATTTCTGTGGAATCTGAGAACAGATATTTCGGATCCCTTTGAAGACTATAGGGCCAAAGGAAATATCCTCCGATAACAAAGAGAAAGAATCTTTCTGAGAAACTTCTTTGTGTTCTGTGAAATCATCTCACAGAGTTACAGCTTTCCCGTCAAGAAGAATTTCGCTAAGACAGTTCTTGTGGAATTCGCAAAGTGATATATAGAAGCCCCTAGAGGGCTATGGTGAAAAAGGATATATCCCTAGATGAAATCGGGAAAGAAGCTTTCTGATAAACTGCTTAGTGTTCTGTTAATTCATCTCACAGAGTTACATCTGGATTTCGTGGATCTCTTTGCTAGCCTTATTTCTGTGGAATCTGAGAACAGATATTTCGGATCCCTTTGAAGAATATAGGGCCAAAGGAAATATCCTCCGATAACAAAGAGAAAGAAGCTTTCTGAGAAACTTCTTTGTGTTCTGTGAAATCATCTCACAGAGTTAAAGCTTTCCTCTCAAGAAACCTTTCGATAAGGCAGTTCTTGTGGAATTGGCAAAGTGATATTGGGAATCCCATAGAGGGCTATGATGAAAAAGGAAATATCCTAAGATGAAAACTGGTAAGAAGCTTTTTGAGAAACTGCTGAGTGGTCTGATAATTCATCTCAGATAGTTACATCTGTATTTCGTGGATCTATTTGCTAGCCTTATTTCTGTGGAATCTGAGAACAGATATTTCGGATCCCTTTGAAGAGTATAGGGCCAAAGGAAATATCCTCCGATAACAAAGAGAAAGAAGCTTTCTGAGAAACTTCTTTGTGTTCTGTGAAATCAACTCACAGAGTTACAGCTTTCCCCTCAAGAAGCCTTTCGCTAAGACAGTTCTTGTGGAATTGGCAAAGTGATATTGGGAAGCCCATAGAGGGCTATGGTGAAAAAGAAAATATCCTCAGATGAAATCTGGAAAGAAGCTTTCTGAGAAACTGCTTAGTGTTCTGTTAATTTATCTCACAGAGTTACATCTGTATTTCGTGGATCTCTTTGCTAGCCTTATTTCTGTGGAATCTGAGAACAGATATTTCGGATCCCTTTGAAGACTATAGGGCCAAAGGAAAGATCCTCCGATAACAAAGAGAAAGAAGCTTTCTGAGAAACTTCTTTGTGTTCTGTGAAATCATCTCACAGACTTACAGCTTTCCCCTCAAGAAGCCTTTCGCTAAGACAGTTCTTTAGGAATTGGCAGAGTGATATTTGGAAGCCCCTAGAGGGCTATGGTGAAAAAGGAAATATCCTCCGATGAAATCTGGAAAGAAGCTTTCTGAGAAACTGCTTAGTGTTCTGTGAATTCATCTCACAGAGTTACATCTGTATTTCGTGGATCTCTTTGCTAGCCTTATTTCTGTGGAATCTGAGAACAGATATTTCGGATCCCTTTGAAGACTATAGGGCCAAAGGAAATATCCTCCGATAACAAAGAGAAAGAATCTTTCTGAGAAACTTCTTTGTGTTCTGTGAAATCAACTCACAGAGTTACAGCTTTCCCCTCAAGAAGCCTTTCGCTAAGACAGTTCTTGTGGAATTGGCAAAGTGATATTTGGAAGCCCCTAGAGGGCTATGGTGAAAAAGGAAATATCCTCAGATGAAATCTGGAAAGAAGCTTTCTGAGAAACTGCTTAGTGTTCTGTTAATTCATCTCACACAGTTATATCTGTATTTCGTGGATCTCGTTGCTAGCCTTATTTCTGTGGAATCTGAGAACAGATATTTCGGATCCCTTTGAAGACTATAGGGCCAAAGGAAAGATCCTCCGATAACAAAGAGAAAGAAGCTTTTTGAGAAACTTCTTTGTGTTCTGTGAAATCATCTCACAGAGTTACAGCTTTCCCCTAAAGAAGCCTTTCGCTAAGACAGTTCTGGTGGAATTGGCAAAGTGATATTGGGAAGCCCCTAGAGGGCTATGTTGAAAAAGGAATTATCCTCAGATGAAATCTGGAAAGAAGCTTTCTGAGAAACTGCTTAGTGTTCTCTTAATTCATCTCACCTGAGTTACATCTGTATTTCGTGGATCTCTTTGCTAGCCTTATTTCTGTTGAATCTGAGAACAGATATTTCGGATCCCTTTGAAGACTACAGGGCCAAAGGAAATATCCTCCGATAACAAAGAGAAAGAAGCTTTCTGAGAAACTTCTTTCTGTTCTGTGAAATCATCTCACAGAGTTACAGATTTCCCCTCAAGAAGCCTTTCGATAACGCAGTTCTTGCGGAATTGGCAAAGTGATATTGGAAGCCCGTAGAGGGCTATGGTGAAAAAGGAAATATCCTCAGACGAAATCTGGAAAGAAGCTTTCTGAGAAACTGCTTAGTATTCTGTTAATTCATCTCACACAGTTACATCTGTATTTCGTGGATCTCTTTGCTAGCCTTATTTCTGTGAAATCTGAGAACAGATATTTCGGATCCCTTTGAAGACTACAGGGCCAAAGGAAATATCCTCCGATAACAAAGAGAAAGAAGCTTTCTGAGAATCTTCTTTGTGTTCTGGGAAATCATCTCACAGAGTTACAGCTTTCCCCTCAAGAAGTCTTTCGCTTAGACAGTTCTTGTGGAATTGGCAAAGTGATATTTGGTAGCCCATAGAGGGCTATGGTGAAAAAGGAAATATCCTCAGATCAAATTTGGAAAGAAGCTTTCTGAGAAACTGCTTAGTGTTCTGTTAATTCATCTCACAGAGTTACATCTGTATTTCGTGGATCTCTTTGCTAGCCTTATTTCTGTGGAAAATGAGAACAGATATTTCGGATCCCTTTGAAGACTATAGGGCCAAAGGAAATATTCTCCGATAACAAAGAGAAAGAAGCTTTCTGAGAAACTTCTTTGTGTTCTGTGAAATCATCTCACGGAGTTACAGCTTCCCCTCAAGGAGCCTTTCGCTAAGACAGCTCTTGTGGAATTGGCAAAGTGAGATTTGGAAGCCCTTAGAGGGCTAAGTTGAAAAGGGAAATATCCTCCGATGAAATCTGGAAAGAAGCTTTCTGAGAAACTGCTTAGTGTTCTGTTAATTCATCTCACAGAGTTACATCTGTATTTCGTGGATCTCTTTGCTAGCCTTATTTCTGTGGAATCTGAGAACAGATATTTCGGATCCCTTTGAAGACTATAGGGCCAAAGGAAATATCCTCCGATAGCAAAGAGAAAGAAGCTTTCTGAGAAACTTCTTTGTGTTCTGTGAAATCATCTCACAGAGTTACAGCTTATCCTAGAAGAACCCTTTCGCTAAGACAGTTCTTGTGGAATTGGCAAAGTGATATTGGAATCCCTTAGAGGGCTACGGTGAAAAAGGAAATATCCTCAGATGAAATCGGGAAAGAAGCTTTCTGAGAAACTGCTTAGTGTTCTGTTAATTCATCTCACAGAGTTACATCGGTATTTCGTGGGTCTCTTTGCTAGCCTTATTTCTGTGGAATCTGAGAACAGATATTTCGGATCCCTTTGAAGACTATAGGGCCAAATTAAATATCCTCCGATAACAAAGAGAAAGAAGCTTTCTGAGAAACTTCTTCGTGTTCTGTGAAATCATCTCACAGAGTTACAGCTTTCCCCTCAAGAAGCCTTTCGCTAAGACAGTTTTTGTGGAATTGGCAAAGTGATAAATGGAAGCCCCTAGAGGTCTATGGTGAAAAAGGAAATATCCTCAGATAAAATCTGGAAAGAAGCTTTCTGAGAAACTGCTTAGTGTTCTGTTAATTCATCTCACAGAGTTACATCTGTATTTCATGCATCTCTTTGCTAGCCTTATTTCTGTGGAATCTGAGAACAGATATTTCGGATCCCTTTGAAGACTATAGGGCCAAAGGAAATATCCTCCGATAACAAAGAGAAAGAAGCTATCTGAGAAACTTCTTTGTTTTCTGTGAAATCAACTCACAGAGTTACAGATTTCTCCTCAAGAAGCCTTTCGCTAAGACAGTTCTCGTGGAATTGGCAAAGTGATATTTGGAAGCCCATAGAGGGCTATGGTGAAAAAGGAAATATCCTCAGATGAAATCTGGAAAGAAGCTTTCTGAGAACCTGCTTAGTGTTCTGTTAATTCATCTCACAGAGTTACATCTGTATTTCGTGGATCTCTTTGCTAGCCTTATTTCTGTGGAATCTGAGAAGAGATATTTCGGATCCCTTTGAAGACTATAGGGCCAAAGGAAATATCCTCCGATAACAAAGAGAAAGAAGCTTTCTGAGAAACTTCTTTGTGTCCTGTGAAATCAACTCACAGAGTTACAGCTTTCCCCTCAAGAAGCCTTTCGCTAAGACAGTTCTTGTGGAATTGGCAAAGTGATATTTGGAAGCCCATAGAGGGCTATGGTGAAAAAGGAAATATCCTCATATGAAATCTGGAAAGAAGCTTTCTGAGAAACTGCTTAGTGTTCTGTTAATTCATCTCACAGAGTTACATCGGTATTTCGTGGATCTCTTTGCTAGCCTTATTTCTGTGGAATCTGAGAACAGATATTTCGGATCCCTTTGAAGACTATAGGGCCAAATTAAATATCCTCCGATAACAAAGAGAAAGAAGCTTTCTGAGAAACTTCTTCGTGTTCTGTGAAATCATCTCACAGAGTTACAGCATTCCCCTCAAGAAGTCTTTCGCTAAGACTGTTTTTGTGGAAATGGCAAAGTGATAAATGGAAGCCCCTAGAGGTCTATGGTATAAAAGGAAATATCCTCAGATAAAATCTGGAAAGAAGCTTTCTGAGAACCTGCTTAGTGTTCTGTTAATTCATCTCACAGAGTTACATCTGTATTTCGTGGATCTCTTTGCTAGCCTTATTTCTGTGGAATCTGAGAAGAGATATTTCGGATCCCTTTGAAGACTATAGGGCCAAAGGAAATATCCTCCGATAACAAAGAGAAAGAAGCTTTCTGAGAAACTTCTTTGTGTTCTGTGAAATCATCTCACAGAGTTACAGCTTTCCTCTCAAGAAGCCTTTCGATAAGGCAGTTCTTGTGGAATTGGCAAAGTGATATTGGGAATCCCATAGAGGTCTATGGTGAAAAAGGAAATATCCTCAGATGAAAACTGGAAAGAAGCTTTCTGAGAAACTGCTTAGTGTTCTGTGAATTCATCTCAGATAGTTACATCTGTATTTCGTGGATCTCTTTGCTAGCCTTATTTCTGTGGAATCTGAGAACAGATATTTCGGATCCCTTTGAAGACTGTACGGCCAAATTAAATATCCTCCGATAACAAAGAGAAAGAAGCTTTCTGAGAAACTTCTTTGTGTTCTGTGAAATCATCTCACAGAGTTACAGCTTTCCCCTCAAGAAGCCTTTCGCTAAGACAGTTCTTGTGGAATTGGCAAAGTGATATATGGAAGCCCCTAGAGGGCTACGGTGAAAAAGGAAATATCCTCACATAAAATCTGGAAAGAATCTTTCTGAGAAACTGCTTAGTGTTCTGTTAATTCATCTCACAGAGTTACATCTGTATTTCGTGGATCTCTTTGCTAGCCTTATTTCTGTGGAATCTGAGAACAGATATTTCGGATCCCTTTGAAGACTATAGGGACAAAGGAAAGATCCTCCGATAACAAACAGAAAGAAGCTTTCTGAGAAACTTCTTTGTGTTCTGTGAAATCATCTCACAGAGTTACAGCTTTCCCGTCAAGAAGAATTTCGCTAAAACAGTTCTTGTGGAAATGGCAAAGTGATATTTGCAAGCCCATAGAGGGCTATTTAGAAAAAGGAAATATCCTCAGATAAAATCTGGAAAGAAGTTTTCTGAGAAACTGCTTAGTGTTCTGTGAATTCATCTCACAGTGTTACATCTGTATTTCGTGGATCTCTTTGCTAGCCTTACTACTGTGGAATCTGAGAACAGATATTTCGGATACCTTTGAACACTATAGGGCCATAGTAAATATCCTCCGATAACAAAGAGAAAGAAGCTTTCTGAGAAACTTCTTTGTGTTCTGTGAAATCATCTCACAGAGTTACAGCTTTCCTCTCAAGAAGCCTTTCACTAAGACAGTTCTTGTGGAATTGGCAAAGTAATATTTGGAAGCCCCTAGAGGGCTATGGTGAAAAAGGAAATATCCTCAGATGAAATCTGCAAAGAAGCTTTCTGAAGAACTGTTTAGTGTTCTGTTAATTCATCTCACAGAGTTACATCTGTATTTCGTGGATCTCTTTGCTAGCCTTATTTCTGTGGAATCTGAGAACAGATATTTCGGATCCCTTTGAAGACTATAGGGCCACAGGAAATATCCTCCGATAACAAAGAGAAAGAATCTTTCTGAGAAACTTCTTTGTGTTCTGTGAAATCATCTCACAGAGTTACAGCTTTCCCCTCAAGAAGCCTTTCGCTAAGACAGTTCTTGTGGAATTCGCAAAGTGATATATAGAAGCCCCTAGAGGGCTATGGTGAAAAAGGATATATCCCTAGATGAAATCGGGAAAGAAGCTTTCTGAGAAACTGCTTAGTGTTCTGTTAATTCATCTCACAGAGTTACATCTGTATTTCGTGGATCTCTTTGCTAGCCTTATTTCTGTGGAATCTGAGAACAGATATTTCGGATCCCTTTGAAGACTATAGGGCCAAAGGAAATATCCTCCGATAACAAAGAGAAAGAAGCTTTCTGAGAAACTTCTTTGTGTTCTGTGAAATCATCTCACAGAGTTACAGCTTTCCTCTCAAAAAGCCTTTCGATAAGGCAGTTATTGTGGAATTGGCAAAGTGATATTGGGAATCCCATAGAGGGCTATGATGAAAAAGGAAATATCCTAAGATGAAAACTGGTAAGAAGCTTTTTGAGAAACTGCTTAGTGGTCTGATAATTCATCTCAGATAGTTACATCTGTATTTCGTGGATCTCTTTGCTAGCCTTATTTCTGTGGAATCTGAGAACAGATATTTCGGATCCCTTTGAAGAGTATAGGGCCAAAGGAAATATCCTCCGATAACAAAGAGAAAGAAGCTTTCTGAGAAACTTCTTTGTGTTCTGTGAAATCAACTCACAGAGTTACAGCTTTCCCCTCAAGAAGCCTTTCGCTAAGACAGTTCTTGTGGAATTGGCAAAGTGATATTGGGAAGCCCATAGAGGGCTATGGTGAAAAAGAAAATATCCTCAGATGAAATCTGGAAAGAAGCTTTCTGAGAAACTGCTTAGTGTTCTGTTAATTTATCTCACAGAGTTACATCTGTATTTCGTGGATCTCTTTGCTAGCCTTATTTCTGTGGAATCTGAGAACAGATATTTCGGATCCCTTTGAGGACTGTAGGGCCAAAGGAAATATCCTCCGATAACAAAGAGAAAGAATCTTTCTGAGAAACTTCTTTGTGTTCTGTGAAATCAACTCACAGAGTTACAGCTTTCCCCTCAAGAAGCCTTTCGCTAAGACAGTTCTTGTGGAATTGGCAAAGTGATATTTCGAAGCCCCTAGAGGGCTATGGTGAAAAAGGAAATATCCTCAGATGAAATCTGGAAAGAAGCTTTCTGAGAAACTGCTTAGTGTTCTGTTAATTCATCTCACACAGTTATATCTGTATTTCGTGGATCTCGTTGCTAGCCTTATTTCTGTGGAATCTGAGAACAGATATTTCGGATCCCTTTGAAGACTATAGTTCCAAAGGAAAGATCCTCCGATAACAAAGAGAAAGAAGCTTTTTGAGAAACTTCTTTGTGTTCTGTGAAATCATCTCACAGAGTTACAGCTTTCCCCTAAAGAAGCCTTTCGCTAAGACAGTTCTGGTGGAATTGGCAAAGTGATATTGGGAAGCCCCTAGAGGGCTATGTTGAAAAAGGAATTATCCTCAGATGAAATCTGGAAAGAAGCTTTCTGAGAAACTGCTTAGTGTTCTCTTAATTCATCTCACCTGAGTTACATCTGTATTTCGTGGATCTCTTTGCTAGCCTTATTTCTGTTGAATCTGAGAACAGATATTTCGGATCCCTTTGAAGACTACAGGGCCAAAGGAAATATCCTCCGATAACAAAGAGAAAGAAGCTTTCTGAGAAACTTCTTTCTGTTCTGTGAAATCATCTCACAGAGTTACAGATTTCCGTTCAAGAAGCCTTTCGATAACGCAGTTCTTGCGGAATTGGCAAAGTGATATTGGAAGCCCGTAGAGGGCTATGGTGAAAAAGGAAATATCCTCAGACGAAATCTGGAAAGAAGCTTTCTGAGAAACTGCTTAGTATTCTGTTAATTCATCTCACACAGTTACATCTGTATTTCGTGGATCTCTTTGCTAGCCTTATTTCTGTGCAATCTGAGAACAGATATTTCGGATCCCTTTGAAGACTACAGGGCCAAAGGAAATATCCTCCGATAACAAAGAGAAAGAAGCTTTCTGAGAATCTTCTTTGTGTTCTGGGAAATCATGTCACAGAGTTACAGCTTTCCCCTCAAGAAGTCTTTCGCTTAGACAGTTCTTGTGGAATTGGCAAAGTGATATTTGGTAGCCCATAGAGGGCTATGGTGAAAAAGGAAATATCCTCAGATCAAATTTGGAAAGAAGCTTTCTGAGAAACTGCTTAGTGTTCTGTTAATTCATCTCACAGAGTTACATCTGTATTTCGTGGATCTCTTTGCTAGCCTTATTTCTGTGGAATCTGAGAACAGATATTTCGGATCCCTTTGAAGACTATAGGGCCAAAGGAAATATTCTCCGATAACAAAGAGAAAGAAGCTTTCTGAGAAACTTCTTTGTGTTCTGTGAAATCATCTCACAGAGTTACAGCTTCCCCTCAAGGAGCCTTTCGCTAAGACAGCTCTTGTGGAATTGGCAAAGTGATATTTGGAAGCCCTTAGAGGGCTAAGTTGAAAAGGGAAATATCCTCCGATGAAATCTGGAAAGAAGCTTTCTGAGAAACTGCTTAGTGTTCTGTTAATTCATCTCACAGAGTTACATCTGTATTTCGTGGATCTCTTAGCTAGCCTTATTTCTGTGGAATCTGAGAGCAGATATTTCGGATCCCTTTGAAGACTGTAGGGCCAGCGGAAATATCCTCCGATAACAAAGAGAAAGAAGCTTTCTGAGAAACTTCTTTGTGTTCTGTGAAATCGTCTCACAGAGTTACAGCTTTCCCTCAAGAAGCCCTTCGCTAAGACAGTTCTTGTGGAATTGGCAAAGTGATATTTGGTAGCCCATAGAGGGCTATGATGAAAAAGGAAATATCCTCAGATGAAATCTGGAAAGAAGCTTTCTGAAGAACTGTTTAGTGATCTGTTAATTCATCTCACAGAGTTACATCTGTATTTCGTGGATCTCTTTGCTAGCCTTATTTCTGTGGAATCTGAGAACAGATATTTCGGATACCTTTGAAGACTATAGGGACAAAGGAAATATCCTCCGATAAAAAAGAGAAAGAAGCTTTCTGAGAAACTTCTTTGTGTTCTGTGAAAACATCTCACAGAGTTACAGCTTTCCCGTCAAGAAGAATTTCCCTAAGACAGTTCTTGTGGAATTGGCAAAGTGACATTTGGAAGCCTAAAGAGGGCTATGGTTAAAAAGGAAATATCCTCAGATGAAATCTGGAAAGAAGCTTTCTGAGAAACTGCATGGTGTTCTGTTAATTCATCTCACCGAGTTACATCTGTATTTCATTGGTCTCCTTGCTAGCCTTATTACCGTGGAATCTGAGAACAGATATTTCGGATCTCTCTGAAGACTTTAGGCCAAATGAAATATCCTCCGATAACAAAGAGAAAGAAGCTTTCTGAGAAACTTCTTTCTGTTCTGTGAAATCATCTCACAGAGTTACAGCTTTCCCCTCAAGAAGCCTTTCGATAACGCAGTTCTTGCGGAATTGGCAGAGTGATATTGGAAGCCCGTAGAGTGCTATGGTGAAAAAGGAAATATCCTCAGACGAAATCTGGAAAGAAGCTTTCTGAGAAACTCCTTAGTATTCTGTTAATTCATCTCACACAGTTACATCTGTATTTCGTGGATCTCTTTGTTAGCCTTATTTCTGTGGAATCTGAGAAGAGATATTTCGGATCCCTTTGAAGACTACATTGCCAAAGGAAATATCCTCCGATAACAAAGAGAAAGAACCTTTCTGAGAAACTTCTTTGTGTTCTGGGAAATCATCTCACAGAGTTACAGCTTTCCCCTTAAGAAGTCTTTCGCTTAGACAGTTCTTCTGGAATTGGCAAAGTGATATTTGGTAGCCCATAGAGGGCTATGGTGAAAAAGGAAATATCCTCAGATCAAATTTGGAAAGAAGCTTTCTGAGAAACTGCTTAGTGTTCTGTTAATTCATCTCACAGAGTTACATCTGTATTTCGTGGATCTCTTTGCTAGCCTTATTTCTGTGGAATCTGAGAACAGATATTTCGGATCCCTTTGAAGACTATAGGGCCAAAGGAAATATTCTCCGATAACAAAGAGAAAGAAGCTTTCTGAGAAACTTCTTTGTGTTCTGTGAAATCATCTCACAGAGTTACAGCTTTCCCCTCAAGTAGCCTTTCGCTAAGACAGCTCTTGTGGAATTGGCAAAGTGATATTTGGAAGCCCTTAGAGGGCTATGTTGAAAAGGGAAATATCCTCCGATGAAATCTGGAAAGAAGCTTTCTGAGAAACTGCTTAGTGTTCTGTTAATTCATCTCACAGAGTTACATCTGTATTTCGTGGATCTCTTAGCTAGCCTTATTTCTGTGGAATCTGAGAACAGATAATTCGGATCCCTTTGAAGACTGTAGGGCCAATGGAAATATCCTCCGATAACAAAGAGAAAGAAGCTTTCTGAGAAACTTCTTTGTGTTCTGTGAAATCTTCTCACAGAGTTACAGCTTTCCCTCAAGAAGCCCTTCGCTAAGACAGTTCTTGTGAAATTGGCAAAGTGATATTTGGAAGCCCATGGAGGGCTATGGTGAAAAAGGAAATATCCTCAGATGAAATCTGGAAAGAAGCTTTCTGAGAAACTGCTTAGTGTTCTGTTAATTCATCTCACAGAGTTACGTTCATATTTCGTGGATCTGTTTGCTAGCCTTATTTCTGTGGAATCTGAGAACAGATATTTCGGATCCCTTTGAAGACTATAGGGCCAAAGGAAAGATCCTCCGATAACAAACAGAAAGAAGCTTTCTGAGAAACTTCTTTGTGTTCTGTGAAATCATCTCACAGAGTTACAGCTTTCCCGTCAAGAAGAATTTCGCTAAAACAGTTCTTGTGGAAATGGCAAAGTGATATTTGCAAGCCCATAGAGGGCTATTTAGAAAAAGGAAATATCCTCAGATAAAATCTGGAAAGAAGCTTTCTGAGAAACTGCTTAGTGTTCTGTGAATTCATGTCATAGAGTTACATCTGTATTTCGTGGATCTCTTTGCTAGCCTTACTACTGTGGAATCTGAGAACAGATATTTCGGATACCTTTGAACACTATAGGGCCATAGTAAATATCCTCCGATAACAAAGAGAAAGAAGCTTTCTGAGAAACTTCTTTGTGTTCTGTGAAATCATCTCACAGAGTTACAGCTTTCCTCTCAAGAAGCCTTTCACTAAGACAGTTCTTGTGGAATTGGCAAAGTAATATTTGGAAGCCCCTAGAGGGCTATGGTGAAAAAGGAAATATCCTCAGATGAAATCTGCAAAGAAGCTTTCTGAAGAACTGTTTAGTGTTCTGTTAATTCATCTCACAGAGTTACATCTGTATTTCGTGGATCTCTTTGCTAGCCTTATTTCTGTGGAATCTGAGAACAGATATTTCGGATCCCTTTGAAGACTATAGGGCCAAAGGAAATATCCTCCGATAACAAAGAGAAAGAATCTTTCTGAGAAACTTCTTTGTGTTCTGTGAAATCATCTCACAGAGTTACAGCTTTCCCCTCAAGAAGCCTTTCGCTAAGACAGTTCTTGTGGAATTCGCAAAGTGATATATAGAAGCCCCTAGAGGGCTATGGTGAAAAAGGATATATCCCTAGATGAAATCGGGAAAGAAGCTTTCTGAAAAACTGCTTAGTGTTCTGTTAATTCATCTCACAGAGTTACATCTGTATTTCGTGGATCTCTTTGCTAGCCTTATTTCTGTGGAATCTGAGAACAGATATTTCGGATCCCTTTGAAGACTATAGGGCCAAAGGAAATATCCTCCGATAACAAAGAGAAAGAAGCTTTCTGAGAAACTTCTTTGTGTTCTGTGAAATCATCTCACAGAGTTACAGCTTTCCTCTCAAGAAGCCTTTCGATAAGGCAGTTCTTGTGGAATTGGCAAAGTGATATTGGGAATCCCATAGAGGGCTATGATGAAAAAGGAAATATCCTAAGATGAAAACTGGTAAGAAGCTTTTTGAGAAACTGCTTAGTGGTCTGATAATTCATCTCAGATAGTTACATCTGTATTTCGTGGATCTCTTTGCTAGCCTTATTTCTGTGGAATCTGAGAACAGATATTTCGGATCCCTTTGAAGAGTATAGGGCCAAAGGAAATATCCTCCGATAACAAAGAGAAAGAAGCTTTCTGAGAAACTTCTTTGTGTTCTGTGAAATCAACTCACAGAGTTACAGCTTTCCCCTCAGGAAGCCTTTCGCTAAGACAGTTCTTGTGGAATTGGCAAAGTGATATTGGGAAGCCCATAGAGGGCTATGGTGAAAAAGAAAATATCCTCAGATGAAATCTGGAAGGAAGCTTTCTGAGAAACTGCTTAGTGTTCTGTTAATTTATCTCACAGAGTTACATCTTTATTTCGTTGATCTCTTTGCTAGCCTTATTTCTGTGGAATCTGAGAACAGATATTTCGGATCCCTTTGAAGACTATAGGGCCAAAGGAAAGATCCTCCGATAACAAAGAGAAAGAAGCTTTCTGAGAAACTTCTTTGTGTTCTGTGAAATCATCTCACAGACTTACAGCTTTCCCCTCAAGAAGCCTTTCGCCAAGACAGTTCTTGTGGAATTGGAAAAGTGATATTTGGAAGCACATAGAGGGCTATGGTGAAAAAGGAAATATCCTCAGATGAAATCTGGAAAGAAGCTTTCTGAGAAACTGCTTAGTGTTCGGTTAATTCATCTACCAGAGTTACATCTGTATTTCGTGGATCTCTTTGCTAGCCTTATTTCTGTGGAATCTGAGAACAGATATTACGGATCCCTTTGAAGACTACAGGGCCAAAGGAAATATCCTCCGATAACAAAGAGAAAGAAGCTTTCTGAGAAACTTCTTTGTGTTCTGTGAAAACATCTCACAGAGTTACAGCTTTCTCCTCAAGAAGCCTTTCGCTAACACAGTTCTTTAGGAATTGGCAGAGTGATATTTGGAAGCCCGTAGAGGGCTACGGTGAAAAAGGAAATATCCTCCGATGAAATCTGGAAAGAAGCTTTCTGAGAACTGCTTAGTGTTCTGATAATTCATCTCACAGAGTTACATCTGTATTTCGTGGATCTCTTTGCTAGCCTTATTTCTGTGGAATCTGAGAACAGATATTTCGGATCCCTTTGAAGACTATAGGGCCAAAGGAAATATCCTCCGATAACAAAGAGAAAGAATCTTTCTGAGAAACTTCTTTGTGTTCTGTGAAATCAACTCACAGAGTTACAGCTTTCCCCTCAAGAAGCCTTTCGCTAAGACAGTTTTTGTGGAATTGGCAAAGTGATAAATGAAAGACCCTAGAGGTCTATGGTATAAAAGGAAATATCCTCAGATAAAATCTGGAAAGAAGCTTTCTGAGAAACTCCTTAGTGTTCTGTTAATTCATCTCACAGAGTTACATCTGTATTTCATGGATCTCTTTGCTAGCCTTATTTCTGTGGAATCTGAGAACAGATATTTCAGATCCCTTTGAAGACTATAGGGCCAAAGGAAATATCCTCTGATAACAAAGAGAAAGAAGCTATCTGAGAAACTTCTTTGTTTTCTGTGAAATCAACTCACAGAGTTACAGATTTCTCCTCAAGAAGCCTTTCGCTAAGACAGTTCTTGTGGAATTGGCAAAGTGATATTTGGAAGCCCATAGAGGGCTATGGTGAAAAAGGAAATATCCTCAGATGAAATCTGGAAAGAAGCTTTCTGAGAAACTGCTTAGTGTTCTGTGAATTCATCTCAGATAGTTACATCTGTATTTCGTGGATCTCTTTGCTAGCCTTATTTCTGTGGAATCTGAGAACAGATATTTCGGATCCCTTTGAAGACTATAGGGCCAAAGGAAAGATCCTCCGATAACAAAGAGAAAGAAGCTTTTTGAGAAACTTCTTTGTGTTCTGTGAAATCATCTCACAGAGTTACAGCTTTCCCCTAAAGAAGCCTTTCGCTAAGACAGTTCTGGTGGAATTGGCAAAGTGATATTGGGAAGCCCCTAGAGGGCTATGTTGAAAAAGGAATTATCCTCAGATGAAATCTGGAAAGAAGCTTTCTGAGAAACTGCTTAGTGTTCTCTTAATTCATCTCACCTGAGTTACATCTGTATTTCGTGGATCTCTTTGCTAGCCTTATTTCTGTTGAATCTGAGAACAGATATTTCGGATCCCTTTGAAGACTACAGGGCCAAAGGAAATATCCTCCGATAACAAAGAGAAAGAAGCTTTCTGAGAAACTTCTTTCTATTCTGTGAAATCATCTCACAGAGTTACAGATTTCCCCTCAAGAAGCCTTTCGATAACGCAGTTCTTGCGGAATTGGCAAAGTGATATTGGAAGCCCGTAGAGGGCTATGGTGAAAAAGGAAATATCCTCAGACGAAATCTGGAAAGAAGCTTTCTGAGAAACTGCTTAGTATTCTGTTAATTCATCTCACACAGTTACATCTGTATTTCGTGGATCTCTTTGTTAGCCTTATTTCTGTGGAATCTGAGAACAGATATTTCGGATTCCTTTGAAGACTACAGGGCCAAAGGAAATATCCTCCGATAACAAAGAGAAAGAAGCTTTCTGAGAATCTTCTTTGTGTTCTGGGAAATCATGTCACAGAGTTACAGCTTTCCCCTCAAGAAGTCTTTCGCTTAGACAGTTCTTGTGGAATTGGCAAAGTGATATTTGGTAGCCCTTAGAGGGCTATGGTGAAAAAGGAAATATCCTCAGATCAAATTTGGAAAGAAGCTTTCTGAGAAACTGCTTAGTGTTCTGTTAATTCATCTCACAGAGTTACATCTGTATTTCGTGGATCTCTTAGCTAGCCTTATTTCTGTGGAATCTGAGAACAGATATTTCGGATCCCTTTGAAGACTGTAGGGCCAGCGGAAATATCCTCCGATAACAAAGAGAAAGAAGCTTTCTGAGAAACTTCTTTGTGTTCTGTGAAATCGTCTCACAGAGTTACAGCTTTCCCTCAAGAAGCCCTTCGCTAAGACAGTTCTTGTGGAATTGGCAAAGTGATATTTGGTAGCCCATAGAGGGCTATGATGAAAAAGGAAATATCCTCACATGAAATCTGGAAAGAAGCTTTCTGAAGAACTGTTTAGTGATCTGTGAATTCATCTCACAGAGTTACATCTGTATTTCGTGGATCTCTTTGCTAGCCTTATTTCTGTGGAATCTGAGAACAGATATTTCGGATACCTTTGAAGACTATAGGGCCAAAGGAAATATCCTCCGATAAAAAAGAGAAAGAAGCTTTCTGAGAAACTTCTTTGTGTTCTGTGAAAACATCTCACAGAGTTACAGCTTTCCCGTCAAGAAGAATTTCCCTAAGACAGTTCTTGTGGAATTGGCAAAGTGACATTTGGAAGCCTAAAGAGGGCTATGGTTAAAAAGGAAATATCCTCAGATGAAATCTGGAAAGAAGCTTTCTGAAAAACTGCATGGTGTTCTGTTAATTCATCTCACCGAGTTACATCTGTATTTCATTGGTCTCTTTGCTAGCCTTATTACCGTGGAATCTGAGAACAGATATTTCGGATCTCTCTGAAGACTTTAGGCCAAAGGAAATATCCTCCGATAACAAAGAGAAAGAAGCTTTCTGAGAAACTTCTTTCTGTTCTGTGAAATCATCTCACAGAGTTACAGCTTTCCCCTCAAGAAGCCTTTCGATAACGCAGTTCTTGCGGAATTGGCAGAGTGATATTGGAAGCCCATAGAGTGCTATGGTGAAAAAGGAAATATCCTCAGACGAAATCTGGAAAGAAGATTTCTGAGAAACTCCTTAGTATTCTGTTAATTCATCTCACACAGTTACATCTGTATTTCGTGGATCTCTTTGTTAGCCTTATTTCTGTGGAATCTGAGAAGAGATATTTCGGATCCCTTTGAAGACTACATTGCCAAAGGAAATATCCTCCGATAACAAAGAGAAAGAACCTTTCTGAGAAACTTCTTTGTGTTCTGGGAAATCATCTCACAGAGTTACAGCTTTCCCCTCAAGAAGTCTTTCGCTTAGACAGTTCTTGTGGAATTGGCAAAGTGATATTTGGTAGCCCATAGAGGGCTATGGTGAAAAAGGAAACATCCTCAGATCAAATTTGGAAAGAAGCTTTCTGAGAAACTGCTTAGTGTTCTGTTAATTCATCTCACAGAGTTACATCTGTATTTCGTGGATCTCTTTGCTAGCCTTATTTCTGTGGAATCTGAGAACAGATATTTCGGATCCCTTTGAAGACTATAGGGCCAAAGGAAATATTCTCCGATAACAAAGAGAAAGAAGCTTTCTGAGAAACTTCTTTGTGTTCTGTGAAATCATCTCACAGAGTTACAGCTTTCCCCTCAAGGAGCCTTTCGCTAAGACAGCTCTTGTGGAATTGGCAAAGTGATATTTGGAAGCCCTTAGAGGGCTATGTTGAAAAGGGAAATATCCTCCGATGAAATCTGGAAAGAAGCTTTCTGAGAAACTGCTTAGTGTTCTGTTAATTCATCTCACAGAGTTACATCTGTATTTCGTGGATCTCTTAGCTAGCCTTATTTCTGTGGAATCTGAGAACAGATAATTCGGATCCCTTTGAAGACTGTAGGGCCAACGGAAATATCCTCCGATAACAAAGAGAAAGAAGCTTTCTGAGAAACTTCTTTGTGTTCTGTGAAATCTTCTCACAGAGTTACAGCTTTCCCTCAAGAAGCCCTTCGCTAAGACAGTTCTTGTGGAATTGGCAAAGTGATATTTGGAAGCCCATGGAGGGCTATGGTGAAAAAGGAAATATCCTCAGATGAAATCTGGAAAGAAGCTTTCTGAGAAACTGCTTAGTGTTCTGTTAATTCATCTCACAGAGTTACGTTCGTATTTCGTGGATCTGTTTGCTAGCCTTATTTCTGTGGAATCTGAGAACAGATATTTCGGATCCCTTTGAAGACTACAGGGCCAAAGGAAATATCCTCCGATAACAAAGAGAAAGAAGCTTTCTGAGATACTTCTTTGTGTTCTGTGAAATCATCTCACAGAGTTACAGCTTTCCCTAGAAGAAGCCTTTCGCTAAGGCAGTTCTTGTGGAATTGGCAAAGTGATATTTGGAAACCCATAGAGGGCTATGGTGAAAAAGGAAATATCCTCAGATGAAATCTGGAAAGAAGCTTTGTGAGAAACTGCTTAGTGTTCTGTTAATTCATCTCACAGAGTTACATCTGTATTTCGTGGATCTCTTTGCTATCCTTATTTCTGTGGAATCTGAGAACAGATATTTCGGATCCCTTTGAAGACAATAGGGCCAAAGGAAATATCCTCCGATAAAAAAGAGAAAGAAGCTTTCTCAGAAACTTCTTTGTGTTCTGTGAAATCATCTCACAGAGTTACAGCTTTCCCGTCAAGAAGAATTTCCCCAAGACAGTTCTTGTGGAATTGGCAAAGTGATATTTGGAAGCCCATAGAGGGGTATGGTTAAAAAGGAAATATCCTCAGATGAAATCTGGAAAGAAGCTTTCTGAGAAACTGCATGGTGTTCTGTTAATTCATCTCACAGAGTTACATCTGTATTTCGTGGGTCTCTTTGCTAGCCTTATTACTGTGGAATCTGAGAACAGATATTTAGGATCCCTTTGAAGACTTTAGGCCAAAGGAAATATCCTCCGATAACAAAGAGAAAGAAGCTTTCTGAGAACCTTCTTCGTGTTCTGTGAAATCATGTCACAGAGTTACAGCTTTCCCCTCAAGAAGCCTTTCGCTAAGACAGTTTTTGTGGAATTGGCAAAGTGATAAATGAAAGCCCCTAGAGGTCTATGGTATAAAAGGAAATATCCTCAGATAAAATCTGGAAAGAAGCTTTCTGAGAAACTGCTTAGTGTTCTGTTAATTCATCACAGAGTTACATCTGTATTTCATGGATCTCTTTGCTAGCCTTATTTCTGTGGAATCTGAGAACAGATATTTCGGATCCCTTTGAAGACTATAGGGCCAAAGGAAATATCCTCTGATAACAAAGAGAAAGAAGCTATCGGAGAAACTTCTTTGCTTTCTGTGAAATCAACTCACAGAGTTACAGATTTCTCCTCAAGAAGCCTTTCGCTAAGACAGTTCTTGTGGAATTGGCAAAGTGATATTTGGAAGCCCATAGAGGGCTATGGTGAAAAAGGAAATATCCTCAGATGAAATCTGGAAAGAAGCTTTCTGAGAACCTGCTTAGTGTTCTGTTAATTCATCTCACAGAGTTACATCTGTATTTCGTGGATCTCTTTGCTAGCCTTATTTCTGTGGAATCTGAGAAGAGATATTTCGGATCCCTTTGAAGACTATAGGGCCAAAGGAAATATCCTCCGATAACAAAGAGAAAGAAGCTTTCTGAGAAACTTCTTTGTGTTCTGTGATATCATCTCACAGAGTTACAGCTTTCCTCTCAAGAAGCCTTTCGATAAGGCAGTTCTTGTGGAATTGGCAAAGTGATATTGGGAATCCCATAGAGGGCTATGGTGAAAAAGGAAATATCCTCAGATGAAAACTGGAAAGAAGCTTTCTGAGAAACTGCTTAGTGTTCTGTGAATTCATCTCAGATAGTTACATCTGTATTTCGTGGATCTGTTTGCTAGCCTTATTTCTGTGGAATCTGAGAACAGATCTTTCGGATCAATTTGAAGACTATAGGGCCAAAGGAAATATCCTGCGATAACAAAGAGAAAGAAGCTTTCTGAGAAACATCTTTGTGTTCTGTGAAATCATCTCACAGAGTTACAGCTTTCCCCTCAAGAAGCCTTTCGCTAAGACAGTTCTTGTGGAATTGGCATAGTGATATATGGAAGCCCCTAGAGGGCTACGGTGAAAAAGGAAATATCCTCACATAAAATCTGGAAAGAATCTTTCTGAGAAACTGCTTAGTGTTCTGTTAATTCATCTCACAGAGTTACATGTGTATTTCGTGGATCTCTTTGCTAGCCTTATTTCTGTGGAATCTGAGAACAGATATTTCGGATCCCTTTGAAGACTATAGGGCCAAAGGAAAGATCCTCCTATAACAAACAGAAAGAAGCTTTCTGAGAAACTTCTTTGTGTTCTGTGAAATCATCTCACAGAGTTACAGCTTTCCCGTCAAGAAGAATTTCGCTAAGACAGTTCTTGTGGAAATGGCAAAGTAATATTTGCAAGCCCATACAGGGCTATTTAGAAAAAGGAAATATCCTCAGATAAAATCTGGAAAGAAGCTTTCTGAGAAACTGCTTAGTGTTCTGTGAATTCATCTCACAGAGTTACATCTGTATTTCGTGGATCTCTTTGCTAGCCTTACTACTGTGGAATCTGAGAACAGATATTTCGGATACCTTTGAACACTATAGGGCCATAGTAAATATCCTCCGATAACAAAGAGAAAGAAGCTTTTTGAGAAACTTCTTTGTGTTCTGTGAAATCATCTCACAGATTTACAGCTTGCCTTTCAAGAAGCCTTTCACTAAGACAGTTCTTGTGGAATTGGCAAAGTAATATTTGGAAGCCCCTAGAGGGCTATGGTGAAAAAGGAAATATCCTCAGATGAAATCTGCAAAGAAGCTTTCTGAAGAACTGTTTAGTGTTCTGTTAATTCATCTCACAGAGTTACATCTGTATTTCGTGGATCTCTTTGCTAGCCTTATTTCTGTGGAATCTGAGAACAGATATTTCGGATCCCTTTGAAGACTTTAGGCCAAAGGCAATATCCTCCGATAACAAAGAGAAAGAAGCTTTCTGAGAAACTTCTTTCTGTTCTATGGAATCATCTCACAGAGTTACAGCTTTCCCCTCAAGAAGCCTTTCGATAAGGCAGTTCTTGCGGAATTGGCAAAGTGATATTTGGAAGCCCATAGCGGGCTATGGTGAAAAAGGAAATATCCTCAGATGAAAACTGGAAAGAAGCATTCTGAGAAACTGCTTAGTGTTCTGTTAATTCATCTCACAGAGTTACATGTGTATTTCGTGAATCTCTTTGCTAGCCTTATTTCTGTGGAATCTGAGAACAGATATTTCGGATCCCTTTGAAGACTATAGGGCCAAAGGAAATATCCTCCGATAAAAAAGAGAAAGAAGCTTTCTGAGAAACTTCTTTGTGTTCTGTGAAATCATCTCACAGAGCTACAGCTTTCCCGTCAAGAAGAATTTCCCGAAGACAGTTCTTGTGGAATTGGCAAAGTGATATTTGGAAGCCCATAGACGGCTATGGTTAAAAAGGAAATATCCTCAGATGAAATCTGGAAAGAAGCTTTCTGAGAAACTGCATGGTGTTCTGTTAATTCATCTCACAGAGTTACATCTGTATTTCGTGGGTCTCTTTGCTAGCCTTATTACTGTGGAATCTGAGAACAGATATTTCGGATCCCTTTGAAGACTTTAGGCCAAAAAAATATCCTCCGATAACAAAGAGAAAGAAGCTTTCTGAGAAACTTCTTTCTGTTCTGTGAAATCGTCTCACAGAGTTACAGCTTTCCCCTCAAGAAGCCTTTCGATAAGGCAGTTCTTGCGGAATTGGCAACGTGATATTGGAAGCCCGTAGAGGGCTATGGTGAAAAAGGAAATATCCTCAGACGAAATCTGGAAAGAAGCTTTCTGAGAAACTGCTTACTATTCTGTTAATTCATCTCACACAGTTACATCTGTATTTCGTGGATCTCTTTGCTAGCCTTATTTCTGTGGAATCTGAGAACAGATATTTCGGATCCCTTTGAAGACTACAGGGCCAAAGGAAATATCCTCCGATAACAAAGAGAAAGAAGCTTTCTGAGAAACTTCTTTGAGTTCTGTGAAATCGTCTCACAGAGTTACAGCTTTCCCCTCAAGAAGCCTTTCGATAAGGCAGTTCTTGCGGAATTGGCAACGTGATATTGGAAGCCAGTAGAGGGCTATGGTGAAAAAGGAAATATCCTCAGACGAAATCTGGAAAGAAGCTTTCTGAGAAACTGCTTACTATTCTGTTAATTCATCTCACAGAGTTACATCTGTATTTCGTGGATCTCTTTGCTAGCCTTATTTCTGTGGAATCTGAGAACAGTTATTTCGGATCCCTTTGAAGACTATAGGGCCAAAGGAAATATTCTCCGATAAAAAAGAGAAAGAAGCTTTCTGAGAAACTTCTTTGGGTTCTGTGAAATCATCTCACAGAGTTACAGCTTTCCCCTCAAGAAGCCTTTCGCTAAGACAGCTCTTGTAGAATTGGCAAAGTGATATTTGGAAGCCTTTAGAGGGCTATGGTGAAAAGGGAAATATCCTCCGATGAAATCTGGAAAGAAGCTTTCTGAGAAACTGCTTAGTGTTCTGTTAATTCATCTCACAGAGTTACATCTGTATTTCGTGGATCTCTTTGCTAGCCTTATTTCTGTGGAATCTGAGAACAGATATTTCGGATCCCTTTGAAGACTATAGGGCCAAAGGAAATATCCTCCGATAACAAAGAGAAAGAAGCTTTCTGAGAAACTTCTTTGTGTTCTGTGAAATCAACTCACAGAGTTACAGCTTTCCCCTCAAGAAGCCTTTCGCTAAGACAGTTCTTGTGGAATTGGCAAAGTGATATTTGGAAGCCCATAGAGGGCTATGGTGAAAAAGGAAATATCCTCATATAAAATCTGGAAAAAAGCTTTCTGAGAAACTGCTTAGTGTTCTGTTAATTCATCTCACAGAGTTACATCTGTATTTCGTGGATCTCTTTGCTAGCCTTATTTCTGTGGAATCTGAGAACAGATATTTCGGATCACTTTGAAGACTATAGGGCCAAAGGAAATATCCTCCGATAGCAAAGAGAAAGAAGCTTTCTGAGAAACTTCTTTGTGTTCTGTGAAATCAACTCACAGAGTTACAGATTTCTCCTCAAGAAGCCTTTCGCTAAGACAGTTCTTGTGGAATTGGCAAAGTGATATTTGGAAGCCCATAGAGGGCTATGGTGAAAAAGGAAATATCCTCAGATGAAATCTGGAAAGAAGCTTCCTGAGAACCTGCTTAATGTTCTGTTAATTCATCTCACAGAGTTACATCTGTATTTCCTGGATCTTTTTGCTAGCCTTATTTCTGTGGAATCTGAGAAGAGATATTTCGGATCCCTTTGAAGACTATAGAGCCAAAGGAAATATCCTCCGATAACAAAGAGAAAGAAGCTTTCTGACAAACTTCTTTGTGTTCTGTGAAATCATCTCACAGAGTTACAGCTTTCCTCTCAAGAAGCCTTTCGATAAGGCAGTTCTTGTGGAATTGGCAAAGTGATATTTGGAATCCCATAGAGGGCTATGGTGGAAAAGGAAATATCCTCAGATGAAAACTGGAAAGAAGCTTTCTGAGAAACTGCTAAGTGTTCTGTGAATTCATCTCAGATAGTTACATCTGTATTTCGTGGATCTCTTTGCTAGCCTTATTTCTGTGGAATCTGAGAACAGATATTTCGGATCCCTTTGAAGACTATAGGGCCAAAGGAAATATCCTCCGATAACAAAGAGAAAGAAGCTTTCTGAGAAACTTCTTTGTGTTCTGTGAAATCATCTCACAGAATTACAGCTTTCCCCTCAAGAAGCCTTTCGCTAAGACAGTTCTTGTGGAATTGGCAAAGTGATATATGGAAGCCCCTAGAGGGCTACGGTGAAAAAGGAAATATCCTCACTTAAAATCTGGAAAGAAGCTTTCTGAGAAACTGCTTAGTGTTCTGTTAATTCATCTCACAGAGTTACATGTGTATTTCGTGGATCTCTTTGGTAGCCTTATTTCTGTGGAATCTGAGAACAGATATTTCGGATCCCTTTGAAGACTATAGGGCCAAATGAAAGATCCTCCGATAACAAACGGAAAGAAGCTTTCTGAGAAACTTCTTTGTGTTCTGTGAAATCATCTCACAGAGTTACAGCTTTCCCGTCAAGAAGAATTACGCTAAGACAGTTCTTGTGGAAATGGCAAAGTGATATTTGCAAGCCCATAGAGGGCTATTTAGAAAAAGGAAATATCCTCAGATAAAATGTGGAAAGAAGCTTTCTGAGAAACTGCTTAGTGTTCTGTTAATTCATCTCACAGAGTTACATCTGTATTTCATGGATCTCTTTGCTAGCCTTATTTCTGTGGAATCTGAGAACAGATATTTCGGATCCCTTTGAAGACTATAGGGCCAAAGGAAATATCCTCCGATAACAAAGAGAAAGAAGCTTTCTGAGAAACTTCTTTGTGTTCTGTGAAATCATCTCACAGAGTTACAGCTGACCCCTGAAGAAACCTTTCGATAAGGCAGTTCTTGTGGAATTGGCAAAGTGATATTGGGAAGCCCATAGAGGGCTATGGTGAAAAAGAAATTATCCTCAGATGAAACCTGGAAAGAAGCTTTCTGAGAAACTGCTTAGTGTTCTGTTAATTCATCTCACAGAGTTACATCTGTATTTCGTGGATCTCTTTGCTAGCCTTATTTCTGTGGAATCTGAGAACAGATATTTCGGATCCCTTTGAAGACTATAGGGCCAAAGGAAAGATCCTCCGATAACAAAGAGAAAGAAGCTTTCTGAGAAACTTCTTTGTGTTCTGTGAAATCATCTCACAGAGTTACAGCTTTCCCTAGAAGAAGCCTTTCGCTAAGACAGTTCTTGTGGAATTGGCAAAGTGATATTGGGAAGCCCATAGAGGGCTATGGTGAAAAAGGAAATATCCTGAGATGAAATCTGGAAAGAAACTTTCTGAGAAACAGCTTAGTGTTCTGTTAATTCATCTCACAGAGTTACATCTGTATTTCGTGGGTCTCTTTGCTAGCCTTATTACTGTGGAATCTGAGAACAGATATTTCGGATCCCTTTGAAGACTTTAGGCCAAAGGCAATATCCTCCGATAACAAAGAGAAAGAAGCTTTCTGAGAAACTTCTTTCTGTTCTGTGAAATCATCTCACAGAGTTACAGCTTTCCCCTCAAGAAGCCTTTCGATAAGGCAGTTCTTGCGGAATTGGCAAAGTGATATTTGGAAGCCCATAGCGGGCTATGGTGAAAAAGGAAATATCCTCAGATGAAATCTGGAAAGAAGCTTTCTGAGAACCTGCTTAGTGTTCTGTTAATTCATCTCACAGAGTTACATCTGTATTTCGTGGATCTCTTTGCTAGCCTTATTTCTGTGGAATCTGAGAAGAGATATTTCGGATCCCTTTGAAGACTATAGGGCCAAAGGAAATATCCTCCGATAACAAAGAGAAAGAAGCTTTCTGAGAAACTTCTTTGTGTTCTGTGATATCATCTCACAGAGTTACAGCTTTCCTCTCAAGAAGCCTTTCGATAAGGCAGTTCTTGTGGAATTGGCAAAGTGATATTGGGAATCCCATAGAGGGCTATGGTGAAAAAGGAAATATCCTCAGATGAAAACTGGAAAGAAGCTTTCTGAGAAACTGCTTAGTGTTCTGTGAATTCATCTCAGATACTTACATCTGTATTTCGTGGATCTGTTTGCTAGCCTTATTTCTGTGGAATCTGAGAACAGATCTTTCGGATCAATTTGAAGACTATAGGGCCAAAGGAAATATCCTGCGATAACAAAGAGAAAGAAGCTTTCTGAGAAACATCTTTGTGTTCTGTGAAATCATCTCACAGAGTTACAGCTTTCCCCTCAAGAAGCCTTTCGCTAAGACAGTTCTTGTGGAATTGGCATAGTGATATATGGAAGCCCCTAGAGGGCTACGGTGAAAAAGGAAATATCCTCACATAAAATCTGGAAAGAATCTTTCTGAGAAACTGCTTAGTGTTCTGTTAATTCATCTCACAGAGTTACATGTGTATTTCGTGGATCTCTTTGCTAGCCTTATTTCTGTGGAATCTGAGAACAGATATTTCGGATTACTTTGAAGACTATAGGGCCAAAGGAAAGATCCTCCTATAACAAACAGAAAGAAGCTTTCTGAGAAACTTCTTTGTGTTCTGTGAAATCATCTCACAGAGTTACAGCTTTCCCGTCAAGAAGAATTTCGCTAAGACAGTTCTTGTGGAAATGGCAAAGTAATATTTGCAAGCCCATACAGGGCTATTTAGAAAAAGGAAATATCCTCAGATAAAATCTGGAAAGAAGCTTTCTGAGAAACTGCTTAGTGTTCTGTGAATTCATCTCACAGAGTTACATCTGTATTTCGTGGATCTCTTTGCTAGCCTTACTACTGTGGAATCTGAGAACAGATATTTCGGATACCTTTGAACACTATAGGGCCATAGTAAATATCCTCCGATAACAAAGAGAAAGAAGCTTTTTGAGAAACTTCTTTGTGTTCTGTGAAATCATCTCACAGAGTTACAGCTTGCCTTTCAAGAAGCCTTTCACTAAGACAGTTCTTGTGGAATTGGCAAAGTAATATTTGGAAGCCCCTAGAGGGCTATGGTGAAAAAGGAAATATCCTCAGATGAAATCTGCAAAGAAGCTTTCTGAAGAACTGTTTAGTGTTCTGTTAATTCATCTCACAGAGTTACATCTGTATTTCGTGGATCTCTTTACTAGCCTTATTTCTGTGGAATCTGAGAACAGATATTTCGGATCCCTTTGAAGACTTTAGGCCAAAGGCAATATCCTCCGATAACAAAGAGAAAGAAGCTTTCTGAGAAACTTCTTTCTGTTCTATGGAATCATCTCACAGAGTTACAGCTTTCCCCTCAAGAAGCCTTTCGATAAGGCAGTTCTTGCGGAATTGGCAAAGTGATATTTGGAAGCCCATAGCGGGCTATGGTGAAAAAGGAAATATCCTCAGATGAAAACTGGAAAGAAGCATTCTGAGAAACTGCTTAGTGTTCTGTTAATTCATCTCACAGAGTTACATGTGTATTTCGTGAATCTCTTTGCTAGCCTTATTTCTGTGGAATCTGACAACAGATATTTCGGATCCCTTTGAAGACTATAGGGCCAAAGGAAATATCCTCCGATAAAAAAGAGAAAGAAGCTTTCTGAGAAACTTCTTTGTGTTCTGTGAAATCATCTCACAGAGCTACAGCTTTCCCGTCAAGAAGAATTTCCCTAAGACAGTTCTTGTGGAATTGGCAAAGTGATATTTGGAAGCCCATAGACGGCTATGGTTAAAAAGGAAATATCCTCAGATGAAATCTGGAAAGAAGCTTTCTGAGAAACTGCATGGTGTTCTGTTAATTCATCTCACAGAGTTACATCTGTATTTCGTGGGTCTCTTTGCTAGCCTTATTACTGTGGAATCTGAGAACAGATATTTCGGATCCCTTTGAAGACTTTAGGCCAAAAAAATATCCTCCGATAACAAAGAGAAAGAAGCTTTCTGAGAAACTTCTTTCTGTTCTGTGAAATCGTCTCACAGAGTTACAGCTTTCCCCTCAAGAAGCCTTTCGATAAGGCAGTTCTTGCGGAATTGGCAACGTGATATTGGAAGCCCGTAGAGGGCTATGGTGAAAAAGGAAATATCCTCAGACGAAATCTGGAAAGAAGCTTTCTGAGAAACTGCTTACTATTCTGTTAATTCATCTCACACAGTTACATCTGTATTTCGTGGATCTCTTTGCTAGCCTTATTTCTGTGGAATCTGAGAACAGATATTTCGGATCCCTTTGAAGACTACAGGGCCAAAGGAAATATCCTCCGATAACAAAGAGAAAGAAGCTTTCTGAGAAACTTCTTTGTGTTCTGTGAAATCGTCTCACAGAGTTACAGCTTTCCCCTCAAGAAGCCTTTCGATAAGGCAGTTCTTGCGGAATTGGCAACGTGATATTCGAAGCCAGTAGAGGGCTATGGTGAAAAAGGAAATATCCTCAGACGAAATCTGGAAAGAAGCTTTCTGAGAAACTGCTTACTATTCTGTTAATTCATCTCACAGAGTTACATCTGTATTTCGTGGATCTCTTTGCTAGCCTTATTTCTGTGGAATCTGAGAACAGTTATTTCGGATCCCTTTGAAGACTATAGGGCCAAAGGAAATATTCTCCGATAAAAAAGAGAAAGAAGCTTTCTGAGAAACTTCTTTGGGTTCTGTGAAATCATCTCACAGAGTTACAGCTTTCCCCTCAAGAAGCCTTTCGCTAAGACAGCTCTTGTAGAATTGGCAAAGTGATATTTGGAAGCCCTTAGAGGGCTATGGTGAAAAGGGAAATATCCTCCGATGAAATCTGTAAAGAAGCTTTCTGAGAAACTGCTTAGTGTTCTGTTAATTCATCTCACAGAGTTACATCTGTATTTCGTGGATCTCTTTGCTAGCCTTATTTCTGTGGAATCTGAGAACAGATATTTCGGATCCCTTTGAAGACTATAGGGCCAAAGGAAATATCCTCCGATAACAAAGAGAAAGAAGCTTTCTGAGAAACTTCTTTTTGTCCTGTGAAATCAACTCACAGAGTTACAGCTTTCCCCTCAAGAAGCCTTTCGCTAAGACAGTTCTTGTGGAATTGGCAAAGTGATATTTGGAAGCCCATAGAGGGCTATGGTGAAAAAGGAAATATCCTCATATAAAATCTGGAAAAAAGTTTTCTGAGAAACTGCTTAGTGTTCTGTTAATTCATCTCACAGAGTTACATCTGTATTTCGTGGATCTCTTTGCTAGCCTTATTTCTGTGGAATCTGAGAACAGATATTTCGGATCACTTTGAAGACTATAGGGCCAAAGGAAATATCCTCCGATAGCAAAGAGAAAGAAGCTTTCTGAGAAACTTCTTTGTGTTCTGTGAAATCAACTCACAGAGTTACAGATTTCTCCTCAAGAAGCCTTTCGCTAAGACAGTTCTTGTGGAATTGGCAAAGTGATATTTGGAAGCCCATAGAGGGCTATGGTGAAAAAGGAAATATCCTCAGATGAAATCTGGAAAGAAGCTTCCTGAGAACCTGCTTAATGTTCTGTTAATTCATCTCACAGAGTTACATCTGTATTTCCTGGATCTTTTTGCTAGCCTTATTTCTGTGGAATCTGAGAAGAGATATTTCGGATCCCTTTGAAGACTATAGAGCCAAAGGAAATATCCTCCGATAACAAAGAGAAAGAAGCTTTCTGACAAACTTCTTTGTGTTCTGTGAAATCATCTCACAGAGTTACAGCTTTCCTCTCAAGAAGCCTTTCGATAAGGCAGTTCTTGTGGAATTGGCAAAGTGATATTTGGAATCCCATAGAGGGCTATGGTGGAAAAGGAAATATCCTCAGATGAAAACTGGAAAGAAGCTTTCTGAGAAACTGCTTAGTGTTCTGTGAATTCATCTCAGATAGTTACATCTGTATTTCGTGGATCTCTTTGCTAGCCTTATTTCTGTGGAATCTGAGAACAGATATTTCGGATCCCTTTGAAGACTATAGGGCCAAAGGAAATATCCTCCGATAACAAAGAGAAAGAAGCTTTCTGGAAACTTCTTTGTGTTCTGTGAAATCATCTCACAGAGTTACAGCTTTCCCCTCAAGAAGCCTTTCGCTAAGACAGTTCTTGTGGAATTGGCAAAGTGATATATGGAAGCCCCTAGAGGGCTACGGTGAAAAAGGAAATATCCTCACTTAAAATCTGGAAAGAAGCTTTCTGAGAAACTGCTTAGTGTTCTGTTAATTCATCTCACAGAGTTACACGTGTATTTCGTGGATCTCTTTGGTAGCCTTATTTCTGTGGAATCTGAGAACAGATATTTCGGATCCCTTTGAAGACTATAGGGCCAAATGAAAGATCCTCCGATAACAAACGGAAAGAAGCTTTGTGAGAAACTTCTTTGTGTTCTGTGAAATCATCTCACAGAGTTACAGCTTTCCCGTCAAGAAGAATTTCGCTAAGACAGTTCTTGTGGAAATGGCAAAGTGATATTTGCAAGCCCATAGAGGGCTATTTAGAAAAAGGAAATATCCTCAGATAAAATGTGGAAAGAAGCTTTCTGAGAAACTGCTTAGTGTTCTGTTAATTCATCTCACAGAGTTACATCTGTATTTCATGGATCTCTTTGCTAGCCTTATTTCTGTGGAATCTGAGAACAGATATTTCGGATCCCTTTGAAGACTATAGGGCCAAAGGAAATATCCTCCGATAACAAAGAGAAAGAAGCTTTCTGAGAAACTTCTTTGTGTTCTGTGAAATCATCTCACAGAGTTACAGCTGACCCCTGAAGAAACCTTTCGATAAGGCAGTTCTTGTGGAATTGGCAAAGTGATATTGGGAAGCCCATAGAGGGCTATGGTGAAAAAGAAAATATCCTCAGATGAAACCTGGAAAGAAGCTTTCTGAGAAACTGCTTAGTGTTCTGTTAATTCATCTCACAGAGTTACATCTGTATTTCGTGGATCTCTTTGCTAGCCTTATTTCTGTGGAATCTGAGAACAGATATTTCGGATCCCTTTGAAGACTATAGGGCCAAAGGAAAGATCCTCCGATAACAAAGAGAAAGAAGCTTTCTGAGAAACTTCTTTGTGTTCTGTGAAATCATCTCACAGAGTTACAGCTTTCCCTAGAAGAAGCCTTTCGCTAAGACAGTTCTTGTGGAATTGGCAAAGTGATATTGGGAAGCCCATAGAGGGCTATGGTGAAAAAGGAAATATCCTGAGATGAAATCTGGAAAGAAACTTTCTGAGAAACAGCTTAGTGTTCTGTTAATTCATCTCACAGAGTTACATCTGTATTTCGTGGGTCTCTTTGCTAGCCTTATTACTGTGGAATCTGAGAACAGATATTTCGGATCCCTTTGAAGACTTTAGGCCAAAGGCAATATCCTCCGATAACAAAGAGAAAGAAGCTTTCTGAGAAACTTCTTTCTGTTCTGTGAAATCATCTCACAGAGTTACAGCTTTCCCCTCAAGAAGCCTTTCGATAAGGCAGTTCTTGCGGAATTGGCAAAGTGATATTTGGAAGCCCATAGCGGGCTATGGTGAAAAAGGAAATATCCTCAGATGAAAACTGGAAAGAAGCATTCTGAGAAACTGCTTAGTGTTCTGTTAATTCATCTCACAGAGTTACATCTGTATTTCGTGGATCTCTTTGCTAGCCTTATTTCTGTGGAATCTGAGAACAGATATTTCGGATCCCTTTGAAGACTATAGGGCCAAAGGAAATATCCTCCGATAACAAAGAGAAAGAAGCTTTCTGAGAAACCTCTTTGTGTTCTGTGAAATCATCTCACAGAATTACAGCTTTCTCCTCAACAAGCCTTTCACAAAGACAGTTCTTGTGGAATCGGCAAAGTGATATTTGGAGGCCCATAGAGGGCTATGGTGAAAAGGAAATATCCTCAGATGAAATCTGGAAAGAAGCTTTCTGAGAAACTGCTTAGTGTTCTCTTAATTCATCTCACAGAGTTACATCTGTATTTCCTGGATCTTTTTGCTAGCGTTATTTCTGTGGAATCTGAGAACAGATATTTCGGATCGCTTTGAAGGCTATAAGGCCAAAGGAAATATCCTCCGATAAGAAAGAGAAAGAAGCTTTCTGAGAAACTTCTTTGTGTTCTGTGAAATCATCTCACAGAGTTACAGCTTTCCCCTCAAGAAGCCTTTCGCTAAGACAGCTCTTGTGGAATTGGCAAAGTGATATTTGGAAGCTCATAGAGGGCTATGGTGAAAAAGGAAATATCCGCCGATGAAATCTGGAAAGAAGCTTTCTGAGAAACTGCTTAGTGTTCTGTTAATTCATCTTGCAGAGTTACATCTGTATGTCGTGGTTCTCTTTGCCAGCCTTATTTCTGTGGAAACTGAGAACAGATATTTCGGATCCCTTTGAAGACTATAGGGCCAAAGGAAATATCCTCCGATAACAAAGAGAAAGAAGCTTTCTGAGAAACTTCTTTGTGTTCTGTGAAATCATCTCACAGAGTTACAGCTTTCCCCTCAAGAAGCCTTTCGCTAAGACAGTTCTGGTGGAATTAGCAAAGTGATATTGTTAAGCCCCTAGAGGGCTATGGTGAAAAAGGAAATATCCTCAGATGAAATCTGGAAAGAAGCTTTCTGAGAAACTGCTTAGTGTTCTGGTAATTCATCTCACAGAGTTACATCTGTATTTCGTGGATCTCTTTGCTAGCCTTATTACCGTGGAATCTGAGAACAGATATTTCGGATCTCTCTGAAGACTTTAAGCCAAAGGAAATATCCTCCAATAAGAAAGAGAAAGAAGCTTTCTCAGAAACTTCTTTGTGTTCTGTGAAATCATCTCACAGAGTTACAGCTTTCCCTAGAAGAAGCCTTTCGCTAAGGCAGTTCTGTTGGAATTGGCAAAGTGATATTTGGAAGCCCATAGAGGGCTATGTTGAAAAAGGAAATATCCTCAGATGAAATCTGGAAAGAAGCTTTCTGAGAAACTGCTTAGTGTTCTGTTAATTCATCTCACAGAGTTACATCTGTATTTCGTGGATCTCTTTGCTAGCCTTATTTCTGTGAAATCTGAGAACAGATATTTCGGATCCCTTTGAAGACTATAGGGCCAAAGGAAATATCCTCCGATAAAAAAGAGAAAGAAGCTTTCTGAAAAACTTCTTTGTGTTCTGTGAAATCATCTCACAGAGTTACAGCTTTCCCCTAAAGAAGAATTTCCCTAAGACAGTTCTTGTGGAATTGGCAAAGATATATTTGGAAGCCCATAGAGGGCTATGGTTAAAAAGGAAATATCCTCAGATGAAATCTGGAAAGAAGCTTTCTGAGAAACTGCATGATGTTCTGTTAATTCATCTCACAGATTTACATCTGTATTTCGTGGATCTCTTTGCTAGCCTTATTACTGTGGAATCTGAGAACAGATATTTCGGATCCCTTTGAAGACTTTAGGCCAAAGGAAATATCCTCCGATAACAAAGAGAAAGAAGCTTTCTGACAAACTTCTTTCTGTTCTGTGAAATCGTCTCACAGAGTTACAGCTTTCCCCTCAAGAAGCCTTTCGATAAGGGAGTTCTTGCGGAATTGGCAACGTGATATTGGAAGCCCGTAGAGGGCTATGGTGAAAAAGGAAATATCCTCAGACGAAATCTGGAAAGAAGCTTTCTGAGAAACTGCTTACTATTCTGTTAATTCATCTCACACAGTTACATCTGTGTTTCGTGGATCTCTTTGCTAGCCTTATTTCTGTGGAATCTGAGAACAGATATTTCGGATCCCTTTGAAGACTACAGGGCCAAAGGAAATATCCTCCGATAACAAAGAGAAAGAAGCTTTCTGAGAAACTTCTTTGTGTTCTGGGAAATCATCTCACAGACTTACAGCTTTCCCCTCAAGAAGTCCTTCGCTACGACAGTTCTTGTGGAATTGGCAAAGTGATATTTGGTAGCCCATAGAGGGCTATGGTGAAAAAGGAAACATCCTCAGATCAAATTTGGAAAGAAGCTTTCTGAGAGACTTCTTAGTGTTCTGTTAATTCATCTCACAGAGTTACATCTGTATTTCGTGGATCTCTTTGCTAGCCTTATTTCTGTGGAATTTGAGAACCGATATTTCGGATCCCTTTGAAGACTACAGGGCCAAAGGAAATATCCTCCGATAACAAAGAGAAAGAAGCTTTCTGAGAAACTTCTTTGTGTTCTGTGAAATCATCTCACAGAGTTACAGATTTCCCCTCAAGAAGCCTTTCGCTAAGACAGTTCTTGTGGAATTGGCAAAGTGATATTTGGAAGACCATAGAGGGCTATGGTGAAAAAGGAAATATCCTCAGATGAAATCTGGAAAGAAGCTTTTTGAGAAACTGCTTAGTGTTCTGTGAATTCATCTCACAGAGTTACATCTGTATTTCGTGGATCTCTTTGCTAGCCTTATTTCTGTGGAATCAGAACAGATATTTCGGATCCCTTTGAAGAGTCTAGGGCCAAAGGAAATATCCTCCGATAACAAAGAGAAAGAAGCTTTCTGAGAATCTTCTTTGTGTTCTGGGAAATCATCTCACAGAGTTACAGCTTTCCCCTCAAGAAGCCTTTCGATAAGGCACTTCTTGCGGAATTGGCAAAGTGATATTGGGAAGCCCATAGAGGGCTATGATGAAAAAGGAAATATCCTCAGATGAAATCTGGAAAGAAGCTTTCTGAGAAACTGCTTAGTGTTCTGTTAATTCATCTCACACAGTTACATCTGTCTTTCGTGGATCGCTTTACTACCCTTATTTCTGTGGAATCTGAGAACAGATATTTCGGATCCCTTTGAAGACTATAGGGCCAAAGGAAATATCCTCTGATAACAAAGAGAAAGAAGCTTTCTGAGAAACTTCTTTGTGTTCTGTGAAATCATCTTAGAAAGTTACAGCTTTCCCGTCAAGAAGCCTTTCGCTAAGACAGTTCTTGTGGAATTGGCAAAGTGATATTTGGAAGCCCATAAAGGGCTATGGTGCAAAAGGAAATATCCTCAGATCAAATTTGGAAAGAAGCTTTCTGAGAAACTGCTTAGTGTTCTGTTAATTCATCTCACAGAGTTACATCGGTATTTCGTGGAACTCTTTGCTACCTTATTTCTGTGGTATCTGAGAACAGATATTTCGGATCCCTTTGAAGACTGTAGGGCCAACGGAAATATCCTCCGATAACAAAGAGAAAGAAGCTTTCTGAGAAACTTCTTTGTGTTCTGTGAAATCATCTCACAGAGTTACAGCTTTCCCTCAAGAAGCCCTTCGCTAAGACAGTTCTTGTGGAATTGGCAAAGTGATATTTGGAAGCCCATGGAGGGCTATGGTGAAAAAGGAAATATCCTCAGATGAAATCTGGAAAGAAGCTTTCTGAGAAACTGCTTAGTGTTCTGTTAATTCATATCACAGAGTTACGTTCGTATTTCGTGGATCTCTTTGCTAGCCTTATTTCTGTGGAATCTGAGAACAGATATTTCAGATCCCTTTGAAGACTATACGGCCAAAGGAAATATCCTCCGATAACAAAGAGAAAGAAGCTTTCTAAGAAAATTCTTTGTGTTCTGTGAAATCATCTCACAGAGTTACAGCTTTCCACTGAAGAAGCCTTTCCCTAAGACAGTTCTTGTGGAATTGGCAAAGTGATATTTGGAAGCCCCTAGAGGGCTATGGTGAAAAAGGAAATATCCTCAGATGAAATCTGGAAAGAAGCTTTCTGAGAAACTGCTTAGTGTTCTGTTAATTCATCTCACTCAGTTATATCTGTATTTCGTGTATCTCTTTGCTAGCCTTGTTTCTGTGGAATCTGAGAACAGATATTTCGGATCCCTTTGAAGACTATAGGGCCAAAGGAAAAATCCTCCGATAACAAAGAGAAAGAAGCTTTTTGAGAAACTTCTTTGTGTTCTGTGAAATCATCTTACAGAGTTACAGCTTACCCCTCAAGAAGCCTTTCGCTAAGACAGTTCTGGTGGAATTGGCAAAGTGATATTGGGAAGCCCCTAGAGGGCTATGGTGAAAAAGGAATTATCCTCAGATGAAATCTGGAAAGAAGCTTTCTGAGAAACTGCTTAGTGTTCTCTTAATTCATCTCACCTGAGTTACATCTGTATTTCGTGGATATTTTTGCTAGCCTTATTTCTGTGGAATCTGAGAACAGATATTTCGGATCCCTTTGAAGACTATAGTGCCAAAGGAAATATCCTCCGATAACAAAGAGAAAGAAGATTTCTGAGAAACTTCTTTGTGTTCTGTGAAATCATCTCACAGAGTTACAGCTTTCCCCTCAAGAAGCCTTTCGCTAAGACAGTTCTTGTGAAATTGGCAAATTGATATTTGGGAGCCCATAGAGGGCTATGGCGAAAAAGGAATTATCCTCAGATGAAATCCGGAAAGAAGATTTCTGAGAAACTGCTTAGTGTTCTGTTAATTCATCTCACAGAGTTACATCTGTATTTCGTGGATCTCTTTGCTAGCCTTATTTCTGTGGAATCAGAACAGATATTTCGGATCCCTTTGAAGACTATAGGGCCAAAGGAAATATCCTCCGATAACAAAGAGAAAGAAGCTTTCTGAGAAACCTCTTTGTGTTCTGTGAAATCATCTCACAGAGTTACAGCTTTCTCCTCAACAAGCCTTTCACAAAGACAGTTCTTGTGCAATTGGCAAAGTGATATTTGGAGGCCCATAGAGGGCTATGGTGAAAAGGAAATATCCTCAGATGAAATCTGGAAAGAAGCTTTCTGAGAAACTGCTTAGTGTTCTCTTAATTCATCTCACAGAGTTACATCTGTATTTCCTGGATCTTTTTGCTAGCGTTATTTCTGTGGAATCTGAGAACAGATATTTCGGATCGCTTTGAAGACTATAGGGCCAAAGGAAATATCCTCCGATAACTAAGAGAAAGAAGCTTTCTGAGAAACTTCTTTGTGTTCTGTGAAATCATCTCACAGAGTTACAGCTTTCCCCTCAAGAAGCCTTTCGCTAAGACAGCTCTTGTGGAATTGGCAAAGTGATATTTGGAAGCCCATAGAGGGCTATGGTGAAAAAGGAAATATCCGCCGATGAAATCTGGAAAGAAGCTTTCTGAGAAACTGCTTAGTGTTCTGTTAATTCATCTTGCAGAGTTACATCTGTATGTCGTAGTTATCTTTGCCAGCCTTATTTCTGTGGAAACTGAGAACAGATCTTTCGGATCCCTTCGAAGACTATTGGGCCAAAGGAAATATCCTCCGATAACAAAGAGAAAGAAGCTTTCTGAGAAACTTCTTTACGTTCTGGGAAATCATCTCACAGAGTTACAGCTTTCCCCTCAAGAAGCCTTTCGCTAAGACAGTTCTTGTGGAATTGGCAAACTGATATTTGGAAGCCCATTGAGGGCTATGGTGAAAAAGGAAATATCCTCAGATGAAATCTGGAAAGAAGCTTTCTGAGAAACTGCTTAGTGTTCTGTTAATTCATCGAACAGACTTACATCTGTATTTCGTTTATCTCTTTGCTAGCCTTATTTCTGTGGAATCTGAGAACAGATATTTCGGATCGCTTTGAAGACTATAGGGCCAAAGGAAATATCCTCCGATAACAAAGAGAAAGAAGCTTTCTGAGAAACTTCTTTGTGTTCTGGGAAATCATCTCACAGAGTTACAGCTTTCTCGTGAAGAAGAATTTCCCTAAGACAGTTCTTGTGGAATTGGCAAAGTGATATTTGGAAGCCCATAGAGGGCTATGGTGAAAAAGGAAATATCCTCAGATGAAATCTGGAAAGAAGCTTTCTGAGAAACTGCATGGTGTTCTGTTAATTCATCTCACAGAGTTACATTTGTATTTCGTGGATCTCTTTGCTAGCCTTATTACTGTGGAATCTGAGAACAGATATTTCGGATCACTTTGAAGACTATAGGTCAAAGGAAATATCCTCCGATAACAAAGGGAAAGAAGCTTTCTGACAAACTTCTTTCTGTTCTGTGAAATCATCTCACAGAGTTACAGCTTTCCCCTCAAGAAGCCTTTCGCTAAGACAGTTCTGGTGGAATTGGCAAAGTGATATTGGGAAGCCCCTAGAGGGCTATGGTGAAAAAGGAATTTTCCTCAGATGAAATCTGGAAAGAAGCTTTCTGAGAAACTGCTTAGTGTTCTCTTAATTCATCTCACCTGAGTTACATCTGTATTTCGTGGATCTCTTTGCTAGCCTTATTTCTGTTGAATCTGAGAACAGATATTTCGGATCCCTTTGAAGACTACAGGGACAAAGGAAATATCCTCCTATAACAAAGAGAAAGAAGCTTTCTGAGATACTTCTTTGTGTTATGTGAAATCATCTCACAGAGTTACAGCTTTCCCTAGATGAAGCCTTTCAATAAGACAGTTCTTGTGGAATTGGCAAAGTGATATTGGGAAGCTCATAGAGGGCTATGGTGAAAAAGGAAATATCCTCAGATGAAATCTGGAAAGAAGCTTTCTGAGAAACTGCTTAGTGTTCTGTTAATTCATCTCACAGAGTTACATCTGTATTTCGTGGATCTCTTTGCTAGCCTTATTACCGTGGAATCTGAGAACAGATATTTCGGATCTCTCTGAAGACTTTAAGCCAAAGGAAATATCCTCCGATAAGAAGGAGAAAGAAGCTTTCCCAGAAACTTCTTTCTGTTCTGTGAAATCATCTCACAGAGTTACAGCTTTCCCCTCAAGGAGCCCTTCGCTAAGACAGCTCTTGTGGAATTGGCAAAGTGATATTTGGAAGCCCTTAGAGGGCTATGGTGAAAAGGGAAATATCCTCCGATGAAATCTGGAAAGAAGCTTTCTGAGACACTGCTTAGTGTTCTGTTAATTCATCTCACAGAGTTACATCTGTATTTCGTGAATCTCTTAGCTAGCCTTATTTCTGTGGAATCTGAGAACAGATATTTCGGATCCCTTTGAAGACTGTAGGGCAAACGGAAATATCCTCCGATAACAAAGAGAAAGAAGCTTTCTGAGAAACTTCTTTGTGTTCTGTGAAATCATCTCAACAGAGTTACAGCTTTCCCTCAAGAAGCCCTTCGCTAAGACAGTTCTTGTGGAATTGGCAAAGTGATATTTGGAAGCCCATGGAAGGCTATGGTGAAAAAGGAAATATCCTCCGATGAAATCTGGAAAGAAGCTTTCTGAGAAACTGCTTAGTGTTCTGTTAATTCATCTCACAGAGTTACGTTCGTATTTCGTGGATCTCTTTGCTAGCCTTATTTCCGTGGAATCTGAGAAGAGATATTTCAGATCCCTTTGAAGACTATAGGGCCAAAGGAAATATCCTCCGATAACAAAGAGAAAGAAGCTTTCTAAGAAAATTCTTTGTGTTCTGTGAAATCATCTCACAGAGTTACAGCTTTCCACTGAAGAAGCCTTTCGCTAAGACAGTTCTTGTGGAATTGGCAAAGTGATATTTGGAAGCCCATAGAGGGCTATGGTGAAAAAGGAAATATCCTCAGATGAAATCTGGAAAGAAGCTTTCTGAGAAACTGCTTAGTGTTCTGTTAATTCATCTCACACAGTTATATCTGTATTTCGTGGATCTCTTTGCTAGCCTTATTTCTGTGGAATCTGAGAACAGATATTTCGGATTCCTTTGAAGTCTATAGGGCCAAAGGAAAGATCCTCCGATAACAAAGAGAAAGAAGCTTTTTGAGAAACTTCTTTGTGTTCTGTGAAATCATCTTACAGAGTTACAGCTTTCCCCTCAAGAAGCCTTTCGCTAAGACAGTTCTGGTGGAATTGTCAAAGTGATATTTGGAAGCTCCTAGAGGGCTATGGTGAAAAAGGAATTATCCTCAGATGAAATCTGGAAAGAAGCTTTCTGAGAAACTGCTTAGTGTTCTCTTAATTCATCTCACCTCAGTTACATCTGTATTTCGTGGATCTCTTTGCTAGCCTTATTTCTGTTGAATCTGAGAACAGATATTTCGGATCCCTTTGAAGACTACAGGGCCAAAGGAAATATCCACCGATAACAAAGAGAAAGAAGCTTTCTGAGATACTTCTTTGTGTTCTGTGAAATCATCTCACAGAGTTACAGCTTTCACTAGAAGAAGCCTTTCGCTAAGACAGTTCTGGTGGAATTGGCAAAGTGATATTTGGAAGCCCATAGAGGGCTATGGTTAAAAAGGAAATATCCTCAGATGAAATATGGAAAGAAGCTTTCTGAGAAACTGCTTACTATTCTGTTAATTCATCTCACACAGTTACATCTGTATTTCGTGGATCTCTTTGCTAGCCTTATTTCTGTGGAATCTGAGAACAGATATTTCGGATCCCTTTGAAGACTATAGGGCCAAAGGAAATATCCACCGATAAAAAAGAGAAAGAAGCTTTCTGAGAAACTTCTTTGGGTTCTGTGAAATCATCTCACAGAGTTACAGCTTTCCCCTCAAGAAGCCTTTCGCTAAGACAGCTCTTGTAGAATTGGCAAAGTGATATTTGAAAGCCCTTAGAGGGCTACGGTGAAAAGGGAAGTATCCTCCGATGAAATCTGGAAAGAAGATTTCTGAGAAACTGCTTCGTGTTCTGTTAATTCATCTCACAGAGTTACATCTGTATTTCGTGGATCTCTTTGCTAGCCTTATTTCTGTGGAATCTGAGAACAGATATTTCGGATCCCTTTGAAGACTGTACGGCCAAAGGAAATATCCTCCGATAACAAAGAGAAAGAAGCTTTCTGAGAAACTTCTTTGTGTTCTGTGAAATCATCTCCCAGAGTTACAGCTTTCCCTCAAAAAGCCCTTCGCTAAGACAGTTCTTGTGGAATTGGCAAAGTGATATTTGGAAGCCCATGGAGGGCTATGGTGAAAAAGGAAATATCCTCAGATGAAATCTGGAAAGAAGCTTTCTGAGAAACTGCTTAGTGTTCTGTTAATTCATCTCACAGAGTTACGTTCGTATTTCGTGGATCTCTTTGCTAGCCTTATTTCTGTGGAATCTGAGAACAGATATTTCAGATCCCTTTGAAAACTATACGGCCAAAGGAAATATCCTCCGATAACAAAGAGAAAGAAGCTTTCTAAGAAAATTCTTTGTGTTCTGTATAATCATCTCACAGAGTTACAGCTTTCCACTGAAGAAGCCTTTCCCTAAGACAGTTCTTGTGGAATTGGCAAAGTGATATTTGGAAGCCCCTAGAGGGCTATGGTGAAAAAGGAAATATCCTCAGATGAAATCTGGAAAGAAGCTTTCTGAGAAACTGCTTAGTGTTCTGTTAATTCATCTCACACAGTTATATCTGTATTTCGTGGATCTCTTTGCTAGCCTTGTTTCTGTGGAATCTGAGAACAGATATTTCGGATCCCTTTGAAGACTATAGGGCCAAAGGAAAGATCCTCCGATAACAAAGAGAAAGAAGCTTTTTAGAAACTTCTTTGTGTTCTGTGAAATCATCTTACAGAGTTACAGCTTACCCCTCAAGAAGCCTTTCGCTAAGACAGTTCTGGTGGAATTGGCAAAGTGATATTGGAAGCCCGTAGAGGGCTATGGTGAAAAAGGAAATATCCTCAGACGAAATCTGGAAAGAAGCTTTCTGAGAAACTGCTTAGTATTCTGTTAATTCATCTCACACAGTTACATCTGTATTTCGTGGATCTCTTTGTTAGCCTTATTTCTGTGGAATCTGAGAACAGATATTTCGGATTCCTTTGAAGACTACAGGGCCAAAGGAAATATCCTCCGATAACAAAGAGAAAGAAGCTTTCTGAGAATCTTCTTTGTGTTCTGGGAAATCATCTCACAGAGTTACAGCTTTCCCCTCAAGAAGTCTTTCGCTTAGACAGTTCTTGTGGAATTGGCAAAGTGATATTTGGTAGCCCTTAGAGGGCTATGGTGAAAAAGGAAATATCCTCAGATCAAATTTGGAAAGAAGCTTTCTGAGAAACTGCTTAGTGTTCTGTTAATTCATCTCACAGAGTTACATCTGTATTTCGTGGATCTCTTTGCTAGCCTTATTTCTGTGGAATCTGAGAACAGATATTTCGGATCCCTTTGAAGACTATAGGGCCAAAGGAAATATTCTCCGATAACAAAGAGAAAGAAGCTTTCTGAGAAACTTCTTTGTGTTCTGTGAAATCATCTCACAGAGTTACAGCTTCCCCTCAAGGAGCCTTTCGCTAAGACAGCTCTTGTGGAATTGGCAAAGTGATATTTGGAAGCCCTTAGAGGGCTAAGTTGAAAAGGGAAATATCCTCCGATGAAATCTGGAAAGAAGCTTTCTGAGAAACTGCTTAGTGTTCTGTTAATTCATCTCACAGAGTTACATCTGTATTTCGTGGATCTCTTAGCTAGCCTTATTTCTGTGGAATCTGAGAACAGATATTTCGGATCCCTTTGAAGACTGTACGGCCAGCGGAAATATCCTCCGATAACAAAGAGAAAGAAGCTTTCTGAGAAACTTCTTTGTGTTCTGTGAAATCGTCTCACAGAGTTACAGCTTTCCCTCAAGAAGCCCTTCGCTAAGACAGTTCTTGTGGAATTGGCAAAGTGATATTTGGTAGCCCATAGAGGGCTATGATGAAAAAGGAAATATCCTCAGATGAAATCTGGAAAGAAGCTTTCTGAAGAACTGTTTAGTGATCTGTGAATTCATCTCACAGAGTTACATCTGTATTTCGTGGATCTCTTTGCTAGCCTTATTTCTGTGGAATCTGAGAACAGATATTTCGGATACCTTTGAAGACTATAGGGCCTAAGGAAATATCCTCCGATAAAAAAGAGAAAGAAGCTTTCTGAGAAACTTCTTTGTGTTCTGTGAAAACATCTCACAGAGTTACAGCTTTCCCGTCAAGAAGAATTTCCCTAAGACAGTTCTTGTGGAATTGTCAAAGTGACATTTGGAAGCCTAAAGAGGGCTATGGTTAAAAAGGAAATATCCTCAGATGAAATCTGGAAAGAAGCTTTCTGAGAAACTGCATGGTGTTCTGTTAATTCATCTCACTGAGTTACATCTGTATTTCATTGGTCTCTTTGCTAGCCTTATTACCGTGGAATCTGAGAACAGATATTTCGGATCTCTCTGAAGACTTTAGGCCAAAGGAAATATCCTCCGATAACAAAGAGAAAGAAGCTTTCTGAGAAACTTCTTTCTGTTCTGTGAAATCATCTCACAGAGTTACAGCTTTCCCCTCAAGAAGCCTTTCGATAACGCAGTTCTTGCGGAATTGGCAGAGTGATATTGGAAGCCCATAGAGTGCTATGGTGAAAAAGGAAATATCCTCAGACGAAATCTGGAAAGAAGCTTTCTGAAGAACTGTTTAGTGATCTGTGAATTCATCTCACAGAGTTACATCTGTATTTCGTGGATCTCTTTGTTAGCCTTATTTCTGTGGAATCTGAGAAGAGATATTTCGGATCCCTTTGAAGACTACATTGCCAAAGGAAATATCCTCCGATAACAAAGAGAAAGAACCTTTCTGAGAAACTTCTTTGTGTTCTGGGAAATCATCTCACAGAGTTACAGCTTTCCCCTCAAGAAGTCTTTCGCTTAGACAGTTCTTGTGGAATTGGCAAAGTGATATTTGGTAGCCCATAGAGGGCTATGGTGAAAAAGGAAACATCCTCAGATCAAATTTGGAAAGAAGCTTTCTGAGAAACTGCTTAGTGTTCTGTTAATTCATCTCACAGAGTTACATCTGTATTTCGTGGATCTCTTTGCTAGCCTTATTTCTGTGGAATCTGAGAACAGATATTTCGGATCCCTTTGAAGACTATAGGGCCAAAGGAAATATTCTCCGATAACAAAGAGAAAGAAGCTTTCTGAGAAACTTCTTTGTGTTCTGTGAAATCATCTCACAGAGTTACAGCTTTCCCCTCAAGGAGCCTTTCGCTAAGACAGCTCTTGTGGAATTGGCAAAGTGATATTTGGAAGCCCTTAGAGGGCTATGTTGAAAAGGGAAATATCCTCCGATGAAATCTGGAAAGAAGCTTTCTGAGAAACTGCTTAGTGTTCTGTTAATTCATCTCACAGAGTTACATCTGTATTTCGTGGATCTCTTAGCTAGCCTTATTTCTGTGGAATCTGAGAACAGATAATTCGGATCCCTTTGAACACTGTAGGGCCAACGGAAATATCCTCCGATAACAAAGAGAAAGAAGCTTTCTGAGAAACTTCTTTGTGTTCTGTGAAATCTTCTCACAGAGTTACAGCTTTCCCTCAAGAAGCCCTTCGCTAAGACAGTTCTTGTGGAATTGGCAAAGTGATATTTGGAAGCCCATGGAGGGCTATGGTGAAAAAGGAAATATCCTCAGATGAAATCTGGAAAGAAGCTTTCTGAGAAACTGCTTAGTGTTCTGTTAATTCATCTCACAGAGTTACGTTCGCATTTCGTGGATCTGTTTGCTAGCCTTATTTCTGTGGAATCTGAGAACAGATATTTCGGATCCCTTTGAAGACTACAGGGCCAAAGGAAATATCCTCCGATAACAAAGAGAAAGAAGCTTTCTGAGATACTTCTTTGTGTTCTGTGAAATCATCTCACAGAGTTACAGCTTTCCCTAGAAGAAGCCTTTCGCTAAGGCAGTTCTTGTGGAATTGGCAAAGTGATATTTGGAAACCCATAGAGGGCTATGGTGAAAAAGGAAATATCCTCAGATGAAATCTGGAAAGAAGCTTTGTGAGAAACTGCTTAGTGTTCTGTTAATTCATCTCACAGAGTTACATCTGTATTTCGTGCATCTCTTTGCTATCCTTATTTCTGTGGAATCTGAGAACAGATATTTCGGATCCCTTTGAAGACAATAGGGCCAAAGGAAATATCCTCCGATAAAAAAGAGAAAGAAGCTTTCTGAGAAACTTCTTTGTGTTCTGTGAAATCATCTCACAGAGTTACAGCTTTCCCGTCAAGAAGAATTTCCCCAAGACAGTTCTTGTGGAATTGGCAAAGTGATATTTGGAAGCCCATAGAGGGGTATGGTTAAAAAGGAAATATCCTCAGATGAAATCTGGAAAGAAGCTTTCTGAGAAACTGCATGGTGTTCTGTTAATTCATCTCACAGAGTTACATCTGTATTTCGTGGGTCTCTTTGCTAGCCTTATTACTGTGGAATCTGAGAACAGATATTTAGGATCCCTTTGAAGACTTTAGGCCAAAGGAAATATCCTCCGATAACAAAGAGAAAGAAGCTTTCTGAGAAACTTCTTCGTGTTCTGTGAAATCATGTCACAGAGTTACAGCTTTCCCCTCAAGAAGCCTTTCGCTAAGACAGTTTTTGTGGAATTGGCAAAGGGATAAATGAAAGCCCCTAGAGGTCTATGGTATAAAAGGAAATATCCTCAGATAAAATCTGGAAAGAAGCTTTCTGAGAAACTGCTTAGTGTTCTGTTAATTCATCTCACAGAGTTACATCTGTATTTCATGGATCTCTTTGCTAGCCTTATTTCTGTGGAATCTGAGAACAGATATTTCGGATCCCTTTGAAGACTATAGGGCCAAAGGAAATAACCTCCGATAACAAAGAGAAAGAAGCTATCCGAGAAACTTCTTTGTTTTCTGTGAAATCAACTCACAGAGTTACAGATTTCTCCTCAAGAAGCCTTTCGCTAAGACAGTTCTTGTGGAATTGGCAAAGTGATATTTGGAAGCCCATAGAGGGCTATGGTGAAAAAGGAAATATCCTCAGATGAAATCTGGAAAGAAGCTTTCTGAGAACCTGCTTAGTGTTCTGTTAATTCATCTCACAGAGTTACATCTGTATTTCGTGGATCTCTTTGCTAGCCTTATTTCTGTGGAATCTGAGAAGAGATATTTCGGATCCCTTTGAAGACTATAGGGCCAAAGGAAATATCCTCCGATAACAAAGAGAAAGAAGCTTTCTGAGAAACTTCTTTGTGTTCTGTGAAATCATCTCACAGAGTTACAGCTTTCCTCTCAAGAAGCCTTTCGATAAGGCAGTTCTTGTGGAATTGGCAAAGTGATATTGGGAATCCCATAGAGGGCTATGGTGAAAAAGGAAATATCCTCAGATGAAAACTGGAAAGAAGCTTTCTGAGAAACTGCTTAGTGTTCTGTGAATTCATCTCAGATAGTTACATCTGTATTTCGTGGATCTGTTTGCTAGCCTTATTTCTGTGGAATCTGAGAACAGATCTTTCGGATCAATTTGAAGACTATAGGGCCAAAGGAAATATCCTGCGATAACAAAGAGAAAGAAGCTTTCTGAGAAACTTCTTTGTGTTCGGTGAAATCATCTCACAGAGTTACAGCTTTCCCCTCAAGAAGCCTTTCGCTAAGACAGTTCTTGTGGAATTGGCATAGTGATATATGGAAGCCCCTAGAGGGCTACGGTGAAAAAGGATATATCCTCACATAAAATCTGGAAAGAATCTTTCTGAGAAACTGCTTAGTGTTCTGTTAATTCATCTCACAGAGTTACATGTGTATTTCGTGGATCTCTTTGCTAGCCTTATTTCTGTGGAATCTGAGAACAGATATTTCGGATCCCTTTGAAGACTATAGGGCCAAAGGAAAGATCCTCCTATAACAAACAGAAAGAAGCTTTCTGAGAAACTTCTTTGTTTTCTGTGAAATCATCTCACAGAGTTACAGCTTTCCCGTCAAGAAGAATTTCGCTAAGACAGTTCTTGTGGAAATGGCAAAGTAATATTTTCAAGCCCATAGAGAGCTATTTAGAAAAAGGAAATATCCTCAGATAAAATCTGGAAAGAAGCTTTCTGAGAAACTGCTTAGTGTTCTGTGAATTCATCTCAGAGAGTTACATCTGTATTTCGTGGATCTCTTTGCTAGCCTTACTACTGTGGAATCTGAGAACAGATATTTCGGATACCTTTGAACACTATAGGGCCATAGTAAATATCCTCCGATAACAAAGAGAAAGAAGCTTTTTGAGAAACTTCTTTGTGTTCTGTGAAATCATCTCACAGAGTTACAGCTTGCCTTTCAAGAAGCCTTTCACTAAGACAGTTCTTGTGGAATTGGCAAAGTAATATTTGGAAGCCCCTAGAGGGCTATGGTGAAAAAGGAAATATCCTCAGATGAAATCTGCATAGAAGCTTTCTGAAGAACTGTTTAGTGTTCTGTTAATTCATCTCAGAGAGTTACATCTGTATTTCGTGGATCTCTTTACTAGCCTTATTTCTGTGGAATCTGAGAACAGATATTTCGGATCCCTTTGAAGACTTTAGGCCAAAGGCAATATCCTCCGATAACAAAGAGAAAGAAGCTTTCTGAGAAACTTCTTTCTGTTCTATGAAATCATCTCACAGAGTTACAGCTTTCCCCTCAAGAAGCCTTTCGATAAGGCAGTTCTTGCGGAATTGGCAAAGTGATATTTGGAAGCCCATAGCGGGCTATGGTGAAAAAGGAAATATCCTCAGATGAAAACTGGAAAGAAGCATTCTGAGAAACTGCTTAGTGTTCTGTTAATTCATCTCACAGAGTTACATGTGTATTTCGTGAATCTCTTTGCTAGCCTTATTTCTGTGGAATCTGAGAACAGATATTTCGGATCCCTTTGAAGACTATAGGGCCAAAGGAAATATCCTCCGATAAAAAAGAAAAAGAAGCTTTCTGAGAAACTTCTTTGTGTTCTGTGAAATCATCTCACAGAGCTACAGCTTTCCCGTCAAGAAGAATTTCCCTAAGACAGTTCTTGTGGAATTGTCAAAGTGATATTTGGAAGCCCATAGACGGCTATGGTTAAAAAGGAAATATCCTCAGATGAAATCTGGAAAGAAGCTTTCTGAGAAACTGCATGGTGTTCTGTTAATTCATCTCACAGAGTTACATCTGTATTTCGTGGATCTCTTTGCTAGCCTTATTTCTGTGGAATCAGAACAGATATTTCGGATCCCTTTGAAGACTCTAGGGACAAAGGAAATATCCTCCGATAACAAAGAGAAAGAAGCTTTCTGAGAAACTTCTTTGTGTTCTGGGAAATCATCTCACAGAGTTACAGCTTTCCCCTCAAGAAGTCTTTCGCTAAGACAATTCTTGTGGAATTGGCAAAGTGATATTTGGTAGCCCATAGAGGGCTATGGTGAAAAAGGAAATATCCTCAGATCAAATTTGGAAAGAAGCTTTCTGAGAAACTGCTTACTGTTCTGTTAATTCATCTCACAGAGTTACATCGGTATTTCGTGGATCTCTTTGCTAGCCTTATTTCTGTGGAATCTGAGAACAGATATTTCGGATCCCTTTGAAGACTGTAGGGCCAACGGAAATATCCTCCGATAACAAAGAGAAAGAAGCTTTCTGAGAAACTTCTTTGTGTTCTGTGAAATCATCTCACAGAGTTACAGCTTTCCCTCAAGAAGCCCTTCGCTAAGACAGTTCTTGTGGAATTGGCAAAGTGATATTTGGAAGCCCATGGAGGGCTATGGTGAAAAAGGAAATATCCTCAGATGAAATCTGGAAAGAAGCTTTCTGAGAAACTGCTTAGTGTTCTGTTAATTCATCTCACAGAGTTACGTTCGTATTTCGTGGATCTCTTTGCTAGGCTTATTTCTGTGGAATCTGAGAACAGATATTTCAGATCCCTTTGAAGACTATACGGCCAAAGGAAATATCCTCCGATAACAAAGAGAAAGAAGCTTTCTAAGAAAATTCTTTGTGTTCTGTGAAATCATCTCACAGAGTTACAGCTTTCCACTGAAGAAGCCTTTCGCTAAGACAGTTCTTGTGGAATTGGCAAAGTGATATTTGGAAGCCCCTGGAGGGCTATGGTGAAAAAGGAAATATCCTCCGATGAAATCTGGAAAGAAGCTTTCTGAGAAACTGCTTAGTGTTCTGTTAATTCTTCTCACAGTGTTACGTTCGTATTTCGTGGATCTCTTTGCTAGCCTTATTTCTGTGGAATGTGAGAACAGATATTTCGGATCCCTTTGAAGACTATAGGGCCAAAGGAAATAGCCTCCGATAACAAAGAGAAAGAAGCTTTCTGAGAAACTTCTTTGTGTTCTGTGAAATCATCTCACAGAGTTACAGATTTCCCCTCAAGAAGCCTTTCGCTAAGACAGTTCTTGTGGAATTGGCAAAGTGATATTTGGAAGACCCTAGAGGGCTACGGTGAAAAAGGAAATATCCTCAGATAAAATCTGGAAAGAAGCTTTTTGAGAAACTGCTTAGTGTTCTGTTAATTCATCTCACAGAGTTACATCTGTATTTCGTGGATCTCTTTGCTAGCCTTGTTTCTGTTGAATCCGAGAACAGATATTTCAGATCCCTTTGAAGACTACAGGGCCAAAGGAAATATCCTCCGATAACAAAGAGAAAGAAGCTTTCTGAGAAAATTCTTTGTGTTCTGTGAAATCATCTCACAGAGTTACAGCTTTCCCCTCAAGAAGCCTTTCGATAAGACAGTTCTTGTGGAATTGGCAAAGTGATATTTGGGAGCCCATAGAGGGCTATGGTGAAAAAGGAAATATCCTCAGATGAAATCTGGAAAGAAGCTTTCTGAGAAACTGCTTAGTGTTCTGTTAATTCATCTCACAGAGTTACATCTGTATTTCGTGGATCTCTTTGCTAGCCTTATTTCTGTGGAATCTGAGAACAGATATTTCGGATCCCTTTGAAGACTATAGGGCCAAAGGAAATATCCTCCGATAACAAAGAGAAAGAAGCTTTCTGAGAAACTTCTTTGTGTTCTGTGAAATCATCTCACAGAGTTACAGATTTCCGCTCAAGAAGCCTTTCTCTAAGACAGTTGTTGTGGAATTGGCAAAGTGATATTGGGAAGCCCCTAGAGGGCTATGGTGAAAAAGGAAATATCCTCCGATGAAATCTGGAAAGAAGCTTTCTGAGAAACTGCTTAGTGTTCTGTTAATTCATCTCACACAGTTACATCTGTATTTCGTGGATCTCTTTGCTAGCCTTATTTCTGTGGAATCTGAGAACAGATATTTCGGATCCCTTTGAAGACTATAGGGCCAAAGGAAATATCCTCCGATAACAAAGAGAAAGAAGTTTTCTGAGAAACTTCTTTGTGTTCTGTGAAATCATCTCACAGACTTACAGCTTTCCCCTTAAGAAGCCTTTCGCTAAGACAGTTCTTGTGGAATTGGCAAAGTGATACTGGGAAGCCGATAGAGGGCTATGGTGAAAAAGGAAATATCCTCAGATGAAATCTGGAAAGAAGCTTTCTGAGAAACTGCTTAGTGTTCTGTTAATTCATCTCACCGAATTACATCTGTATTTCGTGGATCTCTTTGCTAGCCTTATTTCTGTGGAATCTGAGAACAGATATTTCGGATCCCTTTGAAGACTACAGTGCCAAAGGAAATATCCTCCGATAACAAAGAGAAAGAAGCTTTCTGAGAAACTTCTTTGTGTTCTGTGAAATCATCTCACAGAGTTACAGCATTCCCCTCAAGAAGCCTTTCGCTAAGACAGTTCTTGTGGAATTGGCAAAGTGATATTTGGTAGCCCATAGAGGGCTATGGTGAAAAAGGAAATATCCTCAGATGAAATCTGGAAAGAAGCTTTCTGAGAAACTGCATGGTGTTCTGTTAATTCACCTCACAGAGTTACATCTGTATTTCGTGGATCTCTTTGCTAGCCTTATTACTCTGGAATCTGAGAACGGATATTTCGGATCCCTTTGAAAATTATAGGGCCAAAGGAAATATCCTCTGATAACAAAGAGAAAGAAGCTTTCTGAGAAACTTCTTTGTGTTCTGTGAAATCATCTCACAGAGTTACAGCTTTCCCCTCAAGAAACGTTTCGATAAGGCAGTTCTTGCGGAATTGGCAAAGTGATATTGGGAAGCCCATAGAGGGCTATGGTGAAAAAGGAAATATCCTCAGATGAAATCTGGAAAGAAGCTTTCTGAGAAACTGCTTAGTGTTCTGTTAATTCATATCACAGAGTTACATCTGTATTTCGTGGATCTCTTTGCTAACCTTATTTCTGTGGAATCTGAGAACAGATATTTCGGATCCCTTTGAAGACTATAGGGCCAAAGGAAATATCCTCCGATAACAAAGAGAAAGAAGCTTTCTGAGAAACTTCTTTGTGTTCTGTGAAATCATCTCACAGAGTTACAGCTTTCCCGTCAAGAAGCCTTTCGATAATACAGTTCTTGTGGAATTGGAAAAGTGATATTTGGAAGCCCATAGAGGGATATAGTGCAAAAGGAAATATCCTCAGATGAAATCTGGAAAGAAGCTTTCTGAGAAACTGCTTAGTGTTCTGTTAATTTATCTCACAGAGTTACATCTGTATTTCTTGGATCTCTTTGCTAGCCTTATTTCTGTGGAAACTGAGAACAGATATTTCGGATCCCTTTGAAGACTATAGGGCCAAAGGAAATATCCTCCGATAACAAAGAGAAAGAAGCTTTCTGAGAAACTTCTTTGTGTTCTGTGAAATCATCTCACAGAGTTACAGCTTTTCCTAGAAGAACCCTTTCGATAAGGCAGTTCTTGTGGAATTGGCAAAGTGATATTGGGAATCCCATAGAGGGCTATGGTGAAAAAGGAAATATCGTCAGTTGAAATCGGGAAAGAAGCTTTCTGAGAAACTGCTTAGTGTTCTGTGAATTCATCTCACAGAGTTACATCTATATTTCGTGGATCTCTTTGCTAGCCTTATTTCTGTGGAATCTGAGAACAGATATTTCGGATCCCTTTGAAGACTATAGGGCCAAAGGAAATATCCTCCGATAACAAAGAGAACGAAGCTTTCTGAGAATCTTCTTTGTGTTCTGTGAAATCATCACACCGAGTTACAGCTTTCCGTTCAACAAGCCTTTCGCAAAGACAGTTCTTGTGGAATTGGCAAAGTATTATTTGGAAGCCCATAGAATTCTATGGTGAAAAAGGAAATATCTTCAGATGAAATCTGGAAAGAAGCTTTCTGAGAAACTGCTTAGTGTTCTGTTAATTCATCTCACAGAGTTACATCTGTATTTCGTGGATATCTTTGCTAGCGTTATTACTGTGGAATCTGAGAACAGATATTTCGGATCCCTTTGAAGACTATAGGGCCAAAGGAAATATCCTCCATAACAAAGAGAAAGAAGCTTTCTGAGAAACTTCTTTGTGTTCTGTGAAATCATCTCAAAGAGTTACAGCTTTCCCCTCAAGAATCCTTTCGCTAAGACAGTTCTTGTGGAATTGGCAAAGTGTTATTTGGAAGCCCATAGAGTTCTATGGTGAAAAAGGAAATATCCTCAGATGAAATCTGGAAAGAAGCTTTCTGAGAAACTGCTTAGTGTTCTGTTAATTCATCTCACAGAGTTACATGTGTATTTCGTGGATCTCTTTGGTAGCCTTATTTCTGTGGAATCTGAGAACAGATATTTCGGATCCCTTTGAAGACTATAGGGCCAAAGGAAATATCCTCCGATAACAAAGAGAAAGAAGCTTTCTGAGAAACTTCTTTGTGTTCTGTGAAATCATCTCAAGGAGTTACAGCTTTCCCCTCAAGAAGCCTTTCGCTAAGACAGTTCTTGTGGAATTGGCAAAGTATTATTTGGAAACCCATAGAATTCTATGGTTAAAAAGGAAATATCTTCAGAGGAAATCTGGAAAGAAGCTTTCTGAGAACCTGCTTAGTGTTCTGTTAATTCATCTCACAGAGTTACATCTGAATTTCGTGCATCTCTTTGCTAGCCTTATTTCTGTGGAATCTGAGAACAGATATTTCGGATCCCTTTGAAGACTATAGGGCCAAAGGAAATATCCTCCGATAACAAAGAGAAAGAAGCTTTCTGAGAAACTTCTTTGTGTTCTGTGAAATCATCTCACAGAGTTACAGCTTTCCCCTCAAGAAGCCTTTCGCTAAGACAGTTCTTGTGGAATTCGCAAAGTGATATATAGAAGCCCCTAGAGGGCTATGGAGAAAAAGGATATATCCCTAGATAAAATCTGGAAAGAAGCTTTCGGAGAAACTGCTTAGTGTTCTGTTAATTCGTCTCACAGAGTTACATCTGTATTTCGTGGATCTCTTTGCTAGCCTTATTTCTGTGGAATCTGACAACAGATATTTCGGATCCCTTTGAAGACTACAGGGTCAAAGGAAATATCCTCCGATAACAAAGAGAAAGAAGCTTTCTGAGAAACTTCTTTGTGTTCCGTGAAATCATCTCAGAGAGTTACAGCTTTCCCCTCAAGAAGCCTTTCGCTAAGACAGTTCTTGTGGAATTGGCAGAGTGATATTTGGAAGCCCGTAGAGGGCTAAGGTGAAAAAGGAAATATCCTCAGATGAAATCTGGAAAGAAGCTTTCTGAGAAACTGCCTAGTGTTCTGTTAATTCATCTCACAGAGCTACATCTGTATTTCGTGGATCACTTTGCTAGCCTTATTTCTGTGGAATCTGAGAACAGATATTTCGGATCCCTTTGAAGACTATAGGGCCAAAGGAAATATCCTCCGATAAGAAAGAGAAAGAAGCTTTCTGAGAAACTTCTTTGTGTTCTGTGAAATCATCTCAAGGAGTTACAGCTTTCCCCTCAAGAAGCCTTTCACTAAGAGAGTTCTTGTGGAATTGGCAGAGTGATATTTGGAAGCCCATAGAGGGCTATGGTGAAAAAGGAAATATCCTCAGATGAAATCTGGAAAGAAGCTTTGTGAAGAACTGCTTAGTGTTCTGATAATTCATCTCACAGAGTTACATCTGTATTTCGTGGATCTCTTTGCTAGCCTTATTTCTGTGGAATCTGAGAACAGATATTTCGGATCCCTTTGAAGACTATAGGGCCAAAGCAAACATACTCCGATAACAAAGAGAAAGAAGCTTTCTGAGAAGCTTCTTTGTGTTCTGTGAAATCATCTCACAGAGTTACAGCTTTCCCCTCAACAAGCCTTTCGCTAAGACAGTTCTAGTGGAATTGGCAAAGTATTATTTGGAAGCCCATAGAATTCTATGGTGAAAAAGGAAATATCTTCAGATGAAATGTGGAAAGAAGCTTTCTGAGAAACTGCTTAGTGTTCCGTTAATTCATCTCACAGAGTTACATCTGTATTTCGTGGATCTCTTTGCTAGCCTTATTTCTGTGGAATCTGAGAACAGATATTTCGGATCCCTTTGAAGACTATAGGGCCAAAGGAAATATCCTCGGATAACAAAGAGAAAGAAGCTCTCTGAGAAACTTCTTTGTGTTCTGTGAAATCATCTCACAGAGTTACAGCTTTCCCTAGAAGAATCCTTTCGCTAAGACAGTTCTTGTGGAATTGGCAAAGTGATATTGGGAAGCCCATATAGGGCTATGGTGAAAAAGGAAATATCCTCAGATGACATCTGGAAAGAAGCTTTCTGAGAAACTGCTTTGAGTTCTGTTAATTCATCTCAAAGAGTTACATCTGAATTTCGTGGTACTCTTTGCTAGCCTTATTTCAGTGGAATCTGAGAACAGATATTTCGGATCCCGTTGAAGACTATAGGGCCAAATTAAATATCCTCTGATAACAAAGAGAAAGAAGCTTTCTGAGAAACTTCTTCGTGTTCTGTGAAATCATCTCACAGAGTTACAGCTTTCCCGTCAAGAAGCCTTTCGCTAAGACCGTTCTTGTTGAATTGGCAAAATGATATTGGGAAGTCCATTGAGGGCTATAGTGAAAAAGGAAATATCCTCAGATGAAATCTGGAAAGAAGCTTTCTGAGAAACTGCTTAGTGTTCTGTTAATCCATCTCACAGAGTTACATCTGTATTTCGTGGATCTCTTTGCTAGCCTTATTTCTGTGGAATCTGAGAACAGATATTTCGGATCCCTTTGAAGACTACAGGGTCAAAGGAAATATCCTCCGATAACAAAGAGAAAGAAGCTTTCTGTCAAACTTGTTTGTGTTCTGTGAAATCATCTCACAGAGTTACAGCTTTCCCCTCAAGAAGCCTTTCGCTAAGACAGTTCTGGTGGAATTGGCAGAGTAATATTTGGAAGCCCATAGAGGGCTATGATGAAAAAGGAAATATCCTCAGATGAAATCTGGAAAGAAGCTTTCTGAAGAAATGTTTAGTGTTCTGTTAATTCATTTCACAGAGTTACATCTGTATTTCGTGGATCTGTTTGCTAGCCTTATTTCTGTGGAATCTGAGAACAGATATTTCGGATCCCTTTGAAGACTATAGGGCCAAAGGAAATATCCTCCGATAACAAACAGAAAGAAGCTTTCTGAGAAACTTCTTTGTGTTCTGTGAAATCATCTCACAGAGTTACAGCTTTCCCCTCAAGAAGCCTTTCGCTAAGACAGTTCTTGTGGAATTGGCAAAGTGATATTGGGAAGTCCATAGAGGGCTATGTTGAAAAAGGAAATATCCTCAGATGAAATATGGAAAGAAGCTTTATGAGAAACTTCTTAGTGTTCTGTTAATTCATCTCACAGAGTTACATCTTTATTTTGTAGATCTCTTTGCTAGCCTTATTTCTGTGGAATCTGAGAACAGACATTTCGAATCCCTTTGAAGACTACAGGGCCAAAGGAAATATCCTCCGATAACAAAGAGAAAGAAGCTTTCTGAGAAACTTCTTTGTGTTCTGGGAAATCATCTCACAGAGTTACAGCTTTCCCCTCAAGAAGTCTTTCGCTAAGACAGTTCTTGTGGAATAGGCAAAGTGATATATGGAAGCCCCTAGAGGGCTATGGTGAAAAAGGAAATATCCTCCGATGAAATCTGGAAATAAGCTTTCTGAGAAACTGCTTCGTGTTCTGTTAATTCATCTCACAGAGTTACATCTGTATTTCGTGGATCTCTTTTCTAGCCTTATTTCTGTGGAATCTGAGAACAGATATTTCGGATCCCTTTGAAGACTATAGGGCCAAAGGAAATATCCTCCGATAACAAAGAGAAAGAAGCTTTCTGAGAAACTTCTTTGTGTTCTGTGAAATCGTCTCACAGAGTTACAGCTTTCCCTAGAAGAAGCCTTTCGCTAAGATCGTTCTTGTGGAATTGGCAAAGTGATATTGGGAAGTCCATAGAGGGCTATGGTGAAAAAGGAAATATCCTCAGATGAAATCTGGAAAGAAGCTTTCTGAGAAACTGCTTAGTGTTCTGTTAATCCATCTCACAGTTACATCTGTTTTTCGTGGATCTTTTTGCTAGCCTTATTTCAGTGGAATCTGAGAACAGATATTTCGGATCCCTTTGAAGACTATAGGGCCAAATTAAATATTCTCCGATAACAAAGAGAAAGAAGCTTTCTGAGAAACTTCTTCGTGTTCTGTGAAATCATCTCACAGAGTTACAACTTTCCCCTCAAGAAGCCGTTCGCTAAGAGAGTTCTTTAGGAATTGGCAGAGTGATATTTGGAAGCCCATAGAGGGCTATGGTGAAAAAGGAAATATCCTCCGATGAAATCTGGAAAGAAGCTTTCTGAGAAACTGCTTAGTGTTCTGTTAATTCATCTCACAGAGTTACATCTGTATTTCGTGGATGTCTTTGCCAGCCTTATTTCTGTGGAATCTGAGAACAGATATTTCGGATCCCCTTGAAGACTATAGGGCCAAAGGAAATATCCTCCGATAACAAAGAGAAAGAAGCTTTCTGAGAAACTTCTTTGTGTTCTGTGAAATCATCTCACAGAGTTACAGCTTTCCCCTCAAGAAGCCTTTCGCTAAGACAGTTCTTGTGGAATTGGCAAAGTGATATTGGGAAGCCCTTGGAGGGCTATGGTGAAAAAGGAAATATTCTCACATGAAGTCTGGAAAGAACCTTTTCAGAAACCGCTTATTGTTCTGTTAATTCATCTCACAGAGTTACATCTTTATTTCGTGGATCTCTTTTCTAGCCTTATTTCTGTGGAATCTGAGAACAGATATTTCGGATCCCTTTGAAGACTATAGGGCCAAAGGAAATATCCTCCGATAAGAAAGAGAAAGAAGCTTTCTGAGAAACTTCTTTGTGTTCTGTGAAATCATCTCAAGGAGTTACAGCTTTCCCCTCAAGAAGCCTTTCACTAAGAGAGTTCTTGTGGAATTGGCAGAGTGATATTTGGAAGCCCATAGAGGGCTATGGTGAAAAAGGAAATATCCTCAGATGAAATCTGGAAAGAAGCTTTGTGAAGAACTGCTTAGTGTTCTGATAATTCATCTCACAGAGTTACATCTGTATTTCGTGGATCTCTTTGCTAGCCTTATTTCTGTGGAATCTGAGAACAGATATTTCGGATCCCTTTGAAGACTATAGGGCCAAAGCAAACATACTCCGATAACAAAGAGAAAGAAGCTTTCTGAGAAGCTTCTTTGTGTTCTGTGAAATCATCTCACAGAGTTACAGCTTTCCCCTCAACAAGCCTTTCGCTAAGACAGTTCTAGTGGAATTGGCAAAGTATTATTTGGAAGCCCATAGAATTCTATGGTGAAAAAGGAAATATCTTCAGATGAAATGTGGAAAGAAGCTTTCTGAGAAACTGCTTAGTGTTCCGATAATTCATCTCACAGAGTTACATCTGTATTTCGTGGATCTCTTTGCTAGCCTTATTTCTGTGGAATCTGAGAACAGATATTTCGGATCCCTTTGAAGACTATAGGGCCAAAGGAAATATCCTCCGATAACAAAGAGAAAGAAGCTCTCTGAGAAACTTCTTTGTGTTCTGTGAAATCATCTCACAGAGTTACAGCTTTCCCTAGAAGAATCCTTTCGCTAAGACAGTTCTTGTGGAATTGGCAAAGTGATATTGGGAAGCCCATATAGGGCTATTTTGAAAAAGGAAATATCCTCAGATGACATCTGGAAAGAAGCTTTCTGAGAAACTGCTTTGTGTTCTGTTAATTCATCTCAAAGAGTTACATCTGAATTTCGTGGTACTCTTTGCTAGCCTTATTTCAGTGGAATCTGAGAACAGATATTTCGGATCCCGTTGAAGACTATAGGGCCAAATTAAATATCCTCTGATAACAAAGAGAAAGAAGCTTTCTGAGAAACTTCTTCGTGTTCTGTGAAATCATCTCACAGAGTTACAGCTTTCCCGTCAAGAAGCCTTTCGCTAAGACCGTTCTTGTGGAATTGGCAAAGTGATATTGGGAAGTCCATAGAGGGCTATGGTGAAAAAGGAAATATCCTCAGATGAAATCTGGAAAGAAGCTTTCTGAGAAACTGCTTAGTGTTCTGTTAATCCATCTCACAGAGTTACATCTGTATTTCGTGGATCTCTTTGCTAGCCTTATTTCTGTGGAATCTGAGAACAGATATTTCGGATCCCTTTGAAGACTATAGGGCCAAAGGAAATATCCTCCGATAACAAACAGAAAGAAGCTTTCTGAGAAACTTCTTTGTGTTCTGTGAAATCATCTCACAGAGTTACAGCTTTCCCCTCAAGAAGCCTTTCGCTAAGACAGTTCTTGTGGAATTGGCAAAGTGATATTGGGAAGTCCATAGAGGGCTATGTTGAAAAAGGAAATATCCTCAGATGAAATATGGAAAGAAGCTTTATGAGAAACTTCTTAGTGTTCTGTTAATTCATCTCACAGAGTTACATCTTTATTTTGTAGATCTCTTTGCTAGCCTTATTTCTGTGGAATCTGAGAACAGACATTTCGAATCCCTTTGAAGACTACAGGGCCAAAGGAAATATCCTCCGATAACAAAGAGAAAGAAGCTTTCTGAGAAACTTCTTTGTGTTCTGGGAAATCATCTCACAGAGTTACAGCTTTCCCCTCAAGAAGTCTTTCGCTAAGACAGTTCTTGTGGAATAGGCAAAGTGATATATGGAAGCCCCTAGAGGGCTATGGTGAAAAAGGAAATATCCTCCGATGAAATCTGGAAATAAGCTTTCTGAGAAACTGCTTCGTGTTCTGTTAATTCATCTCACAGAGTTACATCTGTATTTCGTGGATCTCTTTTCTAGCCTTATTTCTGTGGAATCTGAGAACAGATATTTCGGATCCCTTTGAAGACTATAGGGCCAAAGGAAATATCCTCCGATAACAAAGAGAAAGAAGCTTTCTGAGAAACTTCTTTGTGTTCTGTGAAATCGTCTCACAGAGTTACAGCTTTCCCTAGAAGAAGCCTTTCGCTAAGATCGTTCTTGTGGAATTGGCAAAGTGATATTGGGAAGTCCATAGAGGGCTATGGTGAAAAAGGAAATATCCTCAGATGAAATCTGGAAAGAAGCTTTCTGAGAAACTGCTTAGTGTTCTGTTAATCCATCTCACAGTTACATCTGTTTTTCGTGGATCTTTTTGCTAGCCTTATTTCAGTGGAATCTGAGAACAGATATTTCGGATCCCTTTGAAGACTATAGGGCCAAATTAAATATTCTCCGATAACAAAGAGAAAGAAGCTTTCTGAGAAACTTCTTCGTGTTCTGTGAAATCATCTCACAGAGTTACAACTTTCCCCTCAAGAAGCCGTTCGCTAAGAGAGTTCTTTAGGAATTGGCAGAGTGATATTTGGAAGCCCATAGAGGGCTATGGTGAAAAAGGAAATATCCTCCGATGAAATCTGGAAAGAAGCTTTCTGAGAAACTGCTTAGTGTTCTGTTAATTCATCTCACAGAGTTACATCTGTATTTCGTGGATGTCTTTGCCAGCCTTATTTCTGTGGAATCTGAGAACAGATATTTCGGATCCCCTTGAAGACTATAGGGCCAAAGGAAATATCCTCCGATAACAAAGAGAAAGAATCTTTCTGAGAAACTTCTTTGTGTTCTGTGAAATCATCTCACAGAGTTACAGCTTTCCCCTCAAGAAGCCTTTCGCTAAGACAGTTCTTGTGGAATTGGCAAAGTGATATTGGGAAGCCCTTGGAGGGCTATGGTGAAAAAGGAAATATTCTCACATGAAGTCTGGAAAGAACCTTTTCAGAAACTGCTTATTGTTCTGTTAATTCATCTCACAGAGTTACATCTTTATTTCGTGGATCTCTTTTCTAGCCTTATTTCTGTGGAATCTGAGAACAGATATTTCGGATCCCTTTGAAGACTATAGGGCCAAAGGAAATATCCTCCGATAAGAAAGAGAAAGAAGCTTTCTGAGAAACTTCTTTGTGTTCTGTGAAATCATCTCAAGGAGTTACAGCTTTCCCCTCAAGAAGCCTTTCACTAAGAGAGTTCTTGTGGAATTGGCAGAGTGATATTTGGAAGCCCATAGAGGGCTATGGTGAAAAAGGAAATATCCTCAGATGAAATCTGGAAAGAAGCTTTGTGAAGAACTGCTTAGTGTTCTGATAATTCATCTCACAGAGTTACATCTGTATTTCGTGGATCTCTTTGCTAGCCTTATTTCTGTGGAATCTGAGAACAGATATTTCGGATCCCTTTGAAGACTATAGGGCCAAAGCAAACATACTCCGATAACAAAGAGAAAGAAGCTTTCTGAGAAGCTTCTTTGTGTTCTGTGAAATCATCTCACAGAGTTACAGCTTTCCCCTCAACAAGCCTTTCGCTAAGACAGTTCTAGTGGAATTGGCAAAGTATTATTTGGAAGCCCATAGAATTCTATGGTGAAAAAGGAAATATCTTCAGATGAAATGTGGAAAGAAGCTTTCTGAGAAACTGCTTAGTGTTCCGATAATTCATCTCACAGAGTTACATCTGTATTTCGTGGATCTCTTTGCTAGCCTTATTTCTGTGGAATCTGAGAACAGATATTTCGGATCCCTTTGAAGACTATAGGGCCAAAGGAAATATCCTCCGATAACAAAGAGAAAGAAGCTCTCTGAGAAACTTCTTTGTGTTCTGTGAAATCATCTCACAGAGTTACAGCTTTCCCTAGAAGAATCCTTTCGCTAAGGCAGTTCTTGTGGAATTGGCAAAGTGATATTGGGAAGCCCATATAGGGCTAGGGTGAAAAAGGAAATATCCTCAGATGACATCTGGAAAGAAGCTTTCTGAGAAACTGCTTTGTGTTCTGTTAATTCATCTCAAAGAGTTACATCTGAATTTCGTGGTACTCTTTGCTAGCCTTATTTCAGTGGAATCTGAGAACAGATATTTCGGATCCCGTTGAAGACTATAGGGCCAAATTAAATATCCTCTGATAACAAAGAGAAAGAAGCTTTCTGAGAAACTTCTTCGTGTTCTGTGAAATCATCTCACAGAGTTACAGCTTTCCCGTCAAGAAGCCTTTCGCTAAGACCGTTCTTGTGGAATTGGCAAAGTGATATTGGGAAGTCCATAGAGGGCTATGGTGAAAAAGGAAATATCCTCAGATGAAATCTGGAAAGAAGCTTTCTGAGAAACTGCTTAGTGTTCTGTTAATCCATCTCACAGAGTTACATCTGTATTTCGTGGATCTCTTTGCTAGCCTTATTTCTGTGGAATCTGAGAACAGATATTTCGGATCCCTTTGAAGACTATAGGGCCAAAGGAAATATCCTCCGATAACAAACAGAAAGAAGCTTTCTGAGAAACTTCTTTGTGTTCTGTGAAATCATCTCACAGAGTTACAGCTTTCCCCTCAAGAAGCCTTTCGCTAAGACAGTTCTTGTGGAATTGGCAAAGTGATATTGGGAAGTCCATAGAGGGCTATGTTGAAAAAGGAAATATCCTCAGATGAAATATGGAAAGAAGCTTTATGAGAAACTTCTTAGTGTTCTGTTAATTCATCTCACAGAGTTACATCTTTATTTTGTAGATCTCTTTGCTAGCCTTATTTCTGTGGAATCTGAGAACAGACATTTCGAATCCCTTTGAAGACTACAGGGCCAAAGGAAATATCCTCCGATAACAAAGAGAAAGAAGCTTTCTGAGAAACTTCTTTGTGTTCTGGGAAATCATCTCACAGAGTTACAGCTTTCCCCTCAAGAAGTCTTTCGCTAAGACAGTTCTTGTGGAATAGGCAAAGTGATATATGGAAGCCCCTAGAGGGCTATGGTGAAAAAGGAAATATCCTCCGATGAAATCTGGAAATAAGCTTTCTGAGAAACTGCTTCGTGTTCTGTTAATTCATCTCACAGAGTTACATCTGTATTTCGTGGATCTCTTTTCTAGCCTTATTTCTGTGGAATCTGAGAACAGATATTTCGGATCCCTTTGAAGACTATAGGGCCAAAGGAAATATCCTCCGATAACAAAGAGAAAGAAGCTTTCTGAGAAACTTCTTTGTGTTCTGTGAAATCGTCTCACAGAGTTACAGCTTTCCCTAGAAGAAGCCTTTCGCTAAGATCGTTCTTGTGGAATTGGCAAAGTGATATTGGGAAGTCCATAGAGGGCTATGGTGAAAAAGGAAATATCCTCAGATGAAATCTGGAAAGAAGCTTTCTGAGAAACTGCTTAGTGTTCTGTTAATCCATCTCACAGTTACATCTGTTTTTCGTGGATCTTTTTGCTAGCCTTATTTCAGTGGAATCTGAGAACAGATATTTCGGATCCCTTTGAAGACTATAGGGCCAAATTAAATATTCTCCGATAACAAAGAGAAAGAAGCTTTCTGAGAAACTTCTTCGTGTTCTGTGAAATCATCTCACAGAGTTACAACTTTCCCCTCAAGAAGCCGTTCGCTAAGAGAGTTCTTTAGGAATTGGCAGAGTGATATTTGGAAGCCCATAGAGGGCTATGGTGAAAAAGGAAATATCCTCCGATGAAATCTGGAAAGAAGCTTTCTGAGAAACTGCTTAGTGTTCTGTTAATTCATCTCACAGAGTTACATCTGTATTTCGTGGATGTCTTTGCCAGCCTTATTTCTGTGGAATCTGAGAACAGATATTTCGGATCCCCTTGAAGACTATAGGGCCAAAGGAAATATCCTCCGATAACAAAGAGAAAGAATCTTTCTGAGAAACTTCTTTGTGTTCTGTGAAATCATCTCACAGAGTTACAGCTTTCCCCTCAAGAAGCCTTTCGCTAAGACAGTTCTTGTGGAATTGGCAAAGTGATATTGGGAAGCCCTTGGAGGGCTATGGTGAAAAAGGAAATATTCTCACATGAAGTCTGGAAAGAACCTTTTCAGAAACTGCTTATTGTTCTGTTAATTCATCTCACAGAGTTACATCTTTATTTCGTGGATCTCTTTTCTAGCCTTATTTCTGTGGAATCTGAGAACAGATATTTCGGATCCCTTTGAAGACTATAGGGCCAAAGGAAATATCCTCCGATAAGAAAGAGAAAGAAGCTTTCTGAGAAACTTCTTTGTGTTCTGTGAAATCATCTCAAGGAGTTACAGCTTTCCCCTCAAGAAGCCTTTCACTAAGAGAGTTCTTGTGGAATTGGCAGAGTGATATTTGGAAGCCCATAGAGGGCTATGGTGAAAAAGGAAATATCCTCAGATGAAATCTGGAAAGAAGCTTTGTGAAGAACTGCTTAGTGTTCTGATAATTCATCTCACAGAGTTACATCTGTATATCGTGGATCTCTTTGCTAGCCTTATTTCTGTGGAATCTGAGAACAGATATTTCGGATCCCTTTGAAGACTATAGGGCCAAAGCAAACATACTCCGATAACAAAGAGAAAGAAGCTTTCTGAGAAGCTTCTTTGTGTTCTGTGAAATCATCTCACAGAGTTACAGCTTTCCCCTCAACAAGCCTTTCGCTAAGACAGTTCTAGTGGAATTGGCAAAGTATTATTTGGAAGCCCATAGAATTCTATGGTGAAAAAGGAAATATCTTCAGATGAAATGTGGAAAGAAGCTTTCTGAGAAACTGCTTAGTGTTCCGATAATTCATCTCACAGAGTTACATCTGTATTTCGTGGATCTCTTTGCTAGCCTTATTTCTGTGGAATCTGAGAACAGATATTTCGGATCCCTTTGAAGACTATAGGGCCAAAGGAAATATCCTCCGATAACAAAGAGAAAGAAGCTCTCTGAGAAACTTCTTTGTGTTCTGTGAAATCATCTCACAGAGTTACAGCTTTCCCTAGAAGAATCCTTTCGCTAAGGCAGTTCTTGTGGAATTGGCAAAGTGATATTGGGAAGCCCATATAGGGCTATGGTGAAAAAGGAAATATCCTCAGATGACATCTGGAAAGAAGCTTTCTGAGAAACTGCTTTGTGTTCTGTTAATTCATCTCAAAGAGTTACATCTGAATTTCGTGGTACTCTTTGCTAGCCTTATTTCAGTGGAATCTGAGAACAGATATTTCGGATCCCGTTGAAGACTATAGGGCCAAATTAAATATCCTCTGATAACAAAGAGAAAGAAGCTTTCTGAGAAACTTCTTCGTGTTCTGTGAAATCATCTCACAGAGTTACAGCTTTCCCGTCAAGAAGCCTTTCGCTAAGACCGTTCTTGTGGAATTGGCAAAGTGATATTGGGAAGTCCATAGAGGGCTATGGTGAAAAAGGAAATATCCTCAGATGAAATCTGGAAAGAAGCTTTCTGAGAAACTGCTTAGTGTTCTGTTAATCCATCTCACAGAGTTACATCTGTATTTCGTGGATCTCTTTGCTAGCCTTATTTCTGTGGAATCTGAGAACAGATATTTCGGATCCCTTTGAAGACTACAGGGTCAAAGGAAATATCCTCCGATAACAAAGAGAAAGAAGCTTTCTGTCAAACTTGTTTGTGTTCTGTGAAATCATCTCACAGAGTTACAGCTTTCCCCTCAAGAAGCCTTTCGCTAAGACAGTTCTGGTGGAATTGGCAGAGTAATATTTGGAAGCCCATAGAGGGCTATGATGAAAAAGGAAATATCCTCAGACGAAATCTGGAAAGAAGCTTTCTGAAGAACTGTTTAGTGTTCTGTTAATTCAATTCACAGAGTTACATCTGTATTTCGTGGATCTGTTTGCTAGCCTTATTTCTGTGGAATCTGAGAACAGATATTTCGGATCCCTTTGAAGACTATAGGGCCAAAGGAAATATCCTCCGATAACAAACAGAAAGAAGCTTTCTGAGAAACTTCTTTGTGTTCTGTGAAATCATCTCACAGAGTTAGGGCTTTCCCCTCAAGAAGCCTTTCGCTAAGACAGTTCTTGTGGAATTGGCAAAGTGATATTGGGAAGTCGATAGAGGGCTATGTTGAAAAAGGAAATATCCTCAGATGAAATATGGAAATAAACTTTATGAGAAACTTCTTAGGGTTCTGTTAATTCATCTCACAGAGTTACATCTTTATTTTGTAGATCTCTTTGCTAGCCTTATTTCTGTGGAATCTGAGAACAGACATTTCGGATCCCTTCGAAGACTACAGGGCCAAAGGAAATATCCTCCGATAACAAAGAGAAAGAAGCTTTCTGAGAAACTTCTTTGTGTTCTGGGAAATCATCTCACAGAGTTACAGCTTTCCCCTCAAGAAGTCTTTCGCTAAGACAGTTCTTGTGGAATAGGCAAAGTGATATATGGAAGCCCCTAGAGGGCTATGGTGAAAAAGGAAATATCCTCCGATGAAATCTGGAAATAAGCTTTCTGAGAAACTGCTTCGTGTTCTCTTAATTCGTCTCACAGAGTTACATCTGTATTTCGTGGATCTCTTTTCTAGCCTTATTTCTGTGGAATCTGAGAACAGATATTTCGGATCCCTTTGAAGACTATAGGGCCAAAGGAAATATCCTCCGATAACAAAGAGAAAGAAGCTTTCTGAGAAACTTCTTTGTGTTCTGTGAAATCGTCTCACAGAGTTACAGCTTTCCCTAGAAGAAGCCTTTCGCTAAGATCGTTCTTGTGGAATTGGCAAAGTGATATTGGGAAGTCCATAGAGGGCTATGGTGAAAAAGGAAATATCCTCAGATGAAATCTGGAAAGAAGCTTTCTGAGAAACTGCTTAGTGTTCTGTTAATCCATCTCACAGTTACATCTGTTTTTCGTGGATCTTTTTGCTAGCCTTATTTCAGTGGAATCTGAGAACAGATATTTCGGATCCCTTTGAAGACTATAGGGCCAAATTAAATATCCTCCGATAACAAAGAGAAAGAAGCTTTCTGAGAAACTTCTTCGTGTTCTGTGAAATCATCTCACAGAGTTACAGCTTTCCCCTCAAGAAGCCGTTCGCTAAGAGAGTTCTTTAGGAATTGGCAGAGTGATATTTGGAAGCCCATAGAGGGCTATGGTGAAAAAGGAAATATCCTCCGATGAAATCTGGAAAGAAGCTTTCTGAGAAACTGCTTAGTGTTCTGTTAATTCATCTCACAGAGTTCCATCTGTATTTCGTGGATGTCTTTGCCAGCCTTATTTCTGTGGAATCTGAGAACAGATATTTCGGATCCCCTTGAAGACTATAGGGCCAAAGGAAATATCCTCCGATAACAAAGAGAAAGAATCTTTCTGAGAAACTTCTTTGTGTTCTGTGAAATCACCTCACAGAGTTACAGCTTTCCCCTCAAGAAGCCTTTCGCTAAGACAGTTCTTGTGGAATTGGCAAAGTGATATTGGGAAGCCCTTGGAGGGCTATGGTGAAAAAGGAAATATTCTCACATGAAGTCTGGAAAGAACCTTTTGAGAAACTGCTTATTGTTCTGTTAATTCATCTCACAGAGTTACATCTTTATTTCGTGGATCTCTTTTCTAGCCTTATTTCTGTGGAATCTGAGAACAGATATTTCGGATCCCTTTGAAGACTATAGGGCCAAAGGAAATATCCTCCGATAACAAAGACAAAGAAGCTTTCTGAGAAACTTCTTTGTGTTCTGTGAAATCATCTCACAGAGTTGCAGCTTTCCCCTCAAGAAGTCTTTCGCTAAGACAGTTCTTGTGGAATAGGCAAAGTGATATATGGAAGCCCATGGAGGGCTATGGTGAAAAAGGAAATATCCTCAGATGAAATCTGCTAAGAAGTTTTCTGAGAAACTGCTTCGTGTTCTGTTAATTCATCTCACAGAGTTACATCTGTATTTCGTGGATCTCTTTTCTAGCCTTATTTCTGTGGAATCTGAGAACAGATATTTCGGATCCCTTTGAAGACTATAGGACCAAAGGAAATATCCTCCGATAACAAAGAGAAAGAAGCTTTCTGAGAAACTTCTTTGTGTTCTGAGAAATCATCTCACAGAGTTACAGCTTTCCCTAGAAGAAGCCTTTCGCTAAGACCGTTCTTGTGGAATTGGCAAAGTGATATTGGGAAGTCCATAGAGGGCTATGGTGAAAAATAAAATATCCTCAGATGAAATCTGGAAAGAAGCTTTCTAAGAAACTGCTTAGTGTTCTGTTAATCCATCTCACAGAGTTACATCTGTATTTCGTGGATCTCTTTGCTAGCCTTATTTCAGTGGAATCTGAGAACAGATATTTCGGATCCCTTTGAAGACTATAGGGCCAAATTAAATATCCTCCGATAACAAAGAGAAAGAAGCTTTCTGAGAAACTTCTTCGTGTTCTGTGAAATCATCTCACAGAGTTACAGCTGTCCCGTCAAGAAGCCTTTCGCTAAAACCGTTCTTGTGGAATTGGCAAAGTGATATTGGGAAATCCATAGAGGGCTATGGTGAAAAAGGAAATATCCTCAGATAAAATCTGGAAAGAAGCTTCTGAGAAACTGCTTAGTGTTCTGTTAATCCATCTCACAGAGTTCCATCTGTATTTCGTGGATCTCTTTGCTAGCCTTATTTCTGTGGAATCTGAGAACAGATATTTCGGATCCCTTTGAAGACTACAGGGTCAAAGGAAATATCCTCCGATAACAAAGAGAAAGAAGCTTTCTGAGAAACTTCTTTGTGTTCTGTGAAATCATCTCACAGAGTTACAGCTTTCCCCTCAAGAAGCCTTTCGCTAAGACAGTTCTTGTGGAATTGGCAGAGTGATATTTGGAAGCCCGTAGAGGGCTAAGGTGAAAAAGGAAATATCCTCAGATGAAATCTGGAAAGAAGCTTTCTGAGAAACTGCCTAGTGTTCTGTTAATTCATCTCACAGAGCTACATCTGTATTTCGTGGATCACTTTGCTAGCCTTATTTCTGTGGAATCTGAGAACAGATATTTCGGATCCCTTTGAAGACTACTGGGCCAAAGGAAATATCCTCCGATAAGAAAGAGAAAGAAGCTTTCTGAGAAACTTCTTTGTGTTCTGTGAAATCATCTCAAGGAGTTACAGCTTTCCCCTCAAGAAGCCTTTCACTAAGAGAGTTCTTGTGGAATTGGCAGAGTGATATTTGGAAGCCCATAGAGGGCTATGGTGAAAAAGGAAATATCCTCAGATGAAATCTGGAACGAAGCTTTGTGAAGAACTGCTTAGTGTTCTGATAATTCATCTCACAGAGTTACATCTGTATTTCGTGGATCTCTTTGCTAGCCTTATTTCTGTGGAATCTGAGAACAGATATTTCGGATCCCTTTGAAGACTATAGGGCCAAAGCAAACATACTCCGATAACAAAGAGAAAGAAGCTTTCTGAGAAGCTTCTTTGTGTTCTGTGAAATCATCTCACAGAGTTACAGCTTTCCCCTCAACAAGCCTTTCGCTAAGACAGTTCTAGTGGAATTGGCAAAGTATTATTTGGAAGCCCATAGAATTCTATGGTGAAAAAGGAAATATCTTCAGATGAAATCTGGAAAGAAGCTTTCTGAGAAACTGCTTAGTGTTCCGTTAATTCATCTCACAGAGTTACATCTGTATTTCGTGGATCTCTTTGCTAGCCTTATTTCTGTGGAATCTGAGAACAGATATTTCGGATCCCTTTGAAGACTATAGGGCCAAAGGAAATATCCTCCGATAACAAAGAGAAAGAAGCTCTCTGAGAAACTTCTTTGTGTTCTGTGAAATCATCTCACAGAGTTACAGCTTTCCCTAAGAGAATCCTTTCGCTAAGACAGTTCTTGTGGAATTGGCAAAGTGATATTGGGAAGCCCATATAGGGCTACGGTGAAAAAGGAAATATCCTCAGATGACATCTGGAAAGAAGCTTTCTGAGAAACTGCTTTGTGTTCTGTTAATTCATCTCAAAGAGTTACATCTGAATTTCGTGGTACTCTTTGCTAGCCTTATTTCAGTGGAATCTGAGAACAGATATTTCGGATCCCGTTGAAGACTATAGGGCCAAATTAAATATCCTCTGATAACAAAGAGAAAGAAGCTTTCTGAGAAACTTCTTCGTGTTCTGTGAAATCATCTCACAGAGTTACAGCTTTCCCGTCAAGAAGCCTTTCGCTAAGACCGTTCTTGTGGAATTGGCAAAGTGATATTGGGAAGTCCATAGAGGGCTATGGTGAAAAAGGAAATATCCTCAGATGAAATCTGGAAAGAAGCTTTCTGAGAAACTGCTTAGTGTTCTGTTAATCCATCTCACAGAGTTACATCTGTATTTCGTGGATCTCTTTGCTAGCCTTATTTCTGTGGAATCTGAGAACAGATATTTCGGATCCCTTTGAAGACTACAGGGTCAAAGGAAATATCCTCCGATAACAAAGAGAAAGAAGCTTTCTGTCAAACTTCTTTGTGTTCTGTGAAATCATCTCACAGAGTTACAGCTTTCCCCTCAAGAAGCCTTTCGCTAAGACAGTTCTGGTGGAATTGGCAGAGTAATATTTGGAAGCCCATAGAGGGCTATGATGAAAAAGGAAATATCCTCAGATGAAATCTGGAAAGAAGCTTTCTGAAGAACTGTTTAGTGTTCTGTTAATTCATTTCACAGAGTTACATCTGTATTTCGTGGATCTGTTTGCTAGCCTTATTTCTGTGGAATCTGAGAACAGATATTTCGGATCCCTTTGAAGACTATAGGGCCAAAGGAAATATCCTCCGATAACAAACAGAAAGAAGCTTTCTGAGAAAGTTCTTTGTGTTCTGTGAAATCATCTCACAGAGTTACAGCTTTCCCCTCAAGAAGCCTTTCGCTAAGACAGTTCTTGTGGAATTGGCAGAGTGATATTTGGAAGCCCGTAGAGGGCTAAGGTGAAAAAGGAAATATCCTCAGATGACATCTGGAAAGAAGCTTTCTGAGAAACTGCTTTGTGTTCTGTTAATTCATCTCACAGAGTTACATCTGTATTTCGTGGATCTCTTTTATAGCCTTATTTCTCTGAAATCTGAGAACAGATATTTCGGATCCCTTTGAAGACTATAGGGCCAAAGGAAATATCCTCCGATAACAAAGAGAAAGAAGCTTTCTGACAAACTTCTTTGTGTTCTGTGAAATCATCTCAAGGAGTTTCAGCTTTCCCCTCTAGAAGACTTTCGCTAAGACAGTTCTTGTGGAATTGGCAAAGTGATATTTGGAAGCCCATAGAGGGCTATGGTGAAAAAGGAAATATCCTCAGATGAAATCTGGAAAGAAGCTTTCTGAGAAACTGCTTAGTGTTCTGTTAATTCATGTCACAGAGTTACATCTGTATTTCGTTGATCTCTTTGCTAGCTTTATTTCTGTGGAATCTGAGAGCGGATATTTCGGATCCCTTTGAAGACTATATGGCCAAAGGAAATATCCTCCGATAACAAAGAGAAAAAAGCTTTCTGAGAAACTTCTTTGTGTTCTGTGAAATCATCTCACAGAGTTACAGCTTTCCCGTCAAGAAGCCTTTCGCTAAGACCGTTCTTGTGGAATTGGCAAAGTGATATTGGGAAGTCCATAGAGGGCTATGGTGTAAAAGGAAATATCCTCAGATGAAATCTGGAAAGAAGCTTTCTGAGAAACTGCTTAGTGTTCTGTTAATCCATCGCACTGAGTTACATCTGTATTTCGTGGATCACTTTGCTAGCCTTATTTCTGTGGAATCTGAGAACAGATATTTCGGATCCCTTTGAAGACTACAGGGTCAAAGGAAATATCCTCCGATAAGAAAGAGAAAGAAGCTTTCTGTCAAACTTCTTTGTGTTCTGTGAAATCATCTCACAGAGTTACAGCTTTCCCCTCAAGAAGCCTTTCGCTAAGACATTTCTGGTGGATTTGGCAAAGTGATATTGGGAAGCCCATATAGGGCTATGGTGAAAAAGGAAATATCCTCAGATGACATCTGGAAAGAAGCTTTCTGAGAAACTGCTTTGTGTTCTGTTAATTCATCTCTCAGAGTTACATCTGTATTTCGTGGTACTCTTTGCTAGCCTTATTTCAGTGGAATCTGAGAACAGATATTTCGGATCCCGTTGAAGACTATAGGGCCAAATTAAATATCCTCCGATAATAAAGAGAAAGAAGCTTTCTGAGAAACTTCTTCATGTTCTGTGAAATCATCTCACAGAGTTACAGCTTTCCCGTCAAGAAGCCTTTCGCTAAGACCGTTCTTGTGGAATTGGCAAAGTGATATTGGGAAGTCCATAGAGGGCTATGGTGAAAAAGGAAATATCCTCAGATGAAATCTGGAAAGAAGCTTTGTGAAGAACTGCTTAGTGTTCTGATAATTCATCTCACAGAGTTACATCTGTATTTCGTGGATCTCTTTGCTAGCCTTATTTCTGTGGAATCTGAGAACAGATATTTCGGATCCCTTTGAAGACTATAGGGCCAAAGCAAACATACTCCGATAACAAAGAGAAAGAAGCTTTCTGAGAAGCTTCTATGTGTTCTGTGAAATCATCTCACAGAGTTACAGCTTTCCCCTCAACAAGCCTTTCGCTAAGACAGTTCTAGTGGAATTGGCAAAGTATTATTTGGAAGCCCATAGAATTCTATGGTGAAAAAGGAAATATCTTCAGATGAAATCTGGAAAGAAGCTTTCTGAGAAACTGCTTAGTGTTCCGTTAATTCATCTCACAGAGTTACATCTGTATTTCGTGGATCTCTTTGCTAGCCTTATTTCTGTGGAATCTGAGAACAGATATTTCGGATCCCATTGAAGACTATAGGGCCAAAGGAAATATCCTCCGATAACAAAGAGAAAGAAGCTCTCTGAGAAACTTCTTTGTGTTCTGTGAAATCATCTCACAGAGTTACAGCTTTCCCTAGAAGAATCCTTTCGCTAAGACAGTTCTTGTGGAATTGGCAAAGTGATATTGGGAAGCCCATATAGGGCTACGGTGAAAAAGGAAATATCCTCAGATGACATCTGGAAAGAAGCTTTCTGAGAAACTGCTTTGTGTTCTGTTAATTCATCTCAAAGAGTTACATCTGAATTTCGTGGTACTCTTTGCTAGCCTTATTTCAGTGGAATCTGAGAACAGATATTTCGGATCCCGTTGAAGACTATCGGCCAAATTAAATATCCTCTGATAACAAAGAGAAAGAAGCTTTCTGAGAAACTTCTTCATGTTCTGTGAAATCATCTCACAGAGTTACAGCTTTCCCCTCAAGAAGCCTTTCGCTAAGACAGTTCTTGTGGAATTGGCAAAGTGCTATCTGGAAGCCCCTAGAGGGCTATCGTGAAAAAGGAAATATCCTCAGATGAAATCTGGAAAGAAGCTTTCTGAGAAACTGCTTAGTGTTCTGTTAATTCATCTCACAGAGTTACATCTGTATTTCTTTGCCAGCCTTATTTCTGTGGAATCTGAGAACAGATATTTCTGATCCCCTTGAAGACTATAGGGCCAAAGGAAATATCCTCCAATAACAAAGAGAAAGAATCTTTCTGAGAAACTTCTTTGTGTTCTGTGAAATCATCTCACAGAGTTACAGCTTTCCCCTGAAGAAGACTTTCGCTAAGACAGTTCTTGTGGAATTGGCAAAGTGATATTGGGAAGCCCTTGGAGGGCTATGGTGAAAAAGGAAATATTCTCACATGGAGTCTGGAAAGAACCTTTTGAGAAACTGCTTATTGTTCTGTTAATTCATCTCACAGAGTTACATCTTTATTTCGTGGATCACTTTTCTAGCCTTATTTCTGTGGAATCTGAGAACAGATATTTCGGATCCCTTTGAAGACTATAGGGCCAAAGGAAATATCCTCCGATAACAAAGACAAAGAAGCTTTCTGAGAAACTTCTTTGTGTTCTGTGAAATCATCTCACAGAGTTACAGCTTTCCCCTCAAGAAGTCTTTCGCTAAGACAGTTCTTGTGGAATAGGCAAAGTGATATTTGGAAGTCCATAGAGGGCTATGGTGAAAAATAAAATATCCTCAGATGAAATCTGGAAAGAAGCTTTCTGAGAAACTGCTTAGTGTTCTGTTAATCCATCTCACAGAGTTACATCTGTATTTCGTGGATCTCTTTGCTAGCCTTATTTCAGTGGAATCTGAGAACAGATATTTCGGATCCCTTTGAAGACTATAGGGCCAAATTAAATATCCTCCGATAACAAAGAGAAAGAAGCTTTCTGAGAAACTTCTTCGTGTTCTGTGAAATCATCTCACAGAGTTACAGCTGTCCCGTCAAGAAGCCTTTCGCTAAGACCGTTCTTGTGGAATTGGCAAAGTGATATTGGGAAATCCATAGAGGGCTATGGTGAAAAAGGAAATATCCTCAGATAAAATCTGGAAAGAAGCTTCTGAGAAACTGCTTAGTGTTCTGTTAATCCATCTCACAGAGTTCCATCTGTATTTCGTGGATCTCTTTGCTAGCCTTATTTCTGTGGAATCTGAGAACAGATATTTCGGATCCCTTTGAAGACTACAGGGTCAAAGGAAATATCCTCCGATAACAAAGAGAAAGAAGCTTTCTGAGAAACTTCTTTGTGTTCTGTGAAATCATCTCACAGAGTTACAGCTTTCCCCTCAAGAAGCCTTTCGCTAATACAGTTCTTGTGGAATTGGCAGAGTGATATTTGGAAGCCCGTAGAGGGCTAAGGTGAAAAAGGAAATATCCTCAGATGAAATCTGGAAAGAAGCTTTCTGAGAAACTGCCTAGTGTTCTGTTAATTCATCTCACAGAGCTACATCTGTATTTCGTGGATCACTTTGCTAGCCTTATTTCTGTGGAATCTGAGAACAGATATTTCGGATCCCTTTGAAGACTATAGGGCCAAAGGAAATATCCTCCGATAAGAAAGAGAAAGAAGCTTTCTGAGAAACTTCTTTGTGTTCTGTGAAATCATCTCAAGGAGTTACAGCTTTCCCCTCAAGAAGCCTTTCACTAAGAGAGTTCTTGTGGAATTGGCAGAGTGATATTTGGAAGCCCATATAGGGCTATGGTGAAAAAGGAAATATCCTCAGATGAAATCTGGAAAGAAGCTTTGTGAAGAACTGCTTAGTGTTCTGATAATTCATCTCACAGAGTTACATCTGTATTTCGTGGATCTCTTTGCTAGCCTTATTTCTGTGGAATCTGAGAACAGATATTTCGGATCCCTTTGAAGACTATAGGGCCAAAGCAAACATACTCCGATAACAAAGAGAAAGAAGCTTTCTGAGAAGCTTCTTTGTGTTCTGTGAAATCATCTCACAGAGTTACAGCTTTCCCCTCAACAAGCCTTTCGCTAAGACAGTTCTAGTGGAATTGGCAAAGTATTATTTGGAAGCCCATAGAATTCTATGGTGAAAAAGGAAATATCTTCAGATGAAATCTGGAAAGAAGCTTTCTGAGAAACTGCTTAGTGTTCCGTTAATTCATCTCACAGAGTTACATCTGTATTTCGTGGATCTCTTTTATAGCCTTATTTCTCTGAAATCTGAGAACAGATATTTCGGATCCCTTTGAAGACTATAGGGCCAAAGGAAATATCCTCCGATAACAAAGAGAAAGAAGCTTTCTGAGAAACTTCTTTGTGTTCTGTGAAATCATCTCAAGGAGTTTCAGCTTTCCCCTCTAGAAGCCTTTCGCTAAGACAGTTCTTGTGGAATTGGCAAAGTGATATTTGGAAGCCCATAGAGGGCTATGGTGAAAAAGGAAATATCCTCAGATGAAATCTGGAAAGAAGCTTTCTTAGAAACTGCTTAGTGTTCTGTTAATTCATGTCACAGAGTTACATCTGTATTTCGTGGATCTCTTTGCTAGCTTTATTTCTGTGGAATCTGAGAGCGGATATTTCAGATCCCTTTGAAGACTATATGGCCAAAGGAAATATCCTCCGATAACAAAGAGAAAAAAGCTTTCTGAGAAACTTCTTTGTGTTGTGTGAAACCATCTCACAGAGTTACAGCTTTCCCCTCAAGAAGCCTTTCGCTAAGACAGTTCTTTAGGAATTGGCAGAGTGATATTTGGAAGTCCATAGAGGGCTATGGTGAAAAAGGAAATATCCTCCGATGAAATCTGGAAAGAAGATTTCTGAGAAACTGCTTAGTGTTCTGTTAGTTCATCTCACAGAGTTACATCTGTATTTCGTGGATCTCTTTGCTAGCCTTATTTCTGTGGAATCTGAGAACAGATATTTCGGATCCCCTTGAAGACTATAGGGCCAAAGGAAATATCCTCCGATAACAAAGAGAAAGAAGCTTTCTGAGAAACTTCTTTGTGTTCTGTGAAATCATCTCACAGACTTACAGCTTTCCTCTCAAGAAGCCTTTCGCTAGGACAGTTCTTGTGGAATTGGCAAAGTGATATTTGGAAGCCCTTTGAGGGCTATGATGAAAAAGGAAATATCCTCACATGAAGTCTGGAAAGAAGCTTTCTGAGAAACTGCTTAGTGTTCTGTTAATTCATCTCCCAGAGTTACATCTGTATTTCGTGGATCTCTTTGCTAGCCTTATTTCCGTGGAATCTGAGAACAGATATTTCGGATCCCTTTGAAGACTATAATGCCAAAGGAAATATCCTCCCATAAAAAAGAGAAAGAATCTTTCTGAGAAACTTCTTTGTGTTTTGTGAAATCATCTCACAGAGTTACAGCTTTCCCCTTAAGAAGCTTTTCGATAAGGCAGTACTTGTGGATTTGGCAAAGTGATATTGGGAAGCCCATAGAGGGCTACGGTGAAAAATAAAATATCCTTAGATGAAATCTGGAAAGAAGCTTTCTGAGAAACTGCTTCGTGTTCTGTTAATTCATCTCACAGAGTTACATCTGTATGTCGTGGATCTCTTTGCTAGCCTTATTTCTGTGGAATCTGAGAACAGATATTTCGGATCCCTTTGAAGACTATATGGCCAAAGGAAATATCCTCCGATAACAAAGAGAAAGAAGCTTTCTGAGAAACTTCTTTGTGTTCTGTGAAATCATCTCACAGAGTTACAGCTTTCCCCTCAAGAAGCCTTTCGCTAAGACAGTTCTTGTGGAATTGGCAAAGTGATATTTGGAAGGCCACAGAGGGCTGTGGTGAAAAAGGAAATATCCTCAGATGAAATCTGGAAGGAAGCTTTCTGAAGAAACTGCTTAGTGTTCTGTTTATTCATTTCAAAGAGTTATATCTTTATTTCGTGGATCTCTTTGCTAGCCTTATTTCTGTGGAATCTGAGAACAGATATTTAGGATCCCTTTGAAGACTATAGGGCCAAAGGAAATATCCTCCGATAACAAAGAGAAAGAAGCTTTCTGAGAAACTTCTTTGTGTTCTGTGAAATCATCTCACAGAGTTACAGCTTTCCCCTCAAGAAGCCTTTGGCTAAGACAGTTCTTGTGGAATAGGCAAAGTGATATATGGAAGCCCATAGAGGGCTATGGTGAAAAAGGAAATATCCTCAGATGAAATCTGGAAAGAAGCTTTCTGAGAAACTGCTTAGTGTTCTGTTAATTCATCTCACAGAGTTACATCTGTATTTCGTGGATCTCTTTGCTAGCCTTATTTCTGTGGAATCTGAGAACAGATATTTCGGATCCCTTTGAAGACTATAGGGCCAAAGGAAATATCCTCCGATAACAAAGAGAAAGAAGCTTTCTGAGAAACTTCTTTGTGTTCTGTGAAATCATCTCACAGAGTTACAGCTTTCCCGTCAAGAAGCCTTTCGCTAAGACCATTCTTGTGGAATTGGCAAAGTGATATTGGGAAGCCCAAAGAGGGCTGCGGTGAAATAGAAAATATCCTTAGATGAAATCTGGAAAGAAGCTTTCTGAGAAACTGCTTCGTGTTCTGTTAATTCATCTCACAGAGATACATCTGTATGTCGTGGATCTCTTTGCTAGCCTTATTTCTGTGGAATCTGAGAAGAGATATTTCGGATCCCTTTGAACACCATAGGGCCAAAGGAAATATCCTCCAATAACAAAGAGAAAGAAGTTTTCTGAGAAACTTCTTTGTGTTCTGTGAAATCATCTCACAGAGTTACAGCTGTCCCATCAAGAAGCCTTTCGCTAAGACCGTTCTTGTGGAATTGGCAAAATGATACTGGGAAGTCCATAGAGGGCTATGGTGAAAAAGGAAATATCCTCAGATAAAATCTGGAAAGAAGCTTTATGAGAAACTGCTTAGTGTTCTGTTAATTCATTTCACAGAGTTATATCTTTATTTCGTGGATCTCTTTGCTAGCCTTATTTCTGTGGAATCTGAGAACAGATATTTAGGATCCCTTTGAAGACTATAGGGCCAAAGGAAATATCCTCCGATAACAAAGAGAAAGAAGCTTTCTGAGAAACTTCTTTGTGTTCTGTGAAATCATCTCACAGAGTTACAGCTTTCCCCTCAAGAAGCCTTTCGGTAAGACAGTTCTTGTGGAATTGGCAAAGTGATATTTGGAAGTCCATAGAGTTCTATTGTGTAAAAGGAAATATCCTCGGATGAAATCTGGAAAAAAGCTTTCTGAGAAACTGCTTAGTGTTCTGTTAATTCATCTCACAGAGTTACATCTGTATTTCGTGGATCTCTTTGCTAGCCTTATTTCTGTGGAATCTGAGAACAGATATTTCGGATCCCTTTGAAGACTATAGGGCCCAAGGAAATATCCTCCGATAACAAAGAGAAAGAAGCTCTCTGAGAATCTTCTTTGTGTTCTGTGAAATCATCTCACAGAGTTACAGCTTTCCCTAGAAGAATCCTTTCGCTAAGACAGTTCTTGTGGAATTGGCAAAGTGATATTGGGAAGCCCATATAGGGCTATGGTGAAAAAGGAAATATCCTCAGATGACATCTGGAAAGAAGCTTTCTGAGAAACTGCTTTGTGTTCTGTTAATTCATCTCACAGAGTTACATCTGAATTTCGTGGTACTCTTTGCTAGCCTTATTTCAGTGGAATCTGAGAACAGATATTTCGGATCCCGTTGAAGACTATAGGGCCAAATTAAATATCCTCTGATAACAAAGAGAAAGAAGCTTTCTGAGAAACTTCTTCGTGTTCTGTGAAATCATCTCACAGAGTTACAGCTTTCCCGTCAAGAAGCCTTTCGCTAAGACCGTTCTTGTGGAATTGGCAAAGTGATATTGGGAAGTCCATAGAGGGCTATGGTGAAAAAGGAAATATCCTCAGATGAAATCTGGAAAGAAGCTTTCTGAGAAACTGCTTAGTGTTCTGTTAATCCATCTCACAGAGTTACATCTGTATTTCGTGGATCTCTTTGCTAGCCTTATTTCTGTGGAATCTGAGAACAGATATTTCGGATCCCTTTGAAGACTATAGGGCCAAATTAAATATCCTCCGATAACAAAGAGAAAGAAGCTTTCTGAGAAACTTCTTCGTGTTCTGTGAAATCATCTCACAGAGTTACAGCTGTCCCGTCAAGAAGCCTTTCGCTAAGACCGTTCTTGTGGAATTGGCAAAGTGATATTGGGAAATCCATAGAGGGCTATGGTGAAAAAGGAAATATCCTCAGATAAAATCTGGAAAGAAGCTTCTGAGAAACTGCTTAGTGTTCTGTTAATCCATCTCACAGAGTTACATTTGTATTTCGTGGATCTCTTTGCTAGCCTTATTTCTGTGGAATCTGAGAACAGATATTTCGGATCCCTTTGAAGACTACAGGGTCAAAGGAAATATCCTCCGATAACAAAGAGAAAGAAGCTTTCTGAGAAACTTCTTTGTGTTCTGTGAAATCATCTCACAGAGTTACAGCTTTCCCCTTAAGAAGCCTTTCGCTAAGACAGTTCTTGTGGAATTGGCAGAGTAATATTTGGAAGCCCATAGAGGGCTATGATGAAAAAGGAAATATCCTCAGATGAAATCTGGAAAGAAGCTTTCTGAAAAACTGCTTAGTGTTCTGTTAATCCATCTCACAGAGTTACATCTGTATTTCGTGGATCTCTTTGCTAGCCTTATTTCTGTGGAATCTGAGAACAGATATTTCGGATCCCCTTGAAGACTATGGGGCCAAAGGAAATATCCTCCGATAACAAAGAGAAAGAAGCTTTCTGAGAAACTTCTTTGTGTTCTGTGAAATCATCTCACAGAGTTACAGCTTTCCTCTCAAGTAGCCTTTCGCTAGGACAGTTCTTGTGGAATTGGCAAAGTGATATTTGGAAGCCCTTTGAGGGCTATGATGAAAAAGGAAATATCCTCACATGACGTCTGGAAAGAAGCTTTCTGAGAAACTGCTTAGTGTTCTGTTAATTCATCTCACAGAGTTACATCTGTATTTCGTGGATCTCTTTGCTAGCCTTATTTCTGTGGAATCTGAGAACAGATATTTCGGATCCCTTTGAAGACTACAATGCCAAAGGAAATATCCTCCGATAAAAAGAGAAAGAATCTTTCTGAGAAACTTCTTTGTGTTCTGTGAAATCATCTCACAGAGTTACAGCTTTCCCCTTAAGAAGCTTTTCGAAAAGGCAGTTCTTGTGGATTTGGCAAAGTGATATTGGGAAGCCCATAGAGGGCTACGGTGAAAAATAAAATATCCTTAGATGAAATCTGGAAAGAAGCTTTCTGAGAAACTGCTTCGTGTTCTGTTAATTCATCTCACAGAGTTACATCTGTATGTCGTGGATCTCTTTGCTAGCCTTATTTCTGTGGAATCTGAGAACAGATATTTCGGATCCCTTTGAAGACTATAGGGCCAAAGGAAATATCCTCCGATAACAAAGAGAAAGAAGCTTTCTGAGAAACTTCTTTGTGTTCTGTGAAATCATCTCACAGAGTTACAGCTTTCCCCTCAAGAAGCCTTTTGCTAAGACAGTTCTTGTGGAATTGGCAAAGTGATATTTGGAAGCCCACAGAGGGCTGTGGTGAAAAAGGAAATATCCTCAGATGAAATCTGGAAGGAAGCTTTCTGAAGAAACTGCTTAGTGTTCTGTTTATTCATTTCAAAGAGTTATATCTTTATTTCGTGGATCTCTTTGCTAGCCTTATTTCTGTGGAATCTGAGAACAGATATTTAGGATCCCTTTGAAGACTATAGGGCCAAAGGAAATATCCTCCGATAACAAAGAGAAAGAAGCTTTCTGAGAAACTTCTTTGTGTTCTGTGAAATCATCTCACAGAGTTACAGCTTTCCCCTCAAGAAGCCTTTGGCTAAGACAGTTCTTGTGGAATAGGCAAAGTGATATATGGAAGCCCATAGAGGGCTATGGTGAAAAAGGAAATATCCTCAGATGAAATCTGGAAAGAAGCTTTCTGAGAAACTGCTTAGTGTTCTGTTAATTCATCTCACAGAGTTACATCTGTATTTCGTGGATCTCTTTGCTAGCCTTATTTCTGTGGAATCTGAGAACAGATATTTCGGATCCCTTTGAAGACTATAATACCAAAGGAAATATCCTCCAATAACAAAGAGAAAGAATCTTTCTGAGAAACTTCTTTGTGTTCTGTGAAATCATCTCACAGAGTTACAGCTTTCCCCTCAAGAAGTTTTTCGATAAGGCAGTTCTTGTGGAATTGGCCAAGTGATATTGGGAAGCCCATAGAGGGCTATGGTGAAAAAGATAATATCCTTAGATGAAATCTGGAAAGAAGCTTTCTGAGAAACTGCTTCGTGTTCTGTTAATTCATCTCACAGAGATACATCTGTATGTCGTGGATCTCTTTGCTAGCCTTATTTCTGTGGAATCTGAGAACAGATATTTCGGATCCCTTTGAAGACTATAGGGCCAAAGGAAATATCCTCCGATAACAAAGAGAAAGAAGCTTTCTGAGAAACTTCTTTGTGTTCTGAGAAATCGTCTCACACAGTTACAGCTTTCCCTAGAAGAAGCCTTTCGCTAAGACCGTTCTTGTGGAATTGGCAAAGTGATATTTGGAAGTCCATAGAGGGCTATGGTGAAAAATAAACTATCCTCAGATGAAATCTGGAAAGAAGCTTTCTGAGAAACTGCTTAGTGTTCTGTTAATCCATCTCACAGAGTTACATCTGTATTTCGTGGATCTCTTTGCTAGCCTTATTTCTGTGGAATCTGAGAACAGATATTTCGGATCCCTTTGAAGACTACAGGGCCAAAGGAAATATCCTCCGATAACAAAGAAAAAGAAGCTTTCTGAGAAACTTCTTTGTGTTGTGTGAAACCATCTCACAGAGTTACAGCTTTCCCCTCAAGAAGCCTTTCGCTAAGACATTTCTTTAGGAATTGGCAGAGTGATATTTGGAAGCCCATAGAGGGCTATGGTGAAAAAGGAAATATCCTCCGATGAAATCTCAAAGAAGCTTTCTGAGAAACTGCTTAGTGTTCTGTTAGTTCATCTCACAGAGTTACATCTGTATTTCGTGGATCTCTTTGCTAGCCTTATTTCTGTGGAATCTGAGAACAGATATTTCGGATCCCCTTGAAGACTATGGGGCCAAAGGAAATATCCTCCGATAACAAAGAGAAAGAAGCTTTCTGAGAAACTTCTTTGTGTTCTGTGAAATCATCTCACAGAGTTACAGCTTTCCTCTCAAGTAGCCTTTCGCTAGGACAGTTCTTGTGGAATTGGCAAAGTGATATTTGGAAGCCCTTTGACGGCTATGATGAAAAAGGAAATATCCTCACATGACGTCTGGAAAGAAGCTTTCTGAGAAACTGCTTAGTGTTCTGTTAATCCATCTCACAGAGTTACATCTGTATTTCGTGGATCTCTTTGCTAGCCTTATTTCAGTGGAATCTGAGAACAGATATTTCAGATCCCTTTGAAGACTATAGCGCCAAATTAAATATCCTCCGATAACAAAGAGAAAGAAGCTTTCTGAGAAACTTCTTCATGTTCTGTGAAATCATCTCACAGAGTTACAGCTGTCCCGTCAAGAAGCCTTTCGCTAAGACCGTTCTTGTGGAATTGGCAAAATGATACTGGGAAGTCCATAGAGGGCTATGGTGAAAAAGGAAATATCCTCAGATAAAATCTGGAAATAAGCTTTATGAGAAACTGCTTAGTGTTCTGTTAATTCATTTCACAGAGTTATATCTTTATTTCGTGGATCTCTTTGCTAGCCTTATTTCTGTGGAATCTGAGAACAGATATTTAGGATCCCTTTGAAGACTATAGGGCCAAAGGAAATATCCTCCGATAACAAAGAGAAAGAAGCTTTCTGAGAAACTTCTTTGTGTTCTGTGAAATCATCTCACAGAGTTACAGCTTTCCCCTCAAGAAGCCTTTCGGTAAGACAGTTCTTGTGGAATTGGCAAAGTGATATTTGGAAGTCCATAGAGTTCTATGGTGAAAAAGGAAATATCCTCGGATGAAATCTGGAAAAAAGCTTTCTGAGAAACTGCTTAGTGTTCTGTTAATTCATCTCACAGAGTTACATCTGTATTTCTTGGATATCTTTGCTAGCCTTATTTCTGTGGAATCTGAGAACAGATATTTCGGATCCCTTTGAAGACTATAGGGCCCAAGGAAATATCCTCCGATAACAAAGAGAAAGAAGCTCTCTGAGAATCTTCTTTGTGTTCTGTGAAATCATCTCACAGAGTTACAGCTTTCCCTAGAAGAATCCTTTCGCTAAGACAGTTCTTGTGGAATTGGCAAAGTGATATTGGGAAGCCCATATAGGGCTATGGTGAAAAAGGAAATATCCTCAGATGACATCTGGAAAGAAGCTTTCTGAGAAACTGCTTTGTGTTCTGTTAATTCATCTCACAGAGTTACATCTGAATTTCGTGGTACTCTTTGCTAGCCTTATTTCAGTGGAATCTGAGAACAGATATTTCGGATCCCGTTGAAGACTATAGGGCCAAATTAAATATCCTCTGATAACAAAGAGAAAGAAGCTTTCTGAGAAACTTCTTCGTGTTCTGTGAAATCATCTCAAAGAGTTACAGCTTTCCCGTCAAGAAGCCTTTCGCTAAGACCGTTCTTGTGGAATTGGCAAAGAAATATTGGGAAGTCCATAGAGGGCTATGGTGAAAAAGGAAATATCCTCAGATGAAATCTGGAAAGAAGCTTTCTGAGAAACTGCTTAGTGTTCTGTTAATCCATCTCACAGAGTTACATCTGTATTTCGTGGATCTCTTTGCTAGCCTTATTTCTGTGGAATCTGAGAACAGATATTTCGGATCCCTTTGAAGACTATAGGGCCAAATTAAATATCCTCCGATAACAAAGAGAAAGAAGCTTTCTGAGAAACTTCTTCGTGTTCTGTGAAATCATCTCACAGAGTTACAGCTGTCCCGTCAAGAAGCCTTTCGCTAAGACCGTTCTTGTGGAATTGGCAAAGTGATATTGGGAAATCCATAGAGGGCTATGGTGAAAAAGGAAATATCCTCAGATAAAATCTGGAAAGAAGCTTCTGAGAAACTGCTTAGTGTTCTGTTAATTCATCTCAAAGAGTTACATCTGAATTTCGTGGTACTCTTTGCTAGCCTTATTTCAGTGGAATCTGAGAACAGATATTTCGGATCCCGTTGAAGACTATAGGGCCAAATTAAATATCCTCTGATAACAAAGAGAAAGAAGCTTTCTGAGAAACTTCTTCGTGTTCTGTGAAATCATCTCACAGAGTTACAGCTTTCCCGTCAAGAAGCCTTTCGCTAAGACCGTTCTTGTGGAATTGGCAAAGTGATATTGGGAAGTCCATAGAGGGCTATGGTGAAAAAGGAAATATCCTCAGATGAAATCTGGAAAGAAGCTTTCTGAGAAACTGCTTAGTGTTCTGTTAATCCATCTCACAGAGTTACATCTGTATTTCGTGGATCTCTTTGCTAGCCTTATTTCTGTGGAATCTGAGAACAGATATTTCGGATCCCTTTGAAGACTATAGGGCCAAAGGAAATATCCTCCGATAACAAACAGAAAGAAGCTTTCTGAGAAACTTCTTTGTGTTCTGTGAAATCATCTCACAGAGTTACAGCTTTCCCCTCAAGAAGCCTTTCGCTAAGACAGTTCTTGTGGAATTGGCAAAGTGATATTGGGAAGTCCATAGAGGGCTATGTTGAAAAAGGAAATATCCTCAGATGAAATATGGAAAGAAGCTTTATGAGAAACTTCTTAGTGTTCTGTTAATTCATCTCACAGAGTTACATCTTTATTTTGTAGATCTCTTTGCTAGCCTTATTTCTGTGGAATCTGAGAACAGACATTTCGAATCCCGTTGAAGACTACAGTGCCAAAGGAAATATCCTCCGATAACAAAGAGAAAGAAGCTTTCTGAGAAACTTCTTTGTGTTCTGGGAAATCATCTCACAGAGTTACAGCTTTCCCCTCAAGAAGTCTTTCGCTAAGACAGTTCTTGTGGAATAGGCAAAGTGATATATGGAAGCCCCTAGAGGGCTATGGTGAAAAAGGAAATATCCTCCGATGAAATCTGGAAATAAGCTTTCTGAGAAACTGCTTCGTGTTCTGTTAATTCATCTCACAGAGTTACATCTGTATTTCGTGGATCTCTTTTCTAGCCTTATTTCTGTGGAATCTGAGAACAGATATTTCGGATCCCTTTGAAGACTATAGGGCCAAAGGAAATATCCTCCGATAACAAAGAGAAAGAAGCTTTCTGAGAAACTTCTTTGTGTTCTGTGAAATCGTCTCACAGAGTTACAGCTTTCCCTAGAAGAAGCCTTTCGCTAAGATCGTTCTTGTGGAATTGGCAAAGTGATATTGGGAAGTCCATAGAGGGCTATGGTGAAAAAGGAAATATCCTCAGATGAAATCTGGAAAGAAGCTTTCTGAGAAACTGCTTAGTGTTCTGTTAATCCATCTCACAGTTACATCTGTTTTTCGTGGATCTTTTTGCTAGCCTTATTTCAGTGGAATCTGAGAACAGATATTTCGGATCCCTTTGAAGACTATAGGGCCAAATTAAATATTCTCCGATAACAAAGAGAAAGAAGCTTTCTGAGAAACTTCTTCGTGTTCTGTGAAATCATCTCACAGAGTTACAACTTTCCCCTCAAGAAGCCGTTCGCTAAGAGAGTTCTTTAGGAATTGGCAGAGTGATATTTGGAAGCCCATAGAGGGCTATGGTGAAAAAGGAAATATCCTCCGATGAAATCTGGAAAGAAGCTTTCTGAGAAACTGCTTAGTGTTCTGTTAATTCATCTCACAGAGTTACATCTGTATTTCGTGGATGTCTTTGCCAGCCTTATTTCTGTGGAATCTGAGAACAGATATTTCGGATCCCCTTGAAGACTATAGGGCCAAAGGAAATATCCTCCGATAACAAAGAGAAAGAATCTTTCTGAGAAACTTCTTTGTGTTCTGTGAAATCATCTCACAGAGTTACAGCTTTCCCCTCAAGAAGCCTTTCGCTAAGACAGTTCTTGTGGAATTGGCAAAGTGATATTGGGAAGCCCTTTGAGGGCTATGGTGAAAAAGGAAATATTCTCACATGAAGTCTGGAAAGAACCTTTTCAGAAACTGCTTATTGTTCTGTTAATTCATCTCACAGAGTTACATCTTTATTTCGTGGATCTCTTTTCTAGCCTTATTTCTGTGGAATCTGAGAACAGATATTTCGGATCCCTTTGAAGACTATAGGGCCAAAGGAAATATCCTCCGATAAGAAAGAGAAAGAAGCTTTCTGAGAAACTTCTTTGTGTTCTGTGAAATCATCTCAAGGAGTTACAGCTTTCCCCTCAAGAAGCCTTTCACTAAGAGAGTTCTTGTGGAATTGGCAGAGTGATATTTGGAAGCCCATAGAGGGCTATGGTGAAAAAGGAAATATCCTCAGATGAAATCTGGAAAGAAGCTTTGTGAAGAACTGCTTAGTGTTCTGATAATTCATCTCACAGAGTTACATCTGTATTTCGTGGATCTCTTTGCTAGCCTTATTTCTGTGGAATCTGAGAACAGATATTTCGGATCCCTTTGAAGACTATAGGGCCAAAGCAAACATACTCCGATAACAAAGAGAAAGAAGCTTTCTGAGAAGCTTCTTTGTGTTCTGTGAAATCATCTCACAGAGTTACAGCTTTCCCCTCAACAAGCCTTTCGCTAAGACAGTTCTAGTGGAATTGGCAAAGTATTATTTGGAAGCCCATAGAATTCTATGGTGAAAAAGGAAATATCTTCAGATGAAATGTGGAAAGAAGCTTTCTGAGAAACTGCTTAGTGTTCCGATAATTCATCTCACAGAGTTACATCTGTATTTCGTGGATCTCTTTGCTAGCCTTATTTCTGTGGAATCTGAGAACAGATATTTCGGATCCCTTTGAAGACTATAGGGCCAAAGGAAATATCCTCCGATAACAAAGAGAAAGAAGCTCTCTGAGAAACTTCTTTGTGTTCTGTGAAATCATCTCACAGAGTTACAGCTTTCCCTAGAAGAATCCTTTCGCTAAGGCAGTTCTTGTGGAATTGGCAAAGTGATATTGGGAAGCCCATATAGGGCTATGGTGAAAAAGGAAATATCCTCAGATGACATCTGGAAAGAAGCTTTCTGAGAAACTGCTTTGTGTTCTGTTAATTCATCTCAAAGAGTTACATCTGAATTTCGTGGTACTCTTTGCTAGCCTTATTTCAGTGGAATCTGAGAACAGATATTTCGGATCCCGTTGAAGACTATAGGGCCAAATTAAATATCCTCTGATAACAAAGAGAAAGAAGCTTTCTGAGAAACTTCTTCGTGTTCTGTGAAATCATCTCACAGAGTTACAGCTTTCCCGTCAAGAAGCCTTTCGCTAAGACCGTTCTTGTGGAATTGGCAAAGTGATATTGGGAAGTCCATAGAGGGCTATGGTGAAAAAGGAAATATCCTCAGATGAAATCTGGAAAGAAGCTTTCTGAGAAACTGCTTAGTGTTCTGTTAATCCATCTCACAGAGTTACATCTGTATTTCGTGGATCTCTTTGCTAGCCTTATTTCTGTGGAATCTGAGAACAGATATTTCGGATCCCTTTGAAGACTACAGGGTCAAAGGAAATATCCTCCGATAACAAAGAGAAAGAAGCTTTCTGTCAAACTTGTTTGTGTTCTGTGAAATCATCTCACAGAGTTACAGCTTTCCCCTCAAGAAGCCTTTCGCTAAGACAGTTCTGGTGGAATTGGCAGAGTAATATTTGGAAGCCCATAGAGGGCTATGATGAAAAAGGAAATATCCTCAGATGAAATCTGGAAAGAAGCTTTCTGAAGAACTGTTTAGTGTTCTGTTAATTCAATTCACAGAGTTACATCTGTATTTCGTGGATCTGTTTGCTAGCCTTATTTCTGTGGAATCTGAGAACAGATATTTCGGATCCCTTTGAAGACTATAGGGCCAAAGGAAATATCCTCCGATAACAAACAGAAAGAAGCTTTCTGAGAAACTTCTTTGTGTTCTGTGAAATCATCTCACAGAGTTAGGGCTTTCCCCTCAAGAAGCCTTTCGCTAAGACAGTTCTTGTGGAATTGGCAAAGTGATATTGGGAAGTCGATAGAGGGCTATGTTGAAAAAGGAAATATCCTCAGATGAAATATGGAAATAAACTTTATGAGAAACTTCTTAGGGTTCTGTTAATTCATCTCACAGAGTTACATCTTTATTTTGTAGATCTCTTTGCTAGCCTTATTTCTGTGGAATCTGAGAACAGACATTTCGGATCCCTTTGAAGACTACAGGGCCAAAGGAAATATCCTCCGATAACAAAGAGAAAGAAGCTTTCTGAGAAACTTCTTTGTGTTCTGGGAAATCATCTCACAGAGTTACAGCTTTCCCCTCAAGAAGTCTTTCGCTAAGACAGTTCTTGTGGAATAGGCAAAGTGATATATGGAAGCCCCTAGAGGGCTATGGTGAAAAAGGAAATATCCTCCGATGAAATCTGGAAATAAGCTTTCTGAGAAACTGCTTCGTGTTCTGTTAATTCGTCTCACAGAGTTACATCTGTATTTCGTGGATCTCTTTTCTAGCCTTATTTCTGTGGAATCTGAGAACAGATATTTCGGATCCCTTTGAAGACTATAGGGCCAAAGGAAATATCCTCCGATAACAAAGAGAAAGAAGCTTTCTGAGAAACTTCTTTGTGTTCTGTGAAATCGTCTCACAGAGTTACAGCTTTCCCTAGAAGAAGCCTTTCGCTAAGATCGTTCTTGTGGAATTGGCAAAGTGATATTGGGAAGTCCATAGAGGGCTATGGTGAAAAAGGAAATATCCTCAGATGAAATCTGGAAAGAAGCTTTCTGAGAAACTGCTTAGTGTTCTGTTAATCCATCTCACAGTTACATCTGTTTTTCGTGGATCTTTTTGCTAGCCTTATTTCAGTGGAATCTGAGAACAGATATTTCGGATCCCTTTGAAGACTATAGGGCCAAATTAAATATCCTCCGATAACAAAGAGAAAGAAGCTTTCTGAGAAACTTCTTCGTGTTCTGTGAAATCATCTCACAGAGTTACAGCTTTCCCCTCAAGAAGCCGTTCGCTAAGAGAGTTCTTTAGGAATTGGCAGAGTGATATTTGGAAGCCCATAGAGGGCTATGGTGAAAAAGGAAATATCCTCCGATGAAATCTGGAAAGAAGCTTTCTGAGAAACTGCTTAGTGTTCTGTTAATTCATCTCACAGAGTTCCATCTGTATTTCGTGGATGTCTTTGCCAGCCTTATTTCTGTGGAATCTGAGAACAGATATTTCGGATCCCCTTGAAGACTATAGGGCCAAAGGAAATATCCTCCGATAACAAAGAGAAAGAATCTTTCTGAGAAACTTCTTTGTGTTCTGTGAAATCACCTCACAGAGTTACAGCTTTCCCCTCAAGAAGCCTTTCGCTAAGACAGTTCTTGTGGAATTGGCAAAGTGATATATGGAAGCCCATGGAGGGCTATGGTGAAAAAGGAAATATCCTCAGATGAAATCTGGTAAGAAGTTTTCTGAGAAACTGCTTCGTGTTCTGTTAATTCATCTCACAGAGTTACATCTGTATTTCGTGGATCTCTTTTCTAGCCTTATTTCTGTGGAATCTGAGAACAGATATTTCGGATCCCTTTGAAGACTATAGGACCAAAGGAAATATCCTCCGATAACAAAGAGAAAGAAGCTTTCTGAGAAACTTCTTTGTGTTCTGAGAAATCATCTCACAGAGTTACAGCTTTCCCTAGAAGAAGCCTTTCGCTAAGACCGTTCTTGTGGAATTGGCAAAGTGATATTGGGAAGTCCATAGAGGGCTATGGTGAAAAATAAAATATCCTCAGATGAAATCTGGAAAGAAGCTTTCTAAGAAACTGCTTAGTGTTCTGTTAATCCATCTCACAGAGTTACATCTGTATTTCGTGGATCTCTTTGCTAGCCTTATTTCAGTGGAATCTGAGAACAGATATTTCGGATCCCTTTGAAGACTATAGGGCCAAATTAAATATCCTCCGATAACAAAGAGAAAGAAGCTTTCTGAGAAACTTCTTCGTGTTCTGTGAAATCATCTCACAGAGTTACAGCTGTCCCGTCAAGAAGCCTTTCGCTAAAACCGTTCTTGTGGAATTGGCAAAGTGATATTGGGAAATCCATAGAGGGCTATGGTGAAAAAGGAAATATCCTCAGATAAAATCTGGAAAGAAGCTTCTGAGAAACTGCTTAGTGTTCTGTTAATCCATCTCACAGAGTTCCATCTGTATTTCGTGGATCTCTTTGCTAGCCTTATTTCTGTGGAATCTGAGAACAGATATTTCGGATCCCTTTGAAGACTACAGGGTCAAAGGAAATATCCTCCGATAACAAAGAGAAAGAAGCTTTCTGAGAAACTTCTTTGTGTTCTGTGAAATCATCTCACAGAGTTACAGCTTTCCCCTCAAGAAGCCTTTCGCTAAGACAGTTCTTGTGGAATTGGCAGAGTGATATTTGGAAGCCCGTAGAGGGCTAAGGTGAAAAAGGAAATATCCTCAGATGAAATCTGGAAAGAAGCTTTCTGAGAAACTGCCTAGTGTTCTGTTAATTCATCTCACAGAGCTACATCTGTATTTCGTGGATCACTTTGCTAGCCTTATTTCTGTGGAATCTGAGAACAGATATTTCGGATCCCTTTGAAGACTACTGGGCCAAAGGAAATATCCTCCGATAAGAAAGAGAAAGAAGCTTTCTGAGAAACTTCTTTGTGTTCTGTGAAATCATCTCAAGGAGTTACAGCTTTCCCCTCAAGAAGCCTTTCACTAAGAGAGTTCTTGTGGAATTGGCAGAGTGATATTTGGAAGCCCATAGAGGGCTATGGTGAAAAAGGAAATATCCTCAGATGAAATCTGGAAAGAAGCTTTGTGAAGAACTGCTTAGTGTTCTGATAATTCATCTCACAGAGTTACATCTGTATTTCGTGGATCTCTTTGCTAGCCTTATTTCTGTGGAATCTGAGAACAGATATTTCGGATCCCTTTGAAGACTATAGGGCCAAAGCAAACATACTCCGATAACAAAGAGAAAGAAGCTTTCTGAGAAGCTTCTTTGTGTTCTGTGAAATCATCTCACAGAGTTACAGCTTTCCCGTCAAGAAGCCTTTCGCTAAGACCGTTCTTGTGGAATTGGCAAAGTGATATTGGGAAGTCCATAGAGGGCTATGGTGTAAAAGGAAATATCCTCAGATGAAATCTGGAAAGAAGCTTTCTGAGAAACTGCTTAGTGTTCTGTTAATCCATCGCACTGAGTTACATCTGTATTTCGTGGATCACTTTGCTAGCCTTATTTCTGTGGAATCTGAGAACAGATATTTCGGATCCCTTTGAAGACTACAGGGTCAAAGGAAATATCCTCCGATAAGAAAGAGAAAGAAGCTTTCTGTCAAACTTCTTTGTGTTCTGTGAAATCATCTCACAGAGTTACAGCTTTCCCCTCAAGAAGCCTTTCGCTAAGACATTTCTGGTGGAATTGGCAAAGTGATATTGGGAAGCCCATATAGGGCTATGGTGAAAAAGGAAATATCCTCAGATGACATCTGGAAAGAAGCTTTCTGAGAAACTGCTTTGTGTTCTGTTAATTCATCTCTCAGAGTTACATCTGTATTTCGTGGTACTCTTTGCTAGCCTTATTTCAGTGGAATCTGAGAACAGATATTTCGGATCCCGTTGAAGACTATAGGGCCAAATTAAATATCCTCCGATAATAAAGAGAAAGAAGCTTTCTGAGAAACTTCTTCATGTTCGGTGAAATCATCTCACAGAGTTACAGCTTTCCCGTCAAGAAGCCTTTCGCTAAGACCGTTCTTGTGGAATTGGCAAAGTGATATTGGGAAGTCCCTAGATGGCTATGGTGAAAAAGGAAATATCCTCAGATGAAATCTGGAAAGAAGCTTTGTGAAGAACTGCTTAGTGTTCTGATAATTCATCTCACAGAGTTACATCTGTATTTCGTGGATCTCTTTGCTAGCCTTATTTCTGTGGAATCTGAAAACAGATATTTCGGATCCCTTTGAAGACTATAGGGCCAAAGCAAACATACTCCGATAACAAAGAGAAAGAAGCTTTCTGAGAAGCTTCTATGTGTTCTGTGAAATCATCTCACAGAGTTACAGCTTTCCCCTCAACAAGCCTTTCGCTAAGACAGTTCTAGTGGAATTGGCAAAGTATTATTTGGAAGCCCATAGAATTCTATGGTGAAAAAGGAAATATCTTCAGATGAAATCTGGAAAGAAGCTTTCTGAGAAACTGCTTAGTGTTCCGTTAATTCATCTCACAGAGTTACATCTGTATTTCGTGGATCTCTTTGCTAGCCTTATTTCTGTGGAATCTGAGAACAGATATTTCGGATCCCTTTGAAGACTATAGGGCCAAAGGAAATATCCTCCGATAACAAAGAGAAAGAAGCTCTCTGAGAAACTTCTTTGTGTTCTGTGAAATCATCTCACAGAGTTACAGCTTTCCCTAGAAGAATCCTTTCGCTAAGACAGTTCTTGTGGAATTGGCAAAGTGATATTGGGAAGCCCATATAGGGCTACGGTGAAAAAGGAAATATCCTCAGATGACATCTGGAAAGAAGCTTTCTGAGAAACTGCTTTGTGTTCTGTTAATTCATCTCAAAGAGTTACATCTGAATTTCGTGGTACTCTTTGCTAGCCTTATTTCAGTGGAATCTGAGAACAGATATTTCGGATCCCGTTGAAGACTATCGGCCAAATTAAATATCCTCTGATAACAAAGAGAAAGAAGCTTTCTGAGAAACTTCTTCGTGTTCTGTGAAATCATCTCACAGAGTTACAGCTTTCCCGTCAAGAAGCCTTTCGCTAAGACCGTTCTTGTGGAATTGGCAAAGTGATATTGGGAAGTCCATAGAGGGCTATGGTGAAAAAGGAAATATCCTCAGATGAAATCTGGAAAGAAGCTTTCTGAGAAACTGCTTAGTGTTCTGTTAATCCATCTCACAGAGTTACATCTGTATTTCGTGGATCTCTTTGCTAGCCTTATTTCTGTGGAATCTGAGAACAGATATTTCGGATCCCTTTGAAGACTATAGGGCCAAATTAAATATCCTCCGATAACAAAGAGAAAGAAGCTTTCTGAGAAACTTCTTCGTGTTCTGTGAAATCATCTCACAGAGTTACAGCTTTCCCCTCAAGAAGCCGTTCGCTAAGAGAGTTCTTTAGGAATTGGCAGAGTGATATTTGGAAGCCCTTAGAGGGCTATGGTGAAAAAGGAAATATCCTCCGATGAAATCTGGAAAGAAGCTTTCTGAGAAACTGCTTAGTGTTCTGTTAATTCATCTCACAGAGTTACATCTGTATTTCGTGGATGTCTTTGCCAGCCTTATTTCTGTGGAATCTGAGAACAGATATTTCTGATCCCCTTGAAGACTATAGGGCCAAAGGAAATATCCTCCAATAACAAAGAGAAAGAATCTTTCTGAGAAACTTCTTTGTGTTCTGTGAAATCATCTCACAGAGTTACAGCTTTCCCCTGAAGAAGCCTTTCGCTAAGACAGTTCTTGTGGAATTGGCAAAGTGATATTGGGAAGCCCTTGGAGGGCTATGGTGAAAAAGGAAATATTCTCACATGGAGTCTGGAAAGAACCTTTTGAGAAACTGCTTATTGTTCTGTTAATTCATCTCACAGAGTTACATCTTTATTTCGTGGATCTCTTTTCTAGCCTTATTTCTGTGGAATCTGAGAACAGATATTTCGGATCCCTTTGAAGACTATAGGGCCAAAGGAAATATCCTCCGATAACAAAGACAAAGAAGCTTTCTGAGAAACTTCTTTGTGTTCTGTGAAATCATCTCACAGAGTTACAGCTTTCCCCTCAAGAAGTCTTTCGCTAAGACAGTTCTTGTGGAATAGGCAAAGTGATATTTGGAAGTCCATAGAGGGCTATGGTGAAAAATAAAATATCCTCAGATGAAATCTGGAAAGAAGCTTTCTGAGAAACTGCTTAGTGTTCTGTTAATCCATCTCACAGAGTTACATCTGTATTTCGTGGATCTCTTTGCTAGCCTTATTTCAGTGGAATCTGAGAACAGATATTTCGGATCCCTTTGAAGACTATAGGGCCAAATTAAATATCCTCCGATAACAAAGAGAAAGAAGCTTTCTGAGAAACTTCTTCGTGTTCTGTGAAATCATCTCACAGAGTTACAGCTGTCCCGTCAAGAAGCCTTTCGCTAAGACCGTTCTTGTGGAATTGGCAAAGTGATATTGGGAAATCCATAGAGGGCTATGGTGAAAAAGGAAATATCCTCAGATAAAATCTGGAAAGAAGCTTCTGAGAAACTGCTTAGTGTTCTGTTAATCCATCTCACAGAGTTCCATCTGTATTTCGTGGATCTCTTTGCTAGCCTTATTTCTGTGGAATCTGAGAACAGATATTTCGGATCCCTTTGAAGACTACAGGGTCAAAGGAAATATCCTCCGATAACAAAGAGAAAGAAGCTTTCTGAGAAACTTCTTTGTGTTCTGTGAAATCATCTCACAGAGTTACAGCTTTCCCCTCAAGAAGCCTTTCGCTAATACAGTTCTTGTGGAATTGGCAGAGTGATATTTGGAAGCCCGTAGAGGGCTAAGGTGAAAAAGGAAATATCCTCAGATGAAATCTGGAAAGAAGCTTTCTGAGAAACTGCCTAGTGTTCTGTTAATTCATCTCACAGAGCTACATCTGTATTTCGTGGATCCCTTTGCTAGCCTTATTTCTGTGGAATCTGAGAACAGATATTTCGGATCCCTTTGAAGACTATAGGGCCAAAGGAAATATCCTCCGATAAGAAAGAGAAAGAAGCTTTCTGAGAAACTTCTTTGTGTTCTGTGAAATCATCTCAAGGAGTTACAGCTTTCCCCTCAAGAAGCCTTTCACTAAGAGAGTTCTTGTGGAATTGGCAGAGTGATATTTGGAAGCCCATAGAGGGCTATGGTGAAAAAGGAAATATCCTCAGATGAAATCTGGAAAGAAGCTTTGTGAAGAACTGCTTAGTGTTCTGATAATTCATCTCACAGAGTTACATCTGTATTTCGTGGATCTCTTTGCTAGCCTTATTTCTGTGGAATCTGAGAACAGATATTTCGGATCCCTTTGAAGACTATAGGGCCAAAGCAAACATACTCCGATAACAAAGAGAAAGAAGCTTTCTGAGAAGCTTCTTTGTGTTCTGTGAAATCATCTCACAGAGTTACAGCTTTCCCCTCAACAAGCCTTTCGCTAAGACAGTTCTAGTGGAATTGGCAAAGTATTATTTGGAAGCCCATAGAATTCTATGGTGAAAAAGGAAATATCTTCAGATGAAATCTGGAAAGAAGCTTTCTGAGAAACTGCTTAGTGTTCCGTTAATTCATCTCACAGAGTTACATCTGTATTTCGTGGATCTCTTTTATAGCCTTATTTCTCTGAAATCTGAGAACAGATATTTCGGATCCCTTTGAAGACTATAGGGCCAAAGGAAATATCCTCCGATAACAAAGAGAAAGAAGCTTTCTGAGAAACTTCTTTGTGTTCTGTGAAATCATCTCAAGGAGTTTCAGCTTTCCCCTCTAGAAGCCTTTCGCTAAGACAGTTCTTGTGGAATTGGCAAAGTGATATTTGGAAGCCCATAGAGGGCTA